>NW_027362814.1:0-4800000 GCF_046119375.1 Phyllobates terribilis
CTCACACATATTATTCCCTCATTTAGTGGATATTTTCACAAAAAAGTGAAATTTTCAAAAATCCAGAAAATTGGCTGAAAACGACTAAATATCAAGGACTCATTGGGCGAATTGCTCTGGAACTGAAATCGGAACGCTCACTGACATTTCCCCTATCTGAAAGTCTGATAAACGCCGGAAAAATGATTAAGTCCAAAAAAAATTATTTTTCAACTTTTTTCAATTTTAGCCCCGTGGGATATATATTCTACCCACACACATTTGGAACTCTCCTGGTGTACCCTCACACATATTATTCCCTCATTTAGTGGATATTTTCACAAAAAAGTGAAATTTTCAAAAATCCAGAAAATTGGCTGAAAATGACTAAATATCAAGGACTCATTGGGCGAATCGCTCTGGAACTGAAATCGGAACGCTCACTGACATTTCCCCTATCTGAAAGTCTGATAAACGCCGAAAAATGACTAAGTCCAAAAAAAAATTTGTTCAACTTTTTTCAATTTTACCCCGTGGGATATATATTCTACCCACACACATTTGGAACTCTCCTGGGGTACCCTCACACATATTATTCCCTCATTTAGTGGATATTTTCACAAAAAAGTGAAATTTTCAAAAATCCAGAAAATTGGCTGAAAATGACTAAATATCAAGGACTCATTGGGCGAATCGCTCTGGAACTGAAATCGGAACGCTCACTGACATTTCCCCTATCCTAAAGTCTGATAAACGCCGAAAAATGACTAAGTCCAAAAAAAAATTTGTTCAACTTTTTTCAATTTTACCCCGTGGGATATATATTCTACCCACACACATTTGGAACTCTCCTGGGGTACCCGCACACATATTATTCCCTCGTTTAGTGGATATTTTCACAAAAAAGTGAAATTTTCAAAAATCCAGAAAATTGGCTGAAAACGACTAAATATCAAGGACTCATTGGGCGAATTGCTCTGGAACTGAAATCGAAACGCTCACTGACATTTCCCCTATCTGAAATTCTGATAAATGCCGGAAAAATGACTAAGTCCAAAAAAAAATTTGTTCAACTTTTTTCAATTTTACCCCCGTGGGATATATATTCTACCCACACACATTTGGAACTCTCCTGGGGTACCCTCACACATATTATTCCCTCATTTAGTGGATATTTTCACAAAAAAGTGAAATTTTCAAAAATCCAGAAAATTGGCTGAAAACGACTAAATATCAAGGACTCATTGGGCGAATTGCTCTGGAACTGAAATCGGAACGCTCACTGACATTTCCCCTATCTGAAAGTCTGATAAACGCCGGAAAAATGACTAAGTCCAAAAAAAATTTTTTTTCAACTTTTTTCAATTTTACCCCGTGGGATATATATTCTACCCACACACATTTGGAACTCTCCTGGGGTACCCTCACACATATTATTCCCTCATTTAGTGGATATTTTCACAAAAAAGTGAAATTTTCAAAAATCCAGAAAATTGGCTGAAAATGACTAAATATCAAGGACTCATTGGGCGAATCGCTCTGGAACTGAAATCGGAACGCTCACTGACATTTCCCCTATCTGAAAGTCTGATAAAAGCCGGAAAAATGACTAAGTCCCAAAAAAAAATTTTTTCAACTTTTTTCAATTTTACCCCCGTGGGATATATATTCTACCCACACACATTTGGAACTCTCCTGGGGTACCCTCACACATATTATTCCCTCATTTAGTGGATATTTTCACAAAAAAGTGAAATTTTCAAAAATCCAGAAAATTGGCTGAAAATGACTAAATATCAAGGACTCATTGGGCGAATCGCTCTGGAACTGAAATCGGAACGCTCACTGACATTTCCCCTATCTGAAAGTCTGATAAACGCCGAAAAATGACTAAGTCCAAAAAAAAATTTGTTCAACTTTTTTCAATTTTACCCCGTGGGATATATATTCTACCCACACACATTTGGAACTTTCCTGGGGTACCCTCACACATATTATTCCCTCATTTAGTGGATATTTTCACAAAAAAGTGAAATTTTCAAAAATCCAGAAAATTGGCTGAAAATGACTAAATATCAAGGACTCATTGGGCGAATCGCTCTGGAACTGAAATTGGAACGCTCACTGACATTTCCCCTATCTGAAAGTCTGATAAAAGCCGGAAAAATGGCTAAGTCCCCAAAAAAAATTTGTTCAACTTTTTTCAATTTTACCCCCGTGGGATATATATTCTACCCACACACATTTGGAACTCTCCTGGGGTACCCTCACACATATTATTCCCTCATTTAGTGGATATTTTCACAAAAAAGTGAAATTTTCAAAAATCCAGAAAATTGGGTGAAAACGACTAAATATCAAGGAATCATTGGGCGAATTGCTCTGGAACTGAAATCGGAACGCTCACTGACATTTCCCCTATCTGAAAGTCTGATAAACGCCGGAAAAATGATTAAGTCCAAAAAAAATTATTTTTCAACTTTTTTCAATTTTACCCCCGTGGGATATATATTCTACCCACACACATTTGGAACTCTCCTGGGGTACCCTCACACATATTATTCCCTCATTTAGTGGATATTTTCACAAAAAAGTGAAATTTTCAAAAATCCAGAAAATTGGCTGAAAATGACTAAATATCAAGGACTCATTGGGCGAATCGCTCTGGAACTGAAATCGGAACGCTCACTGACATTTCCCCTATCTGAAAGTCTGATAAACGCCGAAAAATGACTAAGTCCAAAAAAAAATTTGTTCAACTTTTTTCAATTTTACCCCTTGGGATATATATTCTACCCACACACATTTGGAACTCTCCTGGGGTACCCTCACACATATTATTCCCTCATTTAGTGGATATTTTCACAAAAAAGTGAAATTTTCAAAAATCCAGAAAATTGGCTGAAAATGACTAAATATCAAGGACTCATTGGGCGAATCGCTCTGGAACTGAAATCGGAACGCTCACTGACATTTCCCCTATCCTAAAGTCTGATAAACGCCGAAAAATGACTAAGTCCAAAAAAAAATTTGTTCAACTTTTTTCAATTTTACCCCGTGGGATATATATTCTACCCACACACATTTGGAACTCTCCTGGGGTACCCGCACACATATTATTCCCTCGTTTAGTGGATATTTTCACAAAAAAGTGAAATTTTCAAACATCCAGAAAATTGGCTGAAAACGACTAAATATCAAGGACTCATTGGGCGAATTGCTCTGGAACTGAAATCGAAACGCTCACTGACATTTCCCCTATCTGAAAGTCTGATAAATACCGGAAAAATGACTAAGTCCAAAAAAAAATTTGTTCAACTTTTTTCAATTTTACCCCCGTGGGATATATATTCTACCCACACACATTTGGAACTCTCCTGGGGTACCCTCACACATATTATTCCCTCATTTAGAGGATATTTTCACAAAAAAGTGAAATTTTCAAAAATCCAGAAAATTGGCTGAAAACGACTAAATATCAAGGAATCATTGGGCGAATTGCTCTGGAACTGAAATCGGAACGCTCACTGACATTTCCCCTATCTGAAAGTCTGATAAACGCCGGAAAAATGATTAAGTCCAAAAAAAATTATTTTTCAACTTTTTTCAATTTTAGCCCCGTGGGATATATATTCTACCCACACACATTTGGAACTCTCCTGGGGTACCCTCACACATATTATTCCCTCATTTAGTGGATATTTTCACAAAAAAGTGAAATTTTCAAAAATCCAGAAAATTGGCTGAAAATGACTAAATATCAAGGACTCATTGGGCGAATCGCTCTGGAACTGAAATCGGAACGCTCACTGACATTTCCCCTATCTGAAAGTCTGATAAACGCCGAAAAATGACTAAGTCCAAAAAAAAATTTGTTCAACTTTTTTCAATTTTACCCCGTGGGATATATATTCTACCCACACACATTTGGAACTCTCCTGGGGTACCCTCACACATATTATTCCCTCATTTAGTGGATATTTTCACAAAAAAGTGAAATTTTCAAAAATCCAGAAAATTGGCTGAAAATGACTAAATATCAAGGACTCATTGGGCGAATCGCTCTGGAACTGAAATCGGAACGCTCACTGACATTTCCCCTATCCTAAAGTCTGATAAACGCCGAAAAATAACTAAGTCCAAAAAAAAATTTGTTCAACTTTTTTCAATTTTACCCCGTGGGATATATATTCTACCCACACACATTTGGAACTCTCCTGGGGTACCCGCACACATATTATTCCCTCGTTTAGTGGATATTTTCACAAAAAAGTGAAATTTTCAAAAATCCAGAAAATTGGCTGAAAACGACTAAATATCAAGGACTCATTGGGCGAATTGCTCTGGAACTGAAATCGAAACGTTCACTGACATTTCCCCTATCTGAAATTCTGATAAATGCCGGAAAAATGACTAAGTCCAAAAAAAAATTTGTTCAACTTTTTTCAATTTTACCCCCGTGGGATATATATTCTACCCACACACATTTGGAACTCTCCTGGGGTACCCTCACACATATTATTCCCTCATTTAGTGGATATTTTCACAAAAAAGTGAAATTTTCAAAAATCCAGAAAATTGGCTGAAAACGACTAAATATCAAGGACTCATTGGGCGAATTGCTCTGGAACTGAAATCGGAACGCTCACTGACATTTCCCCTATCTGAAAGTCTGATAAACGCCGGAAAAATGACTAAGTCCAAAAAAAATTTTTTTTCAACTTTTTTCAATTTTACCCCGTGGGATATATATTCTACCCACACACATTTGGAACTGACATTTCCCCTATCCTAAAGTCTGATAAACGCCGAAAAATGACTAAGTCCAAAAAAAAATTTGTTCAACTTTTTTCAATTTTACCCCGTGGGATATATATTCTACCCACACACATTTGGAACTCTCCTGGGGTACCCGCACACATATTATTCCCTCATTTAGTGGATATTTTCACAAAAAAGTGAAATTTTCAAAAATCCAGAAAATTGGCTGAAAATGACTATCAAGGACTCATTGGGCGAATCGCTCTGGAACTGAAATCGGAACGCTCACTGACATTTCCCCTATCTGAAAGTCTGATAAAAGCCGGAAAAATGACTAAGTCCCAAAAAAAATTTTTTTCAACTTTTTTCAATTTTACCCCCGTGGGATATATATTCTACCCACACACATTTGGAACTCTCCTGGGGTACCCTCACACATATCATTCCCTCATTTAGTGGATATTTTCACAAAAAAGTGAAATTTTCAAAAATCCAGAAAATTGGCTGAAAATGACTAAATATCAAGGACTCATTGGGCGAATCGCTCTGGAACTGAAATCGGAACGCTCACTGACATTTCCCCTATCTGAAAGTCTGATAAACGCCAAAAAATGACTAAGTCCAAAAAAAAATTTGTTCAACTTTTTTCAATTTTACCCCGTGGGATATATATTCTACCCACACACATTTGGAACTCTCCTGGGGTACCCTCACACATATTATTCCCTCATTTAGTGGATATTTTCACAAAAAAGTGAAATTTTCAAAAATCCAGAAAATTGGCTGAAAACGACTAAATATCAAGGACTCATTGGGCGAATCGCTCTGGAACTGAAATCGGAATGCTCACTCACATTTCCCCTATCTGAAAGTCTGATAAACGGCGGAAAAATGACTAAGTCCCAAAAAAAAATTTTTTTCAACTTTTTTCAATTTTACCCCCGTGGGATATGTATTCTACCCACACACATTTGGAACTCTCCTGGGGTACCCTCACACATATTATTCCCTCATTTAGTGGATATTTTCACAAAAAAGTGAAATTTTCAAAAATCCAGAAAATTGGCTGAAAATGACTAAATATCAAGGACTCAATGGGCGAATCGCTCTGGAACTGAAATCGGAACGCTCACTGACATTTCCCCTATCTGAAAGTCTGATAAACGCCGGAAAAATGACTAAGTCCAAAAAAAAATTTGTTCAACTTTTTTCAATTTTACCCCTGTGGGATATATATTCTACCCAAACACATTTGGAACTCTCCTGGGGTACCCTCACACATATTATTCCCTCATTTAGTGGATATTTTCACAAAAAAGTGAAATTTTCAAAAATCTTGAAAATTGGCTGAAAACGACTAAATATCTAGGACTCTTTGGGCGAATCGCTCTGGAACTGAAATCGGAACGCTCACTGACATTTCCCCTATCCTAAAGTCTGATAAACGCCGAAAAATGACTAAGTCCAAAAAAAAATTTGTTCAACTTTTTTCAATTTTACCCCGTGGGATATATATTCTACCCACACACATTTGGAACTCTCCTGGGGTACCCGCACACATATTATTCCCTCGTTTAGTGGATATTCTCACAAAAAAGTGAAATTTTCAAAAATCCAGAAAATTGGCTGAAAACGACTAAATATCAAGGACTCATTGGGCGAATTGCTCTGGAACTGAAATCGAAACGCTCACTGACATTTCCCCTATCTGAAATTCTGATAAATGCCGGAAAAATGACTAAGTCCAAAAAAAAATTTGTTCAACTTTTTTCAATTTTACCCCCGTGGGATATATATTCTACCCACACACATTTGGAACTCTCCTGGGGTACCCTCACACATATTATTCCCTCATTTAGTGGATATTTTCACAAAAAAGTGAAATTTTCAAAAATCCAGAAAATTGGCTGAAAATGACTAAATATCAAGGACTCATTGGGCGAATCGCTCTGGAACTGAAATCGGAACGCTCACTGACATTTCCCCTATCTGAAAGTCTGCTAAAAGCCGGAAAAATGGCTAAGTCCCCAAAAAATTTTTTTCAACTTTTTTCAATTTTACCCCCGTGGGATATATATTCTACCCACACACATGTGGAACTCTCCTGGGGTACCCTCACACATATTATTCCCTCATTTAGTGGATATTTTCACAAAAAAGTGAAATTTTCAAAAATCCAGAAAATTGGCTGAAAATGACTATCAAGGACTCATTGGGCGAATCGCTCTGGAACTGAAATCGGAACGCTCACTGACATTTCCCCTATCTGAAAGTCTGATAAACGCCGAAAAATGACTAAGTCCAAAAAAAAATTTGTTCAACTTTTTTCAATTTTACCCCGTGGGATATATATTCTACCCACACACATTTGGAACTCTCCTGGGGTACCCTCACACATATTATTCCCTCATTTAGTGGATATTTTCACAAAAAAGTGAAATTTTCAAAAATCCAGAAAATTGGCTGAAAACGACTAAATATCAAGGACTCATTGGGCGAATCGCTCTGGAACTGAAATCGGAATGCTCACTCACATTTCCCCTATCTGAAAGTCTGATAAACGGCGGAAAAATGACTAAGTCCCAAAAAAAAATTTTTTTCAACTTTTTTCAATTTTACCCCCGTGGGATATGTATTCTACCCACACACATTTGGAACTCTCCTGGGGTACCCTCACACATATTATTCCCTCATTTAGTGGATATTTTCACAAAAAAGTGAAATTTTCAAAAATCCAGAAAATTTGCTGAAAATGACTAAACATCAAGGACTCATTGGGCAAATCGCTCTGGAACTGAAATCGGAACGCTCACTGACATTTCCCCTATCTGAAAGTCTGATAAACGCCGAAAAATGACTAAGTCCAAAAAAAAATTTGTTCAACTTTTTACAATTTTACCCCGTGGGATATATATTCTACCCACACACATTTGGAACTCTCCTGGGGTACCCTCACACATATTATTCCCTCATTTAGTGGATATTTTCACAAAAAAGTGAAATTTTCAAAAATCCAGAAAATTGGCTGAAAATGACTAAATATCAAGGACTCATTGGGCGAATCGCTCTGGAACTGAAATCGGAACGCTCACTGACATTTCCCCTATCTGAAAGTCTGATAAAAGCCGGAAAAATGACTAAGTCCCAAAAAAAAATTTTTTCAACTTTTTTCAATTTTACCCCCGTGGGATATATATTCTACCCACACACATTTGGAACTCTCCTGGGGTACCCTCACACATATTATTCCCTCATTTAGTGGATATTTTCACAAAAAAGTGAAATTTTCAAAAATCCAGAAAATTGGCTGAAAATGACTAAATATCAAGGACTCATTGGGCGAATCGCTCTGGAACTGAAATTGGAACGCTCACTGACATTTCCCCTATCTGAAAGTCTGATAAAAGCCGGAAAAATGGCTAAGTCCCCAAAAAAAATTTGTTCAACTTTTTTCAATTTTACCCCCGTGGGATATATATTCTACCCACACACATTTGGAACTCTCCTGGGGTACCCTCACACATATTATTCCCTCATTTAGTGGATATTTTCACAAAAAAGTGAAATTTTCAAAAATCCAGAAAATTGGCTGAAAACGACTAAATATCAAGGAATCATTGGGCGAATTGCTCTGGAACTGAAATCGGAACGCTCACTGACATTTCCCCTATCTGAAAGTCTGATAAACGCCGGAAAAATGATTAAGTCCAAAAAAAATTATTTTTCAACTTTTTTCAATTTTACCCCCGTGGGATATATATTCTACCCACACACATTTGGAACTCTCCTGGGGTACCCTCACACATATTATTCCCTCATTTAGTGGATATTTTCACAAAAAAGTGAAATTTTCAAAAATCCAGAAAATTGGCTGAAAATGACTAAATATCAAGGACTCATTGGGCGAATCGCTCTGGAACTGAAATCGGAACGCTCACTGACATTTCCCCCATCTGAAAGTCTGATAAACGCCGAAAAATGACTAAGTCCAAAAAAAAATTTGTTCAACTTTTTTCAATTTTACCCCTTGGGATATATATTCTACCCACACACATTTGGAACTCTCCTGGGGTACCCTCACACATATTATTCCCTCATTTAGTGGATATTTTCACAAAAAAGTGAAATTTTCAAAAATCCAGAAAATTGGCTGAAAACGACTAAATATCAAGGAATCATTGGGCGAATTGCTCTGGAACTGAAATCGGAACGCTCACTGACATTTCCCCTATCTGAAAGTCTGATAAACGCCCGAAAAATGATTAAGTCCAAAAAAAATTATTTTTCAACTTTTTTCAATTTTACCCCCGTGGGATATATATTCTACCCACACACATTTGGAACTCTCCTGGGGTACCCTCACACATATTATTCCCTCATTTAGTGGATATTTTCACAAAAAAGTGAAATTTTCAAAAATCCAGAAAATTGGCTGAAAATGACTAAATATCAAGGACTCATTGGGCGAATCGCTCTGGAACTGAAATCGGAACGCTCACTGACATTTCCCCTATCTGAAAGTCTGATAAACGCCGAAAAATGACTAAGTCCAAAAAAAAATTTGTTCAACTTTTTTCAATTTTACCCCGTGGGATATATATTCTACCCACACACATTTGGAACTCTCCTGGGGTACCCTCACACATATTATTCCCTCATTTAGTGGATATTTTCACAAAAAAGTGAAATTTTCAAAAATCCAGAAAATTGGCTGAAAATGACTAAATATCAAGGACTCATTGGGCAAATCGCTCTGGAACTGAAATCGGAACGCTCACTGACATTTCCCCTATCTGAAAGTCTGATAAACGCCGAAAAATGACTAAGTCCAAAAAAAAATTTGTTCAACTTTTTACAATTTTACCCCGTGGGATATATATTCTACCCACACACATTTGGAACTCTCCTGGGGTACCCTCACACATATTATTCCCTCATTTAGTGGATATTTTCACAAAAAAGTGAAATTTTCAAAAATCCAGAAAATTGGCTGAAAATGACTAAATATCAAGGACTCATTGGGCGAATCGCTCTGGAACTGAAATTGGAACGCTCACTGACATTTCCCCTATCTGAAAGTCTGATAAAAGCCGGAAAAATGGCTAAGTCCCCAAAAAAAATTTGTTCAACTTTTTTCAATTTTACCCCCGTGGGATATATATTCTACCCACACACATTTGGAACTCTCCTGGGGTACCCTCACACATATTATTCCCTCATTTAGTGGATATTTTCACAAAAAAGTGAAATTTTCAAAAATCCAGAAAATTGGCTGAAAATGACTAAATATCAAGGACTCATTGGGCGAATCGCTCTGGAACTGAAATTGGAACGCTCACTGACATTTCCCCTATCTGAAAGTCTGATAAAAGCCGGAAAAATGACTAAGTCCAAAAAAAAATTTGTTCAACTTTTTTCAATTTTACCCCCGTGGGATATATATTCTACCCACACACATTTGGAACTCTCCTGGGGTACCCTCACACATATTATTCCCTCATTTAGTGGATATTTTCACAAAAAAGTGAAATTTTCAAAAATCCAGAAAATTGGCTGAAAACGACTAAATATCAAGGAATCATTGGGCGAATTGCTCTGGAACTGAAATCGGAACGCTCACTGACATTTCCCCTATCTGAAAGTCTGATAAACGCCGGAAAAATGATTAAGTCCAAAAAAAATTATTTTTCAACTTTTTTCAATTTTACCCCCGTGGGATATATATTCTACCCACACACATTTGGAACTCTCCTGGGGTACCCTCACACATATTATTCCCTCATTTAGTGGATATTTTCACAAAAAAGTGAAATTTTCAAAAATCCAGAAAATTGGCTGAAAATGACTAAATATCAAGGACTCATTGGGCGAATCGCTCTGGAACTGAAATCGGAACGCTCACTGACATTTCCCCTATCTGAAAGTCTGATAAACGCCGAAAAATGACTAAGTCCAAAAAAAAATTTGTTCAACTTTTTTCAATTTTACCCCGTGGGATATATATTCTACCCACACACATTTGGAACTCTCCTGGGGTACCCTCACACATATTATTCCCTCATTTAGTGGATATTTTCACAAAAAAGTGAAATTTTCAAAAATCCAGAAAATTGGCTGAAAATGACTAAATATTAAGGACTCATTGGGCGAATCGCTCTGGAACTGAAATTGGAACGCTCACTGACATTTCCCCTATCTGAAAGTCTGATAAAAGCCGGAAAAATGGCTAAGTCCCCAAAAAAAATTTGTTCAACTTTTTTCAATTTTACCCCCGTGGGATATATATTCTACCCACACACATTTGGAACTCTCCTGGGGTACCCTCACACATATTATTCCCTCATTTAGTGGATATTTTCACAAAAAAGTGAAATTTTCAAAAATCCAGAAAATTGGGTGAAAACGACTAAATATCAAGGAATCATTGGGCGAATTGCTCTGGAACTGAAATCGGAACGCTCACTGACATTTCCCCTATCTGAAAGTCTGATAAACGCCGGAAAAATGATTAAGTCCAAAAAAAATTATTTTTCAACTTTTTTCAATTTTACCCCCGTGGGATATATATTCTACCCACACACATTTGGAACTCTCCTGGGGTACCCTCACACATATTATTCCCTCATTTAGTGGATATTTTCACAAAAAAGTGAAATTTTCAAAAATCCAGAAAATTGGCTGAAAATGACTAAATATCAAGGACTCATTGGGCGAATCGCTCTGGAACTGAAATCGGAACGCTCACTGACATTTCCCCTATCTGAAAGTCTGATAAACGCCGAAAAATGACTAAGTCCAAAAAAAAATTTGTTCAACTTTTTTCAATTTTACCCCTTGGGATATATATTCTACCCACACACATTTGGAACTCTCCTGGGGTACCCTCACACATATTATTCCCTCATTTAGTGGATATTTTCACAAAAAAGTGAAATTTTCAAAAATCCAGAAAATTGGCTGAAAATGACTAAATATCAAGGACTCATTGGGCAAATCGCTCTGGAACTGAAATCAGAACGCTCACTGACATTTCCCCTATCCTAAAGTCTGATAAACGCCGAAAAATGACTAAGTCCAAAAAAAAATTTGTTCAACTTTTTTCAATTTTACCCCGTGGGATATATATTCTACCCACACACATTTGGAACTCTCCTGGGGTACCCGCACACATATTATTCCCTCGTTTAGTGGATATTTTCACAAAAAAGTGAAATTTTCAAAAATCCAGAAAATTGGCTGAAAACGACTAAATATCAAGGACTCATTGGGCGAATTGCTCTGGAACTGAAATCGAAACGCTCACTGACATTTCCCCTATCTGAAATTCTGATAAATGCCGGAAAAATGACTAAGTCCAAAAAAAAATTTGTTCAACTTTTTTCAATTTTACCCCCGTGGGATATATATTCTACCCACACACATTTGGAACTCTCCTGGGGTACCCTCACACATATTATTCCCTCATTTAGTGGATATTTTCACAAAAAAGTGAAATTTTCAAAAATCCAGAAAATTGGCTGAAAACGACTAAATATCAAGGACTCATTGGGCGAATTGCTCTGGAACTGAAATCGGAACGCTCACTGACATTTCCCCTATCTGAAAGTCTGATAAACGCCGGAAAAATGATTAAGTCCAAAAAAAATTATTTTTCAACTTTTTTCAATTTTACCCCCGTGGGATATATATTCTACCCACACACATTTGGAACTCTCCTGGGGTACCCTCACACATATTATTCCCTCATTTAGTGGATATTTTCACAAAAAAGTGAAATTTTCAAAAATCCAGAAAATTGGCTGAAAATGACTAAATATCAAGGACTCATTGGGCGAATCGCTCTGGAACTGAAATCGGAACGCTCACTGACATTTCCCCTATCTGAAAGTCTGATAAAAGCCGGAAAAATGACTAAGTCCCAAAAAAAATTTTTTTCAACTTTTTTCAATTTTACCCCCGTGGGATATATATTCTACCCACACACATTTGGAACTCTCCTGGGGTACCCTCACACATATCATTCCCTCATTTAGTGGATATTTTCACAAAAAAGTGAAATTTTCAAAAATCCAGAAAATTGGCTGAAAATGACTAAATATCAAGGACTCATTGGGCAAATCGCTCTGGAACTGAAATCGGAACGCTCACTGACATTTCCCCTATCTGAAAGTCTGATAAACGCCGAAAAATGACTAAGTCCAAAAAAAAATTTGTTCAACTTTTTTCAATTTTACCCCGTGGGATATATATTCTACCCACACACATTTGGAACTCTCCTGGGGTACCCTCACACATATTATTCCCTCATTTAGTGGATATTTTCACAAAAAAGTGAAATTTTCAAAAATCCAGAAAATTGGCTGAAAATGACTAAATATCAAGGACTCATTGGGCAAATCGCTCTGGAACTGAAATCGGAACGCTCACTGACATTTCCCCTATCTGAAAGTCTGATAAACGCCGAAAAATGACTAAGTCCAAAAAAAAATTTGTTCAACTTTTTACAATTTTACCCCGTGGGATATATATTCTACCCACACACATTTGGAACTCTCCTGGGGTACCCTCACACATATTATTCCCTCATTTAGTGGATATTTTCACAAAAAAGTGAAATTTTCAAAAATCCAGAAAATTGGCTGAAAATGACTAAATATCAAGGACTCATTGGGCAAATCGCTCTGGAACTGAAATCGGAACGCTCACTGACATTTCCCCTATCTGAAAGTCTGATAAACGCCGAAAAATGACTAAGTCCAAAAAAAAATTTGTTCAACTTTTTACAATTTTACCCCGTGGGATATATATTCTACCCACACACATTTGGAACTCTCCTGGGGTACCCTCACACATATTATTCCCTCATTTAGTGGATATTTTCACAAAAAAGTGAAATTTTCAAAAATCCAGAAAATTGGCTGAAAATGACTAAATATCAAGGACTCATTGGGCGAATCGCTCTGGAACTGAAATCGGAACGCTCACTGACATTTCCCCTATCTGAAAGTCTGATAAAAGCCGGAAAAATGACTAAGTCCCCAAAAAAAATTTTTTCAACTTTTTTCAATTTTACCCCCGTGGGATATATATTCTACCCACACACATTTGGAACTCTCCTGGGGTACCCTCACACATATTATTCCCTCATTTAGTGGATATTTTCACAAAAAAGTGAAATTTTCAAAAATCCAGAAAATTGGCTGAAAACGACTAAATATCAAGGAATCATTGGGCGAATTGCTCTGGAACTGAAATCGGAACGCTCACTGACATTTCCCCTATCTGAAAGTCTGATAAACGCCGGAAAAATGATTAAGTCCAAAAAAAATTATTTTTCAACTTTTTTCAATTTTACCCCCGTGGGATATATATTCTACCCACACACATTTGGAACTCTCCTGGGGTACCCTCACACATATTATTCCCTCATTTAGTGGATATTTTCACAAAAAAGTGAAATTTTCAAAAATCCAGAAAATTGGCTGAAAATGACTAAATATCAAGGACTCATTGGGCGAATCGCTCTGGAACTGAAATCGGAACGCTCACTGACATTTCCCCTATCCTAAAGTCTGATAAACGCCGAAAAATGACTAAGTCCAAAAAAAAATTTGTTCAACTTTTTTCAATTTTACCCCGTGGGATATATATTCTACCCACACACATTTGGAACTCTCCTGGGGTACCCGCACACATATTATTCCCTCGTTTAGTGGATATTTTCACAAAAAAGTGAAATTTTCAAACATCCAGAAAATTGGCTGAAAACGACTAAATATCAAGGACTCATTGGGCGAATTGCTCTGGAACTGAAATCGAAACGCTCACTGACATTTCCCCTATCTGAAAGTCTGATAAATACCGGAAAAATGACTAAGTCCAAAAAAAAATTTGTTCAACTTTTTTCAATTTTACCCCCGTGGGATATATATTCTACCCACACACATTTGGAACTCTCCTGGGGTACCCTCACACATATTATTCCCTCATTTAGTGGATATTTTCACAAAAAAGTGAAATTTTCAAAAATCCAGAAAATTGGCTGAAAACGACTAAATATCAAGGAATCATTGGGCGAATTGCTCTGGAACTGAAATCGGAACGCTCACTGACATTTCCCCTATCTGAAAGTCTGATAAACGCCGGAAAAATGATTAAGTCCAAAAAAAATTATTTTTCAACTTTTTTCAATTTTACCCCCGTGGGATATATATTCTACCCACACACATTTGGAACTCTCCTGGGGTACCCTCACACATATTATTCCCTCATTTAGTGGATATTTTCACAAAAAATTGAAATTTTCAAAAATCCAGAAAATTGGCTGAAAATGACTAAATATCAAGGACTCATTGGGCGAATCGCTCTGGAACTGAAATCGGAACGCTCACTGACATTTCCCCTATCTGAAAGTCTGATAAACGCCGAAAAATGACTAAGTCCAAAAAAAAATTTGTTCAACTTTTTTCAATTTTACCCCGTGGGATATATATTCTACCCACACACATTTGGAACTCTCCTGGGGTACCCTCACACATATTATTCCCTCATTTAGTGGATATTTTCACAAAAAAGTGAAATTTTCAAAAATCCAGAAAATTGGCTGAAAACGACTAAATATCAAGGAATCATTGGGCGAATTGCTCTGGAACTGAAATCGGAACGCTCACTGACATTTCCCCTATCTGAAAGTCTGATAAACGCCGGAAAAATGATTAAGTCCAAAAAAAATTATTTTTCAACTTTTTTCAATTTTACCCCCGTGGGATATATATTCTACCCACACACATTTGGAACTCTCCTGGGGTACCCTCACACATATTATTCCCTCATTTAGTGGATATTTTCACAAAAAATTGAAATTTTCAAAAATCCAGAAAATTGGCTGAAAATGACTAAATATCAAGGACTCATTGGGCGAATCGCTCTGGAACTGAAATCGGAACGCTCACTGACATTTCCCCTATCTGAAAGTCTGATAAACGCCGAAAAATGACTAAGTCCAAAAAAAAATTTGTTCAACTTTTTTCAATTTTACCCCGTGGGATATATATTCTACCCACACACATTTGGAACTCTCCTGGGGTACCCTCACACATATTATTCCCTCATTTAGTGGATATTTTCACAAAAAAGTGAAATTTTCAAAAATCCAGAAAACTGGCTGAAAACGACTAAATATCAAGGACTCATTGGGCGAATTGCTCTGGAACTGAAATCGGAACGCTCACTGACATTTCCCCTATCTGAAAGTCTGATAAACGCCGGAAAAATGATTAAGTCCAAAAAAAATTATTTTTCAACTTTTTTCAATTTTACCCCCGTGGGATATATATTCTACCCACACACATTTGGAACTCTCCTGGGGTACCCTCACACATATTATTCCCTCATTTAGTGGATATTTTCACAAAAAAGTGAAATTTTCAAAAATCCAGAAAATTGGCTGAAAATGACTAAATATCAAGGACTCATTGGGCGAATCGCTCTGGAACTGAAATCGGAACGCTCACTGACATTTCCCCTATCTGAAAGTCTGATAAAAGCCGGAAAAATGACTAAGTCCCAAAAAAAATTTTTTTCAACTTTTTTCAATTTTACCCCCGTGGGATATATATTCTACCCACACACATTTGGAACTCTCCTGGGGTACCCTCACACATATCATTCCCTCATTTAGTGGATATTTTCACAAAAAAGTGAAATTTTCAAAAATCCAGAAAATTGGCTGAAAATGACTAAATATCAAGGACTCATTGGGCGAATCGCTCTGGAACTGAAATCGGAACGCTCACTGACATTTCCCCTATCTGAAAGTCTGATAAACGCCGAAAAATGACTAAGTCCAAAAAAAAATTTGTTCAACTTTTTTCAATTTTACCCCGTGGGATATATATTCTACCCACACACATTTGGAACTCTCCTGGGGTACCCTCACACATATTATTCCCTCATTTAGTGGATATTTTCACAAAAAAGTGAAATTTTCAAAAATCCAGAAAATTGGCTGAAAATGACTAAATATCAAGGACTCATTGGGCAAATCGCTCTGGAACTGAAATCGGAACGCTCACTGACATTTCCCCTATCTGAAAGTCTGATAAACGCCGAAAAATGACTAAGTCCAAAAAAAAATTTGTTCAACTTTTTACAATTTTACCCCGTGGGATATATATTCTACCCACACACATTTGGAACTCTCCTGGGGTACCCTCACACATATTATTCCCTCATTTAGTGGATATTTTCACAAAAAAGTGAAATTTTCAAAAATCCAGAAAATTGGCTGAAAATGACTAAATATCAAGGACTCATTGGGCAAATCGCTCTGGAACTGAAATCGGAACGCTCACTGACATTTCCCCTATCTGAAAGTCTGATAAACGCCGAAAAATGACTAAGTCCAAAAAAAAATTTGTTCAACTTTTTACAATTTTACCCCGTGGGATATATATTCTACCCACACACATTTGGAACTCTCCTGGGGTACCCTCACACATATTATTCCCTCATTCAGTGGATATTTTCACAAAAAAGTGAAATTTTCAAAAATCCAGAAAATTGGCTGAAAATGACTAAATATCAAGGACTCATTGGGCGAATCGCTCTGGAACTGAAATTGGAACGCTCACTGACATTTCCCCTATCTGAAAGTCTGATAAAAGCCGGAAAAATGGTAAGTCCCCAAAAAAAATTTGTTCAACTTTTTTCAATTTTACCCCCGTGGGATATATATTCTACCCACACACATTTGGAACTCTCCTGGGGTACCCTCACACATATTATTCCCTCATTTAGTGGATATTTTCACAAAAAAGTGAAATTTTCAAAAATCCAGAAAATTGGCTGAAAATGACTAAATATCAAGGACTCATTGGGCGAATCGCTCTGGAACTGAAATTGGAACGCTCACTGACATTTCCCCTATCTGAAAGTCTGATAAAAGCCGGAAAAATGACTAAGTCCAAAAAAAAATTTGTTCAACTTTTTTCAATTTTACCCCCGTGGGATATATATTCTACCCACACACATTTGGAACTCTCCTGGGGTACCCTCACACATATTATTCCCTCATTTAGTGGATATTTTCACAAAAAAGTGAAATTTTCAAAAATCCAGAAAATTGGCTGAAAACGACTAAATATCAAGGAATCATTGGGCGAATTGCTCTGGAACTGAAATCGGAACGCTCACTGACATTTCCCCTATCTGAAAGTCTGATAAACGCCGGAAAAATGATTAAGTCCAAAAAAAATTATTTTTCAACTTTTTTCAATTTTACCCCCGTGGGATATATATTCTACCCACACACATTTGGAACTCTCCTGGGGTACCCTCACACATATTATTCCCTCATTTAGTGGATATTTTCACAAAAAAGTGAAATTTTCAAAAATCCAGAAAATTGGCTGAAAATGACTAAATATCAAGGACTCATTGGGCAAATCGCTCTGGAACTGAAATCGGAACGCTCACTGACATTTCCCCTATCTGAAAGTCTGATAAACGCCGAAAAATGACTAAGTCCAAAAAAAAATTTGTTCAACTTTTTACAATTTTACCCCGTGGGATATATATTCTACCCACACACATTTGGAACTCTCCTGGGGTACCCTCACACATATTATTCCCTCATTTAGTGGATATTTTCACAAAAAAGTGAAATTTTCAAAAATCCAGAAAATTGGCTGAAAATGACTAAATATCAAGGACTCATTGGGCAAATCGCTCTGGAACTGAAATCGGAACGCTCACTGACATTTCCCCTATCTGAAAGTCTGATAAACGCCGAAAAATGACTAAGTCCAAAAAAAAATTTGTTCAACTTTTTACAATTTTACCCCGTGGGATATATATTCTACCCACACACATTTGGAACTCTCCTGGGGTACCCTCACACATATTATTCCCTCATTTAGTGGATATTTTCACAAAAAAGTGAAATTTTCAAAAATCCAGAAAATTGGCTGAAAATGACTAAATATCAAGGACTCATTGGGCGAATCGCTCTGGAACTGAAATTGGAACGCTCACTGACATTTCCCCTATCTGAAAGTCTGATAAAAGCCGGAAAAATGGCTAAGTCCCCAAAAAAAATTTGTTCAACTTTTTTCAATTTTACCCCCGTGGGATATATATTCTACCCACACACATTTGGAACTCTCCTGGGGTACCCTCACACATATTATTCCCTCATTTAGTGGATATTTTCACAAAAAAGTGAAATTTTCAAAAATCCAGAAAATTGGCTGAAAATGACTAAATATCAAGGACTCATTGGGCGAATCGCTCTGGAACTGAAATTGGAACGCTCACTGACATTTCCCCTATCTGAAAGTCTGATAAAAGCCGGAAAAATGACTAAGTCCAAAAAAAAATTTGTTCAACTTTTTTCAATTTTACCCCCGTGGGATATATATTCTACCCACACACATTTGGAACTCTCCTGGGGTACCCTCACACATATTATTCCCTCATTTAGTGGATATTTTCACAAAAAAGTGAAATTTTCAAAAATCCAGAAAATTGGCTGAAAACGACTAAATATCAAGGAATCATTGGGCGAATTGCTCTGGAACTGAAATCGGAACGCTCACTGACATTTCCCCTATCTGAAAGTCTGATAAACGCCGGAAAAATGATTAAGTCCAAAAAAAATTATTTTTCAACTTTTTTCAATTTTACCCCCGTGGGATATATATTCTACCCACACACATTTGGAACTCTCCTGGGGTACCCTCACACATATTATTCCCTCATTTAGTGGATATTTTCACAAAAAAGTGAAATTTTCAAAAATCCAGAAAATTGGCTGAAAATGACTAAATATCAAGGACTCATTGGGCGAATCGCTCTGGAACTGAAATCGGAACGCTCACTGACATTTCCCCTATCTGAAAGTCTGATAAACGCCGAAAAATGACTAAGTCCAAAAAAAAATTTGTTCAACTTTTTTCAATTTTACCCCGTGGGATATATATTCTACCCACACACATTTGGAACTCTCCTGGGGTACCCTCACACATATTATTCCCTCATTTAGTGGATATTTTCACAAAAAAGTGAAATTTTCAAAAATCCAGAAAATTGGCTGAAAATGACTAAATATTAAGGACTCATTGGGCGAATCGCTCTGGAACTGAAATTGGAACGCTCACTGACATTTCCCCTATCTGAAAGTCTGATAAAAGCCGGAAAAATGGCTAAGTCCCCAAAAAAAATTTGTTCAACTTTTTTCAATTTTACCCCCGTGGGATATATATTCTACCCACACACATTTGGAACTCTCCTGGGGTACCCTCACACATATTATTCCCTCATTTAGTGGATATTTTCACAAAAAAGTGAAATTTTCAAAAATCCAGAAAATTGGGTGAAAACGACTAAATATCAAGGAATCATTGGGCGAATTGCTCTGGAACTGAAATCGGAACGCTCACTGACATTTCCCCTATCTGAAAGTCTGATAAACGCCGGAAAAATGATTAAGTCCAAAAAAAATTATTTTTCAACTTTTTTCAATTTTACCCCCGTGGGATATATATTCTACCCACACACATTTGGAACTCTCCTGGGGTACCCTCACACATATTATTCCCTCATTTAGTGGATATTTTCACAAAAAAGTGAAATTTTCAAAAATCCAGAAAATTGGCTGAAAATGACTAAATATCAAGGACTCATTGGGCGAATCGCTCTGGAACTGAAATCGGAACGCTCACTGACATTTCCCCTATCTGAAAGTCTGATAAACGCCGAAAAATGACTAAGTCCAAAAAAAAATTTGTTCAACTTTTTTCAATTTTACCCCTTGGGATATATATTCTACCCACACACATTTGGAACTCTCCTGGGGTACCCTCACACATATTATTCCCTCATTTAGTGGATATTTTCACAAAAAAGTGAAATTTTCAAAAATCCAGAAAATTGGCTGAAAATGACTAAATATCAAGGACTCATTGGGCAAATCGCTCTGGAACTGAAATCAGAACGCTCACTGACATTTCCCCTATCCTAAAGTCTGATAAACGCCGAAAAATGACTAAGTCCAAAAAAAAATTTGTTCAACTTTTTTCAATTTTACCCCGTGGGATATATATTCTACCCACACACATTTGGAACTCTCCTGGGGTACCCGCACACATATTATTCCCTCGTTTAGTGGATATTTTCACAAAAAAGTGAAATTTTCAAAAATCCAGAAAATTGGCTGAAAACGACTAAATATCAAGGACTCATTGGGCGAATTGCTCTGGAACTGAAATCGAAACGCTCACTGACATTTCCCCTATCTGAAATTCTGATAAATGCCGGAAAAATGACTAAGTCCAAAAAAAAATTTGTTCAACTTTTTTCAATTTTACCCCCGTGGGATATATATTCTACCCACACACATTTGGAACTCTCCTGGGGTACCCTCACACATATTATTCCCTCATTTAGTGGATATTTTCACAAAAAAGTGAAATTTTCAAAAATCCAGAAAATTGGCTGAAAACGACTAAATATCAAGGACTCATTGGGCGAATTGCTCTGGAACTGAAATCGGAACGCTCACTGACATTTCCCCTATCTGAAAGTCTGATAAACGCCGGAAAAATGATTAAGTCCAAAAAAAATTATTTTTCAACTTTTTTCAATTTTACCCCCGTGGGATATATATTCTACCCACACACATTTGGAACTCTCCTGGGGTACCCTCACACATATTATTCCCTCATTTAGTGGATATTTTCACAAAAAAGTGAAATTTTCAAAAATCCAGAAAATTGGCTGAAAATGACTAAATATCAAGGACTCATTGGGCGAATCGCTCTGGAACTGAAATCGGAACGCTCACTGACATTTCCCCTATCTGAAAGTCTGATAAAAGCCGGAAAAATGACTAAGTCCCAAAAAAAATTTTTTTCAACTTTTTTCAATTTTACCCCCGTGGGATATATATTCTACCCACACACATTTGGAACTCTCCTGGGGTACCCTCACACATATCATTCCCTCATTTAGTGGATATTTTCACAAAAAAGTGAAATTTTCAAAAATCCAGAAAATTGGCTGAAAATGACTAAATATCAAGGACTCATTGGGCAAATCGCTCTGGAACTGAAATCGGAACGCTCACTGACATTTCCCCTATCTGAAAGTCTGATAAACGCCGAAAAATGACTAAGTCCAAAAAAAAATTTGTTCAACTTTTTTCAATTTTACCCCGTGGGATATATATTCTACCCACACACATTTGGAACTCTCCTGGGGTACCCTCACACATATTATTCCCTCATTTAGTGGATATTTTCACAAAAAAGTGAAATTTTCAAAAATCCAGAAAATTGGCTGAAAATGACTAAATATCAAGGACTCATTGGGCAAATCGCTCTGGAACTGAAATCGGAACGCTCACTGACATTTCCCCTATCTGAAAGTCTGATAAACGCCGAAAAATGACTAAGTCCAAAAAAAAATTTGTTCAACTTTTTACAATTTTACCCCGTGGGATATATATTCTACCCACACACATTTGGAACTCTCCTGGGGTACCCTCACACATATTATTCCCTCATTTAGTGGATATTTTCACAAAAAAGTGAAATTTTCAAAAATCCAGAAAATTGGCTGAAAATGACTAAATATCAAGGACTCATTGGGCAAATCGCTCTGGAACTGAAATCGGAACGCTCACTGACATTTCCCCTATCTGAAAGTCTGATAAACGCCGAAAAATGACTAAGTCCAAAAAAAAATTTGTTCAACTTTTTACAATTTTACCCCGTGGGATATATATTCTACCCACACACATTTGGAACTCTCCTGGGGTACCCTCACACATATTATTCCCTCATTTAGTGGATATTTTCACAAAAAAGTGAAATTTTCAAAAATCCAGAAAATTGGCTGAAAATGACTAAATATCAAGGACTCATTGGGCGAATCGCTCTGGAACTGAAATCGGAACGCTCACTGACATTTCCCCTATCTGAAAGTCTGATAAAAGCCGGAAAAATGACTAAGTCCCCAAATAAAATTTTTTCAACTTTTTTCAATTTTACCCCCGTGGGATATATATTCTACCCACACACATTTGGAACTCTCCTGGGGTACCCTCACACATATTATTCCCTCATTTAGTGGATATTTTCACAAAAAAGTGAAATTTTCAAAAATCCAGAAAATTGGCTGAAAACGACTAAATATCAAGGAATCATTGGGCGAATTGCTCTGGAACTGAAATCGGAACGCTCACTGACATTTCCCCTATCTGAAAGTCTGATAAACGCCGGAAAAATGATTAAGTCCAAAAAAAATTATTTTTCAACTTTTTTCAATTTTACCCCCGTGGGATATATATTCTACCCACACACATTTGGAACTCTCCTGGGGTACCCTCACACATATTATTCCCTCATTTAGTGGATATTTTCACAAAAAAGTGAAATTTTCAAAAATCCAGAAAATTGGCTGAAAATGACTAAATATCAAGGACTCATTGGGCGAATCGCTCTGGAACTGAAATCGGAACGCTCACTGACATTTCCCCTATCTGAAAGTCTGATAAACGCCGAAAAATGACTAAGTCCAAAAAAAAATTTGTTCAACTTTTTTCAATTTTACCCCGTGGGATATATATTCTACCCACACACATTTGGAACTCTCCTGGGGTACCCTCACACATATTATTCCCTCATTTAGTGGATATTTTCACAAAAAAGTGAAATTTTCAAAAATCCAGAAAATTGGCTGAAAATGACTAAATATTAAGGACTCATTGGGCGAATCGCTCTGGAACTGAAATTGGAACGCTCACTGACATTTCCCCTATCTGAAAGTCTGATAAAAGCCGGAAAAATGGCTAAGTCCCCAAAAAAAATTTGTTCAACTTTTTTCAATTTTACCCCCGTGGGATATATATTCTACCCACACACATTTGGAACTCTCCTGGGGTACCCTCACACATATTATTCCCTCATTTAGTGGATATTTTCACAAAAAAGTGAAATTTTCAAAAATCCAGAAAATTGGGTGAAAACGACTAAATATCAAGGAATCATTGGGCGAATTGCTCTGGAACTGAAATCGGAACGCTCACTGACATTTCCCCTATCTGAAAGTCTGATAAACGCCGGAAAAATGATTAAGTCCAAAAAAAATTATTTTTCAACTTTTTTCAATTTTACCCCCGTGGGATATATATTCTACCCACACACATTTGGAACTCTCCTGGGGTACCCTCACACATATTATTCCCTCATTTAGTGGATATTTTCACAAAAAAGTGAAATTTTCAAAAATCCAGAAAATTGGCTGAAAATGACTAAATATCAAGGACTCATTGGGCGAATCGCTCTGGAACTGAAATCGGAACGCTCACTGACATTTCCCCTATCTGAAAGTCTGATAAACGCCGAAAAATGACTAAGTCCAAAAAAAAATTTGTTCAACTTTTTTCAATTTTACCCCTTGGGATATATATTCTACCCACACACATTTGGAACTCTCCTGGGGTACCCTCACACATATTATTCCCTCATTTAGTGGATATTTTCACAAAAAAGTGAAATTTTCAAAAATCCAGAAAATTGGCTGAAAATGACTAAATATCAAGGACTCATTGGGCAAATCGCTCTGGAACTGAAATCAGAACGCTCACTGACATTTCCCCTATCCTAAAGTCTGATAAACGCCGAAAAATGACTAAGTCCAAAAAAAAATTTGTTCAACTTTTTTCAATTTTACCCCGTGGGATATATATTCTACCCACACACATTTGGAACTCTCCTGGGGTACCCGCACACATATTATTCCCTCGTTTAGTGGATATTTTCACAAAAAAGTGAAATTTTCAAAAATCCAGAAAATTGGCTGAAAACGACTAAATATCAAGGACTCATTGGGCGAATTGCTCTGGAACTGAAATCGAAACGCTCACTGACATTTCCCCTATCTGAAATTCTGATAAATGCCGGAAAAATGACTAAGTCCAAAAAAAAATTTGTTCAACTTTTTTCAATTTTACCCCCGTGGGATATATATTCTACCCACACACATTTGGAACTCTCCTGGGGTACCCTCACACATATTATTCCCTCATTTAGTGGATATTTTCACAAAAAAGTGAAATTTTCAAAAATCCAGAAAATTGGCTGAAAACGACTAAATATCAAGGACTCATTGGGCGAATTGCTCTGGAACTGAAATCGGAACGCTCACTGACATTTCCCCTATCTGAAAGTCTGATAAACGCCGGAAAAATGATTAAGTCCAAAAAAAATTATTTTTCAACTTTTTTCAATTTTACCCCCGTGGGATATATATTCTACCCACACACATTTGGAACTCTCCTGGGGTACCCTCACACATATTATTCCCTCATTTAGTGGATATTTTCACAAAAAAGTGAAATTTTCAAAAATCCAGAAAATTGGCTGAAAATGACTAAATATCAAGGACTCATTGGGCGAATCGCTCTGGAACTGAAATCGGAACGCTCACTGACATTTCCCCTATCTGAAAGTCTGATAAAAGCCGGAAAAATGACTAAGTCCCAAAAAAAATTTTTTTCAACTTTTTTCAATTTTACCCCCGTGGGATATATATTCTACCCACACACATTTGGAACTCTCCTGGGGTACCCTCACACATATCATTCCCTCATTTAGTGGATATTTTCACAAAAAAGTGAAATTTTCAAAAATCCAGAAAATTGGCTGAAAATGACTAAATATCAAGGACTCATTGGGCAAATCGCTCTGGAACTGAAATCGGAACGCTCACTGACATTTCCCCTATCTGAAAGTCTGATAAACGCCGAAAAATGACTAAGTCCAAAAAAAAATTTGTTCAACTTTTTTCAATTTTACCCCGTGGGATATATATTCTACCCACACACATTTGGAACTCTCCTGGGGTACCCTCACACATATTATTCCCTCATTTAGTGGATATTTTCACAAAAAAGTGAAATTTTCAAAAATCCAGAAAATTGGCTGAAAATGACTAAATATCAAGGACTCATTGGGCAAATCGCTCTGGAACTGAAATCGGAACGCTCACTGACATTTCCCCTATCTGAAAGTCTGATAAACGCCGAAAAATGACTAAGTCCAAAAAAAAATTTGTTCAACTTTTTACAATTTTACCCCGTGGGATATATATTCTACCCACACACATTTGGAACTCTCCTGGGGTACCCTCACACATATTATTCCCTCATTTAGTGGATATTTTCACAAAAAAGTGAAATTTTCAAAAATCCAGAAAATTGGCTGAAAATGACTAAATATCAAGGACTCATTGGGCAAATCGCTCTGGAACTGAAATCGGAACGCTCACTGACATTTCCCCTATCTGAAAGTCTGATAAACGCCGAAAAATGACTAAGTCCAAAAAAAAATTTGTTCAACTTTTTACAATTTTACCCCGTGGGATATATATTCTACCCACACACATTTGGAACTCTCCTGGGGTACCCTCACACATATTATTCCCTCATTTAGTGGATATTTTCACAAAAAAGTGAAATTTTCAAAAATCCAGAAAATTGGCTGAAAATGACTAAATATCAAGGACTCATTGGGCGAATCGCTCTGGAACTGAAATCGGAACGCTCACTGACATTTCCCCTATCTGAAAGTCTGATAAAAGCCGGAAAAATGACTAAGTCCCCAAATAAAATTTTTTCAACTTTTTTCAATTTTACCCCCGTGGGATATATATTCTACCCACACACATTTGGAACTCTCCTGGGGTACCCTCACACATATTATTCCCTCATTTAGTGGATATTTTCACAAAAAAGTGAAATTTTCAAAAATCCAGAAAATTGGCTGAAAACGACTAAATATCAAGGAATCATTGGGCGAATTGCTCTGGAACTGAAATCGGAACGCTCACTGACATTTCCCCTATCTGAAAGTCTGATAAACGCCGGAAAAATGATTAAGTCCAAAAAAAATTATTTTTCAACTTTTTTCAATTTTACCCCCGTGGGATATATATTCTACCCACACACATTTGGAACTCTCCTGGGGTACCCTCACACATATTATTCCCTCATTTAGTGGATATTTTCACAAAAAAGTGAAATTTTCAAAAATCCAGAAAATTGGCTGAAAATGACTAAATATCAAGGACTCATTGGGCGAATCGCTCTGGAACTGAAATCGGAACGCTCACTGACATTTCCCCTATCTGAAAGTCTGATAAACGCCGAAAAATGACTAAGTCCAAAAAATAATTTGTTCAACTTTTTTCAATTTTACCCCTTGGGATATATATTCTACCCACACACATTTGGAACTCTCCTGGGGTACCCTCACACATATTATTCCCTCATTTAGTGGATATTTTCACAAAAAAGTGAAATTTTCAAAAATCCAGAAAATTGGCTGAAAATGACTAAATATCAAGGACTCATTGGGCGAATCGCTCTGGAACTGAAATCGGAACGCTCACTGACATTTCCCCTATCCTAAAGTCTGATAAACGCCGAAAAATGACTAAGTCCAAAAAAAAATTTGTTCAACTTTTTTCAATTTTACCCCGTGGGATATATATTCTACCCACACACATTTGGAACTCTCCTGGGGTACCCGCACACATATTATTCCCTCGTTTAGTGGATATTTTCACAAAAAAGTGAAATTTTCAAACATCCAGAAAATTGGCTGAAAACGACTAAATATCAAGGACTCATTGGGCGAATTGCTCTGGAACTGAAATCGAAACGCTCACTGACATTTCCCCTATCTGAAAGTCTGATAAACGCCGAAAAATGACTAAGTCCAAAAAAAAATTTGTTCAACTTTTTTCAATTTTACCCCGTGGGATATATATTCTACCCACACACATTTGGAACTCTCCTGGGGTACCCTCACACATATTATTCCCTCATTTAGTGGATATTTTCACAAAAAAGTGAAATTTTCAAAAATCCAGAAAACTGGCTGAAAACGACTAAATATCAAGGACTCATTGGGCGAATTGCTCTGGAACTGAAATCGGAACGCTCACTGACATTTCCCCTATCTGAAAGTCTGATAAACGCCGGAAAAATGACTAAGTCCAAAAAAAATTTTTTTTCAACTTTTTTCAATTTTACCCCGTGGGATATAAATTCTACCCACACACATTTGGAACTCTCCTGGGGTACCCTCACACATATTATTCCCTCATTTAGTGGATATTTTCACAAAAAAGTGAAATTTTCAAAAATCCAGAAAATTGGCTGAAAATATCAAGGACTCAATGGGCGAATCGCTCTGGAACTGAAATGAACTGAATTCGGAACGCTCACTGACATTTCCCCTATCTGAAAGTCTGATAAACGCCGGAAAAATGACTAAGTCCAAAAAAAAATTTGTTCAACTTTTTTCAATTTTACCCCTGTGGGATATATATTCTACCCACACACATTTGGAACTCTCCTGGGGTACCCTCACACATATTATTCCCTCATTTAGTGGATATTTTCACAAAAAAGTGAAATTTTCAAAAATCTTGAAAATTGGCTGAAAACGACTAAATATCTAGGACTCTTTGGGCGAATCGCTCTGGAACTGAAATCGGAACGCTCACTGACATTTCCCCTTTCTGAAAGTCTGATAAACGCCGGAAAAATGACTAAGTCCAAAAAAAAATTTTTTTCAACTTTTTTCAATTTTACCCCCGTGGGATATATATTCTACCCACACACATTTGGAACTCTCCTGGGGTACCCTCACACATATTATTCCCTCATTTAGTGGATATTTTCACAAAAAAGTGAAATTTTCAAAAATCCAGAAAATTGGCTGAAAATGACTAAATATCAAGGACTCATTGGGCGAATCGCTCTGGAACTGAAATCGGAACGCTCACTGACATTTCCCCTATCTGAAAGTCTGATAAAAGCCGGAAAAATGACTAAGTCCCAAAAAAATTTTTTTTCAACTTTTTTCAATTTTACCCCCGTGGGATATATATTCTACCCACACACATTTGGAACTCTCCTGGGGTACCCTCACACATATTATTCCCTCATTTAGTGGATATTTTCACAAAAAAGTGAAATTTTCAAAAATCCAGAAAATTGGCTGAAAATGACTAAATATCAAGGACTCATTGGGCGAATCGCTCTGGAACTGAAATCGGAACGCTCACTGACATTTCCCCTATCTGAAAGTCTGATAAAAGCCGGAAAAATGGCTAAGTCCCCCAAAAAAAATTTTTCAACTTTTTTCAATTTTACCCCCGTGGGATATATATTCTACCCACACACATTTGGAACTCTCCTGGGGTACCCTCACACATATTATTCCCTCATTTAGTGGATATTTTCACAAAAAAGTGAAATTTTCAAAAATCCAGAAAATTGGCTGAAAATGACTAAATATCAAGGACTCATTGGGCGAATCGCTCTGGAACTGAAATCGGAACGCTCACTGACATTTCCCCTATCCTAAAGTCTGACAAACGCCGAAAAATGACTAAGTCCAAAAAAAAATTTGTTCAACTTCTTTCAATTTTACCCCGTGGGATATATATTCTACCCACACACATTTGGAACTCTCCTGGGGTACCCGCACACATATTATTCCCTCGTTTAGTGGATATTTTCACAAAAAAGTGAAATTTTCAAACATCCAGAAAATTGGCTGAAAACGACTAAATATCAAGGACTCATTGGGCGAATTGCTCTGGAACTGAAATCGAAACGCTCACTGATATTTCCCCTATCTGAAAGTCTGATAAATACCGGAAAAATGACTAAGTCCAAAAAAAAATTTGTTCAACTTTTTTCAATTTTACCCCCGTGGGATATATATTCTACCCACACACATTTGGAACTCTCCTGGGGTACCCTCACACATATTATTCCCTCATTTAGTGGATATTTTCACAAAAAAGTGAAATTTTCAAAAATCCAGAAAATTGGCTGAAAATATCAAGGACTCAATGGGCGAATCGCTCTGGAACTGAAATGAACTGAATTCGGAACGCTCACTGACATTTCCCCTATCTGAAAGTCTGATAAACGCCGGAAAAATGACTAAGTCCCAAAAAAAAATTTTTTCAACTTTTTTCAATTTTACCCCCGTGGGATATATATTCTACCCACACACATTTGGAACTCTCCTGGGGTACCCTCACACATATTATTCCCTCATTTAGTGGATATTTTCACAAAAAAGTGAAATTTTCAAAAATCCAGAAAATTGGCTGAAAATGACTAAATATCAAGGACTCATTGGGCGAATCGCTCTGGAACTGAAATTGGAACGCTCACTGACATTTCCCCTATCTGAAAGTCTGATAAAAGCCGGAAAAATGACTAAGTCCCAAAAAAATTTTTTTTCAACTTTTTTCAATTTTACCCCCGTGGGATATATATTCTACCCACACACATTTGGAACTCTCCTGGGGTACCCTCACACATATTATTCCCTCATTTAGTGGATATTTTCACAAAAAAGTGAAATTTTCAAAAATCCAGAAAATTGGCTGAAAATGACTAAATATCAAGGACTCATTGGGCGAATCGCTCTGGAACTGAAATCGGAACGCTCACTGACATTTCCCCTATCTGAAAGTCTGATAAAAGCCGGAAAAATGGCTAAGTCCCCCAAAAAAAATTTTTCAACTTTTTTCAATTTTACCCCCGTGGGATATATATTCTACCCACACACATTTGGAGCTCTCCTGGGGTACCCTCACACATATTATTCCCTCATTTAGTGGATATTTTCACAAAAAAGTGAAATTTTCAAAAATCCAGAAAATTGGCTGAAAATGACTAAATATCAAGGACTCATTGGGCGAATCGCTCTGGAACTGAAATCGGAACGCTCACTGACATTTCCCCTATCTGAAAGTCTGATAAAAGCCGGAAAAATGGCTAAGTCCCCAAAAAAAATTTTTTCAACTTTTTTCAATTTTACCCCCGTGGGATATATATTCTACCCACACACATGTGGAACTCTCCTGGGGTACCCTCACACATATTATTCCCTCATTTAGTGGATATTTTCACAAAAAAGTGAAATTTTCAAAAATCCAGAAAATTGGCTGAAAATGACTAAATATCAAGGACTCATTGGGCGAATCGCTCTGGAACTGAAATCGGAACGCTCACTGACATTTCCCCTATCCTAAAGTCTGATAAACGCCGAAAAATGACTAAGTCCAAAAAAAAATTTGTTCAACTTTTTTCAATTTTACCCCGTGGGATATATATTCTACCCACACACATTTGGAACTCTCCTGGGGTACCCGCACACATATTATTCCCTCGTTTAGTGGATATTTTCACAAAAAAGTGAAATTTTCAAAAATCCAGAAAATTGGCTGAAAACGACTAAATATCAAGGACTCATTGGGCGAATTGCTCTGGAACTGAAATCGAAACGCTCACTGACATTTCCCCTATCTGAAAGTCTGATAAATGCCGGAAAAATGACTAAGTCCAAAAAAAAATTTGTTCAACTTTTTTCAATTTTACCCCCGTGGGATATATATTCTACCCACACACATTTGGAACTATCCTGGGGTACCCTCACACATATTATTCCCTCATTTAGTGGATATTTTCACAAAAAAGTGAAATTTTCAAAAATCCAGAAAATTGGCTGAAAATGACTAAATATCAAGGACTCATTGGGCGAATCGCTCTGGAACTGAAATCGGAATGCTCACTGACATTTCCCCTATCTGAAAGTCTGATAAACGCCGAAAAATGACTAAGTCCAAAAAAAAATTTGTTCAACTTTTTTCAATTTTACCCCGTGGGATATATATTCTACCCACACACATTTGGAACTCTCCTGGGGTACCCTCACACATATTATTCCCTCATTTAGTGGATATTTTCACAAAAAAGTGAAATTTTCAAAAATCCAGAAAATTGGCTGAAAACGACTAAATATCAAGGACTCATTGGGCGAATCGCTCTGGAACTGAAATCGGAATGCTCACTCACATTTCCCCTATCTGAAAGTCTGATAAACGGCGGAAAAATGACTAAGTCCCAAAAAAAATTTTTTTTCAATTTTACCCCCGTGGGATATATATTCTACCCACACACATTTGGAACTCTCCTGGGGTACCCTCACACATATTATTCCCTCATTTAGTGGATATTTTCACAAAAAAGTGAAATTTTCAAAAATCCAGAAAATTGGCTGAAAATGACTAAATATCAAGGACTCATTGGGCGAATCGCTCTGGAACTGAAATCGGAACGCTCACTGACATTTCCCCTATCTGAAAGTCTGATAAACGCCGAAAAATGACTAAGTCCAAAAAAAAATTTTTTCAACTTTTTTCAATTTTACCCCCGTGGGTTATATATTCTACCCACACACATTTGGAACTCTCCTGGGGTACCCTCACACATATTATTCCCTCATTTAGTGGATATTTTCACAAAAAAGTGAAATTTTCAAAAATCCAGAAAATTGGCTGAAAATGACTAAATATCAAGGACTCATTGGGCGAATCGCTCTGGAACTGAAATCGGAACGCTCACTGACATTTCCCCTATCTGAAAGTCTGATAAACGCCGAAAAATGACTAAGTCCAAAAAAAAATTTGTTCAACTTTTTTCAATTTTACCCCGTGGGATATATATTCTACCCACACACATTTGGAACTCTCCTGGGGTACCCTCACACATATTATTCCCTCATTTAGTGGATATTTTCACAAAAAAGTGAAATTTTCAAAAATCCAGAAAACTGGCTGAAAACGACTAAATATCAAGGACTCATTGGGCGAATTGCTCTGGAACTGAAATCGGAACGCTCACTGACATTTCCCCTATCTGAAAGTCTGATAAACGCCGGAAAAATGACTAAGTCCAAAAAAAATTTTTTTTCAACTTTTTTCAATTTTACCCCGTGGGATATATATTCTACCCACACACATTTGGAACTCTCCTGGGGTACCCTCACACATATTATTCCCTCATTTAGTGGATATTTTCACAAAAAAGTGAAATTTTCAAAAATCCAGAAAATTGGCTGAAAATGACTAAATATCAAGGACTCATTGGGCGAATCGCTCTGGAACTGAAATCGGAACGCTCACTGACATTTCCCCTATCTGAAAGTCTGATAAAAGCTGGAAAAATGACTAAGTCCCAAAAAAAATTTTTTTCAACTTTTTTCAATTTTACCCCCGTGGGATATATATTCTACCCACACACATTTGGAACTCTCCTGGGGTACCCTCACACATATTATTCCCTCATTTAGTGGATATTTTCACAAAAAAGTGAAATTTTCAAAAATCCAGAAAATTGGCTGAAAATGACTAAATATCAAGGACTCATTGGGCGAATCGCTCTGGAACTGAAATAGGAACGCTCACTGACATTTCCCCTATCTGAAAGTCTGATAAACGCCGAAAAATGACTAAGTCCAAAAAAAAATTTGTTCAACTTTTTTCAATTTTACCCCGTGGGATATATATTCTACCCACACACATTTGGAACTCTCCTGGGGTACCCTCACACATATTATTCCCTCATTTAGTGGATATTTTCACAAAAAAGTGAAATTTTCAAAAATCCAGAAAATTGGCTGAAAACGACTAAATATCAAGGACTCATTGGGTGAATCGCTCTGGAACTGAAATCGGAATGCTCACTCACATTTCCCCTATCTGAAAGTCTGATAAACGGCGGAAAATTACTAAGTCCAAAAAAAAATTTGTTCAACTTTTTTCAATTTTACCCCGTGGGATATATATTCTACCCACACACATTTGGAACTCTCCTGGGGTACCCTCACACATATTATTCCCTCATTTAGTGGATATTTTCACAAAAAAGTGAAATTTTCAAAAATCCAGAAAATTGGCTGAAAATGACTAAATATCAAGGACTCATTGGGCGAATCGCTCTGGAACTGAAATCGGAACGCTCACTGACATTTCCCCTATCTGAAAGTCTGATAAACGCCGAAAAATGACTAAGTCCAAAAAAAAATTTGTTCAACTTTTTTCAATTTTACCCCGTGGGATATATATTCTACCCACACACATTTGGAACTCTCCTGGGGTACCCTCACACATATTATTCCCTCATTTAGTGGATATTTTCACAAAAAAGTGAAATTTTCAAAAATCCAGAAAATTGGCTGAAAATGACTAAATATCAAGGACTCATTGGGCGAATCGCTCTGGAACTGAAATCGGAACGCTCACTGACATTTCCCCTATCTGAAAGTCTGATAAAAGCTGGAAAAATGACTAAGTCCCAAAAAAAATTTTTTTCAACTTTTTTCAATTTTACCCCCGTGGGATATATATTCTACCCACACACATTTGGAACTCTCCTGGGGTACCCTCACACATATTATTCCCTCATTTAGTGGATATTTTCACAAAAAAGTGAAATTTTCAAAAATCCAGAAAATTGGCTGAAAATGACTAAATATCAAGGACTCATTGGGCGAATCGCTCTGGAACTGAAATCGGAACGCTCACTGACATTTCCCCTATCTGAAAGTCTGATAAACGCCGGAAAAATGACTAAGTCCAAAAAAAATTTTTTTTCAACTTTTTTCAATTTTACCCCGTGGGATATATATTCTACCCACACACATTTGGAACTCTCCTGGGGTACCCTCACACATATTATTCCCTCATTTAGTGGATATTTTAACAAAAAAGTGAAATTTTCAAAAATCCAGAAAATTGGCTGAAAACGACTAAATATCAAGGACTCATTGGGCGAATCGCTCTGGAACTGAAATCGGAATGCTCACTCACATTTCCCCTATCTGAAAGTCTGATAAACGGCGGAAAAATGACTAAGTCCCAAAAAAAAATTTTTTCAACTTTTTTCAATTTTACCCCCGTGGGATATATATTCTACCCACACACATTTGGAACTCTCCTGGGGTACCCTCACACATATTATTCCCTCATTTAATGGATATTTTCACAAAAAAGTGAAATTTTCAAAAATCCAGAAAATTGGCTGAAAATGACTAAATATCAAGGACTCATTGGGCGAATCGCTCTGGAACTGAAATCAGAACGCTCACTGACATTTCCCCTATCTGAAAGTCTGATAAACGCCGAAAAATGACTAAGTCCAAAAAAAAATTTGTTCAACTTTTTTCAATTTTACCCCGTGGGATATATATTCTACCCACACACATTTGGAACTCTCCTGGGGTACCCTCACACATATTATTCCCTCATTTAGTGGATATTTTCACAAAAAAGTGAAATTTTCAAAAATCCAGAAAATTGGCTGAAAACGACTAAATATCAAGGACTCATTGGGCGAATCGCTCTGGAACTGAAATCGGAATGCTCACTCACATTTCCCCTATCTGAAAGTCTGATAAACGGCGGAAAAATGACTAAGTCCCAAAAAAAATTTTTTTTCAATTTTACCCCCGTGGGATATATATTCTACCCACACACATTTGGAACTCTCCTGGGGTACCCTCACACATATTATTCCCTCATTTAGTGGATATTTTCACAAAAAAGTGAAATTTTCAAAAATCCAGAAAATTGGCTGAAAATGACTAAATATCAAGGACTCATTGGGCGAATCGCTCTGGAACTGAAATCGGAACGCTCACTGACATTTCCCCTATCTGAAAGTCTGATAAACGCCGAAAAATGACTAAGTCCAAAAAAAAATTTGTTCAACTTTTTTCAATTTTACCCCCGCGGGTTATATATTCTACCCACACACATTTGGAACTCTCCTGGGGTACCCTCACACATATTATTCCCTCATTTAGTGGATATTTTCACAAAAAAGTGAAATTTTCAAAAATCCAGAAAATTGGCTGAAAATGACTAAATATCAAGGACTCATTGGGCGAATCGCTCTGGAACTGAAATCGGAATGCTCACTCACATTTCCCCTATCTGAAAGTCTGATAAACGGCGGAAAAATGACTAAGTCCCAAAAAAAAATTTTTTCAACTTTTTTCAATTTTACCCCCGTGGGATATATATTCTACCCACACACATTTGGAACTCTCCTGGGGTACCCTCACACATATTATTCCCTCATTTAATGGATATTTTCACAAAAAAGTGAAATTTTCAAAAATCCAGAAAATTGGCTGAAAATGACTAAATATCAAGGACTCATTGGGCGAATCGCTCTGGAACTGAAATCGGAACGCTCACTGACATTTCCCCTATCTGAAAGTCTGATAAACGCCGAAAAATGACTAAGTCCAAAAAAAAATTTGTTCAACTTTTTTCAATTTTACCCCGTGGGATATATATTCTACCCACACACATTTGGAACTCTCCTGGGGTACCCTCACACATATTATTCCCTCATTTAGTGGATATTTTCACAAAAAAGTGAAATTTTCAAAAATCCAGAAAATTGGCTGAAAACGACTAAATATCAAGGACTCATTGGGCGAATCGCTCTGGAACTGAAATCGGAATGCTCACTCACATTTCCCCTATCTGAAAGTCTGATAAACGGCGGAAAAATGACTAAGTCCCTAAAAAAATTTTTTTTCAATTTTACCCCCGTGGGATATATATTCTACCCACACACATTTGGAACTCTCCTGGGGTACCCTCACACATATTATTCCCTCATTTAGTGGATATTTTCACAAAAAAGTGAAATTTTCAAAAATCCAGAAAATTGGCTGAAAATGACTAAATATCAAGGACTCATTGGGCGAATCGCTCTGGAACTGAAATCGGAACGCTCACTGACATTTCCCCTATCTGAAAGTCTGATAAACGCCGAAAAATGACTAAGTCCAAAAAAAAATTTGTTCAACTTTTTTCAATTTTACCCCGTGGGATATATATTCTACCCACACACATTTGGAACTCTCCTGGGGTACCCTCACACATATTATTCCCTCATTTAGTGGATATTTTCACAAAAAAGTGAAATTTTCAAAAATCCAGAAAATTGGCTGAAAATGACTAAATATCAAGGACTCATTGGGCGAATCGCTCTGGAACTGAAATCGGAACGCTCACTGACATTTCCCCTATCTGAAAGTCTGATAAACGCCGAAAAATGACTAAGTCCAAAAAAAAATTTGTTCAACTTTTTTCAATTTTACCCCCGCGGGTTATATATTCTACACACACACATTTGGAACTCTCCTGGGGTACCCTCACACATATTATTCCCTCATTTAGTGGATATTTTCACAAAAAAGTGAAATTTTCAAAAATCCAGAAAATTGGCTGAAAATGACTAAATATCAAGGACTCATTGGGCGAATCGCTCTGGAACTGAAATCGGAACGCTCACTGACATTTCCCCTATCTGAAAGTCTGATAAACGCCGGAAAAATGACTAAGTCCAAAAAAAATTTTTTTTCAACTTTTTTCAATTTTACCCCGTGGGATATATATTCTACCCACACACATTTGGAACTCTCCTGGGGTACCCTCACACATATTATTCCCTCATTTAGTGGATATTTTCACAAAAAAGTGAAATTTTCAAAAATCCAGAAAATTGGCTGAAAATGACTAAATATCAAGGACTCATTGGGCGAATCGCTCTGGAACTGAAATCGGAACGCTCACTGACATTTCCCCTATCTGAAAGTCTGATAAACGCCGGAAAAATGACTAAGTCCAAAAAAAATTTTTTTTCAACTTTTTTCAATTTTACCCCGTGGGATATATATTCTACCCACACACATTTGGAACTCTCCTGGGGTACCCTCACACATATTATTCCCTCATTTAGTGGATATTTTCACAAAAAAGTGAAATTTTCAAAAATCCAGAAAATTGGCTGAAAATGACTAAATATCAAGGACTCATTGGGTGAATCGCTCTGGAACTGAAATCGGAACGCTCACTGACATTTCCCCTATCTGAAAGTCTGATAAAACTGGAAAAATGACTAAGTCCCAAAAAAAATTTTTTTCAACTTTTTTCAATTTTACCCCCGTGGGATATATATTCTACCCACACACATTTGGAACTCTCCTGGGGTACCCTCACACATATTATTCCCTCATTTAGTGGATATTTTCACAAAAAAGTGAAATTTTCAAAAATCCAGAAAATTGGCTGAAAATGACTAAATATCAAGGACTCATTGGGCGAATCGCTCTGGAACTGAAATCGGAACGCTCACTGACATTTCCCCTATCTGAAAGTCTGATAAACGCCGAAAAATGACTAAGTCCAAAAAAAAATTTGTTCAACTTTTTTCAATTTTACCCCGTGGGATATATATTCTACCCACACACATTTGGAACTCTCCTGGGGTACCCTCACACATATTATTCCCTCATTTAGTGGATATTTTCACAAAAAAGTGAAATTTTCAAAAATCCAGAAAATTGGCTGAAAATGACTAAATATCAAGGACTCATTGGGCGAATCGCTCTGGAACTGAAATCGGAACGCTCACTGACATTTCCCCTATCTGAAAGTCTGATAAACGCCGAAAAATGACTAAGTCCAAAAAAAAATTTGTTCAACTTTTTTCAATTTTACCCCCGCGGGTTATATATTCTACACACACACATTTGGAACTCTCCTGGGGTACCCTCACACATATTATTCCCTCATTTAGTGGATATTTTCACAAAAAAGTGAAATTTTCAAAAATCCAGAAAATTGGCTGAAAATGACTAAATATCAAGGACTCATTGGGCGAATCGCTCTGGAACTGAAATCGGAACGCTCACTGACATTTCCCCTATCTGAAAGTCTGATAAACGCCGGAAAAATGACTAAGTCCAAAAAAAATTTTTTTTCAACTTTTTTCAATTTTACCCCGTGGGATATATATTCTACCCACACACATTTGGAACTCTCCTGGGGTACCCTCACACATATTATTCCCTCATTTAGTGGATATTTTCACAAAAAAGTGAAATTTTCAAAAATCCAGAAAATTGGCTGAAAATGACTAAATATCAAGGACTCATTGGGTGAATCGCTCTGGAACTGAAATCGGAACGCTCACTGACATTTCCCCTATCTGAAAGTCTGATAAAACTGGAAAAATGACTAAGTCCCAAAAAAAATTTTTTTCAACTTTTTTCAATTTTACCCCCGTGGGATATATATTCTACCCACACACATTTGGAACTCTCCTGGGGTACCCTCACACATATTATTCCCTCATTTAGTGGATATTTTCACAAAAAAGTGAAATTTTCAAAAATCCAGAAAATTGGCTGAAAATGACTAAATATCAAGGACTCATTGGGCGAATCGCTCTGGAACTGAAATCGGAACGCTCACTGACATTTCCCCTATCTGAAAGTCTGATAAACGCCGAAAAATGACTAAGTCCAAAAAAAAATTTGTTCAACTTTTTTCAATTTTACCCCGTGGGATATATATTCTACCCACACACATTTGGAACTCTCCTGGGGTACCCTCACACATATTATTCCCTCATTTAGTGGATATTTTAACAAAAAAGTGAAATTTTCAAAAATCCAGAAAATTGGCTGAAAACGACTAAATATCAAGGACTCATTGGGCGAATCGCTCTGGAACTGAAATCGGAATGCTCACTCACATTTCCCCTATCTGAAAGTCTGATAAACGGCGGAAAAATGACTAAGTCCCAAAAAAAAATTTTTTCAACTTTTTTCAATTTTACCCCCGTGGGATATATATTCTACCCACACACATTTGGAACTCTCCTGGGGTACCCTCACACATATTATTCCCTCATTTAATGGATATTTTCACAAAAAAGTGAAATTTTCAAAAATCCAGAAAATTGGCTGAAAATGACTAAATATCAAGGACTCATTGGGCGAATCGCTCTGGAACTGAAATCGGAACGCTCACTGACATTTCCCCTATCTGAAAGTCTGATAAACGCCGAAAAATGACTAAGTCCAAAAAAAAATTTGTTCAACTTTTTTCAATTTTACCCCGTGGGATATATATTCTACCCACACACATTTGGAACTCTCCTGGGGTACCCTCACACATATTATTCCCTCATTTAGTGGATATTTTCACAAAAAAGTGAAATTTTCAAAAATCCAGAAAATTGGCTGAAAACGACTAAATATCAAGGACTCATTGGGCGAATCGCTCTGGAACTGAAATCGGAATGCTCACTCACATTTCCCCTATCTGAAAGTCTGATAAACGGCGGAAAAATGACTAAGTCCCTAAAAAAATTTTTTTTCAATTTTACCCCCGTGGGATATATATTCTACCCACACACATTTGGAACTCTCCTGGGGTACCCTCACACATATTATTCCCTCATTTAGTGGATATTTTCACAAAAAAGTGAAATTTTCAAAAATCCAGAAAATTGGCTGAAAATGACTAAATATCAAGGACTCATTGGGCGAATCGCTCTGGAACTGAAATCGGAACGCTCACTGACATTTCCCCTATCTGAAAGTCTGATAAACGCCGAAAAATGACTAAGTCCAAAAAAAAATTTGTTCAACTTTTTTCAATTTTACCCCCGTGGGTTATATATTCTACCCACACACATTTGGAACTCTCCTGGGGTACCCTCACACATATTATTCCCTCATTTAGTGGATATTTTCACAAAAAAGTGAAATTTTCAAAAATCCAGAAAATTGGCTGAAAATGACTAAATATCAAGGACTCATTGGGCGAATCGCTCTGGAACTGAAATCGGAACGCTCACTGACATTTCCCCTATCTGAAAGTCTGATAAACGCCGGAAAAATGACTAAGTCCAAAAAAAATTTTTTTTCAACTTTTTTCAATTTTACCCCGTGGGATATATATTCTACCCACACACATTTGGAACTCTCCTGGGGTACCCTCACACATATTATTCCCTCATTTAGTGGATATTTTCACAAAAAAGTGAAATTTTCAAAAATCCAGAAAATTGGCTGAAAATGACTAAATATCAAGGACTCATTGGGCGAATCACTCTGGAACTGAAATCGGAACGCTCACTGACATTTCCCCTATCTGAAAGTCTGATAAACGCCGAAAAATGACTAAGTCCAAAAAAAAATTTGTTCAACTTTTTTCAATTTTACCCCGTGGGATATATATTCTACCCACACACATTTGGAACTCTCCTGGGGTACCCTCACACATATTATTCCCTCATTTAGTGGATATTTTCACAAAAAAGTGAAATTTTCAAAAATCCAGAAAATTGGCTGAAAACGACTAAATATCAAGGACTCATTGGGTGAATCGCTCTGGAACTGAAATCGGAATGCTCACTCACATTTCCCCTATCTGAAAGTCTGATAAACGGCGGAAAATTACTAAGTCCAAAAAAAAATTTGTTCAACTTTTTTCAATTTTACCCCGTGGGATATATATTCTACCCACACACATTTGGAACTCTCCTGGGGTACCCTCACACATATTATTCCCTCATTTAGTGGATATTTTCACAAAAAAGTGAAATTTTCAAAAATCCAGAAAATTGGCTGAAAATGACTAAATATCAAGGACTCATTGGGCGAATCGCTCTGGAACTGAAATCGGAACGCTCACTGACATTTCCCCTATCTGAAAGTCTGATAAACGCCGAAAAATGACTAAGTCCAAAAAAAAATTTGTTCAACTTTTTTCAATTTTACCCCCGTGGGTTATATATTCTACCCACACACATTTGGAACTCTCCTGGGGTACCCTCACACATATTATTCCCTCATTTAGTGGATATTTTCACAAAAAAGTGAAATTTTCAAAAATCCAGAAAATTGGCTGAAAATGACTAAATATCAAGGACTCATTGGGCGAATCGCTCTGGAACTGAAATCGGAACGCTCACTGACATTTCCCCTATCTGAAAGTCTGATAAACGCCGAAAAATGACTAAGTCCAAAAAAAAATTTGTTCAACTTTTTTCAATTTTACCCCGTGGGATATATATTCTACCCACACACATTTGGAACTCTCCTGGGGTACCCTCACACATATTATTCCCTCATTTAGTGGATATTTTCACAAAAAAGTGAAATTTTCAAAAATCCAGAAAACTGGCTGAAAACGACTAAATATCAAGGACTCATTGGGCGAATTGCTCTGGAACTGAAATCGGAACGCTCACTGACATTTCCCCTATCTGAAAGTCTGATAAACGCCGGAAAAATGACTAAGTCCAAAAAAAATTTTTTTTCAACTTTTTTCAATTTTACCCCGTGGGATATATATTCTACCCACACACATTTGGAACTCTCCTGGGGTACCCTCACACATATTATTCCCTCATTTAGTGGATATTTTCACAAAAAAGTGAAATTTTCAAAAATCCAGAAAATTGGCTGAAAACGACTAAATATCAAGGACTCATTGGGTGAATCGCTCTGGAACTGAAATCGGAATGCTCACTCACATTTCCCCTATCTGAAAGTCTGATAAACGGCGGAAAAATGACTAAGTCCCAAAAAAAAATTTTTTCAACTTTTTTCAATTTTACCCCCGTGGGATATATATTCTACCCACACACATTTGGAACTCTCCTGGGGTACCCTCACACATATTATTCCCTCATTTAGTGGATATTTTCACAAAAAAGTGAAATTTTCAAAAATCCAGAAAATTGGCTGAAAACGACTAAATATCAAGGACTCATTGGACGAATTGCTCTGGAACTGAAATCAGAACGCTCACTGACATTTCCCCTATCTGAAAGTCTGATAAACGCCGGAAAAATGACTAAGTCCAAAAAAAATTTTTTTTCAACTTTTTTCAATTTTACCCCCGTGGGTTATATATTCTACCCACACACATTTGGAACTCTCCTGGGGTACCCTCACACATATTATTCCCTCATTTAGTGGATATTTTCACAAAAAAGTGAAATTTTCAAAAATCCAGAAAATTGGCTGAAAATGACTAAATATCAAGGACTCATTGGGCGAATCGCTCTGGAACTGAAATCGGAACGCTCACTGACATTTCCCCTATCTGAAAGTCTGATAAACGCCGAAAAATTACTAAGTCCAAAAAAAAATTTGTTCAACTTTTTTCAATTTTACCCCGTGGGATATATATTCTACCCACACACATTTGGAACTCTCCTGGGGTACCCTCACACATATTATTCCCTCATTTAGTGGATATTTTCACAAAAAAGTGAAATTTTCAAAAATCCAGAAAATTGGCTGAAAATGACTAAATATCAAGGACTCATTGGGCGAATCGCTCTGGAACTGAAATCGGAACGCTCACTGACATTTCCCCTATCTGAAAGTCTGATAAACGCCGAAAAATGACTAAGTCCAAAAAAAAATTTGTTCAACTTTTTTCAATTTTACCCCCGTGGGTTATATATTCTACCCACACACATTTGGAACTCTCCTGGGGTACCCTCACACATATTATTCCCTCATTTAGTGGATATTTTCCCAAAAAAGTGAAATTTTCAAAAATCCAGAAAATTGGCTGAAAACGACTAAATATCAAGGACTCATTGGGCAAATCGCTCTGGAACTGAAATCAGAACGCTCACTGACATTTCCCCTATCTGAAAGTCTGATAAACGCCGAAAAATGACTAAGTCCAAAAAAAAATTTGTTCAACTTTTTTCAATTTTACCCCGTGGGATATATATTCTACCCACACACATTTGGAACTCTCCTGGGGTACCCTCACACATATTATTCCCTCATTTAGTGGATATTTTCACAAAAAAGTGAAATTTTCAAAAATCCAGAAAATTGGCTGAAAATGACTAAATATCAAGGACTCATTGGGCGAATCGCTCTGGAACTGAAATCGGAACGCTCACTGACATTTCCCCTATCTGAAAGTCTGATAAACGCCGAAAAATGACTAAGTCCAAAAAAAAATTTGTTCAACTTTTTTCAATTTTACCCCGTGGGATATATATTCTACCCACACACATTTGGAACTCTCCTGGGGTACCCTCACACATATTATTCCCTCATTTAGTGGATATTTTCACAAAAAAGTGAAATTTTCAAAAATCCAGAAAATTGGCTGAAAACGACTAAATATCAAGGACTCATTGGGTGAATCGCTCTGGAACTGAAATCGGAATGCTCACTCACATTTCCCCTATCTGAAAGTCTGATAAACGGCGGAAAAATGACTAAGTCCCAAAAAAAAATTTTTTCAACTTTTTTCAATTTTACCCCCGTGGGATATATATTCTACCCACACACATTTGGAACTCTCCTGGGGTACCCTCACACATATTATTCCCTCATTTAGTGGATATTTTCCCAAAAAAGTGAAATTTTCAAAAATCCAGAAAATTGGCTGAAAACGACTAAATATCAAGGACTCATTGGACGAATTGCTCTGGAACTGAAATCAGAACGCTCACTGACATTTCCCCTATCTGAAAGTCTGATAAACGCCGGAAAAATGACTAAGTCCAAAAAAAATTTTTTTTCAACTTTTTTCAATTTTACCCCCGTGGGTTATATATTCTACCCACACACATTTGGAACTCTCCTGGGGTACCCTCACACATATTATTCCCTCATTTAGTGGATATTTTCACAAAAAAGTGAAATTTTCAAAAATCCAGAAAATTGGCTGAAAATGACTAAATATCAAGGACTCATTGGGCGAATCGCTCTGGAACTGAAATCGGAACGCTCACTGACATTTCCCCTATCTGAAAGTCTGATAAACGCCGAAAAATTACTAAGTCCAAAAAAAAATTTGTTCAACTTTTTTCAATTTTACCCCGTGGGATATATATTCTACCCACACACATTTGGAACTCTCCTGGGGTACCCTCACACATATTATTCCCTCATTTAGTGGATATTTTCACAAAAAAGTGAAATTTTCAAAAATCCAGAAAATTGGCTGAAAATGACTAAATATCAAGGACTCATTGGGCGAATCGCTCTGGAACTGAAATCGGAACGCTCACTGACATTTCCCCTATCTGAAAGTCTGATAAACGCCGAAAAATGACTAAGTCCAAAAAAAAATTTGTTCAACTTTTTTCAATTTTACCCCCGTGGGTTATATATTCTACCCACACACATTTGGAACTCTCCTGGGGTACCCTCACACATATTATTCCCTCATTTAGTGGATATTTTCCCAAAAAAGTGAAATTTTCAAAAATCCAGAAAATTGGCTGAAAACGACTAAATATCAAGGACTCATTGGGCAAATCGCTCTGGAACTGAAATCAGAACGCTCACTGACATTTCCCCTATCTGAAAGTCTGATAAACGCCGAAAAATGACTAAGTCCAAAAAAAAATTTGTTCAACTTTTTTCAATTTTACCCCGTGGGATATATATTCTACCCACACACATTTGGAACTCTCCTGGGGTACCCTCACACATATTATTCCCTCATTTAGTGGATATTTTCACAAAAAAGTGAAATTTTCAAAAATCCAGAAAATTGGCTGAAAATGACTAAATATCAAGGACTCATTGGGCGAATCGCTCTGGAACTGAAATCGGAACGCTCACTGACATTTCCCCTATCTGAAAGTCTGATAAACGCCGAAAAATGACTAAGTCCAAAAAAAAATTTGTTCAACTTTTTTCAATTTTACCCCGTGGGATATATATTCTACCCACACACATTTGGAACTCTCCTGGGGTACCCTCACACATATTATTCCCTCATTTAGTGGATATTTTCACAAAAAAGTGAAATTTTCAAAAATCCAGAAAATTGGCTGAAAACGACTAAATATCAAGGACTCATTGGGTGAATCGCTCTGGAACTGAAATCGGAATGCTCACTCACATTTCCCCTATCTGAAAGTCTGATAAACGGCGGAAAAATGACTAAGTCCCAAAAAAAAATTTTTTCAACTTTTTTCAATTTTACCCCCGTGGGATATATATTCTACCCACACACATTTGGAACTCTCCTGGGGTACCCTCACACATATTATTCCCTCATTTAGTGGATATTTTCCCAAAAAAGTGAAATTTTCAAAAATCCAGAAAATTGGCTGAAAACGACTAAATATCAAGGACTCATTGGACGAATTGCTCTGGAACTGAAATCAGAACGCTCACTGACATTTCCCCTATCTGAAAGTCTGATAAACGCCGGAAAAATGACTAAGTCCAAAAAAAATTTTTTTTCAACTTTTTTCAATTTTACCCCCGTGGGTTATATATTCTACCCACACACATTTGGAACTCTCCTGGGGTACCCTCACACATATTATTCCCTCATTTAGTGGATATTTTCACAAAAAAGTGAAATTTTCAAAAATCCAGAAAATTGGCTGAAAATGACTAAATATCAAGGACTCATTGGGCGAATCGCTCTGGAACTGAAATCGGAACGCTCACTGACATTTCCCCTATCTGAAAGTCTGATAAACGCCGAAAAATTACTAAGTCCAAAAAAAAATTTGTTCAACTTTTTTCAATTTTACCCCGTGGGATATATATTCTACCCACACACATTTGGAACTCTCCTGGGGTACCCTCACACATATTATTCCCTCATTTAGTGGATATTTTCACAAAAAAGTGAAATTTTCAAAAATCCAGAAAATTGGCTGAAAATGACTAAATATCAAGGACTCATTGGGCGAATCGCTCTGGAACTGAAATCGGAACGCTCACTGACATTTCCCCTATCTGAAAGTCTGATAAACGCCGAAAAATGACTAAGTCCAAAAAAAAATTTGTTCAACTTTTTTCAATTTTACCCCCGTGGGTTATATATTCTACCCACACACATTTGGAACTCTCCTGGGGTACCCTCACACATATTATTCCCTCATTTAGTGGATATTTTCCCAAAAAAGTGAAATTTTCAAAAATCCAGAAAATTGGCTGAAAACGACTAAATATCAAGGACTCATTGGGCAAATCGCTCTGGAACTGAAATCAGAACGCTCACTGACATTTCCCCTATCTGAAAGTCTGATAAACGCCGAAAAATGACTAAGTCCAAAAAAAAATTTGTTCAACTTTTTTCAATTTTACCCCGTGGGATATATATTCTACCCACACACATTTGGAACTCTCCTGGGGTACCCTCACACATATTATTCCCTCATTTAGTGGATATTTTCACAAAAAAGTGAAATTTTCAAAAATCCAGAAAATTGGCTGAAAATGACTAAATATCAAGGACTCATTGGGCGAATCGCTCTGGAACTGAAATCGGAACGCTCACTGACATTTCCCCTATCTGAAAGTCTGATAAACGCCGAAAAATGACTAAGTCCAAAAAAAAATTTGTTCAACTTTTTTCAATTTTACCCCGTGGGATATATATTCTACCCACACACATTTGGAACTCTCCTGGGGTACCCTCACACATATTATTCCCTCATTTAGTGGATATTTTCACAAAAAAGTGAAATTTTCAAAAATCCAGAAAATTGGCTGAAAACGACTAAATATCAAGGACTCATTGGGTGAATCGCTCTGGAACTGAAATCGGAATGCTCACTCACATTTCCCCTATCTGAAAGTCTGATAAACGGCGGAAAAATGACTAAGTCCCAAAAAAAAATTTTTTCAACTTTTTTCAATTTTACCCCCGTGGGATATATATTCTACCCACACACATTTGGAACTCTCCTGGGGTACCCTCACACATATTATTCCCTCATTTAGTGGATATTTTCCCAAAAAAGTGAAATTTTCAAAAATCCAGAAAATTGGCTGAAAACGACTAAATATCAAGGACTCATTGGACGAATTGCTCTGGAACTGAAATCAGAACGCTCACTGACATTTCCCCTATCTGAAAGTCTGATAAACGCCGGAAAAATGACTAAGTCCAAAAAAAATTTTTTTTCAACTTTTTTCAATTTTACCCCCGTGGGTTATATATTCTACCCACACACATTTGGAACTCTCCTGGGGTACCCTCACACATATTATTCCCTCATTTAGTGGATATTTTCACAAAAAAGTGAAATTTTCAAAAATCCAGAAAATTGGCTGAAAATGACTAAATATCAAGGACTCATTGGGCGAATCGCTCTGGAACTGAAATCGGAACGCTCACTGACATTTCCCCTATCTGAAAGTCTGATAAACGCCGAAAAATTACTAAGTCCAAAAAAAAATTTGTTCAACTTTTTTCAATTTTACCCCGTGGGATATATATTCTACCCACACACATTTGGAACTCTCCTGGGGTACCCTCACACATATTATTCCCTCATTTAGTGGATATTTTCACAAAAAAGTGAAATTTTCAAAAATCCAGAAAATTGGCTGAAAATGACTAAATATCAAGGACTCATTGGGCGAATCGCTCTGGAACTGAAATCGGAACGCTCACTGACATTTCCCCTATCTGAAAGTCTGATAAACGCCGAAAAATGACTAAGTCCAAAAAAAAATTTGTTCAACTTTTTTCAATTTTACCCCCGTGGGTTATATATTCTACCCACACACATTTGGAACTCTCCTGGGGTACCCTCACACATATTATTCCCTCATTTAGTGGATATTTTCCCAAAAAAGTGAAATTTTCAAAAATCCAGAAAATTGGCTGAAAACGACTAAATATCAAGGACTCATTGGGCAAATCGCTCTGGAACTGAAATCAGAACGCTCACTGACATTTCCCCTATCTGAAAGTCTGATAAACGCCGAAAAATGACTAAGTCCAAAAAAAAATTTGTTCAACTTTTTTCAATTTTACCCCGTGGGATATATATTCTACCCACACACATTTGGAACTCTCCTGGGGTACCCTCACACATATTATTCCCTCATTTAGTGGATATTTTCACAAAAAAGTGAAATTTTCAAAAATCCAGAAAATTGGCTGAAAATGACTAAATATCAAGGACTCATTGGGCGAATCGCTCTGGAACTGAAATCGGAACGCTCACTGACATTTCCCCTATCTGAAAGTCTGATAAACGCCGAAAAATGACTAAGTCCAAAAAAAAATTTGTTCAACTTTTTTCAATTTTACCCCGTGGGATATATATTCTACCCACACACATTTGGAACTCTCCTGGGGTACCCTCACACATATTATTCCCTCATTTAGTGGATATTTTCCCAAAAAAGTGAAATTTTCAAAAATCCAGAAAATTGGCTGAAAACGACTAAATATCAAGGACTCATTGGACGAATTGCTCTGGAACTGAAATCAGAACGCTCACTGACATTTCCCCTATCTGAAAGTCTGATAAACGCCGGAAAAATGACTAAGTCCAAAAAAAATTTTTTTTCAACTTTTTTCAATTTTACCCCCGTGGGTTATATATTCTACCCACACACATTTGGAACTCTCCTGGGGTACCCTCACACATATTATTCCCTCATTTAGTGGATATTTTCACAAAAAAGTGAAATTTTCAAAAATCCAGAAAATTGGCTGAAAATGACTAAATATCAAGGACTCATTGGGCGAATCGCTCTGGAACTGAAATCGGAACGCTCACTGACATTTCCCCTATCTGAAAGTCTGATAAACGCCGAAAAATTACTAAGTCCAAAAAAAAATTTGTTCAACTTTTTTCAATTTTACCCCGTGGGATATATATTCTACCCACACACATTTGGAACTCTCCTGGGGTACCCTCACACATATTATTCCCTCATTTAGTGGATATTTTCACAAAAAAGTGAAATTTTCAAAAATCCAGAAAATTGGCTGAAAATGACTAAATATCAAGGACTCATTGGGCGAATCGCTCTGGAACTGAAATCGGAACGCTCACTGACATTTCCCCTATCTGAAAGTCTGATAAACGCCGAAAAATGACTAAGTCCAAAAAAAAATTTGTTCAACTTTTTTCAATTTTACCCCCGTGGGTTATATATTCTACCCACACACATTTGGAACTCTCCTGGGGTACCCTCACACATATTATTCCCTCATTTAGTGGATATTTTCCCAAAAAAGTGAAATTTTCAAAAATCCAGAAAATTGGCTGAAAACGACTAAATATCAAGGACTCATTGGGCAAATCGCTCTGGAACTGAAATCAGAACGCTCACTGACATTTCCCCTATCTGAAAGTCTGATAAACGCCGAAAAATGACTAAGTCCAAAAAAAAATTTGTTCAACTTTTTTCAATTTTACCCCGTGGGATATATATTCTACCCACACACATTTGGAACTCTCCTGGGGTACCCTCACACATATTATTCCCTCATTTAGTGGATATTTTCACAAAAAAGTGAAATTTTCAAAAATCCAGAAAATTGGCTGAAAATGACTAAATATCAAGGACTCATTGGGCGAATCGCTCTGGAACTGAAATCGGAACGCTCACTGACATTTCCCCTATCTGAAAGTCTGATAAACGCCGAAAAATGACTAAGTCCAAAAAAAAATTTGTTCAACTTTTTTCAATTTTACCCCGTGGGATATATATTCTACCCACACACATTTGGAACTCTCCTGGGGTACCCTCACACATATTATTCCCTCATTTAGTGGATATTTTCACAAAAAAGTGAAATTTTCAAAAATCCAGAAAATTGGCTGAAAACGACTAAATATCAAGGACTCATTGGGTGAATCGCTCTGGAACTGAAATCGGAATGCTCACTCACATTTCCCCTATCTGAAAGTCTGATAAACGGCGGAAAAATGACTAAGTCCCAAAAAAAAATTTTTTCAACTTTTTTCAATTTTACCCCCGTGGGATATATATTCTACCCACACACATTTGGAACTCTCCTGGGGTACCCTCACACATATTATTCCCTCATTTAGTGGATATTTTCCCAAAAAAGTGAAATTTTCAAAAATCCAGAAAATTGGCTGAAAACGACTAAATATCAAGGACTCATTGGACGAATTGCTCTGGAACTGAAATCAGAACGCTCACTGACATTTCCCCTATCTGAAAGTCTGATAAACGCCGGAAAAATGACTAAGTCCAAAAAAAATTTTTTTTCAACTTTTTTCAATTTTACCCCCGTGGGTTATATATTCTACCCACACACATTTGGAACTCTCCTGGGGTACCCTCACACATATTATTCCCTCATTTAGTGGATATTTTCACAAAAAAGTGAAATTTTCAAAAATCCAGAAAATTGGCTGAAAATGACTAAATATCAAGGACTCATTGGGCGAATCGCTCTGGAACTGAAATCGGAACGCTCACTGACATTTCCCCTATCTGAAAGTCTGATAAACGCCGAAAAATTACTAAGTCCAAAAAAAAATTTGTTCAACTTTTTTCAATTTTACCCCGTGGGATATATATTCTACCCACACACATTTGGAACTCTCCTGGGGTACCCTCACACATATTATTCCCTCATTTAGTGGATATTTTCACAAAAAAGTGAAATTTTCAAAAATCCAGAAAATTGGCTGAAAATGACTAAATATCAAGGACTCATTGGGCGAATCGCTCTGGAACTGAAATCGGAACGCTCACTGACATTTCCCCTATCTGAAAGTCTGATAAACGCCGAAAAATGACTAAGTCCAAAAAAAAATTTGTTCAACTTTTTTCAATTTTACCCCCGTGGGTTATATATTCTACCCACACACATTTGGAACTCTCCTGGGGTACCCTCACACATATTATTCCCTCATTTAGTGGATATTTTCCCAAAAAAGTGAAATTTTCAAAAATCCAGAAAATTGGCTGAAAACGACTAAATATCAAGGACTCATTGGGCAAATCGCTCTGGAACTGAAATCAGAACGCTCACTGACATTTCCCCTATCTGAAAGTCTGATAAACGCCGAAAAATGACTAAGTCCAAAAAAAAATTTGTTCAACTTTTTTCAATTTTACCCCGTGGGATATATATTCTACCCACACACATTTGGAACTCTCCTGGGGTACCCTCACACATATTATTCCCTCATTTAGTGGATATTTTCACAAAAAAGTGAAATTTTCAAAAATCCAGAAAATTGGCTGAAAATGACTAAATATCAAGGACTCATTGGGCGAATCGCTCTGGAACTGAAATCGGAACGCTCACTGACATTTCCCCTATCTGAAAGTCTGATAAACGCCGAAAAATGACTAAGTCCAAAAAAAAATTTGTTCAACTTTTTTCAATTTTACCCCGTGGGATATATATTCTACCCACACACATTTGGAACTCTCCTGGGGTACCCTCACACATATTATTCCCTCATTTAGTGGATATTTTCACAAAAAAGTGAAATTTTCAAAAATCCAGAAAATTGGCTGAAAATGACTAAATATCAAGGACTCATTGGGCGAATCGCTCTGGAACTGAAATCGGAACGCTCACTGACATTTCCCCTATCTGAAAGTCTGATAAACGCCGAAAAATGACTAAGTCCAAAAAAAAATTTGTTCAACTTTTTTCAATTTTACCCCCGTGGGTTATATATTCTACCCACACACATTTGGAACTCTCCTGGGGTACCCTCACACATATTATTCCCTCATTTAGTGGATATTTTCCCAAAAAAGTGAAATTTTCAAAAATCCAGAAAATTGGCTGAAAACGACTAAATATCAAGGACTCATTGGACGAATTGCTCTGGAACTGAAATCAGAACGCTCACTGACATTTCCCCTATCTGAAAGTCTGATAAACGCCGGAAAAATGACTAAGTCCAAAAAAAATTTTTTTTCAACTTTTTTCAATTTTACCCCCGTGGGTTATATATTCTACCCACACACATTTGGAACTCTCCTGGGGTACCCTCACACATATTATTCCCTCATTTAGTGGATATTTTCACAAAAAAGTGAAATTTTCAAAAATCCAGAAAATTGGCTGAAAATGACTAAATATCAAGGATTCATTGGGCGAATCGCTCTGGAACTGAAATCGGAACGCTCACTGACATTTCCCCTATCTGAAAGTCTGATAAACGCCGAAAAATGACTAAGTCCAAAAAAAAATTTGTTCAACTTTTTTCAATTTTACCCCGTGGGATATATATTCTACCCACACACATTTGGAACTCTCCTGGGGTACCCTCACACATATTATTCCCTCATTTAGTGGATATTTTCACAAAAAAGTGAAATTTTCAAAAATCCAGAAAATTGGCTGAAAACGACTAAATATCAAGGACTCATTGGGCGAATCGCTCTGGAACTGAAATCGGAATGCTCACTCACATTTCCCCTATCTGAAAGTCTGATAAACGGCGGAAAAATGACTAAGTCCCAAAAAAAAATTTTTTTCAACTTTTTTCAATTCTACCCCCGTGGGATATATATTCTACCCACACACATTTGGAACTCTCCTGGGGTACCCTCACACATATTATTCCCTCATTTAGTGGATATTTTCACAAAAAAGTGAAATTTTCAAAAATCCAGAAAATTGGCTGAAAATGACTAAATATCAAGGACTCATTGGGCGAATCGCTCTGGAACTGAAATCGGAACGCTCACTGACATTTCCCCTATCTGAAAGTCTGATAAACGCCGAAAAATGACTAAGTCCAAAAAAAAATTTGTTCAACTTTTCTCAATTTTACCCCCGTGGGATATATATTCTACCCACACACATTTGGAACTCTCCTGGGGTACCCTCACACATATTATTCCCTCATTTAGTGGATATTTTCCCAAAAAAGTGAAATTTTCAAAAATCCAGAAAATTGGCTGAAAACGACTAAATATCAAGGACTCATTGGGCAAATCGCTCTGGAACTGAAATCAGAACGCTCACTGACATTTCCCCTATCTGAAAGTCTGATAAACGCCGAAAAATGACTAAGTCCAAAAAAAAATTTTTTTCAACTTTTTTCAATTTTACCCCCGTGGGTTATATATTCTACCCACACACATTTGGAACTCTCCTGGGGTACCCTCACACATATTATTCCCTCATTTAGTGGATATTTTCACAAAAAAGTGAAATTTTCAAAAATCCAGAAAATTGGCTGAAAATGACTAAATATCAAGGACTCATTGGGCGAATCGCTCTGGAACTGAAATCGGAACGCTCACTGACATTTCCCCTATCTGAAAGTCTGATAAACGCCGAAAAATGACTAAGTCCAAAAAAAAATTTGTTCAACTTTTTTCAATTTTACCCCGTGGGATATATATTCTACCCACACACATTTGGAACTCTCCTGGGGTACCCTCACACATATTATTCCCTCATTTAGTGGATATTTTCACAAAAAAGTGAAATTTTCAAAAATCCAGAAAATTGGCTGAAAATGACTAAATATCAAGGACTCATTGGGCGAATCGCTCTGGAACTGAAATCGGAATGCTCACTCACATTTCCCCTATCTGAAAGTCTGATAAACGGCGGAAAAATGACTAAGTCCCAAAAAAAAATTTTTTTCAACTTTTTTCAATTTTACCCCCGTGGGATATATATTCTACCCACACACATTTGGAACTCTCCTGGGGTACCCTCACACATATTATTCCCTCATTTAGTGGATATTTTCACAAAAAAGTGAAATTTTCAAAAATCCAGAAAATTGGCTGAAAATGACTAAATATCAAGGACTCATTGGGCGAATCGCTCTGGAACTGAAATCGGAACGCTCACTGACATTTCCCCTATCTGAAAGTCTGATAAACGCCGAAAAATGACTAAGTCCAAAAAAAAATTTGTTCAACTTTTTTCAATTTTACCCCCGTGGGTTATATATTCTACCCACACACATTTGGAACTCTCCTGGGGTACCCTCACACATATTATTCCCTCATTTAGTGGATATTTTCCCAAAAAAGTGAAATTTTCAAAAAACCAGAAAATTGGCTGAAAACGACTAAATATCAAGGACTCATTCGACGAATTGCTCTGGAACTGAAATCAGAACGCTCACTGACATTTCCCCTATCTGAAAGTCTGATAAACGCCGGAAAAATGACTAAGTCCCAAAAAAATTTGTTCAACTTTTTTCAATTTTACCCCGTGGGATATGTATTCTACCCACACACATTTGGAACTCTCCTGGGGTATCCTCACACATATTATTCCCTCATTTAGTGGATATTTTCACAAAAAAGTGAAATTTTCAAAAATCCAAAAAATTGGCTGAAAACGACTAAATATCAAGGACTCATTGGGCGAATCGCTCTGGAACTGAAATCGGAATGCTCACTCACATTTCCCCTATCTGAAAGTCTGATAAACGCCGAAAAATGACTGAGTCCAAAAAAAAATTTGTTCAACTTTTTTCAATTTTACCCCGTGGGATATATATTCTACCCACACACATTTGGAACTCTCCTGGGGTACCCTCACACATATTATTCCCTCATTTAGTGGATATTTTCACAAAAAAGTGAAATTTTCAAAAATCCAGAAAATTGGCTGAAAACGACTAAATATCAAGGACTCATTGGGCGAATCGCTCTGGAACTGAAATCGGAATGCTCACTCACATTTCCCCTATCTGAAAGTCTGATAAACGGCGGAAAAATGACTAAGTCCAAAAAAAAATTTTTTTCAACTTTTTTCAATTTTACCCCCGTGGGTTATATATTCTACCCACACACATTTGGAACTCTCCTGGGGTACCCTCACACATATTATTCCCTCATTTAGTGGATATTTTCACAAAAAAGTGAAATTTTCAAAAATCCAGAAAATTGGCTGAAAATGACTAAATATCAAGGACTCATTGGGCGAATCGCTCTGGAACTGAAATCAGAACGCTCACTGACATTTCCCCTATCTGAAAGTCTGATAAATGCCGAAAAATGACTGAGTCCAAAAAAAAATTTGTTCAACTTTTTTCAATTTTACCCCGTGGGATATATATTCTACCCACACACATTTGGAACTCTCCTGGGGTACCCTCACACATATTATTCCCTCATTTAGTGGATATTTTCACAAAAAAGTGAAATTTTCAAAAATCCAGAAAATTGGCTGAAAACGACTAAATATCAAGGACTCATTGGACGAATTGCTCTGGAACTGAAATCAGAACGCTCACTGACATTTCCCCTATCTGAAAGTCTGATAAACGCCGAAAAATGACTAAGTCCAAAAAAAAATTTGTTCAACTTTTTTCAATTTTACCCCGTGGGATATATATTCTACCCACACACATGTGGAACTCTCCTGGGGTACCCTCACACATATTATTCCCTCATTTAGTGGATATTTTCACAAAAAAGTGAAATTTTCAAAAATCCAGAAAATTGGCTGAAAATGACTAAATATCAAGGACTCATTGGGCGAATCGCTCTGGAACTGAAATCGGAACGCTCACTGACATTTCCCCTATCTGAAAGTCTGATAAACGCCGAAAAATGACTAAGTCCAAAAAAAAATTTGTTCAACTTTTTTCAATTTTACCCCCGTGGGTTATATATTCTACCCACACACATTTGGAACTCTCCTGGGGTACCCTCACACATATTATTCCCTCATTTAGTGGATATTTTCCCAAAAAAGTGAAATTTTCAAAAATCCAGAAAATTGGCTGAAAACGACTAAATATCAAGGACTCATTGGGCAAATCGCTCTGGAACTGAAATCAGAACGCTCACTGACATTTCCCCTATCTGAAAGTCTGATAAACGCCGAAAAATGACTAAGTCCAAAAAAAATTTGTTCAACTTTTTTCAATTTTACCCCGTGGGATATATATTCTACCTACACACATTTGGAACTCTCCTGGGGTACCCTCACACATATTATTCCCTCATTTAGTGGATATTTTCACAAAAAAGTGAAATTTTCAAAAATCCAGAAAATTGGCTGAAAATGACTAAATATCAAGGACTCATTGGGCGAATCGCTCTGGAACTGAAATCGGAACGCTCACTGACATTTCCCCTATCTGAAAGTCTGATAAACGCCGAAAAATGACTAAGTCCAAAAATAAATTTGTTCAACTTTTTTCAATTTTACCCCGTGGGATAAATATTCTACCCACACACATTTGGAACTCTCCTGGGGTACCCTCACACATATTATTCCCTCATTTAGTGGATATTTTCACAAAAAAGTGAAATTTTCAAAAATCCAGAAAATTGGCTGAAAATGACTAAATATCAAGGACTCATTGGGCGAATCGCTCTGGAACTGAAATCGGAACGCTCACTGACATTTCCCCTATCTGAAAGTCTGATAAACGCTGAAAAATGACTAAGTCCAAAAAAAAATTTGTTCAACTTTTTTCAATTTTACCCCCGTGGGTTATATATTCTACCCACACACATTTGGAACTCTCCTGGGGTACCCTCACACATATTATTCCCTCATTTAGTGGATATTTTCCCAAAAAAGTGAAATTTTCAAAAATCCAGAAAATTGGCTGAAAACGACTAAATATCAAGGACTCATTGGACGAATTGCTCTGGAACTGAAATCAGAACGCTCACTGACATTTCCCCTATCTGAAAGTCTGATAAACGCCGGAAAATTACTAAGTCCAAAAAAAAATTTGTTCAACTTTTTTCAATTTTACCCCGTGGGATATATATTCTACCCACACACATTTGGAACTCTCCTGGGGTACCCTCACACATATTATTCCCTCATTTAGTGGATATTTTCACAAAAAAGTGAAATTTTCAAAAATCCTGAAAATTGGCTGAAAATGACTAAATATCAAGGACTCATTGGGCGAATCGCTCTGGAACTGAAATCGGAACGCTCACTGACATTTCCCCTATCTGAAAGTCTGATAAACGCCGAAAAATGACTAAGTCCAAAAAAAAATTTGTTCAACTTTTTTCAATTTTACCCCCGTGGGTTATATATTCTACCCACACACATTTGGAACTCTCCTGGGGTACCCTCACACATATTATTCCCTCATTTAGTGGATATTTTCCCAAAAAAGTGAAATTTTCAAAAATCCAGAAAATTGGCTGAAAACGACTAAATATCAAGGACTCATTGGACGAATTGCTCTGGAACTGAAATCAGAACGCTCACTGACATTTCCCCTATCTGAAAGTCTGATAAACGCCGGAAAAATGACTAAGTCCAAAAAAAATTTTTTTTCAACTTTTTTCAATTTTACCCCCGTGGGTTATATATTCTACCCACACACATTTGGAACTCTCCTGGGGTACCCTCACACATATTATTCCCTCATTTAGTGGATATTTTCACAAAAAAGTGAAATTTTCAAAAATCCAGAAAATTGGCTGAAAATGACTAAATATCAAGGACTCATTGGGCGAATCGCTCTGGAACTGAAATCGGAACGCTCACTGACATTTCCCCTATCTGAAAGTCTGATAAACGCCGAAAAATTACTAAGTCCAAAAAAAAATTTGTTCAACTTTTTTCAATTTTACCCCGTGGGATATATATTCTACCCACACACATTTGGAACTCTCCTGGGGTACCCTCACACATATTATTCCCTCATTTAGTGGATATTTTCACAAAAAAGTGAAATTTTCAAAAATCCAGAAAATTGGCTGAAAATGACTAAATATCAAGGACTCATTGGGCGAATCGCTCTGGAACTGAAATCGGAACGCTCACTGACATTTCCCCTATCTGAAAGTCTGATAAACGCCGAAAAATGACTAAGTCCAAAAAAAAATTTGTTCAACTTTTTTCAATTTTACCCCGTGGGATATATATTCTACCCACACACATTTGGAACTCTCCTGGGGTACCCTCACACATATTATTCCCTCATTTAGTGGATATTTTCACAAAAAAGTGAAATTTTCAAAAATCCAGAAAATTGGCTGAAAATGACTAAATATCAAGGACTCATTGGGCGAATCGCTCTGGAACTGAAATCGGAATGCTCACTCACATTTCCCCTATCTGAAAGTCTGATAAACGGCGGAAAAATGACTAAGTCCCAAAAAAAAATTTTTTTCAACTTTTTTCAATTTTACCCCCGTGGGATATATATTCTACCCACACACATTTGGAACTCTCCTGGGGTACCCTCACACATATTATTCCCTCATTTAGTGGATATTTTCACAAAAAAGTGAAATTTTCAAAAATCCAGAAAATTGGCTGAAAATGACTAAATATCAAGGACTCATTGGGCGAATCGCTCTGGAACTGAAATCGGAACGCTCACTGACATTTCCCCTATCTGAAAGTCTGATAAATGCCGAAAAATGACTAAGTCCAAAAAAAAATTTGTTCAACTTTTTTCAATTTTACCCCCGTGGGTTATATATTCTACCCACACACATTTGGAACTCTCCTGGGGTACCCTCACACATATTATTCCCTCATTTAGTGGATATTTTCCCAAAAAAGTGAAATTTTCAAAAAAACAGAAAATTGGCTGAAAACGACTAAATATCAAGGACTCATTCGACGAATTACTCTGGAACTGAAATCAGAACGCTCACTGACATTTCCCCTATCTGAAAGTCTGATAAACGCCGGAAAAATGACTAAGTCCCAAAAAAATTTTTTTTCAACTTTTTTCAATTTTACCCCCGTGGGTTATATATTCTACCCACACACATTTGGAACTCTCCTGGGGTACCCTCACACATATTATTCCCTCATTTAGTGGATATTTTCCCAAAAAAGTGAAATTTTCAAAAATCCAGAAAATTGGCTGAAAATGACTAAATATCAAGGACTCATTGGGCGAATCGCTCTGGAACTGAAATCGGAACGCTCACTGACATTTCCCCTATCTGAAAGTCTGATAAACGCCGAAAAATTACTAAGTCCAAAAAAAAATTTGTTCAACTTTTTTCAATTTTACCCCGTGGGATATATATTCTACCCACACACATTTGGAACTCTCCTGGGGTATCCTCACACATATTATTCCCTCATTTAGTGGATATTTTCACAAAAAAGTGAAATTTTCAAAAATCCAGAAAATTGGCTGAAAACGACTAAATATCAAGGACTCATTGGGCGAATCGCTCTGGAACTGAAATCGGAATGCTCACTTACATTTCCCCTATCTGAAAGTCTGATAAACGCCGAAAAATGACTGAGTCCAAAAAAAAATTTGTTCAACTTTTTTCAATTTTACCCCGTGGGATATATATTCTACCCACACACATTTGGAACTCTCCTGGGGTACCCTCACACATATTATTCCCTCATTTAGTGGATATTTTCACAAAAAAGTGAAATTTTCAAAAATCCAGAAAATTGGCTGAAAATGACTAAATATCAAGGACTCATTGGGCGAATCGCTCTGGAACTGAAATCGGAACGCTCACTGACATTTCCCCTATCTGAAAGTCTGATAAACGCCGAAAAATGACTAAGTCCAAAAAAAAATTTGTTCAACTTTTTTCAATTTTACCCCCGTGGGTTATATATTCTACCCACACACATTTGGAACTCTCCTGGGGTACCCTCACACATATTATTCCCTCATTTAGTGGATATTTTCCCAAAAAAGTGAAATTTTCAAAAATCCAGAAAATTGGCTGAAAACGACTAAATATCAAGGACTCATTGGACGAATTGCTCTGGAACTGAAATCAGAACGCTCACTGACATTTCCCCTATCTGAAAGTCTGATAAACGCCGAAAAATTACTAAGTCCAAAAAAAAATTTGCTCAACTTTTTTCAATTTTACCCCGTGGGATATATATTCTACCCACACACATTTGGAACTCTCCTGGGGTACCCTCACACATATTATTCCCTCATTTAGTGGATATTTTCACAAAAAAGTGAAATTTTCAAAAATCCAGAAAATTGGCTGAAAATGACTAAATATCAAGGACTCATTGGGCGAATCGCTCTGGAACTGAAATCGGAACGCTCACTGACATTTCCCCTATCTGAAAGTCTGATAAACGCCGAAAAATGACTAAGTCCTAAAAAAATTTTTTTTCAACTTTTTTCAATTTTACCCCCGTGGGTTATATATTCTACCCACACACATTTGGAACTCTCCTGGGGTACCCTCACACATATTATTCCCTCATTTAGTGGATATTTTCCCAAAAAAGTGAAATTTTCAAAAATCCAGAAAATTGGCTGAAAATGACTAAATATCAAGGACTCATTGGGCGAATCGCTCTGGAACTGAAATCGGAACGCTCACTGACATTTCCCCTATCTGAAAGTCTGATAAACGCCGAAAAATTACTAAGTCCAAAAAAAAATTTGTTCAACTTTTTTCAATTTTACCCCGTGGGATATATATTCTACCCACACACATTTGGAACTCTCCTGGGGTACCCTCACACATATTATTCCCTCATTTAGTGGATATTTTCACAAAAAAGTGAAATTTTCAAAAATCCAGAAAATTGGCTGAAAATGACTAAATATCAAGGACTCATTGGGCGAATCGCTCTGGAACTGAAATCGGAACGCTCACTGACATTTCCCCTATCTGAAAGTCTGATAAACGCCGGAAAAATGACTAAGTCCAAAAAAAAATTTTTTTCAACTTTTTTCAATTTTACCCCCGTGGGATATATATTTTACCCACACACATTTGGAACTCTCCTGGGGTACCCTCACACGTATTATTCCCTCGTTTAGTGGATATTTTCACAAAAAAGTGAAATTTTCAAAAATCAAGAAAATTGGCTGAAAACGACTAAATATCAAGGACTCATTGGGCGAATTTCTCTAGAACTAAAATCGGACCGCTCACTGACATTTCCCCTATCTGAAAGTCTGATAAACGCCGAAAAATGACTAAGTCCAAAAAAAAATTTGTTCAACTTTTTTCAATTTTACCCCCATGGGTTATATATTCTACCCACACACATTTGGAACTCTCCTGGGGTACCCTCACACATATTATTCCCTCATTTAGTGGATATTTTCCCAAAAAAGTGAAATTTTCAAAAATCCAGAAAATTGGCTGAAAACGACTAAATATCAAGGACTCATTGGGCGAATCGCTCTGGAACTGAAATCGTAATGCTCACTCACATTTCCCCTATCTGAAAGTCTGATAAACGCCGGAAAAATGACTAAGTCCAAAAAAAAATTTTTTTAAACTTTTTTCAATTTTACCCCCGTGGGATATATATTTTACCCACACACATTTGGAACTCTCCTGGGGTACCCTCACACATATTATTCCCTCATTTAGTGGATATTTTCACAAAAAAGTGAAATTTTCAAAAATCCAGAAAATTGGCTGAAAATGACTAAATATCAAGGACTCATTGGGCGAATCGCTCTGGAACTGAAATCGGAACGCTCACTGACATTTCCCCTATCTGAAAGTCTGATAAACGCCGAAAAATGACTAAGTCCAAAAAAAAATTTGTTCAACTTTTTTCAATTTTACCCCGTGGGATATATATTCTACCCACACACATTTGGAACTCTCCTGGGGTACCCTCACACATATTATTCCCTCATTTAGTGGATATTTTCACAAAAAAGTGAAATTTTCAAAAATCCAGAAAATTGGCTGAAAACGACTAAATATCAAGGACTCATTGGGCGAATCGCTCTGGAACTGAAATCGTAATGCTCACTCACATTTCCCCTATCTGAAAGTCTGATAAACGCCGGAAAAATGACTAAGTCCAAAAAAAATTTTTTTTCAACTTTTTTCAATTTTACCCCCGTGGGTTATATATTCTACCCACACACATTTGGAACTCTCCTGGGGTACCCTCACACATATTATTCCCTCATTTAGTGGATATTTTCACAAAAAAGTGAAATTTTCAAAAATCCAGAAAATTGGCTGAAAATGACTAAATATCAAGGACTCATTGGGCGAATCGCTCTGGAACTGAAATCAGAACGCTCACTGACATTTCCCCTATCTGAAAGTCTGATAAATGCCGAAAAATGACTGAGTCCAAAAAAAAATTTGTTCAACTTTTTTCAATTTTACCCCGTGGGATATATATTCTACCCACACACATTTGGAACTCTCCTGGGGTACCCTGACACATATTATTCCCTCATTTAGTGGATATTTTCACAAAAAAGTGAAATTTTCAAAAATCCAGAAAATTGGCTGAAAATGACTAAATATCAAGGACTCATTGTGCGAATCGCTCTGGAACTGAAATCGGAACGCTCACTGACATTTCCCCTATCTGAAAGTCTGATAAACGCCGGAAAAATGACTAAGTCCAAAAAAAAAATTTTTTCAACTTTTTTCAATTTTACCCCCGTGGGATATATATTTTACCCACACACATTTGGAACTCTCCTGGGGTACCCTCACACATATTATTCCCTCATTTAGTGGATATTTTCACAAAAAAGTGAAATTTTCAAAAATCCAGAAAATTGGCTGAAAACGACTAAATATCAAGGACTCATTGGGCGAATCGCTCTGGAACTGAAATCGTAATGCTCACTCACATTTCCCCTATCTGAAAGTCTGATAAACGCCGGAAAAATGACTAAGTCCAAAAAAAATTTTTTTTCAACTTTTTTCAATTTTACCCCCGTGGGTTATATATTCTACCCACACACATTTGGAACTCTCCTGGGGTACCCTCACACATATTATTCCCTCATTTAGTGGATATTTTCACAAAAAAGTGAAATTTTCAAAAATCCAGAAAATTGGCTGAAAATGACTAAATATCAAGGACTCATTGGGCGAATCGCTCTGGAACTGAAATCAGAACGCTCACTGACATTTCCCCTATCTGAAAGTCTGATAAATGCCGAAAAATGACTGAGTCCAAAAAAAAATTTGTTCAACTTTTTTCAATTTTACCCCGTGGGATATATATTCTACCCACACACATTTGGAACTCTCCTGGGGTACCCTGACACATATTATTCCCTCATTTAGTGGATATTTTCACAAAAAAGTGAAATTTTCAAAAATCCAGAAAATTGGCTGAAAATGACTAAATATCAAGGACTCATTGTGCGAATCGCTCTGGAACTGAAATCGGAACGCTCACTGACATTTCCCCTATCTGAAAGTCTGATAAACGCCGGAAAAATGACTAAGTCCAAAAAAAAAATTTTTTCAACTTTTTTCAATTTTACCCCCGTGGGATATATATTTTACCCACACACATTTGGAACTCTCCTGGGGTACCCTCACACATATTATTCCCTCATTTAGTGGATATTTTCACAAAAAAGTGAAATTTTCAAAAATCCAGAAAATTGGCTGAAAACGACTAAATATCAAGGACTCATTGGGCGAATCGCTCTGGAACTGAAATCGTAATGCTCACTCACATTTCCCCTATCTGAAAGTCTGATAAACGCCGGAAAAATGACTAAGTCCAAAAAAAAATTTTTTTAAACTTTTTTCAATTTTACCCCCGTGGGTTATATATTCTACCCACACACATTTGGAACTCTCCTGGGGTACCCTCACACATATTATTCCCTCATTTAGTGGATATTTTCACAAAAAAGTGAAATTTTCAAAAATCCAGAAAATTGGCTGAAAATGACTAAATATCAAGGACTCATTGGGCGAATCGCTCTGGAACTGAAATCAGAACGCTCACTGACATTTCCCCTATCTGAAAGTCTGATAAACGCCGAAAAATGACTAAGTCCAAAAAAAAATTTGTTCAACTTTTTTCAATTTTACCCCGTGGGATATATATTCTACCCACACACATTTGGAACTCTCCTGGGGTACCCTCACACGTATTATTCCCCTTTTTGAGTGGATATTTTCACAAAAAAGTGAAATTTTCAAAAATCCAGAAAATTGGCTGAAAACGACTAAATATCAAGGACTCATTGGGCGAATCGCTCTGGAACTGAAATCGGAATGCTCACTCACATTTCCCCTATCTGAAAGTCAGATAAACGGCGGAAAAATGACTAAGTCCCAAAAAAAAATTTTTTTCAACTTTTTTCAATTTTACCCCCGTGGGATATATATTCTACCCACACACATTTGGAACTCTCCTGGGGTACCCTCACACATATTATTCCCTCATTTAGTGGATATTTTCACAAAAAAGTGAAATTTTCAAAAATCCAGAAAATTGGCTGAAAATGACTAAATATCAAGGACTCATTGGGCGAATCGCTCTGGAACTGAAATCAGAACGCTCACTGACATTTCCCCTATCTGAAAGTCTGATAAACGCCGGAAAAATGACTAAGTCCAAAAAAAATTTTTTTTCAACTTTTTTCAATTTTACCCCCGTGGGATATATATTTTACCCACACACATTTGGAACTCTCCTGGGGTACCCTCACACGTATTATTCCCTCGTTTAGTGGATATTTTCACAAAAAAGTGAAATTTTCAAAAATCAAGAAAATTGGCTGAAAACGACTAAATATCAAGGACTCATTGGGCGAATTGCTCTAGAACTAAAATCGGAACGCTCACTGACATTTCCCCTATCTGAAAGTCTGATAAACGCCGAAAAATGACTAAGTCCAAAAAAAATTTTTTTTCAACTTTTTTCAATTTTACCCCCGTGGGTTATATATTCTACCCACACACATTTGGAACTCTCCTGGGGTACCCTCACACATATTATTCCCTCATTTAGTGGATATTTTCACAAAAAAGTGAAATTTTCAAAAATCCAGAAAATTGGCTGAAAATGACTAAATATCAAGGACTCATTGGGCGATTCGCTCTGGAACTGAAATCAGAACGCTCACTGACATTTCCCCTATCTGAAAGTCTGATAAACGCCGAAAAATGACTAAGTCCAAAAAAAAATTTGTTCAACTTTTTTCAATTTTACCCCGTGGGATATATATTCTACCCACACACATTTGGAACTCTCCTGGGGTACCCTCACACATATTATTCCCTCATTTAGTGGATATTTTCACAAAAAAGTGAAATTTTCAAAAATCCAGAAAATTGGCTGAAAACGACTAAATATCAAGGACTCATTGGGCGAATCGCTCTGGAACTGAAATCGGAATGCTCACTCACATTTCCCCTATCTGAAAGTCTGATAAACGGCGGAAAAATGACTAAGTCCCCAAAAAAAAATTTTTTCAACTTTTTTCAATTTTACCCCCTGGGATATATATTCTACCCACACACATTTCGAACTCTCCTGGGGTACCCTCACACATATTATTCCCTCATTTAGTGGATATTTTCACAAAAAAGTGAAATTTTCAAAAATCCAGAAAATTGGCTGAAAATGACTAAATATCAAGGACTCATTGGGCGAATCGCTCTGGAACTGAAATCGGAACGCTCACTGACATTTCCCCTATCTGAAAGTCTGATAAACGCCGGAAAAATGACTAAGTCCAAAAAAAAAATTTTTTCAACTTTTTTCAATTTTACCCCCGTGGGATATATATTTTACCCACACACATTTGGAACTCTCCTGGGGTACCCTCACACGTATTATTCCCTCGTTTAGTGGATATTTTCACAAAAAAGTGAAATTTTCAAAAATCCAGAAAATTGGCTGAAAATGACTAAATATCAAGGACTCATTGGGCAAATCGCTCTGGAACTGAAATCAGAACGCTCACTGACATTTCCCCTATCTGAAAGTCTGATAAACGCCGAAAAATGACTAAGTCCAAAAAAAAATTTGTTCAACTTTTTTCAATTTTACCCCGTGGGATATATATTCTACCCACACACATTTGGAACTCTCCTGGGGTACCCTCACACATATTATTCCCCTTTTTTAGTGGATATTTTCACAAAAAAGTGAAATTTTCAAAAATCCAGAAAATTGGCTGAAAACGACTAAATATCAAGGACTCATTGGGCGAATCGCTCTGGAACTGAAATCGGAATGCTCACTCACATTTCCCCTATCTGAAAGTCTGATAAACGGCGGAAAAATGACTAAGTCCCAAAAAAAAATTTTTTTCAACTTTTTTCAATTTTACCCCCGTGGGATATATATTCTACCCACACACATTTGGAACTCTCCTGGGGTACCCTCACACATATTATTCCCTCATTTAGTGGATATTTTCACAAAAAAGTGAAATTTTCAAAAATCCAGAAAATTGGCTGAAAATGACTAAATATCAAGGACTCATTGGGCGAATCGCTCTGGAACTGAAATCAGAACGCTCACTGACATTTCCCCTATCTGAAAGTCTGATAAACGCCGGAAAAATGACTAAGTCCAAAAAAAATTTTTTTTCAACTTTTTTCAATTTTTCCCCCGTGGGATATATGTTTTACCCACACACATTTGGAACTCTCCTGGGGTACCCTCACACGTATTATTCCCTCGTTTAGTGGATATTTTCACAAAAAAGTGAAATTTTCAAAAATCAAGAAAATTGGCTGAAAATGACTAAATATCAAGGACTCATTGGGCGAATTGCTCTAGAACTAAAATCGGAATGCTCACTGACATTACCCCTATCTGAAAGTCTGATAAACGCCGAAAAATGACTAAGTCCAAAAAAAAATTTGTTCAACTTTTTTCAATTTTACCCCCATGGGTTATATATTCTACCCACACACATTTGGAACTCTCCTGGGGTACCCTCACACATATTATTCCCTCATTTAGTGGATATTTTCCCAAAAAAGTGAAATTTTCAAAAATCCAGAAAATTGGCTGAAAACGACTAAATATCAAGAACTCATTGGGCGAATCGCTCTGGAACTGAAATCGGAATGCTCACTCACATTTCCCCTATCTGAAAGTCTGATAAACGGCGGAAAAATGACTAAGTCCCAAAAAAAATTTTTTTTCAACTTTTTTCAATTTTACCCCCGTGGGTTATATATTCTACCCACACACATTTGGAACTCTCCTGGGGTACCCTCACACATATTATTCCCTCATTTAGTGGATATTTTCACAAAAAAGTGAAATTTTCAAAAATCCAGAAAATTGGCTGAAAATGACTAAATATCAAGGACTCATTGGGCGAATCGCTCTGGAACTGAAATCGGAACGCTCACTGACATTTCCCCTATCTGAAAGTCTGATAAACGCCGAAAAATGACTAAGTCCAAAAAAAAATTTGTTCAACTTTTTTCAATTTTACCCCGTGGGATATATATTCTACCCACACACATTTGGAACTCTCCTGGGGTACCCTCACACATATTATTCCCTCATTTAGTGGATATTTTCACAAAAAAGTGAAATTTTCAAAAATCCAGAAAATTGTCTGAAAACGACTAAATATCAAGGACTCATTGGGCGAATCGCTCTGGAACTGAAATCGGAATGCTCACTCACATTTCCCCTATCTGAAAGTCTGATAAACGGCGGAAAAATGTCTAAGTCCCAAAAAAAATTTTTTTTCAACTTTTTTCAATTTTACCCCCGTGGGATATATATTCTACCCACACACATTTGGAACTCTCCTGGGGTACCCTCACACATATTATTCCCTCATTTAGTGGATATTTTCACAAAAAAGTGAAATTTTCAAAAATCCAGAAAATTGGCTGAAAATGACTAAATATCAAGGACTCATTGGGCGAATCGCTCTGGAACTGAAATCGGAACGCTCACTGACATTTCCCCTATCTGAAAGTCTGATAAACGCCGAAAAATGACTAAGTCCAAAAAAAAATTTGTTCAACTTTTTTCAATTTTACCCCCGTGGGTTATATATTCTACCCACACACATTTGGAACTCTCCTGGGGTACCCTCACACATATTATTCCCTCATTTAGTGGATATTTTCCCAAAAAAGTGAAATTTTCAAAAATCCAGAAAATTGGCTGAAAACGACTAAATATCAAGGACTCATTGGGCGAATCGCTCTGGAACTGAAATCGGAATGCTCACTCACATTTCCCCTATCTGAAAGTCTGATAAACGGCGGAAAAATGACTAAGTCCCAAAAAAAAATTTTTTTCAACTTTTTTCAATTTTACCCCCGTGGGATATATATTCTACCCACACACAATTGGAACTCTCCTGGGGTACCCTCACACATATTATTCCCTCATTTAGTGGATATTTTCACAAAAAAGTGAAATTTTCAAAAATCCAGAAAATTGGCTGAAAATGACTAAATATCAAGGACTCATTGGGCGAATTGCTCTGGAACTGAAATCAGAACGCTCACTGACATTTCCCCTATCTGAAAGTCTGATAAACGCCGGAAAAATGACTAAGTCCAAAAAAAATTTTTTTTCAACTTTTTTCAATTTTACCCCCGTGGGATATATATTTTACCCACACACATTTGGAACTCTCCTGGGGTACCCTCACACGTATTATTCCCTCGTTTAGTGGATATTTTCACAAAAAAGTGAAATTTTCAAAAATCAAGAAAATTGGCTGAAAACGACTAAATATCAAGGACTCATTGGGCGAATTGCTCTAGAACTAAAATCGGAACGCTCACGGACATTTCCCCTATCTGAAAGTCTGATAAACGCCGAAAAATGACTAAGTCCAAAAAAAAATTTGTTCAACTTTTTTCAATTTTACCCCCATGGGTTATATATTCTACCCACACACATTTGGAACTCTCCTGGGGTACCCTCACACATATTATTCCCTCATTTAGTGGATATTTTCCCAAAAAAGTGAAATTTTCAAAAATCCAGAAAATTGGCTGAAAACGACTAAATATCAAGGACTCATTGGGCGAATCGCTCTGGAACTGAAATCGTAATGCTCACTCACATTTCCCCTATCTGAAAGTCTGATAAACGCCGGAAAAATGACTAAGTCCAAAAAAAATTTTTTTTCAACTTTTTTCAATTTTACCCCCGTGGGTTATATATTCTACCCACACACATTTGGAACTCTCCTGGGGTACCTCACACATATTATTCCCTCATTTAGTGGATATTTTCACAAAAAAGTGAAATTTTCAAAAATCCAGAAAATTGGCTGAAAATAACTAAATATCAAGGACTCATTGGGCGAATCGCTCTGGAACTGAAATCGGAATGCTCACTCACATTTCCCCTATCTGAAAGTCTGATAAACGGCGGAAAAATGACTAAGTCCCAAAAAAAATTTTTTTTCAACTTTTTTCAATTTTACCCCCGTGGGATATATATTCTACCCACACACATTTGGAACTCTCCTGGGGTACCCTCACACATATTATTCCCTCATTTAGTGGATATTTTCACAAAAAAGTGAAATTTTCAAAAATCCAGAAAATTGGCTAAAAATGACTAAATATCAAGGACTCATTGGGCGAATCGCTCTGGAACTGAAATCGGAACGCTCACTGACATTTCCCCTATCTGAAAGTCTGATAAACGCCGAAAAATGACTAAGTCCCCAAAAAAATTTTTTTTCAACTTTTTTCAATTTTACCCCCGTGGGATATATATTTTACCCACACACATTTGGAACTCTCCTGGGGTACCCTCACACGTATTATTCCCCTTTTTTAGTGGATATTTTCACAAAAAAGTGAAATTTTCAAAAATCCAGAAAATTGGCTGAAAACGACTAAATATCAAGGACTCATTGGGCGAATCGCTCTGGAACTGAAATCGGAATGCTCACTCACATTTCCCCTATCTGAAAGTCTGATAAACGGCGGAAAAATGACTAAGTCCCAAAAAAAAATTTTTTTCAACTTTTTTCAATTTTACCCCCGTGGGATATATATTCTACCCACACACATTTGGAACTCTCCTGGGGTACCCTCACACATATTATTCCCTCATTTAGTGGATATTTTCACAAAAAAGTGAAATTTTCAAAAATCCAGAAAATTGGCTAAAAATGACTAAATATCAAGGACTCATTGGGCGAATCGCTCTGGAACTGAAATCGGAACGCTCACTGACATTTCCCCTATCTGAAAGTCTGATAAACGCCGAAAAATGACTAAGTCCCAAAAAAAATTTGTTCAACTTTTTTCAATTTTACCCCCGTGGGTTATATATTCTACCCACACACATTTGGAACTCTCCTGGGGTACCCTCACACATATTATTCCCTCATTTAGTGGATATTTTCCCAAAAAAGTGAAATTTTCAAAAATCCAGAAAATTGGCTGAAAACGACTAAATATCAAGGACTCATTGGGCGAATCGCTCTGGAACTGAAATCGGAATGCTCACTCACATTTCCCCTATCTGAAAGTCTGATAAACGGCGGAAAAATGACTAAGTCCCCAAAAAAATTTTTTTTCAACTTTTTTCAATTTTACCCCCGTGGGATATATATTCTACCCACACACATTTGGAACTCTCCTGGGGTACCCTCACACGTATTATTCCCTCGTTTAGTGGATATTTTCACAAAAAAGTGAAATTTTCAAAAATCAAGAAAATTGGCTGAAAACGACTAAATATCAAGGACTCATTGGGCGAATTGCTCTAGAACTAAAATCGGAACGCTCACTGACATTTCCCCTATCTGAAAGTCTGATAAACGCCGAAAAATGACTAAGTCCAAAAAAAAATTTGTTCAACTTTTTTCAATTTTACCCCCATGGGTTATATATTCTACCCACACACATTTGGAACTCTCCTGGGGTACCCTCACACGTATTATTCCCCTTTTTTAGTGGATATTTTCACAAAAAAGTGAAATTTTCAAAAATCCAGAAAATTGGCTGAAAACGACTAAATATCAAGGACTCATTGGGCGAATCGCTCTGGAACTGAAATCGGAATGCTCACTCACATTTCCCCTATCTGAAAGTCTGATAAACGGCGGAAAAATGACTAAGTCCCAAAAAAAAATTTTTTTCAACTTTTTTCAATTTTACCCCCGTGGGATATATATTCTACCCACACACAATTGGAACTCTCCTGGGGTACCCTCACACATATTATTCCCTCATTTAGTGGATATTTTCACAAAAAAGTGAAATTTTCAAAAATCCAGAAAATTGGCTGAAAATGACTAAATATCAAGGACTCATTGGGCGAATCGCTCTGGAACTGAAATCAGAACGCTCACTGACATTTCCCCTATCTGAAAGTCTGATAAACGCCGGAAAAATGACTAAGTCCAAAAAAAATTTTTTTTCAACTTTTTTCAATTTTACCCCCGTGGGATATATATTTTACCCACACACATTTGGAACTCTCCTGGGGTACCCTCACACGTATTATTCCCTCGTTTAGTGGATATTTTCACAAAAAAGTGAAATTTTCAAAAATCAAGAAAATTGGCTGAAAACGACTAAATATCAAGGACTCATTGGGCGAATTGCTCTAGAACTAAAATCGGAACGCTCACGGACATTTCCCCTATCTGAAAGTCTGATAAACGCCGAAAAATGACTAAGTCCAAAAAAAAATTTGTTCAACTTTTTTCAATTTTACCCCCATGGGTTATATATTCTACCCACACACATTTGGAACTCTCCTGGGGTACCCTCACACATATTATTCCCTCATTTAGTGGATATTTTCCCAAAAAAGTGAAATTTTCAAAAATCCAGAAAATTGGCTGAAAACGACTAAATATCAAGGACTCATTGGGCGAATCGCTCTGGAACTGAAATCGTAATGCTCACTCACATTTCCCCTATCTGAAAGTCTGATAAACGCCGGAAAAATGACTAAGTCCAAAAAAAATTTTTTTTCAACTTTTTTCAATTTTACCCCCGTGGGTTATATATTCTACCCACACACATTTGGAACTCTCCTGGGGTACCTCACACATATTATTCCCTCATTTAGTGGATATTTTCACAAAAAAGTGAAATTTTCAAAAATCCAGAAAATTGGCTGAAAATAACTAAATATCAAGGACTCATTGGGCGAATCGCTCTGGAACTGAAATCGGAATGCTCACTCACATTTCCCCTATCTGAAAGTCTGATAAACGGCGGAAAAATGACTAAGTCCCAAAAAAAATTTTTTTTCAACTTTTTTCAATTTTACCCCCGTGGGATATATATTCTACCCACACACATTTGGAACTCTCCTGGGGTACCCTCACACATATTATTCCCTCATTTAGTGGATATTTTCACAAAAAAGTGAAATTTTCAAAAATCCAGAAAATTGGCTAAAAATGACTAAATATCAAGGACTCATTGGGCGAATCGCTCTGGAACTGAAATCGGAACGCTCACTGACATTTCCCCTATCTGAAAGTCTGATAAACGCCGAAAAATGACTAAGTCCCAAAAAAAATTTGTTCAACTTTTTTCAATTTTACCCCCGTGGGTTATATATTCTACCCACACACATTTGGAACTCTCCTGGGGTACCCTCACACATATTATTCCCTCATTTAGTGGATATTTTCCCAAAAAAGTGAAATTTTCAAAAATCCAGAAAATTGGCTGAAAACGACTAAATATCAAGGACTCATTGGGCGAATCGCTCTGGAACTGAAATCGGAATGCTCACTCACATTTCCCCTATCTGAAAGTCTGATAAACGGCGGAAAAATGACTAAGTCCCCAAAAAAATTTTTTTTCAACTTTTTTCAATTTTACCCCCGTGGGATATATATTCTACCCACACACATTTGGAACTCTCCTGGGGTACCCTCACACGTATTATTCCCTCGTTTAGTGGATATTTTCACAAAAAAGTGAAATTTTCAAAAATCCAGAAAATTGGCTGAAAATGACTAAATATCAAGGACTCATTGGGCGAATCGCTCTGGAACTGAAATCGGAACGCTCACTGACATTTCCCCTATCTGAAAGTCTGATAAACGCCGAAAAATGACTAAGTCCAAAAAAAAATTTGTTCAACTTTTTTCAATTTTACCCCCGTGGGTTATATATTCTACCCACACACATTTGGAACTCTCCTGGGGTACCCTCACACATATTATTCCCTCATTTAGTGGATATTTTCCCAAAAAAGTGAAATTTTCAAAAATCCAGAAAATTGGCTGAAAACGACTAAATATCAAGGACTCATTGGGCGAATCGCTCTGGAACTGAAATCGTAATGCTCACTCACATTTCCCCTATCTGAAAGTCTGATAAACGCCGGAAAAATGACTAAGTCCAAAAAAAAATTTTTTTAAACTTTTTTCAATTTTACCCCCGTGGGATATATATTTTACCCACACACATTTGGAACTCTCCTGGGGTACCCTCACACATATTATTCCCTCATTTAGTGGATATTTTCACAAAAAAGTGAAATTTTCAAAAATCCAGAAAATTGGCTGAAAACGACTAAATATCAAGGACTCATTGGACGAATTGCTCTGGAACTGAAATCAGAACGCTCACTGACATTTCCCCTATCTGAAAGTCTGATAAACGCCGGAAAAATGACTAAGTCCAAAAAAAATTTTTTTTCAACTTTTTTCAATTTTACCCCCGTGGGTTATATATTCTACCCACACACATTTGGAACTCTCCTGGGGTACCCTCACACATATTATTCCCTCATTTAGTGGATATTTTCACAAAAAAGTGAAATTTTCAAAAATCCAGAAAATTGGCTGAAAATGACTAAATATCAAGGACTCATTGGGCGAATCGCTCTGGAACTGAAATCGGAACGCTCACTGACATTTCCCCTATCTGAAAGTCTGATAATCGCCGGAAAAATGACTAAGTCCAAAAAAAAAATTTTTTCAACTTTTTTCAATTTTACCCCCGTGGGATATATATTTTACCCACACACATTTGGAACTCTCCTGGGGTACCCTCACACGTATTATTCCCTCATTTAGTGGATATTTTCACAAAAAAGTGAAATTTTCAAAAATCAAGAAAATTGGCTGAAAACGACTAAATATCAAGGACTCATTGGGCGAATTGCTCTAGAACTAAAATCGGAACGCTCACTGACATTTCCCCTATCTGAAAGTCTGATAAACGCCGAAAAATGACTAAGTCCAAAAAAAAATTTGTTCAACTTTTTTCAATTTTACCCCCATGGGTTATATATTCTACCCACACACATTTGGAACTCTCCTGGGGTACCCTCACACATATTATTCCCTCATTTAGTGGATATTTTCCCAAAAAAGTGACATTTTCAAAAATCCAGAAAATTGGCTGAAAACGACTAAATATCAAGGACTCATTGGGCGAATCGCTCTGGAACTGAAATCGTAATGCTCACTCACATTTCCCCTATCTGAAAGTCTGATAAACGCCGAAAAATGACTAAGTCCAAAAAAAAATTTTTTTAAACTTTTTTCAATTTTACCCCCGTGGGATATATATTTTACCCACACACATTTGGAACTCTCCTGGGGTACCCTCACACATATTATTCCCTCATTTAGTGGATATTTTCACAAAAAAGTGAAATTTTCAAAAATCCAGAAAATTGGCTGAAAATGACTAAATATCAAGGACTCATTGGACGAATTGCTCTGGAACTGAAATCAGAACGCTCACTGACATTTCCCCTATCTGAAAGTCTGATAAACGCCGGAAAAATGACTAAGTCCAAAAAAAAATTTTTTTCAACTTTTTTCAATTTTACCCCCATGGGTTATATATTTTACCCACACACATTTGGAACGCTTCTGGGGTACCCTCACACATATTATTCCCTCATTTAGTGGATATTTTCACAAAAAAGTAAATTTTCAAAAATCCAGAAAATTGGCTGAAAATGACTAAATATCAAGGACTCATTGGGCGAATCGCTCTGGAACTGAAATCGGAACGCTCACTGACATTTCCCCTATCTGAAAGTCTGATAAACGCCGAAAAATGACTAAGTCCAAAAAAAAATTTGTTCAACTTTTTTCAATTTTACCCCGTGGGATATATATTCTACCCACACACATTTGGAACTCTCCTGGGGTACCCTCACACATATTATTCCCTCATTTAGTGGATATTTTCACAAAAAAGTGAAATTTTCAAAAATCCAGAAAATTGGCTGAAAACGACTAAATATCAAGGACTCATTGGGCGAATCGCTCTGGAACTGAAATCGGAACGCTCACTGACATTTCCCCTATCTGAAAGTCTGATAAACGCCGGAAAAATGACTAAGTCCAAAAAAAAAATTTTTTCAATTTTACCCCCGTGGGATATATATTTTACCCACACACATTTGGAACTCTCCTGGGGTACCCTCACACGTATTATTCCCTCATTTAGTTGATATTTTCACAAAAAAGTGAAATTTTCAAAAATCAAGAAAATTGGCTGAAAACGACTAAATATCAAGGACTCATTGGGCGAATTGCTCTAGAACTAAAATCGGAACGCTCACTGACATTTCCCCTATCTGAAAGTCTGATAAACGCCGAAAAATGACTAAGTCCAAAAAAAAATTTGTTCAACTTTTTTCAATTTTACCCCCATGGGTTATATATTCTACCCACACACATTTGGAACTCTCCTGGGGTACCCTCACACATATTATTCCCTCATTTAGTGGATATTTTCCCAAAAAAGTGACATTTTCAAAAATCCAGAAAATTGGCTGAAAACGACTAAATATCAAGGACTCATTGGGCGAATCGCTCTGGAACTGAAATCGTAATGCTCACTCACATTTCCCCTATCTGAAAGTCTGATAAACGCCGAAAAATGACTAAGTCCAAAAAAAAATTTTTTTAAACTTTTTTCAATTTTACCCCCGTGGGATATATATTTTACCCACACACATTTGGAACTCTCCTGGGGTACCCTCACACATATTATTCCCTCATTTAGTGGATATTTTCACAAAAAAGTGAAATTTTCAAAAATCCAGAAAATTGGCTGAAAATGACTAAATATCAAGGACTCATTGGACGAATTGCTCTGGAACTGAAATCAGAACGCTCACTGACATTTCCCCTATCTGAAAGTCTGATAAACGCCGGAAAAATGACTAAGTCCAAAAAAAAATTTTTTTCAACTTTTTTCAATTTTACCCCCGTGGGTTATATATTTTACCCACACACATTTGGAACTCTTCTGGGGTACCCTCACACATATTATTCCCTCATTTAGTGGATATTTTCACAAAAAAGTAAATTTTCAAAAATCCAGAAAATTGGCTGAAAATGACTAAATATCAAGGACTCATTGGGCGAATCGCTCTGGAACTGAAATCGGAACGCTCACTGACATTTCCCCTATCTGAAAGTCTGATAAACGCCGAAAAATGACTAAGTCCAAAAAAAAATTTGTTCAACTTTTTTCAATTTTACCCCGTGGGATATATATTCTACCCACACACATTTGGAACTCTCCTGGGGTACCCTCACACATATTATTCCCTCATTTAGTGGATATTTTCACAAAAAAGTGAAATTTTCAAAAATCCAGAAAATTGGCTGAAAACGACTAAATATCAAGGACTCATTGGGCGAATCGCTCTGGAACTGAAATCGGAACGCTCACTGACATTTCCCCTATCTGAAAGTCTGATAAACGCCGGAAAAATGACTAAGTCCAAAAAAAAAATTTTTTCAATTTTACCCCCGTGGGATATATATTTTACCCACACACATTTGGAACTCTCCTGGGGTACCCTCACACGTATTATTCCCTCATTTAGTGGATATTTTCACAAAAAAGTGAAATTTTCAAAAATCAAGAAAATTGGCTGAAAACGACTAAATATCAAGGACTCATTGGGCGAATTGCTCTAGAACTAAAATCGGAACGCTCACTGACATTTCCCCTATCTGAAAGTCTGATAAACGCCGAAAAATGACTAAGTCCAAAAAAAAATTTGTTCAACTTTTTTCAATTTTACCCCCATGGGTTATATATTCTACCCACACACATTTGGAACTCTCCTGGGGTACCCTCACACATATTATTCCCTCATTTAGTGGATATTTTCCCAAAAAAGTGACATTTTCAAAAATCCAGAAAATTGGCTGAAAACGACTAAATATCAAGGACTCATTGGGCGAATCGCTCTGGAACTGAAATCGTAATGCTCACTCACATTTCCCCTATCTGAAAGTCTGATAAACGCCGAAAAATGACTAAGTCCAAAAAAAAATTTTTTTAAACTTTTTTCAATTTTACCCCCGTGGGATATATATTCTACCCACACACATTTGGAACTCTCCTGGGGTACCCTCACACATATTATTCCCTCATTTAGTGGATATTTTCACAAAAAAGTGAAATTTTCAAAAATCCAGAAAATTGGCTGAAAATGACTAAATATCAAGGACTCATTGGACGAATTGCTCTGGAACTGAAATCAGAACGCTCACTGACATTTCCCCTATCTGAAAGTCTGATAAACGCCGGAAAAATGACTAAGTCCAAAAAAAAATTTTTTTCAACTTTTTTCAATTTTACCCCCGTGGGTTATATATTTTACCCACACACATTTGGAACTCTTCTGGGGTACCCTCACACATATTATTCCCTCATTTAGTGGATATTTTCACAAAAAAGTACATTTTCAAAAATCCAGAAAATTGGCTGAAAATGACTAAATATCAAGGACTCATTGGGCGAATCGCTCTGGAACTGAAATCGGAACGCTCACTGACATTTCCCCTATCTGAAAGTCTGATAAACGCCGAAAAATGACTAAGTCCAAAAAAAAATTTGTTCAACTTTTTTCAATTTTACCCCGTGGGATATATATTCTACCCACACACATTTGGAACTCTCCTGGGGTACCCTCACACATATTATTCCCTCATTTAGTGGATATTTTCACAAAAAAGTGAAATTTTCAAAAATCCAGAAAATTGGCTGAAAACGACTAAATATCAAGGACTCATTGGGCGAATCGCTCTGGAACTGAAATCGGAACGCTCACTGACATTTCCCCTATCTGAAAGTCTGATAAACGCCGGAAAAATGACTAAGTCCAAAAAAAAAATTTTTTCAATTTTACCCCCGTGGGATATATATTTTACCCACACACATTTGGAACTCTCCTGGGGTACCCTCACACGTATTATTCCCTCATTTAGTGGATATTTTCACAAAAAAGTGAAATTTTCAAAAATCAAGAAAATTGGCTGAAAACGACTAAATATCAAGGACTCATTGGGCGAATTGCTCTAGAACTAAAATCGGAACGCTCACTGACATTTCCCCTATCTGAAAGTCTGATAAACGCCGAAAAATGACTAAGTCCAAAAAAAAATTTGTTCAACTTTTTTCAATTTTACCCCCATGGGTTATATATTCTACCCACACACATTTGGAACTCTCCTGGGGTACCCTCACACATATTATTCCCTCATTTAGTGGATATTTTCACAAAAAAGTGAAATTTTCAAAAATCCAGAAAATTGGCTGAAAATGACTAAATATCAAGGACTCATTGGGCGAATCGCTCTGGAACTGAAATCGGAACGCTCACTGACATTTCCCCTATCTGAAAGTCTGATAAACGCCGAAAAATGACTAAGTCCAAAAAAAAATTTGTTCAACTTTTTTCAATTTTACCCCGTGGGATATATATTTTACCCACACACATTTGGAACTCTCCTGGGGTACCCTCACACATATTATTCCCTCATTTAGTGGATATTTTCACAAAAAAGTGAAATTTTCAAAAATCCAGAAAATTGGCTGAAAACGACTAAATATCAAGGACTCATTGGGCGAATCGCTCTGGAACTGAAATCGGAACGCTCACTGACATTTCCCCTATCTGAAAGTCTGATAAACGCCGGAAAAATGACTAAGTCCAAAAAAAAAATTTTTTCAACTTTTTTCAATTTTACCCCCGTGGGATATATATTTTACCCACACACATTTGGAACTCTCCTGGGGTACCCTCACACGTATTATTCCCTCATTTAGTGGATATTTTCACAAAAAAGTGAAATTTTCAAAAATCAAGAAAATTGGCTGAAAACGACTAAATATCAAGGACTCATTGGGCGAATTGCTCTAGAACTAAAATCGGAACGCTCACTGACATTTCCCCTATCTGAAAGTCTGATAAACGCCGAAAAATGACTAAGTCCAAAAAAAAATTTGTTCAACTTTTTTCAATTTTACCCCCATGGGTTATATATTCTACCCACACACATTTGGAACTCTCCTGGGGTACCCTCACACATATTATTCCCTCATTTAGTGGATATTTTCCCAAAAAAGTGACATTTTCAAAAATCCAGAAAATTGGCTGAAAACGACTAAATATCAAGGACTCATTGGGCGAATCGCTCTGGAACTGAAATCGTAATGCTCACTCACATTTCCCCTATCTGAAAGTCTGATAAACGCCGGAAAAATGACTAAGTCCAAAAAAAATTTTTTTTCAACTTTTTTCAATTTTACCCCCGTGGGATATATATTTTACCCACACACATTTGGAACTCTCCTGGGGTACCCTCACACGTATTATTCCCTCGTTTAGTGGATATTTTCACAAAAAAGTGAAATTTTCAAAAATCAAGAAAATTGGCTGAAAACGACTAAATATCAAGGACTCATTGGGCGAATTGCTCTAGAACTAAAATCGGAACGCTCACTGACATTTCCCCTATCTGAAAGTCTGATAAACGCCGAAAAATGACTAAGTCCAAAAAAAAATTTGTTCAACTTTTTTCAATTTTACCCCCATGGGTTATATATTCTACCCACACACATTTGTAACTCTCCTGGGGTACCCTCACACATATTATTCCCTCATTTAGTGGATATTTTCACAAAAAAGTGAAATTTTCAAAAATCCAGAAAATTGGCTGAAAATGACTAAATATCAAGGACTTATTGGGCGAATCGCTCTGGAACTGAAATCGGAACGCTCACTGACATTTCCCCTATCTGAAAGTCTGATAAACGCCGGAAAAATGACTAAGTCCAAAAAAAAATTTTTTTCAACTTTTTTCAATTTTACCCCCGTGGGATATATATTTTACCCACACACATTTGGAACTCTCCTGGGGTACCCTCACACGTATTATTCCCTCGTTTAGTGGATATTTTCACAAAAAAGTGAAATTTTCAAAAATCCAGAAAATTGGCTGAAAACGACTAAATATCAAGGACTCATTGGGCGAATTGCTCTAGAACTAAAATCGGAACGCTCACTGACATTTCCCCTATCTGAAAGTCTGATAAACGCCGAAAAATCACTAAGTCCAAAAAAAAATTTGTTCAACTTTTTTCAATTTTACCCCCATGGGTTATATATTCTACCCACACACATTTGGAACTCTCCTGGGGTACCCTCACACATATTATTCCCTCATTTAGTGGATATTTTCCCAAAAAAGTGAAATTTTCAAAAATCCAGAAAATTGGCTGAAAACGACTAAATATCAAGGACTCATTGGGCGAATCGCTCTGGAACTGAAATCGTAATGCTCACTCACATTTCCCCTATCTGAAAGTCTGATAAACGCCGGAAAAATGACTAAGTCCAAAAAAAATTTTTTTTCAACTTTTTTCAATTTTACCCCCGTGGGTTATATATTCTACCCACACACATTTGGAACTCTCCTGGGGTACCCTCACACATATTATTCCCTCATTTAGTGGATATTTTCACAAAAAAGTGAAATTTTCAAAAATCCAGAAAATTGGCTGAAAACGACTAAATATCAAGGACTCATTGGACGAATTGCTCTGGAACTGAAATCAGAACGCTCACTGACATTTCCCCTATCTGAAAGTCTGATAAACGCCGGAAAAATGACTAAGTCCAAAAAAAAATTTTTTTCAACTTTTTTCAATTTTACCCCCGTGGGATATATATTTTACCCACACACATTTGGAACTCTCCTGGGGTACCCTCACACGTATTATTCCCTCATTTAGTGGATATTTTCACAAAAAAGTGAAATTTTCAAAAATCAAGAAAATTGGCTGAAAACGACTAAATATCAAGGACTCATTGGGCGAATTGCTCTAGAACTAAAATCGGAACGCTCACTGACATTTCCCCTATCTGAAAGTCTGATAAACGCCGAAAAATGACTAAGTCCAAAAAAAAATTTGTTCAACTTTTTTCAATTTTACCCCCATGGGTTATATATTCTACCCACACACATTTGGAACTCTCCTGGGGTACCCTCACACATATTATTCCCTCATTTAGTGGATATTTTCCCAAAAAAGTGACATTTTCAAAAATCCAGAAAATTGGCTGAAAACGACTAAATATCAAGGACTCATTGGGCGAATCGCTCTGGAACTGAAATCGTAATGCTTACTCACATTTCCCCTATCTGAAAGTCTGATAAACGCCGGAAAAATGACTAAGTCCAAAAAAAATTTTTTTTCAACTTTTTTCAATTTTACCCCCGTGGGATATATATTTTACCCACACACATTTGGAACTCTCCTGGGGTACCCTCACACGTATTATTCCCTCGTTTAGTGGATATTTTCACAAAAAAGTGAAATTTTCAAAAATCCAGAAAATTGGCTGAAAACGACTAAATATCAAGGACTCATTGGACGAATTGCTCTGGAACTGAAATCAGAACGCTCACTGACATTTCCCCTATCTGAAAGTCTGATAAATGCCGGAAAAATGACTAAGTCCAAAAAAAAATTTTTTTCAACTTTTTTCAATTTTACCCCCGTGGGTTATATATTCTACCCACACACATTTGGAACTCTCCTGGGGTACCCTCACACATATTATTCCCTCATTTAGTGGATATTTTCACAAAAAAGTGAAATTTTCAAAAATCCAGAAAATTGGCTGAAAATGACTAAATATCAAGGACTCATTGGGCGAATCGCTCTGGAACTGAAATCGGAACGCTCACTGACATTTCCCCTATCTGAAAGTCTGATAAACGCCGAAAAATGACTAAGTCCAAAAAAAAATTTGTTCAACTTTTTTCAATTTTACCCCGTGGGATATATATTCTACCCACACACATTTGGAACTCTCCTGGGGTACCCTCACACATATTATTCCCTCATTTAGTGGATATTTTCTCAAAAAAGTGAAATTTTCAAAAATCCAGAAAATTGGCTGAAAATGACTAAATATCAAGGACTCATTGGGCGAATCGCTCTGGAACTGAAATCGGAACGCTCACTGACATTTCCCCTATCTGAAAGTCTGATAAACGCCGAAAAATGACTAAGTCCAAAAAAAAATTTGTTCAACTTTTTTCAATTTTACCCCGTGGGATATATATTCTACCCACACACATTTGGAACTCTCCTGGGGTACCCTCACACATATTATTCCCTCATTTAGTGGATATTTTCACAAAAAAGTGAAATTTTCAAAAATCCAGAAAATTGGCTGAAAACGACTAAATATCAAGGACTCATTGGACGAATTGCTCTGGAACTGAAATCAGAACGCTCACTGACACTTCCCCTATCTGAAAGTCTGATAAACGCCGAAAAATGACTAAGTCCAAAAAAAAATTTGTTCAACTTTTTTCAATTTTACCCCCATGGGTTATATATTCTACCCACACACATTTGGAACTCTCCTGGGGTACCCTCACACATATTATTCCCTCATTTAGTGGATATTTTCCCAAAAAAGTGAAATTTTCAAAAATCCAGAAAATTGGCTGAAAACGACTAAATATCAAGGACTCATTGGGCGAATCGCTCTGGAACTGAAATCGTAATGCTCACTCACATTTCCCCTATCTGAAAGTCTGATAAACGCCGGAAAAATGACTAAGTCCAAAAAAAATTTTTTTTCAACTTTTTTCAATTTTACCCCCGTGGGTTATATATTCTACCCACACACATTTGGAACTCTCCTGTGGTACCCTCACACATATTATTCCCTCATTTAGTGGATATTTTCACAAAAAAGTGAAATTTTCAAAAATCCAGAAAATTGGCTGAAAATGACTAAATATCAAGGACTCATTGGGCGAATCGCTCTGGAACTGAAATCGGAACGCTCAATGACATTTCCCCTATCTGAAAGTCTGATAAACGCCGAAAAATGACTAAGTCCAAAAAAAAATTTGTTCAACTTTTTTCAATTTTACCCCGTGGGATATATATTCTACCCACACACATTTGGAACTCTCCTGGGGTACCCTCACACATATTATTCCCTCATTTAGTGGATATTTTCCCAAAAAAAGTGAAATTTTCAAAAATCCAGAAAATTGGCTGAAAACGACTAAATATCAAGGACTCATTGGGCGAATCGCTCTGGAACTGAAATCGTAATGCTCACTCACATTTCCCCTATCTGAAAGTCTGATAAACGCCGGAAAAATGACTAAGTCCAAAAAAAAATTTTTTTAAACTTTTTTCAATTTTACCCCCGTGGGATATATATTTTACCCACACACATTTGGAACTCTCCTGGGGTACCCTCACACATATTATTCCCTCATTTAGTGGATATTTTCACAAAAAAGTGAAATTTTCAAAAATCCAGAAAATTGGCTGAAAACGACTAAATATCAAGGACTCATTGGGCGAATTGCTCTAGAACTAAAATCGGAACGCTCACTGACATTTCCCCTATCTGAAAGTCTGATAAACGCCGAAAAATGACTAAGTCCAAAAAAAAATTTGTTCAACTTTTTTCAATTTTACCCCCATGGGTTATATATTCTACCCACACACATTTGGAACTCTCCTGGGGTACCCTCACACATATTATTCCCTCATTTAGTGGATATTTTCCCAAAAAAGTGAAATTTTCAAAAATCCAGAAAATTGGCTGAAAACGAATAAATATCAAGGACTCATTGGGCGAATCGCTCTGGAACTGAAATCGTAATGCTCACTCACATTTCCCCTATCTGAAAGTCTGATAAACGCCGGAAAAATGACTAAGTCCAAAAAAAATTTTTTTTCAACTTTTTTCAATTTTACCCCCGTGGGTTATATATTCTACCCACACACATTTGGAACTCTCCTGGGGTACCCTCACACATATTATTCCCTCATTTAGTGGATATTTTCACAAAAAAGTGAAATTTTCAAAAATCCAGAAAATTGGCTGAAAATGACTAAATATCAAGGACTCATTGGGCGAATCGCTCTGGAACTGAAATCGGAACGCTCAATGACATTTCCCCTATCTGAAAGTCTGATAAACGCCGAAAAATGACTAAGTCCAAAAAAAAATTTGTTCAACTTTTTTCAATTTTACCCCGTGGGATATATATTCTACCCACACACATTTGGAACTCTCCTGGGGTACCCTCACACATATTATTCCCTCATTTAGTGGATATTTTCCCAAAAAAAGTGAAATTTTCAAAAATCCAGAAAATTGGCTGAAAACGACTAAATATCAAGGACTCATTGGGCGAATCGCTCTGGAACTGAAATCGTAATGCTCACTCACATTTCCCCTATCTGAAAGTCTGATAAACGCCGGAAAAATGACTAAGTCCAAAAAAAAATTTTTTTAAACTTTTTTCAATTTTACCCCCGTGGGATATATATTTTACCCACACACTTTTGGAACTCTCCTGGGGTACCCTCACACATATTATTCCCTCATTTAGTGGATATTTTCACAAAAAAGTGAAATTTTCAAAAATCCAGAAAATTGGCTGAAAACGACTAAATATCAAGGACTCATTGGGCGAATTGCTCTAGAACTAAAATCGGAACGCTCACTGACATTTCCCCTATCTGAAAGTCTGATAAACGCCGAAAAATGACTAAGTCCAAAAAAAAATTTGTTCAACTTTTTTCAATTTTACCCCCATGGGTTATATATTCTACCCACACACATTTGGAACTCTCCTGGGGTACCCTCACACATATTATTCCCTCATTTAGTGGATATTTTCCCAAAAAAGTGAAATTTTCAAAAATCCAGAAAATTGGCTGAAAACGAATAAATATCAAGGACTCATTGGGCGAATCGCTCTGGAACTGAAATCGTAATGCTCACTCACATTTCCCCTATCTGAAAGTCTGATAAACGCCGGAAAAATGACTAAGTCCAAAAAAAATTTTTTTTCAACTTTTTTCAATTTTACCCCCGTGGGTTATATATTCTACCCACACACATTTGGAACTCTCCTGGGGTACCCTCACACATATTATTCCCTCATTTAGTGGATATTTTCACAAAAAAGTGAAATTTTCAAAAATCCAGAAAATTGGCTGAAAATGACTAAATATCAAGGACTCATTGGGCGAATCGCTCTGGAACTGAAATCGGAACGCTCAATGACATTTCCCCTATCTGAAAGTCTGATAAACGCCGAAAAATGACTAAGTCCAAAAAAAAATTTGTTCAACTTTTTTCAATTTTACCCCGTGGGATATATATTCTACCCACACACATTTGGAACTCTCCTGGGGTACCCTCACACATATTATTCCCTCATTTAGTGGATATTTTCCCAAAAAAAGTGAAATTTTCAAAAATCCAGAAAATTGGCTGAAAACGACTAAATATCAAGGACTCATTGGGCGAATCGCTCTGGAACTGAAATCGTAATGCTCACTCACATTTCCCCTATCTGAAAGTCTGATAAACGCCGGAAAAATGACTAAGTCCAAAAAAAAATTTTTTTAAACTTTTTTCAATTTTACCCCCGTGGGATATATATTTTACCCACACACATTTGGAACTCTCCTGGGGTACCCTCACACATATTATTCCCTCATTTAGTGGATATTTTCACAAAAAAGTGAAATTTTCAAAAATCCAGAAAATTGGCTGAAAACGACTAAATATCAAGGACTCATTGGACGAATTGCTCTGGAACTGAAATCAGAACGCTCACTGACATTTCCCCTATCTGAAAGTCTGATAAACGCCGGAAAAATGACTAAGTCCAAAAAAAAATTTTTTTCAACTTTTTTCAATTTTACCCCCGTGGGATATATATTTTACCCACACACATTTGGAACTCTCCTGGGGTACCCTCACACGTATTATTCCCTCGTTTAGTGGATATTTTCACAAAAAAGTGAAATTTTCAAAAATCCAGAAAATTGGCTGAAAACGACTAAATATCAAGGACTCATTGGACGAATTGCTCTGGAACTGAAATCAGAACGCTCACTGACATTTCCCCTATCTGAAAGTCTGATAAACGCCGGAAAAATGACTAAGTCCAAAAAAAAATTTTTTTCAACTTTTTTCAATTTTACCCCCGTGGGTTATATATTCTACCCACACACATTTGGAACTCTCCTGGGGTACCCTCACACATATTATTCCCTCATTTAGTGGATATTTTCACAAAAAAGTGAAATTTTCAAAAATCCAGAAAATTGGCTGAAAATGACTAAATATCAAGGACTCATTGGGCGAATCGCTCTGGAACTGAAATCGGAACGCTCACTGACATTTCCCCTATCTGAAAGTCTGATAAACGCCGAAAAATGACTAAGTCCAAAAAAAAATTTGTTCAACTTTTTTCAATTTTACCCCGTGGGATATATATTCTACCCACACACATTTGGAACTCTCCTGGGGTACCCTCACACATATTATTCCCTCATTTAGTGGATATTTTCACAAAAAAGTGAAATTTTCAAAAATCCAGAAAATTGGCTGAAAACGACTAAATATCAAGGACTCATTGGGCGAATCGCTCTGGAACTGAAATCGTAATGCTCACTCACATTTCCCCTATCTGAAAGTCTGATAAACGCCGGAAAAATGACTAAGTCCAAAAAAAAATTTTTTTAAACTTTTTTCAATTTTACCCCCGTGGGATATATATTTTACCCACACACATTTGGAACTCTCCTGGGGTACCCTCACACATATTATTCCCTCATTTAGTGGATATTTTCACAAAAAAGTGAAATTTTCAAAAATCCAGAAAATTGGCTGAAAACGACTAAATATCAAGGACTCATTGGGCGAATTGCTCTAGAACTAAAATCGGAACGCTCACTGACATTTCCCCTATCTGAAAGTCTGATAAACGCCGAAAAATGACTAAGTCCAAAAAAAAATTTGTTCAACTTTTTTCAATTTTACCCCCATGGGTTATATATTCTACCCACACACATTTGGAACTCTCCTGGGGTACCCTCACACATATTATTCCCTCATTTAGTGGATATTTTCCCAAAAAAGTGAAATTTTCAAAAATCCAGAAAATTGGCTGAAAACGAATAAATATCAAGGACTCATTGGGCGAATCGCTCTGGAACTGAAATCGTAATGCTCACTCACATTTCCCCTATCTGAAAGTCTGATAAACGCCGGAAAAATGACTAAGTCCAAAAAAAATTTTTTTTCAACTTTTTTCAATTTTACCCCCGTGGGTTATATATTCTACCCACACACATTTGGAACTCTCCTGGGGTACCCTCACACATATTATTCCCTCATTTAGTGGATATTTTCACAAAAAAGTGAAATTTTCAAAAATCCAGAAAATTGGCTGAAAATGACTAAATATCAAGGACTCATTGGGCGAATCGCTCTGGAACTGAAATCGGAACGCTCAATGACATTTCCCCTATCTGAAAGTCTGATAAACGCCGAAAAATGACTAAGTCCAAAAAAAAATTTGTTCAACTTTTTTCAATTTTACCCCGTGGGATATATATTCTACCCACACACATTTGGAACTCTCCTGGGGTACCCTCACACATATTATTCCCTCATTTAGTGGATATTTTCCCAAAAAAAGTGAAATTTTCAAAAATCCAGAAAATTGGCTGAAAACGACTAAATATCAAGGACTCATTGGGCGAATCGCTCTGGAACTGAAATCGTAATGCTCACTCACATTTCCCCTATCTGAAAGTCTGATAAACGCCGGAAAAATGACTAAGTCCAAAAAAAAATTTTTTTAAACTTTTTTCAATTTTACCCCCGTGGGATATATATTTTACCCACACACATTTGGAACTCTCCTGGGGTACCCTCACACATATTATTCCCTCATTTAGTGGATATTTTCACAAAAAAGTGAAATTTTCAAAAATCCAGAAAATTGGCTGAAAACGACTAAATATCAAGGACTCATTGGACGAATTGCTCTGGAACTGAAATCAGAACGCTCACTGACATTTCCCCTATCTGAAAGTCTGATAAACGCCGGAAAAATGACTAAGTCCAAAAAAAAATTTTTTTCAACTTTTTTCAATTTTACCCCCGTGGGATATATATTTTACCCACACACATTTGGAACTCTCCTGGGGTACCCTCACACGTATTATTCCCTCGTTTAGTGGATATTTTCACAAAAAAGTGAAATTTTCAAAAATCCAGAAAATTGGCTGAAAACGACTAAATATCAAGGACTCATTGGACGAATTGCTCTGGAACTGAAATCAGAACGCTCACTGACATTTCCCCTATCTGAAAGTCTGATAAACGCCGGAAAAATGACTAAGTCCAAAAAAAAATTTTTTTCAACTTTTTTCAATTTTACCCCCGTGGGTTATATATTCTACCCACACACATTTGGAACTCTCCTGGGGTACCCTCACACATATTATTCCCTCATTTAGTGGATATTTTCACAAAAAAGTGAAATTTTCAAAAATCCAGAAAATTGGCTGAAAATGACTAAATATCAAGGACTCATTGGGCGAATCGCTCTGGAACTGAAATCGGAACGCTCACTGACATTTCCCCTATCTGAAAGTCTGATAAACGCCGAAAAATGACTAAGTCCAAAAAAAAATTTGTTCAACTTTTTTCAATTTTACCCCGTGGGATATATATTCTACCCACACACATTTGGAACTCTCCTGGGGTACCCTCACACATATTATTCCCTCATTTAGTGGATATTTTCACAAAAAAGTGAAATTTTCAAAAATCCAGAAAATTGGCTGAAAACGACTAAATATCAAGGACTCATTGGACGAATTGCTCTGGAACTGAAATCAGAACGCTCACTGACATTTCCCCTATCTGAAAGTCTGATAAACGCCGGAAAAATGACTAAGTCCAAAAAAAAAATTTTTTCAACTTTTTTCAATTTTACCCCCGTGGGTTATATATTCTACCCACACACATTTGGAACTCTCCTGGGGTACCCTCACACATATTATTCCCTCATTTAGTGGATATTTTCTCAAAAAAGTGAAATTTTCAAAAATCCAGAAAATTGGCTGAAAATGACTAAATATCAAGGACTCATTGGGCGAATCGCTCTGGAACTGAAATCGGAACGCTCACTGACATTTCCCCTATCTGAAAGTCTGATAAACGCCGAAAAATGACTAAGTCCAAAAAAAAATTTGTTCAACTTTTTTCAATTTTACCCCGTGGGATATATATTCTACCCACACACATTTGGAACTCTCCTGGGGTACCCTCACACATATTATTCCCTCATTTAGTGGATATTTTCACAAAAAAGTGAAATTTTCAAAAATCCAGAAAATTGGCTGAAAACGACTAAATATCAAGGACTCATTGGACGAATTGCTCTGGAACTGAAATCAGAACGCTCACTGACATTTCCCCTATCTGAAAGTCTGATAAACGCCGGAAAAATGACTAAGTCCAAAAAAAAATTTTTTTCAACTTTTTTCAATTTTACCCCCGTGGGTTATATATTCTACCCACACACATTTGGAACTCTCCTGGGGTACCCTCACACATATTATTCCCTCATTTAGTGGATATTTTCACAAAAAAGTGAAATTTTCAAAAATCCAGAAAATTGGCTGAAAATGACTAAATATCAAGGACTCATTGGGCGAATCGCTCTGGAACTGAAATCGGAACGCTCACTGACATTTCCCCTATCTGAAAGTCTGATAAACGCCGAAAAATGACTAAGTCCAAAAAAAAATTTGTTCAACTTTTTTCAATTTTACCCCGTGGGATATATATTCTACCCACACACATTTGGAACTCTCCTGGGGTACCCTCACACGTATTATTCCCTCGTTTAGTGGATATTTTCACAAAAAAGTGAAATTTTCAAAAATCCAGAAAATTGGCTGAAAACGACTAAATATCAAGGACTCATTGGGCGAATTGCTCTAGAACTAAAATCGGAACGCTCACTGACATTTCCCCTATCTGAAAGTCTGATAAACGCCGAAAAATGACTAAGTCCAAAAAAAAATTTGTTCAACTTTTTTCAATTTTACCCCCATGGGTTATATATTCTACCCACACACATTTGGAACTCTCCTGGGGTACCCTCACACATATTATTCCCTCATTTAGTGGATATTTTCCCAAAAAAGTGAAATTTTCAAAAATCCAGAAAATTGGCTGAAAACGACTAAATATCAAGGACTCATTGGGCGAATCGCTCTGGAACTGAAATCGTAATGCTCACTCACATTTCCCCTATCTGAAAGTCTGATAAACGCCGGAAAAATGACTAAGTCCAAAAAAAATTTTTTTTCAACTTTTTTCAATTTTACCCCCGTGGGTTATATATTCTACCCACACACATTTGGAACTCTCCTGGGGTACCCTCACACATATTATTCCCTCATTTAGTGGATATTTTCACAAAAAAGTGAAATTTTCAAAAATCCAGAAAATTGGCTGAAAATGACTAAATATCAAGGACTCATTGGGCGAATCGCTCTGGAACTGAAATCGGAACGCTCAATGACATTTCCCCTATCTGAAAGTCTGATAAACGCCGAAAAATGACTAAGTCCAAAAAAAAATTTGTTCAACTTTTTTCAATTTTACCCCGTGGGATATATATTCTACCCACACACATTTGGAACTCTCCTGGGGTACCCTCACACATATTATTCCCTCATTTAGTGGATATTTTCCCCAAAAAAGTGAAATTTTCAAAAATCCAGAAAATTGGCTGAAAACGACTAAATATCAAGGACTCATTGGACGAATTGCTCTGGAACTGAAATCAGAACGCTCACTGACATTTCCCCTATCTGAAAGTCTGATAAACGCCGGAAAAATGACTAAGTCCAAAAAAAAATTTTTTTCAACTTTTTTCAATTTTACCCCCGTGGGATATATATTTTACCCACACACATTTGGAACTCTCCTGGGGTACCCTCACACGTATTATTCCCTCGTTTAGTGGATATTTTCACAAAAAAGTGAAATTTTCAAAAATCCAGAAAATTGGCTGAAAACGACTAAATATCAAGGACTCATTGGGCGAATTGCTCTAGAACTAAAATCGGAACGCTCACTGACATTTCCCCTATCTGAAAGTCTGATAAACGCCGAAAAATGACTAAGTCCAAAAAAAAAATTTGTTCAACTTTTTTCAATTTTACCCCCATGGGTTATATATTCTACCCACACACATTTGGAACTCTCCTGGGGTACCCTCACACATATTATTCCCTCATTTAGTGGATATTTTCACAAAAAAGTGAAATTTTCAAAAATCCAGAAAATTGGCTGAAAATGACTAAATATCAAGGACTCATTGGGCGAATCGCTCTGGAACTGAAATCGGAACGCTCACTGACATTTCCCCTATCTGAAAGTCTGATAAACGCCGAAAAATGACTAAGTCCAAAAAAAAATTTGTTCAACTTTTTTCAATTTTACCCCGTGGGATATATATTCTACCCACACACATTTGGAACTCTCCTGGGGTACCCTCACACGTATTATTCCCTCGTTTAGTGGATATTTTCACAAAAAAGTGAAATTTTCAAAAATCCAGAAAATTGGCTGAAAACGACTAAATATCAAGGACTCATTGGGCGAATTGCTCTAGAACTAAAATCGGAACGCTCACTGACATTTCCCCTATCTGAAAGTCTGATAAACGCCGAAAAATGACTAAGTCCAAAAAAAAATTTGTTCAACTTTTTTCAATTTTACCCCCATGGGTTATATATTCTACCCACACACATTTGGAACTCTCCTGGGGTACCCTCACACATATTATTCCCTCATTTAGTGGATATTTTCCCAAAAAAGTGAAATTTTCAAAAATCCAGAAAATTGGCTGAAAACGACTAAATATCAAGGACTCATTGGGCGAATCGCTCTGGAACTGAAATCGTAATGCTCACTCACATTTCCCCTATCTGAAAGTCTGATAAACGCCGGAAAAATGACTAAGTCCAAAAAAAATTTTTTTTCAACTTTTTTCAATTTTACCCCCGTGGGTTATATATTCTACCCACACACATTTGGAACTCTCCTGGGGTACCCTCACACATATTATTCCCTCATTTAGTGGATATTTTCACAAAAAAGTGAAATTTTCAAAAATCCAGAAAATTGGCTGAAAATGACTAAATATCAAGGACTCATTGGGCGAATCGCTCTGGAACTGAAATCGGAACGCTCAATGACATTTCCCCTATCTGAAAGTCTGATAAACGCCGAAAAATGACTAAGTCCAAAAAAAAATTTGTTCAACTTTTTTCAATTTTACCCCGTGGGATATATATTCTACCCACACACATTTGGAACTCTCCTGGGGTACCCTCACACATATTATTCCCTCATTTAGTGGATATTTTCCCCAAAAAAGTGAAATTTTCAAAAATCCAGAAAATTGGCTGAAAACGACTAAATATCAAGGACTCATTGGACGAATTGCTCTGGAACTGAAATCAGAACGCTCACTGACATTTCCCCTATCTGAAAGTCTGATAAACGCCGGAAAAATGACTAAGTCCAAAAAAAAATTTTTTTCAACTTTTTTCAATTTTACCCCCGTGGGATATATATTTTACCCACACACATTTGGAACTCTCCTGGGGTACCCTCACACGTATTATTCCCTCGTTTAGTGGATATTTTCACAAAAAAGTGAAATTTTCAAAAATCCAGAAAATTGGCTGAAAACGACTAAATATCAAGGACTCATTGGGCGAATTGCTCTAGAACTAAAATCGGAACGCTCACTGACATTTCCCCTATCTGAAAGTCTGATAAACGCCGAAAAATGACTAAGTCCAAAAAAAAAATTTGTTCAACTTTTTTCAATTTTACCCCCATGGGTTATATATTCTACCCACACACATTTGGAACTCTCCTGGGGTACCCTCACACATATTATTCCCTCATTTAGTGGATATTTTCCCAAAAAAGTGAAATTTTCAAAAATCCAGAAAATTGGCTGAAAACGAATAAATATCAAGGACTCATTGGGCGAATCGCTCTGGAACTGAAATCGTAATGCTCACTCACATTTCCCCTATCTGAAAGTCTGATAAACGCCGGAAAAATGACTAAGTCCAAAAAAAATTTTTTTTCAACTTTTTTCAATTTTACCCCCGTGGGTTATATATTCTACCCACACACATTTGGAACTCTCCTGGGGTACCCTCACACATATTATTCCCTCATTTAGTGGATATTTTCACAAAAAAGTGAAATTTTCAAAAATCCAGAAAATTGGCTGAAAATGACTAAATATCAAGGACTCATTGGGCGAATCGCTCTGGAACTGAAATCGTAATGCTCACTCACATTTCCCCTATCTGAAAGTCTGATAAACGCCGGAAAAATGACTAAGTCCAAAAAAAATTTTTTTTCAACTTTTTTCAATTTTACCCCCGTGGGTTATATATTCTACCCACACACATTTGGAACTCTCCTGGGGTACCCTCACACATATTATTCCCTCATTTAGTGGATATTTTCACAAAAAAGTGAAATTTTCAAAAATCCAGAAAATTGGCTGAAAATGACTAAATATCAAGGACTCATTGGGCGAATCGCTCTGGAACTGAAATCGGAACGCTCAATGACATTTCCCCTATCTGAAAGTCTGATAAACGCCGAAAAATGACTAAGTCCAAAAAAAAATTTGTTCAACTTTTTTCAATTTTACCCCGTGGGATATATATTCTACCCACACACATTTGGAACTCTCCTGGGGTACCCTCACACATATTATTCCCTCATTTAGTGGATATTTTCCCAAAAAAAGTGAAATTTTCAAAAATCCAGAAAATTGGCTGAAAACGACTAAATATCAAGGACTCATTGGACGAATTGCTCTGGAACTGAAATCAGAACGCTCACTGACATTTCCCCTATCTGAAAGTCTGATAAACGCCGGAAAAATGACTAAGTCCAAAAAAAAATTTTTTTCAACTTTTTTCAATTTTACCCCCGTGGGATATATATTTTACCCACACACATTTGGAACTCTCCTGGGGTACCCTCACACGTATTATTCCCTCGTTTAGTGGATATTTTCACAAAAAAGTGAAATTTTCAAAAATCCAGAAAATTGGCTGAAAACGACTAAATATCAAGGACTCATTGGGCGAATTGCTCTAGAACTAAAATCGGAACGCTCACTGACATTTCCCCTATCTGAAAGTCTGATAAACGCCGAAAAATGACTAAGTCCAAAAAAAAAATTTGTTCAACTTTTTTCAATTTTTCCCCCATGGGTTATATATTCTACCCACACACATTTGGAACTCTCCTGGGGTACCCTCACACATATTATTCCCTCATTTAGTGGATATTTTCCCAAAAAAGTGAAATTTTCAAAAATCCAGAAAATTGGCTGAAAACGAATAAATATCAAGGACTCATTGGGCGAATCGCTCTGGAACTGAAATCGTAATGCTCACTCACATTTCCCCTATCTGAAAGTCTGATAAACGCCGGAAAAATGACTAAGTCCAAAAAAAATTTTTTTTCAACTTTTTTCAATTTTACCCCCGTGGGTTATATATTCTACCCACACACATTTGGAACTCTCCTGGGGTACCCTCACACATATTATTCCCTCATTTAGTGGATATTTTCACAAAAAAGTGAAATTTTCAAAAATCCAGAAAATTGGCTGAAAATGACTAAATATCAAGGACTCATTGGGCGAATCGCTCTGGAACTGAAATCGGAACGCTCAATGACATTTCCCCTATCTGAAAGTCTGATAAACGCCGAAAAATGACTAAGTCCAAAAAAAAATTTGTTCAACTTTTTTCAATTTTACCCCGTGGGATATATATTCTACCCACACACATTTGGAACTCTCCTGGGGTACCCTCACACATATTATTCCCTCATTTAGTGGATATTTTCCCAAAAAAAGTGAAATTTTCAAAAATCCAGAAAATTGGCTGAAAACGACTAAATATCAAGGACTCATTGGGCGAATCGCTCTGGAACTGAAATCGTAATGCTCACTCACATTTCCCCTATCTGAAAGTCTGATAAACGCCGGAAAAATGACTAAGTCCAAAAAAAAATTTTTTTAAACTTTTTTCAATTTTACCCCCGTGGGATATATATTTTACCCACACACATTTGGAACTCTCCTGGGGTACCCTCACACATATTATTCCCTCATTTAGTGGATATTTTCACAAAAAAGTGAAATTTTCAAAAATCCAGAAAATTGGCTGAAAACGACTAAATATCAAGGACTCATTGGACGAATTGCTCTGGAACTGAAATCAGAACGCTCACTCACATTTCCCCTATCTGAAAGTCTGATAAACGCCGGAAAAATGACTAAGTCCAAAAAAAAATTTTTTTCAACTTTTTTCAATTTTACCCCCGTGGGATATATATTTTACCCACACACATTTGGAACTCTCCTGGGGTACCCTCACACGTATTATTCCCTCATTTAGTGGATATTTTCACAAAAAAGTGAAATTTTCAAAAATCAAGAAAATTGGCTGAAAACGACTAAATATCAAGGACTCATTGGGCGAATTGCTCTAGAACTAAAATCGGAACGCTCACTGACATTTCCCCTATCTGAAAGTCTGATAAACGCCGAAAAATGACTAAGTCCAAAAAAAAATTTGTTCAACTTTTTTCAATTTTACCCCCATGGGTTATATATTCTACCCACACACATTTGGAACTCTCCTGGGGTACCCTCCCACATATTATTCCCTCATTTAGTGGATATTTTCCCAAAAAAGTGACATTTTCAAAAATCCAGAAAATTGGCTGAAAACGACTAAATATCAAGGACTCATTGGGCGAATCGCTCTGGAACTGAAATCGTAATGCTCACTCACATTTCCCCTATCTGAAAGTCTGATAAACGCCAGAAAAATGACTAAGTCCAAAAAAAATTTTTTTTCAACTTTTTTCAATTTTACCCCCGTGGGTTATATATTCTACCCACACACATTTGGAACTCTCCTGGTGTACCCGCACACATATTATTCCCTCATTTAGTGGATATTTTCACAAAAAAGTGAAATTTTCAAAAATCCAGAAAATTGGCTGAAAATGACTAAATATCAAGGACTCATTGGGCGAATCGCTCTGGAACTGAAATCGGAACGCTCACTGACATTTCCCCTATCTGAAAGTCTGATAAACGCCGAAAAATGACTAAGTCCAAAAAAAAATTTGTTCAACTTTTTTCAATTTTACCCCGTGGGATATATATTCTACCCACACACATTTGGAACTCTCCTGGGGTACCCTCACACATATTATTCCCTCATTTAGTGGATATTTTCACAAAAAAGTGAAATTTTCAAAAATCCAGAAAATTGGCTGAAAACGACTAAATATCAAGGACTCATTGGACGAATTGCTCTGGAACTGAAATCAGAACGCTCACTGACATTTCCCCTATCTGAAAGTCTGATAAACGCCGAAAAATGACTAAGTCCAAAAAAAAATTTGTTCAACTTTTTTCAATTTTACCCCGTGGGATATATATTCTACCCACACACATTTGGAACTCTCCTGGGGTACCCTCACACGTATTATTCCCTCGTTTAGTGGATATTTTCACAAAAAAGTGAAATTTTCAAAAATCCAGAAAATTGGCTGAAAACGACTAAATATCAAGGACTCATTGGACGAATTGCTCTGGAACTGAAATCAGAACGCTCACTGACATTTCCCCTATCTGAAAGTCTGATAAACGCCGAAAAATGACTAAGTCCAAAAAAAAATTTGTTCAACTTTTTTCAATTTTACCCCGTGGGATATATATTCTACCCACACACATTTGGAACTCTCCTGGGGTACCCTCACACGTATTATTCCCTCGTTTAGTGGATATTTTCACAAAAAAGTGAAATTTTCAAAAATCCAGAAAATTGGCTGAAAACGACTAAATATCAAGGACTCATTGGGCGAATTGCTCTAGAACTAAAATCGGAACGCTCACTGACATTTCCCCTATCTGAAAGTCTGATAAACGCCGAAAAATGACTAAGTCCAAAAAAAAATTTGTTCAACTTTTTTCAATTTTACACCGTGGGATATATATTCTACCCACACACATTTGGAACTCTCCTGGGGTACCCTCACACATATTATTCCCTCATTTAGTGGATATTTTCCCAAAAAAAGTGAAATTTTCAAAAATCCAGAAAATTGGCTGAAAACGACTAAATATCAAGGACTCATTGGGCGAATCGCTCTGGAACTGAAATCGTAATGCTCACTCACATTTCCCCTATCTGAAAGTCTGATAAACGCCGGAAAAATGACTAAGTCCAAAAAAAAATTTTTTTAAACTTTTTTCAATTTTACCCCCGTGAGATATATATTTTACCCACACACATTTGGAACTCTCCTGGGGTACCCTCACACATATTATTCCCTCATTTAGTGGATATTTTCACAAAAAAGTGAAATTTTCAAAAATCCAGAAAATTGGCTGAAAACGACTAAATATCAAGGACTCATTGGACGAATTGCTCTGGAACTGAAATCAGAACGCTCACTGACATTTCCCCTATCTGAAAGTCTGATAAACGCCGGAAAAATGACTAAGTCCAAAAAAAAATTTTTTTCAACTTTTTTCAATTTTACCCCCGTGGGATATATATTTTACCCACACACATTTGGAACTCTCCTGGGGTACCCTCACACATATTATTCCCTCATTTAGTGGATATTTTCACAAAAAAGTGAAATTTTCAAAAATCAAGAAAATTGGCTGAAAACGACTAAATATCAAGGACTCATTGGGCGAATTGCTCTAGAACTAAAATCGGAACGCTCACTGACATTTCCCCTATCTGAAAGTCTGATAAACGCCGAAAAATGACTAAGTCCAAAAAAAAATTTGTTCAACTTTTTTCAATTTTACCCCCATGGGTTATATATTCTACCCACACACATTTGGAACTCTCCTGGGGTACCCTCACACATATTATTCCCTCATTTAGTGGATATTTTCCCAAAAAAGTGACATTTTCAAAAATCCAGAAAATTGGCTGAAAACGACTAAATATCAAGGACTCATTGGGCGAATCGCTCTGGAACTGAAATCGTAATGCTCACTCACATTTCCCCTATCTGAAAGTCTGATAAACGCCGGAAAAATGACTAAGTCCAAAAAAATTTTTTTTTCAACTTTTTTCAATTTTACCCCCGTGGGTTATATATTCTACCCACACACATTTGGAACTCTCCTGGGGTACCCGCACACATATTATTCCCTCATTTAGTGGATATTTTCACAAAAAAGTGAAATTTTCAAAAATCCAGAAAATTGGCTGAAAATGACTAAATATCAAGGACTCATTGGGCGAATCGCTCTGGAACTGAAATCGGAACGCTCACTGACATTTCCCCTATCTGAAAGTCTGATAAACGCCGAAAAATGACTAAGTCCAAAAAAAAATTTGTTCAACTTTTTTCAATTTTACCCCGTGGGATATATATTCTACCCACACACATTTGGAACTCTCCTGGGGTACCCTCACACATATTATTCCCTCATTTAGTGGATATTTTCACAAAAAAGTGAAATTTTCAAAAATCCAGAAAATTGGCTGAAAACGACTAAATATCAAGGACTCATTGGACGAATTGCTCTGGAACTGAAATCAGAACGCTCACTGACATTTCCCCTATCTGAAAGTCTGATAAACGCCGGAAAAATGATTAAGTCCAAAAAAAAATTTTTTTCAACTTTTTTCAATTTTACCCCCGTGGGTTATATATTCTACCCACACATTTGGAACTCTCCTGGGGTACCCTCACACATATTATTCCCTCATTTAGTGGATATTTTCACAAAAAAGTGAAATTTTCAAAAATCCAGAAAATTGGCTGAAAATGACTAAATATCAAGGACTCATTGGGCGAATCGCTCTGGAACTGAAATCGGAACGCTCACTGACATTTCCCCTATCTGAAAGTCTGATAAACGCCGAAAAATGACTAAGTCCAAAAAAAAATTTGTTCAACTTTTTTCAATTTTACCCCGTGGGATATATATTCTACCCACACACATTTGGAACTCTCCTGGGGTACCCTCACACGTATTATTCCCTCGTTTAGTGGATATTTTCACAAAAAAGTGAAATTTTCAAAAATCCAGAAAATTGGCTGAAAACGACTAAATATCAAGGACTCATTGGGTGAATTGCTCTAGAACTAAAATCGGAACGCTCACTGACATTTCCCCTATCTGAAAGTCTGATAAACGCCGAAAAATGACTAAGTCCAAAAAAAAATTTGTTCAACTTTTTTCAATTTTACCCCCATGGGTTATATATTCTACCCACACACATTTGGAACTCTCCTGGGGTACCCTCACACATATTATTCCCTCATTTAGTGGATATTTTCCCAAAAAAGTGAAATTTTCAAAAATCCAGAAAATTGGCTGAAAACGACTAAATATCAAGGACTCATTGGGCGAATCGCTCTGGAACTGAAATCGTAATGCTCACTCACATTTCCCCTATCTGAAAGTCTGATAAACGCCGGAAAAATGACTAAGTCCAAAAAAAATTTTTTTTCAACTTTTTTCAATTTTACCCCCGTGGGTTATATATTCTACCCACACACATTTGGAACTCTCCTGGGGTACCCTCACACATATTATTCCCTCATTTAGTGGATATTTTCACAAAAAAGTGAAATTTTCAAAAATCCAGAAAATTGGCTGAAAATGACTAAATATCAAGGACTCATTGGGCGAATCGCTCTGGAACTGAAATCGGAACGCTCAATGACATTTCCCCTATCTGAAAGTCTGATAAACGCCGAAAAATGACTAAGTCCAAAAAAAAATTTGTTCAACTTTTTTCAATTTTACCCCGTGGGATATATATTCTACCCACACACATTTGGAACTCTCCTGGGGTACCCTCACACATATTATTCCCTCATTTAGTGGATATTTTCACAAAAAAGTGAAATTTTCAAAAATCCAGAAAATTGGCTGAAAACGACTAAATATCAAGGACTCATTGGACGAATTGCTCTGGAACTGAAATCAGAACGCTCACTGACATTTCCCCTATCTGAAAGTCTGATAAACGCCGGAAAAATGACTAAGTCCAAAAAAAAAATTTTTTCAACTTTTTTCAATTTTACCCCCGTGGGATATATATTTTACCCACACACATTTGGAACTCTCCTGGGGTACCCTCACACGTATTATTCCCTCGTTTAGTGGATATTTTCACAAAAAAGTGAAATTTTCAAAAATCCAGAAAATTGGCTGAAAACGACTAAATATCAAGGACTCATTGGGCGAATTGCTCTAGAACTAAAATCGGAACGCTCACTGAAATTTCCCCTATCTGAAAGTCTGATAAACGCCGAAAAATGACTAAGTCCAAAAAAAAATTTGTTCAACTTTTTTCAATTTTACCCCCATGGGTTATATATTCTACCCACACACATTTGGAACTCTCCTGGGGTACCCTCACACATATTATTCCCTCATTTAGTGGATATTTTCCCAAAAAAGTGAAATTTTCAAAAATCCAGAAAATTGGCTGAAAACGACTAAATATCAAGGACTCATTGGACGAATTGCTCTGGAACTGAAATCAGAACGCTCACTGACATTTCCCCTATCTGAAAGTCTGATAAACGCCGGAAAAATGACTAAGTCCAAAAAAAAATTTTTTTCAACTTTTTTCAATTTTACCCCCGTGGGTTATATATTCTACCCACACACATTTGGAACTCTCCTGGGGTACCCTCACACATATTATTCCCTCATTTAGTGGATATTTTCACAAAAAAGTGAAATTTTCAAAAATCCAGAAAATTGGCTGAAAATGACTAAATATCAAGGACTCATTGGGCGAATCGCTCTGGAACTGAAATCGGAACGCTCACTGACATTTCCCCTATCTGAAAGTCTGATAAACGCCGAAAAATGACTAAGTCCAAAAAAAAATTTGTTCAACTTTTTTCAATTTTACCCCGTGGGATATATATTCTACCCACACACATTTGGAACTCTCCTGGGGTACCCTCACACATATTATTCCCTCATTTAGTGGATATTTTCACAAAAAAGTGAAATTTTCAAAAATCCAGAAAATTGGCTGAAAACGACTAAATATCAAGGACTCATTGGACGAATTGCTCTGGAACTGAAATCAGAACGCTCACTGACATTTCCCCTATCTGAAAGTCTGATAAACGCCGGAAAAATGACTAAGTCCAAAAAAAAATTTTTTTCAACTTTTTTCAATTTTACCCCCGTGGGTTATATATTCTACCCACACACATTTGGAACTCTCCTGGGGTACCCTCACACATATTATTCCCTCATTTAGTGGATATTTTCACAAAAAAGTGAAATTTTCAAAAATCCAGAAAATTGGCTGAAAATGACTAAATATCAAGGACTCATTGGGCGAATCGCTCTGGAACTGAAATCGGAACGCTCACTGACATTTCCCCTATCTGAAAGTCTGATAAACGCCGAAAAATGACTAAGTCCAAAAAAAAATTTGTTCAACTTTTTTCAATTTTACCCCGTGGGATATATATTCTACCCACACACATTTGGAACTCTCCTGGGGTACCCTCACACATATTATTCCCTCATTTAGTGGATATTTTCACAAAAAAGTGAAATTTTCAAAAATCCAGAAAATTGGCTGAAAACGACTAAATATCAAGGACTCATTGGACGAATTGCTCTGGAACTGAAATCAGAACGCTCACTGACATTTCCCCTATCTGAAAGTCTGATAAACGCCGGAAAAATGACTAAGTCCAAAAAAAAATTTTTTTCAACTTTTTTCAATTTTACCCCCGTGGGTTATATATTCTACCCACACACATTTGGAACTCTCCTGGGGTACCCTCACACATATTATTCCCTCATTTAGTGGATATTTTCACAAAAAAGTGAAATTTTCAAAAATCCAGAAAATTGGCTGAAAATGACTAAATATCAAGGACTCATTGGGCGAATCGCTCTGGAACTGAAATCGGAACGCTCACTGACATTTCCCCTATCTGAAAGTCTGATAAACGCCGAAAAATGACTAAGTCCAAAAAAAAATTTTTTCAACTTTTTTCAATTTTACCCCCGTGGGATGTATATTTTACCCACACACATTTGGAACTCTCCTGGGGTACCCTCACACGTATTATTCCCTCGTTTAGTGGATATTTTCACAAAAAAGTGAAATTTTCAAAAATCAAGAAAATTGGCTGAAAACGACTAAATATCAAGGACTCATTGTGCGAATTGCTCTAGAACTAAAATCGGAACGCTCACTGACATTTCCCCTATCTGAAAGTCTGATAAACGCCGAAAAATGACTAAGTCCAAAAAAAAATTTGTTCAACTTTTTTCAATTTTACCCCCATGGGTTATATATTCTACCCACACACATTTGGAACTCTCCTGGGGTACCCTCACACATATTATTCCTCATTTAGTGGATATTTTCCCAAAAAAGTGAAATTTTCAAAAATCCAGAAAATTGGCTGAAAACGACTAAATATCAAGGACTCATTGGGCGAATCGCTCTGGAACTGAAATCGTAATGCTCACTCACATTTCCCCTATCTGAAAGTCTGATAAACGCCGGAAAAATGACTAAGTCCAAAAAAAATTTTTTTTCAACTTTTTTCAATTTTACCCCCGTGGGTTATATATTCTACCCACACACATTTGGAACTCTCCTGGGGTACCCTCACACATATTATTCCCTCATTTAGTGGATATTTTCACAAAAAAGTGAAATTTTCAAAAATCCAGAAAATTGGCTGAAAATGACTAAATATCAAGGACTCATTGGGCGAATCGCTCTGGAACTGAAATCGGAACGCTCACTGACATTTCCCCTATCTGAAAGTCTGATAAACGCCGAAAAATGACTAAGTCCAAAAAAAAATTTGTTCAACTTTTTTCAATTTTACCCCGTGGGATATATATTCTACCCACACACATTTGGAACTCTCCTGGGGTACCCTCACACATATTATTCCCTCATTTAGTGGATATTTTCACAAAAAAGTGAAATTTTCAAAAATCCAGAAAATTGTCTGAAAACGACTAAATATCAAGGACTCATTGGGCGAATCGCTCTGGAACTGAAATCGGAATGCTCACTCACATTTCCCCTATCTGAAAGTCTGATAAACGGCGGAAAAATGACTAAGTCCCAAAAAAAATTTTTTTTCAACTTTTTTCAATTTTACCCCCGTGGGATATATATTCTACCCACACACATTTGGAACTCTCCTGGGGTACCCTCACACATATTATTCCCTCATTTAGTGGATATTTTCACAAAAAAGTGAAATTTTCAAAAATCCAGAAAATTGGCTGAAAATGACTAAATATCAAGGACTCATTGGGCGAATCGCTCTGGAACTGAAATCAGAACGCTCACTGACATTTCCCCTATCTGAAAGTCTGATAAACGCCGGAAAAATGACTAAGTCCAAAAAAAATTTTTTTTCAACTTTTTTCAATTTTACCCCCGTGGGATATATATTTTACCCACACACATTTGGAACTCTCCTGGGGTACCCTCACACGTATTATTCCCTCGTTTAGTGGATATTTTCACAAAAAAGTGAAATTTTCAAAAATCAAGAAAATTGGCTGAAAACGACTAAATATCAAGGACTCATTGGGCGTATTGCTCTAGAACTAAAATCGGAACGCTCACTGACATTTCCCCTATCTGAAAGTCTGATAAACGCCAAAAAATGACTAAGTCCAAAAAAAAATTTGTTCAACTTTTTTCAATTTTACCCCCATGGGTTATATATTCTACCCACACACATTTGGAACTCTCCTGGGGTACCCTCACACATATTATTCCCTCATTTAGTGGATATTTTCCCAAAAAAGTGAAATTTTCAAAAATCCAGAAAATTGGCTGAAAACGACTAAATATCAAGGACTCATTGGGCGAATCGCTCTGGAACTGAAATCGTAATGCTCACTCACATTTCCCCTATCTGAAAGTCTGATAAACGCCGAAAAATGACTAAGTCCAAAAAAAAATTTTTTCAACTTTTTTCAATTTTACCCCCGTGGGATGTATATTTTACCCACACACATTTGGAACTCTCCTGGGGTACCCTCACACGTATTATTCCCTCGTTTAGTGGATATTTTCACAAAAAAGTGAAATTTTCAAAAATCAAGAAAATTGGCTGAAAACGACTAAATATCAAGGACTCATTGTGCGAATTGCTCTAGAACTAAAATCGGAACGCTCACTGACATTTCCCCTATCTGAAAGTCTGATAAACGCCGAAAAATGACTAAGTCCAAAAAAAAATTTGTTCAACTTTTTTCAATTTTACCCCCATGGGTTATATATTCTACCCACACACATTTGGAACTCTCCTGGGGTACCCTCACACATATTATTCCTCATTTAGTGGATATTTTCCCAAAAAAGTGAAATTTTCAAAAATCCAGAAAATTGGCTGAAAACGACTAAATATCAAGGACTCATTGGGCGAATCGCTCTGGAACTGAAATCGTAATGCTCACTCACATTTCCCCTATCTGAAAGTCTGATAAACGCCGGAAAAATGACTAAGTCCAAAAAAATTTTTTTTCAACTTTTTTCAATTTTACCCCCGTGGGTTATATATTCTACCCACACACATTTGGAACTCTCCTGGGGTACCCTCACACATATTATTCCCTCATTTAGTGGATATTTTCCCAAAAAAGTGAAATTTTCAAAAATCCAGAAAATTGGCTGAAAATGACTAAATATCAAGGACTCATTGGGCGAATCGCTCTGGAACTGAAATCGTAATGCTCACTCACATTTCCCCTATCTGAAAGTCTGATAAACGCCGAAAAATGACTAAGTCCAAAAAAAAATTTGTTCAACTTTTTTCAATTTTACCCCCGTGGGTTATATATTCTACCCACACACATTTGGAACTCTCCTGGGGTACCCTCACACATATTATTCCCTCATTTAGTGGATATTTTCCCAAAAAAGTGAAATTTTCAAAAATCCAGAAAATTGGCTGAAAATGACTAAATATCAAGGACTCATTGGGCGAATCGCTCTGGAACTGAAATCGGAACGCTCACTGACATTTCCCCTATCTGAAAGTCTGATAAACGCCGAAAAATGACTAAGTCCAAAAAAAATTTGTTCAACTTTTTTCAATTTTACCCCCGTGGGTTATATATTCTACCCACACACATTTGGAACTCTCCTGGGGTACACTCACACATATTATTCCCTCATTTAGTGGATATTTTCCCAAAAAAGTGAAATTTTCAAAAATCCAGAAAATTGGCTGAAAACGACTAAATATCAAGGACTCATTGGGCGAATCGCTCTGGAACTGAAATCGTAATGCTCACTCACATTTCCCCTATCTGAAAGTCTGATAAACGCCGGAAAAATGACTAAGTCCAAAAAAAATTTTTTTTCAACTTTTTTCAATTTTACCCCCGTGGGTTATATATTCTACCCACACACATTTGGAACTCTCCTGGGGTACCCTCACACATATTATTCCCTCATTTAGTGGATATTTTCCCAAAAAAGTGAAATTTTCAAAAATCCAGAAAATTGGCTGAAAATGACTAAATATCAAGGACTCATTGGGCGAATCGCTCTGGAACTGAAATCGGAACGCTCACTGACATTTCCCCTATCTGAAAGTCTGATAAACGCCGAAAAATGACTAAGTCCAAAAAAAAATTTGTTCAACTTTTTTCAATTTTACCCCGTGGGATATATATTCTACCCACACACATTTGGAACTCTCCTGGGGTACCCTCACACATATTATTCCCTCATTTAGTGGATATTTTCCCAAAAAAGTGAAATTTTCAAAAATCCAGAAAATTGTCTGAAAACGACTAAATATCAAGGACTCATTGGGCGAATCGCTCTGGAACTGAAATCGGAATGCTCACTCACATTTCCCCTATCTGAAAGTCTGATAAACGGCGGAAAAATGACTAAGTCCCCAAAAAAATTTTTTTTCAACTTTTTTCAATTTTACCCCCGTGGGATATATATTCTACCCACACACATTTGGAACTCTCCTGGGGTACCCTCACACATATTATTCCCTCATTTAGTGGATATTTTCACAAAAAAGTGAAATTTTCAAAAATCCAGAAAATTGGCTGAAAATGACTAAATATCAAGGACTCATTGGGCGAATCGCTCTGGAACTGAAATCAGAACGCTCACTGACATTTCCCCTATCTGAAAGTCTGATAAACGCCGGAAAAATGACTAAGTCCAAAAAAAATTTTTTTTCAACTTTTTTCAATTTTACCCCCGTGGGATATATATTTTACCCACACACATTTGGAACTCTCCTGGGGTACCCTCACACGTATTATTCCCTCGTTTAGTGGATATTTTCACAAAAAAGTGAAATTTTCAAAAATCAAGAAAATTGGCTGAAAACGACTAAATATCAAGGACTCATTGGGCGAATTGCTCTAGAACTAAAATCGGAACGCTCACTGACATTTCCCCTATCTGAAAGTCTGATAAACGCCAAAAAATGACTAAGTCCAAAAAAAAATTTGTTCAACTTTTTTCAATTTTACCCCCATGGGTTATATATTCTACCCACACACATTTGGAACTCTCCTGGGGTACCCTCACACATATTATTCCCTCATTTAGTGGATATTTTCCCAAAAAAGTGAAATTTTCAAAAATCCAGAAAATTGGCTGAAAACGACTAAATATCAAGGACTCATTGGGCGAATCGCTCTGGAACTGAAATCGTAATGCTCACTCACATTTCCCCTATCTGAAAGTCTGATAAACGCCGAAAAATGACTAAGTCCAAAAAAAAATTTGTTCAACTTTTTTCAATTTTACCCCCGTGGGTTATATATTCTACCCACACACATTTGGAACTCTCCTGGGGTACCCTCACACATATTATTCCCTCATTTAGTGGATATTTTCCCAAAAAAGTGAAATTTTCAAAAATCCAGAAAATTGGCTGAAAATGACTAAATATCAAGGACTCATTGGGCGAATCGCTCTGGAACTGAAATCGGAACGCTCACTGACATTTCCCCTATCTGAAAGTCTGATAAACGCCGAAAAATGACTAAGTCCAAAAAAAAATTTGTTCAACTTTTTTCAATTTTACCCCCGTGGGTTATATATTCTACCCACACACATTTGGAACTCTCCTGGGGTACACTCACACATATTATTCCCTCATTTAGTGGATATTTTCCCAAAAAAGTGAAATTTTCAAAAATCCAGAAAATTGGCTGAAAACGACTAAATATCAAGGACTCATTGGGCGAATCGCTCTGGAACTGAAATCGTAATGCTCACTCACATTTCCCCTATCTGAAAGTCTGATAAACGCCGGAAAAATGACTAAGTCCAAAAAAAATTTTTTTTCAACTTTTTTCAATTTTACCCCCGTGGGTTATATATTCTACCCACACACATTTGGAACTCTCCTGGGGTACCCTCACACATATTATTCCCTCATTTAGTGGATATTTTCCCAAAAAAGTGAAATTTTCAAAAATCCAGAAAATTGGCTGAAAATGACTAAATATCAAGGACTCATTGGGCGAATCGCTCTGGAACTGAAATCGGAACGCTCACTGACATTTCCCCTATCTGAAAGTCTGATAAACGCCGAAAAATGACTAAGTCCAAAAAAAAATTTGTTCAACTTTTTTCAATTTTACCCCGTGGGATATATATTCTACCCACACACATTTGGAACTCTCCTGGGGTACCCTCACACATATTATTCCCTCATTTAGTGGATATTTTCCCAAAAAAGTGAAATTTTCAAAAATCCAGAAAATTGTCTGAAAACGACTAAATATCAAGGACTCATTGGGCGAATCGCTCTGGAACTGAAATCGGAATGCTCACTCACATTTCCCCTATCTGAAAGTCTGATAAACGGCGGAAAAATGACTAAGTCCCAAAAAAAATTTTTTTTCAACTTTTTTCAATTTTACCCCCGTGGGATATATATTCTACCCACACACATTTGGAACTCTCCTGGGGTACCCTCACACATATTATTCCCTCATTTAGTGGATATTTTCACAAAAAAGTGAAATTTTCAAAAATCCAGAAAATTGGCTGAAAATGACTAAATATCAAGGACTCATTGGGCGAATCGCTCTGGAACTGAAATCGGAACGCTCACTGACATTTCCCCTATCTGAAAGTCTGATAAACGCCGAAAAATGACTAAGTCCAAAAAAAAATTTGTTCAACTTTTTTCAATTTTACCCCCGTGGGTTATATATTCTACCCACACACATTTGGAACTCTCCTGGGGTACCCTCACACATATTATTCCCTCATTTAGTGGATATTTTCCCAAAAAAGTGAAATTTTCAAAAATCCAGAAAATTGGCTGAAAACGACTAAATATCAAGGACTCATTGGGCGAATCGCTCTGGAACTGAAATCGGAATGCTCACTCACATTTCCCCTATCTGAAAGTCTGATAAACGGCGGAAAAATGACTAAGTCCCAAAAAAAAATTTTTTTCAACTTTTTTCAATTTTACCCCCGTGGGATATATATTCTACCCACACACATTTGGAACTCTCCTGGGGTACCCTCACACATATTATTCCCTCATTTAGTGGATATTTTCCCAAAAAAGTGAAATTTTCAAAAATCCAGAAAATTGGCTGAAAACGACTAAATATCAAGGACTCATTGGGCGAATCGCTCTGGAACTGAAATCGTAATGCTCACTCACATTTCCCCTATCTGAAAGTCTGATAAACGCCGGAAAATGACTGAGTCCAAAAAAAAATTTGTTCAACTTTTTTCAATTTTACCCCGTGGGATATATATTCTACCCACACACATTTCGAACTCTCCTGGGGTACCCTCACACATATTATTCCCTCATTTAGTGGATATTTTCACAAAAAAGTGAAATTTTCAAAAATCCAGAAAATTGGCTGAAAATGACTAAATATCAAGGACTCATTGGGCGAATTGCTCTAGAACTAAAATCGGAACGCTCACTGACATTTCCCCTATCTGAAAGTCTGATAAACGCCGAAAAATGACTAAGTCCAAAAAAAAATTTGTTCAACTTTTTTCAATTTTACCCCCATGGGTTATATATTCTACCCACACACATTTGGAACTCTCCTGGGGTACCCTCACACATATTATTCCCTCATTTAGTGGATATTTTCCCAAAAAAGTGAAATTTTCAAAAATCCAGAAAATTGGCTGAAAACGACTAAATATCAAGGACTCATTGGGCGAATCGCTCTGGAACTGAAATCGTAATGCTCACTCACATTTCCCCTATCTGAAAGTCTGATAAACGCCGGAAAAATGACTAAGTCCAAAAAAAATTTTTTTTCAACTTTTTTCAATTTTACCCCCGTGGGTTATATATTCTACCCACACACATTTGGAACTCTCCTGGGGTACCCTCACACATATTATTCCCTCATTTAGTGGATATTTTCACAAAAAAGTGAAATTTTCAAAAATCCAGAAAATTGTCTGAAAACGACTAAATATCAAGGACTCATTGGGCGAATCGCTCTGGAACTGAAATCGGAATGCTCACTCACATTTCCCCTATCTGAAAGTCTGATAAACGGCGGAAAAATGACTAAGTCCCAAAAAAAAATTTTTTTCAACTTTTTTCAATTTTACCCCCGTGGGATATATATTCTACCCACACACATTTGGACCTCTCCTGGGGTACCCTCACACATATTATTCCCTCATTTAGTGGATATTTTCACAAAAAAGTGAAATTTTCAAAAATCCAGAAAATTGGCTGAAAATGACTAAATATCAAGGACTCATTGGGCGAATCGCTCTGGAACTGAAATCGGAACGCTCACTGACATTTCCCCTATCTGAAAGTCTGATAAACGCCGAAAAATGACTAAGTCCAAAAAAAAATTTGTTCAACTTTTTTCAATTTTACCCCTGTGGGTTATATATTCTACCCACACACATTTGGAACTCTCCTGGGGTACCCTCACACATATTATTCCCTCATTTAGTGGATATTTTCCCAAAAAAGTGAAATTTTCAAAAATCCAGAAAATTGGCTGAAAACGACTAAATATCAAGGACTCATTGGGCGAATCGCTCTGGAACTGAAATCGTAATGCTCACTCACATTTCCCCTATCTGAAAGTCTGATAAACGCCGGAAAAATGACTAAGTCCAAAAAAAAATTTTTTTAAACTTTTTTCAATTTTACCCCCGTGGGATATATATTTTACCCACACACATTTGGAACTCTCCTGGGGTACCCTCACACATATTATTCCCTCATTTAGTGGATATTTTCACAAAAAAGTGAAATTTTCAAAAATCAAGAAAATTGGCTGAAAACGACTAAATATCAAGGACTCATTGGTCGAATTGCTCTAGAACTAAAATCGGAACGCTCACTGACATTTCCCCTATCTGAAAGTCTGATAAACGCCAAAAAATGACTAAGTCCAAAAAAAAATTTGTTCAACTTTTTTCAATTTTACCCCCATGGGTTATATATTCTACCCACACACATTTGGAACTCTCCTGGGGTACCCTCACACATATTATTCCCTCATTTAGTGGATATTTTCCCAAAAAAGTGAAATTTTCAAAAATCCAGAAAATTGGCTGAAAACGACTAAATATCAAGGACTCATTGGGCGAATCGCTCTGGAACTGAAATCGTAATGCTCACTCACATTTCCCCTATCTGAAAGTCTGATAAACGCCGAAAAATGACTAAGTCCAAAAAAAAATTTGTTCAACTTTTTTCAATTTTACCCCCGTGGGTTATATATTCTACCCACACACATTTGGAACTCTCCTGGGGTACCCTCACACATATTATTCCCTCATTTAGTGGATATTTTCCCAAAAAAGTGAAATTTTCAAAAATCCAGAAAATTGGCTGAAAATGACTAAATATCAAGGACTCATTGGGCGAATCGCTCTGGAACTGAAATCGGAACGCTCACTGACATTTCCCCTATCTGAAAGTCTGATAAACGCCGAAAAATGACTAAGTCCAAAAAAAAATTTGTTCAACTTTTTTCAATTTTACCCCCGTGGGTTATATATTCTACCCACACACATTTGGAACTCTCCTGGGGTACACTCACACATATTATTCCCTCATTTAGTGGATATTTTCCCAAAAAAGTGAAATTTTCAAAAATCCAGAAAATTGGCTGAAAACGACTAAATATCAAGGACTCATTGGGCGAATCGCTCTGGAACTGAAATCGTAATGCTCACTCACATTTCCCCTATCTGAAAGTCTGATAAACGCCGGAAAAATGACTAAGTCCAAAAAAAATTTTTTTTCAACTTTTTTCAATTTTACCCCCGTGGGTTATATATTCTACCCACACACATTTGGAACTCTCCTGGGGTACCCTCACACATATTATTCCCTCATTTAGTGGATATTTTCCCAAAAAAGTGAAATTTTCAAAAATCCAGAAAATTGGCTGAAAATGACTAAATATCAAGGACTCATTGGGCGAATCGCTCTGGAACTGAAATCGGAACGCTCACTGACATTTCCCCTATCTGAAAGTCTGATAAACGCCGAAAAATGACTAAGTCCAAAAAAAAATTTGTTCAACTTTTTTCAATTTTACCCCGTGGGATATATATTCTACCCACACACATTTGGAACTCTCCTGGGGTACCCTCACACATATTATTCCCTCATTTAGTGGATATTTTCCCAAAAAAGTGAAATTTTCAAAAATCCAGAAAATTGTCTGAAAACGACTAAATATCAAGGACTCATTGGGCGAATCGCTCTGGAACTGAAATCGGAATGCTCACTCACATTTCCCCTATCTGAAAGTCTGATAAACGGCGGAAAAATGACTAAGTCCCAAAAAAAATTTTTTTTCAACTTTTTTCAATTTTACCCCCGTGGGATATATATTCTACCCACACACATTTGGAACTCTCCTGGGGTACCCTCACACATATTATTCCCTCATTTAGTGGATATTTTCACAAAAAAGTGAAATTTTCAAAAATCCAGAAAATTGGCTGAAAATGACTAAATATCAAGGACTCATTGGGCGAATCGCTCTGGAACTGAAATCGGAACGCTCACTGACATTTCCCCTATCTGAAAGTCTGATAAACGCCGAAAAATGACTAAGTCCAAAAAAAAATTTGTTCAACTTTTTTCAATTTTACCCCCGTGGGTTATATATTCTACCCACACACATTTGGAACTCTCCTGGGGTACCCTCACACATATTATTCCCTCATTTAGTGGATATTTTCCCAAAAAAGTGAAATTTTCAAAAATCCAGAAAATTGGCTGAAAACGACTAAATATCAAGGACTCATTGGGCGAATCGCTCTGGAACTGAAATCGGAATGCTCACTCACATTTCCCCTATCTGAAAGTCTGATAAACGGCGGAAAAATGACTAAGTCCCAAAAAAAAATTTTTTTCAACTTTTTTCAATTTTACCCCCGTGGGATATATATTCTACCCACACACATTTGGAACTCTCCTGGGGTACCCTCACACATATTATTCCCTCATTTAGTGGATATTTTCCCAAAAAAGTGAAATTTTCAAAAATCCAGAAAATTGGCTGAAAACGACTAAATATCAAGGACTCATTGGGCGAATCGCTCTGGAACTGAAATCGTAATGCTCACTCACATTTCCCCTATCTGAAAGTCTGATAAACGCCGAAAAATGACTAAGTCCAAAAAAAAATTTGTTCAACTTTTTTCAATTTTACCCCCGTGGGTTATATATTCTACCCACACACATTTGGAACTCTCCTGGGGTACCCTCACACATATTATTCCCTCATTTAGTGGATATTTTCCCAAAAAAGTGAAATTTTCAAAAATCCAGAAAATTGGCTGAAAACGACTAAATATCAAGGACTCATTGGGCGAATCGCTCTGGAACTGAAATCGTAATGCTCACTCACATTTCCCCTATCTGAAAGTCTGATAAACGCCGGAAAATGACTGAGTCCAAAAAAAAATTTGTTCAACTTTTTTCAATTTTACCCCGTGGGATATATATTCTACCCACACACATTTCGAACTCTCCTGGGGTACCCTCACACATATTATTCCCTCATTTAGTGGATATTTTCACAAAAAAGTGAAATTTTCAAAAATCCAGAAAATTGGCTGAAAATGACTAAATATCAAGGACTCATTGGGCGAATTGCTCTAGAACTAAAATCGGAACGCTCACTGACATTTCCCCTATCTGAAAGTCTGATAAACGCCGAAAAATGACTAAGTCCAAAAAAAAATTTGTTCAACTTTTTTCAATTTTACCCCCATGGGTTATATATTCTACCCACACACATTTGGAACTCTCCTGGGGTACCCTCACACATATTATTCCCTCATTTAGTGGATATTTTCCCAAAAAAGTGAAATTTTCAAAAATCCAGAAAATTGGCTGAAAACGACTAAATATCAAGGACTCATTGGGCGAATCGCTCTGGAACTGAAATCGTAATGCTCACTCACATTTCCCCTATCTGAAAGTCTGATAAACGCCGGAAAAATGACTAAGTCCAAAAAAAATTTTTTTTCAACTTTTTTCAATTTTACCCCCGTGGGTTATATATTCTACCCACACACATTTGGAACTCTCCTGGGGTACCCTCACACATATTATTCCCTCATTTAGTGGATATTTTCACAAAAAAGTGAAATTTTCAAAAATCCAGAAAATTGTCTGAAAACGACTAAATATCAAGGACTCATTGGGCGAATCGCTCTGGAACTGAAATCGGAATGCTCACTCACATTTCCCCTATCTGAAAGTCTGATAAACGGCGGAAAAATGACTAAGTCCCAAAAAAAAATTTTTTTCAACTTTTTTCAATTTTACCCCCGTGGGATATATATTCTACCCACACACATTTGGACCTCTCCTGGGGTACCCTCACACATATTATTCCCTCATTTAGTGGATATTTTCACAAAAAAGTGAAATTTTCAAAAATCCAGAAAATTGGCTGAAAATGACTAAATATCAAGGACTCATTGGGCGAATCGCTCTGGAACTGAAATCGGAACGCTCACTGACATTTCCCCTATCTGAAAGTCTGATAAACGCCGAAAAATGACTAAGTCCAAAAAAAAATTTGTTCAACTTTTTTCAATTTTACCCCCGTGGGTTATATATTCTACCCACACACATTTGGAACTCTCCTGGGGTACCCTCACACATATTATTCCCTCATTTAGTGGATATTTTCCCAAAAAAGTGAAATTTTCAAAAATCCAGAAAATTGGCTGAAAACGACTAAATATCAAGGACTCATTGGGCGAATCGCTCTGGAACTGAAATCGTAATGCTCACTCACATTTCCCCTATCTGAAAGTCTGATAAACGCCGGAAAAATGACTAAGTCCAAAAAAAAATTTTTTTAAACTTTTTTCAATTTTACCCCCGTGGGATATATATTTTACCCACACACATTTGGAACTCTCCTGGGGTACCCTCACACATATTATTCCCTCATTTAGTGGATATTTTCACAAAAAAGTGAAATTTTCAAAAATCCAGAAAATTGGCTGAAAACGACTAAATATCAAGGACTCATTGGACGAATTGCTCTGGAACTGAAATCAGAACGCTCACTGACATTTCCCCTATCTGAAAGTCTGATAAACGCCGGAAAAATGACTAAGTCCAAAAAAAATTTTTTTTCAACTTTTTTCAATTTTACCCCCGTGGGTTATATATTCTACCCACACACATTTGGAACTCTCCTGGGGTACCCTCACACATATTATTCCCTCATTTAGTGGATATTTTCCCAAAAAAGTGAAATTTTCAAAAATCCAGAAAATTGGCTGAAAATGACTAAATATCAAGGACTCATTGGGCGAATCGCTCTGGAACTGAAATCAGAACGCTCACTGACATTTCCCCTATCTGAAAGTCTGATAAACGCCGAAAAATGACTGAGTCCAAAAAAAAATTTGTTCAACTTTTTTCAATTTTACCCCGTGGGATATATATTCTACCCACACACATTTCGAACTCTCCTGGGGTACCCTCACACATATTATTCCCTCATTTAGTGGATATTTTCCCAAAAAAGTGAAATTTTCAAAAATCCAGAAAATTGTCTGAAAACGACTAAATATCAAGGACTCATTGGGCGAATCGCTCTGGAACTGAAATCGGAATGCTCACTCACATTTCCCCTATCTGAAAGTCTGATAAACGGCGGAAAAATGACTAAGTCCCAAAAAAAATTTTTTTTCAACTTTTTTCAATTTTACCCCCGTGGGATATATATTCTACCCACACACATTTGGAACTCTCCTGGGGTACCCTCACACATATTATTCCCTCATTTAGTGGATATTTTCCCAAAAAAGTGAAATTTTCAAAAATCCAGAAAATTGGCTGAAAATGACTAAATATCAAGGACTCATTGGGCGAATCGCTCTGGAACTGAAATCGGAACGCTCACTGACATTTCCCCTATCTGAAAGTCTGATAAACGCCGAAAAATGACTAAGTCCAAAAAAAAATTTGTTCAACTTTTTTCAATTTTACCCCGTGGGATATATATTCTACCCACACACATTTGGAACTCTCCTGGGGTACCCTCACACATATTATTCCCTCATTTAGTGGATATTTTCCCAAAAAAGTGAAATTTTCAAAAATCCAGAAAATTGTCTGAAAACGACTAAATATCAAGGACTCATTGGGCGAATCGCTCTGGAACTGAAATCGGAATGCTCACTCACATTTCCCCTATCTGAAAGTCTGATAAACGGCGGAAAAATGACTAAGTCCCAAAAAAAATTTTTTTTCAACTTTTTTCAATTTTACCCCCGTGGGATATATATTCTACCCACACACATTTGGAACTCTCCTGGGGTACCCTCACACATATTATTCCCACATTTAGTGGATATTTTCACAAAAAAGTGAAATTTTCAAAAATCCAGAAAATTGGCTGAAAATGACTAAATATCAAGGACTCATTGGGCGAATCGCTCTGGAACTGAAATCGGAACGCTCACTGACATTTCCCCTATCTGAAAGTCTGATAAACGCCGAAAAATGACTAAGTCCAAAAAAAAATTTGTTCAACTTTTTTCAATTTTACCCCCGTGGGTTATATATTCTACCCACACACATTTGGAACTCTCCTGGGGTACCCTCACACATATTATTCCCTCATTTAGTGGATATTTTCCCAAAAAAGTGAAATTTTCAAAAATCCAGAAAATTGGCTGAAAACGACTAAATATCAAGGACTCATTGGGCGAATCGCTCTGGAACTGAAATCGGAATGCTCACTCACATTTCCCCTATCTGAAAGTCTGATAAACGGCGGAAAAATGACTAAGTCCCAAAAAAAAATTTTTTTCAACTTTTTTCAATTTTACCCCCGTGGGATATATATTCTACCCACACACATTTGGAACTCTCCTGGGGTACCCTCACACATATTATTCCCTCATTTAGTGGATATTTTCACAAAAAAGTGAAATTTTCAAAAATCCAGAGAATTGGCTGAAAATGACTAAATATCAAGGACTCATTGGGCGAATCGCTCTGGAACTGAAATCAGAACGCTCACTGACATTTCCCCTATCTGAAAGTCTGATAAACGCCGGAAAAATGACTAAGTCCAAAAAAAATTTTTTTTCAACTTTTTTCAATTTTACCCCCGTGGGATATATATTTTACCCACACACATTTGGAACTCTCCTGGGGTACCCTCACACATATTATTCCCTCATTTAGTGGATATTTTCCCAAAAAAGTGAAATTTTCAAAAATCCAGAAAATTGGCTGAAAACGACTAAATATCAAGGACTCATTGGGCGAATCGCTCTGGAACTGAAATCGTAATGCTCACTCACATTTCCCCTATCTGAAAGTCTGATAAACGCCGAAAAATGACTAAGTCCAAAAAAAAATTTGTTCAACTTTTTTCAATTTTACCCCCGTGGGTTATATATTCTACCCACACACATTTGGAACTCTCCTGGGGTACCCTCACACATATTATTCCCTCATTTAGTGGATATTTTCCCAAAAAAGTGAAATTTTCAAAAATCCAGAAAATTGGCTGAAAATGACTAAATATCAAGGACTCATTGGGCGAATTGCTCTAGAACTAAAATCGGAACGCTCACTGACATTTCCCCTATCTGAAAGTCTGATAAACGCCGAAAAATGACTAAGTCCAAAAAAAAATTTGTTCAACTTTTTTCAATTTTACCCCCATGGGTTATATATTCTACCCACACACATTTGGAACTCTCCTGGGGTACCCTCACACATATTATTCCCTCATTTAGTGGATATTTTCCCAAAAAAGTGAAATTTTCAAAAATCCAGAAAATTGGCTGAAAACGACTAAATATCAAGGACTCATTGGGCGAATCGCTCTGGAACTGAAATCGTAATGCTCACTCACATTTCCCCTATCTGAAAGTCTGATAAACGCCGGAAAAATGACTAAGTCCAAAAAAAATTTTTTTTCAACTTTTTTCAATTTTACCCCCGTGGGTTATATATTCTACCCACACACATTTGGAACTCTCCTGGGGTACCCTCACACATATTATTCCCTCATTTAGTGGATATTTTCACAAAAAAGTGAAATTTTCAAAAATCCAGAAAATTGTCTGAAAACGACTAAATATCAAGGACTCATTGGGCGAATCGCTCTGGAACTGAAATCGGAATGCTCACTCACATTTCCCCTATCTGAAAGTCTGATAAACGGCGGAAAAATGACTAAGTCCCAAAAAAAAATTTTTTTCAACTTTTTTCAATTTTACCCCCGTGGGATATATATTCTACCCACACACATTTGGACCTCTCCTGGGGTACCCTCACACATATTATTCCCTCATTTAGTGGATATTTTCACAAAAAAGTGAAATTTTCAAAAATCCAGAAAATTGGCTGAAAATGACTAAATATCAAGGACTCATTGGGCGAATCGCTCTGGAACTGAAATCGGAACGCTCACTGACATTTCCCCTATCTGAAAGTCTGATAAACGCCGAAAAATGACTAAGTCCAAAAAAAAATTTGTTCAACTTTTTTCAATTTTACCCCCGTGGGTTATATATTCTACCCACACACATTTGGAACTCTCCTGGGGTACCCTCACACATATTATTCCCTCATTTAGTGGATATTTTCCCAAAAAAGTGAAATTTTCAAAAATCCAGAAAATTGGCTGAAAACGACTAAATATCAAGGACTCATTGGGCGAATCGCTCTGGAACTGAAATCGTAATGCTCACTCACATTTCCCCTATCTGAAAGTCTGATAAACGCCGGAAAAATGACTAAGTCCAAAAAAAAATTTTTTTAAACTTTTTTCAATTTTACCCCCGTGGGATATATATTTTACCCACACACATTTGGAACTCTCCTGGGGTACCCTCACACATATTATTCCCTCATTTAGTGGATATTTTCACAAAAAAGTGAAATTTTCAAAAATCCAGAAAATTGGCTGAAAACGACTAAATATCAAGGACTCATTGGACGAATTGCTCTGGAACTGAAATCAGAACGCTCACTGACATTTCCCCTATCTGAAAGTCTGATAAACGCCGGAAAAATGACTAAGTCCAAAAAAAATTTTTTTTCAACTTTTTTCAATTTTACCCCCGTGGGTTATATATTCTACCCACACACATTTGGAACTCTCCTGGGGTACCCTCACACATATTATTCCCTCATTTAGTGGATATTTTCACAAAAAAGTGAAATTTTCAAAAATCCAGAAAATTGGCTGAAAATGACTAAATATCAAGGACTCATTGGGCGAATCGCTCTGGAACTGAAATCAGAACGCTCACTGACATTTCCCCTATCTGAAAGTCTGATAAACGCCGAAAAATGACTGAGTCCAAAAAAAAATTTGTTCAACTTTTTTCAATTTTACCCCGTGGGATATATATTCTACCCACACACATTTCGAACTCTCCTGGGGTACCCTCACACATATTATTCCCTCATTTAGTGGATATTTTCACAAAAAAGTGAAATTTTCAAAAATCCAGAAAATTGGCTGAAAATGACTAAATATCAAGGACTCATTGGGCGAATCGCTCTGGAACTGAAATCGGAACGCTCACTGACATTTCCCCTATCTGAAAGTCTGATAAACGCCGGAAAAATGACTAAGTCCAAAAAAAAAATTTTTTCAACTTTTTTCAATTTTACCCCCGTGGGATATATATTTTACCCACACACATTTGGAACTCTCCTGGGGTACCCTCACACGTATTATTCCCTCGTTTAGTGGATATTTTCACAAAAAAGTGAAATTTTCAAAAATCAAGAAAATTGGCTGAAAACGACTAAATATCAAGGACTCATTGGGCGAATTGCTCTAGAACTAAAATCGGAACGCTCACTGACATTTCCCCTATCTGAAAGTCTGATAAACGCCGAAAAATGACTAAGTCCAAAAAAAAATTTGTTCAACTTTTTTCAATTTTACCCCCATGGGTTATATATTCTACCCACACACATTTGGAACTCTCCTGGGGTACCCTCACACATATTATTCCCTCATTTAGTGGATATTTTCCCAAAAAAGTGAAATTTTCAAAAATCCAGAAAATTGGCTGAAAACGACTAAATATCAAGGACTCATTGGGCGAATCGCTCTGGAACTGAAATCGTAATGCTCACTCACATTTCCCCTATCTGAAAGTCTGATAAACGCCGGAAAAATGACTAAGTCCAAAAAAAATTTTTTTTAAACTTTTTTCAATTTTACCCCCGTGGGATATATATTTTACCCACACACATTTGGAACTCTCCTGGGGTACCCTCACACATATTATTCCCTCATTTAGTGGATATTTTCACAAAAAAGTGAAATTTTCAAAAATCCAGAAAATTGGCTGAAAACGACTAAATATCAAGGACTCATTGGACGAATTGCTCTGGAACTGAAATCAGAACGCTCACTGACATTTCCCCTATCTGAAAGTCTGATAAACGCCGGAAAAATGACTAAGTCCAAAAAAAAATTTTTTTCAACTTTTTTCAATTTTACCCCCGTGGGTTATATATTCTACCCACACACATTTGGAACTCTCCTGGGGTACCCTCACACATATTATTCCCTCATTTAGTGGATATTTTCACAAAAAAGTGAAATTTTCAAAAATCCAGAAAATTGGCTGAAAATGACTAAATATCAAGGACTCATTGGGCGAATCGCTCTGGAACTGAAATCGGAACGCTCACTGACATTTCCCCTTTCTGAAAGTCTGATAAACGCCGGAAAAATGACTAAGTCCAAAAAAAAATTTGTTCAACTTTTTTCAATTTTACCCCGTGGGATATATATTCTACCCACACACATTTGGAACTCTCCTGGGGTACCCTCACACATATTATTCCCTCATTTAGTGGATATTTTCACAAAAAAGTGAAATTTTCAAAAATCCAGAAAATTGGCTGAAAATGACTAAATATCAAGGACTCATTGGGCGAATTGCTCTAGAACTAAAATCGGAACGCTCACTGACATTTCCCCTATCTGAAAGTCTGATAAACGCCGAAAAATGACTAAGTCCAAAAAAAAATTTGTTCAACTTTTTTCAATTTTACCCCCATGGGTTATATATTCTACCCACACACATTTGGAACTCTCCTGGGGTACCCTCACACATATTATTCCCTCATTTAGTGGATATTTTCCCAAAAAAGTGAAATTTTCAAAAATCCAGAAAATTGGCTGAAAACGACTAAATATCAAGGACTCATTGGGCGAATCGCTCTGGAACTGAAATCGTAATGCTCACTCACATTTCCCCTATCTGAAAGTCTGATAAACGCCGGAAAAATGACTAAGTCCAAAAAAAATTTTTTTTCAACTTTTTTCAATTTTACCCCCGTGGGTTATATATTCTACCCACACACATTTGGAACTCTCCTGGGGTACCCTCACACATATTATTCCCTCATTTAGTGGATATTTTCACAAAAAAGTGAAATTTTCAAAAATCCAGAAAATTGTCTGAAAACGACTAAATATCAAGGACTCATTGGGCGAATCGCTCTGGAACTGAAATCGGAATGCTCACTCACATTTCCCCTATCTGAAAGTCTGATAAACGGCGGAAAAATGACTAAGTCCCAAAAAAAAATTTTTTTCAACTTTTTTCAATTTTACCCCCGTGGGATATATATTCTACCCACACACATTTGGACCTCTCCTGGGGTACCCTCACACATATTATTCCCTCATTTAGTGGATATTTTCACAAAAAAGTGAAATTTTCAAAAATCCAGAAAATTGGCTGAAAATGACTAAATATCAAGGACTCATTGGGCGAATCGCTCTGGAACTGAAATCGGAACGCTCACTGACATTTCCCCTATCTGAAAGTCTGATAAACGCCGAAAAATGACTAAGTCCAAAAAAAAATTTGTTCAACTTTTTTCAATTTTACCCCCGTGGGTTATATATTCTACCCACACACATTTGGAACTCTCCTGGGGTACCCTCACACATATTATTCCCTCATTTAGTGGATATTTTCCCAAAAAAGTGAAATTTTCAAAAATCCAGAAAATTGGCTGAAAACGACTAAATATCAAGGACTCATTGGGCGAATCGCTCTGGAACTGAAATCGTAATGCTCACTCACATTTCCCCTATCTGAAAGTCTGATAAACGCCGGAAAAATGACTAAGTCCAAAAAAAAATTTTTTTAAACTTTTTTCAATTTTACCCCCGTGGGATATATATTTTACCCACACACATTTGGAACTCTCCTGGGGTACCCTCACACATATTATTCCCTCATTTAGTGGATATTTTCACAAAAAAGTGAAATTTTCAAAAATCCAGAAAATTGGCTGAAAACGACTAAATATCAAGGACTCATTGGACGAATTGCTCTGGAACTGAAATCAGAACGCTCACTGACATTTCCCCTATCTGAAAGTCTGATAAACGCCGGAAAAATGACTAAGTCCAAAAAAAATTTTTTTTCAACTTTTTTCAATTTTACCCCCGTGGGTTATATATTCTACCCACACACATTTGGAACTCTCCTGGGGTACCCTCACACATATTATTCCCTCATTTAGTGGATATTTTCACAAAAAAGTGAAATTTTCAAAAATCCAGAAAATTGGCTGAAAATGACTAAATATCAAGGACTCATTGGGCGAATCGCTCTGGAACTGAAATCAGAACGCTCACTGACATTTCCCCTATCTGAAAGTCTGATAAACGCCGAAAAATGACTGAGTCCAAAAAAAAATTTGTTCAACTTTTTTCAATTTTACCCCGTGGGATATATATTCTACCCACACACATTTCGAACTCTCCTGGGGTACCCTCACACATATTATTCCCTCATTTAGTGGATATTTTCACAAAAAAGTGAAATTTTCAAAAATCCAGAAAATTGGCTGAAAATGACTAAATATCAAGGACTCATTGGGCGAATCGCTCTGGAACTGAAATCGGAACGCTCACTGACATTTCCCCTATCTGAAAGTCTGATAAACGCCGGAAAAATGACTAAGTCCAAAAAAAAAATTTTTTCAACTTTTTTCAATTTTACCCCCGTGGGATATATATTTTACCCACACACATTTGGAACTCTCCTGGGGTACCCTCACACGTATTATTCCCTCGTTTAGTGGATATTTTCACAAAAAAGTGAAATTTTCAAAAATCAAGAAAATTGGCTGAAAACGACTAAATATCAAGGACTCATTGGGCGAATTGCTCTAGAACTAAAATCGGAACGCTCACTGACATTTCCCCTATCTGAAAGTCTGATAAACGCCGAAAAATGACTAAGTCCAAAAAAAAATTTGTTCAACTTTTTTCAATTTTACCCCCATGGGTTATATATTCTACCCACACACATTTGGAACTCTCCTGGGGTACCCTCACACATATTATTCCCTCATTTAGTGGATATTTTCCCAAAAAAGTGAAATTTTCAAAAATCCAGAAAATTGGCTGAAAACGACTAAATATCAAGGACTCATTGGGCGAATCGCTCTGGAACTGAAATCGTAATGCTCACTCACATTTCCCCTATCTGAAAGTCTGATAAACGCCGGAAAAATGACTAAGTCCAAAAAAAATTTTTTTTAAACTTTTTTCAATTTTACCCCCGTGGGATATATATTTTACCCACACACATTTGGAACTCTCCTGGGGTACCCTCACACATATTATTCCCTCATTTAGTGGATATTTTCACAAAAAAGTGAAATTTTCAAAAATCCAGAAAATTGGCTGAAAACGACTAAATATCAAGGACTCATTGGACGAATTGCTCTGGAACTGAAATCAGAACGCTCACTGACATTTCCCCTATCTGAAAGTCTGATAAACGCCGGAAAAATGACTAAGTCCAAAAAAAAATTTTTTTCAACTTTTTTCAATTTTACCCCCGTGGGTTATATATTCTACCCACACACATTTGGAACTCTCCTGGGGTACCCTCACACATATTATTCCCTCATTTAGTGGATATTTTCACAAAAAAGTGAAATTTTCAAAAATCCAGAAAATTGGCTGAAAATGACTAAATATCAAGGACTCATTGGGCGAATCGCTCTGGAACTGAAATCGGAACGCTCACTGACATTTCCCCTTTCTGAAAGTCTGATAAACGCCGGAAAAATGACTAAGTCCAAAAAAAAATTTGTTCAACTTTTTTCAATTTTACCCCGTGGGATATATATTCTACCCACACACATTTGGAACTCTCCTGGGGTACCCTCACACATATTATTCCCTCATTTAGTGGATATTTTCACAAAAAAGTGAAATTTTCAAAAATCCAGAAAATTGGCTGAAAACGACTAAATATCAAGGACTCATTGGGCGAATCGCTCTGGAACTGAAATCGGAATGCTCACTGACATTTCCCCTATCTGAAAGTCTGATAAACGCCGGAAAAATGACTAAGTCCAAAAAAAAAATTTTTTCAACTTTTTTCAATTTTACCCCCGTGGGATATATATTTTACCCACACACATTTGGAACTCTCCTGGGGTACCCTCACACGTATTATTCCCTCGTTTAGTGGATATTTTCACAAAAAAGTGAAATTTTCAAAAATCAAGAAAATTGGCTGAAAACGACTAAATATCAAGGACTCATTGGGCGAATTGCTCTAGAACTAAAATCGGAACGCTCACTGACATTTCCCCTATCTGAAAGTCTGATAAACGCCGAAAAATGACTAAGTCCAAAAAAAAATTTGTTCAACTTTTTTCAATTTTACCCCCATGGGTTATATATTCTACCCACACACATTTGGAACTCTCCTGGGGTACCCTCACACATATTATTCCCTCATTTAGTGGATATTTTCCCAAAAAAGTGAAATTTTCAAAAATCCACAAAATTGGCTGAAAACGACTAGATATCAAGGACTCATTGGGCGAATCGCTCTGGAACTGAAATCGTAATGCTCACTCACATTTCCCCTATCTGAAAGTCTGATAAACGCCGGAAAAATGACTAAGTCCAAAAAAAAATTTTTTTAAACTTTTTTCAATTTTACCCCCGTGGGATATATATTTTACCCACACACATTTGGAACTCTCCTGGGGTACCCTCACACATATTATTCCCTCATTTAGTGGATATTTTCACAAAAAAGTGAAATTTTCAAAAATCCAGAAAATTGTCTGAAAACGACTAAATATCAAGGACTCATTGGACGAATTGCTCTGGAACTGAAATCAGAACGCTCACTGACATTTCCCCTATCTGAAAGTCTGATAAACGCCGGAAAAATGACTAAGTCCAAAAAAAATTTTTTTTCAACTTTTTTCAATTTTACCCCCGTGGGTTATATATTCTACCCACACACATTTGGAACTCTCCTGGGGTACCCTCACACATATTATTCCCTCATTTAGTGGATATTTTCACAAAAAAGTGAAATTTTCAAAAATCCAGAAAATTGGCTGAAAATGACTAAATATCAAGGACTCATTGGGCGAATCGCTCTGGAACTGAAATCAGAACGCTCACTGACATTTCCCCTATCTGAAAGTCTGATAAACGCCGAAAAATGACTGAGTCCAAAAAAAAATTTGTTCAACTTTTTTCAATTTTACCCCGTGGGATATATATTCTACCCACACACATTTGGAACTCTCCTGGGGTACCCTCACACATATTATTCCCTCATTTAGTGGATATTTTCACAAAAAAGTGAAATTTTCAAAAATCCAGAAAATTGGCTGAAAACGACTAAATATCAAGGACTCATTGGGCGAATCGCTCTGGAACTGAAATCGGAACGCTCACTGACATTTCCCCTATCTGAAAGTCTGATAAACGCCGGAAAAATGACTAAGTCCAAAAAAAAAATTTTTTCAACTTTTTTCAATTTTACCCCCGTGGGATATATATTTTACCCACACACATTTGGAACTCTCCTGGGGTACCCTCACACATATTATTCAGTCATTTAGTGGATATTTTCACAAAAAAGTGAAATTTTCAAAAATCCAGAAAATTGTCTGAAAACGACTAAATATCAAGGACTCATTGGACGAATTGCTCTGGAACTGAAATCAGAATGCTCACTGACATTTCCCCTATCTGAAAGTCTGATAAACGCCGGAAAAATGACTAAGTCCAAAAAAAAATTTTTTTCAACTTTTTTCAATTTTACCCCCGTGGGTTACATATTCTACCCACACACATTTGGAACTCTCCTGGGGTACCCTCACACATATTATTCCCTCATTTAGTGGATATTTTCACAAAAAAGTGAAATTTTCAAAAATCCAGAAAATTGGCTGAAAATGACTAAATATCAAGGACTCATTGGGCGAATCGCTCTGGAACTGAAATAGGAACGCTCACTGACATTTCCCCTATCTGAAAGTCTGATAAACGCCGAAAAATGACTAAGTCCAAAAAAAAATTTGTTCAACTTTTTTCAATTTTACCCCGTGGGATATATATTCTACCCACACACATTTGGAACTCTCCTGGGGTACCCTCACACATATTATTCCCTCATTTAGTGGATATTTTCACAAAAAAGTGAAATTTTCAAAAATCCAGAAAATTGGCTGAAAACGACTAAATATCAAGGACTCATTGGGCGAATCGCTCTGGAACTGAAATCGGAATGCTCTCTCACATTTCCCCTATCTGAAAGTCTGATAAACGGCGGAAAAATGACTAAGTCCCAAAAAAAAATTTTTTTCAACTTTTTTCAATTTTACCCCCGTGGGATATGTATTCTACCCACACACATTTGGAACTCTCCTGGGGTACCCTCACACATATTATTCCCTCATTTAGTGGATATTTTCACAAAAAAGTGAAATTTTCAAAAATCCAGAAAATTGTCTGAAAACGACTAAATATCAAGGACTCATTGGACGAATTGCTCTGGAACTGAAATCAGAACGCTCACTGACATTTCCCCTATCTGAAAGTCTGATAAACGCCGGAAAAATGACTAAGTCCAAAAAAAAATTTTTTTCAACTTTTTTCAATTTTACCCCCGTGGGTTACATATTCTACCCACACACATTTGGAACTCTCCTGGGGTACCCTCACACATATTATTCCCTCATTTAGTGGATATTTTCACAAAAAAGTGAAATTTTCAAAAATCCAGAAAATTGGCTGAAAATGACTAAATATCAAGGACTCATTGGGCGAATCGCTCTGGAACTGAAATAGGAACGCTCACTGACATTTCCCCTATCTGAAAGTCTGATAAACGCCGAAAAATGACTAAGTCCAAAAAAAAATTTGTTCAACTTTTTTCAATTTTACCCCGTGGGATATATATTCTACCCACACACATTTGGAACTCTCCTGGGGTACCCTCACACATATTATTCCCTCATTTAGTGGATATTTTCACAAAAAAGTGAAATTTTCAAAAATCCAGAAAATTGGCTGAAAACGACTAAATATCAAGGACTCATTGGGCGAATCGTTCTGGAACTGAAATCGGAATGCTCTCTCACATTTCCCCTATCTGAAAGTCTGATAAACGGCGGAAAAATGACTAAGTCCCAAAAAAAAATTTTTTTCAACTTTTTTCAATTTTACCCCCGTGGGATATGTATTCTACCCACTCACATTTGGAACTCTCCTGGGGTACCCTCACACATATTATTCCCTCATTTAGTGGATATTTTCACAAAAAAGTGAAATTTTCAAAAATCCAGAAAATTGTCTGAAAACGACTAAATATCAAGGACTCATTGGACGAATTGCTCTGGAACTGAAATCAGAACGCTCACTGACATTTCCCCTATCTGAAAGTCTGATAAACGCCGGAAAAATGACTAAGTCCAAAAAAAAATTTTTTTCAACTTTTTTCAATTTTACCCCCGTGGGTTACATATTCTACCCACACACATTTGGAACTCTCCTGGGGTACCCTCACACATATTATTCCCTCATTTAGTGGATATTTTCACAAAAAAGTGAAATTTTCAAAAATCCAGAAAATTGGCTGAAAATGACTAAATATCAAGGACTCATTGGGCGAATCGCTCTGGAACTGAAATAGGAACGCTCACTGACATTTCCCCTATCTGAAAGTCTGATAAACGCCGAAAAATGACTAAGTCCAAAAAAAAATTTGTTCAACTTTTTTCAATTTTACCCCGTGGGATATATATTCTACCCACACACATTTGGAACTCTCCTGGGGTACCCTCACACATATTATTCCCTCATTTAGTGGATATTTTCACAAAAAAGTGAAATTTTCAAAAATCCAGAAAATTGGCTGAAAACGACTAAATATCAAGGACTCATTGGGCGAATCGCTCTGGAACTGAAATCGGAATGCTCTCTCACATTTCCCCTATCTGAAAGTCTGATAAACGGCGGAAAAATGACTAAGTCCCAAAAAAAAATTTTTTTCAACTTTTTTCAATTTTACCCCCGTGGGATATGTATTCTACCCACACACATTTGGAACTCTCCTGGGGTACCCTCACACATATTATTCCCTCATTTAGTGGATATTTTCACAAAAAAGTGAAATTTTCAAAAATCCAGAAAATTGTCTGAAAACGACTAAATATCAAGGACTCATTGGACGAATTGCTCTGGAACTGAAATCAGAACGCTCACTGACATTTCCCCTATCTGAAAGTCTGATAAACGCCGGAAAAATGACTAAGTCCAAAAAAAAATTTTTTTCAACTTTTTTCAATTTTACCCCCGTGGGTTACATATTCTACCCACACACATTTGGAACTCTCCTGGGGTACCCTCACACATATTATTCCCTCATTTAGTGGATATTTTCACAAAAAAGTGAAATTTTCAAAAATCCAGAAAATTGGCTGAAAATGACTAAATATCAAGGACTCATTGGGCGAATCGCTCTGGAACTGAAATAGGAACGCTCACTGACATTTCCCCTATCTGAAAGTCTGATAAACGCCGAAAAATGACTAAGTCCAAAAAAAAATTTGTTCAACTTTTTTCAATTTTACCCCGTGGGATATATATTCTACCCACACACATTTGGAACTCTCCTGGGGTACCCTCACACATATTATTCCCTCATTTAGTGGATATTTTCACAAAAAAGTGAAATTTTCAAAAATCCAGAAAATTGGCTGAAAACGACTAAATATCAAGGACTCATTGGGCGAATCGTTCTGGAACTGAAATCGGAATGCTCTCTCACATTTCCCCTATCTGAAAGTCTGATAAACGGCGGAAAAATGACTAAGTCCCAAAAAAAAATTTTTTTCAACTTTTTTCAATTTTACCCCCGTGGGATATGTATTCTACCCACACACATTTGGAACTCTCCTGGGGTACCCTCACACATATTATTCCCTCATTTAGTGGATATTTTCACAAAAAAGTGAAATTTTCAAAAATCCAGAAAATTGTCTGAAAACGACTAAATATCAAGGACTCATTGGACGAATTGCTCTGGAACTGAAATCAGAACGCTCACTGACATTTCCCCTATCTGAAAGTCTGATAAACGCCGGAAAAATGACTAAGTCCAAAAAAAAATTTTTTTCAACTTTTTTCAATTTTACCCCCGTGGGTTACATATTCTACCCACACACATTTGGAACTCTCCTGGGGTACCCTCACACATATTATTCCCTCATTTAGTGGATATTTTCACAAAAAAGTGAAATTTTCAAAAATCCAGAAAATTGGCTGAAAATGACTAAATATCAAGGACTCATTGGGCGAATCGCTCTGGAACTGAAATAGGAACGCTCACTGACATTTCCCCTATCTGAAAGTCTGATAAACGCCGAAAAATGACTAAGTCCAAAAAAAAATTTGTTCAACTTTTTTCAATTTTACCCCGTGGGATATATATTCTACCCACACACATTTGGAACTCTCCTGGGGTACCCTCACACATATTATTCCCTCATTTAGTGGATATTTTCACAAAAAAGTGAAATTTTCAAAAATCCAGAAAATTGGCTGAAAATGACTAAATATCAAGGACTCATTGGGCGAATCGCTCTGGAACTGAAATCGGAATGCTCTCTCACATTTCCCCTATCTGAAAGTCTGATAAACGGCGGAAAAGTGACTAAGTCCCAAAAAAAAATTTTTTTCAACTTTTTTCAATTTTACCCCCGTGGGATATGTATTCTACCCACACACATTTGGAACTCTCCTGGGGTACCCTCACACATATTATTCCCTCATTTAGTGGATATTTTCACAAAAAAGTGAAATTTTCAAAAATCCAGAAAATTGGCTGAAAATGACTAAATATCAAGGACTCATTGGGCGAATCGCTCTGGAACTGAAATCGGAATGCTCACTGACATTTCCCCTATCTGAAAGTCTGATAAACGCCGAAAAATGACTAAGTCCAAAAAAAAATTTGTTCAACTTTTTTCAATTTTACCCCGTGGGATATATATTCTACCCACACACATTTGGAACTCTCCTGGGGTACCCTCACACATATTATTCCCTCATTTAGTGGATATTTTCACAAAAAAGTGACATTTTCAAAAATCCAGAAAATTGGCTGAAAATGACTAAATATCAAGGACTCATTGGGCGAATCGCTCTGGAACTGAAATCGGAACGCTCACTGACATTTCCCCTATCTGAAAGTCTGATAAACGCCGGAAAAATGACTAAGTCCAAAAAAAAATTTTTTTCAACTTTTTTCAATTTTACCCCCGTGGGATATATATTTTACCCACACACATTTGGAACTCTCCTGGGGTACCCTCACACGTATTATTCCCTCGTTTAGTGGATATTTTCACAAAAAAGTGAAATTTTCAAAAATCAAGAAAATTGGCTGAAAACGACTAAATATCAAGGACTCATTGGGCGAATTGCTCTAGAACTAAAATCGGAACGCTCACTGACATTTCCCCTATCTGAAAGTCTGATAAACGCCGGAAAAATGACTAAGTCCAAAAAAAAATTTTTTAAAACTTTTTTCAATTTTACCCCCGTGGGATATATATTTTACCCACACACATTTGGAACTCTCCTGGGGTACCCTCACACATATTATTCCCTCATTTAGTGGATATTTTCACAAAAAAGTGAAATTTTCAAAAATCCAGAAAATTGGCTGAAAACGACTAAATATCAAGGACTCATTGGGCGAATCGCTCTGGAACTGAAATCGGAATGCTCACTCACATTTCCCCTATCTGAAAGTCTGATAAACGGCGGAAAAATGACTAAGTCCCAAAAAAAAATTTTTTTCAACTTTTTTCAATTTTACCCCCGTGGGATATATATTCTACCCACACACATTTGGACCTCTCCTGGGGTACCCTCACACATATTATTCCCTCATTTAGTGGATATTTTCACAAAAAAGTGAAATTTTCAAAAATCCAGAAAATTGGCTGAAAATGACTAAATATCAAGGACTCATTGGGCGAATCGCTCTGGAACTGAAATCGGAACGCTCACTGACATTTCCCCTATCTGAAAGTCTGATAAACGCCGAAAAATGACTAAGTCCAAAAAAAAATTTGTTCAACTTTTTTCAATTTTACCCCGTGGGATATATATTCTACCCACACACATTTGGAACTCTCCTGGGGTACCCTCACACATATTATTCCCTCATTTAGTGGATATTTTCACAAAAAAGTGAAATTTTCAAAAATCCAGAAAATTGGCTGAAAACGACTAAATATCAAGGACTCATTGGGCGAATCGCTCTGGAACTGAAATCGGAATGCTCTCTCACATTTCCCCTATCTGAAAGTCTGATAAACGGCGGAAAAATGACTAAGTCCCAAAAAAAAATTTTTTTCAACTTTTTTCAATTTTACCCCCGTGGGATATGTATTCTACCCACACACATTTGGAACTCTCCTGGGGTACCCTCACACATATTATTCCCTCATTTAGTGGATATTTTCACAAAAAAGTGAAATTTTCAAAAATCCAGAAAATTGGCTGAAAATGACTAAATATCAAGGACTCATTGGGCGAATCGCTCTGGAACTGAAATCGGAATGCTCACTGACATTTCCCCTATCTGAAAGTCTGATAAACGCCGAAAAATGACTAAGTCCAAAAAAAAATTTGTTCAACTTTTTTCAATTTTACCCCGTGGGATATATATTCTACCCACACACATTTGGAACTCTCCTGGGGTACCCTCACACATATTATTCCCTCATTTAGTGGATATTTTCACAAAAAAGTGAAATTTTCAAAAATCCAGAAAATTGGCTGAAAATGACTAAATATCAAGGACTCATTGGGCGAATCGCTCTGGAACTGAAATCGGAACGCTCACTGACATTTCCCCTATCTGAAAGTCTGATAAACGCCGGAAAAATGACTAAGTCCAAAAAAAAATTTTTTTCAACTTTTTTCAATTTTACCCCCGTGGGATATATATTTTACCCACACACATTTGGAACTCTCCTGGGGTACCCTCACACGTATTATTCCCTCGTTTAGTGGATATTTTCACAAAAAAGTGAAATTTTCAAAAATCAAGAAAATTGGCTGAAAACGACTAAATATCAAGGACTCATTGGGCGAATTGCTCTAGAACTAAAATCGGAACGCTCACTGACATTTCCCCTACCTGAAAGTCTGATAAACGCCGAAAAATGACTAAGTCCAAAAAAAAATTTGTTCAACTTTTTTCAATTTTACCCCCATGGGTTATATATTCTACCCACACACATTTGGAACTCTCCTGGGGTACCCTCACACATATTATTCCCTCATTTAGTGGATATTTTCCCAAAAAAGTAAAATTTTCAAAAATCCAGAAAATTGGCTGAAAACGACTAAATATCAAGGACTCATTGGGCGAATCGCTCTGGAACTGAAATCGTAATGCTCACTCACATTTCCCCTATCTGAAAGTCTGATAAACGCCGGAAAAATGACTAAGTCCAAAAAAAAATTTTTTTAAACTTTTTTCAATTTTACCCCCGTGGGATATATATTTTACCCACACACATTTGGAACTCTCCTGGGGTACCCTCACACATATTATTCCCTCATTTAGTGGATATTTTCACAAAAAAGTGAAATTTTCAAAAATCCAGAAAATTGGCTGAAAACGACTAAATATCAAGGACTCATTGGGCGAATCGCTCTGGAACTGAAATCGGAACGCTCACTGACATTTCCCCTGTCTGAAAGTCTGATAAACGCCGAAAAATGACTAAGTCCAAAAAAAAATTTGTTCAACTTTTTTCAATTTTACCCCGTGGGATATATATTCTACCCACACACATTTGGAACTCTCCTGGGGTACCCTCACACATATTATTCCCTCATTTAGTGGATATTTTCACAAAAAAGTGAAATTTTCAAAAATCCAGAAAATTGGCTGAAAACGACTAAATATCAAGGACTCATTGGGCGAATCGCTGGAACTGAAATCGGAATGCTCTCTCACATTTCCCCTATCTGAAAGTCTGATAAACGGCGGAAAAATGACTAAGTCCCAAAAAAAAATTTTTTTCAACTTTTTCAATTTTACCCCCGTGGGATATGTATTCTACCCACACACATTTGGAACTCTCCTGGGGTACCCTCAGACATATTATTCCCTCATTTAGTGGATATTTTCACAAAAAAGTGAAATTTTCAAAAATCCAGAAAATTGGCTGAAAATGACTAAATATCAAGGACTCATTGGGCAAATCGCTCTGGAACTGAAATCGGAATGCTCACTGACATTTCCCCTATCTGAAAGTCTGATAAACGCCGAAAAATGACTGAGTCCAAAAAAAAATTTGTTCAACTTTTTTCAATTTTACCCCGTGGGATATATATTCTACCCACACACATTTGGAACTCTCCTGGGGTACCCTCACACATATTATTCCCTCATTTAGTGGATATTTTCACAAAAAAAAGAAATTTTCAAAAATCCAGAAAATTGGCTGAAAATGACTAAATATCAAGGACTCATTGGGCGAATCGCTCTGGAACTGAAATCAGAACGCTCACTGACATTTCCCCTATCTGAAAGTCTGATAAACGCCGAAAAATGACTGAGTCCAAAAAAAAATTTGTTCAACTTTTTTCAATTTTACCCCGTGGGATATATATTCTACCCACACACATTTGGAACTCTCCTGGGGTACCCTCACACGTATTATTCCCTCATTTAGTGGATATTTTCACAAAAAAGTGAAATTTTCAAAAATCCAGAAAATTGGCTGAAAACGGCTAAATATCAAGGACTCATTGGGCGAATCGCTCTGGAACTGAAATCGGAATGCTCACTCACATTTCCCCTATCTGAAAGTCTGATAAACGGCGGAAAAATGACTAAGTCCCAAAAAAAAATTTTTTTCAACTTTTTTCAATTTTACCCCCGTGGGATATATATTCTACCCACACACATTTGGAACTCTCCTGGGGTACCCTCACACATATTATTCCCTCATTTAGTGGATATTTTCACAAAAAAGTGAAATTTTCAAAAATCCAGAAAATTGGCTGAAAATGACTAAATATCAAGGACTCATTGGGCGAATCGCTCTGGAACTGAAATCAGAACGCTCACTGACATTTCCCCTATCTGAAAGTCTGATAAACGCCGGAAAAATGACTAAGTCCAAAAAAAATTTTTTTTCAACTTTTTTCAATTTTACCCCCGTGGGATATATATTTTACCCACACACATTTGGAACTCTCCTGGGGTACCCTCACACGTATTATTCCCTCGTTTAGTGGATATTTTCACAAAAAAGTGAAATTTTCAAAAATCAAGAAAATTGGCTGAAAACGACTAAATATCAAGGACTCATTGGGCGAATTGCTCTAGAACTAAATCGGAACGCTCACTGACATTTCCCCTATCTGAAAGTCTGATAAACGCCGAAAAATGACTAAGTCCAAAAAAAAATTTGTTCAACTTTTTTCAATTTTACCCCCATGGGTTATATATTCTACCCACACACATTTGGAACTCTCCTGGGGTACCCTCACACATATTATTCCCTCATTTAGTGGATATTTTCCCAAAAAAGTGAAATTTTCAAAAATCCAGAAAATTGGCTGAAAACGACTAAATATCAAGGACTCATTGGGCGAATCGCTCTGGAACTGAAATCGGAATGCTCACTGACATTTCCCCTATCTGAAAGTCTGATAAACGCCGAAAAATGACTAAGTCCAAAAAAAATTTTTTTTCAACTTTTTTCAATTTTACCACCGTGGGTTATATATTCTACCCACACACATTTGGAACTCTCCTGGGGTACCCTCACACATATTATTCCCTCATTTAGTGGATATTTTCACAAAAAAGTGAAATTTTCAAAAATCCTGAAAATTGGCTGAAAATGACTAAATATCAAGGACTCATTGGGCGAATCACTCTGGAACTGAAATCAGAACGCTCACTGACATTTCCCCTATCTGAAAGTCTGATAAACGCCGAAAAATGACTGAGTCCAAAAAAAAATTTGTTCAACTTTTTTCAATTTTACCCCGTGGGACATATATTCTACCCACACACAATTGGAACTCTCCTGGGGTACCCTCACACGTATTATTCCCTCATTTAGTGGATATTTTCACAAAAAAGTGAAATTTTCAAAAATCCAGAAAATTGGCTGAAAACGGCTAAATATCAAGGACTCATTGGGCGAATCGCTCTGGAACTGAAATCGGAATGCTCACTCACATTTCCCCTATCTGAAAGTCTGATAAACGTCGGAAAAATGACTAAGTCCCGAAAAAAAAATTTTTTTCAACTTTTTTCAATTTTACCCCCGTGGGATATATATTCTACCCACACACATTTGGAACTCTCCTGGGGTACCCTCACACATATTATTCCCTCATTTAGTGGATATTTTCACAAAAAAGTGAAATTTTCAAAAATCCAGAAAATTGGCTGAAAACGACTAAATATCAAGGACTCATTGGGCGAATCGCTCTGGAACTGAAATCGGAATGCTCACTCACATTTCCCCTATCTGAAAGTCTGATAAACGGCGGAAAAATGACTAAGTCCCAAAAAAAAATTTTTTTCAACTTTTTTCAATTTTACCCCCGTGGGATATATATTTTACCCACACACATTTGGAACTCTCCTGGGGTACCCTCACACGTATTATTCCCCTTTTTTAGTGGATATTTTCACAAAAAAGTGAAATTTTCAAAAATCCAGAAAATTGGCTGAAAACGACTAAATATCAAGGACTCATTGGGCGAATCGCTCAGGAACTGAAATCGGAATGCTCACTCACATTTCCCCTATCTGAAAGTCTGATAAACGGCGGAAAAATGACTAAGTCCCAAAAAAAATTTTTTTTCAACTTTTTTCAATTTTACCCCCGTGGGATATATATTTTACCCACAGAGATTTGGAACTCTCCTGGGGTACCCTCACACGTATTATTCCCCTTTTTTAGTGGATATTTTCACAAAAAAGTGAAATTTTCAAAAATCCAGAAAATTGGCTGAAAACGACTAAATATCAAGGACTCATTGGGCGAATCGCTCTGGAACTGAAATCAGAATGCTCACTGACATTTCCCCTATCTGAAAGTCTGATAAACGCCGGAAAAATGACTAAGTCCAAAAAAAAATTTTTTTCAACTTTTTTCAATTTTACCCCCGTGGGATATATATTTTACCCACACACATTTGGAACTCTCCTGGGGTACCCTCACACCTATTATTCCCTCGTTTAGTGGATATTTTCACAAAAAAGTGAAATTTTCAAAAATCAAGAAAATTGGCTGAAAACGACTAAATATCAAGGACTCATTGGACGAATTGCTCTGGAACTGAAATCGGAACGCTCACTGACATTTCCCCTATCTGAAAGTCTGATAAACGCCGGAAAAATGACTAAGTCCAAAAAAAAATTTTTTTCAACTTTTTTCAATTTTACCCCCGTGGGTTATATATTCTACCCACACACATTTGGAACTCTCCTGGGGTACCCTCACACATATTATTCCCTCATTTAGTGGATATTTTCACAAAAAAGTGAAATTTTCAAAAATCCAGAAAATTGGCTGAAAATGACTAAATATCAAGGACTCATTGGGCGAATCGCTCTGGAACTGAAATCGGAACGCTCACTGACATTTCCCCTATCTGAAAGTCTGATAAACGCCGAAAAATGACTAAGTCCCAAAAAAAATTTGTTCAACTTTTTTCAATTTTACCCCGTGGGATATATATTCTACCCACACACATTTGGAACTCTCCTGGGGTACCCTCACACATATTATTCCCTCATTTAGTGGATATTTTCACAAAAAAGTGAAATTTTCAAAAATCCAGAAAATTGTCTGAAAACGACTAAATATCAAGGGCTCATTGGGCGAATCGCTCTGGAACTGAAATCGGAATGCTCACTCACATTTCCCCTATCTGAAAGTCTGATAAACGGCGGAAAAATGACTAAGTCCCCAAAAAAAATTTTTTTCAACTTTTTTCAATTTTACCCCCGTGGGATATATATTCTACCCACACACATTTGGAACTCTCCTGGGGTACCCTCACACATATTATTCCCTCATTTAGTGGATATTTTCACAAAAAAGTGAAATTTTCAAAAATCCAGAAAATTGGCTGAAAATGACTAAATATCAAGGACACATTGGGCGAATCGCTCTGGAACTGAAATCAGAACGCTCACTGACATTTCCCCTATCTGAAAGTCTGATAAACGCCGAAAAATGACTAAGTCCAAAAAAAAAATTGTTCAACTTTTTTCAATTTTACCCCGTGGGATATATATTCTACCCACACACATTTGGAACTCTCCTGGGGTACCCTCACACATATTATTCCCTCATTTAGTGGATATTTTCACAAAAAAGTGAAATTTTCAAAAATCCAGAAAATTGGCTGAAAACGACTAAATATCAAGGACTCATTGGGCGAATCGCTCTGGAACTGAAATCGGAATGCTCACTCACATTTCCCCTATCTGAAAGTCTGATAAACGCCGGAAAAATGACTAAGTCCAAAAAAAAATTTTTTTCAACTTTTTTCAATTTTACCCCCGTGGGATATATATTTTACCCACACACATTTGGAACTCTCCTGGGGTACCCTCACACGTATTATTCCCCTTTTTTAGTGGATATTTTCACAAAAAAGTGAAATTTTCAAAAATCCAGAAAATTGGCTGAAAACGACTAAATATCAAGGACTCATTGGGCGAATCGCTCTGGAACTGAAATCGGAATGCTCACTCACATTTCCCCTATCTGAAAGTCTGATAAACGGCGGAAAAATGACTAAGTCCCAAAAAAAAATTTTTTTCAACTTTTTTCAATTTTACCCCCGTGGGATATATATTCTACCCACACACATTTGGAACTCTCCTGGGGTACCCTCACACATATTATTCCCTCATTTAGTGGATATTTTCACAAAAAAGTGAAATTTTCAAAAATCCAGAAAATTGGCTGAAAATGACTAAATATCAAGGACTCATTGGGCGAATCGCTCTGGAACTGAAATCAGAACGCTCACTGACATTTCCCCTATCTGAAAGTCTGATAAACGCCGGAAAAATGACTAAGTCCAAAAAAAAATTTTTTTCAACTTTTTTCAATTTTACCTCTGTGGGATATATATTTTACCCACACACATTTGGAACTCTCCTGGGGTACCCTCACACATATTATTCCCTCGTTTAGTGGATATTTTCACAAAAAAGTGAAATTTTCAAAAATCAAGAAAATTGGCTGAAAACGACTAAATATCAAGGACTCATTGGGCGAATTGCTCTAGAACTAAAATCGGAACGCTCACTGACATTTCCCCTATCTGAAAGTCTGATAAACGCCGAAAAATGACTAAGTCCAAAAAAAAATTTGTTCAACTTTTTTCAATTTTACCCCCATGGGTTATATATTCTACCCACACACATTTGGAACTCTCCTGGGGTACCCTCACACATATTATTCCCTCATTTAGTGGATATTTTCCCAAAAAAGTGAAATTTTCAAAAATCCAGAAAATTGGCTGAAAACGACTAAATATCAAGGACTCATTGGGCGAATCGCTCTGGAACTGAAATCGTAATGCTCACTCACATTTCCCCTATCTGAAAGTCTGATAAACGCCGGAAAAATGACTAAGTCCAAAAAAAAATTTTTTTAAACTTTTTTCAATTTTACCCCCGTGGGATATATATTTTACCCACACACATTTGGAACTCTCCTGGGGTACCCTCACACATATTATTCCCTCATTTAGTGGATATTTTCACAAAAAAGTGAAATTTTCAAAAAGCCAAAAAATTGGCTGAAAACGACTAAATATCAAGGACTCATTGGACGAATTGCTCTGGAACTGAAATCGGAACGCTCACTGACATTTCCCCTATCTGAAAGTCTGATAAACGCCGGAAAAATGACTAAGTCCAAAAAAAATTTTTTTTCAACTTTTTTCAATTTTACCCCCGTGGGATATATATTCTACCCACACACATTTGGAACTCTCCTGGGGTACCCTCACACATATTATTCCCTCATTTAGTGGATATTTTCACAAAAAAGTGAAATTTTCAAAAATCCAGAAAATTGTCTGAAAACGACTAAATATCAAGGACTCATTGGACGAATTGCTCTGGAACTGAAATCAGAACGCTCACTGACATTTCCCCTATCTGAAAGTCTGATAAACGCCGGAAAAATGACTAAGTCCAAAAAAAAATTTTTTTCAACTTTTTTCAATTTTACCCCCGTGGGTTACATATTCTACCCACACACATTTGGAACTCTCCTGGGGTACCCTCACACATATTATTCCCTCATTTAGTGGATATTTTCACAAAAAAGTGAAATTTTCAAAAATCCAGAAAATTGGCTGAAAATGACTAAATATCAAGGACTCATTGGGCGAATCGCTCTGGAACTGAAATAGGAACGCTCACTGACATTTCCCCTATCTGAAAGTCTGATAAACGCCGAAAAATGACTAAGTCCAAAAAAAAATTTGTTCAACTTTTTTCAATTTTACCCCGTGGGATATATATTCTACCCACACACATTTGGAACTCTCCTGGGGTACCCTCACACATATTATTCCCTCATTTAGTGGATATTTTCACAAAAAAGTGAAATTTTCAAAAATCCAGAAAATTGGCTGAAAACGACTAAATATCAAGGACTCATTGGGCGAATCGTTCTGGAACTGAAATCGGAATGCTCTCTCACATTTCCCCTATCTGAAAGTCTGATAAACGGCGGAAAAATGACTAAGTCCCAAAAAAAAAATTTTTTCAACTTTTTTCAATTTTACCCCCGTGGGATATGTATTCTACCCACACACATTTGGAACTCTCCTGGGGTACCCTCACACATATTATTCCCTCATTTAGTGGATATTTTCACAAAAAAGTGAAATTTTCAAAAATCCAGAAAATTGTCTGAAAACGACTAAATATCAAGGACTCATTGGACGAATTGCTCTGGAACTGAAATCAGAACGCTCACTGACATTTCCCCTATCTGAAAGTCTGATAAACGCCGGAAAAATGACTAAGTCCAAAAAAAAATTTTTTTCAACTTTTTTCAATTTTACCCCCGTGGGTTACATATTCTACCCACACACATTTGGAACTCTCCTGGGGTACCCTCACACATATTATTCCCTCATTTAGTGGATATTTTCACAAAAAAGTGAAATTTTCAAAAATCCAGAAAATTGGCTGAAAATGACTAAATATCAAGGACTCATTGGGCGAATCGCTCTGGAACTGAAATAGGAACGCTCACTGACATTTCCCCTATCTGAAAGTCTGATAAACGCCGAAAAATGACTAAGTCCAAAAAAAAATTTGTTCAACTTTTTTCAATTTTACCCCGTGGGATATATATTCTACCCACACACATTTGGAACTCTCCTGGGGTACCCTCACACATATTATTCCCTCATTTAGTGGATATTTTCACAAAAAAGTGAAATTTTCAAAAATCCAGAAAATTGGCTGAAAATGACTAAATATCAAGGACTCATTGGGCGAATCGCTCTGGAACTGAAATCGGAATGCTCTCTCACATTTCCCCTATCTGAAAGTCTGATAAACGGCGGAAAAGTGACTAAGTCCCAAAAAAAAATTTTTTTCAACTTTTTTCAATTTTACCCCCGTGGGATATGTATTCTACCCACACACATTTGGAACTCTCCTGGGGTACCCTCACACATATTATTCCCTCATTTAGTGGATATTTTCACAAAAAAGTGAAATTTTCAAAAATCCAGAAAATTGGCTGAAAATGACTAAATATCAAGGACTCATTGGGCGAATCGCTCTGGAACTGAAATCGGAATGCTCACTGACATTTCCCCTATCTGAAAGTCTGATAAACGCCGAAAAATGACTAAGTCCAAAAAAAAATTTGTTCAACTTTTTTCAATTTTACCCCGTGGGATATATATTCTACCCACACACATTTGGAACTCTCCTGGGGTACCCTCACACATATTATTCCCTCATTTAGTGGATATTTTCACAAAAAAGTGACATTTTCAAAAATCCAGAAAATTGGCTGAAAATGACTAAATATCAAGGACTCATTGGGCGAATCGCTCTGGAACTGAAATCGGAACGCTCACTGACATTTCCCCTATCTGAAAGTCTGATAAACGCCGGAAAAATGACTAAGTCCAAAAAAAAATTTTTTTCAACTTTTTTCAATTTTACCCCCGTGGGATATATATTTTACCCACACACATTTGGAACTCTCCTGGGGTACCCTCACACGTATTATTCCCTCGTTTAGTGGATATTTTCACAAAAAAGTGAAATTTTCAAAAATCAAGAAAATTGGCTGAAAACGACTAAATATCAAGGACTCATTGGGCGAATTGCTCTAGAACTAAAATCGGAACGCTCACTGACATTTCCCCTATCTGAAAGTCTGATAAACGCCGGAAAAATGACTAAGTCCAAAAAAAAATTTTTTAAAACTTTTTTCAATTTTACCCCCGTGGGATATATATTTTACCCACACACATTTGGAACTCTCCTGGGGTACCCTCACACATATTATTCCCTCATTTAGTGGATATTTTCACAAAAAAGTGAAATTTTCAAAAATCCAGAAAATTGGCTGAAAACGACTAAATATCAAGGACTCATTGGGCGAATCGCTCTGGAACTGAAATCGGAATGCTCACTCACATTTCCCCTATCTGAAAGTCTGATAAACGGCGGAAAAATGACTAAGTCCCAAAAAAAAATTTTTTTCAACTTTTTTCAATTTTACCCCCGTGGGATATATATTCTACCCACACACATTTGGAACTCTCCTGGGGTACCCTCACACATATTATTCCCTCATTTAGTGGATATTTTCACAAAAAAGTGAAATTTTCAAAAATCCAGAAAATTGGCTGAAAACGACTAAATATCAAGGACTCATTGGGCGAATCGCTCTGGAACTGAAATCGGAATGCTCTCTCACATTTCCCCTATCTGAAAGTCTGATAAACGGCGGAAAAATGACTAAGTCCCAAAAAAAAATTTTTTTCAACTTTTTTCAATTTTACCCCCGTGGGATATGTATTCTACCCACACACATTTGGAACTCTCCTGGGGTACCCTCACACATATTATTCCCTCATTTAGTGGATATTTTCACAAAAAAGTGAAATTTTCAAAAATCCAGAAAATTGTCTGAAAACGACTAAATATCAAGGACTCATTGGACGAATTGCTCTGGAACTGAAATCAGAACGCTCACTGACATTTCCCCTATCTGAAAGTCTGATAAACGCCGGAAAAATGACTAAGTCCAAAAAAAAATTTTTTTCAACTTTTTTCAATTTTACCCCCGTGGGTTACATATTCTACCCACACACATTTGGAACTCTCCTGGGGTACCCTCACACATATTATTCCCTCATTTAGTGGATATTTTCACAAAAAAGTGAAATTTTCAAAAATCCAGAAAATTGGCTGAAAATGACTAAATATCAAGGACTCATTGGGCGAATCGCTCTGGAACTGAAATAGGAACGCTCACTGACATTTCCCCTATCTGAAAGTCTGATAAACGCCGAAAAATGACTAAGTCCAAAAAAAAATTTGTTCAACTTTTTTCAATTTTACCCCGTGGGATATATATTCTACCCACACACATTTGGAACTCTCCTGGGGTACCCTCACACATATTATTCCCTCATTTAGTGGATATTTTCACAAAAAAGTGAAATTTTCAAAAATCCAGAAAATTGGCTGAAAACGACTAAATATCAAGGACTCATTGGGCGAATCGTTCTGGAACTGAAATCGGAATGCTCTCTCACATTTCCCCTATCTGAAAGTCTGATAAACGGCGGAAAAATGACTAAGTCCCAAAAAAAAAATTTTTTCAACTTTTTTCAATTTTACCCCCGTGGGATATGTATTCTACCCACACACATTTGGAACTCTCCTGGGGTACCCTCACACATATTATTCCCTCATTTAGTGGATATTTTCACAAAAAAGTGAAATTTTCAAAAATCCAGAAAATTGTCTGAAAACGACTAAATATCAAGGACTCATTGGACGAATTGCTCTGGAACTGAAATCAGAACGCTCACTGACATTTCCCCTATCTGAAAGTCTGATAAACGCCGGAAAAATGACTAAGTCCAAAAAAAAATTTTTTTCAACTTTTTTCAATTTTACCCCCGTGGGTTACATATTCTACCCACACACATTTGGAACTCTCCTGGGGTACCCTCACACATATTATTCCCTCATTTAGTGGATATTTTCACAAAAAAGTGAAATTTTCAAAAATCCAGAAAATTGGCTGAAAATGACTAAATATCAAGGACTCATTGGGCGAATCGCTCTGGAACTGAAATAGGAACGCTCACTGACATTTCCCCTATCTGAAAGTCTGATAAACGCCGAAAAATGACTAAGTCCAAAAAAAAATTTGTTCAACTTTTTTCAATTTTACCCCGTGGGATATATATTCTACCCACACACATTTGGAACTCTCCTGGGGTACCCTCACACATATTATTCCCTCATTTAGTGGATATTTTCACAAAAAAGTGAAATTTTCAAAAATCCAGAAAATTGGCTGAAAATGACTAAATATCAAGGACTCATTGGGCGAATCGCTCTGGAACTGAAATCGGAATGCTCTCTCACATTTCCCCTATCTGAAAGTCTGATAAACGGCGGAAAAGTGACTAAGTCCCAAAAAAAAATTTTTTTCAACTTTTTTCAATTTTACCCCCGTGGGATATGTATTCTACCCACACACATTTGGAACTCTCCTGGGGTACCCTCACACATATTATTCCCTCATTTAGTGGATATTTTCACAAAAAAGTGAAATTTTCAAAAATCCAGAAAATTGGCTGAAAATGACTAAATATCAAGGACTCATTGGGCGAATCGCTCTGGAACTGAAATCGGAATGCTCACTGACATTTCCCCTATCTGAAAGTCTGATAAACGCCGAAAAATGACTAAGTCCAAAAAAAAATTTGTTCAACTTTTTTCAATTTTACCCCGTGGGATATATATTCTACCCACACACATTTGGAACTCTCCTGGGGTACCCTCACACATATTATTCCCTCATTTAGTGGATATTTTCACAAAAAAGTGACATTTTCAAAAATCCAGAAAATTGGCTGAAAATGACTAAATATCAAGGACTCATTGGGCGAATCGCTCTGGAACTGAAATCGGAACGCTCACTGACATTTCCCCTATCTGAAAGTCTGATAAACGCCGGAAAAATGACTAAGTCCAAAAAAAAATTTTTTTCAACTTTTTTCAATTTTACCCCCGTGGGATATATATTTTACCCACACACATTTGGAACTCTCCTGGGGTACCCTCACACGTATTATTCCCTCGTTTAGTGGATATTTTCACAAAAAAGTGAAATTTTCAAAAATCAAGAAAATTGGCTGAAAACGACTAAATATCAAGGACTCATTGGGCGAATTGCTCTAGAACTAAAATCGGAACGCTCACTGACATTTCCCCTATCTGAAAGTCTGATAAACGCCGGAAAAATGACTAAGTCCAAAAAAAAATTTTTTAAAACTTTTTTCAATTTTACCCCCGTGGGATATATATTTTACCCACACACATTTGGAACTCTCCTGGGGTACCCTCACACATATTATTCCCTCATTTAGTGGATATTTTCACAAAAAAGTGAAATTTTCAAAAATCCAGAAAATTGGCTGAAAACGACTAAATATCAAGGACTCATTGGGCGAATCGCTCTGGAACTGAAATCGGAATGCTCACTCACATTTCCCCTATCTGAAAGTCTGATAAACGGCGGAAAAATGACTAAGTCCCAAAAAAAAATTTTTTTCAACTTTTTTCAATTTTACCCCCGTGGGATATATATTCTACCCACACACATTTGGAACTCTCCTGGGGTACCCTCACACATATTATTCCCTCATTTAGTGGATATTTTCACAAAAAAGTGAAATTTTCAAAAATCCAGAAAATTGGCTGAAAACGACTAAATATCAAGGACTCATTGGGCGAATCGCTCTGGAACTGAAATCGGAATGCTCTCTCACATTTCCCCTATCTGAAAGTCTGATAAACGGCGGAAAAATGACTAAGTCCCAAAAAAAAATTTTTTTCAACTTTTTTCAATTTTACCCCCGTGGGATATGTATTCTACCCACACACATTTGGAACTCTCCTGGGGTACCCTCACACATATTATTCCCTCATTTAGTGGATATTTTCACAAAAAAGTGAAATTTTCAAAAATCCAGAAAATTGGCTGAAAATGACTAAATATCAAGGACTCATTGGGCGAATCGCTCTGGAACTGAAATCGGAATGCTCACTGACATTTCCCCTATCTGAAAGTCTGATAAACGCCGAAAAATGACTAAGTCCAAAAAAAAATTTGTTCAACTTTTTTCAATTTTACCCCGTGGGATATATATTCTACCCACACACATTTGGAACTCTCCTGGGGTACCCTCACACATATTATTCCCTCATTTAGTGGATATTTTCACAAAAAAGTGAAATTTTCAAAAATCCAGAAAATTGGCTGAAAATGACTAAATATCAAGGACTCATTGGGCGAATCGCTCTGGAACTGAAATCGGAACGCTCACTGACATTTCCCCTATCTGAAAGTCTGATAAACGCCGGAAAAATGACTAAGTCCAAAAAAAAATTTTTTTCAACTTTTTTCAATTTTACCCCCGTGGGATATATATTTTACCCACACACATTTGGAACTCTCCTGGGGTACCCTCACACGTATTATTCCCTCGTTTAGTGGATATTTTCACAAAAAAGTGAAATTTTCAAAAATCAAGAAAATTGGCTGAAAACGACTAAATATCAAGGACTCATTGGGCGAATTGCTCTAGAACTAAAATCGGAACGCTCACTGACATTTCCCCTACCTGAAAGTCTGATAAACGCCGAAAAATGACTAAGTCCAAAAAAAAATTTGTTCAACTTTTTTCAATTTTACCCCCATGGGTTATATATTCTACCCACACACATTTGGAACTCTCCTGGGGTACCCTCACACATATTATTCCCTCATTTAGTGGATATTTTCCCAAAAAAGTAAAATTTTCAAAAATCCAGAAAATTGGCTGAAAACGACTAAATATCAAGGACTCATTGGGCGAATCGCTCTGGAACTGAAATCGTAATGCTCACTCACATTTCCCCTATCTGAAAGTCTGATAAACGCCGGAAAAATGACTAAGTCCAAAAAAAAATTTTTTTAAACTTTTTTCAATTTTACCCCCGTGGGATATATATTTTACCCACACACATTTGGAACTCTCCTGGGGTACCCTCACACATATTATTCCCTCATTTAGTGGATATTTTCACAAAAAAGTGAAATTTTCAAAAATCCAGAAAATTGGCTGAAAATGACTAAATATCAAGGACTCATTGGGCGAATCGCTCTGGAACTGAAATCGGAACGCTCACTGACATTTCCCCTATCTGAAAGTCTGATAAACGCCGAAAAATGACTAAGTCCAAAAAAAAATTTGTTCAACTTTTTTCAATTTTACCCCGTGGGATATATATTCTACCCACACACATTTGGAACTCTCCTGGGGTACCCTCACACATATTATTCCCTCATTTAGTGGATATTTTCACAAAAAAGTGAAATTTTCAAAAATCCAGAAAATTGGCTGAAAACGACTAAATATCAAGGACTCATTGGGCGAATCGCTGGAACTGAAATCGGAATGCTCTCTCACATTTCCCCTATCTGAAAGTCTGATAAACGGCGGAAAAATGACTAAGTCCCAAAAAAAAATTTTTTTCAACTTTTTCAATTTTACCCCCGTGGGATATGTATTCTACCCACACACATTTGGAACTCTCCTGGGGTACCCTCAGACATATTATTCCCTCATTTAGTGGATATTTTCACAAAAAAGTGAAATTTTCAAAAATCCAGAAAATTGGCTGAAAATGACTAAATATCAAGGACTCATTGGGCAAATCGCTCTGGAACTGAAATCGGAATGCTCACTGACATTTCCCCTATCTGAAAGTCTGATAAACGCCGAAAAATGACTAAGTCCAAAAAAAATTTTTTTTCAACTTTTTCAATTTTACCCCCGTGGGTTATATATTCTACCCACACACATTTGGAACTCTCCTGGGGTACCCTCACACATATTATTCCCTCATTTAGTGGATATTTTCACAAAAAAAAGAAATTTTCAAAAATCCAGAAAATTGGCTGAAAATGACTAAATATCAAGGACTCATTGGGCGAATCGCTCTGGAACTGAAATCAGAACGCTCACTGACATTTCCCCTATCTGAAAGTCTGATAAACGCCGAAAAATGACTGAGTCCAAAAAAAAATTTGTTCAACTTTTTTCAATTTTACCCCGTGGGATATATATTCTACCCACACACATTTGGAACTCTCCTGGGGTACCCTCACACGTATTATTCCCTCATTTAGTGGATATTTTCACAAAAAAGTGAAATTTTCAAAAATCCAGAAAATTGGCTGAAAACGGCTAAATATCAAGGACTCATTGGGCGAATCGCTCTGGAACTGAAATCGGAATGCTCACTCACATTTCCCCTATCTGAAAGTCTGATAAACGGCGGAAAAATGACTAAGTCCCAAAAAAAAATTTTTTTCAACTTTTTTCAATTTTACCCCCGTGGGATATATATTCTACCCACACACATTTGGAACTCTCCTGGGGTACCCTCACACATATTATTCCCTCATTTAGTGGATATTTTCCCAAAAAAGTGAAATTTTCAAAAATCCAGAAAATTGGCTGAAAACGACTAAATATCAAGGACTCATTGGGCGAATCGCTCTGGAACTGAAATCGGAATGCTCACTCACATTTCCCCTATCTGAAAGTCTGATAAACGCCGGAAAAATGACTAAGTCCAAAAAAAAATTTTTTTCAACTTTTTTCAATTTTACCCCCGTGGGATATATATTTTACCCACACACATTTGGAACTCTCCTGGGGTACCCTCACACATATTATTCCCTCATTTAGTGGATATTTTCACAAAAAAGTGAAATTTTCAAAAAGCCAGAAAATTGGCTGAAAACGACTAAATATCAAGGACTCATTGGACGAATTGCTCTGGAACTGAAATCGGAACGCTCACTGACATTTCCCCTATCTGAAAGTCTGATAAACGCCGGAAAAATGACTAAGTCCAAAAAAAATTTTTTTTCAACTTTTTTCAATTTTACCCCCGTGGGTTATATATTCTACCCACACACATTTGGAACTCTCCTGGGGTACCCTCACACATATTATTCCCTCATTTAGTGGATATTTTCACAAAAAAGTGAAATTTTCAAAAATCCAGAAAATTGGCTGAAAATGACTAAATATCAAGGACTCATTGGGCGAATCGCTCTGGAACTGAAATCGGAACGCTCACTGACATTTCCCCTATCTGAAAGTCTGATAAACGCCGAAAAATGACTAAGTCCAAAAAAAAATTTGTTCAACTTTTTTCAATTTTACCCCGTGGGATATATATTCTACCCACACACATTTGGAACTCTCCTGGGGTACCCTCACACATATTATTCCCTCATTTAGTGGATATTTTCACAAAAAAGTGAAATTTTCAAAAATCCAGAAAATTGGCTGAAAACGACTAAATATCAAGGACTCATTGGGCGAATCGCTGGAACTGAAATCGGAATGCTCTCTCACATTTCCCCTATCTGAAAGTCTGATAAACGGCGGAAAAATGACTAAGTCCCAAAAAAAAATTTTTTTCAACTTTTTCAATTTTACCCCCGTGGGATATGTATTCTACCCACACACATTTGGAACTCTCCTGGGGTACCCTCACACATATTATTCCCTCATTTAGTGGATATTTTCACAAAAAAGTGAAATTTTCAAAAATCCAGAAAATTGGCTGAAAATGACTAAATATCAAGGACTCATTGGGCGAATCGCTCTGGAACTGAAATCGGAATGCTCACTGACATTTCCCCTATCTGAAAGTCTGATAAACGCCGAAAAATGACTAAGTCCAAAAAAAATTTTTTTTCAACTTTTTTCAATTTTACCCCCGTGGGTTATATATTCTACCCACACACATTTGGAACTCTCCTGGGGTACCCTCACACATATTATTCCCTCATTTAGTGGATATTTTCACAAAAAAGTGAAATTTTCAAAAATCCTGAAAATTGGCTGAAAATGACTAAATATCAAGGACTCATTGGGCGAATCACTCTGGAACTGAAATCAGAACGCTCACTGACATTTCCCCTATCTGAAAGTCTGATAAACGCCGAAAAATGACTGAGTCCAAAAAAAAATTTGTTCAACTTTTTTCAATTTTACCCCGTGGGACATATATTCTACCCACACACAATTGGAACTCTCCTGGGGTACCCTCACACGTATTATTCCCTCATTTAGTGGATATTTTCACAAAAAAGTGAAATTTTCAAAAATCCAGAAAATTGGCTGAAAACGGCTAAATATCAAGGACTCATTGGGCGAATCGCTCTGGAACTGAAATCGGAATGCTCACTCACATTTCCCCTATCTGAAAGTCTGATAAACGTCGGAAAAATGACTAAGTCCCGAAAAAAAAATTTTTTTCAACTTTTTTCAATTTTACCCCCGTGGGATATATATTCTACCCACACACATTTGGAACTCTCCTGGGGTACCCTCACACATATTATTCCCTCATTTAGTGGATATTTTCACAAAAAAGTGAAATTTTCAAAAATCCAGAAAATTGGCTGAAAACGACTAAATATCAAGGACTCATTGGGCGAATCGCTCTGGAACTGAAATCGGAATGCTCACTCACATTTCCCCTATCTGAAAGTCTGATAAACGGCGGAAAAATGACTAAGTCCCAAAAAAAAATTTTTTTCAACTTTTTTCAATTTTACCCCCGTGGGATATATATTTTACCCACACACATTTGGAACTCTCCTGGGGTACCCTCACACGTATTATTCCCCTTTTTTAGTGGATATTTTCACAAAAAAGTGAAATTTTCAAAAATCCAGAAAATTGGCTGAAAACGACTAAATATCAAGGACTCATTGGGCGAATCGCTCAGGAACTGAAATCGGAATGCTCACTCACATTTCCCCTATCTGAAAGTCTGATAAACGGCGGAAAAATGACTAAGTCCCAAAAAAAATTTTTTTTCAACTTTTTTCAATTTTACCCCCGTGGGATATATATTTTACCCACAGAGATTTGGAACTCTCCTGGGGTACCCTCACACGTATTATTCCCCTTTTTTAGTGGATATTTTCACAAAAAAGTGAAATTTTCAAAAATCCAGAAAATTGGCTGAAAACGACTAAATATCAAGGACTCATTGGGCGAATCGCTCTGGAACTGAAATCAGAATGCTCACTGACATTTCCCCTATCTGAAAGTCTGATAAACGCCGGAAAAATGACTAAGTCCAAAAAAAAATTTTTTTCAACTTTTTTCAATTTTACCCCCGTGGGATATATATTTTACCCACACACATTTGGAACTCTCCTGGGGTACCCTCACACCTATTATTCCCTCGTTTAGTGGATATTTTCACAAAAAAGTGAAATTTTCAAAAATCAAGAAAATTGGCTGAAAACGACTAAATATCAAGGACTCATTGGACGAATTGCTCTGGAACTGAAATCGGAACGCTCACTGACATTTCCCCTATCTGAAAGTCTGATAAACGCCGGAAAAATGACTAAGTCCAAAAAAAAATTTTTTTCAACTTTTTTCAATTTTACCCCCGTGGGTTATATATTCTACCCACACACATTTGGAACTCTCCTGGGGTACCCTCACACATATTATTCCCTCATTTAGTGGATATTTTCACAAAAAAGTGAAATTTTCAAAAATCCAGAAAATTGGCTGAAAATGACTAAATATCAAGGACTCATTGGGCGAATCGCTCTGGAACTGAAATCGGAACGCTCACTGACATTTCCCCTATCTGAAAGTCTGATAAACGCCGAAAAATGACTAAGTCCCAAAAAAAATTTGTTCAACTTTTTTCAATTTTACCCCGTGGGATATATATTCTACCCACACACATTTGGAACTCTCCTGGGGTACCCTCACACATATTATTCCCTCATTTAGTGGATATTTTCACAAAAAAGTGAAATTTTCAAAAATCCAGAAAATTGTCTGAAAACGACTAAATATCAAGGGCTCATTGGGCGAATCGCTCTGGAACTGAAATCGGAATGCTCACTCACATTTCCCCTATCTGAAAGTCTGATAAACGGCGGAAAAATGACTAAGTCCCCAAAAAAAATTTTTTTCAACTTTTTTCAATTTTACCCCCGTGGGATATATATTCTACCCACACACATTTGGAACTCTCCTGGGGTACCCTCACACATATTATTCCCTCATTTAGTGGATATTTTCACAAAAAAGTGAAATTTTCAAAAATCCAGAAAATTGGCTGAAAATGACTAAATATCAAGGACACATTGGGCGAATCGCTCTGGAACTGAAATCAGAACGCTCACTGACATTTCCCCTATCTGAAAGTCTGATAAACGCCGAAAAATGACTAAGTCCAAAAAAAAAATTGTTCAACTTTTTTCAATTTTACCCCGTGGGATATATATTCTACCCACACACATTTGGAACTCTCCTGGGGTACCCTCACACATATTATTCCCTCATTTAGTGGATATTTTCACAAAAAAGTGAAATTTTCAAAAATCCAGAAAATTGGCTGAAAACGACTAAATATCAAGGACTCATTGGGCGAATCGCTCTGGAACTGAAATCGGAATGCTTACTCACATTTCCCCTATCTGAAAGTCTGATAAACGCCGGAAAAATGACTAAGTCCAAAAAAAAATTTTTTTAAACTTTTTTCAATTTTACCCCCGTGGGATATATATTTTACCCACACACATTTGGAACTCTCCTGGGGTACCCTCACACATATTATTCCCTCATTTAGTGGATATTTTCACAAAAAAGTGAAATTTTCAAAAATCCAGAAAATTGGCTGAAAATGACTAAATATCAAGGACTCATTGGGCGAATCGCTCTGGAACTGAAATCAGAACGCTCACTGACATTTCCCCTATCTGAAAGTCTGATAAACGCCGGAAAAATGACTAAGTCCAAAAAAAAATTTTTTTCAACTTTTTTCAATTTTACCCCCGTGGGATATATATTTTACCCACACACATTTGGAACTCTCCTGGGGTACCCTCACACGTATTATTCCCCTTTTTTAGTGGATATTTTCACAAAAAAGTGAAATTTTCAAAAATCCAGAAAATTGGCTGAAAACGACTAAATATCAAGGACTCATTGGGCGAATCGCTCTGGAACTGAAATCGGAATGCTCACTCACATTTCCCCTATCTGAAAGTCTGATAAACGGCGGAAAAATGACTAAGTCCCAAAAAAAAATTTTTTTCAACTTTTTTCAATTTTACCCCCGTGGGATATATATTCTACCCACACACATTTGGAACTCTCCTGGGGTACCCTCACACATATTATTCCCTCATTTAGTGGATATTTTCACAAAAAAGTGAAATTTTCAAAAATCCAGAAAATTGGCTGAAAATGACTAAATATCAAGGACTCATTGGGCGAATCGCTCTGGAACTGAAATCAGAACGCTCACTGACATTTCCCCTATCTAAAAGTCTGATAAACGCCGGAAAAATGACTAAGTCCAAAAAAAAATTTTTTTCAACTTTTTTCAATTTTACCTCTGTGGGATATATATTTTACCCACACACATTTGGAACTCTCCTGGGGTACCCTCACACATATTATTCCCTCGTTTAGTGGATATTTTCACAAAAAAGTGAAATTTTCAAAAATCAAGAAAATTGGCTGAAAACGACTAAATATCAAGGACTCATTGGGCGAATTGCTCTAGAACTAAAATCGGAACGCTCACTGACATTTCCCCTATCTGAAAGTCTGATAAACGCCGAAAAATGACTAAGTCCAAAAAAAAATTTGTTCAACTTTTTTCAATTTTACCCCCATGGGTTATATATTCTACCCACACACATTTGGAACTCTCCTGGGGTACCCTCACACATATTATTCCCTCATTTAGTGGATATTTTCCCAAAAAAGTGAAATTTTCAAAAATCCAGAAAATTGGCTGAAAACGACTAAATATCAAGGACTCATTGGGCGAATCGCTCTGGAACTGAAATCGTAATGCTCACTCACATTTCCCCTATCTGAAAGTCTGATAAACGCCGGAAAAATGACTAAGTCCAAAAAAAAATTTTTTTAAACTTTTTTCAATTTTACCCCCGTGGGATATATATTTTACCCACACACATTTGGAACTCTCCTGGGGTACCCTCACACATATTATTCCCTCATTTAGTGGATATTTTCACAAAAAAGTGAAATTTTCAAAAAGCCAAAAAATTGGCTGAAAACGACTAAATATCAAGGACTCATTGGACGAATTGCTCTGGAACTGAAATCGGAACGCTCACTGACATTTCCCCTATCTGAAAGTGTGATAAACGCCGGAAAAATGACTAAGTCCAAAAAAAATTTTTTTTCAACTTTTTTCAATTTTACCCCCGTGGGATATATATTCTACCCACACACATTTGGAACTCTCCTGGGGTACCCTCACACATATTATTCCCTCATTTAGTGGATATTTTCACAAAAAAGTGAAATTTTCAAAAATCCAGAAAATTGGCTGAAAATGACTAAATATCAAGGACTCATTGGGCGAATCGCTCTGGAACTGAAATCAGAACGCTCACTGACATTTCCCCTATCTGAAAGTCTGATAAACGCCGGAAAAATGACTAAGTCCAAAAAAAATTTTTTTTCAACTTTTTTCAATTTTACCCCCGTGGGATATATATTTTACCCACAGACATTTGGAACTCTCCTGGGGTACCCTCACACGTATTATTCCCCTTTTTTAGTGGATATTTTCACAAAAAAGTGAAATTTTCAAAAATCCAGAAAATTGGCTGAAAACGACTAAATATCAAGGACTCATTGGGCGAATCGCTCTGGAACTGAAATCGGAACGCTCACTGACATTTCCCCTATCTGAAAGTCTGATAAACGCCGGAAAAATGACTAAGTCCAAAAAAAATTTTTTTTCAACTTTTTTCAATTTTACCCCCGTGGGATATATATTTTACCCACAGACATTTGGAACTCTCCTGGGGTACCCTCACACGTATTATTCCCCTTTTTTAGTGGATATTTTCACAAAAAAGTGAAATTTTCAAAAATCCAGAAAATTGGCTGAAAACGACTAAATATCAAGGACTCATTGGGCGAATCGCTCTGGAACTGAAATCGGAACGCTCACTGACATTTCCCCTATCTGAAAGTCTGATAAACGCCGGAAAAATGACTAAGTCCAAAAAAAAATTTTTTTCAACTTTTTTCAATTTTACCCCCGTGGGTTATATATTCTACCCACACACATTTGGAACTCTCCTGGGGTACCCTCACACATATTATTCCCTCATTTAGTGGATATTTTCACAAAAAAGTGAAATTTTCAAAAATCCAGAAAATTGGCTGAAAATGACTAAATATCAAGGACTCATTGGGCGAATCGCTCTGGAACTGAAATCGGAACGCTCACTGACATTTCCCCTATCTGAAAGTCTGATAAACGCCGAAAAATGACTAAGTCCCAAAAAAAATTTGTTCAACTTTTTTCAATTTTACCCCGTGGGATATATATTCTACCCACACACATTTGGAACTCTCCTGGGGTACCCTCACACATATTATTCCCTCATTTAGTGGATATTTTCACAAAAAAGTGAAATTTTCAAAGATCCAGAAAATTGTCTGAAAACGACTAAATATCAAGGGCTCATTGGGCGAATCGCTCTGGAACTGAAATCGGAATGCTCACTCACATTTCCCCTATCTGAAAGTCTGATAAACGGCGGAAAAATGACTAAGTCCCAAAAAAAAATTTTTTTCAACTTTTTTCAATTTTACCCCCGTGGGATATATATTTTACCCACACACATTTGGAACTCTCCTGGGGTACCCTCACACATATTATTCCCTCATTTAGTGGATATTTTCAAAAAAAAGTGAAATTTTCAAAAATCCAGAAAATTGGCTGAAAATGACTAAATATCAAGGACTCATTGGGCGAATCGCTCTGGAACTGAAATCAGAACGCTCACTGACATTTCCCCTATCTGAAAGTCTGATAAACGCCGGAAAAATGACTAAGTCCAAAAAAAAATTTTTTTCAACTTTTTTCAATTTTACCCCCGTGGGATATATATTTTACCCACACACATTTGGAACTCTCCTGGGGTACCCTCACACGTATTATTCCCCTTTTTTAGTGGATATTTTCACAAAAAAGTGAAATTTTCAAAAATCCAGAAAATTGGCTGAAAACGACTAAATATCAAGGACTCATTGGGCGAATCGCTCTGGAACTGAAATCGGAATGCTCACTCACATTTCCCCTATCTGAAAGTCTGAAAAACGGCGGAAAAATGACTAAGTCCCAAAAAAAAATTTTTTTCAACTTTTTTCAATTTTACCCCCGTGGGATATATATTCTACCCACACACATTTGGAACTCTCCTGGGGTACCCTCACACATATTATTCCCTCATTTAGTGGATATTTTCACAAAAAAGTGAAATTTTCAAAAATCAAGAAAATTGGCTGAAAACGACTAAATATCAAGGACCCATTGGGCAAATTGCTCTAGAACTAAAATCGGAACGCTCACTGACATTTCCCCTATCTGAAAGTCTGATAAACGCCGAAAAATGACTAAGTCCAAAAAAAAATTTGTTCAACTTTTTTCAATTTTACCCCCATGGGTTATATATTCTACCCACACACGTTTGGAACTCTCCTGGGGTACCCTCACACATATTATTCCCTCATTTAGTGGATATTTTCCCAAAAAAGTGAAATTTTCAAAAATCCAGAAAATTGGCTGAAAACGACTAAATATCAAGGACTCATTGGGCGAATCGCTCTGGAACTGAAATCGTAATGCTCACTCACATTTCCCCTATTTGAAAGTCTGATAAACGCCGGAAAAATGACTAAGTCCAAAAAAAAATTTTTTTAAACTTTTTTCAATTTTACCCCCGTGGGATATATATTTTACCCACACACATTTGGAACTCTCCTGGGGTACCCTCACACATATTATTCCCTCATTTAGTGGATATTTTCACAAAAAAGTGAAATTTTCAAAAAGCCAGAAAATTGGCTGAAAACGACTAAATATCAAGGACTCATTGGGCGAATCGCTCTGGAACTGAAATCGTAATGCTCACTCACATTTCCCCTATCTGAAAGTCTGATAAACGCCGGAAAAATGACTAAGTCCAAAAAAAAATTTTTTTAAACTTTTTTCAATTTTACCCCCGTGGGATATATATTTTACCCACACACATTTGGAACTCTCCTGGGGTACCCTCACACATATTATTCCCTCATTTAGTGGATATTTTCACAAAAAAGTGAAATTTTCAAAAAGCCAGAAAATTGGCTGAAAACGACTAAATATCAAGGACTCATTGGACGAATTGCTCTGGAACTGAAATCGGAACGCTCACTGACATTTCCCCTATCTGAAAGTCTGATAAACGCCGGAAAAATGACTAAGTCCAAAAAATATTTTTTTTCAACTTTTTTCAATTTTACCCCCGTGGGATATATATTCTACCCACACACATTTGGAACTCTCCTGGGGTACCCTCACACATATTATTCCCTCATTTAGTGGATATTTTCACAAAAAAGTGAAATTTTCAAAAATCCAGAAAATTGGCTGAAAATGACTAAATATCAAGGACTCATTGGGCGAATCGCTCTGGAACTGAAATCAGAACGCTCACTGACATTTCCCCTATCTGAAAGTCTGATAAATGCCGGAAAAATGACTAAGTCCAAAAAAAATTTTTTTTCAACTTTTTTCAATTTTACCCCCGTGGGATATATATTTTACCCACAGACATTTGGAACTCTCCTGGGGTACCCTCACACGTATTATTCCCCTTTTTTAGTGGATATTTTCACAAAAAAGTGAAATTTTCAAAAATCCAGAAAATTGGCTGAAAATGTCTAAATATCAAGGACTCATTGGGCGAATCGCTCTGGAACTGAAATCGGAACGCTCACTGACATTTCCCCTATCTGAAAGTCTGATAAACGCCGAAAAATGACTAAGTCCCAAAAAAAATTTGTTCAACTTTTTTCAATTTTACCCCGTGGGATATATATTCTACCCACACACATTTGGAACTCTCCTGGGGTACCCTCACACATATTATTCCCTCATTTAGTGGATATTTTCACAAAAAAGTGAAATTTTCAAAGATCCAGAAAATTGTCTGAAAACGACTAAATATCAAGGGCTCATTGGGCGAATCGCTCTGGAACTGAAATCGGAATGCTCACTCACATTTCCCCTATCTGAAAGTCTGATAAACGGCGGAAAAATGACTAAGTCCCAAAAAAAAATTTTTTTCAACTTTTTTCAATTTTACCCCCGTGGGATATATATTCTACCCACACACATTTGGAACTCTCCTGGGGTACCCTCACACATATTATTCCCTCATTTAGTGGATATTTTCACAAAAAAGTGAAATTTTCAAAAATCCAGAAAATTGGCTGAAAATGACTAAATATCAAGGACACATTGGGCGAATCGCTCTGGAACTGAAATCAGAACGCTCACTGACATTTCCCCTATCTGAAAGTCTGATAAACGCCGAAAAATGACTAAGTCCAAAAAAAAAATTGTTCAACTTTTTTCAATTTTACCCCGTGGGATATATATTCTACCCACACACATTTGGAACTCTCCTGGGGTACCCTCACACATATTATTCCCTCATTTAGTGGATATTTTCACAAAAAAGTGAAATTTTCAAAAATCCAGAAAATTGGCTGAAAACGACTAAATATCAAGGACTCATTGGGCGAATCGCTCTGGAACTAAAATCGGAATGCTCACTCACATTTCCCCTATCTGAAAGTCTGATAAACGCCGGAAAAATGACTAAGTCCCAAAAAAAATTTTTTTAAACTTTTTTCAATTTTACCCCCGTGGGATATATATTTTACCCACACACATTTGGAACTCTCCTGGGGTACCCTCACACATATTATTCCCTCATTTAGTGGATATTTTCACAAAAAAGTGAAATTTTCAAAAATCCAGAAAATTTGCTGAAAACGACTAAATATCAAGGACTCATTGGACGAATTGCTCTGGAACTGAAATCGGAACGCTCACTGACATTTCCCCTATCTGAAAGTCTGATAAACGCCGGAAAAATGACTAAGTCCAAAAAAAATTTTTTTTCAACTTTTTTCAATTTTACCCCCGTGGGTTATATATTCTACCCACACACATTTGGAACTCTCCTGGGGTACCCTCACACATATTATTCCCTCATTTAGTGGATATTTTCCCAAAAAAGTGAAATTTTCAAAAATCCAGAAAATTGGCTGAAAATGACTAAATATCAAGGACTCATTGGGCGAATCGCTCTGGAACTGAAATCAGAACGCTCACTGACATTTCCCCTATCTGAAAGTCTGATAAACGCCGGAAAAATGACTAAGTCCAAAAAAAAATTTTTTTCAACTTTTTTCAATTTTACCCCCGTGGGATATATATTTTACCCACAGACATTTGGAACTCTCCTGGGGTACCCTCACACGTATTATTCCCCTTTTTTAGTGGATATTTTCACAAAAAAGTGAAATTTTCAAAAATCCAGAAAATTGGCTGAAAATGTCTAAATATCAAGGACTCATTGGGCGAATCGCTCTGGAACTGAAATCGGAACGCTCACTGACATTTCCCCTATCTGAAAGTCTGATAAACGCCGAAAAATGACTAAGTCCCAAAAAAAATTTGTTCAACTTTTTTCAATTTTACCCCGTGGGATATATATTCTACCCACACACATTTGGAACTCTCCTGGGGTACCCTCACACATATTATTCCCTCATTTAGTGGATATTTTCACAAAAAAGTGAAATTTTCAAAGATCCAGAAAATTGTCTGAAAACGACTAAATATCAAGGGCTCATTGGGCGAATCGCTCTGGAACTGAAATCGGAATGCTCACTCACATTTCCCCTATCTGAAAGTCTGATAAACGGCGGAAAAATGACTAAGTCCCAAAAAAAAATTTTTTTCAACTTTTTTCAATTTTACCCCCGTGGGATATATATTCTACCCACACACATTTGGAACTCTCCTGGGGTACCCTCACACATATTATTCCCTCATTTAGTGGATATTTTCACAAAAAAGTGAAATTTTCAAAAATCCAGAAAATTGGCTGAAAATGACTAAATATCAAGGACACATTGGGCGAATCGCTCTGGAACTGAAATCAGAACGCTCACTGACATTTCCCCTATCTGAAAGTCTGATAAACGCCGAAAAATGACTAAGTCCAAAAAAAAAATTGTTCAACTTTTTTCAATTTTACCCCGTGGGATATATATTCTACCCACACACATTTGGAACTCTCCTGGGGTACCCTCACACATATTATTCCCTCATTTAGTGGATATTTTCACAAAAAAGTGAAATTTTCAAAAATCCAGAAAATTGGCTGAAAACGACTAAATATCAAGGACTCATTGGGCGAATCGCTCTGGAACTAAAATCGGAATGCTCACTCACATTTCCCCTATCTGAAAGTCTGATAAACGCCGGAAAAATGACTAAGTCCCAAAAAAAATTTTTTTAAACTTTTTTCAATTTTACCCCCGTGGGATATATATTTTACCCACACACATTTGGAACTCTCCTGGGGTACCCTCACACATATTATTCCCTCATTTAGTGGATATTTTCACAAAAAAGTGAAATTTTCAAAAATCCAGAAAATTTGCTGAAAACGACTAAATATCAAGGACTCATTGGACGAATTGCTCTGGAACTGAAATCGGAACGCTCACTGACATTTCCCCTATCTGAAAGTCTGATAAACGCCGGAAAAATGACTAAGTCCAAAAAAAATTTTTTTTCAACTTTTTTCAATTTTACCCCCGTGGGTTATATATTCTACCCACACACATTTGGAACTCTCCTGGGGTACCCTCACACATATTATTCCCTCATTTAGTGGATATTTTCCCAAAAAAGTGAAATTTTCAAAAATCCAGAAAATTGGCTGAAAATGACTAAATATCAAGGACTCATTGGGCGAATCGCTCTGGAACTGAAATCAGAACGCTCACTGACATTTCCCCTATCTGAAAGTCTGATAAACGCCGGAAAAATGACTAAGTCCAAAAAAAAATTTTTTTCAACTTTTTTCAATTTTACCCCCGTGGGATATATATTTTACCCACACACATTTGGAACTCTCCTGGGGTACCCTCACACATATTATTCCCTCGTTTAGTGGATATTTTCACAAAAAAGTGAAATTTTCAAAAATCAAGAAAATTGGCTGAAAACGACTAAATATCAAGGACTCATTGGACGAATTGCTCTGGAACTGAAATCGGAACGCTCACTGACATTTCCCCTATCTGAAAGTCTGATAAACGCCGAAAAATGACTAAGTCCAAAAAAAAATTTGTTCAACTTTTTTCAATTTTACCCCGTGGGATATATATTCTACCCACACACATTTGGAACTCTCCTGGGGTACCCTCACTCATATTATTCCCTCATTTAGTGGATATTTTCACAAAAAAGTGAAATTTTCAAAAATCCAGAAAATTGTCTGAAAACGACTAAATATCAAGGACTCATTGGGCGAATCGCTCTGGAACTGAAATCGGAATGCTCACTCACATTTCCCCTATCTGAAAGTCTGATAAACGGCGGAAAAATGACTAAGTCCCAAAAAAAAATTTTTTTCAACTTTTTTCAATTTTACCCCCGTGGGATATATATTCTACCCACACACATTTGGAACTCTCCTGGGGTACCCTCACACGTATTATTCCCCTTTTTTAGTGGATATTTTCACAAAAAAGTGAAATTTTCAAAAATCCAGAAAATTGGCTGAAAATGTCTAAATATCAAGGACTCATTGGGCGAATCGCTCTGGAACTGAAATCGGAACGCTCACTGACATTTCCCCTATCTGAAAGTCTGATAAACGCCGAAAAATGACTAAGTCCCAAAAAAAATTTGTTCAACTTTTTTCAATTTTACCCCGTGGGATATATATTCTACCCACACACATTTGGAACTCTCCTGGGGTACCCTCACACATATTATTCCCTCATTTAGTGGATATTTTCACAAAAAAGTGAAATTTTCAAAGATCCAGAAAATTGTCTGAAAACGACTAAATATCAAGGGCTCATTGGGCGAATCGCTCTGGAACTGAAATCGGAATGCTCACTCACATTTCCCCTATCTGAAAGTCTGATAAACGGCGGAAAAATGACTAAGTCCCAAAAAAAAATTTTTTTCAACTTTTTTCAATTTTACCCCCGTGGGATATATATTCTACCCACACACATTTGGAACTCTCCTGGGGTACCCTCACACATATTATTCCCTCATTTAGTGGATATTTTCACAAAAAAGTGAAATTTTCAAAAATCCAGAAAATTGGCTGAAAATGACTAAATATCAAGGACACATTGGGCGAATCGCTCTGGAACTGAAATCAGAATGCTCACTGACATTTCCCCTATCTGAAAGTCTGATAAACGCCGAAAAACGACTAAGTCCAAAAAAAAAATTGTTCAACTTTTTTCAATTTTACCCCGTGGGATATATATTCTACCCACACACATTTGGAACTCTCCTGGGGTACCCTCACACATATTATTCCCTCATTTAGTGGATATTTTCACAAAAAAGTGAAATTTTCAAAAATCCAGAAAATTGGCTGAAAACGACTAAATATCAAGGACTCATTGGGCGAATCGCTCTGGAACTGAAATCGGAATGCTCACTCACATTTCCCCTATCTGAAAGTCTGATAAACGCCGGAAAAATGACTAAGTCCCAAAAAAAATTTTTTTAAACTTTTTTCAATTTTACCCCCGTGGGATATATATTTTACCCACACACATTTGGAACTCTCCTGGGGTACCCTCACACATATTATTCCCTCATTTAGTGGATATTTTCACAAAAAAGTGAAATTTTCAAAAATCCAGAAAATTTGCTGAAAACGACTAAATATCAAGGACTCATTGGACGAATTGCTCTGGAACTGAAATCGGAATGCTCACTGACATTTCCCCTATCTGAAAGTCTGATAAACGCCGGAAAAATGACTAAGTCCAAAAAAAATTTTTTTTCAACTTTTTTCAATTTTACCCCCGTGGGTTATATATTCTACCCACACACATTTGGAACTCTCCTGGGGTACCCTCACACATATTATTCCCTCATTTAGTGGATATTTTCCCAAAAAAGTGAAATTTTCAAAAATCCAGAAAATTGGCTGAAAATGACTAAATATCAAGGACTCATTGGGCGAATCGCTCTGGAACTGAAATCAGAACGCTCACTGACATTTCCCCTATCTGAAAGTCTGATAAACGCCGGAAAAATGACTAAGTCCAAAAAAAAATTTTTTTCAACTTTTTTCAATTTTACCCCCGTGGGATATATATTTTACCCACACACATTTGGAACTCTCCTGGGGTACCCTCACACATATTATTCCCTCGTTTAGTGGATATTTTCACAAAAAAGTGAAATTTTCAAAAATCAAGAAAATTGGCTGAAAACGACTAAATATCAAGGACTCATTGGACGAATTGCTCTGGAACTGAAATCGGAACGCTCACTGACATTTCCCCTATCTGAAAGTCTGATAAACGCCGAAAAATGACTAAGTCCAAAAAAAAATTTGTTCAACTTTTTTCAATTTTACCCCGTGGGATATATATTCTACCCACACACATTTGGAACTCTCCTGGGGTACCCTCACACATATTATTCCCTCATTTAGTGGATATTTTCACAAAAAAGTGAAATTTTCAAAAATCCAGAAAATTGTCTGAAAACGACTAAATATCAAGGACTCATTGGGCGAATCGCTCTGGAACTGAAATCGGAATGCTCACTCACATTTCCCCTATCTGAAAGTCTGATAAACGGCGGAAAAATGACTAAGTCCCAAAAAAAAATTTTTTTCAACTTTTTTCAATTTTACCCCCGTGGGATATATATTCTACCCACACACATTTGGAACTCTCCTGGGGTACCCTCACACATATTATTCCCTCATTTAGTGGATATTTTCACAAAAAAGTGAAATTTTCAAAAATCCAGAAAATTGGCTGAAAATGACTAAATATCAAGGACTCATTGGGCGAATCGCTCTGGAACTGAAATCAGAACGCTCACTGACATTTCCCCTATCTGAAAGTCTGATAAACGCCGAAAAATGACTAAGTCCAAAAAAAAATTTGTTCAACTTTTTTCAATTTTACCCCGTGGGATATATATTCTACCCACACACATTTGGAACTCTCCTGGGGTACCCTCACACATATTATTCCCTCATTTAGTGGATATTTTCACAAAAAAGTGAAATTTTCAAAGATCCAGAAAATTGTCTGAAAACGACTAAATATCAAGGGCTCATTGGGCGAATCGCTCTGGAACTGAAATCGGAATGCTCACTCACATTTCCCCTATCTGAAAGTCTGATAAACGGCGGAAAAATGACTAAGTCCCAAAAAAAAATTTTTTTCAACTTTTTTCAATTTTACCCCCGTGGGATATATATTCTACCCACACACATTTGGAACTCTCCTGGGGTACCCTCACACATATTATTCCCTCATTTAGTGGATATTTTCACAAAAAAGTGAAATTTTCAAAAATCCAGAAAATTGGCTGAAAATGACTAAATATCAAGGACACATTGGGCGAATCGCTCTGGAACTGAAATCAGAACGCTCACTGACATTTCCCCTATCTGAAAGTCTGATAAACGCCGAAAAACGACTAAGTCCAAAAAAAAAATTGTTCAACTTTTTTCAATTTTACCCCGTGGGATATATATTCTACCCACACACATTTGGAACTCTCCTGGGGTACCCTCACACATATTATTCCCTCATTTAGTGGATATTTTCACAAAAAAGTGAAATTTTCAAAAATCCAGAAAATTGGCTGAAAACGACTAAATATCAAGGACTCATTGGGCGAATCGCTCTGGAACTGAAATCGGAATGCTCACTCACATTTCCCCTATCTGAAAGTCTGATAAACGCCGGAAAAATGACTAAGTCCCAAAAAAAATTTTTTTAAACTTTTTTCAATTTTACCCCCGTGGGATATATATTTTACCCACACACATTTGGAACTCTCCTGGGGTACCCTCACACATATTATTCCCTCATTTAGTGGATATTTTCACAAAAAAGTGAAATTTTCAAAAATCCAGAAAATTTGCTGAAAACGACTAAATATCAAGGACTCATTGGACGAATTGCTCTGGAACTGAAATCGGAACGCTCACTGACATTTCCCCTATCTGAAAGTCTGATAAACGCCGGAAAAATGACTAAGTCCAAAAAAAATTTTTTTTCAACTTTTTTCAATTTTACCCCCGTGGGTTATATATTCTACCCACACACATTTGGAACTCTCCTGGGGTACCCTCACACATATTATTCCCTCATTTAGTGGATATTTTCCCAAAAAAGTGAAATTTTCAAAAATCCAGAAAATTGGCTGAAAATGACTAAATATCAAGGACTCATTGGGCGAATCGCTCTGGAACTGAAATCAGAACGCTCACTGACATTTCCCCTATCTGAAAGTCTGATAAACGCCGGAAAAATGACTAAGTCCAAAAAAAAATTTTTTTCAACTTTTTTCAATTTTACCCCCGTGGGATATATATTTTACCCACACACATTTGGAACTCTCCTGGGGTACCCTCACACATATTATTCCCTCGTTTAGTGGATATTTTCACAAAAAAGTGAAATTTTCAAAAATCAAGAAAATTGGCTGAAAACGACTAAATATCAAGGACTCATTGGACGAATTGCTCTGGAACTGAAATCGGAACGCTCACTGACATTTCCCCTATCTGAAAGTCTGATAAACGCCGAAAAATGACTAAGTCCAAAAAAAAATTTGTTCAACTTTTTTCAATTTTACCCCGTGGGATATATATTCTACCCACACACATTTGGAACTCTCCTGGGGTACCCTCACACATATTATTCCCTCATTTAGTGGATATTTTCACAAAAAAGTGAAATTTTCAAAAATCCAGAAAATTGTCTGAAAACGACTAAATATCAAGGACTCATTGGGCGAATCGCTCTGGAACTGAAATCGGAATGCTCACTCACATTTCCCCTATCTGAAAGTCTGATAAACGGCGGAAAAATGACTAAGTCCCAAAAAAAAATTTTTTTCAACTTTTTTCAATTTTACCCCCGTGGGATATATATTCTACCCACACACATTTGGAACTCTCCTGGGGTACCCTCACACATATTATTCCCTCATTTAGTGGATATTTTCACAAAAAAGTGAAATTTTCAAAAATCCAGAAAATTGGCTGAAAATGACTAAATATCAAGGACTCATTGGGCGAATCGCTCTGGAACTGAAATCAGAACGCTCACTGACATTTCCCCTATCTGAAAGTCTGATAAACGCCGAAAAATGACTAAGTCCAAAAAAAAATTTGTTCAACTTTTTTCAATTTTACCCCGTGGGATATATATTCTACCCACACACATTTGGAACTCTCCTGGGGTACCCTCACACATATTATTCCCTCATTTAGTGGATATTTTCACAAAAAAGTGAAATTTTCAAAAATCCAGAAAATTTGCTGAAAACGACTAAATATCAAGGACTCATTGGACGAATTGCTCTGGAACTGAAATCGGAACGCTCACTGACATTTCCCCTATCTGAAAGTCTGATAAACGCCGGAAAAATGACTAAGTCCAAAAAAAATTTTTTTTCAACTTTTTTCAATTTTACCCCCGTGGGTTATATATTCTACCCACACACATTTGGAACTCTCCTGGGGTACCCTCACACATATTATTCCCTCATTTAGTGGATATTTTCCCAAAAAAGTGAAATTTTCAAAAATCCAGAAAATTGGCTGAAAATGACTAAATATCAAGGACTCATTGGGCGAATCGCTCTGGAACTGAAATCAGAACGCTCACTGACATTTCCCCTATCTGAAAGTCTGATAAACGCCGGAAAAATGACTAAGTCCAAAAAAAAATTTTTTTCAACTTTTTTCAATTTTACCCCCGTGGGATATATATTTTACCCACACACATTTGGAACTCTCCTGGGGTACCCTCACACATATTATTCCCTCGTTTAGTGGATATTTTCACAAAAAAGTGAAATTTTCAAAAATCAAGAAAATTGGCTGAAAACGACTAAATATCAAGGACTCATTGGACGAATTGCTCTGGAACTGAAATCGGAACGCTCACTGACATTTCCCCTATCTGAAAGTCTGATAAACGCCGAAAAATGACTAAGTCCAAAAAAAAATTTGTTCAACTTTTTTCAATTTTACCCCGTGGGATATATATTCTACCCACACACATTTGGAACTCTCCTGGGGTACCCTCACTCATATTATTCCCTCATTTAGTGGATATTTTCACAAAAAAGTGAAATTTTCAAAAATCCAGAAAATTGTCTGAAAACGACTAAATATCAAGGACTCATTGGGCGAATCGCTCTGGAACTGAAATCGGAATGCTCACTCACATTTCCCCTATCTGAAAGTCTGATAAACGGCGGAAAAATGACTAAGTCCCAAAAAAAAATTTTTTTCAACTTTTTTCAATTTTACCCCCGTGGGATATATATTCTACCCACACACATTTGGAACTCTCCTGGGGTACCCTCACACGTATTATTCCCCTTTTTTAGTGGATATTTTCACAAAAAAGTGAAATTTTCAAAAATCCAGAAAATTGGCTGAAAATGTCTAAATATCAAGGACTCATTGGGCGAATCGCTCTGGAACTGAAATCGGAACGCTCACTGACATTTCCCCTATCTGAAAGTCTGATAAACGCCGAAAAATGACTAAGTCCCAAAAAAAATTTGTTCAACTTTTTTCAATTTTACCCCCGTGGGATATATATTCTACCCACACACATTTGGAACTCTCCTGGGGTACCCTCACACATATTATTCCCTCATTTAGTGGATATTTTCACAAAAAAGTGAAATTTTCAAAAATCCAGAAAATTGGCTGAAAATGACTAAATATCAAGGACACATTGGGCGAATCGCTCTGGAACTGAAATCAGAACGCTCACTGACATTTCCCCTATCTGAAAGTCTGATAAACGCCGAAAAACGACTAAGTCCAAAAAAAAAATTGTTCAACTTTTTTCAATTTTACCCCGTGGGATATATATTCTACCCACACACATTTGGAACTCTCCTGGGGTACCCTCACACATATTATTCCCTCATTTAGTGGATATTTTCACAAAAAAGTGAAATTTTCAAAAATCCAGAAAATTGGCTGAAAACGACTAAATATCAAGGACTCATTGGGCGAATCGCTCTGGAACTGAAATCGGAATGCTCACTCACATTTCCCCTATCTGAAAGTCTGATAAACGCCGGAAAAATGACTAAGTCCCAAAAAAAATTTTTTTAAACTTTTTTCAATTTTACCCCCGTGGGATATATATTTTACCCACACACATTTGGAACTCTCCTGGGGTACCCTCACACATATTATTCCCTCATTTAGTGGATATTTTCACAAAAAAGTGAAATTTTCAAAAATCCAGAAAATTTGCTGAAAACGACTAAATATCAAGGACTCATTGGACGAATTGCTCTGGAACTGAAATCGGAACGCTCACTGACATTTCCCCTATCTGAAAGTCTGATAAACGCCGGAAAAATGACTAAGTCCAAAAAAAATTTTTTTTCAACTTTTTTCAATTTTACCCCCGTGGGTTATATATTCTACCCACACACATTTGGAACTCTCCTGGGGTACCCTCACACATATTATTCCCTCATTTAGTGGATATTTTCCCAAAAAAGTGAAATTTTCAAAAATCCAGAAAATTGGCTGAAAATGACTAAATATCAAGGACTCATTGGGCGAATCGCTCTGGAACTGAAATCAGAACGCTCACTGACATTTCCCCTATCTGAAAGTCTGATAAACGCCGGAAAAATGACTAAGTCCAAAAAAAAATTTTTTTCAACTTTTTTCAATTTTACCCCCGTGGGATATATATTTTACCCACACACATTTGGAACTCTCCTGGGGTACCCTCACACATATTATTCCCTCGTTTAGTGGATATTTTCACAAAAAAGTGAAATTTTCAAAAATCAAGAAAATTGGCTGAAAACGACTAAATATCAAGGACTCATTGGACGAATTGCTCTGGAACTGAAATCGGAACGCTCACTGACATTTCCCCTATCTGAAAGTCTGATAAACGCCGAAAAATGACTAAGTCCAAAAAAAAATTTGTTCAACTTTTTTCAATTTTACCCCGTGGGATATATATTCTACCCACACACATTTGGAACTCTCCTGGGGTACCCTCACACATATTATTCCCTCATTTAGTGGATATTTTCACAAAAAAGTGAAATTTTCAAAAATCCAGAAAATTGTCTGAAAACGACTAAATATCAAGGACTCATTGGGCGAATCGCTCTGGAACTGAAATCGGAATGCTCACTCACATTTCCCCTATCTGAAAGTCTGATAAACGGCGGAAAAATGACTAAGTCCCAAAAAAAAATTTTTTTCAACTTTTTTCAATTTTACCCCCGTGGGATATATATTCTACCCACACACATTTGGAACTCTCCTGGGGTACCCTCACACATATTATTCCCTCATTTAGTGGATATTTTCACAAAAAAGTGAAATTTTCAAAAATCCAGAAAATTGGCTGAAAATGACTAAATATCAAGGACTCATTGGGCGAATCGCTCTGGAACTGAAATCAGAACGCTCACTGACATTTCCCCTATCTGAAAGTCTGATAAACGCCGAAAAATGACTAAGTCCAAAAAAAAATTTGTTCAACTTTTTTCAATTTTACCCCGTGGGATATATATTCTACCCACACACATTTGGAACTCTCCTGGGGTACCCTCACACATATTATTCCCTCATTTAGTGGATATTTTCACAAAAAAGTGAAATTTTCAAAAATCCAGAAAATTGGCTGAAAACGACTAAATATCAAGGACTCATTGGGCGAATCGCTCTGGAACTGAAATCGTAATGCTCACTCACATTTCCCCTATCTGAAAGTCTGATAAACGCCGGAAAAATGACTAAGTCCAAAAAAAAATTTTTTTAAACTTTTTTCAATTTTACCCCCGTGGGATATATATTTTACCCACACACATTTGGAAATCTCCTGGGGTACCCTCACACATATTATTCCCTCATTTAGTGGATATTTTCACAAAAAAGTGAAATTTTCAAAAATCCAGAAAATTGGCTGAAAACAACTAAATATCAAGGACTCATTGGGCGAATCGCTCTGGAACTGAAATCGTAATGCTCACTCACATTTCCCCTATCTGAAAGTCTGATAAACGCCGGAAAAATGACTAAGTCCAAAAAAAAATTTTTTTAAACTTTTTTCAATTTTACCCCCGTGGGATATATATTTTACCCACACACATTTGGAACTCTCCTGGGGTACCCTCACACATATTATTCCCTCATTTAGTGGATATTTTCACAAAAAAGTGAAATTTTCAAAAATCCAGAAAATTGGCTGAAAACGACTAAATATCAAGGACTCATTGGACGAATTGCTCTGGAACTGAAATCGGAACGCTCACTGACATTTCCCCTATCTGAAAGTCTGATAAACGCCGAAAAATGACTAAGTCCAAAAAAAAATTTGTTCAACTTTTTTCAATTTTACCCCGTGGGATATATATTCTACCCAAACACATTTGGAACTCTCCTGGGGTACCCTCACACATATTATTCCCTCATTTAGTGGATATTTTCACAAAAAAGTGAAATTTTCAAAAATCCAGAAAATTGTCTGAAAACGACTAAATATCAAGGAGTCATTGGGCGAATCGCTCTGGAACTGAAATCGGAATGCTCACTCACATTTCCCCTATCTGAAAGTCTGATAAACGGCGGAAAAATGACTAAGTCCCAAAAAAAAAATTTTTTCAACTTTTTTCAATTTTACCCCCGTGGGATATATATTTTACCCACACACATTTGGAACTCTCCTGGGGTACCCTCACACATATTATTCCCTCATTTAGTGGATATTTTCACAAAAAAGTGAAATTTTCAAAAATCCAGAAAATTGGCTGAAAACGACTAAATATCAAGGACTCATTGGACGAATTGCTCTGGAACTGAAATTGGAACGCTCACTGACATTTCCCCTATCTGAAAGTCTGATAAACGCCGGAAAAATGACTAAGTCCAAAAAAAATTTTTTTTCAACTTTTTTCAATTTTACCCCCGTGGGTTATATATTCTACCCACACACATTTGGAACTCTCCTGGGGTACCCTCACACATATTATTCCCTCATTTAGTGGATATTTTCACAAAAAAGTGAAATTTTCAAAAATCCAGAAAATTGTCTGAAAACGACTAAATATCAAGGACTCATTGGGCGAATCGCTCTGGAACTGAAATCGGAATGCTCACTCACATTTCCCCTATCTGAAAGTCTGATAAACGGCGGAAAAATGACTAAGTCCCAAAAAAAAATTTTTTTCAACTTTTTTCAATTTTACCCCCGTGGGATATATATTCTACCCACACACATTTGGAACTCTCCTGGGGTACCCTCACACATATTATTCCCTCATTTAGTGGATATTTTCACAAAAAAGTGAAATTTTCAAAAATCCAGAAAATTGGCTGAAAACGACTAAATATCAAGGACTCATTGGGCGAATCACTCTGGAACTGAAATCGTAATGCTCACTCACATTTCCCCTATCTGAAAGTCTGATAAACGCCGGAAAAATGACTAAGTCCAAAAAAAAATTTTTTTAAACTTTTTTCAATTTTACCCCCGTGGGATATATATTTTACCCACACACATTTGGAACTCTCCTGGGGTACCCTCACACATATTATTCCCTCATTTAGTGGATATTTTCACAAAAAAGTGAAATTTTCAAAAATCCAGAAAATTGGCTGAAAACGACTAAATATCAAGGACTCATTGGACGAATTGCTCTGGAACTGAAATTGGAACGCTCACTGACATTTCCCCTATCTGAAAGTCTGATAAACGGCGGAAAAATGACTAAGTCCAAAAAAAAATTTTTTTCAACTTTTTTCAATTTTACCCCCGTGGGATATATATTTTACCCACACACATTTGGAACTCTCCTGGGGTACCCTCACACATATTATTCCCTCATTTAGTGGATATTTTCACAAAAAAGTGAAATTTTCAAAAATCCAGAAAATTGGCTGAAAACGACTAAATATCAAGGACTCATTGGGCGAATTGCTCTGAAACTGAAATCGGAACGCTCACTGACATTTCCCCTATCTGAAAGTCTGATAAACGGCGGAAAAATGACTAAGTCCAAAAAAAATTTTTTTAAAACTTTTTTCAATTTTACCCCCGTGGGATATATATTTTACCCACACACATTTGGAACTCTCCTGGGGTACCCTCACACATATTATTCCCTCATTTAGTGGATATTTTCACAAAAAAGTGAAATTTTCAAAAATCCAGAAAATTGGCTGAAAACGACTAAATATCAAGGACTCATTGGGCGAATCGCTCTGGAACTGAAATCGGAACGCTCACTGACATTTCCCCTATCTGAAAGTCTGATAAACGGCGGAAAAATGACTAAGTCCAAAAAAAAATTTTTTTAAACTTTTTTCAATTTTACACCCGTGGGATATATATTTTACCCACACACATTTGGAACTCTCCTGGGGTACCCTCACACATATTATTCCCTCATTTAGTGGATATTTTCACAAAAAAGTGAAATTTTCAAAAATCCAGAAAATTGGCTGAAAACGACTAAATATCAAGGACTCATTGGACGAATTGCTCTGGAACTGAAATCGGAACGCTCACTGACATTTCCCCTATCTGAAAGTCTGATAAACGCCGAAAAATGACTTAGTCCAAAAAAAAATTTGTTCAACTTTTTTCAATTTTACCCCGTGGGATATATATTCTACCCACACACATTTGGAACTCTCCTGGGGTACCCTCACACATATTATTCCCTCATTTAGTGGATATTTTCACAAAAAAGTGAAATTTTCAAAAATCCAGAAAATTGTCTGAAAACGACTAAATATCAAGGACTCATTGGGCGAATCGCTCTGGAACTGAAATCGGAATGCTCACTCACATTTCCCCTATCTGAAAGTCTGATAAACGGCGGAAAAATGACTAAGTCCCAAAAAAAAATTTTTTTCAACTTTTTTCAATTTTACCCCCGTGGGATATATATTCTACCCACACACATTTGGAACTCTCCTGGGGTACCCTCACACATATTATTCCATCATTTAGTGGATATTTTCACAAAAAAGTGAAATTTTCAAAAATCCAGAAAATTGGCTGAAAATGACTAAATATCAAGGACTCATTGGGCGAATCGCTCTGGAACTGAAATCAGAACGCTCACTGACATTTCCCCTATCTGAAAGTCTGATAAACGCCGAAAAATGACTAAGTCCAAAAAAAAATTTGTTCAACTTTTTTCAATTTTACCCCGTGGGATATATATTCTACCCACACACATTTGGAACTCTCCTGGGGTACCCTCACACATATTATTCCCTCATTTAGTGGATATTTTCACAAAAAAGTGAAATTTTCAAAAATCCAGAAAATTGGCTGAAAACGACTAAATATCAAGGACTCATTGGGCGAATCGCTCTGGAACTGAAATCGTAATGCTCACTCACATTTCCCCTATCTGAAAGTCTGATAAACGCCGGAAAAATGACTAAGTCCAAAAAAAAATTTTTTTAAACTTTTTTCAATTTTACCCCCGTGGGATATATATTTTACCCACACACATTTGGAACTCTCCTGGGGTACCCTCACACATATTATTCCCTCATTTAGTGGATATTTTCACAAAAAAGTGAAATTTTCAAAAATCCAGAAAATTGGCTGAAAACGACTAAATATCAAGGACTCATTGGACGAATTGCTCTGGAACTGAAATCGGAATGCTCACTGACATTTCCCCTATCTGAAAGTCTGATAAACGCCGGAAAAATGACTAAGTCCAAAAAAATTTTTTTTTCAACTTTTTTCAATTTTACCCCCGTGGGTTATATATTCTACCCACACACATTTGGAACTCTCCTGGGGTACCCTCACACATATTATTCCCTCATTTAGTGGATATTTTCACAAAAAAGTGAAATTTTCAAAAATCCAGATAATTGGCTGAAAACGACTAAATATCAAGGACTCATTGGGCGAATCGCTCTGGAACTGAAATCGTAATGCTCACTCACATTTCCCCTATCTGAAAGTCTGATAAACGCCGGAAAAATGACTAAGTCCAAAAAAAAATTTTTTTAAACTTTTTTCAATTTTACCCCCGTGGGATATATATTTTACCCACACACATTTGGAACTCTCCTGGGGTACCCTCACACATATTATTCCCTCATTTAGTGGATATTTTCACAAAAAAGTGAAATTTTCAAAAATCCAGAAAATTGGCTGAAAACGACTAAATATCAAGGACTCATTGGACAAATTGCTCTGGAACTGAAATCGGAACGCTCACTGACATTTCCCCTATCTGAAAGTCTGATAAACGCCGAAAAATGACTAAGTCCAAAAAAAAATTTGTTCAACTTTTTTCAATTTTACCCCGTGGGATATATATTCTACCCACACACATTTGGAACTCTCCTGGGGTACCCTCACACATATTATTCCCTCATTTAGTGGATATTTTCACAAAAAAGTGAAATTTTCAAAAATCCAGAAAATTGGCTGAAAACGACTAAATATCAAGGACTCATTGGACGAATTGCTCTGGAACTGAAATCGGAATGCTCACTGACATTTCCCCTATCTGAAAGTCTGATAAACGCCGGAAAAATGACTAAGTCCAAAAAAATTTTTTTTTCAACTTTTTTCAATTTTACCCCCGTGGGTTATATATTCTACCCACACACATTTGGAACTCTCCTGGGGTACCCTCACACATATTATTCCCTCATTTAGTGGATATTTTCACAAAAAAGTGAAATTTTCAAAAATCCAGAAAATTGGCTGAAAACGACTAAATATCAAGGACTCATTGGGCGAATCGCTCTGGAACTGAAATCGTAATGCTCACTCACATTTCCCCTATCTGAAAGTCTGATAAACGCCGGAAAAATGACTAAGTCCAAAAAAAAATTTTTTTAAACTTTTTTCAATTTTACCCCCGTGGGATATATATTTTACCCACACACATTTGGAACTCTCCTGGGGTACCCTCACACATATTATTCCCTCATTTAGTGGATATTTTCACAAAAAAGTGAAATTTTCAAAAATCCAGAAAATTGGCTGAAAACGACTAAATATCAAGGACTCATTGGACAAATTGCTCTGGAACTGAAATCGGAACGCTCACTGACATTTCCCCTATCTGAAAGTCTGATAAACGCCGAAAAATGACTAAGTCCAAAAAAAAATTTGTTCAACTTTTTTCAATTTTACCCCGTGGGATATATATTCTACCCACACACATTTGGAACTCTCCTGGGGTACCCTCACACATATTATTCCCTCATTTAGTGGATATTTTCACAAAAAAGTGAAATTTTCAAAAATCCAGAAAATTGTCTGAAAACGACTAAATATCAAGGACTCATTGGGCGAATCGCTCTGGAACTGAAATCGGAATGCTCACTCACATTTCCCCTATCTGAAAGTCTGATAAACGGCGGAAAAATGACTAAGTCCCAAAAAAAAATTTTTTTCAACTTTTTTCAATTTTACCCCCGTGGGATATATATTCTACCCACACACATTTGGAACTCTCCTGGGGTACCCTCACACATATTATTCCCTCATTTAGTGGATATTTTCACAAAAAAGTGAAATTTTCAAAAATCCAGAAAATTGGCTGAAAACGACTAAATATCAAGGACTCATTGGGCGAATCGCTCTGGAACTGAAATCGTAATGCTCACTCACATTTCCCCTATCTGAAAGTCTGATAAACGCCGGAAAAATGACTAAGTCCAAAAAAAAATTTTTTTAAACTTTTTTCAATTTTACCCCCGTGGGATATATATTTTACCCACACACATTTGGAACTCTCCTGGGGTACCCTCACACATATTATTCCCTCATTTAGTGGATATTTTCACAAAAAAGTGAAATTTTCAAAAATCCAGAAAATTGGCTGAAAACGACTAAATATCAAGGACTCATTGGGCGAATCGCTCTGGAACTGAAATCGGAACGCTCACTGACATTTCCCCTATCTGAAAGTCTGATAAACGCCGAAAAATGACTAAGTCCCAAAAAAATTTTTTTTCAACTTTTTTCAATTTTACCCCCGTGGGATATATATTTTACCCACACACATTTGGAACTCTCCTGGGGTACCCTCACACATATTATTCCCTCATTTAGTGGATATTTTCACAAAAAAGTGAAATTTTCAAAAATCCAGAAAATTGGCTGAAAACGACTAAATATCAAGGACTCATTGGGCGAATCGCTCTGGAACTGAAATCGTAATGCTCACTCACATTTCCCCTATCTGAAAGTCTGATAAACGGCGGAAAAATGACTAAGTCCCAAAAAAATTTTTTTTAAACTTTTTTCAATTTTACCCCCGTGGGATATATGTTTTACCCACACACATTTGGAACTCTCCTGGGGTACCCTCACACATATTATTCCCTCATTTAGTGGATATTTTCCCAAAAAAGTGAAATTTTCAAAAATCCAGAAAATTGGCTGAAAACGACTAAATATCAAGGACTCATTGGGCGAATCGCTCTGGAACTGAAATCGTAATGCTCACTCACATTTCCCCTATCTGAAAGTCTGATAAACGGCGGAAAAATGACTAAGTCCAAAAAAAATTTTTTTCAACTTTTTTCAATTTTACCCCCGTGGGATATATATTCTACCCACACACATTTGGAACTCTCCTGGGGTACCCTCACACATATTATTCCCTCGTTTAGTGGATATTTTCACAAAAAAGTGAAATTTTCAAAAATCCAGAAAATTGGCTGAAAACGACTAAATATCAAGGACTCATTGGGCGAATTGCTCTGGAACTGAAATCGGAACGCTCACTGACATTTCCCCTATCTGAAAGTCTGATAAACGCCGGAAAAATGACTAAGTCCAAAAAAAAATTTTTTTCAACTTTTTTCAATTTTACCCCGTGGGATATATATTCTACCCACACACATTTGGAACTCTCCTGTGGTACCCTCACACATATTATTCCCTCATTTAGTGGATATTTTCACAAAAAAGTGAAATTTTCAAAAATCCAGAAAATTGGCTGAAAACGACTAAATATCAAGGACTCATTGGGCGAATCGCTCTGGAACTGAAATCGTAATGCTCACTCACATTTCCCCTATCTGAAAGTCTGATAAACGGCGGAAAAATGACTAAGTCCAAAAAAAAATTTTTTTAAACTTTTTTCAATTTTACCCCCGTGGGATATATATTTTACCCACACACATTTGGAACTCTCCTGGGGTACCCTCACACATATTATTCCCTCATTTAGTGGATATTTTCACAAAAAAGTGAAATTTTCAAAAATCCAGAAAATTGGCTGAAAACGACTAAATATCAAGGACTCATTGGGCGAATTGCTCTGGAACTGAAATCGGAACGCTCACTGACATTTCCCCTATCTGAAAGTCTGGTAAACGCCGGAAAAATGACTAAGTCCAAAAAAATTTTTTTTTCAACTTTTTTCAATTTTACCCCGTGGGATATATATTCTACCCACACACATTTGGAACTCTCCTGGGGTACCCTCACACATATTATTCCCTCATTTAGTGGATATTTTTACAAAAAAGTGAAATTTTCAAAAATCCAGAAAATTGGCTGAAAACGACTAAATATCAAGGACTCATTGGGCGAATTGCTCTGCAACTGAAATCGGAACGCTCACTGACATTTCCCCTATCTGAAAGTCTGATAAACGCCGGAAAAATGACTAAGTCCAAAAAAAATTTTTTTTCAACTTTTTTCAATTTTACCCCGTGGGATATATATTCTACCACACACATTTGGAACTCTCCTGGGGTACCCTCACACATATTATTCCCTCATTTAGTGGATATTTTCACAAAAAAGTGAAATTTTCAAAAATCCAGAAAATTGGCTGGAAATGACTAAATATCAAGGACTCATTGGGCGAATCGCTCTGGAACTGAAATCGGAACACTCACTGACATTTCCCCTATCTGAAAGTCTAATAAACGCCGGAAAAATGACTAAGTCCAAAAAAAAATTTGTTCAACTTTTTTCAATTTTACCCCTGTGGGATATATATTCTACCCACACACATTTGGAACTCTCCTGGGGTACACTCACACATATTATTCCCTCATTTAGTGGATATTTTCACAAAAAAGTGAAATTTTCAAAAATCCAGAAAATTGGCTGAAAACGACTAAATATCAAGGACTCATTGGGCGAATTGCTCTGGAACTGAAATCGGAACACTCACTGACATTTCCCCTATCTGAAAGTCTGATAAACGGCGGAAAAATGACTAAGTCCAAAAAAAATTTTTTTTCAACTTTTTTCAATTTTACCCCGAGGGATATATATTCTACCCACACACATTTGGAACTCTCCTGGGGTACCCTCACACATATTATTCCCTCGTTTAGTGGATATTTTCCCAAAAAAGTGAAATTTTCAAAAATCCAGAAAATTGGCTGAAAACGACTAAATATCAAGGACTCATTGGGCGAATCGCTCTGGAACTGAAATCGTAATGCTCACTCACATTTCCCCTATCTGAAAGTCTGATAAACGGCGGAAAAATGACTAAGTCCAAAAAAAATTTTTTTCAACTTTTTTCAATTTTACCCCCGTGGGATATATATTCTACCCACACACATTTGGAACTCTCCTGGGGTACCCTCACACATATTATTCCCTCGTTTAGTGGATATTTTCACAAAAAAGTGAAATTTTCAAAAATCCAGAAAATTGGCTGAAAACGACTAAATATCAAGGACTCATTGGGCGAATTGCTCTGGAACTGAAATCAGAACGCTCACTGACATTTCCCCTATCTGAAAGTCTGATAAATGCCAGAAAAATGACTAAGTCCAAAAAAAAATTTGTTCAACTTTTTTCAATTTTACCCCCGTGGGATATATATTCTACCCACACACATTTGGAACTCTCCTGGGGTACCCTCACACATATTATTCCCTCATTTAGTGGATATTTTCACAAAAAAGTGACATTTTCAAAAATCCAGAAAATTGGCTGAAAACGACTAAATATCAAGGACTCATTGGGCGAATTGCTCTGGAACTGAAGTCGGAACGCTCACTGACATTTCCCCGATCTGAAAGTCTGATAAATGCCGGAAAAATGACTAAGTCCAAAAAAAAATTTGTTCAACTTTTTTCAATTTTACCCCCGTGGGATATATATTCTACCCACACACATTTGGAACTCTCCTGGGGTACCCTCACACATATTATTCCCTCATTTAGTGGATATTTTCACAAAAAAGTGAAATTTTCAAAAATCCAGAAAATTGGCTGAAAACGACTAAATATCAAGGACTCATTGGGCGAATTGCTCTGGAACTGAAATCGGAACGCTCACTGACATTTCCCCTATCTGAAAGTCTGATAAACGCCGGAAAAATGACTAAGTCCAAAAAAAAATTTTTTTCAACTTTTTTCAATTTTACCCCGTGGGATATATATTCTACCCACACACATTTGGAACTCTCCTGTGGTACCCTCACACATATTATTCCCTCATTTAGTGGATATTTTCACAAAAAAGTGAAATTTTCAAAAATCCAGAAAATTGGCTGAAAACGACTAAATATCAAGGACTCATTGGGCGAATCGCTCTGGAACTGAAATCGTAATGCTCACTCACATTTCCCCTATCTGAAAGTCTGATAAACGGCGGAAAAATGACTAAGTCCAAAAAAAAATTTTTTTAAACTTTTTTCAATTTTACCCCCGTGGGATATATAGTTTACCCACACACATTTGGAACTCTCCTGGGGTACCCTCACACATATTATTCCCTCGTTTAGTGGATATTTTCACAAAAAAGTGAAATTTTCAAAAATCCAGAAAATTGGCTGAAAACGACTAAATATCAAGGACTCATTGGGCGAATTGCTCTGGAACTGAAATCGGAACGCTCACTGACATTTCCCCTATCTGAAAGTCTGATAAATGCCAGAAAAATGACTAAGTCCAAAAAAAAATTTGTTCAACTTTTTTCAATTTTACCCCCGTGGAATATATATTCTACCCACACACATTTGGAACTCTCCTGGGGTACCCTCACACATATTATTCCCTCATTTAGTGGATATTTTCACAAAAAAGTGACATTTTCAAAAATCCAGAAAATTGGCTGAAAACGACTAAATATCAAGGACTCATTGGGCGAATTGCTCTGGAAATGAAATCGGAACGCTCACTGACATTTCCCCGATCTGAAAGTCTGATAAACGCCGGAAAAATGACTAAGTCCAAAAAAAATTTTTTTTCAACTTTTTTCAATTTTACCCCGTGGGATATATATTCTACCCACACACATTTGGAACTCTCCTGGGGTACCCTCACACATATTATTCCCTCGTTTAGTGGATATTTTCACAAAAAAGTGAAATTTTCAAAAATCCAGAAAATTGGCTGAAAACGACTAAATATCAAGGACTCATTGGGTGAATTGCTCTGCAACTGAAATCGGAACGCTCACTGACATTTCCCCTATCTGAAAATCTGATAAATGCCGGAAAAATGACTAAGTCCAAAAAAAATTTTTTTTCAACTTTTTTCAATTTTACCCCGTGGGATATATATTCTACCCACACACATTTGGAACTCTCCTGGGGTACCCTCACACATATTATTCCCTCATTTAGTGGATATTTTCACAAAAAAGTGAAATTTTCAAAAATCCAGAAAATTGGCTGGAAATGACTAAATATCAAGGACTCATTGGGCGAATCGCTCTGGAACTGAAATCGGAACACTCACTGACATTTCCCCTATCTGAAAGTCTAATAAACGCCGGAAAAATGACTAAGTCCAAAAAAAAATTTGTTCAACTTTTTTCAATTTTACCCCTGTGGGATATATATTCTACCCACACACATTTGGAACTCTCCTGGGGTACCCTCACACATATTATTCCCTCATTTAGTGGATATTTTCACAAAAAAGTGAAATTTTCAAAAATCCAGAAAATTGGCTGAAGACGACTAAATATCAAGGACTCATTGGGCGAATTGCTCTGGAACTGAAATCGGAACGCTCACTGACATTTCCCCTATCTGAAAGTCTGGTAAACGCCGGAAAAATGACTAAGTCCAAAAAAATTTTTTTTTCAACTTTTTTCAATTTTACCCCGTGGGATATATATTCTACCCACACACATTTGGAACTCTCCTGGGGTACCCTCACACATATTATTCCCTCATTTAGTGGATATTTTTACAAAAAAGTGAAATTTTCAAAAATCCAGAAAATTGGCTGAAAACGACTAAATATCAAGGACTCATTGGGCGAATTGCTCTGCAACTGAAATCGGAACGCTCACTGACATTTCCCCTATCTGAAAGTCTGATAAACGCCGGAAAAATGACTAAGTCCAAAAAAAATTTTTTTTCAACTTTTTTCAATTTTACCCCGTGGGATATATATTCTACCCACACACATTTGGAACTCTCCTGGGGTACCCTCACACATATTATTCCCTCATTTAGTGGATATTTTCACAAAAAAGTGAAATTTTCAAAAATCCAGAAAATTGGCTGGAAATGACTAAATATCAAGGACTCATTGGGCGAATCGCTCTGGAACTGAAATCGGAACACTCACTGACATTTCCCCTATCTGAAAGTCTAATAAACGCCGGAAAAATGACTAAGTCCAAAAAAAAATTTGTTCAACTTTTTTCAATTTTACCCCTGTGGGATATATATTCTACCCACACACATTTGGAACTCTCCTGGGGTACCCTCACACATATTATTCCCTCATTTAGTGGATATTTTCACAAAAAAGTGAAATTTTCAAAAATCCAGAAAATTGGCTGAAAACGACTAAATATCAAGGACTCATTGGGCGAATTGCTCTGGAACTGAAATCGGAACGCTCACTGACATTTCCCCTATCTGAAAGTCTGGTAAACGCCGGAAAAATGACTAAGTCCAAAAAAATTTTTTTTTCAACTTTTTTCAATTTTACCCCGTGGGATATATATTCTACCCACACACATTTGGAACTCTCCTGGGGTACCCTCACACATATTATTCCCTCATTTAGTGGATATTTTTACAAAAAAGTGAAATTTTCAAAAATCCAGAAAATTGGCTGAAAACGACTAAATATCAAGGACTCATTGGGCGAATTGCTCTGCAACTGAAATCGGAACGCTCACTGACATTTCCCCTATCTGAAAGTCTGATAAACGCCGGAAAAATGACTAAGTCCAAAAAAAATTTTTTTTCAACTTTTTTCAATTTTACCCCGTGGGATATATATTCTACCACACACATTTGGAACTCTCCTGGGGTACCCTCACACATATTATTCCCTCATTTAGTGGATATTTTCACAAAAAAGTGAAATTTTCAAAAATCCAGAAAATTGGCTGGAAATGACTAAATATCAAGGACTCATTGGGCGAATCGCTCTGGAACTGAAATCGGAACACTCACTGACATTTCCCCTATCTGAAAGTCTAATAAACGCCGGAAAAATGACTAAGTCCAAAAAAAAATTTGTTCAACTTTTTTCAATTTTACCCCTGTGGGATATATATTCTACCCACACACATTTGGAACTCTCCTGGGGTACACTCACACATATTATTCCCTCATTTAGTGGATATTTTCACAAAAAAGTGAAATTTTCAAAAATCCAGAAAATTGGCTGAAAACGACTAAATATCAAGGACTCATTGGGCGAATTGCTCTGGAACTGAAATCGGAACACTCACTGACATTTCCCCTATCTGAAAGTCTGATAAACGGCGGAAAAATGACTAAGTCCAAAAAAAATTTTTTTTCAACTTTTTTCAATTTTACCCCGAGGGATATATATTCTACCCACACACATTTGGAACTCTCCTGGGGTACCCTCACACATATTATTCCCTCGTTTAGTGGATATTTTCCCAAAAAAGTGAAATTTTCAAAAATCCAGAAAATTGGCTGAAAACGACTAAATATCAAGGACTCATTGGGCGAATCGCTCTGGAACTGAAATCGTAATGCTCACTCACATTTCCCCTATCTGAAAGTCTGATAAATGCCAGAAAAATGACTAAGTCCAAAAAAAAATTTGTTCAACTTTTTTCAATTTTACCCCCGTGGGATATATATTCTACCCACACACATTTGGAACTCTCCTGGGGTACCCTCACACATATTATTCCCTCATTTAGTGGATATTTTCACAAAAAAGTGACATTTTCAAAAATCCAGAAAATTGGCTGAAAACGACTAAATATCAAGGACTCATTGGGCGAATTGCTCTGGAACTGAAGTCGGAACGCTCACTGACATTTCCCCGATCTGAAAGTCTGATAAATGCCGGAAAAATGACTAAGTCCAAAAAAAAATTTGTTCAACTTTTTTCAATTTTACCCCCGTGGGATATATATTCTACCCACACACATTTGGAACTCTCCTGGGGTACCCTCACACATATTATTCCCTCATTTAGTGGATATTTTCACAAAAAAGTGAAATTTTCAAAAATCCAGAAAATTGGCTGAAAACGACTAAATATCAAGGACTCATTGGGCGAATTGCTCTGGAACTGAAATCGGAACGCTCACTGACATTTCCCCTATCTGAAAGTCTGATAAACGCCGGAAAAATGACTAAGTCCAAAAAAAAATTTTTTTCAACTTTTTTCAATTTTACCCCGTGGGATATATATTCTACCCACACACATTTGGAACTCTCCTGTGGTACCCTCACACATATTATTCCCTCATTTAGTGGATATTTTCACAAAAAAGTGACATTTTCAAAAATCCAGAAAATTGGCTGAAAACGACTAAATATCAAGGACTCATTGGGCGAATTGCTCTGGAAATGAAATCGGAACGCTCACTGACATTTCCCCGATCTGAAAGTCTGATAAACGCCGGAAAAATGACTAAGTCCAAAAAAAATTTTTTTTCAACTTTTTTCAATTTTACCCCGTGGGATATATATTCTACCCACACACATTTGGAACTCTCATGGGGTACCCTCACACAAATTATTCCCTCGTTTAGTGGATATTTTCACAAAAAAGTGAAATTTTCAAAAATCCAGAAAATTGGCTGAAAACGACTAAATATCAAGGACTCATTGGGCGAATTGCTCTGGAACTGAAATCGGAACGCTCACTGACATTTCCCCGATCTGAAAGTCTGATAAACGCCGGAAAAATGACTAAGTCCAAAAAAAATTTTTTTTCAACTTTTTTCAATTTTACCCCGTGGGATATATATTCTACCCACACACATTTGGAACTCTCCTGGGGTACCCTCACACATATTATTCCCTCGTTTAGTGGATATTTTCACAAAAAAGTGAAATTTTCAAAAAAAATCCAGAAAATTGGCTGAAAACGACTAAATATCAAGGACTCATTGGGCGAATTGCTCTGGAACTGAAATCGGAACGCTCACTGACATTTCCCCTATCTGAAAGTCTGATAAACGCCGGAAAAATGACTAAGTCCAAAAAAAATTTTTTTTCAACTTTTTTCAATTTTACCCCGTGGGATATATATTCTACCCACACACATTTGGAACTCTCCTGGGGTACCCTCACACATATTATTCCCTCATTTAGTGGATATTTTCACAAAAAAGTGAAATTTTCAAAAATCCAGAAAATTGGCTGAAAACGACTAAATATCAAGGACTCATTGGGCGAATCGCTCTGGAACTGAAATCGGAACGCTCACTGACATTTCCCCTATCTGAAAGTCTAATAAACGCCGGAAAAATGACTAAGTCCAAAAAAAAATTTGTTCAACTTTTTTCAATTTTACCCCGTGGGATATACATTCTACCCACACACATTTGGAACTCTCCTGGGGTACCCTCACACATATTATTCCCTCATTTAGTGGATATTTTCACAAAAAAGTGAAATTTTCAAAAATCCAGAAAATTGGCTGAAAACGACTAAATATCAAGGACTCATTGGGCGAATCGCTCTGGAACTGAAATCGGAACGCTCACTGACATTTCCCCTATCTGAAAGTCTGATAAACGCCGGAAAAATGACTAAGTCCAAAAAAAATTTTTTTTCAACTTTTTTCAATTTTACCCCGTGGGATATATAATCTACCCACACACATTTGGAACTCTCCTGGGGTACCCTCACACATATTATTCCGTCGTTTAGTGGATATTTTCACAAAAAAGTGAAATTTTCAAAAATCCAGAAAATTGGCTGAAAACGACTAAATATCAAGGACTCATTGGGCGAATTGCTCTGGAACTGAAATCGAAACGCTCACTGACATTTCCCCTATCTGAAAGTCTGATAAACGCCGGAAAAATGACTAAGTCCAATAAAAAAAATTTTTCAACTTTTTTCAATTTTACCCCGTGGGATATACATTCTACCCACACACCTTTGGAACTCTCCTGGGGTACCCTCACACATATTATTCCCTCGTTTAGTGGATATTTTCACAAAAAAGTGAAATTTTCAAAAATCCAGAAAATTGGCTGAAAACGACTAAATATCAAGGACTCATTGGGCGAATTGCTCTGGAACTGAAATCGGAACGCTCACTGACATTTTCCCTATCTGAAAGTCTGATAAACGCCGGAAAAATGACTAAGTCCAATAAAAAAAATTTTTCAACTTTTTTCAATTTTACCCCGTGGGATATACATTCTACCCACACACCTTTGGAACTCTCCTGGGGTACCCTCACACATATTATTCCCTCGTTTAGTGGATATTTTCACAAAAAAGTGAAATTTTCAAAAATCCAGAAAATTGGCTGAAAACGACTAAATATCAAGGACTCATTGGGCGAATTGCTCTGGAACTGAAATCGGAACGCTCACTGACATTTCCCCTATCTGAAAGTCTGATAAACGCCGGAAAAATGACTAAGTCCAAAAAAAATTTTTTTTCAACTTTTTTCAATTTTACCCCGTGGGATATATATTCTACCCACACACATTTGGAACTCTCCTGGGGTACCCTCACACATATTATTCCCTCATTTAGTGGATATTTTCACAAAAAAGTTAAATTTTCAAAAATCCAGAAAATTGGCTGAAAACGACTAAATATCAAGGACTCATTGGGTGAATCGCTCTGGAACTGAAATCGGAACGCTCACTGACATTTCCCCTATCTGAAAGTCTGATAAACGCCGGAAAAATGACTAAGTCCAAAAAAAATTTTTTTTCAACTTTTTTCAATTTTACCCCGTGGGATATATATTCTACCCACACACATTTGGAACTCTCCTGGGGTACCCTCACACATATTATTCCGTCATTTAGTGGATATTTTCACAAAAAAGTGAAATTTTCAAAAATCCAGAAAATTGGCTGAAAACGACTAAATATCAAGGACTCATTGGGCGAATTGCTCTGGAACTGAAATTGGAACGCTCACTGACATTTCCCCTATCTGAAAGTCTGATAAACGCCGGAAAAATGACTAAGTCCAATAAAAAAAATTTTTCAACTTTTTTCAATTTTACCCCGTGGGATATACATTCTACCCACACACCTTTGGAACTCTCCTGGGGTACCCTCACACATATTATTCCCTCATTTAGTGGATATTTTCACAAAAAAGTGAAATTTTCAAAAATCCAGAAAATTGGCTGAAAATGACTAAATATCAAGGACTCATTGGGCGAATCGCTCTGGAACTGAAATCGGAACGCTCACTGACATTTCCGCTATCTGAAAGTCTGATAAACGCCGGAAAAATGACTAAGTCCAAAAAAAAATTTGTTCAACTTTTTTCAATTTTACCCCCGTGGGATATATATTCTACCCACACACATTTGGAACTCTCCTGGGGTACCCTCACACATATTATTCCCTCATTTAGTGGATATTTTCACAAAAAAGTGAAATTTTCAAAAATCCAGAAAATTGGCTGAAAATGACTAAATATCAAGGACTCAATGGGCGAATCGCTCTGGAACTGAAATCGGAACGCTCACTGACATTTCCCCTATCTGAAAGTCTGATAAACGGCGGAAAAATGACTAAGTCCAAAAAAAATTTTGTTCAACTTTTTTCAATTTTACCCCGTGGGATATATATTCTACCCACACACATTTGGAACTCTCATGGGGTACCCTCACACAAATTATTCCCTCGTTTAGTGGATATTTTCACAAAAAAGTGAAATTTTCAAAAATCCAGAAAATTGGCTGAAAACGACTAAATATCAAGGACTCATTGGGCGAATTGCTCTGGAACTGAAATCGGAACACTCACTGACATTTCCCCGATCTGAAAGTCTGATAAACGCCGGAAAAATGACTAAGTCCAAAAAAAATTTTTTTTCAACTTTTTTCAATTTTACCCCGTGGGATATATATTCTACCCACACACATTTGGAACTCTCCTGGGGTACCCTCACACATATTATTCCCTCGTTTAGTGGATATTTTCACAAAAAAGTGAAATTTTCAAAAAAAATCCAGAAAATTGGCTGAAAACGACTAAATATCAAGGACTCATTGGGCGAATTGCTCTGGAACTGAAATCGGAATGCTCACTGACATTTCCCCTATCTGAAAGTCTGATAAATGCCGGAAAAATGACTAAGTCCAAAAAAAAATTTGTTCAACTTTTTTCAATTTTACCCCCGTGGGATATATATTCTACCCATACATTTGGAACTCTCCTGGGGTACCCTCACACATATTATTCCCTCATTTAGTGGATATTTTCACAAAAAAGTGAAATTTTCAAAAATCCAGAAAATTGGCTGAAAACGACTAAATATCAAGGACTCATTGGGCGAATTGCTCTGGAACTGAAATCGGAACGCTCACTGACATTTCCCCTATCTGAAAGTCTGATAAACGCCGGAAAAATGACTAAGTCCAAAAAAAATTTTTTTTCAACTTTTTTCAATTTTACCCCGTGGGATATATATTCTACCCACACACATTTGGAACTCTCCAGGGGTACCCTCACACATATTATTCCCTCATTTAGTGGATATTTTCACAAAAAAGTGAAATTTTCAATAATCCAGAAAATTGGCTGAAAACGACTAAATATCAAGGACTCATTGGGCGAATTGCTCTGGAACTGAAATCGGAACGCTCACTGACATTTCCCCTATCTGAAAGTCTGATAAACGCCGGAAAAATGACTAAGTCCAAAAAAAAATTTTTTTCAACTTTTTTCAATTTTACCCCGTGGGATATATATTCTACCCACACACATTTGGAACTCTCCTGGGGTACCCTCACACATATTATTCCCTCATTTAGTGGATATTTTCACAAAAAAGTGAAATTTTCAAAAATCCAGAAAATTGGCTGAAAACGACTAAATATCAAGGACTCATTGGGCGAATCGCTCTGGAACTGAAATCGGAACGCTCACTGACATTTCCCCTATCTGAAAGTCTAATAAACGCCGGAAAAATGACTAAGTCCAAAAAAAAATTTGTTCAACTTTTTTCAATTTTACCCCCGTGGGATATATATTCTACCCATACATTTGGAACTCTCCTGGGGTACCCTCACACATATTATTCCCTCATTTAGTGGATATTTTCACAAAAAAGTGAAATTTTCAAAAATCCAGAAAATTGGCTGAAAACGACTAAATATCAAGGACTCATTGGGCGAATTGCTCTGGAAATGAAATCGGAACGCTCACTGACATTTCCCCTATCTGAAAGTCTGATAAACGCCGGAAAAATGACTAAGTCCAAAAAAAATTTTTTTTCAACTTTTTTCAATTTTACCCCGTGGGAAATATATTCTACCCACACACATTTGGAACTCTCCTGGGGTACCCTCACACATATTATTCCCTCATTTAGTGGATATTTTCACAAAAAAGTGAAATTTTCAAAAATCCAGAAAATTGGCTGAAAACGACTAAATATCAAGGACTCATTGGGCGAATCGCTCTGGAACTGAAATCGGAACGCTCACTGACATTTCCCCTATCTGAAAGTCTAATAAACGCCGGAAAAATGACTAAGTCCAAAAAAAAATTTGTTCAACTTTTTTCAATTTTACCCCCGTGGGATATATATTCTACCCATACATTTGGAACTCTCCTGGGGTACCCTCACACATATTATTCCCTCATTTAGTGGATATTTTCACAAAAAAGTGAAATTTTCAAAAATCCAGAAAATTGGCTGAAAACGACTAAATATCAAGGACTCATTGGGCGAATTGCTCTGGAAATGAAATCGGAACGCTCACTGACATTTCCCCTATCTGAAAGTCTGATAAACGCCGGAAAAATGACTAAGTCCAAAAAAAATTTTTTTTCAACTTTTTTCAATTTTACCCCGTGGGATATATATTCTACCCACACACATTTGGAACTCTCCTGGGGTACCCTCACACATATTATTCCCTCATTTAGTGGATATTTTCACAAAAAAGTGAAATTTTCAAAAATCCAGAAAATTGGCTGAAAATGACTAAATATCAAGGACTCAATGGGCGAATCGCTCTGGAACTGAAATCGGAACGCTCACTGACATTTCCCCTATCTGAAAGTCTGATAAACGGCGGAAAAATGACTAAGTCCAAAAAAAATTTTGTTCAACTTTTTTCAATTTTACCCCGTGGGATATATATTCTACCCACACACATTTGGAACTCTCATGGGGTACCCTCACACAAATTATTCCCTCGTTTAGTGGATATTTTCACAAAAAAGTGAAATTTTCAAAAATCCAGAAAATTGGCTGAAAACGACTAAATATCAAGGACTCATTGGGCGAATTGCTCTGGAACTGAAATCGGAACACTCACTGACATTTCCCCGATCTGAAAGTCTGATAAACGCCGGAAAAATGACTAAGTCCAAAAAAAATTTTTTTTCAACTTTTTTCAATTTTACCCCGTGGGATATATATTCTACCCACACACATTTGGAACTCTCCTGGGGTACCCTCACACATATTATTCCCTCGTTTAGTGGATATTTTCACAAAAAAGTGAAATTTTCAAAAAAAATCCAGAAAATTGGCTGAAAACGACTAAATATCAAGGACTCATTGGGCGAATTGCTCTGGAACTGAAATCGGAATGCTCACTGACATTTCCCCTATCTGAAAGTCTGATAAATGCCGGAAAAATGACTAAGTCCAAAAAAAAATTTGTTCAACTTTTTTCAATTTTACCCCCGTGGGATATATATTCTACCCATACATTTGGAACTCTCCTGGGGTACCCTCACACATATTATTCCCTCATTTAGTGGATATTTTCACAAAAAAGTGAAATTTTCAAAAATCCAGAAAATTGGCTGAAAACGACTAAATATCAAGGACTCATTGGGCGAATTGCTCTGGAACTGAAATCGGAACGCTCACTGACATTTCCCCTATCTGAAAGTCTGATAAACGCCGGAAAAATGACTAAGTCCAAAAAAAATTTTTTTTCAACTTTTTTCAATTTTACCCCGTGGGATATATATTCTACCCACACACATTTGGAACTCTCCAGGGGTACCCTCACACATATTATTCCCTCATTTAGTGGATATTTTCACAAAAAAGTGAAATTTTCAATAATCCAGAAAATTGGCTGAAAACGACTAAATATCAAGGACTCATTGGGCGAATTGCTCTGGAACTGAAATCGGAACGCTCACTGACATTTCCCCTATCTGAAAGTCTGATAAACGCCGGAAAAATGACTAAGTCCAAAAAAAAATTTTTTTCAACTTTTTTCAATTTTACCCCGTGGGATATATATTCTACCCACACACATTTGGAACTCTCCTGGGGTACCCTCACACATATTATTCCCTCATTTAGTGGATATTTTCACAAAAAAGTGAAATTTTCAAAAATCCAGAAAATTGGCTGAAAACGACTAAATATCAAGGACTCATTGGGCGAATCGCTCTGGAACTGAAATCGGAACGCTCACTGACATTTCCCCTATCTGAAAGTCTAATAAACGCCGGAAAAATGACTAAGTCCAAAAAAAAATTTGTTCAACTTTTTTCAATTTTACCCCCGTGGGATATATATTCTACCCATACATTTGGAACTCTCCTGGGGTACCCTCACACATATTATTCCCTCATTTAGTGGATATTTTCACAAAAAAGTGAAATTTTCAAAAATCCAGAAAATTGGCTGAAAACGACTAAATATCAAGGACTCATTGGGCGAATTGCTCTGGAAATGAAATCGGAACGCTCACTGACATTTCCCCTATCTGAAAGTCTGATAAACGCCGGAAAAATGACTAAGTCCAAAAGAAATTTTTTTTCAACTTTTTTCAATTTTACCCCGTGGGATATATATTCTACCCACACACATTTGGAACTCTCCTGGGGTACCCTCACACATATTATTCCCTCATTTAGTGGATATTTTCACAAAAAAGTGAAATTTTCAAAAATCCAGAAAATTGGCTGAAAACGACTAAATATCAAGGACTCATTGGGCGAATCGCTCTGGAACTGAAATCGGAACGCTCACTGACATTTCCCCTATCTGAAAGTCTAATAAACGCCGGAAAAATGACTAAGTCCAAAAAAAAATTTGTTCAACTTTTTTCAATTTTACCCCCGTGGGATATATATTCTACCCATACATTTGGAACTCTCCTGGGGTACCCTCACACATATTATTCCCTCATTTAGTGGATATTTTCACAAAAAAGTGAAATTTTCAAAAATCCAGAAAATTGGCTGAAAACGACTAAATATCAAGGACTCATTGGGCGAATTGCTCTGGAAATGAAATCGGAACGCTCACTGACATTTCCCCTATCTGAAAGTCTGATAAACGCCGGAAAAATGACTAAGTCCAAAAAAAATTTTTTTTCAACTTTTTTCAATTTTACCCCGTGGGATATATATTCTACCCACACACATTTGGAACTCTCCTGGGGTACCCTCACACATATTATTCCCTCATTTAGTGGATATTTTCACAAAAAAGTGAAATTTTCAAAAATCCAGAAAATTGGCTGAAAACGACTAAATATCAAGGACTCATTGGGCGAATCGCTCTGGAACTGAAATCGGAACGCTCACTGACATTTCCCCTATCTGAAAGTCTAATAAACGCCGGAAAAATGACTAAGTCCAATAAAAAAAATTTTTCAACTTTTTTCAATTTTACCCCGTGGGATATACATTCTACCCACACACCTTTGGAACTCTCCTGGGGTACCCTCACACATATTATTCCCTCATTTAGTGGATATTTTCACAAAAAAGTGAAATTTTCAAAAATCCAGAAAATTGGCTGAAAATGACTAAATATCAAGGACTCATTGGGCGAATCGCTCTGGAACTGAAATCGGAACGCTCACTGACATTTCCGCTATCTGAAAGTCTGATAAACGCCGGAAAAATGACTAAGTCCAAAAAAAAATTTGTTCAACTTTTTTCAATTTTACCCCCGTGGGATATATATTCTACCCACACACATTTGGAACTCTCCTGGGGTACCCTCACACATATTATTCCCTCATTTAGTGGATATTTTCACAAAAAAGTGAAATTTTCAAAAATCCAGAAAATTGGCTGAAAATGACTAAATATCAAGGACTCAATGGGCGAATCGCTCTGGAACTGAAATCGGAACGCTCACTGACATTTCCCCTATCTGAAAGTCTGATAAACGGCGGAAAAATGACTAAGTCCAAAAAAAATTTTGTTCAACTTTTTTCAATTTTACCCCGTGGGATATATATTCTACCCACACACATTTGGAACTCTCATGGGGTACCCTCACACAAATTATTCCCTCGTTTAGTGGATATTTTCACAAAAAAGTGAAATTTTCAAAAATCCAGAAAATTGGCTGAAAACGACTAAATATCAAGGACTCATTGGGCGAATTGCTCTGGAACTGAAATCGGAACACTCACTGACATTTCCCCGATCTGAAAGTCTGATAAACGCCGGAAAAATGACTAAGTCCAAAAAAAATTTTTTTTCAACTTTTTTCAATTTTACCCCGTGGGATATATATTCTACCCACACACATTTGGAACTCTCCTGGGGTACCCTCACACATATTATTCCCTCGTTTAGTGGATATTTTCACAAAAAAGTGAAATTTTCAAAAAAAATCCAGAAAATTGGCTGAAAACGACTAAATATCAAGGACTCATTGGGCGAATTGCTCTGGAACTGAAATCGGAATGCTCACTGACATTTCCCCTATCTGAAAGTCTGATAAATGCCGGAAAAATGACTAAGTCCAAAAAAAAATTTGTTCAACTTTTTTCAATTTTACCCCCGTGGGATATATATTCTACCCATACATTTGGAACTCTCCTGGGGTACCCTCACACATATTATTCCCTCATTTAGTGGATATTTTCACAAAAAAGTGAAATTTTCAAAAATCCAGAAAATTGGCTGAAAACGACTAAATATCAAGGACTCATTGGGCGAATTGCTCTGGAACTGAAATCGGAACGCTCACTGACATTTCCCCTATCTGAAAGTCTGATAAACGCCGGAAAAATGACTAAGTCCAAAAAAAATTTTTTTTCAACTTTTTTCAATTTTACCCCGTGGGATATATATTCTACCCACACACATTTGGAACTCTCCAGGGGTACCCTCACACATATTATTCCCTCATTTAGTGGATATTTTCACAAAAAAGTGAAATTTTCAATAATCCAGAAAATTGGCTGAAAACGACTAAATATCAAGGACTCATTGGGCGAATTGCTCTGGAACTGAAATCGGAACGCTCACTGACATTTCCCCTATCTGAAAGTCTGATAAACGCCGGAAAAATGACTAAGTCCAAAAAAAAATTTTTTTCAACTTTTTTCAATTTTACCCCGTGGGATATATATTCTACCCACACACATTTGGAACTCTCCTGGGGTACCCTCACACATATTATTCCCTCATTTAGTGGATATTTTCACAAAAAAGTGAAATTTTCAAAAATCCAGAAAATTGGCTGAAAACGACTAAATATCAAGGACTCATTGGGCGAATTGCTCTGGAAATGAAATCGGAACGCTCACTGACATTTCCCCTATCTGAAAGTCTGATAAACGCCGGAAAAATGACTAAGTCCAAAAAAAATTTTTTTTCAACTTTTTTCAATTTTACCCCGTGGGATATATATTCTACCCACACACATTTGGAACTCTCCTGGGGTACCCTCACACATATTATTCCCTCATTTAGTGGATATTTTCACAAAAAAGTGAAATTTTCAAAAATCCAGAAAATTGGCTGAAAACGACTAAATATCAAGGACTCATTGGGCGAATCGCTCTGGAACTGAAATCGGAACGCTCACTGACATTTCCCCTATCTGAAAGTCTAATAAACGCCGGAAAAATGACTAAGTCCAATAAAAAAAATTTTTCAACTTTTTTCAATTTTACCCCGTGGGATATACATTCTACCCACACACCTTTGGAACTCTCCTGGGGTACCCTCACACATATTATTCCCTCATTTAGTGGATATTTTCACAAAAAAGTGAAATTTTCAAAAATCCAGAAAATTGGCTGAAAATGACTAAATATCAAGGACTCATTGGGCGAATCGCTCTGGAACTGAAATCGGAACGCTCACTGACATTTCCGCTATCTGAAAGTCTGATAAACGCCGGAAAAATGACTAAGTCCAAAAAAAAATTTGTTCAACTTTTTTCAATTTTACCCCCGTGGGATATATATTCTACCCACACACATTTGGAACTCTCCTGGGGTACCCTCACACATATTATTCCCTCATTTAGTGGATATTTTCACAAAAAAGTGAAATTTTCAAAAATCCAGAAAATTGGCTGAAAATGACTAAATATCAAGGACTCAATGGGCGAATCGCTCTGGAACTGAAATCGGAACGCTCACTGACATTTCCCCTATCTGAAAGTCTGATAAACGGCGGAAAAATGACTAAGTCCAAAAAAAATTTTGTTCAACTTTTTTCAATTTTACCCCGTGGGATATATATTCTACCCACACACATTTGGAACTCTCATGGGGTACCCTCACACAAATTATTCCCTCGTTTAGTGGATATTTTCACAAAAAAGTGAAATTTTCAAAAATCCAGAAAATTGGCTGAAAACGACTAAATATCAAGGACTCATTGGGCGAATTGCTCTGGAACTGAAATCGGAACACTCACTGACATTTCCCCGATCTGAAAGTCTGATAAACGCCGGAAAAATGACTAAGTCCAAAAAAAATTTTTTTTCAACTTTTTTCAATTTTACCCCGTGGGATATATATTCTACCCACACACATTTGGAACTCTCCTGGGGTACCCTCACACATATTATTCCCTCGTTTAGTGGATATTTTCACAAAAAAGTGAAATTTTCAAAAAAAATCCAGAAAATTGGCTGAAAACGACTAAATATCAAGGACTCATTGGGCGAATTGCTCTGGAACTGAAATCGGAATGCTCACTGACATTTCCCCTATCTGAAAGTCTGATAAATGCCGGAAAAATGACTAAGTCCAAAAAAAAATTTGTTCAACTTTTTTCAATTTTACCCCCGTGGGATATATATTCTACCCATACATTTGGAACTCTCCTGGGGTACCCTCACACATATTATTCCCTCATTTAGTGGATATTTTCACAAAAAAGTGAAATTTTCAAAAATCCAGAAAATTGGCTGAAAACGACTAAATATCAAGGACTCATTGGGCGAATTGCTCTGGAACTGAAATCGGAACGCTCACTGACATTTCCCCTATCTGAAAGTCTGATAAACGCCGGAAAAATGACTAAGTCCAAAAAAAATTTTTTTTCAACTTTTTTCAATTTTACCCCGTGGGATATATATTCTACCCACACACATTTGGAACTCTCCAGGGGTACCCTCACACATATTATTCCCTCATTTAGTGGATATTTTCACAAAAAAGTGAAATTTTCAATAATCCAGAAAATTGGCTGAAAACGACTAAATATCAAGGACTCATTGGGCGAATTGCTCTGGAACTGAAATCGGAACGCTCACTGACATTTCCCCTATCTGAAAGTCTGATAAACGCCGGAAAAATGACTAAGTCCAAAAAAAAATTTTTTTCAACTTTTTTCAATTTTACCCCGTGGGATATATATTCTACCCACACACATTTGGAACTCTCCTGGGGTACCCTCACACATATTATTCCCTCATTTAGTGGATATTTTCACAAAAAAGTGAAATTTTCAAAAATCCAGAAAATTGGCTGAAAACGACTAAATATCAAGGACTCATTGGGCGAATCGCTCTGGAACTGAAATCGGAACGCTCACTGACATTTCCCCTATCTGAAAGTCTAATAAACGCCGGAAAAATGACTAAGTCCAAAAAAAAATTTGTTCAACTTTTTTCAATTTTACCCCCGTGGGATATATATTCTACCCATACATTTGGAACTCTCCTGGGGTACCCTCACACATATTATTCCCTCATTTAGTGGATATTTTCACAAAAAAGTGAAATTTTCAAAAATCCAGAAAATTGGCTGAAAACGACTAAATATCAAGGACTCATTGGGCGAATTGCTCTGGAAATGAAATCGGAACGCTCACTGACATTTCCCCTATCTGAAAGTCTGATAAACGCCGGAAAAATGACTAAGTCCAAAAAAAATTTTTTTTCAACTTTTTTCAATTTTACCCCGTGGGATATATATTCTACCCACACACATTTGGAACTCTCCTGGGGTACCCTCACACATATTATTCCCTCATTTAGTGGATATTTTCACAAAAAAGTGAAATTTTCAAAAATCCAGAAAATTGGCTGAAAACGACTAAATATCAAGGACTCATTGGGCGAATCGCTCTGGAACTGAAATCGGAACGCTCACTGACATTTCCCCTATCTGAAAGTCTAATAAACGCCGGAAAAATGACTAAGTCCAAAAAAAAATTTGTTCAACTTTTTTCAATTTTACCCCTGTGGGATATATATTCTACCCACACACATTTGGAACTCTCCTGGGGTACCCTCACACATATTATTCCCTCATTTAGTGGATATTTTCACAAAAAAGTGAAATTTTCAAAAATCCAGAAAATTGGCTGAAAACGACTAAATATCAAGGACTCATTGGGCGAATTGCTCTGGAACTGAAATCGGAACACTCACTGACATTTCCCCTATCTGAAAGTCTGATAAACGGCGGAAAAATGACTAAGTCCAAAAAAAAATTTTTTTCAACTTTTTTCAATTTTACCCCGAGGGATATATATTCTACCCACACACATTTGGAACTCTCCTGGGGTACCCTCACACATATTATTCCCTCGTTTAGTGGATATTTTCACAAAAAAGTGAAATTTTCAAAAAAAATCCAGAAAATTGGCTGAAAACGACTAAATATCAAGGACTCATTGGGCGAATTGCTCTGGAACTGAAATCGGAACGCTCACTGACATTTCCCCTATCTGAAAGTCTGATAAATGCCGGAAAAATGACTAAGTCCAAAAAAAAATTTGTTCAACTTTTTTCAATTTTACCCCCGTGGGATATATATTCTACCCATACATTTGGAACTCTCCTGGGGTACCCTCACACATATTATTGCCTCATTTAGTGGATATTTTCACAAAAAAGTGAAATTTTCAAAAATCCAGAAAATTGGCTGAAAACGACTAAATATCAAGGACTCATTGGGCGAATCGCTCTGGAACTGAAATCGGAACGCTCACTGACATTTCCCCTATCTGAAAGTCTAATAAACGCCGGAAAAATGACTAAGTCCAAAAAAAAATTTGTTCAACTTTTTTCAATTTTACCCCTGTGGGATATATATTCTACCCACACACATTTGGAACTCTCCTGGGGTACCCTCACACATATTATTCCCTCATTTAGTGGATATTTTCACAAAAAAGTGAAATTTTCAAAAATCCAGAAAATTGGCTGAAAACGACTAAATATCAAGGACTCATTGGGCGAATTGCTCTGGAACTGAAATCGGAACACTCACTGACATTTCCCCTATCTGAAAGTCTGATAAACGGCGGAAAAATGACTAAGTCCAAAAAAAATTTTTTTTAAACTTTTTTCAATTTTACCCCGTGGGATATATATTCTACCCACACACATTTGGAACTCTCCTGGGGTACCCTCACACATATTATTCCGTCGTTTAGTGGATATTTTCACAAAAAAGTGAAATTTTCAAAAATCCAGAAAATTGGCTGAAAACGACTAAATATCAAGGACTCATTGGGCGAATTGCTCTGGAACTGAAATCGGAACGCTCACTGACATTTCCCCTATCTGAAAGTCTGATAAACGCCGGAAAAATGACTAAGTCCAATAAAAAAAATTTTTCAACTTTTTTCAATTTTACCCCGTGGGATATACATTCTACCCACACACCTTTGGAACTCTCCTGGGGTACCCTCACACATATTATTCCCTCATTTAGTGGATATTTTCACAAAAAAGTGAAATTTTCAAAAATCCAGAAAATTGGCTGAAAATGACTAAATATGAAGGACTCATTGGGCGGATCGCTCTGGAACTGAAATCGGAACGCTCACTGACATTTCCGCTATCTGAAAGTCTGATAAACGCCGGAAAAATGACTAAGTCCAAAAAAAAATTTGTTCAACATTTTTCAATTTTACCCCCGTGGGATATATATTCTACCCACACACATTTGGAACTCTCCTGGGGTACCCTCACACAAATTATTCCCTCGTTTAGTGGATATTTTCACAAAAAAGTGAAATTTTCAAAAATCCAGAAAATTGGCTGAAAACGACTAAATATCAAGGACTCATTGGGCGAATTGCTCTGGAACTGAAATCGGAACGCTCACTGACATTTCCCCGATCTGAAAGTCTGATAAACGCCGGAAAAATGACTAAGTCCAAAAAAAATTTTTTTTCAACTTTTTTCAATTTTACCCCGTGGGATATATATTCTACCCACACACATTTGGAACTCTCCTGGGGTACCCTCACACATATTATTCCCTCGTTTAGTGGATATTTTCACAAAAAAGTGAAATTTTCAAAAAAAATCCAGAAAATTGGCTGAAAACGACTAAATATCAAGGACTCATTGGGCGAATTGCTCTGGAACTGAAATCGGAACGCTCACTGACATTTCCCCTATCTGAAAGTCTGATAAATGCCGGAAAAATGACTAAGTCCAAAAAAAAATTTGTTCAACTTTTTTCAATTTTACCCCCGTGGGATATATATTCTACCCATACATTTGGAACTCTCCTGGGATACCCTCACACATATTATTCCCTCATTTAGTGGATATTTTCACAAAAAAGTGAAATTTTCAAAAATCCAGAAAATTGGCTGAAAACGACTAAATATCAAGGACTCATTGGGCGAATCGCTCTGGAACTGAAATCGGAACGCTCACTGACATTTCCCCTATCTGAAAGTCTAATAAACGCCGGAAAAATGACTAAGTCCAAAAAAAAATTTGTTCAACTTTTTTCAATTTTACCCCGAGGGATATATATTCTACCCACACACATTTGGAACTCTCCTGGGGTACCCTAACACATATTATTCCCTCGTTTAGTGGATATTTTCACAAAAAAGTGAAATTTTCAAAAATCCAGAAAATTGGCTGAAAACGACTAAATATCAAGGACTCATTGGGCGAATTGCTCTGGAACTGAAATCGGAACGCTCACTGACATTTCCCCTATCTGAAAGTCTGATAAACGCCGGAAAAATGACTAAGTCCAATAAAAAAATTTTTTCAACTTTTTTCAATTTTACCCCGTGGGATATACATTCTACCCACACACATTTGGAACTCTCCTGGGGTACCCTCACACATATTATTCCCTCATTTAGTGGATATTTTCACAAAAAAGTGAAATTTTCAAAAATCCAGAAAATTGGCTGAAAATGACTAAATATCAAGGACTCATTGGGCGAATCGCTCTGGAACTGAAATCGGAACGCTCACTGACATTTCCCCTATCTGAAAGTCTGATAAACGCCGGAAAAATGACTAAGTCCAAAAAAAAATTTGTTCAACTTTTTTCAATTTTACCCCCGTGGGATATATATTCTACCCACACACATTTGGAACTCTCCTGGGGTACCCTCACACATATTATTCCCTCATTTAGTGGATATTTTCACAAAAAAGTGAAATTTTCAAAAATCCAGAAAATTGGCTGAAAATGACTAAATATCAAGGACTCAATGGGCGAATCGCTCTGGAACTGAAATCGGAACGCTCACTGACATTTCCCCTATCTGAAAGTCTGATAAACGGCGGAAAAATGACTAAGTCCAAAAAAAATTTTGTTCAACTTTTTTCAATTTTACCCCGTGGGATATATATTCTACCCACACACATTTGGAACTCTCCTGGGGTACCCTCACACATATTATTCCCTCGTTTAGTGGATATTTTCACAAAAAAGTGAAATTTTCAAAAATCCAGAAAATTGGCTGAAAACGACTAAATATCAAGGACTCATTGGGCGAATTGCTCTGGAACTGAAATCGGAACGCTCACTGACATTTCCCCTATCTGAAAGTCTGATAAATGCCGGAAAAATGACTAAGTCCAAAAAAAAATTTGTTCAACTTTTTTCAATTTTACCCCTGTGGGATATATATTCTACCCACACACATTTGGAACTCTCCTGGGGTACCCTCACACATATTATTCCCTCATTTAGTGGATATTTTCACAAAAAAGTGAAATTTTCAAAAATCCAGAAAATTGGCTGAAAATGACTAAATATCAAGGACTCAATGGGCGAATCGCTCTGGAACTGAAATCGGAACGCTCACTGACATTTCCCCTATCTGAAAGTCTGATAAACGGCGGAAAAATGACTAAGTCCAAAAAAAATTTTGTTCAACTTTTTTCAATTTTACCCCGTGGGATATATATTCTACCCACACACATTTGGAACTCTCCTGGGGTACCCTCACACATATTATTCCCTCGTTTAGTGGATATTTTCACAAAAAAGTGAAATTTTCAAAAATCCAGAAAATTGGCTGAAAACGACTAAATATCAAGGACTCATTGGGCGAATTGCTCTGGAACTGAAATCGGAACGCTCACTGACATTTCCCCTATCTGAAAGTCTGATAAATGCCGGAAAAATGACTAAGTCCAAAAAAAAATTTGTTCAACTTTTTTCAATTTTACCCCTGTGGGATATATATTCTACCCACACACATTTGGAACTCTCCTGGGGTACCCTCACACATATTATTCCCTCATTTAGTGGATATTTTCACAAAAAAGTGAAATTTTCAAAAATCCAGAAAATTGGCTGAAAACGACTAAATATCAAGGACTCATTGGGCGAATTGCTCTGGAACTGAAATCGGAACGCTCACTGACATTTCCCCTATCTGAAAGTCTGATAAACGCCGGAAAAATGACTAAGTCCAATAAAAAAATTTTTTCAACTTTTTTCAATTTTACCCCGTGGGATATACATTCTACCCACACACATTTGGAACTCTCCTGGGGTACCCTCACACATATTATTCCCTCATTTAGTGGATATTTTCACAAAAAAGTGAAATTTTCAAAAATCCAGAAAATTGGCTGAAAATGACTAAATATCAAGGACTCATTGGGCGAATCGCTCTGGAACTGAAATCGGAACGCTCACTGACATTTCCCCTATCTGAAAGTCTGATAAACGCCGGAAAAATGACTAAGTCCAAAAAAAAATTTGTTCAACTTTTTTCAATTTTACCCCCGTGGGATATATATTCTACCCACACACATTTGGAACTCTCCTGGGGTACCCTCACACATATTATTCCCTCATTTAGTGGATATTTTCACAAAAAAGTGAAATTTTCAAAAATCCAGAAAATTGGCTGAAAATGACTAAATATCAAGGACTCAATGGGCGAATCGCTCTGGAACTGAAATCGGAACGCTCACTGACATTTCCCCTATCTGAAAGTCTGATAAACGGCGGAAAAATGACTAAGTCCAAAAAAAATTTTGTTCAACTTTTTTCAATTTTACCCCGTGGGATATATATTCTACCCACACACATTTGGAACTCTCCTGGGGTACCCTCACACATATTATTCCCTCGTTTAGTGGATATTTTCACAAAAAAGTGAAATTTTCAAAAATCCAGAAAATTGGCTGAAAACGACTAAATATCAAGGACTCATTGGGCGAATTGCTCTGGAACTGAAATCGGAACGCTCACTGACATTTCCCCTGTCTGAAAGTCTGATAAATGCCGGAAAAATGACTAAGTCCAAAAAAAAATTTGTTCAACTTTTTTCAATTTTACCCCCGTGGGATATATATTCTACCCATACATTTGGAACTCTCCTGGGGTACCCTCACACATATTATTCCCTCATTTAGTGGATATTTTCACAAAAAAGTGAAATTTTCAAAAATCCAGAAAATTGGCTGAAAACGACTAAATATCAAGGACTCATTGGGCGAATTGCTCTGGAACTGAAATTGGAACGCTCACTGACATTTCCCCTATCTGAAAGTCTGATAAACGCCGGAAAAATGACTAAGTCCAAAAAAAATTTTTTTTCAACTTTTTTCAATTTTACCCCGTGGGATATATATTCTACCCACACACATTTGGAACTCTCCTGGGGTACCCTCACACATATTATTCCCTCATTTAGTGGATATTTTCACAAAAAAGTGAAATTTTCAAAAATCCAGAAAATTGGCTGAAAACGACTAAATATCAAGGACTCATTGGTCGAATTGCTCTGGAACTGAAATCGGAACGCTCACTGACATTTCCCCTATCTGAAAGTCTGATAAACGCCGGAAAAATGACTAAGTCCAAAAAAAATTTTTTTTCAACTTTTTTCAATTTTACCCCTGTGGGATATATATTCTACCCACACACATTTGGAACTCTCCTGGGGTACCCTCACACATATTATTCCCTCATTTAGTGGATATTTTCACAAAAAAGTGAAATTTTCAAAAATCCAGAAAATTGGCTGAAAACGACTAAATATCAAGGACTCATTGGGCGAATCGCTCTGGAACTGAAATCGGAACGCTCACTGACATTTCCCCTATCTGAAAGTCTAATAAACGCCGGAAAAATGACTAAGTCCAAAAAAAAATTTGTTCAACTTTTTTCAATTTTACCCCTGTGGGATATATATTCTACCCACACACATTTGGAACTCTCCTGGGGTACCCTCACACATATTATTCCCTCATTTAGTGGATATTTTCACAAAAAAGTGAAATTTTCAAAAATCCAGAAAATTGGCTGAAAACGACTAAATATCAAGGACTCATTGGGCGAATTGCTCTGGAACTGAAATCGGAACACTCACTGACATTTCCCCTATCTGAAAGTCTGATAAACGGCGGAAAAATGACTAAGTCCAAAAAAAATTTTGTTCAACTTTTTTCAATTTTACCCCGTGGGATATATATTCTACCCACACACATTTGGAACTCTCCTGGGGTACCCTCACACAAATTATTCCCTCGTTTAGTGGATATTTTCACAAAAAAGTGAAATTTTCAAAAATGCAGAAAATTGGCTGAAAACGACTAAATATCAAGGACTCATTGGACGAATTGCTCTGGAACTGAAATCGGAACGCTCACTGTCATTTCCCCTATCTGAAAGTCTGATAAACGCCGGAAAAATGACTAAGTCCAAAAAAAATTTTTTTTCAACTTTTTTCAATTTTACCCCCGTGGGATATATATTCTACCCACACACATTTGGAACTCTCCTGGGGTACCCTCACACATATTATTCCCTCGTTTAGTGGATATTTTCACAAAAAAGTGAAATTTTCAAAAATCCAGAAAATTGACTGAAAACGACTAAATATCAAGGACTCATTGGGCGAATTATTCTGGAACTGAAATCGAAACGCTCACTGACATTTCCCCTATCTGAAAGTCTGATAAACGCCGGAAAAATGACTAAGTCCAAAAAAAAAATTTGTTCAACTTTTTTCATTTTTACCCCGTGGGATATATATTCTACCCACACACATTTGGAACTCTCCTGGGGTACCCTCACACATATTACTCCCTCATTTAGTGGATATTTTCACAAAAAAGTGAAATTTTCAAATATCCAGAAAATTGACTGAAAACGACTAAATATCAAGGACTCATTGGGCGAATCGCTCTGGAACTGAAATCGGAATGCTCACTCACATTTCCCCTATCTGAAAGTCTGATAAACGGCGGAAAAATGACTAAGTCCCAAAAAAAAATTTTTTTCAACTTTTTTCAATTTTACCCCCGTGGGATATATATTCTACCCACACACATTTGGAACTCTCCTGGGGTACCCTCACACATATTATTCCCTCATTTAGTGGATATTTTCACAAAAAAGTGAAATTTTCAAAAATCCAGAAAATTGGCTGAAAATGACTAAATATCAAGGACTCATTGGGCGAATCGCTCTGGAACTGAAATCGGAACGCTCACTGACATTTCCCCTATCTGAAAGTCTGATAAACGCCGAAAAATGACTAAGTCCAAAAAAAAATTTGTTCAACTTTTTTCAATTTTACCCCCGTGGGTTATATATTCTACCCACACACATTTGGAACTCTCCTGGGGTACCCTCACACATATTATTCCCTCATTTAGTGGATATTTTCCCAAAAAAGTGAAATTTTCAAAAATCCAGAAAATTGGCTGAAAACGACTAAATATCAAGGACTCATTGGGCGAATCGCTCTGGAACTGAAATCGTAATGCTCACTCACATTTCCCCTATCTGAAAGTCTGATAAACGCCGGAAAAATGACTAAGTCCAAAAAAAAATTTTTTTAAACTTTTTTCAATTTTACCCACGTGGGATATATATTTTACCCACACACATTTGGAACTCTCCTGGGGTACCCTCACACATATTATTCCCTCATTTAGTGGATATTTTCCCAAAAAAGTGAAATTTTCAAAAATCCAGAAAATTGGCTGAAAACGACTAAATATCAAGGACTCATTGGGCGAATCGCTCTGGAACTGAAATCGTAATGCTCACTCACATTTCCCCTATCTGAAAGTCTGATAAACGCCGGAAAAATGACTAAGTCCAAAAAAAATTTTTTTTCAACATTTTTCAATTTTACCCCCGTGGGTTATATATTCTACCCACACACATTTGGAACTCTCCTGGGGTACCCTCACACATATTATTCCCTCATTTAGTGGATATTTTCACAAAAAAGTGAAATTTTCAAAAATCCAGAAAATTGGCTGAAAATGACTAAATATCAAGGACTCATTTGGCGAATCGCTCTGGAACTGAAATCGGAACGCTCACTGACATTTCCCCTATCTGAAAGTCTGATAAACGCCGAAAAATGACTAAGTCCAAAAAAAAATTTGTTCAACTTTTTTCAATTTTACCCCGTGGGATATATATTCTACCCACACACATTTGGAACTCTCCTGGGGTACCCTCACACATATTATTCCCTCATTTAGTGGATATTTTCACAAAAAAGTGAAATTTTCAAAAATCCAGAAAATTGGCTGAAAACGACTAAATATCAAGGACTCATTGGGCGAATCGCTCTGGAACTGAAATCGGAATGCTCACTCACATTTCCCCTATCTGAAAGTCTGATAAACGGCGGAAAAATGACTAAGTCCCAAAAAAAAATTTTTTTCAACTTTTTTCAATTTTACCCCCGTGGGATATATATTCTACCCACACACATTTGGAACTCTCCTGGGGTACCCTCACACATATTATTCCCTCATTTAGTGGATATTTTCACAAAAAAGTGAAATTTTCAAAAATCCAGAAAATTGGCTGAAAATGACTAAATATCAAGGACTCATTGGGCGAATCGCTCTGGATCTGAAATCAGAACGCTCACTGACATTTCCCCTATCTGAAAGTCTGATAAACGCCGAAAAATGACTAAGTCCAAAAAAAAATTTGTTCAACTTTTTTCAATTTTACCCCGTGGGATATATATTCTACCCACACACATTTGGAACTCTCCTGGGGTACCCTCACACATATTATTCCCTCATTTAGTGGATATTTTCACAAAAAAGTGAAATTTTCAAAAATCCAGAAAATTGGCTGAAAATGACTAAATATCAAGGACTCATTGGGCGAATCGCTCTGGAACTGAAATCGGAACGCTCACTGACATTTCCCCTATCTGAAAGTCTGATAAATGCCGGAAAAATGACTAAGTCCAAAAAAAAATTTGTTCAACTTTTTTCAATTTTACCCCCGTGGGATATATATTCTACCCATACATTTGGAACTCTCCTGGGGTACCCTCACACATATTATTCCCTCATTTAGTGGATATTTTCACAAAAAAGTGAAATTTTCAAAAATCCAGAAAATTGGCTGAAAACGACTAAATATCAAGGACTCATTGGGCGAATTGCTCTGGAACTGAAATTGGAACGCTCACTGACATTTCCCCTATCTGAAAGTCTGATAAACGCCGGAAAAATGACTAAGTCCAAAAAAAATTTTTTTTCAACTTTTTTCAATTTTACCCCGTGGGATATATATTCTACCCACACACATTTGGAACTCTCCTGGGGTACCCTCACACATATTATTCCCTCATTTAGTGGATATTTTCACAAAAAAGTGAAATTTTCAAAAATACAGAAAATTGGCTGAAAACGACTAAATATCAAGGACTCATTGGGCGAATTGCTCTGGAACTGAAATCGGAACGCTCACTGACATTTCCCCTATCTGAAAGTCTGATAAACGCCGGAAAAATGACTAAGTCCAAAAAAAATTTTTTTTCAACTTTTTTCAATTTTACCCCTGTGGGATATATATTCTACCCACACACATTTGGAACTCTCCTGGGGTACCCTCACACATATTATTCCCTCATTTAGTGGATATTTTCACAAAAAAGTGAAATTTTCAAAAATCCAGAAAATTGGCTGAAAACGACTAAATATCAAGGACTCATGGGGCGAATCGCTCTGGAACTGAAATCGGAACGCTCACTGACATTTCCCCTATCTGAAAGTCTAATAAACGCCGGAAAAATGACTAAGTCCAAAAAAAAATTTGTTCAACTTTTTTCAATTTTACCCCTGTGGGATATATATTCTACCCACACACATTTGGAACTCTCCTGGGGTACCCTCACACATATTATTCCCTCATTTAGTGGATATTTTCACAAAAAAGTGAAATTTTCAAAAATCCAGAAAATTGGCTGAAAACGACTAAATATCAAGGACTCATTGGACGAATTGCTCTGGAACTGAAATCGGAACGCTCACTGTCATTTCCCCTATCTGAAAGTCTGATAAACGCCGGAAAAATGACTAAGTCCAAAAAAATTTTTTTTCAACTTTTTTCAATTTTACCCCCGTGGGATATATATTCTACCCACACACATTTGGAACTCTCCTGGGGTACCCTCACACATATTATTCCCTCGTTTAGTGGATATTTTCACAAAAAAGTGAAATTTTCAAAAATCCAGAAAATTGACTGAAAACGACTAAATATCAAGGACTCATTGGGCGAATTATTCTGGAACTGAAATCGAAACGCTCACTGACATTTCCCCTATCTGAAAGTCTGATAAACGCCGGAAAAATGACTAAGTCCAAAAAAAAAATTTGTTCAACTTTTTTCAATTTTACCCCGTGGGATATATATTCTACCCACACACATTTGGAACTCTCCTGGGGAACCCTCACACATATTATTCCCTCATTTAGTGGATATTTTCACAAAAAAGTGAAATTTTCAAAAATCCAGAAAATTGGCTGAAAACGACTAAATATCAAGGACTCATTGGGCGAATCGCTCTGGAACTGAAATCGGAATGCTCACTGACATTTCCCCTATCTGAAAGTCTGATAAACGCCGAAAAATGACTAAGTCCAAAAAAAAATTTGTTCAACTTTTTTCAATTTTACCCCGTGGGATATATATTCTACCCACACACATTTGGAACTCTCCTGGGGTACCCTCACACATATTATTCCCTCATTTAGTGGATATTTTCACAAAAAAGTGAAATTTTCAAAAATCCAGAAAATTGGCTGAAAACGACTAAATATCAAGGACTCATTGGGCGAATCGCTCTGGAACTGAAATCGGAATGCTCACTCACATTTCCCCTATCTGAAAGTCTGATTAACGGCGGAAAAATGACTAAGTCCCAAAAAAAAATTTTTTTCAACTTTTTTCAATTTTACCCCCGTGGATTATGTATTCTACCCAAACACATTTGGAACTCTCCTGGGGTACCCTCACACATATTATTCCCTCATTTAGTGGATATTTTCACAAAAAAGTGAAATTTTCAAAAATCCAGAAAATTGGCTGAAAATGACTAAATATCAAGGACTCATTGGGCGAATCGCTCTGGAACTGAAATCGGAACGCTCACTGACATTTCCCCTATCTGAAAGTCTGATAAACGCCGAAAAATGACTAAGTCCAAAAAAAAATTTGTTCAACTTTTTTCAATTTTACCCCGTGGGATATATATTCTACCCACAAACATTTGGAACTCTCCTGGGGTACCCTCACACATATTATTCCCTCATTTAGTGGATATTTTCACAAAAAAGTGAAATTTTCAAATATCCAGAAAATTGACTGAAAACGACTAAATATCAAGGACTCATTGGGCGAATCGCTCTGGAACTGAAATCGGAATGCTCACTCACATTTCCCCTATCTGAAAGTCTGATAAACGGCGGAAAAATGACTAAGTCCCAAAAAAAAATTTTTTTCAACTTTTTTCAATTTTACCCCCGTGGGATATATATTCTACCCACACACATTTGGAACTCTCCTGGGGTACCCTCACACATATTATTCCCTCATTTAGTGGATATTTTCACAAAAAAGTGAAATTTTCAAAAATCCAGAAAATTGGCTGAAAATGACTAAATATCAAGGACTCATTGGACGAATCGCTCTGGAACTGAAATCGGAACGCTCACTGACATTTCCCCTATCTGAAAGTCTGATAAACGCCGAAAAATGACTAAGTCCAAAAAAAAATTTGTTCAACTTTTTTCAATTTTACCCCCGTGGGTTATATATTCTACCCACACACATTTCGAACTCTCCTGGGGTACCCTCACACATATTATTCCCTCATTTAGTGGATATTTTCCCAAAAAAGTGAAATTTTCAAAAATCCAGAAAATTGGCTGAAAACGACTAAATATCAAGGACTCATTGGGCGAATCGCTCTGGAACTGAAATCGTAATGCTCACTCACATTTCCCCTATCTGAAAGTCTGATAAACGCCGGAAAAATGACTAAGTCCAAAAAAAAATTTTTTTAAACTTTTTTCAATTTTACCCCCGTGGGATATATATTTTACCCACACACATTTGGAACTCTCCTGGGGTACCCTCACACATATTATTCCCTCATTTAGTGGATATTTTCCCAAAAAAGTGAAATTTTCAAAAATCCAGAAAATTGGCTGAAAACGACTAAATATCAAGGACTCATTGGGCGAATCGCTCTGGAACTGAAATCGTAATGCTCACTCACATTTCCCCTATCTGAAAGTCTGATAAACGCCGGAAAAATGACTAAGTCCAAAAAAAATTTTTTTTCAACATTTTTCAATTTTACCCCCGTGGGTTATATATTCTACCCACACACATTTGGAACTCTCCTGGGGTACCCTCACACATATTATTCCCTCATTTAGTGGATATTTTCACAAAAAAGTGAAATTTTCAAAAATCCAGAAAATTGGCTGAAAATGACTAAATATCAAGGACTCATTTGGCGAATCGCTCTGGAACTGAAATCGGAACGCTCACTGACATTTCCCCTATCTGAAAGTCTGATAAACGCCGAAAAATGACTAAGTCCAAAAAAAATTTGTTCAACTTTTTTCAATTTTACCCCGTGGGATATATATTCTACCCACACACATTTGGAACTCTCCTGGGGTACCCTCACACATATTATTCCCTCATTTAGTGGATATTTTCACAAAAAAGTGAAATTTTCAAAAATCCAGAAAATTGGCTGAAAACGACTAAATATCAAGGACTCATTGGGCGAATCGCTCTGGAACTGAAATCGGAATGCTCACTCACATTTCCCCTATCTGAAAGTCTGATAAACGGCGGAAAAATGACTAAGTCCCAAAAAAAAATTTTTTTCAACTTTTTTCAATTTTACCCCCGTGGGATATATATTCTACCCACACACATTTGGAACTCTCCTGGGGTACCCTCACACGTATTATTCCCTCGTTTAGTGGATATTTTCACAAAAAAGTGAAATTTTCAAAAATCAAGAAAATTGGCTGAAAACGACTAAATATCAAGGACTCATTGGGCGAATTGCTCTAGAACTAAAATCGGAATGCTCACTGACATTTCCCCTATCTGAAAGTCTGATAAACGCCGAAAAATGACTAAGTCCAAAAAAAAATTTGTTCAACTTTTTTCAATTTTACCCCCATGGGTTATATATTCTACCCACACACATTTGGAACTCTCCTGGGGTACCCTCACACATATTATTCCCTCATTTAGTGGATATTTTCCCAAAAAAGTGAAATTTTCAAAAATCCAGAAAATTGGCTGAAAACGACTAAATATCAAGGACTCATTGGGCGAATCGCTCTGGAACTGAAATCGTAATGCTCACTCACATTTCCCCTATCTGAAAGTCTGATAAACGCCGGAAAAATGACTAAGTCCAAAAAAAATTTTTATTCAACTTTTTTCAATTTTACCCCCGTGGGTTATATATTCTACCCACACACATTTGGAACTCTCCTGGGGTACCCTCACACATATTATTCCCTCATTTAGTGGATATTTTCACAAAAAAGTGAAATTTTCAAAAATCCAGAAAATTGGCTGAAAATGACTAAATATCAAGGACTCATTGGGCGAATCGCTCTGGAACTGAAATCGGAACGCTCACTGACATTTCCCCTATCTGAAAGTCTGATAAACGCCGGAAAAATGACTAAGTCCAAAAAAAAATTTTTTTCAACTTTTTTCAATTTTACCCCCGTGGGATATATATTTTACCCACACACATTTGGAACTCTCCTGGGGTACCCTCACACGTATTATTCCCTCGTTTAGTGGATATTTTCACAAAAAAGTGAAATTTTCAAAAATCAAGAAAATTGGCTGAAAACGACTAAATATCAAGGACTCATTGGGCGAATTGCTCTAGAACTAAAATCGGAATGCTCACTGACATTTCCCCTATCTGAAAGTCTGATAAACGCCGGAAAAATGACTAAGTCCAAAAAAAAATTTGTTCAACTTTTTTCAATTTTACCCCGTGGGATATATATTCTACCCACACACATTTGGAACTCTCCTGGGGTACCCTCACACATATTATTCCCTCATTTAGTGGATATTTTCACAAAAAAGTGAAATTTTCAAAAATCCAGAAAATTGTCTGAAAACGGCTAAATATCAAGGACTCATTGGGCGAATCGCTCTGGAACTGAAATCGGAATGCTCACTCACATTTCCCCTATCTGAAAGTCTGATAAACGGCGGAAAAATGACTAAGTCCCAAAAAAAAATTTTTTTCAACTTTTTTCAATTTTACCCCCGTGGGATATATATTCTACCCACACACATTTGGAACTCTCCTGGGGTACCCTCACACATATTATTCCCTCATTTAGTGGATATTTTCACAAAAAAGTGAAATTTTCAAAAATCCAGAAAATTGTCTGAAAACGGCTAAATATCAAGGACTCATTGGGCGAATCGCTCTGGAACTGAAATCGGAATGCTCACTCACATTTCCCCTATCTGAAAGTCTGATAAACGGCGGAAAAATGACTAAGTCCCAAAAAAAAATTTTTTGCAACTTTTTTCAATTTTACCCCCGTGGGATATATATTCTACCCACACACATTTGGAACTCTCCTGGGGTACCCTCACACATATTATTCCCTCATTTAGTGGATATTTTCACAAAAAAGTGAAATTTTCAAAAATCCAGAAAATTGTCTGAAAACGGCTAAATATCAAGGACTCATTGGGCGAATCGCTCTGGAACTGAAATCGGAATGCTCACTCACATTTCCCCTATCTGAAAGTCTGATAAACGGCGGAAAAATGACTAAGTCCCAAAAAAAAATTTTTTTCAACTTTTTTCAATTTTACCCCCGTGGGATATATATTCTACCCACACACATTTGGAACTCTCCTGGGGTACCCTCACACATATTATTCCCTCATTTAGTGGATATTTTCACAAAAAAGTGAAATTTTCAAAAATCCAGAAAATTGGCTGAAAATGACTAAATATCAAGGACTCATTGGGCGAATCGCTCTGGAACTGAAATCGGAACGCTCACTGACATTTCCCCTATCTGAAAGTCTGATAAACGCCGGAAAAATGACTAAGTCCAAAAAAAAATTTTTTTCAACTTTTTTCAATTTTACCCCCGTGGGATATATATTTTACCCACACACATTTGGAACTCTCCTGCGGTACCCTCACACGTATTATTCCCTCGTTTAGTGGATATTTTCACAAAAAAGTGAAATTTTCAAAAATCAAGAAAATTGGCTGAAAACGACTAAATATCAAGGACTCATTGGGCGAATTGCTCTAGAACTAAAATCGGAATGCTCACTGACATTTCCCCTATCTGAAAGTCTGATAAACGCCGAAAAATGACTAAGTCCAAAAAAAAATTTGTTCAACTTTTTTCAATTTTACCCCGTGGGATATATATTCTACCCACACACATTTGGAACTCTCCTGGGGTACCCTCACACATATTATTCCCTCATTTAGTGGATATTTTCACAAAAAAGTGAAATTTTCAAAAATCCAGAAAATTGTCTGAAAACGGCTAAATATCAAGGTCTCATTGGGCGAATCGCTCTGGAACTGAAATCGGAATGCTCACTCACATTTCCCCTATCTGAAAGTCTGATAAACGGCGGAAAAATGACTAAGTCCCAAAAAAAAATTTTTTTCAACTTTTTTCAATTTTACCCCCGTGGGATATATATTCTACCCACACACATTTGGAACTCTCCTGGGGTACCCTCACACATATTATTCCCTCATTTAGTGGATATTTTCACAAAAAAGTGAAATTTTCAAAAATCCAGAAAATTGGCTGAAAATGACTAAATATCAAGGACTCATTGGGCGAATCGCTCTGGGACTGAAATCGGAACGCTCACTGACATTTCCCCTATCTGAAAGTCTGATAAACGCCGGAAAAATGACTAAGTCCAAAAAAAAATTTTTTTCAACTTTTTTCAATTTTACCCCCGTGGGATATATATTTTACCCACACACATTTGGAACTCTCCTGGGGTACCCTCACACGTATTATTCCCTCGTTTAGTGGATATTTTCACAAAAAAGTGAAATTTTCAAAAATCAAGAAAATTGTCTGAAAACGGCTAAATATCAAGGACTCATTGGGCGAATCGCTCTGGAACTGAAATCGGAATGCTCACTCACATTTCCCCTATCTGAAAGTCTGATAAACGGCGGAAAAATGACTAAGTCCCAAAAAAAAATTTTTTTCAACTTTTTTCAATTTTACCCCCGTGGGATATATATTCTACCCACACACATTTGGAACTCTCCTGGGGTACCCTCACACATATTATTCCCTCATTTAGTGGATGTTTTCACAAAAAAGTGAAATTTTCAAAAATCCAGAAAATTGGCTGAAAACGACTAAATATCAAGGACTCATTGGGTGAATCGCTCTGGAACTGAAATCGTAATGCTCACTCACATTTCCCCTATCTGAAAGTCTGATAAACGCCGGAAAAATGACTAAGTCCAAAAAAAAATTTTTTTAAACTTTTTTCAATTTTACCCCCGTGGGATATATATTTTACCCACACACATTTGGAACTCTCCTGGGGTACCCTCACACATATTATTCCATCATTTAGTGGATATTTTCACAAAAAAGTGAAATTTTCAAAAATCCAGAAAATTGGCTGAAAATGACTAAATATCAAGGACTCATTGGGCGAATCGCTCTGGAACTGAAATCAGAACGCTCACTGACATTTCTCCTATCTGAAAGTCTGATAAACGCCGAAAAATGACTAAGTCCAACAAAAAATTTGTTCAACTTTTTTCAATTTTACCCCGTGGGATATATATTCTACCCACACACATTTGGAACTCTCCTGGGGTACCCTCACACATATTATTCCCTCATTTAGTGGATATTTTCACAAAAAAGTGAAATTTTCAAAAATCCAGAAAATTGTCTGAAAACGGCTAAATATCAAGGACTCATTGGGCGAATCGCTCTGGAACTGAAATCGGAATGCTCACTCACATTTCCCCTATCTGAAAGTCTGATAAACGGCGGAAAAATGACTAAGTCCCAAAAAAAAATTTTTTTCAACTTTTTTCAATTTTACCCCCGTGGGATATATATTCTACCCACACACATTTGGAACTCTCCTGGGGTACCCTCACACATATTATTCCCTCATTTAGTGGATATTTTCACAAAAAAGTGAAATTTTCAAAAATCCAGAAAATTGGCTGAAAATGACTAAATATCAAGGACTCATTGGGCGAATCGCTCTGGAACTGAAATCGGAACGCTCACTGACATTTCCCCTATCTGAAAGTCTGATAAACGCCGGAAAAATGACTAAGTCCAAAAAAAAATTTTTTTCAACTTTTTTCAATTTTACCCCCGTGGGATATATATTTTACCCACACACATTTGGAACTCTCCTGGGGTACCCTCACACGTATTATTCCCTCGTTTAGTGGATATTTTCACAAAAAAGTGAAATTTTCAAAAATCAAGAAAATTGGCTGAAAACGACTAAATATCAAGGACGCATTGGGCGAATTGCTCTAGAACTAAAATCGGAATGCTCACTGACATTTCCCCTATCTGAAAGTCTGATAAACGCCGAAAAATGACTAAGTCCAAAAAAAAATTTGTTCAACTTTTTTCAATTTTACCCCCATGGGTTACATATTCTACCCACACACATTTGGAACTCTCCTGGGGTACCCTCACACATATTATTCCCTCATTTAGTGGATATTTTCCCAAAAAAGTGAAATTTTCAAAAATCCAGAAAATTGTCTGAAAACGGCTAAATATCAAGGACTCATTGGGCGAATCGCTCTGGAACTGAAATCGGAATGCTCACTCACATTTCCCCTATCTGAAAGTCTGATAAACGGCGGAAAAATGACTAAGTCCCAAAAAAAAATTTTTTTCAACTTTTTTCAATTTTACCCCCGTGGGATATATATTTTACCCACACACATTTGGAACTCTCCTGGGGTACCCTCACACATATTATTCCATCATTTAGTGGATATTTTCACAAAAAAGTGAAATTTTCAAAAATCCAGAAAATTGGCTGAAAATGACTAAATATCAAGGACTCATTGGGCGAATCGCTCTGGAACTGAAATCAGAACGCTCACTGACATTTCCCCTATCTGAAAGTCTGATAAACGCCGGAAAAATGACTAAGTCCAAAAAAAAAATTTTTTCAACTTTTTTCAATTTTACCCCCGTGGGATATATATTTTACCCACACACATTTGGAACTCTCCTGGGGTACCCTCACACGTATTATTCCCTCGTTTAGTGGATATTTTCACAAAAAAGTGAAATTTTCAAAAATCAAGAAAATTGGCTGAAAACGACTAAATATCAAGGACTCATTGGGCGAATCGCTCTGGAACTGAAATCGTAATGCTCACTCACATTTCCCCTATCTGAAAGTCTGATAAACGCCGGAAAAATGACTAAGTCCAAAAAAAAATTTTTTTAAACTTTTTTCAATTTTACCCCCGTGGGATATATATTCTACCCACACACATTTGGAACTCTCCTGGGGTACCCTCACACATATTATTCCCTCATTTAGTGGATATTTTCACAAAAAAGTGAAATTTTCAAAAATCCAGAAAATTGTCTGAAAACGGCTAAATATCAAGGACTCATTGGGCGAATCGCTCTGGAACTGAAAACGGAATGCTCACTCACATTTCCCCTATCTGAAAGTCTGATAAACGGCGGAAAAATGACTAAGTCCCAAAAAAAAATTTTTTTCAACTTTTTTCAATTTTACCCCCGTGGGATATATATTCTACCCACACACATTTGGAACTCTCCTGGGGTACCCTCACACATATTATTCCCTCATTTAGTGGATATTTTCACAAAAAAGTGAAATTTTCAAAAATCCAGAAAATTGGCTGAAAACGACTAAATATCAAGGACTCATTGGGTGAATCGCTCTGGAACTGAAATCGTAATGCTCACTCACAATTCCCCTATCTGAAAGTCTGATAAACGCCGGAAAAATGACTAAGTCCAAAAAAAAATTTTTTTAAACTTTTTTCAATTTTACCCCCGTGGGATATATATTTTACCCACACACATTTGGAACTCTCCTGGGGTACCCTCACACATATTATTCCATCATTTAGTGGATATTTTCACAAAAAAGTGAAATTTTCAAAAATCCAGAAAATTGGCTGAAAATGACTAAATATCAAGGACTCATTGGGCGAATCGCTCTGGAACTGAAATCAGAACGCTCACTGACATTTCCCGTATCTGAAAGTCTGATAAACGCCGAAAAATGACTAAGTCCAAAAAAAAATTTGTTCAACTTTTTTCAATTTTACCCCGTGGGATATATATTCTAACCCACACACATTTGGAACTCTCCTGGGGTACCCTCACACATATTATTCCCTCATTTAGTGGATATTTTCACAAAAAAGTGAAATTTTCAAAAATCCAGAAAATTGGCTGAAAATGACTAAATATCAAGGACTCATTGGGCGAATCGCTCTGGAACTGAAATCAGAACGCTCACTGACATTTCCCCTATCTGAAAGTCTGATAAACGCCGAAAAATGACTAAGTCCAAAAAAAAATTTGTTCAACTTTTTTCAATTTTACCCCGTGGGATATATATTCTAACCCACACACATTTGGAACTCTCCTGGGGTACCCTCACACATATTATTCCCTCATTTAGTGGATATTTTCACAAAAAAGTGAAATTTTCAAAAATCCAGAAAATTGGCTGAAAATGACTAAATATCAAGGACTCATTGGGCGAATCGCTCTGGAACTGAAATCGGAATGCTCACTGACATTTCCCCTATCTGAAAGTCTGATAAACGCCGGAAAAATGACTAAGTCCAAAAAAAAAATTTTTTCAACTTTTTTCAATTTTACCCCCGTGCGATATATATTTTACCCACACACATTTGGAACTCTCCTGGGGTACCCTCACACATATTATTCCCTCATTTAGTGGATATTTTCACAAAAAAGTGAAATTTTCAAAAATCCAGAAAATTGGCTGAAAATGACTAAATATCAAGGACTCATTGGACGAATTGCTCTGGAACTGAAATCAGAACGCTCACTGACATTTCCCCTATCTGAAAGTCTGATAAACGCCGGAAAAATGACTAAGTCCAAAAAAAATTTTTTTTAAACTTTTTTCAATTTTACCCCCGTGGGTTATATATTCTACCCACACACATTTGGAACTCTCCTGGGGTACCCTCACACGTATTATTCCCTCGTTTAGTGGATATTTTCACAAAAAAGTGAAATTTTCAAAAATCAAGAAAATTGGCTGAAAACGACTAAATATCAAGGACGCATTGGGCGAATTGCTCTAGAACTAAAATCGGAATGCTCACTGACATTTCCCCTATCTGAAAGTCTGATAAACGCCGAAAAATGACTAAGTCCAAAAAAAAATTTGTTCAACTTTTTTCAATTTTACCCCCATGGGTTACATATTCTACCCACACACATTTGGAACTCTCCTGGGGTACCCTCACACATATTATTCCCTCATTTAGTGGATATTTTCCCAAAAAAGTGAAATTTTCAAAAATCCAGAAAATTGTCTGAAAACGGCTAAATATCAAGGACTCATTGGGCGAATCGCTCTGGAACTGAAATCGGAATGCTCACTCACATTTCCCCTATCTGAAAGTCTGATAAACGGCGGAAAAATGACTAAGTCCCAAAAAAAAATTTTTTTCAACTTTTTTCAATTTTACCCCCGTGGGATATATATTTTACCCACACACATTTGGAACTCTCCTGGGGTACCCTCACACATATTATTCCATCATTTAGTGGATATTTTCACAAAAAAGTGAAATTTTCAAAAATCCAGAAAATTGGCTGAAAATGACTAAATATCAAGGACTCATTGGGCGAATCGCTCTGGAACTGAAATCAGAACGCTCACTGACATTTCCCCTATCTGAAAGTCTGATAAACGGCGGAAAAATGACTAAGTCCAAAAAAAAAATTTTTTCAACTTTTTTCAATTTTACCCCCGTGGGATATATATTTTACCCACACACATTTGGAACTCTCCTGGGGTACCCTCACATGTATTATTCCCTCGTTTAGTGGATATTTTCACAAAAAAGTGAAATTTTCAAAAATCAAGAAAATTGGCTGAAAACGACTAAATATCAAGGACTCATTGGGCGAATCGCTCTGGAACTGAAATCGTAATGCTCACTCACATTTCCCCTATCTGAAAGTCTGATAAACGCCGGAAAAATGACTAAGTCCAAAAAAAAATTTTTTTAAACTTTTTTCAATTTTACCCCCGTGGGATATATATTCTACCCACACACATTTGGAACTCTCCTGGGGTACCCTCACACATATTATTCCCTCATTTAGTGGATATTTTCACAAAAAAGTGAAATTTTCAAAAATCCAGAAAATTGTCTGAAAACGGCTAAATATCAAGGACTCATTGGGCGAATCGCTCTGGAACTGAAAACGGAATGCTCACTCACATTTCCCCTATCTGAAAGTCTGATAAACGGCGGAAAAATGACTAAGTCCCAAAAAAAAATTTTTTTCAACTTTTTTCAATTTTACCCCCGTGGGATATATATTCTACCCACACACATTTGGAACTCTCCTGGGGTACCCTCACACATATTATTCCCTCATTTAGTGGATATTTTCACAAAAAAGTGAAATTTTCAAAAATCCAGAAAATTGGCTGAAAACGACTAAATATCAAGGACTCATTGGGTGAATCGCTCTGGAACTGAAATCGTAATGCTCACTCACAATTCCCCTATCTGAAAGTCTGATAAACGCCGGAAAAATGACTAAGTCCAAAAAAAAATTTTTTTAAACTTTTTTCAATTTTACCCCCGTGGGATATATATTTTACCCACACACATTTGGAACTCTCCTGGGGTACCCTCACACATATTATTCCATCATTTAGTGGATATTTTCACAAAAAAGTGAAATTTTCAAAAATCCAGAAAATTGGCTGAAAATGACTAAATATCAAGGACTCATTGGGCGAATCGCTCTGGAACTGAAATCAGAACGCTCACTGACATTTCCCCTATCTGAAAGTCTGATAAACGCCGAAAAATGACTAAGTCCAAAAAAAAATTTGTTCAACTTTTTTCAATTTTACCCCGTGGGATATATATTCTAACCCACACACATTTGGAACTCTCCTGGGGTACCCTCACACATATTATTCCCTCATTTAGTGGATATTTTCACAAAAAAGTGAAATTTTCAAAAATCCAGAAAATTGGCTGAAAATGACTAAATATCAAGGACTCATTGGGCGAATCGCTCTGGAACTGAAATCAGAACGCTCACTGACATTTCCCCTATCTGAAAGTCTGATAAACGCCGAAAAATGACTAAGTCCAAAAAAAAATTTGTTCAACTTTTTTCAATTTTACCCCGTGGGATATATATTCTAACCCACACACATTTGGAACTCTCCTGGGGTACCCTCACACATATTATTCCCTCATTTAGTGGATATTTTCACAAAAAAGTGAAATTTTCAAAAATCCAGAAAATTGGCTGAAAATGACTAAATATCAAGGACTCATTGGGCGAATCGCTCTGGAACTGAAATCGGAACGCTCACTGACATTTCCCCTATCTGAAAGTCTGATAAACGCCGGAAAAATGACTAAGTCCAAAAAAAAAATTTTTTCAACTTTTTTCAATTTTACCCCCGTGGGATATATATTTTACCCACACACATTTGGAACTCTCCTGGGGTACCCTCACACATATTATTCCCTCATTTAGTGGATATTTTCACAAAAAAGTGAAATTTTCAAAAATCCAGAAAATTGGCTGAAAATGACTAAATATCAAGGACTCATTGGACGAATTGCTCTGGAACTGAAATCAGAACGCTCACTGACATTTCCCCTATCTGAAAGTCTGATAAACGCCGGAAAAATGACTAAGTCCAAAAAAAATTTTTTTTAAACTTTTTTCAATTTTACCCCCGTGGGTTATATGTTCTACCCACACACATTTGGAACTCTCCTGAGGTACCCTCACACATATTATTCCCTCATTTAGTGGATATTTTCACAAAAAAGTGAAATTTTCAAAAATCCAGAAAATTGGCTGAAAATGACTAAATATCAAGGACTCATTGGGCGAATCGCTCTGGAACTGAAATCGGAACGCTCACTGACATTTCCCCTATCTGAAAGTCTGATAAACGCCGGAAAAATGACTAAGTCCAAAAAAAAAATTTTTTCAACTTTTTTCAATTTTACCCCCGTGGGATATATATTTTACCCACACACATTTGGAACTCTCCTGGGGTACCCTCACACGTATTATTCCCTCGTTTAGTGGATATTTTCACAAAAAAGTGAAATTTTCAAAAATCAAGAAAATTGGCTGAAAACGACTAAATATCAAGGACTCATTGGGCGAATTGCTCTAGAACTAAAATCGGAATGCTCACTGACATTTCCCCTATCTGAAAGTCTGATAAACGCCGAAAAATGACTAAGTCCAAAAAAAAATTTGTTCAACTTTTTTCAATTTTACCCCCATGGGTTATATATTCTACCCACACACATTTGGAACTCTCCTGGGGTATCCTCACACATATTATTCCCTCATTTAGTGGATATTTTCCCAAAAAAGTGAAATTTTCAAAAATCCAGAAAATTGGCTGAAAACGACTAAATATCAAGGACTCATTGGGCGAATCGCTCTGGAACTGAAATCGTAATGCTCACTCACATTTCCCCTATCTGAAAGTCTGATAAACGCCGGAAAAATGACTAAGTCCAAAAAAAAATTTTTTTAAACTTTTTTCAATTTTACCCCCGTGGGATATATATTTTACCCACACACATTTGGAACTCTCCTGGGGTACCCTCACACATATTATTCCCTCATTTAGTGGATATTTTCACAAAAAAGTGAAATTTTCAAAAATCCAGAAAATTGGCTGAAAACGACTAAATATCAAGGACTCATTGGACGAATTGCTCTGGAACTGAAATCAGAACGCTCACTGACATTTCCCCTATCTGAAAGTCTGATAAACGCCGGAAAAATGACTAAGTCCAAAAAAAATTTTTTTTCAACTTTTTTCAATTTTACCCCCGTGGGTTATATATTCTACCCACACACATTTGGAACTCTCCTGGGGTACCCTCACACATATTATTTCCTCATTTAGTGGATATTTTCACAAAAAAGTGAAATTTTCAAAAATCCAGAAAATTGGCTGAAAACGACTAAATATCAAGGACTCATTGGGCGAATCGCTCTGGAACTGAAATCGGAACGCTCACTGACATTTCCCCTATCTGAAAGTCTGATGAACGCCGAAAAATGACTAAGTCCAAAAAAAAATTTCTTCAACTTTTTTCAATTTTACCCCGTGGGATATATATTCTACCCACACACATTTGGAACTCTCCTGGGGTACCCTCACACATATTATTCCCTCATTTAGTGGATATTTTCACAAAAAAGTGAAATTTTCAAAAATCCAGAAAATTGGCTGAAAATGACTAAATATCAAGGACTCATTGGGCGAATCGCTCTGGAACTGAAATCGGAACGCTCACTGACATTTCCCCTATCTGAAAGTCTGATAAACGCCGGAAAAATGACTAAGTCCAAAAAAAAAAATTTTCAACTTTTTTCAATTTTACCCCCGTGGGATATATATTTTACCCACACACATTTGGAACTCTCCTGGGGTACCCTCACACATATTATTCCCTCATTTAGTGGATATTTTCACAAAAAAGTGAAATTTTCAAAAATCCAGAAAATTGGCTGAAAACGACTAAATATCAAGGACTCATTGGACGAATTGCTCTGGAACTGAAATCGGAACGCTCACTGACATTTCCCCTATCTGAAAGTCTGATAAACGCCGGAAAAATGACTAAGTCCCAAAAAAAAATTTTTTTCAACTTTTTTCAATTTTACCCCCGTGGGATATATATTCTACCCACACACATTTGGAACTCTCCTGGGGTACCCTCACACATATTATTCCCTCATTTAGTGGATATTTTCACAAAAAAGTGAAATTTTCAAAAATCCAGAAAATTGGCTGAAAATGACTAAATATCAAGGACTCATTGGGCGAATCGCTCTGGAACTGAAATCAGAACGCTCACTGACATTTCCCCTATCTGAAAGTCTGATAAACGCCGAAAAATGACTAAGTCCAAAAAAAAATTTGTTCAACTTTTTTCAATTTTACCCCGTGGGATATATATTCTACCCACACACATTTGGAACTCTCCTGGGGTACCCTCACACATATTATTCCCTCATTTAGTGGATATTTTCACAAAAAAGTGAAATTTTCAAAAATCCAGAAAATTGGCTGAAAACGACTAAATATCAAGGACTCATTGGGCGAATCGCTCTGGAACTGAAATCGGAATGCTCACTCACATTTCCCCTATCTGAAAGTCTGATAAACGGCGGAAAAATGACTAAGTCCCAAAAAAAAATTTTTTTCAACTTTTTTCAATTTTACCCCCGTGGGATATATATTCTACCCACACACATTTGGAACTCTCCTGGGGTACCCTCACACATATTATTCCCTCATTTAGTGGATATTTTCACAAAAAAGTGAAATTTTCAAAAATCCAGAAAATTGGCTGAAAATGACTAAATATCAAGGACTCATTGGGCGAATCGCTCTGGAACTGAAATCAGAACGCTCACTGACATTTCCCCTATCTGAAAGTCTGATAAACGCCGAAAAATGACTAAGTCCAAAAAAAAATTTGTTCAACTTTTTTCAATTTTACCCCGTGGGATATATATTCTACCCACACACATTTGGAACTCTCCTGGGGTACCCTCACACATATTATTCCCTCATTTAGTGGATATTTTCACAAAAAAGTGAAATTTTCAAAAATCCAGAAAATTGGCTGAAAATGACTAAATATCAAGGACTCATTGGGCGAATCGCTCTGGAACTGAAATCGGAACGCTCACTGACATTTCCCCTATCTGAAAGTCTGATAAACGCCGGAAAAATGACTAAGTCCAAAAAAAAAAATTTTTCAACTTTTTTCAATTTTACCCCCGTGGGATATATATTTTACCCACACACATTTGGAACTCTCCTGGGGTACCCTCACACGTATTATTCCCTCGTTTAGTGGATATTTTCACAAAAAAGTGAAATTTTCAAAAATCAAGAAAATTGGCTGAAAACGACTAAATATCAAGGACTCATTGGGCGAATTGCTCTAGAACTAAAATCGGAATGCTCACTGACATTTCCCCTATCTGAAAGTCTGATAAACGCCGAAAAATGACTAAGTCCAAAAAAAAATTTGTTCAACTTTTTTCAATTTTACCCCCATGGGTTATATATTCTACCCACACACATTTGGAACTCTCCTGGGGTACCCTCACACATATTATTCCCTCATTTAGTGGATATTTTCCCAAAAAAGTGAAATTTTCAAAAATCCAGAAAATTGGCTGAAAACGACTAAATATCAAGGACTCATTGGGCGAATCGCTCTGGAACTGAAATCGTAATGCTCACTCACATTTCCCCTATCTGAAAGTCTGATAAACGCCAGAAAAATGACTAAGTCCAAAAAAAAATTTTTTTAAACTTTTTTCAATTTTACCCCCGTGGGATATATATTTTACCCACACACATTTGGAACTCTCCTGGGGTACCCTCACACATATTATTCCCTCATTTAGTGGATATTTTCACAAAAAAGTGAAATTTTCAAAAATCCAGAAAATTGGCTGAAAATGACTAAATATCAAGGACTCATTGGGCCAATCGCTCTGGAACTGAAATCGGAACGCTCACTGACATTTCCCCTATCTGAAAGTCTGATAAACGCCGAAAAATGACTAAGTCCAAAAAAAAATTTGTTCAACTTTTTTCAATTTTACCCCGTGGGATATATATTCTACCCACACACATTTGGAACTCTCCTGGGGTACCCTCACACATATTATTCCCTCATTTAGTGGATATTTTCACAAAAAAGTGAAATTTTCAAAAATCCAGAAAATTGTCTGAAAACGGCTAAATATCAAGGACTCATTGGGCGAATCGCTCTGGAACTGAAATCGGAATGCTCACTCACATTTCCCCTATCTGAAAGTCTGATAAACGGCGGAAAAATGACTAAGTCCCAAAAAAAAAATTTTTTCAACTTTTTTCAATTTTACCCCCGTGGGATATATATTCTACCCACACACATTTGGAACTCTCCTGGGGTACCCTCACACATATTATTCCCTCATTTAGTGGATATTTTCACAAAAAAGTGAAATTTTCAAAAATCCAGAAAATTGGCTGAAAATGACTAAATATCAAGGACTCATTGGGCGAATCGCTCTGGAACTGAAATCGGAACGCTCACTGACATTTCCCCTATCTGAAAGTCTGATAAACGCCGGAAAAATGACTAAGTCCAAAAAAAAATTTTTTTCAACTTTTTTCAATTTTACCCCCGTGGGATATATATTTTACCCACACACATTTGGAACTCTCCTGCGGTACCCTCACACGTATTATTCCCTCGTTTAGTGGATATTTTCACAAAAAAGTGAAATTTTCAAAAATCAAGAAAATTGGCTGAAAACGACTAAATATCAAGGACTCATTGGGCGAATTGCTCTAGAACTAAAATCGGAATGCTCACTGACATTTCCCCTATCTGAAAGTCTGATAAACGCCGAAAAATGACTAAGTCCAAAAAAAAATTTGTTCAACTTTTTTCAATTTTACCCCGTGGGATATATATTCTACCCACACACATTTGGAACTCTCCTGGGGTACCCTCACACATATTATTCCCTCATTTAGTGGATATTTTCACAAAAAAGTGAAATTTTCAAAAATCCAGAAAATTGGCTGAAAATGACTAAATATCAAGGACTCATTGGGCGAATCGCTCTGGAACTGAAATCGGAACGCTCACTGACATTTCCCCTATCTGAAAGTCTGATAAACGCCGGAAAAATGACTAAGTCCCAAAAAAAAATTTTTTTCAACTTTTTTCAATTTTACCCCCGTGGGATATATATTCTACCCACACACATTTGGAACTCTCCTGGGGTACCCTCACACATATTATTCCCTCATTTAGTGGATATTTTCACAAAAAAGTGAAATTTTCAAAAATCCAGAAAATTGGCTGAAAACGTCTAAATATCAAGGACTCATTGGGTGAATCGCTCTGGAACTGAAATCGTAATGCTCACTCACATTTCCCCTATCTGAAAGTCTGATAAACGCCGGAAAAATGACTAAGTCCAAAAAAAAATTTTTTTAAACTTTTTTCAATTTTACCCCCGTGGGATATATATTTTACCCACACACATTTGGAACTCTCCTGGGGTACCCTCACACATATTATTCCATCATTTAGTGGATATTTTCACAAAAAAGTGAAATTTTCAAAAATCCAGAAAATTGGCTGAAAATGACTAAATATCAAGGACTCATTGGGCGAATCGCTCTGGAACTGAAATCAGAACGCTCACTGACATTTCCCCTATCTGAAAGTCTGATAAACGCCGGAAAAATTACTAAGTCCAAAAAAAAAATTTTTTCAACTTTTTTCAATTTTACCCCCGTGGGATATATATTTTACCCACACACATTTGGAACTCTCCTGGGGTACCCTCACACGTATTATTCCCTCGTTTAGTGGATATTTTCACAAAAAAGTGAAATTTTCAAAAATCAAGAAAATTGGCTGAAAACGACTAAATATCAAGGACTCATTGGGCGAAGCGCTCTGGAACTGAAATCGTAATGCTCACTCACATTTCCCCTATCTGAAAGTCTGATAAACGCCGGAAAAATGACTAAGTCCAAAAAAAAATTTTTTTAAACTTTTTTCAATTTTACCCCCGTGGGATATATATTCTACCCACACACATTTGGAACTCTCCTGGGGTACCCTCACACATATTATTTCCTCATTTAGTGGATATTTTCACAAAAAAGTGAAATTTTCAAAAATCCAGAAAATTGGCTGAAAATAACTAAATATCAAGGACTCATTGGGCGAATCGCTCTGGAACTGAAATCGGAACGCTCACTGACATTTCCCCTATCTGAAAGTCTGATAAACGCCGAAAAATGACTAAGTCCAAAAAAAAATTTGTTCAACTTTTTTCAATTTTACCCCCAATGGGTTATATATTCTACCCACACACATTTGGAACTCTCCTGGGGTACCCTCACACGTATTATTCCCTCGTTTAGTGGATATTTTCACAAAAAAGTGAAATTTTCAAAAATCCAGAAAATTGGCTGAAAACGACTAAATATCAAGGACTCATTGGGCGAATCGCTCTGGAAATGAAATCGGAACGCTCACTGACATTTCCCCTATCTGAAAGTCTGATGAACGCCGAAAAATGACTAAGTCCAAAAAAAAATTTGTTCAACTTTTTTCAATTTTACCCCGTGGGATATGTATTCTACCCACACACATTTGGAACTCTCCTGGGGTACCCTCACACGTATTATTCCCTCGTTTAGTGGATATTTTCACAAAAAAGTGAAATTTTCAAAAATCAAGAAAATTGGCTGAAAACGACTAAATATCAAGGACTCATTGGGCGAATTGCTCTAGAACTAAAATCGGAATGCTCACTGACATTTCCCCTATCTGAAAGTCTGATAAACGCCGAAAAATGACTAAGTCCAAAAAAAAATTTGTTCAACTTTTTTCAATTTTACCCCCATGGGTTATATATTCTACCCACACACATTTGGAACTCTCCTGGGGTACCCTCACACATATTATTCCCTCATTTAGTGGATATTTTCACAAAAAAGTGAAATTTTCAAAAATCCAGAAAATTGGCTGAAAACGACTAAATATCAAGGACTCATTGGGTGAATCGCTCTGGAACTGAAATCGTAATGCTCACTCACATTTCCCCTATCTGAAAGTCTGATAAACGCCGGAAAAATGACTAAGTCCAAAAAAAAATTTTTTTAAACTTTTTTCAATTTTACCCCCGTGGGATATATATTTTACCCAAACACATTTGGAACTCTCCTGGGGTACCCTCACACATATTATTCCATCATTTAGTGGATATTTTCACAAAAAAGTGAAATTTTCAAAAATCCAGAAAATTGGCTGAAAATGACTAAATATCAAGGACTCATTGGGCGAATCGCTCTGGAACTGAAATCAGAACGCTCACTGACATTTCCCCTATCTGAAAGTCTGATAAACGCCGAAAAATGACTAAGTCCAAAAAAAAATTTGTTCAACTTTTTTCAATTTTACCCCGTGGGATATATATTCTACCCACACACATTTGGAACTCTCCTGGGGTACCCTCACACATATTATTCCCTCATTTAGTGGATATTTTCACAAAAAAGTGAAATTTTCAAAAATCCAGAAAATTGGCTGAAAATGACTAAATATCAAGGACTCATTGGGCGAATCGCTCTGGAACTGAAATCGGAACGCTCACTGACATTTCCCCTATCTGAAAGTCTGATAAACGCCGGAAAAATGACTAAGTCCAAAAAAAAAATTTTTTCAACTTTTTTCAATTTTACCCCCGTGGGATATATATTTTACCCACACACATTTGGAACTCTCCTGGGGTACCCTCACACATATTATTCCCTCATTTAGTGGATATTTTCACAAAAAAGTGAAATTTTCAAAAATCCAGAAAATTGGCTGAAAACGACTAAATATCAAGGACTCATTGGACGAATTGCTCTGGAACTGAAATCAGAACGCTCACTGACATTTCCCCTATCTGAAAGTCTGATAAACGCCGGAAAAATGACTAAGTCCAAAAAAAATTTTTTTTAAACTTTTTTCAATTTTACCCCCGTGGGTTATATATTCTACCCACACACATTTGGAACTCTCCTGAGGTACCCTCACACATATTATTCCCTCATTTAGTGGATATTTTCACAAAAAAGTGAAATTTTCAAAAATCCAGAAAATTGGCTGAAAATGACTAAATATCAAGGACTCATTGGGCGAATCGCTCTGGAACTGAAATCGGAACGCTCACTGACATTTCCCCTATCTGAAAGTCTGATAAACGCCGGAAAAATGACTAAGTCCAAAAAAAAAATTTTTTCAACTTTTTTCAATTTTACCCCCGTGGGATATATATTTTACCCACACACATTTGGAACTCTCCTGGGGTACCCTCACACGTATTATTCCCTCGTTTAGTGGATATTTTCACAAAAAAGTGAAATTTTCAAAAATCAAGAAAATTGGCTGAAAACGACTAAATATCAAGGACTCATTGGGCGAATTGCTCTAGAACTAAAATCGGAATGCTCACTGACATTTCCCCTATCTGAAAGTCTGATAAACGCCGAAAAATGACTAAGTCCAAAAAAAAATTTGTTCAACTTTTTTCAATTTTACCCCCATGGGTTATATATTCTACCCACACACATTTGGAACTCTCCTGGGGTACCCTCACACATATTATTCCCTCATTTAGTGGATATTTTCCCAAAAAAGTGAATTTTTCAAAAATCCAGAAAATTGGCTGAAAACGACTAAATATCAAGGACTCATTGGGCGAATCGCTCTGGAACTGAAATCGTAATGCTCACTCACATTTCCCCTATCTGAAAGTCTGATAAACGCCGGAAAAATGACTAAGTCCAAAAAAAAATTTTTTTAAACTTTTTTCAATTTTACCCCCGTGGGATATATATTTTACCCACACACATTTGGAACTCTCCTGGGGTACCCTCACACATATTATTCCCTCATTTAGTGGATATTTTCACAAAAAAGTGAAATTTTCAAAAATCCAGAAAATTGGCTGAAAACGACTAAATATCAAGGACTCATTGGACGAATTGCTCTGGAACTGAAATCAGAACGCTCACTGACATTTCCCCTATCTGAAAGTCTGATAAACGCCGGAAAAATGACTAAGTCCAAAAAAAATTTTTTTTCAACTTTTTTCAATTTTACCCCCGTGGGTTATATATTCTACCCACACACATTTGGAACTCTCCTGGGGTACCCTCACACATATTATTTCCTCATTTAGTGGATATTTTCACAAAAAAGTGAAATTTTCAAAAATCCAGAAAATTGGCTGAAAACGACTAAATATCAAGGACTCATTGGGCGAATCGCTCTGGAACTGAAATCGTAATGCTCACTCACATTTCCCCTATCTGAAAGTCTGATAAACGCCGGAAAAATGACTAAGTCCAAAAAAAATTTTTTTTCAACTTTTTTCAATTTTACCCCCGTGGGATATATATTTTACCCACACACATTTGGAACTCTCCTGGGGTACCCTCACACATATTATTCCCTCATTTAGTGGATATTTTCCCAAAAAAGTGAAATTTTCAAAAATCCAGAAAATTGGCTGAAAACGACTAAATATCAAGGACTCATTGAGCGAATCGCTCTGGAACTGAAATCGTGATGCTCACTCACATTTCCCCTATCTGAAAGTCTGATAAACGCCGGAAAAATGACTAAGTCCAAAAAAAAATTTTTTTAAACTTTTTTCAATTTTACCCCCGTGGGATATATATTTTACCCACACACATTTGGAACTCTCCTGGGGTACCCTCACACATATTATTCCCTCATTTATTGGATATTTTCACAAAAAAGTGAAATTTTCAAAAATCCAGAAAATTGGCTGAAAACGACTAAATATCAAGGACTCATTGGACGAATTGCTCTGGAACTGAAATCGGAACGCTCACTGACATTTCCCCTATCTGAAAGTCTGATAAACGCCGGAAAAATGACTAAGTCCCAAAAAAAAATTTTTTTCAACTTTTTTCAATTTTACCCCCGTGGGATATATATTCTACCCACACACATTTGGAACTCTCCTGGGGTACCCTCACACATATTATTCCCTCATTTAGTGGATATTTTCACAAAAAAGTGAAATTTTCAAAAATCCAGAAAATTGGCTGAAAATGACTAAATATCAAGGACTCATTGGGCGAATCGCTCTGAAACTGAAATCGGAACGCTCACTGACATTTCCCCTATCTGAAAGTCTGATAAACGCCGGAAAAATGACTAAGTCCAAAAAAAAAAATTTTCAACTTTTTTCAATTTTACCCCCGTGGGATATATATTTTACCCACACACATTTGGAACTCTCCTGGGGTACCCTCACACATATTATTCCCTCATTTAGTGGATATTTTCACAAAAAAGTGAAATTTTCAAAAATCCAGAAAATTGGCTGAAAACGACTAAATATCAAGGACTCATTGGACGAATTGCTCTGGAACTGAAATCGGAACGCTCACTGACATTTCCCCTATCTGAAAGTCTGATAAACGCCGGAAAAATGACTAAGTCCCAAAAAAAAATTTTTTTCAACTTTTTTCAATTTTACCCCCGTGGGATATATATTCTACCCACACACATTTGGAACTCTCCTGGGGTACCCTCACACATATTATTCCCTCATTTAGTGGATATTTTCACAAAAAAGTGAAATTTTCAAAAATCCAGAAAATTGGCTGAAAATGACTAAATATCAAGGACTCATTGGGCGAATCGCTCTGGAACTGAAATCAGAACGCTCACTGACATTTCCCCTATCTGAAAGTCTGATAAACGCCGAAAAATGACTAAGTCCAAAAAAAAATTTGTTCAACTTTTTTCAATTTTACCCCGTGGGATATATATTCTACCCACACACATTTGGAACTCTCCTGGGGTACCCTCACACATATTATTCCCTCATTTAGTGGATATTTTCACAAAAAAGTGAAATTTTCAAAAATCCAGAAAATTGGCTGAAAACGACTAAATATCAAGGACTCATTGGACGAATTGCTCTGGAACTGAAATCAGAACGCTCACTGACATTTCCCCTATCTGAAAGTCTGATAAACGCCGGAAAAATGACTAAGTCCAAAAAAATTTTTTTTAAACTTTTTTCAATTTTACCCCCGTGGGTTATATATTCTACCCACACACATTTGGAACTCTCCTGGGGTACCCTCACACATATTATTCCCTCATTTAGTGGATATTTTCACAAAAAAGTGAAATTTTCAAAAATCCAGAAAATTGGCTGAAAATGACTAAATATCAAGGACTCATTGGGCGAATCGCTCTGGAACTGAAATCGGAACGCTCACTGACATTTCCCCTATCTGAAAGTCTGATAAACGCCGGAAAAATGACTAAGTCCAAAAAAAAAAATTTTCAACTTTTTTCAATTTTACCCCCGTGGGATATATATTTTACCCACACACATTTGGAACTCTCCTGGGGTACCCTCACACATATTATTCCCTCATTTAGTGGATATTTTCACAAAAAAGTGAAATTTTCAAAAATCCAGAAAATTGGCTGAAAACGACTAAATATCAAGGACTCATTGGACGAATTGCTCTGGAACTGAAATCGGAACGCTCACTGACATTTCCCCTATCTGAAAGTCTGATAAACGCCGGAAAAATGACTAAGTCCCAAAAAAAAATTTTTTTCAACTTTTTTCAATTTTACCCCCGTGGGATATATATTCTACCCACACACATTTGGAACTCTCCTGGGGTACCCTCACACATATTATTCCCTCATTTAGTGGATATTTTCACAAAAAAGTGAAATTTTCAAAAATCCAGAAAATTGGCTGAAAATGACTAAATATCAAGGACTCATTGGGCGAATCGCTCTGGAACTGAAATCAGAACGCTCACTGACATTTCCCCTATCTGAAAGTCTGATAAACGCCGAAAAATGACTAAGTCCAAAAAAAAATGTGTTCAACTTTTTTCAATTTTACCCCGTGGGATATATATTCTACCCACACACATTTGGAACTCTCCTGGGGTACCCTCACACATATTATTCCCTCATTTAGTGGATATTTTCACAAAAAAGTGAAATTTTCAAAAATCCAGAAAATTGGCTGAAAATGACTAAATATCAAGGACTCATTGGGCGAATCGCTCTGGAACTGAAATCGGAACGCTCACTGACATTTCCCCTATCTGAAAGTCTGATAAACGCCGGAAAAATGACTAAGTCCAAAAAAAAAAATTTTCAACTTTTTTCAATTTTACCCCCGTGGGATATGTATTCTACCCACACACATTTGGAACTCTCCTGGGGTACCCTCACACATATTATTCCCTCATTTAGTGGATATTTTCACAAAAAAGTGAAATTTTCAAAAATCCAGAAAATTGGCTGAAAACGACTAAATATCAAGGACTCATTGGGTGAATCGCTCTGGAACTGAAATCGTAATGCTCACTCACATTTCCCCTATCTGAAAGTCTGATAAACGCCGGAAAAATGACTAAGTCCAAAAAAAAATTTTTTTAAACTTTTTTCAATTTTACCCCCGTGGGATATATATTTTACCCACACACATTTGGAACTCTCCTGGGGTACCCTCACACATATTATTCCATCATTTAGTGGATATTTTCACAAAAAAGTGAAATTTTCAAAAATCCAGAAAATTGGCTGAAAATGACTAAATATCAAGGACTCATTGGGCGAATCGCTCTGGAACTGAAATCGGAACGCTCACTGACATTTCCCCTATCTGAAAGTCTGATAAACGCCGGAAAAATGACTAAGTCCAAAAAAAAAATTTTTTCAACATTTTTCAATTTTACCCCCGTGGGATATATATTTTACCCACACACATTTGGAACTCTCCTGGGGTACCCTCACACATATTATTCCCTCATTTAGTGGATATTTTCACAAAAAAGTGAAATTTTCAAAAATCCAGAAAATTGGCTGAAAACGACTAAATATCAAGGACTCATTGGACGAATTGCTCTGGAACTGAAATCAGAACGCTCACTGACATTTCCCCTATCTGAAAGTCTGATAAACGCCGGAAAAATGACTAAGTCCAAAAAAAATTTTTTTTAAACTTTTTTCAATTTTACCCCCGTGGGTTATATATTCTACCCACACACATTTGGAACTCTCCTGAGGTACCCTCACACATATTATTCCCTCATTTAGTGGATATTTTCACAAAAAAGTGAAATTTTCAAAAATCCAGAAAATTGGCTGAAAATGACTAAATATCAAGGACTCATTGGGCGAATCGCTCTGGAACTGAAATCGGAACGCTCACTGACATTTCCCCTATCTGAAAGTCTGATAAACGCCGGAAAAATGACTAAGTCCAAAAAAAAAATTTTTTCAACTTTTTTCAATTTTACCCCCGTGGGATATATATTTTACCCACACACATTTGGAACTCTCCTGGGGTACCCTCACACGTATTATTCCCTCGTTTAGTGGATATTTTCACAAAAAAGTGAAATTTTCAAAAATCAAGAAAATTGGCTGAAAACGACTAAATATCAAGGACTCATTGGGCGAATTGCTCTAGAACTAAAATCGGAATGCTCACTGACATTTCCCCTATCTGAAAGTCTGATAAACGCCGAAAAATGACTAAGTCCAAAAAAAAATTTGTTCAACTTTTTTCAATTTTACCCCCATGGGTTATATATTCTACCCACACACATTTGGAACTCTCCTGGGGTACCCTCACACATATTATTCCCTCATTTAGTGGATATTTTCCCAAAAAAGTGAAATTTTCAAAAATCCAGAAAATTGGCTGAAAACGACTAAATATCAAGGACTCATTGGGCGAATCGCTCTGGAACTGAAATCGTAATGCTCACTCACATTTCCCCTATCTGAAAGTCTGATAAACGCCGGAAAAATGACTAAGTCCAAAAAAAAATTTTTTTAAACTTTTTTCAATTTTACCCCCGTGGGATATATATTTTACCCACACACATTTGGAACTCTCCTGGGGTACCCTCACACATATTATTCCCTCATTTAGTGGATATTTTCACAAAAAAGTGAAATTTTCAAAAATCCAGAAAATTGGCTGAAAACGACTAAATATCAAGGACTCATTGGGCGAATCGCTCTGGAACTGAAATCGTAATGCTCACTCACATTTCCCCTATCTGAAAGTCTGATAAACGCCGGAAAAATGACTAAGTCCAAAAAAAATTTTTTTTCAACTTTTTTCAATTTTACCCCTGTGGGATATATATTTTACCCACACACATTTGGAACTCTCCTGGGGTACCCTCACACATATTATTCCCTCATTTAGTGGATATTTTCCCAAAAAAGTGAAATTTTCAAAAATCCAGAAAATTGGCTGAAAACGACTAAATATCAAGGACTCATTGGGCGAATCGCTCTGGAACTGAAATCGTGATGCTCACTCACATTTCCCCTATCTGAAAGTCTGATAAACGCCGGAAAAATGACTAAGTCCAAAAAAAAATTTTTTTAAACTTTTTTCAATTTTACCCCCGTGGGATATATATTTTACCCACACACATTTGGAACTCTCCTGGGGTACCCTCACACATATTATTCCCTCATTTATTGGATATTTTCACAAAAAAGTGAAATTTTCAAAAATCCAGAAAATTGGCTGAAAACGACTAAATATCAAGGACTCATTGGGCGAATCGCTCTGGAACTGAAATCGTAATGCTCACTCACATTTCCCCTATCTGAAAGTCTGATAAACGCCGGAAAAATGACTAAGTCCAAAAAAAATTTTTTTTCAACTTTTTTCAATTTTACCCCCGTGGGATATATATTTTACCCACACACATTTGGAACTCTCCTGGGGTACCCTCACACATATTATTCCCTCATTTAGTGGATATTTTCACAAAAAAGTGAAATTTTCAAAAATCCAGAAAATTGGCTGAAAATGACTAAATATCAAGGACTCATTGGGCGAATCGCTCTGGAACTGAAATCGGAACGCTCACTGACATTTCCCCTATCTGAAAGTCTGATAAACGCCGGAAAAATGACTAAGTCCAAAAAAAAAAATTTTCAACTTTTTTCAATTTTACCCCCGTGGGATATATATTTTACCCACACACATTTGGAACTCTCCTGGGGTACCCTCACACATATTATTCCCTCATTTAGTGGATATTTTCACAAAAAAGTGAAATTTTCAAAAATCCAGAAAATTGGCTGAAAACGACTAAATATCAAGGACTCATTGGACGAATTGCTCTGGAACTGAAATCGGAACGCTCACTGACATTTCCCCTATCTGAAAGTCTGATAAACGCCGGAAAAATGACTAAGTCCCAAAAAAAAATTTTTTTCAACTTTTTTCAATTTTACCCCCGTGGGATATATATTCTACCCACACACATTTGGAACTCTCCTGGGGTACCCTCACACATATTATTCCCTCATTTAGTGGATATTTTCACAAAAAAGTGAAATTTTCAAAAATCCAGAAAATTGGCTGAAAATGACTAAATATCAAGGACTCATTGGGCGAATCGCTCTGGAACTGAAATCAGAACGCTCACTTACATTTCCCCTATCTGAAAGTCTGATAAACGCCGAAAAATGACTAAGTCCAAAAAAAAATTTGTTCAACTTTTTTCAATTTTACCCCGTGGGATATATATTCTACCCACACACATTTGGAACTCTCCTGGGGTACCCTCACACATATTATTCCCTCATTTAGTGGATATTTTCACAAAAAAGTGAAATTTTCAAAAATCCAGAAAATTGGCTGAAAACAACTAAATATCAAGGACTCATTGGACGAATTGCTCTGGAACTGAAATCAGAACGCTCACTGACATTTCCCCTATCTGAAAGTCTGATAAACGCCGGAAAAATGACTAAGTCCAAAAAAATTTTTTTTAAACTTTTTTCAATTTTACCCCCGTGGGTTATATATTCTACCCACACACATTTGGAACTCTCCTGGGGTACCCTCACACATATTATTCCCTCATTTAGTGGATATTTTCACAAAAAAGTGAAATTTTCAAAAATCCAGAAAATTGGCTGAAAATGACTAAATATCAAGGACTCATTGGGCGAATCGCTCTGGAACTGAAATCGGAACGCTCACTGACATTTCCCCTATCTGAAAGTCTGATAAACGCCGGAAAAATGACTAAGTCCAAAAAAAAATTTTTTTAAACTTTTTTCAATTTTACCCCCGTGGGATATATATTTTACCCACACACATTTGGAACTCTCCTGGGGTACCCTCACACATATTATTCCATCATTTAGTGGATATTTTCACAAAAAAGTGAAATTTTCAAAAATCCAGAAAATTGGCTGAAAATGACTAAATATCAAGGACTCATTGGGCGAATCGCTCTGGAACTGAAATCAGAACGCTCACTGACATTTCCCCTATCTGAAAGTCTGATAAACGCCGGAAAAATGACTAAGTCCAAAAAAAAAATTTTTTCAACTTTTTTCAATTTTACCCCCGTGGGATATATATTTTACCCACACACATTTGGAACTCTCCTGGGGTACCCTCACACGTATTATTCCCTCGTTTAGTGGATATTTTCACAAAAAAGTGAAATTTTCAAAAATCAAGAAAATTGGCTGAAAACGACTAAATATCAAGGACTCATTGGGCGAATTGCTCTAGAACTAAAATCGGAATGCTCACTGACATTTCCCCTATCTGAAAGTCTGATAAACGCCGAAAAATGACTAAGTCCAAAAAAAAATTTGTTCAACTTTTTTCAATTTTACCCCCATGGGTTATATATTCTACCCACACACATTTGGAACTCTCCTGGGGTACCCTCACACATATTATTCCCTCATTTAGTGGATATTTTCACAAAAAAGTGAAATTTTCAAAAATCCAGAAAATTGGCTGAAAACGACTAAATATCAAGGACTCATTGGGTGAATCGCTCTGGAACTGAAATCGTAATGCTCACTCACATTTCCCCTATCTGAAAGTCTGATAAACGCCGGAAAAATGACTAAGTCCAAAAAAAAATTTTTTTAAACTTTTTTCAATTTTACCCCCGTGGGATATATATTTTACCCACACACATTTGGAACTCTCCTGGGGTACCCTCACACATATTATTCCATCATTTAGTGGATATTTTCACAAAAAAGTGACATTTTCAAAAATCCAGAAAATTGGCTGAAAATGACTAAATATCAAGGACTCATTGGGCGAATCGCTCTGGAACTGAAATCAGAATGCTCACTGACATTTCCCCTATCTGAAAGTCTGATAAACGCCGAAAAATGACTAAGTCCAAAAAAAAATTTGTTCAACTTTTTTCAATTTTACCCCCGTGGGATATATATTCTACCCACACACATTTGGAACTCTCCTGGGGTACCCTCACACATATTATTCCCTCATTTAGTGGATATTTTCACAAAAAAGTGAAATTTTCAAAAATCCAGAAAATTGGCTGAAAACGACTAAATATCAAGGACTCATTGGACGAATTGCTCTGGAACTGAAATCAGAACGCTCACTGACATTTCCCCTATCTGAAAGTCTGATAAACGCCGGAAAAATGACTAAGTCCAAAAAAAATTTTTTTTAAACTTTTTTCAATTTTACCCCCGTGGGTTATATATTCTACCCACACACATTTGGAACTCTCCTGAGGTACCCTCACACATATTATTCCCTCGTTTAGTGGATATTTTCACAAAAAAGTGAAATTTTCAAAAATCCAGAAAATTGGCTGAAAACGACTAAATATCAAGGACTCATTGGACGAATTGCTCTGGAACTGAAATCAGAACGCTCACTGACATTTCCCCTATCTGAAAGTCTGATAAACGCCGGAAAAATGACTAAGTCCAAAAAAAATTTTTTTTCAACTTTTTTCAATTTTACCCCCGTGGGATATATATTTTACCCAATCACATTTGGAACTCTCCTGGGGTACCCTCACACATATTATTCCCTCATTTAGTGGATATTTTCCCAAAAAAGTGAAATTTTCAAAAATCCAGAAAATTGGCTGAAAACGACTAAATATCAAGGACTCATTGGGCGAATCGCTCTGGAACTGAAATCGTGATGCTCACTCACATTTCCCCTATCTGAAAGTCTGATAAACGCCGGAAAAATGACTAAGTCCAAAAAAAAATTTTTTTAAACTTTTTTCAATTTTACCCCCGTGGGATGTATATTTTACCCACACACATTTGGAACTCTCCTGGGGTACCCTCACACATATTATTCCCTCATTTAGTGGATATTTTCACAAAAAAGTGAAATTTTCAAAAATCCAGAAAATTGGCTGAAAACGACTAAATATCAAGGACTCATTGGACGAATTGCTCTGGAACTGAAATCGGAACGCTCACTGACATTTCCCCTATCTGAAAGTCTGATAAACGCCGGAAAAATGACTAAGTCCCAAAAAAAATTTTTTTTCAACTTTTTTCAATTTTACCCCCGTGGGATATATATTCTACCCACACACATTTGGAACTCTCCTGGGGTACCCTCACACATATTATTCCCTCATTTAGTGGATATTTTCACAAAAAAGTGAAATTTTCAAAAATCCAGAAAATTGGCTGAAAATGACTAAATATCAAGGACTCATTGGGCGAATCGCTCTGGAACTGAAATCAGAACGCTCACTGACATTTCCCCTATCTGAAAGTCTGATAAACGCCGAAAAATGACTAAGTCCAAAAAAAAATTTGTTCAACTTTTTTCAATTTTACCCCGTGGGATATATATTCTACCCACACACATTTGGAACTCTCCTGGGGTACCCTCACACATATTATTCCCTCATTTAGTGGATATTTTCACAAAAAAGTGAAATTTTCAAAAATCCAGAAAATTGGCTGAAAACGACTAAATATCAAGGACTCATTGGGCGAATCGCTCTGGAACTGAAATCGGAACGCTCACTGACATTTCCCCTATCTGAAAGTCTGATAAACGCCGGAAAAATGACTAAGTCCAAAAAAAAAAATTTTCAACTTTTTTCAATTTTACCCCCGTGGGATATATATTTTACCCACACACATTTGGAACTCTCCTGGGGTACCCTCACACATATTATTCCCTCATTTAGTGGATATTTTCACAAAAAAGTGAAATTTTCAAAAATCCAGAAAATTGGCTGAAAACGACTAAATATCAAGGACTCATTGGACGAATTGCTCTGGAACTGAAATCGGAACGCTCACTGACATTTCCCCTATCTGAAAGTCTGATAAACGCCGGAAAAATGACTAAGTCCCAAAAAAAATTTTTTTTCAACTTTTTTCAATTTTACCCCCGTGGGATATATATTCTACCCACACACATTTGGAACTCTCCTGGGGTACCCTCACACATATTATTCCCTCATTTAGTGGATATTTTCACAAAAAAGTGAAATTTTCAAAAATCCAGAAAATTGGCTGAAAATGACTAAATATCAAGGACTCATTGGGCGAATCGCTCTGGAACTGAAATCAGAACGCTCACTGACATTTCCCCTATCTGAAAGTCTGATAAACGCCGAAAAATGACTAAGTCCAAAAAAAAATTTGTTCAACTTTTTTCAATTTTACCCCGTGGGATATATATTCTACCCACACACATTTGGAACTCTCCTGGGGTACCCTCACACATATTATTCCCTCATTTAGTGGATATTTTCACAAAAAAGTGAAATTTTCAAAAATCAAGAAAATTGGCTGAAAACGACTAAATATCAAGGACTCATTGGGCGAATTGCTCTAGAACTAAAATCGGAATGCTCACTGACATTTCCCCTATCTGAAAGTCTGATAAACGCCGAAAAATGACTAAGTCCAAAAAAAAATTTGTTCAACTTTTTTCAATTTTACCCCCATGGGTTATATATTCTACCCACACACATTTGGAACTCTCCTGGGGTACCCTCACACATATTATTCCCTCATTTAGTGGATATTTTCCCAAAAAAGTGAAATTTTCAAAAATCCAGAAAATTGGCTGAAAACGACTAAATATCAAGGACTCATTGGGCGAATCGCTCTGGAACTGAAATCGTAATGCTCACTCACATTTCCCCTATCTGAAAGTCTGATAAATGCCGGAAAAATGACTAAGTCCAAAAAAAAATTTTTTTAAACTTTTTTCAATTTTACCCCCGTGGGATATATATTTTACCCACACACATTTGGAACTCTCCTGGGGTACCCTCACACATATTATTCCCTCATTTAGTGGATATTTTCACAAAAAAGTGAAATTTTCAAAAATCCAGAAAATTGGCTGAAAACGACTAAATATCAAGGACTCATTGGGCGAATCGCTCTGGAACTGAAATCGGAACGCTCACTGACATTTCCCCTATCTGAAAGTCTGATAAACGCCGGAAAAATGACTAAATTCACAAAAAAAAATTTTTCAACTTTTTTCAATTTTACCCTCGTGGGATATATATTTTACCCACACACATTTGGAACTCTCCTGGGGTACCCTCACACGTATTATTCCCTCGTTTAGTGGATATTTTCACAAAAAAGTGAAATTTTCAAAAATCAAGAAAATTGGCTGAAAACGACTAAATATCAAGGACTCATTGGGCGAATTGCTCTAGAACTAAAATCGGAATGCTCACTGACATTTCCCCTATCTGAAAGTCTGATAAACGCCGAAAAATGACTAAGTCCAAAAAAAAATTTGTTCAACTTTTTTCAATTTTACCCCGTGGGATATATATTCTACCCACACACATTTGGAACTCTCCTGGGGTACCCTCACACATATTATTCCCTCATTTAGTGGATATTTTCACAAAAAAGTGAAATTTTCAAAAATCCAGAAAATTGGCTGAAAATGACTAAATATCAAGGACTCATTGGGCGAATCGCTCTGGAACTGAAATCGGAACGCTCACTGACATTTCCCCTATCTGAATGTCTGATAAACGCCGAAAAATGACTAAGTCCAAAAAAAATTTTTTTTAAACTTTTTTCAATTTTACCCCCGTGGGTTATGTATTCTACCCACACACATTTGGAACTCTCCTGGGGTACCCTCACACATATTATTCCCTCATTTAGTGGATATTTTCACAAAAAAGTGAAATTTTCAAAAATCCAGAAAATTGGCTGAAAATGACTAAATATCAAGGACTCATTGGGCCAATCGCTCTGGAACTGAAATCGGAATGCTCACTGACATTTCCCCTATCTGAAAGTCTGATAAACGCCGAAAAATGACTAAGTCCAAAAAAAAATTTGTTCAACTTTTTTCAATTTTACCCCGTGGGATATATATTCTACCCACACACATTTGGAACTCTCCTGGGGTACCCTCACACATATTATTCCCTCATTTAGTGGATATTTTCACAAAAAAGTGAAATTTTCAAAAATCCAGAAAATAGTCTGAAAACGGCTAAATATCAAGGACTCATTGGGCGAATCGCTCTGGAACTGAAATCGGAATGCTCACTCACATTTCCCCTATCTGAAAGTCTGATAAACGGCGGAAAAATGACTAAGTCCCAAAAAAAATTTTTTTTCAACTTTTTTCAATTTTACCCCCGTGGGATATATATTCTACCCACACACATTTGGAACTCTCCTGGGGTACCCTCACACATATTATTCCCTCATTTAGTGGATATTTTCACAAAAAAGTGAAATTTTCAAAAATCCAGAAAATTGGCTGAAAATGAATAAATATCAAGGACTCATTGGGCGAATCGCTCTGGAACTGAAATCGGAACGCTCACTGACATTTCCCCTATCTGAAAGTCTGATAAACGGCGGAAAAATGACTAAGTCCAAAAAAAAATTTTTTTCAACTTTTTTCAATTTTACCCCCGTGGGATATATATTTTACCCACACACATTTGGAACTCTCCTGGGGTACCCTCACACGTATTATTCCCTCGTTTAGTGGATATTTTCACAAAAAAGTGAAATTTTCAAAAATCAAGAAAATTGGCTGAAAACGACTAAATATCAAGGACTCATTGGGTGACTTGCTCTAGAACTAAAATCGGAATGCTCACTGACATTTCCCCTATCTGAAAGTCTGATAAACGCCGAAAAATGACTAAGTCCAAAAAAAAATTTGTTCAACTTTTTTCAATTTTACCCCCATGGGTTATATATTCTACCCACACACATTTGGAACTCTCCTGGGGTACCCTCACACATATTATTCCCTCATTTAGTGGATATTTTCCCAAAAAAGTGAAATTTTCAAAAATCCAGAAAATTGGCTGAAAACGACTAAATATCAAGGACTCATTGGGCGAATCGCTCTGGAACTGAAATCGTAATGCTCACTCACATTTCCCCTATCTGAAAGTCTGATAAACGCCGGAAAAATGACTAAGTCCAAAAAAAAATTTTTTTAAACTTTTTTCAATTTTACCCCCGTGGGATATATATTTTACCCACACACATTTGGAACTCTCCTGGGGTACCCTCACACATATTATTCCCTCATTTAGTGGATATTTTCACAAAAAAGTGAAATTTTCAAAAATCCAGAAAATTGGCTGAAAACGACAAAATATCAAGGACTCATTGGACGAATTGCTCTGGAACTGAAATCAGAACGCTCACTGACATTTCCCCTATCTGAAAGTCTGATAAACGCCGGAAAAATGACTAAATTCACAAAAAAAAATTTTTCAACTTTTTTCAATTTTACCCTCGTGGGATATATATTTTACCCACACACATTTGGAACTCTCCTGGGGTACCCTCACACGTATTATTCCCTCGTTTAGTGGATATTTTCACAAAAAAGTGAAATTTTCAAAAATCAAGAAAATTGGCTGAAAACGACTAAATATCAAGGACTCATTGGGCGAATTGCTCTAGAACTAAAATCGGAATGCTCACTGACATTTCCCCTATCTGAAAGTCTGATAAACGCCGAAAAATGACTAAGTCCAAAAAAAAATTTGTTCAACTTTTTTCAATTTTACCCCGTGGGATATATATTCTACCCACACACATTTGGAACTCTCCTGGGGTACCCTCACACATATTATTCCCTCATTTAGTGGATATTTTCACAAAAAAGTGAAATTTTCAAAAATCCAGAAAATTGGCTGAAAATGACTAAATATCAAGGACTCATTGGGCGAATCGCTCTGGAACTGAAATCGGAACGCTCACTGACATTTCCCCTATCTGAATGTCTGATAAACGCCGAAAAATGACTAAGTCCAAAAAAAATTTTTTTTCAACTTTTTTCAATTTTACCCCCGTGGGTTATGTATTCTACCCACACACATTTGGAACTCTCCTGGGGTACCCTCACACATATTATTCCCTCATTTAGTGGATATTTTCACAAAAAAGTGAAATTTTCAAAAATCCAGAAAATTGGCTGAAAATGACTAAATATCAAGGACTCATTGGGCCAATCGCTCTGGAACTGAAATCGGAATGCTCACTGACATTTCCCCTATCTGAAAGTCTGATAAACGCCGAAAAATGACTAAGTCCAAAAAAAAATTTGTTCAACTTTTTTCAATTTTACCCCGTGGGATATATATTCTACCCACACACATTTGGAACTCTCCTGGGGTACCCTCACACATATTATTCCCTCATTTAGTGGATATTTTCACAAAAAAGTGAAATTTTCAAAAATCCAGAAAATAGTCTGAAAACGGCTAAATATCAAGGACTCATTGGGCGAATCGCTCTGGAACTGAAATCGGAATGCTCACTCACATTTCCCCTATCTGAAAGTCTGATAAACGGCGGAAAAATGACTAAGTCCCAAAAAAAATTTTTTTTCAACTTTTTTCAATTTTACCCCCGTGGGATATATATTCTACCCACACACATTTGGAACTCTCCTGGGGTACCCTCACACATATTATTCCCTCATTTAGTGGATATTTTCACAAAAAAGTGAAATTTTCAAAAATCCAGAAAATTGGCTGAAAATGACTAAATATCAAGGACTCATTGGGCGAATCGCTCTGGAACTGAAATCGGAACGCTCACTGACATTTCCCCTATCTGAAAGTCTGATAAACGGCGGAAAAATGACTAAGTCCAAAAAAAAATTTTTTTCAACTTTTTTCAATTTTACCCCCGTGGGATATATATTTTACCCACACACATTTGGAACTCTCCTGGGGTACCCTCACACGTATTATTCCCTCGTTTAGTGGATATTTTCACAAAAAAGTGAAATTTTCAAAAATCAAGAAAATTGGCTGAAAACGACTAAATATCAAGGACTCATTGGGTGACTTGCTCTAGAACTAAAATCGGAATGCTCACTGACATTTCCCCTATCTGAAAGTCTGATAAACGCCGAAAAATGACTAAGTCCAAAAAAAAATTTGTTCAACTTTTTTCAATTTTACCCCCATGGGTTATATATTCTACCCACACACATTTGGAACTCTCCTGGGGTACCCTCACACATATTATTCCCTCATTTAGTGGATATTTTCCCAAAAAAGTGAAATTTTCAAAAATCCAGAAAATTGGCTGAAAACGACTAAATATCAAGGACTCATTGGGCGAATCGCTCTGGAACTGAAATCGTAATGCTCACTCACATTTCCCCTATCTGAAAGTCTGATAAACGCCGGAAAAATGACTAAGTCCAAAAAAAAATTTTTTTAAACTTTTTTCAATTTTACCCCCGTGGGATATATATTTTACCCACACACATTTGGAACTCTCCTGGGGTACCCTCACACATATTATTCCCTCATTTAGTGGATATTTTCACAAAAAAGTGAAATTTTCAAAAATCCAGAAAATTGGCTGAAAACGACAAAATATCAAGGACTCATTGGACGAATTGCTCTGGAACTGAAATCAGAACGCTCACTGACATTTCCCCTATCTGAAAGTCTGATAAACGCCGGAAAAATGACTAAATTCACAAAAAAAAATTTTTCAACTTTTTTCAATTTTACCCTCGTGGGATATATATTTTACCCACACACATTTGGAACTCTCCTGGGGTACCCTCACACGTATTATTCCCTCGTTTAGTGGATATTTTCACAAAAAAGTGAAATTTTCAAAAATCAAGAAAATTGGCTGAAAACGACTAAATATCAAGGACTCATTGGACGAATTGCTCTGGAACTGAAATCGGAACGCTCACTGACATTTCCCCTATCTGAAAGTCTGATAAACGCCGGAAAAATGACTAAGTCCCAAAAAAAAATTTTTTTCAACTTTTTTCAATTTTACCCCCGTGGGATATATATTCTACCCACACACATTTGGAACTCTCCTGGGGTACCCTCACACATATTATTCCCTCATTTAGTGGATATTTTCACAAAAAAGTGAAATTTTCAAAAATCCAGAAAATTGGCTGAAAATGACTAAATATCAAGGACTCATTGGGCGAATCGCTCTGGAACTGAAATCAGAACGCTCACTGACATTTCCCCTATCTGAAAGTCTGATAAACGCCGAAAAATGACTAAGTCCAAAAAAAAATGTGTTCAACTTTTTTCAATTTTACCCCGTGGGATATATATTCTACCCACACACATTTGGAACTCTCCTGGGGTACCCTCACACATATTATTCCCTCATTTAGTGGATATTTTCACAAAAAAGTGAAATTTTCAAAAATCCAGAAAATTGGCTGAAAATGACTAAATATCTAGGACTCATTGGGCGAATCGCTCTGGAACTGAAATCGGAACGCTCACTGACATTTCCCCTATCTGAAAGTCTGATAAACGCCGGAAAAATGACTAAGTCCAAAAAAAAAAATTTTCAACTTTTTTCAATTTTACCCCCGTGGGATATATATTCTACCCACACACATTTGGAACTCTCCTGGGGTACCCTCACACATATTATTCCCTCATTTAGTGGATATTTTCACAAAAAAGTGAAATTTTCAAAAATCCAGAAAATTGGCTGAAAATGACTAAATATCAAGGACTCATTGGGCGAATCGCTCTGGAACTGAAATCAGAACGCTCACTGACATTTCCCCTATCTGAAAGTCTGATAAACGCCGAAAAATGACTAAGTCCAAAAAAAAATTTGTTCAACTTTTTTCAATTTTACCCCGTGGGATATATATTCTACCCACACACATTTGGAACTCTCCTGGGGTACCCTCACACATATTATTCCCTCATTTAGTGGATATTTTCACAAAAAAGTGAAATTTTCAAAAATCCAGAAAATTGGCTGAAAACGACTAAATATCAAGGACTCATTGGACGAATTGCTCTGGAACTGAAATCAGAACGCTCACTGACATTTCCCCTATCTGAAAGTCTGATAAACGCCGGAAAAATGACTAAGTCCAAAAAAATTTTTTTTAAACTTTTTTCAATTTTACCCCCGTGGGTTATATATTCTACCCACACACATTTGGAACTCTCCTGGGGTACCCTCACACGTATTATTCCCTCGTTTAGTGGATATTTTCACAAAAAAGTGAAATTTTCAAAAATCCAGAAAATTGGCTGAAAACGACTAAATATCAAGGACTCATTGGGCGAATCGCTCTGGAACTGAAATCGGAACGCTCACTGACATTTCCCCTATCTGAAAGTCTGATAAACGCCGGAAAAATGACTAAATTCACAAAAAAAAATTTTTCAACTTTTTTCAATTTTACCCTCGTGGGATATATATTTTACCCACACACATTTGGAACTCTCCTGGGGTACCCTCACACGTATTATTCCCTCGTTTAGTGGATATTTTCACAAAAAAGTGAAATTTTCAAAAATCAAGAAAATTGGCTGAAAACGACTAAATATCAAGGACTCATTGGGCGAATTGCTCTAGAACTAAAATCGGAATGCTCACTGACATTTCCCCTATCTGAAAGTCTGATAAACGCCGAAAAATGACTAAGTCCAAAAAAAAATTTGTTCAACTTTTTTCAATTTTACCCCGTGGGATATATATTCTACCCACACACATTTGGAACTCTCCTGGGGTACCCTCACACATATTATTCCCTCATTTAGTGGATATTTTCACAAAAAAGTGAAATTTTCAAAAATCCAGAAAATTGGCTGAAAATGACTAAATATCAAGGACTCATTGGGCGAATCGCTCTGGAACTGAAATCGGAACGCTCACTGACATTTCCCCTATCTGAATGTCTGATAAACGCCGAAAAATGACTAAGTCCAAAAAAAATTTTTTTTCAACTTTTTTCAATTTTACCCCCGTGGGTTATGTATTCTACCCACACACATATGGAACTCTCCTGGGGTACCCTCACACATATTATTCCCTCATTTAGTGGATATTTTCACAAAAAAGTGAAATTTTCAAAAATCCAGAAAATTGGCTGAAAATGACTAAATATCAAGGACTCATTGGGCCAATCGCTCTGGAACTGAAATCGGAATGCTCACTGACATTTCCCCTATCTGAAAGTCTGATAAACGCCGAAAAATGACTAAGTCCAAAAAAAAATTTGTTCAACTTTTTTCAATTTTACCCCGTGGGATATATATTCTACCCACACACATTTGGAACTCTCCTGGGGTACCCTCACACATATTATTCCCTCATTTAGTGGATATTTTCACAAAAAAGTGAAATTTTCAAAAATCCAGAAAATTGGCTGAAAACGACTAAATATCAAGGACTCATTGGGCGAATCGCTCTGGAACTGAAATCGGAACGCTCACTGACATTTCCCCTATCTGAAAGTCTGATAAACGCCGGAAAAATGACTAAATTCACAAAAAAAAATTTTTCAACTTTTTTCAATTTTACCCTCGTGGGATATATATTTTACCCACACACATTTGGAACTCTCCTGGGGTACCCTCACACGTATTATTCCCTCGTTTAGTGGATATTTTCACAAAAAAGTGAAATTTTCAAAAATCAAGAAAATTGGCTGAAAACGACTAAATATCAAGGACTCATTGGGCGAATTGCTCTAGAACTAAAATCGGAATGCTCACTGACATTTCCCCTATCTGAAAGTCTGATAAACGCCGAAAAATGACTAAGTCCAAAAAAAAATTTGTTCAACTTTTTTCAATTTTACCCCGTGGGATATATATTCTACCCACACACATTTGGAACTCTCCTGGGGTACCCTCACACATATTATTCCCTCATTTAGTGGATATTTTCACAAAAAAGTGAAATTTTCAAAAATCCAGAAAATTGGCTGAAAATGACTAAATATCAAGGACTCATTGGGCGAATCGCTCTGGAACTGAAATCGGAACGCTCACTGACATTTCCCCTATCTGAATGTCTGATAAACGCCGAAAAATGACTAAGTCCAAAAAAAATTTTTTTTCAACTTTTTTCAATTTTACCCCCGTGGGTTATGTATTCTACCCACACACATTTGGAACTCTCCTGGGGTACCCTCACACATATTATTCCCTCATTTAGTGGATATTTTCACAAAAAAGTGAAATTTTCAAAAATCCAGAAAATTGGCTGAAAATGACTAAATATCAAGGACTCATTGGGCCAATCGCTCTGGAACTGAAATCGGAATGCTCACTGACATTTCCCCTATCTGAAAGTCTGATAAACGCCGAAAAATGACTAAGTCCAAAAAAAAATTTGTTCAACTTTTTTCAATTTTACCCCGTGGGATATATATTCTACCCACACACATTTGGAACTCTCCTGGGGTACCCTCACACATATTATTCCCTCATTTAGTGGATATTTTCACAAAAAAGTGAAATTTTCAAAAATCCAGAAAATAGTCTGAAAACGGCTAAATATCAAGGACTCATTGGGCGAATCGCTCTGGAACTGAAATCGGAATGCTCACTCACATTTCCCCTATCTGAAAGTCTGATAAACGGCGGAAAAATGACTAAGTCCCAAAAAAAATTTTTTTTCAACTTTTTTCAATTTTACCCCCGTGGGATATATATTCTACCCACACACATTTCGAACTCTCCTGGGGTACCCTCACACATATTATTCCCTCATTTAGTGGATATTTTCACAAAAAAGTGAAATTTTCAAAAATCCAGAAAATTGGCTGAAAATGACTAAATATCAAGGACTCATTGGGCGAATCGCTCTGGAACTGAAATCGGAACGCTCACTGACATTTCCCCTATCTGAAAGTCTGATAAACGGCGGAAAAATGACTAAGTCCAAAAAAAAATTTTTTTCAACTTTTTTCAATTTTACCCCCGTGGGATATATATTTTACCCACACACATTTGGAACTCTCCTGGGGTACCCTCACACGTATTATTCCCTCGTTTAGTGGATATTTTCACAAAAAAGTGAAATTTTCAAAAATCAAGAAAATTGGCTGAAAACGACTAAATATCAAGGACTCATTGGGTGACTTGCTCTAGAATTAAAATCGGAATGCTCACTGACATTTCCCCTATCTGAAAGTCTGATAAACGCCGAAAAATGACTAAGTCCAAAAAAAAATTTGTTCAACTTTTTTCAATTTTACCCCCATGGGTTATATATTCTACCCACACACATTTGGAACTCTCCTGGGGTACCCTCACACATATTATTCCCTCATTTAGTGGATATTTTCCCAAAAAAGTGAAATTTTCAAAAATCCAGAAAATTGGCTGAAAACGACTAAATATCAAGGACTCATTGGGCGAATCGCTCTGGAACTGAAATCGTAATGCTCACTCACATTTCCCCTATCTGAAAGTCTGATAAACGCCGGAAAAATGACTAAGTCCAAAAAAAAATTTTTTTAAACTTTTTTCAATTTTACCCCCGTGGGATATATATTTTACCCACACACATTTGGAACTCTCCTGGGGTACCCTCACACATATTATTCCCTCATTTAGTGGATATTTTCACAAAAAAGTGAAATTTTCAAAAATCCAGAAAATTGGCTGAAAACGACTAAATATCAAGGACTCATTGGACGAATTGCTCTGGAACTGAAATCAGAACGTTCACTGACATTTCCCCTATCTGAAAGTCTGATAAACGCCGGAAAAATGACTAAATTCACAAAAAAAAATTTTTCAACTTTTTTCAATTTTACCCTCGTGGGATATATATTTTACCCACACACATTTGGAACTCTCCTGGGGTACCCTCACACGTATTATTCCCTCGTTTAGTGGATATTTTCACAAAAAAGTGAAATTTTCAAAAATCAAGAAAATTGGCTGAAAACGACTAAATATCAAGGACTCATTGGGCGAATTGCTCTAGAACTAAAATCGGAATGCTCACTGACATTTCCCCTATCTGAAAGTCTGATAAACGCCGAAAAATGACTAAGTCCAAAAAAAAATTTGTTCAACTTTTTTCAATTTTACCCCGTGGGATATATATTCTACCCACACACATTTGGAACTCTCCTGGGGTACCCTCACACATATTATTCCCTCATTTAGTGGATATTTTCACAAAAAAGTGAAATTTTCAAAAATCCAGAAAATTGGCTGAAAATGACTAAATATCAAGGACTCATTGGGCGAATCGCTCTGGAACTGAAATCGGAACGCTCACTGACATTTCCCCTATCTGAATGTCTGATAAACGCCGAAAAATGACTAAGTCCAAAAAAAATTTTTTTTCAACTTTTTTCAATTTTACCCCCGTGGGTTATGTATTCTACCCACACACATTTGGAACTCTCCTGGGGTACCCTCACACATATTATTCCCTCATTTAGTGGATATTTTCACAAAAAAGTGAAATTTTCAAAAATCCAGAAAATTGGCTGAAAATGACTAAATATCAAGGACTCATTGGGCCAATCGCTCTGGAACTGAAATCGGAACGCTCACTGACATTTCCCCTATCTGAAAGTCTGATAAACGCCGAAAAATGACTAAGTCCAAAAAAAAATTTGTTCAACTTTTTTCAATTTTACCCCGTGGGATATATATTCTACCCACACACATTTGGAACTCTCCTGGGGTACCCTCACACATATTATTCCCTCATTTAGTGGATATTTTCACAAAAAAGTGAAATTTTCAAAAATCCAGAAAATAGTCTGAAAACGGCTAAATATCAAGGACTCATTGGGCGAATCGCTCTGGAACTGAAATCGGAATGCTCACTCACATTTCCCCTATCTGAAAGTCTGATAAACGGCGGAAAAATGACTAAGTCCCAAAAAAAATTTTTTTTCAACTTTTTTCAATTTTACCCCCGTGGGATATATATTCTACCCACACACATTTGGAACTCTCCTGGGGTACCCTCACACATATTATTCCCTCATTTAGTGGATATTTTCACAAAAAAGTGAAATTTTCAAAAATCCAGAAAATTGGCTGAAAACGACTAAATATCAAGGACTCATTGGACGAATTGCTCTGGAACTGAAATCAGAACGCTCACTGACATTTCCCCTATCTGAAAGTCTGATAAACGCCGGAAAAATGACTAAGTCCAAAAAAAATTTTTTTTCAACTTTTTTCAATTTTACCCCCGTGGATTATATATTCTACCCACACACATTTGGAACTCTCCTGGGGTACCCTCACACATATTATTCCCTCATTTAGTGGATATTTTCACAAAAAAGTGAAATTTTCAAAAATCCAGAAAATTGGCTGAAAACGACTAAATATCAAGGACTCATTGGACGAATTGCTCTGGAACTGAAATCAGAACGCTCACTGACATTTCCCCTATCTGAAAGTCTGATAAACGCCGAAAAATGACTAAGTCCAAAAAAAAATTTGTTCAACTTTTTTCAATTTTACCCCGTGGGATATATATTCTACCCACACACATTTGGAACTCTCCTGGGGTACCCTCACACATATTATTCCCTCATTTAGTGGATATTTTCACAAAAAAGTGAAATTTTCAAAAATCCAGAAAATTGTCTGAAAACGGCTAAATATCAAGGACTCATTGGGCGAATCGCTCTGGAACTGAAATCGGAATGCTCACTCACATTTCCCCTATCTGAAAGTCTGATAAATGGCGGAAAAATGACTAAGTCCCAAAAAAAATTTTTTTTCAACTTTTTTCAATTTTACCCCCGTGGGATATATATTCTACCCACACACATTTGGAACTCTCCTGGGGTACCCTCACACATATTATTCCCTCATTTAGTGGATATTTTCACAAAAAAGTGAAATTTTCAAAAATCCAGAAAATTGGCTGAAAATGACTAAATATCAAGGACTCATTGGGCGAATCGCTCTGGAACTGAAATCGGAATGCTCACTGACATTTCCCCTATCTGAAAGTCTGATAAACGGCGGAAAAATGACTAAGTCCAAAAAAAAATTTTTTTCAACTTTTTTCAATTTTACCCCCGTGGGATATATATTTTACCCACACACATTTGGAACTCTCCTGGGGTACCCTCACACGTATTATTCCCTCGTTTAGTGGATATTTTCACAAAAAAGTGAAATTTTCAAAAATCAAGAAAATTGGCTGAAAACGACTAAATATCAAGGACTCATTGGGTGAATTGCTCTAGAACTAAAATCGGAATGCTCACTGACATTTCCCCTATCTGAAAGTCTGATAAACGCCGAAAAATGACTAAGTCCAAAAAAAAATTTGTTCAACTTTTTTCAATTTTACCCCCATGGGTTACATATTCTACCCACACACATTTGGAACTCTCCTGGGGTACCCTCACACATATTATTCCCTCATTTAGTGGATATTTTCAGAAAAAAAGTGAAATTTTCAAAAATCCAGAAAATTGGCTGAAAACGACTAAATATCAAGGACTCATTGGGCGAATCGCTCTGGAACTGAAATCGTAATGCTCACTCACATTTCCCCTATCTGAAAGTCTGATAAACGCCGGAAAAATGACTAAGTCCAAAAAAAAATTTTTTGAAACTTTTTTCAATTTTACCCCCGTGGGATATATATTCTACCCACACACATTTGGAACTCTCCTGGGGTACCCTCACACATATTATTCCCTCATTTAGTGGATATTTTCACAAAAAAGTGAAATTTTCAAAAATCCAGAAAATTGGCTGAAAATGACTAAATATCAAGGACTCATTGGGCGAATCGCTCTGGAACTGAAATCGGAACGCTCACTGACATTTCCCCTATCTGAAAGTCTGATAAACGGCGGAAAAATGACTAAGTCCAAAAAACAATTTTTTTCAACTTTTTTCAATTTTACCCCCGTGGGATATATATTTTACCCACACACATTTGGAACTCTCCTGGGGTACCCTCACACGTATTATTCCCTCGTTTAGTGGATATTTTCACAAAAAAGTGAAATTTTCAAAAATCAAGAAAATTGGCTGAAAACGACTAAATATCAAGGACTCATTGGGTGAATTGCTCTAGAACTAAAATCGGAATGCTCACTGACATTTCCCCTATCTGAAAGTCTGATAAACGCCGAAAAATGACTAAGTCCAAAAAAAAATTTGTTCAACTTTTTTCAATTTTACCCCCATGGGTTATATATTCTACCCACACACATTTGGAACTCTCCTGGGGTACCCTCACACATATTATTCCCTCATTTAGTGGATATTTTCACAAAAAAGTGAAATTTTCAAAAATCCAGAAAATTGGCTGAAAACGACTAAATATCAAGGACTCATTGGGCGAATCGCTCTGGAACTGAAATCGGAATGCTCACTCACATTTCCCCTATCTGAAAGTCTGATAAACGGCGGAAAAATGACTAAGTCCCCAAAAAAAAATTTTTTCAACTTTTTTCAATTTTACCCCCGTGGGATATATATTTTACCCACACACATTTGGAACTCTCCTGGGGTACCCTCACACGTATTATTCCCTCGTTTAGTGGATATTTTCACAAAAAAGTGAAATTTTCAAAAATCAAGAAAATTGGCTGAAAACGACTAAATATCAAGGACTCATTGGGCGAATTGCTCTAGAACTAAAATCGGAATGCTCACTGACATTTCCCCTATCTGAAAGTCTGATAAACGCCGAAAAATGACTAAGTCCAAAAAAAAATTTGTTCAACTTTTTTCAATTTTACCCCCATGGGTTATATATTCTACCCACACACATTTGGAACTCTCCTGGGGTACCCTCACACATATTATTCCCTCATTTAGTGGATATTTTCCCAAAAAAGTGAAATTTTCAAAAATCCAGAAAATTGGCTGAAAACGACTAAATATCAAGGACTCATTGGACGAATTGCTCTGGAACTGAAATCAGAACGCTCACTGACATTTCCCCTATCTGAAAGTCTGATAAACGCCGAAAAATGACTAAGTCCAAAAAAAAATTTGTTCAACTTTTTTCAATTTTACCCCGTGGGATATATATTCTACCCACACACATTTGGAACTCTCCTGGGGTACCCTCACACATATTATTCCCTCATTTAGTGGATATTTTCACAAAAAAGCGAAATTTTCAAAAATCCAGAAAATTGTCTGAAAATGGCTAAATATCAAGGACTCATTGGGCGAATCGCTCTGGAACTGAAATCGGAATGCTCACTCACATTTCCCCTATCTGAAAGTCTGATAAACGGCGGAAAAATGACTAAGTCCCAAAAAAAAATTTTTTTCAACTTTTTTCAATTTTACCCCCGTGGGATATATATTCTACCCACACACATTTGGAACTCTCCTGGGGTACCCTCACACATATTATTCCCTCATTTAGTGGATATTTTCACAAAAAAGTGAAATTTTCAAAAATCCAGAAAATTGGCTGAAAATGACTAAATATCAAGGACTCATTGGGCGAATCGCTCTGGAACTGAAATCGGAACGCTCACTGACATTTCCCCTATCTGAAAGTCTGATAAACGCTGGAAAAATGACTAAGTCCAAAAAAAAATTTTTTTCAACTTTTTTCAGTTTTACCCCCGTGGGATATATATTTTACCCACACACATTTGGAACTCTCCTGGGGTACCCTCACACGTATTATTCCCTCGTTTAGTGGATATTTTCACAAAAAAGTGAAATTTTCAAAAATCAAGAAAATTGGCTGAAAACGACTAAATATCAAGGACTCATTGGGCGAATTGCTCTAGAACTAAAATCGGAATGCTCACTGACATTTCCCCTATCTGAAAGTCTGATAAACGCCGAAAAATGACTAAGTCCAAAAAAAAATTTGTTCAACTTTTTTCAATTTTACCCCGTGGGATATATATTCTACCCACACACATTTGGAACTCTCCTGGGGTACCCTCACACATATTATTCCCTCATTTAGTGGATATTTTCCCAAAAAAGTGAAATTTTCAAAAATCCAGAAAATTGGCTGAAAACGACTAAATATCAAGGACTCATTGGGCGAATCGCTCTGGAACTGAAATCGTAATGCTCACTCACATTTCCCCTATCTGAAAGTCTGATAAACGCCGGAAAAATGACTAAGTCCAAAAAAAAATTTTTTTCAACTTTTTTCAATTTTACCCCCGTGGGATATATATTTTACCCACACACATTTGGAACTCTCCTGGGGTACCCTCACACATATTATTCCCTCATTTAGTGGATATTTTCACAAAAAAGTGAAATTTTCAAAAATCCAGAAAATTGGCTGAAAACGACTAAATATCAAGGATTCATTGGACGATCTGCTCTGGAACTGAAATCAGAACGCTCACTGACATTTCCCCTATCTGAAAGTCTGATAAACGCCGAAAAATGACTAAGTCCCAAAAAAAAATTTGTTCAACTTTTTTCAATTTTACCCCCATGGGTTATATATTCTACCCACACACATTTGGAACTCTCCTGGGGTACCCTCACACATATTATTCCCTCATTTAGTGGATATTTTCCCAAAAAAGGGAAATTTTTAAAAATCCAGAAAATTGGCTGAAAACGACTAAATATCAAGGACTCATTGGGCGAATCGCTCTGGAACTGAAATCGTAATGCTCACTCACATTTCCCCTATCTGAAAGTCTGATAAACGCCGGAAAAATGACTAAGTCCAAAAAAAAATTTTTTTCAACTTTTTTCAATTTTACCCCCGTGGGATATATATTTTACCCACACACATTTGGAACTCTCCTGGGGTACCCTCACACATATTATTCCCTCATTTAGTGGATATTTTCACAAAAAAGTGAAATTTTCAAAAATCCAGAAAATTGGCTGAAAACGACTAAATATCAAGGACTCATTGGACGAATTGCTCTGGAACTGAAATCAGAACGCTCACTGACATTTCCCCTATCTGAAAGTCTGATAAACGCCGAAAAATGACTAAGTCCAAAAAAAAATTTGTTCAACTTTTTTCAATTTTACCCCGTGGGATATATATTCTACCCACACACATTTGGAACTCTCCTGGGGTACCCTCACACATATTATTCCCTCATTTAGTGGATATTTTCACAAAAAAGTGAAATTTTCAAAAATCCAGAAAATTGGCTGAAAATGACTAAATATCAAGGACTCATTGGGCGAATCGCTCTGGAACTGAAATCGGAACGCTCACTGACATTTCCCCTATCTGAAAGTCTGATAAACGCCGGAAAAATGACTAAGTCCAAAAAAAATTTTTTTTCAACTTTTTTCAATTTTACCCCCGTGGGATATATATTTTACCCACACACATTTGGAACTCTCCTGGGGTACCCTCACACGTATTATTCCCTCGTTTAGTGGATATTTTCACAAAAAAGTGAAATTTTCAAAAATCAAGAAAATTGGCTGAAAACGACTAAATATCAAGGACTCATTGGGCGAATTGCTCTAGAACTAAAATCGGAATGCTCACTGACATTTCCCCTATCTGAAAGTCTGATAAACGCCGAAAAATGACTAAGTCCAAAAAAAAATTTGTTCAACTTTTTTCAATTTTACCCCCATGGGTTATATATTCTACCCACACACATTTGGAACTCTCCTGGGGTACCCTCACACATATTATTCCCTCATTTAGTGGAAATTTTCCCAAAAAAGTGAAATTTTCAAAAATCCAGAAAATTGGCTGAAAACGACTAAATATCAAGGACTCATTGGGCGAATCGCTCTGGAACTGAAATCGTAATGCTCACTCACATTTCCCCTATCTGAAAGTCTGATAAACGCCGGAAAAATGACTAAGTCCAAAAAAAAATTTTTTTCAACTTTTTTCAATTTTACCCCCTGGGATATATATTTTACCCACACACATTTGGAACTCTCCTGGGGTACCCTCACACATATTATTCCCTCATTTAGTGGATATTTTCACAAAAAAGTGAAATTTTCAAAAATCCAGAAAATTGGCTGAAAACGACTAAATATCAAGGACTCATTGGACGAATTGCTCTGGAACTGAAATCAGAACGCTCACTGACATTTCCCCTATCTGAAAGTCTGATAAACGCCGGAAAAATGACTAAGTCCAAAAAAAAATTTTTTTCAACTTTTTTCAGTTTTACCCCCGTGGGATATATATTTTACCCACACACATTTGGAACTCTCCTGGGGTACCCTCACACGTATTATTCCCTCGTTTAGTGGATATTTTCACAAAAAAGTGAAATTTTCAAAAATCAAGAAAATTGGCTGAAAACGACTAAATATCAAGGACTCATTGGGCGAATTGCTCTAGAACTAAAATCGGAATGCTCACTGACATTTCCCCTATCTGAAAGTCTGATAAACGCCGAAAAATGACTAAGTCCAAAAAAAAATTTGTTCAACTTTTTTCAATTTTACCCCGTGGGATATATATTCTACCCACACACATTTGGAACTCTCCTGGGGTACCCTCACACATATTATTCCCTCATTTAGTGGATATTTTCACAAAAAAGTGAAATTTTCAAAAATCCAGAAAATTGGCTGAAAATGACTAAATATCAAGGACTCATTGGGCCAATCGCTCTGGAACTGAAATCGGAACGCTCACTGACATTTCCCCTATCTGAAAGTCTGATAAACGCCGAAAAATGACTAAGTCCAAAAAAAAATTTGTTCAACTTTTTTCAGTTTTACCCCGTGGGATATATATTCTACCCACACACATTTGGAACTCTCCTGGGGTACCCTCACACATATTATTCCCTCATTTAGTGGATATTTTCACAAAAAAGTGAAATTTTCAAAAATCCAGAAAATTGTCTGAAAACGGCTAAATATCAAGGACTCATTGGGCGAATCGCTCTGGAACTGAAATCGGAATGCTCACTCACATTTCCCCTATCTGAAAGTCTGATAAACGGCGGAAAAATGACTAAGCCCCAAAAAAAAATTTTTTTCAACTTTTTTCAATTTTACCCCCGTGGGATATATATTCTACCCACACACATTTGGAACTCTCCTGGGGTACCCTCACACGTATTATTCCCTCGTTTAGTGGATATTTTCACAAAAAAGTGAAATTTTCAAAAATCAAGAAAATTGGCTGAAAACGACTAAATATCAAGGACTCATTGGGCGAATTGCTCTGGAACTGAAATCAGAACGCTCACTGACATTTCCCCTATCTGAAAGTCTGATAAACGCCGAAAAATGACTAAGTCCAAAAAAAAATTTGTTCAACTTTTTTCAATTTTACCCCGTGGGATATATATTCTACACACACACATTTGGAACTCTCCTGGGGTACCCTCACACATATTATTCCCTCATTTAGTGGATATTTTCACAAAAAAGCGAAATTTTCAAAAATCCAGAAAATTGTCTGAAAACGGCTAAATATCAAGGACTCATTGGGCGAATCGCTCTGGAACTGAAATCGGAATGCTCACTCACATTTCCCCTATCTGAAAGTCTGATAAACGGCGGAAAAATGACTAAGTCCCAAAAAAAAATTTTTTTCAACTTTTTTCAATTTTACCCCCGTGGGATATATATTCTACCCACACACATTTGGAACTCTCCTGGGGTACCCTCACACATATTATTCCCTCATTTAGTGGATATTTTCACAAAAAAGTGAAATTTTCAAAAATCCAGAAAATTGGCTGAAAATGACTAAATATCAAGGACTCATTGGGCGAATCGCTCTGGAACTGAAATCGGAACGCTCACTGACATTTCCCCTATCTGAAAGTCTGATAAACGCCGGAAAAATGACTAAGTCCAAAAAAAAATTTTTTTCAACTTTTTTCAGTTTTACCCCCGTGGGATATATATTTTACCCACACACATTTGGAACTCTCCTGGGGTACCCTCACACGTATTATTCCCTCGTTTAGTGGATATTTTCACAAAAAAGTGAAATTTTCAAAAATCAAGAAAATTGGCTGAAAACGACTAAATATCAAGGACTCATTGGGCGAATTGCTCTAGAACTAAAATCGGAATGCTCACTGACATTTCCCCTATCTGAAAGTCTGATAAACGCCGAAAAATGACTAAGTCCAAAAAAAAATTTGTTCAACTTTTTTCAATTTTACCCCGTGGGATATATATTCTACCCACACACATTTGGAACTCTCCTGGGGTACCCTCACACATATTATTCCCTCATTTAGTGGATATTTTCACAAAAAAGTGAAATTTTCAAAAATCCAGAAAATTGGCTGAAAATGACTAAATATCAAGGACTCATTGGGCCAATCGCTCTGGAACTGAAATCGGAACGCTCACTGACATTTCCCCTATCTGAAAGTCTGATAAACGCCGAAAAATGACTAAGTCCAAAAAAAAATTTGTTCAACTTTTTTCAATTTTACCCCGTGGGATATATATTCTACCCACACACATTTGGAACTCTCCTGGGGTACCCTCACACATATTATTCCCTCATTTAGTGGATATTTTCACAAAAAAGTGAAATTTTCAAAAATCCAGAAAATTGTCTGAAAACGGCTAAATATCAAGGACTCATTGGGCGAATCGCTCTGGAACTGAAATCGGAATGCTCACTCACATTTCCCCTATCTGAAAGTCTGATAAACGGCGGAAAAATGACTAAGTCCCAAAAAAAAATTTTTTTCAACTTTTTTCAATTTTACCCCCGTGGGATATATATTCTACCCACACACATTTGGAACTCTCCTGGGGTACCCTCACACGTATTATTCCCTCGTTTAGTGGATATTTTCACAAAAAAGTGAAATTTTCAAAAATCAAGAAAATTGGCTGAAAACGACTAAATATCAAGGACTCATTGGGCGAATTGCTCTAGAACTAAAATCGGAATGCTCACTGACATTTCCCCTATCTGAAAGTCTGATAAACGCCGAAAAATGACTAAGTCCAAAAAAAAATTTGTTCAACTTTTTTCAATTTTACCCCCATGGGTTATATATTCTTCCCACACACATTTGGAACTCTCCTGGGGTACCTTCACACATATTATTCCCTCATTTAGTGGATATTTTCCCAAAAAAGTGAAATTTTCAAAAATCCAGAAAATTGGCTGAAAACGACTAAATATCAAGGACTCATTGGGCGAATCGCTCTGGAACTGAAATCGTAATGCTCACTCACATTTCCCCTATCTGAAAGTCTGATAAACGCCGGAAAAATGACTAAGTCCAAAAAAAAATTTTTTTCAACTTTTTTCAATTTTACCCCCGTGGGATATATATTTTACCCACACACATTTGGAACTCTCCTGGGGTACCCTCACACATATTATTCCCTCATTTAGTGGATATTTTCACAAAAAAGTGAAATTTTCAAAAATCCAGAAAATTGGCTGAAAACGACTAAATATCAAGGACTCATTGGACGAATTGCTCTGGAACTGAAATCAGAACGCTCACTGACATTTCCCCTATCTGAAAGTCTGATAAACGCCGAAAAATGACTAAGTCCAAAAAAAAATTTGTTCAACTTTTTTCAATTTTACCCCGTGGGATATATATTCTACCCACACACATTTGGAACTCTCCTGGGGTACCCTCACACATATTATTCCCTCATTTAGTGGATATTTTCACAAAAAAGTGAAATTTTCAAAAATCCAGAAAATTGGCTGAAAATGACTAAATATCAAGGACTCATTGGGCGAATCGCTCTGGAACTGAAATCGGAACGCTCACTGACATTTCCCCTATCTGAAAGTCTGATAAACGCCGGAAAAATGACTAAGTCCAAAAAAAAATTTTTTTCAACTTTTTTCAATTTTACCCCCGTGGGATATATATTTTACCCACACACATTTGGAACTCTCCTGGGGTACCCTCACACGTATTATTCCCTCGTTTAGTGGATATTTTCACAAAAAAGTGAAATTTTCAAAAATCAAGAAAATTGGCTAAAAACGACTAAATATCAAGGACTCATTGGGCGAATTGCTCTAGAACTAAAATCGGAATGCTCACTGACATTTCCCCTATCTGAAAGTCTGATAAACGCCGAAAAATGACTAAGTCCAAAAAAAAATTTGTTCAACTTTTTTCAATTTTACCCCCATGGGTTATATATTCTACCCACACACATTTGGAACTCTCCTGGGGTACCCTCACACATATTATTCCCTCATTTAATGGATATTTTCCCAAAAAAGTGAAATTTTCAAAAATCCAGAAAATTGGCTGAAAACGACTAAATATCAAGGACTCATTGGGCGAATCGCTCTGGAACTGAAATCGTAATGCTAACTCACATTTTCCCTATCTGAAAGTCTGATAAACGCCGGAAAAATGACTAAGTCCAAAAAAAAATTGTTTTTAAACTTTTTTCAATTTTACCCCCGTGGGATATATATTTTACCCACACACATTTGGAACTCTCCTGGGGTACCCTCACACATATTATTCCCTCATTTAGTGGATATTTTCACAAAAAAGTGAAATTTTCAAAAATCCAGAAAATTGGCTGAAAACGACTAAATATCAAGGACTCATTGGACGAATTGCTCTGGAACTGAAATCAGAACGCTCACTGACATTTCCCCTATCTGAAAGTCTGATAAACGCCGGAAAAATGACTAAGTCCAAAAAAAATTTTTTTTCAACTTTTTTCAATTTTACCCCCGTGGGTTATATATTCTACCCACACACATTTGGAACTCTCCTGGGGTACCCTCACACATATTATTTCCTCATTTAGTGGATATTTTCACAAAAAAGTGAAATTTTCAAAAATCCAGAAAATTGGCTGAAAATGACTAAATATCAAGGACTCATTGGGCGAATCGCTCTGGAACTGAAATCGGAACGCTCACTGACATTTCCCCTATCTGAAAGTCTGATAAACGCCGAAAAATGACTAAGTCCAAAAAAAAATTTGTTCAACTTTTTTCAATTTTACCCCGTGGGATATATATTCTACCCACACACATTTGGAACTCTCCTGGGGTACCCTCACACATATTATTCCCTCATTTAGTGGATATTTTCACAAAAAAGTGAAATTTTCAAAAATCCAGAAAATTGGCTGAAAATGACTAAATATCACGGACTCATTGGGCCAATCGCTCTGGAACTGAAATCGGAACGCTCACTGACATTTCCCCTATCTGAAAGTCTGATAAACGCCGAAAAATGACTAAGTCCAAAAAAAAATTTGTTCAACTTTTTTCAATTTTACCCCGTGGGATATATATTCTACCCACACACATTTGGAACTCTCCTGGGGTACCCTCACACATATTATTCCCTCATTTAGTGGATATTTTCACAAAAAAGTGAAATTTTCAAAAATCCAGAAAATTGTCTGAAAACTGCTAAATATCAAGGACTCATTGGGCGAATCGCTCTGGAACTGAAAGCGGAATGCTCACTCACATTTCCCCTATCTGAAAGTCTGATAAACGGCGGAAAAATGACTAAGTCCCAAAAAAAATTTTTTTTCAACTTTTTTCAATTTTACCCCCGTGGGATATATATTCTACCCACACACATTTGGAACTCTCCTGGGGTACCCTCACACGTATTATTCCCTCGTTTAGTGGATATTTTCACAAAAAAGTGAAATTTTCAAAAATCAAGAAAATTGGCTGAAAACGACTAAATATCAAGGACTCATTGGGCGAATTGCTCTAGAACTAAAATCGGAATGCTCACTGACATTTCCCCTATCTGAAAGTCTGATAAACGCCGAAAAATGACTAAGTCCAAAAAAAAATTTGTTCAACTTTTTTCAATTTTACCCCCATGGGTTATATATTCTACCCACACACATTTGGAACTCTCCTGGGGTACCCTCACACATATTATTCCCTCATTTAGTGGATATTTTCCCAAAAAAGTGAAATTTTCAAAAATCCAGAAAATTGGCTGAAAACGACTAAATATCAAGGACTCATTGGGCGAATCGCTCTGGAACTGAAATCGTAATGCTCACTCACATTTCCCCTATCTGAAAGTCTGATAAACGCCGGAAAAATGACTAAGTCCAAAAAAAAATTTTTTTCAACTTTTTTCAATTTTACCCCCTGGGATATATATTTTACCCACACACATTTGGAACTCTCCTGGGGTACCCTCACACATATTATTCCCTCATTTAGTGGATATTTTCACAAAAAAGTGAAATTTTGAAAAATCCAGAAAATTGGCTGAAAACGACTAAATATCAAGGACTCATTGGACGAATTGCTCTGGAACTGAAATCAGAACGCTCACCGACATTTCCCCTATCTGAAAGTCTGATAAACGCCGAAAAATGACTAAGTCCAAAAAAAAATTTGTTCAACTTTTTTCAATTTTACCCCGTGGGATATATATTCTACCCACACACATTTGGAACTCTCCTGGGGTACCCTCACACATATTATTCCCTCATTTAGTGGATATTTTCACAAAAAAGTGAAATTTTCAAAAATCCAGAAAATTGTCTGAAAACGGCTAAATATCAAGGACTCATTGGGCGAATCGCTCTGGAACTGAAATCAGAATGCTCACTCACATTTCCCCTATCTGAAAGTCTGATAAACGGCGGAAAAATGACTAAGTCCCAAAAAAAAAATTTTTTTCAACTTTTTTCAATCTTACCCCCGTGGGATATATATTCTACCCACACACATTTGGAACTCTCCTGGGGTACCCTCACACATATTATTCCCTCATTTAGTGGATATTTTCACAAAAAAGTGAAATTTTCAAAAATCCAGAAAATTGGCTGAAAATGACTAAATATCAAGGACTCATTGGGCGAATCGCTCTGGAACTGAAATCGGAACGCTCACTGACATTTCCCCTATCTGAAAGTCTGATAAACGCCGGAAAAATGACTAAGTCCAAAAAAAAATTTTTTTCAACTTTTTTCAATTTTACCCCCGTGGGATATATATTTTACCCACACACATTTGGAACTCTCCTGGGGTACCCTCACACGTATTATTCCCTCGTTTAGTGGATATTTTCACAAAAAAGTGAAATTTTCAAAAATCAAGAAAATTGGCTGAAAACGACTAAATATCAAGGACTCATTGGGCGAATTGCTCTAGAACTAAAATCGGAATGCTCACTGACATTTCCCCTATCTGAAAGTCTGATAAACGCCGAAAAATGACTAAGTCCAAAAAAAAATTTGTTCAACTTTTTTCAATTTTACCCCGTGGGATATATATTCTACCCACACACATTTGGAACTCTCCTGGGGTACCCTCACACATATTATTCCCTCATTTAGTGGATATTTTCACAAAAAAGTGAAATTTTCAAAAATCCAGAAAATTGGCTGAAAATGACTAAATATCAAGGACTCATTGGGCCAATCGCTCTGGAACTGAAATCGGAACGCTCACTGACATTTCCCCTATCTGAAAGTCTGATAAACGCCGAAAAATGACTAAGTCCAAAAAAAAATTTGTTCAACTTTTTTCAATTTTACCCCGTGGGATATATATTCTACCCACACACATTTGGAACTCTCCTGGGGTACCCTCACACATATTATTCCCTCATTTAGTGGATATTTTCACAAAAAAGTGAAATTTTCAAAAATCCAGAAAATTGTCTGAAAACGGCTAAATATCAAGGACTCATTGGGCGAATCGCTCTGGAACTGAAATCGGAATGCTCACTCACATTTCCCCTATCTGAAAGTCTGATAAACGGCGGAAAAATGACTAAGTCCCAAAAAAAAATTTTTTTCAACTTTTTTCAATTTTACCCCCGTGGGATATATATTCTACCCACACACATTTGGAACTCTCCTGGGGTACCCTCACACGTATTATTCCCTCGTTTAGTGGATATTTTCACAAAAAAGTGAAATTTTCAAAAATCAAGAAAATTGGCTGAAAACGACTAAATATCAAGGACTCATTGGGCGAATTGCTCTAGAACTAAAATCGGAATGCTCACTGACATTTCCCCTATCTGAAAGTCTGATAAACGCCGAAAAATGACTAAGTCCAAAAAAAAATTTGTTCAACTTTTTTCAATTTTACCCCCATGGGTTATATATTCTACCCACACACATTTGGAACTCTCCTGGGGTACCCTCACACATATTATTCCCTCATTTAGTGGATATTTTCCCAAAAAAGTGAAATTTTCAAAAATCCAGAAAATTGGCTGAAAACGACTAAATATCAAGGACTCATTGGGCGAATCGCTCTGGAACTGAAATCGTAATGCTCACTCACATTTCCCCCATCTGAAAGTCTGATAAACGCCGGAAAAATGACTAAGTCCAAAAAAAAATTTTTTTCAACTTTTTTCAATTTTACCCCCGTGGGATATATATTTTACCCACACACATTTGGAACTCTCCTGGGGTACCCTCACACATATTATTCCCTCATTTAGTGGATATTTTCACAAAAAAGTGAAATTTTCAAAAATCCAGAAAATTGGCTGAAAACGACTAAATATCAAGGACTCATTGGACGAATTGCTCTGGAACTGAAATCAGAACGCTCACTGACATTTCCCCTATCTGAAAGTCTGATAAACGCCGAAAAATGACTAAGTCCAAAAAAAAATTTGTTCAACTTTTTTCAATTTTACCCCGTGGGATATATATTCTACCCACACACATTTGGAACTCTCCTGGGGTACCCTCACACATATTATTCCCTCATTTAGTGGATATTTTCACAAAAAAGTGAAATTTTCAAAAATCCAGAAAATTGGCTGAAAATGACTAAATATCAAGGACTCATTGGGCGAATCGCTCTGGAACTGAAATCGGAACGCTCACTGACATTTCCCCTATCTGAAAGTCTGATAAACGCCGGAAAAATGACTAAGTCCAAAAAAAAATTTTTTTCAACTTTTTTCAATTTTACCCCCGTGGGATATATATTTTACCCACACACATTTGGAACTCTCCTGGGGTACCCTCACACGTATTATTCCCTCGTTTAGTGGATATTTTCACAAAAAAGTGAAATTTTCAAAAATCAAGAAAATTGGCTGAAAACGACTAAATATCAAGGACTCATTGGGCGAATTGCTCTAGAACTAAAATCGGAATGCTCACTGACATTTCCCCTATCTGAAAGTCTGATAAACGCCGAAAAATGACTAAGTCCAAAAAAAAATTTGTTCAACTTTTTTCAATTTTACCCCCATGGGTTATATATTCTACCCACACACATTTGGAACTCTCCTGGGGTACCCTCACACATATTATTCCCTCATTTAGTGGATATTTTCCCAAAAAAGTGAAATTTTCAAAAATCCAGAAAATTGGCTGAAAACGACTAAATATCAAGGACTCATTGGGCAAATCGCTCTGGAACTGAAATCGTAATGCTAACTCACATTTTCCCTATCTGAAAGTCTGATAAACGCCGGAAAAATGACTAAGTCCAAAAAAAAATTTTTTTAAACTTTTTTCAATTTTACCCCCGTGGGATATATATTTTACCCACACACATTTGGAACTCTCCTGGGGTACCCTCACACATATTATTCCCTCATTTAGTGGATATTTTCACAAAAAAGTGAAATTTTCAAAAATCCAGAAAATTGGCTGAAAATGACTAAATATCAAGGACTCATTGGGCGAATCGCTCTGGAACTGAAATCGGAACGCTCACTGACATTTCCCCTATCTGAAAGTCTGATAAACGCCGAAAAATGACTAAGTCCAAAAAAAAATTTGTTCAACTTTTTTCAATTTTACCCCGTGGGATATATATTCTACCCACACACATTTGGAACTCTCCTGGGGTACCCTCACACGTATTATTCCCTCGTTTAGTGGATATTTTCACAAAAAAGTGAAATTTTCAAAAATCAAGAAAATTGGCTGAAAACGACTAAATATCAAGGACTCATTGGGCGAATTGCTCTAGAACTAAAATCGGAACGCTCACTGACATTTCCCCTATCTGAAAGTCTGATAAACGCCGAAAAATGACTAAGTCCAAAAAAAAATTTGTTCAACTTTTTTCAATTTTACCCCCATGGGTTATATATTCTACCCACACACATTTGGAACTCTCCTGGGGTACCCTCACACGTATTATTCCCTCGTTTAGTGGATATTTTCACAAAAAAGTGAAATTTTCAAAAATCCAGAAAATTGGCTGAAAACGACTAAATATCAAGGACTCATTGGGCGAATCGCTCTGGAACTGAAATCGGAACGCTCACTGACATTTCCCCTATCTGAAAGTCTGATAAACGGCGGAAAAATGACTAAGTCCCAAAAAAAAATTTTTTTCAACTTTTTTCAATATTACCCCCGTGGGATATATATTCTACCCACACACATTTGGAACTCTCCTGGGGTACCCTCACACATATTATTCCCTCATTTAGTGGATATTTTCACAAAAAAGTGAAATTTTCAAAAATCCAGAAAATTGGCTGAAAATGACTAAATATCAAGGACTCATTGGGCGAATCGCTCTGGAACTGAAATCGGAATGCTCACTGACATTTCCCCTATCTGAAAGTCTGATAAACGCCGGAAAAATGACTAAGTCCAAAAAAAAATTTTTTTCAACTTTTTTCAATTTTACCCCCGTGGGATATATATTTTACCCACACACATGTGGAACTCTCCTGGGGTACCCTCACACGTATTATTCCCTCGTTTAGTGGATATTTTCACAAAAAAGTGAAATTTTCAAAAATCAAGAAAATTGGCTGAAAACGACTAAATATCAAGGACTCATTGGGCGAATTGCTCTAGAACTAAAATCGGAATGCTCACTGACATTTCCCCTATCTGAAAGTCTGATAAACGCCGAAAAATGACTAAGTCCAAAAAAAAATTTGTTCAACTTTTTTCAATTTTACCCCCATGGGTTATATATTCTACCCACACACATTTGGAACTCTCCTGGGGTACCCTCACACATATTATTCCCTCATTTAGTGGATATTTTCCCAAAAAAGTGAAATTTTCAAAAATCCAGAAAATTGGCTGAAAACGACTAAATATCAAGGACTCATTGGGCAAATCGCTCTGGAACTGAAATCGTAATGCTAACTCACATTTTCCCTATCTGAAAGTCTGATAAACGCCGGAAAAATGACTAAGTCCAAAAAAAAAATTTTTTTAAACTTTTTTCAATTTTACCCCCGTGGGATATATATTTTACCCACACACATTTGGAACTCTCCTGGGGTACCCTCACACATATTATTCCCTCATTTAGTGGATATTTTCACAAAAAAGTGAAATTTTCAAAAATCCAGAAAATTGGCTGAAAATGACTAAATATCAAGGACTCATTGGGCGAATCGCTCTGGAACTGAAATCGGAACGCTCACTGACATTTCCCCTATCTGAAGGTCTGATAAACGCCGAAAAATGACTAAGTCCAAAAAAAAATTTGTTCAACTTTTTTCAATTTTACCCCGTGGGATATATATTCTACCCACACACATTTGGAACTCTCCTGGGGTACCCTCACACGTATTATTCCCTCGTTTAGTGGATATTTTCACAAAAAAGTGAAATTTTCAAAAATCAAGAAAATTGGCTGAAAACGACTAAATATCAAGGACTCATTGGGCGAATTGCTCTAGAACTAAAATCGGAACGCTCACTGACATTTCCCCTATCTGAAAGTCTGATAAACGCCGAAAAATGACTAAGTCCAAAAAAAAATTTGTTCAACTTTTTTCAATTTTACCCCCATGGGTTATATATTCTACCCACACACATTTGGAACTCTCCTGGGGTACCCTCACACGTATTATTCCCTCGTTTAGTGGATATTTTCACAAAAAAGTGAAATTTTCAAAAATCCAGAAAATTGGCTGAAAACGACTAAATATCAAGGACTCATTGGGCGAATCGCTCTGGAACTGAAATCGGAATGCTCACTGACATTTCCCCTATCTGAAAGTCTGATAAACGCCGAAAAATGACTAAGTCCAAAAAAAAATTTGTTCAACTTTTTTCAATTTTACCCCGTGGGATATATATTCTACCCACACACATTTGGAACTCTCCTGGGGTACCCTCACACATATTATTCCCTCATTTAGTGGATATTTTCACAAAAAAGTGAAATTTTCAAAAATCCAGAAAATTGTCTGAAAACGGCTAAATATCAAGGACTCATTGGGCGAATCGCTCTGGAACTGAAATCGGAATGCTCACTCACATTTCCCCTATCTGAAAGTCTGATAAACGGCGGAAAAATGACTAAGTCCCAAAAAAAAATTTTTTTCAACTTTTTTCAATTTTACCCCCGTGGGATATATATTCTACCCACACACATTTGGAACTCTCCTGGGGTACCCTCACACATATTATTCCCTCATTTAGTGGATATTTTCACAAAAAAGTGAAATTTTCAAAAATCCAGAAAATTGGCTGAAAACGACTAAATATCAAGGACTCATTGGACGAATTGCTCTGGAACTGAAATCAGAACGCTCACTGACATTTCCCCTATCTGAAAGTCTGATAAACGCCGAAAAATGACTAAGTCCAAAAAAAAATTTGTTCAACTTTTTTCAATTTTACCCCCATGGGTTATATATTCTACCCACACACATTTGGAACTCTCCTGGGGTACCCTCACACGTATTATTCCCTCGTTTAGTGGATATTTTCACAAAAAAGTGAAATTTTCAAAAATCCAGAAAATTGGCTGAAAACGACTAAATATCAAGGACTCATTGGGCGAATCGCTCTGGAACTGAAATCGGAACGCTCACTGACATTTCCCCTATCTGAAAGTCTGATAAACGCCGAAAAATGACTAAGTCCAAAAAAAAATTTGTTCAACTTTTTTCAATTTTACCCCGTGGGATATATATTCTACCCACACACATTTGGAACTCTCCTGTGGTACCCTCACACATATTATTCCCTCATTTAGTGGATATTTTCACAAAAAAGTGAAATTTTCAAAAATCCAGAAAATTGTCTGAAAACGGCTAAATATCAAGGACTCATTGGGCGAATCGCTCTGGAACTGAAATCGGAACGCTCACTGACATTTCCCCTATCTGAAAGTCTGATAAACGCCGAAAAATGACTAACTCCCAAAAAAAAAATTTTTTTCAACTTTTTTCAATTTTACCCCGTGGGATATATATTCTACCCACACACATTTGGAACTCTCCTGGGGTACCCTCACACGTATTATTCCCTCGTTTAGTGGATATTTTCACAAAAAAGTGAAATTTTCAAAAATCAAGAAAATTGGCTGAAAACGACTAAATATCAAGGACTCATTGGGCGAATTGCTCTAGAACTAAAATCGGAACGCTCACTGACATTTCCCCTATCTGAAAGTCTGATAAACGCCGAAAAATGACTAAGTCCAAAAAAAAATTTGTTCAACTTTTTTCAATTTTACCCCCATGGGTTATATATTCTACCCACACACATTTGGAACTCTCCTGGGGTACCCTCACACGTATTATTCCCTCGTTTAGTGGATATTTTCACAAAAAAGTGAAATTTTCAAAAATCCAGAAAATTGGCTGAAAACGACTAAATATCAAGGACTCATTGGGCGAATCGCTCTGGAACTGAAATCGGAACGCTCACTGACATTTCCCCTATCTGAAAGTCTGATAAACGCCGAAAAATGACTAAGTCCAAAAAAAAATTTGTTCAACTTTTTTCAATTTTACCCCGTGGGATATATATTCTACCCACACACATTTGGAACTCTCCTGGGGTACCCTCACACATATTATTCCCTCATTTAGTGGATATTTTCACAAAAAAGTGAAATTTTCAAAAATCCAGAAAATTGGCTGAAAACGACTAAATATCAAGGACTCATTGGGCGAATCGCTCTGGAACTGAAATCGGAACGCTCACTGACATTTCCCCTATCTGAAAGTCTGATAAACGCCGAAAAATGACTAAGTCCAAAAAAAAATTTGTTCAACTTTTTTCAATTTTACCCCGTGGGATATATATTCTACCCACACACATTTGGAACTCTCCTGGGGTACCCTCACACATATTATTCCCTCATTTAGTGGATATTTTCACAAAAAAGTGAAATTTTCAAAAATCCAGAAAATTGTCTGAAAACGGCTAAATATCAAGGACTCATTGGGCGAATCGCTCTGGAACTGAAATCGGAATGCTCACTCACATTTCCCCTATCTGAAAGTCTGATAAACGGCGGAAAAATGACTAAGTCCCAAAAAAAAATTTTTTTCAACTTTTTTCAATTTTACCCCCGTGGGATATATATTCTACCCACACACATTTGGAACTCTCCTGGGGTACCCTCACACATATTATTCCCTCATTTAGTGGATATTTTCAAAAAAAGTGAAATTTTCAAAAATCCAGAAAATTGGCTGAAAACGACTAAATATCAAGGACTCATTGGGCGAATCGCTCTGGAACTGAAATCGGAATGCTCACTCACATTTCCCCTATCTGAAAGTCTGATAAACGGCGGAAAAATGACTAAGTCCCAAAAAAAAATTTTTTTCAACTTTTTTCAATTTTACCCCCGTGGGATATATATTCTACCCACACACATTTGGAACTCTCCTGGGGTACCCTCACACGTATTATTCCCTCGTTTAGTGGATATTTTCACAAAAAAGTGAAATTTTCAAAAATCCAGAAAATTGGCTGAAAATGACTAAATATCAAGGACTCATTGGGCGAATTGCTCTAGAACTAAAATCGGAATGCTCACTGACATTTCCCCTATCTGAAAGTCTGATAAACGCCGAAAAATGACTAAGTCCAAAAAAAAATTTGTTCAACTTTTTTCAATTTTACCCCCATGGGTTATATATTCTACCCACACACATTTGGAACTCTCCTGGGGTACCCTCACACATATTATTCCCTCATTTAGTGGATATTTTCCCAAAAAAGTGAAATTTTCAAAAATCCAGAAAATTGGCTGAAAACGACTAAATATCAAGGACTCATTGGGCGAATCGCTCTGGAACTGAAATCGTAATGCTCACTCACATTTCCCCTATCTGAAAGTCTGATAAACGCCGGAAAAATGACTAAGTCCAAAAAAAAATTTTTTTAAACTTTTTTCAATTTTACCCCCGTGGGATATATATTTTACCCACACACATTTGGAACTCTCCTGGGGTACCCTCACACATATTATTCCCTCATTTAGTGGATATTTTCACAAAAAAGTGACATTTTCAAAAATCCAGAAAATTGGCTGAAAACGACTAAATATCAAGGACTCATTGGACAAATTGCTCTGGAACTGAAATCAGAACGCTCACTGACATTTCCCCTATCTGAAAGTCTGATAAACGCCGGAAAAATGACTAAGTCCACAAAAAATTTTTTTTCAACTTTTTTCAATTTTACCCCCGTGGGTTATATATTCTACCCACACACATTTGGAACTCTCCTGGGGTACCCTCACACATATTATTTCCTCATTTAGTGGATATTTTCACAAAAAAGTGAAATTTTCAAAAATCCAGAAAATTGGCTGAAAATGAATAAATATCAAGGACTCATTGGGCGAATCGCTCTGGAACTGAAATCGGAACGCTCACTGACATTTCCCCTATCTGAAAGTCTGATGAACGCCGAAAAATGACTAAGTCCAAAAAAAAATTTGTTCAACTTTTTTCAATTTTACCCCGTGGGATATATATTCTACCCACACACATTTGGAACTCTCCTGGGGTACCCTCACACATATTATTCCCTCATTTAGTGGATATTTTCACAAAAAAGTGAAATTTTCAAAAATCCAGAAAATTGTCTGAAAACGGCTAAATATCAAGGACTCATTGGGCGAATCGCTCTGGAACTGAAATCGTAATGCTAACTCACATTTTCCCTATCTGAAAGTCTGATAAACGCCGGAAAAATGACTAAGTCCAAAAAAAAATTTTTTTAAACTTTTTTCAATTTTACCCCCGTGGGATATATATTTTACCCACACACATTTGGAACTCTCCTGGGGTACCCTCACACATATTATTCCCTCATTTAGTGGATATTTTCACAAAAAAGTGAAATTTTCAAAAATCCAGAAAATTGGCTGAAAACGACTAAATATCAAGGACTCATTGGACGAATTGCTCTGGAACTGAAATCAGAACGCTCACTGACATTTCCCCTATCTGAAAGTCTGATAAACGCCGGAAAAATGACTAAGTCCAAAAAAAATTTTTTTTCAACTTTTTTCAATTTTACCCCCGTGGGTTATATATTCTACCCACACACATTTGGAACTCTCCTGGGGTACCCTCACACATATTATTTCCTCATTTAGTGGATATTTTCACAAAAAAGTGAAATTTTCAAAAATCCAGAAAATTGGCTGAAAATGAATAAATATCAAGGACTCATTGGGCGAATCGCTCTGGAACTGAAATCGGAACGCTCACTGACATTTCCCCTATCTGAAAGTCTGATAAACGCCGAAAAATGACTAAGTCCAAAAAAAAATTTGTTCAACTTTTTTCAATTTTACCCCCATGGGTTATATATTCTACCCACACACATTTGGAACTCTCCTGGGGTACCCTCACACGTATTATTCCCTCGTTTAGTGGATATTTTCACAAAAAAAGTGAAATTTTCAAAAATCCAGAAAATTGGCTGAAAACGACTAAATATCAAGGACTGATTGGGCGAATCACTCTGGAACTGAAATCGGAACGCTCACTGACATTTCCCCTATCTGAAAGTCTGATGAACGCCGAAAAATGACTAAGTCCAAAAAAAAATTTGTTCAACTTTTTTCAATTTTACCCCGTGGGATATATATTCTACCCACACACATTTGGAACTCTCCTGGGGTACCCTCACACATATTATTCCCTCATTTAGTGGATATTTTCACAAAAAAGTGAAATTTTCAAAAATCCAGAAAATTGTCTGAAAACGGCTAAATATCAAGGACTCATTGGGCGAATCGCTCTGGAACTGAAATCGTAATGCTAACTCACATTTTCCCTATCTGAAAGTCTGATAAACGCCGGAAAAATGACTAAGTCCAAAAAAAAATTTTTTTAAACTTTTTTCAATTTTACCCCCGTGGGATATATATTTTACCCACACACATTTGGAACTCTCCTGGGGTACCCTCACACATATTATTCCCTCATTTAGTGGATATTTTCACAAAAAAGTGAAATTTTCAAAAATCCAGAAAATTGGCTGAAAACGACTAAATATCAAGGACTCATTGGACGAATTGCTCTGGAACTGAAATCAGAACGCTCACTGACATTTCCCCTATCTGAAAGTCTGATAAACGCCGGAAAAATGACTAAGTCCAAAAAAAATTTTTTTTCAACTTTTTTCAATTTTACCCCCGTGGGTTATATATTCTACCCACACACATTTGGAACTCTCCTGGGGTACCCTCACACATATTATTTCCTCATTTAGTGGATATTTTCACAAAAAAGTGAAATTTTCAAAAATCCAGAAAATTGGCTGAAAATGACTAAATATCAAGGACTCATTGGGCGAATCGCTCTGGAACTGAAATCGGAACGCTCACTGACATTTCCCCTATCTGAAAGTCTGATAAACGCCGAAAAATGACTAAGTCCAAAAAAATTTGTTCAACTTTTTTCAATTTTACCCCGTGGGATATATATTCTACCCACACACATTTGGAACTCTCCTGGGGTACCCTCACACGTATTATTCCCTCGTTTAGTGGATATTTTCACAAAAAAGTGAAATTTTCAAAAATCAAGAAAATTGGCTGAAAACGACTAAATATCAAGGACTCATTGGGCGAATTGCTCTAGAACTAAAATCGGAACGCTCACTGACATTTCCCCTATCTGAAAGTCTGATAAACGCCGAAAAATGACTAAGTCCAAAAAAAAATTTGTTCAACTTTTTTCAATTTTACCCCGTGGGATATATATTCTACCCACACACATTTGGAACTCTCCTGGGGTACCCTCACACATATTATTCCCTCATTTAGTGGATATTTTCACAAAAAAGTGAAATTTTCAAAAATCCAGAAAATTGTCTGAAAACGGCTAAATATCAAGGACTCATTGGGCGAATCGCTCTGGAACTGAAATCGGAATGCTCACTCACATTTCCCCTATCTGAAAGTCTGATAAACGCCGAAAAATGACTAAGTCCAAAAAAAAATTTGTTCAACTTTTTTCAATTTTACCCCGTGGGATATATATTCTACCCACACACATTTGGAACTCTCCTGGGGTACCCTCACACATATTATTCCCTCATTTAGTGGATATTTTCACAAAAAAGTGAAATTTTCAAAAATCCAGAAAATTGTCTGAAAACGGCTAAATATCAAGGACTCATTGGGCGAATCGCTCTGGAACTGAAATCGGAATGCTCACTCACATTTCCCCTATCTGAAAGTCTGATAAACGGCGGAAAAATGACTAAGTCCCAAAAAAAAATTTTTTTCAACTTTTTTCAATTTTACCCCCGTGGGATATATATTCTACCCACACACATTTGGAACTCTCCTGGGGTACCCTCACACATATTATTCCCTCATTTAGTGGATATTTTCACAAAAAAGTGAAATTTTCAAAAATCCAGAAAATTGGCTGAAAACGACTAAATATCAAGGACTCATTGGACGAATTGCTCTGGAACTGAAATCAGAACGCTCACTGACATTTCCCCTATCTGAAAGTCTGATAAACGCCGAAAAATGACTAAGTCCAAAAAAAAATTTGTTCAACTTTTTTCAATTTTACCCCCATGGGTTATATATTCTACCCACACACATTTGGAACTCTCCTGGGGTACCCTCACACGTATTATTCCCTCGTTTAGTGGATATTTTCACAAAAAAGTGAAATTTTCAAAAATCCAGAAAATTGGCTGAAAACGACTAAATATCAAGGACTCATTGGGCGAATCGCTCTGGAACTGAAATCGGAACGCTCACTGACATTTCCCCTATCTGAAAGTCTGATAAACGCCGAAAAATGACTAAGTCCAAAAAAAAATTTGTTCAACTTTTTTCAATTTTACCCCGTGGGATATATATTCTACCCACACACATTTGGAACTCTCCTGTGGTACCCTCACACATATTATTCCCTCATTTAGTGGATATTTTCACAAAAAAGTGAAATTTTCAAAAATCCAGAAAATTGTCTGAAAACGGCTAAATATCAAGGACTCATTGGGCGAATCGCTCTGGAACTGAAATCGGAACGCTCACTGACATTTCCCCTATCTGAAAGTCTGATAAACGCCGAAAAATGACTAACTCCCAAAAAAAAAATTTTTTTCAACTTTTTTCAATTTTACCCCGTGGGATATATATTCTACCCACACACATTTGGAACTCTCCTGGGGTACCCTCACACGTATTATTCCCTCGTTTAGTGGATATTTTCACAAAAAAGTGAAATTTTCAAAAATCAAGAAAATTGGCTGAAAACGACTAAATATCAAGGACTCATTGGGCGAATTGCTCTAGAACTAAAATCGGAACGCTCACTGACATTTCCCCTATCTGAAAGTCTGATAAACGCCGAAAAATGACTAAGTCCAAAAAAAAATTTGTTCAACTTTTTTCAATTTTACCCCCATGGGTTATATATTCTACCCACACACATTTGGAACTCTCCTGGGGTACCCTCACACGTATTATTCCCTCGTTTAGTGGATATTTTCACAAAAAAGTGAAATTTTCAAAAATCCAGAAAATTGGCTGAAAACGACTAAATATCAAGGACTCATTGGGCGAATCGCTCTGGAACTGAAATCGGAACGCTCACTGACATTTCCCCTATCTGAAAGTCTGATAAACGCCGAAAAATGACTAAGTCCAAAAAAAAATTTGTTCAACTTTTTTCAATTTTACCCCGTGGGATATATATTCTACCCACACACATTTGGAACTCTCCTGGGGTACCCTCACACATATTATTCCCTCATTTAGTGGATATTTTCACAAAAAAGTGAAATTTTCAAAAATCCAGAAAATTGGCTGAAAACGACTAAATATCAAGGACTCATTGGGCGAATCGCTCTGGAACTGAAATCGGAACGCTCACTGACATTTCCCCTATCTGAAAGTCTGATAAACGCCGAAAAATGACTAAGTCCAAAAAAAAATTTGTTCAACTTTTTTCAATTTTACCCCGTGGGATATATATTCTACCCACACACATTTGGAACTCTCCTGGGGTACCCTCACACATATTATTCCCTCATTTAGTGGATATTTTCACAAAAAAGTGAAATTTTCAAAAATCCAGAAAATTGTCTGAAAACGGCTAAATATCAAGGACTCATTGGGCGAATCGCTCTGGAACTGAAATCGGAATGCTCACTCACATTTCCCCTATCTGAAAGTCTGATAAACGGCGGAAAAATGACTAAGTCCCAAAAAAAAATTTTTTTCTACTTTTTTCAATTTTACCCCCGTGGGATATATATTCTACCCACACACATTTGGAACTCTCCTGGGGTACCCTCACACATATTATTCCCTCATTTAGTGGATATTTTCAAAAAAAGTGAAATTTTTAAAAATCCAGAAAATTGGCTGAAAATGACTAAATATCAAGGACTCATTGGGCGAATCGCTCTGGAACTGAAATCGGAACGCTCACTGACATTTCCCCTATCTGAAAGTCTGATAAACGCCGAAAAATGACTAAGTCCAAAAAAAAATTTGTTCAACTTTTTTCAATTTTACCCCCATGGGTTATATATTCTACCCACACACATTTGGAACTCTCCTGGGGTACCCTCACACGTATTATTCCCTCGTTTAGTGGATATTTTCACAAAAAAGTGAAATTTTCAAAAATCCAGAAAATTGGCTGAAAACGACTAAATATCAAGGACTCATTGGGCGAATCGCTCTGGAACTGAAATCGGAACGCTCACTGACATTTCCCCTATCTGAAAGTCTGATAAACGCCGAAAAATGACTAAGTCCAAAAAAAAATTTGTTCAACTTTTTTCAATTTTACCCCGTGGGATATATATTCTACCCACACACATTTGGAACTCTCCTGGGGTACCCTCACACATATTATTCCCTCATTTAGTGGATATTTTCACAAAAAAGTGAAATTTTCAAAAATCCAGAAAATTGTCTGAAAACGGCTAAATATCAAGGACTCATTGGGCGAATCGCTCTGGAACTGAAATCGGAATGCTCACTCACATTTCCCCTATCTGAAAGTCTGATAAACGGCGGAAAAATGACTAAGTCCCAAAAAAAAATTTTTTTCAACTTTTTTCAATTTTACCCCCGTGGGATATATATTCTACCCACACACATTTGGAACTCTCCTGGGGTACCCTCACACATATTATTCCCTCATTTAGTGGATATTTTCAAAAAAAGTGAAATTTTCAAAAATCCAGAAAATTGGCTGAAAACGACTAAATATCAAGGACTCATTGGGCGAATCGCTCTGGAACTGAAATCGGAATGCTCACTCACATTTCCCCTATCTGAAAGTCTGATAAACGGCGGAAAAATGACTAAGTCCCAAAAAAAAATTTTTTTCAACTTTTTTCAATTTTACCCCCGTGGGATATATATTCTACCCACACACATTTGGAACTCTCCTGGGGTACCCTCACACGTATTATTCCCTCGTTTAGTGGATATTTCCACAAAAAAGTGAAATTTTCAAAAATCCAGAAAATTGGCTGAAAACGACTAAATATCAAGGACTCATTGGGCGAATTGCTCTAGAACTAAAATCGGAATGCTCACTGACATTTCCCCTATCTGAAAGTCTGATAAACGCCGAAAAATGACTAAGTCCAAAAAAAAATTTGTTCAACTTTTTTCAATTTTACCCCCATGGGTTATATATTCTACCCACACACATTTGGAACTCTCCTGGGGTACCCTCACACATATTATTCCCTCATTTAGTGGATATTTTCCCAAAAAAGTGAAATTTTCAAAAATCCAGAAAATTGGCTGAAAACGACTAAATATCAAGGACTCATTGGGCGAATCGCTCTGGAACTGAAATCGTAATGCTCACTCACATTTCCCCTATCTGAAAGTCTGATAAACGCCGGAAAAATGACTAAGTCCAAAAAAAAATTTTTTTAAACTTTTTTCAATTTTACCCCCGTGGGATATATATTTTACCCACACACATTTGGAACTCTCCTGGGGCACCCTCACACATATTATTCCCTCATTTAGTGGATATTTTCACAAAAAAGTGAAATTTTCAAAAATCCAGAAAATTGGCTGAAAACGACTAAATATCAAGGACTCATTGGACAAATTGCTCTGGAACTGAAATCAGAACGCTCACTGACATTTCCCCTATCTGAAAGTCTGATAAACGCCGGAAAAATGACTAAGTCCACAAAAAATTTTTTTTCAACTTTTTTCAATTTTACCCCCGTGGGTTATATATTCTACCCACACACATTTGGAACTCTCCTGGGGTACCCTCACACATATTATTTCCTCATTTAGTGGATATTTTCACAAAAAAGTGAAATTTTCAAAAATCCAGAAAATTGGCTGAAAATGAATAAATATCAAGGACTCATTGGGCGAATCGCTCTGGAACTGAAATCGGAACGCTCACTGACATTTCCCCTATCTGAAAGTCTGATAAACGCCGAAAAATGACTAAGTCCAAAAAAAAATTTGTTCAACTTTTTTCAATTTTACCCCCATGGGTTATATATTCTACCCACACACATTTGGAACTCTCCTGGGGTACCCTCACACGTATTATTCCCTCGTTTAGTGGATATTTTCACAAAAAAAGTGAAATTTTCAAAAATCCAGAAAATTGGCTGAAAACGACTAAATATCAAGGACTGATTGGGCGAATCGCTCTGGAACTGAAATCGGAACGCTCACTGACATTTCCCCTATCTGAAAGTCTGATGAACGCCGAAAAATGACTAAGTCCAAAAAAAAATTTGTTCAACTTTTTTCAATTTTACCCCGTGGGATATATATTCTACCCACACACATTTGGAACTCTCCTGGGGTACCCTCACACATATTATTCCCTCATTTAGTGGATATTTTCACAAAAAAGTGAAATTTTCAAAAATCCAGAAAATTGTCTGAAAACGGCTAAATATCAAGGACTCATTGGGCGAATCGCTCTGGAACTGAAATCGTAATGCTAACTCACATTTTCCCTATCTGAAAGTCTGATAAACGCCGGAAAAATGACTAAGTCCAAAAAAAAATTTTTTTAAACTTTTTTCAATTTTACCCCCGTGGGATATATATTTTACCCACACACATTTGGAACTCTCCTGGGGTACCCTCACACATATTATTCCCTCATTTAGTGGATATTTTCACAAAAAAGTGAAATTTTCAAAAATCCAGAAAATTGGCTGAAAACGACTAAATATCAAGGACTCATTGGACGAATTGCTCTGGAACTGAAATCAGAACGCTCACTGACATTTCCCCTATCTGAAAGTCTGATAAACGCCGGAAAAATGACTAAGTCCAAAAAAAATTTTTTTTCAACTTTTTTCAATTTTACCCCCGTGGGTTATATATACTACCCACACACATTTGGAACTCTCCTGGGGTACCCTCACACATATTATTTCCTCATTTAGTGGATATTTTCACAAAAAAGTGAAATTTTCAAAAATCCAGAAAATTGGCTGAAAATGACTAAATATCAAGGACTCATTGGGCGAATCGCTCTGGAACTGAAATCGGAACGCTCACTGACATTTCCCCTATCTGAAAGTCTGATAAACGCCGAAAAATGACTAAGTCCAAAAAAATTTGTTCAACTTTTTTCAATTTTACCCCGTGGGATATATATTCTACCCACACACATTTGGAACTCTCCTGGGGTACCCTCACACGTATTATTCCCTCGTTTAGTGGATATTTTCACAAAAAAGTGAAATTTTCAAAAATCAAGAAAATTGGCTGAAAACGACTAAATATCAAGGACTCATTGGGCGAATTGCTCTAGAACTAAAATCGGAACGCTCACTGACATTTCCCCTATCTGAAAGTCTGATAAACGCCGAAAAATGACTAAGTCCAAAAAAAAATTTGTTCAACTTTTTTCAATTTTACCCCGTGGGATATATATTCTACCCACACACATTTGGAACTCTCCTGGGGTACCCTCACACATATTATTCCCTCATTTAGTGGATATTTTCACAAAAAAGTGAAATTTTCAAAAATCCAGAAAATTGTCTGAAAACGGCTAAATATCAAGGACTCATTGGGCGAATCGCTCTGGAACTGAAATCGGAATGCTCACTCACATTTCCCCTATCTGAAAGTCTGATAAACGGCGGAAAAATGACTAAGTCCAAAAAAAAATTTGTTCAACTTTTTTCAATTTTACCCCCATGGGTTATATATTCTACCCACACACATTTGGAACTCTCCTGGGGTACCCTCACACGTATTATTCCCTCGTTTAGTGGATATTTTCACAAAAAAGTGAAATTTTCAAAAATCCAGAAAATTGTCTGAAAACGACTAAATATCAAGGACTCATTGGGCGAATCGCTCTGGAACTGAAATCGGAACGCTCACTGACATTTCCCCTATCTGAAAGTCTGATAAACGCCGAAAAATGACTAAGTCCAAAAAAAAATTTGTTCAACTTTTTTCAATTTTACCCCGTGGGATATATATTCTACCCACACACATTTGGAACTCTCCTGGGGTACCCTCACACGTATTATTCCCTCGTTTAGTGGATATTTTCACAAAAAAGTGAAATTTTCAAAAATCAAGAAAATTGGCTGAAAACGACTAAATATCAAGGACTCATTGGGCGAATTGCTCTAGAACTAAAATCGGAACGCTCACTGACATTTCCCCTATCTGAAAGTCTGATAAACGCCGAAAAATGACTAAGTCCAAAAAAAAATTTGTTCAACTTTTTTCAATTTTACCCCCATGGGTTATATATTCTACCCACACACATTTGGAACTCTCCTGGGGTACCCTCACACGTATTATTCCCTCGTTTAGTGGATATTTTCACAAAAAAGTGAAATTTTCAAAAATCCAGAAAATTGGCTGAAAACGACTAAATATCAAGGACTCATTGGGCGAATCGCTCTGGAACTGAAATCGGAACGCTCACTGACATTTCCCCTATCTGAAAGTCTGATAAACGCCGAAAAATGACTAAGTCCAAAAAAAAATTTGTTCAACTTTTTTCAATTTTACCCCGTGGGATATATATTCTACCCACACACATTTGGAACTCTCCTGGGGTACCCTCACACATATTATTCCCTCATTTAGTGGATATTTTCACAAAAAAGTGAAATTTTCAAAAATCCAGAAAATTGGCTGAAAATGACTAAATATCAAGGACTCATTGGGCGAATCGCTCTGGAACTGAAATCGGAACGCTCACTGACATTTCCCCTATCTGAAAGTCTGATAAACGCCGGAAAAATGACTAAGTCCAAAAAAAAATTTTTTTCAACTTTTTTCAATTTTACCCCCGTGGGATATATATTTTACCCACACACATTTGGAACTCTCCTGGGGTACCCTCACACGTATTATTCCCTCGTTTAGTGGATATTTTCACAAAAAAGTGAAATTTTCAAAAATCAAGAAAATTGGCTGAAACCGACTAAATATCAAGGACTCATTGGGCGAATTGCTCTAGAACTAAAATCGGAATGCTCACTGACATTTCCCCTATCTGAAAGTCTGATAAACGCCGAAAAATGACTAAGTCCAAAAAAAAATTTGTTCAACTTTTTTCAATTTTACCCCCATGGGTTATATATTCTACCCACACACATTTGGAACTCTCCTGGGGTACCCTCACACATATTATTCCCTCATTTAGTGGATATTTTCCCAAAAAAGTGAAATTTTCAAAAATCCAGAAAATTGGCTGAAAACGACTAAATATCAAGGACTCATTGGGCGAATCGCTCTGGAACTGAAATCGTAATGCTAACTCACATTTTCCCTATCTGAAAGTCTGATTAACGCCGGAAAAATGACTAAGTCCAAAAAAAAATTTTTTTAAACTTTTTTCAATTTTACCCCCGTGGGATATATATTTTACCCACACACATTTGGAACTCTCCTGGGGTACCCTCACACATATTATTCCCTCATTTAGTGGATATTTTCACAAAAAAGTGAAATTTTCAAAAATCCAGAAAATTGGCTGAAAACGACTAATTATCAAGGACTCATTGGACGAATTGCTCTGGAACTGAAATCAGAACGCTCACTGACATTTCCCCTATCTGAAAGTCTGATAAACGCCGGAAAAATGACTAAGTCCAAAAAAAATTTTTTTTCAACTTTTTTCAATTTTACCCCCGTGGGTTATATATTCTACCCACACACATTTGGAACTCTCCTGGGGTACCCTCACACATATTATTTCCTCATTTAGTGGATATTTTCACAAAAAAGTGAAATTTTCAAAAATCCAGAAAATTGGCTGAAAATGACTAAATATCAAGGACTCATTGGGCGAATCGCTCTGGAACTGAAATCGGAACGCTCACTGACATTTCCCCTATCTGAAAGTCTGATAAACGCCGAAAAATGACTAAGTCCAAAAAAAAATTTGTTCAACTTTTTTCAATTTTACCCCCATGGGTTATATATTCTACCCACACACATTTGGAACTCTCCTGGGGTACCCTCACACGTATTATTCCCTCGTTTAGTGGATATTTTCACAAAAAAGTGAAATTTTCAAAAATCCAGAAAATTGGCTGAAAACGACTAAATATCAAGGACTCATTGGGCGAATCGCTCTGGAACTGAAATCGGAACGCTCACTGACATTTCCCCTATCTGAAAGTCTGATAAACGCCGAAAAATGACTAAGTCCAAAAAAAAATTTGTTCAACTTTTTTCAATTTTACCCCGTGGGATATATATTCTACCCACACACATTTGGAACTCTCCTGGGGTACCCTCACACGTATTATTCCCTCGTTTAGTGGATATTTTCACAAAAAAGTGAAATTTTCAAAAATCAAGAAAATTGGCTGAAAACGACTAAATATCAAGGACTCATTGGGCGAATTGCTCTAGAACTAAAATCGGAACGCTCACTGACATTTCCCCTATCTGAAAGTCTGATAAACGCCGAAAAATGACTAAGTCCAAAAAAAAATTTGTTCAACTTTTTTCAATTTTACCCCCATGGGTTATATATTCTACCCACACACATTTGGAACTCTCCTGGGGTACCCTCACACGTATTATTCCATCGTTTAGTGGATATTTTCACAAAAAAGTGAAATTTTCAAAAATCCAGAAAATTGGCTGAAAACGACTAAATATCAAGGACTCATTGGGCGAATCGCTCTGGAACTGAAATCGGAACGCTCACTGACATTTCCCCTATCTGAAAGTCTGATAAACACCGAAAAATGACTAAGTCCAAAAAAAAATTTGTTCAACTTTTTTCAATTTTACCCCGTGGGATATATATTCTACCCACACACATTTGGAACTCTCCTGGGGTACCCTCACACATATTATTCCCTCATTTAGTGGATATTTTCACAAAAAAGTGAAATTTTCAAAATCCAGAAAATTGGCTGAAAATGACTAAATATCAAGGACTCATTGGGCGAATCGCTCTGGAACTGAAATCGGAACGCTCACTGACATTTCCCCTATCTGAAAGTCTGATAAACGCCGGAAAAATGACTAAGTCCAAAAAAAATTTTTTTTCAACTTTTTTCAATTTTACCCCCGTGGGTTATATATTCTACCCACACACATTTGGAACTCTCCTGGGGTACCCTCACACATATTATTTCCTCATTTAGTGGATATTTTCACAAAAAAGTGAAATTTTCAAAAATCCAGAAAATTGGCTGAAAATGACTAAATATCAAGGACTCATTGGGCGAATCGCTCTGGAACTGAAATCGGAACGCTCACTGACATTTCCCCTATCTGAAAGTCTGATAAACGCCGAAAAATGACTAAGTCCAAAAAAATTTGTTCAACTTTTTTCAATTTTACCCCGTGGGATATATATTCTACCCACACACATTTGGAACTCTCCTGGGGTACCCTCACACGTATTATTCCCTCGTTTAGTGGATATTTTCACAAAAAAGTGAAATTTTCAAAAATCAAGAAAATTGGCTGAAAACGACTAAATATCAAGGACTCATTGGCCGAATTGCTCTAGAACTAAAATCGGAACGCTCACTGACATTTCCCCTATCTGAAAGTCTGATAAACGCCGAAAAATGACTAAGTCCAAAAAAAAATTTGTTCAACTTTTTTCAATTTTACCCCCATGGGTTATATATTCTACCCACACACATTTGGAACTCTCCTGGGGTACCCTCACACGTATTATTCCCTCGTTTAGTGGATATTTTCACAAAAAAGTGAAATTTTCAAAAATCCAGAAAATTGGCTGAAAACGACTAAATATCAAGGACTCATTGGGCGAATCGCTCTGGAACTGAAATCGGAACGCTCACTGACATTTCCCCTATCTGAAAGTCTGATAAACGCCGAAAAATGACTAAGTCCAAAAAAAAATTTGTTCAACTTTTTTCAATTTTACCCCGTGGGATATATATTCTACCCACACACATTTGGAACTCTCCTGGGGTACCCTCACACGTATTATTCCCTCGTTTAGTGGATATTTTCACAAAAAAGTGAAATTTTCAAAAATCAAGAAAATTGGCTGAAAACGACTAAATATCAAGGACTCATTGGGCGAATTGCTCTAGAACTAAAATCGGAACGCTCACTGACATTTCCCCTATCTGAAAGTCTGATAAACGCCGAAAAATGACTAAGTCCAAAAAAAAATTTGTTCAACTTTTTTCAATTTTACCCCCATGGGTTATATATTCTACCCACACACATTTGGAACTCTCCTGGGGTACCCTCACACGTATTATTCCCTCGTTTAGTGGATATTTTCACAAAAAAGTGAAATTTTCAAAAATCCAGAAAATTGGCTGAAAACGACTAAATATCAAGGACTCATTGGGCGAATCGCTCTGGAACTGAAATCGGAACGCTCACTGACATTTCCCCTATCTGAAAGTCTGATAAATGCCGAAAAATGACTAAGTCCAAAAAAAAATTTGTTCAACTTTTTTCAATTTTACCCCGTGGGATATATATTCTACCCACACACATTTGGAACTCTCCTGGGGTACCCTCACACATATTATTCCCTCATTTAGTGGATATTTTCACAAAAAAGTGAAATTTTCAAAAATCCAGAAAATTGGCTGAAAATGACTAAATATCAAGGACTCATTGGGCGAATCGCTCTGGAACTGAAATCGGAACGCTCACTGACATTTCCCCTATCTGAAAGTCTGATAAACGCCGGAAAAATGACTAAGTCCAAAAAAAAATTTTTTTCAACTTTTTTCAATTTTACCCCCGTGGGATATATATTTTACCCACACACATTTGGAACTCTCCTGGGGTACCCTCACACGTATTATTCCCTCGTTTAGTGGATATTTTCACAAAAAAGTGAAATTTTCAAAAATCAAGAAAATTGGCTGAAACCGACTAAATATCAAGGACTCATTGGGCGAATTGCTCTAGAACTAAAATCGGAATGCTCACTGACATTTCCCCTATCTGAAAGTCTGATAAACGCCGAAAAATGACTAAGTCCAAAAAAAAATTTGTTCAACTTTTTTCAATTTTACCCCCATGGGTTATATATTCTACCCACACACATTTGGAACTCTCCTGGGGTACCCTCACACATATTATTCCCTCATTTAGTGGATATTTTCCCAAAAAAAGTGAAATTTTCAAAAATCCAGAAAATTGGCTGAAAACGACTAAATATCAAGGACTCATTGGGCGAATCGCTCTGGAACTGAAATCGTAATGCTAACTCACATTTTCCCTATCTGAAAGTCTGATTAATGCCGGAAAAATGACTAAGTCCAAAAAAAAATTTTTTTAAACTTTTTTCAATTTTACCCCCGTGGGATATATATTTTACCCACACACATTTGGAACTCTCCTGGGGTACCCTCACACATATTATTCCCTCATTTAGTGGATATTTTCACAAAAAAGTGAAATTTTCAAAAATCCAGAAAATTGGCTGAAAACGACTAATTATCAAGGACTCATTGGACGAATTGCTCTGGAACTGAAATCAGAACGCTCACTGACATTTCCCCTATCTGAAAGTCTGATAAACGCCGGAAAAATGACTAAGTCCAAAAAAAATTTTTTTTCAACTTTTTTCAATTTTACCCCCGTGGGTTATATATTCTACCCACACACATTTGGAACTCTCCTGGGGTACCCTCACACATATTATTTCCTCATTTAGTGGATATTTTCACAAAAAAGTGAAATTTTCAAAAATCCAGAAAATTGGCTGAAAATGACTAAATATCAAGGACTCATTGGGCGAATCGCTCTGGAACTGAAATCGGAACGCTCACTGACATTTCCCCTATCTGAAAGTCTGATAAACGCCGAAAAATGACTAAGTCCAAAAAAAAATTTGTTCAACTTTTTTCAATTTTACCCCCATGGGTTATATATTCTACCCACACACATTTGGAACTCTCCTGGGGTACCCTCACACGTATTATTCCCTCGTTTAGTGGATATTTTCACAAAAAAGTGAAATTTTCAAAAATCCAGAAAATTGGCTGAAAACGACTAAATATCAAGGACTCATTGGGCGAATCGCTCTGGAACTGAAATCGGAACGCTCACTGACATTTCCCCTATCTGAAAGTCTGATAAACGCCGAAAAATGACTAAGTCCAAAAAAAAATTTGTTCAACTTTTTTCAATTTTACCCCGTGGGATATATATTCTACCCACACACATTTGGAACTCTCCTGGGGTACCCTCACACGTATTATTCCCTCGTTTAGTGGATATTTTCACAAAAAAGTGAAATTTTCAAAAATCAAGAAAATTGGCTGAAAACGACTAAATATCAAGGACTCATTGGGCGAATTGCTCTAGAACTAAAATCGGAACGCTCACTGACATTTCCCCTATCTGAAAGTCTGATAAACGCCGAAAAATGACTAAGTCCAAAAAAAAATTTGTTCAACTTTTTTCAATTTTACCCCCATGGGTTATATATTCTACCCACACACATTTGGAACTCTCCTGGGGTACCCTCACACGTATTATTCCCTCGTTTAGTGGATATTTTCACAAAAAAGTGAAATTTTCAAAAATCCAGAAAATTGGCTGAAAACGACTAAATATCAAGGACTCATTGGGCGAATCGCTCTGGAACTGAAATCGGAACGCTCACTGACATTTCCCCTATCTGAAAGTCTGATAAACGCCGAAAAATGACTAAGTCCAAAAAAAAATTTGTTCAACTTTTTTCAATTTTACCCCGTGGGATATATATTCTACCCACACACATTTGGAACTCTCCTGGGGTACCCTCACACATATTATTCCCTCATTTAGTGGATATTTTCACAAAAAAGTGAAATTTTCAAAATCCAGAAAATTGGCTGAAAATGACTAAATATCAAGGACTCATTGGGCGAATCGCTCTGGAACTGAAATCGGAACGCTCACTGACATTTCCCCTATCTGAAAGTCTGATAAACGCCGGAAAAATGACTAAGTCCAAAAAAAAATTTTTTTCAACTTTTTTCAATTTTACCCCCGTGGGATATATATTTTACCCACACACATTTGGAACTCTCCTGGGGTACCCTCACACGTATTATTCCCTCGTTTAGTGGATATTTTCACAAAAAAGGGAAATTTTCAAAAATCAAGAAAATTGGCTGAAACCGACTAAATATCAAGGACTCATTGGGCGAATTGCTCTAGAACTAAAATCGGAATGCTCACTGACATTTCCCCTATCTGAAAGTCTGATAAACGCCGAAAAATGACTAAGTCCAAAAAAAAATTTGTTCAACTTTTTTCAATTTTACCCCCATGGGTTATATATTCTACCCACACACATTTGGAACTCTCCTGGGGTACCCTCACACATATTATTCCCTCATTTAGTGGATATTTTCCCAAAAAAGTGAAATTTTCAAAAATCCAGAAAATTGGCTGAAAACGACTAAATATCAAGGACTCATTGGGCGAATCGCTCTGGAACTGAAATCGTAATGCTAACTCACATTTTCCCTATCTGAAAGTCTGATTAACGCCGGAAAAATGACTAAGTCCAAAAAAAAATTTTTTTAAACTTTTTTCAATTTTACCCCCGTGGGATATATATTTTACACACACACATTTGGAACTCTCCTGGGGTACCCTCACACATATTATTCCCTCATTTAGTGGATATTTTCACAAAAAAGTGAAATTTTCAAAAATCCAGAAAATTGGCTGAAAACGACTAAATATCAAGGACTCATTGGACGAATTGCTCTGGAACTGAAATCAGAACGCTCACTGACATTTCCCCTATCTGAAAGTCTGATAAACGCCGGAAAAATGACTAAGTCCAAAAAAAATTTTTTTTCAACTTTTTTCAATTTTACCCCCGTGGGTTATATATTCTACCCACACACATTTGGAACTCTCCTGGGGTACCCTCACACATATTATTTCCTCATTTAGTGGATATTTTCACAAAAAAGTGAAATTTTCAAAAATCCAGAAAATTGGCTGAAAATGACTAAATATCAAGGACTCATTGGGCGAATCGCTCTGGAACTGAAATCGGAACGCTCACTGACATTTCCCCTATCTGAAAGTCTGATAAACGCCGAAAAATGACTAAGTCCAAAAAAATTTGTTCAACTTTTTTCAATTTTACCCCGTGGGATATATATTCTACCCACACACATTTGGAACTCTCCTGGGGTACCCTCACACGTATTATTCCCTCGTTTAGTGGATATTTTCACAAAAAAGTGAAATTTTCAAAAATCAAGAAAATTGGCTGAAAACGACTAAATATCAAGGACTCATTGGGCGAATCGCTCTGGAACTGAAATCGGAACGCTCACTGACATTTCCCCTATCTGAAAGTCTGATAAACGCCGAAAAATGACTAAGTCCAAAAAAAAATTTGTTCAACCTTTTTCAATTTTACCCCGTGGGATATATATTCTACCCACACACATTTGGAACTCTCCTGGGGTACCCTCACACATATTATTCCCTCATTTAGTGGATATTTTCACAAAAAAGTGAAATTTTCAAAAATCCAGAAAATTGTCTGAAAACGGCTAAATATCAAGGACTCATTGGGCGAATCGCTCTGGAACTGAAATCGGAATGCTCACTCACATTTCCCCTATCTGAAAGTCTGATAAACGGCGGAAAAATGACTAAGTCCCAAAAAAAAAATTTTTTCAACTTTTTTCAATTTTACCCCCGTGGGATATATATTCTACCCACACACATTTGGAACTCTCCTGGGGTACCCTCACACATATTATTCCCTCATTTAGTGGATATTTTCAAAAAAAGTGAAATTTTCAAAAATCCAGAAAATTGGCTGAAAACGACTAAATATCAAGGACTCATTGGGCGAATCGCTCTGGAACTGAAATCGGAATGCTCACTCACATTTCCCCTATCTGAAAGTCTGATAAACGGCGGAAAAATGACTAAGTCCCAAAAAAAAATTTTTTTCAACTTTTTTCAATTTTACCCCCGTGGGATATATATTCTACCCACACACATTTGGAACTCTCCTGGGGTACCCTCACACGTATTATTCCCTCGTTTAGTGGATATTTTCACAAAAAAGTGAAATTTTCAAAAATCAAGAAAATTGGCTGAAAACGACTAAATATCAAGGACTCATTGGGCGAATTGCTCTAGAACTAAAATCGGAATGCTCACTGACATTTCCCCTATCTGAAAGTCTGATAAACGCCGAAAAATGACTAAGTCCAAAAAAAAATTTGTTCAACTTTTTTCAATTTTACCCCCATGGGTTATATATTCTACCCACACACATTTGGAACTCTCCTGGGGTACCCTCACACATATTATTCCCTCATTTAGTGGATATTTTCCCAAAAAAGTGAAATTTTCAAAAATCCAGAAAATTGGCTGAAAACGACTAAATATCAAGGACTCATTGGGCGAATCGCTCTGGAACTGAAATCGTAATGCTCACTCACATTTCCCCTATCTGAAAGTCTGATAAACGCCGGAAAAATGACTAAGTCCAAAAAAAAATTTTTTTAAACTTTTTTCAATTTTACCCCCGTGGGATATATATTTTACCCACACACATTTGGAACTCTCCTGGGGTACCCTCACACATATTATTCCCTCATTTAGTGGATATTTTCACAAAAAAGTGAAATTTTCAAAAATCCAGAAAATTGGCTGAAAACGACTAAATATCAAGGACTCATTGGACAAATTGCTCTGGAACTGAAATCAGAACGCTCACTGACATTTCCCCTATCTGAAAGTCTGATAAACGCCGGAAAAATGACTAAGTCCAAAAAAAATTTTTTTTCAACTTTTTTCAATTTTACCCCGGTGGGTTATATATTCTACCCACACACATTTGGAACTCTCCTGGGGTACCCTCACACATATTATTTCCTCATTTAGTGGATATTTTCACAAAAAAGTGAAATTTTCAAAAATCCAGAAAATTGGCTGAAAATGAATAAATATCAAGGACTCATTGGGCGAATCGCTCTGGAACTGAAATCGGAACGCTCACTGACATTTCCCCTATCTGAAAGTCTGATAAACGCCGAAAAATGACTAAGTCCAAAAAAAAATTTGTTCAACTTTTTTCAATTTTACCCCCATGGGTTATATATTCTACCCACACACATTTGGAACTCTCCTGGGGTACCCTCACACGTATTATTCCCTCGTTTAGTGGATATTTTCACAAAAAAGTGAAATTTTCAAAAATCCAGAAAATTGGCTGAAAACGACTAAATATCAAGGACTCATTGGGCGAATCGCTCTGGAACTGAAATCGGAACGCTCACTGACATTTCCCCTATCTGAAAGTCTGATGAACGCCAAAAAATGACTAAGTCCAAAAAAAAATTTGTTCAACTTTTTTCAATTTTACCCCGTGGGATATATATTCTACCCACACACATTTGGAACTCTCCTGGGGTACCCTCACACATATTATTCCCTCATTTAGTGGATATTTTCACAAAAAAGTGAAATTTTCAAAAATCCAGAAAATTGTCTGAAAACGGCTAAATATCAAGGACTCATTGGGCGAATCGCTCTGGAACTGAAATCGTAATGCTAACTCACATTTTCCCTATCTGAAAGTCTGATAAACGCCGGAAAAATGACTAAGTCCAAAAAAAAATTTTTTTAAACTTTTTTCAATTTTACCCCCGTGGGATATATATTTTACCCACACACATTTGGAACTCTCCTGGGGTACCCTCACACATATTATTCCCTCATTTAGTGGATATTTTCACAAAAAAGTGAAATTTTCAAAAATCCAGAAAATTGGCTGAAAACGACTAAATATCAAGGACTCATTGGACGAATTGCTCTGGAACTGAAATCAGAATGCTCACTGACATTTCCCCTATCTGAAAGTCTGATAAACGCCGGAAAAATGACTAAGTCCAAAAAAAATTTTTTTTCAACTTTTTTCAATTTTACCCCCGTGGGTTATATATTCTACCCACACACATTTGGAACTCTCCTGGGGTACCCTCACACATATTATTTCCTCATTTAGTGGATATTTTCACAAAAAAGTGAAATTTTCAAAAATCCAGAAAATTGGCTGAAAATGACTAAATATCAAGGACTCATTGGGCGAATCGCTCTGGAACTGAAATCGGAATGCTCACTCACATTTCCCCTATCTGAAAGTCTGATAAACGGCGGAAAAATGACTAAGTCCCAAAAAAAAATTTTTTTCAACTTTTTTCAATTTTACCCCCGTGGGATATATATTCTACCCACACACATTTGGAACTCTCCTGGGGTACCCTCACACATATTATTCCCTCATTTAGTGGATATTTTCAAAAAAAGTGAAATTTTCAAAAATCCAGAAAATTGGCTGAAAACGACTAAATATCAAGGACTCATTGGGCGAATCGCTCTGGAACTGAAATCGGAATGCTCACTCACATTTCCCCTATCTGAAAGTCTGATAAACGGCGGAAAAATGACTAAGTCCCAAAAAAAAATTTTTTTCAACTTTTTTCAATTTTACCCCCGTGGGATATATATTCTACCCACACACATTTGGAACTCTCCTGGGGTACCCTCACACGTATTATTCCCTCGTTTAGTGGATATTTTCACAAAAAAGTGAAATTTTCAAAAATCAAGAAAATTGGCTGAAAACGACTAAATATCAAGGACTCATTGGGCGAATTGCTCTAGAACTAAAATCGGAATGCTCACTGACATTTCCCCTATCTGAAAGTCTGATAAACGCCGAAAAATGACTAAGTCCAAAAAAAAATTTGTTCAACTTTTTTCAATTTTACCCCCATGGGTTATATATTCTACCCACACACATTTGGAACTCTCCTGGGGTACCCTCACACATATTATTCCCTCATTTAGTGGATATTTTCCCAAAAAAGTGAAATTTTCAAAAATCCAGAAAATTGGCTGAAAACGACTAAATATCAAGGACTCATTGGGCGAATCGCTCTGGAACTGAAATCGTAATGCTCACTCACATTTCCCCTATCTGAAAGTCTGATAAACGCCGGAAAAATGACTAAGTCCAAAAAAAAATTTTTTTAAACTTTTTTCAATTTTACCCCCGTGGGATATATATTTTACCCACACACATTTGGAACTCTCCTGGGGTACCCTCACACATATTATTCCCTCATTTAGTGGATATTTTCACAAAAAAGTGAAATTTTCAAAAATCCAGAAAATTGGCTGAAAACGACTAAATATCAAGGACTCATTGGACAAATTGCTCTGGAACTGAAATCAGAACGCTCACTGACATTTCCCCTATCTGAAAGTCTGATAAACGCCGGAAAAATGACTAAGTCCAAAAAAAATTTTTTTTCAACTTTTTTCAATTTTACCCCCGTGGGTTATATATTCTACCCACACACATTTGGAACTCTCCTGGGGTACCCTCACACATATTATTTCCTCATTTAGTGGATATTTTCACAAAAAAGTGAAATTTTCAAAAATCCAGAAAATTGGCTGAAAATGAATAAATATCAAGGACTCATTGGGCGAATCGCTCTGGAACTGAAATCGGAACGCTCACTGACATTTCCCCTATCTGAAAGTCTGATAAACGCCGAAAAATGACTAAGTCCAAAAAAAAATTTGTTCAACTTTTTTCAATTTTACCCCCATGGGTTATATATTCTACCCACACACATTTGGAACTCTCCTGGGGTACCCTCACACGTATTATTCCCTCGTTTAGTGGATATTTTCACAAAAAAGTGAAATTTTCAAAAATCCAGAAAATTGGCTGAAAACGACTAAATATCAAGGACTCATTGGGCGAATCGCTCTGGAACTGAAATCGGAACGCTCACTGACATTTCCCCTATCTGAAAGTCTGATGAACGCCGAAAAATGACTAAGTCCAAAAAAAAATTTGTTCAACTTTTTTCAATTTTACCCCGTGGGATATATATTCTACCCACACACATTTGGAACTCTCCTGGGGTACCCTCACACATATTATTCCCTCATTTAGTGGATATTTTCACAAAAAAGTGAAATTTTCAAAAATCCAGAAAATTGTCTGAAAACGGCTAAATATCAAGGACTCATTGGGCGAATCGCTCTGGAACTGAAATCGTAATGCTAACTCACATTTTCCCTATCTGAAAGTCTGATAAACGCCGGAAAAATGACTAAGTCCAAAAAAAAATTTTTTTAAACTTTTTTCAATTTTACCCCCGTGGGATATATATTTTACCCACACACATTTGGAACTCTCCTGGGGTACCCTCACACATATTATTCCCTCATTTAGTGGATATTTTCACAAAAAAGTGAAATTTTCAAAAATCCAGAAAATTGGCTGAAAACGACTAAATATCAAGGACTCATTGGACGAATTGCTCTGGAACTGAAATCAGAACGCTCACTGACATTTCCCCTATCTGAAAGTCTGATAAACGCCGGAAAAATGACTAAGTCCAAAAAAAATTTTTTTTCAACTTTTTTCAATTTTACCCCCGTGGGTTATATATTCTACCCACACACATTTGGAACTCTCCTGGGGTACCCTCACACATATTATTTCCTCATTTAGTGGATATTTTCACAAAAAAGTGAAATTTTCAAAAATCCAGAAAATTGGCTGAAAATGACTAAATATCAAGGACGCATTGGGCGAATCGCTCTGGAACTGAAATCGGAACGCTCACTGACATTTCCCCTATCTGAAAGTCTGATAAACGCCGAAAAATGACTAAGTCCAAAAAAATTTGTTCAACTTTTTTCAATTTTACCCCGTGGGATATATATTCTACCCACACACATTTGGAACTCTCCTGGGGTACCCTCACACGTATTATTCCCTCGTTTAGTGGATATTTTCACAAAAAAGTGAAATTTTCAAAAATCCAGAAAATTGGCTGAAAACGACTAAATATCAAGGACTCATTGGGCGAATCGCTCTGGAACTGAAATCGGAATGCTCACTGACATTTCCCCTATCTGAAAGTCTGATAAACGCCGAAAAATGACTAAGTCCAAAAAAAAATTTGTTCAACTTTTTTCAATTTTACCCCGTGGGATATATATTCTACCCACACACATTTGGAACTCTCCTGGGGTACCCTCACATGTATTATTCCCTCGTTTAGTGGATATTTTCACAAAAAAGTGAAATTTTCAAAAATCAAGAAAATTGGCTGAAAACGACTAAATATCAAGGACTCATTGGGCGAATTGCTCTAGAACTAAAATCGGAACGCTCACTGACATTTCCCCTATCTGAAAGTCTGATAAACGCCGAAAAATGACTAAGTCCAAAAAAAAATTTGTTCAACTTTTTTCAATTTTACCCCCATGGGTTATATATTCTACCCACACACATTTGGAACTCTCCTGGGGTACCCTCACACGTATTATTCCCTCGTTTAGTGGATATTTTCACAAAAAAGTGAAATTTTCAAAAATCCAGAAAATTGGCTGAAAACGACTAAATATCAAGGACTCATTGGGCGAATCGCTCTGGAACTGAAATCGGAACGCTCACTGACATTTCCCCTATCTGAAAGTCTGATAAACGCCGAAAAATGACTAAGTCCAAAAAAAAATTTGTTCAACTTTTTTCAATTTTACCCCGTGGGATATATATTCTACCCACACACATTTGGAACTCTCCTGGGGTACCCTCACACATATTATTCCCTCATTTAGTGGATATTTTCACAAAAAAGTGAAATTTTCAAAAATCAAGAAAATTGGCTGAAAATGACTAAATATCAAGGACTCATTGGGCGAATCGCTCTGGAACTGAAATCGGAACGCTCACTGACATTTCCCCTATCTGAAAGTCTGATAAACGCCAGAAAAATGACTAAGTCCAAAAAAAAATTTTTTTCAACTTTTTTCAATTTTACCCCCGTGGGATATATATTTTACCCACACACATTTGGAACTCTCCTGGGGTACCCTCACACGTATTATTCCCTCGTTTAGTGGATATTTTCACAAAAAAGTGAAATTTTCAAAAATCAAGAAAATTGGCTGAAACCGACTAAATATCAAGGACTCATTGGGCGAATTGCTCTAGAACTAAAATCGGAATGCTCACTGACATTTCCCCTATCTGAAAGTCTGATAAACGCCGAAAAATGACTAAGTCCAAAAAAAAATTTGTTCAACTTTTTTCAATTTTACCCCCATGGGTTATATATTCTACCCACACACATTTGGAACTCTCCTGGGGTACCCTCACACATATTATTCCCTCATTTAGTGGATATTTTCCCAAAAAAGTGAAATTTTCAAAAATCCAGAAAATTGGCTGAAAACGACTAAATATCAAGGACTCATTGGGCGAATCGCTCTGGAACTGAAATCGTAATGCTAACTCACATTTTCCCTATCTGAAAGTCTGATTAACGCCGGAAAAATGACTAAGTCCAAAAAAAAATTTTTTTAAACTTTTTTCAATTTTACCCCCGTGGGATATATATTTTACCCACACACATTTGGAACTCTCCTGGGGTACCCTCACACATATTATTCCCTCATTTAGTGGATATTTTCACAAAAAAGTGAAATTTTCAAAAATCCAGAAAATTGGCTGAAAACGACTAAATATCAAGGACTCATTGGGCGAATCACTCTGGAACTGAAATCGGAACGCTCACTGACATTTCCCCTATCTGAAAGTCTGATAAACGCCGAAAAATGACAAAGTCCAAAAAAAAATTTGTTCAACTTTTTTCAATTTTACCCCGTGGGATATATATTCTACCCACACACATTTGGAACTCTCCTGGGGTACCCTCACACATATTATTCCCTCATTTAGTGGATATTTTCACAAAAAAGTGAAATTTTCAAAAATCCAGAAAATTGTCTGAAAACCGCTAAATATCAAGGACTCATTGGGCGAATCGCTCTGGAACTGAAATCGGAATGCTCACTCACATTTCCCCTATCTGAAAGTCTGATAAACGGCGGAAAAATGACTAAGTCCCAAAAAAAAATTTTTTTCAACTTTTTTCAATTTTACCCCCGTGGGATATATATTCTACCCACACACATTTGGAACTCTCCTGGGGTACCCTCACACATATTATTCCCTCATTTAGTGGATATTTTCACAAAAAAGTGAAATTTTCAAAAATCCAGAAAATTGGCTGAAAATGACTAAATATCAAGGACTCATTGGGCGAATCGCTCTGGAACTGAAATCGGAACGCTCACTGACATTTCCCCTATCTGAAAGTCTGATAAACGCCGAAAAATGACTAAGTCCAAAAAAAAATTTGTTCAACTTTTTTCAATTTTACCCCCATGGGTTATATATTCTACCCACACACATTTGGAACTCTCCTGGGGTACCCTCACACATATTATTCCCTCATTTAGTGGATATTTTCCCAAAAAAGTGAAATTTTCAAAAATCCAGAAAATTGGCTGAAAACGACTAAATATCAAGGACTCATTGGGCGAATCGCTCTGGAACTGAAATCATAATGCTCACTCACATTTCCCCTATCTGAAAGTCTGATAAACGCCGGAAAAATGACTAAGTCCAAAAAAAAATTTTTTTAAACTTTTTTCAATTTTACCCCCGTGGGATATATATTTTACCCACACACATTTGGAACTCTCCTGGGGTACCCTCACACATATTATTCCCTCGTTTAGTGGATATTTTCACAAAAAAGTGAAATTTTCAAAAATCCAGAAAATTGGCTGAAAACGACTAAATATCAAGGACTCATTGGGCGAATCGCTCTGGAACTGAAATCGGAACGCTCACTGACATTTCCCCTATCTGAAAGTCTGATAAACGCCGAAAAATGACAAAGTCCAAAAAAAAATTTGTTCAACTTTTTTCAATTTTACCCCGTGGGATATATATTCTACCCACACACATTTGGAACTCTCCTGGGGTACCCTCACACATATTATTCCCTCATTTAGTGGATATTTTCACAAAAAAGTGAAATTTTCAAAAATCCAGAAAATTGTCTGAAAACGGCTAAATATCAAGGACTCATTGGGCGAATCGCTCTGGAACTGAAATCGGAATGCTCACTCACATTTCCCCTATCTGAAAGTCTGATAAACGGCGGAAAAATGACTAAGTCCCAAAAAAAAATTTTTTTCAACTTTTTTCAATTTTACCCCCGTGGGATATATATTCTACCCACACACATTTGGAACTCTCCTGGGGTACCCTCACACATATTATTCCCTCATTTAGTGGATATTTTCACAAAAAAGTGAAATTTTCAAAAATCCAGAAAATTGGCTGAAAATGACTAAATATCAAGGACTCATTGGGCGAATCGCTCTGGAACTGAAATCGGAACGCTCACTGACATTTCCCCTATCTGAAAGTCTGATAAACGCCGAAAAATGACTAAGTCCAAAAAAAAATTTGTTCAACTTTTTTCAATTTTACCCCCATGGGTTATATATTCTACCCACACACATTTGGAACTCTCCTGGGGTACCCTCACACATATTATTCCCTCATTTAGTGGATATTTTCCCAAAAAAGTGAAATTTTCAAAAATCCAGAAAATTGGCTGAAAACGAATAAATATCAAGGACTCATTGGGCGAATCGCTCTGGAACTGAAATCATAATGCTCACTCACATTTCCCCTATCTGAAAGTCTGATAAACGCCGGAAAAATGACTAAGTCCAAAAAAAAATTTTTTTAAACTTTTTTCAATTTTACCCCCGTGGGATATATATTTTACCCACACACATTTGGAACTCTCCTGGGGTACCCTCACACATATTATTCCCTCGTTTAGTGGATATTTTCACAAAAAAGTGAAATTTTCAAAAATCCAGAAAATTGGCTGAAAACGACTAAATATCAAGGACTCATTGGGCGAATCGCTCTGGAACTGAAATCGGAACGCTCACTGACATTTCCCCTATCTGAAAGTCTGATAAACGCCGAAAAATGACTAAGTCCAAAAAAAAATTTGTTCAACTTTTTTCAATTTTACCCCGTGGGATATATATTCTACCCACACACATTTGGAACTCTCCTGGGGTACCCTCACACATATTATTCCCTCATTTAGTGGATATTTTCACAAAAAAGTGAAATTTTCAAAAATCCAGAAAATTGTCTGAAAACGGCTAAATATCAAGGACTCATTGGGCGAATCGCTCTGGAACTGAAATCGGAATGCTCACTCACATTTCCCCTATCTGAAAGTCTGATAAACGGCGGAAAAATGACTAAGTCCCAAAAAAAAATTTTTTTCAACTTTTTTCAATTTTTCCCCCTTGGGATATATATTCTACCCACACACATTTGGAACTCTCCTGGGGTACCCTCACACATATTATTCCCTCATTTAGTGGATATTTTCACAAAAAAGTGAAATTTTCAAAAATCCAGAAAATTGGCTGAAAATGACTAAATATCAAGGACTCATTGGGCGAATCGCTCTGGAACTGAAATCGGAACGCTCACTGACATTTCCCCTATCTGAAAGTCTGATAAACGCCGAAAAATGACTAAGTCCAAAAAAAAATTTGTTCAACTTTTTTCAATTTTACCCCCATGGGTTATATATTCTACCCACACACATTTGGAACTCTCCTGGGGTACCCTCACACATATTATTCCCTCATTTAGTGGATATTTTCCCAAAAAAGTGAAATTTTCAAAAATCCAGAAAATTGGCTGAAAACGACTAAATATCAAGGACTCATTGGGCGAATCGCTCTGAAACTGAAATCATAATGCTCACTCACATTTCCCCTATCTGAAAGTCTGATAAACGCCGGAAAAATGACTAAGTCCAAAAAAAAATTTTTTTAAACTTTTTTCAATTTTACCCCCGTGGGATATATATTTTACCCACACACATTTGGAACTCTCCTGGGGTACCCTCACACATATTATTCCCTCGTTTAGTGGATATTTTCACAAAAAAGTGAAATTTTCAAAAATCCAGAAAATTGGCTGAAAACGACTAAATATCAAGGACTCATTGGGCGAATCGCTCTGGAACTGAAATCGGAACGCTCACTGACATTTCCCCTATCTGAAAGTCTGATAAACGCCGAAAAATGACTAAGTCCAAAAAAAAATTTGTTCAACTTTTTTCAATTTTACCCCGTGGGATATATATTCTACCCACACACATTTGGAACTCTCCTGGGGTACCCTCACACATATTATTCCCTCATTTAGTGGATATTTTCAAAAAAAGTGAAATTTTCAAAAATCCAGAAAATTGGCTGAAGACGACTAAATATCAAGGACTCATTGGGCGAATCGCTCTGGAACTGAAATCGGAATGCTCACTCACATTTCCCCTATCTGAAAGTCTGATAAATGGCGGAAAAATGACTAAGTCCCAAAAAAAAATTTTTTTCAACTTTTTTCAATTTTACCCCCGTGGGATATATATTCTACCCACACACATTTGGAACTCTCCTGGGGTACCCTCACACATATTATTCCCTCATTTAGTGGATATTTTCACAAAAAAGTGAAATTTTCAAAAATCCAGAAAATTGGCTGAAAATGACTAAATATCAAGGACTCATTGGGCGAATCGCTCTGGAACTGAAATCGGAACGCTCACTGACATTTCCCCTATCTGAAAGTCTGATAAACGCCGAAAAATGACTAAGTCCAAAAAAAAATTTGTTCAACTTTTTTCAATTTTACCCCCATGGGTTATATATTCTACCCACACACATTTGGAACTCTCCTGGGGTAAGCTCACACATATTATTCCCTCATTTAGTGGATATTTTCCCAAAAAAGTGAAATTTTCAAAAATCCAGAAAATTGGCTGAAAACGACTAAATATCAAGGACTCATTGGGAGAATCGCTCTGGAACTGAAATCGTAATGCTCACTCACATTTCCCCTATCTGAAAGTCTGATAAACGCCGGAAAAATGACTAAGTCCAAAAAAAATTTTTTTTCAACTTTTTTCAATTTTACCCCCGTGGGTTATATATTCTACCCACACACATTTGGAACTCTCCTGGGGTACCCTCACACATATTATTTCCTCATTTAGTGGATATTTTCACAAAAAAGTGAAATTTTCACAAATCCAGAAAATTGGCTGAAAATGACTAAATATCAAGGACTCATTGGGCGAATTGCTCTAGAACTAAAATCGGAACGCTCACTGACATTTCCCCTATCTGAAAGTCTGATAAACGCCGAAAAATGACTAAGTCCAAAAAAAAATTTGTTCAACTTTTTTCAATTTTACCCCCATGGGTTATATATTCTACCCACACACATTTGGAACTCTCCTGGGGTACCCTCACACGTATTATTCCCTCGTTTAGTGGATATTTTCACAAAAAAGTGAAATTTTCAAAAATCCAGAAAATTGGCTGAAAACGACTAAATATCAAGGACTCATTGGGCGAATCGCTCTGGAACTGAAATCGGAACGCTCACTGACATTTCCCCTATCTGAAAGTCTGATAAACGCCGAAAAATGACTAAGTCCAAAAAAAAATTTGTTCAACTTTTTTCAATTTTACCCCGTGGGATATATATTCTACCCACACACATTTGGAACTCTCCTGGGGTACCCTCACACATATTATTCCCTCATTTAGTGGATATTTTCACAAAAAAGTGAAATTTTCAAAAATCCAGAAAATTGTCTGAAAACGGCTAAATATCAAGGACTCATTGGGCGAATCGCTCTGGAACTGAAATCGGAATGCTCACTCACATTTCCCCTATCTGAAAGTCTGATAAACGGCGGAAAAATGACTAAGTCCCAAAAAAAAATTTTTTTCAACTTTTTTCAATTTTACCCCCATGGGATATATATTCTACCCACACACATTTGGAACTCTCCTGGGGTACCCTCACACGTATTATTCCCTCGTTTAGTGGATATTTTCACAAAAAAGTGAAATTTTCAAAAATCAAGAAAATTGGCTGAAAACGACTAAATATCAAGGACTCATTGGGAGAATCGCTCTGGAACTGAAATCGTAATGCTCACTCACATTTCCCCTATCTGAAAGTCTGATAAACGCCGGAAAAATGACTAAGTCCAAAAAAAATTTTTTTTCAACTTTTTTCAATTTTACCCCCGTGGGTTATATATTCTAACCACGCACATTTGGAACTCTCCTGGGGTACCCTCACACATATTATTTCCTCATTTAGTGGATATTTTCACAAAAAAGTGAAATTTTCAAAAATCCAGAAAATTGGCTGAAAATGACTAAATATCAAGGACTCATTGGGCGAATTGCTCTAGAACTAAAATCGGAACGCTCACTGACATTTCCCCTATCTGAAAGTCTGATAAACGCCGAAAAATGACTAAGTCCAAAAAAAAATTTGTTCAACTTTTTTCAATTTTACCCCCATGGGTTATATATTCTACCCACACACATTTGGAACTCTCCTGGGGTACCCTCACACGTATTATTCCCTCGTTTAGTGGATATTTTCACAAAAAAGTGAAATTTTCAAAAATCCAGAAAATTGGCTGAAAACGACTAAATATCAAGGACTCATTGGGCGAATCGCTCTGGAACTGAAATCGGAACGCTCACTGACATTTCCCCTATCTGAAAGTCTGATAAACGCCGAAAAATGACTAAGTCCAAAAAAAAATTTGTTCAACTTTTTTCAATTTTACCCCGTGGGATATATATTCTACCCACACACATTTGGAACTCTCCTGGGGTACCCTCACACATATTATTCCCTCATTTAGTGGATATTTTCACAAAAAAGTGAAATTTTCAAAAATCCAGAAAATTGTCTGAAAACGGCTAAATATCAAGGACTCATTGGGCGAATCGCTCTGGAACTGAAATCGGAATGCTCACTCACATTTCCCCTATCTGAAAGTCTGATAAACGGCGGAAAAATGACTAAGTCCCAAAAAAAAATTTTTTTCAACTTTTTTCAATTTTACCCCCGTGGGATATATATTCTACCCACACACATTTGGAACTCTCCTGGGGTACCCTCACACATATTATTCCCTCATTTAGTGGATATTTTCAAAAAAAGTGAAATTTTCAAAAATCCAGAAAATTGGCTGAAAACGACTAAATATCAAGGACTCATTGGGCGAATCGCTCTGGAACTGAAATCGGAATGCTCACTCACATTTCCCCTATCTGAAAGTCTGATAAACGGCGGAAAAATGACTAAGTCCCAAAAAAAAATTTTTTTCAACTTTTTTCAATTTTACCCCCGTGGGATATATATTCTACCCACACACATTTGGAACTCTCCTGGGGTACCCTCACACGTATTATTCCCTCGTTTAGTGGATATTTTCACAAAAAAGTGAAATTTTCAAAAATCAAGAAAATTGGCTGAAAACGACTAAATATCAAGGACTCATTGGGAGAATCGCTCTGGAACTGAAATCGTAATGCTCACTCACATTTCCCCTATCTGAAAGTCTGATAAACGCCGGAAAAATGACTAAGTCCAAAAAAAATTTTTTTTCAACTTTTTTCAATTTTACCCCCGTGGGTTATATATTCTACCCACACACATTTGGAACTCTCCTGGGGTACCCTCACACATATTATTTCCTCATTTAGTGGATATTTTCACAAAAAAGTGAAATTTTCAAAAATCCAGAAAATTGGCTGAAAATGACTAAATATCAAGGACTCATTGGGCGAATTGCTCTAGAACTAAAATCGGAACGCTCACTGACATTTCCCCTATCTGAAAGTCTGATAAACGCCGAAAAATGACTAAGTCCAAAAAAAAATTTGTTCAACTTTTTTCAATTTTACCCCCATGGGTTATATATTCTACCCACACACATTTGGAACTCTCCTGGGGTACCCTCACACGTATTATTCCCTCGTTTAGTGGATATTTTCACAAAAAAGTGAAATTTTCAAAAATCCAGAAAATTGGCTGAAAACGACTAAATATCAAGGACTCATTGGGCGAATCGCTCTGGAACTGAAATCGGAACGCTCACTGACATTTCCCCTATCTGAAAGTCTGATAAACGCCGAAAAATGACTAAGTCCAAAAAAAAATTTGTTCAACTTTTTTCAATTTTACCCCGTGGGATATATATTCTACCCACACACATTTGGAACTCTCCTGGGGTACCCTCACACATATTATTCCCTCATTTAGTGGATATTTTCACAAAAAAGTGAAATTTTCAAAAATCCAGAAAATTGTCTGAAAACGGCTAAATATCAAGGACTCATTGGGCGAATCGCTCTGGAACTGAAATCGGAATGCTCACTCACATTTCCCCTATCTGAAAGTCTGATAAACGGCGGAAAAATGACTAAGTCCCAAAAAAAAATTTTTTTCAACTTTTTTCAATTTTACCCCCGTGGGATATATATTCTACCCACACACATTTGGAACTCTCCTGGGGTACCCTCACACATATTATTCCCTCATTTAGTGGATATTTTCAAAAAAAGTGAAATTTTCAAAAATCCAGAAAATTGGCTGAAAACGACTAAATATCAAGGACTCATTGGGCGAATCGCTCTGGAACTGAAATCGGAATGCTCACTCACATTTCCCCTATCTGAAAGTCTGATAAACGGCGGAAAAATGACTAAGTCCCAAAAAAAAATTTTTTTCAACTTTTTTCAATTTTACCCCCGTGGGATATATATTCTACCCACACACATTTGGAACTCTCCTGGGGTACCCTCACACGTATTATTCCCTCGTTTAGTGGATATTTTCACAAAAAAGTGAAATTTTCAAAAATCAAGAAAATTGGCTGAAAACGACTAAATATCAAGGACTCATTGGGAGAATCGCTCTGGAACTGAAATCGTAATGCTCACTCACATTTCCCCTATCTGAAAGTCTGATAAACGCCGGAAAAATGACTAAGTCCAAAAAAAATTTTTTTTCAACTTTTTTCAATTTTACCCCCGTGGGTTATATATTCTACCCACACACATTTGGAACTCTCCTGGGGTACCCTCACACATATTATTTCCTCATTTAGTGGATATTTTCACAAAAAAGTGAAATTTTCAAAAATCCAGAAAATTGGCTGAAAATGACTAAATATCAAGGACTCATTGGGCGAATTGCTCTAGAACTAAAATCGGAACGCTCACTGACATTTCCCCTATCTGAAAGTCTGATAAACGCCGAAAAATGACTAAGTCCAAAAAAAAATTTGTTCAACTTTTTTCAATTTTACCCCCATGGGTTATATATTCTACCCACACACATTTGGAACTCTCCTGGGGTACCCTCACACGTATTATTCCCTCGTTTAGTGGATATTTTCACAAAAAAGTGAAATTTTCAAAAATCCAGAAAATTGGCTGAAAACGACTAAATATCAAGGACTCATTGGGCGAATCGCTCTGGAACTGAAATCGGAACGCTCACTGACATTTCCCCTATCTGAAAGTCTGATAAACGCCGAAAAATGACTAAGTCCAAAAAAAAATTTGTTCAACTTTTTTCAATTTTACCCCGTGGGATATATATTCTACCCACACACATTTGGAACTCTCCTGGGGTACCCTCACACATATTATTCCCTCATTTAGTGGATATTTTCACAAAAAAGTGAAATTTTCAAAAATCCAGAAAATTGTCTGAAAACGGCTAAATATCAAGGACTCATTGGGCGAATCGCTCTGGAACTGAAATCGGAATGCTCACTCACATTTCCCCTATCTGAAAGTCTGATAAACGGCGGAAAAATGACTAAGTCCCAAAAAAAAATTTTTTTCAACTTTTTTCAATTTTACCCCCGTGGGATATATATTCTACCCACACACATTTGGAACTCTCCTGGGGTACCCTCACACATATTATTCCCTCATTTAGTGGATATTTTCAAAAAAAGTGAAATTTTCAAAAATCCAGAAAATTGGCTGAAAACGACTAAATATCAAGGACTCATTGGGCGAATCGCTCTGGAACTGAAATCGGAATGCTCACTCACATTTCCCCTATCTGAAAGTCTGATAAACGGCGGAAAAATGACTAAGTCCCAAAAAAAAATTTTTTTCAACTTTTTTCAATTTTACCCCCGTGGGATATATATTCTACCCACACACATTTGGAACTCTCCTGGGGTACCCTCACACGTATTATTCCCTCGTTTAGTGGATATTTTCACAAAAAAGTGAAATTTTCAAAAATCAAGAAAATTGGCTGAAAACGACTAAATATCAAGGACTCATTGGGCGAATTGCTCTAGAACTAAAATCGGAATGCTCACTGACATTTCCCCTATCTGAAAGTCTGATAAACGCCGGAAAAATGACTAAGTCCAAAAAAAAATTTTTTTCAACTTTTTTCAATTTTACCCCCGTGGGATATATATTTTACCCACACACATTTGGAACTCTCCTGGGGTACCCTCACACATATTATTCCCTCATTTAGTGGATATTTTCACAAAAAAGTGAAATTTTCAAAAATCCAGAAAATTGGCTGAAAACGACTAAATATCAAGGACTCATTGGACAAATTGCTCTGGAACTGAAATCAGAACGCTCACTGACATTTCCCCTATCTGAAAGTCTGATAAACGCCGGAAAAATGACTAAGTCCAAAAAAAATTTTTTTTCAACTTTTTTCAATTTTACCCCCGTCGGTTATATATTCTACCCACACACATTTGGAACTCTCCTGGGGTACCCTCACACATATTATTTCCTCATTTAGTGGATATTTTCACAAAAAAGTGAAATTTTCAAAAATCCAGAAAATTGGCTGAAAATGAATAAATATCAAGGACTCATTGGGCGAATCGCTCTGGAACTGAAATCGGAACGCTCACTGACATTTCCCCTATCTGAAAGTCTGATAAACGCCGAAAAATGACTAAGTCCAAAAAAAAATTTGTTCAACTTTTTTCAATTTTACCCCCATGGGTTATATATTCTACCCACACACATTTGGAACTCTCCTGGGGTACCCTCACACGTATTATTCCCTCGTTTAGTGGATATTTTCACAAAAAAGTGAAATTTTCAAAAATCCAGAAAATTGGCTGAAAACGACTAAATATCAAGGACTCATTGGGCGAATCGCTCTGGAACTGAAATCGGAACGCTCACTGACATTTCCCCTATCTGAAAGTCTGATAAACGCCGAAAAATGACTAAGTCCAAAAAAAAATTTGTTCAACTTTTTTCAATTTTACCCCGTGGGATATATATTCTACCCACACACATTTGGAACTCTCCTGGGGTACCCTCACACATATTATTCCCTCATTTAGTGGATATTTTCACAAAAAAGTGAAATTTTCAAAAATCCAGAAAATTGTCTGAAAACGGCTAAATATCAAGGACTCATTGGGCGAATCGCTCTGGAACTGAAATCGGAATGCTCACTCACATTTCCCCTATCTGAAAGTCTGATAAACGGCGGAAAAATGACTAAGTCCCAAAAAAAAATTTTTTTCAACTTTTTTCAATTTTACCCCCGTGGGATATATATTCTACCCACACACATTTGGAACTCTCCTGGGGTACCCTCACACATATTATTCCCTCATTTAGTGGATATTTTCAAAAAAAGTGAAATTTTCAAAAATCCAGAAAATTGGCTGAAAACGACTAAATATCAAGGACTCATTGGGCGAATCGCTCTGGAACTGAAATCGGAATGCTCACTCACATTTCCCCTATCTGAAAGTCTGATAAACGGCGGAAAAATGACTAAGTCCCAAAAAAAAATTTTTTTCAACTTTTTTCAATTTTACCCCCGTGGGATATATATTCTACCCACACACATTTTGAACTCTCCTGGGGTACCCTCACACGTATTATTCCCTCGTTTAGTGGATATTTTCACAAAAAAGTGAAATTTTCAAAAATCAAGAAAATTGGCTGAAAATGACTAAATATCAAGGACTCATTGGGAGAATCGCTCTGGAACTGAAATCGTAATGCTCACTCACATTTCCCCTATCTGAAAGTCTGATAAACGCCGGAAAAATGACTAAGTCCAAAAAAAATTTTTTTTCAACTTTTTTCAATTTTACCCCCGTGGGTTATATATTCTACCCACACACATTTGGAACTCTCCTGGGGTACCCTCACACATATTATTTCCTCATTTAGTGGATATTTTCACAAAAAAGTGAAATTTTCAAAAATCCAGAAAATTGGCTGAAAATGACTAAATATCAAGGACTCATTGGGCGAATTGCTCTAGAACTAAAATCGGAACGCTCACTGACATTTCCCCTATCTGAAAGTCTGATAAACGCCGAAAAATGACTAAGTCCAAAAAAAAATTTGTTCAACTTTTTTCAATTTTACCCCCATGGGTTATATATTCTACCCACACACATTTGGAACTCTCCTGGGGTACCCTCACACGTATTATTCCCTCGTTTAGTGGATATTTTCACAAAAAAGTGAAATTTTCAAAAATCCAGAAAATTGGCTGAAAACGACTAAATATCAAGGACTCATTGGGCGAATCGCTCTGGAACTGAAATCGGAACGCTCACTGACATTTCCCCTATCTGAAAGTCTGATAAACGCCGAAAAATGACTAAGTCCAAAAAAAAATTTGTTCAACTTTTTTCAATTTTACCCCGTGGGATATATATTCTACCCACACACATTTGGAACTCTCCTGGGGTACCCTCACACATATTATTCCCTCATTTAGTGGATATTTTCACAAAAAAGTGAAATTTTCAAAATCCAGAAAATTGGCTGAAAATGACTAAATATCAAGGACTCATTGGGCGAATTGCTCTAGAACTAAAATCGGAACGCTCACTGACATTTCCCCTATCTGAAAGTCTGATAAACGCCGAAAAATGACTAAGTCCAAAAAAAAATTTGTTCAACTTTTTTCAATTTTACCCCCATGGGTTATATATTCTACCCACACACATTTGGAACTCTCCTGGGGTACCCTCACACGTATTATTCCCTCGTTTAGTGGATATTTTCACAAAAAAGTGAAATTTTCAAAAATCCAGAAAATTGGCTGAAAACGACTAAATATCAAGGACTCATTGGGCGAATCGCTCTGGAACTGAAATCGGAACGCTCACTGACATTTCCCCTATCTGAAAGTCTGATAAACGCCGAAAAATGACTAAGTCCAAAAAAAAATTTGTTCAACTTTTTTCAATTTTACCCCGTGGGATATATATTCTACCCACACACATTTGGAACTCTCCTGGGGTACCCTCACACATATTATTCCCTCATTTAGTGGATATTTTCACAAAAAAGTGAAATTTTCAAAATCCAGAAAATTGGCTGAAAATGACTAAATATCAAGGACTCATTGGGCGAATCGCTCTGGAACTGAAATCGGAACGCTCACTGACATTTACCCTATCTGAAAGTCTGATAAACGCCGGAAAAATGACTAAGTCCAAAAAAAAATTTTTTTCAACTTTTTTCAATTTTACCCCCGTGGGATATATATTTTACCCACACACATTTGGAACTCTCCTGGGGTACCCTCACACGTATTATTCCCTCGTTTAGTGGATATTTTCACAAAAAAGGGAAATTTTCAAAAATCAAGAAAATTGGCTGAAACCGACTAAATATCAAGGACTCATTGGGCGAATTGCTCTAGAACTAAAATCGGAATGCTCACTGACATTTCCCCTATCTGAAAGTCTGATAAACGCCGAAAAATGACTAAGTCCAAAAAAAAATTTGTTCAACTTTTTTCAATTTTACCCCCATGGGTTATATATTCTACCCACACACATTTGGAACTCTCCTGGGGTACCCTCACACATATTATTCCCTCATTTAGTGGATATTTTCCCAAAAAAGTGAAATTTTCAAAAATCCAGAAAATTGGCTGAAAACGACTAAATATCAAGGACTCATTGGGCGAATCGCTCTGGAACTGAAATCGTAATGCTAACTCACATTTTCCCTATCTGAAAGTCTGATTAACGCCGGAAAAATGACTAAGTCCAAAAAAAAATTTTTTTAAACTTTTTTCAATTTTACCCCCGTGGGATATATATTTTACCCACACACATTTGGAACTCTCCTGGGGTACCCTCACACATATTATTCCCTCATTTAGTGGATATTTTCACAAAAAAGTGAAATTTTCAAAAATCCAGAAAATTGGCTGAAAACGACTAAATATCAAGGACTCATTGGACGAATTGCTCTGGAACTGAAATCAGAACGCTCACTGACATTTCCCCTATCTGAAAGTCTGATAAACGCCGGAAAAATGACTAAGTCCAAAAAAAATTTTTTTTCAACTTTTTTCAATTTTACCCCCGTGGGTTATATATTCTACCCACACACATTTGGAACTCTCCTGGGGTACCCTCACACATATTATTTCCTCATTTAGTGGATATTTTCACAAAAAAGTGAAATTTTCAAAAATCCAGAAAATTGGCTGAAAATGACTAAATATCAAGGACTCATTGGGCGAATCGCTCTGGAACTGAAATCGGAACGCTCACTGACATTTCCCCTATCTGAAAGTCTGATAAACGCCGAAAAATGACTAAGTCCAAAAAAATTTGTTCAACTTTTTTCAATTTTACCCCGTGGGATATATATTCTACCCACACACATTTGGAACTCTCCTGGGGTACCCTCACACGTATTATTCCCTCGTTTAGTGGATATTTTCACAAAAAAGTGAAATTTTCAAAAATCAAGAAAATTGGCTGAAAACGACTAAATATCAAGGACTCATTGGGCGAATCGCTCTGGAACTGAAATCGGAACGCTCACTGACATTTCCCCTATCTGAAAGTCTGATAAACGCCGAAAAATGACTAAGTCCAAAAAAAAATTTGTTCAACTTTTTTCAATTTTACCCCGTGGGATATATATTCTACCCACACACATTTGGAACTCTCCTGGGGTACCCTCACACATATTATTCCCTCATTTAGTGGATATTTTCACAAAAAAGTGAAATTTTCAAAAATCCAGAAAATTGTCTGAAAACGGCTAAATATCAAGGACTCATTGGGCGAATCGCTCTGGAACTGAAATCGGAATGCTCACTCACATTTCCCCTATCTGAAAGTCTGATAAACGGCGGAAAAATGACTAAGTCCAAAAAAAAATTTTTTTAAACTTTTTTCAATTTTACCCCCGTGGGATATATATTTTACCCACACACATTTGGAACTCTCCTGGGGTACCCTCACACATATTATTCCCTCATTTAGTGGATATTTTCACAAAAAAGTGAAATTTTCAAAAATCCAGAAAATTGGCTGAAAACGACTAAATATCAAGGACTCATTGGACAAATTGCTCTGGAACTGAAATCAGAACGCTCACTGACATTTCCCCTATCTGAAAGTCTGATAAACGCCGGAAAAATGACTAAGTCCAAAAAAAATTTTTTTTCAACTTTTTTCAATTTTACCCCCGTCGGTTATATATTCTACCCACACACATTTGGAACTCTCCTGGGGTACCCTCACACATATTATTTCCTCATTTAGTGGATATTTTCACAAAAAAGTGAAATTTTCAAAAATCCAGAAAATTGGCTGAAAATGAATAAATATCAAGGACTCATTGGGCGAATCGCTCTGGAACTGAAATCGGAACGCTCACTGACATTTCCCCTATCTGAAAGTCTGATAAACGCCGAAAAATGACTAAGTCCAAAAAAAAATTTGTTCAACTTTTTTCAATTTTACCCCCATGGGTTATATATTCTACCCACACACATTTGGAACTCTCCTGGGGTACCCTCACACGTATTATTCCCTCGTTTAGTGGATATTTTCACAAAAAAGTGAAATTTTCAAAAATCCAGAAAATTGGCTGAAAACGACTAAATATCAAGGACTCATTGGGCGAATCGCTCTGGAACTGAAATCGGAACGCTCACTGACATTTCCCCTATCTGAAAGTCTGATGAACGCCGAAAAATGACTAAGTCCAAAAAAAAATTTGTTCAACTTTTTTCAATTTTACCCCGTGGGATATATATTCTACCCACACACATTTGGAACTCTCCTGGGGTACCCTCAAACATATTATTCCCTCATTTAGTGGATATTTTCACAAAAAAGTGAAATTTTCAAAAATCCAGAAAATTGTCTGAAAACGGCTAAATATCAAGGACTCATTGGGCGAATCGCTCTGGAACTGAAATCGGAATGCTCACTCACATTTCCCCTATCTGAAAGTCTGATAAACGGCGGAAAAATGACTAAGTCCAAAAAAAAAAATTGTTTTCAACTTTTTTCAATTTTACCCCCGTGGGATATATATTCTACCCACACACATTTGGAACTCTCCTGGGGTACCCTCACACATATTATTCCCTCATTTAGTGGATATTTTCACAAAAAAGTGAAATTTTCAAAAATCCAGAAAATTGGCTGAAAATGACTAAATATCAAGGACTCATTGGGCGAATCGCTCTGGAACTGAAATCGGAACGCTCACTGACATTTCCCCTATCTGAAAGTCTGATAAACGCCGAAAAATGACTAAGTCCAAAAAAAAATTTGTTCAACTTTTTTCAATTTTACCCCCATGGGTTATATATTCTACCCACACACATTTGGAACTCTCCTGGGGTACCCTCACACATATTATTCCCTCATTTAGTGGATATTTTCCCAAAAAAGTGAAATTTTCAAAAATCCAGAAAATTGGCTGAAAACGACTAAATATCAAGGACTCATTGGGCGAATCGCTCTGGAACTGAAATCATAATGCTCACTCACATTTCCCCTATCTGAAAGTCTGATAAACGCCGGAAAAATGACTAAGTCCAAAAAAAAATTTTTTTAAACTTTTTTCAATTTTACCCACGTGGGATATATATTTTACCCACACACATTTGGAACTCTCCTGGGGTACCCTCACACATATTATTCCCTCGTTTAGTGGATATTTTCACAAAAAAGTGAAATTTTCAAAAATCCAGAAAATTGGCTGAAAACGACTAAATATCAAGGACTCATTGGGCGAATCGCTCTGGAACTGAAATCGGAACGCTCACTGACATTTCCCCTATCTGAAAGTCTGATAAACGCCGAAAAATGACTAAGTCCAAAAAAAAATTTGTTCAACTTTTTTCAATTTTACCCCGTGGGATATATATTCTACCCACACACATTTGGAACTCTCCTGGGGTACCCTCACACATATTATTCCCTCATTTAGTGGATATTTTCACAAAAAAGTGAAATTTTCAAAAATCCAGAAAATTGTCTGAAAACGGCTAAATATCAAGGACTCATTGGGCGAATCGCTCTGGAACTGAAATCGGAATGCTCACTCACATTTCCCCTATCTGAAAGTCTGATAAACGGCGGAAAAATGACTAAGTCCCAAAAAAAAATTTTTTTCAACTTTTTTCAATTTTACCCCCGTGGGATATATATTCTACCCACACACATTTGGAACTCTCCTGGGGTACCCTCACACATATTATTCCCTCATTTAGTGGATATTTTCAAAAAAAGTGAAATTTTCAAAAATCCAGAAAATTGGCTGAAAACGACTAAATATCAAGGACTCATTGGGCGAATCGCTCTGGAACTGAAATCGGAATGCTCACTCACATTTCCCCTATCTGAAAGTCTGATAAATGGCGGAAAAATGACTAAGTCCCAAAAAAAAATTTTTTTCAACTTTTTTCAATTTTACCCCCGTGGGATATATATTCTACCCACACACATTTGGAACTCTCCTGGGGTACCCTCACACATATTATTCCCTCATTTAGTGGATATTTTCACAAAAAAGTGAAATTTTCAAAAATCCAGAAAATTGGCTGAAAATGACTAAATATCAAGGACTCATTGGGCGAATCGCTCTGGAACTGAAATCGGAACGCTCACTGACATTTCCCCTATCTGAAAGTCTGATAAACGCCGAAAAATGACTAAGTCCAAAAAAAAATTTGTTCAACTTTTTTCAATTTTACCCCCATGGGTTATATATTCTACCCACACACATTTGGAACTCTCCTGGGGTACCCTCACACATATTATTCCCTCATTTAGTGGATATTTTCCCAAAAAAGTGAAATTTTCAAAAATCCAGAAAATTGGCTGAAAACGACTAAATATCAAGGACTCATTGGGAGAATCGCTCTGGAACTGAAATCGTAATGCTCACTCACATTTCCCCTATCTGAAAGTCTGATAAACGCCGGAAAAATGACTAAGTCCAAAAAAAATTTTTTTTCAACTTTTTTCAATTTTACCCCCGTGGGTTATATATTCTACCCACACACATTTGGAACTCTCCTGGGGTACCCTCACACATATTATTTCCTCATTTAGTGGATATTTTCACAAAAAAGTGAAATTTTCACAAATCCAGAAAATTGGCTGAAAATGACTAAATATCAAGGACTCATTGGGCGAATTGCTCTAGAACTAAAATCGGAACGCTCACTGACATTTCCCCTATCTGAAAGTCTGATAAACGCCGAAAAATGACTAAGTCCAAAAAAAAATTTGTTCAACTTTTTTCAATTTTACCCCCATGGGTTATATATTCTACCCACACACATTTGGAACTCTCCTGGGGTACCCTCACACGTATTATTCCCTCGTTTAGTGGATATTTTCACAAAAAAGTGAAATTTTCAAAAATCCAGAAAATTGGCTGAAAACGACTAAATATCAAGGACTCATTGGGCGAATCGCTCTGGAACTGAAATCGGAACGCTCACTGACATTTCCCCTATCTGAAAGTCTGATAAACGCCGAAAAATGACTAAGTCCAAAAAAAAATTTGTTCAACTTTTTTCAATTTTACCCCGTGGGATATATATTCTACCCACACACATTTGGAACTCTCCTGGGGTACCCTCAAACATATTATTCCCTCATTTAGTGGATATTTTCACAAAAAAGTGAAATTTTCAAAAATCCAGAAAATTGTCTGAAAACGGCTAAATATCAAGGACTCATTGGGCGAATCGCTCTGGAACTGAAATCGGAATGCTCACTCACATTTCCCCTATCTGAAAGTCTGATAAACGGCGGAAAAATGACTAAGTCCAAAAAAAAAAATTGTTTTCAACTTTTTTCAATTTTACCCCCGTGGGATATATATTCTACCCACACACATTTGGAACTCTCCTGGGGTACCCTCACACATATTATTCCCTCATTTAGTGGATATTTTCACAAAAAAGTGAAATTTTCAAAAATCCAGAAAATTGGCTGAAAACGACTAAATATCAAGGACTCATTGGGCGAATCGCTCTGGAACTGAAATCATAATGCTCACTCACATTTCCCCTATCTGAAAGTCTGATAAACGCCGGAAAAATGACTAAGTCCAAAAAAAAATTTTTTTAAACTTTTTTCAATTTTACCCACGTGGGATATATATTTTACCCACACACATTTGGAACTCTCCTGGGGTACCCTCACACATATTATTCCCTCGTTTAGTGGATATTTTCACAAAAAAGTGAAATTTTCAAAAATCCAGAAAATTGGCTGAAAACGACTAAATATCAAGGACTCATTGGGCGAATCGCTCTGGAACTGAAATCGGAACGCTCACTGACATTTCCCCTATCTGAAAGTCTGATAAACGCCGAAAAATGACTAAGTCCAAAAAAAAATTTGTTCAACTTTTTTCAATTTTACCCCGTGGGATATATATTCTACCCACACACATTTGGAACTCTCCTGGGGTACCCTCACACATATTATTCCCTCATTTAGTGGATATTTTCACAAAAAAGTGAAATTTTCAAAAATCCAGAAAATTGTCTGAAAACGGCTAAATATCAAGGACTCATTGGGCGAATCGCTCTGGAACTGAAATCGGAATGCTCACTCACATTTCCCCTATCTGAAAGTCTGATAAACGGCGGAAAAATGACTAAGTCCCAAAAAAAAATTTTTTTCAACTTTTTTCAATTTTACCCCCGTGGGATATATATTCTACCCACACACATTTGGAACTCTCCTGGGGTACCCTCACACATATTATTCCCTCATTTAGTGGATATTTTCAAAAAAAGTGAAATTTTCAAAAATCCAGAAAATTGGCTGAAAACGACTAAATATCAAGGACTCATTGGGCGAATCGCTCTGGAACTGAAATCGGAATGCTCACTCACATTTCCCCTATCTGAAAGTCTGATAAATGGCGGAAAAATGACTAAGTCCCAAAAAAAAATTTTTTTCAACTTTTTTCAATTTTACCCCCGTGGGATATATATTCTACCCACACACATTTGGAACTCTCCTGGGGTACCCTCACACATATTATTCCCTCATTTAGTGGATATTTTCACAAAAAAGTGAAATTTTCAAAAATCCAGAAAATTGGCTGAAAATGACTAAATATCAAGGACTCATTGGGCGAATCGCTCTGGAACTGAAATCGGAACGCTCACTGACATTTCCCCTATCTGAAAGTCTGATAAACGCCGAAAAATGACTAAGTCCAAAAAAAAATTTGTTCAACTTTTTTCAATTTTACCCCCATGGGTTATATATTCTACCCACACACATTTGGAACTCTCCTGGGGTACCCTCACACATATTATTCCCTCATTTAGTGGATATTTTCCCAAAAAAGTGAAATTTTCAAAAATCCAGAAAATTGGCTGAAAACGACTAAATATCAAGGACTCATTGGGAGAATCGCTCTGGAACTGAAATCGTAATGCTCACTCACATTTCCCCTATCTGAAAGTCTGATAAACGCCGGAAAAATGACTAAGTCCAAAAAAAATTTTTTTTCAACTTTTTTCAATTTTACCCCCGTGGGTTATATATTCTACCCACACACATTTGGAACTCTCCTGGGGTACCCTCACACATATTATTTCCTCATTTAGTGGATATTTTCACAAAAAAGTGAAATTTTCACAAATCCAGAAAATTGGCTGAAAATGACTAAATATCAAGGACTCATTGGGCGAATTGCTCTAGAACTAAAATCGGAACGCTCACTGACATTTCCCCTATCTGAAAGTCTGATAAACGCCGAAAAATGACTAAGTCCAAAAAAAAATTTGTTCAACTTTTTTCAATTTTACCCCCATGGGTTATATATTCTACCCACACACATTTGGAACTCTCCTGGGGTACCCTCACACGTATTATTCCCTCGTTTAGTGGATATTTTCACAAAAAAGTGAAATTTTCAAAAATCCAGAAAATTGGCTGAAAACGACTAAATATCAAGGACTCATTGGGCGAATCGCTCTGGAACTGAAATCGGAACGCTCACTGACATTTCCCCTATCTGAAAGTCTGATAAACGCCGAAAAATGACTAAGTCCAAAAAAAAATTTGTTCAACTTTTTTCAATTTTACCCCGTGGGATATATATTCTACCCACACACATTTGGAACTCTCCTGGGGTACCCTCACACATATTATTCCCTCATTTAGTGGATATTTTCACAAAAAAGTGAAATTTTCAAAAATCCAGAAAATTGTCTGAAAACGGCTAAATATCAAGGACTCATTGGGCGAATCGCTCTGGAACTGAAATCGGAATGCTCACTCACATTTCCCCTATCTGAAAGTCTGATAAACGGCGGAAAAATGACTAAGTCCCAAAAAAAAATTTTTTTCAACTTTTTTCAATTTTACCCCCGTGGGATATATATTCTACCCACACACATTTGGAACTCTCCTGGGGTACCCTCACACGTATTATTCCCTCGTTTAGTGGATATTTTCACAAAAAAGTGAAATTTTCAAAAATCAAGAAAATTGGCTGAAAACGACTAAATATCAAGGACTCATTGGGAGAATCGCTCTGGAACTGAAATCGTAATGCTCACTCACATTTCCCCTATCTGAAAGTCTGATAAACGCCGGAAAAATGACTAAGTCCAAAAAAAATTTTTTTTCAACTTTTTTCAATTTTACCCCCGTGGGTTATATATTCTACCCACGCACATTTGGAACTCTCCTGGGGTACCCTCACACATATTATTTCCTCATTTAGTGGATATTTTCACAAAAAAGTGAAATTTTCAAAAATCCAGAAAATTGGCTGAAAATGACTAAATATCAAGGACTCATTGGGCGAATCGCTCTGGAACTGAAATCGGAACGCTCACTGACATTTCCCCTATCTGAAAGTCTGATAAACGCCGAAAAATGACTAAGTCCAAAAAAAAATTTGTTCAACTTTTTTCAATTTTACCCCCATGGGTTATATATTCTACCCACACACATTTGGAACTCTCCTGGGGTACCCTCACACATATTATTCCCTCATTTAGTGGATATTTTCCCAAAAAAGTGAAATTTTCAAAAATCCAGAAAATTGGCTGAAAACGACTAAATATCAAGGACTCATTGGGAGAATCGCTCTGGAACTGAAATCGTAATGCTCACTCACATTTCCCCTATCTGAAAGTCTGATAAACGCCGAAAAATGACTAAGTCCAAAAAAAATATTTGTTCAACTTTTTTCAATTTTACCCCGTGGGATATATATTCTACCCACACACATTTGGAACTCTCCTGGGGTACCCTCACACATATTATTCCCTCATTTAGTGGATATTTTCACAAAAAAGTGAAATTTTCAAAAATCCAGAAAATTGTCTGAAAACGGCTAAATATCAAGGACTCATTGGGCGAATCGCTCTGGAACTGAAATCGGAATGCTCACTCACATTTCCCCTATCTGAAAGTCTGATAAACGGCGGAAAAATGACTAAGTCCCAAAAAAAATTTTTTTTCAACTTTTTTCAATTTTACCCCCGTGGGATATATATTCTACCCACACACATTTGGAACTCTCCTGGGGTACCCTCACACATATTATTCCCTCATTTAGTGGATATTTTCAAAAAAAGTGAAATTTTCAAAAATCCAGAAAATTGGCTGAAAACGACTAAATATCAAGGACTCATTGGGCGAATCGCTCTGGAACTGAAATCGGAATGCTCACTCACATTTCCCCTATCTGAAAGTCTGATAAACGGCGGAAAAATGACTAAGTCCCAAAAAAAAATTTTTTTCAACTTTTTTCAATTTTACCCCCGTGGGATATATATTCTACCCACACACATTTGGAACTCTCCTGGGGTACCCTCACACGTATTATTCCCTCGTTTAGTGGATATTTTCACAAAAAAGTGAAATTTTCAAAAATCAAGAAAATTGGCTGAAAACGACTAAATATCAAGGACTCATTGGGAGAATCGCTCTGGAACTGAAATCGTAATGCTCACTCACATTTCCCCTATCTGAAAGTCTGATAAACGCCGGAAAAATGACTAAGTCCAAAAAAAATTTTTTTTCAACTTTTTTCAATTTTACCCCCGTGGGTTATATATTCTACCCACACACATTTGGAACTCTCCTGGGGTACCCTCACACATATTATTTCCTCATTTAGTGGATATTTTCACAAAAAAGTGAAATTTTCAAAAATCCAGAAAATTGGCTGAAAATGACTAAATATCAAGGACTCATTGGGCGAATTGCTCTAGAACTAAAATCGGAACGCTCACTGACATTTCCCCTATCTGAAAGTCTGATAAACGCCAAAAAATGACTAAGTCCAAAAAAAAATTTGTTCAACTTTTTTCAATTTTACCCCCATGGGTTATATATTCTACCCACACACATTTGGAACTCTCCTGGGGTACCCTCACACGTATTATTCCCTCGTTTAGTGGATATTTTCACAAAAAAGTGAAATTTTCAAAAATCCAGAAAATTGGCTGAAAACGACTAAATATCAAGGACTCATTGGGCGAATCGCTCTGGAACTGAAATCGGAACGCTCACTGACATTTCCCCTATCTGAAAGTCTGATAAACGCCGAAAAATGACTAAGTCCAAAAAAAAATTTGTTCAACTTTTTTCAATTTTACCCCGTGGGATATATATTCTACCCACACACATTTGGAACTCTCCTGGGGTACCCTCACACATATTATTCCCTCATTTAGTGGATATTTTCACAAAAAAGTGAAATTTTCAAAAATCCAGAAAATTGTCTGAAAACGGCTAAATATCAAGGACTCATTGGGCGAATCGCTCTGGAACTGAAATCGGAATGCTCACTCACATTTCCCCTATCTGAAAGTCTGATAAACGGCGGAAAAATGACTAAGTCCCAAAAAAAAATTTTTTTCAACTTTTTTCAATTTTACCCCCGTGGGATATATATTCTACCCACACACATTTGGAACTCTCCTGGGGTACCCTCACACATATTATTCCCTCATTTAGTGGATATTTTCAAAAAAAGTGAAATTTTCAAAAATCCAGAAAATTGGCTGAAAACGACTAAATATCAAGGACTCATTGGGCGAATCGCTCTGGAACTGAAATCGGAATGCTCACTCACATTTCCCCTATCTGAAAGTCTGATAAACGGCGGAAAAATGACTAAGTCCCCAAAAAAAATTTTTTTCAACTTTTTTCAATTTTACCCCCGTGGGATATATATTCTACCCACACACATTTGGAACTCTCCTGGGGTACCCTCACACGTATTATTCCCTCGTTTAGTGGATATTTTCACAAAAAAGTGAAATTTTCAAAAATCAAGAAAATTGGCTGAAAACGACTAAATATCAAGGACTCATTGGGCGAATTGCTCTAGAACTAAAATCGGAATGCTCACTGACATTTCCCCTATCTGAAAGTCTGATAAACGCCAGAAAAATGACTAAGTCCAAAAAAAAATTTTTTTAAACTTTTTTCAATTTTACCCCCGTGGGATATATATTTTACCCACACACATTTGGAACTCTCCTGGGGTACCCTCACACATATTATTCCCTCATTTAGTGGATATTTTCACAAAAAAGTGAAATTTTCAAAAATCCAGAAAATTGGCTGAAAACGACTAAATATCAAGGACTCATTGGACAAATTGCTCTGGAACTGAAATCAGAACGCTCACTGACATTTCCCCTATCTGAAAGTCTGATAAACGCCGGAAAAATGACTAAGTCCAAAAAAAATTTTTTTTCAACTTTTTTCAATTTTACCCCCGTGGGTTATATATTCTACCCACACACATTTGGAACTCTCCTGGGGTACCCTCACACATATTATTTCCTCATTTAGTGGATATTTTCACAAAAAAGTGAAATTTTCAAAAATCCAGAAAATTGGCTGAAAATGAATAAATATCAAGGACTCATTGGGCGAATCGCTCTGGAACTGAAATCGGAATGCTCACTGACATTTCCCCTATCTGAAAGTCTGATAAACGCCGAAAAATGACTAAGTCCAAAAAAAAATTTGTTCAACTTTTTTCAATTTTACCCCCATGGGTTATATATTCTACCCACACACATTTGGAACTCTCCTGGGGTACCCTCACACGTATTATTCCCTCGTTTAGTGGATATTTTCACAAAAAAGTGAAATTTTCAAAAATCCAGAAAATTGTCTGAAAACGGCTAAATATCAAGGACTCATTGGGCGAATCGCTCTGGAACTGAAATCGGAATGCTCACTCACATTTCCCCTATCTGAAAGTCTGATAAACGGCGGAAAAATGACTAAGTCCAAAAAAAAAAATTGTTTTCAACTTTTTTCAATTTTACCCCCGTGGGATATATATTCTACCCACACACATTTGGAACTCTCCTGGGGTACCCTCACACATATTATACCCTCATTTAGTGGATATTTTTACAAAAAAGTGAAATTTTCCGAAAATTGGCTGAAAACGACTAAATATCAAGGACTCATTGGGCGAATCGCTCTGGAACTGAAATCGTAATGCTCACTCACAATTCCCCTATCTGAAAGTCTGATAAACGCCGGAAAAATGACTAAGTCCAAAAAAAAATTTTTTTCAACTTTTTTCAATTTTACCCCCGTGGGATATATATTTTACCCACACACATTTGGAACTCTCCTGGGGTACCCTCACACATATTATTCCCTCATTTAGTGGATATTTTCACAAAAAAGTGAAATTTTCAAAAATCCAGAAAATTGGCTGAAAACGACTAAATATCAAGGACTCATTGGACGAATTGCTCTGGAACTGAAATCGGAACGCTCACTGACATTTCCCCTATCTGAAAGTCTGATAAACGCCGGAAAAATGACTAAGTCCCAAAAAAATTTTTTTTCAACTTTTTTCAATTTTACCCCCGTGGGTTATATATTCTACCCACACACATTTGGAACTCTCCTGGGGTACCCTCACACATATTATTCCCTCATTTAGTGGATATTTTCACAAAAAAGTGAAATTTTCAAAAATCCAGAAAATTGGCTGAAAATGACTAAATATCAATGACTCATTGGGCGAATCGCTCTGGAACTGAAATCGGAACGCTCACTGACATTTCCCCTATCTGAAAGTCTGATAAACGCCGAAAAATGACTAAGTCCAAAAAAAAATTTGTTCAACTTTTTTCAATTTTACCCCGTGGGATATATATTCTACCCACACACATTTGGAACTCTCCTGGGGTACCCTCACACATATTATTCCCTCATTTAGTGGATATTTTCCCAAAAAAGTGAAATTTTCAAAAATCCAGAAAATTGGCTGAAAACGACTAAATATCAAGGACTCATTGGGCGAATCGCTCTGGAACTGAAATCGTAATGCTCACTCACATTTCCCCTATCTGAAAGTCTGATAAACGCCGGAAAAATGACTAAGTCCAAAAAAAAATTTTTTTAAACTTTTTTCAATTTTACCCCCGTGGGATATATATTTTACCCACACACATTTGGAACTCTCCTGGGGTACCCTCACACATATTATTCCCTCATTTAGTGGATATTTTCCCAAAAAAGTGAAATTTTCAAAAATCCAGAAAATTGGCTGAAAACGACTAAATATCAAGGACTCATTGGACAAATTGCTCTGGAACTGAAATCAGAACGCTCACTGACATTTCCCCTATCTGAAAGTCTGATAAACGGCGGAAAAATGACTAAGTCCAAAAAAAAAAATTGTTTTCAACTTTTTTCAATTTTACCCCCGTGGGATATATATTCTACCCACACACATTTGGAACTCTCCTGGGGTACCCTCACACATATTATTCCCTCATTTAGTGGATATTTTCACAAAAAAGTGAAATTTTCAAAAATCCAGAAAATTGGCTGAAAACGACTAAATATCAAGGACTCATTGGGCGAATCGCTCTGGAACTGAAATCGTAATGCTCACTCACATTTCCCCTATCTGAAAGTCTGATAAACGCCGGAAAAATGACTAAGTCCCAAAAAAATTTTTTTTCAACTTTTTTCAATTTTACCCCCGTGGGTTATATATTCTACCCACACACATTTGGAACTCTCCTGGGGTACCCTCACACATATTATTCCCTCATTTAGTGGATATTTTCACAAAAAAGTGAAATTTTCAAAAATCCAGAAAATTGGCTGAAAATGACTAAATATCAATGACTCATTGGGCGAATCACTCTGGAACTGAAATCGGAACGCTCACTGACATTTCCCCTATCTGAAAGTCTGATAAACGCCGAAAAATGACTAAGTCCAAAAAAAAATTTGTTCAACTTTTTTCAATTTTACCCCGTGGGATATATATTCTACCCACACACATTTGGAACTCTCCTGGGGTACCCTCACACATATTATTCCCTCATTTAGTGGATATTTTCACAAAAAAGTGAAATTTTCAAAAATCCAGAAAAGTGGCTGAAAACGACTAAATATCAAGGACTCATTGGGCGAATCGCTCTGGAACTGAAATCGGAATGCTCACTCACATTTCCCCTATCTGAAAGTCTGATAAACGGCGGAAAAAAGACTAAGTCCCAAAAAAAAAAATTTTTTCAACTTTTTTCAATTTTACCCCCGTGGGATATATATTCTACCCACACACATTTGGAACTCTCCTGGGGTACCCTCACACATATTATTCCCTCATTTAGTGGATATTTTCACAAAAAAGTGAAATTTTCAAAAATCCAGAAAATTGGCTGAAAATGACTAAATATCAAGGACTCATTGGGCGAATCGCTCTGGAACTGAAATCAGAACGCTCACTGACATTTCCCCTATCTGAAAGTCTGATAAACGCCGAAAAATGACTAAGTCCAAAAAAAAATTTGTTCAACTTTTTTCAATTTTACCCCGCGGGATATATATTCTACCCACACACATTTGGAACTCTCCTGGGGTACTCTCACACATATTATTCCCTCATTTAGTGGATATTTTCACAAAAAAGTGAAATTTTCAAAAATCCAGAAAATTGGCTGAAAACGACTAAATATCAAGGACTCATTGGGCGAATCGCTCTGGAACTGAAATCGTAATGCTCACTCACATTTCCCCTATCTGAAAGTCTGATAAACGGCGGAAAAATGACTAAGTCCAAAAAAAATTTTTTTAAAACTTTTTTCAATTTTACCCCCGTGGGATATATATTTTACCCACACACATTTGGAACTCTCCTGGGGTACCCTCACACATATTATTCCCTCATTTAGTGGATATTTTCCCAAAAAAGTGAAATTTTCAAAAATCCAGAAAATTGGCTGAAAACGACTAAATATCAAGGACTCATTGGGCGAATCGCTCTGGAACTGAAATCGTAATGCTCACTCACATTTCCCCTATCTGAAAGTCTGATAAACGGCGGAAAAATGACTAAGTCCAAAAAAAATTTTTTTTAAACTTTTTTCAATTTTACCCCCGTGGGATATATATTTTACCCACACACATTTGGAACTCTCCTGGGGTACCCTCACACATATTATTCCCTCATTTAGTGGATATTTTCACAAAAAAGTGACATTTTCAAAAATCCAGAAAATTGGCTGAAAACGACTAAATATCAAGGACTCATTGGGCGAATTGCTCTGGAACTGAAATCGGAACGCTCACTGACATTTCCCCGATCTGAAAGTCTGATAAACGCCGGAAAAATGACTAAGTCCAAAAAAATTTTTTTTTCAACTTTTTTCAATTTTACCCCGAGGGATATATATTCTACCCACACACATTTGGAACTCTCCTGGGGTACCCTCACACATATTATTCAATCATTTAGTGGATATTTTCACAAAAAAGTGAAATTTTCAAAAATACAGAAAATTGGCTGAAAATGACTAAATATCAATGACTCATTGGGCGAATCGCTCTGGAACTGAAATCGGAACGCTCACTGACATTTCCCCTATCTGAAAGTCTGATAAACGCCGAAAAATGACTAAGTCCAAAAAAAAATTTGTTCAACTTTTTTCAATTTTACCCCGTGGGATATATATTCTACCCACACACATTTGGAACTCTCCTGGGGTACCCTCACACATATTATTCCCTCATTTAGTGGATATTTTCACAAAAAAGTGAAATTTTCAAAAATCCAGAAAATTGTCTGAAAACGGCTAAATATCAAGGACTCATTGGGCGAATCGCTCTGGAACTGAAATCGGAATGCTCACTCACATTTCCCCTATCTGAAAGTCTGATAAACGGCGGAAAAATGACTAAGTCCCAAAAAAAAATTTTTTTCAACTTTTTTCAATTTTACCCCCGTGGGAAATATATTCTACCCACACACATTTGGAACTCTCCTGGGGTACCCTCACACATATTATTCCCTCATTTAGTGGATATTTTCAAAAAAAGTGAAATTTTCAAAAATCCAGAAAATTGGCTGAAAACGACTAAATATCAAGGACTCATTGGGCGAATCGCTCTGGAACTGAAATCGTAATGCTCACTCACATTTCCCCTATCTGAAAGTCTGATAAACGCCGGAAAAATGACTAAGTCCCAAAAAAATTTTTTTTCAACTTTTTTCAATTTTACCCCCGTGGGTTATATATTCTACCCACACACATTTGGAACTCTCCTGGGGTACCCTCACACATATTATTCCCTCATTTAGTGGATATTTTCACAAAAAAGTGAAATTTTCAAAAATCCAGAAAATTGGCTGAAAATGACTAAATATCAATGACTCATTGGGCGAATCACTCTGGAACTGAAATCGGAACGCTCACTGACATTTCCCCTATCTGAAAGTCTGATAAACGCCGAAAAATGACTAAGTCCAAAAAAAAATTTGTTCAACTTTTTTCAATTTTACCCCGTGGGATATATATTCTACCCACACACATTTGGAACTCTCCTGGGGTACCCTCACACATATTATTCCCTCATTTAGTGGATATTTTCACAAAAAAGTGAAATTTTCAAAAATCCAGAAAAGTGGCTGAAAACGACTAAATATCAAGGACTCATTGGGCGAATCGCTCTGGAACTGAAATCGGAATGCTCACTCACATTTCCCCTATCTGAAAGTCTGATAAACGGCGGAAAAAAGACTAAGTCCCAAAAAAAAAAATTTTTTCAACTTTTTTCAATTTTACCCCCGTGGGATATATATTCTACCCACACACATTTGGAACTCTCCTGGGGTACCCTCACACATATTATTCCCTCATTTAGTGGATATTTTCACAAAAAAGTGAAATTTTCAAAAATCCAGAAAATTGGCTGAAAATGACTAAATATCAAGGACTCATTGGGCGAATCGCTCTGGAACTGAAATCAGAACGCTCACTGACATTTCCCCTATCTGAAAGTCTGATAAACGCCGAAAAATGACTAAGTCCAAAAAAAAATTTGTTCAACTTTTTTCAATTTTACCCCGCGGGATATATATTCTACCCACACACATTTGGAACTCTCCTGGGGTACTCTCACAGATATTATTCCCTCATTTAGTGGATATTTTCACAAAAAAGTGAAATTTTCAAAAATCCAGAAAATTGGCTGAAAACGACTAAATATCAAGGACTCATTGGGCGAATCGCTCTGGAACTGAAATCGTAATGCTCACTCACATTTCCCCTATCTGAAAGTCTGATAAACGGCGGAAAAATGACTAAGTCCAAAAAAAATTTTTTTAAAACTTTTTTCAATTTTACCCCCGTGGGATATATATTTTACCCACACACATTTGGAACTCTCCTGGGGTACCCTCACACATATTATTCCCTCATTTAGTGGATATTTTCCCAAAAAAGTGAAATTTTCAAAAATCCAGAAAATTGGCTGAAAACGACTAAATATCAAGGACTCATTGGGCGAATCGCTCTGGAACTGAAATCGTAATGCTCACTCACATTTCCCCTATCTGAAAGTCTGATAAACGGCGGAAAAATGACTAAGTCCAAAAAAAATTTTTTTTAAACTTTTTTCAATTTTACCCCCGTGGGATATATATTTTACCCACACACATTTGGAACTCTCCTGGGGTACCCTCACACATATTATTCCCTCATTTAGTGGATATTTTCACAAAAAAGTGACATTTTCAAAAATCCAGAAAATTGGCTGAAAACGACTAAATATCAAGGACTCATTGGGCGAATTGCTCTGGAACTGAAATCGGAACGCTCACTGACATTTCCCCGATCTGAAAGTCTGATAAACGCCGGAAAAATGACTAAGTCCAAAAAAAAATTTTTTTCAACTTTTTTCAATTTTACCCCGTGGGATATATATTCTACCCACACACATTTGGAACTCTCCTGGGGTTCCCTCACACATATTATTCCCTCATTTAGTGGCTATTTTCACAAAAAAGTGAAATTTTCAAAAATCCAGAAAATTTTCTGAAAACGACTAAATATCAAGGACTCATTGGGCGAATTGCTCTGGAACTGAAATCGGAACACTCACTGACATTTCCCCTATCTGAAAGTCTGATAAACGGCGGAAAAATGACTAAGTCCAAAAAAATTTTTTTTTCAACTTTTTTCAATTTTACCCCGAGGGATATATATTCTACCCACACACATTTGGAACTCTCCTGGGGTACCCTCACACATATTATTCAATCATTTAGTGGATATTTTCACAAAAAAGTGAAATTTTCAAAAATACAGAAAATTGGCTGAAAATGACTAAATATCAATGACTCATTGGGCGAATCGCTCTGGAACTGAAATCGGAACGCTCACTGACATTTCCCCTATCTGAAAGTCTGATAAACGCCGAAAAATGACTAAGTCCAAAAAAAAATTTGTTCAACTTTTTTCAATTTTACCCCGTGGGATATATATTCTACCCACACACATTTGGAACTCTCCTGGGGTACCCTCACACATATTATTCCCTCATTTAGTGGATATTTTCACAAAAAAGTGAAATTTTCAAAAATCCAGAAAATTGTCTGAAAACGGCTAAATATCAAGGACTCATTGGGCGAATCGCTCTGGAACTGAAATCGGAATGCTCACTCACATTTCCCCTATCTGAAAGTCTGATAAACGGCGGAAAAATGACTAAGTCCCAAAAAAAAATTTTTTTCAACTTTTTTCAATTTTACCCCCGTGGGAAATATATTCTACCCACACACATTTGGAACTCTCCTGGGGTACCCTCACACATATTATTCCCTCATTTAGTGGATATTTTCAAAAAAAGTGAAATTTTCAAAAATCCAGAAAATTGGCTGAAAACGACTAAATATCAAGGACTCATTGGGCGAATCGCTCTGGAACTGAAATCGGAATGCTCACTCACATTTCCCCTATCTGAAAGTCTGATAAACGGCGGAAAAATGACTAAGTCCAAAAAAAATTTTTTTTAAACTTTTTTCAATTTTACCCCCGTGGGATATATATTTTACCCACACACATTTGGAACTCTCCTGGGGTACCCTCACACATATTATTCCCTCATTTAGTGGATATTTTCACAAAAAAGTGACATTTTCAAAAATCCAGAAAATTGGCTGAAAACGACTAAATATCAAGGACTCATTGGGCGAATTGCTCTGGAACTGAAATCGGAACGCTCACTGACATTTCCCCGATCTGAAAGTCTGATAAACGCCGGAAAAATGACTAAGTCCAAAAAAAAATTTTTTTCAACTTTTTTCAATTTTACCCCGTGGGATATATATTCTACCCACACACATTTGGAACTCTCCTGGGGTTCCCTCACACATATTATTCCCTCATTTAGTGGATATTTTCACAAAAAAGTGAAATTTTCAAAAATCCAGAAAATTTTCTGAAAACGACTAAATATCAAGGACTCATTGGGCGAATTGCTCTGGAACTGAAATCGGAACACTCACTGACATTTCCCCTATCTGAAAGTCTGATAAACGGCGGAAAAATGACTAAGTCCAAAAAAATTTTTTTTTCAACTTTTTTCAATTTTACCCCGAGGGATATATATTCTACCCACACACATTTGGAACTCTCCTGGGGTACCCTCACACATATTATTCAATCATTTAGTGGATATTTTCACAAAAAAGTGAAATTTTCAAAAATACAGAAAATTGGCTGAAAATGACTAAATATCAATGACTCATTGGGCGAATCGCTCTGGAACTGAAATCAGAACGCTCACTGACATTTCCCCTATCTGAAAGTCTGATAAACGCCGAAAAATGACTAAGTCCAAAAAAAAATTTGTTCAACTTTTTTCAATTTTACCCCGTGGGATATATATTCTACCCACACACATTTGGAACTCTCCTGGGGTACCCTCACACATATTATTCCCTCATTTAGTGGATATTTTCACAAAAAAGTGAAATTTTCAAAAATCCAGAAAATTGTCTGAAAACGGCTAAATATCAAGGACTCATTGGGCGAATCGCTCTGGAACTGAAATCGGAATGCTCACTCACATTTCCCCTATCTGAAAGTCTGATAAACGGCGGAAAAATGACTAAGTCCCAAAAAAAAATTTTTTTCAACTTTTTTCAATTTTACCCCCGTGGGATATATATTCTACCCACACACATTTGGAACTCTCCTGGGGTACCCTCACACATATTATTCCCTCATTTAGTGGATATTTTCAAAAAAAGTGAAATTTTCAAAAATCCAGAAAATTGGCTGAAAACGACTAAATATCAAGGACTCATTGGGCGAATCGCTCTGGAACTGAAATCGGAATGCTCACTCACATTTCCCCTATCTGAAAGTCTGATAAACGGCGGAAAAATGACTAAGTCCCAAAAAAAAATTTTTTTCAACTTTTTTCAATTTTACCCCCGTGGGATATATATTCTACCCACACACATTTGGAACTCTCCTGGGGTACCCTCACACGTATTATTCCCTCGTTTAGTGGATATTTTCACAAAAAAGTGAAATTTTCAAAAATCATGAAAATTGGCTGAAAACGACTAAATATCAAGGACTCATTGGGCGAATTGCTCTAGAACTAAAATCGGAATGCTCACTGACATTTCCCCTATCTGAAAGTCTGATAAACGCCGGAAAAATGACTAAGTCCAAAAAAAATTTTTTTTCAACTTTTTTCAATTTTACCCCCGTGGGTTATATATTCTACCCACACACATTTGGAACTCTCCTGGGGTACCCTCACACATATTATTTCCTCATTTAGTGGATATTTTCACAAAAAAGTGAAATTTTCAAAAATCCAGAAAATTGGCTGAAAACGACTAAATATCAAGGACTCATTGGGCGAATCGCTCTGGAACTGAAATCGGAACGCTCACTGACATTTCCCCTATCTGAAAGTCTGATGAACGCCGAAAAATGACTAAGTCCAAAAAAAAATTTGTTCAACTTTTTTCAATTTTACCCCGTGGGATATATATTCTACCCACACACATTTGGAACTCTCCTGGGGTACCCTCAAACATATTATTCCCTCATTTAGTGGATATTTTCACAAAAAAGTGAAATTTTCAAAAATCCAGAAAATTGTCTGAAAACGGCTAAATATCAAGGACTCATTGGGCGAATCGCTCTGGAACTGAAATCGGAATGCTCACTCACATTTCCCCTATCTGAAAGTCTGATAAACGGCGGAAAAATGACTAAGTCCAAAAAAAAAAATTGTTTTCAACTTTTTTCAATTTTACCCCCGTGGGATATATATTCTACCCACACACATTTGGAACTCTCCTGGGGTACCCTCACACATATTATTCCCTCATTTAGTGGATATTTTCACAAAAAAGTGAAATTTTCAGAAAATTGGCTGAAAACGACTAAATATCAAGGACTCATTGGGCGAATCGCTCTGGAACTGAAATCGTAATGCTCACTCACATTTCCCCTATCTGAAAGTCTGATAAACGCCGGAAAAATGACTAAGTCCAAAAAAAAATTTTTTTCAACTTTTTTCAATTTTACCCCCGTGGGATATATATTTTACCCACACACATTTGGAACTCTCCTGGGGTACCCTCACACATATTATTCCCTCATTTAGTGGATATTTTCACAAAAAAGTGAAATTTTCAAAAATCCAGAAAATTGGCTGAAAACGACTAAATATCAAGGACTCATTGGACAAATTGCTCTGGAACTGAAATCGGAACGCTCACTGACATTTCCCCTATCTGAAAGTCTGATAAACGCCGGAAAAATGACTAAGTCCCAAAAAAATTTTTTTTCAACTTTTTTCAATTTTACCCCCGTGGGTTATATATTCTACCCACACACATTTGGAACTCTCCTGGGGTACCCTCACACATATTATTCCCTCATTTAGTGGATATTTTCACAAAAAAGTGAAATTTTCAAAAATCCAGAAAATTGGCTGAAAATGACTAAATATCAATGACTCATTGGGCGAATCGCTCTGGAACTGAAATCGGAACGCTCACTGACATTTCCCCTATCTGAAAGTCTGATAAACGCCGAAAAATGACTAAGTCCAAAAAAAAATTTGTTCAACTTTTTTCAATTTTACCCCGTGGGATATATATTCTACCCACACACATTTGAAACTCTCCTGGGGTACCCTCACACATATTATTCCCTCATTTAGTGGATATTTTCCCAAAAAAGTGAAATTTTCAAAAATCCAGAAAATTGGCTGAAAACGACTAAATATCAAGGACTCATTGGACAAATTGCTCTGGAACTGAAATCAGAACGCTCACTGACATTTCCCCTATCTGAAAGTCTGATAAACGCCGGAAAAATGACTAAGTCCAAAAAAAATTTTTTTTCAACTTTTTTCAATTTTACCCCCGTGGGTTATATATTCTACCCACACACATTTGGAACTCTCCTGGGGTACCCTCACACATATTATTTCCTCATTTAGTGGATATTTTCACAAAAAAGTGAAATTTTCAAAAATCCAGAAAATTGGCTGAAAATGAATAAATATCAAGGACTCATTGGGCGAATCGCTCTGGAACTGAAATCGGAATGCTCACTCACATTTCCCCTATCTGAAAGTCTGATAAACGGCGGAAAAATGACTAAGTCCAAAAAAAAAAATTGTTTTCAACTTTTTTCAATTTTACCCCCGTGGGATATATATTCTACCCACACACATTTGGAACTCTCCTGGGGTACCCTCACACATATTATTCCCTCATTTAGTGGATATTTTCACAAAAAAGTGAAATTTTCAAAAATCCAGAAAATTGGCTGAAAACGACTAAATATCAAGGACTCATTGGGCGAATCGCTCTGGAACTGAAATCGTAATGCTCACTCACATTTCCCCTATCTGAAAGTCTGATAAACGCCGGAAAAATGACTAAGTCCAAAAAAAAATTTTTTTAAACTTTTTTCAATTTTACCCCCGTGGGATATATATTTTACCCACACACATTTGGAACTCTCCTGGGGTACCCTCACACATATTATTCCCTCATTTAGTGGATATTTTCCCAAAAAAGTGAAATTTTCAAAAATCCAGAAAATTGGCTGAAAACGACTAAATATCAAGGACTCATTGGACAAATTGCTCTGGAACTGAAATCAGAACGCTCACTGACATTTCCCCTATCTGAAAGTCTGATAAACGCCGGAAAAATGACTAAGTCCAAAAAAAATTTTTTTCAACTTTTTTCAATTTTACCCCCGTGGGTTATATATTCTACCCACACACATTTGGAACTCTCCTGGGGTACCCTCACACATATTATTTCCTCATTTAGTGGATATTTTCACAAAAAAGTGAAATTTTCAAAAATCCAGAAAATTGGCTGAAAATGAATAAATATCAAGGACTCATTGGGCGAATCGCTCTGGAACTGAAATCGGAATGCTCACTCACATTTCCCCTATCTGAAAGTCTGATAAACGGCGGAAAAATGACTAAGTCCAAAAAAAAAAATTGTTTTCAACTTTTTTCAATTTTACCCCCGTGGGATATATATTCTACCCACACACATTTGGAACTCTCCTGGGGTACCCTCACACATATTATTCCCTCATTTAGTGGATATTTTCACAAAAAAGTGAAATTTTCAAAAATCCAGAAAATTGGCTGAAAACGACTAAATATCAAGGACTCATTGGGCGAATCGCTCTGGAACTGAAATCGTAATGCTCACTCACATTTCCCCTATCTGAAAGTCTGATAAACGCCGGAAAAATGACTAAGTCCCAAAAAAATTTTTTTTCAACTTTTTTCAATTTTACCCCCGTGGGTTATATATTCTACCCACACACATTTGGAACTCTCCTGGGGTACCCTCACACATATTATTCCCTCATTTAGTGGATATTTTCACAAAAAAGTGAAATTTTCAAAAATCCAGAAAATTGGCTGAAAATGACTAAATATCAATGACTCATTGGGCGAATCGCTCTGGAACTGAAATCGGAACGCTCACTGACATTTCCCCTATCTGAAAGTCTGATAAACGGCGGAAAAATGACTAAGTCCAAAAAAAATTTTTTTTAAACTTTTTTCAATTTTACCCCCGTGGGATATATATTTTACCCACACACATTTGGAACTCTCCTGGGGTACCCTCACACATATTATTCCCTCATTTAGTGGATATTTTCACAAAAAAGTGACATTTTCAAAAATCCAGAAAATTGGCTGAAAACGACTAAATATCAAGGACTCATTGGGCGAATTGCTCTGGAACTGAAATCGGAACGCTCACTGACATTTCCCCGATCTGAAAGTCTGATAAACGCCGGAAAAATGACTAAGTCCAAAAAAAAATTTTTTTCAACTTTTTTCAATTTTACCCCGTGGGATATATATTCTACCCAAACACATTTGGAACTCTCCTGGGGTTCCCTCACACATATTATTCCCTCATTTAGTGGATATTTTCACAAAAAAGTGAAATTTTCAAAAATCCAGATAATTTTCTGAAAACGACTAAATATCAAGGACTCATTGGGCGAATTGCTCTGGAACTGAAATCGGAACACTCACTGACATTTCCCCTATCTGAAAGTCTGATAAACGGCGGAAAAATGACTAAGTCCAAAAAAATTTTTTTTTCAACTTTTTTCAATTTTACCCCGAGGGATATATATTCTACCCACACACATTTGGAACTCTCCTGGGGTACCCTCACACATATTATTCCCTCATTTAGTGGATATTTTCACAAAAAAGTGAAATTTTCAAAAATCCAGAGAATTGGCTGAAAATGACTAAATATCAAGGACTCATTGGGCGAATCGCTCTGGAACTGAAATCAGAACGCTCACTGACATTTCCCCTATCTGAAAGTCTGATAAACGCCGAAAAATGACTAAGTCCAAAAAAAAATTTGTTCAACTTTTTTCAATTTTACCCCGTGGGATATATATTCTACCCACACACATTTGGAACTCTCCTGGGGTACCCTCACACATATTATTCCCTCATTTAGTGGATATTTTCACAAAAAAGTGAAATTTTCAAAAATCCAGAAAATTGGCTGAAAACGACTAAATATCAAGGACTCATTGGGCGAATCGCTCTGGAACTGAAATCGTAATGCTCACTCACATTTCCCCTATCTGAAAGTCTGATAAACGGCGGAAAAATGACTAAGTCCAAAAAAAATTTTTTTTAAACTTTTTTCAATTTTACCCCCGTGGGATATATATTTTACCCACACACATTTGGAACTCTCCTGGGGTACCCTCACACATATTATTCCCTCATTTAGTGGATATTTTCCCAAAAAAGTGAAATTTTCAAAAATCCAGAAAATTGGCTGAAAACGACTAAATATCAAGGACTCATTGGGCGAATCGCTCTGGAACTGAAATCGTAATGCTCACTCACATTTCCCCTATCTGAAAGTATGATAAACGGCGGAAAAATGACTAAGTCCAAAAAAAATTTTTTTTAAACTTTTTTCAATTTTACCCCCGTGGGATATATATTTTACCCACACACATTTGGAACTCTCCTGGGGTACCCTCACACATATTATTCCCTCATTTAGTGGATATTTTCATAAAAAAGTGAAATTTTCAAAAATCCAGAAAATTGGCTGAAAACGACTAAATATCAAGGACTCATTGGGCGAATTGCTCTGGAAATGAAATCGGAACGCTCACTGACATTTCCCCTATCTGAAAGTCTGATAAATGCCAGAAAAATGACTAAGTCCAAAAAATAATTTGTTCAACTTTTTTCAATTTTACCCCCGTGGGATATATATTCTACCCACACACATTTGGAACTCTCCTGGGGTACCCTCACACATATTATTCCCTCATTTAGTGGATATTTTCACAAAAAAGTGACATTTTCAAAAATCCAGAAAATTGGCTGAAAACGACTAAATATCAAGGACTCATTGGGCGAATTGCTCTGGAAATGAAATCGGAACGCTCACTGACATTTCCCCTATCTGAAAGTCTGATAAATGCCAGAAAAATGACTAAGTCCAAAAAATGATTTGTTCAACTTTTTTCAATTTTACCCCCGTGGGATATATATTCTACCCACACACATTTGGAACTCTCCTGGGGTACCCTCACACATATTATTCCCTCATTTAGTGGATATTTTCACAAAAAAGTGACATTTTCAAAAATCCAGAAAATTGGCTGAAAACGACTAAATATCAAGGACTCATTGGGCGAATTGCTCTGGAACTGAAATCGGAACGCTCACTGACATTTCCCCGATCTGAAAGTCTGATAAACGCCGGAAAAATGACTAAGTCCAAAAAAAAATTTTTTTAAACTTTTTTCAATTTTACCCCGTGGGATATATATTCTACCCACACACATTTGGAACTCTCCTGGGGTTCCCTCACACATATTATTCCCTCATTTAGTGGATATTTTCACAAAAAAGTGAAATTTTCAAAAATCCAGAAAATTTTCTGAAAACGACTAAATATCAAGGACTCATTGGGCGAATTGCTCTGGAACTGAAATCGGAACACTCACTGACATTTCCCCTATCTGAAAGTCTGATAAACGGCGGAAAAATGACTAAGTCCAAAAAAAATTTTTTTTCAACTTTTTTCAATTTTACCCCGAGGGATATATATTCTACCCACACACATTTGGAACTCTCCTGGGGTACCCTCACACATATTATTCCCTCATTTAGTGGATATTTTCACAAAAAAGTGAAATTTTCAAAAATCCAGAAAATTGGCTGAAAATGACTAAATATCAATGACTCATTGGGCGAATCGCTCTGGAACTGAAATCGGAACGCTCACTGACATTTCCCCTATCTGAAAGTCTGATAAACGCCGAAAAATGACTAAGTCCAAAAAAAAATTTGTTCAACTTTTTTCAATTTTACCCCGTGGGATATATATTCTACCCACACACATTTGGAACTCTCCTGGGGTACCCTCACACATATTATTCCCTCATTTAGTGGATATTTTCACAAAAAAGTGAAATTTTCAAAAATCCAGAAAAGTGGCTGAAAACGACTAAATATCAAGGACTCATTGGGCGAATCGCTCTGGAACTGAAATCGGAATGCTCACTCACATTTCCCCTATCTGAAAGTCTGATAAACGGCGGAAAAAAGACTAAGTCCCAAAAAAAAAAATTTTTTCAACTTTTTTCAATTTTACCCCCGTGGGATATATATTCTACCCACACACATTTGGAACTCTCCTGGGGTACCCTCACACATATTATTCCCTCATTTAGTGGATATTTTCCCAAAAAAGTGAAATTTTCAAAAATCCAGAAAATTGGCTGAAAACGACTAAATATCAAGGACTCATTGGGCGAATCGCTCTGGAACTGAAATCGTAATGCTCACTCACATTTCCCCTATCTGAAAGTATGATAAACGGCGGAAAAATGACTAAGTCCAAAAAAAATTTTTTTTAAACTTTTTTCAATTTTACCCCCGTGGGATATATATTTTACCCACACACATTTGGAACTCTCCTGGGGTACCCTCACACATATTATTCCCTCATTTAGTGGATATTTTCATAAAAAAGTGAAATTTTCAAAAATCCAGAAAATTGGCTGAAAACGACTAAATATCAAGGACTCATTGGGCGAATTGCTCTGGAAATGAAATCGGAACGCTCACTGACATTTCCCCTATCTGAAAGTCTGATAAATGCCAGAAAAATGACTAAGTCCAAAAAATAATTTGTTCAACTTTTTTCAATTTTACCCCCGTGGGATATATATTCTACCCACACACATTTGGAACTCTCCTGGGGTACCCTCACACATATTATTCCCTCATTTAGTGGATATTTTCACAAAAAAGTGACATTTTCAAAAATCCAGAAAATTGGCTGAAAACGACTAAATATCAAGGACTCATTGGGCGAATTGCTCTGGAAATGAAATCGGAACGCTCACTGACATTTCCCCTATCTGAAAGTCTGATAAATGCCAGAAAAATGACTAAGTCCAAAAAATGATTTGTTCAACTTTTTTCAATTTTACCCCCGTGGGATATATATTCTACCCACACACATTTGGAACTCTCCTGGGGTACCCTCACACATATTATTCCCTCATTTAGTGGATATTTTCACAAAAAAGTGACATTTTCAAAAATCCAGAAAATTGGCTGAAAACGACTAAATATCAAGGACTCATTGGGCGAATTGCTCTGGAACTGAAATCGGAACGCTCACTGACATTTCCCCGATCTGAAAGTCTGATAAACGCCGGAAAAATGACTAAGTCCAAAAAAAAATTTTTTTCAACTTTTTTCAATTTTACCCCGTGGGATATATATTCTACCCACACACATTTGGAACTCTCCTGGGGTTCCCTCACACATATTATTCCCTCATTTAGTGGATATTTTCACAAAAAAGTGAAATTTTCAAAAATCCAGAAAATTTTCTGAAAACGACTAAATATCAAGGACTCATTGGGCGAATTGCTCTGGAACTGAAATCGGAACACTCACTGACATTTCCCCTATCTGAAAGTCTGATAAACGGCGGAAAAATGACTAAGTCCAAAAAAAATTTTTTTTCAACTTTTTTCAATTTTACCCCGAGGGATATATATTCTACCCACACACATTTGGAACTCTCCTGGGGTACCCTCACACATATTATTCCCTCATTTAGTGGATATTTTCACAAAAAAGTGAAATTTTCAAAAATCCAGAAAATTGGCTGAAAATGACTAAATATCAATGACTCATTGGGCGAATCGCTCTGGAACTGAAATCGGAACGCTCACTGACATTTCCCCTATCTGAAAGTCTGATAAACGCCGAAAAATGACTAAGTCCAAAAAAAAATTTGTTCAACTTTTTTCAATTTTACCCCGTGGGATATATATTCTACCCACACACATTTGGAACTCTCCTGGGGTACCCTCACACATATTATTCCCTCATTTAGTGGATATTTTCACAAAAAAGTGAAATTTTCAAAAATCCAGAAAAGTGGCTGAAAACGACTAAATATCAAGGACTCATTGGGCGAATCGCTCTGGAACTGAAATCGGAATGCTCACTCACATTTCCCCTATCTGAAAGTCTGATAAACGGCGGAAAAAAGACTAAGTCCCAAAAAAAAAAATTTTTTCAACTTTTTTCAATTTTACCCCCGTGGGATATATATTCTACCCACACACATTTGGAACTCTCCTGGGGTACCCTCACACATATTATTCCCTCATTTAGTGGATATTTTCACAAAAAAGTGAAATTTTCAAAAATCCAGAAAATTGGCTGAAAATGACTAAATATCAAGGACTCATTGGGCGAATCGCTCTGGAACTGAAATCAGAACGCTCACTGACAATTCCCCTATCTGAAAGTCTGATAAACGCCGAAAAATGACTAAGTCCAAAAAAAAATTTGTTCAACTTTTTTCAATTTTACCCCGTGGGATATATATTCTACCCACACACATTTGGAACTCTCCTGGGGTACCCTCACACATATTATTCCCTCATTTAGTGGATATTTTCACAAAAAAGTGAAATTTTCAAAAATCCAGAAAATTGGCTGAAAACGACTAAATATCAAGGACTCATTGGGCGAATCGCTCTGGAACTGAAATCGTAATGCTCACTCACATTTCCCCTATCTGAAAGTCTGATAAACGGCGGAAAAATGACTAAGTCCAAAAAAAATTTTTTTAAAACTTTTTTCAATTTTACCCCCGTGGGATATATATTTTACCCACACACATTTGGAACTCTCCTGGGGTACCCTCACACATATTATTCCCTCATTTAGTGGATATTTTCCCAAAAAAGTGAAATTTTCAAAAATCCAGAAAATTGGCTGAAAACGACTAAATATCAAGGACTCATTGGGCGAATCGCTCTGGAACTGAAATCGTAATGCTCACTCACATTTCCCCTTTCTGAAAGTCTGATAAACGGCGGAAAAATGACTAAGTCCAAAAAAAATTTTTTTTAAACTTTTTTCAATTTTACCCCCGTGGGATATATATTTTACCCACACACATTTGGAACTCTCCTGGGGTACCCTCACACATATTATTCCCTCATTTAGTGGATATTTTCATAAAAAAGTGAAATTTTCAAAAATCCAGAAAATTGGCTGAAAACGACTAAATATCAAGGACTCATTGGGCGAATTGCTCTGGAAATGAAATCGGAACGCTCACTGACATTTCCCCTATCTGAAAGTCTGATAAATGCCAGAAAAATGACTAAGTCCAAAAAATAATTTGTTCAACTTTTTTCAATTTTACCCCCGTGGGATATATATTCTACCCACACACATTTGGAACTCTCCTGGGGTACCCTCACACATATTATTCCCTCATTTAGTGGATATTTTCATAAAAAAGTGACATTTTCAAAAATCCAGAAAATTGGCTGAAAACGACTAAATATCAAGGACTCATTGGGCGAATTGCTCTGGAACTGAAATCGGAACGCTCACTGACATTTCCCCGATCTGAAAGTCTGATAAACGCCGGAAAAATGACTAAGTCCAAAAAAAAATTTTTTTCAACTTTTTTCAATTTTACCCCGTGGGATATACATTCTACCCACACACATTTGGAACTCTCCTGGGGTACCCTCACACATATTATTCCCTCATTTAGTGGATATTTTCACAAAAAAGTGAAATTTTCAAAAATCCAGAAAATTGGCTGAAAACGACTAAATATCAAGGACTCATTGGGCGAATCGCTCTGGAACTGAAATCGGAACGCTCACTGACATTTCCCCTATCTGAAAGTCTGATAAACGGCGGAAAAATGACTAAGTCCAAAAAAAATTTTGTTCAACTTTTTTCAATTTTACCCCGTGGGATATATATTCTACCCACACACATTTGGAACTCTCCTGGGGTACCCTCACACAAATTATTCCCTCGTTTAGTGGATATTTTCACAAAAAAGTGAAATTTTCAAAAATCCAGAAAATTGGCTGAAAATGACTAAATATCAAGGACTCATTGGACGAATTGCTCTGGAACTGAAATCGGAACGCTCACTGACATTTCCCCTATCTGAAAGTCTGATAAACGCCGGAAAAATGACTAAGTCCAAAAAAAATTTTTTTTCAACTTTTTTCAATTTTACCCCCGTGGGATATATATTCTACCCACACACATTTGGAACTCTCCTGGGGTACCCTCACACATATTATTCCATCATTTAGTGGATATTTTCACAAAAAAGTGAAATTTTCAAAAATCCAGAAAATTGGCTGAAAATGACTAAATATCAAGGACTCATTGGGCGAATCGCTCTGGAACTGAAATCAGAACGCTCACTGACATTTCCCCTATCTGAAAGTCTGATAAACGCCGAAAAATGACTAAGTCCAAAAAAAAATTTGTTCAACTTTTTTCAATTTTACCCCGTGGGATATATATTCTACCCACACACATTTGGAACTCTCCTGGGGTACCCTCACACATATTATTCCCTCGTTTAGTGGATATTTTCACAAAAAAGTGAAATTTTCAAAAATCCAGAAAATTGACTGAAAACGACTAAATATCAAGGACTCATTGGGCGAATTATTCTGGAACTGAAATCGAAACGCTCACTGACATTTCCCCTATCTGAAAGTCTGATAAACGCCGGAAAAATGACTAAGTCCAAAAAAAAAATTTATTCAACTTTTTTCAATTTTACCCCTGTGGGATATATATTCTACCCACACACATTTGGAACTCTCCTGGGGTACCCTCACACATATTATTCCATCATTTAGTGGATATTTTCACAAAAAAGTGAAATTTTCAAAAATCCAGAAAATTGGCTGAAAATGACTAAATATCAAGGACTCATTGGGCGAATCGCTCTGGAACTGAAATCAGAACGCTCACTGACATTTCCCCTATCTGAAAGTCTGATAAACGCCGAAAAATGACTAAGTCCAAAAAAAATTTTTTTTCAACTTTTTTCAATTTTACCCCCGTGGGATATATATTTTACCCACACACATTTGGTACTCTCCTGGGGTACCCTCACACATATTATTCCCTCATTTAGTGGATATTTTCACAAAAAAGTGAAATTTTCAAAAATCCAGAAAATTGGCTGAAAACGACTAAATATCAAGGACTCATTGGGCGAATCGCTCTGGAACTGAAATCGTAATGCTCACTCACATTTCCCCTATCTGAAAGTCTGATAAACGCCGGAAAAATGACTAAGTCCAAAAAAAAATTTTTTTAAACTTTTTTCAATTTTACCCCCGTGGGATATATATTTTACCCACACACATTTGGAACTCTCCTGGGGTACCCTCACACATATTATTCCCTCATTTAGTGGATATTTTCACAAAAAAGTGAAATTTTCAAAAATCCAGAAAATTGGCTGAAAACGACTAAATATCAAGGACTCATTGGACGAATTGCTCTGGAACTGAAATCGGAACGCTCACTGACATTTCCCCTATCTGAAAGTCTGATAAACGCCGGAAAAATGACTAAGTCCAAAAAAAATTTTTTTTCAACTTTTTTCAATTTTACCCCCGTGGGTTATATATTCTACCCACACACATTTGGAACTCTCCTGGGGTACCCTCACACATATTATTCCCTCATTTAGTGGATATTTTCACAAAAAAGTGAAATTTTCAAAAATCCAGAAAAGTGGCTGAAAACGACTAAATATCAAGGACTCATTGGGCGAATCGCTCTGGAACTGAAATCGGAATGCTCACTCACATTTCCCCTATCTGAAAGTCTGATAAACGGCGGAAAAATGACTAAGTCCAAAAAAAATTTTTTTTAAACTTTTTTCAATTTTACCCCCGTGGGATATATATTTTACCCACACACATTTGGAACTCTCCTGGGGTACCCTCACACATATTATTCCCTCATTTAGTGGATATTTTCACAAAAAAGTGACATTTTCAAAAATCCAGAAAATTGGCTGAAAACGACTAAATATCAAGGACTCATTGGGCGAATTGCTCTGGAACTGAAATCGGAACGCTCACTGACATTTCCCCGATCTGAAAGTCTGATAAACGCCGGAAAAATGACTAAGTCCAAAAAAAAATTTTTTTCAACTTTTTTCAATTTTACCCCGTGGGATATATATTCTACCCACACACATTTGGAACTCTCCTGGGGTACCCTCACACATATTATTCCCTCATTTAGTGGATATTTTCACAAAAAAGTGAAATTTTCAAAAATCCAGAAAATTGTCTGAAAATGACTAAATATCAATGACTCATTGGGCGAATCACTCTGGAACTGAAATCGGAACGCTCACTGACATTTCCCCTATCTGAAAGTCTGATAAACGCCGAAAAATGACTAAGTCCAAAAAAAAATTTTTTTAAACTTTTTTCAATTTTACCCCCGTGGGATATATATTTTACCCACACACATTTGGAACTCTCCTGGGGTACCCTCACACATATTATTCCCTCATTTAGTGGATATTTTCACAAAAAAGTGAAATTTTCAAAAATCCAGAAAAGTGGCTGAAAACGACTAAATATCAAGGACTCATTGGGCGAATCGCTCTGGAACTGAAATCGGAATGCTCACTCACATTTCCCCTATCTGAAAGTCTGATAAACGGCGGAAAAATGACTAAGTCCCAAAAAAAAATTTTTTTCAACTTTTTTCAATTTTACCCCCGTGGGATATATATTCTACCCACACACATTTGGAACTCTCCTGGGGTACCCTCACACATATTATTCCCTCATTTAGTGGATATTTTCAAAAAAAAGTGAAATTTTCAAAAATCCAGAAAATTGGCTGAAAATGACTAAATATCAAGGACTCATTGGGCGAATCGCTCTGGAACTGAAATCAGAACGCTCACTGACATTTCCCCTATCTGAAAGTCTGATAAACGCCGAAAAATGACTAAGTCCAAAAAAAAATTTGTTCAACTTTTTTCAATTTTACCCCGTGGGATATATATTCTACCCACACACATTTGGAATTCTCCTGGGGTACCCTCACACATATTATTCCCTCGTTTAGTGGATATTTTCACAAAAAAGTGAAATTTTCAAAAATCCAGAAAATTGGCTGAAAACGACTAAATATCAAGGACTCATTGGGCGAATCGCTCTGGAACTGAAATCGGAACGCTCACTGACATTTCCCCTATCTGAAAGTCTGATAAACGGCTGAAAAATGACTAAGTCCCAAAAAAATTTTTTTTCAACTTTTTTCAATTTTACCCCGTGGGATATATATTCTACCCACACACATTTGGAACTCTCCTGGGGTACCCTCACACATATTACTCCCTCGTTTAGTGGATATTTTCACAAAAAAGTGAAATTTTCAAAAATCCAGAAAATTGGCTGAAAACGACTAAATATCAAGGACTCATTGGGCGAATTGCTCTGGAACTGAAATCGGAACGCTCACTGACATTTCCCCTATCTGAAAGTCTGATAAATGCCAGAAAAATGACTAAGTCCAAAAAAAATTTGTTCAACTTTTTTCAATTTTACCCCCGTGGGATATATATTCTACCCACACACATTTGGAACTCTCCTGGGGTACCCTCTCACATATTATTCCCTCATTTAGTGGATATTTTCACAAAAAAGTGAAATTTTCAAAAATCCAGAAAATTGGCTGAAAACGACTAAATATCAAGGACTCATTGGGCGAATTGCTCTGGAACTGAAATCGGAACGCTCACTGACATTTCCCCTATCTGAAAGTCTGATAAACGCCGGAAAAATGACTAAGTCCAAAAAAAAATTTTTTTCAACTTTTTTCAATTTTACCCCGTGGGATATATATTCTACCCACACACATTTGGAACTCTCCTGGGGTACCCTCACACATATTATTCCCTCGTTTAGTGGATATTTTCACAAAAAAGTGAAATTTTCAAAAATCCAGAAAATTGGCTGAAAACGACTAAATATCAAGGACTCATTGGGCGAATTGCTCTGGAACTGAAATTGGATCGCTCACTGACATTTCCCCTATCTGAAAGTCTGATAAACGCCGGAAAAATGACTAAGTCCAAAAAAAATTTTTTTTAAACTTTTTTCAATTTTACCCCCGTGGGATATATATTTTACCCACACACATTTGGAACTCTCCTGGGGTACCCTCAGACATATTATTCCCTCATTTAGTGGATATTTTCACAAAAAAGTGAAATTTTCAAAAATCCAGAAAATTGGCTGAAAATGACTAAATATCAAGGACTCATTGGGCGAATTGCTCTGGAACTGAAATCGGAACGCTCACTGACATTTCCCCTATCTGAAAGTCTGATAAACGCCGGAAAAATGACTAAGTCCAAAAAAAAATTTGTTCAACTTTTTTCAATTTTATCCCCGTGGGATATATATTCTACCCACACACATTTGGAACTCTCCTGGGGTACCCTCACACATATTATTCCCTTATTTAGTGGATATTTTCACAAAAAAGTGAAATTTTCAAAAATCCAGAAAATTGGCTGAAAACGACTAAATATCAAGGACTCATTGGGCGAATTGCTCTTGAACTGAATTCGGAACGCTCACTGACAATTCCCCTATCTGAAAGTCTGATAAACGCCGGAAGACTAAGTCCAAAAAAAATTTTTTTTCAACTTTTTTCAATTTTACCCCGTGGGATATATATTTTACCCACACACATTTGGAACTCTCCTGGGGTACCCTCACACATATTATTCCCTCATTTAGTGGATATTTTCACAAAAAAGTGAAATTTTCAAAAATCCAGAAAATTGGCTGAAAACGACTAAATATCAAGGACTCATTGGGCGAATCGCTCTGGAACTGAAATCGGAACGCTCACTGACATTTCCCCTATCTGAAAGTCTGATAAGCGGCTGAAAAATGACTAAGTCCCAAAAAAATTTTTTTTCAACTTTTTTCAATTTTACCCCGTGGGATATATATTCTACCCACACACATTTGGAACTCTCCTGGGGTACCCTCACACATATTATTCCCTCGTTTAGTGGATATTTTCACAAAAAAGTGAAATTTTCAAAAATCCAGAAAATTGGCTGAAAACGACTAAATATCAAGGACTCATTGGGCGAATTGCTCTGGAACTGAAATCGGAACGCTCACTGACATTTCCCCTATCTGAAAGTCTGATAAACGGCTGAAAAATGACTAAGTCCCAAAAAAATTTTTTTTCAACTTTTTTCAATTTTACCCCGTGGGATATATATTCTACCCACACACATTTGGAACTCTCCTGGGGTACCCTCACACATATTATTCCCTCGTTTAGTGGATATTTTCACAAAAAAGTGAAATTTTCAAAAATCCAGAAAATTGGCTGAAAACGACTAAATATCAAGGACTCATTGGGCGAATTGCTCTGGAACTGAAATCGGAACGCTCACTGACATTTCCCCTATCTGAAAGTCTGATAAACGCCGGAAAAATGACTAAGTCCAAAAAAAATTTTTTTTCAACTTTTTTCAATTTTACCCCGTGGGATATATATTCTACCCACACACATTTGGAACTCTCCTGGGGTACCCTCACACATATTATTCCCTTATTTAGTGGATATTTTCACAAAAAAGTGAAATTTTCAAAAATCCAGAAAATTGGCTGAAAACGACTAAATATCAAGGACTCATTGGGCGAATTGCTCTTGAACTGAATTCGGAACGCTCACTGACAATTCCCCTATCTGAAAGTCTGATAAACGCCGGAAGACTAAGTCCCAAAAAAAATTTTTTTCAACTTTTTTCAATTTTACCCCGTGGGATATATATTCTACCCACACACATTTGGAACTCTCCTGGGGTACCCTCAGACATATTATTCCCTCATTTAGTGGATATTTTCACAAAAAAGTGAAATTTTCAAAAATCCAGAAAATTGGCTGAAAATGACTAAATATCAAGGACTCATTGGGCGAATTGCTCTGGAACTGAAATCGGAACGCTCACTGACATTTCCCCTATCTGAAAGTCTGATAAACGCCGGAAAAATGACTAAGTCCAAAAAAAAATTTGTTCAACTTTTTTCAATTTTATCCCCGTGGGATATATATTCTACACACACATTTGGAACTCTCCTGGGGTACCCTCACACATATTATTCCCTCATTTAGTGGATATTTTCACAAAAAAGTGAAATTTTCAAAAATCCAGAAAATTGGCTGAAAACGACTAAATATCAAGGACTCATTGGGCGAATCGCTCTGGAACTGAAATCGGAATGCTCACTCACATTTCCCCTATCTGAAAGTCTGATGAACGGCGGAAAAATGACTAAGTCCCCAAAAAAAAATTTTTTCAACTTTTTTCAAATTTACCCCCGTGGGATATATATTCTACCCACAAACATTTGGAACTCTCCTGGGGTACCCTCACACATATTATTCCCTCATTTAGTGGATATTTTCCCAAAAAATGAAATTTTCAAAAATCCTGAAAATTGGCTGAAAACGACTAAATATCAAGGACTCATTGGGCGAATTGCTCTGGAACTGAAATCGGAATGCTCACTGACATTTCCCCTATCTGAAAGTCTGATAAAAACCGGAAAAATGACTAAGTCCAAAAAAATTTTTTTTTCAACTTTTTTCAATTTTACCCCGTGGGATATATATTCTACCCACACACATTTGGAACTCTCCTGGGGTACCCTCACACATATTATTCCCTCATTTAGTGGATATTTTCACAAAAAAGTGAAATTTTCAAAAATCCAGAAAATTGGCTGAAAATGACTAAATATCAAGGACTCAATGGGGGAATCGCTCTGGAACTGACATCGGAACGCTCACTGACATTTCCCCTATCTGAAAGTCTGATAAACGCCGGAAGACTAAGTCCAAAAAAAATTTTTTTTCAACTTTTTTCAATTTTACCCCGTGGGATATATATTCTACCCACACACATTTGGAACTCTCCTGGGGTACCCTCAGACATATTATTCCCTCATTTAGTGGATATTTTCACAAAAAAGTGAAATTTTCAAAAATCCAGAAAATTGGCTGAAAATGACTAAATATCAAGGACTCATTGGGCGAATTGCTCTGGAACTGAAATCGGAACGCTCACTGACATTTCCCCTATCTGAAAGTCTGATAAACGGCGGAAAAATGACTAAGTCCCCAAAAAAAATGTTTTCAACTTTTTTCAAATTTACCCCCGTGGGATATATATTCTACCCACACACATTTGGAACTCTCCTGGGGAACCCTCACACATATTATTCCCTCATTTAGTGGATATTTTCACAAAAAAGTGAAATTTTCAAAAATCCAGAAAATTGGCTGAAAATGACTAAATATCAAGGACTCAATGGGCGAATCGCTCTGGAACTGAAATCGGAACGCTCACTGACATTTCCCCTATCTGAAAGTCTGATAAACGCCGGAAAAATGACTAAGTCCAAAAAAAAATTTGTTCAACTTTTTTCAATTTTACCCCCGTGGGATATATATTCTACCCACACACATTTGGAACTCTCCTGGGGTACCCTCACACATATTATTCCCTCATTTAGTGGATATTTTCCCAAAAAATGAAATTTTCAAAAATCCAGAAAATTGGCTGAAAATGACTAAATATCAAGGACTCAATGGGCGAATCGCTCTGGAACTGACATCGGAACGCTCACTGACATTTCCCCTATCTGAAAGTCTGATAAACGCCGGAAAAATGACTAAGTCCAAAAAAAAATTTGTTCAACTTTTTTCAATTTTACCCCCGTGGGATATATATTCTACCCACACACATTTGGAACTCTCCTGGGGTACCCTCACACATATTATTCCCTCATTTAGTGGATATTTTCACAAAAAAGTGAAATTTTCAAAAATCCAGAAAATTGGCTGAAAACGACTAAATATCAAGGACTCATTGGGCGAATCGCTCTGGAACTGAAATCGGAATGCTCACTCACATTTCCCCTATCTGAAAGTCTGATAAACGGCGGAAAAATGACTAAGTCCCCCAAAAAAAATTTTTTCAACTTTTTTCAAATTTACCCCCGTGGGATATATATTCTACCCACACACATTTGGAACTCTCCTGGGTACCCTCACACATATTATTCCCTCATTTAGTGGATATTTTCACAAAAAAGTGAAATTTTCAAAAATCCAGAAAATTGGCTGAAAACGACTAAATATCAAGGACTCATTGGGCGAATTGCTCTGGAACTGAAATCGGAACGCTCACTGACATTTCCCCTATCTGAAAGTCTGATAAACGCCGGAAAAATGACTAAGTCCAAAAAAAATTTTTTTCAACTTTTTTCAATTTTACCCCGTGGGATATATATTTAACCCACACACATTTGGAACTCTCCTGGGGTACCCTCACACATATTATTCCCTCATTTAGTGGATATTTTCACAAAAAAGTGAAATTTTCAAAAATCCAGAAAATTGGCTGAAAACGACTAAATATCAAGGACTCATTGGGCGAATTGCTCTTGAACTGAATTCGGAACGCTCACTGACAATTCCCCTATCTGAAAGTCTGATAAACGCCGGAAGACTAAGTCCAAAAAAAATTTTTTTTCAACTTTTTTCAATTTTACCCCGTGGGATATATATTCTACCCACACACATTTGGAACTCTCCTGGGGTACCCTCAGACATATTATTCCCTCATTTAGTGGATATTTTCACAAAAAAGTGAAATTTTCAAAAATCCAGAAAATTGGCTGAAAATGACTAAATATCAAGGACTCATTGGGCGAATTGCTCTGGAACTGAAATCGGAACGCTCACTGACATTTCCCCTATCTGAAAGTCTGATAAACGCCGGAAAAATGACTAAGTCCAAAAAAAAATTTGTTCAACTTTTTTCAATTTTATCCCCGTGGGATATATATTCTACCCACACACATTTGGAACTCTCCTGGGGTACCCTCACACATATTATTCCCTCATTTAGTGGATATTTTCACAAAAAAGTGAAATTTTCAAAAATCCAGAAAATTGGCTGAAAACGACTAAATATCAAGGACTCATTGGGCGAATCGCTCTGGAACTGAAATCGGAATGCTCACTCACATTTCCCCTATCTGAAAGTCTGATAAACGGCGGAAAAATGACTAAGTCCCCAAAAAAAAATTTTTTCAACTTTTTTCAAATTTACCCCCGTGGGATATATATTCTACCCACACACATTTGGAACTCTCCTGGGGAACCCTCACACATATTATTCCCTCATTTAGTGGATATTTTCACAAAAAAGTGAAATTTTCAAAAATCCAGAAAATTGGCTGAAAATGACTAAATATCAAGGACTCAATGGGCGAATCGCTCTGGAACTGAAATCGGAACGCTCACTGACATTTCCCCTATCTGAAAGTCTGATAAACGCCGGAAAAATGACTAAGTCCAAAAAAAATTTGTTCAACTTTTTTCAATTTTACCCCCGTGGGATATATATTCTACCCACACACATTTGGAACTCTCCTGGGGTACCCTCACACATATTATTCCCTCATTTAGTGGATATTTTCCCAAAAAATGAAATTTTCAAAAATCCAGAAAATTGGCTGAAAACGACTAAATATCAAGGACTCATTGGGCGAATTGCTCTGGAACTGAAATCGGAATGCTCACTGACATTTCCCCTATCTGAAAGTCTGATAAAAGCCGGAAAAATGACTAAGTCCAAAGAAATTTTTTTTTCAACTTTTTTCAATTTTACCCCGTGGGATATATATTCTACCCACACACATTTGGAACTCTCCTGGGGTACCCTCACACATATTATTCCCTCATTTAGTGGATATTTTCACAAAAAAGTGAAATTTTCAAAAATCCAGAAAATTGGCTGAAAATGACTAAATATCAAGGACTCAATGGGCGAATCGCTCTGGAACTGACATCGGAACGCTCATTGACATTTCCCCTATCTGAAAGTCTGATAAACGCCGGAAAAATGACTAAGTCCAAAAAAAAATTTGTTCAACTTTTTTCAATTTTACCCCCGTGGGATATATATTCTACCCACACACATTTGGAACTCTCCTGGGGTACCCTCACACATATTATTCCCTCATTTAGTGGATATTTTCACAAAAAAGTGAAATTTTCAAAAATCCAGAAAATTGGCTGAAAACGACTAAATATCAAGGACTCATTGGGCGAATCGCTCTGGAACTGAAATCGGAATGCTCACTCACATTTCCCCTATCTGAAAGTCTGATAAACGGCGGAAAAATGACTAAGTCCCCCAAAAAAATGTTTTTCAACTTTTTTCAAATTTACCCCCGTGGGATATATATTCTACCCACACACATTTGGAACTCTCCTGGGGTACCCTCACACATATTATTCCCTCATTTAGTGGATATTTTCACAAAAAAAGTGAAATTTTCAAAAATCCAGAAAATTGGCTGAAAACGACTAAATATCAAGGACTCATTGGGCGAATTGCTCTTGAACTGAATTCGGAACGCTCACTGACAATTCCCCTATCTGAAAGTCTGATAAACGCCGGAAGACTAAGTCCAAAAAAAATTTTTTTTCAACTTTTTTCAATTTTACCCCGTGGGATATATATTCTACCCACACACATTTGGAACTCTCCTGGGGTACCCTCAGACATATTATTCCCTCATTTAGTGGATATTTTCACAAAAAAGTGAAATTTTCAAAAATCCAGAAAATTGGCTGAAAATGACTAAATATCAAGGACTCATTGGGCGAATTGCTCTGGAACTGAAATCGGAACGCTCACTGACATTTCGCCTATCTGAAAGTCTGATAAACGCCGGAAAAATGACTAAGTCCAAAAAAAAATTTGTTCAACTTTTTTCAATTTTATCCCCGTGGGATATATATTCTACCCACACACATTTGGAACTCTCCTGGGGTACCCTCACACATATTATTCCCTCATTTAGTGGATATTTTCACAAAAAAGTGAAATTTTCAAAAATCCAGAAAATTGGCTGAAAACGACTAAATATCAAGGACTCATTGGGCGAATCGCTCTGGAACTGAAATCGGAATGCTCACTCACATTTCCCCTATCTGAAAGTCTGATAAACGGCGGAAAAATGACTAAGTCCCCCAAAAAAATTTTTGTCAACTTTTTTCAAATTTACCCCCGTGGGATATATATTCTACCCACACACATTTGGAACTCTCCTGGGGTACCCTCACACATATTATTCCCTCATTTAGTGGATATTTTCACAAAAAAGTGAAATTTTCAAAAATCCAGAAAATTGGCTGAAAATGACTAAATATCAAGGACTCAATGGGCGAATCGCTCTGGAACTGACATCGGAACGCTCACTGACATTTCCCCTATCTGAAAGTCTGATAAACGCCGGAAAAATGACTAAGTCCAAAAAAAAATTTGTTCAACTTTTTTCAATTTTACCCCCGTGGGATATATATTCTACCCACACACATTTGGAACTCTCCTGGGGTACCCTCACACATATTATTCCCTCATTTAGTGGATATTTTCACAAAAAAGTGAAATTTTCAAAAATCCAGAAAATTGGCTGAAAACGACTAAATATCAAGGACTCATTGGGCGAATCGCTCTGGAACTGAAATCGGAATGCTCACTCACATTTCCCCTATCTGAAAGTCTGATAAACGGCGGAAAAATGACTAAGTCCAAAAAAAATTTTTTTTCAACTTTTTTCAATTTTACCCCGTGGGATATATATTCTACCCACACACATTTGGAACTCTCCTGGGGTACCCTCACACATATTATTCCCTCATTTAGTGGATATTTTCACAAAAAAGTGAAATTTTCAAAAATCCAGAAAATTGGCTGAAAACGACTAAATATCAAGGACTCATTGGGCGAATTGCTCTGGAACTGAAATCGGAACGCTCACTGACATTTCCCCTATCTGAAAGTCTGATAAACGCCGGAAAAATGACTAAGTCCAAAAAAATTTTTTTTTCAACTTTTTTCAATTTTACCTTGTGGGATATATATTCTACCCACACACATTTGGAACTCTCCTGGGGTACCCTCACACATATTATTCCCTCATTTAGTGGATATTTTCACAAAAAAGTGAAATTTTCAAAAATCCAGAAAATTGGCTGAAAATGACTAAATATCAAGGACTCAATGGGCGAATCGCTCTGGAACTGACATCGGAACGCTCACTGACATTTCCCCTATCTGAAAGTCTGATAAACGCCGGAAAAATGACTAAGTCCAAAAAAAAATTTGTTCAACTTTTTTCAATTTTACCCCCGTGGGATATATATTCTACCCACACACATTTGGAACTCTCCTGGGGTACCCTCACACATATTATTCCCTCATTTAGTGGATATTTTCACAAAAAAGTGAAATTTTCAAAAATCCAGAAAATTGGCTGAAAATGACTAAATATCAAGGACTCATTGGGCGAATCGCTCTGGAACTGAAATCGGAACGCTCACTGACATTTCCCCTATCTGAAAGTCTGATAAACGCCGGAAAAATGACTAAGTCCAAAAAAAAATTTTTTTAAACTTTTTTCAATTTTACCCCCGTGGGAGATATATTTTACCCACACACATTTGGAACTCTCCTGGGGTACCCTCACACATATTATTCCCTCGTTTAGTGGATATGTTCACAAAAAAGTGAAATTTTCAAAAATCCAGAAAATTGGCGGAAAACGACTAAATATCAAGGACTCATTGGGCGAATCGCTCTGGAACTGAAATCGGAATGCTCACTCACATTTCCCCTATCTGAAAGTCTGATAAACGGCGGAAAAATGACTAAGTCCACCAAAAAATTTTTTTTCAACTTTTTTCAAATTTACCCCCGTGGGATATATATTCTACCCACACACATTTGGAACTCTCCTGGGGTACCCTCACATATATTATTCCCTCATTTAGTGGATATTTTCACAAAAAAGTGAAATTTTCAAAAATCCAGAAAATTGGCTGAAAACGACTAAATATCAAGGACTCATTGGGCGAATTGCTCTGGAACTGAAATCGGAATGCTCACTGACATTTCCCCTATCTGAAAGTCTGATAAACGCCAGAAAAATGACTAAGTCCAAAAAAAAATTTGTTCAACTTTTTTCAATTTTACCCCCGTGGGATATATATTCTACCCACACACATTTGGAACTCTCCTGGGGTACCCTCACACATATTATTCCCTCATTTAGTGGATATTATCACAAAAAACTGAAATTTTCAAAAATCCAGAAAATTGGCTGAAAACGACTAAATATCAAGGACTCATTGGGCGAATCGCTCTGGAACTGAAATCGGAATGCTCACTCACATTTCCCCTATCTGAAAGTCTGATAAACGGCGGAAAAATGACTAAGTCCCCCAAAAAAATTTTTTTCAACTTTTTTCAAATTTACCCCCGTGGGATATATATTCTACCCACACACATTTGGAACTCTCCTGGGGTACCCTCACACATATTATTCCCTCAGTTAGTGGATATTTTCACAAAAAAGTGAAATTTTCAAAAATCCAGAAAATTGGCTGAAAATGACTAAATATCAAGGACTCAATGGGCGAATCGCTCTGGAACTGATATCGGAATGCTCACTGACATTTCCCCTATCTGAAAGTCTGATAAACGCCGGAAAAATGACTAAGTCCAAAAAAAAATTTGTTCAACTTTTTTCAATTTTACCCCCGTGGGATATATATTCTACCCACACACATTTGGAACTCTCCTGGGGTACCCTCACACATATTATTCCCTCATTTAGTGGATATTTTCACAAAAAAGTGAAATTTTCAAAAATCCAGAAAATTGGCTGAAAATGACTAAATATCAAGGACTCATTGGGCGAATCGCTCTGGAACTGAAATCGGAACGCTCACTGACATTTCCCCTATCTGAAAGTCTGATAAACGCCGGAAAAATGACTAAGTCCAAAAAAAAATTTTTTTAAACTTTTTTCAATTTTACCCCCGTGGGAGATATATTTTACCCACACACATTTGGAACTCTCCTGGGGTACCCTCACACATATTATTCCCTCGTTTAGTGGATATGTTCACAAAAAAGTGAAATTTTCAAAAATCCAGAAAATTGGCGGAAAACGACTAAATATCAAGGACTCATTGGGCGAATCGCTCTGGAACTGAAATCGGAATGCTCACTCACATTTCCCCTATCTGAAAGTCTGATAAACGGCGGAAAAATGACTAAGTCCCCCAAAAAATTTTTTTTCAACTTTTTTCAAATTTACCCCCGTGGGATATATATTCTACCCACACACATTTGGAACTCTCCTGGGGTACCCTCACACATATTATTCCCTCATTTAGTGGATATTTTCACAAAAAAGTGAAATTTTCAAAAATCCAGAAAATTGGCTGAAAACGACTAAATATCAAGGACTCATTGGGCGAATTGCTCTGGAACTGAAATCGGAATGCTCACTGACATTTCCCCTATCTGAAAGTCTGATAAACGCCGGAAAAATGACTAAGTCCAAAAAAAAATTTGTTCAACTTTTTTCAATTTTACCCCCGTGGGATATATATTCTACCCACACACATTTGGAACTCTCCTGGGGTACCCTCACACATATTATTCCCTCATTTAGTGGATATTATCACAAAAAACTGAAATTTTCAAAAATCCAGAAAATTGGCTGAAAACGACTAAATATCAAGGACTCATTGGGCGAATCGCTCTGGAACTGAAATCGGAATGCTCACTCACATTTCCCCTATCTGAAAGTCTGATAAACGGCGGAAAAATGACTAAGTCCCCCAAAAAAATTTTTTTCAACTTTTTTCAAATTTACCCCCGTGGGATATATATTCTACCCACACACATTTGGAACTCTCCTGGGGTACCCTCACACATATTATTCCCTCATTTAGTGGATATTTTCACAAAAAAGTGAAATTTTCAAAAATCCAGAAAATTGGCTGAAAATGACTAAATATCAAGGACTCAATGGGCGAATCGCTCTGGAACTGACATCGGAACGCTCACTGACATTTCCCCTATCTGAAAGTCTGATAAACGCCGGAAAAATGACTAAGTCCAAAAAAAAATTTGTTCAACTTTTTTCAATTTTACCCCCGTGGGATATATATTCTACCCACACACATTTGGAACTCTCCTGGGGTACCCTCACACATATTATTCCCTCATTTAGTGGATATTTTCACAAAAAAGTGAAATTTTCAAAAATCCAGAAAATTGGCTGAAAACGACTAAATATCAAGGACTCATTGGGCGAATCGCTCTGGAACTGAAATCGGAATGCTCACTCACATTTCCCCTATCTGAAAGTCTGATAAACGGCGGAAAAATGACTAAGTCCAAAAAAAATTTTTTTTCAACTTTTTTCAATTTTACCCCGTGGGATATATATTCTACCCACACACATTTGGAACTCTCCTGGGGAACCCTCACACATATTATTCCCTCATTTAGTGGATATTTTCACAAAAAAGTGAAATTTTTAAAAATCCAGAAAATTGGCTGAAAATGACTAAATATCAAGGACTCAATGGGCGAATCGCTCTGGAACTGAAATCGGAACGCTCACTGACATTTCCCCTATCTGAAAGTCTGATAAACGCCGGAAAAATGACTAAGTCCAAAAAAAAATTTGTTCAACTTTTTTCAATTTTACCCCCGTGGGATATATATTCTACCCACACACATTTGGAACTCTCCTGGGGTACCCTCACACATATTATTCCCTCATTTAGTGGATATTATCACAAAAAAGTGAAATTTTCAAAAATCCAGAAAATTGGCTGAAAACGACTAAATATCAAGGACTCAGTGGGTGAATTGCTCTGGAACTGAAATCGGAACGCTCACTGACATTTCCCCTATCTGAAAGTCTGATAAACGCCGGAAAAATGACTAAGTCCAAAAAAAATTTTTTTTCAACTTTTTTCAATTTTACCCCGTGGGATATATATTCTACCCACACACATTTGGAACTCTCCTGGGGTACCCTCACACATATTATTCCCTCATTTAGTGGATATTTTCACAAAAAAGTGAAATTTTCAAAAATCCAGAAAATTGGCTGAAAACGACTAAATATCAAGGACTCATTGGGCGAATTGCTCTGGAACTGAAATCGGAACGCTCACTGACATTTCCCCTATCTGAAAGTCTGATAAACGCCGGAAAAATGACTAAGTCCAAAAAAATTTTTTTTTCAACTTTTTTCAATTTTACCTTGTGGGATATATATTCTACCCACACACATTTGGAACTCTCCTGGGGTACCCTCACACATATTATTCCCTCATTTAGTGGATATTTTCACAAAAAAGTGAAATTTTCAAAAATCCAGAAAATTGGCTGAAAATGACTAAATATCAAGGACTCAATGGGCGAATCGCTCTGGAACTGACATCGGAACGCTCACTGACATTTCCCCTATCTGAAAGTCTGATAAACGCCGGAAAAATGACTAAGTCCAAAAAAAAATTTGTTCAACTTTTTTCAATTTTACCCCCGTGGGATATATATTCTACCCACACACATTTGGAACTCTCCTGGGGTACCCTCACACATATTATTCCCTCATTTAGTGGATATTTTCACAAAAAAGTGAAATTTTCAAAAATCCAGAAAATTGGCTGAAAATGACTAAATATCAAGGACTCAATGGGCGAATCGCTCTGGAACTGAAATCGGAACGCTCACTGATATTTCCCCTATCTGAAAGTCTGATAAACGCCGGAAAAATGACTAAGTCCAAAAAAAAATTTGTTCAACTTTTTTCAATTTTACCCCCGTGGGATATATATTCTACCCACACACATTTGGAACTCTCCTGGGGTACCCTCACACATATTATTCCCTCATTTAGTGGATATTATCACAAAAAAGTGAAATTTTCAAAAATCCAGAAAATTGGCTGAAAACGACTAAATATCAAGGACTCAGTGGGCGAATTGCTCTGGAACTGAAATCGGAATGCTCACTGACATTTCCCCTATCTGAAAGTCTGATAAACGCCGGAAAAATGACTAAGTCCAAAAAAATTTTTTTTTCAACTTTTTTCAATTTTACCTTGTGGGATATATATTCTACCCACACACATTTGGAACTCTCCTGGGGTACCCTCACACATATTATTCCCTCATTTAGTGGATATTTTCACAAAAAAGTGAAATTTTCAAAAATCCAGAAAATTGGCTGAAAATGACTAAATATCAAGGACTCAATGGGCGAATCACTCTGGAACTGACATCGGAACGCTCACTGACATTTCTCCTATCTGAAAGTCTGATAAACGCCGGAAAAATGACTAAGTCCAAAAAAAAATTTGTTCAACTTTTTTCAATTTTACCCCCGTGGGATATATATTCTACCCACACACATTTGGAACTTACCTGGGGTACCCTCACACATATTATTCCCTCATTTAGTGGATATTTTCACAAAAAAGTGAAATTTTCAAAAATCCAGAAAATTGGCTGAAAACGACTAAATATCAAGGACTCATTGGGCAAATCGCTCTGGAACTGAAATCGGAATGCTCACTCACATTTCCCCTATCTGAAAGTCTGATAAACGGAGGAAAAATGACTAAGTCCCCCAAAAAAATTTTTTTCAACTTTTTTCAAATTTACCCCCGTGGGATATATATTCTACCCACACACATTTAGAACTCTCCTGGGGTACCCTCACACATATTATTCCCTCATTTAGTGGATATTTTCACAAAAAAGTGAAATTTTCAAAAATCCAGAAAATTGGCTGAAAATGACTAAATATCAAGGACTCAATGGGCGAATCGCTCTGGAACTGACATCGGAACGCTCACTGACATTTCCTCTATCTGAAAGTCTGATAAACGCCGGAAAAATGACTAAGTCCAAAAAAAATTTTTTTTAAACTTTTTTCAATTTTACCCCCGTGGGATATATATTTTACCCACACACATTTGGAACTCTCCTGGGGTACCCTCACACATATTATTCCCTCGTTTAGTGGATATTTTCACAAAAAAGTGAAATTTTCAAAAATCCAGAAAATTGGCTGAAAACGACTAGATATCAAGGACTCATTGGGCGAATTGCTCTGGAACTGAAATCGGAACGCTCACTGACATTTCCCCTATCTGAAAGTCTGATAAATGCCGGAAAAATGACTAAGTCCAAAAAAAAATTTGTTCAACTTTTTTCAATTTTACCCCCGTGGGATATATATTCTACCCACACACATTTGGAACTCTCCTGGGGTACCCTCACACATATTATTCCCTCATTTAGTGGATATTTTCACAAAAAAGTGAAATTTTCAAAAATCCAGAAAATTGGCTGAAAACGACTAAATATCAAGGACTCATTGGGCGAATTGCTCTGGAACTGAAATCGGAATGCTCACTGACATTTCCCCTATCTGAAAGTCTGATAAACGCCGGAAAAATGACTAAGTACAAAAAAATTTTTTTTTCAACTTTTTTCAATTTTACCCCGTGGGATATATATTCTACCCACACACATTTGGAACTCTCCTGGGGTACCCTCACACATATTATTCCCTCATTTAGTGGATATTTTCACAAAAAAGTGATATTTTCAAAAATCCAGAAAATTGGCTGAAAATGACTAAATATCAAGGACTCAATGGGCGAATCGCTCTGGAACTGACATCGGAACGCTCACTGACATTTCCCCTATCTGAAAGTCTGATAAACGCCGGAAAAATGACTAAGTCCAAAAAAAAATTTGTTCAACTTTTTTCAATTTTACCCCCGTGGGATATATATTCTACCCACACACATTTGGAACTCTCCTGGGGTACCCTCACATATATTATTCCCTCATTTAGTGGATATTTTCACAAAAAAAGTGAAATTTTCAAAAATCCAGAAAATTGGCTGAAAATGACTAAATATCAAGGACTCAATGGGCGAATCGCTCTGGAACTGAAATCGGAACGCTCACTGACATTTCCCCTATCTGAAAGTCTGATAAACGCCAGAAAAATGACTAAGTCCAAAAAAAAATTTGTTCAACTTTTTTCAATTTTACCCCGTGGGATATATATTCTACCCACACACATTTCGAACTCTCCTGGGGTACCCTCACACATATTATTCCCTCATTTAGTGGATATTTTCACAAAAAAGTGAAATTTTCAAAAATCCAGAAAATTGGCTGAAAACGACTAAATATCAAGGACTCATTGGGCGAATTGCTCTGGAACTGAAATCGGAACGCTCACTGACATTTCCCCTATCTGAAAGTCTGATAAACGCCGGAAAAATGACTAAGTCCAAAAAAAAATTTGTTCAACTTTTTTCAATTTTACCCCCGTGGGATATATATTCTACCCACACACATTTGGAACTCTCCTGGGGTACCCTCACACATATTATTCCCTCATTTAGTGGATATTATCACAAAAAAGTGAAATTTTCAAAAATCCAGAAAATTGGCTGAAAACGACTAAATATCAAGGACTCAATGGGCGAATTGCTCTGGAACTGAAATCGGAATGCTCACTGACATTTCCCCTATCTGAAAGTCTGATAAACGCCGGAAAAATGACTAAGTCCAAAAAAAATTTTTTTTCAACTTTTTTCAATTTTACCCCGTGGGATATATATTCTACCCACACACATTTGGAACTCTCCTGGGGTACCCTCACACATATTATTCCCTCATTTAGTGGATATTTTCACAAAAAAGTGAAATTTTCAAAAATCCAGAAAATTGGCTGAAAACGACTAAATATCAAGGACTCATTGGGCGAATTGCTCTGGAACTGAAATCAGAACGCTCACTGACATTTCCCCTATCTGAAAGTCTGATAAACGCCAGAAAAATGACTAAGTCCAAAAAAAAATTTGTTCAACTTTTTTCAATTTTACCCCGTGGGATATATATTCTACCCACACACATTTCGAACTCTCCTGGGGTACCCTCACACATATTATTCCCTCATTTAGTGGATATTTTCACAAAAAAGTGAAATTTTCAAAAATCCAGAAAATTGGCTGAAAACGACTAAATATCAAGGACTCAGTGGGCGAATTGCTCTGGAACTGAAATCGGAATGCTCACTGACATTTCCCCTATCTGAAAGTCTGATAAACGCCGGAAAAATGACTAAGTCCAAAAAAAATTTTTTTTCAACTTTTTTCAATTTTACCCCGTGGGATATATATTCTACCCACACACATTTGGAACTCTCCTGGGGTACCCTCACACATATTATTCCCTCATTTAGTGGATATTTTCACAAAAAAGTGAAATTTTCAAAAATCCAGAAAATTGGCTGAAAATGACTAAATATCAAGGACTCATTGGGCGAATCGCTCTGGAACTGAAATCGGAACGCTCACTGACATTTCCCCTATCTGAAAGTCTGATAAACGCCGGAAAAATGACTAAGTCCAAAAAAAATTTTTTTTAAACTTTTTTCAATTTTACCCCCGTGGGATATATATTTTACCCACACACATTTGGAACTCTCCTGGGGTACCCTCACACATATTATTCCCTCATTTAGTGGATATTTTCACAAAAAAGTGAAATTTTCAAAAATCCAGAAAATTGGCTGAAAATGACTAAATATCAAGGACTCAATGGGCGAATCGCTCTGGAACTGACATCGGAACGCTCACTGACATTTCACCTATCTGAAAGTCTGATAAACGCCGGAAAAATGACTAAGTCCAAAAAAAATTTTTTTTAAACTTTTTTCAATTTTACCCCCGTGGGATATATATTTTACCCACACACATTTGGAACTCTCCTGGGGTACCCTCACACATATTATTCCCTCGTTTAGTGGATATTTTCACAAAAAAGTGAAATTTTCAAAAATCCAGAAAATTGGCTGAAAACGACTAAATATCAAGGACTCAATGGGCGAATTGCTCTGGAACTGAAATCGGAACGCTCACTGACATTTCCCCTATCTGAAAGTCTGATAAACGCCGGAAAAATGACTAAGTCCAAAAAAAATTTTTTTTCAACTTTTTTCAATTCTACCCCGTGGGATATATATTCTACCCACACACATTTGGAACTCTCCTGGGGTACCCTCACACATATTATTCCCTCATTTAGTGGATATTTTCACAAAAAAGTGAAATTTTCAAAAATCCAGAAAATTGGCTGAAAACGACTAAATATCAAGGACTCAATGGGCGAATCGCTCTGGAACTGACATCGGAACGCTCACTGACATTTCACCTATCTGAAAGTCTGATAAAAGCCGGAAAAATGACTAAGTCCAAAAAAAAATTTGTTCAACTTTTTTCAATTTTACCCCCGTGGGATATATATTCTACCCACACACATTTGGAACTCTCCTGGGGTACCCTCACACATATTATTCCCTCATTTAGTGGATATTTTCACAAAAAAGTGAAATTTTCAAAAATCCAGAAAATTGGCTGAAAACGACTAAATATCAAGGACTCAGTGGGCGAATTGCTCTGGAACTGAAATCGGAACGCTCACTGACATTTCCCATATCTGAAAGTCTGATAAACGCCGGAAAAATGACTAAGTCCAAAAAAAATTTTTGTTCAACTTTTTTCAATTTTACCCCGTGGGATATATATTCTACCCACACACATTTGGAACTCTCCTGGGGTACCCTCACACATATTATTCCCTCATTTAGTGGATATTTTCACAAAAAAGTGAAATTTTCAAAAATCCAGAAAATTGGCTGAAAATGACTAAATATTAAGGACTCATTGGGCGAATCGCTCTGGAACTGAAATCGGAACGCTCACTGACATTTCCCCTATCTGAAAGTCTGATAAATGCCGGAAAAGTGACTAAGTCCAAAAAAAAATTTGTTCAACTTTTTTCAATTTTACCCCCGTGGGATATATATTCTACCCACACACATTTGGAACTCTCCTGGGGTACCCTCACACATATTATTCCCTCATTTAGTGGATATTTTCACAAAAAAGTGAAATTTTCAAAAATCCAGAAAATTGGCTGAAAACGACTAAATATCAAGGACTCATTGGGCGAATTGCTCTGGAACTGAAATCGGAATGCTCACTGACATTTCCCCTATCTGAAAGTCTGATAAACGCCGGAAAAATGACTAAGTCCAAAAAAATTTTTTTTTCAACTTTTTTCAATTTTACCCCGTGGGATATATATATTCTACCCACACACATTTGGAACTCTCCTGGGGTACCCTCACACATATTATTCCCTCATTTAGTGGATATTTTCACAAAAAAGTGAAATTTTCAAAAATCCAGAAAATTGGCTGAAAATGACTAAATATCAAGGACTCAATGGGCGAATCTCTCTGGAACTGACATCGGAACGCTCACTGACATTTCCCCTATCTGAAAGTCTGATAAACGCCGGAAAAATGACTAAGTTCAAAAAAAAATTTGTTCAACTTTTTTCAATTTTACCCCCGTGGGATATATATTCTACCCACACACATTTGGAATTCTCCTGGGGTACCCTCACACATATTATTCCCTCATTTAGTGGATATTTTCACAAAAAAGTGAAATTTTCAAAAATCCAGAAAATTGGCTGAAAACGACTAAATATCAAGGACTCATTGGGCGAATCACTCTGGAACTGAAATCGGAATGCTCACTCACATTTCCCCTATGTGAAAGTCTGATAAACGGCGGAAAAATGACGAGTCCCCAAAAAAAATTTTTTTCAACTTTTTTCAAATTTACCCCCGTGGGATATATATTCTACCCACACACATTTGGAACTCTCCTGGGGTACCCTCACACATATTATTCCCTCATTTAGTGGATATTTTCACAAAAAAGTGAAATTTTCAAAAATCCAGAAAATTGGCTGAAAACGACTAAATATCAAGGACTCATTGGGCGAATTGCTCTGGAACTGAAATCGGAATGCTCACTGACATTTCCCCTATCTGAAAGTCTGATAAACGCCGGAAAAATGACTAAGTCCAAAAAAAAATTTGTTCAACTTTTTTCAATTTTACCCCCGTGGGATATATATTCTACCCACACACATTTGGAACTCTCCTGGGGTACCCTCACACATATTATTCCCTCATTTAGTGGATATTATCACAAAAAACTGAAATTTTCAAAAATCCAGAAAATTGGCTGAAAACGACTAAATATCAAGGACTCAGTGGGCGAATTGCTCTGGAACTGAAATCGGAACGCTCACTGACATTTCCCCTATCTGAAAGTCTGATAAACGCCGGAAAAATGACTAAGTCCAAAAAAATTTTTTTTGCAACTTTTTTCAATTTTACCCCGTGGGATATATATTCTACCCACACACATTTGGAACTCTCCTGGGGAACCCTCACACATATTATTCCCTCATTTAGTGGATATTTTCACAAAAAAGTGAAATTTTTAAAAATCCAGAAAATTGGCTGAAAATGACTAAATATCAAGGACTCAATGGGCGAATCGCTCTGGAACTGAAATCGGAACGCTCACTGATATTTCCCCTATCTGAAAGTCTGATAAACGCCGGAAAAATGACTAAGTCCAAAAAAAAATTTGTTCAACTTTTTTCAATTTTACCCCCGTGGGATATATATTCTACCCACACACATTTGGAACTCTCCTGGGGTACCCTCACACATATTATTCCCTCATTTAGTGGATATTATCACAAAAAAGTGAAATTTTCAAAAATCCAGAAAATTGGCTGAAAACGACTAAATATCAAGGACTCAGTGGGCGAATTGCTCTGGAACTGAAATCGGAATGCTCACTGACATTTCCCCTATCTGAAAGTCTGATAAACGCCGGAAAAATGACTAAGTCCAAAAAAATTTTTTTTTCAACTTTTTTCAATTTTACCTTGTGGGATATATATTCTACCCACACACATTTGGAACTCTCCTGGGGTACCCTCACACATATTATTCCCTCATTTAGTGGATATTTTCACAAAAAAGTGAAATTTTCAAAAATCCAGAAAATTGGCTGAAAATGACTAAATATCAAGGACTCAATGGGCGAATCACTCTGGAACTGACATCGGAACGCTCACTGACATTTCTCCTATCTGAAAGTCTGATAAACGCCGGAAAAATGACTAAGTCCAAAAAAAAATTTGTTCAACTTTTTTCAATTTTACCCCCGTGGGATATATATTCTACCCACACACATTTGGAACTTACCTGGGGTACCCTCACACATATTATTCCCTCATTTAGTGGATATTTTCACAAAAAAGTGAAATTTTCAAAAATCCAGAAAATTGGCTGAAAACGACTAAATATCAAGGACTCATTGGGCAAATCGCTCTGGAACTGAAATCGGAATGCTCACTCACATTTCCCCTATCTGAAAGTCTGATAAACGGAGGAAAAATGACTAAGTCCCCCAAAAAAATTTTTTTCAACTTTTTTCAAATTTACCCCCGTGGGATATATATTCTACCCACACACATTTAGAACTCTCCTGGGGTACCCTCACACATATTATTCCCTCATTTAGTGGATATTTTCACAAAAAAGTGAAATTTTCAAAAATCCAGAAAATTGGCTGAAAATGACTAAATATCAAGGACTCAATGGGCGAATCGCTCTGGAACTGACATCGGAACGCTCACTGACATTTCCTCTATCTGAAAGTCTGATAAACGCCGGAAAAATGACTAAGTCCAAAAAAAATTTTTTTTAAACTTTTTTCAATTTTACCCCCGTGGGATATATATTTTACCCACACACATTTGGAACTCTCCTGGGGTACCCTCACACATATTATTCCCTCGTTTAGTGGATATTTTCACAAAAAAGTGAAATTTTCAAAAATCCAGAAAATTGGCTGAAAACGACTAGATATCAAGGACTCATTGGGCGAATTGCTCTGGAACTGAAATCGGAACGCTCACTGACATTTCCCCTATCTGAAAGTCTGATAAATGCCGGAAAAATGACTAAGTCCAAAAAAAAATTTGTTCAACTTTTTTCAATTTTACCCCCGTGGGATATATATTCTACCCACACACATTTGGAACTCTCCTGGGGTACCCTCACACATATTATTCCCTCATTTAGTGGATATTTTCACAAAAAAGTGAAATTTTCAAAAATCCAGAAAATTGGCTGAAAACGACTAAATATCAAGGACTCATTGGGCGAATTGCTCTGGAACTGAAATCGGAATGCTCACTGACATTTCCCCTATCTGAAAGTCTGATAAACGCCGGAAAAATGACTAAGTACAAAAAAATTTTTTTTTCAACTTTTTTCAATTTTACCCCGTGGGATATATATTCTACCCACACACATTTGGAACTCTCCTGGGGTACCCTCACACATATTATTCCCTCATTTAGTGGATATTTTCACAAAAAAGTGATATTTTCAAAAATCCAGAAAATTGGCTGAAAATGACTAAATATCAAGGACTCAATGGGCGAATCGCTCTGGAACTGACATCGGAACGCTCACTGACATTTCCCCTATCTGAAAGTCTGATAAACGCCGGAAAAATGACTAAGTCCAAAAAAAAATTTGTTCAACTTTTTTCAATTTTACCCCCGTGGGATATATATTCTACCCACACACATTTGGAACTCTCCTGGGGTACCCTCACATATATTATTCCCTCATTTAGTGGATATTTTCACAAAAAAAGTGAAATTTTCAAAAATCCAGAAAATTGGCTGAAAATGACTAAATATCAAGGACTCAATGGGCGAATCGCTCTGGAACTGAAATCGGAACGCTCACTGACATTTCCCCTATCTGAAAGTCTGATAAACGCCAGAAAAATGACTAAGTCCAAAAAAAAATTTGTTCAACTTTTTTCAATTTTACCCCGTGGGATATATATTCTACCCACACACATTTCGAACTCTCCTGGGGTACCCTCACACATATTATTCCCTCATTTAGTGGATATTTTCACAAAAAAGTGAAATTTTCAAAAATCCAGAAAATTGGCTGAAAACGACTAAATATCAAGGACTCATTGGGCGAATTGCTCTGGAACTGAAATCGGAACGCTCACTGACATTTCCCCTATCTGAAAGTCTGATAAACGCCGGAAAAATGACTAAGTCCAAAAAAAAATTTGTTCAACTTTTTTCAATTTTACCCCCGTGGGATATATATTCTACCCACACACATTTGGAACTCTCCTGGGGTACCCTCACACATATTATTCCCTCATTTAGTGGATATTATCACAAAAAAGTGAAATTTTCAAAAATCCAGAAAATTGGCTGAAAACGACTAAATATCAAGGACTCAATGGGCGAATTGCTCTGGAACTGAAATCGGAATGCTCACTGACATTTCCCCTATCTGAAAGTCTGATAAACGCCGGAAAAATGACTAAGTCCAAAAAAAATTTTTTTTCAACTTTTTTCAATTTTACCCCGTGGGATATATATTCTACCCACACACATTTGGAACTCTCCTGGGGTACCCTCACACATATTATTCCCTCATTTAGTGGATATTTTCACAAAAAAGTGAAATTTTCAAAAATCCAGAAAATTGGCTGAAAACGACTAAATATCAAGGACTCATTGGGCGAATTGCTCTGGAACTGAAATCAGAACGCTCACTGACATTTCCCCTATCTGAAAGTCTGATAAACGCCAGAAAAATGACTAAGTCCAAAAAAAAATTTGTTCAACTTTTTTCAATTTTACCCCGTGGGATATATATTCTACCCACACACATTTCGAACTCTCCTGGGGTACCCTCACACATATTATTCCCTCATTTAGTGGATATTTTCACAAAAAAGTGAAATTTTCAAAAATCCAGAAAATTGGCTGAAAACGACTAAATATCAAGAACTCATTGGGCGAATTGCTCTGGAACTGAAATCGGAACGCTCACTGACATTTCCCCTATCTGAAAGTCTGATAAACGCCGGAAAAATGACTAAGTCCAAAAAAAAATTTGTTCAACTTTTTTCAATTTTACCCCCGTGGGATATATATTCTACCCACACACATTTGGAACTCTCCTGGGGTACCCTCACACATATTATTCCCTCATTTAGTGGATATTATCACAAAAAAGTGAAATTTTCAAAAATCCAGAAAATTGGCTGAAAACGACTAAATATCAAGGACTCAATGGGCGAATTGCTCTGGAACTGAAATCGGAATGCTCACTGACATTTCCCCTATCTGAAAGTCTGATAAACGCCGGAAAAATGACTAAGTCCAAAAAAAATTTTTTTTCAACTTTTTTCAATTTTACCCCGTGGGATATATATTCTACCCACACACATTTGGAACTCTCCTGGGGTACCCTCACACATATTATTCCCTCATTTAGTGGATATTTTCACAAAAAAGTGAAATTTTCAAAAATCCAGAAAATTGGCTGAAAACGACTAAATATCAAGGACTCATTGGTCGAATTGCTCTGGAACTGAAATCGGAACGCTCACTGACATTTCCCCTATCTGAAAGTCTGATAAACGCCGGAAAAATGACTAAGTCCAAAAAAATTTTTTTTTTCAACTTTTTTCAATTTTACCTTGTGGGATATATATTCTACCCACACACATTTGGAACTCTCCTGGGGTACCCTCACACATATTATTCCCTCATTTAGTGGATATTTTCACAAAAAAGTGAAATTTTCAAAAATCCAGAAAATTGGCTGAAAATGACTAAATATCAAGGACTCAATGGGCGAATCGCTCTGGAACTGACATCGGAACGCTCACTGACATTTCACCTATCTGAAAGTCTGATAAACGCCGGAAAAATGACTAAGTCCAAAAAAAAATTTGTTCAACTTTTTTCAATTTTACCCCCGTGGGATATATATTCTACCCACACACATTTGGAACTCTCCTGGGGTACCCTCACACATATTATTCCCTCATTTAGTGGATATTTTCACAAAAAAGTGAAATTTTCAAAAATCCAGAAAATTGGCTGAAAACGACTAAATATCAAGGACTCAGTGGGCGAATTGCTCTGGAACTGAAATCGGAATGCTCACTGACATTTCCCCTATCTGAAAGTCTGATAAACGCCGGAAAAATGACTAAGTCCAAAAAAAATTTTTTTTCAACTTTTTTCAATTTTACCCCGTGGGATATATATTCTACCCACACACATTTGGAACTCTCCTGGGGTACCCTCACACATATTATTCCCTCATTTAGTGGATATTTTCACAAAAAAGTGAAATTTTCAAAAATCCAGAAAATTGGCTGAAAATGACTAAATATCAAGGACTCATTGGGCGAATCGCTCTGGAACTGAAATCGGAACGCTCACTGACATTTCCCCTATCTGAAAGTCTGATAAACGCCGGAAAAATGACTAAGTCCAAAAAAAATTTTTTTTAAACTTTTTTCAATTTTACCCCCGTGGGATATATATTTTACCCACACACATTTGGAACTCTCCTGGGGTACCCTCACACATATTATTCCCTCATTTAGTGGATATTTTCACAAAAAAGTGAAATTTTCAAAAATCCAGAAAATTGGCTGAAAATGACTAAATATCAAGGACTCATTGGGCGAATCGCTCTGGAACTGACATCGGAACGCTCACTGACATTTCACCTATCTGAAAGTCTGATAAACGCCGGAAAAATGACTAAGTCCAAAAAAAATTTTTTTTAAACTTTTTTCAATTTTACCCCCGTGGGATATATATTTTACCCACACACATTTGGAACTCTCCTGGGGTACCCTCACACATATTATTCCCTCGTTTAGTGGATATTTTCACAAAAAAGTGAAATTTTCAAAAATCCAGAAAATTGGCTGAAAACGACTAAATATCAAGGACTCAATGGGCGAATTGCTCTGGAACTGAAATCGGAACGCTCACTGACATTTCCCCTATCTGAAAGTCTGATAAACGCCGGAAAAATGACTAAGTCCAAAAAAAATTTTTTTTCAACTTTTTTCAATTCTACCCCGTGGGATATATATTCTACCCACACACATTTGGAACTCTCCTGGGGTACCCTCACACATATTATTCCCTCATTTAGTGGATATTTTCACAAAAAAGTGAAATTTTCAAAAATCCAGAAAATTGGCTGAAAACGACTAAATATCAAGGACTCAATGGGCGAATCGCTCTGGAACTGACATCGGAACGCTCACTGACATTTCACCTATCTGAAAGTCTGATAAAAGCCGGAAAAATGACTAAGTCCAAAAAAAAATTTGTTCAACTTTTTTCAATTTTACCCCCGTGGGATATATATTCTACCCACACACATTTGGAACTCTCCTGGGGTACCCTCACACATATTATTCCCTCATTTAGTGGATATTTTCACAAAAAAGTGAAATTTTCAAAAATCCAGAAAATTGGCTGAAAACGACTAAATATCAAGGACTCAGTGGGCGAATTGCTCTGGAACTGAAATCGGAACGCTCACTGACATTTCCCCTATCTGAAAGTCTGATAAACGCCGGAAAAATGACTAAGTCCAAAAAAAATTTTTTTTCAACTTTTTTCAATTTTACCCCGTGGGATATATATTCTACCCACACACATTTGGAACTCTCCTGGGGTACCCTCACACATATTATTCCCTCATTTAGTGGATATTTTCACAAAAAAGTGAAATTTTCAAAAATCCAGAAAATTGGCTGAAAATGACTAAATATTAAGGACTCATTGGGCGAATCGCTCTGGAACTGAAATCGGAACGCTCACTGACATTTCCCCTATCTGAAAGTCTGATAAATGCCGGAAAAGTGACTAAGTCCAAAAAAAAATTTGTTCAACTTTTTTCAATTTTACCCCCGTGGGATATATATTCTACCCACACACATTTGGAACTCTCCTGGGGTACCCTCACACATATTATTCCCTCATTTAGTGGATATTTTCACAAAAAAGTGAAATTTTCAAAAATCCAGAAAATTGGCTGAAAATGACTAAATATCAAGGACTCAATGGGCGAATCTCTCTGGAACTGACATCGGAACGCTCACTGACATTTCCCCTATCTGAAAGTCTGATAAACGCCGGAAAAATGACTAAGTTCAAAAAAAAATTTGTTCAACTTTTTTCAATTTTACCCCCGTGGGATATATATTCTACCCACACACATTTGGAATTCTCCTGGGGTACCCTCACACATATTATTCCCTCATTTAGTGGATATTTTCACAAAAAAGTGAAATTTTCAAAAATCCAGAAAATTGGCTGAAAACGACTAAATATCAAGGACTCATTGGGCGAATCGCTCTGGAACTGAAATCGGAATGCTCACTCACATTTCCCCTATGTGAAAGTCTGATAAACGGCGGAAAAATGACGAGTCCCCAAAAAAAATTTTTTTCAACTTTTTTCAAATTTACCCCCGTGGGATATATATTCTACCCACACACATTTGGAACTCTCCTGGGGTACCCTCACACATATTATTCCCTCATTTAGTGGATATTTTCACAAAAAAGTGAAATTTTCAAAAATCCAGAAAATTGGCTGAAAATGACTAAATATCAAGGACTCTTTGGGCGAATTGCTCTGGAACTGAAATCGGAATGCTCACTGACATTTCCCCTATCTGAAAGTCTGATAAACGCCGGAAAAATGACTAAGTCCAAAATAATTTTTTTTTCAACTTTTTTCAATTTTACCCCGTGGGATATATATTCTACCCACACACATTTGGAACTCTCCTGGGGTACCCTCACACATATTATTCCCTCATTTAGTGGATATTTTCACAAAAAAGTGAAATTTTCAAAAATCCAGAAAATTGGCTGAGAATGACTAAATATCAAGGACTCAATGGGCGAATCGCTCTGGAACTGACATCGGAACACTCACTGACATTTCCCCTATCTGAAAGTCTGATAAACGCCGGAAAAATGACTAAGTCCAAAAAAAAATTTGTTCAACTTTTTTCAATTTTACCCCCGTGGGATATATATTCTACCCACACACATTTGGAACTCTCCTGGGGTACCCTCACATATATTATTCCCTCATTTAGTGGATATTTTCACAAAAAAGTGAAATTTTCAAAAATCCAGAAAATTGGCTGAAAATGACTAAATATCAAGGACTCAATGGGCGAATCGCTCTGGAACTGAAATCGGAACGCTCACTGACATTTCCCCTATCTGAAAGTCTGATAAACGCCGGAAAAATGACTAAGTCCAAAAAAAAATTTGTTCAACTTTTTTCAATTTTACCCCGTGGGATATATATTCTACCCACACACATTTCGAACTCTCCTGGGGTACCCTCACACATATTATTCCCTCATTTAGTGGATATTTTCACAAAAAAGTGAAATTTTCAAAAATCCAGAAAATTGGCTGAAAACGACTAAATATCAAGGACTCATTGGGCGAATTGCTCTGGAACTGAAATCGGAATGCTCACTGACATTTCCCCTATCTGAAAGTCTGATAAACGCCGGAAAAATGACTAAGTCCAAAAAAAATTTTTTTCAACTTTTTTCAAATTTACCCCGTGGGATATATATTCTACCGACACACATTTGGAACTCTCCTGGGGTACCCTCACACATATTATTCCCTCATTTAGTGGATATTTTCACAAAAAAGTGAAATTTTCAAAAATCCAGAAAATTGGCTGAAAACGACTAAATATCAAGGACTCATTGGTCGAATTGCTCTGGAACTGAAATCGGAATGCTCACTGACATTTCCCCTATCTGAAAGTCTGATAAACGCCGGAAAAATGACTAAGTCCAAAAAATTTTTTTTTTCAACTTTTTTCAATTTTACCCCGTGGGATATATATTCTACCCACACACATTTGGAACTCTCCTGGGGTACCCTCACACATATTATTCCCTCATTTAGTGGATATTTTCACAAAAAAGTGAAATTTTCAAAAATCCAGAAAATTGGCTGAAAATGACTAAATATCAAGGACTCAATGGGCGAATCGCTCTGGAACTGAAATCGGAACGCTCACTGACATTTCCCCTATCTGAAAGTCTGATAAACGCCGGAAAAATGACTAAGTCCAAAAAAAAATTTGTTCAACTTTTTTCAATTTTACCCCGTGGGATATATATTCTACCCACACACATTTCGAACTCTCCTGGGGTACCCTCACACATATTATTCCCTCATTTAGTGGATATTTTCACAAAAAAGTGAAATTTTCAAAAATCCAGAAAATTGGCTGAAAACGACTAAATATCAAGGACTCATTGGGCGAATCGCTCTGGAACTGAAATCGGAATGCTCACTCACATTTCCCCTATGTGAAAGTCTGATAAACGGCGGAAAAATGACAAGTCCCCAAAAAAAATTTTTTTCAACTTTTTTCAAATTTACCCCCGTGGGATATATATTCTACCCACACACATTTGGAACTCTCCTGGGGTACCCTCACACATATTATTCCCTCATTTAGTGGATATTTTCACAAAAAAGTGAAATTTTCAAAAATCCAGAAAATTGGCTGAAAATGACTAAATATCAAGGACTCTTTGGGCGAATTGCTCTGGAACTGAAATCGGAATGCTCACTGACATTTCCCCTATCTGAAAGTCTGATAAACGCCGGAAAAATGACTAAGTCCAAAAAAAAATTTTTTCAACTTTTTTCAAATTTACCCCGTGGGATATATATTCTACCCACACACATTTGGAACTCTCCTGGGGTACCCTCACACATATTATTCCCTCATTTAGTGGATATTTTCACAAAAAAGTGAAATTTTCAAAAATCCAGAAAATTGGCTGAAAATGACTAAATATCAAGGACTCAATGGGCGAATCGCTCTGGAACTGAAATCGGAACGCTCACTGACATTTCCCCTATCTGAAAGTCTGATAAACGCCGGAAAAATGACTAAGTCCAAAAAAAAATTTGTTCAACTTTTTTCAATTTTACCCCGTGGGATATATATTCTACCCACACACATTTCGAACTCTCCTGGGGTACCCTCACACATATTATTCCCTCATTTAGTGGATATTTTCACAAAAAAGTGAAATTTTCAAAAATCCAGAAAACTGGCTGAAAACGACTAAATATCAAGGACTCATTGGGCGAATTGCTCTGGAACTGAAATCGGAATGCTCACTAACATTTCCCCTATCTGAAAGTCTGATAAACGCCGGAAAAATGACTAAGTCCAAAAAAAATTTTTTTCAACTTTTTTCAAATTTACCCCGTGGGATATATATTCTACCCACACACATTTGGAACTCTCCTGGGGTACCCTCACACATATTATTCCCTCATTTAGTGGATATTTTCACAAAAAAGTGAAATTTTCAAAAATCCAGAAAATTGGCTGAAAATGACTAAATATCAAGGACTCAATGGGCGAATCTCTCTGGAACTGACATCGGAACGCTCACTGACATTTCCCCTATCTGAAAGTCTGATAAACGCCGGAAAAATGACTAAGTTCAAAAAAAAATTTGTTCAACTTTTTTCAATTTTACCCCCGTGGGATATATATTCTACCCACACACATTTGGAATTCTCCTGGGGTACCCTCACACATATTATTCCCTCATTTAGTGGATATTTTCACAAAAAAGTGAAATTTTCAAAAATCCAGAAAATTGGCTGAAAACGACTAAATATCAAGGACTCATTGGGCGAATCGCTCTGGAACTGAAATCGGAATGCTCACTCACATTTCCCCTATGTGAAAGTCTGATAAACGGCGGAAAAATGACGAGTCCCCAAAAAAAATTTTTTTCAACTTTTTTCAAATTTACCCCCGTGGGATATATATTCTACCCACACACATTTGGAACTCTCCTGGGGTACCCTCACACATATTATTCCCTCATTTAGTGGATATTTTCACAAAAAAGTGAAATTTTCAAAAATCCAGAAAATTGGCTGAAAATGACTAAATATCAAGGACTCTTTGGGCGAATTGCTCTGGAACTGAAATCGGAATGCTCACTGACATTTCCCCTATCTGAAAGTCTGATAAACGCCGGAAAAATGACTAAGTCCAAAATAATTTTTTTTTCAACTTTTTTCAATTTTACCCCGTGGGATATATATTCTACCCACACACATTTGGAACTCTCCTGGGGTACCCTCACACATATTATTCCCTCATTTAGTGGATATTTTCACAAAAAAGTGAAATTTTCAAAAATCCAGAAAATTGGCTGAGAATGACTAAATATCAAGGACTCAATGGGCGAATCGCTCTGGAACTGACATCGGAACACTCACTGACATTTCCCCTATCTGAAAGTCTGATAAACGCCGGAAAAATGACTAAGTCCAAAAAAAAATTTGTTCAACTTTTTTCAATTTTACCCCCGTGGGATATATATTCTACCCACACACATTTGGAACTCTCCTGGGGTACCCTCACATATATTATTCCCTCATTTAGTGGATATTTTCACAAAAAAGTGAAATTTTCAAAAATCCAGAAAATTGGCTGAAAATGACTAAATATCAAGGACTCTTTGGGCGAATTGCTCTGGAACTGAAATCGGAATGCTCACTGACATTTCCCCTATCTGAAAGTCTGATAAACGCCGGAAAAATGACTAAGTCCAAAATAATTTTTTTTTCAACTTTTTTCAATTTTACCCCGTGGGATATATATTCTACCCACACACATTTGGAACTCTCCTGGGGTACCCTCACACATATTATTCCCTCATTTAGTGGATATTTTCACAAAAAAGTGAAATTTTCAAAAATCCAGAAAATTGGCTGAGAATGACTAAATATCAAGGACTCAATGGGCGAATCGCTCTGGAACTGACATCGGAACACTCACTGACATTTCCCCTATCTGAAAGTCTGATAAACGCCGGAAAAATGACTAAGTCCAAAAAAAAATTTGTTCAACTTTTTTCAATTTTACCCCCGTGGGATATATATTCTACCCACACACATTTGGAACTCTCCTGGGGTACCCTCACATATATTATTCCCTCATTTAGTGGATATTTTCACAAAAAAGTGAAATTTTCAAAAATCCAGAAAATTGGCTGAAAATGACTAAATATCAAGGACTCAATGGGCGAATCGCTCTGGAACTGAAATCGGAACGCTCACTGACATTTCCCCTATCTGAAAGTCTGATAAACGCCGGAAAAATGACTAAGTCCAAAAAAAAATTTGTTCAACTTTTTTCAATTTTACCCCGTGGGATATATATTCTACCCACACACATTTCGAACTCTCCTGGGGTACCCTCACACATATTATTCCCTCATTTAGTGGATATTTTCACAAAAAAGTGAAATTTTCAAAAATCCAGAAAATTGGCTGAAAACGACTAAATATCAAGGACTCATTGGGCGAATTGCTCTGGAACTGAAATCGGAATGCTCACTGACATTTCCCCTATCTGAAAGTCTGATAAACGCCGGAAAAATGACTAAGTCCAAAAAAAATTTTTTTCAACTTTTTTCAAATTTACCCCGTGGGATATATATTCTACCGACACACATTTGGAACTCTCCTGGGGTACCCTCACACATATTATTCCCTCATTTAGTGGATATTTTCACAAAAAAGTGAAATTTTCAAAAATCCAGAAAATTGGCTGAAAACGACTAAATATCAAGGACTCATTGGGCGAATTGCTCTGGAACTGAAATCGGAACGCTCATTGACATTTCCCCTATCTGAAAGTCTGATAAACGCCGGAAAAATGACTAAGTCCAAAAAAAATTTTTTTTCAACTTTTTTTCAATTTTACCCCGTGGGATATATATTCTACCCACACACATTTGGAACTCTCCTGGGGTACCCTCACACATATTATTCCCTCATTTAGTGGATATTTTCACAAAAAAGTGAAATTTTCAAAAATCCAGAAAATTGGCTGAAAATGACTAAATATCAAGGACTCAATGGGCGAATCGCTCTGGAACTGAAATCGGAACGCTCACTGACATTTCCCCTATCTGAAAGTCTGATAAACGCCGGAACAATGACTAAGTCCAAAAAAAAATTTGTTCAACTTTTTTCAATTTTACCCCGTGGGATATATATTCTACCCACACACATTTGGAACTCTCCTGGGGTACCCTCACACATATTATTCCCTCATTTAGTGGATATTTTCACAAAAAAGTGAAATTTTCAAAAATCCAGAAAATTGGCTGAAAATGACTAAATATCAAGGACTCTTTGGGCGAATTGCTCTGGAACTGAAATCGGAATGCTCACTGACATTTCCCCTATCTGAAAGTCTGATAAACGCCGGAAAAATGACTAAGTCCAAAAAAAAATTTTTTCAACTTTTTTCAAATTTACCCCGTGGGATATATATTCTACCCACACACATTTGGAACTCTCCTGGGGTACCCTCACACATATTATTCCCTCATTTAGTGGATATTTTCACAAAAAAGTGAAATTTTCAAAAATCCAGAAAATTGGCTGAAAATGACTAAATATCAAGGACTCAATGGGCGAATCGCTCTGGAACTGAAATCGGAACGCTCACTGACATTTCCCCTATCTGAAAGTCTGATAAACGCCGGAAAAATGACTAAGTCCAAAAAAAAATTTGTTCAACTTTTTTCAATTTTACCCCGTGGGATATATATTCTACCCACACACATTTCGAACTCTCCTGGGGTACCCTCACACATATTATTCCCTCATTTAGTGGATATTTTCACAAAAAAGTGAAATTTTCAAAAATCCAGAAAACTGGCTGAAAACGACTAAATATCAAGGACTCATTGGGCGAATTGCTCTGGAACTGAAATTGGAATGCTCACTAACATTTCCCCTATCTGAAAGTCTGATAAACGCCGGAAAAATGACTAAGTCCAAAAAAAATTTTTTTCAACTTTTTTCAAATTTACCCCGTGGGATATATATTCTACCCACACACATTTGGAACTCTCCTGGGGTACCCTCACACATATTATTCCCTCATTTAGTGGATATTTTCACAAAAAAGTGAAATTTTCAAAAATCCAGAAAATTGGCTGAAAATGACTAAATATCAAGGACTCAATGGGCGAATCTCTCTGGAACTGACATCGGAACGCTCACTGACATTTCCCCTATCTGAAAGTCTGATAAACGCCGGAAAAATGACTAAGTTCAAAAAAAAATTTGTTCAACTTTTTTCAATTTTACCCCCGTGGGATATATATTCTACCCACACACATTTGGAATTCTCCTGGGGTACCCTCACACATATTATTCCCTCATTTAGTGGATATTTTCACAAAAAAGTGAAATTTTCAAAAATCCAGAAAATTGGCTGAAAACGACTAAATATCAAGGACTCATTGGGCGAATCGCTCTGGAACTGAAATCGGAATGCTCACTCACATTTCCCCTATGTGAAAGTCTGATAAACGGCGGAAAAATGACGAGTCCCCAAAAAAAATTTTTTTCAACTTTTTTCAAATTTACCCCCGTGGGATATATATTCTACCCACACACATTTGGAACTCTCCTGGGGTACCCTCACACATATTATTCCCTCATTTAGTGGATATTTTCACAAAAAAGTGAAATTTTCAAAAATCCAGAAAATTGGCTGAAAATGACTAAATATCAAGGACTCTTTGGGCGAATTGCTCTGGAACTGAAATCGGAATGCTCACTGACATTTCCCCTATCTGAAAGTCTGATAAACGCCGGAAAAATGACTAAGTCCAAAATAATTTTTTTTTCAACTTTTTTCAATTTTACCCCGTGGGATATATATTCTACCCACACACATTTGGAACTCTCCTGGGGTACCCTCACACATATTATTCCCTCATTTAGTGGATATTTTCACAAAAAAGTGAAATTTTCAAAAATCCAGAAAATTGGCTGAGAATGACTAAATATCAAGGACTCAATGGGCGAATCGCTCTGGAACTGACATCGGAACACTCACTGACATTTCCCCTATCTGAAAGTCTGATAAACGCCGGAAAAATGACTAAGTCCAAAAAAAAATTTGTTCAACTTTTTTCAATTTTACCCCCGTGGGATATATATTCTACCCACACACATTTGGAACTCTCCTGGGGTACCCTCACATATATTATTCCCTCATTTAGTGGATATTTTCACAAAAAAGTGAAATTTTCAAAAATCCAGAAAATTGGCTGAAAATGACTAAATATCAAGGACTCAATGGGCGAATCGCTCTGGAACTGAAATCGGAACGCTCACTGACATTTCCCCTATCTGAAAGTCTGATAAACGCCGGAAAAATGACTAAGTCCAAAAAAAAATTTGTTCAACTTTTTTCAATTTTACCCCGTGGGATATATATTCTACCCACACACATTTCGAACTCTCCTGGGGTACCCTCACACATATTATTCCCTCATTTAGTGGATATTTTCACAAAAAAGTGAAATTTTCAAAAATCCAGAAAATTGGCTGAAAACGACTAAATATCAAGGACTCATTGGGCGAATTGCTCTGGAACTGAAATCGGAATGCTCACTGACATTTCCCCTATCTGAAAGTCTGATAAACGCCGGAAAAATGACTAAGTCCAAAAAAAATTTTTTTCAACTTTTTTCAAATTTACCCCGTGGGATATATATTCTACCGACACACATTTGGAACTCTCCTGGGGTACCCTCACACATATTATTCCCTCATTTAGTGGATATTTTCACAAAAAAGTGAAATTTTCAAAAATCCAGAAAATTGGCTGAAAACGACTAAATATCAAGGACTCATTGGGCGAATTGCTCTGGAACTGAAATCGGAACGCTCATTGACATTTCCCCTATCTGAAAGTCTGATAAACGCCGGAAAAATGACTAAGTCCAAAAAAAATTTTTTTTCAACTTTTTTTCAATTTTACCCCGTGGGATATATATTCTACCCACACACATTTGGAACTCTCCTGGGGTACCCTCACACATATTATTCCCTCATTTAGTGGATATTTTCACAAAAAAGTGAAATTTTCAAAAATCCAGAAAATTGGCTGAAAATGACTAAATATCAAGGACTCAATGGGCGAATCGCTCTGGAACTGAAATCGGAACGCTCACTGACATTTCCCCTATCTGAAAGTCTGATAAACGCCGGAACAATGACTAAGTCCAAAAAAAAATTTGTTCAACTTTTTTCAATTTTACCCCGTGGGATATATATTCTACCCACACACATTTGGAACTCTCCTGGGGTACCCTCACACATATTATTCCCTCATTTAGTGGATATTTTCACAAAAAAGTGAAATTTTCAAAAATCCAGAAAATTGGCTGAAAACGACTAAATATCAAGGACTCATTGGTCGAATTGCTCTGGAACTGAAATCGGAATGCTCACTGACATTTCCCCTATCTGAAAGTCTGATAAACGCCGGAAAAATGACTAAGTCCAAAAAATTTTTTTTTTCAACTTTTTTCAATTTTACCCCGTGGGATATATATTCTACCCACACACATTTGGAACTCTCCTGGGGTACCCTCACACATATTATTCCCTCATTTAGTGGATATTTTCACAAAAAAGTGAAATTTTCAAAAATCCAGAAAATTGGCTGAAAATGACTAAATATCAAGGACTCAATGGGCGAATCGCTCTGGAACTGAAATCGGAACGCTCACTGACATTTCCCCTATCTGAAAGTCTGATAAACGCCGGAAAAATGACTAAGTCCAAAAAAAAATTTGTTCAACTTTTTTCAATTTTACCCCGTGGGATATATATTCTACCCACACACATTTCGAACTCTCCTGGGGTACCCTCACACATATTATTCCCTCATTTAGTGGATATTTTCACAAAAAAGTGAAATTTTCAAAAATCCAGAAAATTGGCTGAAAACGACTAAATATCAAGGACTCATTGGGCGAATCGCTCTGGAACTGAAATCGGAATGCTCACTCACATTTCCCCTATGTGAAAGTCTGATAAACGGCGGAAAAATGACAAGTCCCCAAAAAAATTTTTTTTCAACTTTTTTCAAATTTACCCCCGTGGGATATATATTCTACCCACACACATTTGGAACTCTCCTGGGGTACCCTCACACATATTATTCCCTCATTTAGTGGATATTTTCACAAAAAAGTGAAATTTTCAAAAATCCAGAAAATTGGCTGAAAATGACTAAATATCAAGGACTCTTTGGGCGAATTGCTCTGGAACTGAAATCGGAATGCTCACTGACATTTCCCCTATCTGAAAGTCTGATAAACGCCGGAAAAATGACTAAGTCCAAAAAAAAATTTTTTCAACTTTTTTCAAATTTACCCCGTGGGATATATATTCTACCCACACACATTTGGAACTCTCCTGGGGTACCCTCACACATATTATTCCCTCATTTAGTGGATATTTTCACAAAAAAGTGAAATTTTCAAAAATCCAGAAAATTGGCTGAAAATGACTAAATATCAAGGACTCAATGGGCGAATCGCTCTGGAACTGAAATCGGAACGCTCACTGACATTTCCCCTATCTGAAAGTCTGATAAACGCCGGAAAAATGACTAAGTCCAAAAAAAAATTTGTTCAACTTTTTTCAATTTTACCCCGTGGGATATATATTCTACCCACACACATTTCGAACTCTCCTGGGGTACCCTCACACATATTATTCCCTCATTTAGTGGATATTTTCACAAAAAAGTGAAATTTTCAAAAATCCAGAAAACTGGCTGAAAACGACTAAATATCAAGGACTCATTGGGCGAATTGCTCTGGAACTGAAATCGGAATGCTCACTAACATTTCCCCTATCTGAAAGTCTGATAAACGCCGGAAAAATGACTAAGTCCAAAAAAAATTTTTTTCAACTTTTTTCAAATTTACCCCGTGGGATATATATTCTACCCACACACATTTGGAACTCTCCTGGGGTACCCTCACACATATTATTCCCTCATTTAGTGGATATTTTCACAAAAAAGTGAAATTTTCAAAAATCCAGAAAATTGGCTGAAAACGACTAAATATCAAGGACTCATTGGGCGAATTGCTCTGGAACTGAAATCGGAACGCTCACTGACATTTCCCCTATCTGAAAGTCTGATAAACGCCGGAAAAATGACTAAGTCCAAAAAAAAATTTTTTTCAACTTTTTTTCAATTTTACCCCGTGGGATATATATTCTACCCACACACATTTGGAACTCTCCTGGGGAACCCTCACACATATTATTCCCTCATTTAGTGGATATTTTCACAAAAAAGTGAAATTTTCAAAAATCCAGAAAATTGGCTGAAAATGACTAAATATCAAGGACTCATTGGTCGAATTGCTCTGCAACTGAAATCGGAATGCTCACTGACATTTCCCCTATCTGAAAGTCTGATAAACGCCGGAAAAATGACTAAGTCCAAAAAATTTTTTTTTTCAACTTTTTTCAATTTTACCCCGTGGGATATATATTCTACCCACACACATTTGGAACTCTCCTGGGGTACCCTCACACATATTATTCCCTCATTTAGTGGATATTTTCACAAAAAAGTGAAATTTTCAAAAATCCAGAAAATTGGCTGAAAATGACTAAATATCAAGGACTCTTTGGGCGAATTGCTCTGGAACTGAAATCGGAATGCTCACTGACATTTCCCCTATCTGAAAGTCTGATAAACGCCGGAAAAATGACTAAGTCCAAAAAAAATTTTTTTCAACTTTTTTCAAATTTACCCCGTGGGATATATATTCTACCCACACACATTTGGAACTCTCCTGGGGTACCCTCACACATATTATTCCCTCATTTAGTGGATATTTTCACAAAAAAGTGAAATTTTCAAAAATCCAGAAAATTGGCTGAAAATGACTAAATATCAAGGACTCAATGGGCGAATCGCTCTGGAACTGAAATCGGAACGCTCACTGACATTTCCCCTATCTGAAAGTCTGATAAACGCCGGAAAAATGACTAAGTCCAAAAAAAAATTTGTTCAACTTTTTTCAATTTTACCCCGTGGGATATATATTCTACCCACACACATTTCGAACTCTCCTGGGGTACCCTCACACATATTATTCCCTCATTTAGTGGATATTTTCACAAAAAAGTGAAATTTTCAAAAATCCAGAAAATTGGCTGAAAACGACTAAATATCAAGGACTCATTGGGCGAATTGCTCTGGAACTGAAATCGGAATGCTCACTAACATTTCCCCTATCTGAAAGTCTGATAAACGCCGGAAAAATGACTAAGTCCAAAAAAAATTTTTTTCAACTTTTTTCAAATTTACCCCGTGGGATATATATTCTACCCACACACATTTGGAACTCTCCTGGGGTACCCTCACACATATTATTCCCTCATTTAGTGGATATTTTCACAAAAAAGTGAAATTTTCAAAAATCCAGAAAATTGGCTGAAAACGACTAAATATCAAGGACTCATTGGGCGAATTGCTCTGGAACTGAAATCGGAACGCTCACTGACATTTCCCCTATCTGAAAGTCTGATAAACGCCGGAAAAATGACTAAGTCCAAAAAAAAATTTTTTTCAACTTTTTTTCAATTTTACCCCGTGGGATATATATTCTACCCACACACATTTGGAACTCTCCTGGGGAACCCTCACACATATTATTCCCTCATTTAGTGGATATTTTCACAAAAAAGTGAAATTTTCAAAAATCCAGAAAATTGGCTGAAAATGACTAAATATCAAGGACTCAATGGGCGAATCGCTCTGGAACTGAAATCGGAACGCTCACTGACATTTCCCCTATCTGAAAGTCTGATAAACGCCGGAAAAATGACTAAGTCCAAAAAAAAATTTTTTTCAACTTTTTTTCAATTTTACCCCGTGGGATATATATTCTACCCACACACATTTGGAACTCTCCTGGGGAACCCTCACACATATTATTCCCTCATTTAGTGGATATTTTCACAAAAAAGTGAAATTTTCAAAAATCCAGAAAATTGGCTGAAAATGACTAAATATCAAGGACTCATTGGTCGAATTGCTCTGGAACTGAAATCGGAATGCTCACTGACATTTCCCCTATCTGAAAGTCTGATAAACGCCGGAAAAATGACTAAGTCCAAAAAATTTTTTTTTTCAACTTTTTTCAATTTTACCCCGTGGGATATATATTCTACCCACACACATTTGGAACTCTCCTGGGGTACCCTCACACATATTATTCCCTCATTTAGTGGATATTTTCACAAAAAAGTGAAATTTTCAAAAATCCAGAAAATTGGCTGAAAACGACTAAATATCAAGGACTCAGTGGGCGAATTGCTCTGGAACTGAAATCGGAACGCTCACTGACATTTCCCCTATCTGAAAGTCTGATAAACGGCGGAAAAATGACTAAGTCCAAAAAAAAATTTGTTCAACTTTTTTCAATTTTACCCCCGTGGGATATATATTCTACCCACACACATTTGGAACTCTCCTGGGGTACCCTCACACATATTATTCCCTCATTTAGTGGATATTTTCACAAAAAAGTGAAATTTTCAAAAATCCAGAAAATTGGCTGAAAACGACTAAATATCAAGGACTCATTGGGCGAATTGCTCTGGAACTGAAATCGGAATGCTCACTGACATTTCCCCTATCTGAAAGTCTGATAAACGCCGGAAAAATGACTAAGTCCAAAAAAAATTTTTTTCAACTTTTTTCAAATTTACCCCGTGGGATATATATTCTACCGACACACATTTGGAACTCTCCTGGGGTACCCTCACACATATTATTCCCTCATTTAGTGGATATTTTCACAAAAAAGTGAAATTTTCAAAAATCCAGAAAATTGGCTGAAAACGACTAAATATCAAGGACTCATTGGGCGAATTGCTCTGGAACTGAAATCGGAACGCTCATTGACATTTCCCCTATCTGAAAGTCTGATAAACGCCGGAAAAATGACTAAGTCCAAAAAAAATTTTTTTTCAACTTTTTTTCAATTTTACCCCGTGGGATATATATTCTACCCACACACATTTGGAACTCTCCTGGGGTACCCTCACACATATTATTCCCTCATTTAGTGGATATTTTCACAAAAAAGTGAAATTTTCAAAAATCCAGAAAATTGGCTGAAAATGACTAAATATCAAGGACTCAATGGGCGAATCGCTCTGGAACTGAAATCGGAACGCTCACTGACATTTCCCCTATCTGAAAGTCTGATAAACGCCGGAACAATGACTAAGTCCAAAAAAAAATTTGTTCAACTTTTTTCAATTTTACCCCGTGGGATATATATTCTACCCACACACATTTGGAACTCTCCTGGGGTACCCTCACACATATTATTCCCTCATTTAGTGGATATTTTCACAAAAAAGTGAAATTTTCAAAAATCCAGAAAATTGGCTGAAAACGACTAAATATCAAGGACTCATTGGTCGAATTGCTCTGGAACTGAAATCGGAATGCTCACTGACATTTCCCCTATCTGAAAGTCTGATAAACGCCGGAAAAATGACTAAGTCCAAAAAATTTTTTTTTTCAACTTTTTTCAATTTTACCCCGTGGGATATATATTCTACCCACACACATTTCGAACTCTCCTGGGGTACCCTCACACATATTATTCCCTCATTTAGTGGATATTTTCACAAAAAAGTGAAATTTTCAAAAATCCAGAAAATTGGCTGAAAACGACTAAATATCAAGGACTCATTGGGCGAATCGCTCTGGAACTGAAATCGGAATGCTCACTCACATTTCCCCTATGTGAAAGTCTGATAAACGGCGGAAAAATGACAAGTCCCCAAAAAAATTTTTTTTCAACTTTTTTCAAATTTACCCCCGTGGGATATATATTCTACCCACACACATTTGGAACTCTCCTGGGGTACCCTCACACATATTATTCCCTCATTTAGTGGATATTTTCACAAAAAAGTGAAATTTTCAAAAATCCAGAAAATTGGCTGAAAATGACTAAATATCAAGGACTCTTTGGGCGAATTGCTCTGGAACTGAAATCGGAATGCTCACTGACATTTCCCCTATCTGAAAGTCTGATAAACGCCGGAAAAATGACTAAGTCCAAAAAAAAATTTTTTCAACTTTTTTCAAATTTACCCCGTGGGATATATATTCTACCCACACACATTTGGAACTCTCCTGGGGTACCCTCACACATATTATTCCCTCATTTAGTGGATATTTTCACAAAAAAGTGAAATTTTCAAAAATCCAGAAAATTGGCTGAAAATGACTAAATATCAAGGACTCAATGGGCGAATCGCTCTGGAACTGAAATCGGAACGCTCACTGACATTTCCCCTATCTGAAAGTCTGATAAACGCCGGAAAAATGACTAAGTCCAAAAAAAAATTTGTTCAACTTTTTTCAATTTTACCCCGTGGGATATATATTCTACCCACACACATTTCGAACTCTCCTGGGGTACCCTCACACATATTATTCCCTCATTTAGTGGATATTTTCACAAAAAAGTGAAATTTTCAAAAATCCAGAAAACTGGCTGAAAACGACTAAATATCAAGGACTCATTGGGCGAATTGCTCTGGAACTGAAATCGGAATGCTCACTAACATTTCCCCTATCTGAAAGTCTGATAAACGCCGGAAAAATGACTAAGTCCAAAAAAAATTTTTTTCAACTTTTTTCAAATTTACCCCGTGGGATATATATTCTACCCACACACATTTGGAACTCTCCTGGGGTACCCTCACACATATTATTCCCTCATTTATTGGATATTTTCACAAAAACGTGAAATTTTCAAAAATCCAGAAAATTGGCTGAAAACGACTAAATATCAAGGACTCATTGGGCGAATTGCTCTGGAACTGAAATCGGAACGCTCACTGACATTTCCCCTATCTGAAAGTCTGATAAACGCCGGAAAAATGACTAAGTCCAAAAAAAAATTTTTTTCAACTTTTTTTCAATTTTACCCCGTGGGATATATATTCTACCCACACACATTTGGAACTCTCCTGGGGAACCCTCACACATATTATTCCCTCATTTAGTGGATATTTTCACAAAAAAGTGAAATTTTCAAAAATCCAGAAAATTGGCTGAAAATGACTAAATATCAAGGACTCATTGGTCGAATTGCTCTGCAACTGAAATCGGAATGCTCACTGACATTTCCCCTATCTGAAAGTCTGATAAACGCCGGAAAAATGACTAAGTCCAAAAAATTTTTTTTTTCAACTTTTTTCAATTTTACCCCGTGGGATATATATTCTACCCACACACATTTGGAACTCTCCTGGGGTACCCTCACACATATTATTCCCTCATTTAGTGGATATTTTCACAAAAAAGTGAAATTTTCAAAAATCCAGAAAATTGGCTGAAAATGACTAAATATCAAGGACTCTTTGGGCGAATTGCTCTGGAACTGAAATCGGAATGCTCACTGACATTTCCCCTATCTGAAAGTCTGATAAACGCCGGAAAAATGACTAAGTCCAAAAAAAATTTTTTTCAACTTTTTTCAAATTTACCCCGTGGGATATATATTCTACCCACACACATTTGGAACTCTCCTGGGGTACCCTCACACATATTATTCCCTCATTTAGTGGATATTTTCACAAAAAAGTGAAATTTTCAAAAATCCAGAAAATTGGCTGAAAATGACTAAATATCAAGGACTCAATGGGCGAATCGCTCTGGAACTGAAATCGGAACGCTCACTGACATTTCCCCTATCTGAAAGTCTGATAAACGCCGGAAAAATGACTAAGTCCAAAAAAAAATTTGTTCAACTTTTTTCAATTTTACCCCGTGGGATATATATTCTACCCACACACATTTCGAACTCTCCTGGGGTACCCTCACACATATTATTCCCTCATTTAGTGGATATTTTCACAAAAAAGTGAAATTTTCAAAAATCCAGAAAATTGGCTGAAAACGACTAAATATCAAGGACTCATTGGGCGAATTGCTCTGGAACTGAAATCGGAATGCTCACTAACATTTCCCCTATCTGAAAGTCTGATAAACGCCGGAAAAATGACTAAGTCCAAAAAAAATTTTTTTCAACTTTTTTCAAATTTACCCCGTGGGATATATATTCTACCCACACACATTTGGAACTCTCCTGGGGTACCCTCACACATATTATTCCCTCATTTAGTGGATATTTTCACAAAAAAGTGAAATTTTCAAAAATCCAGAAAATTGGCTGAAAACGACTAAATATCAAGGACTCATTGGGCGAATTGCTCTGGAACTGAAATCGGAACGCTCACTGACATTTCCCCTATCTGAAAGTCTGATAAACGCCGGAAAAATGACTAAGTCCAAAAAAAAATTTTTTTCAACTTTTTTTCAATTTTACCCCGTGGGATATATATTCTACCCACACACATTTGGAACTCTCCTGGGGAACCCTCACACATATTATTCCCTCATTTAGTGGATATTTTCACAAAAAAGTGAAATTTTCAAAAATCCAGAAAATTGGCTGAAAATGACTAAATATCAAGGACTCAATGGGCGAATCGCTCTGGAACTGAAATCGGAACGCTCACTGACATTTCCCCTATCTGAAAGTCTGATAAACGCCGGAAAAATGACTAAGTCCAAAAAAAAATTTTTTTCAACTTTTTTTCAATTTTACCCCGTGGGATATATATTCTACCCACACACATTTGGAACTCTCCTGGGGAACCCTCACACATATTATTCCCTCATTTAGTGGATATTTTCACAAAAAAGTGAAATTTTCAAAAATCCAGAAAATTGGCTGAAAATGACTAAATATCAAGGACTCATTGGTCGAATTGCTCTGGAACTGAAATCGGAATGCTCACTGACATTTCCCCTATCTGAAAGTCTGATAAACGCCGGAAAAATGACTAAGTCCAAAAAATTTTTTTTTTCAACTTTTTTCAATTTTACCCCGTGGGATATATATTCTACCCACACACATTTGGAACTCTCCTGGGGTACCCTCACACATATTATTCCCTCATTTAGTGGATATTTTCACAAAAAAGTGAAATTTTCAAAAATCCAGAAAATTGGCTGAAAACGACTAAATATCAAGGACTCAGTGGGCGAATTGCTCTGGAACTGAAATCGGAACGCTCACTGACATTTCCCCTATCTGAAAGTCTGATAAACGGCGGAAAAATGACTAAGTCCAAAAAAAAATTTGTTCAACTTTTTTCAATTTTACCCCCGTGGGATATATATTCTACCCACACACATTTGGAACTCTCCTGGGGTACCCTCACACATATTATTCCCTCATTTAGTGGATATTTTCACAAAAAAGTGAAATTTTCAAAAATCCAGAAAATTGGCTGAAAACGACTAAATATCAAGGACTCAGTGGGCGAATTGCTCTGGAACTGAAATCGGAACGCTCACTGACATTTCCCCTATCTGAAAGTCTGATAAACGGCGGAAAAATGACTAAGTCCAAAAAAAATTTTTTTTCAACTTTTTTTCAATTTTACCCCGTGGGATATATATTCTACCCACACACATTTGGAACTCTCCTGGGGAACCCTCACACATATTATTCCCTCATTTAGTGGATATTTTCACAAAAAAAGTGAAATTTTCCAAAATCCAGAAAATTGGCTGAAAATGACTAAATATCAAGGACTCAATGGGCGAATCGCTCTGGAACTGAAATCGGAACACTCACTGACATTTCCCCTATCTGAAAGTCTGATAAACGCCGGAAAAATGACTAAGTCCAAAAAAAAATTTGTTCAACTTTTTTCAATTTTACCCCCGTGGGATATATATTCTACCCACACACATTTGGAACTCTCCTGGGGTACCCTCACACATATTATTCCCTCATTTAGTGGATATTTTCACAAAAAAGTGAAATTTTCAAAAATCCAGAAAATTGGCTGAAAATGACTAAATATCAAGGACTCAATGGGCGAATCGCTCTGGAACTGAAATCGGAACGCTCACTGACATTTCCCCTATCTGAAAGTCTGATAAACGCTGGAAAAATGACTAAGTCCAAAAAAAAATTTGTTCAACTTTTTTCAATTTTACCCCGTGGGATATATATTCTACCCACAAACATTTCGAACTCTCCTGGGGTACCCTCACACATATTATTCCCTCATTTAGTGGATATTTTCACAAAAAAGTGAAATTTTCAAAAATCCAGAAAATTGGCTGAAAACGACTAAATATCAAGGACTCATTGGGCGAATTGCTCTGGAACTGAAATCGGAATGCTCACTGACATTTCCCCTATCTGAAAGTCTGATAAACGCCGGAAAAATGACTAAGTCCAAAAAAAATTTTTTTTCAACTTTTTTCAATTTTACCTTGTGGGATATATATTCTACCCACACACATTTGGAACTCTCCTGGGGAACCCTCACACATATTATTCCCTCATTTAGTGGATATTTTCACAAAAAAGTGAAATTTTCAAAAATCCAGAAAATTGGCTGAAAATGACTAAATATCAAGGACTCAATGGGCGAATCGCTCTGGAACTGAAATCGGAACGCTCACTGACATTTCCCCTATCTGAAAGTCTGATAAACGCCGGAAAAATGACTAAGTCCAAAAAAAAATTTGTTCAACTTTTTTCAATTTTACCCCCGTGGGATATATATTCTACCCACACACATTTGGAACTCTCCTGGGGAACCCTCACACATATTATTCCCTCATTTAGTGGATATTTTCACAAAAAAGTGAAATTTTCAAAAATCCAGAAAATTGGCTGAAAATGACTAAATATCAAGGACTCAATGGGCGAATCGCTCTGGAACTGACATCGGAACGCTCACTGACATTTCCCCTATCTGAAAGTCTGATAAACGCCGGAAAAATGACTAAGTCCAAAAAAATTTTTTTTCAACTTTTTTCAATTTTACCTTGTGGGATATATATTCTACCCACACACATTTGGAACTCTCCTGGGGTACCCTCACACATATTATTCCCTCATTTAGTGGATATTTTCACAAAAAAGTGAAATTTTCAAAAATCCAGAAAATTGGCTGAAAACGACTAAATATCAAGGACTCATTGGTCGAATTGCTCTGGAACTGAAATCGGAATGCTCACTGACATTTCCCCTATCTGAAAGTCTGATAAACGCCGGAAAAATGACTAAGTCCAAAAAATTTTTTTTTTCAACTTTTTTCAATTTTACCCCGTGGGATATATCTTCTACCCACACACATTTGGAACTCTCCTGGGGTACCCTCACACATATTATTCCCTCATTTAGTGGATATTTTCACAAAAAAGTGAAATTTTCAAAAATCCAGAAAATTGGCTGAAAATGACTAAATATCAAGGACTCAATGGGCGAATCGCTCTGGAACTGAAATCGGAACGCTCACTGACATTTCCCCTATCTGAAAGTCTGATAAACGCCAGAAAAATGACTAAGTCCAAAAAAAAATTTGTTCAACTTTTTTCAATTTTACCCCGTGGGATATATATTCTACCCACACACATTTCGAACTCTCCTGGGGTACCCTCACACATATTATTCCCTCATTTAGTGGATATTTTCACAAAAAAGTGAAATTTTCAAAAATCCAGAAAATTGGCTGAAAACGACTAAATATCAAGGACTCATTGGGCGAATTGCTCTGGAACTGAAATCGGAATGCTCACTGACATTTCCCCTATCTGAAAGTCTGATAAACGCCGGAAAAATGACTAAGTCCAAAAAAAATTTTTTTCAACTTTTTTCAAATTTACCCCGTGGGATATATATTCTACCCACACACATTTGGAATTCTCCTGGGGTACCCTCACACATATTATTCCCTCATTTAGTGGATATTTTCACAAAAAAGTGAAATTTTCAAAAATCCAGAAAATTGGCTGAAAACGACTAAATATCAAGGACTCATTGGGCGAATCGCTCTGGAACTGAAATCGGAATGCTCACTCACATTTCCCCTATGTGAAAGTCTGATAAACGGCGGAAAAATGACAAGTCCCCAAAAAAAATTTTTTTCAACTTTTTTCAAATTTACCCCCGTGGGATATATATTTTACCCACACACATTTGGAACTCTCCTGGGGTACCCTCACACATATTATTCCCTCATTTAGTGGATATTTTCACAAAAAAGTGAAATTTTCAAAAATCCAGAAAATTGGCTGAAAATGACTAAATATCAAGGACTCTTTGGGCGAATTGCTCTGGAACTGAAATCGGAATGCTCACTGACATTTCCCCTATCTGAAAGTCTGATAAACGCCGGAAAAATGACTAAGTCCAAAAAAAAATTTTTTTCAACTTTTTTTCAATTTTACCCCGTGGGATATATATTCTACCCACACACATTTGGAACTCTCCTGGGGAACCCTCACACATATTATTCCCTCATTTAGTGGATATTTTCACAAAAAAGTGAAATTTTCAAAAATCCAGAAAATTGGCTGAAAATGACTAAATATCAAGGACTCAATGGGCGAATCGCTCTGGAACTGAAATCGGAACGCTCACTGACATTTCCCCTATCTGAAAGTCTGATAAACGCCAGAAAAATGACTAAGTCCAAAAAAAAATTTTTTTCAACTTTTTTTCAATTTTACCCCGTGGGATATATATTCTACCCACACACATTTGGAACTCTCCTGGGGAACCCTCACACATATTATTCCCTCATTTAGTGGATATTTTCACAAAAAAGTGAAATTTTCAAAAATCCAGAAAATTGGCTGAAAATGACTAAATATCAAGGACTCATTGGTCGAATTGCTCTGGAACTGAAATCGGAATGCTCACTGACATTTCCCCTATCTGAAAGTCTGATAAACGCCGGAAAAATGACTAAGTCCAAAAAATTTTTTTTTTCAACTTTTTTCAATTTTACCCCGTGGGATATATATTCTACCCACACACATTTGGAACTCTCCTGGGGTACCCTCACACATATTATTCCCTCATTTAGTGGATATTTTCACAAAAAAGTGAAATTTTCAAAAATCCAGAAAATTGGCTGAAAATGACTAAATATCAAGGACTCTTTGGGCGAATTGCTCTGGAACTGAAATCGGAATGCTCACTGACATTTCCCCTATCTGAAAGTCTGATAAACGCCGGAAAAATGACTAAGTCCAAAAAAAATTTTTTTCAACTTTTTTCAAATTTACCCCGTGGGATATATATTCTACCCACACACATTTGGAACTCTCCTGGGGTACCCTCACACATATTATTCCCTCATTTAGTGGATATTTTCACAAAAAAGTGAAATTTTCAAAAATCCAGAAAATTGGCTGAAAATGACTAAATATCAAGGACTCAATGGGCGAATCGCTCTGGAACTGAAATCGGAACGCTCACTGACATTTCCCCTATCTGAAAGTCTGATAAACGCCGGAAAAATGACTAAGTCCAAAAAAAAATTTGTTCAACTTTTTTCAATTTTACCCCGTGGGATATATATTCTACCCACACACATTTCGAACTCTCCTGGGGTACCCTCACACATATTATTCCCTCATTTAGTGGATATTTTCACAAAAAAGTGAAATTTTCAAAAATCCAGAAAATTGGCTGAAAACGACTAAATATAAAGGACTCATTGGGCGAATTGCTCTGGAACTGAAATCGGAATGCTCACTAACATTTCCCCTATCTGAAAGTCTGATAAACGCCGGAAAAATGACTAAGTCCAAAAAAAATTTTTTTCAACTTTTTTCAAATTTACCCCGTGGGATATATATTCTACCCACACACATTTGGAACTCTCCTGGGGTACCCTCACACATATTATTCCCTCATTTAGTGGATATTTTCACAAAAAAGTGAAATTTTCAAAAATCCAGAAAATTGGCTGAAAACGACTAAATATCAAGGACTCATTGGGCGAATTGCTCTGGAACTGAAATCGGAACGCTCACTGACATTTCCCCTATCTGAAAGTCTGATAAACGCCGGAAAAATGACTAAGTCCAAAAAAAAATTTTTTTCAACTTTTTTTCAATTTTACCCCGTGGGATATATATTCTACCCACACACATTTGGAACTCTCCTGGGGAACCCTCACACATATTATTCCCTCATTTAGTGGATATTTTCACAAAAAAGTGAAATTTTCAAAAATCCAGAAAATTGGCTGAAAATGACTAAATATCAAGGACTCATTGGTCGAATTGCTCTGGAACTGAAATCGGAATGCTCACTGACATTTCCCCTATCTGAAAGTCTGATAAACGCCGGAAAAATGACTAAGTCCAAAAAAAAATTTTTTTTAACTTTTTTTCAATTTTACCCCGTGGGATATATATTCTACCCACACACATTTGGAACTCTCCTGGGGAACCCTCACACATATTATTCCCTCATTTAGTGGATATTTTCACAAAAAAGTGAAATTTTCAAAAATCCAGAAAATTGGCTGAAAATGACTAAATATCAAGGACTCAATGGGCGAATCGCTCTGGAACTGAAATCGGAACGCTCACTGACATTTCCCCTATCTGAAAGTCTGATAAACGCCGGAAAAATGACTAAGTCCAAAAAAAAATTTTTTTCAACTTTTTTTCAATTTTACCCCGTGGGATATATATTCTACCCACACACATTTGGAACTCTCCTGGGGAACCCTCACACATATTATTCCCTCATTTAGTGGATATTTTCACAAAAAAGTGAAATTTTCAAAAATCCAGAAAATTGGCTGAAAATGACTAAATATCAAGGACTCATTGGTCGAATTGCTCTGGAACTGAAATCGGAATGCTCACTGACATTTCCCCTATCTGAAAGTCTGATAAACGCCGGAAAAATGACTAAGTCCAAAAAATTTTTTTTTTCAACTTTTTTCAATTTTACCCCGTGGGATATATATTCTACCCACACACATTTGGAACTCTCCTGGGGTACCCTCACACATATTATTCCCTCAATTAGTGGATATTTTCACAAAAAAGTGAAATTTTCAAAAATCCAGAAAATTGGCTGAAAACGACTAAATATCAAGGACTCAGTGGGCGAATTGCTCTGGAACTGAAATCGGAATGCTCACTGACATTTCCCCTATCTGAAAGTCTGATAAACGGCGGAAAAATGACTAAGTCCAAAAAAAAATTTGTTCAACTTTTTTCAATTTTACCCCCGTGGGATATATATTCTACCCACACACATTTGGAACTCTCCTGGGGTACCCTCACACATATTATTCCCTCATTTAGTGGATATTTTCACAAAAAAGTGAAATTTTCAAAAATCCAGAAAATTGGCTGAAAACGACTAAATATCAAGGACTCAGTGGGCGAATTGCTCTGGAACTGAAATCGGAACGCTCACTGACATTTCCCCTATCTGAAAGTCTGATAAACGGCGGAAAAATGACTAAGTCCAAAAAAAATTTTTTTTCAACTTTTTTTCAATTTTACCCCGTGGGATATATATTCTACCCACACACATTTGGAACTCTCCTGGGGAACCCTCACACATATTATTCCCTCATTTAGTGGATATTTTCACAAAAAAAGTGAAATTTTCCAAAATCCAGAAAATTGGCTGAAAATGACTAAATATCAAGGACTCAATGGGCGAATCGCTCTGGAACTGAAATCGGAACACTCACTGACATTTCCCCTATCTGAAAGTCTGATAAACGCCGGAAAAATGACTAAGTCCAAAAAAAAATTTGTTCAACTTTTTTCAATTTTACCCCCGTGGGATATATATTCTACCCACACACATTTGGAACTCTCCTGGGGTACCCTCACACATATTATTCCCTCATTTAGTGGATATTTTCACAAAAAAGTGAAATTTTCAAAAATCCAGAAAATTGGCTGAAAATGACTAAATATCAAGGACTCAATGGGCGAATCGCTCTGGAACTGAAATCGGAACGCTCACTGACATTTCCCCTATCTGAAAGTCTGATAAACGCTGGAAAAATGACTAAGTCCAAAAAAAAATTTGTTCAACTTTTTTCAATTTTACCCCGTGGGATATATATTCTACCCACAAACATTTCGAACTCTCCTGGGGTACCCTCACACATATTATTCCCTCATTTAGTGGATATTTTCACAAAAAAGTGAAATTTTCAAAAATCCAGAAAATTGGCTGAAAACGACTAAATATCAAGGACTCATTGGGCGAATTGCTCTGGAACTGAAATCGGAATGCTCACTGACATTTCCCCTATCTGAAAGTCTGATAAACGCCGGAAAAATGACTAAGTCCAAAAAAAATTTTTTTTCAACTTTTTTCAATTTTACCTTGTGGGATATATATTCTACCCACACACATTTGGAACTCTCCTGGGGAACCCTCACACATATTATTCCCTCATTTAGTGGATATTTTCACAAAAAAGTGAAATTTTCAAAAATCCAGAAAATTGGCTGAAAATGACTAAATATCAAGGACTCAATGGGCGAATCGCTCTGGAACTGAAATCGGAACGCTCACTGACATTTCCCCTATCTGAAAGTCTGATAAACGCCGGAAAAATGACTAAGTCCAAAAAAAAATTTCTTCAACTTTTTTCAATTTTACCCCCGTGGGATATATATTCTACCCACACACATTTGGAACTCTCCTGGGGAACCCTCACACATATTATTCCCTCATTTAGTGGATATTTTCACAAAAAAGTGAAATTTTCAAAAATCCAGAAAATTGGCTGAAAATGACTAAATATCAAGGACTCAATGGGCGAATCGCTCTGGAACTGACATCGGAACGCTCACTGACATTTCCCCTATCTGAAAGTCTGATAAACGCCGGAAAAATGACTAAGTCCAAAAAAATTTTTTTTCAACTTTTTTCAATTTTACCTTGTGGGATATATATTCTACCCACACACATTTGGAACTCTCCTGGGGTACCCTCACACATATTATTCCCTCATTTAGTGGATATTTTCACAAAAAAGTGAAATTTTCAAAAATCCAGAAAATTGGCTGAAAACGACTAAATATCAAGGACTCATTGGTCGAATTGCTCTGGAACTGAAATCGGAATGCTCACTGACATTTCCCCTATCTGAAAGTCTGATAAACGCCGGAAAAATGACTAAGTCCAAAAAATTTTTTTTTTCAACTTTTTTCAATTTTACCCCGTGGGATATATCTTCTACCCACACACATTTGGAACTCTCCTGGGGTACCCTCACACATATTATTCCCTCATTTAGTGGATATTTTCACAAAAAAGTGAAATTTTCAAAAATCCAGAAAATTGGCTGAAAATGACTAAATATCAAGGACTCAATGGGCGAATCGCTCTGGAACTGAAATCGGAACGCTCACTGACATTTCCCCTATCTGAAAGTCTGATAAACGCCAGAAAAATGACTAAGTCCAAAAAAAAATTTGTTCAACTTTTTTCAATTTTACCCCGTGGGATATATATTCTACCCACACACATTTCGAACTCTCCTGGGGTACCCTCACACATATTATTCCCTCATTTAGTGGATATTTTCACAAAAAAGTGAAATTTTCAAAAATCCAGAAAATTGGCTGAAAACGACTAAATATCAAGGACTCATTGGGCGAATTGCTCTGGAACTGAAATCGGAATGCTCACTGACATTTCCCCTATCTGAAAGTCTGATAAACGCCGGAAAAATGACTAAGTCCAAAAAAAATTTTTTTCAACTTTTTTCAAATTTACCCCGTGGGATATATATTCTACCCACACACATTTGGAATTCTCCTGGGGTACCCTCACACATATTATTCCCTCATTTAGTGGATATTTTCACAAAAAAGTGAAATTTTCAAAAATCCAGAAAATTGGCTGAAAATGACTAAATATCAAGGACTCAATGGGCGAATCGCTCTGGAACTGAAATCGGAACGCTCACTGACATTTCCCCTATCTGAAAGTCTGATAAACGCTGGAAAAATGACTAAGTCCAAAAAAAAATTTGTTCAACTTTTTTCAATTTTACCCCGTGGGATATATATTCTACCCACAAACATTTCGAACTCTCCTGGGGTACCCTCACACATATTATTCCCTCATTTAGTGGATATTTTCACAAAAAAGTGAAATTTTCAAAAATCCAGAAAATTGGCTGAAAACGACTAAATATCAAGGACTCATTGGGCGAATTGCTCTGGAACTGAAATCGGAATGCTCACTGACATTTCCCCTATCTGAAAGTCTGATAAACGCCGGAAAAATGACTAAGTCCAAAAAAAATTTTTTTTCAACTTTTTTCAATTTTACCTTGTGGGATATATATTCTACCCACACACATTTGGAACTCTCCTGGGGAACCCTCACACATATTATTCCCTCATTTAGTGGATATTTTCACAAAAAAGTGAAATTTTCAAAAATCCAGAAAATTGGCTGAAAATGACTAAATATCAAGGACTCAATGGGCGAATCGCTCTGGAACTGAAATCGGAACGCTCACTGACATTTCCCCTATCTGAAAGTCTGATAAACGCCGGAAAAATGACTAAGTCCAAAAAAAAATTTCTTCAACTTTTTTCAATTTTACCCCCGTGGGATATATATTCTACCCACACACATTTGGAACTCTCCTGGGGAACCCTCACACATATTATTCCCTCATTTAGTGGATATTTTCACAAAAAAGTGAAATTTTCAAAAATCCAGAAAATTGGCTGAAAATGACTAAATATCAAGGACTCAATGGGCGAATCGCTCTGGAACTGACATCGGAACGCTCACTGACATTTCCCCTATCTGAAAGTCTGATAAACGCCGGAAAAATGACTAAGTCCAAAAAAATTTTTTTTCAACTTTTTTCAATTTTACCTTGTGGGATATATATTCTACCCACACACATTTGGAACTCTCCTGGGGTACCCTCACACATATTATTCCCTCATTTAGTGGATATTTTCACAAAAAAGTGAAATTTTCAAAAATCCAGAAAATTGGCTGAAAACGACTAAATATCAAGGACTCATTGGTCGAATTGCTCTGGAACTGAAATCGGAATGCTCACTGACATTTCCCCTATCTGAAAGTCTGATAAACGCCGGAAAAATGACTAAGTCCAAAAAATTTTTTTTTTCAACTTTTTTCAATTTTACCCCGTGGGATATATCTTCTACCCACACACATTTGGAACTCTCCTGGGGTACCCTCACACATATTATTCCCTCATTTAGTGGATATTTTCACAAAAAAGTGAAATTTTCAAAAATCCAGAAAATTGGCTGAAAATGACTAAATATCAAGGACTCAATGGGCGAATCGCTCTGGAACTGAAATCGGAACGCTCACTGACATTTCCCCTATCTGAAAGTCTGATAAACGCCAGAAAAATGACTAAGTCCAAAAAAAAATTTGTTCAACTTTTTTCAATTTTACCCCGTGGGATATATATTCTACCCACACACATTTCGAACTCTCCTGGGGTACCCTCACACATATTATTCCCTCATTTAGTGGATATTTTCACAAAAAAGTGAAATTTTCAAAAATCCAGAAAATTGGCTGAAAACGACTAAATATCAAGGACTCATTGGGCGAATTGCTCTGGAACTGAAATCGGAATGCTCACTGACATTTCCCCTATCTGAAAGTCTGATAAACGCCGGAAAAATGACTAAGTCCAAAAAAAATTTTTTTCAACTTTTTTCAAATTTACCCCGTGGGATATATATTCTACCCACACACATTTGGAATTCTCCTGGGGTACCCTCACACATATTATTCCCTCATTTAGTGGATATTTTCACAAAAAAGTGAAATTTTCAAAAATCCAGAAAATTGGCTGAAAACGACTAAATATCAAGGACTCATTGGGCGAATCGCTCTGGAACTGAAATCGGAATGCTCACTCACATTTCCCCTATGTGAAAGTCTGATAAACGGCGGAAAAATGACAAGTCCCCAAAAAAAATTTTTTTCAACTTTTTTCAAATTTACCCCCGTGGGATATATATTTTACCCACACACATTTGGAACTCTCCTGGGGTACCCTCACACATATTATTCCCTCATTTAGTGGATATTTTCACAAAAAAGTGAAATTTTCAAAAATCCAGAAAATTGGCTGAAAATGACTAAATATCAAGGACTCTTTGGGCGAATTGCTCTGGAACTGAAATCGGAATGCTCACTGACATTTCCCCTATCTGAAAGTCTGATAAACGCCGGAAAAATGACTAAGTCCAAAAAAATTTTTTTTTCAACTTTTTTCAATTTTACCCCGTGGGATATATATTCTACCCACACACATTTGGAACTCTCCTGGGGTACCCTCACACATATTATTCCCTCATTTAGTGGATATTTTCACAAAAAAGTGAAATTTTCAAAAATCCAGAAAATTGGCTGAAAATGACTAAATATCAAGGACTCAATGGGCGAATCGCTCTGGAACTGACATCGGAACACTCACTGACATTTCACCTATCTGAAAGTCTGATAAACGCCGGAAAAATGACTAAGTCCAAAAAAAAATTTGTTCAACTTTTTTCAATTTTACCCCCGTGGGATATATATTCTACCCACACACATTTGGAACTCTCCTGGGGTACCCTCACATATATTATTCCCTCATTTAGTGGATATTTTCACAAAAAAGTGAAATTTTCAAAAATCCAGAAAATTGGCTGAAAATGACTAAATATCAAGGACTCAATGGGCGAATCGCTCTGGAACTGAAATCGGAACGCTCACTGACATTTCCCCTATCTGAAAGTCTGATAAACGCCGGAAAAATGACTAAGTCCAAAAAAAAATTTGTTCAACTTTTTTCAATTTTACCCCGTGGGATATATATTCTACCCACACACATTTCGAACTCTCCTGGGGTACCCTCACACATATTATTCCCTCATTTAGTGGATATTTTCACAAAAAAGTGAAATTTTCAAAAATCCAGAAAATTGGCTGAAAACGACTAAATATCAAGGACTCATTGGGCGAATTGCTCTTGAACTGAAATCGGAACGCTCACTGACATTTCCCCTATCTGAAAGTCTGATAAATGCCGGAAAAATGACTAAGTCCAAAAAAAATTTTTTTTCAACTTTTTTTCAATTTTACCCCGTGGGATATATATTCTACCCACACACATTTGGAACTCTCCTGGGGTACCCTCACACATATTATTCCCTCATTTAGTGGATATTTTCACAAAAAAGTGAAATTTTCAAAAATCCAGAAAATTGGCTGAAAATGACTAAATATCAAGGACTCAATGGGCGAATCGCTATGGAACTGAAATCGGAACGCTCACTGACATTTCCCCTATCTGAAAGTCTGATAAACGCCGGAAAAATGACTAAGTCCAAAAAAAAATTTGTTCAACTTTTTTCAATTTTACCCCGTGGGATATATATTCTACCCACACACATTTCGAACTCTCCTGGGGTACCCTCACACATATTATTCCCTCATTTAGTGGATATTTTCACAAAAAAGTGAAATTTTCAAAAATCCAGAAAATTGGCTGAAAACGACTAAATATCAAGGACTCATTGGGCGAATTGCTCTGGAACTGAAATCGGAATGCTCACTGACATTTCCCCTATCTGAAAGTCTGATAAACGCCGGAAAAATGACTAAGTCCAAAAAAAATTTTTTTCAACTTTTTTCAAATTTACCCCGTGGGATATATATTCTACCCACACACATTTGGAACTCTCCTGGGATACCCTCACACATATTATTCCCTCATTTAGTGGATATTTTCACAAAAAAGTGAAATTTTCAAAAATCCAGAAAATTGGCTGAAAACGACTAAATATCAAGGACTCATTGGGCGAATTGCTCTGGAACTGAAATCGGAACGCTCACTGACATTTCCCCTATCTGAAAGTCTGATAAATGCCGGAAAAATGACTAAGTCCAAAAAAAATTTTTTTTCAACTTTTTTTCAATTTTACCCCGTGGGATATATATTCTACCCACACACATTTGGAACTCTCCTGGGGTACCCTCACACATATTATTCCCTCATTTAGTGGATATTTTCACAAAAAAGTGAAATTTTCAAAAATCCAGAAAATTGGCTGAAAATGACTAAATATCAAGGACTCAATGGGCGAATCGCTCTAGAACTGAAATCGGAACGCTCACTGACATTTCCCCTATCTGAAAGTCTGATAAACGCCGGAAAAATGACTAAGTCCAAAAAAAAATTTGTTCAACTTTTTTCAATTTTACCCCGTGGGATATATATTCTACCCACACACATTTCGAACTCTCCTGGGGTACCCTCACACATATTATTCCCTCATTTAGTGGATATTTTCACAAAAAAGTGAAATTTTCAAAAATCCAGAAAATTGGCTGAAAACGACTAAATATCAAGGACTCATTGGGCGAATTGCTCTGGAACTGAAATCGGAATGCTCACTAACATTTCCCCTATCTGAAAGTCTGATAAACGCCGGAAAAATGACTAAGTCCAAAAAAAATTTTTTTCAACTTTTTTCAAATTTACCCCGTGGGATATATATTCTACCCACACACATTTGGAACTCTCCTGGGGTACCCTCACACATATTATTCCCTCATTTAGTGGATATTTTCACAAAAAAGTGAAATTTTCAAAAATCCAGAAAATTGTCTGAAAACGACTAAATATCAAGGACTCATTGGGCGAATTGCTCTGGAACTGAAATCGGAACGCTCACTGACATTTCCCCTATCTGAAAGTCTGATAAACGCCGGAAAAATGACTAAGTCCAAAAAAAAATTTTTTTCAACTTTTTTTCAATTTTACCCCGTGGGATATATATTCTACCCACACACATTTGGAACTCTCCTGGGGAACCATCACACATTTTATTCCCTCATTTAGTGGATATTTTCACAAAAAAGTGAAATTTTCAAAAATCCAGAAAATTGGCTGAAAACGACTAAATATCAAGGACTCATTGGTCGAATTGCTCTGGAACTGAAATCGGAATGCTCACTGACATTTCCCCTATCTGAAAGTCTGATAAACGCCGGAAAAATGACTAAGTCCAAAAAATTTTTTTTTTCAACTTTTTTCAATTTTACCCCGTGGGATATATATTCTACCCACACACATTTGGAACTCTCCTGGGGTACCCTCACACATATTATTCCCTCATTTAGTGGATATTTTCACAAAAAAGTGAAATTTTCAAAAATCCAGAAAATTGGCTGAAAATGACTAAATATCAAGGACTCAATGGGCGAATCGCTCTGGAACTGAAATCGGAACGCTCACTGACATTTCCCCTATCTGAAAGTCTGATAAACGCCGGAAAAATGACTAAGTCCAAAAAAAAATTTTTTCAACTTTTTTCAAATTTACCCCGTGGGATATATATTCTACCCACACACATTTGGAACTCTCCTGGGGTACCCTCACACATATTATTCCCTCATTTAGTGGATATTTTCACAAAAAAGTGAAATTTTCAAAAATCCAGAAAATTGGCTGAAAACGACTAAATATCAAGGACTCAGTGGGCGAATTGCTCTGGAACTGAAATCGGAACGCTCACTGACATTTCCCCTATCTGAAAGTCTGATAAACGCCGGAAAAATGACTAAGTCCAAAAAAAAATTTTTTTCAACTTTTTTTCAATTTTACCCCGTGGGATATATATTCTACCCACACACATTTGGAACTCTCCTGGGGAACCCTCACACATATTATTCCCTCATTTAGTGGATATTTTCACAAAAAAGTGAAATTTTCAAAAATCCAGAAAATTGGCTGAAAACGACTAAATATCAAGGACTCATTGGTCAAATTGCTCTGGAACTGAAATCGGAATGCTCACTGACATTTCCCCTATCTGAAAGTCTGATAAACGCCGGAAAAATGACTAAGTCCAAAAAATTTTTTTTTTCAACTTTTTTCAATTTTACCCCGTGGGATATATATTCTACCCACACACATTTGGAACTCTCCTGGGGTACCCTCACACATATTATTCCCTCATTTAGTGGATATTTTCACAAAAAAGTGAAATTTTCAAAAATCCAGAAAATTGGCTGAAAACGACTAAATATCAAGGACTCAGTGGGCGAATTGCTCTGGAACTGAAATCGGAACGCTCACTGACATTTCCCCTATCTGAAAGTCTGATAAACGGCGGAAAAATGACTAAGTCCAAAAAAAAATTTGTTCAACTTTTTTCAATTTTACCCCCGTGGGATATATATTCTACCCACACACATTTGGAACTCTCCTGGGGTACCCTCACACATATTATTCCCTCATTTAGTGGATATTTTCACAAAAAAGTGAAATTTTCAAAAATCCAGAAAATTGGCTGAAAACGACTAAATATCAAGGACTCAGTGGGCGAATTGCTCTGGAACTGAAATCGGAACGCTCACTGACATTTCCCCTATCTGAAAGTCTGATAAACGGCGGAAAAATGACTAAGTCCAAAAAAAATTTTTTTTCAACTTTTTTTCAATTTTACCCCGTGGGATATATATTCTACCCACACACATTTGGAACTCTCCTGGGGAACCCTCACACATATTATTCCCTCATTTAGTGGATATTTTCACAAAAAAGTGAAATTTTCCAAAATCCAGAAAATTGGCTGAAAATGACTAAATATCAAGGACTCAATGGGCGAATCGCTCTGGAACTGAAATCGGAACGCTCACTGACATTTCCCCAATCTGAAAGTCTGATAAACGCCGGAAAAATGACTAAGTCCAAAAAAAAATTTGTTCAACTTTTTTCAATTTTACCCCCGTGGGATATATATTCTACACACACACATTTGGAACTCTCCTGGGGTACCCTCACACATATTATTCCCTCATTTAGTGGATATTTTCACAAAAAAGTGAAATTTTCAAAAATCCAGAAAATTGGCTGAAAACGACTAAATATCAAGGACTCATTGGGCGAATTGCTCTGGAACTGAAATCGGAATGCTCACTGACATTTCCCCCTATCTGAAAGTCTGATAAACGCCGGAAAAATGACTAAGTCCAAAAAATTTTTTTTTTCAACTTTTTTCAATTTTACCCCGTGGGATATATATTCTACCCACACACATTTCGAACTCTCCTGGGGTACCCTCACACATATTATTCCCTCATTTAGTGGATATTTTCACAAAAAAGTGAAATTTTCAAAAATCCAGAAAATTGGCTGAAAATGACTAAATATCAAGGACTCAATGGGCGAATCGCTCTGGAACTGACATCGGAACGCTCACTGACATTTCCCCTATCTGAAAGTCTGATAAACGCCGGAAAAATGACTAAGTCCAAAAAAAATTTTTTTTCAACTTTTTTCAATTTTACCTTGTGGGATATATATTCTACCCACACACATTTGGAACTCTCCTGGGGTACCCTCACACATATTATTCCCTCATTTAGTGGATATTTTCACAAAAAAGTGAAATTTTCAAAAATCCAGAAAATTGGCTGAAAACGACTAAATATCAAGGACTCAGTGGGCGAATTGCTCTGGAACTGAAATCGGAACGCTCACTGACATTTCCCCTATCTGAAAGTCTGATAAACGGCGGAAAAATGACTAAGTCCCCAAAAAAAATTTTTTTCAACTTTTTTCAAATTTACCCCCGTGGGATATATATTCTACCCACACACATTTGGAACTCTCCTGGGGAACCCTCACACATATTATTCCCTCATTTAGTGGATATTTTCACAAAAAAGTGAAATTTTCAAAAATCCAGAAAATTGGCTGAAAATGACTAAATATCAAGGACTCAATGGGCGAATCGCTCTGGAACTGACATCGGAACGCTCACTGACATTTCCCCTATCTGAAAGTCTGATAAACGCCGGAAAAATGACTAAGTCCAAAAAAAATTTTTTTTCAACTTTTTTCAATTTTACCTTGTGGGATATATATTCTACCCACACACATTTGGAACTCTCCTGGGGTACCCTCACACATATTATTCCCTCATTTAGTGGATATTTTCACAAAAAAGTGAAATTTTCAAAAATCCAGAAAATTGGCTGAAAATGACTAAATATCAAGGACTCAATGGGCGAATCGCTCTGGAACTGAAATCGGAACGCTCACTGACATTTCCCCTATCTGAAAGTCTGATAAACGCCGGAAAAATGACTAAGTCCAAAAAAAAATTTGTTCAACTTTTTTCAATTTTACCCCGTGGGATATATATTCTACCCACAAACATTTCGATCTCTCCTGGGGTACCCTCACACATATTATTCCCTCATTTAGTGGATATTTTCACAAAAAAGTGAAATTTTCAAAAATCCAGAAAATTGGCTGAAAACGACTAAATATCAAGGACTCATTGGGCGAATTGCTCTGGAACTGAAATCGGAATGCTCACTGACATTTCCCCTATCTGAAAGTCTGATAAACGCCGGAAAAATGACTAAGTCCAAAAAAAATTTTTTTTCAACTTTTTTCAATTTTACCTTGTGGGATATATATTCTACCCACACACATTTGGAACTCTCCTGGGGTACCCTCACACATATTATTCCCTCATTTAGTGGATATTTTCACAAAAAAGTGAAATTTTCAAAAATCCAGAAAATTGGCTGAAAACGACTAAATATCAAGGACTCATTGGTCGAATTGCTCTGGAACTGAAATCGGAATGCTCACTGACATTTCCCCTATCTGAAAGTCTGATAAACGCCGGAAAAATGACTAAGTCCAAAAAAAAATTTGTTCAACTTTTTTCAATTTTACCCCCGTGGGATATATATTCTACCCACACACATTTGGAACTCTCCTGGGGTACCCTCACACATATTATTCCCTCATTTAGTGGATATTTTCACAAAAAAGTGAAATTTTCAAAAATCCAGAAAATTGGCTGAAAACGACTAAATATCAAGGACTCAGTGGGCGAATTGCTCTGGAACTGAAATCGGAACGCTCACTGACATTTCCCCTATCTGAAAGTCTGATAAACGGCGGAAAAATGACTAAGTCCAAAAAAAAATTTGTTCAACTTTTTTCAATTTTACCCCCGTGGGATATATATTCTACCCACACACATTTGGAACTCTCCTGGGGTACCCTCACACATATTATTCCCTCATTTAGTGGATATTTTCACAAAAAAGTGAAATTTTCAAAAATCCAGAAAATTGGCTGAAAACGACTAAATATCAAGGACTCAGTGGGCGAATTGCTCTGGAACTGAAATCGGAACGCTCACTGACATTTCCCCTATCTGAAAGTCTGATAAACGGCGGAAAAATGACTAAGTCCAAAAAAAATTTTTTTTCAACTTTTTTTCAATTTTACCCCGTGGGATATATATTCTACCCACACACATTTGGAACTCTCCTGGGGTACCCTCACACATATTATTCCCTCATTTAGTGGATATTTTCACAAAAAAGTGAAATTTTCAAAAATCCAGAAAATTGGCTGAAAACGACTAAATATCAAGGACTCATTGGGCGAATTGCTCTGGAACTGAAATCGGAATGCTCACTGACATTTCCCCCTATCTGAAAGTCTGATAAACGCCGGAAAAATGACTAAGTCCAAAAAATTTTTTTTTTCAACTTTTTTCAATTTTACCCCGTGGGATATATATTCTACCCACACACATTTCGAACTCTCCTGGGGTACCCTCACACATATTATTCCCTCATTTAGTGGATATTTTCACAAAAAAGTGAAATTTTCAAAAATCCAGAAAATTGGCTGAAAATGACTAAATATCAAGGACTCAATGGGCGAATCGCTCTGGAACTGAAATCGGAACGCTCACTGACATTTCCCCTATCTGAAAGTCTGATAAACGGCGGAAAAATGACTAAGTCCCCAAAAAAAATTTTTTTCAACTTTTTTCAAATTTACCCCCGTGGGATATATATTCTACCCACACACATTTGGAACTCTCCTGGGGTACCCTCACACATATTATTCCCTCATTTAGTGGATATTTTCACAAAAAAGTGAAATTTTCAAAAATCCAGAAAATTGGCTGAAAACGACTAAATATCAAGGACTCATTGGGCGAATTGCTCTGGAACTGAAATCGGAACGCTCACTGACATTTCCCCTATCTGAAAGTCTGATAAACGCCGGAAAAATGACTAAGTCCAAAAAAAATTTTTTTTCAACTTTTTTTCAATTTTACCCCGTGGGATATATATTCTACCCACACACATTTGGAACTCTCCTGGGGAACCCTCACACATATTATTCCCTCATTTAGTGGATATTTTCACAAAAAAGTGAAATTTTCAAAAATCCAGAAAATTGGCTGAAAATGACTAAATATCAAGGACTCAATGGGCGAATCGCTCTGGAACTGACATCGGAACGCTCACTGACATTTCCCCTATCTGAAAGTCTGATAAACGCCGGAAAAATGACTAAGTCCAAAAAAAATTTTTTTTCAACTTTTTTCAATTTTACCTTGTGGGATATATATTCTACCCACACACATTTGGAACTCTCCTGGGGTACCCTCACACATATTATTCCCTCATTTAGTGGATATTTTCACAAAAAAGTGAAATTTTCAAAAATCCAGAAAATTGGCTGAAAATGACTAAATATCAAGGACTCAATGGGCGAATCGCTCTGGAACTGAAATCGGAACGCTCACTGACATTTCCCCTATCTGAAAGTCTGATAAACGCCGGAAAAATGACTAAGTCCAAAAAAAATTTTTTTTCAACTTTTTTCAATTTTACCTTGTGGGATATATATTCTACCCACACACATTTGGAACTCTCCTGGGGTACCCTCACACATATTATTCCCTCATTTAGTGGATATTTTCACAAAAAAGTGAAATTTTCAAAAATCCAGAAAATTGGCTGAAAACGACTAAATATCAAGGACTCATTGGTCGAATTGCTCTGGAACTGAAATCGGAATGCTCACTGACATTTCCCCTATCTGAAAGTCTGATAAACGCCGGAAAAATGACTAAGTCCAAAAAAAAATTTGTTCAACTTTTTTCAATTTTACCCCCGTGGGATATATATTCTACCCACACACATTTGGAACTCTCCTGGGGTACCCTCACACATATTATTCCCTCATTTAGTGGATATTTTCACAAAAAAGTGAAATTTTCAAAAATCCAGAAAATTGGCTGAAAACGACTAAATATCAAGGACTCAGTGGGCGAATTGCTCTGGAACTGAAATCGGAACGCTCACTGACATTTCCCCTATCTGAAAGTCTGATAAACGGCGGAAAAATGACTAAGTCCAAAAAAAAATTTGTTCAACTTTTTTCAATTTTACCCCCGTGGGATATATATTCTACCCACACACATTTGGAACTCTCCTGGGGTACCCTCACACATATTATTCCCTCATTTAGTGGATATTTTCACAAAAAAGTGAAATTTTCAAAAATCCAGAAAATTGGCTGAAAACGACTAAATATCAAGGACTCATTGGTCGAATTGCTCTGGAACTGAAATCGGAATGCTCACTGACATTTCCCCTATCTGAAAGTCTGATAAACGCCGGAAAAATGACTAAGTCCAAAAAAAAATTTGTTCAACTTTTTTCAATTTTACCCCCGTGGGATATATATTCTACCCACACACATTTGGAACTCTCCTGGGGTACCCTCACACATATTATTCCCTCATTTAGTGGATATTTTCACAAAAAAGTGAAATTTTCAAAAATCCAGAAAATTGGCTGAAAACGACTAAATATCAAGGACTCAGTGGGCGAATTGCTCTGGAACTGAAATCGGAACGCTCACTGACATTTCCCCTATCTGAAAGTCTGATAAACGGCGGAAAAATGACTAAGTCCAAAAAAAAATTTGTTCAACTTTTTTCAATTTTACCCCCGTGGGATATATATTCTACCCACACACATTTGGAACTCTCCTGGGGTACCCTCACACATATTATTCCCTCATTTAGTGGATATTTTCACAAAAAAGTGAAATTTTCAAAAATCCAGAAAATTGGCTGAAAACGACTAAATATCAAGGACTCAGTGGGCGAATTGCTCTGGAACCTAAATCGGAACGCTCACTGACATTTCCCCTATCTGAAAGTCTGATAAACGGCGGAAAAATGACTAAGTCCAAAAAAAATTTTTTTTCAACTTTTTTTCAATTTTACCCCGTGGGATATATATTCTACCCACACACATTTGGAACTCTCCTGGGGTACCCTCACACATATTATTCCCTCATTTAGTGGATATTTTCACAAAAAAGTGAAATTTTCAAAAATCCAGAAAATTGGCTGAAAACGACTAAATATCAAGGACTCATTGGGCGAATTGCTCTGGAACTGAAATCGGAATGCTCACTGACATTTCCCCCTATCTGAAAGTCTGATAAACGCCGGAAAAATGACTAAGTCCAAAAAATTTTTTTTTTCAACTTTTTTCAATTTTACCCCGTGGGATATATATTCTACCCACACACATTTCGAACTCTCCTGGGGTACCCTCACACATATTATTCCCTCATTTAGTGGATATTTTCACAAAAAAGTGAAATTTTCAAAAATCCAGAAAATTGGCTGAAAATGACTAAATATCAAGGACTCAATGGGCGAATCGCTCTGGAACTGAAATCGGAACGCTCACTGACATTTCCCCTATCTGAAAGTCTGATAAACGGCGGAAAAATGACTAAGTCCCCAAAAAAAATTTTTTTCAACTTTTTTCAAATTTACCCCCGTGGGATATATATTCTACCCACACACATTTGGAACTCTCCTGGGGTACCCTCACACATATTATTCCCTCATTTAGTGGATATTTTCACAAAAAAGTGAAATTTTCAAAAATCCAGAAAATTGGCTGAAAACGACTAAATATCAAGGACTCATTGGGCGAATTGCTCTGGAACTGAAATCGGAACGCTCACTGACATTTCCCCTATCTGAAAGTCTGATAAACGCCGGAAAAATGACTAAGTCCAAAAAAAATTTTTTTTCAACTTTTTTTCAATTTTACCCCGTGGGATATATATTCTACCCACACACATTTGGAACTCTCCTGGGGAACCCTCACACATATTATTCCCTCATTTAGTGGATATTTTCACAAAAAAGTGAAATTTTCAAAAATCCAGAAAATTGGCTGAAAATGACTAAATATCAAGGACTCAATGGGCGAATCGCTCTGGAACTGACATCGGAACGCTCACTGACATTTCCCCTATCTGAAAGTCTGATAAACGCCGGAAAAATGACTAAGTCCAAAAAAAATTTTTTTTCAACTTTTTTCAATTTTACCTTGTGGGATATATATTCTACCCACACACATTTGGAACTCTCCTGGGGTACCCTCACACATATTATTCCCTCATTTAGTGGATATTTTCACAAAAAAGTGAAATTTTCAAAAATCCAGAAAATTGGCTGAAAATGACTAAATATCAAGGACTCAATGGGCGAATCGCTCTGGAACTGAAATCGGAACGCTCACTGACATTTCCCCTATCTGAAAGTCTGATAAACGCCGGAAAAATGACTAAGTCCAAAAAAAAATTTGTTCAACTTTTTTCAATTTTACCCCGTGGGATATATATTCTACCCACAAACATTTCGAACTCTCCTGGGGTACCCTCACACATATTATTCCCTCATTTAGTGGATATTTTCACAAAAAAGTGAAATTTTCAAAAATCCAGAAAATTGGCTGAAAACGACTAAATATCAAGGACTCATTGGGCGAATTGCTCTGGAACTGAAATCGGAATGCTCACTGACATTTCCCCTATCTGAAAGTCTGATAAACGCCTGAAAAATGACTAAGTCCAAAAAAATTTTTTTTTCAACTTTTTTCAATTTTACCTTGTGGGATATATATTCTACCCACACACATTTGGAACTCTCCTGGGGTACCCTCACACATATTATTCCCTCATTTAGTGGATATTTTCACAAAAAAGTGAAATTTTCAAAAATCCAGAAAATTGGCTGAAAACGACTAAATATCAAGGACTCATTGGTCGAATTGCTCTGGAACTGAAATCGGAATGCTCACTGACATTTCCCCTATCTGAAAGTCTGATAAACGCCGGAAAAATGACTAAGTCCAAAAAAAAATTTGTTCAACTTTTTTCAATTTTACCCCCGTGGGATATATATTCTACCCACACACATTTGGAACTCTCCTGGGGTACCCTCACACATATTATTCCCTCATTTAGTGGATATTTTCACAAAAAAGTGAAATTTTCAAAAATCCAGAAAATTGGCTGAAAACGACTAAATATCAAGGACTCATTGGGCGAATTGCTCTGGAACTGAAATCGGAATGCTCACTGACATTTCCCCTATCTGAAAGTCTGATAAACGCCGGAAAAATGACTAAGTCCAAAAAATTTTTTTTTTCAACTTTTTTCAATTTTACCCCGTGGGATATATATTCTAAACACACACATTTGGAACTCTCCTGGGGTACCCTCACACATATTATTCCCTCATTTAGTGGATATTTTCACAAAAAAGTGAAATTTTCAAAAATCCAGAAAATTGGCTGAAAATGACTAAATATCAAGGACTCAATGGGCGAATCGCTCTGGAACTGACATCGGAACGCTCACTGACATTTCCCCTATCTGAAAGTCTGATAAACGCCGGAAAAATGACTAAGTTCAAAAAAAAATTTTTTTCAACTTTTTTCAATTTTACCTTGTGGGATATATATTCTACCCACACACATTTGGAACTCTCCTGGGGTACCCTCACACATATTATTCCCTCATTTAGTGGATATTTTCACAAAAAAGTGAAATTTTCAAAAATCCAGAAAATTGGCTGAAAACGACTAAATATCAAGGACTCAGTGGGCGAATTGCTCTGGAACTGAAATCGGAACGCTCACTGACATTTCCCCTATCTGAAAGTCTGATAAACGGCGGAAAAATGACTAAGTCCCCAAAAAAAATTTTTTTCAACTTTTTTCAAATTTACCCCCGTGGGATATATATTCTACCCACACACATTTGGAACTCTCCTGGGGTACGCTCACACATATTATTCCCTCATTTAGTGGATATTTTCACAAAAAAGTGAAATTTTCAAAAATCCAGAAAATTGGCTGAAAACGACTAAATATCAAGGACTCATTGGGCGAATTGCTCTGGAACTGAAATCGGAACGCTCACTGACATTTCCCCTATCTGAAAGTCTGATAAACGCCGGAAAAATGACTAAGTCCAAAAAAAATTTTTTTTCAACTTTTTTTAAATTTTACCCCGTGGGATATATATTCTACCCACACACATTTGGAACTCTCCTGGGGAACCCTCACACATATTATTCCCTCATTTAGTGGATATTTTCACAAAAAAGTGAAATTTTCAAAAATCCAGAAAATTGGCTGAAAATGACTAAATATCAAGGACTCAATGGGCGAATCGCTCTGGAACTGACATCGGAACGCTCACTGACATTTCCCCTATCTGAAAGTCTGATAAACGCCGGAAAAATGACTAAGTCCAAAAAAAATTTTTTTTCAACTTTTTTCAATTTTACCTTGTGGGATATATATTCTACCCACAAACATTTGGAACTCTCCTGGGGTACCCTCACACATATTATTCCCTCATTTAGTGGATATTTTCACAAAAAAGTGAAATTTTCAAAAATCCAGAAAATTGGCTGAAAATGACTAAATATCAAGGACTCAATGGGCGAATCGCTCTGGAACTGAAATCGGAACGCTCACTGACATTTCCCCTATCTGAAAGTCTGATAAACGCCGGAAAAATGACTAAGTCCAAAAAAAAATTTGTTCAACTTTTTTCAATTTTACCCCGTGGGATATATATTCTACCCACAAAAATTTCGAACTCTCCTGGGGTACCCTCACACATATTATTCCCTCATTTAGTGGATATTTTCACAAAAAAGTGAAATTTTCAAAAATCCAGAAAATTGGCTGAAAACGACTAAATATCAAGGACTCATTGGGCGAATTGCTCTGGAACTGAAATCGGAATGCTCACTGACATTTCCCCTATCTGAAAGTCTGATAAACGCCGGAAAAATGACTAAGTCCAAAAAAAATTTTTTTTCAACTTTTTTCAATTTTACCTTGTGGGATATATATTCTACCCACACACATTTGGAACTCTCCTGGGGTACCCTCACACATATTATTCCCTCATTTAGTGGATATTTTCACAAAAAAGTGAAATTTTCAAAAATCCAGAAAATTGGCTGAAAACGACTAAATATCAAGGACTCATTGGTCGAATTGCTCTGGAACTGAAATCGGAATGCTCACTGACATTTCCCCTATCTGAAAGTCTGATAAACGCCGGAAAAATGACTAAGTCCAAAAAATTTTTTTTTTCAACTTTTTTCAATTTTACCCCGTGGGATATATATTCTACCCACACACATTTCGAACTCTCCTGGGGTACCCTCACACATATTATTCCCTCATTTAGTGGATATTTTCACAAAAAAGTGAAATTTTCAAAAATCCAGAAAATTGGCTGAAAACGACTAAATATCAAGGACTCAATGGGCGAATCGCTCTGGAACTGAAATCGGAACGCTCACTGACATTTCCCCTATCTGAAAGTCTGATAAACGCCGGAAAAATGACTAAGTCCAAAAAAAAAATTTGTTCAACTTTTTTCAATTTTACCCCCGTGGGATATATATTCTACCCACACACATTTGGAACTCTCCTGGGGTACCCTCACACATATTATTCCCTCATTTAGTGGATATTTTCACAAAAAAGTGAAATTTTCAAAAATCCAGAAAATTGGCTGAAAACGACTAAATATCAAGGACTCATTGGGCGAATTGCTCTGGAACTGAAATCGGAACGCTCACTGACATTTCCCCTATCTGAAAGTCTGATAAACGCCGGAAAAATGACTAAGTCCAAAAAAAATTTTTTTTCAACTTTTTTCAATTTTACCTTGTGGGATATATATTCTACCCACACACATTTGGAACTCTCCTGGGGTACCCTCACACATATTATTCCCTCATTTAGTGGATATTTTCACAAAAAAGTGAAATTTTCAAAAATCCAGAAAATTGGCTGAAAACGACTAAATATCAAGGACTCATTGGTCGAATTGCTCTGGAACTGAAATCGGAATGCTCACTGACATTTCCCCTATCTGAAAGTCTGATAAACGCCGGAAAAATGACTAAGTCCAAAAAAATTTTTTTTTCAACTTTTTTCAATTTTACCCCGTGGGATATATATTCTACCCACACACATTTCGAACTCTCCTGGGGTACCCTCACACATATTATTCCCTCATTTAGTGGATATTTTCACAAAAAAGTGAAATTTTCAAAAATCCAGAAAATTGGCTGAAAACGACTAAATATCAAGGACTCAATGGGCGAATCGCTCTGGAACTGAAATCGGAACGCTCACTGACATTTCCCCTATCTGAAAGTCTGATAAACGCCGGAAAAATGACTAAGTCCAAAAAAAAAATTTGTTCAACTTTTTTCAATTTTACCCCCGTGGGATATATATTCTACCCACACACATTTGGAACTCTCCTGGGGTACCCTCACACATATTATTCCCTCATTTAGTGGATATTTTCACAAAAAAGTGAAATTTTCAAAAATCCAGAAAATTGGCTGAAAACGACTAAATATCAAGGACTCATTGGTCGAATTGCTCTGGAACTGAAATCGGAATGCTCACTGACATTTCCCCTATCTGAAAGTCTGATAAACGCCGGAAAAATGACTAAGTCCAAAAAAAATTTTTTTTCAACTTTTTTCAATTTTACCTTGTGGGATATATATTCTACCCACACACATTTGGAACTCTCCTGGGGTACCCTCACACATATTATTCCCTCATTTAGTGGATATTTTCACAAAAAAGTGAAATTTTCAAAAATCCAGAAAATTGGCTGAAAACGACTAAATATCAAGGACTCAGTGGGCGAATTGCTCTGGAACTGAAATCGGAATGCTCACTGACATTTCCCCTATCTGAAAGTCTGATAAACGGCGGAAAAATGACTAAGTCCCCAAAAAAAATTTTTTTCAACTTTTTTCAAATTTACCCCTGTGGGATATATATTCTACCCACACACATTTGGAACTCTCCTGGGGTACCCTCACACGTATTATTCCCTCATTTAGTGGATATTTTCACAAAAAAGTGAAATTTTCAAAAATCCAGAAAATTGGCTGAAAACGACTAAATATCAAGGACTCATTGGGCGAATTGCTCTGGAACTGAAATCGGAACGCTCACTGACATTTCCCCTATCTGAAAGTCTGATAAACGCCGGAAAAATGACTAAGTCCAAAAAAAATTTTTTTTCAACTTTTTTTCAATTTTACCCCGTGGGATATATATTCTACCCACACACATTTGGAACTCTCCTGGGGAACCCTCACACATATTATTCCCTCATTTAGTGGATATTTTCACAAAAAAGTGAAATTTTCAAAAATCCAGAAAATTGGCTGAAAATGACTAAATATCAAGGACTCAATGGGCGAATCGCTCTGGAACTGACATCGGAACGCTCACTGACATTTCCCCTATCTGAAAGTCTGATAAACGCCGGAAAAATGACTAAGTCCAAAAAAAATTTTTTTTCAACTTTTTTCAATTTTACCTTGTGGGATATATATTCTACCCACACACATTTGGAACTCTCCTGGGGTACCCTCACACATATTATTCCCTCATTTAGTGGATATTTTCACAAAAAAGTGAAATTTTCAAAAATCCAGAAAATTGGCTGAAAATGACTAAATATCAAGGACTCAATGGGCGAATCGCTCTGGAACTGACATCGGAACGCTCACTGACATTTCCCCTATCTGAAAGTCTGATAAACGCCGGAAAAATGACTAAGTCCAAAAAAAATTTTTTTTCAACTTTTTTCAATTTTACCTTGTGGGATATATATTCTACCCACACACATTTGGAACTCTCCTGGGGTACCCTCACACATATTATTCCCTCATTTAGTGGATATTTTCACAAAAAAGTGAAATTTTCAAAAATCCAGAAAATTGGCTGAAAATGACTAAATATCAAGGACTCAATGGGCGAATCGCTCTGGAACTGAAATCGGAACGCTCACTGACATTTCCCCTATCTGAAAGTCTGATAAACGCCGGAAAAATGACTAAGTCCAAAAAAAAAATTTGTTCAACTTTTTTCAATTTTACCCCCGTGGGATATATATTCTACCCACACACATTTGGAACTCTCCTGGGGAACCCTCACACATATTATTCCCTCATTTAGTGGATATTTTCACAAAAAAGTGAAATTTTCAAAAATCCAGAAAATTGGCTGAAAATGACTAAATATCAAGGACTCAATGGGCGAATCGCTCTGGAACTGACATCGGAACGCTCACTGACATTTCCCCTATCTGAAAGTCTGATAAACGCCGGAAAAATGACTAAGTCCAAAAAAAATTTTTTTTCAACTTTTTTCAATTTTACCTTGTGGGATATATATTCTACCCACACACATTTGGAACTCTCCTGGGGTACCCTCACACATATTATTCCCTCATTTAGTGGATATTTTCACAAAAAAGTGAAATTTTCAAAAATCCAGAAAATTGGCTGAAAATGACTAAATATCAAGGACTCAATGGGCGAATCGCTCTGGAACTGAAATCGGAACGCTCACTGACATTTCCCCTATCTGAAAGTCTGATAAACGCCGGAAAAATGACTAAGTCCAAAAAAAAAATTTGTTCAACTTTTTTCAATTTTACCCCCGTGGGATATATATTCTACCCACACACATTTGGAACTCTCCTGGGGAACCCTCACACATATTATTCCCTCATTTAGTGGATATTTTCACAAAAAAGTGAAATTTTCAAAAATCCAGAAAATTGGCTGAAAACGACTAAATATCAAGGACTCAGTGGGCGAATTGCTCTGGAACTGAAATCGGAACGCTCACTGACATTTCCCCTATCTGAAAGTCTGATAAACGGCGGAAAAATGACTAAGTCCCCAAAAAAAATTTTTTTCAACTTTTTTCAAATTTACCCCCGTGGGATATATATTCTACCCACACACATTTGGAACTCTCCTGGGGTACGCTCACACATATTATTCCCTCATTTAGTGGATATTTTCACAAAAAAGTGAAATTTTCAAAAATCCAGAAAATTGGCTGAAAACGACTAAATATCAAGGACTCATTGGGCGAATTGCTCTGGAACTGAAATCGGAACGCTCACTGACATTTCCCCTATCTGAAAGTCTGATAAACGCCGGAAAAATGACTAAGTCCAAAAAAAATTTTTTTTCAACTTTTTTTAAATTTTACCCCGTGGGATATATATTCTACCCACACACATTTGGAACTCTCCTGGGGAACCCTCACACATATTATTCCCTCATTTAGTGGATATTTTCACAAAAAAGTGAAATTTTCAAAAATCCAGAAAATTGGCTGAAAATGACTAAATATCAAGGACTCAATGGGCGAATCGCTCTGGAACTGACATCGGAACGCTCACTGACATTTCCCCTATCTGAAAGTCTGATAAACGCCGGAAAAATGACTAAGTCCAAAAAAAATTTTTTTTCAACTTTTTTCAATTTTACCTTGTGGGATATATATTCTACCCACACACATTTGGAACTCTCCTGGGGTACCCTCACACATATTATTCCCTCATTTAGTGGATATTTTCACAAAAAAGTGAAATTTTCAAAAATCCAGAAAATTGGCTGAAAATGACTAAATATCAAGGACTCAATGGGCGAATCGCTCTGGAACTGAAATCGGAACGCTCACTGACATTTCCCCTATCTGAAAGTCTGATAAACGCCGGAAAAATGACTAAGTCCAAAAAAAAAATTTGTTCAACTTTTTTCAATTTTACCCCCGTGGGATATATATTCTACCCACACACATTTGGAACTCTCCTGGGGAACCCTCACACATATTATTCCCTCATTTAGTGGATATTTTCACAAAAAAGTGAAATTTTCAAAAATCCAGAAAATTGGCTGAAAATGACTAAATATCAAGGACTCAATGGGCGAATCGCTCTGGAACTGACATCGGAACGCTCACTGACATTTCCCCTATCTGAAAGTCTGATAAACGCCGGAAAAATGACTAAGTTCAAAAAAAAATTTTTTTCAACTTTTTTCAATTTTACCTTGTGGGATATATATTCTACCCACACACATTTGGAACTCTCCTGGGGTACCCTCACACATATTATTCCCTCATTTAGTGGATATTTTCACAAAAAAGTGAAATTTTCAAAAATCCAGAAAATTGGCTGAAAACGACTAAATATCAAGGACTCAGTGGGCGAATTGCTCTGGAACTGAAATCGGAACGCTCACTGACATTTCCCCTATCTGAAAGTCTGATAAACGGCGGAAAAATGACTAAGTCCCCAAAAAAAATTTTTTTCAACTTTTTTCAAATTTACCCCCGTGGGATATATATTCTACCCACACACATTTGGAACTCTCCTGGGGTACGCTCACACATATTATTCCCTCATTTAGTGGATATTTTCACAAAAAAGTGAAATTTTCAAAAATCCAGAAAATTGGCTGAAAACGACTAAATATCAAGGACTCATTGGGCGAATTGCTCTGGAACTGAAATCGGAACGCTCACTGACATTTCCCCTATCTGAAAGTCTGATAAACGCCGGAAAAATGACTAAGTCCAAAAAAAATTTTTTTTCAACTTTTTTTAAATTTTACCCCGTGGGATATATATTCTACCCACACACATTTGGAACTCTCCTGGGGAACCCTCACACATATTATTCCCTCATTTAGTGGATATTTTCACAAAAAAGTGAAATTTTCAAAAATCCAGAAAATTGGCTGAAAATGACTAAATATCAAGGACTCAATGGGCGAATCGCTCTGGAACTGACATCGGAACGCTCACTGACATTTCCCCTATCTGAAAGTCTGATAAACGCCGGAAAAATGACTAAGTCCAAAAAAAATTTTTTTTCAACTTTTTTCAATTTTACCTTGTGGGATATATATTCTACCCACAAACATTTGGAACTCTCCTGGGGTACCCTCACACATATTATTCCCTCATTTAGTGGATATTTTCACAAAAAAGTGAAATTTTCAAAAATCCAGAAAATTGGCTGAAAATGACTAAATATCAAGGACTCAATGGGCGAATCGCTCTGGAACTGAAATCGGAACGCTCACTGACATTTCCCCTATCTGAAAGTCTGATAAACGCCGGAAAAATGACTAAGTCCAAAAAAAAATTTGTTCAACTTTTTTCAATTTTACCCCGTGGGATATATATTCTACCCACAAACATTTCGAACTCTCCTGGGGTACCCTCACACATATTATTCCCTCATTTAGTGGATATTTTCACAAAAAAGTGAAATTTTCAAAAATCCAGAAAATTGGCTGAAAACGACTAAATATCAAGGACTCATTGGGCGAATTGCTCTGGAACTGAAATCGGAATGCTCACTGACATTTCCCCTATCTGAAAGTCTGATAAACGCCGGAAAAATGACTAAGTCCCCAAAAAAAATTTTTTTCAACTTTTTTCAAATTTACCCCTGTGGGATATATATTCTACCCACACACATTTGGAACTCTCCTGGGGTACCCTCACACGTATTATTCCCTCATTTAGTGGATATTTTCACAAAAAAGTGAAATTTTCAAAAATCCAGAAAATTGGCTGAAAACGACTAAATATCAAGGACTCATTGGGCGAATCGCTCTGGAACTGAAATCGGAACGCTCACTGACATTTCCCCTATCTGAAAGTCTGATAAACGCCGGAAAAATGACTAAGTCCAAAAAAAATTTTTTTTCAACTTTTTTCAATTTTACCCCGTGGGATATATATTCTACCCACACACATTTGGAACTCTCCTGGGGAACCCTCACACATATTATTCCCTCATTTAGTGGATATTTTCACAAAAAAGTGAAATTTTCAAAAATCCAGAAAATTGGCTGAAAATGACTAAATATCAAGGACTCAATGGGCGAATCGCTCTGGAACTGACATCGGAACGCTCACTGACATTTCCCCTATCTGAAAGTCTGATAAACGCCGGAAAAATGACTAAGTCCAAAAAAAATTTTTTTTCAACTTTTTTCAATTTTACCTTGTGGGATATATATTCTACCCACACACATTTGGAACTCTCCTGGGGTACCCTCACACATATTATTCCCTCATTTAGTGGATATTTTCACAAAAAAGTGAAATTTTCAAAAATCCAGAAAATTGGCTGAAAATGACTAAATATCAAGGACTCAATGGGCGAATCGCTCTGGAACTGACATCGGAACGCTCACTGACATTTCCCCTATCTGAAAGTCTGATAAACGCCGGAAAAATGACTAAGTCCAAAAAAAATTTTTTTTCAACTTTTTTCAATTTTACCTTGTGGGATATATATTCTACCCACACACATTTGGAACTCTCCTGGGGTACCCTCACACATATTATTCCCTCATTTAGTGGATATTTTCACAAAAAAGTGAAATTTTCAAAAATCCAGAAAATTGGCTGAAAATGACTAAATATCAAGGACTCAATGGGCGAATCGCTCTGGAACTGAAATCGGAACGCTCACTGACATTTCCCCTATCTGAAAGTCTGATAAACGCCGGAAAAATGACTAAGTCCAAAAAAAAAATTTGTTCAACTTTTTTCAATTTTACCCCCGTGGGATATATATTCTACCCACACACATTTGGAACTCTCCTGGGGAACCCTCACACATATTATTCCCTCATTTAGTGGATATTTTCACAAAAAAGTGAAATTTTCAAAAATCCAGAAAATTGGCTGAAAATGACTAAATATCAAGGACTCAATGGGCGAATCGCTCTGGAACTGACATCGGAACGCTCACTGACATTTCCCCTATCTGAAAGTCTGATAAACGCCGGAAAAATGACTAAGTCCAAAAAAAATTTTTTTTCAACTTTTTTCAATTTTACCTTGTGGGATATATATTCTACCCACACACATTTGGAACTCTCCTGGGGTACCCTCACACATATTATTCCCTCATTTAGTGGATATTTTCACAAAAAAGTGAAATTTTCAAAAATCCAGAAAATTGGCTGAAAATGACTAAATATCAAGGACTCAATGGGCGAATCGCTCTGGAACTGAAATCGGAACGCTCACTGACATTTCCCCTATCTGAAAGTCTGATAAACGCCGGAAAAATGACTAAGTCCAAAAAAAAAATTTGTTCAACTTTTTTCAATTTTACCCCCGTGGGATATATATTCTACCCACACACATTTGGAACTCTCCTGGGGAACCCTCACACATATTATTCCCTCATTTAGTGGATATTTTCACAAAAAAGTGAAATTTTCAAAAATCCAGAAAATTGGCTGAAAACGACTAAATATCAAGGACTCAGTGGGCGAATTGCTCTGGAACTGAAATCGGAACGCTCACTGACATTTCCCCTATCTGAAAGTCTGATAAACGGCGGAAAAATGACTAAGTCCCCAAAAAAAATTTTTTTCAACTTTTTTCAAATTTACCCCCGTGGGATATATATTCTACCCACACACATTTGGAACTCTCCTGGGGTACGCTCACACATATTATTCCCTCATTTAGTGGATATTTTCACAAAAAAGTGAAATTTTCAAAAATCCAGAAAATTGGCTGAAAACGACTAAATATCAAGGACTCATTGGGCGAATTGCTCTGGAACTGAAATCGGAACGCTCACTGACATTTCCCCTATCTGAAAGTCTGATAAACGCCGGAAAAATGACTAAGTCCAAAAAAAATTTTTTTTCAACTTTTTTTAAATTTTACCCCGTGGGATATATATTCTACCCACACACATTTGGAACTCTCCTGGGGAACCCTCACACATATTATTCCCTCATTTAGTGGATATTTTCACAAAAAAGTGAAATTTTCAAAAATCCAGAAAATTGGCTGAAAATGACTAAATATCAAGGACTCAATGGGCGAATCGCTCTGGAACTGACATCGGAACGCTCACTGACATTTCCCCTATCTGAAAGTCTGATAAACGCCGGAAAAATGACTAAGTCCAAAAAAAATTTTTTTTCAACTTTTTTCAATTTTACCTTGTGGGATATATATTCTACCCACACACATTTGGAACTCTCCTGGGGTACCCTCACACATATTATTCCCTCATTTAGTGGATATTTTCACAAAAAAGTGAAATTTTCAAAAATCCAGAAAATTGGCTGAAAATGACTAAATATCAAGGACTCAATGGGCGAATCGCTCTGGAACTGAAATCGGAACGCTCACTGACATTTCCCCTATCTGAAAGTCTGATAAACGCCGGAAAAATGACTAAGTCCAAAAAAAAAATTTGTTCAACTTTTTTCAATTTTACCCCCGTGGGATATATATTCTACCCACACACATTTGGAACTCTCCTGGGGAACCCTCACACATATTATTCCCTCATTTAGTGGATATTTTCACAAAAAAGTGAAATTTTCAAAAATCCAGAAAATTGGCTGAAAATGACTAAATATCAAGGACTCAATGGGCGAATCGCTCTGGAACTGACATCGGAACGCTCACTGACATTTCCCCTATCTGAAAGTCTGATAAACGCCGGAAAAATGACTAAGTTCAAAAAAAAATTTTTTTCAACTTTTTTCAATTTTACCTTGTGGGATATATATTCTACCCACACACATTTGGAACTCTCCTGGGGTACCCTCACACATATTATTCCCTCATTTAGTGGATATTTTCACAAAAAAGTGAAATTTTCAAAAATCCAGAAAATTGGCTGAAAACGACTAAATATCAAGGACTCAGTGGGCGAATTGCTCTGGAACTGAAATCGGAACGCTCACTGACATTTCCCCTATCTGAAAGTCTGATAAACGGCGGAAAAATGACTAAGTCCCCAAAAAAAATTTTTTTCAACTTTTTTCAAATTTACCCCCGTGGGATATATATTCTACCCACACACATTTGGAACTCTCCTGGGGTACGCTCACACATATTATTCCCTCATTTAGTGGATATTTTCACAAAAAAGTGAAATTTTCAAAAATCCAGAAAATTGGCTGAAAACGACTAAATATCAAGGACTCATTGGGCGAATTGCTCTGGAACTGAAATCGGAACGCTCACTGACATTTCCCCTATCTGAAAGTCTGATAAACGCCGGAAAAATGACTAAGTCCAAAAAAAATTTTTTTTCAACTTTTTTTAAATTTTACCCCGTGGGATATATATTCTACCCACACACATTTGGAACTCTCCTGGGGAACCCTCACACATATTATTCCCTCATTTAGTGGATATTTTCACAAAAAAGTGAAATTTTCAAAAATCCAGAAAATTGGCTGAAAATGACTAAATATCAAGGACTCAATGGGCGAATCGCTCTGGAACTGACATCGGAACGCTCACTGACATTTCCCCTATCTGAAAGTCTGATAAACGCCGGAAAAATGACTAAGTCCAAAAAAAATTTTTTTTCAACTTTTTTCAATTTTACCTTGTGGGATATATATTCTACCCACAAACATTTGGAACTCTCCTGGGGTACCCTCACACATATTATTCCCTCATTTAGTGGATATTTTCACAAAAAAGTGAAATTTTCAAAAATCCAGAAAATTGGCTGAAAATGACTAAATATCAAGGACTCAATGGGCGAATCGCTCTGGAACTGAAATCGGAACGCTCACTGACATTTCCCCTATCTGAAAGTCTGATAAACGCCGGAAAAATGACTAAGTCCAAAAAAAAATTTGTTCAACTTTTTTCAATTTTACCCCGTGGGATATATATTCTACCCACAAACATTTCGAACTCTCCTGGGGTACCCTCACACATATTATTCCCTCATTTAGTGGATATTTTCACAAAAAAGTGAAATTTTCAAAAATCCAGAAAATTGGCTGAAAACGACTAAATATCAAGGACTCATTGGGCGAATTGCTCTGGAACTGAAATCGGAATGCTCACTGACACTTCCCCTATCTGAAAGTCTGATAAACGCCGGAAAAATGACTAAGTCCAAAAAAAATTTTTTTTCAACTTTTTTCAATTTTACCTTGTGGGATATATATTCTACCCACACACATTTGGAACTCTCCTGGGGTACCCTCACACATATTATTCCCTCATTTAGTGGATATTTTCACAAAAAAGTGAAATTTTCAAAAATCCAGAAAATTGGCTGAAAACGACTAAATATCAAGGACTCATTGGTCGAATTGCTCTGGAACTGAAATCGGAATGCTCACTGACATTTCCCCTATCTGAAAGTCTGATAAACGCCGGAAAAATGACTAAGTCCAAAAAATTTTTTTTTTCAACTTTTTTCAATTTTACCCCGTGGGATATATATTCTACCCACACACATTTCGAACTCTCCTGGGGTACCCTCACACATATTATTCCCTCATTTAGTGGATATTTTCACAAAAAAGTGAAATTTTCAAAAATCCAGAAAATTGGCTGAAAACGACTAAATATCAAGGACTCAATGGGCGAATCGCTCTGGAACTGAAATCGGAACGCTCACTGACATTTCCCCTATCTGAAAGTCTGATAAACGCCGGAAAAATGACTAAGTCCAAAAAAAAAATTTGTTCAACTTTTTTCAATTTTACCCCCGTGGGATATATATTCTACCCACACACATTTGGAACTCTCCTGGGGAACCCTCACACATATTATTCCCTCATTTAGTGGATATTTTCACAAAAAAGTGAAATTTTCAAAAATCCAGAAAATTGGCTGAAAATGACTAAATATCAAGGACTCAATGGGCGAATCGCTCTGGAACTGACATCGGAACGCTCACTGACATTTCCCCTATCTGAAAGTCTGATAAACGCCGGAAAAATGACTAAGTTCAAAAAAAAATTTTTTTCAACTTTTTTCAATTTTACCTTGTGGGATATATATTCTACCCACACACATTTGGAACTCTCCTGGGGTACCCTCACACATATTATTCCCTCATTTAGTGGATATTTTCACAAAAAAGTGAAATTTTCAAAAATCCAGAAAATTGGCTGAAAACGACTAAATATCAAGGACTCAGTGGGCGAATTGCTCTGGAACTGAAATCGGAACGCTCACTGACATTTCCCCTATCTGAAAGTCTGATAAACGGCGGAAAAATGACTAAGTCCCCAAAAAAAATTTTTTTCAACTTTTTTCAAATTTACCCCCGTGGGATATATATTCTACCCACACACATTTGGAACTCTCCTGGGGTACGCTCACACATATTATTCCCTCATTTAGTGGATATTTTCACAAAAAAGTGAAATTTTCAAAAATCCAGAAAATTGGCTGAAAACGACTAAATATCAAGGACTCATTGGGCGAATTGCTCTGGAACTGAAATCGGAACGCTCACTGACATTTCCCCTATCTGAAAGTCTGATAAACGCCGGAAAAATGACTAAGTCCAAAAAAAATTTTTTTTCAACTTTTTTTAAATTTTACCCCGTGGGATATATATTCTACCCACACACATTTGGAACTCTCCTGGGGAACCCTCACACATATTATTCCCTCATTTAGTGGATATTTTCACAAAAAAGTGAAATTTTCAAAAATCCAGAAAATTGGCTGAAAATGACTAAATATCAAGGACTCAATGGGCGAATCGCTCTGGAACTGACATCGGAACGCTCACTGACATTTCCCCTATCTGAAAGTCTGATAAACGCCGGAAAAATGACTAAGTCCAAAAAAAATTTTTTTTCAACTTTTTTCAATTTTACCTTGTGGGATATATATTCTACCCACAAACATTTGGAACTCTCCTGGGGTACCCTCACACATATTATTCCCTCATTTAGTGGATATTTTCACAAAAAAGTGAAATTTTCAAAAATCCAGAAAATTGGCTGAAAATGACTAAATATCAAGGACTCAATGGGCGAATCGCTCTGGAACTGAAATCGGAACGCTCACTGACATTTCCCCTATCTGAAAGTCTGATAAACGCCGGAAAAATGACTAAGTCCAAAAAAAAATTTGTTCAACTTTTTTCAATTTTACCCCGTGGGATATATATTCTACCCACAAACATTTCGAACTCTCCTGGGGTACCCTCACACATATTATTCCCTCATTTAGTGGATATTTTCACAAAAAAGTGAAATTTTCAAAAATCCAGAAAATTGGCTGAAAACGACTAAATATCAAGGACTCATTGGGCGAATTGCTCTGGAACTGAAATCGGAATGCTCACTGACACTTCCCCTATCTGAAAGTCTGATAAACGCCGGAAAAAAGACTAAGTCCAAAAAAAATTTTTTTTCAACTTTTTTCAATTTTACCTTGTGGGATATATATTCTACCCACACACATTTGGAACTCTCCTGGGGTACCCTCACACATATTATTCCCTCATTTAGTGGATATTTTCACAAAAAAGTGAAATTTTCAAAAATCCAGAAAATTGGCTGAAAACGACTAAATATCAAGGACTCATTGGTCGAATTGCTCTGGAACTGAAATCGGAATGCTCACTGACATTTCCCCTATCTGAAAGTCTGATAAACGCCGGAAAAATGACTAAGTCCAAAAAATTTTTTTTTTCAACTTTTTTCAATTTTACCCCGTGGGATATATATTCTACCCACACACATTTCGAACTCTCCTGGGGTACCCTCACACATATTTTTCCCTCATTTAGTGGATATTTTCACAAAAAAGTGAAATTTTCAAAAATCCAGAAAATTGGCTGAAAACGACTAAATATCAAGGACTCAATGGGCGAATCGCTCTGGAACTGAAATCGGAACGCTCACTGACATTTCCCCTATCTGAAAGTCTGATAAACGCCGGAAAAATGACTAAGTCCAAAAAAAAAATTTGTTCAACTTTTTTCAATTTTACCCCCGTGGGATATATATTCTACCCACACACATTTGGAACTCTCCTGGGGTACCCTCACACATATTATTCCCTCATTTAGTGGATATTTTCACAAAAAAGTGAAATTTTCAAAAATCCAGAAAATTGGCTGAAAACGACTAAATATCAAGGACTCATTGGGCGAATTGCTCTGGAACTGAAATCGGAACGCTCACTGACATTTCCCCTATCTGAAAGTCTGATAAACGCCGGAAAAATGACTAAGTCCAAAAAAAATTTTTTTTCAACTTTTTTCAATTTTACCTTGTGGGATATATATTCTACCCACACACATTTGGAACTCTCCTGGGGTACCCTCACACATATTATTCCCTCATTTAGTGGATATTTTCACAAAAAAGTGAAATTTTCAAAAATCCAGAAAATTGGCTGAAAACGACTAAATATCAAGGACTCATTGGTCGAATTGCTCTGGAACTGAAATCGGAATGCTCACTGACATTTCCCCTATCTGAAAGTCTGATAAACGCCGGAAAAATGACTAAGTCCAAAAAATTTTTTTTTTCAACTTTTTTCAATTTTACCCCGTGGGATATATATTCTACCCACACACATTTCGAACTCTCCTGGGGTACCCTCACACATATTATTCCCTCATTTAGTGGATATTTTCACAAAAAAGTGAAATTTTCAAAAATCCAGAAAATTGGCTGAAAACGACTAAATATCAAGGACTCAATGGGCGAATCGCTCTGGAACTGAAATCGGAACGCTCACTGACATTTCCCCTATCTGAAAGTCTGATAAACGCCGGAAAAATGACTAAGTCCAAAAAAAAAATTTGTTCAACTTTTTTCAATTTTACCCCCGTGGGATATATATTCTACCCACACACATTTGGAACTCTCCTGGGGTACCCTCACACATATTATTCCCTCATTTAGTGGATATTTTCACAAAAAAGTGAAATTTTCAAAAATCCAGAAAATTGGCTGAAAACGACTAAATATCAAGGACTCATTGGTCGAATTGCTCTGGAACTGAAATCGGAATGCTCACTGACATTTCCCCTATCTGAAAGTCTGATAAACGCCGGAAAAATGACTAAGTCCAAAAAAAATTTTTTTTCAACTTTTTTCAATTTTACCTTGTGGGATATATATTCTACCCACACACATTTGGAACTCTCCTGGGGTACCCTCACACATATTATTCCCTCATTTAGTGGATATTTTCACAAAAAAGTGAAATTTTCAAAAATCCAGAAAATTGGCTGAAAACGACTAAATATCAAGGACTCAGTGGGCGAATTGCTCTGGAACTGAAATCGGAATGCTCACTGACATTTCCCCTATCTGAAAGTCTGATAAACGGCGGAAAAATGACTAAGTCCCCAAAAAAAATTTTTTTCAACTTTTTTCAAATTTACCCCTGTGGGATATATATTCTACCCACACACATTTGGAACTCTCCTGGGGTACCCTCACACGTATTATTCCCTCATTTAGTGGATATTTTCACAAAAAAGTGAAATTTTCAAAAATCCAGAAAATTGGCTGAAAACGACTAAATATCAAGGACTCATTGGGCGAATTGCTCTGGAACTGAAATCGGAACGCTCACTGACATTTCCCCTATCTGAAAGTCTGATAAACGCCGGAAAAATGACTAAGTCCAAAAAAAATTTTTTTTCAACTTTTTTTCAATTTTACCCCGTGGGATATATATTCTACCCACACACATTTGGAACTCTCCTGGGGAACCCTCACACATATTATTCCCTCATTTAGTGGATATTTTCACAAAAAAGTGAAATTTTCAAAAATCCAGAAAATTGGCTGAAAATGACTAAATATCAAGGACTCAATGGGCGAATCGCTCTGGAACTGACATCGGAACGCTCACTGACATTTCCCCTATCTGAAAGTCTGATAAACGCCGGAAAAATGACTAAGTCCAAAAAAAATTTTTTTTCAACTTTTTTCAATTTTACCTTGTGGGATATATATTCTACCCACACACATTTGGAACTCTCCTGGGGTACCCTCACACATATTATTCCCTCATTTAGTGGATATTTTCACAAAAAAGTGAAATTTTCAAAAATCCAGAAAATTGGCTGAAAATGACTAAATATCAAGGACTCAATGGGCGAATCGCTCTGGAACTGACATCGGAACGCTCACTGACATTTCCCCTATCTGAAAGTCTGATAAACGCCGGAAAAATGACTAAGTCCAAAAAAAATTTTTTTTCAACTTTTTTCAATTTTACCTTGTGGGATATATATTCTACCCACACACATTTGGAACTCTCCTGGGGTACCCTCACACATATTATTCCCTCATTTAGTGGATATTTTCACAAAAAAGTGAAATTTTCAAAAATCCAGAAAATTGGCTGAAAATGACTAAATATCAAGGACTCAATGGGCGAATCGCTCTGGAACTGAAATCGGAACGCTCACTGACATTTCCCCTATCTGAAAGTCTGATAAACGCCGGAAAAATGACTAAGTCCAAAAAAAAAATTTGTTCAACTTTTTTCAATTTTACCCCCGTGGGATATATATTCTACCCACACACATTTGGAACTCTCCTGGGGAACCCTCACACATATTATTCCCTCATTTAGTGGATATTTTCACAAAAAAGTGAAATTTTCAAAAATCCAGAAAATTGGCTGAAAATGACTAAATATCAAGGACTCAATGGGCGAATCGCTCTGGAACTGACATCGGAACGCTCACTGACATTTCCCCTATCTGAAAGTCTGATAAACGCCGGAAAAATGACTAAGTCCAAAAAAAATTTTTTTTCAACTTTTTTCAATTTTACCTTGTGGGATATATATTCTACCCACACACATTTGGAACTCTCCTGGGGTACCCTCACACATATTATTCCCTCATTTAGTGGATATTTTCACAAAAAAGTGAAATTTTCAAAAATCCAGAAAATTGGCTGAAAATGACTAAATATCAAGGACTCAATGGGCGAATCGCTCTGGAACTGACATCGGAACGCTCACTGACATTTCCCCTATCTGAAAGTCTGATAAACGCCGGAAAAATGACTAAGTCCAAAAAAAATTTTTTTTCAACTTTTTTCAATTTTACCTTGTGGGATATATATTCTACCCACACACATTTGGAACTCTCCTGGGGTACCCTCACACATATTATTCCCTCATTTAGTGGATATTTTCACAAAAAAGTGAAATTTTCAAAAATCCAGAAAATTGGCTGAAAATGACTAAATATCAAGGACTCAATGGGCGAATCGCTCTGGAACTGAAATCGGAACGCTCACTGACATTTCCCCTATCTGAAAGTCTGATAAACGCCGGAAAAATGACTAAGTCCAAAAAAAAAATTTGTTCAACTTTTTTCAATTTTACCCCCGTGGGATATATATTCTACCCACACACATTTGGAACTCTCCTGGGGTACCCTCACACATATTATTCCCTCATTTAGTGGATATTTTCACAAAAAAGTGAAATTTTCAAAAATCCAGAAAATTGGCTGAAAACGACTAAATATCAAGGACTCATTGGGCGAATTGCTCTGGAACTGAAATTGGAATGCTCACTGACATTTCCCCTATCTGAAAGTCTGATAAACGCCGGAAAAATGACTAAGTCCAAAAAAAATTTTTTTTCAACTTTTTTCAATTTTACCTTGTGGGATATATATTCTACCCACACACATTTGGAACTCTCCTGGGGTACCCTCACACATATTATTCCCTCATTTAGTGGATATTTTCACAAAAAAGTGAAATTTTCAAAAATCCAGAAAATTGGCTGAAAATGACTAAATATCAAGGACTCAATGGGCGAATCGCTCTGGAACTGACATCGGAACGCTCACTGACATTTCCCCTATCTGAAAGTCTGATAAACGCCGGAAAAATGACTAAGTCCAAAAAAAAATTTGTTCAACTTTTTTCAATTTTACCCCGTGGGATATATATTCTACCCACAAACATTTCGAACTCTCCTGGGGTACCCTCACACATATTATTCCCTCATTTAGTGGATATTTTCACAAAAAAGTGAAATTTTCAAAAATCCAGAAAATTGGCTGAAAACGACTAAATATCAAGGACTCATTGGTCGAATTGCTCTGGAACTGAAATCGGAATGCTCACTGACATTTCCCCTATCTGAAAGTCTGATAAACGCCGGAAAAATGACTAAGTCCAAAAAATTTTTTTTTTCAACTTTTTTCAATTTTACCCCGTGGGATATATATTCTACCCACACACATTTGGAACTCTCCTGGGGTACCCTCACACATATTATTCCCTCATTTAGTGGATATTTTCACAAAAAAGTGAAATTTTCAAAAATCCAGAAAATTGGCTGAAAATGACTAAATATCAAGGACTCAATGGGCGAATCGCTCTGGAACTGACATCGGAACGCTCACTGACATTTCCCCTATCTGAAAGTCTGATAAACGCCGGAAAAATGACTAAGTCCAAAAAAAATTTTTTTTCAACTTTTTTCAATTTTAACTTGTGGGATATATATTCTACCCACACACATTTGGAACTCTCCTGGGGTACCCTCACACATATTATTCCCTCATTTAGTGGATATTTTCACAAAAAAGTGAAATTTTCAAAAATCCAGAAAATTGGCTGAAAACGACTAAATATCAAGGACTCAGTGGGCGAATTGCTCTGGAACTGAAATCGGAACGCTCACTGACATTTCCCCTATCTGAAAGTCTGATAAACGGCGGAAAAATGACTAAGTCCCCAAAAAAAATTTTTTTCAACTTTTTTCAAATTTACCCCCGTGGGATATATATTCTACCCACACACATTTGGAACTCTCCTGGGGTACCCTCACACATATTATTCCCTCATTTAGTGGATATTTTCACAAAAAAGTGAAATTTTCAAAAATCCAGAAAATTGGCTGAAAACGACTAAATATCAAGGACTCATTGGGCGAATTGCTCTGGAACTGAAATCGGAACGCTCACTGACATTTCCCCTATCTGAAAGTCTGATAAACGCCGGAAAAATGACTAAGTCCAAAAAAAATTTTTTTTCAACTTTTTTTCAATTTTACCTTGTGGGATATATATTCTACCCACACACATTTGGAACTCTCCTGGGGTACCCTCACACATATTATTCCCTCATTTAGTGAATATTTTCACAAAAAAGTGAAATTTTCAAAAATCCAGAAAATTGGCTGAAAACGACTAAATATCAAGGACTCAGTAGGCGAATTGCTCTGGAACTGAAATCGGAACGCTCACTGACATTTCCCCTATCTGAAAGTCTGATAAACGGCGGAAAAATGACTAAGTCCCCAAAAAAAATTTTTTTCAACTTTTTTCAAATTTACCCCCGTGGGATATATATTCTACCCACACACATTTGGAACTCTCCTGGGGTACCCTCACACATATTATTCCCTCATTTAGTGGATATTTTCACAAAAAAGTGAAATTTTCAAAAATCCAGAAAATTGGCTGAAAACGACTAAATATCAAGGACTCATTGGGCGAATTGCTCTGGAACTGAAATCGGAACGCTCACTGACATTTCCCCTATCTGAAAGTCTGATAAACGCCGGAAAAATGACTAAGTCCAAAAAAAATTTTTTTTCAACTTTTTTTCAATTTTACCCCGTGGGATATATATTCTACCCACACACATTTGGAACTCTCCTGGGGAACCCTCACACATATTATTCCCTCATTTAGTGGATATTTTCACAAAAAAGTGAAATTTTCAAAAATCCAGAAAATTGGCTGAAAATGACTGAATATCAAGGACTCAATGGGCGAATCGCTCTGGAACTGACATCGGAACGCTCACTGACATTTCCCCTATCTGAAAGTCTGATAAACGCCGGAAAAATGACTAAGTCCAAAAAAAATTGTTTTTCAACTTTTTTCAATTTAACTTGTGGGATATATATTCTACCCACACACATTTGGAACTCTCCTGGGGTACCCTCACACATATTATTCCCTCATTTAGTGGATATTTTCACAAAAAAGTGAAATTTTCAAAAATCCAGAAAATTGGCTGAAAATGACTAAATATCAAGGACTCAATGGGCGAATCGCTCTGGAACTGAAATCGGAACGCTCACTGACATTTCCCCTATCTGAAAGTCTGATAAACGCCGGAAAAATGACTAAGTCCAAAAAAAAATTTGTTCAACTTTTTTCAATTTTACCCCGTGGGATATATATTCTACCCACAAACATTTCGAACTCTCCTGGGGTACCCTCACACATATTATTCCCTCATTTAGTGGATATTTTCACAAAAAAGTGAAATTTTCAAAAATCCAGAAAATTGGCTGAAAACGACTAAATATCAAGGACTCATTGGGCGAATTGCTCTGGAACTGAAATCGGAATGCTCACTGACATTTCCCCTATCTGAAAGTCTGATAAACGCCGGAAAAATGACTAAGTCCAAAAAAAATTTTTTTTCAACTTTTTTCAATTTTACCTTGTGGGATATATATTCTACCCACACACATTTGGAACTCTCCTGGGGTACCCTCACACATATTATTCCCTCATTTAGTGGATATTTTCACAAAAAAGTGAAATTTTCAAAAATCCAGAAAATTGGTTGAAAACGACTAAATATCAAGGACTCATTGGTCGAATTGCTCTGGAACTGAAATCGGAATGCTCACTGACATTTCCCCTATCTGAAAGTCTGATAAACGCCGGAAAAATGACTAAGTTCAAAAAATTTTTTTTTTCAACTTTTTTCAATTTTACCCCGTGGGATATATATTCTACCCACACACATTTGGAACTCTCCTGGGGTACCCTCACACATATTATTCCCTCATTTAGTGGATATTTTCACAAAAAAGTGAAATTTTCAAAAATCCAGAAAATTGGCTGAAAATGACTAAATATCAAGGACTCAATGGGCGAATCGCTCTGGAACTGAAATCGGAACGCTCACTGACATTTCCCCTATCTGAAAGTCTGATAAACGCCGGAAAAATGACTAAGTCCAAAAAAAAATTTGTTCAACTTTTTTCAATTTTACCCCGTGGGATATATATTCTACCCACACACATTTCGAACTCTCCTGGGGTACCCTCACACATATTATTCCCTCATTTAGTGGATATTTTCACAAAAAAGTGAAATTTTCAAAAATCCAGAAAATTGGCTGAAAACGACTAAATATCAAGGACTCAATGGGCGAATCGCTCTGGAACTGAAATCGGAACGCTCACTGACATTTCCCCTATCTGAAAGTCTGATAAACGCCGGAAAAATGACTAAGTCCAAAAAAAAAATTTGTTCAACTTTTTTCAATTTTACCCCCGTGGGATATATATTCTACCCACACACATTTGGAACTCTCCTGGGGTACCCTCACACATATTATTCCCTCATTTAGTGGATATTTTCACAAAAAAGTGAAATTTTCAAAAATCCAGAAAATTGGCTGAAAACTACTAAATATCAAGGACTCATTGGTCGAATTGCTCTGGAACTGAAATCGGAATGCTCACTGACATTTCCCCTATCTGAAAGTCTGATAAACGCCGGAAAAATGACTAAGTCCAAAAAATTTTTTTTTTCAACTTTTTTCAATTTTACCCCTTGGGATATATATTCTACCCACACACATTTGGAACTCTCTGGGGTACCCTCACACATATTATTCCCTCATTTAGTGGATATTTTCACAAAAAAGTGAAATTTTCAAAAATCCAGAAAATTGGCTGAAAACGACTAAATATCAAGGACTCATTGGGCGAATTGCTCTGGAACTGAAATTGGAATGCTCACTGACATTTCCCCTATCTGAAAGTCTGATAAACGCCGGAAAAATGACTAAGTCCAAAAAATTTTTTTTTTCAACTTTTTTCAATTTTACCCCGTGGGATATATATTCTACCCACACACATTTGGAACTCTCCTGGGGTACCCTCACACATATTATTCCCTCATTTAGTGGATATTTTCACAAAAAAGTGAAATTTTCAAAAATCCAGAAAATTGGCTGAAAATGACTAAATATCAAGGACTCAATGGGCGAATCGCTCTGGAACTGACATCGGAACGCTCACTGACATTTCCCCTATCTGAAAGTCTGATAAACGCCGGAAAAATGACTAAGTCCAAAAAAAATTTTTTTTCAACTTTTTTCAATTTTGCCTTGTGGGATATATATTCTACCCACACACATTTGGAACTCTCCTGGGGTACCCTCACACATATTATTCCCTCATTTAGTGGATATTTTCACAAAAAAGTGAAATTTAAAAAAATCCAGAAAATTGGCTGAAAACGACTAAATATCAAGGACTCATTGGTTGAATTGCTCTGGAACTGAAATCGGAATGCTCACTGACATTTCCCCTATCTGAAAGTCTGATAAACGCCGGAAAAATGACTAAGTCCAAAAAAATTTTTTTTTCAACTTTTTTCAATTTTACCCCGTGGGATATATATTCTACCCACACACATTTGGAACTCTCCTGGGGTACCCTCACACATATTATTCCCTCATTTAGTGGATATTTTCACAAAAAAGTGAAATTTTCAAAAATCCAGAAAATTGGCTGAAAACGACTAAATATCAAGGACTCATTGGGCGAATTGCTCTGGAACTGAAATTGGAATGCTCACTGACATTTCCCCTATCTGAAAGTCTGATAAACGCCGGAAAAATGACTAAGTCCAAAAAATTTTTTTTTTCAACTTTTTTCAATTTTACCCCGTGGGATATATATTCTACCCACACACATTTGGAACTCTCCTGGGGTACCCTCACACATATTATTCCCTCATTTAGTGGATATTTTCACAAAAAAGTGAAATTTTCAAAAATCCAGAAAATTGGCTGAAAATGACTAAATATCAAGGACTCAATGGGCGAATCGCTCTGGAACTGAAATCGGAACGCTCACTGACATTTCCCCTATCTGAAAGTCTGATAAACGCCGGAAAAATGACTAAGTCCAAAAAAAAAATTTGTTCAACTTTTTTCAATTTTACCCCCGTGGGATATATATTCTACCCACACACATTTGGAACTCTCCTGGGGTACCCTCACACATATTATTCCCTCATTTAGTGGATATTTTCACAAAAAAGTGAAATTTTCAAAAATCCAGAAAATTGGCTGAAAACGACTAAATATCAAGGACTCATTGGTCGAATTGCTCTGGAACTGAAATCGGAATGCTCACTGACATTTCCCCTATCTGAAAGTCTGATAAACGCCGGAAAAATGACTAAGTCCAAAAAATTTTTTTTTTCAACTTTTTTCAATTTTACCCCGTGGGATATATATTCTACCCACACACATTTGGAACTCTCCTGGGGTACCCTCACACATATTATTCCCTCATTTAGTGGATATTTTCACAAAAAAGTGAAATTTTCAAAAATCCAGAAAATTGGCTGAAAACGACTAAATATCAAGGACTCATTGGGCGAATTGCTCTGGAACTGAAATTGGAATGCTCACTGACATTTCCCCTATCTGAAAGTCTGATAAACGCCGGAAAAATGACTAAGTCCAAAAAAATTTTTTTTTCAACTTTTTTCAATTTTACCCCGTGGGATATATATTCTACCCACACACATTTGGAACTCTCCTGGGGTACCCTCACACATATTATTCCCTCATTTAGTGGATATTTTCACAAAAAAGTGAAATTTTCAAAAATCCAGAAAATTGGATGAAAATGACTAAATATCAAGGACTCAATGGGCGAATCGCTCTGGAACTGACATCGGAACGCTCACTGACATTTCCCCTATCTGAAAGTCTGATAAACGCCGGAAAAATGACTAAGTCCAAAAAAAATTTTTTTTCAACTTTTTTCAATTTTGCCTTGTGGGATATATATTCTACCCACACACATTTGGAACTCTCCTGGGGTACCCTCACACATATTATTCCCTCATTTAGTGGATATTTTCACAAAAAAGTGAAATTTTCAAAAATCCAGAAAATTGGCTGAAAATGACTAAATATCAAGGACTCAATGGGCGAATCGCTCTGGAACTGAAATCGGAACGCTCACTGACATTTCCCCTATCTGAAAGTCTGATAAACGCCGGAAAAATGACTAAGTCCAAAAAAAAATTTGTTCAACTTTTTTCAATTTTACCCCCGTGGGATATATATTCTACCCACACACATTTGGAACTCTCCTGGGGTACCCTCACACATATTATTCCCTCATTTAGTGGATATTTTCACAAAAAAGTGAAATTTTCAAAAATCCAGAAAATTGGCTGAAAACGACTAAATATCAAGGACTCATTGGTCGAATTGCTCTGGAACTGAAATCGGAATGCTCACTGACATTTCCCCTATCTGAAAGTCTGATAAACGCCGGAAAAATGACTAAGTCCAAAAAATTTTTTTTTTCAACTTTTTTCAATTTTACCCCGTGGGATATATATTCTACCCACACACATTTGGAACTCTCCTGGGGTACCCTCACACATATTATTCCCTCATTTAGTGGATATTTTCACAAAAAAGTGAAATTTTCAAAAATCCAGAAAATTGGCTGAAAACGACTAAATATCAAGGACTCATTGGGCGAATTGCTCTGGAACTGAAATTGGAATGCTCACTGACATTTCCCCTATCTGAAAGTCTGATAAACGCCGGAAAAATGACTAAGTCCAAAAAATTTTTTTTTTCAACTTTTTTCAATTTTACCCCGTGGGATATATATTCTACCCACACACATTTGGAACTCTCCTGGGGTACCCTCACACATATTATTCCCTCATTTAGTGGATATTTTCACAAAAAAGTGAAATTTTCAAAAATCCAGAAAATTGGCTGAAAATGACTAAATATCAAGGACTCAATGGGCGAATCGCTCTGGAACTGAAATCGGAACGCTCACTGACATTTCCCCTATCTGAAAGTCTGATAAACGCCGGAAAAATGACTAAGTCCAAAAAAAAAATTTGTTCAACTTTTTTCAATTTTACCCCCGTGGGATATATATTCTACCCACACACATTTGGAACTCTCCTGGGGTACCCTCACACATATTATTCCCTCATTTAGTGGATATTTTCACAAAAAAGTGAAATTTTCAAAAATCCAGAAAATTGGCTGAAAACGACTAAATATCAAGGACTCATTGGTCGAATTGCTCTGGAACTGAAATCGGAATGCTCACTGACATTTCCCCTATCTGAAAGTCTGATAAACGCCGGAAAAATGACTAAGTCCAAAAAATTTTTTTTTTCAACTTTTTTCAATTTTACCCCGTGGGATATATATTCTACCCACACACATTTGGAACTCTCCTGGGGTACCCTCACACATATTATTCCCTCATTTAGTGGATATTTTCACAAAAAAGTGAAATTTTCAAAAATCCAGAAAATTGGCTGAAAACGACTAAATATCAAGGACTCATTGGGCGAATTGCTCTGGAACTGAAATTGGAATGCTCACTGACATTTCCCCTATCTGAAAGTCTGATAAACGCCGGAAAAATGACTAAGTCCAAAAAATTTTTTTTTTCAACTTTTTTCAATTTTACCCCGTGGGATATATATTCTACCCACACACATTTGGAACTCTCCTGGGGTACCCTCACACATATTATTCCCTCATTTAGTGGATATTTTCACAAAAAAGTGAAATTTTCAAAAATCCAGAAAATTGGCTGAAAATGACTAAATATCAAGGACTCAATGGGCGAATCGCTCTGGAACTGACATCGGAACGCTCACTGACATTTCCCCTATCTGAAAGTCTGATAAACGCCGGAAAAATGACTAAGTCCAAAAAAAATTTTTTTTCAACTTTTTTCAATTTTGCCTTGTGGGATATATATTCTACCCACACACATTTGGAACTCTCCTGGGGTACCCTCACACATATTATTCCCTCATTTAGTGGATATTTTCACAAAAAAGTGAAATTTTCAAAAATCCAGAAAATTGGCTGAAAACGACTAAATATCAAGGACTCATTGGTCGAATTGCTCTGGAACTGAAATCGGAATGCTCACTGACATTTCCCCTATCTGAAAGTCTGATAAACGCCGGAAAAATGACTAAGTCCAAAAAATTTTTTTTTTCAACTTTTTTCAATTTTACCCCGTGGGATATATATTCTACCCACACACATTTGGAACTCTCCTGGGGTACCCTCACACATATTATTCCCTCATTTAGTGGATATTTTCACAAAAAAGTGAAATTTTCAAAAATCCAGAGAATTGGCTGAAAATGACTAAATATCAAGGACTCAATGGGCGAATCGCTCTGGAACTGAAATCGGAACGCTCACTGACATTTCCCCTATCTGAAAGTCTGATAAACGCCGGAAAAATGACTAAGTCCAAAAAAAAATTTGTTCAACTTTTTTCAATTTTACCCCCGTGGGATATATATTCTACCCACACACATTTGGAACTCTCCTGGGGTACCCTCACACATATTATTCCCTCATTTAGTGGATATTTTCACAAAAAAGTGAAATTTTCAAAAATCCAGAAAATTGGCTGAAAACGACTAAATATCAAGGACTCATTAGGCGAATTGCTCTGGAACTGAAATCGGAACGCTCACTGACATTTCCCCTATCTGAAAGTCTGATAAACGCCGGAAAAATGACTAAGTCCAAAAAAAATTTTTTTTCAACTTTTTTTCAATTTTACCCCGTGGGATATATATTCTACCCACACACATTTGGAACTCTCCTGGGGAACCCTCACACATATTATTCCCTCATTTAGTGGATATTTTCACAAAAAAGTGAAATTTTCAAAAATCCAGAAAATTGGCTGAAAATGACTAAATATCAAGGACTCAATGGGCGAATCGCTCTGGAACTGAAATCGGAACGCTCACTGACATTTCCCCTATCTGAAAGTCTGATAAACGCCGGAAAAAATGACTAAGTCCAAAAAAAAATTTGTTCAACTTTTTTCAATTTTACCCCCGTGGGATATATATTCTACCCACACACATTTGGAACTCTACTGGGGTACCCTCACACATATTATTCCCTCATTTAGTGGATATTTTCACAAAAAAGTGAAATTTTCAAAAATCCAGAAAATTGGCTGAAAACGACTAAATATCAAGGACTCATTGGGCGAATTGCTCTGGAACTGAAATCGGAACGCTCACTGACATTTCCCCTATCTGAAAGTCTGATAAACGTCGGAAAAATGACTAAGTCCAAAAAAAAATTTGTTCAACTTTTTTCAATTTTACCCCCGTGGGATATATATTCTACCCACACACATTTGGAACTCTCCTGGGGTACCCTCACACATATTATTCCCTCATTTAGTGGATATTTTCATAAAAAAGTGAAATTTTCAAAAATCCAGAAAATTGGCTGAAAACGACTAAATATCAAGGACTCATTGGGCGAATTGCTCTGGAACTGAAATCGGAGTGCTCACTGACATTTCCCCTATCTGAAAGTCTGATAAACGCCGGAAAAATGACTAAGTCCAAAAAAAATTTTTTTTCAACTTTTTTCAATTTTACCCCGTGGGATATATATTCTACCCACACACATTTGGAACTCTCCTGGGGTACCCTCACACATATTATTCCCTCATTTAGTGGATATTTTCACAAAAAAGTGAAATTTTCAAAAATCCAGAAAATTGGCTGAAAATGACTAAATATCAAGGACTCATTGGGCGAATCGCTCTGGAACTGAAATCGGAACGCTCACTGACATTTCCCCTATCTGAAAGTCTGATAAACGCCGGAAAAATGACTAAGTCCCAAAAAAATTTTTTTTAAACTTTTTTCAATTTTACCCCCGTGGGATATATATTCTACCCACACACATTTGGAACTCTCCTGGGGTACCCTCACACATATTATTCCCTCATTTAGTGGATATTTTCACAAAAAAGTGAAATTTTCAAAAATCCAGAAAATTGGCTGAAAACGACTAAATATCAAGGACTCATTGGGCGAACCGCTCTGGAACTGAAATCGGAACGCTCACTGACATTTCCCCTATCTGAAAGTCTGATAAACGCCGGAAAAATGAATAAGTCCCAAAAAAAATTTTTTTCAACTTTTTTCAATTTTACCTTGTGGGATATATATTCTACCCACACACATTTGGAACTCTCCTGGGGTACCCTCACACATATTATTCCCTCATTTAGTGGATATTTTCACAAAAAAGTGAAATTTTCAAAAATCCAGAAAATTGGCTGAAAATGACTAAATATCAAGGACTCAATGGGCGAATCGCTCTGGAACTGACATCGGAACGCTCACTGACATTTCCCCTATCTGAAAGTCTGATAAACGCCGGAAAAATGACTAAGTCCAAAAAAAAATTTGTTCAACTTTTTTCAATTTTACCCCCGTGGGATATATATTCTACCCACACACATTTGGAACTCTCCTGGGGTACCCTCACACATATTATTCCCTCATTTAGTGGATATTTTCACAAAAAAGTGAAATTTTCAAAAATCCAGAAAATTGGCTGAAAACGACTAAATATCAAGGACTCATTGGGCGAATTGCTCTGGAACTGAAATCGGAACGCTCACTGACATTTCCCCTATCTGCAAGTCTGATAAACGCCGGAAAAATGACTAAGTCCAAAAAAAATTTTTTTTCAACTTTTTTCAATTTTACCCCGTGGGATATATATTCTACCCACACACGTTTGGAACTCTCCTGGGGAACCCCCACACATATTATTCCCTCATTTAGTGGATATTTTCACAAAAAAGTGAAATTTTCAAAAATCCAGAAAATTGGCTGAAAATGACTAAATATCAAGGACTCAATGGGCGAATCGCTCTGGAACTGAAATCGGAACGCTCACTGACATTTCCCCTATCTGAAAGTCTGATAAACGTCGGAAAAATGACTAAGTCCAAAAAAAAATTTGTTCAACTTTTTTCAATTTTACCCCCGTGGGATATATATTCTACCCACACACATTTGGAACTCTCCTGGGGTACCCTCACACATATTATTCCCTCATTTAGTGGATATTTTCATAAAAAAGTGAAATTTTCAAAAATCCAGAAAATTGGCTGAAAACGACTAAATATCAAGGACTCATTGGGCGAATTGCTCTGGAACTGAAATCGGAGTGCTCACTGACATTTCCCCTATCTGAAAGTCTGATAAACGCCGGAAAAATGACTAAGTCCAAAAAAAAATTTTTTTCAACTTTTTTCAATTTTACCCCGTGGGATATATATTCTACCCACACACATTTGGAACTCTCCTGGGGTACCCTCACACATATTATTCCCTCATTTAGTGGATATTTTCACAAAAAAGTGAAATTTTCAAAAATCCAGAAAATTGGCTGAAAATGACTAAATATCAAGGACTCATTGGGCGAATCGCTCTGGAACTGAAATCGGAACGCTCACTGACATTTCCCCTATCTGAAAGTCTGATAAACGCCGGAAAAATGACTAAGTCCCAAAAAAATTTTTTTTAAACTTTTTTCAATTTTACCCCCGTGGGATATATATTCTACCCACACACATTTGGAACTCTCCTGGGGTACCCTCACACATATTATTCCCTCATTTAGTGGATATTTTCACAAAAAAGTGAAATTTTCAAAAATCCAGAAAATTGGCTGAAAACGACTAAATATCAAGGACTCATTGGGCGAATCGCTCTGGAACTGAAATCGGAACGCTCACTGACATTTCCCCTATCTGAAAGTCTGATAAACGCCGGAAAAATGACTAAGTCCAAAAAAAATTTTTTTAAAACTTTTTTCAATTTTACCCCCGTGGGATATATATTCTACCCACACACATTTGGAACTCTCCTGGGGTACCCTCACACATATTATTCCCTCATTTAGTGGATATTTTCACAAAAAAGTGAAATTTTCAAAAATCCAGAAAATTGGCTGAAAACGACTAAATATCAAGGACTCATTGGGCGAATCGCTCTGGAACTGAAATCGGAACGCTCACTGACATTTCCCCTATCTGAAAGTCTGATAAACGCCGGAAAAATGAATAAGTCCAAAAAAAAATTTGTTCAACTTTTTTCAATTTTACCCCCGTGGGATATATATTCTACCCACACACATTTAGAACTCTCCTGGGGTACCCTCACACATATTATTCCCTCATTTAGTGGATATTTTCACAAAAAAGTGAAATTTTCAAAAATCCAGAAAATTGGCTGAAAACGACTAAATATCAAGGACTCATTGGGCGAATTGCTCTGGAACTGAAATCGGAGCGCTCACTGACATCTCCCCTATCTGAAAGTCTGATAAACGCCGGAAAAATGACTAAGTCCAAAAAAAATTTTTTTTCAACTTTTTTCAATTTTACACCGTGGGATATATATTCTACCCACACACATTTGGATCTCTCCTGGGGAACCCTCACACATATTATTCCCTCATTTAGTGGATATTTTCACAAAAAAGTGAAATTTTCAAAAATCCAGAAAATTGGCTGAAAATGACTAAATATCAAGGACTCATTGGGCGAGTCGCTCTGGAACTGAAATCGGAACGCTCAATGACATTTCCCCTAACTGAAAGTCTGATAAACGCCGGAAAAATGACTAAGTCCAAAAAAAAATTTGTTCAACTTTTTTTCAATTTTATCCCCGTGGGATATATATTCTACCCACACACATTTGGAACTCTCCTGGGGTACCCTCACACATATTATTCCCTCATTTAGTGGATATTTTCACAAAAAAGTGAAATTTTCAAAAATCCAGAAAATTGGCTGAAAACGACTAAATATCAAGGACTCATTGGGCGAATTGCTCTGGAACTGAAATCGGAACGCTCACTGACATTTCCCCTATCTGAAAGTCTGATAAACGCCGGAAAAATGACTAAGTCCAAAAAAAATTTTTTTTCAACTTTTTTCAATTTTACCCCGTGGGATATATATTCTACCCACACACACTTGGAACTCTCCTGGGGAACCCTCACACATATTATTCCCTCATTTAGTGGATATTTTCACAAAAAAGTGAAATTTTCAAAAATCCAGAAAATTGGCTGAAAATGACTAAATATCAAGGACTCAATGGGCGAATCGCTCTGGAACTGAAATCGGAACGCTCACTGACATTTCCCCTATCTGAAAGTCTGATAAACGTCGGAAAAATGACTAAGTCCAAAAAAAAATTTGTTCAACTTTTTTCAATTTTACCCCGTGGGATATATATTCTACCCACACACATTTGGAACTCTCCTGGGGTACCCTCACACATATTATTCCCTCATTTAGTGTATATTTTCACAAAAAAGTGAAATTTTCAAAAATCCAGAAAATTGGCTGAAAATGACTAAATATCAAGGACTCATTGGGCGAATCGCTCTGGAACTGAAATCGGAATGCTCACTCACATTTCCCCTATCTGAAAGTCTGATAAACGCCGGAAAAATGACTAAGTCCAAAAAAAATTTTTTTTCAACTTTTTTCAATTTTACCCCCGTGGGATATATATTCTACCCACACACATTTGGAACTCTCCTGGGGTACCCTCACACATATTATTCCCTCGTTTAGTGGATATTTTCACAAAAAAGTGAAATTTTCAAAAATCCAGAAAATTGGCTGAAAACGACTAAATATCAAGGACTCATTGGGCGAATTGCACTGGAACTGAAATCGGAACGCTCACTGACATTTCCCCTATCTGAAAGTCTGATAAATGCCGGAAAAATTACTAAGTCCAAAAAAAAATTTGTTCAACTTTTTTCAATTTTACCCCCGTGGGTTATATATTCTACCCACACACATTTGGAACTCTCCTGGGGTACCCTCACACATATTATTCCCTCATTTAGTGGATATTTTCACAAAAAAGTGAAATTTTCAAAAATCCAGAAAATTGGCTGAAAACGACAAAATATCAAGGACTCATTGGGCGAATCGCTCTGGAACTGAAATCGGAATGCTCACTGACATTTCCCCTATCTGAAAGTCTGATAAACGCCGGAAAAATGAATAAGTCCAAAAAAAATTTTTTTTCAACTTTTTTCAATTTTACACCGTGGGATATATATTCTACCCACACACATTTGGAACTCTCCTGGGGAACCCTCACACATATTATTCCCTCATTTAGTGGATATTTTCACAAAAAAGTGAAATTTTCAAAAATCCAGAAAATTGGCTGAAAATGACTAAATATCAAGGACTCATTGGGCGAGTCGCTCTGGAACTGAAATCGGAACGCTCAATGACATTTCCCCTAACTGAAAGTCTGATAAACGCCGGAAAAATGACTAAGTCCAAAAAAAAATTTGTTCAACTTTTTTTCAATTTTATCCCCGTGGGATATATATTCTACCCACACACATTTGGAACTCTCCTGGGGTACCCTCACACATATTATTCCCTCATTTAGTGGATATTTTCACAAAAAAGTGAAATTTTCAAAAATCCAGAAAATTGGCTGAAAACGACTAAATATCAAGGACTCATTGGGCGAGTTGCTCTGGAACTGAAATCGGAACGCTCACTGACATTTCCCCTATCTGCAAGTCTGATAAACGCCGGAAAAATGACTAAGTCCAAAAGAAATTTTTTTTCAACTTTTTTCAATTTTACCCCGTGGGATATATATTCTACCCACACACGTTTGGAACTCTCCTGGGGAACCCCCACACATATTATTCCCTCATTTAGTGGATATTTTCACAAAAAAGTGAAATTTTCAAAAATCCAGAAAATTGGCTGAAAATGACTAAATATCAAGGACTCAATGGGCGAATCGCTCTGGAACTGAAATCGGAACGCTCACTGACATTTCCCCTATCTGAAAGTCTGATAAACGTAGGAAAAATGACTAAGTCCAAAAAAAAATTTGTTCAACTTTTTTTAATTTTACCCCCGTGGGATATATATTCTACCCACACACATTTGGAACTCTCCTGGGGTACCCTCACACATATTATTCCCTCATTTAGTGGATATTTTCACAAAATTGAAATTTTCAAAAATCCAGAAAATTGGCTGAAAACGACTAAATATCAAGGACTCATTGGGCGAATTGCTCTGGAACTGAAATCGGAACGCTCACTGACATTTCCCCTATCTGCAAGTCTGATAAACGCCGGAAAAATGACTAAGTCCAAAAAAAATTTTTTTTCAACTTTTTTCAATTTTACCCCGTGGGATATATATTCTACCCACACACGTTTGGAACTCTCCTGGGGAACCCCCACACATATTATTCCCTCATTTAGTGGATATTTTCACAAAAAAGTGAAATTTTCAAAAATCCAGAAAATTGGCTGAAAATGACTAAATATCAAGGACTCAATGGGCGAATCGCTCTGGAACTGAAATCGGAACGCTCACTGACATTTCCCCTATCTGAAAGTCTGATAAACGTCGGAAAAATGACTAAGTCCAAAAAAAAATTTGTTCAACTTTTTTCAATTTTACCCCGTGGGATATATATTCTACCCACACACATTTGGAACTCTCCTGGGGTACCCTCACACATATTATTCCCTCATTTAGTGTATATTTTCACAAAAAAGTGAAATTTTCAAAAATCCAGAAAATTGGCTGAAAATGACTAAATATCAAGGACTCATTGGGCGAATCGCTCTGGAACTGAAATCGTAACGCTCACTGACATTTCCCATATCTGAAAGTCTGATAAACGCCGGAAAAATGACTAAGTCCAAAAAAAAATTTGTTCAACTTTTTTCAATTTTATCCCCGTGGGATATATATTCTACCCACACACATTTGGAACTCTCCTGGGGTACCCTCACACATATTATTCCCTCATTTAGTGGATATTTTCACAAAAAAGTGAAATTTTCAAAAATCCAGCAAATTGGCTGAAAACGACTAAATATCAAGGACTCATTGGGCGAATCGCTCTGGAACTGAAATCGGAATGCTCACTCACATTTCCCCTATCTGAAAGTCTGATAAACGCCGGAAAAATGACTAAGTCCCCCAAAAAAATTTTTTTCAACTTTTTTCAAATTTACCCCCGTGGGATATATATTCTACCCACACACATTTGGAACTCTCCTGGGGTACCCTCACACATATTATTCCCTCATTTAGTGGATATTTTCACAAAAAAGTGAAATTTTCAAAAATCCAGAAAATTGGCTGAAAACGACTAAATATCAAGGACTCATTGGGCGAATTGCTCTTGAACTGAATTCGGAACGCTCACTGACAATTCCCCTATCTGAAAGTCTGATAAACGCCGGAAAAATGACTAAGTCCCCAAAAATTTTTTTTTCAACTTTTTTCAAGTTTACCCCGTGGGATATATATTCTACCCACACACATTTGGAACTCTCCTGGGGTACCCTCACACATATTATTCCCTCATTTAGTGGATATTTTCACAAAAAAGTGAAATTTTCAAAAATCCAGAAAATTGGCTGAAAATGACTAAATATCAAGGACTCATTGGGCGAATTGCTCTGGAACTGAAATCGGAACGCTCACTGACATTTCCCCTATCTGAAAGTCTGATAAACGTCGGAAAAATGACTAAGTCCAAAAAAAAATTTGTTCAACTTTTTTCAATTTTACCCCCGTGGGATATATATTCTACCCACACACATTTGGAACTCTCCTGGGGTACCCTCACACATATTATTCCCTCATTTAGTGGATATTTTCACAAAAAAGTGAAATTTTCAAAAATCCAGAAAATTGGCTGAAAACGACTAAATATCAAGGACTCATTGGGCGAATTGCTCTTGAACTGAATTCGGAACGCTCACTGACAATTCCCCTATCTGAAAGTCTGATAAACGCTGGAAAAATGACTAAGTCCAAAAAAATTTTTTTTTCAACTTTTTTCAATTTTACCCCGTGGGATATATATTCTACCCACACACATTTGGAACTCTCCTGGGGTACCCTCACACATATTATTCCCTCATTTAGTGTATATTTTCACAAAAAAGTGAAATTTTCAAAAATCCAGAAAATTGGCTGAAAATGACTAAATATCAAGGACTCATTGGGCGAATCGCTCTGGAACTGAAATCGGAACTCACACTGACATTTCCCCTATCTGAAAGTCTGATAAACGTCGGAAAAATGACTAAGTCCAAAAAAAAATTTGTTCAACTTTTTTCAATTTTACCCCCGTGGGATATATATTCTACCCACACACATTTGGAACTCTCCTGGGGTACCCTCACACATATTATTCCCTCATTTAGTGGATATTTTCACAAAAAAGTGAAATTTTCAAAAATCCAGAAAATTGGCTGAAAATGACTAAATATCAAGGACTCAATGGGCGAATCGCTCTGGAACTGAAATCGGAACGCTCACTGACATTTCCCCTATCTGAAAGTCTGATAAACGTCGGAAAAATGACTAAGTCCAAAAAAAAATTTGTTCAACTTTTTTCAATTTTACCCCGTGGGATATATATTCTACCCACACACATTTGGAACTCTCCTGGGGTACCCTCACACATATTATTCCCTCATTTAGTGTATATTTTCACAAAAAAGTGAAATTTTCAAAAATCCAGAAAATTGGCTGAAAATGACTAAATATCAAGGACTCATTGGGCGAATCGCTCTGGAACTGAAATCGTAACGCTCACTGACATTTCCCATATCTGAAAGTCTGATAAACGCCGGAAAAATGACTAAGTCCAAAAAAAAATTTGTTCAACTTTTTTCAATTTTATCCCCGTGGGATATATATTCTACCCACACACATTTGGAACTCTCCTGGGGTACCCTCACACATATTATTCCCTCATTTAGTGGATATTTTCACAAAAAAGTGAAATTTTCAAAAATCCAGAAAATTGGCTGAAAACGACTAAATATCAAGGACTCATTGGGCGAATCGCTCTGGAACTGAAATCGGAATGCTCACTCACATTTCCCCTATCTGAAAGTCTGATAAACGCCGGAAAAATGACTAAGTCCCCCAAAAAAATTTTTTTCAACTTTTTTCAAATTTACCCCCGTGGGATATATATTCTACCCACACACATTTGGAACTCTCCTGGGGTACCCTCACACATATTATTCCCTCATTTAGTGGATATTTTCACAAAAAAGTGAAATTTTCAAAAATCCAGAAAATTGGCTGAAAACGACTAAATATCAAGGACTCATTGGGCGAATTGCTCTTGAACTGAATTCGGAACGCTCACTGACAATTCCCCTATCTGAAAGTCTGATAAACGCCGGAAAAATGACTAAGTCCCCAAAAAATTTTTTTTCAACTTTTTTCAAGTTTACCCCGTGGGATATATATTCTACCCACACACATTTGGAACTCTCCTGGGGTACCCTCACACATATTATTCCCTCATTTAGTGGATATTTTCACAAAAAAGTGAAATTTTCAAAAATCCAGAAAATTGGCTGAAAATGACTAAATATCAAGGACTCATTGGGCGAATTGCTCTGGAACTGAAATCGGAACGCTCACTGACATTTCCCCTATCTGAAAGTCTGATAAACACCGGAAAAATGACTAAGTCCAAAAAAAAATTTGTTCAACTTTTTTTCAATTTTATCCCCGTGGGATATATATTCTACCCACACACATTTGGAACTCTCCTGGGGAACCCCCACACATATTATTCCCTCATTTAGTGGATATTTTCACAAAAAAGTGAAATTTTCAAAAATCCAGAAAATTGGCTGAAAATGACTAAATATCAAGGACTCAATGGGCGAATCGCTCTGGAACTGAAATCGGAACGCTCACTGACATTTCCCCTATCTGAAAGTCTGATAAACGTCGGAAAAATGACTAAGTCCAAAAAAAAATTTGTTCAACTTTTTTCAATTTTACCCCCGTGGGATATATATTCTACCCACACACATTTGGAACTCTCCTGGGGTACCCTCACACATATTATTCCCTCATTTAGTGGATATTTTCACAAAAAAGTGAAATTTTCAAAAATCCAGAAAATTGGCTGAAAACGACTAAATATCAAGGACTCATTGGGCGAATTGCTCTTGAACTGAATTCGGAACGCTCACTGACAATTCCCCTATCTGAAAGTCTGATAAACGCTGGAAAAATGACTAAGTCCAAAAAAATTTTTTTTTCAACTTTTTTCAATTTTACCCCGTGGGATATATATTCTACCCACACACATTTGGAACTCTCCTGGGGTACCCTCACACATATTATTCCCTCATTTAGTGTATATTTTCACAAAAAAGTGAAATTTTCAAAAATCCAGAAAATTGGCTGAAAATGACTAAATATCAAGGACTCATTGGGCGAATCGCTCTGGAACTGAAATCGGAACTCACACTGACATTTCCCCTATCTGAAAGTCTGATAAACGTCGGAAAAATGACTAAGTCCAAAAAAAAATTTGTTCAACTTTTTTCAATTTTACCCCCGTGGGATATATATTCTACCCACACACATTTGGAACTCTCCTGGGGTACCCTCACACATATTATTCCCTCATTTAGTGGATATTTTCACAAAAAAGTGAAATTTTCAAAAATCCAGAAAATTGGCTGAAAATGACTAAATATCAAGGACTCAATGGGCGAATCGCTCTGGAACTGAAATCGGAACGCTCACTGACATTTCCCCTATCTGAAAGTCTGATAAACGTCGGAAAAATGACTAAGTCCAAAAAAAAATTTGTTCAACTTTTTTCAATTTTACCCCGTGGGATATATATTCTACCCACACACATTTGGAACTCTCCTGGGGTACCCTCACACATATTATTCCCTCATTTAGTGTATATTTTCACAAAAAAGTGAAATTTTCAAAAATCCAGAAAATTGGCTGAAAATGACTAAATATCAAGGACTCATTGGGCGAATCGCTCTGGAACTGAAATCGTAACGCTCACTGACATTTTCCATATCTGAAAGTCTGATAAACGCCGGAAAAATGACTAAGTCCAAAAAAAAATTTGTTCAACTTTTTTCAATTTTATCCCCGTGGGATATATATTCTACCCACACACATTTGGAACTCTCCTGGGGTACCCTCACACATATTATTCCCTCATTTAGTGGATATTTTCACAAAAAAGTGAAATTTTCAAAAATCCAGAAAATTGGCTGAAAACGACTAAATATCAAGGACTCATTGGGCGAATCGCTCTGGAACTGAAATCGGAATGCTCACTCACATTTCCCCTATCTGAAAGTCTGATAAACGCCGGAAAAATGACTAAGTCCCCCAAAAAATTTTTTTTCAACTTTTTTCAAATTTACCCCCGTGGGATATATATTCTACCCACACACATTTGGAACTCTCCTGGGGTACCCTCACACATATTATTCCCTCATTTAGTGGATATTTTCACAAAAAAGTGAAATTTTCAAAAATCCAGAAAATTGGCTGAAAACGACTAAATATCAAGGACTCATTGGGCGAATTGCTCTTGAACTGAATTCGGAACGCTCACTGACAATTCCCCTATCTGAAAGTCTGATAAACGCCGGAAAAATGACTAAGTCCCCAAAAAATTTTTTTTCAACTTTTTTCAAGTTTACCCCGTGGGATATATATTCTACCCACACACATTTGGAACTCTCCTGGGGTACCCTCACACATATTATTCCCTCATTTAGTGGATATTTTCACAAAAAAGTGAAATTTTCAAAAATCCAGAAAATTGGCTGAAAATGACTAAATATCAAGGACTCATTGGGCGAATCGCTCTGGAACTGAAATCGGAACGCTCACTGACATTTCCCCTATCTGAAAGTCTGATAAACGCCGGAAAAATGACTAAGTCCAAAAAAAAATTTGTTCAACTTTTTTTCAATTTTATCCCCGTGGGATATATATTCTACCCACACACATTTGGAACTCTCCTGGGGTACCCTCACACATATTATTCCCTCATTTAGTGGATATTTTCACAAAAAAGTGAAATTTTCAAAAATCCAGAAAATTGGCTGAAAACGACTAAATATCAAGGACTCATTGGGCGAATTGCTCTGGAACTGAAATCGGAATGCTCACTGACATTTCCCCTATCTGAAAGTCTGATAAACGCCGGAAAAATGACTAAGTCCAAAAAAAATTTTTTTTCAACTTTTTTCAATTTTACCCCGTGGGATATATATTCTACCCACACACATTTGGAACTCTCCTGGGGAACCCTCACACATATTATTCCCTCATTTAGTGGATATTTTCACAAAAAAGTGAAATTTTCAAAAATCCAGAAAATTGGCTGAAAATGGCTAAATATCAAGGACTCAATGGGCGAATCGCTCTGGAACTGAAATCGGAACGCTCACTGACAATTCCCCTATCTGAAAGTCTGATAAACGCCGGAAAAATGACTAAGTCCAAAAAAAAATTTGTTCAACTTTTTTCAATTTTACCCCCGTGGGATATATATTCTACCCACACACATTTGGAACTCTCCTGGGGTACCCTCACACATATTATTCCCTCATTTAGTGGATATTTTCACAAAAAAGTGAAATTTTCAAAAATCCAGAAAATTGGCTGAAAACGACTAAATATCAAGGACTCATTGGGCGAATTGCTCTGGAACTGAAATCGGAACGCTCACTGACATTTCCCCTATCTGAAAGTCTGATAAACGCCGGAAAAATGACTAAGTCCAAAAAAAATTTTTTTTCAACTTTTTTTCAATTTTACCCCGTGGGATATATATTCTACCCACACACATTTGGAACTCTCCTGGGGTACCCTCACACATATTATTCCCTCATTTAGTGGATATTTTCACAAAAAAGTGAAATTTTCAAAAATCCAGAAAATTGGCTGAAAACGACTAAATATCAAGGACTCATTGGGCGAATTGCTCTTGAACTGAATTCGGAACGCTCACTGACAATTCCCCTATCTGAAAGTCTGATAAACGCTGGAAAAATGACTAAGTCCAAAAAAATTTTTTTTTCAACTTTTTTCAATTTTACCCCGTGGGATATATATTCTACCCACACACATTTGGAACTCTCCTGGGGTACCCTCACACATATTATTCCCTCATTTAGTGTATATTTTCACAAAAAAGTGAAATTTTCAAAAATCCAGAAAATTGGCTGAAAATGACTAAATATCAAGGACTCATTGGGCGAATCGCTCTGGAACTGAAATCGGAACGCTCACTGACATTTCCCCTATCTGAAAGTCTGATAAACGTCAGAAAAATGACTAAGTCCAAAAAAAAATTTGTTCAACTTTTTTCAATTTTACCCCCGTGGGATATATATTCTACCCACACACATTTGGAACTCTCCTGGGGTACCCTCACACATATTATTCCCTCATTTAGTGGATATTTTCACAAAAAAGTGAAATTTTCAAAAATCCAGAAAATTGGCTGAAAACGACTAAATATCAAGGACTCATTGGGCGAATTGCTCTGGAACTGAAATCGGAATGCTCACTGACATTTCCCCTATCTGAAAGTCTGATAAACGCCGGAAAAATGACTAAGTCCAAAAAAAATTTTTTTTCAACTTTTTTCAATTTTACCCCGTGGGATATATATTCTACCCACACACATTTGGAACTCTCCTGGGGAACCCTCACACATATTATTCCCTCATTTAGTGGATATTTTCACAAAAAAGTGAAATTTTCAAAAATCCAGAAAATTGGCTGAAAACGACTAAATATCAAGGACTCATTGGGCGAATTGCTCTTGAACTGAATTCGGAACGCTCACTGACAATTCCCCTATCTGAAAGTCTGATAAACGCTGGAAAAATTACTAAGTCCAAAAAAATTTTTTTTTCAACTTTTTTCAATTTTACCCCGTGGGATATATATTCTACCCACACACATTTGGAACTCTCCTGGGGTACCCTCACACATATTATTCCCTCATTTAGTGTATATTTTCACAAAAAAATGAAATTTTCAAAAATCCAGAAAATTGGCTGAAAATGACTAAATATCAAGGACTCAATGGGCGAATCGCTCTGGAACTGAAATCGGAACGCTCACTGACATTTCCCCTATCTGAAAGTCTGATAAACGTCGGAAAAATGACTAAGTCCAAAAAAAAATTTGTTCAACTTTTTTCAATTTTACCCCGTGGGATATATATTCTACCCACACACATTTGGAACTCTCCTGGGGTACCCTCACACATATTATTCCCTCATTTAGTGTATATTTTCACAAAAAAGTGAAATTTTCAAAAATCCAGAAAATTGGCTGAAAATGACTAAATATCAAGGACTCATTGGGCGAATCGCTCTGGAACTGAAATCGTAACGCTCACTGACATTTCCCATATCTGAAAGTCTGATAAACGCCGGAAAAATGACTAAGTCCAAAAAAAAATTTGTTCAACTTTTTTCAATTTTATCCCCGTGGGATATATATTCTACCCACACACATTTGGAACTCTCCTGGGGTACCCTCACACATATTATTCCCTCATTTAGTGGATATTTTCACAAAAAAGTGAAATTTTCAAAAATCCAGAAAATTGGCTGAAAATGACTAAATATCAAGGACTCATTGGGCGAATTGCTCTGGAACTGAAATCGGAATGCTCACTGACATTTCCCCTATCTGAAAGTCTGATAAACGCCGGAAAAATGACTAAGTCCCAAAAAAATTTTTTTTCAACTTTTTTCAATTTTACCCCGTGGGATATATATTCTACCCACACACATTTGGAACTCTCCTGGGGTACCCTCACACATATTATTCCCTCATTTAGTGTATATTTTCACAAAAAAGTGAAATTTTCAAAAATCCAGAAAATTGGCTGAAAATGACTAAATATCAAGGACTCATTGGGCGAATCGCTCTGGAACTGAAATCGTAACGCTCACTGACATTTCCCATATCTGAAAGTCTGATAAACGCCGGAAAAATGACTAAGTCCAAAAAAAAATTTGTTCAACTTTTTTCAATTTTATCCCCGTGGGATATATATTCTACCCACACACATTTGGAACTCTCCTGGGGTACCCTCACACATATTATTCCCTCATTTAGTGGATATTTTCACAAAAAAGTGAAATTTTCAAAAATCCAGAAAATTGGCTGAAAATGACTAAATATCAAGGACTCATTGGGCGAATTGCTCTGGAACTGAAATCGGAATGCTCACTGACATTTCCCCTATCTGAAAGTCTGATAAACGCCGGAAAAATGACTAAGTCCCAAAAAAATTTTTTTTCAACTTTTTTCAATTTTACCCCGTGGGATATATATTCTACCCACACACATTTGGAACTCTCCTGGGGTACCCTCACACATATTATTCCCTCATTTAGTGTATATTTTCACAAAAAAGTGAAATTTTCAAAAATCCAGAAAATTGGCTGAAAATGACTAAATATCAAGGACTCATTGGGCGAATCGCTCTGGAACTGAAATCGTAACGCTCACTGACATTTCCCCTATCTGAAAGTCTGATAAACGCCGGAAAAATGACTAAGTCCAAAAAAAAATTTGTTCAACTTTTTTCAATTTTATCCCCGTGGGATATATATTCTACCCACACACATTTGGAACTCTCCTGGGGTATCCTCACACATATTATTCCCTCATTTAGTGGATATTTTCACAAAAAAGTGAAATTTTCAAAAATCCAGAAAATTGGCTGAAAACGACTAAATATCAAGGACTCATTGGGCGAATCGCTCTGGAACTGAAATCGGAATGCTCACTCACATTTCCCCTATCTGAAAGTCTGATAAACGCCGGAAAAAAGACTAAGTCCAAAAAAAAATTTGTTCAACTTTTTTCAATTTTACCCCCGTGGGATATATATTCTACCCACACACATTTGGAACTCTCCTGGGGTACCCTCACACATATTATTCCCTCATTTAGTGGATATTTTCACAAAAAAATGAAATTTTCAAAAATCCAGAAAATTGGCTGAAAACGACTAAATATCAAGGACTCATTGGGCGAATTGCTCTGGAACTGAAATCGGAACGCTCACTGACATTTCCCCTATCTGAAAGTCTGATAAACGCCGGAAAAATGACTAAGTCCAAAAAAAATTTTTTTTCAACTTTTTTCAATTTTACCCCGTGGGATATATATTCTACCCACACACACTTGGAACTCTCCTGGGGAACCCTCACACATATTATTCCCTCATTTAGTGGATATTTTCACAAAAAAGTGAAATTTTCAAAAATCCAGAAAATTGGCTGAAAATGACTAAATATCAAGGACTCAATGGGCGAATCGCTCTGGAACTGAAATCGGAACGCTCACTGACATTTCCCCTATCTGAAAGTCTGATAAACGTCGGAAAAATGACTAAGTCCAAAAAAAAATTTGTTCAACTTTTTTCAATTTTACCCCGTGGGATATATATTCTACCCACACACATTTGGAACTCTCCTGGGGTACCCTCACACATATTATTCCCTCATTTAGTGTATATTTTCACAAAAAAGTGAAATTTTCAAAAATCCAGAAAATTGGCTGAAAATGACTAAATATCAAGGACTCATTGGGCGAATCGCTCTGGAACTGAAATCGTAACGCTCACTGACATTTCCCATATCTGAAAGTCTGATAAACGCCGGAAAAATGACTAAGTCCAAAAAAAAATTTGTTCAACTTTTTTCAATTTTATCCCCGTGGGATATATATTCTACCCACACACATTTGGAACTCTCCTGGGGTACCCTCACACATATTATTCCCTCATTTAGTGGATATTTTCACAAAAAAGTGAAATTTTCAAAAATCCAGAAAATTGGCTGAAAACGACTAAATATCAAGGACTCATTGGGCGAATCACTCTGGAACTGAAATCGGAATGCTCACTCACATTTCCCCTATCTGAAAGTCTGATAAACGCCGGAAAAATGACTAAGTCCCCCAAAAAAATTTTTTTCAACTTTTTTCAAATTTACCCCCGTGGGATATATATTCTACCCACACACATTTGGAACTCTCCTGGGGTACCCTCACACATATTATTCCCTCATTTAGTGGATATTTTCACAAAAAAGTGAAATTTTCAAAAATCCAGAAAATTGGCTGAAAACGAGTAAATATCAAGGACTCATTGGGCGAATTGCTCTTGAACTGAATTCGGAACGCTCACTGACAATTCCCCTATCTGAAAGTCTGATAAACGCCGGAAAAATGACTAAGTCCCCAAAAATTTTTTTTTCAACTTTTTTCAAGTTTACCCCGTGGGATATATATTCTACCCACACACATTTGGAACTCTCCTGGGGTACCCTCACACATATTATTCCCTCATTTAGTGGATATTTTCACAAAAAAGTGAAATTTTCAAAAATCCAGAAAATTGGCTGAAAATGACTAAATATCAAGGACTCATTGGGTGAATCGCTCTGGAACTGAAATCGGAACGCTCACTGACATTTCCCCTATCTGAAAGTCTGATAAACGCCGGAAAAATGACTAAGTCCAAAAAAAAATTTGTTCAACTTTTTTTCAATTTTATCCCCGTGGGATATATATTCTACCCACACACATTTGGAACTCTCCTGGGGTACCCTCACACATATTATTCCCTCATTTAGTGGATATTTTCACAAAAAAGTGAAATTTTCAAAAATCCAGAAAATTGGCTGAAAACGACTAAATATCAAGGACTCATTGGGCGAATTGCTCTGGAACTGAAATCGGAATGCTCACTGACATTTCCCCTATCTGAAAGTCTGATAAACGCCGGAAAAATGACTAAGTCCCAAAAAATTTTTTTTTCAACTTTTTTCAATTTTACCCCGTGGGATATATATTCTACCCACACACATTTGGAACTCTCCTGGGGTACCCTCACACATATTATTCCCTCATTTAGTGTATATTTTCACAAAAAAGTGAAATTTTCAAAAATCCAGAAAATTGGCTGAAAATGACTAAATATCAAGGACTCATTGGGCGAATCGCTCTGGAACTGAAATCGTAACGCTCACTGACATTTCCCCTATCTGAAAGTCTGATAAACGCCGGAAAAATGACTAAGTCCAAAAAAAAATTTGTTCAACTTTTTTCAATTTTATCCCCGTGGGATATATATTCTACCCACACACATTTGGAACTCTCCTGGGGTATCCTCACACATATTATTCCCTCATTTAGTGGATATTTTCACAAAAAAGTGAAATTTTCAAAAATCCAGAAAATTGGCTGAAAACGACTAAATATCAAGGACTCATTGGGCGAATCGCTCTGGAACTGAAATCGGAATGCTCACTCACATTTCCCCTATCTGAAAGTCTGATAAACGCCGGAAAAATGACTAAGTCCAAAAAAAAATTTGTTCAACTTTTTTCAATTTTACCCCCGTGGGATATATATTCTACCCACACACATTTGGAACTCTCCTGGGGTACCCTCACACATATTATTCCCTCATTTAGTGGATATTTTCACAAAAAAGTGAAATTTTCAAAAATCCAGAAAATTGGCTGAAAACGACTAAATATCAAGGACTCATTGGGCGAATTGCTCTGGAACTGAAATCGGAATGCTCACTGACATTTCCCCTATCTGAAAGTCTGATAAACGCCGGAAAAATGACTAAGTCCCAAAAAATTTTTTTTTCAACTTTTTTCAATTTTACCCCGTGGGATATATATTCTACCCACACACATTTGGAACTCTCCTGGGGTACCCTCACACATATTATTCCCTCATTTAGTGTATATTTTCACAAAAAAGTGAAATTTTCAAAAATCCAGAAAATTGGCTGAAAATGACTAAATATCAAGGACTCATTGGGCGAATCGCTCTGGAACTGAAATCGTAACGCTCACTGACATTTCCCCTATCTGAAAGTCTGATAAACGCCGGAAAAATGACTAAGTCCAAAAAAAAATTTGTTCAACTTTTTTCAATTTTATCCCCGTGGGATATATATTCTACCCACACACATTTGGAACTCTCCTGGGGTATCCTCACACATATTATTCCCTCATTTAGTGGATATTTTCACAAAAAAGTGAAATTTTCAAAAATCCAGAAAATTGGCTGAAAACGACTAAATATCAAGGACTCATTGGGCGAATCGCTCTGGAACTGAAATCGGAATGCTCACTCACATTTCCCCTATCTGAAAGTCTGATAAACGCCGGAAAAATGACTAAGTCCAAAAAAAAATTTGTTCAACTTTTTTCAATTTTACCCCCGTGGGATATATATTCTACCCACACACATTTGGAACTCTCCTGGGGTACCCTCACACATATTATTCCCTCATTTAGTGGATATTTTCACAAAAAAGTGAAATTTTCAAAAATCCAGAAAATTGGCTGAAAACGACTAAATATCAAGGACTCATTGGGCGAATTGCTCTTGAACTGAATTCGGAACGCTCACTGACGATTCCCCTATCTGAAAGTCTGATAAACGCCGGAAAAATGACTAAGTCCAAAAAAATTTTTTTTTCAACTTTTTTCAAGTTTACCCCGTGGGATATATATTCTACCCACACACATTTGGAACTCTCCTGGGGTACCCTCACACATATTATTCCCTCATTTAGTGGATATTTTCACAAAAAAGTGAAATTTTCAAAAATCCAGAAAATTGGCTGAAAATGACTAAATATCAAGGACTCATTGGGCGAATCGCTCTTGAACTGAAATCGGAACGCTCACTGACATTTCCACTATCTGAAAGTCTGATAAACGCCGGAAAAATGACTAAGTCCAAAAAAAAATTTGTTCAACTTTTTTCAATTTTACCCCCGTGGGATATATAGTCTACCCACACACATTTGGAACTCTCCTGGGGTACCCTCACACATATTATTCCCTCATTTTGTGGATATTTTCACAAAAAAGGGAAATTTTCAAAAATCCAGAAAATTGGCTGAAAACGACTAAATATCAAGGACTCATTGGGCGAATCGTTCTGGAACTGAAATCGGAATGCTCACTCACATTTCCCCTATCTGAAAGTCTGATAAACAGCGGAAAAATGACTAAGTCCCAAAAAAAATTTTTTTTCAACTTTTTTCAATTTTACCCCCGTGGGATATATATTCTACCCACACACATTTGGAACTCTCCTGGGGTACCCTCACACATATTATTCCCTCATTTAGTGGATATTTTCACAAAAAAGTGAAATTTTCAAAAATCCAGAAAATTGGCTGAAAATGAATAAATATCAAGGACTCAATGGGCGAATCGCTCTGGAACTGAAATCGGAACGCTCACTGACAATTCCCCTATCTGAAAGTCTGATAAACGCCGGAAAAATGACTAAGTCCAAAAAAATTTTTTTTTCAACTTTTTTCAATTTTACCCCGTGGGATATATATTCTACCCACACACATTTGGAACTCTCCTGGGGTACACTCACACATATTATTCCCTCATTTAGTGGATATTTTCACAAAAAAGTGAAATTTTCAAAAATCCAGAAAATTGGCTGAAAATGACTAAATATCAAGGACTCATTGGGCGAATCGCTCTGGAACTGAAATCGTAACGCTCACTGACATTTCCCATATCTGAAAGTCTGATAAACGCCGGAAAAATGACTAAGTCCAAAAAAAAATTTGTTCAACTTTTTTCAATTTTATCCCCGTGGGATATATATTCTACCCACACACATTTGGAACTCTCCTGGGGTACCCTCACACATATTATTCCCTCATTTAGTGGATATTTTCACAAAAAAGTGAAATTTTCAAAAATCCAGAAAATTGGCTGAAAACGACTAAATATCAAGGACTCATTGGGCGAATCGCTCTGGAACTGAAATCGGAATGCTCACTGACATTTCCCCTATCTGAAAGTCTGATAAACGCCGGAAAAATGACTAAGTCCCAAAAAATTTTTTTTTCAACTTTTTTCAATTTTACCCCGTGGGATATATATTCTACCCACACACATTTGGAACTCTCCTGGGGTATCCTCACACATATTATTCCCTCATTTAGTGTATATTTTCACAAAAAAGTGAAATTTTCAAAAATCCAGAAAATTGGCTGAAAATGACTAAATATCAAGGACTCATTGGGCGAATCGCTCTGGAACTGAAATCGGAATGCTCACTGACATTTCCCCTATCTGAAAGTCTGATAAACGCCGGAAAAATGACTAAGTCCAAAAAAAAATTTGTTCAACTTTTTTCAATTTTATCCCCGTGGGATATATATTCTACCCACACACATTTGGAACTCTCCTGGGGTATCCTCACACATATTATTCCCTCATTTAGTGGATATTTTCACAAAAAAGTGAAATTTTCAAAAATCCAGAAAATTGGCTGAAAACGACTAAATATCAAGGACTCATTGGGCGAATCGCTCTGGAACTGAAATCGGAATGCTCACTCACATTTCCCCTATCTGAAAGTCTGATAAACGCCGGAAAAATGACTAAGTCCAAAAAAAAATTTGTTCAACTTTTTTCAATTTTACCCCCGTGGGATATATATTCTACCCACACACATTTGGAACTCTCCTGGGGTACCCTCACACATATTATTCCCTCATTTAGTGGATATTTTCACAAAAAAGTGAAATTTTCAAAAATCCAGAAAATTGGCTGAAAATGACTAAATATCAAGGACTCATTGGGCGAATCGCTCTCGAACTGAAATCGGAACGCTCACTGACATTTCCACTATCTGGAAGTCTGATAAACGCCGGAAAAATGACTAAGTCCATAAAAAAATTTGTTCAACTTTTTTTCAATTTTATCCCCGTGGGATATATATTCTACCCACACACATTTGGAACTCTCCTGGGGTACCCTCACACATATTATTCCCTCATTTAGTGGATATTTTCACAAAAAAGTGAAATTTTCAAAAATCCAGAAAATTGGCTGAAAACGACTAAATATCAAGGACTCATTGGGCGAATCGCTCTGGAACTGAAATCGGAATGCTCACTGACATTTCCCCTATCTGAAAGTCTGATAAACGCCGGAAAAATGACTAAGTCCCAAAAAATTTTTTTTTCAACTTTTTTCAATTTTACCCCGTGGGATATATATTCTACCCACACACATTTGGAACTCTCCTGGGGTATCCTCACACATATTATTCCCTCATTTAGTGTATATTTTCACAAAAAAGTGAAATTTTCAAAAATCCAGAAAATTGGCTGAAAATGACTAAATATCAAGGACTCATTGGGCGAATCGCTCTGGAACTGAAATCGGAATGCTCACTGACATTTCCCCTATCTGAAAGTCTGATAAACGCCGGAAAAATGACTAAGTCCAAAAAAAAATTTGTTCAACTTTTTTCAATTTTATCCCCGTGGGATATATATTCTACCCACACACATTTGGAACTCTCCTGGGGTATCCTCACACATATTATTCCCTCATTTAGTGGATATTTTCACAAAAAAGTGAAATTTTCAAAAATCCAGAAAATTGGCTGAAAACGACTAAATATCAAGGACTCATTGGGCGAATCGCTCTGGAACTGAAATCGGAATGCTCACTCACATTTCCCCTATCTGAAAGTCTGATAAACCCCGGAAAAATGACTAAGTCCAAAAAAAAATTTGTTCAACTTTTTTCAATTTTACCCCCGTGGGATATATATTCTACCCACACACATTTGGAACTCTCCTGGGGTACCCTCACACATATTATTCCCTCATTTAGTGGATATTTTCACAAAAAAGTGAAATTTTCAAAAATCCAGAAAATTGGCTGAAAATGACTAAATATCAAGGACTCATTGGGCGAATCGCTCTCGAACTGAAATCGGAACGCTCACTGACATTTCCACTATCTGGAAGTCTGATAAACGCCGGAAAAATGACTAAGTCCATAAAAAAATTTGTTCAACTTTTTTTCAATTTTATCCCCGTGGGATATATATTCTACCCACACACATTTGGAACTCTCCTGGGGTACCCTCACACATATTATTCCCTCATTTAGTGGATATTTTCACAAAAAAGGGAAATTTTCAAAAATCCAGAAAATTGGCTGAAAACGACTAAATATCAAGGACTCATTGGGCGAATCGTTCTGGAACTGAAATCGGAATGCTCACTCACATTTCCCCTATCTGAAAGTCTGATAAACAGCGGAAAAATGACTAAGTCCCAAAAAAAAATTTTTTTCAACTTTTTTCAATTTTACCCCCGTGGGATATATATTCTACCCACACACATTTGGAACTCTCCTGGGGTACCCTCACACATATTATTCCCTCATTTAGTGGATATTTTCACAAAAAAGTGAAATTTTCAAAAATCCAGAAAATTGGCTGAAAACGACTAAATATCAAGGACTCATTGGGCGAATTGCTCTGGAACTGAAATCGGAATGCTCACTGACATTTCCCCTATCTGAAAGTCTGATAAACACCGGAAAAATGACTAAGTCCAAAAAAAAATTTTATTCAACTTTTTTCAATTTTACCCCGTGGGATATATATTCTACCCACACACATTTGGAACTCTCCTGGGGAACCCTCACACATATTATTCCCTCATTTAGTGGATATTTTCACAAAAAAGTGAAATTTTCAAAAATCCAGAAAATTGGCTGAAAACGACTAAATATCAAGGACTCATTGGGCGAATTGCTCTGGAACTGAAATCGGAATGCTCACTGACATTTCCCCTATCTGAAAGTCTGATAAACACCGGAAAAATGACTAAGTTCAAAAAAAAATTTTATTCAACTTTTTTCAATTTTACCCCGTGGGATATATATTCTACCCACACACATTTGGAACTCTCCTGGGGAACCCTCACACATATTATTCCCTCATTTAGTGGATATTTTCACAAAAAAGTGAAATTTTCAAAAATCCAGAAAATTGGCTGAAAATGACTAAATATCAAGGACTCAATGGGCGAATCGTTCTGGAACTGAAATCGGAACGCTCACTGACATTTCCCCTATGTGAAAGTCTGATAAACGCCGGAAAAATGACTAAGTCCAAAAAAAAATTTGTTCAACTTTTTTCAATTTTACCCCCGTGGGATATATAGTCTACCCACACACATTTGGAACTCTCCTGGGGTACCCTCACACATATTATTCCCTCATTTTGTGGATATTTTCACAAAAAAGGGAAATTTTCAAAAATCCAGAAAATTGGCTGAAAACGACTAAATATCAAGGACTCATTGGGCGAATTGCTCTGGAACTAAAATCGGAACGCTCACTGACATTTCCCCTATCTGAAAGTCTGATAAACGCCGGAAAAATGACTAAGTCCAAAAAAAAATTTGTTCAACTTTTTTCAATTTTACCCCCGTGGGATATATATTCTACCCACACACATTTGGAACTCTCCTGGGGTACCCTCACACATATTATTCCCTCATTTAGTGGATATTTTCACAAAAAAGTGAAATTTTCAAAAATCCAGAAAATTGGCTGAAAACGACTAAATATCAAGGACTCATTGGGCGAATTGCTCTGGAACTGAAATCGGAATGCTCACTGACATTTCCCCTATCTGAAAGTCTGATAAACGCCGGAAAAATGACTAAGTCCCAAAAAATTTTTTTTTCAACTTTTTTCAATTTTACCCCGTGGGATATATATTCTACCCACACACATTTGGAACTCTCCTGGGGTACCCTCACACATATTATTCCCTCATTTAGTGTATATTTTCACAAAAAAGTGAAATTTTCAAAAATCCAGAAAATTGGCTGAAAATGACTAAATATCAAGGACTCATTGGGCGAATCGCTCTGGAACTGAAATCGTAACGCTCACTGACATTTCCCCTATCTGAAAGTCTGATAAACGCCGGAAAAATGACTAAGTCCAAAAAAAAATTTGTTCAACTTTTTTCAATTTTATCCCCGTGGGATATATATTCTACCCACACACATTTGGAACTCTCCTGGGGTATCCTCACACATATTATTCCCTCATTTAGTGGATATTTTCACAAAAAAGTGAAATTTTCAAAAATCCAGAAAATTGGCTGAAAACGACTAAATATCAAGGACTCATTGGGCGAATCGCTCTGGAACTGAAATCGGAATGCTCACTCACATTTCCCCTATCTGAAAGTCTGATAAACGCCGGAAAAATGACTAAGTCCAAAAAAAAATTTGTTCAACTTTTTTCAATTTTACCCCCGTGGGATATATATTCTACCCACACACATTTGGAACTCTCCTGGGGTACCCTCACACATATTATTCCCTCATTTAGTGGATATTTTCACAAAAAAGTGAAATTTTCAAAAATCCAGAAAATTGGCTGAAAATGACTAAATATCAAGGACTCATTGGGCGAATCGCTCTTGAACTGAAATCGGAACGCTCACTGACATTTCCACTATCTGAAAGTCTGATAAACGCCGGAAAAATGACTAAGTCCAAAAAAAAATTTGTTCAACTTTTTTCAATTTTACCCCCGTGGGATATATAGTCTACCCACACACATTTGGAACTCTCCTGGGGTACCCTCACACATATTATTCCCTCATTTTGTGGATATTTTCACAAAAAAGGGAAATTTTCAAAAATCCAGAAAATTGGCTGAAAACGACTAAATATCAAGGACTCATTGGGCGAATTGCTCTGGAACTGAAATCGGAATGCTCACTCACATTTCCCCTATCTGAAAGTCTGATAAACGTCAGAAAAATGACTAAGTCCAAAAAAAAATTTGTTCAACTTTTTTCAATTTTACCCCCGTGGGATATATATTCTACCCACACACATTTGGAACTCTCCTGGGGTACCCTCACACATATTATTCCCTCATTTAGTGGATATTTTCACAAAAAAATGAAATTTTCAAAAATCCAGAAAATTGGCTGAAAACGACTAAATATCAAGGACTCATTGGGCGAATTGCTCTGGAACTGAAATCGGAACGCTCACTGACATTTCCCCTATCTGAAAGTCTGATAAACGCCGGAAAAATGACTAAGTCCAAAAAAAAATTTTTTTCAACTTTTTTCAATTTTACCCCGTGGGATATATATTCTACCCACACACACTTGGAACTCTCCTGGGGAACCCTCACACATATTATTCCCTCATTTAGTGGATATTTTCACAAAAAAGTGAAATTTTCAAAAATCCAGAAAATTGGCTGAAAATGACTAAATATCAAGGACTCAATGGGCGAATCGCTCTGGAACTGAAATCGGAACGCTCACTGACATTTCCCCTATCTGAAAGTCTGATAAACGTCGGAAAAATGACTAAGTCCAAAAAAAAATTTGTTCAACTTTTTTCAATTTTACCCCGTGGGATATATTTTCTACCCACACACATTTGGAACTCTCCTGGGGTACCCTCACACATATTATTCCCTCATTTAGTGTATATTTTCACAAAAAAGTGAAATTTTCAAAAATCCAGAAAATTGGCTGAAAATGACTAAATATCAAGGACTCATTGGGCGAATCGCTCTGGAACTGAAATCGTAACGCTCACTGACATTTCCCATATCTGAAAGTCTGATAAACGCCGGAAAAATGACTAAGTCCAAAAAAAAATTTGTTCAACTTTTTTCAATTTTATCCCCGTGGGATATATATTCTACCCACACACATTTGGAACTCTCCTGGGGTACCCTCACACATATTATTCCCTCATTTAGTGGATATTTTCACAAAAAAGTGAAATTTTCAAAAATCCAGAAAATTGGCTGAAAACGACTAAATATCAAGGACTCATTGGGCGAATCGCTCTGGAACTGAAATCGGAATGCTCACTGACATTTCCCCTATCTGAAAGTCTGATAAACGCCGGAAAAATGACTAAGTCCCAAAAAATTTTTTTTTCAACTTTTTTCAATTTTACCCCGTGGGATATATATTCTACCCACACACATTTGGAACTCTCCTGGGGTATCCTCACACATATTATTCCCTCATTTAGTGTATATTTTCACAAAAAAGTGAAATTTTCAAAAATCCAGAAAATTGGCTGAAAATGACTAAATATCAAGGACTCATTGGGCGAATCGCTCTGGAACTGAAATCGGAATGCTCACTGACATTTCCCCTATCTGAAAGTCTGATAAACGCCGGAAAAATGACTAAGTCCAAAAAAAAATTTGTTCAACTTTTTTCAATTTTATCCCCGTGGGATATATATTCTACCCACACACATTTGGAACTCTCCTGGGGTATCCTCACACATATTATTCCCTCATTTAGTGGATATTTTCACAAAAAAGTGAAATTTTCAAAAATCCAGAAAATTGGCTGAAAACGACTAAATATCAAGGACTCATTGGGCGAATCGCTCTGGAACTGAAATCGGAATGCTCACTCACATTTCCCCTATCTGAAAGTCTGATAAACGCCGGAAAAATGACTAAGTCCAAAAAAAAATTTGTTCAACTTTTTTCAATTTTACCCCCGTGGGATATATATTCTACCCACACACATTTGGAACTCTCCTGGGGTACCCTCACACATATTATTCCCTCATTTAGTGGATATTTTCACAAAAAAGTGAAATTTTCAAAAATCCAGAAAATTGGCTGAAAATGACTAAATATCAAGGACTCATTGGGCGAATCGCTCTCGAACTGAAATCGGAACGCTCACTGACATTTCCACTATCTGGAAGTCTGATAAACGCCGGAAAAATGACTAAGTCCATAAAAAAATTTGTTCAACTTTTTTTCAATTTTATCCCCGTGGGATATATATTCTACCCACACACATTTGGAACTCTCCTGGGGTACCCTCACACATATTATTCCCTCATTTAGTGGATATTTTCACAAAAAAGTGAAATTTTCAAAAATCCAGAAAATTGGCTGAAAACGACTAAATATCAAGGACTCATTGGGCGAATCGCTCTGGAACTGAAATCGGAATGCTCACTGACATTTCCCCTATCTGAAAGTCTGATAAACGCCGGAAAAATGACTAAGTCCCAAAAAATTTTTTTTTCAACTTTTTTCAATTTTACCCCGTGGGATATATATTCTACCCACACACATTTGGAACTCTCCTGGGGTATCCTCACACATATTATTCCCTCATTTAGTGTATATTTTCACAAAAAAGTGAAATTTTCAAAAATCCAGAAAATTGGCTGAAAATGACTAAATATCAAGGACTCATTGGGCGAATCGCTCTGGAACTGAAATCGGAATGCTCACTGACATTTCCCCTATCTGAAAGTCTGATAAACGCCGGAAAAATGACTAAGTCCAAAAAAAAATTTGTTCAACTTTTTTCAATTTTATCCCCGTGGGATATATATTCTACCCACACACATTTGGAACTCTCCTGGGGTATCCTCACACATATTATTCCCTCATTTAGTGGATATTTTCACAAAAAAGTGAAATTTTCAAAAATCCAGAAAATTGGCTGAAAACGACTAAATATCAAGGACTCATTGGGCGAATCGCTCTGGAACTGAAATCGGAATGCTCACTCACATTTCCCCTATCTGAAAGTCTGATAAACGCCGGAAAAATGACTAAGTCCAAAAAAAAATTTGTTCAACTTTTTTCAATTTTACCCCCGTGGGATATATATTCTACCCACACACATTTGGAACTCTCCTGGGGTACCCTCACACATATTATTCCCTCATTTAGTGGATATTTTCACAAAAAAGTGAAATTTTCAAAAATCCAGAAAATTGGCTGAAAATGACTAAATATCAAGGACTCATTGGGCGAATCGCTCTCGAACTGAAATCGGAACGCTCACTGACATTTCCACTATCTGGAAGTCTGATAAACGCCGGAAAAATGACTAAGTCCATAAAAAAATTTGTTCAACTTTTTTTCAATTTTATCCCCGTGGGATATATATTCTACCCACACACATTTGGAACTCTCCTGGGGTACCCTCACACATATTATTCCCTCATTTAGTGGATATTTTCACAAAAAAGGGAAATTTTCAAAAATCCAGAAAATTGGCTGAAAACGACTAAATATCAAGGACTCATTGGGCGAATCGTTCTGGAACTGAAATCGGAATGCTCACTCACATTTCCCCTATCTGAAAGTCTGATAAACAGCGGAAAAATGACTAAGTCCCAAAAAAAAATTTTTTTCAACTTTTTTCAATTTTACCCCCGTGGGATATATATTCTACCCACACACATTTGGAACTCTCCTGGGGTACCCTCACACATATTATTCCCTCATTTAGTGGATATTTTCACAAAAAAGTGAAATTTTCAAAAATCCAGAAAATTGGCTGAAAACGACTAAATATCAAGGACTCATTGGGCGAATTGCTCTGGAACTGAAATCGGAATGCTCACTGACATTTCCCCTATCTGAAAGTCTGATAAACACCGGAAAAATGACTAAGTCCAAAAAAAAATTTTATTCAACTTTTTTCAATTTTACCCCGTGGGATATATATTCTACCCACACACATTTGGAACTCTCCTGGGGAACCCTCACACATATTATTCCCTCATTTAGTGGATATTTTCACAAAAAAGTGAAATTTTCAAAAATCCAGAAAATTGGCTGAAAACGACTAAATATCAAGGACTCATTGGGCGAATTGCTCTGGAACTGAAATCGGAATGCTCACTGACATTTCCCCTATCTGAAAGTCTGATAAACACCGGAAAAATGACTAAGTCCAAAAAAATATTTTATTCAACTTTTTTCAATTTTACCCCGTGGGATATATATTCTACCCACACACATTTGGAACTCTCCTGGGGAACCCTCACACATATTATTCCCTCATTTAGTGGATATTTTCACAAAAAAGTGAAATTTTCAAAAATCCAGAAAATTGGCTGAAAATGACTAAATATCAAGGACTCAATGGGCGAATCGTTCTGGAACTGAAATCGGAACGCTCACTGACATTTCCCCTATGTGAAAGTCTGATAAACGCCGGAAAAATGACTAAGTCCAAAAAAAAATTTGTTCAACTTTTTTCAATTTTACCCCCGTGGGATATATAGTCTACCCACACACATTTGGAACTCTCCTGGGGTACCCTCACACATATTATTCCCTCATTTTGTGGATATTTTCACAAAAAAGGGAAATTTTCAAAAATCCAGAAAATTGGCTGAAAACGACTAAATATCAAGGACTCATTGGGCGAATTGCTCTGGAACTAAAATCGGAACGCTCACTGACATTTCCCCTATCTGAAAGTCTGATAAACGCCGGAAAAATGACTAAGTCCAAAAAAATTTTTTTTTCAACTTTTTTCAATTTTACCCCCGTGGGATATATATTCTACCCACACACATTTGGAACTCTCCTGGCGTACCCTCACACATATTATTCCCTCATTTAGTGGATATTTTCACAAAAAAGTGAAATTTTCAAAAATCCAGAAAATTGGCTGAAAACGACTAAATATCAAGGACTCATTGGGCGAATTGCTCTGGAACTGAAATCGGAATGCTCACTGACATTTCCCCTATCTGAAAGTCTGATAAACACCGGAAAAATGACTAAGTCCAAAAAAAAATTTTTTTCAACTTTTTTCAATTTTACCCCGTGGGATATATATTCTACCCACACACATTTGGAACTCTCCTGGGGAACCCTCACACATATTATTCCCTCATTTAGTGGATATTTTCACAAAAAAGTGAAATTTTCAAAAATCCAGAAAATTGGCTGAAAATGACTAAATATCAAGGACTCAATGGGCGAATCGCTCTGGAACTGAAATCGGAACGCTCACTGACAATTCCCCTATCTGAAAGTCTGATAAACGCCGGAAAAATGACTAAGTCCAAAAAAATTTTTTTTTCAACTTTTTTCAATTTTACCCCGTGGGATATATATTCTACCCACACACATTTGGAACTCTCCTGGGGTACACTCACACATATTATTCCCTCATTTAGTGGATATTTTCACAAAAAAGTGAAATTTTCAAAAATCCAGAAAATTGGCTGAAAACGACTAAATATCAAGGACTCATTGGGCGAATTGCTCTGGAACTGAAATCGGAATGCTCACTGACATTTCCCCTATCTGAAAGTCTGATAAACGCCGGAAAAATGACTAAGTCCAAAAAAAAATTTTTTTCAACTTTTTTCAATTTTACCCCGTGGGATATATATTCTACCCACACACATTTGGAACTCTCCTGGGGAACCCTCACACATATTATTCCCTCATTTAGTGGATATTTTCACAAAAAAGTGAAATTTTCAAAAATCCAGAAAATTGGCTGAAAATGACTAAATATCAAGGACTCAATGGGCGAATCGCTCTGGAACTGAAATCGGAACGCTCACTGACATTTCCCCTATCTGAAAGTCTGATAAACGCCGGAAAAATGACTAAGTCCAAAAAAAAATTTGTTCAACTTTTTTCAATTTTACCCCCGTGGGATATATAGTCTACCCACACACATTTGGAACTCTCCTGGGGTACCCTCACACATATTATTCCCTCATTTTGTGGATATTTTCACAAAAAAAGGAAATTTTCAAAAATCCAGAAAATTGGCTGAAAACGACTAAATATCAAGGACTCATTGGCCGAATTGCTCTGGAACTAAAATCGGAACGCTCACTGACATTTCCCCTATCTGAAAGTCTGATAAACGCCGGAAAAATGACTAAGTCCAAAAAAAAATTTGTTCAACTTATTTCAATTTTACCCCGTGAGATATATATTCTACCCACACACATTTGGAACTCTCCTGGGGTACCCTCACACATATTATTCCCTCATTTAGTGGATATTTTCACAAAAAAGTGAAATTTTCAAAAATCCAGAAAATTGGCTGAAAATGACTAAATATCAAGGACTCATTGGGCGAATCGCTCTGGAACTGAAATCGGAATGCTCACTGACATTTCCCCTATCTGAAAGTCTGATAAACGCCGGAAAAATGACTAAGTCCAAAAAAAAATTTGTTCAACTTTTTTCAATTTTCTCCCCGTGGGATATATATTCTACCCACACACATTTGGAACTCTCCTGGGGTACCCTCACACATATTATTCCCTCATTTAGTGGATATTTTCACAAAAAAGTGAAATTTTCAAAAATCCAGAAAATTGGCTGAAAACGACTAAATATCAAGGACTCATTGGGCGAATCGCTCTGGAACTGAAATCGGAATGCTCACTCACATTTCCCCTATCTGAAAGTCTGATAAACGCCGGAAAAATGACTAAGTCCAAAAAAAAATTTGTTCAACTTTTTTCAATTTTCTCCCCGTGGGATATATATTCTACCCACACACATTTGGAACTCTCCTGGGGTACCCTCACACATATTATTCCCTCATTTAGTGGATATTTTCACAAAAAAGTGAAATTTTCAAAAATCCAGAAAATTGGCTGAAAACGACTAAATATCAAGGACTCATTGGGCAAATTGCTCTGGAACTGAAATCGGAATGCTCACTGACATTTCCCCTATCTGAAAGTCTGATAAACGCCGGAAAAATGACAGTCCAAAAAAAATTTTTTTTCAACTTTTTTCAATTTTACCCCGTGGGATATATATTCTACCCACACACATTTGGAACTCTCCTGGGGAACCCTCACACATATTATTCCCTCATTTAGTGGATATTTTCACAAAAAAGTGAAATTTTCAAAAATCCAGAAAATTGGCTGAAAATGACTAAATATCAAGGACTCAATGGGCGAATCGCTCTGGAACTGAAATCGGAACGCTCACTGACAATTCCCCTATCTGAAAGTCTGATAAACGCCGGAAAAATGACTAAGTCCAAAAAAAAATTTTTTTTTCAACTTTTTTCAATTTTACCCCGTGGGATATATATTCTACCCACACACATTTGGAACTCTCCTGGGGTACACTCACACATAATATTCCCTCATTTAGTGGATATTTTCACAAAAAAGTGAAATTTTCAAAAATCCAGAAAATTGGCTGAAAATGACTAAATATCAAGGACTCAATGGGCGAATCGCTCTGGAACTGAAATCGGAACGCTCACTGACATTTCCCCTATCTGAAAGTCTGATAAACGCCGGAAAAATGACTAAGTCCAAAAAAAATTTTTTTTCAACTATTTTCAATTTTACCCCGTGGGATATAAATTCTACCCACATACATTTGGAACTCTCCTGGGGTACACTCACACATATTATTCCCTCATTTAGTGGATATTTTCACAAAAAAGTGAAATTTTCAAAAATCCAGAAAATTGGCTGAAAATGACTAAATATCAAGGACTCAATGGGCGAATCGCTCTGGAACTGAAATCGGAACGCTCACTGACATTTCCCCTATCTGAAAGTCTGATAAACGCCGGAAAAATGACTAAGTCCAAAAAAAATATTGTTCAACTTTTTTCAATTTTACCCCCGTGGGATATATAGTCTACCCACACACATTTGGAACTCTCCTGGGGTACCCTCACACATATTATTCCCTCATTTTGTGGATATTTTCACAAAAAAAGGAAATTTTCAAAAATCCAGAAAATTGGCTGAAAACGACTAAATATCAAGGACTCATTGGTCGAATTGCTCTGGAACTAAAATCGGAACGCTCACTGACATTTCCCCTATCTGAAAGTCTGATAAACGCCGGAAAAATGACTAAGTCCAAAAAAAAATTTGTTCAACTTTTTTCAATTTTACCCCGTGAGATATATATTCTACCCACACACATTTGGAACTCTCCTGGGGTACCCTCACACATATTATTCCCTCATTTAGTGGATATTTTCACAAAAAAGTGAAATTTTCAAAAATCCAGAAAATTGGCTGAAAATGACTAAATATCAAGGACTCATTGGGATAATCGCTCTGGAACTGAAATCGGAATGCTCACTGACATTTCCCCTATCTGAAAGTCTGATAAACGCCGGAAAAATGACTAAGTCCAAAAAAAAATTTGTTCAACTTTTTTCAATTTTCTCCCCGTGGGATATATATTCTACCCACACACATTTGGAACTCTCCTGGGGTACCCTCACACATATTATTCCCTCATTTAGTGGATATTTTCACAAAAAAGTGAAATTTTCAAAAATCCAGAAAATTGGCTGAAAACGACTAAATATCAAGGACTCATTGGGCGAATCGCTCTGGAACTGAAATCGGAATGCTCACTCACATTTCCCCTATCTGAAAGTCTGATAAACGCCGGAAAAATGACTAAGTCCAAAAAAAATTTTTTTTCAACTTTTTTCAATTTTACCCCGTGGGATATATATTCTACCCACACACATTTGGAACTCTCCTGGGGAACCCTCACACATATTATTCCCTCATTTAGTGGATATTTTCACAAAAAAGTGAAATTTTCAAAAATCCAGAAAATTGGCTGAAAATGACTAAATATCAAGGACTCAATGGGCGAATCGCTCTGGAACTGAAATCGGAACGCTCACTGACAATTCCCCTATCTGAAAGTCTGATAAACGCCGGAAAAATGACTAAGTCCAAAAAAAAATTTTTTTTTCAACTTTTTTCAATTTTACCCCGTGGGATATATATTCTACCCACACACATTTGGAACTCTCCTGGGGTACACTCACACATATTATTCCCTCATTTAGTGGATATTTTCACAAAAAAGTGAAATTTTCAAAAATCCAGAAAATTGGCTGAAAATGACTAAATATCAAGGACTCAATGGGCGAATCGCTCTGGAACTGAAATCGGAACGCTCACTGACATTTCCCCTATCTGAAAGTCTGATAAACGCCGGAAAAATGACTAAGTCCAAAAAAAATTTTTTTTCAACTTTTTTCAATTTTACCCCGTGGGATATAAATTCTACCCACACACATTTGGAACTCTCCTGGGGTACACTCACATATTATTCCCTCATTTAGTGGATATTTTCACAAAAAAGTGAAATTTTCAAAAATCCAGAAAATTGGCTGAAAATGACTAAATATCAAGGACTCAATGGGCGAATCGCTCTGGAACTGAAATCGGAACGCTCACTGACATTTCCCCTATCTGAAAGTCTGATAAACGCCGGAAAAATGACTAAGTCCAAAAAAAATATTGTTCAACTTTTTTCAATTTTACCCCCGTGGGATATATAGTCTACCCACACACATTTGGAACTCTCCTGGGGTACCCTCACACATATTATTCCCTCATTTTGTGGATATTTTCACAAAAAAGGAAATTTTCAAAAATCCAGAAAATTGGCTGAAAACGACTAAATATCAAGGACTCATTGGTCGAATTGCTCTGGAACTAAAATCGGAACGCTCACTGACATTTCCCCTATCTGAAAGTCTGATAAACGCCGGAAAAATGACTAAGTCCAAAAAAAAATTTGTTCAACTTTTTTCAATTTTACCCCGTGAGATATATATTCTACCCACACACATTTGGAACTCTCCTGGGGTACCCTCACACATATTATTCCCTCATTTAGTGGATATTTTCACAAAAAAGTGAAATTTTCAAAAATCCAGAAAATTGGCTGAAAATGACTAAATATCAAGGACTCATTGGGATAATCGCTCTGGAACTGAATTCGGAATGCTCACTGACATTTCCCCTATCTGAAAGTCTGATAAACGCCGGAAAAATGACTAAGTCCAAAAAAAAATTTGTTCAACTTTTTTCAATTTTCTCCCCGTGGGATATATATTCTACCCACACACATTTGGAACTCTCCTGGGGTACCCTCACACATATTATTCCCTCATTTAGTGGATATTTTCACAAAAAAGTGAAATTTTCAAAAATCCAGAAAATTGGCTGAAAATGACTAAATATCAAGGACTCAATGGGCGAATCGCTCTGGAACTGAAATCGGAACGCTCACTGACAATTCCCCTATCTGAAAGTCTGATAAACAGCGGAAAAATGACTAAGTCCCAAAAAAAATTTTTTTTCAACTTTTTTCAATTTTACCCCCGTGGGATATATATTCTACCCACACACATTTGGAACTCTCCTGGGGAACCCTCACACATATTATTCCCTCATTTAGTGGATATTTTCACAAAAAAGTGAAATTTTCAAAAATCCAGAAAATTGGCTGAAAATGACTAAATATCAAGGACTCAATGGGCGAATCGCTCTGGAACTGAAATCGGAACGCTCACTGACAATTCCCCTATCTGAAAGTCTGATAAACGCCGGAAAAATGACTAAGTCCAAAAAAATTTTTTTTTAAACTTTTTTCAATTTTACCCCGTGGGATATATATTCTACCCACACACATTTGGAACTCTCCTGGGGTACACTCACACATATTATTCCCTCATTTAGTGGATATTTTCACAAAAAAGTGAAATTTTCAAAAATCCAGAAAATTGGCTGAAAATGACTAAATATCAAGGACTCATTGGGCGAATCGCTCTGGAACTGAAATCGTAACGCTCATTGACATTTCCCCTATCTGAAAGTCTGATAAACGCCGGAAAAATGACTAAGTCCAAAAAAAATTTTTTTTCAACTTTTTTCAATTTTACCCCGTGGGATATATATTCTACCCACACACATTTGGAACTCTCCTGGGGTACCCTCACACATATTATTCCCTCATTTAGTGGATATTTTCACAAAAAAGGGAAATTTTCAAAAATCCAGAAAATTGGCTGAAAACGACTAAATATCAAGGACTCATTGGGCGAATTGCTCTGGAACTAAAATCGGAACGCTCACTGACATTTCCCCTATCTGAAAGTCTGATAAACGCCGGAAAAATGACTAAGTCCAAAAAAAAATTTGTTCAACTTTTTTCAATTTTATCCCCGTTGGATATATATTCTACCCACACACATTTGGAATTCTCCTGGGGTACCCTCACACATATTATTCCCTCATTTAGTGGATATTTTCACAAAAAAGTGAAATTTTCAAAAATCCAGAAAATTGGCTGAAAACGACTAAATATCAAGGACTCATTGGGCGAATCGCTCTGGAACTGAAATCGGAATGCTCACTCACATTTCCCCTATCTGAAAGTCTGATAAACAGCGGAAAAATGACTAAGTCCCAAAAAAAAATTTTTTTCAACTTTTTTCAATTTTACCCCGTGGGATATATATTCTACCCACACACATTTGGAACTCTCCTGGGGTACACTCACACATATTATTCCCTCATTTAGTGGATATTTTCACAAAAAAGTGAAATTTTCAAAAATCCAGAAAATTGGCTGAAAACGACTAAATATCAAGGACTCAATGGGCGAATCGCTCTGGAACTGAAATCGGAACGCTCACTGACATTTCCCCTATCTGAAAGTCTGATAAACGCCGGAAAAATGACTAAGTCCAAAAAAAAATTTGTTCAACTTTTTTCAATTTTACCCCGGTGGGATATATAGTCTACCCACACACATTTGGAACTCTCCTGGGGTACCCTCACACATATTATTCCCTCATTTTGTGGATATTTTCACAAAAAAGGAAATTTTCAAAAATCCAGAAAATTGGCTGAAAACGACTAAATATCAAGGACTCATTGGCCGAATTGCTCTGGAACTAAAATCGGAACGCTCACTGACATTTCCCCTATCTGAAAGTCTGATAAACGCCGGAAAAATGACTAAGTCCAAAAAAAAATTTGTTCAACTTTTTTCAATTTTACCCCGTGAGATATATATTCTACCCACACACATTTGGAACTCTCCTGGGGTACCCTCACACATATTATTCCCTCATTTAGTGGATATTTTCACAAAAAAGTGAAATTTTCAAAAATCCAGAAAATTGGCTGAAAATGACTAAATATCAAGGACTCATTGGGCGAATCGCTCTGGAACTGAAATCGGAATGCTCACTGACATTTCCCCTATCTGAAAGTCTGATAAACGCCGGAAAAATGACTAAGTCCAAAAAAAAATTTGTTCAACTTTTTTCAATTTTCTCCCCGTGGGATATATATTCTACCCACACACATTTGGAACTCTCCTGGGGTACCCTCACACATATTATTCCCTCATTTAGTGGATATTTTCACAAAAAAGTGAAATTTTCAAAAATCCAGAAAATTGGCTGAAAACGACTAAATATCAAGGACTCATTGGGCAAATTGCTCTGGAACTGAAATCGGAATGCTCACTGACATTTCCCCTATCTGAAAGTCTGATAAACGCCGGAAAAATGACAGTCCAAAAAAAATTTTTTTTCAACTTTTTTCAATTTTACCCCGTGGGATATATATTCTACCCACACACATTTGGAACTCTCCTGGGGAACCCTCACACATATTATTCCCTCATTTAGTGGATATTTTCACAAAAAAGTGAAATTTTCAAAAATCCAGAAAATTGGCTGAAAATGACTAAATATCAAGGACTCAATGGGCGAATCGCTCTGGAACTAAAATCGGAACGCTCACTGACAATTCCCCTATCTGAAAGTCTGATAAACGCCGGAAAAATGACTAAGTCCAAAAAAAAATTTTTTTTTCAACTTTTTTCAATTTTACCCCGTGGGATATATATTCTACCCACACACATTTGGAACTCTCCTGGGGTACACTCACACATATTATTCCCTCATTTAGTGGATATTTTCACAAAAAAGTGAAATTTTCAAAAATCCAGAAAATTGGCTGAAAATGACTAAATATCAAGGACTCAATGGGCGAATCGCTCTGGAACTGAAATCGGAACGCTCACTGACATTTCCCCTATCTGAAAGTCTGATAAACGCCGGAAAAATGACTAAGTCCAAAAAAAATTTTTTTTCAACTATTTTCAATTTTACCCCGTGGGATATAAATTCTACCCACATACATTTGGAACTCTCCTGGGGTACACTCACACATATTATTCCCTCATTTAGTGGATATTTTCACAAAAAAGTGAAATTTTCAAAAATCCAGAAAATTGGCTGAAAATGACTAAATATCAAGGACTCAATGGGCGAATCGCTCTGGAACTGAAATCGGAACGCTCACTGACATTTCCCCTATCTGAAAGTCTGATAAACGCCGGAAAAATGACTAAGTCCAAAAAAAATATTGTTCAACTTTTTTCAATTTTACCCCCGTGGGATATATAGTCTACCCACACACATTTGGAACTCTCCTGGGGTACCCTCACACATATTATTCCCTCATTTTGTGGATATTTTCACAAAAAAAGGAAATTTTCAAAAATCCAGAAAATTGGCTGAAAACGACTAAATATCAAGGACTCATTGGTCGAATTGCTCTGGAACTAAAATCGGAACGCTCACTGACATTTCCCCTATCTGAAAGTCTGATAAACGCCGGAAAAATGACTAAGTCCAAAAAAAAATTTGTTCAACTTTTTTCAATTTTACCCCGTGAGATATATATTCTACCCACACACATTTGGAACTCTCCTGGGGTACCCTCACACATATTATTCCCTCATTTAGTGGATATTTTCACAAAAAAGTGAAATTTTCAAAAATCCAGAAAATTGGCTGAAAATGACTAAATATCAAGGACTCATTGGGATAATCGCTCTGGAACTGAAATCGGAATGCTCACTGACATTTCCCCTATCTGAAAGTCTGATAAACGCCGGAAAAATGACTAAGTCCAAAAAAAAATTTGTTCAACTTTTTTCAATTTTCTCCCCGTGGGATATATATTCTACCCACACACATTTGGAACTCTCCTGGGGTACCCTCACACATATTATTCCCTCATTTAGTGGATATTTTCACAAAAAAGTGAAATTTTCAAAAATCCAGAAAATTGGCTGAAAACGACTAAATATCAAGGACTCATTGGGCGAATCGCTCTGGAACTGAAATCGGAATGCTCACTCACATTTCCCCTATCTGAAAGTCTGATAAACGCCGGAAAAATGACTAAGTCCAAAAAAAATTTTTTTTCAACTTTTTTCAATTTTACCCCGTGGGATATATATTCTACCCACACACATTTGGAACTCTCCTGGGGAACCCTCACACATATTATTCCCTCATTTAGTGGATATTTTCACAAAAAAGTGAAATTTTCAAAAATCCAGAAAATTGGCTGAAAATGACTAAATATCAAGGACTCAATGGGCGAATCGCTCTGGAACTGAAATCGGAACGCTCACTGACATTTCCCCTATCTGAAAGTCTGATAAACGCCGGAAAAATGACTAAGTCCAAAAAAAATTTTTTTTCAACTTTTTTCAATTTTACCCCGTGGGATATAAATTCTACCCACACACATTTGGAACTCTCCTGGGGTACACTCACATATTATTCCCACATTTAGTGGATATTTTCACAAAAAAGTGAAATTTTCAAAAATCCAGAAAATTGGCTGAAAATGACTAAATATCAAGGACTCAATGGGCGAATCGCTCTGGAACTGAAATCGGAACGCTCACTGACATTTCCCCTATCTGAAAGTCTGATAAACGCCGGAAAAATGACTAAGTCCAAAAAAAATATTGTTCAACTTTTTTCAATTTTACCCCCGTGGGATATATAGTCTACCCACACACATTTGGAACTCTCCTGGGGTACCCTCACACATATTATTCCCTCATTTTGTGGATATTTTCACAAAAAAAGGAAATTTTCAAAAATCCAGAAAATTGGCTGAAAACGACTAAATATCAAGGACTCATTGGTCGAATTGCTCTGGAACTAAAATCGGAACGCTCACTGACATTTCCCCTATCTGAAAGTCTGATAAACGCCGGAAAAATGACTAAGTCCAAAAAAAAATTTGTTCAACTTTTTTCAATTTTACCCCGTGAGATATATATTCTACCCACACACATTTGGAACTCTCCTGGGGTACCCTCACACATATTATTCCCTCATTTAGTGGATATTTTCACAAAAAAGTGAAATTTTCAAAAATCCAGAAAATTGGCTGAAAATGACTAAATATCAAGGACTCATTGGGATAATCGCTCTGGAACTGAAATCGGAATGCTCACTGACATTTCCCCTATCTGAAAGTCTGATAAACGCCGGAAAAATGACTAAGTCCAAAAAAAAATTTGTTCAACTTTTTTCAATTTTCTCCCCGTGGGATATATATTCTACCCACACACATTTGGAACTCTCCTGGGGTACCCTCACACATATTATTCCCTCATTTAGTGGATATTTTCACAAAAAAGTGAAATTTTCAAAAATCCAGAAAATTGGCTGAAAACGACTAAATATCAAGGACTCATTGGGCGAATCGCTCTGGAACTGAAATCGGAATGCTCACTCACATTTCCCCTATCTGAAAGTCTGATAAACGCCGGAAAAATGACTAAGTCCAAAAAAAATTTTTTTTCAACTTTTTTCAATTTTACCCCGTGGGATATATATTCTACCCACACACATTTGGAACTCTCCTGGGGAACCCTCACACATATTATTCCCTCATTTAGTGGATATTTTCACAAAAAAGTGAAATTTTCAAAAATCCAGAAAATTGGCTGAAAATGACTAAATATCAAGGACTCAATGGGCGAATCGCTCTGGAACTGAAATCGGAACGCTCACTGACAATTCCCCTATCTGAAAGTCTGATAAACAGCGGAAAAATGACTAAGTCCCAAAAAAAATTTTTTTTCAACTTTTTTCAATTTTACCCCCGTGGGATATATATTCTACCCACACACATTTGGAACTCTCCTGGGGAACCCTCACACATATTATTCCCTCATTTAGTGGATATTTTCACAAAAAAGTGAAATTTTCAAAAATCCAGAAAATTGGCTGAAAATGACTAAATATCAAGGACTCAATGGGCGAATCGCTCTGGAACTGAAATCGGAACGCTCACTGACAATTCCCCTATCTGAAAGTCTGATAAACGCCGGAAAAATGACTAAGTCCAAAAAAATTTTTTTTTCAACTTTTTTCAATTTTACCCCGTGGGATATATATTCTACCCACACACATTTGGAACTCTCCTGGGGTACACTCACACATATTATTCCCTCATTTAGTGGATATTTTCACAAAAAAGTGAAATTTTCAAAAATCCAGAAAATTGGCTGAAAATGACTAAATATCAAGGACTCATTGGGCGAATCGCTCTGGAACTGAAATCGTAACGCTCATTGACATTTCCCCTATCTGAAAGTCTGATAAACGCCGGAAAAATGACTAAGTCCAAAAAAAATTTTTTTTCAACTTTTTTCAATTTTACCCCGTGGGATATATATTCTACCCACACACATTTGGAACTCTCCTGGGGTACCCTCACACATATTATTCCCTCATTTAGTGGATATTTTCACAAAAAAGTGAAATTTTCAAAAATCCAGAAAATTGGCTGAAAATGACTAAATATCAAGGACTCAATGGGCGAATCGCTCTGGAACTGAAATCGGAATGCTCACTGACATTTCCCCTATCTGAAAGTCTGATAAACGCCGGAAAAATGACTAAGTCCAAAAAAAAATTTGTTCAACTTTTTTCAATTTTACCCCCGTGGGATATATAGTCTACCCACACACATTTGGAACTCTCCTGGGGTACCCTCACACATATTATTCCCTCATTTAGTGGATATTTTCACAAAAAAGGGAAATTTTCAAAAATCCAGAAAATTGGCTGAAAACGACTAAATATCAAGGACTCATTGGGCGAATTGCTCTGGAACTAAAATCGGAACGCTCACTGACATTTCCCCTATCTGAAAGTCTGATAAACGCCGGAAAAATGACTAAGTCCAAAAAAAAATTTGTTCAACTTTTTTCAATTTTATCCCCGTTGGATATATATTCTACCCACACACATTTGGAATTCTCCTGGGGTACCCTCACACATATTATTCCCTCATTTAGTGGATATTTTCACAAAAAAGTGAAATTTTCAAAAATCCAGAAAATTGGCTGAAAATGACTAAATATCAAGGACTCAATGGGCGAATCGCTCTGGAACTGAAATCGGAACGCTCACTGACAATTCCCCTATCTGAAAGTCTGATAAACGCCGGAAAAATGACTAAGTCCAAAAAAATTTTTTTTTCAACTTTTTTCAATTTTACCCCGTGGGATATATATTCTACCCACACACATTTGGAACTCTCCTGGGGTACACTCACACATATTATTCCCTCATTTAGTGGATATTTTCACAAAAAAGTGAAATTTTCAAAAATCCAGAAAATTGGCTGAAAATGACTAAATATCAAGGACTCATTGGGCGAATCGCTCTGGAACTGAAATCGTAACGCTCATTGACATTTCCCCTATCTGAAAGTCTGATAAACGCCGGAAAAATGACTAAGTCCAAAAAAAATTTTTTTTCAACTTTTTTTAATTTTACCCCGTGGGATATATATTCTACCCACACACATTTGGAACTCTCCTGGGGTACCCTCACACATATTATTCCCTCATTTAGTGGATATTTTCACAAAAAAGTGAAATTTTCAAAAATCCAGAAAATTGGCTGAAAATGACTAAATATCAAGGACTCAATGGGCGAATCGCTCTGGAACTGAAATCGGAATGCTCACTGACATTTCCCCTATCTGAAAGTCTGATAAACGCCGGAAAAATGACTAAGTCCAAAAAAAAATTTGTTCAACTTTTTTCAATTTTACCCCCGTGGGATATATAGTCTACCCACACACATTTGGAACTCTCCTGGGGTACCCTCACACATATTATTCCCTCATTTAGTGGATATTTTCACAAAAAAGGGAAATTTTCAAAAATCCAGAAAATTGGCTGAAAACGACTAAATATCAAGGACTCATTGGGCGAATTGCTCTGGAACTAAAATCGGAACGCTCACTGACATTTCCCCTATCTGAAAGTCTGATAAACGCCGGAAAAATGACTAAGTCCAAAAAAAAATTTGTTCAACTTTTTTCAATTTTATCCCCGTTGGATATATATTCTACCCACACACATTTGGAATTCTCCTGGGGTACCCTCACACATATTATTCCCTCATTTAGTGGATATTTTCACAAAAAAGTGAAATTTTCAAAAATCCAGAAAATTGGCTGAAAACGACTAAATATCAAGGACTCATTGGGCGAATAGCTCTGGAACTGAAATCGGAATGCTCACTGACATTTCCCCTATCTGAAAGTCTGATAAACGCCGGAAAAATGACTAAGTCCAAAAAAAAATTTATTCAACTTTTTTCAATTTTCTCCCCGTGGGATATATATTCTACCCACACACATTTGGAACTCTCCTGGGGTACCCTCACACATATTATTCCCTCATTTAGTGGATATTTTCACAAAAAAGTGAAATTTTCAAAAATCCAGAAAATTGGCTGAAAACGACTAAATATCAAGGACTCATTGGGCGAATCGCTCTGGAACTGAAATCGGAATGCTCACTCACATTTCCCCTATCTGAAAGTCTGATAAACAGCGGAAAAATGACTAAGTCCCAAAAAAAATTTTTTTGCAACTTTTTTCAATTTTACCCCCGTGGGATATATATTCTACCCACACACATTTGGAACTCTCCTGGGGTACCCTCACACATATTATTCCCTCATTTAGTGGATATTTTCACAAAAAAGTGAAATTTTCAAAAATCCAGAAAATTGGCTGAAAACGACTAAATATCAAGGACTCATTGGGCAAATTGCTCTGGAACTGAAATCGGAATGCTCACTGACATTTCCCCTATCTGAAAGTCTGATAAACGCCGGAAAAATGACAGTCCAAAAAAAATTTTTTTTCAACTTTTTTCAATTTTACCCCGTGGGATATATATTCTACCCACACACATTTGGAACTCTCCTGGGGAACCCTCACACATATTATTCCCTCATTTAGTGGATATTTTCACAAAAAAGTGAAATTTTCAAAAATCCAGAAAATTGGCTGAAAATGACTAAATATCAAGGACTCAATGGGCGAATCGCTCTGGAACTGAAATCGGAACGCTCACTGACATTTCCCCTATCTGAAAGTCTGATAAACGCCGGAAAAATGACTAAGTCCAAAAAAAATATTGTTCAACTTTTTTCAATTTTACCCCCGTGGGATATATAGTCTACCCACACACATTTGGAACTCTCCTGGGGTACCCTCACACATATTATTCCCTCATTTTGTGGATATTTTCACAAAAAAAGGAAATTTTCAAAAATCCAGAAAATTGGCTGAAAACGACTAAATATCAAGGACTCATTGGTCGAATTGCTCTGGAACTAAAATCGGAACGCTCACTGACATTTCCCCTATCTGAAAGTCTGATAAACGCCGGAAAAATGACTAAGTCCAAAAAAAAATTTGTTCAACTTTTTTCAATTTTACCCCGTGAGATATATATTCTACCCACACACATTTGGAACTCTCCTGGGGTACCCTCACACATATTATTCCCTCATTTAGTGGATATTTTCACAAAAAAGTGAAATTTTCAAAAATCCAGAAAATTGGCTGAAAATGACTAAATATCAAGGACTCATTGGGATAATCGCTCTGGAACTGAAATCGGAATGCTCACTGACATTTCCCCTATCTGAAAGTCTGATAAACGCCGGAAAAATGACTAAGTCCAAAAAAAAATTTGTTCAACTTTTTTCAATTTTCTCCCCGTGGGATATATATTCTACCCACACACATTTGGAACTCTCCTGGGGTACCCTCACACATATTATTCCCTCATTTAGTGGATATTTTCACAAAAAAGTGAAATTTTCAAAAATCCAGAAAATTGGCTGAAAACGACTAAATATCAAGGACTCATTGGGCGAATCGCTCTGGAACTGAAATCGGAATGCTCACTCACATTTCCCCTATCTGAAAGTCTGATAAACGCCGGAAAAATGACTAAGTCCAAAAAAAATTTTTTTTCAACTTTTTTCAATTTTACCCCGTGGGATATATATTCTACCCACACACATTTGGAACTCTCCTGGGGAACCCTCACACATATTATTCCCTCATTTAGTGGATATTTTCACAAAAAAGTGAAATTTTCAAAAATCCAGAAAATTGGCTGAAAATGACTAAATATCAAGGACTCAATGGGCGAATCGCTCTGGAACTGAAATCGGAACGCTCACTGACATTTCCCCTATCTGAAAGTCTGATAAACAGCGGAAAAATGACTAAGTCCCAAAAAAAATTTTTTTTCAACTTTTTTCAATTTTACCCCCGTGGGATATATATTCTACCCACACACATTTGGAACTCTCCTGGGGTACCCTCACACATATTATTCCCTCATTTAGTGGATATTTTCACAAAAAAGTGAAATTTTCAAAAATCCAGAAAATTGGCTGAAAATGACTAAATATCAAGGACTCAATGGGCGAATCGCTCTGGAACTGAAATCGGAACGCTCACTGACAATTCCCCTATCTGAAAGTCTGATAAACAGCGGAAAAATGACTAAGTCCCAAAAAAAATTTTTTTTCAACTTTTTTCAATTTTACCCCCGTGGGATATATATTCTACCCACACACATTTGGAACTCTCCTGGGGAACCCTCACACATATTATTCCCTCATTTAGTGGATATTTTCACAAAAAAGTGAAATTTTCAAAAATCCAGAAAATTGGCTGAAAATGACTAAATATCAAGGACTCAATGGGCGAATCGCTCTGGAACTGAAATCGGAACGCTCACTGACAATTCCCCTATCTGAAAGTCTGATAAACGCCGGAAAAATGACTAAGTCCAAAAAAATTTTTTTTTCAACTTTTTTCAATTTTACCCCGTGGGATATATATTCTACCCACACACATTTGGAACTCTCCTGGGGTACACTCACACATATTATTCCCTCATTTAGTGGATATTTTCACAAAAAAGTGAAATTTTCAAAAATCCAGAAAATTGGCTGAAAATGACTAAATATCAAGGACTCATTGGGCGAATCGCTCTGGAACTGAAATCGTAACGCTCATTGACATTTCCCCTATCTGAAAGTCTGATAAACGCCGGAAAAATGACTAAGTCCAAAAAAAATTTTTTTTCAACTTTTTTCAATTTTACCCCGTGGGATATATATTCTACCCACACACATTTGGAACTCTCCTGGGGTACCCTCACACATATTATTTCCTCATTTAGTGGATATTTTCACAAAAAAGTGAAATTTTCAAAAATCCAGAAAATTGGCTGAAAATGACTAAATATCAAGGACTCAATGGGCGAATCGCTCTGGAACTGAAATCGGAATGCTCACTGACATTTCCCCTATCTGAAAGTCTGATAAACGCCGGAAAAATGACTAAGTCCAAAAAAAAATTTGTTCAACTTTTTTCAATTTTACCCCCGTGGGATATATAGTCTACCCACACACATTTGGAACTCTCCTGGGGTACCCTCACACATATTATTCCCTCATTTAGTGGATATTTTCACAAAAAAGGGAAATTTTCAAAAATCCAGAAAATTGGCTGAAAACGACTAAATATCAAGGACTCATTGGGCGAATTGCTCTGGAACTAAAATCGGAACGCTCACTGACATTTCCCCTATCTGAAAGTCTGATAAACGCCGGAAAAATGACTAAGTCCAAAAAAAATTTTTTTTCAACTTTTTTCAATTTTACCCCGTGGGATATATATTCTACCCACACACATTTGGAACTCTCCTGGGGTACCCTCACACATATTATTCCCTCATTTAGTGGATATTTTCACAAAAAAGTGAAATTTTCAAAAATCCAGAAAATTGGCTGAAAATGACTAAATATCAAGGACTCATTGGGCGAATCGCTCTGGAACTGAAATCGGAACGCTCACTGACATTTCCCCTATCTGAAAGTCTGATAAACGCCGGAAAAATGACTAAGTCCAAAAAAAAATTTGTTCAACTTTTTTCAATTTTATCCCCGTTGGATATATATTCTACCCACACACATTTGGAATTCTCCTGGGGTACCCTCACACATATTATTCCCTCATTTAGTGGATATTTTCACAAAAAAGTGAAATTTTCAAAAATCCAGAAAATTGGCTGAAAACGACTAAATATCAAGGACTCATTGGGCGAATAGCTCTGGAACTGAAATCGGAATGCTCACTGACATTTCCCCTATCTGAAAGTCTGATAAACGCCGGAAAAATGACTAAGTCCAAAAAAAAATTTGTTCAACTTTTTTCAATTTTCTCCCCGTGGGATATATATTCTACCCACACACATTTGGAACTCTCCTGGGGTACCCTCACACATATTATTCCCTCATTTAGTGGATATTTTCACAAAAAAGTGAAATTTTCAAAAATCCAGAAAATTGGCTGAAAACGACTAAATATCAAGGACTCATTGGGCGAATCGCTCTGGAACTGAAATCGGAATGCTCACTCACATTTCCCCTATCTGAAAGTCTGATAAACAGCGGAAAAATGACTAAGTCCCAAAAAAAATTTTTTTGCAACTTTTTTCAATTTTACCCCCGTGGGATATATATTCTACCCACACACATTTGGAACTCTCCTGGGGTACCCTCACACATATTATTCCCTCATTTAGTGGATATTTTCACAAAAAAGTGAAATTTTCAAAAATCCAGAAAATTGGCTGAAAACGACTAAATATCAAGGACTCATTGGGCAAATTGCTCTGGAACTGAAATCGGAATGCTCACTGACATTTCCCCTATCTGAAAGTCTGATAAACGCCGGAAAAATGACAGTCCAAAAAAAATTTTTTTTCAACTTTTTTCAATTTTACCCCGTGGGATATATATTCTACCCACACACATTTGGAACTCTCCTGGGGAACCCTCACACATATTATTCCCTCATTTAGTGGATATTTTCACAAAAAAGTGAAATTTTCAAAAATCCAGAAAATTGGCTGAAAATGACTAAATATCAAGGACTCAATGGGCGAATCGCTCAGGAACTGAAATCGGAACGCTCACTGACAATTCCCCTATCTGAAAGTCTGATAAACGCCGGAAAAATGACTAAGTCCAAAAAAAAATTTTTTTTTCAACTTTTTTCAATTTTACCCCGTGGGATATATATTCTACCCACACACATTTGGAACTCTCCTGGGGTACCCTCACACATATTATTCCCTCATTTAGTGGATATTTTCACAAAAAAGTGAAATTTTCAAAAATCCAGAAAATTGGCTGAAAACGACTAAATATCAAGGACTCATTGGGCGAATAGCTCTGGAACTGAAATCGGAATGCTCACTGACATTTCCACTATCTGAAAGTCTGATAAACGCCGGAAAAATGACTAAGTCCAAAAAAAAATTTGTTCAACTTTTTTCAATTTTCTCCCCGTGGGATATATATTCTACCCACACACATTTGGAACTCTCCTGGGGTACCCTCACACATATTATTCCCTCATTTAGTGGATATTTTCACAAAAAAGTGAAATTTTCAAAAATCCAGAAAATTGGCTGAAAACGACTAAATATCAAGGACTCATTGGGCGAATCGCTCTGGAACTGAAATCGGAATGCTCACTCACATTTCCCCTATCTGAAAGTCTGATATACAGCGGAAAAATGACTAAGTCCCAAAAAAAATTTTTTTGCAACTTTTTTCAATTTTACCCCCGTGGGATATATATTCTACCCACACACATTTGGAACTCTCCTGGGGTACCCTCACACATATTATTCCCTCATTTAGTGGATATTTTCACAAAAAAGTGAAATTTTCAAAAATCCAGAAAATTGGCTGAAAACGACTAAATATCAAGGACTCATTGGGCAAATTGCTCTGGAACTGAAATCGGAATGCTCACTGACATTTCCCCTATCTGAAAGTCTGATAAACGCCGGAAAAATGACAGTCCAAAAAAAATTTTTTTTCAACTTTTTTCAATTTTACCCCGTGGGATATATATTCTACCCACACACATTTGGAACTCTCCTGGGGAACCCTCACACATATTATTCCCTCATTTAGTGGATATTTTCACAAAAAAGTGAAATTTTCAAAAATCCAGAAAATTGGCTGAAAATGACTAAATATCAAGGACTCAATGGGCGAATCGCTCAGGAACTGAAATCGGAACGCTCACTGACAATTCCCCTATCTGAAAGTCTGATAAACGCCGGAAAAATGACTAAGTCCAAAAAAAAATTTTTTTTTCAACTTTTTTCAATTTTACCCCGTGGGATATATATTCTACCCACACACATTTGGAACTCTCCTGGGGTACACTCACACATATTATTCCCTCATTTAGTGGATATTTTCACAAAAAAGTGAAATTTTCAAAAATCCAGAAAATTGGCTGAAAACGACTAAATATCAAGGACTCATTGGGCAAATTGCTCTGGAACTGAAATCGGAATGCTCACTGACATTTACCCTATCTGAAAGTCTGATAAACGCCGGAAAAATGACAGTCCAAAAAAAATTTTTTTTCAACTTTTTTCAATTTTACCCCGTGGGATATATATTCTACCCACACACATTTGGAACTCTCCTGGGGAACCCTCACACATATTATTCCCTCATTTAGTGGATATTTTCACAAAAAAGTGAAATTTTCAAAAATCCAGAAAATTGGCTGAAAATGACTAAATATCAAGGACTCAATGGGCGAATCGCTCAGGAACTGAAATCGGAACGCTCACTGACAATTCCCCTATCTGAAAGTCTGATGAACGCCGGAAAAATGACTAAGTCCAAAAAAAAATTTTTTTTTCAACTTTTTTCAATTTTACCCCGTGGGATATATATTCTTCCCACACACATTTGGAACTCTCCTGGGGTACCCTCACACATATTATTCCCTCATTTAGTGGATATTTTCACAAAAAAGTGAAATTTTCAAAAATCCAGAAAATTGGCTGAAAACGACTAAATATCAAGGACTCATTGGGCGAATAGCTCTGGAACTGAAATCGGAATGCTCACTGACATTTCCCCTATCTGAAAGTCTGATAAACGCCGGAAAAATGACTAAGTCCAAAAAAAAATTTGTTCAACTTTTTTCAATTTTCTCCCCGTGGGATATATAGTCTACCCACACACATTTGGAACTCTCCTGGGGTACCCTCACACATATTATTCCCTCATTTTGTGGATATTTTCACAAAAAAGGGAAATTTTCAAAAATCCAGAAAATTGGTTGAAAACGACTAAATATCAAGGACTCATTGGGCGAATTGCTCTGGAACTGAAATCGGAATGCTCACTGACATTTCCCCTATCTGAAAGTCTGATAAACGCCGGAAAAATGACTAAGTCCAAAAAAATTTTTTTTTCAACTTTTTTCAATTTTACCCCGTGGGATATATATTCTACCCACACACATTTGGAACTCTCCTGGGGTACACTCACACATATTATTCCCTCATTTAGTGGATATTTTCACAAAAAAGTGAAATTTTCAAAAATCCAGAAAATTGGCTGAAAACGACTAAATATCAAGGACTCATTGGGCGAATTGCTCTGGAACTGAAATCGGAATGCTCACTGACATTTCCCCTATCTGAAAGTCTGATAAACGCCGGAAAAATGACTAAGTCCAAAAAAAATTTTTTTTCAACTTTTTTCAATTTTACCCCGTGGGATATATATTCTACCCACACACATTTGGAACTCTCCTGGGAAACCCTCACACATATTATTCCCTCATTTAGTGGATATTTTCACAAAAAAGTGAAATTTTCAAAAATCCAGAAAATTGGCTGAAAATGACTAAATATCAAGGACTCAATGGGCGAATCGCTCTGGAACTGAAATCGGAACGCTCACTGACATTTCCCCTATCTGAAAGTCTGATAAACGCCGGAAAAATGACTAAGTCCAAAAAAAAATTTGTTCAACTTTTTTCAATTTTCTCCCCGTGGGATATATATTCTACCCACACACATTTGGAACTCTCCTGGGGAACCCTCACACATATTATTCCCTCATTTAGTGGATATTTTCACAAAAAAGTGAAATTTTCAAAAATCCAGAAAATTGGCTGAAAATGACTAAATATCAAGGACTCAATGGGCGAATCGCTCTGGAACTGAAATCGGAACGCTCACTGACATTTCCCCTATCTGAAAGTCTGATAAACAGCGGAAAAATGACTAAGTCCCAAAAAAAATTTTTTTTCAACTTTTTTCAATTTTACCCCCGTGGGATATATATTCTACCCACACACATTTGGAACTCTCCTGGGGTACCATCACACATATTATTCCCTCATTTAGTGGATATTTTCACAAAAAAGTGAAATTTTCAAAAATCCAGAAAATTGGCTGAAAACGACTAAATATCAAGGACTCATTGGGCGAATTGCTCTGGAACTGAAATCGGAATGCTCACTGACATTTCCCCTATCTGAAAGTCTGATAAACGCCGGAAAAATGACTAAGTCCAAAAAAAATTTTTTTTCAACTTTTTTCAATTTTACCCCGTGGGATATATATTCTACCCACACACATTTGGAACTCTCCTGGGGAACCCTCACACATATTATTCCCTCATTTAGTGGATATTTTCACAAAAAAGTGAAATTTTCAAAAATCCAGAAAATTGGCTGAAAACGACTAAATATCAAGGACTCATTGGGCGAATCGCTCTGGAACTGAAATCGGAATGCTCACTCACATTTCCCCTATCTGAAAGTCTGATAAACAGCGGAAAAATGACTAAGTCCCCAAAAAAATTTTTTTTCAACTTTTTTCAATTTTACCCCCGTGGGATATATATTCTACCCACACACATTTGGAACTCTCCTGGGGTACCCTCACACATATTATTCCCTCATTTAGTGGATATTTTCACAAAAAAGTGACATTTTCAAAAATCCAGAAAATTGGCTGAAAATGACTAAATATCAAGGACTCATTGGGCGAATTGCTCTGGAACTGAAATCGGAATGCTCACTGACATTTCCCCTATCTGAAAGTCTGATAAACGCCGGAAAAATGACTAAGTCGAAAAAAAAATTTTTTTCAACTTTTTTCAATTTTACCCCGTGGGATATATATTCTACCCACACACATTTGGAACTCTCCTGGGGAACCCTCACACATATTATTCCCTCATTTAGTGGATATTTTCACAAAAAAGTGAAATTTTCAAAAATCCAGAAAATTGGCTGAAAATGACTAAATATCAAGGACTCAATGGGCGAATCGCTCTGGAACTGAAATCGGAATGTTCACTGACATTTCCCCTATCTGAAAGTCTGATAAACGCCGGAAAAATGACTAAGTCGAAAAAAAAAATTTTTTCAACTTTTTTCAATTTTACCCCGTGGGATATATATTCTACCCACACACATTTGGAACTCTCCTGGGGAACCCTCACACATATTATTCCCTCATTTAGTGGATATTTTCACAAAAAAGTGAAATTTTCAAAAATCCAGAAAATTGGCTGAAAATGACTAAATATCAAGGACTCAATGGGCGAATCGCTCTGGAACTGAAATCGGAATGCTCACTGACATTTCCCCTATCTGAAAGTCTGATAAACAGCGGAAAAATGACTAAGTCCCCAAAAAAATTTTTTTTCAACTTTTTTCAATTTTACCCCGTGGGATATATATTCTACCCACACACATTTGGAACTCTCCTGGGGTACACTCACACATATTATTCCCTCATTTAGTGGATATTTTCACAAAAAAGTGAAATTTTCAAAAATCCAGAAAATTGGCTGAAAATGACTAAATATCAAGGACTCATTGGGCGAATCGCTCTGGAACTGAAATCGTAACGCTCATTGACATTTCCCCTATCTGAAAGTCTGATAAACGCCGGAAAAATGACTAAGTCCAAAAAAAAATTTTTTTCAACTTTTTTCAATTTTACCCCGTGGGATATATATTCTACCCACACACATTTGGAACTCTCCTGGGGTACCCTCACACATATTATTCCCTCATTTAGTGGATATTTTCACAAAAAAGTGAAATTTTCAAAAATCCAGAAAATTGGCTGAAAATGACTAAATATCAAGGACTCAATGGGCGAATCGCTCTGGAACTGAAATCGGAATGCTCACTGACATTTCCCCTATCTGAAAGTCTGATAAACGCCGGAAAAATGACTAAGTCCAAAAAAAAATTTGTTCAACTTTTTTCAATTTTACCCCCGTGGGATATATAGTCTACCCACACACATTTGGAACTCTCCTGGGGTACCCTCACACATATTATTCCCTCATTTAGTGGATATTTTCACAAAAAAGGGAAATTTTCAAAAATCCAGAAAATTGGCTGAAAACGACTAAATATCAAGGACTCATTGGGCGAATTGCTCTGGAACTAAAATCGGAACGCTCACTGACATTTCCCCTATCTGAAAGTCTGATAAACGCCGGAAAAATGACTAAGTCCAAAAAAATTTTTTTTTCAACTTTTTTCAATTTTACCCCGTGGGATATATATTCTACCCACACACATTTGGAACTCTCCTGGGGTACCCTCACACATATTATTCCCTCATTTAGTGGATATTTTCACAAAAAAGTGAAATTTTCAAAAATCCAGAAAATTGGCTGAAAACGACTAAATATCAAGGACTCATTGGGCGAATTGCTCTGGAACTGAAATCGGAATGCTCACTGACATTTCCCCTATCTGAAAGTCTGATAAACGCCGGAAAAATGACTAAGTCCAAAAAAAAATTTTGTTCAACTTTTTTCAATTTTACCCCGTGGGATATATATTCTACCCACACACATTTGGAACTCTCCTGGGGTACCCTCACACAAATTATTCCCTCGTTTAGTGGATATTTTCACAAAAAAGTGAAATTTTCAAAAATCCAGAAAATTGGCTGAAAACGACTAAATATCAAGGACTCATTGGACGAATTGCTCTTGAACTGAAATCGGAACGCTCACTGACATTTCCCCTATCTGAAAGTCTGATAAACGCCGGAAAAATGACTAAGTCCAAAAAAAATTTTTTTTCAACTTTTTTCAATTTTACCCCCGTGGGATATATATTCTACCCACACACATTTGGAACTCTCCTGGGGTACCCTCACACATATTATTCCCTCGTTTAGTGGATATTTTCACAAAAAAGTGAAATTTTCAAAAATCCAGAAAATTGACTGAAAACGACTAAATATCAAGGACTCATTGGGCGAATTATTCTGGAACTGAAATAAAAACGCTCACTGACATTTCCCCTATCTGAAAGTCTGATAAATGCCGGAAAAATGACTAAGTCCAAAAAAAAATTTGTTCAACTTTTTTCAATTTTACCCCCGTGGGATATATATTCTACCCACACACATTTGGAACTCTCCTGGGGTACCCTCACACATATTATTCCCTCATTTAGTGGATATTTTCACAAAAAAGTGAAATTTTCAAAAATCCAGAAAATTGGCTGAAAACGACTAAATATCAAGGACTCATTGGGCGAATTGCTCTGGAACTGAAATCGGAACGCTCACTGACATTTCCCCTATCTGAAAGTCTGATTAACGCCGGAAAAATGACTAAGTCCAAAAAAAATTTTTTTTCAACTTTTTTCAATTTTACCCCGTGGGATATATATTCTACCCACACACATTTGGAACTCTCCTGGGGTACCCTCACACATATTATTCCCTCATTTAGTGGATATTTTCACAAAAAAGTGAAATTTTCAAAAATCCAGAAAATTGGCTGAAAATGACTAAATATCAAGGACTCATTGGGTGAATGGCTCTGGAACTGAAATAGGAACGCTCACTGACATTTCCCCTATCTGAAAGTCTGATAAACGCCGGAAAAATGACTAAGTCAAAAAAATAATTTGTTCAACTTTTTTCAATTTTACCCCTGTGGGATATATATTCTACCCACACACATTTGGAACTCTCCTGGGGTACCCTCACACATATTATTCCCTCATTTAGTGGATATTTTCACAAAAAAGTGAAATTTTCAAAAATCCAGAAAATTGGCTGAAAATGACTAAATATCAAGGACTCATTGGGCGAATTGCTCTGGAACTGAAATCGGAACGCTCACTGACATTTCCCCTATCTGAAAGTCTGATAAACGCCGGAAAAATGACTAAGTCCAAAAAAAAATTTTTTTCAACTTTTTTCAATTTTACCCCGTGGGATATATATTCTACCCACACACATTTGGAACTCTCCTGGGGTACCCTCACACATATTATTCCATCATTTAGTGGATATTTTCACAAAAAAGTGAAATTTTCAAAAATCCAGAAAATTGGCTGAAAATTACTAAATATCAAGGACTCATTGGGCGAATCGCTCTGGAACTGAAATCGGAACGCTCACTGACATTTCCCCTATCTGAAAGTCTGATAAACGGCGGAAAAATGACTAAGTCCAAAAAAAATTTTTTTCAACTTTTTTCAATTTTACCCCGTGGGATATATATTCTACCCACACACATTTGGAACTCTCCTGGGGTACCCTCACACAAATTATTCCCTCGTTTAGTGGATATTTTCACAAAAAAGTGAAATTTTCAAAAATCCAGAAAATTGGCTGAAAACGACTAAATATCAAGGACTCATTGGGCGAATCGCTCTGGAACTGAAATCGGAACACGCTCACTGACATTTCCCCTATCTGAAAGTCTGATAAACGGCTGAAAAATGACTAAGTCCCCAAAAAATTTTTTTCCAACTTTTTTCAATTTTACCCCGTGGGATATATATTCTACCCACACACATTTGGAACTCTCCTGGGGTACCCTCACACATATTATTCCCTCGTTTAGTGGATATTTTCACAAAAAAGTGAAATTTTCAAAAATCTAGAAAATTGGCTGAAAACGACTAAATATCAAGGACTCATTGAGCGAATTGCTCTGGAACTGAAATCGGAACGCTCACTGACATTTTCCCTATCTGAAAGTCTGATAAACGGCGGAAAAATGACTAAGTCCAAAAAAAATTTTGTTCAACTTTTTTCAATTTTACCCCGTGGGATATATATTCTACCCACACACATTTGGAACTCTCCTGGGGTACCCTCACACAAATTATTCCCTCGTTTAGTGGATATTTTCACAAAAAAGTGAAATTTTCAAAAATCCAGAAAATTGGCTGAAAACGACTAAATATCAAGGACTCATTGGACGAATTGCTCTGGAACTGAAATCGGAACGCTCACTGACATTTCCCCTATCTGAAAGTCTGATAAACGGCGGAAAAATGACTAAGTCCCCAAAAAATTTTTTTCAACTTTTTTCAATTTTACCCCGTGGGATATATATTCTACCCACACACATTTGGAACTCTCCTGGGGTACCCTCACACAAATTATTCCCTCGTTTAGTGGATATTTTCACAAAAAAGTGAAATTTTCAAAAATCCAGAAAATTGGCTGAAAACGACTAAATATCAAGGACTCATTGGGCGAATCGCTCTGGAACTGAAATCGGAACACGCTCACTGACATTTCCCCTATCTGAAAGTCTGATAAACGGCTGAAAAATGACTAAGTCCCCAAAAAATTTTTTTCCAACTTTTTTCAATTTTACCCCGTGGGATATATATTCTACCCACACACATTTGGAACTCTCCTGGGGTACCCTCACACATATTATTCCCTCGTTTAGTGGATATTTTCACAAAAAAGTGAAATTTTCAAAAATCTAGAAAATTGGCTGAAAACGACTAAATATCAAGGACTCATTGAGCGAATTGCTCTGGAACTGAAATCGGAACGCTCACTGACATTTTCCCTATCTGAAAGTCTGATAAACGGCGGAAAAATGACTAAGTCCAAAAAAAATTTTGTTCAACTTTTTTCAATTTTACCCCGTGGGATATATATTCTACCCACACACATTTGGAACTCTCCTGGGGTACCCTCACACAAATTATTCCCTCGTTTAGTGGATATTTTCACAAAAAAGTGAAATTTTCAAAAATCCAGAAAATTGGCTGAAAACGACTAAATATCAAGGACTCATTGGACGAATTGCTCTGGAACTGAAATCGGAACGCTCACTGACATTTCCCCTATCTGAAAGTCTGATAAACGCCGGAAAAATGACTAAGTCCAAAAAAAATTTTTTTTCAACTTTTTTCAATTTTACCCCCGTGGGATATATATTCTACCCACACACATTTGGAACTCTCCTGGGGTACCCTCACACATATTATTCCCTCATTTAGTGGATATTTTCACAAAAAAGTGAAATTTTCAAAAATCCAGAAAATTGGCTGAAAACGACTAAATATCAAGGACTCATTGGGCGAATTGCTCTGGAACTGAAATCGGAACGCTCACTGACATTTCCCCTATCTGAAAGTCTGATAAACGCCGGAAAAATGACTAAGTCCAAAAAAAATTTTTTTTCAACTTTTTTCAATTTTACCCCGTGGGATATATATTCTACCCACACACATTTGGAACTCTCCTGGGGTACCCTCACACATATTATTCCCTCATTTAGTGGATATTTTCACAAAAAAGTGAAATTTTCAAAAATCCAGAAAATTGGCTGAAAATGACTAAATATCAAGGACTCATTGGGTGAATGGCTCTGGAACTGAAATAGGAACGCTCACTGACATTTCCCCTATCTGAAAGTCTGATAAACGCCGGAAAAATGACTAAGTCAAAAAAAAATTTGTTCAACTTTTTTCAATTTTACCCCTGTGGGATATATATTCTACCCACACACATTTGGAACTCTCCTGGGGTACCCTCACACATATTATTCCCTCATTTAGTGGATATTTTCACAAAAAAGTGAAATTTTCAAAAATCCAGAAAATTGGCTGAAAATGACTAAATATCAAGGACTCATTGGGCGAATTGCTCTGGAACTGAAATCGGAACGCTCACTGACATTTCCCCTATCTGAAAGTCTGATAAACGCCGGAAAAATGACTAAGTCCAAAAAAAAATTTTTTTCAACTTTTTTCAATTTTACCCCGTGGGATATATATTCTACCCACACACATTTGGAACTCTCCTGGGGTACCCTCACACATATTATTCCATCATTTAGTGGATATTTTCACAAAAAAGTGAAATTTTCAAAAATCCAGAAAATTGGCTGGAAATGACTAAATATCAAGGACTCATTGGGCGAATCGCTCTGGAACTGAAATCGGAACACTCACTGACATTTCCCCTATCTGAAAGTCTAATAAACGCCGGAAAAATGACTAAGTCCAAAAAAAAATTTGTTCAACTTTTTTCAATTTTACCCCTGTGGGATATATATTCTACCCACACACATTTGGAACTCTCCTGGGGTACCCTCACACATATTATTCCCTCGTTTAGTGGATATTTTCACAAAAAAGTGAAATTTTCAAAAATCTAGAAAATTGGCTGAAAACGACTAAATATCAAGGACTCATTGGGCGAATTGCTCTGGAACTGAAATCGGAACGCTCACTGACATTTTCCCTATCTGAAAGTCTGATAAACGGCGGAAAAATGACTAAGTCCAAAAAAAATTTTGTTCAACTTTTTTCAATTTTACCCCGTGGGATATATATTCTACCCACACACATTTGGAACTCTCCTGGGGTACCCTCACACAAATTATTCCCTCGTTTAGTGGATATTTTCACAAAAAAGTGAAATTTTCAAAAATCCAGAAAATTGGCTGAAAACGACTAAATATCAAGGACTCATTGGACGAATTGCTCTGGAACTGAAATCGGAACGCTCACTGACATTTCCCCTATCTGAAAGTCTGATAAACGCCGGAAAAATGACTAAGTCCAAAAAAAATTTTTTTTAAACTTTTTTCAATTTTACCCCTGTGGGATATATATTCTACCCACACACATTTGGAACTCTCCTGGGGTACCCTCACACATATTATGCCCTCATTTAGTGGATATTTTCACAAAAAAGTGAAATTTTCAAAAATTCAGAAAATTGGCTGAAAATGACTAAATATCAAGGACTCATTGAGCGAATCGTTCTGGAACTGAAATCGGAACGCTCACTGACATTTCCCCTATCTGAAAGTCTGATAAACGCCGGAAAAATAACTAAGTCCAAAAAAAAATTTTTTTAAACTTTTTTCAATTTTACCCCCGTGGGATATATATTTTACCCACACACATTTGGAACTCTCCTGGGGTAGATATTATTCCCTCATTTAGTGGATATTTTCACAAAAAAGTGAAATTTTCAAAAATCCAGAAAATTGGCTGAAAACGACTAAATATCAAGGACTCATTGGGCGAATCGCTCTGGAACTGAAATCGGAACACGCTCACTGACATTTCCCCTATCTGAAAGTCTGAAAACGGCTGAAAAATGACTAAGTCCCAAAAAAATTTTTTATCAACTTTTTTCAATTTTACCCCGTGGGATATATATTCTACCCACACACATTTGGAACTCTCCTGGGGTACCCTCACACATATTATTCCCTCATTTAGTGGATATTTTCACAAAAAAGTGAAATTTTCAAAAATCCAGAAAATTGGCTGAAAACTACTAAATATCAAGGACTCAGTGGGCGAATTGCTCTGGAACTGAAATCGGAACGCTCACTGACATTTCCCCTATCTGAAAGTCTGATAAACGCCGGAAAAATGACTAAGTCCAAAAAAAATTTTTTTTCAACTTTTTCAATTTTACCCCGTGGGATATATATTCTACCCACACACATTTGGAACTCTCCTGGGGTACCCTCACACATATTATTCCCTCATTTAGTGGATATTTTCACAAAAAAGTGAAATTTTCAAAAATCCAGAAAATTGGCTGAAAATGACTAAATATCAAGGACTCATTGGGCGAATCGCTCTGGAACTGAAATAGGAACGCTCACTGACATTTCCCCTATCTGAAAGTCTGATAAACGCCGGAAAAATGACTAAGTCCAAAAAAAAAATTTGTTCAACTTTTTTCAATTTTACCCCTGTGGGATATATATTCTACCCACACACATTTGGAACTCTCCTGGGGTACCCTCACACATATTATTCCCTCATTTAGTGGATATTTTCACAAAAAAGTGAAATTTTCAAAAATCCAGAAAATTGGCTGAAAATGACTAAATATCAAGGACTCAATGGGCGAATCGCTCTGTTACTGAAATCGGAACGCTCACTGACATTTCCCCTATCTGAAAGTCTGATAAACGCCGGAAAAATGACTAAGTCCAAAAAAAAAATTTGTTCAACTTTTTTCAATTTTACCCCTGTGGGATATATATTCTACCCACACACATTTGGAACTCTCCTGGGGTACCCTCACACATATTATTCCCTCATTTAGTGGATATTTTCACAAAAAAGTGAAATTTTCAAAAATCCAGAAAATTGGCTGAAAACGACTAAATATCAAGGACTCATTGGGCGAATTGCTCTGGAACTGAAATCGGAACGCTCACTGACATTTCCCCTATCTGAAAGTCTGATAAACGCCGGAAAAATGACTAAGTCCAAAAAAAAATTTTTTTAAACTTTTTTCAATTTTACCCCTGTGGGATATATATTCTACCCACACACATTTGGAACTCTCCTGGGGTACCCTCACACATATTATGCCCTCATTTAGTGGATATTTTCACAAAAAAGTGAAATTTTCAAAAATTCAGAAAATTGGCTGAAAATGACTAAATATCAAGGACTCATTGAGCGAATCGTTCTGGAACTGAAATCGGAACGCTCACTGACATTTCCCCTATCTGAAAGTCTGATAAACGCCGGAAAAATAACTAAGTCCAAAAAAAAATTTTTTTAAACTTTTTTCAATTTTACCCCCGTGGGATATATATTTTACCCACACACATTTGGAACTCTCCTGGGGTAGATATTATTCCCTCATTTAGTGGATATTTTCACAAAAAAGTGAAATTTTCAAAAATCCAGAAAATTGGCTGAAAACGACTAAATATCAAGGACTCATTGGGCGAATTGCTCTGGAACTGAAATCGGAACGCTCACTGACATTTCCCCTATCTGAAAGTCTGATAAACGGCTGAAAAATGACTAAGTCCCAAAAAAATTTTTTTTCAACTTTTTTCAATTTTACCCCGTGGGATATATATTCTACCCACACACATTTGGAACTCTCCTGGGGTACCCTCACACATATTATTCCCTCATTTAGTGGATATTTTCACAAAAAAGTGAAATTTTCAAAAATCCAGAAAATTGGCTGAAAACTACTAAATATCAAGGACTCTGTGGGCGAATTGCTCTGGAACTGAAATCGGAACGCTCACTGACATTTCCCCTATCTGAAAGTCTGATAAACGCCGGAAAAATGACTAAGTCCAAAAAAAATTTTTTTTCAACTTTTTCAATTTTACCCCGTGGGATATATATTCTACCCACACACATTTGGAACTCTCCTGGGGTACCCTCACACATATTATTCCCTCATTTAGTGGATATTTTCACAAAAAAGTGAAATTTTCAAAAATCCAGAAAATTGGCTGAAAATGACTAAATATCAAGGACTCATTGGGCGAATCGCTCTGGAATTGAAATAGGAACGCTCACTGACATTTCCCCTATCTGAAAGTCTGATAAACGCCGGAAAAATGACTAAGTCCAAAAAAAAAATTTGTTCAACTTTTTTCAATTTTACCCCTGTGGGATATATATTCTACCCACACACATTTGGAACTCTCCTGGGGTACCCTCACACATATTATTCCCTCATTTAGTGGATATTTTCACAAAAAAGTGAAATTTTCAAAAATCCAGAAAATTGGCTGAAAATGACTAAATATCAAGGACTCAATGGGCGAATCGCTCTGGAACTGAAATCGGAACGCTCACTGACATTTCCCCTATCTGAAAGTCTGATAAACGCCGGAAAAATGACTAAGTCCAAAAAAAAATTGTTTTCAACTTTTTTCAATTTTACCCCCGTGGGATATATATTCTACCCACACACATTTGGAACTCTCCTGGGGTACCCTCACACATATTATTCCCTCGTTTAGTGGATATTTTCACAAAAAAGTGAAATTTTCAAAAATCCAGAAAATTGACTGAAAACGACTAAATATCAAGGACTCATTGGGCGAATTATTCTGGAACTGAAATCGAAACGCTCACTGACATTTCCCCTATCTGAAAGTCTGATAAATGCCGGAAAAATGACTAAGTCCAAAAAAAATTTGTTCAACTTTTTTCAATTTTACCCCCGTGGGATATATATTCTACCCACACACATTTGGAACTCTCCTGGGGTACCCTCACACATATTATTCCCTCATTTAGTGGATATTTTCACAAAAAAGTGAAATTTTCAAAAATCCAGAAAATTGGCTGAAAACGACTAAATATCAAGGACTCATTGGGCGAATTGCTCTGGAACTGAAATCGGAACGCTCACTGACATTTCCCCTATCTGAAAGTCTGATAAACGCCGGAAAAATGACTAAGTCCAAAAAAAAATTTTTTTCAACTTTTTTCAATTTTACCCCGTGGGATATATATTCTACCCACACACATTTGGAACTCTCCTGGGGTACCCTCACACATATTATTCCCTCATTTAGTGGATATTTTCACAAAAAAGTGAAATTTTCAAAAATCCAGAAAATTGGCTGAAAATGACTAAATATCAAGGACTCATTGGGCGAATGGCTCTGGAACTGAAATAGGAACGCTCACTGACATTTCCCCTATCTGAAAGTCTGATAAACGCCGGAAAAATGACTAAGTCAAAAAAAAAATTTGTTCAACTTTTTTCAATTTTACCCCTGTGGGATATATATTCTACCCACACACATTTGGAACTCTCCTGGGGTACCCTCACACATATTATTCCCTCATTTAGTGGATATTTTCACAAAAAAGAGAAATTTTCAAAAATCCAGAAAATTGGCTGAAAATGACTAAATATCAAGGACTCAATGGGTGAATTGCTCTGGAACTGAAATCGGAATGCTCACTGACATTTCCCCTATCTGAAAGTCTGATAAACGCCGGAAAAATGACTAAGTCCAAAAAAAATTTTTTTTCAACTTTTTTCAATTTTACCCCGTGGGATATATATTCTACCCACACACATTTGGAACACTCCTGGGGTACCCTCACACATATTATTCCCTCATTTAGTGGATATTTTCACAAAAAAGTGAAATTTTCAAAAATCCAGAAAATTGGCTGAAAATGACTAAATATCAAGGACTCATTGGGCGAATGGCTCTGGAACTGAAATAGGAACGCTCACTGACATTTCCCCTATCTGAAAGTCTGATAAACGCCGGAAAAATGACTAAGTCAAAAAAAAATTTGTTCAACTTTTTTCAATTTTACCCCTGTGGGATATATATTCTACCCACACACATTTGGAACTCTCCTGGGGTACCCTCACACATATTATTCCCTCATTTAGTGGATATTTTCACAAAAAAGTGAAATTTTCAAAAATCCAGAAAATTGGCTGAAAATGACTAAATATCAAGGACTCAATGGGTGAATCGCTCTGGAACTGAAATCGGAACGATCACTGACATTTCCCCTATCTGAAAGTCTGATAAACGGCGGAAAAATGACTAAGTCCAAAAAAAATTTTGTTCAACTTTTTTCAATTTTACCCCGTGGGATAAATATTCTACCCACACACATTTGGAACTCTCCTGGGGTACCCTCACACATATTATGCCCACATTTAGTGGATATTTTCACAAAAAAGTGAAATTTTCAAAAATTCAGAAAATTGGCTGAAAATGACTAAATATCAAGGACTCATTGAGCGAATCGTTCTGGAACTGAAATCGGAACGCTCACTGACATTTCCCCTATCTGAAAGTCTGATAAACGCCGGAAAAATAACTAAGTCCAAAAAAAAATTTTTTTAAACTTTTTTCAATTTTACCCCCGTGGGATATATATTTTACCCACACACATTTGGAACTCTCCTGGGGTACCCTCACACATATTATTCCCTCATTTAGTGGATATTTTCACAAAAAAGTGAAATTTTCAAAAATCCAGAAAATTGGCTGAAAACTACTAAATATCAAGGACTCAGTGGGCGAATTGCTCTGGAACTGAAATCGGAACGCTCACTGACATTTCCCCTATCTGAAAGTCTGATAAACGCCGGAAAAATGACTAAGTCCAAAAAAAATTTTTTTTCAACTTTTTCAATTTTACCCCGTGGGATATATATTCTACCCACACACATTTGGAACTCTCCTGGGGTACCCTCACACATATTATTCCCTCATTTAGTGGATATTTTCACAAAAAAGTGAAATTTTCAAAAATCCAGAAAATTGGCTGAAAATGACTAAATATCAAGGACTCATTGGGCGAATCGCTCTGGAATTGAAATAGGAACGCTCACTGACATTTCCCCTATCTGAAAGTCTGATAAACGCCGGAAAAATGACTAAGTCCAAAAAAAAAATTTGTTCAACTTTTTTCAATTTTACCCCTGTGGGATATATATTCTACCCACACACATTTGGAACTCTCCTGGGGTACCCTCACACATATTATTCCCTCATTTAGTGGATATTTTCACAAAAAAGTGAAATTTTCAAAAATCCAGAAAATTGGCTGAAAATGACTAAATATCAAGGACTCAATGGGCGAATCGCTCTGGAACTGAAATCGGAACGCTCACTGACATTTCCCCTATCTGAAAGTCTGATAAACGCCGGAAAAATGACTAAGTCCAAAAAAAAATTTTTTTCAACTTTTTTCAATTTTACCCCCGTGGGATATATATTCTACCCACACACATTTGGAACTCTCCTGGGGCACCCTCACACATATTATTCCCTCGTTTAGTGGATATTTTCACAAAAAAGTGAAATTTTCAAAAATCCAGAAAATTGACTGAAAACGACTAAATATCAAGGACTCATTGGGCGAATTATTCTGGAACTGAAATCGAAACGCTCACTGACATTTCCCCTATCTGAAAGTCTGATAAATGCCGGAAAAATGACTAAGTCCAAAAAAAATTTGTTCAACTTTTTTCAATTTTACCCCCGTGGGATATATATTCTACCCACACACATTTGGAACTCTCCTGGGGTACCCTCACACATATTATTCCCTCATTTAGTGGATATTTTCACAAAAAAGTGAAATTTTCAAAAATCCAGAAAATTGGCTGAAAACGACTAAATATCAAGGACTCATTGGGCGAATTGCTCTGGAACTGAAATCGGAACGCTCACTGACATTTCCCCTATCTGAAAGTCTGATAAACGCCGGAAAAATGACTAAGTCAAAAAAAATTTTTTTTTCAACTTTTTTCAATTTTACCCCGTGGGATATATATTCTACCCACACACATTTGGAACTCTCCTGGGGTACCCTCACACATATTATTCCCTCATTTAGTGGATATTTTCACAAAAAAGTGAAATTTTCAAAAATCCAGAAAATTGGCTGAAAATGACTAAATATCAAGGACTCATTGGGCGAATGGCTCTGGAACTGAAATAGGAACGCTCACTGACATTTCCCCTATCTGAAAGTCTGATAAACGCCGGAAAAATGACTAAGTCAAAAAAAAAATTTGTTCAACTTTTTTCAATTTTACCCCTGTGGGATATATATTCTACCCACACACATTTGGAACTCTCCTGGGGTACCCTCACACATATTATTCCCTCATTTAGTGGATATTTTCACAAAAAAGTGAAATTTTCAAAAATCCAGAAAATTGGCTGAAAATGACTAAATATCAAGGACTCAATGGGTGAATTGCTCTGGAACTGAAATCGGAACGCTCACTGACATTTCCCCTATCTGAAAGTCTGATAAACGCCGGAAAAATGACTAAGTCCAAAAAAAATTTTTTTTCAACTTTTTTCAATTTTACCCCGTGGGATATATATTCTACCCACACACATTTGGAACTCTCCTGGGGTACCCTCACACATATTATTCCCTCATTTAGTGGATATTTTCACAAAAAAGTGAAATTTTCAAAAATCCAGAAAATTGGCTGAAAATGACTAAATATCAAGGACTCATTGGGCGAATGGCTCTGGAACTGAAATAGGAACGCTCACTGACATTTCCCCTATCTGAAAGTCTGATAAACGCCGGAAAAATGACTAAGTCAAAAAAAAATTTGTTCAACTTTTTTCAATTTTACCCCTGTGGGATATATATTCTACCCACACACATTTGGAACTCTCCTGGGGTACCCTCACACATATTCCCTCATTTAGTGGATATTTTCACAAAAAAGTGAAATTTTCAAAAATCCAGAAAATTGGCTGAAAATGACTAAATATCAAGGACTCAATGGGTGAATTGCTCTGGAACTGAAATCGGAACGATCACTGACATTTCCCCTATCTGAAAGTCTGATAAACGGCGGAAAAATGACTAAGTCCAAAAAAAATTTTGTTCAACTTTTTTCAATTTTACCCCGTGGGATATATATTCTACCCACACACATTTGGAACTCTCCTGGGGTACCCTCACACAAATTATTCCCTCGTTTAGTGGATATTTTCACAAAAAAGTGAAATTTTCAAAAATCCAGAAAATTGGCTGAAAACGACTAAATATCAAGGACTCATTGGGCGAATTGCTCTGGAACTGAAATCGGAACGCTCACTGACATTTCCCCTATCTGAAAGTCTGATAAACGCCGGAAAAATGACTAAGTCCAAAAAAAATTTTTTTTCAACTTTTTTCAATTTTACCCCGTGGGATATATATTCTACCCACACACATTTGGAACTCTCCTGGGGTACCCTCACACATATTATTCCCTCATTTAGTGGATATTTTCACAAAAAAGTGAAATTTTCAAAAATCCAGAAAATTGGCTGAAAATGACTAAATATCAAGGACTCATTGGGCGAATGGCTCTGGAACTGAAATAGGAATGCTCACTGACATTTCCCCTATCTGAAAGTCTGATAAACGCCGGAAAAATGACTAAGTCAAAAAAAAAATTTGTTCAACTTTTTTCAATTTTACCCCTGTGGGATATATATTCTACCCACACACATTTGGAACTCTCCTGGGGTACACTCACACATATTATTCCCTCATTTAGTGGATATTTTCACAAAAAAGTGAAATTTTCAAAAATCCAGAAAATTGGCTGAAAATGACTAAATATCAAGGACTCAATGGGTGAATTGCTCTGGAACTGAAATCGGAACGCTCACTGACATTTCCCCTATCTGAAAGTCTGATAAACGCCGGAAAAATGACTAAGTCCAAAAAAAATTTTTTTTCAACTTTTTTCAATTTTACCCCGTGGGATATATATTCTACCCACACACATTTGGAACTCTCCTGGGGTACCCTCACACATATTATTCCCTCATTTAGTGGATATTTTCACAAAAAAGTGAAATTTTCAAAAATCCAGAAAATTGGCTGAAAATGACTAAATATCAAGGACTCATTGGGCGAATGGCTCTGGAACTGAAATAGGAACGCTCACTGACATTTCCCCTATCTGAAAGTCTGATAAACGCCGGAAAAATGACTAAGTAAAAAAAAAATTTGTTCAACTTTTTTCAATTTTACCCCTGTGGGATATATATTCTACCCACACACATTTGGAACTCTCCTGGGGTACCCTCACACATATTCCCTCATTTAGTGGATATTTTCACAAAAAAGTGAAATTTTCAAAAATCCAGAAAATTGGCTGAAAATGACTAAATATCAAGGACTCAATGGGTGAATTGCTCTGGAACTGAAATCGGAACGATCACTGACATTTCCCCTATCTGAAAGTCTGATAAACGGCGGAAAAATGACTAAGTCCAAAAAAAATTTTGTTCAACTTTTTTCAATTTTACCCCGTGGGATATATATTCTACCCACACACATTTGGAACTCTCCTGGGGTACCCTCACACAAATTATTCCCTCGTTTAGTGGATATTTTCACAAAAAAGTGAAATTTTCAAAAATCCAGAAAATTGGCTGAAAACGACTAAATATCAAGGACTCATTGGGCGAATTGCTCTGGAACTGAAATCGGAACGCTCACTGACATTTCCCCTATCTGAAAGTCTGATAAACGCCGGAAAAATGACTAAGTCCAAAAAAAATTTTTTTTCAACTTTTTTCAATTTTACCCCGTGGGATATATATTCTACCCACACACATTTGGAACTCTCCTGGGGTACCCTCACACATATTATTCCCTCATTTAGTGGATATTTTCACAAAAAAGTGAAATTTTCAAAAATCCAGAAAATTGGCTGAAAATGACTAAATATCAAGGACTCATTGGGCGAATGGCTCTGGAACTGAAATAGGAACGCTCACTGACATTTCCCCTATCTGAAAGTCTGATAAACGCCGGAAAAATGACTAAGTCAAAAAAAAAATTTGTTCAACTTTTTTCAATTTTACCCCTGTGGGATATATATTCTACCCACACACATTTGGAACTCTCCTGGGGTACCCTCACACATATTATTCCCTCATTTAGTGGATATTTTCACAAAAAAGTGAAATTTTCAAAAATCCAGAAAATTGGCTGAAAATGACTAAATATCAAGGACTCAATGGGTGAATTGCTCTGGAACTGAAATCGGAACGCTCACTGACATTTCCCCTATCTGAAAGTCTGATAAACGCCGGAAAAATGACTAAGTCCAAAAAAAATTTTTTTTCAACTTTTTTCAATTTTACCCCGTGGGATATATATTCTACCCACACACATTTGGAACTCTCCTGGGGTACCCTCACACATATTATTCCCTCATTTAGTGGATATTTTCACAAAAAAGTGAAATTTTCAAAAATCCAGAAAATTGGCTGAAAATGACTAAATATCAAGGACTCATTGGGCGAATGGCTCTGGAACTGAAATAGGAACGCTCACTGACATTTCCCCTATCTGAAAGTCTGATAAACGCCGGAAAAATGACTAAGTCAAAAAAAAAATTTGTTCAACTTTTTTCAATTTTACCCCTGTGGGATATATATTCTACCCACACACATTTGGAACTCTCCTGGGGTACCCTCACACATATTATTCCCTCATTTAGTGGATATTTTCACAAAAAAGTGAAATTTTCAAAAATCCAGAAAATTGGCTGAAAATGACTAAATATCAAGGACTCAATGGGTGAATCGCTCTGGAACTGAAATCGGAACGATCACTGACATTTCCCCTATCTGAAAGTCTGATAAACGGCGGAAAAATGACTAAGTCCAAAAAAAATTTTGTTCAACTTTTTTCAATTTTACCCCGTGGGATATATATTCTACCCACACACATTTGGAACTCTCCTGGGGTACCCTCACACAAATTATTCCCTCGTTTAGTGGATATTTTCACAAAAAAGTGAAATTTTCAAAAATCCAGAAAATTGGCTGAAAACGACTAAATATCAAGGACTCATTGAGCGAATCGTTCTGGAGCTGAAATCGGAACGCTCACTGACATTTCCCCTATCTGAAAGTCTGATAAACGCCGGAAAAATAACTAAGTCCAAAAAAAAATTTTTTTAAAATTTTTTCAATTTTACCCCCGTGGGATATATATTTTACCCACACACATTTGGAACTCTCCTGGGGTAGATATTATTCCCTCATTTAGTGGATATTTTCACAAAAAAGTGAAATTTTCAAAAATCCAGAAAATTGGCTGAAAACGACTAAATATCAAGGACTCATTGGGCGAATCGCTCTGGAACTGAAATCGGAACACGCTCACTGACATTTCCCCTATCTGAAAGTCTGATAAACGGCTGAAAAATGACTAAGTCCCAAAAAAATTTTTTTTCAACTTTTTTCAATTTTACCCCGTGGGATATATATTCTACCCACACACATTTGGAACTCTCCTGGGGTACCCTCACACATATTATGCCCACATTTAGTGGATATTTTCACAAAAAAGTGAAATTTTCAAAAATTCAGAAAATTGGCTGAAAATGACTAAATATCAAGGACTCATTGAGCGAATCGTTCTGGAACTGAAATCGGAACGCTCACTGACATTTCCCCTATCTGAAAGTCTGATAAACGCCGGAAAAATAACTAAGTCCAAAAAAAAATTTTTTTAAACTTTTTTCAATTTTACCCCCGTGGGATATATATTTTACCCACACACATTTGGAACTCTCCTGGGGTACCCTCACACATATTATTCCCTCATTTAGTGGATATTTTCACAAAAAAGTGAAATTTTCAAAAATCCAGAAAATTGGCTGAAAACTACTAAATATCAAGGACTCAGTGGGCGAATTGCTCTGGAACTGAAATCGGAACGCTCACTGACATTTCCCCTATCTGAAAGTCTGATAAACGCCGGAAAAATGACTAAGTCCAAAAAAAAAATTTGTTCAACTTTTTTCAATTTTACCCCTGTGGGATATATATTCTACCCACACACATTTGGAACTCTCCTGGGGTACCCTCACACATATTATTCCCTCATTTAGTGGATATTTTCACAAAAAAGTGAAATTTTCAAAAATCCAGAAAATTGGCTGAAAACGACTAAATATCAAGGACTCATTGGGCGAATTGCTCTGGAACTGAAATCGGAACGCTCACTGACATTTCCCCTATCTGAAAGTCTGATAAACGCCGGAAAAATGACTAAGTCCAAAAAAAAATTTTTTTCAACTTTTTTCAATTTTACCCCGTGGGATATATATTCTACCCACACACATTTGGAACTCTCCTGGGGTACCCTCACACATATTATTCCCTCATTTAGTGGATATTTTCACAAAAAAGTGAAATTTTCAAAAATCCAGAAAATTGGCTGAAAATGACTAAATATCAAGGACTCATTGGGCGAATGGCTCTGGAACTGAAATAGGAACGCTCACTGACATTTCCCCTATCTGAAAGTCTGATAAACGCCGGAAAAATGACTAAGTCAAAAAAAAAATTTGTTCAACTTTTTTCAATTTTACCCCTGTGGGATATATATTCTACCCACACACATTTGGAACTCTCCTGGGGTACCCTCACACATATTATTCCCTCATTTAGTGGATATTTTCACAAAAAAGTGAAATTTTCAAAAATCCAGAAAATTGGCTGAAAATGACTAAATATCAAGGACTCAATGGGTGAATTGCTCTGGAACTGAAATCGGAACGCTCACTGACATTTCCCCTATCTGAAAGTCTGATAAACGCCGGAAAAATGACTAAGTCCAAAAAAAATTTTTTTTCAACTTTTTTCAATTTTACCCCGTGGGATATATATTCTACCCACACACATTTGGAACTCTCCTGGGGTACCCTCACACATATTATTCCCTCATTTAGTGGATATTTTCACAAAAAAGTGAAATTTTCAAAAATCCAGAAAATTGGCTGAAAATGACTAAATATCAAGGACTCATTGGGCGAATGGCTCTGGAACTGAAATAGGAACGCTCACTGACATTTCCCCTATCTGAAAGTCTGATAAACGCCGGAAAAATGACTAAGTCAAAAAAAAATTTGTTCAACTTTTTTCAATTTTACCCCTGTGGGATATATATTCTACCCACACACATTTGGAACTCTCCTGGGGTACCCTCACACATATTATTCCCTCATTTAGTGGATATTTTCACAAAAAAGTGAAATTTTCAAAAATCCAGAAAATTGGCTGAAAATGACTAAATATCAAGGACTCAATGGGTGAATCGCTCTGGAACTGAAATCGGAACGATCACTGACATTTCCCCTATCTGAAAGTCTGATAAACGGCGGAAAAATGACTAAGTCCAAAAAAAATTTTGTTCAACTTTTTTCAATTTTACCCCGTGGGATATATATTCTACCCACACACATTTGGAACTCTCCTGGGGTACCCTCACACAAATTATTCCCTCGTTTAGTGGATATTTTCACAAAAAAGTGAAATTTTCAAAAATCCAGAAAATTGGCTGAAAACGACTAAATATCAAGGACTCATTGGGCGAATTGCTCTGGAACTGAAATCGGAACGCTCACTGACATTTCCCCTATCTGAAAGTCTGATAAACGCCGGAAAAATGACTAAGTCCAAAAAAAATTTTTTTTCAACTTTTTTCAATTTTACCCCGTGGGATATATATTCTACCCACACACATTTGGAACTCTCCTGGGGTACCCTCACACATATTATTCCCTCATTTAGTGGATATTTTCACAAAAAAGTGAAATTTTCAAAAATCCAGAAAATTGGCTGAAAATGACTAAATATCAAGGACTCATTGGGCGAATGGCTCTGGAACTGAAATAGGAACGCTCACTGACATTTCCCCTATCTGAAAGTCTGATAAACGCCGGAAAAATGACTAAGTCAAAAAAAAAATTTGTTCAACTTTTTTCAATTTTACCCCTGTGGGATATATATTCTACCCACACACATTTGGAACTCTCCTGGGGTACCCTCACACATATTATTCCCTCATTTAGTGGATATTTTCACAAAAAAGTGAAATTTTCAAAAATCCAGAAAATTGGCTGAAAATGACTAAATATCAAGGACTCAATGGGTGAATTGCTCTGGAACTGAAATCGGAACGCTCACTGACATTTCCCCTATCTGAAAGTCTGATAAACGCCGGAAAAATGACTAAGTCCAAAAAAAATTTTTTTTCAACTTTTTTCAATTTTACCCCGTGGGATATATATTCTACCCACACACATTTGGAACTCTCCTGGGGTACCCTCACACATATTATTCCCTCATTTAGTGGATATTTTCACAAAAAAGTGAAATTTTCAAAAATCCAGAAAATTGGCTGAAAATGACTAAATATCAAGGACTCATTGGGCGAATGGCTCTGGAACTGAAATAGGAACGCTCACTGACATTTCCCCTATCTGAAAGTCTGATAAACGCCGGAAAAATGACTAAGTCAAAAAAAAAATTTGTTCAACTTTTTTCAATTTTACCCCTGTGGGATATATATTCTACCCACACACATTTGGAACTCTCCTGGGGTACCCTCACACATATTATTCCCTCATTTAGTGGATATTTTCACAAAAAAGTGAAATTTTCAAAAATCCAGAAAATTGGCTGAAAATGACTAAATATCAAGGACTCAATGGGTGAATCGCTCTGGAACTGAAATCGGAACGATCACTGACATTTCCCCTATCTGAAAGTCTGATAAACGGCGGAAAAATGACTAAGTCCAAAAAAAATTTTGTTCAACTTTTTTCAATTTTACCCCGTGGGATATATATTCTACCCACACACATTTGGAACTCTCCTGGGGTACCCTCACACAAATTATTCCCTCGTTTAGTGGATATTTTCACAAAAAAGTGAAATTTTCAAAAATCCAGAAAATTGGCTGAAAACGACTAAATATCAAGGACTCATTGGACGAATTGCTCTGGAACTGAAATCGGAACGCTCACTGACATTTCCCCTATCTGAAAGTCTGATAAACGCCGGAAAAATGACTAAGTCCAAAAAAAATTTTTTTTCAACTTTTTTCAATTTTACCCCCGTTGGATATATATTTTACCCACACACATTTGGAACTCTCCTGGGGTACCCTCACACATATTATTCCCTCGTTTAGTGGATATTTTCACAAAAAAGTGAAATTTTCAAAAATCCAGAAAATTGGCTGAAAACGACTAAATATCAAGGACTCCTTGGGCGAATTGCTCTGGAACTGAAATCGGAACGCTCACTGACATTTCCCCTATCTGAAAGTCTGATAAACGCCGGAAAAATGACTAAGTCCAAAAAAAATTTTTTTTAAACTTTTTTCAATTTTACCCCTGTGGGATATATATTCTACCCACACACATTTGGAACTCTCCTGGGGTACCCTCACACATATTATGCCCTCATTTAGTGGATATTTTCACAAAAAAGTGAAATTTTCAAAAATTCAGAAAATTGGCTGAAAATGACTAAATATCAAGGACTCATTGAGCGAATCATTCTGGAGCTGAAATCGGAACGCTCACTGACATTTCCCCTATCTGAAAGTCTGATAAACGCCGGAAAAATAACTAAGTCCAAAAAAAAATTTTTTTTAAATTTTTTCAATTTTACCCCCGTGGGATATATATTTTACCCACACACATTTGGAACTCTCCTGGGGTAGATATTATTCCCTCATTTAGTGGATATTTTCACAAAAAAGTGAAATTTTCAAAAATCCAGAAAATTGGCTGAAAACGACTAAATATCAAGGACTCATTGGGCGAATCGCTCTGGAACTGAAATCGGAACACTCACTGACATTTCCCCTATCTGAAAGTCTGATAAACGCCGGAAAAATGACTAAGTCCAAAAAAAAAATTTGTTCAACTTTTTTCAATTTTACCCCTGTGGGATATATATTCTACCCACACACATTTGGAACTCTCCTGGGGTACCCTCACACATATTATTCCCTCATTTAGTGGATATTTTCACAAAAAAGTGAAATTTTCAAAAATCCAGAAAATTGGCTGAAAATGACTAAATATCAAGGACTCAATGGGCGAATCGCTCTGGAACTGAAATCGGAACGCTCACTGACATTTCCCCTATCTGAAAGTCTGATAAACGCCGGAAAAATGACTAAGTCCAAAAAAAATTTTTTTTCAACTTTTTTCAATTTTACCCCGTGGGATATATATTCTACCCACACACATTTGGAACTCTCCTGGGGTACCCTCACACATATTATGCCCTCATTTAGTGGATATTTTCACAAAAAAGTGAAATTTTCAAAAATTCAGAAAATTGGCTGAAAATGACTAAATATCAAGGACTCATTGAGCGAATCGTTCTGGAACTGAAATCGGAACGCTCACTGACATTTCCCCTATCTGAAAGTCTGATAAACGCTGGAAAAATAACTAAGTCCAAAAAAAATTCTTTTTAAACTTTTTTCAATTTTACCCCCGTGGGATATATATTTTACCCACACACATTTGGAACTCTCCTGGGGTAGATATTATTCCCTCATTTAGTGGATATTTTCACAAAAAAGTGAAATTTTCAAAAATCCAGAAAATTGGCTGAAAACGACTAAATATCAAGGACTCATTGGACGAATTGCTCTGGAACTGAAATCGGAACGCTCACTGACATTTCCCCTATCTGAAAGTCTGATAAACGCCGGAAAAATGACTAAGTCCAAAAAAAATTTTTTTTAAACTTTTTTCAATTTTACCCCTGTGGGATATATATTCTACCCACACACATTTGGAACTCTCCTGGGGTACCCTCACACATATTATGCCCTCATTTAGTGGATATTTTCACAAAAAAGTGAAATTTTCAAAAATTCAGAAAATTGGCTGAAAATGACTAAATATCAAGGACTCATTGAGCGAATCGTTCTGGAACTGAAATCGGAACGCTCACTGACATTTCCCCTATCTGAAAGTCTGATAAACGCTGGAAAAATAACTAAGTCCAAAAAAAATTCTTTTTAAACTTTTTTCAATTTTACCCCCGTGGGATATATATTTTACCCACACACATTTGGAACTCTCCTGGGGTAGATATTATTCCCTCATTTAGTGGATATTTTCACAAAAAAGTGAAATTTTCAAAAATCCAGAAAATTGGCTGAAAACGACTAAATATCAAGGACTCATTGGACGAATTGCTCTGGAACTGAAATCGGAACGCTCACTGACATTTCCCCTATCTGAAAGTCTGATAAACGCCGGAAAAATGACTAAGTCCAAAAAAAATTTTTTTTAAACTTTTTTCAATTTTACCCCTGTGGGATATATATTCTACCCACACACATTTGGAACTCTCCTGGGGTACCCTCACACATATTATGCCCTCATTTAGTGGATATTTTCACAAAAAAGTGAAATTTTCAAAAATTCAGAAAATTGGCTGAAAATGACTAAATATCAAGGACTCATTGAGCGAATCGTTCTGGAACTGAAATCGGAACGCTCACTGACATTTCCCCTATCTGAAAGTCTGATAAACGTCGGAAAAATAACTAAGTCCAAAAAAAAATTTTTTTTAACTTTTTTCAATTTTACCCCCGTGGGATATATATTTTACCCACACACATTTGGAACTCTCCTGGGGTACCCTCACACAAATTATTCCCTCGTTTAGCGGATATTTTCACAAAAAAGTGAAATTTTCAAAAATCCAGTAAATTGGCTGAAAACGACTAAATATCAAGGACTCATTGGACGAATTGCTCTGGAACTGAAATCGAAACGCTCACTGACATTTCCCCTATCTGAAAGTCTGATAAATGCCGGAAAAATGACTAAGTCCAAAAAAAATTTGTTCAACTTTTTTCAATTTTACCCCCGTGGGATATATATTCTACCCACACACATTTGGAACTCTCCTGGGGTACCCTCACACATATTATTCCCTCATTTAGTGGATATTTTCACAAAAAAGTGAAATTTTCAAAAATCCAGAAAATTGGCTGAAAACGACTAAATATCAAGGACTCATTGGGCGAATTGCTCTGGAACTGAAATCGGAATGCTCACTGACATTTCCACTATCTGAAAGTCTGATAAACGCCGGAAAAATGACTAAGTCCAAAAAAAATTTTTTTTCAACTTTTTTCAATTTTACCCCGTGGGATATATATTCTACCCACACACATTTGGAACTCTCCTGGGGTACCCTCACACATATTATTCCCTCATTTAGTGGATATTTTCACAAAAAAGTGAAATTTTCAAAAATCCAGAAAATTGGCTGAAAATGACTAAATATCAAGGACTCATTGGGCGAATGGCTCTGGAACTGAAATAGGAACGCTCACTGACATTTCCCCTATCTGAAAGTCTGATAAACGCCGGAAAAATGACTAAGTCAAAAAAAAAAATTGTTCAACTTTTTTCAATTTTACCCCTGTGGGATATATATTCTACCCACACACATTTGGAACTCTCCTGGGGTACCCTCACACATATTATTCCCTCATTTAGTGGATATTTTCACAAAAAAGTGAAATTTTCAAAAATCCAGAAAATTGGCTGAAAATGACTAAATATCAAGGACTCAATGGGTGAATCGCTCTGGAACTGAAATCGGAACGATCACTGACATTTCCCCTATCTGAAAGTCTGATAAACGGCGGAAAAATGACTAAGTCCAAAAAAAATTTTGTTCAACTTTTTTCAATTTTACCCCGTGGGATATATATTCTACCCACACACATTTGGAACTCTCCTGGGGTACCCTCACACAAATTATTCCCTCGTTTAGTGGATATTTTCACAAAAAAGTGAAATTTTCAAAAATCCAGAAAATTGGCTGAAAACGACTAAATATCAAGGACTCATTGGACGAATTGCTCTGGAACTGAAATCGGAACGCTCACTGACAGTTCCCCTATCTGAAAGTCTGATAAACGCCGGAAAAATGACTAAGTCCAAAAAAAAATTTTTTTCAACTTTTTTCAATTTTACCCCCGTGGGATATATATTTTACCCACACACATTTGGAACTCTCCTGGGGTACCCTCACACATATTATTCCCTCGTTTAGTGGATATTTTCACAAAAAAGTGAAATTTTCAAAAATCCAGAAAATTGGCTGAAAACGACTAAATATCAAGGACTCATTGGGCGAATTGCTCTGGAACTGAAATCGGAACGCTCACTGACATTTCCCCTATCTGAAAGTCTGATAAACGCCGGAAAAATGACTAAGTCCAAAAAAAATTTTTTTTAAACTTTTTTCAATTTTACCCCTGTGGGATATATATTCTACCCACACACATTTGGAACTCTACTGGGGTACCCTCACACATATTATGCCCTCATTTAGTGGATATTTTCACAAAAAAGTGAAATTTTCAAAAATTCAGAAAATTGGCTGAAAATGACTAAATATCAAGGACTCATTGAGAGAATCGTTCTGGAACTGAAATCGGAATGCTCACTGACATTTCCCCTATCTGAAAGTCTGATAAACGCCGGAAAAATAACTAAGTCCAAAAAAAAATTTTTTTAAACTTTTTTAAATTTTACCCCCGTGGGATATATATTTTACCCACACACATTTGGAACTCTCCTGGGGTAGATATTATTCCCTCATTTAGTGGATATTTTCACAAAAAAGTGAAATTTTCAAAAATCCAGAAAATTGGCTGAAAACGACTAAATATCAAGGACTCATTGGGCGAATTGCTCTGGAACTGAAATCGGAACGCTCACTGACATTTCCCCTATCTGAAAGTCTGATAAACGCCGGAAAAATGACTAAGTCCAAAAAAAATTTTTTTTCAACTTTTTTCAATTTTACCCCGTGGGATATATATTCTACCCACACACATTTGGAACTCTCCTGGGGTACCCTCACACATATTATTCCCTCATTTAGTGGATATTTTCACAAAAAAGTGAAATTTTCAAAAGTCCAGAAAATTGGCTGAAAATGACTAAATATCAAGGACTCATTGGGCGAATGGCTCTGGAACTGAAATAGGAACGCTCACTGACATTTCCCCTATCTGAAAGTCTGATAAACGCCGGAAAAATGACTAAGTCAAAAAAAAAATTTGTTCAACTTTTTTCAATTTTACCCCTGTGGGATATATATTCTACCCACACACATTTGGAACTCTCCTGGGGTACCCTCACACATATTATTCCCTCATTTAGTGGATATTTTCACAAAAAAGTGAAATTTTCAAAAATCCAGAAAATTGGCTGAAAACTACTAAATATCAAGGACTCAGTGGGCGAATTGCTCTGGAACTGAAATCGGAACGCTCACTGACATTTCCCCTATCTGAAAGTCTGATAAACGCCGGAAAAATGACTAAGTCCAAAAAAAATTTTTTTTCAACTTTTTCAATTTTACCCCGTGGGATATATATTCTACCCACACACATTTGGAACTCTCCTGGGGTACCCTCACACATATTATTCCCTCATTTAGTGGATATTTTCACAAAAAAGTGAAATTTTCAAAAATCCAGAAAATTGGCTGAAAATGACTAAATATCAAGGACTCATTGGGCGAATCGCTCTGGAACTGAAATAGGAACGCTCACTGACATTTCCCCTATCTGAAAGTCTGATAAACGCCGGAAAAATGACTAAGTCCAAAAAAAATTTTTTTTCAACTTTTTTCAATTTTACCCCGTGGGATATATATTCTACCCACACACATTTGGAACTCTCCTGGGGTACCCTCACACATATTATTCCCTCATTTAGTGGATATTTTCACAAAAAAGTGAAATTTTCAAAAATCCAGAAAATTGGCTGAAAATGACTAAATATCAAGGACTCATTGGGCGAATGGCTCTGGAACTGAAATAGGAACGCTCACTGACATTTCCCCTATCTGAAAGTCTGATAAACGCCGGAAAAATGACTAAGTCAAAAAAAAAATTTGTTCAACTTTTTTCAATTTTACCCCTGTGGGATATATATTCTACCCACACACATTTGGAACTCTCCTGGGTTACCCTCACACAAATTATTCCCTCGTTTAGTGGATATTTTCACAAAAAAGTGAAATTTTCAAAAATCCAGAAAATTGGCTGAAAACGACTAAATATCAAGGACTCATTGGACGAATTGCTCTGGAACTGAAATCGGAACGCTCACTGACATTTCCCCTATCTGAAAGTCTGATAAACGCCGGAAAAATGACTAAGTCCAAAAAAAATTTTTTTTCAACTTTTTTCAATTTTACCCCCGTGGGATATATATTTTACCCACACACATTTGGAACTCTCCTGGGGTACCCTCACACATATTATTCCCTCATTTAGTGGATATTTTCACAAAAAAGTGAAATTTTCAAAAATCCAGAAAATTGGCTGAAAATGACTAAATATCAAGGACTCAATGGGTGAATCGCTCTGGAACTGAAATCGGAACGATCACTGACATTTCCCCTATCTGAAAGTCTGATAAACGGCGGAAAAATGACTAAGTCCAAAAAAAATTTTGTTCAACTTTTTTCAATTTTACCCCGTGGGATATATATTCTACCCACACACATTTAACTCTCCTGGGGTACCCTCACACAAATTATTCCCTCGTTTAGTGGATATTTTCACAAAAAAGTGAAATTTTCAAAAATCCAGAAAATTGGCTGAAAACGACTAAATATCAAGGACTCATTGGACGAATTGCTCTGGAACTGAAATCGGAACGCTCACTGACATTTCCCCTATCTGAAAGTCTGATAAACGCCGGAAAAATGACTAAGTCCAAAAAAAATTTTTTTTAAACTTTTTTCAATTTTACCCCTGTGGGATATATATTCTACCCACACACATTTGGAACTCTCCTGGGGTACCCTCACACATATTATGCCCTCATTTAGTGGATATTTTCACAAAAAAGTGAAATTTTCAAAAATTCAGAAAATTGGCTGAAAATGACTAAATATCAAGGACTCATTGAGCGAATCGTTCTGGAACTGAAATCGGAACGCTCACTGACATTTCCCCTATCTGAAAGTCTGATAAACGCCGGAAAAATAACTAAGTCCAAAAAAAAATTTTTTTTAACTTTTTTCAATTTTACCCCCGTGGGATATATATTTTACCCACACACATTTGGAACTCTCCTGGGGTAGATATTATTCCCTCATTTAGTGGATATTTTCACAAAAAAGTGAAATTTTCAAAAATCCAGAAAATTGGCTGAAAACGACTAAATATCAAGGACTCATTGGGCGAATTGCTCTGGAACTGAAATCGGAACGCTCACTGACATTTCCCCTATCTGAAAGTCTGATAAACGCCGGAAAAATGACTAAGTCCAAAAAAAATTTTTTTTCAACTTTTTTCAATTTTACCCCGTGGGATATATATTCTACCCACACACATTTGGAACTCTCCTGGGGTACCCTCACACATATTATTCCCTCATTTAGTGGATATTTTCACAAAAAAGTGAAATTTTCAAAAATCCAGAAAATTGGCTGAAAATGACTAAATATCAAGGACTCATTGGGCGAATGGCTCTGGAACTGAAATAGGAACGCTCACTGACATTTCCCCTATCTGAAAGTCTGATAAACGCCGGAAAAATGACTAAGTCAAAAAAAAAATTTGTTCAACTTTTTTCAATTTTACCCCTGTGGGATATATATTCTACCCACACACATTTGGAACTCTCCTGGGGTACCCTCACACAAATTATTCCCTCGTTTAGTGGATATTTTCACAAAAAAGTGAAATTTTCAAAAATCCAGAAAATTGGCTGAAAACGACTAAATATCAAGGACTCATTGGACGAATTGCTCTGGAACTGAAATCGGAACGCTCACTGACATTTCCCCTATCTGAAAGTCTGATAAACGCCGGAAAAATGACTAAGTCCAAAAAAAATTTTTTTTCAACTTTTTTCAATTTTACCCCCGTGGGATATATATTTTACCCACACACATTTGGAACTCTCCTGGGGTACCCTCACACATATTATTCCCTCGTTTAGTGGATATTTTCACAAAAAAGTGAAATTTTCAAAAATCCAGAAAATTGGCTGAAAACGACTAAATATCAAGGACTCATTGGGCGAATTGCTCTGGAACTGAAATCAGAACGCTCACTGACATTTCCCCTATCTGAAAGTCTGATAAACGCCGGAAAAATGACTAAGTCCAAAAAAAATTTTTTTTAAACTTTTTTCAATTTTACCCCTGTGGGATATATATTCTACCCACACACATTTGGAACTCTCCTGGGGTACCCTCACACATATTATGCCCTCATTTAGTGGATATTTTCACAAAAAAGTGAAATTTTCAAAAATTCAGAAAATTGGCTGAAAATGACTAAATATCAAGGAGTCATTGAGCGAATCGTTCTGGAACTGAAATCGGAATGCTCACTGACATTTCCCCTATCTGAAAGTCTGATAAACGCCGGAAAAATAACTAAGTCCAAAAAAAAATTTTTTTAAACTTTTTTCAATTTTACCCCCGTGGGATATATATTTTACCCACACACATTTGGAACTCTCCTGGGGTACCCTCACACATATTATTCCCTCATTTAGTGGATATTTTCACAAAAAAGTGAAATTTTCAAAAATCCAGAAAATTGGCTGAAAACTACTAAATATCAAGGACTCAGTGGGCGAATTGCTCTGGAACTGAAATCGGAACGCTCACTGACATTTCCCCTATCTGAAAGTCTGATAAACGCCGGAAAAATGACTAAGTCCAAAAAAAAAATTTGTTCAACTTTTTTCAATTTTACCCCTGTGGGATATATATTCTACCCACACACATTTGGAACTCTCCTGGGGTACCTTCACACATATTATTCCCTCATTTAGTGGATATTTTCACAAAAAAGTGAAATTTTCAAAAATCCAGAAAATTGGCTGAAAATGACTAAATATCAAGGACTCAATGGGCGAATCGCTCTGGAACTGAAATCGGAACGCTCACTGACATTTCCCCTATCTGAAAGTCTGATAAACGGCGGAAAAATGACTAAGTCCAAAAAAAATTTTGTTCAACTTTTTTCAATTTTACCCCGTGGGATATATATTCTACCCACACACATTTGGAACTCTCCTGGGGTACATATTATTCCCTCATTTAGTGGATATTTTCACAAAAAAGTGAAATTTTCAAAAATCCAGAAAATTGGCTGAAAACGACTAAATATCAAGGACTCATTGGGCGAATTGCTCTGGAACTGAAATCGGAACGCTCACTGAAATTTCCCCTATCTGAAAGTCTGATAAACGCCGGAAAAATGACTAAGTCCAAAAAAAAATTTTTTTCAACTTTTTTCAATTTTACCCCTGTGGGATATATATTCTACCCACACACATTTGGAACTCTCCTGGGGTACCCTCACACATATTATTCCCTCGTTTAGTGGATATTTTCACAAAAAAGTGAAATTTTCAAAAATCCAGAAAATTGACTGAAAACGACTAAATATCAAGGACTCATTGGGCGAATTATTCTGGAACTGAAATCGAAACGCTCACTGACATTTCCCCTATCTGAAAGTCTGATAAATGCCGGAAAAATGACTAAGTCCAAAAAAAAATTTGTTCAACTTTTTTCAATTTTACCCCCGTGGGATATATATTCTACCCACACACATTTGGAACTCTCCTGGGGTACCCTCACACATATTATTCCCTCATTTAGTGGATATTTTCACAAAAAAGTGAAATTTTCAAAAATCCAGAAAATTGGCTGAAAATGACTAAATATCAAGGACTCATTGGGCGAATCGCTCTGGAACTGAAATAGGAACGCTCACTGACATTTCCCCTTTCTGAAAGTCTGATAAACGCCGGAAAAATGACTAAGTCCAAAAAAAAAATTTGTTCAACTTTTTTCAATTTTACCCCTGTGGGATATATATTCTACCCACACACATTTGGAACTCTCCTGGGGTACCCTCACACATATTATTCCCTCATTTAGTGGATATTTTCACAAAAAAGTGAAATTTTCAAAAATCCAGAAAATTGGCTGAAAATGACTAAATATCAAGGACTCAATGGGCGAATCGCTCTGGAACTGAAATCGGAACGCTCACTGACATTTCCCCTATCTGAAAGTCTGATAAACGACGGAAAAATGACCAAGTCCAAAAAAAATTTTTTTTCAACTTTTCTCAATTTTACCCCGTGGGATATATATTCTACCCACACACATTTGGAACTCTCCTGGGGTACCCTCACACATATTATTCCCTCGTTTAGTGGATATTTTCACAAAAAAGTGAAATTTTCAAAAATCCAGAAAATTGGCTGAAAACGACTAAATATCAAGGACTCAGTGGGCGAATTGCTCTGGAACTGAAATCGGAACGCTCACTGACATTTCCCCTATCTGAAAGTCTGATAAACACCGGAAAAATGACTAAGTCCAAAAAAAATTTTTTTTAAACTTTTTTCAATTTTACCCCGTGGGATATATATTCTACCCACACACATTTGGAACTCTCCTGGGGTACCCTCACACATATTATTCCCTCATTTAGTGGATATTTTCACAAAAAAGTGAAATTTTCAAAAATTCAGAAAATTGGCTGAAAATGACTAAATATCAAGGACTCATTGAGCGAATCGTTCTGGAACTGAAATCGGAACGCTCACTGACATTTCCCCTATCTGAAAGTTTGATAAACGCCGGAAAAATGACTAAGTCCAAAAAAAATTTTTTTTAAACTTTTTTCAATTTTACCCCCGTGGGATATATATTTTACCCACACACATTTGGAACTCTCCTGGGGTACATATTATTCCCTCATTTAGTGGATATTTTCACAAAAAAGTGAAATTTTCAAAAATCCAGAAAATTGGCTGAAAACGAATAAATATCAAGGACTCATTGGGCGAATCGCTCTGGAACTGAAATCGGAATGCTCACTGACATTTCCCCTATCTGAAAGTCTGATAAACGGCTGAAAAATGACTAAGTCCCAAAAAAAATTTTTTTCAACTTTTTTCAATTTTACCCCGTGGGATATATATTCTACCCACACACATTTGGAACTCTCCTGGGGTACCCTCACACATATTATTCCCTCATTTAGTGGATATTTTCACAAAAAAGTGAAATTTTCAAAAATCCAGAAAATTGGCTGAAAACGACTAAATATCAAGGACTCATTGGGCGAATTGCTCTGGAACTGAAATCGGAACGCTCACTGACATTTCCCCTATCTGAAAGTCTGATAAACGCCGGAAAAATGACTAAGTCCAAAAAAAATTTTTTTTAAACTTTTTTCAATTTTACCCCCGTGGGATATATATTTTACCCACACACATTTGGAACTCTCCTGGGGTACATATTATTCCCTCATTTAGTGGATATTTTCACAAAAAAGTGAAATTTTCAAAAATCCAGAAAATTGGCTGAAAACGAATAAATATCAAGGACTCATTGGGCGAATCGCTCTGGAACTGAAATCGGAATGCTCACTGACATTTCCCCTATCTGAAAGTCTGATAAACGGCTGAAAAATGACTAAGTCCCAAAAAAAATTTTGTTCAACTTTTTTCAATTTTACCCCGTGGGATATATATTCTACCCACACACATTTGGAACTCTCCTGGGGTACCCTCACACATATTATTCCCTCATTTAGTGGATATTTTCACAAAAAAGTGAAATTTTCAAAAATCCAGAAAATTGGCTGAAAACGACTAAATATCAAGGACTCATTGGGCGAATTGCTCTGGAACTGAAATCGGAACACTCACTGACATTTCCCCTATCTGAAAGTCTGATAAACGGCGGAAAAATGACTAAGTCCAAAAAACATTTTTTTTCAACTTTATTCAATTTTACCCCGTGGGATATATATTCTACCCACACACATTTGGAACTCTCCTGGGGTACCCTCACACATATTATTCCCTCGTTTAGTGGATATTTTCACAAAAAAGTGAAATTTTCAAAAATCCAGAAAATTGGCTGAAAACTACTAAATATCAAGGACTCAGTGGGCGAATTGCTCTGGAACTGAAATCGGAACGCTCACTGACATTTCCCCTATCTGAAAGTCTGATAAACGCCGGAAAAATGACTAAGTCCAAAAAAAATTTTTTTTCAACTTTTTCAATTTTACCCCGTGGGATATATATTCTACCCACACACATTTGGAACTCTCCTGGGGTACCCTCACACATATTATTCCCTCATTTAGTGGATATTTTCACAAAAAAGTGAAATTTGCAAAAATCCAGAAAATTGGCTGAAAACGACTAAATATCAAGGACTCATTGGGCGAATTATTCTGGAACTGAAATCGAAACGCTCACTGACATTTCCCCTATCTGAAAGTCTGATAAATGCCGGAAAAATGACTAAGTCCAAAAAAAAATTTGTTCAACTTTTTTCAATTTTACCCCCGTGGGATATATATTCTACCCACACACATTTGGAACTCTCCTGGGGTACCCTCACACATATTATTCCCTCATTTAGTGGATATTTTCACAAAAAAGTGAAATTTTCAAAAATCCAGAAAATTGGCTGAAAATGACTAAATATCAAGGACTCATTGGGCGAATCGCTCTGGAACTGAAATAGGAACGCTCACTGACATTTCCCCTATCTGAAAGTCTGATAAACGCCGGAAAAATGACTAAGTCCAAAAAAAAAATTTGTTCAACTTTTTTCAATTTTACCCCTGTGGGATATATATTCTACCCACACACATTTGGAACTCTCCTGGGGTACCCTCACACATATTATTCCCTCATTTAGTGGATATTTTCACAAAAAAGTGAAATTTTCAAAAATCCAGAAAATTGGCTGAAAATGACTAAATATCAAGGACTCAATGGGCGAATCGCTCTGGAACTGAAATCGGAACGCTCACTGACATTTCCCCTATCTGAAAGTCTGATAAACGGCGGAAAAATGACTAAGTCCAAAAAAAATTTTGTTCAACTTTTTTCAATTTTACCCCGTGGGATATATATTCTACCCACACACATTTGGAACTCTCCTGGGGTACCCTCACACATATTATTCCCTCATTTAGTGGATATTTTCACAAAAAAGTGAAATTTTCAAAAATTCAGAAAATTGGCTGAAAATGACTAAATATCAAGGACTCATTGAGCGAATCGTTCTGGAACTGAAATCGGAACGCTCACTGACATTTCCCCTATCTGAAAGTTTGATAAACGCCGGAAAAATGACTAAGTCCAAAAAAAATTTTTTTTAAACTTTTTTCAATTTTACCCCCGTGGGATATATATTTTACCCACACACATTTGGAACTCTCCTGGGGTACATATTATTCCCTCATTTAGTGGATATTTTCACAAAAAAGTGAAATTTTCAAAAATCCAGAAAATTGGCTGAAAACGAATAAATATCAAGGACTCATTGGGCGAATCGCTCTGGAACTGAAATCGGAATGCTCACTGACATTTCCCCTATCTGAAAGTCTGATAAACGGCTGAAAAATGACTAAGTCCCAAAAAAAATTTTTTTCAACTTTTTTCAATTTTACCCCGTGGGATATATATTCTACCCACACACATTTGGAACTCTCCTGGGGTACCCTCACACATATTATTCCCTCATTTAGTGGATATTTTCACAAAAAAGTGAAATTTTCAAAAATCCAGAAAATTGGCTGAAAACGACTAAATATCAAGGACTCATTGGGCGAATTGCTCTGGAACTGAAATCGGAACGCTCACTGACATTTCCCCTATCTGAAAGTCTGATAAACGCCGGAAAAATGACTAAGTCCAAAAAAAATTTTTTTTAAACTTTTTTCAATTTTACCCCCGTGGGATATATATTTTACCCACACACATTTGGAACTCTCCTGGGGTACATATTATTCCCTCATTTAGTGGATATTTTCACAAAAAAGTGAAATTTTCAAAAATCCAGAAAATTGGCTGAAAACGAATAAATATCAAGGACTCATTGGGCGAATCGCTCTGGAACTGAAATCGGAATGCTCACTGACATTTCCCCTATCTGAAAGTCTGATAAACGGCTGAAAAATGACTAAGTCCCAAAAAAAATTTTGTTCAACTTTTTTCAATTTTACCCCGTGGGATATATATTCTACCCACACACATTTGGAACTCTCCTGGGGTACCCTCACACATATTATTCCCTCATTTAGTGGATATTTTCACAAAAAAGTGAAATTTTCAAAAATCCAGAAAATTGGCTGAAAACGACTAAATATCAAGGACTCATTGGGCGAATTGCTCTGGAACTGAAATCGGAACACTCACTGACATTTCCCCTATCTGAAAGTCTGATAAACGGCGGAAAAATGACTAAGTCCAAAAAACATTTTTTTTCAACTTTATTCAATTTTACCCCGTGGGATATATATTCTACCCACACACATTTGGAACTCTCCTGGGGTACCCTCACACATATTATTCCCTCGTTTAGTGGATATTTTCACAAAAAAGTGAAATTTTCAAAAATCCAGAAAATTGGCTGAAAACTACTAAATATCAAGGACTCAGTGGGCGAATTGCTCTGGAACTGAAATCGGAACGCTCACTGACATTTCCCCTATCTGAAAGTCTGATAAACGCCGGAAAAATGACTAAGTCCAAAAAAAATTTTTTTTCAACTTTTTCAATTTTACCCCGTGGGATATATATTCTACCCACACACATTTGGAACTCTCCTGGGGTACCCTCACACATATTATTCCCTCATTTAGTGGATATTTTCACAAAAAAGTGAAATTTGCAAAAATCCAGAAAATTGGCTGAAAACGACTAAATATCAAGGACTCATTGGGCGAATTATTCTGGAACTGAAATCGAAACGCTCACTGACATTTCCCCTATCTGAAAGTCTGATAAATGCCGGAAAAATGACTAAGTCCAAAAAAAAATTTGTTCAACTTTTTTCAATTTTACCCCCGTGGGATATATATTCTACCCACACACATTTGGAACTCTCCTGGGGTACCCTCACACATATTATTCCCTCATTTAGTGGATATTTTCACAAAAAAGTGAAATTTTCAAAAATCCAGAAAATTGGCTGAAAATGACTAAATATCAAGGACTCATTGGGCGAATCGCTCTGGAACTGAAATAGGAACGCTCACTGACATTTCCCCTATCTGAAAGTCTGATAAACGCCGGAAAAATGACTAAGTCCAAAAAAAAAATTTGTTCAACTTTTTTCAATTTTACCCCTGTGGGATATATATTCTACCCACACACATTTGGAACTCTCCTGGGGTACCCTCACACATATTATTCCCTCATTTAGTGGATATTTTCACAAAAAAGTGAAATTTTCAAAAATCCAGAAAATTGGCTGAAAATGACTAAATATCAAGGACTCAATGGGCGAATCGCTCTGGAACTGAAATCGGAACGCTCACTGACATTTCCCCTATCTGAAAGTCTGATAAACGGCGGAAAAATGACTAAGTCCAAAAAAAATTTTGTTCAACTTTTTTCAATTTTACCCCGTGGGATATATATTCTACCCACACACATTTGGAACTCTCCTGGGGTACCCTCACACAAATTATTCCCTCGTTTAGTGGATATTTTCACAAAAAAGTGAAATTTTCAAAAATCCAGAAAATTGACTGAAAACGACTAAATATCAAGGACTCATTGGGCGAATTATTCTGGAACTGAAATCGAAACGCTCACTGACATTTCCCCTATCTGAAAGTCTGATAAATGCCGGAAAAATGACTAAGTCCAAAAAAAATTTTTTTTCAACTTTTTTCAATTTTACCCCCGTGGGATATATATTCTACCCACACACATTTGGAACTCTCCTGGGGTACCCTCACACATATTATTCCCTCGTTTAGTGGATATTTTCACAAAAAAGTGAAATTTTCAAAAATCCAGAAAATTGGCTGAAAACGACTAAATATCAAGGACTCATTGGGCGAATTGCTCTGGAACTGAAATCGGAACGCTCACTGACATTTCCCCTATCTGAAAGTCTGATAAACGCCGGAAAAATGACTAAGTCCAAAAAAAATTTTTTTTCAACTTTTTCAATTTTACCCCGTGGGATATATATTCTACCCACACACATTTGGAACTCTCCTGGGGTACCCTCACACATATTATTCCCTCATTTAGTGGATATTTTCACAAAAAAGTGAAATTTTCAAAAATCCAGAAAATTGGCTGAAAATGACTAAATATCAAGGACTCATTGGGCGAATCGCTCTGGAACTGAAATAGGAACGCTCACTGACATTTCCCCTATCTGAAAGTCTGATAAACGCCGGAAAAATGACTAAGTCCAAAAAAAAAATTTGTTCAACTTTTTTCAATTTTACCCCTGTGGGATATATATTCTACCCACACACATTTGGAACTCTCCTGGGGTACATATTATTCCCTCATTTAGTGGATATTTTCACAAAAAAGTGAAATTTTCAAAAATCCAGAAAATTGGCTGAAAACGACTAAATATCAAGGACTCATTGGGCGAATCGCTCTGGAACTGAAATCGGAATGCTCACTGACATTTCCCCTATCTGAAAGTCTGATAAACTGCTGAAAAATGACTAAGTCCCCAAAAAATTTTTTTTCAACTTTTTTCAATTTTACCCCGTGGTATATATATTCTACCCACACACATTTGGAACTCTCCTGGGGTACCCTCACACATATTATTCCCTCGTTTAGTGGATATTTTCACAAAAAAGTGAAATTTTCAAAAATCCAGAAAATTGGCTGAAAACGACTAAATATCAAGGACTCATTGGACGAATTGCTCTGGAACTGAAATCGGAACGCTCACTGACATTTCCACTATCTGAAAGTCTGATAAACGCCGGAAAAATGACTAAGTCCAAAAAAATTTTTTTTTCAAATTTTTCAATTTTACCCCCGTGGGATATATATTCTACCCACATACATTTGGAACTCTCCTGGGGTACCCTCACACATATTATTCCCTCGTTTAGTGGATATTTTCACAAAAAAGTGAAATTTGCAAAAATCCAGAAAATTGGCTGAAAACGACTAAATATCAAGGACTCATTGGGCGAATTATTCTGGAACTGAAATCGAAACGCTCACTGACATTTCCCCTATCTGAAAGTCTGATAAATGCCGGAAAAATGACTAAGTCCAAAAAAAAATTTGTTCAACTTTTTTCAATTTTACCCCCGTGGGATATATATTCTACCCACACACATTTGGAACTCTCCTGGGGTACCCTCACACATATTATTCCCTCATTTAGTGGATATTTTCACAAAAAAGTGAAATTTTCAAAAATCCAGAAAATTGGCTGAAAATGACTAAATATCAAGGACTCATTGGGCGAATCGCTCTGGAACTGAAATAGGAACGCTCACTGACATTTCCCCTATCTGAAAGTCTGATAAACGCCGGAAAAATGACTAAGTCCAAAAAAAAAATTTGTTCAACTTTTTTCAATTTTACCCCCGTGGGATATATATTCTACCCACACACATTTGGAACTCTCCTGGGGTACCCTCACACATATTATTCCCTCATTTAGTGGATATTTTCACAAAAAAGTGAAATTTTCAAAAATCCAGAAAATTGGCTGAAAATGACTAAATATCAAGGACTCATTGGGCGAATCGCTCTGGAACTGAAATAGGAACGCTCACTGACATTTCCCCTATCTGAAAGTCTGATAAACGCCGGAAAAATGACTAAGTCCAAAAAAAAAATTTGTTCAACTTTTTTCAATTTTACCCCTGTGGGATATATATTCTACCCACACACATTTGGAACTCTCCTGGGGTACCCTCACACATATTATTCCCTCATTTAGTGGATATTTTCACAAAAAAGTGAAATTTTCAAAAATCCAGAAAATTGGCTGAAAATGACTAAATATCAAGGACTCAATGGGCGAATCGCTCTGGAACTGAAATCGGAACGCTCACTGACATTTCCCCTATCTGAAAGTCTGATAAACGGCGGAAAAATGACTAAGTCCAAAAAAAATTTTGTTCAACTTTTTTCAATTTTACCCCGTGGGATATATATTCTACCCACACACATTTGGAACTCTCCTGGGGTACCCTCACACAAATTATTCCCTCGTTTAGTGGATATTTTCACAAAAAAGTGAAATTTTCAAAAATCCAGAAAATTGACTGAAAACGACTAAATATCAAGGACTCATTGGGCGAATTATTCTGGAACTGAAATTGAAACGCTCACTGACATTTCCCCTATCTGAAAGTCTGATAAATGCCGGAAAAATGACTAAGTCCAAAAAAAATTTTTTTTCAACTTTTTTCAATTTTACCCCCGTGGGATATATATTCTACCCACACACATTTGGAACTCTCCTGGGGTACCCTCACACATATTATTCCCTCGTTTAGTGGATATTTTCACAAAAAAGTGAAATTTTCAAAAATCCAGAAAATTGGCTGAAAACGACTAAATATCAAGGAATCAGTGGGCGAATTGCTCTGGAACTGAAATCGGAACGCTCACTGACATTTCCCCTATCTGAAAGTCTGATAAACGCCGGAAAAATGACTAAGTCCAAAAAAATTTTTTTTTCAACTTTTTCAATTTTACCCCGTGGGATATATATTCTACCCACACACATTTGGAACTCTCCTGGGGTACCCTCACACATATTATTCCCTCATTTAGTGGATATTTTCACAAAAAAGTGAAATTTTCAAAAATCCAGAAAATTGGCTGAAAATGACTAAATATCAAGGACTCATTGGGCGAATCGCTCTGGAACTGAAATAGGAACGCTCACTGACATTTCCCCTATCTGAAAGTCTGATAAACGCCGGAAAAATGACTAAGTCCAAAAAAAAAATTTGTTCAACTTTTTTCAATTTTACCCCTGTGGGATATATATTCTACCCACACACATTTGGAACTCTCCTGGGGTACCCTCACACATATTATTCCCTCATTTAGTGGATATTTTCACAAAAAAGTGAAATTTTCAAAAATCCAGAAAATTGGCTGAAAATGACTAAATATCAAGGACTCAATGGGCGAATCGCTCTGGAACTGAAATCGGAACGCTCACTGACATTTCCCCTATCTGAAAGTCTGATAAACGCCGGAAAAATGACTAAGTCCAAAAAAAATTTTTTTTCAACTTTTTTCAATTTTACCCCCGTGGGATATATATTCTACCCACACACATTTGGAACTCTCCTGGGGTACCCTCACACATATTATTCCCTCGTTTAGTGGATATTTTCACAAAAAAGTGAAATTTTCAAAAATCCAGAAAATTGGCTGAAAACGACTAAATATCAAGGACTCAGTGGGCGAATTGCTCTGGAACTGAAATCGGAACGCTCACTGACATTTCCCCTATCTGAAAGTCTGATAAACACCGGAAGAATGACTAAGTCCAAAAAAAATTTTTTTTAAACTTTTTTCAATTTTACCCCGTGGGATATATATTCTACCCACACACATTTGGAACTCTCCTGGGGTACCCTCACACATATTATTCCCTCATTTAGTGGATATTTTCACAAAAAAGTGAAATTTTCAAAAATTCAGAAAATTGGCTGAAAATGACTAAATATCAAGGACTCATTGAGCGAATCGTTCTGGAACTGAAATCGGAACGCTCACTGACATTTCCCCTATCTGAAAGTCTGATAAACGCCGGAAAAATGACTAAGTCCAAAAAAAATTTTTTTAAAACTTTTTTCAATTTTACCCCCGTGGGATATATATTTTACCCACACACATTTGGAACTCTCCTGGGGTACATATTATTCCCTCATTTAGTGGATATTTTCACAAAAAAGTGAAATTTTCAACAATCCAGAAAATTGGCTGAAAACGAATAAATATCAAGGACTCATTGGGCGAATTATTCTGGAACTGAAATCGAAACGCTCACTGACATTTCCCCTATCTGAAAGTCTGATAAATGCCGGAAAAATTACTAAGTCCAAAAAAAAATTTGTTCAACTTTTTTCAATTTTACCCCCGTGGGATATATATTCTACCCACACACATTTGGAACTCTCCTGGGGTACCCTCACACATATTATTCCCTCATTTAGTGGATATTTTCACAAAAAAGTGAAATTTTCAAAAATCCAGAAAATTGGCTGAAAATGACTAAATATCAAGGACTCAATGGGCGAATCGCTCTGGAACTGAAATCGGAACGCTCACTGACATTTCCCCTATCTGAAAGTCTGATAAACGGCGGAAAAATGACTAAGTCCAAAAAAAATTTTGTTCAACTTTTTTCAATTTTACCCCGTGGGATATATATTCTACCCACACACATTTGGAACTCTCCTGGGGTACCCTCACACAAATTATTCCCTCGTTTAGTGGATATTTTCACAAAAAAGTGAAATTTTCAAAAATCCAGAAAATTGACTGAAAACGACTAAATATCAAGGACTCATTGGGCGAATTATTCTGGAACTGAAATTGAAACGCTCACTGACATTTCCCCTATCTGAAAGTCTGATAAATGCCGGAAAAATGACTAAGTCCAAAAAAAATTTTTTTTCAACTTTTTTCAATTTTACCCCCGTGGGATATATATTCTACCCACACACATTTGGAACTCTCCTGGGGTACCCTCACACATATTATTCCCTCGTTTAGTGGATATTTTCACAAAAAAGTGAAATTTTCAAAAATCCAGAAAATTGGCTGAAAACGACTAAATATCAAGGAATCAGTGGGCGAATTGCTCTGGAACTGAAATCGGAACGCTCACTGACATTTCCCCTATCTGAAAGTCTGATAAACGCCGGAAAAATGACTAAGTCCAAAAAAATTTTTTTTTCAACTTTTTCAATTTTACCCCGTGGGATATATATTCTACCCACACACATTTGGAACTCTCCTGGGGTACCCTCACACATATTATTCCCTCGTTTAGTGGATATTTTCACAAAAAAGTGAAATTTTCAAAAATCCAGAAAATTGGCTGAAAACGACTAAATATCAAGGACTCAGTGGGCGAATTGCTCTGGAACTGAAATCGGAACGCTCACTGACATTTCCCCTATCTGAAAGTCTGATAAACACCGGAAGAATGACTAAGTCCAAAAAAAATTTTTTTTAAACTTTTTTCAATTTTACCCCGTGGGATATATATTCTACCCACACACATTTGGAACTCTCCTGGGGTACCCTCACACATATTATTCCCTCATTTAGTGGATATTTTCACAAAAAAGTGAAATTTTCAAAAATTCAGAAAATTGGCTGAAAATGACTAAATATCAAGGACTCATTGAGCGAATCGTTCTGGAACTGAAATCGGAACGCTCACTGACATTTCCCCTATCTGAAAGTCTGATAAACGCCGGAAAAATGACTAAGTCCAAAAAAAATTTTTTTAAAACTTTTTTCAATTTTACCCCCGTGGGATATATATTTTACCCACACACATTTGGAACTCTCCTGGGGTACATATTATTCCCTCATTTAGTGGATATTTTCACAAAAAAGTGAAATTTTCAACAATCCAGAAAATTGGCTGAAAACGAATAAATATCAAGGACTCATTGGGCGAATTATTCTGGAACTGAAATCGAAACGCTCACTGACATTTCCCCTATCTGAAAGTCTGATAAATGCCGGAAAAATTACTAAGTCCAAAAAAAAATTTGTTCAACTTTTTTCAATTTTACCCCCGTGGGATATATATTCTACCCACACACATTTGGAACTCTCCTGGGGTACCCTCACACATATTATTCCCTCATTTAGTGGATATTTTCACAAAAAAGTGAAATTTTCAAAAATCCAGAAAATTGGCTGAAAACGACTAAATATCAAGGACTCATTGGGCGAATTGCTCTGGAACTGAAATCGGAACGCTCACTGACATTTCCCCTATCTGAAAGTCTGATAAACGCCGGAAAAATGACTAAGTCCAAAAAAAAAATTTGTTCAACTTTTTTCAATTTTACCCCTGTGGGATATATATTCTACCCACACACATTTGGAACTCTCCTGGGGTACCCTCACACATATTATTCCCTCATTTAGTGGATATTTTCACAAAAAAGTGAAATTTTCAAAAATCCAGAAAATTGGCTGAAAATGACTAAATATCAAGGACTCAATGGGCGAATCGCTCTGGAACTGAAATCGGAACGCTCACTGACATTTCCCCTATCTGAAAGTCTGATAAACGGCGGAAAAATGACTAAGTCCAAAAAAAATTTTGTTCAACTTTTTTCAATTTTACCCCGTGGGATATATATTCTACCCACACACATTTGGAACTCTCCTGGGGTACCCTCACACAAATTATTCCCTCGTTTAGTGGATATTTTCACAAAAAAGTGAAATTTTCAAAAATCCAGAAAATTGACTGAAAACGACTAAATATCAAGGACTCATTGGGCGAATTATTCTGGAACTGAAATCGAAACGCTCACTGACATTTCCCCTATCTGAAAGTCTGATAAATGCCGGAAAAATGACTAAGTCCAAAAAAAATTTTTTTTCAACTTTTTTCAATTTTACCCCCGTGGGATATATATTCTACCCACACACATTTGGAACTCTCCTGGGGTACCCTCACACATATTATTCCCTCGTTTAGTGGATATTTTCACAAAAAAGTGAAATTTTCAAAAATCCAGAAAATTGGCTGAAAACGACTAAATATCAAGGAATCAGTGGGCGAATTGCTCTGGAACTGAAATCGGAACGCTCACTGACATTTCCCCTATCTGAAAGTCTGATAAACGCCGGAAAAATGACTAAGTCCAAAAAAAATTTTTTTTCAACTTTTTCAATTTTACCCCGTGGGATATATATTCTACCCACACACATTTGGAACTCTCCTGGGGTACCCTCACACATATTATTCCCTCATTTAGTGGATATTTTCACAAAAAAGTGAAATTTTCAAAAATCCAGAAAATTGGCTGAAAATGACTAAATATCAAGGACTCATTGGGCGAATCGCTCTGGAACTGAAATAGGAACGCTCACTGACATTTCCCCTATCTGAAAGTCTGATAAACGCCGGAAAAATGACTAAGTCCAAAAAAAAAATTTGTTCAACTTTTTTCAATTTTACCCCTGTGGGATATATATTCTACCCACACACATTTGGAACTCTCCTGGGGTACCCTCACACATATTATTCCCTCATTTAGTGGATATTTTCACAAAAAAGTGAAATTTTCAAAAATCCAGAAAATTGGCTGAAAATGACTAAATATCAAGGACTCATTGGGCGAATCGCTCTGGAACTGAAATAGGAACGCTCACTGACATTTCCCCTATCTGAAAGTCTGATAAACGCCGGAAAAATGACTAAGTCCAAAAAAAAAATTTGTTCAACTTTTTTCAATTTTACCCCTGTGGGATATATATTCTACCCACACACATTTGGAACTCTCCTGGGGTACCCTCACACATATTATTCCCTCATTTAGTGGATATTTTCACAAAAAAGTGAAATTTTCAAAAATCCAGAAAATTGGCTGAAAATGACTAAATATCAAGGACTCAATGGGCGAATCGCTCTGGAACTGAAATCGGAACGCTCACTGACATTTCCCCTATCTGAAAGTCTGATAAACGGCGGAAAAATGACTAAGTCCAAAAAAAATTTTGTTCAACTTTTTTCAATTTTACCCCGTGGGATATATATTCTACCCACACACATTTGGAACTCTCCTGGGGTACCCTCACACAAATTATTCCCTCGTTTAGTGGATATTTTCACAAAAAAGTGAAATTTTCAAAAATCCAGAAAATTGGCTGAAAACGACTAAATATCAAGGACTCATTGGACGAATTGCTCTGGAACTGAAATCGGAACGCTCACTGACATTTCCCCTATCTGAAAGTCTGATAAACGCCGGAAAAATGACTAAGTCCAAAAAAAATTTTTTTTCAACTTTTTTCAATTTTACCCCCGTGGGATATATATTCTACCCACACACATTTGGAACACTCCTGGGGTACCCTCACACATATTATTCCCTCGTTTAGTGGATATTTTCACAAAAAAGTGAAATTTTCAAAAATCCAGAAAATTGGCTGAAAACGACTAAATATCAAGGACTCAGTGGGCGAATTGCTCTGGAACTGAAATCGGAACGCTCACTGACATTTCCCCTATCTGAAAGTCTGATAAACACCGGAAGAATGACTAAGTCCAAAAAAAATTTTTTTAAAACTTTTTTCAATTTTACCCCCGTGGGATATATATTTTACCCACACACATTTGGAACTCTCCTGGGGTACATATTATTCCCTCATTTAGTGGATATTTTCACAAAAAAGTGAAATTTTCAACAATCCAGAAAATTGGCTGAAAACGAATAAATATCAAGGACTCATTGGGCGAATTATTCTGGAACTGAAATCGAAACGCTCACTGACATTTCCCCTATCTGAAAGTCTGATAAATGCCGGAAAAATTACTAAGTCCAAAAAAAAATTTGTTCAACTTTTTTCAATTTTACCCCCGTGGGATATATATTCTACCCACACACATTTGGAACTCTCCTGGGGTACCCTCACACATATTATTCCCTCATTTAGTGGATATTTTCACAAAAAAGTGAAATTTTCAAAAATCCAGAAAATTGGCTGAAAACGACTAAATATCAAGGACTCATTGGGCGAATTGCTCTGGAACTGAAATCGGAACGCTCACTGACATTTCCCCTATCTGAAAGTCTGATAAACGCCGGAAAAATGACTAAGTCCAAAAAAAAAATTTGTTCAACTTTTTTCAATTTTACCCCTGTGGGATATATATTCTACCCACACACATTTGGAACTCTCCTGGGGTACCCTCACACATATTATTCCCTCATTTAGTGGATATTTTCACAAAAAAGTGAAATTTTCAAAAATCCAGAAAATTGGCTGAAAATGACTAAATATCAAGGACTCAATGGGCGAATCGCTCTGGAACTGAAATCGGAACGCTCACTGACATTTCCCCTATCTGAAAGTCTGATAAACGGCGGAAAAATGACTAAGTCCAAAAAAAATTTTGTTCAACTTTTTTCAATTTTACCCCGTGGGATATATATTCTACCCACACACATTTGGAACTCTCCTGGGGTACCCTCACACAAATTATTCCCTCGTTTAGTGGATATTTTCACAAAAAAGTGAAATTTTCAAAAATCCAGAAAATTGACTGAAAACGACTAAATATCAAGGACTCATTGGGCGAATTATTCTGGAACTGAAATCGAAACGCTCACTGACATTTCCCCTATCTGAAAGTCTGATAAATGCCGGAAAAATGACTAAGTCCAAAAAAAATTTTTTTTCAACTTTTTTCAATTTTACCCCCGTGGGATATATATTCTACCCACACACATTTGGAACTCTCCTGGGGTACCCTCACACATATTATTCCCTCGTTTAGTGGATATTTTCACAAAAAAGTGAAATTTTCAAAAATCCAGAAAATTGGCTGAAAACGACTAAATATCAAGGAATCAGTGGGCGAATTGCTCTGGAACTGAAATCGGAACGCTCACTGACATTTCCCCTATCTGAAAGTCTGATAAACGCCGGAAAAATGACTAAGTCCAAAAAAAATTTTTTTTCAACTTTTTCAATTTTACCCCGTGGGATATATATTCTACCCACACACATTTGGAACTCTCCTGGGGTACCCTCACACATATTATTCCCTCATTTAGTGGATATTTTCACAAAAAAGTGAAATTTTCAAAAATCCAGAAAATTGGCTGAAAATGACTAAATATCAAGGACTCATTGGGCGAATCGCTCTGGAACTGAAATAGGAACGCTCACTGACATTTCCCCTATCTGAAAGTCTGATAAACGCCGGAAAAATGACTAAGTCCAAAAAAAATTTTGTTCAACTTTTTTCAATTTTACCCCGTGGGATATATATTCTACCCACACACATTTGGAACTCTCCTGGGGTACCCTCACACAAATTATTCCCTCGTTTAGTGGATATTTTCACAAAAAAGTGAAATTTTCAAAAATCCAGAAAATTGGCTGAAAACGACTAAATATCAAGGACTCATTGGACGAATTGCTCTGGAACTGAAATCGGAACGCTCACTGACATTTCCCCTATCTGAAAGTCTGATAAACGCCGGAAAAATGACTAAGTCCAAAAAAAATTTTTTTTAAACTTTTTTCAATTTTACCCCCGTGGGATATATATTCTACCCACACACATTTGGAACACTCCTGGGGTACCCTCACACATATTATTCCCTCGTTTAGTGGATATTTTCACAAAAAAGTGAAATTTTCAAAAATCCAGAAAATTGGCTGAAAACGACTAAATATCAAGGACTCAGTGGGCGAATTGCTCTGGAACTGAAATCGGAACGCTCACTGACATTTCCCCTATCTGAAAGTCTGATAAACACCGGAAGAATGACTAAGTCCAAAAAAAATTTTTTTAAAACTTTTTTCAATTTTACCCCCGTGGGATATATATTTTACCCACACACATTTGGAACTCTCCTGGGGTACATATTATTCCCTCATTTAGTGGATATTTTCACAAAAAAGTGAAATTTTCAACAATCCAGAAAATTGGCTGAAAACGAATAAATATCAAGGACTCATTGGGCGAATTATTCTGGAACTGAAATCGAAACGCTCACTGACATTTCCCCTATCTGAAAGTCTGATAAATGCCGGAAAAATTACTAAGTCCAAAAAAAAATTTGTTCAACTTTTTTCAATTTTACCCCCGTGGGATATATATTCTACCCACACACATTTGGAACTCTCCTGGGGTACCCTCACACATATTATTCCCTCATTTAGTGGATATTTTCACAAAAAAGTGAAATTTTCAAAAATCCAGAAAATTGGCTGAAAACGACTAAATATCAAGGACTCATTGGGCGAATTGCTCTGGAACTGAAATCGGAATGCTCACTGACATTTCCCCTATCTGAAAGTCTGATAAACGCCGGAAAAATGACTAAGTCCAAAAAAAAAATTTGTTCAACTTTTTTCAATTTTACCCCTGTGGGATATATATTCTACCCACACACATTTGGAACTCTCCTGGGGTACCCTCACACAAATTATTCCCTCGTTTAGTGGATATTTTCACAAAAAAGTGAAATTTTCAAAAATCCAGAAAATTGACTGAAAACGACTAAATATCAAGGACTCATTGGGCGAATTATTCTGGAACTGAAATCGAAACGCTCACTGACATTTCCCCTATCTGAAAGTCTGATAAATGCCGGAAAAATGACTAAGTCCAAAAAAAATTTTTTTTCAACTTTTTTCAATTTTACCCCCGTGGGATATATATTCTACCCACACACATTTGGAACTCTCCTGGGGTACCCTCACACATATTATTCCCTCGTTTAGTGGATATTTTCACAAAAAAGTGAAATTTTCAAAAATCCAGAAAATTGGCTGAAAACGACTAAATATCAAGGAATCAGTGGGCGAATTGCTCTGGAACTGAAATCGGAACGCTCACTGACATTTCCCCTATCTGAAAGTCTGATAAACGCCGGAAAAATGACTAAGTCCAAAAAAAATTTTTTTTCAACTTTTTCAATTTTACCCCGTGGGATATATATTCTACCCACACACATTTGGAACTCTCCTGGGGTACCCTCACACATATTATTCCCTCATTTAGTGGATATTTTCACAAAAAAGTGAAATTTTCAAAAATCCAGAAAATTGGCTGAAAATGACTAAATATCAAGGACTCATTGGGCGAATCGCTCTGGAACTGAAATAGGAACGCTCACTGACATTTCCCCTATCTGAAAGTCTGATAAACGCCGGAAAAATGACTAAGTCCAAAAAAAAAATTTGTTCAACTTTTTTCAATTTTACCCCTGTGGGATATATATTCTACCCACACACATTTGGAACTCTCCTGGGGTACCCTCACACATATTATTCCCTCATTTAGTGGATATTTTCACAAAAAAGTGAAATTTTCAAAAATCCAGAAAATTGGCTGAAAATGACTAAATATCAAGGACTCAATGGGCGAATCGCTCTGGAACTGAAATCGGAACGCTCACTGACATTTCCCCTATCTGAAAGTCTGATAAACGGCGGAAAAATGACTAAGTCCAAAAAAAATTTTGTTCAACTTTTTTCAATTTTACCCCGTGGGATATATATTCTACCCACACACATTTGGAACTCTCCTGGGGTACCCTCACACAAATTATTCCCTCGTTTAGTGGATATTTTCACAAAAAAGTGAAATTTTCAAAAATCCAGAAAATTGGCTGAAAACGACTAAATATCAAGGACTCATTGGACGAATTGCTCTGGAACTGAAATCGGAACGCTCACTGACATTTCCCCTATCTGAAAGTCTGATAAACGCCGGAAAAATGACTAAGTCCAAAAAAAATTTTTTTTCAACTTTTTTCAATTTTACCCCCGTGGGATATATATTCTACCCACACACATTTGGAACACTCCTGGGGTACCCTCACACATATTATTCCCTCGTTTAGTGGATATTTTCACAAAAAAGTGAAATTTTCAAAAATCCAGAAAATTGGCTGAAAACGACTAAATATCAAGGACTCAGTGGGCGAATTGCTCTGGAACTGAAATCGGAACGCTCACTGACATTTCCCCTATCTGAAAGTCTGATAAACACCGGAAGAATGACTAAGTCCAAAAAAAATTTTTTTAAAGCTTTTTTCAATTTTACCCCCGTGGGATATATATTCTACCCACACACATTTGGAACTCTCCTGGGGTACCCTCACACATATTATTCCCTCATTTAGTGGATATTTTCACAAAAAAGTGAAATTTTCAAAAATCCAGAAAATTGGCTGAAAATGACTAAATATCAAGGACTCATTGGGCGAATCGCTCTGGAACTGAAAAAGGAACGCTCACTGACATTTCCCCTATCTGAAAGTCTGATAAACGCCGGAAAAATGACTAAGTCCAAAAAAAAAATTTGTTCAACTTTTTTCAATTTTACCCCTGTGGGATATATATTCTACCCACACACATTTGGAACTCTCCTGGGGTACATATTATTCCCTCATTTAGTGGATATTTTCACAAAAAAGTGAAATTTTCAAAAATCCAGAAAATTGGCTGAAAACGATTAAATATCAAGGACTCATTGGGCGAATCGCTCTGGAACTGAAATCGGAATGCTCACTGACATTTCCCCTATCTGAAAGTCTGATAAACTGCTGAAAAATGACTAAGTCCCCAAAAAATTTTTTTTCAACTTTTTTCAATTTTACCCCGTGGTATATATATTCTACCCACACACATTTGGAACTCTCCTGGGGTACCCTCACACATATTATTCCCTCGTTTAGTGGATATTTTCACAAAAAAGTGAAATTTTCAAAAATCCAGAAAATTGGCTGAAAACGACTAAATATCAAGGACTCATTGGACGAATTGCTCTGGAACTGAAATCGGAACGCTCACTGACATTTCCACTATCTGAAAGTCTGATAAACGCCGGAAAAATGACTAAGTCCAAAAAAATTTTTTTTTCAACTTTTTTCAATTTTACCCCCGTGGGATATATATTCTACCCACATACATTTGGAACTCTCCTGGGGTACCCTCACACATATTATTCCCTCGTTTAGTGGATATTTTCACAAAAAAGTGAAATTTGCAAAAATCCAGAAAATTGGCTGAAAACGACTAAATATCAAGGACTCATTGGGCGAATTGCTCTGGAACTGAAATCGGAACGCTCACTGACATTTCCCCTATCTGAAAGTCTGATAAACGCCGGAAAAATGACTAAGTCCAAAAAAAATTTGTTCAACTTTTTTCAATTTTACCCCGTGGGATATATATTCTACCCACACACATTTGGAACTCTCCTGGGGTACCCTCACACAAATTATACCCTCGTTTAGTGGATATTTTCACAAAAAAGTGAAATTTTCAAAAATCCAGAAAATTGGCTGAAAACGACTAAATATCAAGGACTCATTGGGCGAATTGCTCTGGAACTGAAATCGGAATGCTCACTGACATTTCCCCTATCTGAAAGTCTGATAAACGCCGGAAAAATGACTAAGTCCAAAAAAAATTTTTTTTCAACTTTATTCAATTTTACCCCGTGGGATATATATTCTACCCACACACATTTGGAACTCTCCTGGGGTACCCTCACACATATTATTCCCTCGTTTAGTGGATATTTTCACAAAAAAGTGAAATTTTCAAAAATCTTGAAAATTGGCTGAAAACGACTAAATATCACGGACTCATTGGACGAATTGCTCTGGAACTGAAATCGGAACGCTCACTGACATTTCCCCTATCTGAAAGTCTGATAAACGCCGGAAAAATGACTAAGTCCAAAAAAAATTTTTTTTCAACTTTTTTCAATTTTACCCCCGTGGGATATATATTCTACCCACACACATTTGGAACTCTCCTGGGGTACCCTCACACATATTATTCCCTCGTTTAGTGGATATTTTCACAAAAAAGTGAAATTTTCAAAAATCCAGAAAATTGACTGAAAACGACTAAATATCAAGGACTCATTGGGCGAATTATTCTGGAACTGAAATCGGAACGCTCACTGACATTTCCCCTATCTGAAAGTCTGATAAATGCCGGAAAAATTACTAAGTCCAAAAAAAAATTTGTTCAACTTTTTTCAATTTTACCCCCGTGGGATATATATTCTACCCACACACATTTGGAACTCTCCTGGGGTACCCTCACACATATTATTCCCTCATTTAGTGGATATTTTCACAAAAAAGTGAAATTTTCAAAAATCCAGAAAATTGGCTGAAAACGACTAAATATCAAGGACTCATTGGGCGAATTGCTCTGGAACTGAAATCGGAACGCTCACTGACATTTCCCCTATCTGAAAGTCTGATAAACGCCGGAAAAATGACTAAGTCCAAAAAAAATTTTTTTTCAACTTTTTCAATTTTACCCCGTGGGATATATATTCTACCCACACACATTTGGAACTCTCCTGGGGTACCCTCACACATATTATTCCCTCATTTAGTGGATATTTTCACAAAAAAGTGAAATTTTCAAAAATCCAGAAAATTGGCTGAAAATGACTAAATATCAAGGACTCATTGGGCGAATCGCTCTGGAACTGAAATAGGAACGCTCACTGACATTTCCCCTATCTGAAAGTCTGATAAACGCCGGAAAAATGACTAAGTCCAAAAAAAAAATTTGTTCAACTTTTTTCAATTTTACCCCTGTGGGATATATATTCTACCCACACACATTTGGAACTCTCCTGGGGTACATATTATTCCCTCATTTAGTGGATATTTTCACAAAAAAGTGAAATTTTCAAAAATCCAGAAAATTGGCTGAAAACGACTAAATATCAAGGACTCATTGGGCGAATCGCTCTGGAACTGAAATCCGAACACGCTCACTGACATTTCCCCTATCTGAAAGTCTGATAAACGGCTGAAAAATGACTAAGTCCCAAAAAAATTTTTTTTCAACTTTTTTCAATTTTACCCCGTGGGATATATATTCTACCCACACACATTTGGAACTCTCCTGGGGTACCCTCACACATATTATTCCCTCGTTTAGTGGATATTTTCACAAAAAAGTGAAATTTTCAAAAATCCAGAAAATTGGCTGAAAATGACTAAATATCAAGGACTCATTGGGCGAATTGCTCTGGAACTGAAATCGGAACGCTCACTGACATTTCCCATATCTGAAAGTCTGATAAATGCCAGAAAAATGACTAAGTCCAAAAAAAAATTTGTTCAACTTTTTTCAATTTTACCCCCGTGGGATATATATTCTACCCACACACATTTGGAACTCTCCTGGGGTACCCTCACACATATTATTCCCTCATTTAGTGGATATTTTCACAAAAAAGTGAAATTTTCAAAAATCCAGAAAATTGGCTGAAAATGACTAAATATCAAGGACTCAATGGGCGAATCGCTCTGGAACTGAAATCGGAACGCTCACTGACATTTCCCCTATCTGAAAGTCTGATAAACGGCGGAAAAATGACTAAGTCCAAAAAAAATTTTGTTCAACTTTTTTCAATTTTACCCCGTGGGATATATATTCTACCCACACACATTTGGAACTCTCCTGGGGTACCCTCACACATATTATTCCCTCATTTAGTGGATATTTTCACAAAAAAGTGAAATTTTCAAAAATCCAGAAAATTGGCTGAAAACGACTAAATATCAAGGACTCATTGGGCGAATTGCTCTGGAACTGAAATCGGAACACTCACTGACATTTCCCCTATCTGAAAGTCTGATAAACGGCGGAAAAATGACTAAGTCCAAAAAAAATTTTTTTTCAACTTTATTCAATTTTACCCCGTGGGATATATATTCTACCCAAACACATTTGGAACTCTTCTGGGGTACCCTCACACATATTATTCCCTCGTTTAGTGGATATTTTCACAAAAAAGTGAAATTTTCAAAAATCTAGAAAATTGGCTGAAAACGACTAAATATCAAGGACTCATTGGGCGAATTGCTCTGGAACTGAAATCGGAACGCTCACTGACATTTCCCCTATCTGAAAGTCTGATAAACGGCGGAAAAATGACTAAGTCCAAAAAAAATTTTGTTCAACTTTTTTCAATTTTACCCCGTGGGATATATATTCTACCCACACACATTTGGAACTCTCCTGGGGTACCCTCACACAAATTATTCCCTCGTTTAGTGGATATTTTCACAAAAAAGTGAAATTTTCAAAAATCCAGAAAATTGGCTGAAAACGACTAAATATCAAGGACTCATTGGACGAATTGCTCTGGAACTGAAATAGGAACGCTCACTGACATTTCCCCTATCTGAAAGTCTGATAAACGCCGGAAAAATGACTAAGTCCAAAAAAAAAATTTGTTCAACTTTTTTCAATTTTACCCCTGTGGGATATATATTCTACCCACACACATTTGGAACTCTCCTGGGGTACCCTTACACATATTATTTCCTCATTTAGTGGATATTTTCACAAAAAAGTGAAATTTTCAAAAATCCAGAAAATTGGCTGAAAATGACTAAATATCAAGGACTCAATGGGCGAATCGCTCTGGAACTGAAATCGGAACGCTCACTGACATTTCCCCTATCTGAAAGTCTGATAAACGGCGGAAAAATGACTAAGTCCAAAAAAAATTTTGTTCAACTTTTTTCAATTTTACCCCGTGGGATATATATTCTACCCACACACATTTGGAACTCTCCTGGGGTACCCTCACACAAATTATTCCCTCGTTTAGTGGATATTTTCACAAAAAAGTGAAATTTTCAAAAATCCAGAAAATTGACTGAAAACGACTAAATATCAAGGACTCATTGGGCGAATTATTCTGGAACTGAAATCGAAACGCTCACTGACATTTCCCCTATCTGAAAGTCTGATAAATGCCGGAAAAATGACTAAGTCCAAAAAAAAATTTGTTCAACTTTTTTCAATTTTACCCCCGTGGGATATATATTCTACCCACACACATTTGGAACTCTCCTGGGGTACCCTCACACATATTATTCCCTCATTTAGTGGATATTTTCACAAAAAAGTGAAATTTTCAAAAATCCAGAAAATTGGCTGAAAATGACTAAATATCAAGGACTCATTGGGCGAATCGCTCTGGAACTGAAATAGGAACGCTCACTGACATTTCCCCTATCTGAAAGTGTGATAAACGCCGGAAAAATGACTAAGTCCAAAAAAAAAATTTGTTCAACTTTTTTCAATTTTACCCCTGTGGGATATATATTCTACCCACACACATTTGGAACTCTCCTGGGGTACCCTCACACATATTATTCCCTCATTTAGTGGATATTTTCACAAAAAAGTGAAATTTTCAAAAATCCAGAAAATTGGCTGAAAATGACTAAATATCAAGGACTCAATGGGCGAATCGCTCTGGAACTGAAATCGGAACGCTCACTGACATTTCCCCTATCTGAAAGTCTGATAAACGGCGGAAAAATGACTAAGTCCAAAAAAAATTTTGTTCAACTTTTTTCAATTTTACCCCGTGGGATATATATTCTACCCACACACATTTGGAACTCTCCTGGGGTACCCTCACACATATTATTCCCTCGTTTAGTGGATATTTTCACAAAAAAGTGAAATTTTCAAAAATCCAGAAAATTGGCTGAAAACGACTAAATATCAAGGACTCAGTGGGCGAATTGCTCTGGAACTGAAATCGGAACGCTCACTGACATTTCCCCTATCTGAAAGTCTGATAAACGCCGGAAAAATGACTAAGTCCAAAAAAAATTTTTTTTCAACTTTTTCAATTTTACCCCGTGGGATATATATTCTACCCACACACATTTGGAACTCTCCTGGGGTACCCTCACACATATTATTCCCTCATTTAGTGGATATTTTCACAAAAAAGTGAAATTTTCAAAAATCCAGAAAATTGGCTGAAAATGACTAAATATCAAGGACTCAATGGGCGAATCGCTCTGGAACTGAAATCGGAACTCTCACTGACATTTCCCCTATCTGAAAGTCTGATAAACGGCGGAAAAATGACTAAGTCCAAAAAAAATTTTGTTCAACTTTTTTCAATTTTACCCCGTGGGATATATATTCTACCCACACACATTTGGAACTCTCCTGGGGTACCCTCACACAAATTATTCCCTCGTTTAGTGGATATTTTCACAAAAAAGTGAAATTTTCAAAAATCCAGAAAATTGGCTGAAAACGACTAAATATCAAGGACTCATTGGACGAATTGCTCTGGAACTGAAATCGGAACGCTCACTGACATTTCCCCTATCTGAAAGTCTGATAAACGCCGGAAAAATGACTAAGTCCAAAAAAAATTTTTTTTCAACTTTTTTCAATTTTACCCCCGTGGGATATATATTCTACCCACACACATTTGGAACTCTCCTGGGGTACCCTCACACATATTATTCCCTCGTTTAGTGGATATTTTCACAAAAAAGTGAAATTTTCAAAAATCCAGAAAATTGGCTGAAAACGACTAAATATCAAGGACTCAGTGGGCGAATTGCTCTGGAACTGAAATCGGAACGCTCACTGACATTTCCCCTATCTGAAAGTCTGATAAACACCGGAAAAATGACTAAGTCCAAAAAAAATTTTTTTTAAACTTTTTTCAATTTTACCCCGTGGGATATATATTCTACCCACACACATTTGGAACTCTCCTGGGGTACCCTCACACATATTATTCCCTCATTTAGTGGATATTTTCACAAAAAAGTGAAATTTTCAAAAATTCAGAAAATTGGCTGAAAATGACTAAATATCAAGGACTCATTGAGAGAATCGTTCTGGAACTGAAATCGGAACGCTCACTGACATTTCCCCTATCTGAAAGTCTGATAAACGCCGGAAAAATGACTAAGTCCAAAAAAAATTTTTTTAAAACTTTTTTCAATTTTACCCCCGTGGGATATATATTTTACCCACACACATTTGGAACTCTCCTGGGGTACATATTATTCCCTCATTTAGTGGATATTTTCACAAAAAAGTGAAATTTTCAAAAATCCAGAAAATTGGCTGAAAACGAATAAATATCAAGGACTCATTGGGCGAATCGCTCTGGAACTGAAATCGGAATGCTCACTGACATTTCCCCTATCTGAAAGTCTGATAAACGGCTGAAAAATGACTAAGTCCCAAAAAAAATTTTTTTCAACTTTTTTCAATTTTACCCCGTGGGATATATATTCTACCCACACACATTTGGAACTCTCCTGGGGTACCCTCACACATATTATTCCCTCATTTAGTGGATATTTTCACAAAAAAGTGAAATTTTCAAAAATCCAGAAAATTGGCTGAAAATGACTAAATATCAAGGACTCATTGGGCGAATTGCTCTGGAACTGAAATCGGAACGCTCACTGACATTTCCCCTATCTGAAAGTCTGATACATGCCAGAAAAATGACTAAGTCCAAAAAAAAATTTGTTCAACTTTTTTCAATTTTACCCCCATGGGATATATATTCTACCCACACACATTTGGAACTCTCCTGGGGTACCCTCACACATATTATTCCCTCATTTAGTGGATATTTTCACAAAAAAGTGAAATTTTCAAAAATCCAGAAAATTGGCTGAAAATGACTAAATATCAAGGACTCAATGGGCGAATCGCTCTGGAACTGAAATCGGAACGCTCACTGACATTTCCCCTATCTGAAAGTCTGATAAACGCCGGAAAAATGACTAAGTCCAAAAAAAAAATTTGTTCAACTTTTTTCAATTTTACCCCTGTGGGATATATATTCTACCCACACACATTTGGAACTCTCCTGGGGTACATATTATTCCCTCATTTAGTGGATATTTTCACAAAAAAGTGAAATTTTCAAAAATCCAGAAAATTGGCTGAAAACGACTAAATATCAAGGACTCATTGGGCGAATCGCTCTGGAACTGAAATCGGAATGCTCACTGACATTTCCCCTATCTGAAAGTCTGATAAACTGCTGAAAAATGACTAAGTCCCCAAAAAAATTTTTTTCAACTTTTTTCAATTTTACCCCGTGGTATATATATTCTACCCACACACATTTGGAACTCTCCTGGGGTACCCTCACACATATTATTCCCTTGTTTAGTGGATATTTTCACAAAAAAGTGAAATTTTCAAAAATCCAGAAAATTGGCTGAAAACGACTAAATATCAAGGACTCATTGGACGAATTGCTCTGGAACTGAAATCGGAACGCTCACTGACATTTCCCCTATCTGAAAGTCTGATAAACGCCGGAAAAATGACTAAGTCCAAAAAAATTTTTTTTTCTACTTTTTTCAATTTTACCCCCGTGGGATATATATTCTACCCACACACATTTGGAACTCTCCTGGGGTACCCTCACACATATTATTCCCTCGTTTAGTGGATATTTTCACAAAAAAGTGAAATTTTCAAAAATCCAGAAAATTGGCTGAAAACGACTAAATATCAAGGACTCATTGGGCGAATTGCTCTGGAACTGAAATCGGAACGCTCACTGACATTTCCCCTATCTGAAAGTCTGATAAATGCCAGAAAAATGACTAAGTCCAAAAAAAAATTTGTTCAACTTTTTTCAATTTTACCCCCGTGGGATATATATTCTACCCACACACATTTGGAACTCTCCTGGGGTACCCTCACACATATTATTCCCTCATTTAGTGGATATTTTCACAAAAAAGTGAAATTTTCAAAAATCCAGAAAATTGGCTGAAAATGACTAAATATCAAGGACTCATTGGACGAATTGCTCTGGAACTGAAATCGGAACGCTCACTGACATTTCCCCTATCTGAAAGTCTGATAAACGCCGGAAAAATGACTAAGTCCAAAAAAAATTTTGTTCAACTTTTTTCAATTTTACCCCGTGGGATATATATTCTACCCACACACATTTGGAACTCTCCTGGGGTACCCTCACACATATTATTCCCTCGTTTAGTGGATATTTTCACAAAAAAGTGAAATTTTCAAAAATCCAGAAAATTGGCTGAAAACGACTAAATATCAAGGACTCATTGGGCGAATTGCTCTGGAACTGAAATCGGAACGCTCACTGACATTTCCCCTATCTGAAAGTCTGATAAATGCCAGAAAAATGACTAAGTCCAAATAAAAATTTGTTCAACTTTTTTAAATTTTACCCCGTGGGATATATATTCTACCCACACACATTTGGAACTCTCCTGGGGTACCCTCACACATATTATTCCCTCATTTAGTGGATATTTTCACAAAAAAGTGAAATTTTCAAAAATCCAGAAAATTGGCTGAAAACGACTAAATATCAAGGACTCATTGGGCGAATTGCTCTGGAACTGAAATCGGAACGCTCACTGACATTTCCCCTATCTGAAAGTCTGATAAACGGCGGAAAAATGACTAAGTCCAAAAAAAATTTTGTTCAACTTTTTTCAATTTTACCCCGTGGGATATATATTCTACCCACACACATTTGGAACTCTCCTGGGGTACCCTCACACATATTATTCCCTCATTTAGTGGATATTTTCACAAAAAAGTGAAATTTTCAAAAATCCAGAAAATTGGCTGAAAATGACAAAATATCAAGGACTCATTGGGCGAATTGCTCTGGAACTGAAATCGGAACACTCACTGACATTTCCCCTATCTGAAAGTCTGATAAACGGCGGAAAAATGACTAAGTCCAAAAAAAATTTTTTTTCAACTTTATTCAATTTTACCCCGTGGGATATATATTCTACCCACACACATTTGGAACTCTCCTGGGGTACCCTCACACATATTATTCCCTCGTTTAGTGGATATTTTCACAAAAAAGTGAAATTTTCAAAAATCTAGAAAATTGGCTAAAAACGAATAAATATCAAGGACTCATTGGACGAATTGCTCTGGAACTGAAATCGGAACGCTCACTGACATTTCCCCTATCTGAAAGTCTGATAAACGCCGGAAAAATGACTAAGTCCAAAAAAAATTTTTTTTCAACTTTTTTCAATTTTACCCCCGTGGGATATATATTCTACCCACACACATTTGGAACTCTCCTGGGGTACCCTCACACATATTATTCCCTCGTTTAGTGGATATTTTCACAAAAAAGTGAAATTTTCAAAAATCCAGAAAACTGGCTGAAAACGACTAAATATCAAGGACTCATTGGGCGAATTGCTCTGGAACTGAAATCGGAACGCTCACTGACATTTCCCCTATCTGAAAGTCTGATAAATGCCAGAAAAATGACTAAGTCCAAAAAAAAATTTGTTCAACTTTTTTCAATTTTACCCCCGTGGGATATATATTCTACCCACACACATTTGGAACTCTCCTGGGGTACCCTCACACATATTATTCCCTCATTTAGTGGATATTTTCACAAAAAAGTGAAATTTTCAAAAATCCAGAAAATTGGCTGAAAATGACTAAATATCACAGACTCAATGGGCGAATCGCTCTGGAACTGAAATCGGAACGCTCAAGGTCATTTCCCCTATCTGAAAGTCTGATAAACGGCGGAAAAATGACTAAGTCCAAAAAAAATTTTGTTCAACTTTTTTCAATTTTACCCCGTGGGATATATATTCTACCCACACACATTTGGAACTCTCCTGGGGTACCCTCACACATATTATTCCCTCGTTTAGTGGATATTTTCACAAAAAAGTGAAATTTTCAAAAATCTAGAAAATTGGCTGAAAACGACTAAATATCAAGGACTCATTGGACGAATTGCTCTGGAACTGAAATCGGAACGCTCACTGACATTTCCCCTATCTGAAAGTCTGATAAACGCCGGAAAAATGACTAAGTCCAAAAAAATTTTTTTTAAACTTTTTTCAATTTTACCCCCGTGGGATATATATTTTACCCACACACATTTGGAACTCTCCTGGGGTACATATTATTCCCTCATTTAGTGGATATTTTCACAAAAAAGTGAAATTTTCAAAAATCCAGAAAATTGGCTGAAAACGACTAAATATCAAGGACTCATTGGGCGAATTGCTCTGGAACTGAAATCGGAACGCTCACTGACATTTCCCCTATCTGAAAGTCTGATACATGCCAGAAAAATGACTAAGTCCAAAAAAAAATTTGTTCAACTTTTTTCAATTTTACCCCCATGGGATATATATTCTACCCACACACATTTGGAACTCTCCTGGGGTACCCTCACACATATTATTCCCTCATTTAGTGGATATTTTCACAAAAAAGTGAAATTTTCAAAAATCCAGAAAATTGGCTGAAAATGACTAAATATCAAGGACTCAATGGGCGAATCGCTCTGGAACTGAAATCGGAACGCTCACTGACATTTCCCCTATCTGAAAGTCTGATAAACGCCGGAAAAATGACTAAGTCCAAAAAAAATTTTTTTTCAACTTTTTCAATTTTACCCCGTGGGATATATATTCTACCCACACACATTTTGAACTCTCCTGGGGTACCCTCACACATATTATTCCCTCATTTAGTGGATATTTTCACAAAAAAGTGAAATTTTCAAAAATCCAGAAAATTGGCTGAAAATGACTAAATATCAAGGACTCATTGGGCGAATCGCTCTGGAACTGAAATAGGAACGCTCACTGACATTTCCCCTATCTGAAAGTCTGATAAACGCCGGAAAAATGACTAAGTCCAAAAAAAAAATTTGTTCAACTTTTTTCAATTTTACCCCTGTGGGATATATATTCTACCCACACACATTTGGAACTCTCCTGGGGTACATATTATTCCCTCATTTAGTGGATATTTTCACAAAAAAGTGAAATTTTCAAAAATCCAGAAAATTGGCTGAAAACGACTAAATATCAAGGACTCATTGGGCAAATTGCTCTGGAACTGAAATCGGAACACTCACTGACATTTCCCCTATCTGAAAGTCTGATAAACGGCGGAAAAATGACTAAGTCCAAAAAAAATTTTTTTTCAACTTTTTTCAATTTTACCCCCGTGGGATATATATTCTACCCACACACATTTGGAACTCTCCTGGGGTACCCTCACACATATTATTCCCTCGTTTAGTGGATATTTTCACAAAAAAGTGAAATTTTCAAAAATCCAGAAAATTGACTGAAAACGACTAAATATCAAGGACTCATTGGGCGAATTATTCTGGAACTGAAATCGAAACGCTCACTGACATTTCCCCTATCTGAAAGTCTGATAAATGCCGGAAAAATTACTAAGTCCAAAAAAAAATTTGTTCAACTTTTTTCAATTTTACCCCCGTGGGATATATATTCTACCCACACACATTTGGAACTCTCCTGGGGTACCCTCACACATATTATTCCCTCATTTAGTGGATATTTTCACAAAAAAGTGAAATTTTCAAAAATCCAGAAAATTGGCTGAAAACGACTAAATATCAAGGACTCATTGGGCGAATTGCTCTGGAACTGAAATCGGAACGCTCACTGACATTTCCCCTATCTGAAAGTCTGATAAACGCCGGAAAAATGACTAAGTCCAAAAAAAATTTTTTTTCAACTTTTTCAATTTTACCCCGTGGGATATATATTCTACCCACACACATTTGGAACTCTCCTGGGGTACCCTCACACATATTATTCCCTCATTTAGTGGATATTTTCACAAAAAAGTGAAATTTTCAAAAATCCAGAAAATTGGCTGAAAATGACTAAATATCAAGGACTCATTGGGCGAATCGCTCTGGAACTGAAATAGGAACGCTCACTGACATTTCCCCTATCTGAAAGTCTGATAAACGCCGGAAAAATGACTAAGTCCAAAAAAAAAATTTGTTCAACTTTTTTCAATTTTACCCCTGTGGGATATATATTCTACCCACACACATTTGGAACTCTCCTGGGGTACATATTATTCCCTCATTTAGTGGATATTTTCACAAAAAAGTGAAATTTTCAAAAATCCAGAAAATTGGCTGAAAACGACTAAATATCAAGGACTCATTGGGCGAATCGCTCTGGAACTGAAATCGGAATGCTCACTGACATTTCCCCTATCTGAAAGTCTGATAAACTGCTGAAAAATGACTAAGTCCCCAAAAAATTTTTTTTCAACTTTTTTCAATTTTACCCCGTGGTATATATATTCTACCCACACACATTTGGAACTCTCCTGGGGTACCCTCACACATATTATTCCCTCGTTTAGTGGATATTTTCACAAAAAAGTGAAATTTTCAAAAATCCAGAAAATTGGCTGAAAACGACTAAATATCAAGGACTCATTGGACGAATTGCTCTGGAACTGAAATCGGAACGCTCACTGACATTTCCACTATCTGAAAGTCTGATAAACGCCGGAAAAATGACTAAGTCCAAAAAAATTTTTTTTTCAACTTTTTTCAATTTTACCCCCGTGGGATATATATTCTACCCACATACATTTGGAACTCTCCTGGGGTACCCTCACACATATTATTCCCTCGTTTAGTGGATATTTTCACAAAAAAGTGAAATTTGCAAAAATCCAGAAAATTGGCTGAAAACGACTAAATATCAAGGACTCATTGGGCGAATTGCTCTGGAACTGAAATCGGAACGCTCACTGACATTTCCCATATCTGAAAGTCTGATAAATGCCAGAAAAATGACTAAGTCCAAAAAAAAATTTGTTCAACTTTTTTCAATTTTACCCCCGTGGGATATATATTCTACCCACACACATTTGGAACTCTCCTGGGGTACCCTCACACATATTATTCCCTCATTTAGTGGATATTTTCACAAAAAAGTGAAATTTTCAAAAATCCAGAAAATTGGCTGAAAATGACTAAATATCAAGGACTCATTGGACGAATTGCTCTGGAACTGAAATCGGAACGCTCACTGACATTTCCCCTATCTGAAAGTCTGATAAACGCCGGAAAAATGACTAAGTCCAAAAAAATTTTTTTTAAACTTTTTTCAATTTTACCCCCGTGGGATATATATTTTACCCACACACATTTGGAACTCTCCTGGGGTACATATTATTCCCTCATTTAGTGGATATTTTCACAAAAAAGTGAAATTTTCAAAAATCCAGAAAATTGGCTGAAAACGACTAAATATCAAGGACTCATTGGGCGAATTGCTCTGGAACTGAAATCGGAACGCTCACTGACATTTCCCCTATCTGAAAGTCTGATACATGCCAGAAAAATGACTAAGTCCAAAAAAAAATTTGTTCAACTTTTTTCAATTTTACCCCCATGGGATATATATTCTACCCACACACATTTGGAACTCTCCTGGGGTACCCTCACACATATTATTCCCTCATTTAGTGGATATTTTCACAAAAAAGTGAAATTTTCAAAAATCCAGAAAATTGGCTGAAAATGACTAAATATCAAGGACTCAATGGGCGAATCGCTCTGGAACTGAAATCGGAACGCTCACTGACATTTCCCCTATCTGAAAGTCTGATAAACGCCGGAAAAATGACTAAGTCCAAAAAAAATTTTTTTTCAACTTTTTCAATTTTACCCCGTGGGATATATATTCTACCCACACACATTTTGAACTCTCCTGGGGTACCCTCACACATATTATTCCCTCATTTAGTGGATATTTTCACAAAAAAGTGAAATTTTCAAAAATCCAGAAAATTGGCTGAAAATGACTAAATATCAAGGACTCATTGGGCGAATCGCTCTGGAACTGAAATAGGAACGCTCACTGACATTTCCCCTATCTGAAAGTCTGATAAACGCCGGAAAAATGACTAAGTCCAAAAAAAAAATTTGTTCAACTTTTTTCAATTTTACCCCTGTGGGATATATATTCTACCCACACACATTTGGAACTCTCCTGGGGTACATATTATTCCCTCATTTAGTGGATATTTTCACAAAAAAGTGAAATTTTCAAAAATCCAGAAAATTGGCTGAAAACGACTAAATATCAAGGACTCATTGGGCAAATTGCTCTGGAACTGAAATCGGAACACTCACTGACATTTCCCCTATCTGAAAGTCTGATAAACGGCGGAAAAATGACTAAGTCCAAAAAAAATTTTTTTTCAACTTTTTTCAATTTTACCCCCGTGGGATATATATTCTACCCACACACATTTGGAACTCTCCTGGGGTACCCTCACACATATTATTCCCTCGTTTAGTGGATATTTTCACAAAAAAGTGAAATTTTCAAAAATCCAGAAAATTGACTGAAAACGACTAAATATCAAGGACTCATTGGGCGAATTATTCTGGAACTGAAATCGAAACGCTCACTGACATTTCCCCTATCTGAAAGTCTGATAAATGCCGGAAAAATTACTAAGTCCAAAAAAAAATTTGTTCAACTTTTTTCAATTTTACCCCCGTGGGATATATATTCTACCCACACACATTTGGAACTCTCCTGGGGTACCCTCACACATATTATTCCCTCATTTAGTGGATATTTTCACAAAAAAGTGAAATTTTCAAAAATCCAGAAAATTGGCTGAAAACGACTAAATATCAAGGACTCATTGGGCGAATTGCTCTGGAACTGAAATCGGAACGCTCACTGACATTTCCCCTATCTGAAAGTCTGATAAACGCCGGAAAAATGACTAAGTCCAAAAAAAATTTTTTTTCAACTTTTTCAATTTTACCCCGTGGGATATATATTCTACCCACACACATTTGGAACTCTCCTGGGGTACCCTCACACATATTATTCCCTCATTTAGTGGATATTTTCACAAAAAAGTGAAATTTTCAAAAATCCAGAAAATTGGCTGAAAATGACTAAATATCAAGGACTCATTGGGCGAATCGCTCTGGAACTGAAATAGGAACGCTCACTGACATTTCCCCTATCTGAAAGTCTGATAAACGCCGGAAAAATGACTAAGTCCAAAAAAAAAATTTGTTCAACTTTTTTCAATTTTACCCCTGTGGGATATATATTCTACCCACACACATTTGGAACTCTCCTGGGGTACATATTATTCCCTCATTTAGTGGATATTTTCACAAAAAAGTGAAATTTTCAAAAATCCAGAAAATTGGCTGAAAACGACTAAATATCAAGGACTCATTGGGCGAATCGCTCTGGAACTGAAATCGGAATGCTCACTGACATTTCCCCTATCTGAAAGTCTGATAAACTGCTGAAAAATGACTAAGTCCCCAAAAAATTTTTTTTCAACTTTTTTCAATTTTACCCCGTGGTATATATATTCTACCCACACACATTTGGAACTCTCCTGGGGTACCCTCACACATATTATTCCCTCGTTTAGTGGATATTTTCACAAAAAAGTGAAATTTTCAAAAATCCAGAAAATTGGCTGAAAACGACTAAATATCAAGGACTCATTGGACGAATTGCTCTGGAACTGAAATCGGAACGCTCACTGACATTTCCACTATCTGAAAGTCTGATAAACGCCGGAAAAATGACTAAGTCCAAAAAAATTTTTTTTTCAACTTTTTTCAATTTTACCCCCGTGGGATATATATTCTACCCACATACATTTGGAACTCTCCTGGGGTACCCTCACACATATTATTCCCTCGTTTAGTGGATATTTTCACAAAAAAGTGAAATTTGCAAAAATCCAGAAAATTGGCTGAAAACGACTAAATATCAAGGACTCATTGGGCGAATTGCTCTGGAACTGAAATCGGAACGCTCACTGACATTTCCCATATCTGAAAGTCTGATAAATGCCAGAAAAATGACTAAGTCCAAAAAAAAATTTGTTCAACTTTTTTCAATTTTACCCCCGTGGGATATATATTCTACCCACACACATTTGGAACTCTCCTGGGGTACCCTCACACATATTATTCCCTCATTTAGTGGATATTTTCACAAAAAAGTGAAATTTTCAAAAATCCAGAAAATTGGCTGAAAATGACTAAATATCAAGGACTCATTGGGCGAATTGCTCTGGAACTGAAATCGGAACGCTCACTGACATTTCCCATATCTGAAAGTCTGATAAATGCCAGAAAAATGACTAAGTCCAAAAAAAATTTTGTTCAACTTTTTTCAATTTTACCCCGTGGGATATATATTCTACCCACACACATTTGGAACTCTCCTGGGGTACCCTCACACATATTATTCCCTCATTTAGTGGATATTTTCACAAAAAAGTGAAATTTTCAAAAATCCAGAAAATTGGCTGAAAACGACTAAATATCAAGGACTCATTGGGCGAATTGCTCTGGAACTGAAATCGGAACACTCACTGACATTTCCCCTATCTGAAAGTCTGAAACGCCGGAAAAATGACTAAGTCCAAAAAAAATTTTTTTTCAACTTTTTTCAATTTTACCCCCGTGGGATATATATTCTACCCACACACATTTGGAACTCTCCTGGGGTACCCTCACACATATTATTCCCTCGTTTAGTGGATATTTTCACAAAAAAGTGAAATTTTCAAAAATCCAGAAAATTGACTGAAAACGACTAAATATCAAGGACTCATTGGGCGAATTATTCTGGAACTGAAATCGAAACGCTCACTGACATTTCCCCTATCTGAAAGTCTGATAAACGACGGAAAAATGACTAAGTCCAAAAAAACTTTTTTCAACTTTTTTCAATTTTACCCCGTGGGATATATATTCTACCCACACACATTTGGAACTCTCCTGGGGTACCCTCACACAAATTATTCCCTCGTTTAGTGGATATTTTCACAAAAAAGTGAAATTTTCAAAAAACCAGAAAATTAGCTGAAAACGACTAAATATCAAGGACTCATTGGACGAATTGCTCTGGAACTGAAATCGGAACGCTCACTGACATTTCCCCTATCTGAAAGTCTGATAAACGCCGGAAAAATGACTAAGTCCAAAAAAAATTTTTTTTAAACTTTTTTCAATTTTACCCCGTGGGATATATATTCTACCCACACACATTTGGAACTCTCCTGGGGTACATATTATTCCCTCATTTAGTGGATATTTTCACAAAAAAGTGAAATTTTCAAAAATCCAGAAAATTGGCTGAAAATGACTAAATATCAAGGACTCAATGGGCGAATCGCTCTGGAACTGAAATCGGAACGCTCACTGACATTTCCCCTATCTGAAAGTCTGATAAACGGCGGAAAAATGACTAAGTCCAAAAAAAATTTTGTTCAACTTTTTTCAATTTTACCCCGTGGGATATATATTCTACCCACACACATTTGGAACTCTCCTGGGGTACCCTCACACATATTATTCCCTCATTTAGTGGATATTTTCACAAAAAAGTGAAATTTTCAAAAATCCAGAAAATTGGCTGAAAACGACTAAATATCAAGGACTCATTGGGCGAATTGCTCTGGAACTGAAATCGGAACACTCACTGACATTTCCCCTATCTGAAAGTCTGAAACACCGGAAAAATGACTAAGTCCAAAAAAAATTTTTTTTCAACTTTTTTCAATTTTACCCCCGTGGGATATATATTCTACCCACACACATTTGGAACTCTCCTGGGGTACCCTCACACATATTATTCCCTCGTTTAGTGGATATTTTCACAAAAAAGTGAAATTTTCAAAATTCCAGAAAATTGACTGAAAACGACTAAATATCAAGGACTCATTGGGCGAATTATTCTGGAACTGAAATCGAAACGCTCACTGACATTTCCCCTATCTGAAAGTCTGATAAACGACGGAAAAATGACTAAGTCCAAAAAAATTTTTTTCAACTTTTTTCAATTTTACCCCGTGGGATATATATTCTACCCACACACATTTGGAACTCTCCTGGGGTACCCTCACACAAATTATTCCCTCGTTTAGTGGATATTTTCACAAAAAAGTGAAATTTTCAAAAATCCAGAAAATTAGCTGAAAACGACTAAATATCAAGGACTCATTGGACGAATTGCTCTGGAACTGAAATCGGAACGCTCACTGACATTTCCCCTATCTGAAAGTCTGATAAACGCCGGAAAAATGACTAAGTCCAAAAAAAATTTTGTTCAACTTTTTTCAATTTTACCCCGTGGGATATATATTCTACCCACACACATTTGGAACTCTCCTGGGGTACCCTCACACATATTATTCCCTCATTTAGTGGATATTTTCACAAAAAAGTGAAATTTTCAAAAATCCAGAAAATTGGCTGAAAACGACTAAATATCAAGGACTCATAGGGCGAATTGCTCTGGAACTGAAATCGGAACGCTCACTGACATTTCCCCTATCTGAAAGTCTGATAAACGGCGGAAAAATGACTAAGTCCCAAAAAAATTTTGTTCAACTTTTTTCAATTTTACCCCGTGGGATATATATTCTACCCACACACATTTGGAACTCTCCTGGGGTACCCTCACACATATTATTCCCTCATTTAGTGGATATTTTCACAAAAAAGTGAAATTTTCAAAAATCTAGAAAATTGGCTGAAAACGACTAAATATCAAGGACTCATTGGACGAATTGCTCTGGAACTGAAATCGGAACGCTCACTGACATTTCCCCTATCTGAAAGTCTGATAAACGCCGGAAAAATGACTAAGTCCAAAAAAAATTTTTTTTCAACTTTTTTCAATTTTACCCCCGTGGGATATATATTCTACCCACACACATTTGGAACTCTCCTGGGGTACCCTCACACATATTATTCCCTCGTTTAGTGGATATTTTCCCAAAAAAGTGAAATTTTCAAAAATCCAGAAAATTGACTGAAAACGACTAAATATCAAGGACTCATTGGGCGAATTATTCTGGAACTGAAATCGGAACGCTCACTGACATTTCCCCTATCTGAAAGTCTGATAAACGCCGGAAAAATAACTAAGTCCAAAAAAATTTTTTTTAAACTTTTTTCAATTTTACCCCCGTGGGATATATATTTTACCCACACACATTTGGAACTCTCCTGGGGTACATATTATTCCCTCAGTTAGTGGATATTTTCACAAAAAAGTGAAATTTTCAAAAATCCAGAAAATTGGCTGAAAACGACTAAATATCAAGGACTCATTGGGCGAATCGCTCTGGAACTGAAATCGGAACACGCTCACTGACATTTCCCCTATCTGAAAGTCTGATAAACGGCTGAAAAATGACTAAGTCCCAAAAAAATTTTTTTTCAACTTTTTTCAATTTTACCCCGTGGGATATATATTCTACCCACACACATTTGGAACTCTCCTGGGGTACCCTCACACATATTATTCCCTCATTTAGTGGATATTTTCACAAAAAAGTGAAATTTTCAAAAATCCAGAAAATTGGCTGAAAACGACTAAATATCAAGGACTCATTGGGCGAATTGCTCTGGAACTGAAATCGGAACGCTCACTGACATTTCCCCTATCTGAAAGTCTGATAAACGGCGGAAAAATGACTAAGTCCAAAAAAAATTTTGTTCAACTTTTTTCAATTTTACCCCGTGGGATATATATTCTACCCACACACATTTGGAACTCTCCTGGGGTACCCTCACACATATTATTCCCTCATTTAGTGGATATTTTCACAAAAAAGTGAAATTTTCAAAAATCCAGAAAATTGGCTGAAAATGACTAAATATCAAGGACTCATTGGGCGAATTGCTCTGGAACTGAAATCGGAACACTCACTGACATTTCCCCTATCTGAAAGTCTGATAAACGGCGGAAAAATGACTAAGTCCAAAAAAAATTTTTTTTCAACTTTATTCAATTTTACCCCGTGGGATATATATTCTACCCACACACATTTGGAACTCTCCTGGGGTACCCTCACACATATTATTCCCTCGTTTAGTGGATATTTTCACAAAAAAGTGAAATTTTCAAAAATCTAGAAAATTGGCTGAAAACGAATAAATATCAAGGACTCATTGGACGAATTGCTCTGGAACTGAAATCGGAACGCTCACTGACATTTCCCCTATCTGAAAGTCTGATAAACGCCGGAAAAATGACTAAGTCCAAAAAAAATTTTTTTTCAACTTTTTTCAATTTTACCCCCGTGGGATATATATTTTACCCACACACATTTGGAACTCTCCTGGGGTACATATTATTCCCTCATTTAGTGGATATTTTCACAAAAAAGTGAAATTTTCAAAAATCCAGAAAATTGGCTGAAAACGACTAAATATCAAGGACTCATTGGGCGAATCGCTCTGGAACTGAAATCGGAATGCTCACTGACATTTCCCCTATCTGAAAGTCTGATAAACTGCTGAAAAATGACTAAGTCCCCAAAAAAATTTTTTTCAACTTTTTCAATTTTACCCCGTGGTATATATATTCTACCCACACACATTTGGAACTCTCCTGGGGTACCCTCACACATATTATTCCCTTGTTTAGTGGATATTTTCACAAAAAAGTGAAATTTTCAAAAATCCAGAAAATTGGCTGAAAACGACTAAATATCAAGGACTCATTGGGCGAATTGCTCTGGAACTGAAATCGGAACGCTCACTGACATTTCCCCTATCTGAAAGTCTGATAAATGCCAGAAAAATGACTAAGTCCAAAAAAAAATTTTTTCAACTTTTTTCAATTTTACCCCCGTGGGATATATATTCTACCCACACACATTTGGAACTCTCCTGGGGTACCCTCACACATATTATTCCCTCATTTAGTGGATATTTTCACAAAAAAGTGAAATTTTCAAAAATCCAGAAAATTGGCTGAAAATGACTAAATATCAAGGACTCAATGGGCGAATCGCTCTGGAACTGAAATCGGAACGCTCACTGTCATTTCCCCTATCTGAAAGTCTGATAAACGGCGGAAAAATGACTAAGTCCAAAAAAAATTTTGTTCAACTTTTTTCAATTTTACCCCGTGGGATATATATTCTACCCACACACATTTGGAACTCTCCTGGGGTACCCTCACACATATTATTCCCTCGTTTAGTGGATATTTTCACAAAAAAGTGAAATTTTCAAAAATCTAGAAAATTGGCTGAAAACGACTAAATATCAAGGACTCATTGGACGAATTGCTCTGGAACTGAAATCGGAACGCTCACTGACATTTCCCCTATCTGAAAGTCTGATAAACGCCGGAAAAATGACTAAGTCCAAAAAAAATTTTGTTCAACTTTTTTCAATTTTACCCCGTGGGATATATATTCTACCCACACACATTTGGAACTCTCCTGGGGTACCCTCACACATATTATTCCCTCGTTTAGTGGATATTTTCACAAAAAAGTGAAATTTTCAAAAATCCAGAAAATTGGCTGAAAACGACTAAATATCAAGGACTCATTGGGCGAATTGCTCTGGAACTGAAATCGGAACGCTCACTGACATTTCCCCTATCTGAAAGTCTGATAAATGCCAGAAAAATGACTAAGTCCAAATAAAAATTTGTTCAACTTTTTTAAATTTTACCCCGTGGGATATATATTCTACCCACACACATTTGGAACTCTCCTGGGGTACCCTCACACATATTATTCCCTCATTTAGTGGATATTTTCACAAAAAAGTGAAATTTTCAAAAATCCAGAAAATTGGCTGAAAACGACTAAATATCAAGGACTCATTGGGCGAATTGCTCTGGAACTGAAATCGGAACGTTCAATGACATTTCCCCTATCTGAAAGTCTGATAAACGGCGGAAAAATGACTAAGTCCAAAAAAAATTTTGTTCAACTTTTTTCAATTTTACCCCGTGGGATATATATTCTACCCACACACATTTGGAACTCTCCTGGGGTACCCTCACACATATTATTCCCTCATTTAGTGGATATTTTCACAAAAAAGTGAAATTTTCAAAAATCCAGAAAATTGGCTGAAAATGACAAAATATCAAGGACTCATTGGGCGAATTGCTCTGGAACTGAAATCGGAACACTCACTGACATTTCCCCTATCTGAAAGTCTGATAAACGGCGGAAAAATGACTAAGTCCAAAAAAAATTTTTTTTCAACTTTATTCAATTTTACCCCGTGGGATATATATTCTACCCACACACATTTGGAACTCTCCTGGGGTACCCTCACACATATTATTCCCTCGTTTAGTGGATATTTTCACAAAAAAGTGAAATTTTCAAAAATCTAGAAAATTGGCTAAAAACGAATAAATATCAAGGACTCATTGGACGAATTGCTCTGGAACTGAAATCGGAACGCTCACTGACATTTCCCCTATCTGAAAGTCTGATAAACGCCGGAAAAATGACTAAGTCCAAAAAAAATTTTTTTTCAACTTTTTTCAATTTTACCCCCGTGGGATATATATTCTACCCACACACATTTGGAACTCTCCTGGGGTACCCTCACACATATTATTCCCTCGTTTAGTGGATATTTTCACAAAAAAGTGAAATTTTCAAAAATCCAGAAAACTGGCTGAAAACGACTAAATATCAAGGACTCATTGGGCGAATTGCTCTGGAACTGAAATCGGAACGCTCACTGACATTTCCCCTATCTGAAAGTCTGATAAATGCCAGAAAAATGACTAAGTCCAAAAAAAAATTTGTTCAACTTTTTTCAATTTTACCCCCGTGGGATATATATTCTACCCACACACATTTGGAACTCTCCTGGGGTACCCTCACACATATTATTCCCTCATTTAGTGGATATTTTCACAAAAAAGTGAAATTTTCAAAAATCCAGAAAATTGGCTGAAAATGACTAAATATCAAGGACTCAATGGGCGAATCGCTCTGGAACTGAAATCGGAACGCTCAAGGTCATTTCCCCTATCTGAAAGTCTGATAAACGGCGGAAAAATGACTAAGTCCAAAAAAAATTTTGTTCAACTTTTTTCAATTTTACCCCGTGGGATATATATTCTACCCACACACATTTGGAACTCTCCTGGGGTACCCTCACACATATTATTCCCTCGTTTAGTGGATATTTTCACAAAAAAGTGAAATTTTCAAAAATCTAGAAAATTGGCTGAAAACGACTAAATATCAAGGACTCATTGGACGAATTGCTCTGGAACTGAAATCGGAACGCTCACTGACATTTCCCCTATCTGAAAGTCTGATAAACGCCGGAAAAATGACTAAGTCCAAAAAAATTTTTTTTAAACTTTTTTCAATTTTACCCCCGTGGGATATATATTTTACCCACACACATTTGGAACTCTCCTGGGGTACATATTATTCCCTCATTTAGTGGATATTTTCACAAAAAAGTGAAATTTTCAAAAATCCAGAAAATTGGCTGAAAACGACTAAATATCAAGGACTCATTGGGCGAATTGCTCTGGAACTGAAATCGGAACGCTCACTGACATTTCCCCTATCTGAAAGTCTGATACATGCCAGAAAAATGACTAAGTCCAAAAAAAAATTTGTTCAACTTTTTTCAATTTTACCCCCATGGGATATATATTCTACCCACACACATTTGGAACTCTCCTGGGGTACCCTCACACATATTATTCCCTCATTTAGTGGATATTTTCACAAAAAAGTGAAATTTTCAAAAATCCAGAAAATTGGCTGAAAATGACTAAATATCAAGGACTCAATGGGCGAATCGCTCTGGAACTGAAATCGGAACGCTCACTGACATTTCCCCTATCTGAAAGTCTGATAAACGCCGGAAAAATGACTAAGTCCAAAAAAAATTTTTTTTCAACTTTTTCAATTTTACCCCGTGGGATATATATTCTACCCACACACATTTTGAACTCTCCTGGGGTACCCTCACACATATTATTCCCTCATTTAGTGGATATTTTCACAAAAAAGTGAAATTTTCAAAAATCCAGAAAATTGGCTGAAAATGACTAAATATCAAGGACTCATTGGGCGAATCGCTCTGGAACTGAAATAGGAACGCTCACTGACATTTCCCCTATCTGAAAGTCTGATAAACGCCGGAAAAATGACTAAGTCCAAAAAAAAAATTTGTTCAACTTTTTTCAATTTTACCCCTGTGGGATATATATTCTACCCACACACATTTGGAACTCTCCTGGGGTACATATTATTCCCTCATTTAGTGGATATTTTCACAAAAAAGTGAAATTTTCAAAAATCCAGAAAATTGGCTGAAAACGACTAAATATCAAGGACTCATTGGGCGAATCGCTCTGGAACTGAAATCGGAATGCTCACTGACATTTCCCCTATCTGAAAGTCTGATAAACTGCTGAAAAATGACTAAGTCCCCAAAAAATTTTTTTTCAACTTTTTTCAATTTTACCCCGTGGTATATATATTCTACCCACACACATTTGGAACTCTCCTGGGGTACCCTCACACATATTATTCCCTCGTTTAGTGGATATTTTCACAAAAAAGTGAAATTTTCAAAAATCCAGAAAATTGGCTGAAAACGACTAAATATCAAGGACTCATTGGACGAATTGCTCTGGAACTGAAATCGGAACGCTCACTGACATTTCCACTATCTGAAAGTCTGATAAACGCCGGAAAAATGACTAAGTCCAAAAAAATTTTTTTTTCAACTTTTTTCAATTTTACCCCCGTGGGATATATATTCTACCCACACACATTTGGAACTCTCCTGGGGTACCCTCACACATATTATTCCCTCGTTTAGTGGATATTTTCACAAAAAAGTGAAATTTTCAAAAATCCAGAAAATTGGCTGAAAACGACTAAATATCAAGGACTCATTGGGCGAATTGCTCTGGAACTGAAATCGGAACGCTCACTGACATTTCCCCTATCTGAAAGTCTGATAAACGCCGGAAAAATGACTAAGTCCAAAAAAAATTTTTTTTAAACTTTTTTCAATTTTACCCCGTGGGATATATATTCTACCCACACACATTTGGAACTCTCCTGGGGTACCCTCACACATATTATTCCCTCATTTAGTGGATATTTTCACAAAAAAGTGAAATTTTCAAAAATTCTGAAAATTGGCTGAAAATGACTAAATATCAAGGACTCATTGAGCGAATCGTTCTGGAACTGAAATCGAAACGCTCACTGACATTTCCCCTATCTGAAAGTCTGATAAACGCCGGAAAAATAACTAAGTCCAAAAAAAATTTTTTTTAAACTTTTTTCAATTTTACCCCCGTGGGATATATATTTTACCCACACACATTTGGAACTCTCCTGGGGTACATATTATTCCCTCATTTAGTGGATATTTTCACAAAAAAGTGAAATTTTCAAAAATCCAGAAAATTGGCTGAAAACGACTAAATATCAAGGACTCATTTGGCGAATCGCTCTGGAACTGAAATCGGAACACGCTCACTGACATTTCCCCTATCTGAAAGTCTGATAAACGGCTGAAAAATGACTAAGTTCCAAAAAAATTTTTTTTCAACTTTTTTCAATTTTACCCCGTGGGATATATATTCTACCCACACACATTTGGAACTCTCCTGGGGTACCCTCACACATATTATTCCCTCGTTTAGTGGATATTTTCACAAAAAAGTGAAATTTTCAAAAATCCAGAAAATTGGCTGAAAACGACTAAATATCAAGGACTCATTGGGCGAATTGCTCTGGAACTGAAATCGGAACGCTCACTGACATTTCCCATATCTGAAAGTCTGATAAATGCCAGAAAAATGACTAAGTCCAAAAAAAAATTTGTTCAACTTTTTTCAATTTTACCCCCGTGGGATATATATTCTACCCACACACATTTGGAACTCTCCTGGGGTACCCTCACACATATTATTCCCTCATTTAGTGGATATTTTCACAAAAAAGTGAAATTTTTAAAAATCCAGAAAATTGGCTGAAAACGACTAAATATCAAGGACTCATTGGGCGAATTGCTCTGGAACTGAAATCGGAACACTCACTGACATTTCCCCTATCTGAAAGTCTGATAAACGGCGGAAAAATGACTAAGTCCAAAAAAAATTTTTTTTCAACTTTATTCAATTTTACCCCGTGGGATATATATTCTACCCACACACATTTGGAACTCTTCTGGGGTACCCTCACACATATTATTCCCTCGTTTAGTGGATATTTTCACAAAAAAGTGAAATTTTCAAAAATCCAGAAAATTGACTGAAAACGACTAAATATCAAGGACTCATTGGGCGAATTATTCTGGAACTGAAATCGAAACGCTCACTGACATTTCCCCTATCTGAAAGTCTGATAAACGGCGGAAAAATGACTAAGTCCAAAAAAAATTTTGTTCAACTTTTTTCAATTTTACCCCGTGGGATATATATTCTACCCACTCACATTTGGAACTCTCCTGGGGTACCCTCACACAAATTATTCCCTCGTTTAGTGGATATTTTCACAAAAAAGTGAAATTTTCAAAAATCCAGAAAATTGGCTGAAAACGACTAAATATCAAGGACTCATTGGACGAATTGCTCTGGAACTGAAATCGGAACGCTCACTGACATTTCCCCTATCTGAAAGTCTGATAAACGCCGGAAAAATGACTAAGTCCAAAAAAAATTTTTTTTCAACTTTTTTCAATTTTACCCCCGTGGGATATATATTTTACCCACACACATTTGGAACTCTCCTGGGGTACATATTATTCCCTCATTTAGTGGATATTTTCACAAAAAAGTGAAATTTTCAAAAATCCAGAAAATTGGCTGAAAACGACTAAATATCAAGGACTCATTGGGCGAATTGCTCTGGAACTGAAATCGGAACGCTCACTGACATTTCCCCTATCTGAAAGTCTGATACATGCCAGAAAAATGACTAAGTCCAAAAAAAAATTTGTTCAACTTTTTTCAATTTTACCCCCATGGGATATATATTCTACCCACACACATTTGGAACTCTCCTGGGGTACCCTCACACATATTATTCCCTCATTTAGTGGATATTTTCACAAAAAAGTGAAATTTTCAAAAATCCAGAAAATTGGCTGAAAATGACTAAATATCAAGGACTCAATGGGCGAATCGCTCTGGAACTGAAATCGGAACGCTCACTGACATTTCCCCTATCTGAAAGTCTGATAAACGCCGGAAAAATGACTAAGTCCAAAAAAAATTTTTTTTCAACTTTTTCAATTTTACCCCGTGGGATATATATTCTACCCACACACATTTTGAACTCTCCTGGGGTACCCTCACACATATTATTCCCTCATTTAGTGGATATTTTCACAAAAAAGTGAAATTTTCAAAAATCCAGAAAATTGGCTGAAAATGACTAAATATCAAGGACTCATTGGGCGAATCGCTCTGGAACTGAAATAGGAACGCTCACTGACATTTCCCCTATCTGAAAGTCTGATAAACGCCGGAAAAATGACTAAGTCCAAAAAAAAAATTTGTTCAACTTTTTTCAATTTTACCCCTGTGGGATATATATTCTACCCACACACATTTGGAACTCTCCTGGGGTACATATTATTCCCTCATTTAGTGGATATTTTCACAAAAAAGTGAAATTTTCAAAAATCCAGAAAATTGGCTGAAAACGACTAAATATCAAGGACTCATTGGGCGAATCGCTCTGGAACTGAAATCGGAATGCTCACTGACATTTCCCCTATCTGAAAGTCTGATAAACTGCTGAAAAATGACTAAGTCCCCAAAAAATTTTTTTTCAACTTTTTTCAATTTTACCCCGTGGTATATATATTCTACCCACACACATTTGGAACTCTCCTGGGGTACCCTCACACATATTATTCCCTCGTTTAGTGGATATTTTCACAAAAAAGTGAAATTTTCAAAAATCCAGAAAATTGGCTGAAAACGACTAAATATCAAGGACTCATTGGACGAATTGCTCTGGAACTGAAATCGGAACGCTCACTGACATTTCCACTATCTGAAAGTCTGATAAACGCCGGAAAAATGACTAAGTCCAAAAAAATTTTTTTTTCAACTTTTTTCAATTTTACCCCCGTGGGATATATATTCTACCCACACACATTTGGAACTCTCCTGGGGTACCCTCACACATATTATTCCCTCGTTTAGTGGATATTTTCACAAAAAAGTGAAATTTGCAAAAATCCAGAAAATTGGCTGAAAACGACTAAATATCAAGGACTCATTGGGCGAATTGCTCTGGAACTGAAATCGGAACGCTCACTGACATTTCCCCTATCTGAAAGTCTGATAAACGCCGGAAAAATGACTAAGTCCAAAAAAAATTTTTTTTAAACTTTTTTCAATTTTACCCCGTGGGATATATATTCTACCCACACACATTTGGAACTCTCCTGGGGTACCCTCACACATATTATTCCCTCATTTAGTGGATATTTTCACAAAAAAGTGAAATTTTCAAAAATTCTGAAAATTGGCTGAAAATGACTAAATATCAAGGACTCATTGAGCGAATCGTTCTGGAACTGAAATCGAAACGCTCACTGACATTTCCCCTATCTGAAAGTCTGATAAACGCCGGAAAAATAACTAAGTCCAAAAAAAATTTTTTTTAAACTTTTTTCAATTTTACCCCCGTGGGATATATATTTTACCCACACACATTTGGAACTCTCCTGGGGTACATATTATTCCCTCATTTAGTGGATATTTTCACAAAAAAGTGAAATTTTCAAAAATCCAGAAATTTGGCTGAAAACGACTAAATATCAAGGACTCATTGGGCGAATCGCTCTGGAACTGAAATCGGAACACGCTCACTGACATTTCCCCTATCTGAAAGTCTGATAAACGGCTGAAAAATGACTAAGTCCCAAAAAAATTTTTTTTCAACTTTTTTCAATTTTACCCCGTGGGATATATATTCTACCCACACACATTTGGAACTCTCCTGGGGTACCCTCACACATATTATTCCCTCGTTTAGTGGATATTTTCACAAAAAAGTGAAATTTTCAAAAATCCAGAAAATTGGCTGAAAACGACTAAATATCAAGGACTCATTGGGCGAATTGCTCTGGAACTGAAATCGGAACGCTCACTGACATTTCCCATATCTGAAAGTCTGATAAATGCCAGAAAAATGACTAAGTCCAAAAAAAAATTTGTTCAACTTTTTTCAATTTTACCCCCGTGGGATATATATTCTACCCACACACATTTGGAACTCTCCTGGGGTACCCTCACACATATTATTCCCTCATTTAGTGGATATTTTCACAAAAAAGTGAAATTTTTAAAAATCCAGAAAATTGGCTGAAAACGACTAAATATCAAGGACTCATTGGGCGAATTGCTCTGGAACTGAAATCGGAACACTCACTGACATTTCCCCTATCTGAAAGTCTGATAAACGGCGGAAAAATGACTAAGTCCAAAAAAAATTTTTTTTCAACTTTATTCAATTTTACCCCGTGGGATATATATTCTACCCACTCACATTTGGAACTCTCCTGGGGTACCCTCACACAAATTATTCCCTCGTTTAGTGGATATTTTCACAAAAAAGTGAAATTTTCAAAAATCCAGAAAATTGGCTGAAAACGACTAAATATCAAGGACTCATTGGACGAATTGCTCTGGAACTGAAATCGGAACGCTCACTGACATTTCCCCTATCTGAAAGTCTGATAAACGCCGGAAAAATGACTAAGTCCAAAAAAAATTTTTTTTCAACTTTTTTCAATTTTACCCCCGTGGGATATATATTTTACCCACACACATTTGGAACTCTCCTGGGGTACCCTCACACATATTATTCCCTCATTTAGTGGATATTTTCACAAAAAAGTGAAATTTTCAAAAATCCAGAAAATTGGCTGAAAACGACTAAATATCAAGGACTCATTGGGCGAATCGCTCTGGAACTGAAATCGGAACACGCTCACTGACATTTCCCCTATCTGAAAGTCTGATAAAAGGCGGAAAAATGACTAAGTCCAAAAAAAATTTTGTTCAACTTTTTTCAATTTTACCCCGTGGGATATATATTCTACCCACACACATTTGGAACTCTCCTGGGGTACCCTCACACATATTATTCCCTCATTTAGTGGATATTTTCACAAAAAAGTGAAATTTTCAAAAATCCAGAAAATTGGCTGAAAATGACTAAATATCAAGGACTCATTGGGCGAATCGCTCTGGAACTGAAATAGGAACGCTCACTGACATTTCCCCTATCTGAAAGTCTGATAAACGCCGGAAAAATGACTAAGTCCAAAAAAAAAATTTGTTCAACTTTTTTCAATTTTACCCCTGTGGGATATATATTCTACCCACACACATTTGGAACTCTCCTGGGGTACATATTATTCCCTCATTTAGTGGATATTTTCACAAAAAAGTGAAATTTTCAAAAATCCAGAAAATTGGCTGAAAACGACTAAATATCAAGGACTCATTGGGCGAATCGCTCTGGAACTGAAATCGGAATGCTCACTGACATTTCCCCTATCTGAAAGTCTGATAAACTGCTGAAAAATGACTAAGTCCCCAAAAAATTTTTTTTCAACTTTTTTCAATTTTACCCCGTGGTATATATATTCTACCCACACACATTTGGAACTCTCCTGGGGTACCCTCACACATATTATTCCCTCGTTTAGTGGATATTTTCACAAAAAAGTGAAATTTTCAAAAATCCAGAAAATTGGCTGAAAACGACTAAATATCAAGGACTCATTGGACGAATTGCTCTGGAACTGAAATCGGAACGCTCACTGACATTTCCACTATCTGAAAGTCTGATAAACGCCGGAAAAATGACTAAGTCCAAAAAAATTTTTTTTTCAACTTTTTTCAATTTTACCCCCGTGGGATATATATTCTACCCACACACATTTGGAACTCTCCTGGGGTACCCTCACACATATTATTCCCTCGTTTAGTGGATATTTTCACAAAAAAGTGAAATTTGCAAAAATCCAGAAAATTGGCTGAAAACGACTAAATATCAAGGACTCATTGGGCGAATTGCTCTGGAACTGAAATCGGAACGCTCACTGACATTTCCCCTATCTGAAAGTCTGATAAACGCCGGAAAAATGACTAAGTCCAAAAAAAATTTTTTTTAAACTTTTTTCAATTTTACCCCGTGGGATATATATTCTACCCACACACATTTGGAACTCTCCTGGGGTACCCTCACACATATTATTCCCTCATTTAGTGGATATTTTCACAAAAAAGTGAAATTTTCAAAAATTCTGAAAATTGGCTGAAAATGACTAAATATCAAGGACTCATTGAGCGAATCGTTCTGGAACTGAAATCGAAACGCTCACTGACATTTCCCCTATCTGAAAGTCTGATAAACGCCGGAAAAATAACTAAGTCCAAAAAAAATTTTTTTTAAACTTTTTTCAATTTTACCCCCGTGGGATATATATTTTACCCACACACATTTGGAACTCTCCTGGGGTACATATTATTCCCTCATTTAGTGGATATTTTCACAAAAAAGTGAAATTTTCAAAAATCCAGAAAATTGGCTGAAAACGACTAAATATCAAGGACTCATTTGGCGAATCGCTCTGGAACTGAAATCGGAACACGCTCACTGACATTTCCCCTATCTGAAAGTCTGATAAACGGCTGAAAAATGACTAAGTCCCAAAAAAATTTTTTTTCAACTTTTTTCAATTTTACCCCGTGGGATATATATTCTACCCACACACATTTGGAACTCTCCTGGGGTACCCTCACACATATTATTCCCTCATTTAGTGGATATTTTCACAAAAAAGTGAAATTTTCAAAAATCCAGAAAATTGGCTGAAAATGACTAAATATCAAGGACTCAATGGGCGAATCGCTCTGGAACTGAAATCGGAACGCTCACTGACATTTCCCCTATCTGAAAGTCTGATAAACGCCGGAAAAATGACTAAGTCCAAAAAAAATTTTTTTTCAACTTTTTCAATTTTACCCCGTGGGATATATATTCTACCCACACACATTTTGAACTCTCCTGGGGTACCCTCACACATATTATTCCCTCATTTAGTGGATATTTTCACAAAAAAGTGAAATTTTCAAAAATCCAGAAAATTGGCTGAAAATGACTAAATATCAAGGACTCATTGGGCGAATCGCTCTGGAACTGAAATAGGAACGCTCACTGACATTTCCCCTATCTGAAAGTCTGATAAAAGGCGGAAAAATGACTAAGTCCAAAAAAAATTTTGTTCAACTTTTTTCAATTTTACCCCGTGGGATATATATTCTACCCACACACATTTGGAACTCTCCTGGGGTACCCTCACACATATTATTCCCTCATTTAGTGGATATTTTCACAAAAAAGTGAAATTTTCAAAAATCCAGAAAATTGGCTGAAAATGACTAAATATCAAGGACTCATTGGGCGAATCGCTCTGGAACTGAAATAGGAACGCTCACTGACATTTCCCCTATCTGAAAGTCTGATAAACGCCGGAAAAATGACTAAGTCCAAAAAAAAAATTTGTTCAACTTTTTTCAATTTTACCCCTGTGGGATATATATTCTACCCACACACATTTGGAACTCTCCTGGGGTACATATTATTCCCTCATTTAGTGGATATTTTCACAAAAAAGTGAAATTTTCAAAAATCCAGAAAATTGGCTGAAAACGACTAAATATCAAGGACTCATTGGGCGAATCGCTCTGGAACTGAAATCGGAATGCTCACTGACATTTCCCCTATCTGAAAGTCTGATAAACTGCTGAAAAATGACTAAGTCCCCAAAAAATTTTTTTTCAACTTTTTTCAATTTTACCCCGTGGTATATATATTCTACCCACACACATTTGGAACTCTCCTGGGGTACCCTCACACATATTATTCCCTCGTTTAGTGGATATTTTCACAAAAAAGTGAAATTTTCAAAAATCCAGAAAATTGGCTGAAAACGACTAAATATCAAGGACTCATTGGACGAATTGCTCTGGAACTGAAATCGGAACGCTCACTGACATTTCCACTATCTGAAAGTCTGATAAACGCCGGAAAAATGACTAAGTCCAAAAAAATTTTTTTTCAACTTTTTTCAATTTTACCCCCGTGGGATATATATTCTACCCACACACATTTGGAACTCTCCTGGGGTACCCTCACACATATTATTCCCTCGTTTAGTGGATATTTTCACAAAAAAGTGAAATTTGCAAAAATCCAGAAAATTGGCTGAAAACGACTAAATATCAAGGACTCATTGGGCGAATTGCTCTGGAACTGAAATCGGAACGCTCACTGACATTTCCCCTATCTGAAAGTCTGATAAACGCCGGAAAAATGACTAAGTCCAAAAAAAATTTTTTTTAAACTTTTTTCAATTTTACCCCGTGGGATATATATTCTACCCACACACATTTGGAACTCTCCTGGGGTACCCTCACACATATTATTCCATCATTTAGTGGATATTTTCACAAAAAAGTGAAATTTTCAAAAATTCTGAAAATTGGCTGAAAATGACTAAATATCAAGGACTCATTGAGCGAATCGTTCTGGAACTGAAATCGAAACGCTCACTGACATTTCCCCTATCTGAAAGTCTGATAAACGCCGGAAAAATAACTAAGTCCAAAAAAAATTTTTTTTAAACTTTTTTCAATTTTACCCCCGTGGGATATATATTTTACCCACACACATTTGGAACTCTCCTGGGGTACATATTATTCCCTCATTTAGTGGATATTTTCACAAAAAAGTGAAATTTTCAAAAATCCAGAAAATTGGCTGAAAACGACTAAATATCAAGGACTCATTTGGCGAATCGCTCTGGAACTGAAATCGGAACACGCTCACTGACATTTCCCCTATCTGAAAGTCTGATAAACGGCTGAAAAATGACTAAGTCCCAAAAAAATTTTTTTTCAACTTTTTTCAATTTTACCCCGTGGGATATATATTCTACCCACACACATTTGGAACTCTCCTGGGGTACCCTCACACATATTATTCCCTCGTTTAGTGGATATTTTCACAAAAAAGTGAAATTTTCAAAAATCCAGAAAATTGGCTGAAAACGACTAAATATCAAGGACTCATTGGGCGAATTGCTCTGGAACTGAAATCGGAACGCTCACTGACATTTCCCATATCTGAAAGTCTGATAAATGCCAGAAAAATGACTAAGTCCAAAAAAAAATTTGTTCAACTTTTTTCAATTTTACCCCCGTGGGATATATATTCTACCCACACACATTTGGAACTCTCCTGGGGTACCCTCACACATATTATTCCCTCATTTAGTGGATATTTTCACAAAAAAGTGAAATTTTTAAAAATCCAGAAAATTGGCTGAAAACGACTAAATATCAAGGACTCATTGGGCGAATTGCTCTGGAACTGAAATCGGAACACTCACTGACATTTCCCCTATCTGAAAGTCTGATAAACGGCGGAAAAATGACTAAGTCCAAAAAAAATTTTTTTTCAACTTTATTCAATTTTACCCCGTGGGATATATATTCTACCCACACACATTTGGAACTCTTCTGGGGTACCCTCACACATATTATTCCCTCGTTTAGTGGATATTTTCACAAAAAAGTGAAATTTTCAAAAATCCAGAAAATTGACTGAAAACGACTAAATATCAAGGACTCATTGGGCGAATTATTCTGGAACTGAAATCGAAACGCTCACTGACATTTCCCCTATCTGAAAGTCTGATAAACGGCGGAAAAATGACCAAGTCCAAAAAAAATTTTGTTCAACTTTTTTCAATTTTACCCCGTGGGATATATATTCTACCCACTCACATTTGGAACTCTCCTGGGGTACCCTCACACAAATTATTCCCTCGTTTAGTGGATATTTTCACAAAAAAGTGAAATTTTCAAAAATCCAGAAAATTGGCTGAAAACGACTAAATATCAAGGACTCATTGGACGAATTGCTCTGGAACTGAAATCGGAACGCTCACTGACATTTCCCCTATCTGAAAGTCTGATAAACGCCGGAAAAATGACTAAGTCCAAAAAAAATTTTTTTTCAACTTTTTTCAATTTTACCCCCGTGGGATATATATTTTACCCACACACATTTGGAACTCTCCTGGGGTACATATTATTCCCTCATTTAGTGGATATTTTCACAAAAAAGTGAAATTTTCAAAAATCCAGAAAATTGGCTGAAAACGACTAAATATCAAGGACTCATTGGGCGAATTGCTCTGGAACTGAAATCGGAACGCTCACTGACATTTCCCCTATCTGAAAGTCTGATACATGCCAGAAAAATGACTAAGTCCAAAAAAAAATTTGTTCAACTTTTTTCAATTTTACCCCCATGGGATATATATTCTACCCACACACATTTGGAACTCTCCTGGGGTACCCTCACACATATTATTCCCTCATTTAGTGGATATTTTCACAAAAAAGTGAAATTTTCAAAAATCCAGAAAATTGGCTGAAAATGACTAAATATCAAGGACTCAATGGGCGAATCGCTCTGGAACTGAAATCGGAACGCTCACTGACATTTCCCCTATCTGAAAGTCTGATAAACGCCGGAAAAATGACTAAGTCCAAAAAAAATTTTTTTTCAACTTTTTCAATTTTACCCCGTGGGATATATATTCTACCCACACACATTTTGAACTCTCCTGGGGTACCCTCACACATATTATTCCCTCATTTAGTGGATATTTTCACAAAAAAGTGAAATTTTCAAAAATCCAGAAAATTGGCTGAAAATGACTAAATATCAAGGACTCATTGGGCGAATCGCTCTGGAACTGAAATAGGAACGCTCACTGACATTTCCCCTATCTGAAAGTCTGATAAACGCCGGAAAAATGACTAAGTCCAAAAAAAAAATTTGTTCAACTTTTTTCAATTTTACCCCTGTGGGATATATATTCTACCCACACACATTTGGAACTCTCCTGGGGTACATATTATTCCCTCATTTAGTGGATATTTTCACAAAAAAGTGAAATTTTCAAAAATCCAGAAAATTGGCTGAAAACGACTAAATATCAAGGACTCATTGGGCGAATCGCTCTGGAACTGAAATCGGAATGCTCACTGACATTTCCCCTATCTGAAAGTCTGATAAACTGCTGAAAAATGACTAAGTCCCCAAAAAATTTTTTTTCAACTTTTTTCAATTTTACCCCGTGGTATATATATTCTACCCACACACATTTGGAACTCTCCTGGGGTACCCTCACACATATTATTCCCTCGTTTAGTGGATATTTTCACAAAAAAGTGAAATTTTCAAAAATCCAGAAAATTGGCTGAAAACGACTAAATATCAAGGACTCATTGGACGAATTGCTCTGGAACTGAAATCGGAACGCTCACTGACATTTCCACTATCTGAAAGTCTGATAAACGCCGGAAAAATGACTAAGTCCAAAAAAATTTTTTTTTCAACTTTTTTCAATTTTACCCCCGTGGGATATATATTCTACCCACACACATTTGGAACTCTCCTGGGGTACCCTCACACATATTATTCCCTCGTTTAGTGGATATTTTCACAAAAAAGTGAAATTTGCAAAAATCCAGAAAATTGGCTGAAAACGACTAAATATCAAGGACTCATTGGGCGAATTGCTCTGGAACTGAAATCGGAACGCTCACTGACATTTCCCCTATCTGAAAGTCTGATAAACGCCGGAAAAATGACTAAGTCCAAAAAAAATTTTTTTTAAACTTTTTTCAATTTTACCCCGTGGGATATATATTCTACCCACACACATTTGGAACTCTCCTGGGGTACCCTCACACATATTATTCCCTCATTTAGTGGATATTTTCACAAAAAAGTGAAATTTTCAAAAATTCTGAAAATTGGCTGAAAATGACTAAATATCAAGGACTCATTGAGCGAATCGTTCTGGAACTGAAATCGAAACGCTCACTGACATTTCCCCTATCTGAAAGTCTGATAAACGCCGGAAAAATAACTAAGTCCAAAAAAAATTTTTTTTAAACTTTTTTCAATTTTACCCCCGTGGGATATATATTTTACCCACACACATTTGGAACTCTCCTGGGGTACATATTATTCCCTCATTTAGTGGATATTTTCACAAAAAAGTGAAATTTTCAAAAATCCAGAAAATTGGCTGAAAACGACTAAATATCAAGGACTCATTGGGCGAATCGCTCTGGAACTGAAATCGGAACACGCTCACTGACATTTCCCCTATCTGAAAGTCTGATAAACGGCTGAAAAATGACTAAGTCCCAAAAAAATTTTTTTTCAACTTTTTTCAATTTTACCCCGTGGGATATATATTCTACCCACACACATTTGGAACTCTCCTGGGGTACCCTCACACATATTATTCCCTCGTTTAGTGGATATTTTCACAAAAAAGTGAAATTTTCAAAAATCCAGAAAATTGGCTGAAAACGACTAAATATCAAGGACTCATTGGGCGAATTGCTCTGGAACTGAAATCGGAACGCTCACTGACATTTCCCATATCTGAAAGTCTGATAAATGCCAGAAAAATGACTAAGTCCAAAAAAAAATTTGTTCAACTTTTTTCAATTTTACCCCCGTGGGATATATATTCTACCCACACACATTTGGAACTCTCCTGGGGTACCCTCACACATATTATTCCCTCATTTAGTGGATATTTTCACAAAAAAGTGAAATTTTTAAAAATCCAGAAAATTGGCTGAAAACGACTAAATATCAAGGACTCATTGGGCGAATTGCTCTGGAACTGAAATCGGAACACTCACTGACATTTCCCCTATCTGAAAGTCTGATAAACGGCGGAAAAATGACTAAGTCCAAAAAAAATTTTTTTTCAACTTTATTCAATTTTACCCCGTGGGATATATATTCTACCCACACACATTTGGAACTCTTCTGGGGTACCCTCACACATATTATTCCCTCGTTTAGTGGATATTTTCACAAAAAAGTGAAATTTTCAAAAATCCAGAAAATTGACTGAAAACGACTAAATATCAAGGACTCATTGGGCGAATTATTCTGGAACTGAAATCGAAACGCTCACTGACATTTCCCCTATCTGAAAGTCTGATAAACGGCGGAAAAATTACTAAGTCCAAAAAAAATTTTGTTCAACTTTTTTCAATTTTACCCCGTGGGATATATATTCTTCCCACTCACATTTGGAACTCTCCTGGGGTACCCTCACACAAATTATTCCCTCGTTTAGTGGATATTTTCACAAAAAAGTGAAATTTTCAAAAATCCAGAAAATTGGCTGAAAACGACTAAATATCAAGGACTTATTGGACGAATTGCTCTGGAACTGAAATCGGAACGCTCACTGACATTTCCCCTATCTGAAAGTCTGATAAACGCCGGAAAAATGACTAAGTCCAAAAAAAATTTTTTTTCAACTTTTTTCAATTTTACCCCCGTGGGATATATATTTTACCCACACACATTTGGAACTCTCCTGGGGTACCCTCACACATATTATTCCCTCATTTAGTGGATATTTTCACAAAAAAGTGAAATTTTCAAAAATCCAGAAAATTGGCTGAAAACGACTAAATATCAAGGACTCATTGGGCGAATTGCTCTGGAACTGAAATCGGAACACGCTCACTGACATTTCCCCTATCTGAAAGTCTGATAAAAGGCGGAAAAATGACTAAGTCCAAAAAAAATTTTGTTCAACTTTTTTCAATTTTACCCCGTGGGATATATATTCTACCCACACACATTTGGAACTCTCCTGGGGTACCCTCACACATATTATTCCCTCATTTAGTGGATATTTTCACAAAAAAGTGAAATTTTCAAAAATCCAGAAAATTGGCTGAAAACGACTAAATATCAAGGACTCATAGGGCGAATTGCTCTGGAACTGAAATCGGAACACTCACTGACATTTCCTCTATCTGAAAGTCTGATAAACGGCGGAAAAATGACTAAGTCCAAAAAAAATTTTTTTCAACTTTATTCAATTTTACCCCGTGGGATATATATTCTACCCACACACATTTGGAACTCTCCTGGGGTACCCTCACACATATTATTCCCTCGTTTAGTGGATATTTTCACAAAAAAGTGAAATTTTCAAAAATCCAGAAAATTGGCTGAAAACGACTAAATATCAAGGACTCATTGGGCGAATTGCTCTGGAACTGAAATCGGAACGCTCACTGACATTTCCCCTATCTGAAAGTCTGATAAATGCCAGAAAAATGACTAAGTCCAAAAAAAAATTTGTTCAACTTTTTTAAATTTTACCCCCGTGGGATATATATTCTACCCACACACATTTGGAACTCTCCTGGGGTACCCTCACACATATTATTCCCTCATTTAGTGGATATTTTCACAAAAAAGTGAAATTTTCAAAAATCCAGAAAATTGGCTGAAAACGACTAAATATCAAGGACTCATTGGGCGAATTGCTCTGGAACTGAAATCGGAACGCTCACTGACATTTCCCCTATCTGAAAGTCTGATAAACGGCGGAAAAATGACTAAGTCCCAAAAAAATTTTGTTCAACTTTTTTCAATTTTACTCCGTGGGATATATATTCTACCCACACACATTTGGAACTCTCCTGGGGTACCCTCACACATATTATTCCCTCATTTAGTGGATATTTTCACAAAAAAGTGAAATTTTCAAAAATCGAGAAAATTGGCTGAAAATGACTAAATATCAAGGACTCATTGGGCGAATTGCTCTGGAACTGAAATCGGAACACTCACTGACATTTCCCCTATCTGAAAGTCTGATAAACGGCGGAAAAATGACTAAGTCCAAAAAAAATTTTTTTTCAACTTTATTCAATTTTACCCCGTGGGATATATATTCTACCCACACACATTTGGAACTCTCCTGGGGTACCCTCACACATATTATTCCCTCGTTTAGTGGATATTTTCACAAAAAAGTGAAATTTTCAAAAATCTAGAAAATTGGCTGAAAACGAATAAATATCAAGGACTCATTGGACGAATTGCTCTGGAACTGAAATCGGAACGCTCACTGACATTTCCCCTATCTGAAAGTCTGATAAACGCCGGAAAAATGACTAAGTCCAAAAAAAATTTTTTTTAAACTTTTTTCAATTTTACCCCCGTGGGATATATATTCTACCCACACACATTTGGAACTCTCCTGGGGTACCCTCACACATATTATTCCCTCGTTTAGTGGATATTTTCACAAAAAAGTGAAATTTTCAAAAATCCAGAAAATTGGCTGAAAACGACTAAATATCAAGGACTCATTGGACGAATTGCTCTGGAACTGAAATCGGAACGCTCACTGACATTTCCCCTATCTGAAAGTCTGATAAACGACGGAAAAATGACTAAGTCCAAAAAAAATTTTTTTTCAACTTTTTTCAATTTTACCCCCGTGGGATATATATTTTACCCACACACATTTGGAACTCTCCTGGGGTACCCTCACACATATTATTCCCTCATTTAGTGGATATTTTCACAAAAAAGTGAAATTTTCAAAAATCCAGAAAATTGACTGAAAACGACTAAATATCAAGGACTCATTGGGCGAATCGCTCTGGAACTGAAATTGGAACACGCTCACTGATATTTCCCCTATCTGAAAGTCTGATAAAAGGCGGAAAAATGACTAAGTCCAAAAAAAATTTTGTTCAACTTTTTTCAATTTTACCCCGTGGGATATATATTCTACCCACACACATTTGGAACTCTCCTGGGGTACCCTCACACATATTATTCCCTCATTTAGTGGATATTTTCACAAAAAAGTGCAATTTTCAAAAATCCAGAAAATTGGCTGAAAACGACTAAATATCAAGGACTCATAGGGCGAATTGCTCTGGAACTGAAATCGGAACACTCACTGACATTTCCTCTATCTGAAAGTCTGATAAACGGCGGAAAAATGACTAAGTCCAAAAAAAATTTTTTTTCAACTTTATTCAATTTTACCCCGTGGGATATATATTCTACCCACACACATTTGGAACTCTCCTGGGGTACCCTAACACATATTATTCCCTCGTTTAGTGGATATTTTCACAAAAAAGTGAAATTTTCAAAAATCCAGAAAATTGGCTGAAAACGACTAAATATCAAGGACTCATTGGGCGAATTGCTCTGGAACTGAAATCGGAACGCTCACTGACATTTCCCCTATCTGAAAGTCTGATAAATGCCAGAAAAATGACTAAGTCCAAAAAAAAATTTGTTCAACTTTTTTAAATTTTACCCCCGTGGGATATATATTCTACCCACACACATTTGGAACTCTCCTGGGGTACCCTCACACATATTATTCCCTCATTTAGTGGATATTTTCACAAAAAAGTGAAATTTTCAAAAATCCAGAAAATTGGCTGAAAACGACGAAATATCAAGGACTCATTGGGCGAATTGCTCTGGAACTGAAATCGGAACGCTCACTGACATTTCCCCTATCTAAAAGTCTGATAAACGGCGGAAAAATGACTAAGTCCAAAAAAAATTTTGTTCAACTTTTTTCAATTTTACCCCGTGGGATATATATTCTACCCACACACATTTGGAACTCTGCTGGGGTACCCTCACACATATTATTCCCTCATTTAGTGGATATTTTCACAAAAAAGTGAAATTTTCAAAAATCCAGAAAATTGGCTGAAAATGACTAAATATCAAGGACTCATTGGGCGAATTGCTCTGGAACTGAAATCGGAACACTCACTGACATTTCCCCTATCTGAAAGTCTGATAAACGGCGGAAAAATGACTAAGTCCAAAAAAAATTTTTTTTCAACTTTATTCAATTTTACCCCGTGGGATATATATTCTACCCACACACATTTGGAACTCTCCTGGGGTACCCTCACACATATTATTCCCTCGTTTAGTGGATATTTTCACAAAAAAGTGAAATTTTCAAAAATCTAGAAAATTGGCTGAAAACAAATAAATATCAAGGACTCATTGGACGAATTGCTCTGGAACTGAAATCGGAACGCTCACTGACATTTCCCCTATCTGAAAGTCTGATAAACGCCGGAAAAATGACTAAGTCCAAAAAAAATTTTTTTTAAACTTTTTTCAATTTTACCCCCGTGGGATATATATTCTACCCACACACATTTGGAACTCTCCTGGGGTACCCTCACACATATTATTCCCTCGTTTAGTGGATATTTTCACAAAAAAGTGAAATTTTCAAAAATCCAGAAAAATGGCTGAAAACGACTAAATATCAAGGACTCATTGGGCGAATTGCTCTGAAACTGAAATCGGAACGCTCACTGACATTTCCCCTATCTGAAAGTCTGATAAATGCCAGAAAAATGACTAAGTCCAAAAAAAAATTTGTTCAACTTTTTTCAATTTTACCCCCATGGGATATATATTCTACCCACACACATTTGGAACTCTCCTGGGGTACCCTCACACATATTATTCCCTCATTTAGTGGATATTTTCACAAAAAAGTGAAATTTTCAAAAATCCAGAAAATTGGCTGAAAATGACTAAATATCAAGGACTCAATGGGCGAATCGCTCTGGAACTGAAATCGGAACGCTCACTGACATTTCCCCTATCTGAAAGTCTGATAAACGGCGGAAAAATGACTAAGTCCAAAAAAAATTTTGTTCAACTTTTTTCAATTTTACCCCGTGGGATATATATTCTACCCACACACATTTGGAACTCTCCTGGGGTACCCTCACACATATTATTCCCTCGTTTAGTGGATATTTTCACAAAAAAGTGAAATTTTCAAAAATCTAGAAAATTGGCTGAAAACGACTAAATATCAAGGACTCATTGGACGAATTGCTCTGGAACTGAAATCGGAACGCTCACTGACATTTCCCCTATCTGAAAGTCTGATAAACGCCGGAAAAATGACTAAGTCCAAAAAAATTTTTTTTAAACTTTTTTCAATTTTACCCCCGTGGGATATATATTTTACCCACACACATTTGGAACTCTCCTGGGGTACATATTATTCCCTCGTTTAGTGGATATTTTCACAAAAAAGTGAAATTTTCAAAAATCCAGAAAATTGACTGAAAACGACTAAATATCAAGGACTCATTGGGCGAATTATTCTGGAACTGAAATCGAAACGCTCACTGACATTTCCCCTATCTGAAAGTCTGATAAATGCCGGAAAAATGACTAAGTCCAAAAAAAAATTTGTTCAACTTTTTTCAATTTTACCCCCGTGGGATATATATTCTACCCACACACATTTGGAACTCTCCTGGGGTACCCACACACATATTATTCCCTCATTTAGTGGATATTTTCACAAAAAAGTGAAATTTTCAAAAATCCAGAAAATTGGCTGAAAACGACTAAATATCAAGGACTCATTGGGCGAATTGCTCTGGAACTGAAATCGGAACGCTCACTGACATTTCCCCTATCTGAAAGTCTGATAAACGCCGGAAAAATGACTAAGTCCAAAAAAAATTTTTTTTCAACTTTTTTCAATTTTACCCCGTGGGATATATATTCTACCCACACACATTTGGAACTCTCCTGGGGTACCCTCACACATATTATTCCCTCATTTAGTGGATATTTTCACAAAAAAGTGAAATTTTCAAAAATCCAGAAAATTGGCTGAAAACGACGAAATATCAAGGACTCATTGGGCGAATTGCTCTGGAACTGAAATCGGAACGCTCACTGACATTTCCCCTATCTGAAAGTCTGATAAACGGCGGAAAAATGACTAAGTCCAAAAAAAATTTTGTTCAACTTTTTTCAATTTTACCCCGTGGGATATATATTCTACCCACACACATTTGGAACTCTGCTGGGGTACCCTCACACATATTATTCCCTCATTTAGTGGATATTTTCACAAAAAAGTGAAATTTTCAAAAATCCAGAAAATTGGCTGAAAATGACTAAATATCAAGGACTCATTGGGCGAATTGCTCTGGAACTGAAATCGGAACACTCACTGACATTTCCCCTATCTGAAAGTCTGATAAACGGCGGAAAAATGACTAAGTCCAAAAAAAATTTTTTTTCAACTTTATTCAATTTTACCCCGTGGGATATATATTCTACCCACACACATTTGGAACTCTCCTGGGGTACCCTCACACATATTATTCCCTCGTTTAGTGGATATTTTCACAAAAAAGTGAAATTTTCAAAAATCTAGAAAATTGGCTGAAAACGAATAAATATCAAGGACTCATTGGACGAATTGCTCTGGAACTGAAATCGGAACGCTCACTGACATTTCCCCTATCTGAAAGTCTGATAAACGCCGGAAAAATGACTAAGTCCAAAAAAAATTTTTTTTAAACTTTTTTCAATTTTACCCCCGTGGGATATATATTCTACCCACACACATTTGGAACTCTCCTGGGGTACCCTCACACATATTATTCCCTCGTTTAGTGGATATTTTCACAAAAAAGTGAAATTTTCAAAAATCCAGAAAAATGGCTGAAAACGACTAAATATCAAGGACTCATTGGGCGAATTGCTCTGAAACTGAAATCGGAACGCTCACTGACATTTCCCCTATCTGAAAGTCTGATAAATGCCAGAAAAATGACTAAGTCCAAAAAAAAATTTGTTCAACTTTTTTCAATTTTACCCCCGTGGGATATATATTCTACCCACACACATTTGGAACTCTCCTGGGGTACCCTCACACATATTATTCCCTCATTTAGTGGATATTTTCACAAAAAAGTGAAATTTTCAAAAATCCAGAAAATTGGCTGAAAATGACTAAATATCAAGGACTCAATGGGCGAATCGCTCTGGAACTGAAATCGGACGGCTCACTGAAATTTCCCCTATCTGAAAGTCTGATAAACGGCGGAAAAATGACTAAGTCCAAAAAAAATTTTGTTCAACTTTTTTCAATTTTACCCCGTGGGATATATATTCTACCCACACACATTTGGAACTCTCCTGGGGTACCCTCACACATATTATTCCCTCGTTTAGTGGATATTTTCACAAAAAAGTGAAATTTTCAAAAATCTAGAAAATTGGCTGAAAACGACTAAATATCAAGGACTCATTGGACGAATTGCTCTGGAACTGAAATCGGAACGCTCACTGACATTTCCCCTATCTGAAAGTCTGAAAAACGCCGGAAAAATGACTAAGTCCAAAAAAATTTTTTTTAAACTTTTTTCAATTTTACCCCCGTGGGATATATATTTTACCCACACACATTTGGAACTCTCCTGGGGTACATATTATTCCCTCGTTTAGTGGATATTTTCACAAAAAAGTGAAATTTTCAAAAATCCAGAAAATTGACTGAAAACGACTAAATATCAAGGACTCATTGGGCGAATTATTCTGGAACTGAAATCGAAACGCTCACTGACATTTCCCCTATCTGAAAGTCTGATAAATGCCGGAAAAATGACTAAGTCCAAAAAAAAATTTGTTCAACTTTTTTCAATTTTACCCCCGTGGGATATATATTCTACCCACACACATTTGGAACTCTCCTGGGGTACCCACACACATATTATTCCCTCATTTAGTGGATATTTTCACAAAAAAGTGAAATTTTCAAAAATCCAGAAAATTGGCTGAAAACGACTAAATATCAAGGACTCATTGGGCGAATTGCTCTGGAACTGAAATCGGAACGCTCACTGACATTTCCCCTATCTGAAAGTCTGATAAACGCCGGAAAAATGACTAAGTCCAAAAAAAATTTTTTTTCAACTTTTTTCAATTTTACCCCGTGGGATATATATTCTACCCACACACATTTGGAACTCTCCTGGGGTACCCTCACACATATTATTCCCTCATTTAGTGGATATTTTCACAAAAAAGTGAAATTTTCAAAAATCCAGAAAATTGGCTGAAAACGACTAAATATCAAGGACTCATTGGGCGAATCGCTCTGGAACTGAAATCGGAATGCTCACTGACATTTCCCCTATCTGAAAGTCTGATAAACTGCTGAAAAATGACTAAGTCCCCAAAAAATTTTTTTTCAACTTTTTTCAATTTTACCCCGTGGTATATATATTCTACCCACACACATTTGGAACTCTCCTGGGGTACCCTCACACATATTATTCCCTCGTTTAGTGGATATTTTCACAAAAAAGTGAAATTTTCAAAAATCCAGAAAATTGGCTGAAAACGACTAAATATCAAGGACTCATTGGACGAATTGCTCTGGAACTGAAATCGGAACGCTCACTGACATTTCCACTATCTGAAAGTCTGATAAACGCCGGAAAAATGACTAAGTCCAAAAAAATTTTTTTTTCAACTTTTTTCAATTTTACCCCCGTGGGATATATATTCTACCCACACACATTTGGAACTCTCCTGGGGTACCCTCACACATATTATTCCCTCGTTTAGTGGATATTTTCACAAAAAAGTGAAATTTGCAAAAATCCAGAAAATTGGCTGAAAACGACTAAATATCAAGGACTCATTGGGCGAATTGCTCTGGAACTGAAATCGGAACGCTCACTGACATTTCCCCTATCTGAAAGTCTGATAAACGCCGGAAAAATGACTAAGTCCAAAAAAAATTTTTTTTAAACTTTTTTCAATTTTACCCCGTGGGATATATATTCTACCCACACACATTTGGAACTCTCCTGGGGTACCCTCACACATATTATTCCCTCATTTAGTGGATATTTTCACAAAAAAGTGAAATTTTCAAAAATTCTGAAAATTGGCTGAAAATGACTAAATATCAAGGACTCATTGAGCGAATCGTTCTGGAACTGAAATCGAAACGCTCACTGACATTTCCCCTATCTGAAAGTCTGATAAACGCCGGAAAAATAACTAAGTCCAAAAAAAATTTTTTTTAAACTTTTTTCAATTTTACCCCCGTGGGATATATATTTTACCCACACACATTTGGAACTCTCCTGGGGTACATATTATTCCCTCATTTAGTGGATATTTTCACAAAAAAGTGAAATTTTCAAAAATCCAGAAAATTGGCTGAAAACGACTAAATATCAAGGACTCATTGGGCGAATCGCTCTGGAACTGAAATCGGAACACGCTCACTGACATTTCCCCTATCTGAAAGTCTGATAAACGGCTGAAAAATGACTAAGTCCCAAAAAAATTTTTTTTCAACTTTTTTCAATTTTACCCCGTGGGATATATATTCTACCCACACACATTTGGAACTCTCCTGGGGTACCCTCACACATATTATTCCCTCGTTTAGTGGATATTTTCACAAAAAAGTGAAATTTTCAAAAATCCAGAAAATTGGCTGAAAACGACTAAATATCAAGGACTCATTGGGCGAATTGCTCTGGAACTGAAATCGGAACGCTCACTGACATTTCCCATATCTGAAAGTCTGATAAATGCCAGAAAAATGACTAAGTCCAAAAAAAAATTTGTTCAACTTTTTTCAATTTTACCCCCGTGGGATATATATTCTACCCACACACATTTGGAACTCTCCTGGGGTACCCTCACACATATTATTCCCTCATTTAGTGGATATTTTCACAAAAAAGTGAAATTTTTAAAAATCCAGAAAATTGGCTGAAAACGACTAAATATCAAGGACTCATTGGGCGAATTGCTCTGGAACTGAAATCGGAACACTCACTGACATTTCCCCTATCTGAAAGTCTGATAAACGGCGGAAAAATGACTAAGTCCAAAAAAAATTTTTTTTCAACTTTATTCAATTTTACCCCGTGGGATATATATTCTACCCACACACATTTGGAACTCTTCTGGGGTACCCTCACACATATTATTCCCTCGTTTAGTGGATATTTTCACAAAAAAGTGAAATTTTCAAAAATCCAGAAAATTGACTGAAAACGACTAAATATCAAGGACTCATTGGGCGAATTATTCTGGAACTGAAATCGAAACGCTCACTGACATTTCCCCTATCTGAAAGTCTGATAAACGGCGGAAAAATTACTAAGTCCAAAAAAAATTTTGTTCAACTTTTTTCAATTTTACCCCGTGGGATATATATTCTTCCCACTCACATTTGGAACTCTCCTGGGGTACCCTCACACAAATTATTCCCTCGTTTAGTGGATATTTTCACAAAAAAGTGAAATTTTCAAAAATCCAGAAAATTGGCTGAAAACGACTAAATATCAAGGACTTATTGGACGAATTGCTCTGGAACTGAAATCGGAACGCTCACTGACATTTCCCCTATCTGAAAGTCTGATAAACGCCGGAAAAATGACTAAGTCCAAAAAAAATTTTTTTTCAACTTTTTTCAATTTTACCCCCGTGGGATATATATTTTACCCACACACATTTGGAACTCTCCTGGGGTACCCTCACACATATTATTCCCTCATTTAGTGGATATTTTCACAAAAAAGTGAAATTTTCAAAAATCCAGAAAATTGGCTGAAAACGACTAAATATCAAGGACTCATTGGGCGAATTGCTCTGGAACTGAAATCGGAACACGCTCACTGACATTTCCCCTATCTGAAAGTCTGATAAAAGGCGGAAAAATGACTAAGTCCAAAAAAAATTTTGTTCAACTTTTTTCAATTTTACCCCGTGGGATATATATTCTACCCACACACATTTGGAACTCTCCTGGGGTACCCTCACACATATTATTCCCTCATTTAGTGGATATTTTCACAAAAAAGTGAAATTTTCAAAAATCCAGAAAATTGGCTGAAAACGACTAAATATCAAGGACTCATAGGGCGAATTGCTCTGGAACTGAAATCGGAACACTCACTGACATTTCCTCTATCTGAAAGTCTGATAAACGGCGGAAAAATGACTAAGTCCAAAAAAAATTTTTTTCAACTTTATTCAATTTTACCCCGTGGGATATATATTCTACCCACACACATTTGGAACTCTCCTGGGGTACATATTATTCCCTCATTTAGTGGATATTTTCACAAAAAAGTGAAATTTTCAAAAATCCAGAAAATTGGCTGAAAACGACTAAATATCAAGGACTCATTGGGCGAATCGCTCTGGAACTGAAATCGGAATGCTCACTGACATTTCCCCTATCTGAAAGTCTGATAAACTGCTGAAAAATGACTAAGTCCCCAAAAAATTTTTTTTCAACTTTTTTCAATTTTACCCCGTGGTATATATATTCTACCCACACACATTTGGAACTCTCCTGGGGTACCCTCACACATATTATTCCCTCGTTTAGTGGATATTTTCACAAAAAAGTGAAATTTTCAAAAATCCAGAAAATTGGCTGAAAACGACTAAATATCAAGGACTCATTGGACGAATTGCTCTGGAACTGAAATCGGAACGCTCACTGACATTTCCACTATCTGAAAGTCTGATAAACGCCGGAAAAATGACTAAGTCCAAAAAAATTTTTTTTTCAACTTTTTTCAATTTTACCCCCGTGGGATATATATTCTACCCACACACATTTGGAACTCTCCTGGGGTACCCTCACACATATTATTCCCTCGTTTAGTGGATATTTTCACAAAAAAGTGAAATTTGCAAAAATCCAGAAAATTGGCTGAAAACGACTAAATATCAAGGACTCATTGGGCGAATTGCTCTGGAACTGAAATCGGAACGCTCACTGACATTTCCCCTATCTGAAAGTCTGATAAACGCCGGAAAAATGACTAAGTCCAAAAAAAATTTTTTTTAAACTTTTTTCAATTTTACCCCGTGGGATATATATTCTACCCACACACATTTGGAACTCTCCTGGGGTACCCTCACACATATTATTCCCTCATTTAGTGGATATTTTCACAAAAAAGTGAAATTTTCAAAAATTCTGAAAATTGGCTGAAAATGACTAAATATCAAGGACTCATTGAGCGAATCGTTCTGGAACTGAAATCGAAACGCTCACTGACATTTCCCCTATCTGAAAGTCTGATAAACGCCGGAAAAATAACTAAGTCCAAAAAAAATTTTTTTTAAACTTTTTTCAATTTTACCCCCGTGGGATATATATTTTACCCACACACATTTGGAACTCTCCTGGGGTACATATTATTCCCTCATTTAGTGGATATTTTCACAAAAAAGTGAAATTTTCAAAAATCCAGAAAATTGGCTGAAAACGACTAAATATCAAGGACTCATTGGGCGAATCGCTCTGGAACTGAAATCGGAACACGCTCACTGACATTTCCCCTATCTGAAAGTCTGATAAACGGCTGAAAAATGACTAAGTCCCAAAAAAATTTTTTTTCAACTTTTTTCAATTTTACCCCGTGGGATATATATTCTACCCACACACATTTGGAACTCTCCTGGGGTACCCTCACACATATTATTCCCTCGTTTAGTGGATATTTTCACAAAAAAGTGAAATTTTCAAAAATCCAGAAAATTGGCTGAAAACGACTAAATATCAAGGACTCATTGGGCGAATTGCTCTGGAACTGAAATCGGAACGCTCACTGACATTTCCCATATCTGAAAGTCTGATAAATGCCAGAAAAATGACTAAGTCCAAAAAAAAATTTGTTCAACTTTTTTCAATTTTACCCCCGTGGGATATATATTCTACCCACACACATTTGGAACTCTCCTGGGGTACCCTCACACATATTATTCCCTCATTTAGTGGATATTTTCACAAAAAAGTGAAATTTTTAAAAATCCAGAAAATTGGCTGAAAACGACTAAATATCAAGGACTCATTGGGCGAATTGCTCTGGAACTGAAATCGGAACACTCACTGACATTTCCCCTATCTGAAAGTCTGATAAACGGCGGAAAAATGACTAAGTCCAAAAAAAATTTTTTTTCAACTTTATTCAATTTTACCCCGTGGGATATATATTCTACCCACACACATTTGGAACTCTTCTGGGGTACCCTCACACATATTATTCCCTCGTTTAGTGGATATTTTCACAAAAAAGTGAAATTTTCAAAAATCCAGAAAATTGACTGAAAACGACTAAATATCAAGGACTCATTGGGCGAATTATTCTGGAACTGAAATCGAAACGCTCACTGACATTTCCCCTATCTGAAAGTCTGATAAACGGCGGAAAAATTACTAAGTCCAAAAAAAATTTTGTTCAACTTTTTTCAATTTTACCCCGTGGGATATATATTCTTCCCACTCACATTTGGAACTCTCCTGGGGTACCCTCACACAAATTATTCCCTCGTTTAGTGGATATTTTCACAAAAAAGTGAAATTTTCAAAAATCCAGAAAATTGGCTGAAAACGACTAAATATCAAGGACTTATTGGACGAATTGCTCTGGAACTGAAATCGGAACGCTCACTGACATTTCCCCTATCTGAAAGTCTGATAAACGCCGGAAAAATGACTAAGTCCAAAAAAAATTTTTTTTCAACTTTTTTCAATTTTACCCCCGTGGGATATATATTTTACCCACACACATTTGGAACTCTCCTGGGGTACCCTCACACATATTATTCCCTCATTTAGTGGATATTTTCACAAAAAAGTGAAATTTTCAAAAATCCAGAAAATTGGCTGAAAACGACTAAATATCAAGGACTCATTGGGCGAATTGCTCTGGAACTGAAATCGGAACACGCTCACTGACATTTCCCCTATCTGAAAGTCTGATAAAAGGCGGAAAAATGACTAAGTCCAAAAAAAATTTTGTTCAACTTTTTTCAATTTTACCCCGTGGGATATATATTCTACCCACACACATTTGGAACTCTCCTGGGGTACCCTCACACATATTATTCCCTCATTTAGTGGATATTTTCACAAAAAAGTGAAATTTTCAAAAATCCAGAAAATTGGCTGAAAACGACTAAATATCAAGGACTCATAGGGCGAATTGCTCTGGAACTGAAATCGGAACACTCACTGACATTTCCTCTATCTGAAAGTCTGATAAACGGCGGAAAAATGACTAAGTCCAAAAAAAATTTTTTTCAACTTTATTCAATTTTACCCCGTGGGATATATATTCTACCCACACACATTTGGAACTCTCCTGGGGTACCCTCACACATATTATTCCCTCGTTTAGTGGATATTTTCACAAAAAAGTGAAATTTTCAAAAATCCAGAAAATTGGCTGAAAACGACTAAATATCAAGGACTCATTGGGCGAATTGCTCTGGAACTGAAATCGGAACGCTCACTGACATTTCCCCTATCTGAAAGTCTGATAAATGCCAGAAAAATGACTAAGTCCAAAAAAAAATTTGTTCAACTTTTTTCAATTTTACTCCGTGGGATATATATTCTACCCACACACATTTGGAACTCTCCTGGGGTACCCTCACACATATTATTCCCTCATTTAGTGGATATTTTCACAAAAAAGTGAAATTTTCAAAAATCGAGAAAATTGGCTGAAAATGACTAAATATCAAGGACTCATTGGGCGAATTGCTCTGGAACTGAAATCGGAACACTCACTGACATTTCCCCTATCTGAAAGTCTGATAAACGGCGGAAAAATGACTAAGTCCAAAAAAAATTTTTTTTCAACTTTATTCAATTTTACCCCGTGGGATATATATTCTACCCACACACATTTGGAACTCTCCTGGGGTACCCTCACACATATTATTCCCTCGTTTAGTGGATATTTTCACAAAAAAGTGAAATTTTCAAAAATCTAGAAAATTGGCTGAAAACGAATAAATATCAAGGACTCATTGGACGAATTGCTCTGGAACTGAAATCGGAACGCTCACTGACATTTCCCCTATCTGAAAGTCTGATAAACGCCGGAAAAATGACTAAGTCCAAAAAAAATTTTTTTTAAACTTTTTTCAATTTTACCCCCGTGGGATATATATTCTACCCACACACATTTGGAACTCTCCTGGGGTACCCTCACACATATTATTCCCTCGTTTAGTGGATATTTTCACAAAAAAGTGAAATTTTCAAAAATCCAGAAAATTGGCTGAAAACGACTAAATATCAAGGACTCATTGGACGAATTGCTCTGGAACTGAAATCGGAACGCTCACTGACATTTCCCCTATCTGAAAGTCTGATAAACGACGGAAAAATGACTAAGTCCAAAAAAAATTTTTTTTCAACTTTTTTCAATTTTACCCCCGTGGGATATATATTTTACCCACACACATTTGGAACTCTCCTGGGGTACCCTCACACATATTATTCCCTCATTTAGTGGATATTTTCACAAAAAAGTGAAATTTTCAAAAATCCAGAAAATTGACTGAAAACGACTAAATATCAAGGACTCATTGGGCGAATCGCTCTGGAACTGAAATCGGAACACGCTCACTGATATTTCCCCTATCTGAAAGTCTGATAAAAGGCGGAAAAATGACTAAGTCCAAAAAAAATTTTGTTCAACTTTTTTCAATTTTACCCCGTGGGATATATATTCTACCCACACACATTTGGAACTCTCCTGGGGTACCCTCACACATATTATTCCCTCATTTAGTGGATATTTTCACAAAAAAGTGCAATTTTCAAAAATCCAGAAAATTGGCTGAAAACGACTAAATATCAAGGACTCATAGGGCGAATTGCTCTGGAACTGAAATCGGAACACTCACTGACATTTCCTCTATCTGAAAGTCTGATAAACGGCGGAAAAATGACTAAGTCCAAAAAAAATTTTTTTTCAACTTTATTCAATTTTACCCCGTGGGATATATATTCTACCCACACACATTTGGAACTCTCCTGGGGTACCCTAACACATATTATTCCCTCGTTTAGTGGATATTTTCACAAAAAAGTGAAATTTTCAAAAATCCAGAAAATTGGCTGAAAACGACTAAATATCAAGGACTCATTGGGCGAATTGCTCTGGAACTGAAATCGGAACGCTCACTGACATTTCCCCTATCTGAAAGTCTGATAAATGCCAGAAAAATGACTAAGTCCAAAAAAAAATTTGTTCAACTTTTTTAAATTTTACCCCCGTGGGATATATATTCTACCCACACACATTTGGAACTCTCCTGGGGTACCCTCACACATATTATTCCCTCATTTAGTGGATATTTTCACAAAAAAGTGAAATTTTCAAAAATCCAGAAAATTGGCTGAAAACGACGAAATATCAAGGACTCATTGGGCGAATTGCTCTGGAACTGAAATCGGAACGCTCACTGACATTTCCCCTATCTGAAAGTCTGATAAACGGCGGAAAAATGACTAAGTCCAAAAAAAATTTTGTTCAACTTTTTTCAATTTTACCCCGTGGGATATATATTCTACCCACACACATTTGGAACTCTGCTGGGTTACCCTCACACATATTATTCCCTCATTTAGTGGATATTTTCACAAAAAAGTGAAATTTTCAAAAATCCAGAAAATTGGCTGAAAATGACTAAATATCAAGGACTCATTGGGCGAATTGCTCTGGAACTGAAATCGGAACACTCACTGACATTTCCCCTATCTGAAAGTCTGATAAACGGCGGAAAAATGACTAAGTCCAAAAAAAATTTTTTTTCAACTTTATTCAATTTTACCCCGTGGGATATATATTCTACCCACACACATTTGGAACTCTCCTGGGGTACCCTCACACATATTATTCCCTCGTTTAGTGGATATTTTCACAAAAAAGTGAAATTTTCAAAAATCTAGAAAATTGGCTGAAAACAAATAAATATCAAGGACTCATTGGACGAATTGCTCTGGAACTGAAATCGGAACGCTCACTGACATTTCCCCTATCTGAAAGTCTGATAAACGCCGGAAAAATGACTAAGTCCAAAAAAAATTTTTTTTAAACTTTTTTCAATTTTACCCCCGTGGGATATATATTCTACCCACACACATTTGGAACTCTCCTGGGGTACCCTCACACATATTATTCCCTCGTTTAGTGGATATTTTCACAAAAAAGTGAAATTTTCAAAAATCCAGAAAAATGGCTGAAAACGACTAAATATCAAGGACTCATTGGGCGAATTGCTCTGAAACTGAAATCGGAACGCTCACTGACATTTCCCCTATCTGAAAGTCTGATAAATGCCAGAAAAATGACTAAGTCCAAAAAAAAATTTGTTCAACTTTTTTCAATTTTACCCCCGTGGGATATATATTCTACCCACACACATTTGGAACTCTCCTGGGGTACCCTCACACATATTATTCCCTCATTTAGTGGATATTTTCACAAAAAAGTGAAATTTTCAAAAATCCAGAAAATTGGCTGAAAATGACTAAATATCAAGGACTCAATGGGCGAATCGCTCTGGAACTGAAATCGGAACGCTCACTGACATTTCCCCTATCTGAAAGTCTGATAAACGGCGGAAAAATGACTAAGTCCAAAAAAAATTTTGTTCAACTTTTTTCAATTTTACCCCGTGGGATATATATTCTACCCACACACATTTGGAACTCTCCTGGGGTACCCTCACACATATTATTCCCTCGTTTAGTGGATATTTTCACAAAAAAGTGAAATTTTCAAAAATCTAGAAAATTGGCTGAAAACGACTAAATATCAAGGACTCATTGGACGAATTGCTCTGGAACTGAAATCGGAACGCTCACTGACATTTCCCCTATCTGAAAGTCTGATAAACGCCGGAAAAATGACTAAGTCCAAAAAAATTTTTTTTAAACTTTTTTCAATTTTACCCCCGTGGGATATATATTTTACCCACACACATTTGGAACTCTCCTGGGGTACATATTATTCCCTCGTTTAGTGGATATTTTCACAAAAAAGTGAAATTTTCAAAAATCCAGAAAATTGACTGAAAACGACTAAATATCAAGGACTCATTGGGCGAATTATTCTGGAACTGAAATCGAAACGCTCACTGACATTTCCCCTATCTGAAAGTCTGATAAATGCCGGAAAAATGACTAAGTCCAAAAAAAAATTTGTTCAACTTTTTTCAATTTTACCCCCGTGGGATATATATTCTACCCACACACATTTGGAACTCTCCTGGGGTACCCACACACATATTATTCCCTCATTTAGTGGATATTTTCACAAAAAAGTGAAATTTTCAAAAATCCAGAAAATTGGCTGAAAACGACTAAATATCAAGGACTCATTGGGCGAATTGCTCTGGAACTGAAATCGGAACGCTCACTGACATTTCCCCTATCTGAAAGTCTGATAAACGCCGGAAAAATGACTAAGTCCAAAAAAAATTTTTTTTCAACTTTTTTCAATTTTACCCCGTGGGATATATATTCTACCCACACACATTTGGAACTCTCCTGGGGTACCCTCACACATATTATTCCCTCATTTAGTGGATATTTTCACAAAAAAGTGAAATTTTCAAAAATCCAGAAAATTGGCTGAAAACGACGAAATATCAAGGACTCATTGGGCGAATTGCTCTGGAACTGAAATCGGAACGCTCACTGACATTTCCCCTATCTGAAAGTCTGATAAACGGCGGAAAAATGACTAAGTCCAAAAAAAATTTTGTTCAACTTTTTTCAATTTTACCCCGTGGGATATATATTCTACCCACACACATTTGGAACTCTGCTGGGGTACCCTCACACATATTATTCCCTCATTTAGTGGATATTTTCACAAAAAAGTGAAATTTTCAAAAATCCAGAAAATTGGCTGAAAATGACTAAATATCAAGGACTCATTGGGCGAATTGCTCTGAAACTGAAATCGGAACGCTCACTGACATTTCCCCTATCTGAAAGTCTGATAAATGCCAGAAAAATGACTAAGTCCAAAAAAAAATTTGTTCAACTTTTTTCAATTTTACCCCCGTGGGATATATATTCTACCCACACACATTTGGAACTCTCCTGGGGTACCCTCACACATATTATTCCCTCATTTAGTGGATATTTTCACAAAAAAGTGAAATTTTCAAAAATCCAGAAAATTGGCTGAAAATGACTAAATATCAAGGACTCAATGGGCGAATCGCTCTGGAACTGAAATCGGAACGCTCACTGACATTTCCCCTATCTGAAAGTCTGATAAACGGCGGAAAAATGACTAAGTCCAAAAAAAATTTTGTTCAACTTTTTTCAATTTTACCCCGTGGGATATATATTCTACCCACACACATTTGGAACTCTCCTGGGGTACCCTCACACATATTATTCCCTCGTTTAGTGGATATTTTCACAAAAAAGTGAAATTTTCAAAAATCTAGAAAATTGGCTGAAAACGACTAAATATCAAGGACTCATTGGACGAATTGCTCTGGAACTGAAATCGGAACGCTCACTGACATTTCCCCTATCTGAAAGTCTGAAAAACGCCGGAAAAATGACTAAGTCCAAAAAAATTTTTTTTAAACTTTTTTCAATTTTACCCCCGTGGGATATATATTTTACCCACACACATTTGGAACTCTCCTGGGGTACATATTATTCCCTCGTTTAGTGGATATTTTCACAAAAAAGTGAAATTTTCAAAAATCCAGAAAATTGACTGAAAACGACTAAATATCAAGGACTCATTGGGCGAATTATTCTGGAACTGAAATCGAAACGCTCACTGACATTTCCCCTATCTGAAAGTCTGATAAATGCCGGAAAAATGACTAAGTCCAAAAAAAAATTTGTTCAACTTTTTTCAATTTTACCCCCGTGGGATATATATTCTACCCACACACATTTGGAACTCTCCTGGGGTACCCACACACATATTATTCCCTCATTTAGTGGATATTTTCACAAAAAAGTGAAATTTTCAAAAATCCAGAAAATTGGCTGAAAACGACTAAATATCAAGGACTCATTGGGCGAATTGCTCTGGAACTGAAATCGGAACGCTCACTGACATTTCCCCTATCTGAAAGTCTGATAAACGCCGGAAAAATGACTAAGTCCAAAAAAAATTTTTTTTCAACTTTTTTCAATTTTACCCCGTGGGATATATATTCTACCCACACACATTTGGAACTCTCCTGGGGTACCCTCACACATATTATTCCCTCATTTAGTGGATATTTTCACAAAAAAGTGAAATTTTCAAAAATCCAGAAAATTGGCTGAAAATGACTAAATATCAAGGACTCAATGGGCGAATCGCTCTGGAACTGAAATCGGAACGCTCACTGACATTTCCCCTATCTGAAAGTCTGATAAACGGCGGAAAAATGACTAAGTCCAAAAAAAATTTTGTTCAACTTTTTTCAATTTTACCCCGTGGGATATATATTCTACCCACACACATTTGGAACTCTCCTGGGGTACATATTATTCCCTCATTTAGTGGATATTTTCACAAAAAAGTGAAATTTTCAATAATCCAGAAAATTGGCTGAAAACGACTAAATATCAAGGACTCATTGGGCGAATCGCTCTGGAACTGAAATCGGAATGCTCACTGACATTTCCCCTATCTGAAAGTCTGATAAACGGCTGAAAAATGACTAAGTCCCAAAAAAATTTTTTTTCAACTTTTTTCAATTTTACCCCGTGGGATATATATTCTACCCACACACATTTGGAACTCTCCTGGGGTACCCTCACACATATTATTCCCTCGTTTAGTGGATATTTTCACAAAAAAGTGAAATTTTCAAAAATCCAGAAAATTGGCTGAAAACGACTAAATATCAAGGACTCATTGGACGAATTGCTCTGGAACTGAAATCGGAACGCTCACTGACATTTCCCCTATCTGAAAGTCTGATAAACGCCGGAAAAATGAGTAAGTCCAAAAAAATTTTTTTTTCAACTTTTTTCAATTTTACCCCCGTGGGATATATATTCTACCCACACACATTTGGAACTCTCCTGGGGTACCCTCACACATATTATTCCCTCGTTTAGTGGATATTTTCACAAAAAAGTGAAATTTGCAAAAATCCAGAAAATTGGCTGAAAACGACTAAATATCAAGGACTCATTGGGCGAATTGCTCTGGAACTGAAATCGGAACGCTCACTGACATTTCCCCTATCAGAAAGTCTGATAAATGCCAGAAAAATGACTAAGTCCAAAAAAAAATTTGTTCAACTTTTTTCAATTTTACCCCCGTGGGATATATATTCTACCCACACACATTTGGAACTCTCCTGGGGTACCCTCACACATATTATTCCCTCATTTAGTGGATATTTTCACAAAAAAGTGAAATTTTCAATAATCCAGAAAATTGGCTGAAAACGACTAAATATCAAGGACTCATTGGGCGAATCGCTCTGGAACTGAAATCGGAATGCTCACTGACATTTCCCCTATCTGAAAGTCTGATAAACGGCTGAAAAATGACTAAGTCCCAAAAAAATTTTTTTTCAACTTTTTTCAATTTTACCCCGTGGGATATATATTCTACCCACACACATTTGGAACTCTCCTGGGGTACCCTCACACATATTATTCCCTCGTTTAGTGGATATTTTCACAAAAAAGTGAAATTTGCAAAAATCCAGAAAATTGGCTGAAAACGACTAAATATCAAGGACTCATTGGGCGAATTGCTCTGGAACTGAAATCGGAACGCTCACTGAGATTTCCCCTATCTGAAAGTCTGATAAATGCCAGAAAAATGACTAAGTCCAAAAAAAAATTTGTTCAACTTTTTTCAATTTTACCCCCGTGGGATATATATTCTACCCACACACATTTGGAACTCTCCTGGGGTACCCTCACACATATTATTCCCTCATTTAGTGGATATTTTCACAAAAAAGTGAAATTTTCAAAAATCCAGAAAATTGGCTGAAAACGACTAAATATCAAGGACTCATTGGGCGAATCGCTCTGGAACTGAAATCGGAAAGCTCACTGACATTTCCCCTATCTGAAAGTGTGATAAATGGCTGAAAAATGACTAAGTCCCCAAAAAATTTTTTTTCAACTTTTTTCAATTTTACCCCGTGGGATATATATTCTACCCACACACATTTGGAACTCTCCTGGGGTACCCTCACACATATTATTCCCTTGTTTAGTGGATATTTTCACAAAAAAGTGAAATTTTCAAAAATCCAGAAAATTGGCTGAAAACGACTAAATATCAAGGACTCATTGGACGAATTGCTCTGGAACTGAAATCGGAACGCTCACTGACATTTCCCCTATCTGAAAGTCTGATAAACGCCGGAAAAATGACTAAGTCCAAAAAAATTTTTTTTTCAACTTTTTTCAATTTTACCACCGTGGGATATATATTCTACCCACACACATTTGGAACTCTCCTGGGGTACCCTCACACATATTATTCCCTCGTTTAGTGGATATTTTCACAAAAAAGTGAAATTTGCAAAAATCCAGAAAATTGGCTGAAAACGACTAAATATCAAGGACTCATTGGGCGAATTGCTCTGGAACTGAAATCGGAACGCTCACTGACATTTCCCCTATCTGAAAGTCTGATAAATGCCAGAAAAATGACTAAGTCCAAAAAAAAATTTGTTCAACTTTTTTCAATTTTACCCCCGTGGGATATATATTCTACCCACACACATTTGGAACTCTCCTGGGGTACCCTCACACATATTATTCCCTCATTTAGTGGATATTTTCACAAAAAAGTGAAATTTTCAAAAATCCAGAAAATTGGCTGAAAATGACTAAATATCAAGGACTCAATGGGCGAATCGCTCTGGAACTGAAATCGGAACGCTCACTGACATTTCCCCTATCTGAAAGTCTGATAAACGGCGGAAAAATGACTAAGTCCAAAAAAAAATTTTGTTCAACTTTTTTCAATTTTACCCCGTGGGATATATATTCTACCCACACACATTTGGAACTCTCCTGGGGTACCCTCACACAAATTATTCCCTCGTTTAGTGGATATTTTCACAAAAAAGTGAAATTTTCAAAAATCCAGAAAATTGGCTGAAAACGACTAAATATCAAGGACTCATTGGACGAATTGCTCTGGAACTGAAATCGGAACGCTCACTGACATTTCCCCTATCTGAAAGTCTGATAAACGCAGGAAAAATGACTAAGTCCAAAAAAAATTTTTTTTAAACTTTTTTCAATTTTACCCCCGTGGGATATATATTTTACCCACACACATTTGGAACTCTCCTGGGGTACATATTATTCCCTCATTTAGTGGATATTTTCACAAAAAAGTGAAATTTTCAAAAATCCAGAAAATTGGCTGAAAACGACTAAATATCAAGGACTCATTGGGCGAATCGCTCTGGAACAGAAATCGGAACGCTCACTGACATTTCCCCTATCTGAAAGTCTGATAAACGGCTGAAAAATGACTAAGTCCCAAAAAAATTTTTTTTCAACTTTTTTCAATTTTACCCCGTGGGATATATATTCTACCCACACACATTTGGAACTCTCCTGGGGTACCCTCACACATATTATTCCCTCGTTTAGTGGATATTTTCACAAAAAAGTGAAATTTTCAAAAATCCAGAAAATTGGCTGAAAATGACTAAATATCACGGACTCAATGGGCGAATCGCTCTGGAACTGAAATCGGAACGCTCACTGACATTTCCCCTATCTGAAAGTCTGATAAACGGCGGAAAAATGACTAAGTCCAAAAAAAATTTTGTTCAACTTTTTTCAATTTTACCCCGTGGGATATATATTCTACCCACACACATTTGGAACTCTCCTGGGGTACCCTCACACAAATTATTCCCTCGTTTAGTGGATATTTTCACAAAAAAGTGAAATTTTCAAAAATCCAGAAAATTGGCTGAAAACGACTAAATATCAAGGACTCATTGGACGAATTGCTCTGGAACTGAAATCGGAACGCTCACTGACATTTCCCCTATCTGAAAGTCTGATAAACGCCGGAAAAATGACAAAGTCCAAAAAAAATTTTTTTGAAACTTTTTTCAATTTTACCCCCGTGGGATATATATTTTACCCACACACATTTGGAACTCTCCTGGGGTACATATTATTCCCTCATTTAGTGGATATTTTCACAAAAAAGTGAAATTTTCAAAAATCCAGAAAATTGGCTGAAAACGACTAAATATCAAGGACTCATTGGGCGAATCGCTCTGGAACTGAAATCGGAACGCTCACTGACATTTCCCCTATCTGAAAGTCTGATAAACGGCTGAAAAATGACTAAGTCCCAAAAAAATTTTTTTTCAACTTTTTTCAATTTTACCCCGTGGGATATATATTCTGCCCACACACATTTGGAACTCTCCTGGGGTACCCTCACACATATTATTCCCTCGTTTAGTGGATATTTTCACAAAAAAGTGAAATTTTCAAAAATCCAGAAAATTGGCTGAAAACGACTAAATATCAAGGACTCATTGGACGAATTGCTCTGGAACTGAAATCGGAACGCTCACTGACATTTCCCCTATCTGAAAGTCTGATAAACGCCGGAAAAATGACTAAGTCCAAAAAAATTTTTTTTTCAACTTTTTTCAATTTTACCCCCGTGGGATATATATTCTACCCACACACATTTGGAACTCTCCTGGGGTACCCTCACACATATTATTCCCTCGTTTAGTGGATATTTTCACAAAAAAGTGAAATTTGCAAAAATCCAGAAAATTGGCTGAAAACGACTAAATATCAAGGACTCATTGGGCGAATTGCTCTGGAACTGAAATCGGAACGCTCACTGACATTTCCCCTATCTGAAAGTCTGATAAATGCCTGAAAAATGACTAAGTCCAAAAAAAAATTTGTTCAACTTTTTTCAATTTTACCCCCGTGGGATATATATTCTACCCACACACATTTGGAACTCTCCTGGGGTACCCTCACACATATTATTCCCTCATTTAGTGGATATTTTCACAAAAAAGTGAAATTTTCAAAAATCCAGAAAATTGGCTGAAAACGACTAAATATCAAGGACTCATTGGGCGAATCGCTCTGGAACTGAAATCGGAACGCTCACTGACATTTCCCCTATCTGAAAGTCTGATAAACGGCTGAAAAATGACTAAGTCCCAAAAAAATTTTTTTTCAACTTTTTTCAATTTTACCCCGTGGGATATATATTCTACCCACACACATTTGGAACTCTCCTGGGGTACCCTCACACAAATTATTCCCTCGTTTAGTGGATATTTTCACAAAAAAGTGAAATTTTCAAAAATCCAGAAAATTGGCTGAAAACGACTAAATATCAAGGACTCATTGGACGAATTGCTCTGGAACTGAAATCGGAACGCTCACTGACATTTCCCCTATCTGAAAGTCTGATAAACGCCGGAAAAATGACTAAGTCCAAAAAAAATTTTTTTTAAACTTTTTTCAATTTTACCCCCGTGGGATATATATTTTACCCACACACATTTGGAACTCTCCTGGGGTACATATTATTCCCTCATTTAGTGGATATTTTCACAAAAAAGTGAAATTTTCAAAAATCCAGAAAATTGGCTGAAAATGACTAAATATCAAGGACTCATTGGGCGAATCGCTCTGGAACTGAAATCGGAACGCTCACTGACATTTCCCCTATCTGAAAGTCTGATAAACGGCTGAAAAATGACTAAGTCCCAAAAAAATTTTTTTTCAACTTTTTTCAATTTTACCCCGTGGGATATATATTCTACCCACACACATTTGGAACTCTCCTGGGGTACCCTCACACAAATTATTCCCTCGTTTAGTGGATATTTTCACAAAAAAGTGAAATTTTCAAAAATTCAGAAAATTGGCTGAAAATGACTAAATATCAAGGACTCATTGAGCGAATCGTTCTGGAACTGAAATCGGAACGCTCACTGACATTTCCCCTATCTGAAAGTCTGATGAACGCCGGAAAAATAACTAAGTCCAAAAAAAATTTTTTTTTAAACTTTTTTCAATTTTACCCCCGTGGGATATATATTTTACCCACACACATTTGGAACTCTCCTGGGGTACATATTATTCCCTCATTTAGTGGATATTTTCACAAAAAAGTGAAATTTTCAAAAATCCAGAAAATTGGCTGAAAACGACTAAATATCAAGGACTCATTGGGCGAATCGCTCTGGAACTGAATTCGGAACGCTCACTGACATTTCCCCTATCTGAAAGTCTGATAAACGGCTGAAAAATGACTAAGTCCCAAAAAAATTTTTTTTCAACTTTTTTCAATTTTACCCCGTGGGATATATATTCTACCCACACACATTTGGAACTCTCCTGGGGTACCCTCACACATATTATTCCCTCGTTTAGTGGATATTTTCACAAAAAAGTGAAATTTTCAAAAATCCAGAAAATTGGCTGAAAACGACTAAATATCAAGGACTCATTGGACGAATTGCTCTGGAACTGAAATCGGAACGCTCACTGACATTTCCCCTATCTGAAAGTCTGATAAACGCCGGAAAAATGACTAAGTCCAAAAAAATTTTTTTTTCAACTTTTTTCAATTTTACCCCCGTGGGATATATATTCTACCCACACACATTTGGAACTCTCCTGGGGTACCCTCACACATATTATTCCCTCGTTTAGTGGATATTTTCACAAAAAAGTGAAATTTGCAAAAATCCAGAAAATTGGCTGAAAACGACTAAATATCAAGGACTCATTGGGCGAATTGCTCTGGAACTGAAATCGGAACGCTCACTGACATTTCCCCTATCTGAACGTCTGATAAATGCCAGAAAAATGACTAAGTCCAAAAAAAAATTTGTTCAACTTTTTTCAATTTTACCCCCGTGGGATATATATTCTACCCACACACATTTGGAACTCTCCTGGGGTACCCTCACACATATTATTCCCTCATTTAGTGGATATTTTCACAAAAAAGTGAAATTTTCAAAAATCCAGAAAATTGGCTGAAAACGACTAAATATCAAGGACTCATTGGGCGAATCGCTCTGGAACTGAAATCGGAACGCTCACTGACATTTCCCCTATCTGAAAGTCTGATAAACGGCTGAAAAATGACTAAGTCCCAAAAAAAATTTTTTTCAACTTTTTTCAATTTTACCCCGTGGGATATATATTCTACCCACACACATTTGGAACTCTCCTGGGGTACACTCACACATATTATTCCCTCGTTTAGTGGATATTTTCACAAAAAAGTGAAATTTTCAAAAATCCAGAAAATTGGCTGAAAACGACTAAATATCAAGGACTCATTGGACGAATTGCTCTGGAACTGAAATCGGAACGCTCACTGACATTTCCCCTATCTGAAAGTCTGATAAACGCCGGAAAAATGACTAAGTCCAAAAAAATTTTTTTTTCAACTTTTTTCAATTTTACCACCGTGGGATATATATTCTACCCACACACATTTGGAACTCTCCTGGGGTACCCTCACACATATTATTCCCTCATTTAGTGGATATTTTCACAAAAAAGTGAAATTTTCAAAAATCCAGAAAATTGGCTGAAAACGACTAAATATCAAGGACTCATTGGGCGAATCGCTCTGGAACTGAAATCGGAACGCTCACTGACATTTCCCCTATCTGAAAGTCTGATAAACGGCTGAAATATGACTAAGTCCCAAAAAAAATTTTTTTCAACTTTTTTCAATTTTACCCCGTGGGATATATATTCTACCCACACACATTTGGAACTCTCCTGGGGTACACTCACACATATTATTCCCTCGTTTAGTGGATATTTTCACAAAAAAGTGAAATTTTCAAAAATCCAGAAAATTGGCTGAAAACGACTAAATATCAAGGACTCATTGGACGAATTGCTCTGGAACTGAAATCGGAACGCTCACTGACATTTCCCCTATCTGAAAGTCTGATAAACGCCGGAAAAATGACTAAGTCCAAAAAAATTTTTTTTTCAACTTTTTTCAATTTTACCACCGTGGGATATATATTCTACCCACACACATTTGGAACTCTCCTGGGGTACCCTCACACATATTATTCCCTCATTTAGTGGATATTTTCACAAAAAAGTGAAATTTTCAAAAATCCAGAAAATTGGCTGAAAATGACTAAATATCAAGGACTCAATGGGCGAATCGCTCTGGAACTGAAATCGGAACGCTCACTGACATTTCCCCTATCTGAAAGTCTGATAAACGGCGGAAAAATGACTAAGTCCAAAAAAAATTTGTTCAACTTTTTTCAATTTTACCCCGTGGGATATATATTCTACCCACACATATTTGGAACTCTCCTGGGGTACCCTCACACAAATTATTCCCTCGTTTAGTGGATATTTTCACAAAAAAGTGAAATTTTCAAAAATCCAGAAAATTGGCTGAAAACGACTAAATATCAAGGACTCATTGGGCGAATTGCTCTGGAACTGAAATCGGAACGCTCACTGACATTTCCCCTATCTGAAAGTCTGATAAACGCCGGAAAAATGAGTAAGTCCAAAAAAAATTTTTTTTAAACTTTTTTCAATTTTACCCCGTGGGATATATATTCTACCCACACACATTTGGAACTCTCCTGGGGTACCCTCACACATATTATTCCCTCATTTAGTGGATATTTTCACAAAAAAGTGAAATTTTCAAAAATCCAGAAAATTGGCTGAAAACGACTAAATATCAAGGACTCATTGGGCGAATCGCTCTGGAACAGAAATCGGAACGCTCACTGACATTTCCCCTATCTGAAAGTCTGATAAACGGCTGAAAAATGACTAAGTCCCAAAAAAATTTTTTTTCAACTTTTTTCAATTTTACCCCGTGGGATATATATTCTACCCACACACATTTGGAACTCTCCTGGGGTACCCTCACACAAATTATTCCCTCGTTTAGTGGATATTTTCACAAAAAAGTGAAATTTTCAAAAATCCAGAAAATTGGCTGAAAACGACTAAATATCAAGGACTCATTGGACGAATTGCTCTGGAACTGAAATCGGAACGCTCACTGACATTTCCCCTATCTGAAAGTCTGATAAACGCCGGAAAAATGATTAAGTCCAAAAAAATTTTTTTTTAAACTTTTTTCAATTTTACCCCCGTGGGATATATATTTTACCACACACATTTGGAACTCTCCTGGGGTACATATTATTCCCTCATTTAGTGGATATTTTCACAAAAAAGTGAAATTTTCAAAAATCCAGAAAATTGGCTGAAAACGACTAAATATCAAGGACTCATTGGGCGAATCGCTCTGGAACTGAAATCGGAACGCTCACTCACATTTCCCCTATCTGAAAGTCTGATAAACGGCTGAAAAATGACTAAGTCCCAAAAAAATTTTTTTTCAACTTTTTTCAATTTTACCCCGTGGGATATATATTCTACCCACACACATTTGGAACTCTCCTGGGGTACCCTCACACATATTATTCCCTCGTTTAGTGGATATTTTCACAAAAAAGTGAAATTTTCAAAAATCCAGAAAATTGGCTGAAAACGACTAAATATCAAGGACTCATTGGGCAAATTGCTCTGGAACTGAAATCGGAACGCTCACTGACATTTCCCCTATCTGAAAGTCTGATAAATGCCAGAAAAATGACTAAGTCCAAAAAAAAATTTGTTCAACTTTTTTCAATTTTACCCCCGTGGGATATATATTCTACCCACACACATTTGGAACTCTCCTGGGGTACCCTCACACATATTATTCCCTCATTTAGTGGATATTTTCACAAAAAAGTGAAATTTTCAAAAATCCAGAAAATTGGCTGAAAACGACTAAATATCAAGGACTCATTGGGCGAATCGCTCTGGAACTGAAATCGGAACGCTCACTGACATTTCCCCTATCTGAAAGTCTGATAAACGGCTGAAAAATGACTAAGTCCCAAAAAAAATTTTTTTCAACTTTTTTCAATTTTACCCCGTGGGATATATATTCTACCCACACACATTTGGAACTCTCCTGGGGTACACTCACACATATTATTCCCTCGTTTAGTGGATATTTTCACAAAAAAGTGACATTTTCAAAAATCCAGAAAATTGGCTGAAAACGACTAAATATCAAGGACTCATTGGACGAATTGCTCTGGAACTGAAATCGGAACGCTCACTGACATTTCCCCTATCTGAAAGTCTGATAAACGCCGGAAAAATGACTAAGTCCAAAAAAATTTTTTTTTCAACTTTTTTCAATTTTACCACCGTGGGATATATATTCTACCCACACACATTTGGAACTCTCCTGGGGTACCCTCACACATATTATTCCCTCGTTTAGTGGATATTTTCACAAAAAAGTGAAATTTGCAAAAATCCAGAAAATTGGCTGAAAACGACTAAATATCAAGGACTCATTGGGCGAATTGCTCTGGAACTGAAATCGGAACGCTCACTGACATTTCCCCTATCTGAAAGTCTGATAAATGCCAGAAAAATGACTAAGTCCAAAAAAAAATTTGTTCAACTTTTTTCAATTTTACCCCCGTGGGATATATATTCTACCCACACACATTTGGAACTCTCCTAGGGTACCCTCACACATATTATTCCCTCATTTAGTGGATATTTTCACAAAAAAGTGAAATTTTCAAAAATCCAGAAAATTGGCTGAAAATGACTAAATATCAAGGACTCATTGGACGAATTGCTCTGGAACTGAAATCGGAACGCTCACTGACATTTCCCCTATCTGAAAGTCTGATAAACGCCGGAAAAATGACTAAGTCCAAAAAAAATTTTTTTTAAACTTTTTTCAATTTTACCCCCATGGGATATATATTTTACCCACACACATTTGGAACTCTCCTGGGGTACATATTATTCCCTCATTTAGTGGATATTTTCACAAAAAAGTGAAATTTTCAAAAATCCAGAAAATTGGCTGAAAACGACTAAATATCAAGGACTCATTGGGCGAATCGCTCTGGAACAGAAATCGGAACGCTCACTGACATTTCCCCTATCTGAAAGTCTGATAAACGGCTGAAAAATGACTAAGTCCCAAAAAAATTTTTTTTCAACTTTTTTCAATTTTACCCCGTGGGATCTATATTCTACCCACACACATTTGGAACTCTCCTGGGGTACCCTCACACAAATTATTCCCTCGTTTAGTGGATATTTTCACAAAAAAGTGAAATTTTCAAAAATCCAGAAAATTGGCTGAAAACGACTAAATATCAAGGACTCATTGGACGAATTGCTCTGGAACTGAAATCGGAACGCTCACTGACATTTCCCCTATCTGAAAGTCTGATAAACGCCGGAAAAATGATTAAGTCCAAAAAAATTTTTTTTTAAACTTTTTTCAATTTTACCCCCGTGGGATATATATTTTACCCACACACATTTGGAACTCTCCTGGGGTACATATTATTCCCTCATTTAGTGGATATTTTCACAAAAAAGTGAAATTTTCAAAAATCCAGAAAATTGGCTGAAAACGACTAAATATCAAGGACTCATTGGGCGAATCGCTCTGGAACTGAAATCGGAACGCTCACTCACATTTCCCCTATCTGAAAGTCTGATAAACGGCTGAAAAATGACTAAGTCCCAAAAAAATTTTTTTTCAACTTTTTTCAATTTTACCCCGTGGGATATATATTCTACCCACACACATTTGGAACTCTCCTGGGGTACCCTCACACATATTATTCCCTCGTTTAGTGGATATTTTCACAAAAAAGTGAAATTTTCAAAAATCCAGAAAATTGGCTGAAAACGACTAAATATCAAGGACTCATTGGACGAATTGCTCTGGAACTGAAATCGGAACGCTCACTGACATTTCCCCTATCTGAAAGTCTGATAAACGCCGGAAAAATGACTGAGTCCAAAAAAATTTTTTTTTCAACTTTTTTCAATTTTACCCCCGTGGGATATATATTCTACCCACACACATTTGGAACTCTCCTGGGGTACCCTCACACATATTATTCCCTCGTTTAGTGGATATTTTCACAAAAAAGTGAAATTTGCAAAAATCCAGAAAATTGGCTGAAAACGACTAAATATCAAGGACTCATTGGGCAAATTGCTCTGGAACTGAAATCGGAACGCTCACTGACATTTCCCCTATCTGAAAGTCTGATAAATGCCAGAAAAATGACTAAGTCCAAAAAAAAATTTGTTCAACTTTTTTCAATTTTACCCCCGTGGGATATATATTCTACCCACACACATTTGGAACTCTCCTGGGGTACCCTCACACATATTATTCCCTCATTTAGTGGATATTTTCACAAAAAAGTGAAATTTTCAAAAATCCAGAAAATTGGCTGAAAACGACTAAATATCAAGGACTCATTGGGCGAATCGCTCTGGAACTGAAATCGGAACGCTCACTGACATTTCCCCTATCTGAAAGTCTGATAAACGGCTGAAAAATGACTAAGTCCCAAAAAAATTTTTTTTCAACTTTTTTCAATTTTACCCCGTGGGATATATATTCTACCCACACACATTTGGAACTCTCCTGGGGTACACTCACACATATTATTCCCTCGTTTAGTGGATATTTTCACAAAAAAGTGAAATTTTCAAAAATCCAGAAAATTGGCTGAAAACGACTAAATATCAAGGACTCATTGGACGAATTGCTCTGGAACTGAAATCGGAACGCTCACTGACATTTCCCCTATCTGAAAGTCTGATAAACGCCGGAAAAATGACTAAGTCCAAAAAAATTTTTTTTTCAACTTTTTTCAATTTTACCACCGTGGGATATATATTCTACCCACACACATTTGGAACTCTCCTGGGGTACCCTCACACATATTATTCCCTCGTTTAGTGGATATTTTCACAAAAAAGTGAAATTTGCAAAAATCCAGAAAATTGGCTGAAAACGACTAAATATCAAGGACTCATTGGGCGAATTGCTCTGGAACTGAAATCGGAACGCTCACTGACATTTCCCCTATCTGAAAGTCTGATAAATGCCAGAAAAATGACTAAGTCCAAAAAAAAATTTGTTCAACTTTTTTCAATTTTACCCCCGTGGGATATATATTCTACCCACACACATTTGGAACTCTCCTGGGGTACCCTCACACATATTATTCCCTCATTTAGTGGATATTTTCACAAAAAAGTGAAATTTTCAAAAATCCAGAAAATTGGCTGAAAATGACTAAATATCAAGGACTCAATGGGCGAATCGCTCTGGAACTGAAATCGGAACGTTCACTGACATTTCCCCTATCTGAAAGTCTGATAAACGGCGGAAAAATGACTAAGTCCAAAAAAAATTTTGTTCAACTTTTTTCAATTTTACCCCGTGGGATATATATTCTACCCACACACATTTGGAACTCTCCTGGGGTACATATTAATCCCTCATTTAGTGGATATTTTCACAAAAAAGTGAAATTTTCAAAAATCCAGAAAATTGGCTGAAAACGACTAACTATCAAGGACTCATTGGGCGAATCGCTCTGGAACAGAAATCGGAATGCTCACTGACATTTCCCCTATCTGAAAGTCTGATAAACGGCTGAAAAATGACTAATTCCCAAAAAAAATTTTTTTCAACTTTTTTCAATTTTACCCCGTGGGATATATATTCTACCCACACACATTTGGAACTCTCCTGGGGTACCCTCACACATATTATTCCCTCGTTTAGTGGATATTTTCACAAAAAAGTGAAATTTGCAAAAATCCAGAAAATTGGCTGAAAACGACTAAATATCAAGGACTCATTGGGCGAATTGCTCTGGAACTGAAATCGGAACGCTCACTGACATTTCCCCTATCTGAAAGTCTGATAAATGCCAGAAAAATGACTAAGTCCAAAAAAAAATTTGTTCAACTTTTTTCAATTTTACCCCCGTGGGATATATATTCTACCCACACACATTTGGAACTCTCCTGGGGTACCCTCACACATATTATTCCCTCATTTAGTGGATATTTTCACAAAAAAGTGAAATTTTCAAAAATCCAGAAAATTGGCTGAAAACGACTAAATATCAAGGACTCATTGGGCGAATCGCTCTGGAACTGAAATCGGAACGCTCACTGACATTTCCCCTATCTGAAAGTCTGATAAACGGCTGAAAAATGACTAAGTCCCAAAAAAATTTTTTTTCAACTTTTTTCAATTTTACCCCGTGGGATATATATTCTACCCACACACATTTGGAACTCTCCTGGGGTACCCTCACACATATTATTCCCTCATTTAGTGGATATTTTCACAAAAAAGTGAAATTTTCAAAAATTCAGAAAATTGGCTGAAAATGACTAAATATCAAGGACTCATTGAGCGAATCGTTCTGGAGCTGAAATCGGAACGCTCACTGACAGTTCCCCTATCTGAAAGTCTGATAAACGCCGGAAAAATGACTAAGTCCAAAAAAAAATTTGTTCAACTTTTTTCAATTTTACCCCCGTGGGATATATATTCTACCCACACACATTTGGAACTCTCCTGGGGTACCCTCACACATATTATTCCCTCATTTAGTGGATATTTTCACAAAAAAGTGAAATTTTCAAAAATCCAGAAAATTGGCTGAAAATGACTAAATATCAAGGACTCAATGGGCGAATCGCTCTGGAACTGAAATCGGAACGCTCACTGACATTTCCCCTATCTGAAAGTCTGATAAACGCCAAAAGACTAAGTCCAAAAAAAATTTTTTTTCAACTTTTTTCAATTTTACCCCGTGGGATATATATTCTACCCACACACATTTGGAACTCTCCTGGGGTACCCTCACACATATTATTCCCTCGTTTAGTGGATATTTTCACAAAAAAAGTGAAATTTTCAAAAATCCAGAAAATTGGCTGAAAACGACTAAATATCAAGGACTCATTGGACGAATTGCTCTGGAACTGAAATCGGAACGCTCACTGACACTTCCCCTATCTGAAAGTCTGATAAACGCCGGAAAAATGACTAAGTCCAAAAAAATTTTTTTTTCAACTTTTTTCAATTTTACCCCCGTGGGATATATATTCTACCCACACACATTTGGAACTCTCCTGGGGTACCCTCACACATATTATTCCCTCGTTTAGTGGATATTTTCACAAAAAAGTGAAATTTGCAAAAATCCAGAAAATTGGCTGAAAACGACTAAATATCAAGGACTCATTGGGCGAATTGCTCTGGAACTGAAATCGGAACGCTCACTGACATTTCCCCTATCTGAAAGTCTGATAAATGCCAGAAAAATGACTAAGTCCAAAAAAAAATTTGTTCAACTTTTTTCAATTTTACCCCCGTGGGATATATATTCTACCCACACACATTTGGAACTCTCCTGGGGTACCCTCACACATATTATTCCCTCATTTAGTGGATATTTTCACAAAAAAGTGAAATTTTCAAAAATCCAGAAAATTGGCTGAAAATGACTAAATATCAAGGACTCAATGGGCGAATCGCTCTGGAACTGAAATCGGAACGCTCACTGACATTTCCCCTATCTGAAAGTCTGATAAACGCCGGAAAAATAACTAAGTCCAAAAAAAATTTTTTTTTAAACTTTTTTCAATTTTACCCCCGTGGGATATATATTTTACCCACACACATTTGGAACTCTCCTGGGGTACATATTATTCCCTCATTTAGTGGATATTTTCACAAAAAAGTGAAATTTTCAAAAATCCAGAAAATTGGCTGAAAACGACTAAATATCAAGGACTCATTGGGCGAATCGCTCTGGAACTGAAATCGGAACACGCTCACTGACAATTCCCCTATCTGAAAGTCTGATAAACGGCTGAAAAATGACTAAGTCCCAAAAAAATTTTTTTTCAACTTTTTTCAATTTTACCCCGTGGGATATATATTCTACCCACACACATTTGGAACGCTCCTGGGGTACCCTCACACATATTATTCCCTCGTTTAGTGGATATTTTCACAAAAAAGTGAAATTTTCAAAAATCCAGAAAATTGGCTGAAAACGACTAAATATCAAGGACTCATTGGGCGAATTGCTCTGGAACTGAAATCGGAACGCTCACTGACATTTCCCCTATCTGAAAGTCTGATAAATGCCAGAAAAATGACTAAGTCCAAAAAAAAATTTGTTCAACTTTTTTCAATTTTACCCCCGTGGGATATATATTCTACCCACACACATTTGGAACTCTCCTGGGGTACCCTCACACTTATTATTCCCTCATTTAGTGGATATTTTCACAAAAAAGTGAAATTTTCAAAAATCCAGAAAATTGGCTGAAAATGACTAAATATCAAGGACTCATTGGGCGAATCGCTCTGGAACTGAAATAGGAACGCTCACTGACATTTCCCCTATCTGAAAGTCTGATAAACGCCAAAAGACTAAGTCCAAAAAAAATTTTTTTTCAACTTTTTTCAATTTTACCCCGTGGGATATATATTCTACCCACACACATTTGGAACTCTCCTGGGGTACATATTATTCCCTCATTTAGTGGATATTTTCACAAAAAAGTGAAATTTTCAAAAATCCAGAAAATTGGCTGAAAACGACTAAATATCAAGGACTCATTGGGCGAATCGCTCTGGAACTGAAATCGGAACACGCTCACTGACATTTCCCCTATCTGAAAGTCTGATAAACGGCTGAAAAATGACTAAGTCCCAAAAAAAATTTTTTTCAACTTTTTTCAATTTTACCCCGTGGGATATATATTCTACCCACACACATTTGGAACTCTCCTGGGGTACCCTCACACATATTATTCCCTCGTTTAGTGGATATTTTCACAAAAAAGTGAAATTTTCAAAAATCCAGAAAATTGGCTGAAAACGACTAAATATCAAGGACTCATTGGGCGAATTGCTCTGGAACTGAAATCGGAACGCTCACTGACATTTCCCCTATCTGAAAGTCTGATAAATGCCAGAAAAATGACTAAGTCCAAAAAAAAATTTGTTCAACTTTTTTCAATTTTACCCCCGTGGGATATATATTCTACCCACACACATTTGGAACTCTCCTGGGGTACCCTCACACATATTATTCCCTCGTTTAGTGGATATTTTCACAAAAAAGTGAAATTTTCAAAAATCCAGAAAATTGGCTGAAAACGACTAAATATCATGGACTCAGTGGGCGAATTGCTCTGGAACTGAAATCGGAACGCTCACTGACATTTCCCCTATCTGAAAGTCTGATAAACGCCGGAAAAATGACTAAGTCCAAAAAAAATTTTTTTTAAACTTTTTTCAATTTTACCCCGTGGGATATATATTCTACCCACACACATTTGGAACTCTCCTGGGGTACCCTCACACATATTATTCCCTCATTTAGTGGATATTTTCACAAAAAAGTGAAATTTTCAAAAATCCAGAAAATTGGCTGAAAATGACTAAATATCAAGGACTCATTGGGCGAATCGCTCTGGAACTGAAATCGGAACGCTCACTGACATTTCCCCTATCTGAAAGTCTGATAAACGGCGGAAAAATGACTAAGTCCAAAAAAAAATTTGTTCAACTTTTTTCAATTTTATCCCCGTGGGATATATATTCTACCCACACACATTTAGAACTCTCCTGGGGTACCCTCACACATATTATTCCCTCATTTAGTGGATATTTTCACAAAAAAGTGAAATTTTCAAAAATCCAGAAAATTGGCTGAAAATGACTAAATATCAAGGACTCAATGGGCGAATCGCTCTGGAACTGAAATCGGAACGCTCACTGACATTTCCCCTATCTGAAAGTCTGATAAACGGCGGAAAAATGACTAAGTCCAAAAAAAATTTGTTCAACTTTTTTCAATTTTACCCCGTGGGATATATATTCTACCCACACACATTTGGAACTCTCCTGGGGTACCCTCACACAAATTATTCCCTCGTTTAGTGGATATTTTCACAAAAAAGTGAAATTTTCAAAAATCCAGAAAATTGGCTGAAAACGACTAAATATCAAGGACTCATTGGGCGAATTGCTCTGGAACTGAAATCGGAACGCTCACTGACATTTCCCCTATCTGAAAGTCTGATAAACGCCGGAAAAATGACTAAGTCCAAAAAAAATTTTTTTTAAACTTTTTTCAATTTTACCCCGTGGGATATATATTCTACCCACACACATTTGGAACTCTCCTGGGGTACCCTCACACATATTATTCCCTCATTTAGTGGATATTTTCACAAAAAAGTGAAATTTTCAAAAATTCAGAAAATTGGCTGAAAATGACTAAATATCAAGGACTCATTGAGCGAATCGTTCTGGAACTGAAATCGGAACGCTCACTGACATTTCCCCTATCTGAAAGTCTGATGAACGCCGGAAAAATAACTAAGTCCAAAAAAAATTTTTTTTTAAACTTTTTTCAATTTTACCCCCGTGGGATATATATTTTACCCACACACATTTGGAAGTCTCCTGGGGTTCATATTATTCCCTCATTTAGTGGATATTTTCACAAAAAAGTGAAATTTTCAAAAATCCAGAAAATTGGCTGAAAACGACTAAATATCAAGGACTCATTGGGCGAATCGCTCTGGAACTGAAATCGGAACACGCTCACTGACATTTCCCCTATCTGAAAGTCTGATAAACGGCTGAAAAATGACTAAGTCCCAAAAAAATTTTTTTTCAACTTTTTTCAATTTTACCCCGTGGGATATATATTCTACCCACACACATTTGGAACTCTCCTGGGGTACCCTCACACATATTATTCCCTCGTTTAGTGGATATTTTCACAAAAAAGTGAAATTTTCAAAAATCCAGAAAATTGGCTGAAAACGACTAGATATCAAGGACTCATTGGGCGAATTGCTCTGGAACTGAAATCGGAACGCTCACTGACATTTCCCCTATCTGAAAGTCTGATAAATGCCAGAAAAATGACTAAGTCCAAAAAAAAATTTGTTCAACTTTTTTCAATTTTACCCCCGTGGGATATATATTCTACCCACACACATTTGGAACTCTCCTGGGGTACCCTCACACATATTATTCCCTCGTTTAGTGGATATTTTCACAAAAAAGTGAAATTTTCAAAAATCCAGAAAATTGGCTGAAAACGACTAAATATCAAGGACTCAGTGGGCGAATTGCTCTGGAACTGAAATCGGAACGCTCACTGACATTTCCCCTATCTGAAAGTCTGATAAACGCCGGAAAAATGACTAAGTCCAAAAAAAATTTTTTTTAAACTTTTTTCAATTTTACCCCGTGGGATATATATTCTACCCACACACATTTGGAACTCTCCTGGGGTACCCTCACACATATTATTCCCTCATTTAGTGGATATTTTCACAAAAAAGTGAAATTTTCAAAAATTCAGAAAATTGGCTGAAAATGACTAAATATCAAGGACTCATTGAGCGAATCGCTCTGGAACTGAAATCGGAACGCTCACTGACAGTTCCCCTATCTGAAAGTCTGATAAACGCCGGAAAAATGACTAAGTCCAAAAAAAAATTTGTTCAACTTTTTTCAATTTTACCCCCGTGGGATATATATTCTACCAACACACATTTGGAACTCTCCTGGGGTACCCTCACACATATTATTCCCTCATTTAGTGGATATTTTCACAAAAAAGTGAAATTTTCAAAAATCCAGAAAATTGTCTGAAAAAGACTAAATATCAAGGACTCAATGGGCGAATCGCTCTGGAACTGAAATCGGAACGCTCACTGACATTTCCCCTATCTGAAAGTCTGATAAACGCCAAAAGACTAAGTCCAAAAAAAATTTTTTTTCAACTTTTTTCAATTTTACCCCGTGGGATATATATTCTACCCACACACATTTGGAACTCTCCTGGGGTACCCTCACACATATTATTCCCTCATTTAGTGGATATTTTCACAAAAAAGTGAAATTTTCAAAAATCCAGAAAATTGGCTGAAAATGACTAAATATCAAGGACTCATTGGGCGAATCGCTCTGGAACTGAAATCGGAACGCTCACTGACATTTCCCCTATCTGAAAGTCTGATAAACGCCGGAAAAATGACTAAGTCCAAAAAAAAATTTGTTCAACTTTTTTCAATTTTATCCCCGTGGGATATATATTCTACCCACACACATTTAGAACTCTCCTGGGGTACCCTCACACATATTATTCCCTCATTTAGTGGATATTTTCACAAAAAAGTGAAATTTTCAAAAATCCAGAAAATTGGCTGAAAATGACTAAATATCAAGGACTTAATGGGCGAATCGCTCTGGAACTGAAATCGGAACTCTCACTGACATTTCCCCTATCTGAAAGTCTGATAAACGCCGGAAAAATGACTAAGTCCAAAAAAAAATTTGTTCAACTTTTTTCAATTTTACCCCCGTGGGATATATATTCTACCCACACACATTTGGAACTCTCCTGTGGTACCCTCACACATATTATTCCCTCATTTAGTGGATATTTTCACAAAAAAGTGAAATTTTCAAAAATCCAGAAAATTGGCTGAAAATGACTAAATATCAAGGACTCAATGGGCGAATCGCTCTGGAACTGAAATCGGAACGCTCACTGACATTTCCCCTATCTGAAAGTCTGATAAACGCCGGAAAAATAACTAAGTCCAAAAAAAATTTTTTTTTAAACTTTTTTCAATTTTACCCCCGTGGGATATATATTTTACCCACACACATTTGGAACTCTCCTGGGGTACATATTATTCCCTCATTTAGTGGATATTTTCACAAAAAAGTGAAATTTTCAAAAATCCAGAAAATTGGCTGAAAACGACTAAATATCAAGGACTCATTGGGCGAATCGCTCTGGAACTGAAATCGGAACACGCTCACTGACAATTCCCCTATCTGAAAGTCTGATAAACGGCTGAAAAATGACTAAGTCCCAAAAAAATTTTTTTTCAACTTTTTTCAATTTTACCCCGTGGGATATATATTCTACCCACACACATTTGGAACGCTCCTGGGGTACCCTCACACATATTATTCCCTCGTTTAGTGGATATTTTCACAAAAAAGTGAAATTTTCAAAAATCCAGAAAATTGGCTGAAAACGACTAAATATCAAGGACTCATTGGGCGAATTGCTCTGGAACTGAAATCGGAACGCTCACTGACATTTCCCCTATCTGAAAGTCTGATAAATGCCAGAAAAATGACTAAGTCCAAAAAAAAATTTGTTCAACTTTTTTCAATTTTACCCCCGTGGGATATATATTCTACCCACACACATTTGGAACTCTCCTGGGGTACCCTCACACTTATTATTCCCTCATTTAGTGGATATTTTCACAAAAAAGTGAAATTTTCAAAAATCCAGAAAATTGGCTGAAAATGACTAAATATCAAGGACTCATTGGGCGAATCGCTCTGGAACTGAAATAGGAACGCTCACTGACATTTCCCCTATCTGAAAGTCTGATAAACGCCAAAAGACTAAGTCCAAAAAAAATTTTTTTTCAACTTTTTTCAATTTTACCCCGTGGGATATATATTCTACCCACACACATTTGGAACTCTCCTGGGGTACCCTCACACATATTATTCCCTCGTTTAGTGGATATTTTCACAAAAAAGTGAAATTTTCAAAAATCCAGAAAATTGGCTGAAAACGACTAAATATCAAGGACTCATTGGACGAATTGCTCTGGAACTGAAATCGGAACGCTCACTGACATTTCCCCTATCTGAAAGTCTGATAAACGCCGGAAAAATGACTAAGTCCAAAAAAATTTTTTTTTCAACTTTTTTCAATTTTACCCCCGTGGGATATATATTCTACCCACACACATTTGGAACTCTCCTGGGGTACCCTCACACATATTATTCCCTCGTTTAGTGGATATTTTCACAAAAAAGTGAAATTTGCAAAAATACAGAAAATTGGCTGAAAACGACTAAATATCAAGGACTCATTGGGCGAATTGCTCTGGAACTGAAATCGGAACGCTCACTGACATTTCCCCTATCTGAAAGTCTGATAAATGCCAGAAAAATGACTAAGTCCAAAAAAAAATTTGTTCAACTTTTTTCAATTTTACCCCCGTGGGATATATATTCTACCCACACACATTTGGAACTCTCCTGGGGTACCCTCACACATATTATTCCCTCATTTAGTGGATATTTTCACAAAAAAGTGAAATTTTCAAAAATCCAGAAAATTGGCTGAAAATGACTAAATATCAAGGACTCAATGGGCGAATCGCTCTGGAACTGAAATCGGAACGCTCACTGACATTTCCCCTATCTTAAAGTCTGATAAACGCCGGAAAAATAACTAAGTCCAAAAAAAATTTTTTTTTAAACTTTTTTCAATTTTACCCCCGTGGGATATATATTTTACCCACACACATTTGGAACTCTCCTGGGGTACATATTATTCCCTCATTTAGTGGATATTTTCACAAAAAAGTGAAATTTTCAAAAATCCAGAAAATTGGCTGAAAACGACTAAATATCAAGGACTCATTGGGCGAATCGCTCTGGAACTGAAATCGGAACACGCTCACTGACATTTCCCCTATCTGAAAGTCTGATAAACGGCTGAAAAATGACTAAGTCCCAAAAAAATTTTTTTTCAACTTTTTTCAATTTTACCCCGTGGGATATATATTCTACCCACACACATTTGGAACTCTCCTGGGGTACCCTCACACATATTATTCCCTCGTTTAGTGGATATTTTCACAAAAAAGTGAAATTTTCAAAAATCCAGAAAATTGGCTGAAAACGACTAAATATCAAGGACTCATTGGGCGAATTGCTCTGGAACTGAAATCGGAACGCTCACTGACATTTCCCCTATCTGAAAGTCTGATAAATGCCAGAAAAATGACTAAGTCCAAAAAAAAATTTGTTCAACTTTTTTCAATTTTACCCCCGTGGGATATATATTCTACCCACACACATTTGGAACTCTCCTGGGGTACCCTCACACATATTATTCCCTCGTTTAGTGGATATTTTCACAAAAAAGTGAAATTTTCAAAAATCCAGAAAATTGGCTGAAAACGACTAAATATCATGGACTCAGTGGGCGAATTGCTCTGGAACTGAAATCGGAACGCTCACTGACATTTCCCCTATCTGAAAGTCTGATAAACGCCGGAAAAATGACTAAGTCCAAAAAAAATTTTTTTTAAACTTTTTTCAATTTTACCCCGTGGGATATATATTCTACCCACACACATTTGGAACTCTCCTGGGGTACCCTCACACATATTATTCCCTCATTTAGTGGATATTTTCACAAAAAAGTGAAATTTTCAAAAATTCAGAAAATTGGCTGAAAATGACTAAATATCAAGGACTCATTGAGCGAATCGTTCTGGAACTGAAATCGGAACGCTCACTGACAGTTCCCCTATCTGAAAGTCTGATAAACGCCGGAAAAATGACTAAGTCCAAAAAAAAATTTGTTCAACTTTTTTCAATTTTACCCCCGTGGGATATATATTCTACCCACACACATTTGGAACTCTCCTGGGGTACCCTCACACATATTATTCCCTCATTTAGTGGATATTTTCACAAAAAAGTGAAATTTTCAAAAATCCAGAAAATTGGCTGAAAATGACTAAATATCAAGGACTCAATGGGCGAATCGCTCTGGAACTGAAATCGGAACGCTCACTGACATTTCCCCTATCTGAAAGTCTGATAAACGCCAAAAGACTAAGTCCAAAAAAAATTTTTTTTCAACTTTTTTCAATTTTACCCCGTGGGATATATATTCTACCCACACACATTTGGAACTCTCCTGGGGTACCCTCACACATATTATTCCCTCATTTAGTGGATATTTTCACAAAAAAGTGAAATTTTCAAAAATCCAGAAAATTGGCTGAAAATGACTAAATATCAAGGACTCATTGGGCGAATCGCTCTGGAACTGAAATCGGAACGCTCACTGACATTTCCCCTATCTGAAAGTCTGATAAACGGCGGAAAAATGACTAAGTCCAAAAAAAAATTTGTTCAACTTTTTTCAATTTTATCCCCGTGGGATATATATTCTACCCACACACATTTAGAACTCTCCTGGGGTACCCTCACACATATTATTCCCTCATTTAGTGGATATTTTCACAAAAAAGTGAAATTTTCAAAAATCCAGAAAATTGGCTGAAAATGACTAAATATCAAGGACTCAATGGGCGAATCGCTCTGGAACTGAAATCGGAACGCTCACTGACATTTCCCCTATCTGAAAGTCTGATGAACGCCGGAAAAATAACTAAGTCCAAAAAAAATTTTTTTTTAAACTTTTTTCAGTTTTACCCCCGTGGGATATATATTTTACCCACACACATTTGGAACTCTCCTGGGGTTCATGTTATTCCCTCATTTAGTGGATATTTTCACAAAAAAGTGAAATTTTCAAAAATCCAGAAAATTGGCTGAAAACGACTAAATATCAAGGACTCATTGGGCGAATCGCTCTGGAACTGAAATCGGAACACGCTCACTGACATTTCCCCTATCTGAAAGTCTGATAAACGGCTGAAAAATGACTAAGTCCCAAAAAAATTTTTTTTCAACTTTTTTCAATTTTACCCCGTGGGATATATATTCTACCCACACACATTTGGAACTCTCCTGGGGTACCCTCACACATATTATTCCCTCGTTTAGTGGATATTTTCACAAAAAAGTGAAATTTTCAAAAATCCAGAAAATTGGCTGAAAACGACTAGATATCAAGGACTCATTGGGCGAATTGCTCTGGAACTGAAATCGGAACGCTCACTGACATTTCCCCTATCTGAAAGTCTGATAAACGCCGGAAAAATGACTAAGTCCAAAAAAAATTTTTTTTAAACTTTTTTCAATTTTACCCCGTGGGATATATATTCTACCCACACACATTTGGAACTCTCCTGGGGTACCCTCACACATATTATTCCCTCATTTAGTGGATATTTTCACAAAAAAGTGAAATTTTCAAAAATTCAGAAAATTGGCTGAAAATGACTAAATATCAAGGACTCATTGAGCGAATCGTTCTGGAACTGAAATCGGAACGCTCACTGACAGTTCCCCTATCTGAAAGTCTGATAAACGCCGGAAAAATGACTAAGTCCAAAAAAAAATTTGTTCAACTTTTTTCAATTTTACCCCCGTGGGATATATATTCTACCAACACACATTTGGAACTCTCCTGGGGTACCCTCACACATATTATTCCCTCATTTAGTGGATATTTTCACAAAAAAGTGAAATTTTCAAAAATCCAGAAAATTGTCTGAAAAAGACTAAATATCAAGGACTCAATGGGCGAATCGCTCTGGAACTGAAATCGGAACGCTCACTGACATTTCCCCTATCTGAAAGTCTGATAAACGCCAAAAGACTAAGTCCAAAAAAAATTTTTTTTCAACTTTTTTCAATTTTACCCCGTGGGATATATATTCTACCCACACACATTTGGAACTCTCCTGGGGTACCCTCACACATATTATTCCCTCATTTAGTGGATATTTTCACAAAAAAGTGAAATTTTCAAAAATCCAGAAAATTGGCTGAAAATGACTAAATATCAAGGACTCATTGGGCGAATCGCTCTGGAACTGAAATCGGAACGCTCACTGACATTTCCCCTATCTGAAAGTCTGATAAACGCCGGAAAAATGACTAAGTCCAAAAAAAAATTTGTTCAACTTTTTTCAATTTTATCCCCGTGGGATATATATTCTACCCACACACATTTAGAACTCTCCTGGGGTACCCTCACACATATTATTCCCTCATTTAGTGGATATTTTCACAAAAAAGTGAAATTTTCAAAAATCCAGAAAATTGGCTGAAAATGACTAAATATCAAGGACTTAATGGGCGAATCGCTCTGGAACTGAAATCGGAACTCTCACTGACATTTCCCCTATCTGAAAGTCTGATAAACGCCGGAAAAATGACTAAGTCCAAAAAAAAATTTGTTCAACTTTTTTCAATTTTACCCCCGTGGGATATATATTCTACCCACACACATTTGGAACTCTCCTGTGGTACCCTCACACATATTATTCCCTCATTTAGTGGATATTTTCACAAAAAAGTGAAATTTTCAAAAATCCAGAAAATTGGCTGAAAACGACTAAATATCAAGGACTCATTGGGCGAATTGCTCTGGAACTGAAATCGGAATGCTCACTGACATTTCCCCTATCTGAAAGTCTGATAAACGCCGGAAAAATGACTAAGTCCAAAAAAAATTTTTTTTAAACTTTTTTCAATTTTACCCCGTGGGATATATATTCTACCCACACACATTTGGAACTCTCCTGGGGTACCCTCACACATATTATTCCCTCATTTAGTGGATATTTTCACAAAAAAGTGAAATTTTCAAAAATTCAGAAAATTGGCTGAAAATGACTAAATATCAAGGACTCATTGAGCGAATCGTTCTGGAACTGAAATAGGAACGCTCACTGACAGTACCCCTGTCTGAAAGTCTGATAAACGCCGGAAAAATGACTAAGTCCAAAAAAAAATTTGTTCAACTTTTTTCAATTTTACCCCCGTGGGATATATATTCTACCCACACACATTTGGAACTCTCCTGGGGTACCCTCACACATATTATTCCCTCATTTAGTGGATATTTTCACAAAAAAGTGAAATTTTCAAAAATCCAGAAAATTGGCTGAAAATGACTAAATATCAAGGACTCAATGGGCGAATCGCTCTGGAACTGAAATCGGAACGCTCACTGACATCTCCCCTATCTGAAAGTCTGATAAACGCCAGAAGACTAAGTCCAAAAAAAATTTTTTTTCACTTTTTTCAATTTTACCCCGTGGGATATATATTCTACCCACACACATTTGGAACTCTCCTGGGGTACCCTCACACATATTATTCCCTCGTTTAGTGGATATTTTCACAAAAAAGTGAAATTTTCAAAAATCCAGAAAATTGGCTGAAAACGACTAAATATCAAGGACTCAGTGGGCGAATTGCTCTGGAACTGAAATCGGAACGCTCACTGACATTTCCCCTATCTGAAAGTCTGATAAACGCCGGAAAAATGACTAAGTCCAAAAAAAATTTTTTTTAAACTTTTTTCAATTTTACCCCGTGGGATATATATTCTACCCACACACATTTGGAACTCTCCTGGGGTACCCTCACACATATTATTCCCTCATTTAGTGGATATTTTCACAAAAAAGTGAAATTTTCAAAAATTCAGAAAATTGGCTGAAAATGACTAAATATCAAGGACTCATTGAGCGAATCGTTCTGGAACTGAAATCGGAACGCTCACTGACAGTTCCCCTATCTGAAAGTCTGATAAACGCCGGAAAAATGACTAAGTCCAAAAAAAAATTTGTTCAACTTTTTTCAATTTTACCCCCGTGGGATATATATTCTACCCACACACATTTGGAACTCTCCTGGGGTACCCTCACACATATTATTCCCTCATTTAGTGGATATTTTCACAAAAAAGTGAAATTTTCAAAAATCCAGAAAATTGGCTGAAAATGACTAAATATCAAGGACTCAATGGGCGAATCGCTCTGGAACTGAAATCGGAACGCTCACTGACATTTCCCCTATCTGAAAGTCTGATAAACGCCAGAAGACTAAGTCCAAAAAAAATTTTTTTTCAACTTTTTTCAATTTTACCCCGTGGGATATATATTCTACCCACACACATTTGGAACTCTCCTGGGGTACCCTCACACATATTATTCCCTCATTTAGTGGATATTTTCACAAAAAAGTGAAATTTTCAAAAATCCAGAAAATTGGCTGAAAATGACTAAATATCAAGGACTCATTGGGCGAATCGCTCTGGAACTGAAATCGGAACGCTCACTGACATTTCCCCTATCTGAAAGTCTGATAAACGCCGGAAAAATGACTAAGTCCAAAAAAAAATTTGTTCAACTTTTTTCAATTTTATCCCCGTGGGATATATATTCTACCCACACACATTTAGAACTCTCCTGGGGTACCCTCACACATATTATTCCCTCATTTAGTGGATATTTTCACAAAAAAGTGAAATTTTCAAAAATCCAGAAAATTGGCTGAAAACGACTAAATATCAAGGACTCATTGGGCGAATTGCTCTGGAACTGAAATCGGAACGCTCACTGACATTTCCCATATCTGAAAGTCTGATAAACGCCGGAAAAATGACTAAGTCCAAAAAAAATTTTTTTTCAACTTTTTTCAATTTTACCCCGTGGGATATATATTCTACCCACACACATTTGGAACTCTCCTGGGGAACCCTCACACATATTATTCCCTCATTTAGTGGATATTTTCACAAAAAAGTGAAATTTTCAAAAATCCAGAAAATTGGCTGAAAATGACTAAATATCAAGGACTCAATGGGCGAATCGCTCTGGAACTGAAATCGGAACGCTCACTGACATTTCCCCTATCTGAAAGTCTGATAAACGCCGGAAAAATGACTAAGTCCAAAAAAAAATTTGTTCAACTTTTTTCAATTTTACCCCCGTGGGATATATATTCTACCCACACACATTTGGAACTCTCCTGGGGTACCCTCACACATATTATTCCCTCATTTAGTGGATATTTTCACAAAAAAGTAAAATTTTCAAAAATCCAGAAAATTGGCTGAAAATGACTAAATATCAAGGACTCATTGAGCGAATCGTTCTGGAACTGAAATCGGAACGCTCACTGACAGTTCCCCTATCTGAAAGTCTGATAAACGCCGGAAAAATGACTAAGTCCAAAAAAAAATTTGTTCAACTTTTTTCAATTTTACCCCCGTGGGATATATATTCTACCCACACACATTTGGAACTCTCCTGGGGTACCCTCACACATATTATTCCCTCATTTAGTGGATATTTTCACAAAAAAGTGAAATTTTCAAAAATCCAGAAAATTGGCTGAAAATGACTAAATATCAAGGACTCAATGGGCGAATCGCTCTGGAACTGAAATTGGAACGCTCACTGACATTTCCCCTATCTGAAAGTCTGATAAACGCCAGAAGACTAAGTCCAAAAAAAATTTTTTTTCAACTTTTTTCAATTTTACCCCGTGGGATATATATTCTAACCACACACATTTGGAACTCTCCTGGGGTACCCTCACACATATTATTCCCTCATTTAGTGGATATTTTCCCAAAAATGTGAAATTTTCAAAAATCCAGAAAATTGGCTGAAAATGACTAAATATCAAGGACTCATTGGGCGAATCGCTCTGGAACTGAAATCGGAACGCTCACTGACATTTCCCCTATCTGAAAGTCTGATAAACGCCGGAAAAATGACTAAGTCCAAAAAAAAATTTGTTCAACTTTTTTCAATTTTATCCCCGTGGGATATATATTCTACCCACACACATTTAGAACTCTCCTGGGGTACCCTCACACATATTATTCCCTCATTTAGTGGATATTTTCACAAAAAAGTGAAATTTTCAAAAATCCAGAAAATTGGCTGAAAACGACTAAATATCAAGGACTCATTGGGCAAATTGCTCTGGAACTGAAATCGGAACGCTCACTGACATTTCCCATATCTGAAAGTCTGATAAACGCCGGAAAAATGACTAAGTCCAAAAAAAATTTTTTTTCAACTTTTTTCAATTTTACCCCGTGGGATATATATTCTACCCACACACATTTGGAACTCTCCTGGGGAACCCTCACACATATTATTCCCTCATTTAGTGGATATTTTCACAAAAAAGTGAAATTTTCAAAAATCCAGAAAATTGGCTGAAAATGACTAAATATCAAGGACTCAATGGGCGAATCGCTCTGGAACTGAAATCGGAACGCTCACTGACATTTCCCCTATCTGAAAGTCTGATAAACGCCGGAAAAATGACTAAGTCCAAAAAAAAATTTGTTCAACTTTTTTCAATTTTACCCCCGTGGGATATATATTCTACCCACACACATTTGGAACTCTCCTGGGGTACCCTCACACATATTATTCCCTCATTTAGTGGATATTTTCACAAAAAAGTGAAATTTTCAAAAATCCAGAAAATTGGCTGAAAACGACTAAATATCAAGGACTCATTGGGCGAATTGCTCTGGAACTGAAATCGGAATGCTCACTGACATTTCCCCTATCTGAAAGTCTGATAAACGCCGGAAAAATGACTAAGTCCAAAAAAAATTTTTTTTAAACTTTTTTCAATTTTACCCCGTGGGATATATATTCTACCCACACACATTTGGAACTCTCCTGGGGTACCCTCACACATATTATTCCCTCATTTAGTGGATATTTTCACAAAAAAGTGAAATTTTCAAAAATTCAGAAAATTGGCTGAAAATGACTAAATATCAAGGACTCAATGGGCGAATCGCTCTGGAACTGAAATCGGAACGCTCACTGACATTTCCCCTATCTGAAAGTCTGATAAACGCCAGAAGACTAAGTCCAAAAAAAATTTTTTTTCAACTTTTTTCAATTTTACCCCGTGGGATATATATTCTACCCACACACATTTGGAACTCTCCTGGGGTACCCTCACACATATTATTCCCTCATTTAGTGGATATTTTCCCAAAAATGTGAAATTTTCAAAAATCCAGAAAATTGGCTGAAAATGACTAAATATCAAGGACTCATTGGGCGAATCGCTCTGGAACTGAAATCGGAACGCTCACTGACATTTCCCCTATCTGAAAGTCTGATAAACGCCGGAAAAATGACTAAGTCCAAAAAAAAATTTGTTCAACTTTTTTCAATTTTATCCCCGTGGGATATATATTCTACCCACACACATTTAGAACTCTCCTGGGGTACCCTCACACATATTATTCCCTCATTTAGTGGATATTTTCACAAAAAAGTGAAATTTTCAAAAATCCAGAAAATTGGCTGAAAACGACTAAATATCAAGGACTCATTGGGCGAATTGCTCTGGAACTGAAATCGGAACGCTCACTGACATTTCCCATATCTGAAAGTCTGATAAACGCCGGAAAAATGACTAAGTCCAAAAAAAATTTTTTTTCAACTTTTTTCAATTTTACCCCGTGGGATATATATTCTACCCACACACATTTGGAACTCTCCTGGGGAACCCTCACACATATTATTCCCTCATTTAGTGGATATTTTCACAAAAAAGTGAAATTTTCAAAAATCCAGAAAATTGGCTGAAAATGACTAAATATCAAGGACTCAATGGGCGAATCGCTCTGGAACTGAAATCGGAACGCTCACTGACATTTCCCCTATCTGAAAGTCTGATAAACGCCGGAAAAATGACTAAGTCCAAAAAAAAATTTGTTCAACTTTTTTCAATTTTACCCCCGTGGGATATATATTCTACCCACACACATTTGGAACTCTCCTGGGGTACCCTCACACATATTATTCCCTCATTTAGTGGATATTTTCACAAAAAAGTGAAATTTTCAAAAATCCAGAAAATTGGCTGAAAACGACTAAATATCAAGGACTCATTGGGCGAATTGCTCTGGAACTGAAATCGGAATGCTCACTGACATTTCCCCTATCTGAAAGTCTGATAAACGCCGGAAAAATGACTAAGTCCAAAAAAAATTTTTTTTAAACTTTTTTCAATTTTACCCCGTGGGATATATATTCTACCCACACACATTTGGAACTCTCCTGGAGTACCCTCACACATATTATTCCCTCATTTAGTGGATATTTTCACAAAAAAGTGAAATTTTCAAAAATTCAGAAAATTGGCTGAAAATGACTAAATATCAAGGACTCAATGGGCGAATCGCTCTGGAACTGAAATCGGAACGCTCACTGACATTTCCCCTATCTGAAAGTCTGATAAACGCCAGAAGACTAAGTCCAAAAAAAATTTTTTTTCAACTTTTTTCAATTTTACCCCGTGGGATATATATTCTACCCACACACATTTGGAACTCTCCTGGGGTACCCTCACACATATTATTCCCTCATTTAGTGGATATTTTCACAAAAAAGTGAAATTTTCAAAAATCCAGAAAATTGGCTGAAAACGACTAAATATCAAGGACTCAGTGGGCGAATTGCTCTGGAACTGAAATCGGAACGCTCACTGACATTTCCCCTATCTGAAAGTCTGATAAACGCCAGAAGACTAAGTCCAAAAAAATTTTTTTTTCAACTTTTTTCAATTTTACCCCTTGGGATATATATTCTACCCACACACATTTGGAACTCTCCTGGGGTACCCTCACACATATTATTCCCTCGTTTAGTGGATATTTTCACAAAAAAGTGAAATTTTCAAAAATCCAGAAAATTGGCTGAAAACGTCTAAATATCAAGGACTCAGTGGGCGAATTGCTCTGGAACTGAAATCGGAACGCTCACTGACATTTCCCCTATCTGAAAGTCTGATAAACGCCAGAAGACTAAGTCCAAAAAAAATTTTTTTTAAACTTTTTTCAATTTTACCCCGTGGGATATATATTCTACCCACACACATTTGGAACTCTCCTGGGGTACCCTCACACATATTATTCCCTCATTTAGTGGATATTTTCACAAAAAAAGTGAAATTTTCAAAAATTCAGAAAATTGGCTGAAAATGACTAAATATCAAGGACTCATTGAGCGAATCGTTCTGGAACTGAAATCGGAACGCTCACTGACAGTTCCCCTATCTGAAAGTCTGATAAACGCCGGAAAAATGACTAAGTCCAAAAAAAAATTTGTTCAACTTTTTTCAATTTTACCCCCGTGGGATATATATTCTACCCACACACATTTGGAACTCTCCTGGGGTACCCTCACACATATTATTCCCTCATTTAGTGGATATTTTCACAAAAAAGTGAAATTTTCAAAAATCCAGAAAATTGGCTGAAAATGACTAAATATCAAGGACTCAATGGGCAAATCGCTCTAGAACTGAAATTGGAACGCTCACTGACATTTCCCCTATCTGAAAGTCTGATAAACGCCAGAAGACTAAGTCCAAAAAAAATTTTTTTTCAACTTTTTTCAATTTTACCCCGTGGGATATATATTCTACCCACACACATTTGGAACTCTCCTGGGGTACCCTCACACATATTATTCCCTCATTTAGTGGATATTTTCACAAAAAAGTGAAATTTTCAAAAATCCAGAAAATTGGCTGAAAATGACTAAATATCAAGGACTCATTGGGCGAATCGCTCTGGAACTGAAATCGGAACGCTCACTGACATTTCCCCTATCTGAAAGTCTGATAAACGCCGGAAAAATGACTAAGTCCAAAAAAAAATTTGTTCAACTTTTTTCAATTTTATCCCCGTGGGATATATATTCTACCCACACACATTTAGAACTCTCCTGGGGTACCCTCACACATATTATTCCCTCATTTAGTGGATATTTTCACAAAAAAGTGAAATTTTCAAAAATCCAGAAAATTGGCTGAAAACGACTAAATATCAAGGACTCATTGGGCGAATTGCTCTGGAACTGAAATCGGAACGCTCACTGACATTTCCCCTATCTGAAAGTCTGATAAACGCCAGAAGACTAAGTACAAAAAAATTTTTTTTTCAACTTTTTTCAATTTTACCCCTTGGGATATATATTCTACCCACACACATTTGGAACTCTCCTGGGGTACCCTCACACATATTATTCCCTCGTTTAGTGGATATTTTCACAAAAAAGTGAAATTTTCAAAAATCCAGAAAATTGGCTGAAAACGTCTAAATATCAAGGACTCAGTGGGCGAATTGCTCTGGAACTGAAATCGGAACGCTCACTGACATTTCCCCTATCTGAAAGTCTGATAAACGCCAGAAGACTAAGTCCAAAAAAAATTTTTTTTAAACTTTTTTCAATTTTACCCCGTGGGATATATATTCTACCCACACACATTTGGAACTCTCCTGGGGTACCCTCACACATATTATTCCCTCATTTAGTGGATATTTTCACAAAAAAAGTGAAATTTTCAAAAATTCAGAAAATTGGCTGAAAATGACTAAATATCAAGGACTCATTGAGCGAATCGTTCTGGAACTGAAATCGGATCGCTCACTGACAGTTCCCCTATCTGAAAGTCTGATAAATGCCGGAAAAATGACTAAGTCCAAAAAAAAATTTGTTCAACTTTTTTCAATTTTACCCCCGTGGGATATATATTCTACCCACACACATTTGGAACTCTCCTGGGGTACCCTCACACATATTATTCCCTCATTTAGTGGATATTTTCACAAAAAAGTGAAATTTTCAAAAATCCAGAAAATTGGCTGAAAATGACTAAATATCAAGGACTCAATGGGCGAATCGCTCTGGAACTGAAATTGGAACGCTCACTGACATTTCCCCTATCTGAAAGTCTGATAAACGCCAGAAGACTAAGTCCAAAAAAAATTTTTTTTCAACTTTTTTCAATTTTACCCCGTGGGATATATATTCTACCCACACACATTTGGAACTCTCCTGGGGTACCCTCACACATATTATTCCCTCATTTAGTGGATATTTTCACAAAAAAGTGAAATTTTCAAAAATCCAGAAAATTGGCTGAAAATGACTAAATATCAAGGACTCATTGGGCGAATCGCTCTGGAACTGAAATCGGAACGCTCACTGACATTTCCCCTATCTGAAAGTCTGATAAACGCCGGAAAAATGACTAAGTCCAAAAAAAAATGTGTTCAACTTTTTTCAATTTTATCCCCGTGGGATATATATTCTACCCACACACATTTAGAACTCTCCTGGGGTACCCTCACACATATTATTCCCTCATTTAGTGGATATTTTCACAAAAAAGTGAAATTTTCAAAAATCCAGAAAATTGGCTGAAAACGACTAAATATCAAGGACTCATTGGGCGAATTGCTCTGGAACTGAAATCGGAACGCTCACTGACATTTCCCCTATCTGAAAGTCTGATAAACGCCGGAAAAATGACTAAGTCCAAAAAAAATTTTTTTTCAACTTTTTTCAATTTTACCCCGTGGGATATATATTCTACCCACACACATTTGGAACTCTCCTGGGGAACCCTCACACATATTATTCCCTCATTTAGTGGATATTTTCACAAAAAAGTGAAATTTTCAAAAATCCACAAAATTGGCTGAAAATGACTAAATATCAAGGACTCAATGGGCGAATCGCTCTGGAACTGAAATCGGAACGCTCACTGACATTTCCCCTATCTGAAAGTCTGATAAACGCCGGAAAAATGACTAAGTCCAAAAAAAAATTTGTTCAACTTTTTTCAATTTTACCCCGTGGGATATATATTCTACCCACACACATTTGGAACTCTCCTGGGGTACCCTCACACATATTATTCCCTCATTTAGTGGATATTTTCACAAAAAAGTGAAATTTTCAAAAATCCAGAAAATTGGCTGAAAACGACTAAATATCAAGGACTCAGTGTGTGAATTGCTCTGGAACTGAAATCGGAACGCTCACTGACATTTCCCCTATCTGAAAGTCTGATAAACGCCGGAAAAATGACTAAGTCCAAAAAAAATTTTTTTTCAACTTTTTTCAATTTTACCCCGTGGGATATATATTCTACGCACACACATTTGGAACTCTCCTGGGGAACCCTCACACATATTATTCCCTCATTTAGTGGATATTTTCACAAAAAAGTGAAATTTTCAAAAATCCAGAAAATTGGCTGAAAATGACTAAATATCAAGGACTCAATGGGCGAATCGCTCTGGAACTGAAATCGGAACGCTCACTGACATTTCCCCTATCTGATAAACGCCGGAAAAATGACTAAGTCCAAAAAAAAATTTGTTCAACTTTTTTCAATTTTACCCCCGTGGGATATATATTCTACCCACACACATTTGGAACTCTCCTGGGGTACCCTCACACATATTATTCCCTCATTTAGTGGATATTTTCACAAAAAAGTGAAATTTTCAAAAATCCAGAAAATTGGCTGAAAACGACTAAATATCAAGGACTCATTGGGCGAATTGCTCTGGAACTGAAATCGGAATGCTCACTGACATTTCCCCTATCTGAAAGTCTGATAAACGCCGGAAAAATGACTAAGTCCAAAAAAAATTTTTTTTCAACTTTTTTCAATTTTACCCCTTGGGATATATATTCTACCCACACACATTTGGAACTCTCCTGGGGTACCCTCACACATATTATTCCCTCATTTAGTGGATATTTTCACAAAAAAGTGAAATTTTCAAAAATCCAGAAAATTGGCTGAAAATGACTAAATATCAAGGACTCAATGGGCGAATCGCTCTGGAACTGACATCGGAACGCTCACTGACATTTCCCCTATCTGAAAGTCTGATAAACGCCGGAAAAATGACTAAGTCCAAAAAAAAATTTGTTCAACTTTTTTCAATTTTACCCCCGTGGGATATATATTCTACCCACATACATTTGGAACTCTCCTGGGGTACCCTCACACATATTATTCCCGCATTTAGTGGATATTTTCACAAAAAAGTGAAATTTTCAAAAATCCAGAAAATTGGCTGAAAATGACTAAATATCAAGGACTCAGTGGGCGAATTGCTCTGGAACTGAAATCGGAACGCTCACTGACATTTCCCCTATCTGAAAGTCTGATAAACGCCGGAAAAATGACTAAGTCCAAAAAAAATTTTTTTTCAACTTTTTTCAATTTTACCCCGTGGGATATATATTCTACCCACACACATTTGGAACTCTCCTGGGGTACCCTCACACATATTATTCCCTCATTTAGTGGATATTTTCACAAAAAAGTGAAATTTTCAAAAATCCAGAAAATTGGCTGAAAATGACTAAATATCAAGGACTCAATGGGCGAATCGCTCTGGAACTGACATCGGAACGCTCACTGACATTTCCCCTATCTGAAAGTCTGATAAACGCCGGAAAAATGACTAAGTCCAAAAAAAAAATTTGTTCAACTTTTTTCAATTTTACCCCCGTGGGATATATATTCTACCCACACAAATTTGGAACTCTCCTGGGGTACCCTCACACATATTATTCCCTCATTTAGTGGATATTTTCACAAAAAAGTGAAATTTTCAAAAATCCAGAAAATTGGCTGAAAACGACTAAATATCAAGGACTCAGTGGGCGAATTGCTCTGGAACTGAAATCGGAATGCTCACTGACATTTCCCCTATCTGAAAGTCTGATAAACGCCGGAAAAATGACTAAGTCCAAAAAAAAATTTGTTCAACTTTTTTCAATTTTACCCCGTGGGATATATATTCTACCCACACACATTTGGAACTCTCCTGGGGTACCCTCACACATATTATTCCCTCATTTAGTGGATATTTTCACAAAAAAGTGAAATTTTCAAAAATCCAGAAAATTGGCTGAAAACGACTAAATATCAAGGACTCATTGGGCGAATTGCTCTGGAACTGAAATCGGAACGCTCACTGACATTTCCCCTATCTGAAAGTCTGATAAACGCCGGAAAAATGACTAAGTCCAAAAAAAATTTTTTTTCAACTTTTTTCAATTTTACCCCGTGGGATATATATTCTACCCACACACATTTGGAACTCTCCTGGGGAACCCTCACACATATTATTCCCTCATTTAGTGGATATTTTCACAAAAAAGTGAAATTTTCAAAAATCCAGAAAATTGGCTGAAAATGACTAAATATCAAGGACTCAATGGGCGAATCGCTCTGGAACTGAAATCGGAACGCTCACTGACATTTCCCCTATCTGATAAACGCCGGAAAAATGACTAAGTCCAAAAAAAAATTTGTTCAACTTTTTTCAATTTTACCCCCGTGGGATATATATTCTACCCACACACATTTGGAACTCTCCTGGGGTACCCTCACACATATTATTCCCTCATTTAGTGGATATTTTCACAAAAAAGTGAAATTTTCAAAAATCCAGAAAATTGGCTGAAAACGACTAAATATCAAGGACTCATTGGGCGAATTGCTCTGGAACTGAAATCGGAATGCTCACTGACATTTCCCCTATCTGAAAGTCTGATAAACGCCGGAAAAATGACTAAGTCCAAAAAAAATTTTTTTTCAACTTTTTTCAATTTTACCCCTTGGGATATATATTCTACCCACACACATTTGGAACTCTCCTGGGGTACCCTCACACATATTATTCCCTCATTTAGTGGATATTTTCACAAAAAAGTGAAATTTTCAAAAATCCAGAAAATTGGCTGAAAATGACTAAATATCAAGGACTCAATGGGCGAATCGCTCTGGAACTGACATCGGAACGCTCACTGACATTTCCCCTATCTGAAAGTCTGATAAACGCCGGAAAAATGACTAAGTCCAAAAAAAAATTTGTTCAACTTTTTTCAATTTTAACCCCGTGGGATATATATTCTACCCACATACATTTGGAACTCTCCTGGGGTACCCTCACACATATTATTCCCGCATTTAGTGGATATTTTCACAAAAAAGTGAAATTTTCAAAAATCCAGAAAATTGGCTGAAAATGACTAAATATCAAGGACTCAGTGGGCGAATTGCTCTGGAACTGAAATCGGAACGCTCACTGACATTTCCCCTATCTGAAAGTCTGATAAACGCCGGAAAAATGACTAAGTCCAAAAAAAATTTTTTTTCAACTTTTTTCAATTTTACCCCGTGGGATATATATTCTACCCACACACATTTGGAACTCTCCTGGGGTACCCTCACACATATTATTCCCTCATTTAGTGGATATTTTCACAAAAAAGTGAAATTTTCAAAAATCCAGAAAATTGGCTGAAAATGACTAAATATCAAGGACTCAATGGGCGAATCGCTCTGGAACTGACATCGGAACGCTCACTGACATTTCCCCTATCTGAAAGTCTGATAAACGCCGGAAAAATGACTAAGTCCAAAAAAAAAATTTGTTCAACTTTTTTCAATTTTACCCCCGTGGGATATATATTCTACCCACACAAATTTGGAACTCTCCTGGGGTACCCTCACACATATTATTCCCTCATTTAGTGGATATTTTCACAAAAAAGTGAAATTTTCAAAAATCCAGAAAATTGGCTGAAAACGACTAAATATCAAGGACTCAGTGGGCGAATTGCTCTGGAACTGAAATCGGAATGCTCACTGACATTTCCCCTATCTGAAAGTCTGATAAACGCCGGAAAAATGACTAAGTCCAAAAAAAATTTTTTTTCAACTTTTTTCAATTTTACCCTGTGGGATATATATTCTACCCACACACATTTGGAACTCTCCTGGGGTACCCTCACACATATTATTCCCTCATTTAGTGGATATTTTCACAAAAAAGTGAAATTTTCAAAAATCCAGAAAATTGGCTGAAAATGACTAAATATCAAGGACTCATTGGGCGAATCGCTCTGGAACTGAAATTGGAACGCTCACTGACATTTCCCCTATCTGAAAGTCTGATAAACGCCGGAAAAATGACTAAGTCCAAAAAAAATTTTTTTTAAACTTTTTTCAATTTTACCCCCGTGGGATATATATTTTACCCACACACATTTGGAACTCTCCTGGGGTACCCTCACACATATTATTCCCTCATTTAGTGGATATTTTCACAAAAAAGTGAAATTTTCAAAAATCCAGAAAATTGGCTGAAAACGACTAAATATCAAGGACTCATTGGGTGAATCGCTCTGGAACTGAAATTGGAACGCTCACTGACATTTCCCCTATCTGAAAGTCTGATAAACGGCGGAAAAATGACTAAGTCCAAAAAAAAATTTTTTTCAACTTTTTTCAATTTTACCCCGTGGGATATATATTCTACCCACACACATTTGGAACTCTCCTGGGGTACCCTCACACATATTATTCCCTCGTTTAGTGGATATTTTCACAAAAAAGTGAAATTTTCAAAAATCCAGAAAATTGGCTGAAAATGACTAAATATCAAGGACTCATTGGGCGAATCGCTCTGGAACTGAAATCGGAACGCTCACTGACATTTCCCCTATCTGAAAGTCTGATAAACGCCGGAAAAATGACTAAGTCCAAAAAAAAATTTGTTCAACTTTTTTCAATTTTATCCCCGTGGGATATATATTCTACCCACACACATTTGGAACTCTCCTGGGGTACCCTCACACATATTATTCCCTCATTTAGTGGATATTTTCACAAAAAAGTGAAATTTTCAAAAATCCAGAAAATTGGCTGAAAACGACTAAATATCAAGGACTCATTGGGCGAATTGCTCTGGAACTGAAATCGGAACGCTCACTGACATTTCCCCTATCTGAAAGTCTGATAAACGCCGGAAAAATGACTAAGTCCAAAAAAATTTTTTTTTCAACTTTTTTCAATTTTACCCCTTGGGATATATATTCTACCCACACACATTTGGAACTCTCCTGGGGTACCCTCACACATATTATTCCCTCATTTAGTGGATATTTTCACAAAAAAGTGAAATTTTCAAAAATCCAGAAAATTGGCTGAAAATGACTAAATATCAAGGACTCATTGGGCGAATCGCTCTGGAACTGACATCGGAACGCTCACTGACATTTCCCCTATCTGAAAGTCTGATAAACGCCGGAAAAATGACTAAGTCCAAAATAAATTTTTTTTCAACTTTTTTCAATTTTACCCCGTGGGATATATATTCTACCCACACACATTTGGAACTCTCCTGGGGTACCCTCACACATATTATTCCCTCATTTAGTGGATATTTTCACAAAAAAGTGAAATTTTCAAAAATCCAGAAAATTGGCTGAAAATGACTAAATATCAAGGACTCATTGGGCGAATCGCTCTGGAACTGAAATCGGAATGCTCACTGACATTTCCCCTATCTGAAAGTCTGATAAACGCCGGAAAAATGACTAAGTCCAAAAAAATTTTTTTTTAAACTTTTTTCAATTTTACCCCCGTGGGATATATATTTTACCCACACACATTTGGAACTCTCCTGGGGTACCCTCACACATATTATTCCCTCATTTAGTGGATATTTTCACAAAAAAGTGAAATTTTCAAAAATCCAGAAAATTGGCTGAAAATGACTAAATATCAAGGACTCATTGGGCGAATCGCTCCGGAACTGAAATCGGAACGCTCACTGACATTTCCCCTATCTGAAAGTCTGATAAACGCCTGAAAAATGACTAAGTCCAAAAAAAAATTTGTTCAACTTTTTTCAATTTTATCCCCGTGTGATATATATTCTACCCACACACATTTGGAACTCTCCTGGGGTACCCTCACACATATTATTCCCTCATTTAGTGGATATTTTCACAAAAAAGTGAAATTTTCAAAAATCCAGAAAATTGGCTGAAAACGACTAAATATCAAGGACTCATTGGGCGAATTGCTCTGGAACTGAAATCGGAACGCTCACTGACATTTCCCCTATCTGAAAGTCTGATAAACGCCGGAAAAATGACTAAGTCCAAAAAAAATTTTTTTTCAACTTTTTTCAATTTTACCCCGTGGGATATATATTCTACCCACACACATTTGGAACTCTCCTGGGGAACCCTCACACATATTATTCCCTCATTTAGTGGATATTTTCACAAAAAAGTGAAATTTTCAAAAATCCAGAAAATTGGCTGAAAATGACTAAATATCAAGGACTCAATGGGCGAATCGCTCTGGAACTGAAATCGGAACGCTCACTGACATTTCCCCTATCTGAAAGTCTGATAAACGCCGGAAAAATGACTAAGTCCAAAAAAAAATTTGTTCAACTTTTTTCAATTTTACCCCCGTGGGATATATATTCTACCCACACACATTTGGAACTCTCCTGGGGTACCCTCACACATATTATTCCCTCATTTAGTGGATATTTTCACAAAAAAGTGAAATTTTCAAAAATCCAGAAAATTGGCTGAAAACGACTAAATATCAAGGACTCATTGGGCGAATTGCTCTGGAACTGAAATCGGAATGCTCACTGACATTTCCCCTATCTGAAAGTCTGATAAACGCCGGAAAAATGACTAAGTCCAAAAAAAATTTTTTTTCAACTTTTTTCAATTTTACCCCTTGGGATATATATTCTACCCACACACATTTGGAACTCTCCTGGGGTACCCTCACACATATTATTCCCTCATTTAGTGGATATTTTCACAAAAAAGTGAAATTTTCAAAAATCCAGAAAATTGGCTGAAAATGACTAAATATCAAGGACTCAATGGGTGAATCGCTCTGGTACTGACATCGGAACGCTCACTGACATTTCCCCTATCTGAAAGTCTGATAAACGCCGGAAAAATGACTAAGTCCAAAAAAAAATTTGTTCAACTTTTTTCAATTTTACCCCCGTGGGATATATATTCTACCCACACACATTTGGAACTCTCCTGGGGTACCCTCACACATATTATTCCCGCATTTAGTGGATATTTTCACAAAAAAGTGAAATTTTCAAAAATCCAGAAAATTGGCTGAAAACGACTAAATATCAAGGACTCATTGGGCGAATTGCTCTGGAACTGAAATCGGAATGCTCACTGACATTTCCCCTATCTGAAAGTCTGATAAACGCCGGAAAAATGACTAAGTCCAAAAAAAATTTTTTTTCAACTTTTTTCAATTTTACCCCTTGGGATATATATTCTACCCACACACATTTGGAACTCTCCTGGGGTACCCTCACACATATTATTCCCTCATTTAGTGGATATTTTCACAAAAAAGTGAAATTTTCAAAAATCCAGAAAATTGGCTGAAAATGACTAAATATCAAGGACTCAATGGGCGAATCGCTCTGGTACTGACATCGGAACGCTCACTGACATTTCCCCTATCTGAAAGTCTGATAAACGCCGGAAAAATGACTAAGTCCAAAAAAAAATTTGTTCAACTTTTTTCAATTTTACCCCCGTGGGATATATATTCTACCCACACACATTTGGAACTCTCCTGGGGTACCCTCACACATATTATTCCCGCATTTAGTGGATATTTTCACAAAAAAGTGAAATTTTCAAAAATCCAGAAAATTGGCTGAAAACGACTAAATATCAAGGACTCAGTGGGCGAATTGCTCTGGAACTGAAATCGGAACGCTCACTGACATTTCCCCTATCTGAAAGTCTGATAAACGCCGGAAAAATGACTAAGTCCAAAAAAAATTTTTTTTCAACTTTTTTCAATTTTACCCCGTGGGATATATATTCTACCCACACACATTTGGAACTCTCCTGGGGTACCCTCACACATATTATTCCCTCATTTAGTGGATATTTTCACAAAAAAGTGAAATTTTCAAAAATCCAGAAAATTGGCTGAAAATGACTAAATATCAAGGACTCAATGGGCGAATCGCTCTGGAACTGAAATCGGAACCCTCACTGACATTTCCCCTATCTGAAAGTCTGATAAACGCCGGAAAAATGACTAAGTCCAAAAAAAAATTTGTTCAACTTTTTTCAATTTTACCCCCGTGGGATATATATTCTACCCACACACATTTGGAACTCTCCTGGGGTACCCTCACACATATTATTCCCTCATTTAGTGGATATTTTCACAAAAAAGTGAAATTTTCAAAAATCCAGAAAATTGGCTGAAAACGACTAAATATCAAGGACTCATTGGGCGAATTGCTCTGGAACTGAAATCGGAATGCTCACTGACATTTCCCCTATCTGAAAGTCTGATAAACGCCGGAAAAATGACTAAGTCCAAAAAAATTTTTTTTTCAACTTTTTTCAATTTTACCCCTTGGGATATATATTATACCCACACACATTTGGAACTCTCCTGGGGTACCCTCACACATATTATTCCATCATTTAGTGTATATTTTCACAAAAAAGTGAAATTTTCAAAAATCCAGAAAATTGGCTGAAAATGACTAAATATCAAGGACTCAATGGGCGAATCGCTCTGGAACTGACATCGGAACGCTCACTGACATTTCCCCTATCTGAAAGTCTGATAAACGCCGGAAAAATGACTAAGTCCAAAAAAAAATTTGTTCAACTTTTTTCAATTTTACCCCCGTGGGATATATATTCTACCCACACACATTTGGAACTCTCCTGGGGTACCCTCACACATATTATTCCCGCATTTAGTGGATATTTTCACAAAAAAGTGAAATTTTCAAAAATCCAGAAAATTGGCTGAAAACGACTAAATATCAAGGACTCATTGGGCGAATTGCTCTGGAACTGAAATCGGAATGCTCACTGACATTTCCCCTATCTGAAAGTCTGATAAACGCCGGAAAAATGACTAAGTCCAAAAAAAATTTTTTTTCAACTTTTTTCAATTTTACCCCTTGGGATATATATTCTACCCACACACATTTGGAACTCTCCTGGGGTACCCTCACACATATTATTCCCTCATTTAGTGGATATTTTCACAAAAAAGTGAAATTTTCAAAAATCCAGAAAATTGGCTGAAAACGACTAAATATCAAGGACTCATTGGGCGAATTGCTCTGGAACTGAAATCGGAATGCTTACTGACATTTCCCCTATCTGAAAGTCTGATAAACGCCGGAAAAATGACTAAGTCCAAAAAAATTTTTTTTTCAACTTTTTTCAATTTTACCCCTTGGGATATATATTATACCCACACACATTTGGAACTCTCCTGGGGTACCCTCACACATATTATTCCCTCATTTAGTGGATATTTTCACAAAAAAGTGAAATTTTCAAAAATCCAGAAAATTGGCTGAAAATGACTAAATATCAAGGACTCAATGGGCGAATCGCTCTGGAACTGACATCGGAATGCTCACTGACATTTCCCCTATCTGAAAGTCTGATAAACGCCGGAAAAATGACTAAGTCCAAAAAAAAATTTGTTCAACTTTTTTCAATTTTACCCCCGTGGGATATATATTCTACCCACACACATTTGGAACTCTCCTGGGGTACCCTCACACATATTATTCCCGCATTTAGTGGATATTTTCACAAAAAAGTGAAATTTTCAAAAATCCAGAAAATTGGCTGAAAATGACTAAATATCAAGGACTCAGTGGGCGAATTGCTCTGGAACTGAAATCGGAACGCTCACTGACATTTCCCCTATCTGAAAGTCTGATAAACGCCGGAAAAATGACTAAGTCCAAAAAAAATGTTTTTTCAACTTTTTTCAATTTTACCCCCGTGGGATATATATTTTACCCACACACATTTGGAACTCTCCTGGGGTACCCTCACACATATTATTCCCTCATTTAGTGGATATTTTCACAAAAAAGTGAAATTTTCAAAAATCCAGAAAATTGGCTGAAAACGACTAAATATCAAGGACTCATTGGGTGAATCGCTCTGGAACTGAAATTGGAACGCTCACTGACATTTCCCCTATCTGAAAGTCTGATAAACGGCGGAAAAATGACTAAGTCCAAAAAAAAATTTTTTTCAACTTTTTTCAATTTTACCCCGTGGGATATATATTCTACCCACACACATTTGGAACTCTCCTGGGGTACCCTCACACATATTATTCCCTCGTTTAGTGGATATTTTCACAAAAAAGTGAAATTTTCAAAAATCCAGAAAATTGGCTGAAAACGACTAAATATCAAGGACTCATTGGGCGAATTGCTCTGGAACTGAAATCGGAGCGCTCACTGACATTTCCCCTATCTGAAAGTCTGATAAACACCGGAAAAATGACTAAGTCCAAAAAAAATTTTTTTTCAACTTTTTTCAATTTTACCCCGTGGGATATATATTCTACCCACACACATTTGGAACTCTCCTGGGGTACCCTCACACATATTATTCCCTCATTTAGTGGATATTTTCACAAAAAATTGAAATTTTCAAAAATCCAGAAAATTGGCTGAAAATGACTAAATATCAAGGACTCATTGGGCGAATCGCTCTGGAACTGAAATCGGAATGCTCACTGACATTTCCCCTATCTGAAAGTCTGATAAACGCCGGAAAAATGACTAAGTCCAAAAAAAATTTTTTTTCAACTTTTTTCAATTTTACCCCGTGGGATATATATTCTACCCACACACATTTGGAACTCTCCTGGGGTACCCTCACACATATTATTCCCTCATTTAGTGGATATTTTCACAAAAAAGTGAAATTTTCAAAAATCCAGAAAATTGGCTGAAAATGACTAAATATCAAGGACTCAATGGGCGAATCGCTCTGGAACTGACATCGGAACGCTCACTGACATTTCCCCTATCTGAAAGTCTGATAAACGCCGGAAAAATGACTAAGTCCAAAAAAAATTTTTTTTCAACTTTTTTCAATTTTACCCCGTGGGATATATATTCTACCCACACACATTTGGAACTCTCCTGGGGTACCCTCACACATATTATTCCCTCATTTAGTGGATATTTTCACAAAAAAGTGAAATTTTCAAAAATCCAGAAAATTGGCTGAAAATGACTAAATATCAAGGACTCATTGGGCGAATCGCTCTGGAACTGAAATCGGAATGCTCACTGACATTTCCCCTATCTGAAAGTCTGATAAACGCCGGAAAAATGACTAAGTCCAAAAAAATTTTTATTTAAACTTTTTTCAATTTTACCCCCGTGGGATATATATTTTACCCACACACATTTGGAACTCTCCTGGGGTACCCTCACACATATTATTCCCGCATTTAGTGGATATTTTCACAAAAAAGTGAAATTTTCAAAAATCCAGAAAATTGGCTGAAAACGACTAAATATCAAGGACTCATTGGGCGAATTGCTCTGGAACTGAAATCGGAATGCTCACTGACATTTCCCCTATCTGAAAGTCTGATAAACGCCGGAAAAATGACTAAGTCCAAAAAAAATTTTTTTTCAACTTTTTTCAATTTTACCCCTTGGGATATATATTCTACCCACACACATTTGGAACTCTCCTGGGGTACCCTCACACATATTATTCCCTCATTTAGTGGATATTTTCACAAAAAAGTGAAATTTTCAAAAATCCAGAAAATTGGCTGAAAACGACTAAATATCAAGGACTCATTGGGCGAATTGCTCTGGAACTGAAATCGGAATGCTTACTGACATTTCCCCTATCTGAAAGTCTGATAAACGCCGGAAAAATGACTAAGTCCAAAAAAATTTTTTTTTCAACTTTTTTCAATTTTACCCCTTGGGATATATATTATACCCACACACATTTGGAACTCTCCTGGGGTACCCTCACACATATTATTCCCTCATTTAGTGGATATTTTCACAAAAAAGTGAAATTTTCAAAAATCCAGAAAATTGGCTGAAAATGACTAAATATCAAGGACTCAATGGGCGAATCGCTCTGGAACTGACATCGGAATGCTCACTGACATTTCCCCTATCTGAAAGTCTGATAAACGCCGGAAAAATGACTAAGTCCAAAAAAAAATTTGTTCAACTTTTTTCAATTTTACCCCCGTGGGATATATATTCTACCCACACACATTTGGAACTCTCCTGGGGTACCCTCACACATATTATTCCCGCATTTAGTGGATATTTTCACAAAAAAGTGAAATTTTCAAAAATCCAGAAAATTGGCTGAAAATGACTAAATATCAAGGACTCAGTGGGCGAATTGCTCTGGAACTGAAATCGGAACGCTCACTGACATTTCCCCTATCTGAAAGTCTGATAAACGCCGGAAAAATGACTAAGTCCAAAAAAAATTTTTTTTCAACTTTTTTCAATTTTACCCCCGTGGGATATATATTTTACCCACACACATTTGGAACTCTCCTGGGGTACCCTCACACATATTATTCCCTCATTTAGTGGATATTTTCACAAAAAAGTGAAATTTTCAAAAATCCAGAAAATTGGCTGAAAACGACTAAATATCAAGGACTCATTGGGTGAATCGCTCTGGAACTGAAATTGGAACGCTCACTGACATTTCCCCTATCTGAAAGTCTGATAAACGGCGGAAAAATGACTAAGTCCAAAAAAAAATTTTTTTCAACTTTTTTCAATTTTACCCCGTGGGATATATATTCTACCCACACACATTTGGAACTCTCCTGGGGTACCCTCACACATATTATTCCCTCGTTTAGTGGATATTTTCACAAAAAAGTGAAATTTTCAAAAATCCAGAAAATTGGCTGAAAACGACTAAATATCAAGGACTCATTGGGCGAATTGCTCTGGAACTGAAATCGGAGCGCTCACTGACATTTCCCCTATCTGAAAGTCTGATAAACACCGGAAAAATGACTAAGTCCAAAAAAAATTTTTTTTCAACTTTTTTCAATTTTACCCCGTGGGATATATATTCTACCCACACACATTTGGAACTCTCCTGGGGTACCCTCACACATATTATTCCCTCATTTAGTGGATATTTTCACAAAAAATTGAAATTTTCAAAAATCCAGAAAATTGGCTGAAAATGACTAAATATCAAGGACTCATTGGGCGAATCGCTCTGGAACTGAAATCGGAATGCTCACTGACATTTCCCCTATCTGAAAGTCTGATAAACGCCGGAAAAATGACTAAGTCCAAAAAAAATTTTTTTTCAACTTTTTTCAATTTTACCCCGTGGGATATATATTCTACCCACACACATTTGGAACTCTCCTGGGGTACCCTCACACATATTATTCCCTCATTTAGTGGATATTTTCACAAAAAAGTGAAATTTTCAAAAATCCAGAAAATTGGCTGAAAATGACTAAATATCAAGGACTCAATGGGCGAATCGCTCTGGAACTGACATCGGAACGCTCACTGACATTTCCCCTATCTGAAAGTCTGATAAACGCCGGAAAAATGACTAAGTCCAAAAAAAATTTTTTTTCAACTTTTTTCAATTTTACCCCGTGGGATATATATTCTACCCACACACATTTGGAACTCTCCTGGGGTACCCTCACACATATTATTCCCTCATTTAGTGGATATTTTCACAAAAAAGTGAAATTTTCAAAAATCCAGAAAATTGGCTGAAAATGACTAAATATCAAGGACTCATTGGGCGAATCGCTCTGGAACTGAAATCGGAATGCTCACTGACATTTCCCCTATCTGAAAGTCTGATAAACGCCGGAAAAATGACTAAGTCCAAAAAAATTTTTATTTAAACTTTTTTCAATTTTACCCCCGTGGGATATATATTTTACCCACACACATTTGGAACTCTCCTGGGGTACCCTCACACATATTATTCCCTCATTTAGTGGATATTTTCACAAAAAAGTGAAATTTTCAAAAATCCAGAAAATTGGCTGAAAACGACTAAATATCAAGGACTTATTGGGCGAATTGCTCTGGAACTGAAATCGGAACGCTCACTGACATTTCCCCTATCTGAAAGTCTGATAAACGCCGGAAAAATGACTAAGTCCAAAAAAAAATTTTTTTCAACTTTTTTCAATTTTACCCCGTGGGATATATATTCTACCCACACACATTTGGAACTCTCCTGGGGAACCCTCACACATATTATTCCCTCATTTAGTGGATATTTTCACAAAAAAGTGAAATTTTCAAAAATCCAGAAAATTGGCTGAAAACGACTAAATATCAAGGACTCATTGGGCGAATTGCTCTGGAACTGAAATTGGAATGCTCACTGACATTTCCCCTATCTGAAAGTCTGATAAACGCCGGAAAAATGACTAAGTCCAAAAAAATTTTTTTTTCAACTTTTTTCAATTTTACCCCTTGGGATATATATTCTACCCACACACATTTGGAACTCTCCTGGGGTACCCTCACACATATTATTCCCTCATTTAGTGGATATTTTCACAAAAAAGTGAAATTTTCAAAAATCCAGAAAATTGGCTGAAAATGACTAAATATCAAGGACTCAATGGGCGAATCGCTCTGGAACTGACATCGGAACGCTCACTGACATTTCCCCTATCTGAAAGTCTGATAAACGCCGGAAAAATGACTAAGTCCAAAAAAAAATTTGTTCAACTTTTTTCAATTTTACCCCCGTGGGATATATATTCTACCCACACACATTTGGAACTCTCCTGGGGTACCCTCACACATATTATTCCCGCATTTAGTGGATATTTTCACAAAAAAGTGAAATTTTCAAAAATCCAGAAAATTGGCTGAAAACGACTAAATATCAAGGACTCAGTGGGCGAATTGCTCTGGAACTGAAATCGGAACGTTCACTGACATTTCCCCTATCTGAAAGTCTGATAAACGCCGGAAAAATGACTAAGTCCAAAAAAAATTTTTTTTCACCTTTTTTCAATTTTACCCCGTGGGATATATATTCTACCCACACACATTTGGAACTCTCCTGGGGTACCCTCACACATATTATTCCCTCATTTAGTGGATATTTTCACAAAAAAGTGAAATTTTCAAAAATCCAGAAAATTGGCTGAAAACGACTAAATATCAAGGACTCATTGGGCGAATCGCTCTGGAACTGAAATTGGAACGCTCACTGACATTTCCCCTATCTGAAAGTCTGATAAACGGCGGAAAAATGACTAACTCCAAAAAAAATTTTTTTTCAACTTTTTTCAATTTTACCCCGTGGGATATATATTCTACCCACACACATTTGGAACTCTCCTGGGGTACCCTCATACATATTATTCCCTCGTTTAGTGGATATTTTCACAAAAAAGTGAAATTTTCAAAAATCCAGAAAATTGGCTGAAAACGACTAAATATCAAGGACTCATTGGGCGAATTGCTCTGGAATTGAAATCGGAGCGCTCACTGACATTTCCCCTATCTGAAAGTCTGATAAACGCTGGAAAAATGACTAAGTCCAAAAAAAATTTTTTTTCAACTTTTTTCAATTTTACCCCGTGGGATATATATTCTACCCACACACATTTGGAACTCTCCTGGGGTACCCTCACACATATTATTCCCTCATTTAGTGGATATTTTCACAAAAAAGTGAAATTTTCAAAAATCCAGAAAATTGGCTGAAAATGACTAAATATCAAGGACTCATTGGGCGAATCGCTCTGGAACTGAAATAGGAATGCTCACTGACATTTCCCCTATCTGAAAGTCTGATAAACGCCGGAAAAATGACTAAGTCCAAAAAAAATTTTTTTTAAACTTTTTTCAATTTTACCCCCGTGGGATATATATTTTACCCACACACATTTGGAACTCTTCTGGGGTACCCTCACACATATTATTCCCTCATTTAGTGGATATTTTCACAAAAAAGTGAAATTTTCAAAAATCCAGAAAATTGGCTGAAAACGACTAAATATCAAGGACTCATTGGGCGAATCGCTCTGGAACTTAAATCGGAACGCTCACTGACATTTCCCCTATCTGAAAGTCTGATAAACGGCGGAAAAATGACTAAGTCCAAAAAAAATTTTTTTTCAACTTTTTTCAATTTTACCCCGTGGGATATATATTCTACCCACACACATTTGGAACTCTCCTGGGGTACCCTCACACATATTATTCCCTCATTTAGTGGATATTTTCACAAAAAAGTGAAATTTTCAAAAATCCAGAAAATTGGCTGAAAATGACTAAATATCAAGGACTCATTGGGCGAATCGCTCTGGAACTGAAATCGGAATGCTCACTGACATTTCCCCTATCTGAAAGTCTGATAAACGCCGGAAAAATGACTAAGTCCAAAAAAAATTTTTTTTAAACTTTTATCAATTTTACCCCCATGGGATATATATTTTACCCACACACATTTGGAACTCTCCTGGGGTACCCTCACACATATTATTCCCTCATTTAGTGGATATTTTCACAAAAAAGTGAAATTTTCAAAAATCCAGAAAATTGGCTGAATACGACTAAATATCAAGGACTCATTGGGCGAATCGCTCTGGAACTTAAATCGGAACGCTCACTGACATTTCCCCTATCTGAAAGTCTGATAAACGGCGGAAAAATGACTAAGTCCAAAAAAAATTTTTTTTCAACTTTTTTCAATTTTACCCCGTGGGATATATATTCTACCCACACACATTTGGAACTCTCCTGGGGTACCCTCACACATATTATTCCCTCGTTTAGTGGATATTTTCACAAAAAAGTGAAATTTTCAAAAATCCAGAAAATTGGCTGAAAACGACTAAATATCAAGGACTCATTGGACAAATTGCTCTGGAACTGAAATCGGAACGCTGACTGACATTTCCCCTATCTGAAAGTCTGATAAACGCCGGAAAAATGACTAAGTCCAAAAAAAATTTTTTTTAAACTTTTTTCAATTTTACCCCCGTGGGATATATATTCTACCCACACACATTTGGAACTCTCCTGGGGTACCCTCACACATATTATTCCCTCGTTTAGTGGATAATTTCACAAAAAAGTGAAATTTTCAAAAATCCAGAAAATTGGCTGAAAACGACTAAATATCAAGGACTCATTGGGCGAATTGCTCTGGAACTGAAATCGGAACGCTCACTGACATTTCCCCTATCTGAAAGTCTGATAAATGCCGGAAAAATGACTAAGTCCAAAAAAAAATTTGTTCAACTTTTTTCAATTTTACCCCCGTGGGATATATATTCTACCCACACACATTTGGAACTCTCCTGGGGTACCCTCACACATATTATTCCCTCATTTAGTGGATATTTTCACAAAAAAGTGAAATTTTCAAAAATCCAGAAAATTGGCTGAAAACGACTAAATATCAAGGACTCATTGGGCGAATCGCTCTGGAACTGAAATTGGAACGCTCACTGACATTTCCCCTATCTGAAAGTCTGATAAACGCCGGAAAAATGACTAAGTCCAAAAAAAATTTTTTTTCAACTTTTTTCAATTTTACCCCGTGGGATATATATTCTACCCACACACATTTGGAACTCTCCTGGGGTACCCTCACACATATTATTCCCTCATTTAGTGGATATTTTCACAAAAAAGTGAAATTTTCAAAAATCCAGAAAATTGGCTGAAAATGACTAAATATCAAGGACTCATTGGGCGAATCGCTCTGGAACTGATATCGGAATGCTCACTGACATTTCCCCTATCTGAAAGTCTGATAAACGCCGGAAAAATGACTAAGTCCAAAAAAAATTTTTTTTAAACTTTTTTCAATTTTACCCTCGTGGGATATATATTTTACCCACACACATTTGGAACTCTTCTGGGGTACCCTCACACATATTATTCCCTCATTTAGTGGATATTTTCACAAAAAAGTGAAATTTTCAAAAATCCAGAAAATTGGCTGAAAACGACTAAATATCAAGGACTCATTGGGCGAATCGCTCTGGAACTTAAATCAGAACGCTCACTGACATTTCCCCTATCTGAAAGTCTGATAAACGGCGGAAAAATGACTAAGTCCAAAAAAAAATTTTTTTCAACTTTTTTCAATTTTACCCCGTGGGATATATATTCTACCCACACACATTTGGAACTCTCCTGGGGTACCCTCACACATATTATTCCCTCGTTTAGTGGATATTTTCACAAAAAAGTGAAATTTTCAAAAATCCAGAAAATTGGCTGAAAACGACTAAATATCAAGGACTCATTGGGCGAATTGCTCTGGAACTGAAATCGGAACGCTCACTGACATTTCTCCTATCTGAAAGTCTGATAAACGCCGGAAAAATGACTAAGTCCAAAAAAAATTTTTTTTAAACTTTTTTCAATTTTACCCCCGTGGGATATATATTTTACCCACACACATTTGGAACTCTTCTGGGGTACCCTCACACATATTATTCCCTCATTTAGTGGATATTTTCACAAAAAAGTGAAATTTTCAAAAATCCAGAAAATTGGCTGAAAACGACTAAATATCAAGGACTCATTGGGCGAATCCCTCTGGAACTGAAATCGTAATGCTCACTCACATTTCCCCTATCTGAAAGTCTGATAAACGCCGGAAAAATGACTAAGTCCAAAAAAAAATTTTTTTCAACTTTTTTCAATTTTACCCCCGTGGGATATATATTCTACCCACACACATTTGGAACTCTCCTGGGGTACCCTCACACATATTATTCCCTCATTTAGTGGATATTTTCACAAAAAAGTGAAATTTTCAAAAATCCAGAAAATTGGCTGAAAATAACTAAATATCAAGGACTCATTGGGCGAATTGCTCTGGAACTGAAATCGGAACGCTCACTGACATTTCCCCTATCTGAAAGTCTGATAAACGCCGGAAAAATCACTAAGTCCAAAAAAAAATTTGTTCAACTTTTTTCAATTTTACCCCGTGGGATATATATTCCACCCACACACATTTGGAAATCTCCTGGGGTACCCTCACACATATTATTCCCTCGTTTAGTGGATATTTTCACAAAAAAGTGAAATTTTCAAAAATCCAGAAAATTGGCTGAAAACGACTAAATATCAAGGACTCATTGGGCGAATCGCTCTGGAACTGAAATCGGAACGCTCACTGACATTTCCCCTATCTGAAAGTCTGATAAACGCCGCAAAAATGACTAAGTCCAAAAAAATTTTTTTTTCAACTTTTTTCAATTTTACCCCCGTGGGATATATATTCTACCCACACACATTTGGAACTCTCCTGGGGTACCCTCACACATATTATTCCCTCGTTTAGTGGATATTTTCACAAAAAAGTGAAATTTTCAAAAATCCTGAAAATTGGCTGAAAACGACTAAATATCAAGGACTCATTGGGCGAATTGTTCTGGAACTGAAATCGGAACGGTCACTGACATTTCCCCTATCTGAAAGTCTGATAAACGCCGGAAAAATGACTAAGTCCAAAAAAAAATTTGTTCAACTTTTTTCAATTTTACCCCCGTGGGATATATATTCTACCCACACACATTTGGAAATCTCCTGGGGTACCCTCACACATATTATTCCCTCATTTAGTGGATATTTTCACAAAAAAAGTGAAATTTTCAAAAATCCAGAAAATTGGCTGAAAACGACTAAATATCAAGGACTCATTGGGCGAATCGCTCTGGAACTGAAATCGGAACGCTCACTGACATTTCCCCTATCTGAAAGTCTGGTAAACGCCGCAAAAATGACTAAGTCCAAAAAAATTTTTTTTTCAACTTTTTTCAATTTTACCCCCGTGGGATATATATTCTACCCACACACATTTGGAACTCTCCTGGGGTACCCTCACACATATTATTCCCTCGTTTAGTGGATATTTTCACAAAAAAGTGAAATTTTCAAAAATCCAGAAAATTGGCTGAAAACGACTAAATATCAAGAACTCATTGGGCGAATTGCTCTGGAACTGAAATCGGAACGGTCACTGACATTTCCCCTATCTGAAAGTCTGATAAACGCCGGAAAAATCACTAAGTCCAAAAAAAAATTTGTTCAACTTTTTTCAATTTTACCCCGTGGGATATATATTCTACCCACACACATTTGGAAATCTCCTGGGGTACCCTCACACATATTATTCCCTCGTTTAGTGGATATTTTCACAAAAAAGTGAAATTTTCAAAAATCCAGAAAATTGGCTGAAAACGACTAAATATCAAGGACTCATTGGGCGAATTGCTCTGGAACTGAAATCGGAACGCTCACTGACATTTCCCCTATCTGAAAGTCTGATAAATGCCGGAAAAATGACTAAGTCCAAAAAAAAATTTGTTCAACTTTTTTCAATTTTACCCCCGTGGGATATATATTCTACCCACACACATTTGGAACTCTCCTGGGGTACCCTCACACATATTATTCCCTCATTTAGTGGATATTTTCACAAAAAAGTAAAATTTTCAAAAATCCAGAAAATTGGCTGAAAACGACTAAATATCAAGGACTCATTGGGCGAATCCCTCTGGAACTGAAATCGTAATGCTCACTCACATTTCCCCTATCTGAAAGTCTGATAAACGCCGGAAAAATGACTAAGTCCAAAAAAAATTTTTTTTCAACTTTTTTCAATTTTACCCCCGTGGGATATATATTCTACCCACACACATTTGGAACTCTCCTGGGGTACCCTCACACATATTATTCCCTCATTTAGTGGATATTTTCACAAAAAAGTGAAATTTTCAAAAATCCAGAAAATTGGCTGAAAATAACTAAATATCAAGGACTCATTGGGCGAATTGCTCTGGAACTGAAATCGGAACGCTCACTGACATTTCCCCTATCTGAAAGTCTGATAAACGCCGGAAAAATCACTAAGTCCAAAAAAAAATTTGTTCAACTTTTTTCAATTTTACCCCGTGGGATATATATTCCACCCACACACATTTGGAAATCTCCTGGGGTACCCTCACACATATTATTCCCTCGTTTAGTGGATATTTTCACAAAAAAGTGAAATTTTCAAAAATCCAGAAAATTGGCTGAAAACGACTAAATATCAAGGACTCATTTGGCGAATTGCTCTGGAACTGAAATCGGAACGGTCACTGACATTTCCCCTATCTGAAAGTCTGATAAACGCCGGAAAAATCACTAAGTCCAAAAAAAAATTTGTTCAACTTTTTTCAATTTTACCCCGTGGGATATATATTCTACCCACACACATTTGGAACTCTCCTGGGGTACCCTCACACATATTATTCCCTCGTTTAGTGGATATTTTCACAAAAAAGTGAAATTTTCAAAAATCCAGAAAATTGGCTGAAAACGACTAAATATCAAGGACTCATTGGGCGAATCGCTCTGGAACTGAAATCGGAACGCTCACTGACATTTCCCCTATCTGAAAGTCTGATAAACGCCGCAAAAATGACTAAGTCCAAAAAAATTTTTTTTTCAACTTTTTTCAATTTTACCCCCGTGGGATATATATTCTACCCACACACATTTGGAACTCTCCTGGGGTACCCTCACACATATTATTCCCTCGTTTAGTGGATATTTTCACAAAAAAGTGAAATTTTCAAAAATCCTGAAAATTGGCTGAAAACGACTAAATATCAAGGACTCATTGGGCGAATTGTTCTGGAACTGAAATCGGAACGGTCACTGACATTTCCCCTATCTGAAAGTCTGATAAACGCCGGAAAAATGACTAAGTCCAAAAAAAAATTTGTTCAACTTTTTTCAATTTTACCCCCGTGGGATATATATTCTACCCACACACATTTGGAAATCTCCTGGGGTACCCTCACACATATTATTCCCTCATTTAGTGGATATTTTCACAAAAAAAGTGAAATTTTCAAAAATCCAGAAAATTGGCTGAAAACGACTAAATATCAAGGACTCATTGGGCGAATCGCTCTGGAACTGAAATCGGAACGCTCACTGACATTTCCCCTATCTGAAAGTCTGGTAAACGCCGCAAAAATGACTAAGTCCAAAAAAATTTTTTTTTCAACTTTTTTCAATTTTACCCCCGTGGGATATATATTCTACCCACACACATTTGGAACTCTCCTGGGGTACCCTCACACATATTATTCCCTCGTTTAGTGGATATTTTCACAAAAAAGTGAAATTTTCAAAAATCCAGAAAATTGGCTGAAAACGACTAAATATCAAGAACTCATTGGGCGAATTGCTCTGGAACTGAAATCGGAACGGTCACTGACATTTCCCCTATCTGAAAGTCTGATAAACGCCGGAAAAATCACTAAGTCCAAAAAAAAATTTGTTCAACTTTTTTCAATTTTACCCCGTGGGATATATATTCTACCCACACACATTTGGAAATCTCCTGGGGTACCCTCACACATATTATTCCCTCGTTTAGTGGATATTTTCACAAAAAAGTGAAATTTTCAAAAATCCAGAAAATTGGCTGAAAACAACTAAATATCAAGGACTCATTGGTCGAATTGCTCTGGAACTGAAATCGGAACGCTCACTGACATTTCCCCTATCTGAAAGTCTGATAAACGCTGGAAAAATTACTAAGTCCAAAAAAAAGTTTTTTTTAACTTTTTTCAATTTTACCCGCGTGGGATATATATTCTACCCACACACATTTGGAACTCTCCTGGGGTACCCTCACACATATTATTCCCTCGTTTAGTGGATATTTTCACAAAAAAGTGAAATTTTCAAAAATCCAGAAAATTGGCTGAAAACGACTAAATATCAAGGACTCATTGGGCGAATTGCTCTGGAACTGAAATCGGAACGCTCACTGACATTTCCCCTATCTGAAAGTCTGATAAACGCCGGAAAAATGACTAAGTCCAAAAAAAAATTTGTTCAACTTTTTTCAATTTTACCCCGTGGGATATATATTCCACCCACACACATTTGGAAATCTCCTGGGGTACCCTCACACATATTATTCCCTCGTTTAGTCGATATTTTCACAAAAAAGTGAAATTTTCAAAAATCCAGAAAATTGGCTGAAAACGACTAAATATCATGGACTCATGGGGCGAATCGCTCTGGAACTGAAATCGGAACGCTCACTGACATTTCCCCTATCTGAAAGTCTGATAAACGCCGGAAAAATCACTAAGTCCAAAAAAAAATTTGTTCAACTTTTTTCAATTTTACCCCGTGGGATATATATTCCACCCACACACATTTGGAAATCTCCTGGGGTACCCTCACACATATTATTCCCTCGTTTAGTGGATATTTTCACAAAAAAGTGAAATTTTCAAAAATCCAGAAAATTGGCTCAAAACGACTAAATATCAAGGACTCATTGGGTGAATCGCTCTGGAACTGAAATCGGAATGCTCACTCACATTTCCCCTATCTGAAAGTCTGATAAACGCCGGAAAAATGACTAAGTCCAAAAAAAAATTTTTTTCAACTTTTTTCAATTTTACCCCCGTGGGATATATATATATTCTACCCACACACATTTGGAACTCTCCTGGGGTACCCTCACACATATTATTCCCTCATTTAGTGGATATTTTCACAAAAAAGTGAAATTTTCAAAAATCCAGAAAATTGGCTGAAATCGACTAAATATCAAGGACTCATTGGGCGAATCGCTCTGGAACTGAAATCGGAACGCTCACTGACATTTCCCCTATCTGAAAGTCTGATAAACGCTGGTTAAAATCACTAAGTCCAAAAAAAAATTTGTTCAACTTTTTTCAATTTTACCCCGTGGGATATATATTCTACCCACACACATTTGGAACTCTCCTGGGGTACCCTCACACATATTATTCCCTCATTTAGTGGATATTTTCACAAAAAAGTGAAATTTTCAAAAATCTAGAAAATTGGCTGAAAACGACTAAATATCATGGACTCATTGGGAGAATCGCTCTGGAACTGAAATCGGAACGCTCACTGACATTTCCCCTATCTGAAAGTCTGATAAACGCTGGAAAAATGACTAAGTCCAAAAAAAAGTTTTTTTTAACTTTTTTCAATTTTACCCGCGTGGGATATATATTCTACCCACACACATTTGGAACTCTCCTGGGGTACCCTCACACATATTATTCCCTCGTTTAGTGGATATTTTCACAAAAAAGTGAAATTTTCAAAAATCCAGAAAATTGGCTGAAAACGACTAAATATCAAGGACTCAATGGGCGAATTGCTCTGGAACTGAAATCGGAACGCTCACTGACATTTCCCCTATCTGAAAGTCTGATAAACGCCGGAAAAATGACTAAGTCCAAAAAAAAATTTGTTCAACTTTTTTCAATTTTACCCCGTGGGATATATATTCCACCCACACACATTTGGAAATCTCCTGGGGTACCCTCACACATATTATTCCCTCGTTTAGTGGATATTTTCACAAAAAAGTGAAATTTTCAAAAATCCAGAAAATTGGCTGAAAACGACTAAATATCAAGGACTCATTGGGCGAATTGCTCTGGAACTGAAATCGGAACGCTCACTGACATTGCCCCTATCTGAAAGTCTTATAAACGCCGGAAAAATGACTAAGTCCAAAAAAAATTTTTTTTAAACTTTTTTCAATTTTACCCCCGTGGGATATATATTCTACCCACACACATTTGGAACTCTCCTGGGGTACCCTCACACATATTATTCCCTCGTTTAGTGGATATTTTCACAAAAAAGTGAAATTTTCAAAAATCCAGAAAATTGGCTGAAAACGACTAAATATCAAGGACTCATTGGGCGAATCGCTCTGGAACTGAAATCGTAATGCTCACTCACATTTCTCCTATCTGAAAGTCTGATAAACGCCGGAAAAATGACTAAGTCCAAAAAAAAATTTTTTTCAACTTTTTTCAATTTTACCCCCGTGGGATATATATATATATTCTACCCACACACATTTGGAACTCTCCTGGGGTACCCTCACACATATTATTCCCTCATTTAGTGGATATTTTCACAAAAAAGTGAAATTTTCAAAAATCCAGAAAATTGGCTGAAAACGACTAAATATCATGGACTCATTGGGCGAATCGCTCTGGAACTGAAATCGGAACGCTCACTGACATTTCCCCTATCTGAAAGTCTGATAAACGCTGGAAAAATGACTAAGTCCAAAAAAAAGTTTTCTTCAACTTTTTTCAATTTTACCCGCGTGGGATATATATTCTACCCACACACATTTGGAACTCTCCTGGGGTACCCTCACACATATTATTCCCTCGTTTAGTGGATATTTTCACAAAAAAGTGAAATTTTCAAAAATCCAGAAAATTGGCTGAAAACGACTAAATATCAAGGACTCATTGGGCGAATTGCTCTGGAACTGAAATCGGAACGCTCACTGACATTTCCCCTATCTGAAAGTCTGACAAACGCCGGAAAAATGACTAAGTCCAAAAAAAAATTTGTTCAACTTTTTTCAATTTTACCCCCGTGGGATATATATTCTACCCACACACATTTGGAACTCTCCTGGGGTACCCTCACACATATTATTTCCTCGTTTAGTGGATATTTTCACAAAAAAGTGAAATTTTCAAAAATCCAGAAAATTGGCTGAAAACGACTAAATATCAAGGACTCATTGGGCGAATTGCTCTGGAACTGAAATCGGAACGCTCACTGACATTGCCCCTATCTGAAAGTCTGATAAACGCCGGAAAAATGACTAAGTCCAAAAAAAATTTTTTTTCAACTTTTTTCAATTTTACCCCCGTGGGATATATATTCTACCCACACACATTTGGAACTCTCCTGGAGTACTCTCACACATATTATTCCCTCATTTAGTGGATATTTTCACAAAAAAGTGAAATTTTCAAAAATCCAGAAAATTGGCTGAAAACGACTAAATATCATGGACTCATTGGGCGAATCGCTCTGGAACTGAAATCGGAACGCTCACTGACATTTCCCCTGTCTGAAAGTCTGATAAACGCTGGAAAAATGACTAAGTCCAAAAAAAAGTTTTTTTCAACTTTTTTCAATTTTACCCCCGTGGGATATATATTCTACCCACACACATTTGGAACTCTCCTGGGGTACCCTCACACATATTATTCCCTCGTTTAGTGGATATTTTCACAAAAAAGTGAAATTTTCAAAAATCCTGAAAATTGGCTGAAAACGACTAAATATCAAGGACTCATTGGGCGAATTGTTCTGGAACTGAAATCGGAACGGTCACTGACATTTCCCCTATCTGAAAGTCTGATAAACGCCGGAAAAATCACTAAGTCCAAAAAAAAATTTGTTCAACTTTTTTCAATTTTACCCCGTGGGATATATATTCTACCCACACACATTTGGAAATCTCCTGGGGTACCCTCACACATATTATTCCCTCATTTAGTGGATATTTTCACAAAAAAGTGAAATTTTCAAAAATCCAGACAATTGGCTGAAAACGACTAAATATCAAGGACTCATTGGGCGAATTGCTCTGGAACTGAAATCGGAACGCTCACTGACATTGCCCCTATCTGAAAGTCTGATAAACGCCGGAAAAATGACTAAGTCCAAAAAAAATTTTTTTTCAACTTTTTTCAATTTTACCCCCGTGGGATATATATTCTACCCACACACATTTGGAACTCTCCTGGAGTACTCTCACACATATTATTCCCTCATTTAGTGGATATTTTCACAAAAAAGTGAAATTTTCAAAAATCCAGAAAATTGGCTGAAAACGACTAAATATCATGGACTCATTGGGCGAATCGCTCTGGAACTGAAATCGGAACGCTCACTGACATTTCCCCTGTCTGAAAGTCTGATAAACGCTGGAAAAATGACTAAGTCCAAAAAAAAGTTTTTTTCAACTTTTTTCAATTTTACCCCCGTGGGATATATATTCTACCCACACACATTTGGAACTCTCCTGGGGTACCCTCACACATATTATTCCCTCGTTTAGTGGATATTTTCACAAAAAAGTGAAATTTTCAAAAATCCTGAAAATTGGCTGAAAACGACTAAATATCAAGGACTCATTGGGCGAATTGTTCTGGAACTGAAATCGGAACGGTCACTGACATTTCCCCTATCTGAAAGTCTGATAAACGCCGGAAAAATCACTAAGTCCAAAAAAAAATTTGTTCAACTTTTTTCAATTTTACCCCGTGGGATATATATTCTACCCACACACATTTGGAAATCTCCTGGGGTACCCTCACACATATTATTCCCTCATTTAGTGGATATTTTCACAAAAAAGTGAAATTTTCAAAAATCCAGACAATTGGCTGAAAACGACTAAATATCAAGGACTCATTGGGCGAATTGCTCTGGAACTGAAATCGGAACGCTCACTGACATTGCCCCTATCTGAAAGTCTGATAAACGCCGGAAAAATGACTAAGTCCAAAAAAAATTTTTTTTCAACTTTTTTCAATTTTACCCCCGTGGGATATATATTCTACTCACACACATTTGGAACTCTCCTGGGGTACCCTCACACATATTATTCCCTCATTTAGTGGATATTTTCACAAAAAAGTGAAATTTTCAAAAATCCAGAAAATTGGCTGAAAACGACTAAATATCATGGACTCATTGGGCGAATCGCTCTGGAACTGAAATCGGAACGCTCACTGACATTTCCCCTATCTGAAAGTCTGATAAACGCTGGAAAAATGACTAAGTCCAAAAAAAAGTTTTTTTCAACTTTTTTCAATTTTACCCCCGTGGGATATATATATATTCTACCCACACACATTTGGAACTCTCCTGGGGTACCCTCACACATATTATTCCCTCATTTAGTGGATATTTTCACAAAAAAGTGAAATTTTCAAAAATCCAGAAAATTGGCTGAAATCGACTAAATATCAAGGACTCATTGGGCGAATCGCTCTGGAACTGAAATCGGAACGCTCACTGACATTTCCCCTATCTGAAAGTCTGATAAACGCCGGTTAAAATCACTAAGTCCAAAAAAAAATTTGTTCAACTTTTTTCAATTTTACCCCGTGGGATATATATTCTACCCACACAAATTTGGAACTCTCCTGGGGTACCCTCACACATATTATTCCCTCATTTAGTGGATATTTTCACAAAAAAGTGAAATTTTCAAAAATCTAGAAAATTGGCTGAAAACGACTAAATATCATGGACTCATTGGGAGAATCGCTCTGGAACTGAAATCGGAACGCTCACTGACATTTCCCCTATCTGAAAGTCTGATAAACGCTGGAAAAATGACTAAGTCCAAAAAAAAGTTTTTTTTAACTTTTTTCAATTTTACCCGCGTGGGATATATATTCTACCCACACACATTTGGAACTCTCCTGGGGTACCCTCACACATATTATTCCCTCGTTTAGTGGATATTTTCACAAAAAAGTGAAATTTTCAAAAATCCAGAAAATTGGCTGAAAACGACTAAATATCAAGGACTCAATGGGCGAATTGCTCTGGAACTGAAATCGGAACGCTCACTGACATTTCCCCTATCTGAAAGTCTGATAAACGCCGGAAAAATGACTAAGTCCAAAAAAAAATTTGTTCAACTTTTTTCAATTTTACCCCGTGGGATATATATTCCACCCACACACATTTGGAAATCTCCTGGGGTACCCTCACACATATTATTCCCTCGTTTAGTGGATATTTTCACAAAAAAGTGAAATTTTCAAAAATCCAGAAAATTGGCTGAAAACGACTAAATATCAAGGACTCATTGGGCGAATTGCTCTGGAACTGAAATCGGAACGCTCACTGACATTGCCCCTATCTGAAAGTCTTATAAACGCCGGAAAAATGACTAAGTCCAAAAAAAATTTTTTTTAAACTTTTTTCAATTTTACCCCCGTGGGATATATATTCTACCCACACACATTTGGAACTCTCCTGGGGTACCCTCACACATATTATTCCCTCGTTTAGTGGATATTTTCACAAAAAAGTGAAATTTTCAAAAATCCAGAAAATTGGCTGAAAACGACTAAATATCAAGGACTCATTGGGCGAATCGCTCTGGAACTGAAATCGTAATGCTCACTCACATTTCTCCTATCTGAAAGTCTGATAAACGCCGGAAAAATGACTAAGTCCAAAAAAAAATTTTTTTCAACTTTTTTCAATTTTACCCCCGTGGGATATATATATATATTCTACCCACACACATTTGGAACTCTCCTGGGGTACCCTCACACATATTATTCCCTCATTTAGTGGATATTTTCACAAAAAAGTGAAATTTTCAAAAATCCAGAAAATTGGCTGAAAACGACTAAATATCATGGACTCATTGGGCGAATCGCTCTGGAACTGAAATCGGAACGCTCACTGACATTTCCCCTATCTGAAAGTCTGATAAACGCTGGAAAAATGACTAAGTCCAAAAAAAAGTTTTCTTCAACTTTTTTCAATTTTACCCGCGTGGGATATATATTCTACCCACACACATTTGGAACTCTCCTGGGGTACCCTCACACATATTATTCCCTCGTTTAGTGGATATTTTCACAAAAAAGTGAAATTTTCAAAAATCCAGAAAATTGGCTGAAAACGACTAAATATCAAGGACTCATTGGGCGAATTGCTCTGGAACTGAAATCGGAACGCTCACTGACATTTCCCCTATCTGAAAGTCTGATAAACGCCGGAAAAATGACTAAGTCCAAAAAAAAATTTGTTCAACTTTTTTCAATTTTACCCCCGTGGGATATATATTCTACCCACACACATTTGGAACTCTCCTGGGGTACCCTCACACATATTATTTCCTCGTTTAGTGGATATTTTCACAAAAAAGTGAAATTTTCAAAAATCCAGAAAATTGGCTGAAAACGACTAAATATCAAGGACTCATTGGGCGAATTGCTCTGGAACTGAAATCGGAACGGTCACTGACATTTCCCCTATCTGAAAGTCTGATAAACGCCGGAAAAATCACTAAGTCCAAAAAAAAATTTGTTCAACTTTTTTCAATTTTACCCCGTGGGATATATATTCTACCCACACACATTTGGAAATCTCCTGGGGTACCCTCACACATATTATTCCCTCGTTTAGTGGATATTTTCACAAAAAAGTGAAATTTTCAAAAATCCAGAAAATTGGCTGAAAACGACTAAATATCAAGGACTCATTGGGCGAATTGCTCTGGAACTGAAATCGGAACGCTCACTGACATTGCCCCTATCTGAAAGTCTGATAAACGCCGGAAAAATGACTAAGTCCAAAAAAAATTTTTTTTCAACTTTTTTCAATTTTACCCCCGTGGGATATATATTCTACCCACACACATTTGGAACTCTCCTGGAGTACTCTCACACATATTATTCCCTCATTTAGTGGATATTTTCACAAAAAAGTGAAATTTTCAAAAATCCAGAAAATTGGCTGAAAACGACTAAATATCATGGACTCATTGGGCGAATCGCTCTGGAACTGAAATCGGAACGCTCACTGACATTTCCCCTGTCTGAAAGTCTGATAAACGCTGGAAAAATGACTAAGTCCAAAAAAAAGTTTTTTTCAACTTTTTTCAATTTTACCCCCGTGGGATATATATTCTACCCACACACATTTGGAACTCTCCTGGGGTACCCTCACACATATTATTCCCTCGTTTAGTGGATATTTTCACAAAAAAGTGAAATTTTCAAAAATCCTGAAAATTGGCTGAAAACGACTAAATATCAAGGACTCATTGGGCGAATTGTTCTGGAACTGAAATCGGAACGGTCACTGACATTTCCCCTATCTGAAAGTCTGATAAACGCCGGAAAAATCACTAAGTCCAAAAAAAAATTTGTTCAACTTTTTTCAATTTTACCCCGTGGGATATATATTCTACCCACACACATTTGGAAATCTCCTGGGGTACCCTCACACATATTATTCCCTCATTTAGTGGATATTTTCACAAAAAAGTGAAATTTTCAAAAATCCAGACAATTGGCTGAAAACGACTAAATATCAAGGACTCATTGGGCGAATTGCTCTGGAACTGAAATCGGAACGCTCACTGACATTGCCCCTATCTGAAAGTCTGATAAACGCCGGAAAAATGACTAAGTCCAAAAAAAATTTTTTTTCAACTTTTTTCAATTTTACCCCCGTGGGATATATATTCTACTCACACACATTTGGAACTCTCCTGGGGTACCCTCACACATATTATTCCCTCATTTAGTGGATATTTTCACAAAAAAGTGAAATTTTCAAAAATCCAGAAAATTGGCTGAAAACGACTAAATATCATGGACTCATTGGGCGAATCGCTCTGGAACTGAAATCGGAACGCTCACTGACATTTCCCCTATCTGAAAGTCTGATAAACGCTGGAAAAATGACTAAGTCCAAAAAAAAGTTTTTTTCAACTTTTTTCAATTTTACCCCCGTGGGATATATATTCTACCCACACACATTTGGAACTCTCCTGGGGTACCCTCACACATATTATTCCCTCGTTTAGTGGATATTTTCACAAAAAAGTGAAATTTTCAAAAATCCAGAAAATTGGCTGAAAACGACTAAATATCAAGGACTCATTGGGCGAATTGCTCTGGAACTGAAATCGGAACGCTCACTGACATTTCCTCTATCTGAAAGTCTGATAAACGCCGGAAAAATGACTAAGTCGAAAAAAAAATTTGTTCAACTTTTTTCAATTTTACCCCCGTGGGATATATATTCTACCCACACACATTTGGAACTCTCCTGGGGTACCATCACACATATTATTCCCTCGTTTAGTGGATATTTTCACAAAAAAGTGAAATTTTCAAAAATCCTGAAAATTGGCTGAAAACGACTAAATATCAAGGACTCATTGGGCGAATTGTTCTGGAACTGAAATCGGAACGGTCACTGACATTTCCCCTATCTGAAAGTGTGATAAACGCCGGAAAAATCACTAAGTCCAAAAAAAAATTTGTTCAACTTTTTTCAATTTTACCCCGTGGGATATATATTCTACCCACACACATTTGGAAATCTCCTGCAGTACCCTCACACATATTATTCCCTCGTTTAGTGGATATTTTCACAAAAAAGTGAAATTTTCAAAAATCCAGAAAATTGGCTGAAAACGACTAAATATCATGGACTCATTGGGCGAATCGCTCTGGAACTGAAATCGGAACGCTCACTGACATTTCCCCTATCTGAAAGTCTGATAAACGCTGGAAAAATGACTAAGTCCAAAAAAAAGTTTTTTTCAACTTTTTTCAATTTTACCCCCGTGGGATATATATTCTACCCACACACATTTGGAACTCTCCTGGGGTACCCTCACACATATTATTCCCTCGTTTAGTGGATATTTTCACAAAAAAGTGAAATTTTCAAAAATCCAGAAAATTGGCTGAAAACGACTAAATATCAAGGACTCATTGGGCGAATTGCTCTGGAACTGAAATCGGAACGCTCACTGACATTTCCCCTATCTGAAAGTCTGATAAACGCCGGAAAAATGACTAAGTCCAAAAAAAAATTTGTTCAACTATTTTCAATTTTACCCCCGTGGGATATATATTCTACTCACACACATTTGGAAATCTCCTGGGGTACCCTCACACATATTATTCCCTCATTTAGTGGATATTTTCACAAAAAAAGTGAAATTTTCAAAAATCCAGAAAATTGGCTGAAAACGACTAAATATCAAGGACTCATTGGGCGAATCGCTCTGGAACTGAAATCGGAACGTTCACTGACATTTCCCCTATCTGAAAGTCTGATAAACGCCGCAAAAATGACTAAGTCCAAAAAAATTTTTTTTTCAACTTTTTTCAATTTTACCCCCGTGGGATATATATTCTACCCACACACATTTGGAACTCTCCTGGGGTACCCTCACACATATTATTCCCTCGTTTAGTGGATATTTTCACAAAAAAGTGAAATTTTCAAAAATCCAGAAAATTGGCTGAAAACAACTAAATATCAAGGACTCATTGGTCGAATTGCTCTGGAACTGAAATCGGAATGCTCACTGACATTGCCCTTATCTGAAAGTCTGATAAACGCCGGAAAAATGACTAAGTCCAAAAAAAAATTTGTTCAACTTTTTTCAATTTTACCCCCGTGGGATATATATTCTACCCACACACATTTGGAAATCTCCTGGGGTACCCTCACACATATTATTCCCTCATTTAGTGGATATTTTCACAAAAAAGTGAAATTTTCAAAAATCCAGAAAATTGGCTGAAAACGACTAAATATCAAGGACTCATTGGGCGAATCGCTCTGGAACTGAAATTGGAACGCTCACTGACATTTTCTCTATCTGAAAGTCTGATAAACGCCGGAAAAATGACTAAGTCCAAAAAAAAAATTGTTTTAAACTTTTTTCAATTTTACCCCCGTGGGATATATATTCTACCCACACACATTTGGAACTCTCCTGGGGTACCCTCACACATATTATTCCCTCATTTAGTGGATATTTTCACAAAAAAGTGAAATTTTCAAAAATCCAGAAAATTGGCTGAAAACGACTAAATATCAAGGACTCATTGGGCGAATCGCTCTGGAACTGAAATCGGAACGCTCACTGACATTTCCCCTATCTGAAAGTCTGATAAACGCCGGAAAAATGACTAAGTCCAAAAAAAAATTTGTTCAACTTTTTTCAATTTTACCCCCGTGGGATATATATTCTACCCACACACATTTGGAAATCTCCTGGGGTACCCTCACACATATTATTCCCTCGTTTAGTGGATATTTTCACAAAAAAGTGAAATTTTCAAAAATCCAGAAAATTGGCTGAAAACGACTAAATATCAAGGACTCATTGGGCGAATTGCTCTGGAACTGAAATCGGAATGCTCACTGACATTGCCCCTATCTGAAAGTCTTATAAACGCCGGAAAAATGACTAAGTCCAAAAAAAATTTTTTTTAAACTTTTTTCAATTTTACCCCCGTGGGATATATATTCTACCCACACACATTTGGAACTCTCCTGGGGTACCCTCACACATATTATTCCCTCGTTTAGTGGATATTTTCACAAAAAAGTGAAATTTTCAAAAATCCAGAAAATTGGCTGAAAAAGACTAAATATCAAGGACTCATTGGGCGAATCGCTCTGGAACTGAAATCGGAATGCTCACTCACATTTCCCCTATCTGAAAGTCTGATAAACGCCGGAAAAATGACTAAGTCCAAAAAAAAATTTTTTTCAACTTTTTTCAATTTTACCCCCGTGGGATATATATATATTCTACCCACACACATTTGGAACTCTCCTGGGGTACCCTCACACATATTATTCCCTCATTTAGTGGATATTTTCACAAAAAAGTGAAATTTTCAAAAATCCAGAAAATTGGCTGAAAACGACTAAATATCAAGGACTCATTGGGCGAATTGCTCTGGAACTGAAATCGGAACGCTCACTGACATTTCCCCTATCTGAAAGTCTGATAAACGCCGGAAAAATGACTAAGTCCAAAAAAAAATTTGTTCAACTTTTTTCAATTTTACCCCCGTGGGATATATATTCTACCCACACACATTTGGAAATCTCCTGGGGTACCCTCACACATATTATTCCCTCATTTAGTGGATATTTTCACAAAAAAAGTGAAATTTTCAAAAATCCAGAAAATTGGCTGAAAACGACTAAATATCAAGGACTCATTGGGCGAATCGCTCTGGAACTGAAATCGGAACGCTCACTGACATTTCCCCTATCTGAAAGTCTGATAAACGCTGGAAAAATGACTAAGTCCAAAAAAAGTTTTCTTCAACTTTTTTCAATTTTACCCGCGTGGGATATATATTCTACCCACACACATTTGGAACTCTCCTGGGGTACCCTCACACATATTATTCCCTCGTTTAGTGGATATTTTCACAAAAAAGTGAAATTTTCAAAAATCCAGAAAATTGGCTGAAAACGACTAAATATCAAGGACTCATTGGGCGAATTGCTCTGGAACTGAAATCGGAACGCTCACTGACATTTCCCCTATCTGAAAGTCTGATAAACGCCGGAAAAATGACTAAGTCCAAAAAAAAATTTGTTCAACTTTTTTCAATTTTACCCCCGTGGGATATATATTCTACCCACACACATTTGGAACTCTCCTGGGGTACCCTCACACATATTATTTCCTCGTTTAGTGGATATTTTCACAAAAAAGTGAAATTTTCAAAAATCCAGAAAATTGGCTGAAAACGACTAAATATCAAGGACTCATTGGGCGAATTGCTCTGGAACTGAAATCGGAACGGTCACTGACATTTCCCCTATCTGAAAGTCTGATAAACGCCGGAAAAATCACTAAGTCCAAAAAAAAATTTGTTCAACTTTTTTCAATTTTACCCCGTGGGATATATATTCTACCCACACACATTTGGAAATCTCCTGGGGTACCCTCACACATATTATTCCCTCGTTTAGTGGATATTTTCACAAAAAAGTGAAATTTTCAAAAATCCAGAAAATTGGCTGAAAACGACTAAATATCAAGGACTCATTGGGCGAATTGCTCTGGAACTGAAATCGGAACGCTCACTGACATTGCCCCTATCTGAAAGTCTGATAAACGCCGGAAAAATGACTAAGTCCAAAAAAAATTTTTTTTCAACTTTTTTCAATTTTACCCCCGTGGGATATATATTCTACCCACACACATTTGGAACTCTCCTGGAGTACTCTCACACATATTATTCCCTCATTTAGTGGATATTTTCACAAAAAAGTGAAATTTTCAAAAATCCAGAAAATTGGCTGAAAACGACTAAATATCATGGACTCATTGGGCGAATCGCTCTGGAACTGAAATCGGAACGCTCACTGACATTTCCCCTGTCTGAAAGTCTGATAAACGCTGGAAAAATGACTAAGTCCAAAAAAAAGTTTTTTTCAACTTTTTTCAATTTTACCCCCGTGGGATATATATTCTACCCACACACATTTGGAACTCTCCTGGGGTACCCTCACACATATTATTCCCTCGTTTAGTGGATATTTTCACAAAAAAGTGAAATTTTCAAAAATCCTGAAAATTGGCTGAAAACGACTAAATATCAAGGACTCATTGGTCGAATTGTTCTGGAACTGAAATCGGAACGGTCACTGACATTTCCCCTATCTGAAAGTCTGATAAACGCCGGAAAAATCACTAAGTCCAAAAAAAAATTTGTTCAACTTTTTTCAATTTTACCCCGTGGGATATATATTCTACCCACACACATTTGGAAATCTCCTGGGGTACCCTCACACATATTATTCCCTCATTTAGTGGATATTTTCACAAAAAAGTGAAATTTTCAAAAATCCAGACAATTGGCTGAAAACGACTAAATATCAAGGACTCATTGGGCGAATTGCTCTGGAACTGAAATCGGAACGCTCACTGACATTGCCCCTATCTGAAAGTCTGATAAACGCCGGAAAAATGACTAAGTCCAAAAAAAATTTTTTTTCAACTTTTTTCAATTTTACCCCCGTGGGATATATATTCTACTCACACACATTTGGAACTCTCCTGGGGTACCCTCACACATATTATTCCCTCATTTAGTGGATATTTTCACAAAAAAGTGAAATTTTCAAAAATCCAGAAAATTGGCTGAAAACGACTAAATATCATGGACTCATTGGGCGAATCGCTCTGGAACTGAAATCGGAACGCTCACTGACATTTCCCCTATCTGAAAGTCTGATAAACGCTGGAAAAATGACTAAGTCCAAAAAAAAGTTTTTTTCAACTTTTTTCAATTTTACCCCCGTGGGATATATATTCTACCCACACACATTTGGAACTCTCCTGGGGTACCCTCACACATATTATTCCCTCGTTTAGTGGATATTTTCACAAAAAAGTGAAATTTTCAAAAATCCAGAAAATTGGCTGAAAACGACTAAATATCAAGGACTCATTGGGCGAATTGCTCTGGAACTGAAATCGGAACGCTCACTGACATTTCCTCTATCTGAAAGTCTGATAAACGCCGGAAAAATGACTAAGTCGAAAAAAAAATTTGTTCAACTTTTTTCAATTTTACCCCCGTGGGATATATATTCTACCCACACACATTTGGAACTCTCCTGGGGTACCATCACACATATTATTCCCTCGTTTAGTGGATATTTTCACAAAAAAGTGAAATTTTCAAAAATCCTGAAAATTGGCTGAAAACGACTAAATATCAAGGACTCATTGGGCGAATTGTTCTGGAACTGAAATCGGAACGGTCACTGACATTTCCCCTATCTGAAAGTGTGATAAACGCCGGAAAAATCACTAAGTCCAAAAAAAAATTTGTTCAACTTTTTTCAATTTTACCCCGTGGGATATATATTCTACCCACACACATTTGGAAATCTCCTGCGGTACCCTCACACATATTATTCCCTCGTTTAGTGGATATTTTCACAAAAAAGTGAAATTTTCAAAAATCCAGAAAATTGGCTGAAAACGACTAAATATCATGGACTCATTGGGCGAATCGCTCTGGAACTGAAATCGGAACGCTCACTGACATTTCCCCTATCTGAAAGTCTGATAAACGCTGGAAAAATGACTAAGTCCAAAAAAAAGTTTTTTTCAACTTTTTTCAATTTTACCCCCGTGGGATATATATTCTACCCACACACATTTGGAACTCTCCTGGGGTACCCTCACACATATTATTCCCTCGTTTAGTGGATATTTTCACAAAAAAGTGAAATTTTCAAAAATCCAGAAAATTGGCTGAAAACGACTAAATATCAAGGACTCATTGGGCGAATTGCTCTGGAACTGAAATCGGAACGCTCACTGACATTTCCCCTATCTGAAAGTCTGATAAACGCCGGAAAAATGACTAAGTCCCAAAAAAAATTTGTTCAACTTTTTTCAATTTTACCCCCGTGGGATATATATTCTACTCACACACATTTGGAAATCTCCTGGGGTACCCTCACACATATTATTCCCTCATTTAGTGGATATTTTCACAAAAAAAGTGAAATTTTCAAAAATCCAGAAAATTGGCTGAAAACGACTAAATATCAAGGACTCATTGGGCGAATCGCTCTGGAACTGAAATCGGAACGTTCACTGACATTTCCCCTATCTGAAAGTCTGATAAACGCCGCAAAAATGACTAAGTCCAAAAAAATTTTTTTTTCAACTTTTTTCAATTTTACCCCCGTGGGATATATATTCTACCCACACACATTTGGAACTCTCCTGGGGTACCCTCACACATATTATTCCCTCGTTTAGTGGATATTTTCACAAAAAAGTGAAATTTTCAAAAATCCAGAAAATTGGCTGAAAACAACTAAATATCAAGGACTCATTGGTCGAATTGCTCTGGAACTGAAATCGGAATGCTCACTGACATTGCCCTTATCTGAAAGTCTGATAAACGCCGGAAAAATGACTAAGTCCAAAAAAAAATTTGTTCAACTTTTTTCAATTTTACCCCCGTGGGATATATATTCTACCCACACACATTTGGAAATCTCCTGGGGTACCCTCACACATATTATTCCCTCATTTAGTGGATATTTTCACAAAAAAGTGAAATTTTCAAAAATCCAGAAAATTGGCTGAAAACGACTAAATATCAAGGACTCATTGGGCGAATCGCTCTGGAACTGAAATTGGAACGCTCACTGACATTTTCTCTATCTGAAAGTCTGATAAACGCCGGAAAAATGACTAAGTCCAAAAAAAAAATTGTTTTAAACTTTTTTCAATTTTACCCCCGTGGGATATATATTCTACCCACACACATTTGGAACTCTCCTGGGGTACCCTCACACATATTATTCCCTCATTTAGTGGATATTTTCACAAAAAAGTGAAATTTTCAAAAATCCAGAAAATTGGCTGAAAACGACTAAATATCAAGGACTCATTGGGCGAATCGCTCTGGAACTGAAATCGGAACGCTCACTGACATTTCCCCTATCTGAAAGTCTGATAAACGCCGGAAAAATGACTAAGTCCAAAAAAAAATTTGTTCAACTTTTTTCAATTTTACCCCCGTGGGATATATATTCTACCCACACACATTTGGAAATCTCCTGGGGTACCCTCACACATATTATTCCCTCGTTTAGTGGATATTTTCACAAAAAAGTGAAATTTTCAAAAATCCAGAAAATTGGCTGAAAACGACTAAATATCAAGGACTCATTGGGCGAATTGCTCTGGAACTGAAATCGGAATGCTCACTGACATTGCCCCTATCTGAAAGTCTTATAAACGCCGGAAAAATGACTAAGTCCAAAAAAAATTTTTTTTAAACTTTTTTCAATTTTACCCCCGTGGGATATATATTCTACCCACACACATTTGGAACTCTCCTGGGGTACCCTCACACATATTATTCCCTCGTTTAGTGGATATTTTCACAAAAAAGTGAAATTTTCAAAAATCCAGAAAATTGGCTGAAAACAACTAAATATCAAGGACTCATTGGTCGAATTGCTCTGGAACTGAAATCGGAATGCTCACTGACATTGCCCTTATCTGAAAGTCTGATAAACGCCGGAAAAATGACTAAGTCCAAAAAAAAATTTGTTCAACTTTTTTCAATTTTACCCCCGTGGGATATATATTCTACCCACACACATTTGGAAATCTCCTGGGGTACCCTCACACATATTATTCCCTCATTTAGTGGATATTTTCACAAAAAAGTGAAATTTTCAAAAATCCAGAAAATTGGCTGAAAACGACTAAATATCAAGGACTCATTGGGCGAATCGCTCTGGAACTGAAATTGGAACGCTCACTGACATTTTCTCTATCTGAAAGTCTGATAAACGCCGGAAAAATGACTAAGTCCAAAAAAAAAATTGTTTTAAACTTTTTTCAATTTTACCCCCGTGGGATATATATTCTACCCACACACATTTGGAACTCTCCTGGGGTACCCTCACACATATTATTCCCTCATTTAGTGGATATTTTCACAAAAAAGTGAAATTTTCAAAAATCCAGAAAATTGGCTGAAAACGACTAAATATCAAGGACTCATTGGGCGAATCGCTCTGGAACTGAAATCGGAACGCTCACTGACATTTCCCCTATCTGAAAGTCTGATAAACGCCGGAAAAATGACTAAGTCCAAAAAAAAATTTGTTCAACTTTTTTCAATTTTACCCCCGTGGGATATATATTCTACCCACACACATTTGGAAATCTCCTGGGGTACCCTCACACATATTATTCCCTCGTTTAGTGGATATTTTCACAAAAAAGTGAAATTTTCAAAAATCCAGAAAATTGGCTGAAAACGACTAAATATCAAGGACTCATTGGGCGAATTGCTCTGGAACTGAAATCGGAATGCTCACTGACATTGCCCCTATCTGAAAGTCTTATAAACGCCGGAAAAATGACTAAGTCCAAAAAAAAATTTTTTTCAACTTTTTTCAATTTTACCCCCGTGGGATATATATATATTCTACCCACACACATTTGGAACTCTCCTGGGGTACCCTCACACATATTATTCCCTCATTTAGTGGATATTTTCACAAAAAAGTGAAATTTTCAAAAATCCAGAAAATTGGCTGAAAACGACTAAATATCAAGGACTCATTGGGCGAATTGCTCTGGAACTGAAATCGGAACGCTCACTGACATTTCCCCTATCTGAAAGTCTGATAAACGCCGGAAAAATGACTAAGTCCAAAAAAAAATTTGTTCAACTTTTTTCAATTTTACCCCCGTGGGATATATATTCTACCCACACACATTTGGAAATCTCCTGGGGTACCCTCACACATATTATTCCCTCATTTAGTGGATATTTTCACAAAAAAAGTGAAATTTTCAAAAATCCAGAAAATTGGCTGAAATCGACTAAATATCAAGGACTCATTGGGCGAATCGCTCTGGAACTGAAATCGGAACGCTCACTGACATTTCCCCTATCTGAAAGTCTGATAAACGCCGCAAAAATGACTAAGTCCAAAAAAATTTTTTTTTCAACTTTTTTCAATTTTACCCCCGTGGGATATATATTCTACCCACACACATTTGGAACTCTCCTGGGGTACCCTCACACATATTATTCCCTCGTTTAGTGGATATTTTCACAAAAAAGTGAAATTTTCAAAAATCCAGAAAATTGGCTGAAAACGACTAAATATCAAGGACTCATTGGGCGAATTGCTCTGGAACTGAAATCGGAACGGTCACTGACATTTCCCCTATCTGAAAGTCTGATAAACGCCGGAAAAATCACTAAGTCCAAAAAAAAATTTGTTCAACTTTTTTCAATTTTACCCCGTGGGATATATATTCTACCCACACACATTTGGAACTCTCCTGGGGTACCCTCACACATATTATTCCCTCATTTAGTGGATATTTTCACAAAAAAGTGAAATTTTCAAAAATCTAGAAAATTGGCTGAAAACAACTAAATATCATGGACTCATTGGGAGAATCGCTCTGGAACTGAAATCGGAACGCTCACTGACATTTCCCCTATCTGAAAGTCTGATAAACGCTGGAAAAATGACTAAGTCCAAAAAAAAGTTTTTTTTAACTTTTTTCAATTTTACCCGCGTGGGATATATATTCTACCCACACACATTTGGAACTCTCCTGGGGTACCCTCACACATATTATTCCCTCGTTTAGTGGATATTTTCACAAAAAAGTGAAATTTTCAAAAATCCAGAAAATTGGCTGAAAACGACTAAATATCATGGACTCATTGGGAGAATCGCTCTGGAACTGAAATCGGAACGCTCACTGACATTTCCCCTATCTGAAAGTCTGATAAACGCTGGAAAAATGACTAAGTCCAAAAAAAAGTTTTTTTTAACTTTTTTCAATTTTACCCGCGTGGGATATATATTCTACCCACACACATTTGGAACTCTCCTGGGGTACCCTCACACATATTATTCCCTCGTTTAGTGGATATTTTCACAAAAAAGTGAAATTTTCAAAAATCCAGAAAATTGGCTGAAAACGACTAAATATCAAGGACTCATTGGGCGAATTGCTCTGGAACTGAAATCGGAACGCTCACTGACATTTCCCCTATCTGAAATTCTGATAAACGCCGGAAAAATGACTAAGTCCAAAAAAAAATTTGTTCAACTTTTTTCAATTTTACCCCGTGGGATATATATTCCACCCACACACATTTGGAAATCTCCTGGGGTACCCTCACACATATTATTCCCTCGTTTAGTGGATATTTTCACAAAAAAGTGAAATTTTCAAAAATCCAGAAAATTGGCTGAAAACGACTAAATATCAAGGACTCATTGGGCGAATCGCTCTGGAACTGAAATCGGAACGCTCACTGACATTTCCCCTATCTGAAAGTCTGATAAACGCCGCAAAAATGACTAAGTCCAAAAAAATTTTTTTTTCAACTTTTTTCAATTTTACCCCCGTGGGATATATATTCTACCCACACACATTTGGAACTCTCCTGGGGTACCCTCACACATATTATTCCCTCGTTTAGTGGATATTTTCACAAAAAAGTGAAATTTTCAAAAATCCAGAAAATTGGCTGAAAACGACTAAATATCAAGGACTCATTGGGCGAATTGCTCTGGAACTGAAATCGGAACGGTCACTGACATTTCCCCTATCTGAAAGTCTGATAAACGCCGGAAAAATCACTAAGTCCAAAAAAAAATTTGTTCAACTTTTTTCAATTTTACCCCGTGGGATATATATTCTACCCACACACATTTGGAACTCTCCTGGGGTACCCTCACACATATTATTCCCTCGTTTAGTGGATATTTTCACAAAAAAGTGAAATTTTCAAAAATCCAGAAAATTGGCTGAAAACGACTAAATATCAAGGACTCATTGGGCAAATCGCTCTGGAACTGAAATCGGAACGCTCACTGACATTTCCCCTATCTGAAAGTCTGATAAACGACGGAAAAATGACTAAGTCCAAAAAAAATTTTTTTTCAACTTTTTTCAATTTTATCCCCGTGGGATATATATTCTACCCACACACATTTGGAAATCTCCTGGGGTACCCTCACACATATTATTCCCTCATTTAGTGGATATTTTCACAAAAAAGTGAAATTTTCAAAAATCCAGAAAATTGGCTGAAAACGACTAAATATCAAGGACTCATTGGGCGAATCGCTCTGGAACTGAAATTGGAACGCTCACTGACATTTTCTCTATCTGAAAGTCTGATAAACGCCGGAAAAATGACTAAGTCCAAAAAAAAAATTGTTTTAAACTTTTTTCAATTTTACCCCCGTGGGATATATATTCTACCCACACACATTTGGAACTCTCCTGGGGTACCCTCACACATATTATTCCCTCATTTAGTGGATATTTTCACAAAAAAGTGAAATTTTCAAAAATCCAGAAAATTGGCTGAAAACGACTAAATATCAAGGACTCATTGGGCGAATTGCTCTGGAACTGAAATCGCAACGCTCAATGACATTTCCCCTATCTGAAAGTCTGATAAACGCCGGAAAAATGACTAAGTCCAAAAAAAAATTTGTTCAACTTTTTTCAATTTTACCCCCGTGGGATATATATTCTACCCACACACATTTGGAAATCTCCTGGGGTACCCTCACACATATTATTCCCTCATTTAGTGGATATTTTCACAAAAAAGTGAAATTTTCAAAAATCCAGAAAATTGCCTGAAAACGACTAAATATCAAGGACTCATTGGGCGAATCGCTCTGGAACTGAAATTGGAACGCTCACTGACATTTTCCCTATCTGAAAGTCTGATAAACGCCGGAAAAATGACTAAGTCCAAAAAAAAATTTTTAAAACTTTTTTCAATTTTACCCCCGTGGGATGTATATTCTACCCACACACATTTGGAACTCTCCTGGGGTACCCTCACACATATTATTCCCTCATTTAGTGGATATTTTCACAAAAAAGTGAAATTTTCAAAAATCCAGAAAATTGGCTGAAAATGACTAAATATCAAGGACTCATTGGGCGAATCGCTCTGGAACTGAAATCGGAACGCTCACTGACATTTCCCCCACCTGAAAGTCTGATAAACGCCGGAAAAATGACTAAGTCCAAAAAAATTTTTTTTTCAACTTTTTTCAATTTTACCCCCGTGGGATATATATTCTACCCACACACATTTGGAACTCTCCTGGGGTACCCTCACACATATTATTCCCTCGTTTAGTGGATATTTTCACAAAAAAGTGAAATTTTCAAAAATCCAGAAAATTGGCTGAAAACGACTAAATATCTAGGACTCATTGGGCGAATTGCTCTGGAACTGAAATCGGAACGCTCACTGACATTTCCCCTATCTGAAAGTCTGATAAACGCCGGAAAAATGACTAAGTCCAAAAAAAAAAATTTTTCAACTTTTTTCAATTTTACCCCCGTGGGATATATATTTTACCCACACACATTTGGATCTCTCCTGGGGTACCCTCACATATATTATTCCCTCATTTAGTGGATATTTTCGCAAAAAAGTGAAATTTTCAAAAATCCAGAAAATTGGCTGAAAAAGACTAAATATCAAGGACTCATTGGGCGAATTGCTCTGGAACTGAAATCGGAACGCTCACTGACATTGCCCCTATCTGAAAGTCTGATAAACGCCGGAAAAATGACTAAGTCCAAAAAAAAAATTTTTTCAACTTTTTTCAATTTTACCCCCGTGGGATATATATTCTACCCACACACATTTGGAACTCTCCTGGGGTACCCTCACACATATTATTCCCTCGTTTAGTGGATATTTTCACAAAAAAGTGAAATTTTCAAAAATCCAGAAAATTGGCTGAAAACGACTAAATATCAAGGACTCATTGGGCGAATTGCTCTGGAACTGAAATCGGAACGCTCACTGACATTGCCCCTATCTGAAAGTCTGATAAACGCCGGAAAAATGACTAAGGCCAAAAAAAATTTTTTTTCAACTTTTTTCAATTTTACCCCCGTGGGATATATATTCTACCCACACACATTTGGAACTCTCCTGGGGTACCCTCACACATATTATTCCCTCGTTTAGTGGATATTTTCACAAAAAATTGAAATTTTCAAAAATCCAGAAAATTGGCTGAAAACGACTAAATATCAAGGACTCATTGGGCGAATCGCTCTGGAACTGAAATCGTAATGCTCACTCACATTTCCCCTATCTGAAAGTCTGATAAATGCCGGAAAAATGACTAAGTCCAAAAAAAAATTTTTTTCAACTTTTTTCAATTTTACCCCCGTGGGATATATATTCTACCCACACACATTTGGAACTCTCCTTTGGTACCTTCACACATATTATTCCCTCATTTAGTGGATATTTTCACAAAAAAGTGAAATTTTCAAAAATCCAGAAAATTGGCTGAAAACGACTAAATATCAAGGACTCATTGGGCGAATTGCTCTGGAACTGAAATCGGAATGCTCACTGACATTGCCCCTATCTGAAAGTCTGATAAACGCCAGAAAAATGACTAAGTCCAAAAAAATTTTTTTTTCAACTTTTTTCAATTTTACCCCCGTGGGATATATATTCTATCCACACACATTTGGAACTCTCCTGGGGTACCCTCACACATATTATTCCCTCGTTTAGTGGATATTTTCACAAAAAAGTGAAATTTTCAAAAATCCAGAAAATTGGCTGAAAACGACTAAATATCAAGGACTCATTGGGCGAATCGCTCTGGAACTGAAATCGGAACGCTCACTGACATTTCCCCTATCTGAAAGTCTGATAAACGCCGCAAAAATGACTAAGTCCAAAAAAATTTTTTTTTCAACTTTTTTCAATTTTACCCCCGTGGGATATATATTCTACCCACACACATTTGGAACTCTCCTGGGGTACCCTCACACATATTATTCCCTCGTTTAGTGGATATTTTCACAAAAAAGTGCAATTTTCAAAAATCCTGAAAATTGGCTGAAAACGACTAAATATCAAGGACTCATTGGGCGAATTGCTCTGGAACTGAAATCGGAACGGTCACTGACATTTCCCCTATCTGAAAGTCTGATAAACGCCGGAAGAATGACTAAGTCCAAAAAAAAATTTGTTCAACTTTTTTCAATTTTACCCCGTGGGATATATATTCTACCCACACACATTTGGAACTCTCCTGGGGTACCCTCACACATATTATTCCCTCGTTTAGTGGATATTTTCACAAAAAAGTGAAATTTTCAAAAATCCAGAAAATTGGCTGAAAACGACTAAATATCAAGGACTCATTGGGCGAATTGCTCTGGAACTGAAATCGGAACGCTCACTGACATTTCCCCTATCTGAAAGTCTGATAAACGCCGGAAAAATGACTAAGTCCAAAAAAAAAATTTTTTCAACTTTTTTCAATTTTACCCTCGTGGGATATATATTTTACCCACACGCATTTGGAACTCTCCTGGGGTACCCTCACATATATTATTCCCTCATTTAGTGGATATTTTCGCAAAAAAGTGAAATTTTCAAAAATCCAGAAAACTGGCTGAAAACGAATAAATATCAAGGACTCATTGGGCGAATTGCTCTGGAACTGAAATCGGAACGCTCACTGACATTGCCCCTATCTGAAAGTCTGATAAACGCCGGAAAAATGACTAAGTCCAAAAAAAATTTTTTTTCAACTTTTTTCAATTTTACCCCCGTGGGATATATATTCTACCCACACACATTTGGAACTCTCCTGGGGTACCCTCACACATATTATTCCCTCGTTTAGTGGATATTTTCACAAAAAAGTGAAATTTTCAAAAATCCAGAAAATTGGCTGAAAACGACTAAATATCAAGGACTCATTGGGCGAATCGCTCTGGAACTGAAATCGTAATGCTCACTCACATTTCCCCTATCTGAAAGTCTGATAAATGCCGGAAAAATGACTAAGTCCAAAAAAAAATTTTTTTCAACTTTTTTCAATTTTACCCCCGTGGGATATATATTCTACCCACACACATTTGAAACTCTCCTTTGGTACCTTCACACATATTATTCCCTCATTTAGTGGATATTTTCACAAAAAAGTGAAATTTTCAAAAATCCAGAAAATTGGCTGAAAACGACTAAATATCAAGGACTCATTGGGCGAATTGCTCTGGAACTGAAATCGGAACGGTCACTGACATTTCCCCTATCTGAAAGTCTGATAAACGCCGGAAGAATGACTAAGTCCAAAAAAAAATTTGTTCAACTTTTTTCAATTTTACCCCGTGGGATATATATTCTACCCACACACATTTGGAACTCTCCTGGGGTACCCTCACACATATTATTCCCTCGTTTAGTGGATATTTTCACAAAAAAGTGAAATTTTCAAAAATCCAGAAAATTGGCTGAAAACGACTAAATATCAAGGACTCATTGGGCGAATTGCTCTGGAACTGAAATCGGAACGCTCACTGACATTTCCCCTATCTGAAAGTCTGATAAACGCCGGAAAAATGACTAAGTCCAAAAAAAAAATTTTTTCAACTTTTTTCAATTTTACCCCCGTGGGATATATATTTTACCCACACACATTTGGATCTCTCCTGGGGTACCCTCACATATATTATTCCCTCATTTAGTGGATATTTTCGCAAAAAAGTGAAATTTTCAAAAATCCAGAAAATTGGCTGAAAAAGACTAAATATCAAGGACTCATTGGGCGAATTGCTCTGGAACTGAAATCGGAACGCTCACTGACATTGCCCCTATCTGAAAGTCTGATAAACGCCGGAAAAATGACTAAGTCCAAAAAAAAAATTTTTTCAACTTTTTTCAATTTTACCCTCGTGGGATATATATTTTACCCACACGCATTTGGAACTCTCCTGGGGTACCCTCACATATATTATTCCCTCATTTAGTGGATATTTTCGCAAAAAAGTGAAATTTTCAAAAATCCAGAAAATTGGCTGAAAACGAATAAATATCAAGGACTCATTGGGCGAATTGCTCTGGAACTGAAATCGGAACGCTCACTGACATTGCCCCTATCTGAAAGTCTGATAAACGCCGGAAAAATGACTAAGTCCAAAAAAAATTTTTTTTCAACTTTTTTCAATTTTACCCCCGTGGGATATATATTCTACCCACACACATTTGGAACTCTCCTTTGGTACCTTCACACATATTATTCCCTCATTTAGTGGATATTTTCACAAAAAAGTGAAATTTTCAAAAATCCAGAAAATTGGCTGAAAACGACTAAATATCAAGGACTCATTGGGCGAATTGCTCTGGAACTGAAATCGGAATGCTCACTGACATTGCCCCTATCTGAAAGTCTGATAAACGCCGGAAAAATGACTAAGTCCAAAAAAATTTTTTTTTCAACTTTTTTCAATTTTACCCCCGTGGGATATATATTCTATCCACACACATTTGGAACTCTCCTGGGGTACCCTCACACATATTATTCCCTCGTTTAGTGGATATTTTCACAAAAAAGTGCAATTTTCAAAAATCCTGAAAATTGGCTGAAAACGACTAAATATCAAGGACTCATTGGGCGAATTGCTCTGGAACTGAAATCGGAACGGTCACTGACATTTCCCCTATCTGAAAGTCTGATAAACGCCGGAAGAATGACTAAGTCCAAAAAAAAATTTGTTCAACTTTTTTCAATTTTACCCCGTGGGATATATATTCTACCCACACACATTTGGAAATCTCCTGGGGTACCCTCACACATATTATTCCCTCGTTTAGTGGATATTTTCACAAAAAAGTGAAATTTTCAAAAATCCAGAAAATTGGCTGAAAACGACTAAATATCAAGGACTCATTGGGCGAATTGCTCTGGAACTGAAATCGGAACGCTCACTGACATTGCCCCTATCTGAAAGTCTGATAAACGCTGGAAAAATGACTAAGTCCAAAAAAAAGTTTTTTTCAACTTTTTTCAATTTTACCCCCGTGGGATATATATTCTACCCACACACATTTGGAACTCTCCTGGGGTACCCTCACACATATTATTCCCTCGTTTAGTGGATATTTTCACAAAAAAGTGAAATTTTCAAAAATCCAGAAAATTGGCTGAAAACGACTAAATATCAAGGACTCATTGGGCGAATTGCTCTGGAACTGAAATCGGAACGCTCACTGACATTTCCCCTATCTGAAAGTCTGATAAACGCCGGAAAAATGACTAAGTCCAAAAAAAAAATTTTTTCAACTTTTTTCAATTTTACCCCCGTGGGATATATATTTTACCCACACACATTTGGATCTCTCCTGAGGTACCCTCACATATATTATTCCCTCATTTAGTGGATATTTTCGCAAAAAAGTGAAATTTTCAAAAATCCAGAAAATTGGCTGAAAACGACTAAATATCAAGGACTCATTGGGCGAATTGCTCTGGAACTGAAATCGGAACGCTCACTGACATTGCCCCTATCTGAAAGTCTGATAAACGCCGGAAAAATGACTAAGTCCAAAAAAAATTTTTTTTCAACTTTTTTCAATTTTACCCCCGTGGGATATATATTCTACCCACACACATTTGGAACTCTCCTGGGGTACCCTCACACATATTATTCCCTCGTTTAGTGGATATTTTCACAAAAAAGTGAAATTTTCAAAAATCCAGAAAATTGGCTGAAAACGACTAAATATCAAGGACTCATTGGGCGAATCGCTCTGGAACTGAAATCGTAATGCTCACTCACATTTCCCCTATCTGAAAGTCTGATAAATGCCGGAAAAATGACTAAGTCCAAAAAAAAATTTTTTTCAACTTTTTTCAATTTTACCCCCGTGGGATATATATTCTACCCACACACATTTGGAACTCTCCTGGGGTACCCTCACACATATTATTGCCTCATTTAGTGGATATTTTCACAAAAAAGTGAAATTTTCAAAAATCCAGAAAATTGGCTGAAAACGACTAAATATCAAGGACTCATTGGGCGAATTGCTCTGGAACTGAAATCGGAACGCTCACTGACATTGCCCCTATCTGAAAGTCTGATAAACGCCGGAAAAATGACTAAGTCTAAAAAAATTTTTTTTTCAACTTTTTTCAATTTTACCCCCGTGGGATATATATTCTACCCACACACATTTGGAACTCTCCTGGGGTACCCTCACACATATTATTCCCTCGTTTAGTGGATATTTTCACAAAAAAGTGCAATTTTCAAAAATCCTGAAAATTGGCTGAAAACGACTAAATATCAAGGACTCATTGGGCGAATTGCTCTGGAACTGAAATCGGAACGGTCACTGACATTTCCCCTATCTGAAAGTCTGATAAACGCCGGAAGAATGACTAAGTCCAAAAAAAAATTTGTTCAACTTTTTTCAATTTTACCCCGTGGGATATATATTCTACCCACACACATTTGGAAATCTCCTGGGGTACCCTCACACATATTATTCCCTCATTTAGTGGATATTTTCACAAAAAAGTGAAATTTTCAAAAATCCAGAAAATTGGCTGAAAACGACTAAATATCAAGGACTCATTGGGCGAATTGCTCTGGAACTGAAATCGGAATGCTCACTGACATTGCCCCTATCTGAAAGTCTGATAAACGCCGGAAAAATGACTAAGTCCAAAAAAATTTTTTTTTCAACTTTTTTCAATTTTACCCCCGTGGGATATATATTCTATCCACACACATTTGGAACTCTCCTGGGGTACCCTCACACATATTATTCCCTCGTTTAGTGGATATTTTCACAAAAAAGTGCAATTTTCAAAAATCCTGAAAATTGGCTGAAAACGACTAAATATCAAGGACTCATTGGGCGAATTGCTCTGGAACTGAAATCGGAACGGTCACTGACATTTCCCCTATCTGAAAGTCTGATAAACGCCGGAAGAATGACTAAGTCCAAAAAAAAATTTGTTCAACTTTTTTCAATTTTACCCCGTGGGATATATATTCTACCCACACACATTTGGAAATCTCCTGGGGTACCCTCACACATATTATTCCCTCGTTTAGTGGATATTTTCACAAAAAAGTGAAATTTTCAAAAATCCAGAAAATTGGCTGAAAACGACTAAATATCAAGGACTCATTGGGCGAATTGCTCTGGAACTGAAATCGGAACGCTCACTGACATTGCCCCTATCTGAAAGTCTGATAAACGCCAGAAAAATGACTAAGTCCAAAAAAAATTTTTTTTCAACTTTTTTCAATTTTACCCCCGTGGGATATATATTCTACCCACACACATTTGGAACTCTCCTGGGGTACCCTCACACATATTATTCCCTCATTTAGTGGATATTTTCACAAAAAAGTGAAATTTTCAAAAATCCAGAAAATTGGCTGAAAATGACTAAATATCAAGGACTCATTGGGCGAATTGCTCTGGAACTGAAATCGGAACGCTCACTGACATTTCCCCTATCTGAAAGTCTGATAAACGCCGGAAAAATGACTAAGTCCAAAAAAAAAATTTTTTCAACTTTTTTCAATTTTACCCCCGTGGGATATATATTTTACCCACACACATTTGGATCTCTCCTGGGGTACCCTCACATATATTATTCCCTCATTTAGTGGATATTTTCGCAAAAAAGTGAAATTTTCAAAAATCCAGAAAATTGGCTGAAAACGACTAAATATCAAGGACTCATTGGGCGAATTGCTCTGGAACTGAAATCGGAACGCTCACTGACATTGCCCCTATCTGAAAGTCTGATAAACGCCGGAAAAATGACTAAGTCCAAAAAAAATTTTTTTTCAACTTTTTTCAATTTTACCCCCGTGGGATATATATTCTACCCACACACATTTGGAACTCTCCTGGGGTACCCTCACACATATTATTCCCTCGTTTAGTGGATATTTTCACAAAAAAGTGAAATTTTCAAAAATCCAGAAAATTGGCTGAAAACGACTAAATATCAAGGACTCATTGGGCGAATCGCTCTGGAACTGAAATCGTAATGCTCACTCACATTTCCCCTATCTGAAAGTCTGATAAATGCCGGAAAAATGACTAAGTCCAAAAAAAAATTTTTTTCAACTTTTTTCAATTTTACCCCCGTGGGATATATATTCTACCCACACACATTTGGAACTCTCCTGGGGTACCCTCACACATATTATTGCCTCATTTAGTGGATATTTTCACAAAAAAGTGAAATTTTCAAAAATCCAGAAAATTGGCTGAAAACGACTAAATATCAAGGACTCATTGGGCGAATTGCTCTGGAACTGAAATCGGAACGCTCACTGACATTGCCCCTATCTGAAAGTCTGATAAACGCCGGAAAAATGACTAAGTCTAAAAAAATTTTTTTTTCAACTTTTTTCAATTTTACCCCCGTGGGATATATATTCTACCCACACACATTTGGAACTCTCCTGGGGTACCCTCACACATATTATTCCCTCGTTTAGTGGATATTTTCACAAAAAAGTGCAATTTTCAAAAATCCTGAAAATTGGCTGAAAACGACTAAATATCAAGGACTCATTGGGCGAATTGCTCTGGAACTGAAATCGGAACGGTCACTGACATTTCCCCTATCTGAAAGTCTGATAAACGCCGGAAGAATGACTAAGTCCAAAAAAAAATTTGTTCAACTTTTTTCAATTTTACCCCGTGGGATATATATTCTACCCACACACATTTGGAAATCTCCTGGGGTACCCTCACACATATTATTCCCTCATTTAGTGGATATTTTCACAAAAAAGTGAAATTTTCAAAAATCCAGAAAATTGGCTGAAAACGACTAAATATCAAGGACTCATTGGGCGAATTGCTCTGGAACTGAAATCGGACTGCTCACTGACATTGCCCCTATCTGAAAGTCTGATAAACGCCGGAAAAATGACTAAGTCCAAAAAAATTTTTTTTTCAACTTTTTTCAATTTTACCCCCGTGGGATATATATTCTATCCACACACATTTGGAACTCTCCTGGGGTACCCTCACACATATTATTCCCTCGTTTAGTGGATATTTTCACAAAAAAGTGCAATTTTCAAAAATCCTGAAAATTGGCTGAAAACGACTAAATATCAAGGACTCATTGGGCGAATTGCTCTGGAACTGAAATCGGAACGGTCACTGACATTTCCCCTATCTGAAAGTCTGATAAACGCCGGAAGAATGACTAAGTCCAAAAAAAAATTTGTTCAACTTTTTTCAATTTTACCCCGTGGGATATATATTCTACCCACACACATTTGGAAATCTCCTGGGGTACCCTCACACATATTATTCCCTCGTTTAGTGGATATTTTCACAAAAAAGTGAAATTTTCAAAAATCCAGAAAATTGGCTGAAAACGACTAAATATCAAGGACTCATTGGGCGAATTGCTCTGGAACTGAAATCGGAACGCTCACTGACATTGCCCCTATCTGAAAGTCTGATAAACGCCAGAAAAATGACTAAGTCCAAAAAAAATTTTTTTTCAACTTTTTTCAATTTTACCCCCGTGGGATATATATTCTACCCACACACATTTGGAACTCTCCTGGGGTACCCTCACACATATTATTCCCTCATTTAGTGGATATTTTCACAAAAAAGTGAAATTTTCAAAAATCCAGAAAATTGGCTGAAAATGACTAAATATCATGGACTCATTGGGAGAATCGCTCTGGAACTGAAATCGGAATGCTCACTGACATTTCCCCTATCTGAAAGTCTGATAAACGCTGGAAAAATGACTAAGTCCAAAAAAAAGTTTTTTTCAACTTTTTTCAATTTTACCCCCGTGGGATATATATTCTACCCACACACATTTGGAACTCTCCTGGGGTACCCTCACACATATTATTCCCTCGTTTAGTGGATATTTTCACAAAAAAGTGAAATTTTCAAAAATCCAGAAAATTGGCTGAAAACGACTAAATATCAAGGACTCATTGGGCGAATTGCTCTGGAACTGAAATCGGAACGCTCACTGACATTTCCCCTATCTGAAAGTCTGATAAACGCCGGAAAAATGACTAAGTCCAAAAAAAAAATTTTTTCAACTTTTTTCAATTTTACCCCCGTGGGATATATATTTTACCCACACACATTTGGATCTCTCCTGGGGTACCCTCACATATATTATTCCCTCATTTAGTGGATATTTTCGCAAAAAAGTGAAATTTTCAAAAATCCAGAAAATTGGCTGAAAACGACTAAATATCAAGGACTCATTGGGCGAATTGCTCTGGAACTGAAATCGGAACGCTCACTGACATTGCCCCTATCTGAAAGTCTGATAAACGCCGGAAAAATGACTAAGTCCAAAAAAAATTTTTTTTCAACTTTTTTCAATTTTACCCCCGTGGGATATATATTTTACCCACACACATTTGGATCTCTCCTGGGGTACCCTCACATATATTATTCCCTCATTTAGTGGATATTTTCGCAAAAAAGTGAAATTTTCAAAAATCCAGAAAATTGGCTGAAAAAGACTAAATATCAAGGACTCATTGGGCGAATTGCTCTGGAACTGAAATCGGAACGCTCACTGACATTGCCCCTATCTGAAAGTCTGATAAACGCCGGAAAAATGACTAAGTCCAAAAAAAAAATTTTTTCAACTTTTTTCAATTTTACCCTCGTGGGATATATATTTTACCCACACGCATTTGGAACTCTCCTGGGGTACCCTCACATATATTATTCCCTCATTTAGTGGATATTTTCGCAAAAAAGTGAAATTTTCAAAAATCCAGAAAATTGGCTGAAAACGAATAAATATCAAGGACTCATTGGGCGAATTGCTCTGGAACTGAAATCGGAACGCTCACTGACATTGCCCCTATCTGAAAGTCTGATAAACGCCGGAAAAATGACTAAGTCCAAAAAAAATTTTTTTTCAACTTTTTTCAATTTTACCCCCGTGGGATATATATTCTACCCACACACATTTGGAACTCTCCTTTGGTACCTTCACACATATTATTCCCTCATTTAGTGGATATTTTCACAAAAAAGTGAAATTTTCAAAAATCCAGAAAATTGGCTGAAAACGACTAAATATCAAGGACTCATTGGGCGAATTGCTCTGGAACTGAAATCGGAATGCTCACTGACATTGCCCCTATCTGAAAGTCTGATAAACGCCGGAAAAATGACTAAGTCCAAAAAAATTTTTTTTTCAACTTTTTTCAATTTTACCCCCGTGGGATATATATTCTATCCACACACATTTGGAACTCTCCTGGGGTACCCTCACACATATTATTCCCTCGTTTAGTGGATATTTTCACAAAAAAGTGCAATTTTCAAAAATCCTGAAAATTGGCTGAAAACGACTAAATATCAAGGACTCATTGGGCGAATTGCTCTGGAACTGAAATCGGAACGGTCACTGACATTTCCCCTATCTGAAAGTCTGATAAACGCCGGAAGAATGACTAAGTCCAAAAAAAAATTTGTTCAACTTTTTTCAATTTTACCCCGTGGGATATATATTCTACCCACACACATTTGGAAATCTCCTGGGGTACCCTCACACATATTATTCCCTCGTTTAGTGGATATTTTCACAAAAAAGTGAAATTTTCAAAAATCCAGAAAATTGGCTGAAAACGACTAAATATCAAGGACTCATTGGGCGAATTGCTCTGGAACTGAAATCGGAACGCTCACTGACATTGCCCCTATCTGAAAGTCTGATAAACGCTGGAAAAATGACTAAGTCCAAAAAAAAGTTTTTTTCAACTTTTTTCAATTTTACCCCCGTGGGATATATATTCTACCCACACACATTTGGAACTCTCCTGGGGTACCCTCACACATATTATTCCCTCGTTTAGTGGATATTTTCACAAAAAAGTGAAATTTTCAAAAATCCAGAAAATTGGCTGAAAACGACTAAATATCAAGGACTCATTGGGCGAATTGCTCTGGAACTGAAATCGGAACGCTCACTGACATTTCCCCTATCTGAAAGTCTGATAAACGCCGGAAAAATGACTAAGTCCAAAAAAAAAATTTTTTCAACTTTTTTCAATTTTACCCCCGTGGGATATATATTTTACCCACACACATTTGGATCTCTCCTGAGGTACCCTCACATATATTATTCCCTCATTTAGTGGATATTTTCGCAAAAAAGTGAAATTTTCAAAAATCCAGAAAATTGGCTGAAAACGACTAAATATCAAGGACTCATTGGGCGAATTGCTCTGGAACTGAAATCGGAACGCTCACTGACATTGCCCCTATCTGAAAGTCTGATAAACGCCGGAAAAATGACTAAGTCCAAAAAAAATTTTTTTTCAACTTTTTTCAATTTTACCCCCGTGGGATATATATTCTACCCACACACATTTGGAACTCTCCTGGGGTACCCTCACACATATTATTCCCTCGTTTAGTGGATATTTTCACAAAAAAGTGAAATTTTCAAAAATCCAGAAAATTGGCTGAAAACGACTAAATATCAAGGACTCATTGGGCGAATCGCTCTGGAACTGAAATCGTAATGCTCACTCACATTTCCCCTATCTGAAAGTCTGATAAATGCCGGAAAAATGACTAAGTCCAAAAAAAAATTTTTTTCAACTTTTTTCAATTTTACCCCCGTGGGATATATATTCTACCCACACACATTTGGAACTCTCCTGGGGTACCCTCACACATATTATTGCCTCATTTAGTGGATATTTTCACAAAAAAGTGAAATTTTCAAAAATCCAGAAAATTGGCTGAAAACGACTAAATATCAAGGACTCATTGGGCGAATTGCTCTGGAACTGAAATCGGAACGCTCACTGACATTGCCCCTATCTGAAAGTCTGATAAACGCCGGAAAAATGACTAAGTCTAAAAAAATTTTTTTTTCAACTTTTTTCAATTTTACCCCCGTGGGATATATATTCTACCCACACACATTTGGAACTCTCCTGGGGTACCCTCACACATATTATTCCCTCGTTTAGTGGATATTTTCACAAAAAAGTGCAATTTTCAAAAATCCTGAAAATTGGCTGAAAACGACTAAATATCAAGGACTCATTGGGCGAATTGCTCTGGAACTGAAATCGGAACGGTCACTGACATTTCCCCTATCTGAAAGTCTGATAAACGCCGGAAGAATGACTAAGTCCAAAAAAAAATTTGTTCAACTTTTTTCAATTTTACCCCGTGGGATATATATTCTACCCACACACATTTGGAAATCTCCTGGGGTACCCTCACACATATTATTCCCTCATTTAGTGGATATTTTCACAAAAAAGTGAAATTTTCAAAAATCCAGAAAATTGGCTGAAAACGACTAAATATCAAGGACTCATTGGGCGAATTGCTCTGGAACTGAAATCGGAATGCTCACTGACATTGCCCCTATCTGAAAGTCTGATAAACGCCGGAAAAATGACTAAGTCCAAAAAAATTTTTTTTTCAACTTTTTTCAATTTTACCCCCGTGGGATATATATTCTATCCACACACATTTGGAACTCTCCTGGGGTACCCTCACACATATTATTCCCTCGTTTAGTGGATATTTTCACAAAAAAGTGCAATTTTCAAAAATCCTGAAAATTGGCTGAAAACGACTAAATATCAAGGACTCATTGGGCGAATTGCTCTGGAACTGAAATCGGAACGGTCACTGACATTTCCCCTATCTGAAAGTCTGATAAACGCCGGAAGAATGACTAAGTCCAAAAAAAAATTTGTTCAACTTTTTTCAATTTTACCCCGTGGGATATATATTCTACCCACACACATTTGGAAATCTCCTGGGGTACCCTCACACATATTATTCCCTCGTTTAGTGGATATTTTCACAAAAAAGTGAAATTTTCAAAAATCCAGAAAATTGGCTGAAAACGACTAAATATCAAGGACTCATTGGGCGAATTGCTCTGGAACTGAAATCGGAACGCTCACTGACATTGCCCCTATCTGAAAGTCTGATAAACGCCAGAAAAATGACTAAGTCCAAAAAAAATTTTTTTTCAACTTTTTTCAATTTTACCCCCGTGGGATATATATTCTACCCACACACATTTGGAACTCTCCTGGGGTACCCTCACACATATTATTCCCTCATTTAGTGGATATTTTCACAAAAAAGTGAAATTTTCAAAAATCCAGAAAATTGGCTGAAAATGACTAAATATCAAGGACTCATTGGGCGAATTGCTCTGGAACTGAAATCGGAACGCTCACTGACATTTCCCCTATCTGAAAGTCTGATAAACGCCGGAAAAATGACTAAGTCCAAAAAAAAAATTTTTTCAACTTTTTTCAATTTTACCCCCGTGGGATATATATTTTACCCACACACATTTGGATCTCTCCTGGGGTACCCTCACATATATTATTCCCTCATTTAGTGGATATTTTCGCAAAAAAGTGAAATTTTCAAAAATCCAGAAAATTGGCTGAAAACGACTAAATATCAAGGACTCATTGGGCGAATTGCTCTGGAACTGAAATCGGAACGCTCACTGACATTGCCCCTATCTGAAAGTCTGATAAACGCCGGAAAAATGACTAAGTCCAAAAAAAATTTTTTTTCAACTTTTTTCAATTTTACCCCCGTGGGATATATATTCTACCCACACACATTTGGAACTCTCCTGGGGTACCCTCACACATATTATTCCCTCGTTTAGTGGATATTTTCACAAAAAAGTGAAATTTTCAAAAATCCAGAAAATTGGCTGAAAACGACTAAATATCAAGGACTCATTGGGCGAATCGCTCTGGAACTGAAATCGTAATGCTCACTCACATTTCCCCTATCTGAAAGTCTGATAAATGCCGGAAAAATGACTAAGTCCAAAAAAAAATTTTTTTCAACTTTTTTCAATTTTACCCCCGTGGGATATATATTCTACCCACACACATTTGGAACTCTCCTGGGGTACCCTCACACATATTATTGCCTCATTTAGTGGATATTTTCACAAAAAAGTGAAATTTTCAAAAATCCAGAAAATTGGCTGAAAACGACTAAATATCAAGGACTCATTGGGCGAATTGCTCTGGAACTGAAATCGGAACGCTCACTGACATTGCCCCTATCTGAAAGTCTGATAAACGCCGGAAAAATGACTAAGTCTAAAAAAATTTTTTTTTCAACTTTTTTCAATTTTACCCCCGTGGGATATATATTCTACCCACACACATTTGGAACTCTCCTGGGGTACCCTCACACATATTATTCCCTCGTTTAGTGGATATTTTCACAAAAAAGTGCAATTTTCAAAAATCCTGAAAATTGGCTGAAAACGACTAAATATCAAGGACTCATTGGGCGAATTGCTCTGGAACTGAAATCGGAACGGTCACTGACATTTCCCCTATCTGAAAGTCTGATAAACGCCGGAAGAATGACTAAGTCCAAAAAAAAATTTGTTCAACTTTTTTCAATTTTACCCCGTGGGATATATATTCTACCCACACACATTTGGAAATCTCCTGGGGTACCCTCACACATATTATTCCCTCATTTAGTGGATATTTTCACAAAAAAGTGAAATTTTCAAAAATCCAGAAAATTGGCTGAAAACGACTAAATATCAAGGACTCATTGGGCGAATTGCTCTGGAACTGAAATCGGACTGCTCACTGACATTGCCCCTATCTGAAAGTCTGATAAACGCCGGAAAAATGACTAAGTCCAAAAAAATTTTTTTTTCAACTTTTTTCAATTTTACCCCCGTGGGATATATATTCTATCCACACACATTTGGAACTCTCCTGGGGTACCCTCACACATATTATTCCCTCGTTTAGTGGATATTTTCACAAAAAAGTGCAATTTTCAAAAATCCTGAAAATTGGCTGAAAACGACTAAATATCAAGGACTCATTGGGCGAATTGCTCTGGAACTGAAATCGGAACGGTCACTGACATTTCCCCTATCTGAAAGTCTGATAAACGCCGGAAGAATGACTAAGTCCAAAAAAAAATTTGTTCAACTTTTTTCAATTTTACCCCGTGGGATATATATTCTACCCACACACATTTGGAAATCTCCTGGGGTACCCTCACACATATTATTCCCTCGTTTAGTGGATATTTTCACAAAAAAGTGAAATTTTCAAAAATCCAGAAAATTGGCTGAAAACGACTAAATATCAAGGACTCATTGGGCGAATTGCTCTGGAACTGAAATCGGAACGCTCACTGACATTGCCCCTATCTGAAAGTCTGATAAACGCCAGAAAAATGACTAAGTCCAAAAAAAATTTTTTTTCAACTTTTTTCAATTTTACCCCCGTGGGATATATATTCTACCCACACACATTTGGAACTCTCCTGGGGTACCCTCACACATATTATTCCCTCATTTAGTGGATATTTTCACAAAAAAGTGAAATTTTCAAAAATCCAGAAAATTGGCTGAAAATGACTAAATATCATGGACTCATTGGGAGAATCGCTCTGGAACTGAAATCGGAATGCTCACTGACATTTCCCCTATCTGAAAGTCTGATAAACGCTGGAAAAATGACTAAGTCCAAAAAAAAGTTTTTTTCAACTTTTTTCAATTTTACCCCCGTGGGATATATATTCTACCCACACACATTTGGAACTCTCCTGGGGTACCCTCACACATATTATTCCCTCGTTTAGTGGATATTTTCACAAAAAAGTGAAATTTTCAAAAATCCAGAAAATTGGCTGAAAACGACTAAATATCAAGGACTCATTGGGCGAATTGCTCTGGAACTGAAATCGGAACGCTCACTGACATTTCCCCTATCTGAAAGTCTGATAAACGCCGGAAAAATGACTAAGTCCAAAAAAAAAATTTTTTCAACTTTTTTCAATTTTACCCCCGTGGGATATATATTTTACCCACACACATTTGGATCTCTCCTGGGGTACCCTCACATATATTATTCCCTCATTTAGTGGATATTTTCGCAAAAAAGTGAAATTTTCAAAAATCCAGAAAATTGGCTGAAAACGACTAAATATCAAGGACTCATTGGGCGAATTGCTCTGGAACTGAAATCGGAACGCTCACTGACATTGCCCCTATCTGAAAGTCTGATAAACGCCGGAAAAATGACTAAGTCCAAAAAAAATTTTTTTTCAACTTTTTTCAATTTTACCCCCGTGGGATATATATTCTACCCACACACATTTGGAACTCTCCTGGGGTACCCTCACACATATTATTCCCTCGTTTAGTGGATATTTTCACAAAAAAGTGAAATTTTCAAAAATCCAGAAAATTGGCTGAAAACGACTAAATATCAAGGACTCATTGGGCGAATCGCTCTGGAACTGAAATCGTAATGCTCACTCACATTTCCCCTATCTGAAAGTCTGATAAACGCCGGAAGAATGACTAAGTCCAAAAAAAAATTTGTTCAACTTTTTTCAATTTTACCCCGTGGGATATATATTCTACCCACACACATTTGGAAATCTCCTGGGGTACCCTCACACATATTATTCCCTCATTTAGTGGATATTTTCACAAAAAAGTGAAATTTTCAAAAATCCAGAAAATTGGCTGAAAACGACTAAATATCAAGGACTCATTGGGCGAATTGCTCTGGAACTGAAATCGGAACGCTCACTGACATTGCCCCTATCTGAAAGTCTGATAAACGCCGGAAAAATGACTAAGTCTAAAAAAATTTTTTTTTCAACTTTTTTCAATTTTACCCCCGTGGGATATATATTCTACCCACACACATTTGGAACTCTCCTGGGGTACCCTCACACATATTATTCCCTCGTTTAGTGGATATTTTCACAAAAAAGTGCAATTTTCAAAAATCCTGAAAATTGGCTGAAAACGACTAAATATCAAGGACTCATTGGGCGAATTGCTCTGGAACTGAAATCGGAACGGTCACTGACATTTCCCCTATCTGAAAGTCTGATAAACGCCGGAAGAATGACTAAGTCCAAAAAAAAATTTGTTCAACTTTTTTCAATTTTACCCCGTGGGATATATATTCTACCCACACACATTTGGAACTCTCCTGGGGTACCCTCACACATATTATTCCCTCGTTTAGTGGATATTTTCACAAAAAAGTGAAATTTTCAAAAATCCAGAAAATTGGCTGAAAACGACTAAATATCAAGGACTCATTGGGCGAATTGCTCTGGAACTGAAATCGGAACGCTCACTGACATTTCCCCTATCTGAAAGTCTGATAAACGCCGGAAAAATGACTAAGTCCAAAAAAAAAATTTTTTCAACTTTTTTCAATTTTACCCCCGTGGGATATATATTTTACCCACACACATTTGGATCTCTCCTGGGGTACCCTCACATATATTATTCCCTCATTTAGTGGATATTTTCGCAAAAAAGTGAAATTTTCAAAAATCCAGAAAATTGGCTGAAAACGACTAAATATCAAGGACTCATTGGGCGAATTGCTCTGGAACTGAAATCGGAACGCTCACTGACATTGCCCCTATCTGAAAGTCTGATAAACGCCGGAAAAATGACTAAGTCCAAAAAAAATTTTTTTTCAACTTTTTTCAATTTTACCCCCGTGGGATATATATTCTACCCACACACATTTGGAACTCTCCTGGGGTACCCTCACACATATTATTCCCTCGTTTAGTGGATATTTTCACAAAAAAGTGAAATTTTCAAAAATCCAGAAAATTGGCTGAAAACGACTAAATATCAAGGACTCATTGGGCGAATCGCTCTGGAACTGAAATCGTAATGCTCACTCACATTTCCCCTATCTGAAAGTCTGATAAACGCCGGAAGAATGACTAAGTCCAAAAAAAAATTTGTTCAACTTTTTTCAATTTTACCCCGTGGGATATATATTCTACCCACACACATTTGGAAATCTCCTGGGGTACCCTCACACATATTATTCCCTCATTTAGTGGATATTTTCACAAAAAAGTGAAATTTTCAAAAATCCAGAAAATTGCCTGAAAACGACTAAATATCAAGGACTCATTGGGCGAATCGCTCTGGAACTGAAATCGGAACGCTCACTGACATTTCCCCCACCTGAAAGTCTGATAAACGCCGGAAAAATGACTAAGTCCAAAAAAATTTTTTTTTCAACTTTTTTCAATTTTACCCCCGTGGGATATATATTCTACCCACACACATTTGGAACTCTCCTGGGGTACCCTCACACATATTATTCCCTCGTTTAGTGGATATTTTCACAAAAAAGTGAAATTTTCAAAAATCCAGAAAATTGGCTGAAAACGACTAAATATCAAGGACTCATTGGGCGAATTGCTCTGGAACTGAAATCGGAACGCTCACTGACATTTCCCCTATCTGAAAGTCTGATAAACGCCGGAAAAATGACTAAGTCCAAAAAAAAAAATTTTTCAACTTTTTTCAATTTTACCCCCGTGGGATATATATTTTACCCACACACATTTGGATCTCTCCTGGGGTACCCTCACATATATTATTCCCTCATTTAGTGGATATTTTCGCAAAAAAGTGAAATTTTCAAAAATCCAGAAAATTGGCTGAAAAAGACTAAATATCAAGGACTCATTGGGCGAATTGCTCTGGAACTGAAATCGGAACGCTCACTGACATTGCCCCTATCTGAAAGTCTGATAAACGCCGGAAAAATGACTAAGTCCAAAAAAAAAATTTTTTCAACTTTTTTCAATTTTACCCCCGTGGGATATATATTTTACCCACACACATTTGGAACTCTCCTGGGGTACCCTCACATATATTATTCCCTCATTTAGTGGATATTTTCGCAAAAAAGTGAAATTTTCAAAAATCCAGAAAATTGGCTGAAAACGACTAAATATCAAGGACTCATTGGGCGAATCACTCTGGAACTGAAATTGGAACGCTCACTGACATTTTCCCTATCTGAAAGTCTGATAAACGCCGGAAAAATGACTAAGTCCAAAAAAAATTTTTTTTCAACTTTTTTCAATTTTACCCCCGTGGGATATATATTCCACCCACACACATTTGGAAATCTCCTGGGGTACCCTCACACATATTATTCCCTCGTTTAGTGGATATTTTCACAAAAAAGTGAAATTTTCAAAAATCCAGAAAATTGGCTGAAAACGACTAAATATCAAGGACTCATTGGGCGAATTGCTCTGGAACTGAAATCGGAACGCTCACTGACATTTCCCCTATCTGAAAGTCTGATAAACGCCTGAAAAATGACTAAGTCCAAAAAAAAAATTTTTTCAACTTTTTTCAATTTTACCCCCGTGGGATATATATTTTACCCACACACATTTGGATCTCTCCTGGGGTACCCTCACATATATTATTCCCTCATTTAGTGGATATTTTCGCAAAAAAGTGAAATTTTCAAAAATCCAGAAAATTGGCTGAAAACGACTAAATATCAAGGACTCATTGGGCGAATCGCTCTGGAACTGAAATCGTAATGCTCACTCACATTTCCCCTATCTGAAAGTCTGATAAATGCCGGAAAAATGACTAAGTCCAAAAAAATTTTTTTTTCAACTTTTTTCAATTTTACCCCCGTGGGATATATATTCTACCCACACACATTTGGAACTCTCCTGGGGTACCCTCACACATATTATTCCCTCGTTTAGTGGATATTTTCACAAAAAAGTGCAATTTTCAAAAATCCTGAAAATTGGCTGAAAACGACTAAATATCAAGGACTCATTGGGCGAATTGCTCTGGAACTGAAATCGGAACGGTCACTGACATTTCCCCTATCTGAAAGTCTGATAAACGCCGGAAGAATGACTAAGTCCAAAAAAAAATTTGTTCAACTTTTTTAAATTTTACCCCGTGGGATATATATTCTACCCACACACATTTGGAAATCTCCTGGGGTACCCTCACACATATTATTCCCTCGTTTAGTGGATATTTTCACAAAAAAGTGAAATTTTCAAAAATCCAGAAAATTGGCTGAAAACGACTAAATATCAAGGACTCATTGGGCGAATTGCTCTGGAACTGAAATCGGAACGCTCACTGACATTGCCCCTATCTGAAAGTCTGATAAACGCCAGAAAAATGACTAAGTCCAAAAAAAATTTTTTTTCAACTTTTTTCAATTTTACCCCCGTGGGATATATATTCTACCCACACACATTTGGAACTCTCCTGGGGTACCCTCACACATATTATTCCCTCATTTAGTGGATATTTTCACAAAAAAGTGAAATTTTCAAAAATCCAGAAAATTGGCTGAAAATGACTAAATATCATGGACTCATTGGGCGAATCGCTCTGGAACTGAAATCGGAATGCTCACTGACATTTCCCCTATCTGAAAGTCTGATAAACGCTGGAAAAATGACTAAGTCCAAAAAAAAGTTTTTTTCAACTTTTTTCAATTTTACCCCCGTGGGATATATATTCTACCCACACACATTTGGAAATCTCCTGGGGTACCCTCACACATATTATTCCCTCGTTTAGTGGATATTTTCACAAAAAAGTGAAATTTTCAAAAATCCAGAAAATTGGCTGAAAACGACTAAATATCAAGGACTCATTGGGCGAATTGCTCTGGAACTGAAATCGGAACGCTCACTGACATTTCCCCTATCTGAAAGTCTGATAAACGCCTGAAAAATGACTAAGTCCAAAAAAAATTTTTTTTCAACTTTTTTCAATTTTACCCCCGTGGGATATATATTCTACCCACACACATTTGGAACTCTCCTTTGGTACCTTCACACATATTATTCCCTCATTTAGTGGATATTTTCACAAAAAAGTGAAATTTTCAAAAATCCAGAAAATTGGCTGAAAACGACTAAATATCAAGGACTCATTGGGCGAATTGCTCTGGAACTGAAATCGGAATGCTCACTGACATTGCCCCTATCTGAAAGTCTGATAAACGCCGGAAAAATGACTAAGTCCAAAAAAATTTTTTTTTCAACTTTTTTCAATTTTACCCCCGTGGGATATATATTCTATCCACACACATTTGGAACTCTCCTGGGGTACCCTCACACATATTATTCCGTCGTTTAGTGGATATTTTCACAAAAAAGTGAAATTTTCAAAAATCCAGAAAATTGGCTGAAAACGACTAAATATCAAGGACTCATTGGGCGAATCGCTCTGGAACTGAAATCGGAACGCTCACTGACATTTCCCCTATCTGAAAGTCTGATAAACGCCGCAAAAATGACTAAGTCCAAAAAAATTTTTTTTTCAACTTTTTTCAATTTTACCCCCGTGGGATATATATTCTACCCACACACATTTGGAACTCTCCTGGGGTACCCTCACACATATTATTCCCTCGTTTAGTGGATATTTTCACAAAAAAGTGCAATTTTCAAAAATCCTGAAAATTGGCTGAAAACGACTAAATATCAAGGACTCATTGGGCGAATTGCTCTGGAACTGAAATCGGAACGGTCACTGACATTTCCCCTATCTGAAAGTCTGATAAACGCCGGAAGAATGACTAAGTCCAAAAAAAAATTTGTTCAACTTTTTTCAATTTTACCCCGTGGGATATATATTCTACCCACACACATTTGGAACTCTCCTGGGGTACCCTCACACATATTATTCCCTCGTTTAGTGGATATTTTCACAAAAAAGTGAAATTTTCAAAAATCCAGAAAATTGGCTGAAAACGACTAAATATCGAGGACTCATTGGGCGAATTGCTCTGGAACTGAAATCGGAACGCTCACTGACATTTCCCCTATCTGAAAGTCTGATAAACGCCGGAAAAATGACTAAGTCCAAAAAAAAAATTTTTTCAACTTTTTTCAATTTTACCCCCGTGGGATATATATTTTACCCACACACATTTGGATCTCTCCTGGGGTACCCTCACATATATTATTCCCTCATTTAGTGGATATTTTCGCAAAAAAGTGAAATTTTCAAAAATCCAGAAAATTGGCTGAAAAAGACTAAATATCAAGGACTCATTGGGCGAATTGCTCTGGAACTGAAATCGGAACGCTCACTGACATTGCCCCTATCTGAAAGTCTGATAAACGCCGGAAAAATGACTAAGTCCAAAAAAAAAAATTTTTCAACTTTTTTCAATTTTACCCCCGTGGGATATATATTTTACCCACACGCATTTGGAACTCTCCTGGGGTACCCTCACATATATTATTCCCTCATTTAGTGGATATTTTCGCAAAAAAGTGAAATTTTCAAAAATCCAGAAAATTGGCTGAAAACGACTAAATATCAAGGACTCATTGGGCGAATCGCTCTGGAACTGAAATCGTAATGCTCACTCACATTTCCCCTATCTGAAAGTCTGATAAATGCCGGAAAAATGACTAAGTCCAAAAAAATTTTTTTTTCAACTTTTTTCAATTTTACCCCCGTGGGATATATATTCTACCCACACACATTTGGATCTCTCCTGGGGTGCCCTCACATATATTATTCCCTCATTTAGTGGATATTTTCGCAAAAAAGTGAAATTTTCAAAAATCCAGAAAATTGGCTGAAAACGACTAAATATCAAGGACTCATTGGGCGAATTGCTCTGGAACTGAAATCGGAACGCTCACTGACATTGCCCCTATCTGAAAGTCTGATAAACGCCGGAAAAATGACTAAGTCCAAAAAAAATTTTTTTTCAACTTTTTTCAATTTTACCCCCGTGGGATATATATTCTACCCACACACATTTGGAACTCTCCTGGGGTACCCTCACACATATTATTCCCTCGTTTAGTGGATATTTTCACAAAAAAGTGAAATTTTCAAAAATCCAGAAAATTGGCTGAAAACGACTAAATATCAAGGACTCATTGGGCGAATCGCTCTGGAACTGAAATCGTAATGCTCACTGACATTGCCCCTATCTGAAAGTCTGATAAACGCCGGAAAAATGACTAAGTCCAAAAAAATTTTTTTTTCAACTTTTTTCAATTTTACCCCCGTGGGATATATATTCTACCCACACACATTTGGAACTCTCCTGGGGTACCCTCACACATATTATTCCCTCGTTTAGTGGATATTTTCACAAAAAAGTGCAATTTTCAAAAATCCTGAAAATTGGCTGAAAACGACTAAATATCAAGGACTCATTGGGCGAATTGCTCTGGAACTGAAATCGGAACGGTCACTGACATTTCCCCTATCTGAAAGTCTGATAAACGCCGGAAGAATGACTAAGTCCAAAAAAAAATTTGTTCAACTTTTTTCAATTTTACCCCGTGGGATATATATTCTACCCACACACATTTGGAAATCTCCTGGGGTACCCTCACACATATTATTCCCTCGTTTAGTGGATATTTTCACAAAAAAGTGAAATTTTCAAAAATCCAGAAAATTGGCTGAAAACGACTAAATATCAAGGACTCATTGGGCGAATTGCTCTGGAACTGAAATCGGAACGCTCACTGACATTGCCCCTATCTGAAAGTCTGATAAACGCCAGAAAAATGACTAAGTCCAAAAAAAATTTTTTTTCAACTTTTTTCAATTTTACCCCCGTGGGATATATATTCTACCCACACACATTTGGAACTCTCCTGGGGTACCCTCACACATATTATTCCCTCATTTAGTGGATATTTTCACAAAAAAGTGAAATTTTCAAAAATCCAGAAAATTGGCTGAAAACGACTAAATATCAAGGACTCATTGGGCGAATTGCTCTGGAACTGAAATCGGAACGCTCACTGACATTTCCCCTATCTGAAAGTCTGATAAACGCCGGAAAAATGACTAAGTCCAAAAAAAAAATTTTTTCAACTTTTTTCAATTTTACCCCCGTGGGATATATATTTTACCCACACACATTTGGATCTCTCCTGGGGTACCCTCACATATATTATTCCCTCATTTAGTGGATATTTTCGCAAAAAAGTGAAATTTTCAAAAATCCAGAAAATTGGCTGAAAACGACTAAATATCAAGGACTCATTGGGCGAATTGCTCTGGAACTGAAATCGGAACGCTCACTGACATTGCCCCTATCTGAAAGTCTGATAAACGCCGGAAAAATGACTAAGTCCAAAAAAAATTTTTTTTCAACTTTTTTCAATTTTACCCCCGTGGGATATATATTCTACCCACACACATTTGGAACTCTCCTGGGGTACCCTCACACATATTATTCCCTCGTTTAGTGGATATTTTCACAAAAAAGTGAAATTTTCAAAAATCCAGAAAATTGGCTGAAAACGACTAAATATCAAGGACTCATTGGGCGAATCGCTCTGGAACTGAAATCGTAATGCTCACTGACATTTCCCCTATCTGAAAGTCTGATAAACGCTGGAAAAATGACTAAGTCCAAAAAAAAGTTTTTTTCAACTTTTTTCAATTTTACCCCCGTGGGATATATATTCTACCCACACACATTTGGAACTCTCCTGGGGTACCCTCACACATATTATTCCCTCGTTTAGTGGATATTTTCACAAAAAAGTGAAATTTTCAAAAATCCAGAAAATTGGCTGAAAACGACTAAATATCAAGGACTCATTGGGCGAATTGCTCTGGAACTGAAATCGGAACGCTCACTGACATTTCCCCTATCTGAAAGTCTGATAAACGCCGGAAAAATGACTAAGTCCAAAAAAAAACTTGTTCAACTTTTTTCAATTTTACCCCCGTGGGATATATATTCTACCCACACACATTTGGAAATCTCCTGGGGTACCCTCACACATATTATTCCCTCATTTAGTGGATATTTTCACAAAAAAAGTGAAATTTTCAAAAATCCAGAAAATTGGCTGAAAATGACTAAATATCAAGGACTCATTGGGCGAATCGCTCTGGAACTGAAATTGGAACGCTCACTGACATTTCCCCTATCTGAAAGTGTGATAAACGCCGGAAAAATGACTAAGTCCAAAAAAAATTTTTTTTCAACTTTTTTCAATTTTACCCCCGTGGGATATATATTCTACCCACACACATTTGGAACTCTCCTGGGGTACCCTCACACATATTATTCCCTCGTTTAGTGGATATTTTCACAAAAAAGTGAAATTTTCAAAAATCCAGAAAATTGGCTGAAAACGACTAAATATCAAGGACTCATTGGTCGAATTGCTCTGGAACTGAAATCGGAATGCTCACTGACATTGCCCTTATCTGAAAGTCTGATAAACGCCGGAAAAATGACTAAGTCCAAAAAAAAATTTGTTCAACTTTTTTCAATTTTACCCCTGTGGGATATATATTCTACCCACACACATTTGGAAATCTCCTGGGGTACCCTCACACATATTATTCCCTCATTTAGTGGATATTTTCACAAAAAAGTGAAATTTTCAAAAATCCAGAAAATTGGCTGAAAACGACTAAATATCAAGGACTCATTGGGCGAATCGCTCTGGAACTGAAATATGAACGCTCACTGACATTTTCTCTATCTGAAAGTCTGATAAACGCCGGAAAAATGACTGAGTCCAAAAAAAAAATTTTTTTAAACTTTTTTCAATTTTACCCCCGTGGGATATATATTCTACCCACAAATATTTGGAACTCTCCTGGGGTACCCTCACACATATTATTCCCTCGTTTAGTGGATATTTTCACAAAAAAGTGAAATTTTCAAAAATCCAGAAAATTGGCTGAAAACGACTAAATATCAAGGACTCATTGGGCGAATTGCTCTGGAACTGAAATCGGAACGCTCAGTGACATTGCCCCTATCTGAAAGTCTGATAAACGCCGGAAAAATGACTAAGTCCAAAAAAAATTTTTGAAAACTTTTTTCAATTTTACCCCCGTGGGATATATATTCTACCCACACACATTTGGAACTCTCCTGGGGTACCCTCACACATATTATTCCCTCATTTAGTGGATATTTTCACAAAAAAGTGAAATTTTCAAAAATCCAGAAAATTGGCTGAAAACGACTAAATATCAAGGACTCATTGGTCGAATCGCTCTGGAACTGAAATCGTAATGCTCACTCACACTTCCCCTATCTGAAAGTCTGATAAATGCCGGAAAAATGACTAAGTCCAAAAAAAAATTTTTTTCAACTTTTTTCAATTTTATCCCCGTGGGATATATATATATTCTACCCACACACATTTGGAACTCTCCTGGGGTACCCTCACACATATTATTCCCTCATTTAGTGGATATTTTCACAAAAAAGTGAAATTTTCAAAAATCCAGAAAATTGGCTGAAAACAACTAAATATCAAGGACTCATTGGTCGAATTGCCCTGGAACTGAAATCGGAATGCTCACTGACATTGCCCTTATCTGAAAGTCTGATAAACGCCGAAAAAATGACTAAGTCCAAAAAAAAATTTGTTCAACTTTTTTCAATTTTACCCCCGTGGGATATATATTCTACCCACACACATTTGGAAATCTCCTGGGGTACCCTCACACATATTATTCCCTCATTTAATGGATATTTTCACAAAAAAGTGAAATTTTCAAAAATCCAGAAAATTGGCTGAAAACGCCTAAATATCAAGGACTCATTGGGCGAATTGCTCTGGAACTGAATTTGGAACGCTCACTGACATTTTCTCTATCTGAAAGTCTGATAAACGCCGGAAAAATGACTAAGTCCAAAAAAAATTTTTTTTCAACTTTTTTCAATTTTACCCCCGTGGGATATATATTCTACCCACACACATTTGGAACTCTCCTGGGGTACCCTCACACATATTATTCCCTCGTTTAGTGGATATTTTCACAAAAAAGTGAAATTTTCAAAAATCCAGAAAATTGGCTGAAAACGACTAAATATCAAGGACTCATTGGTCGAATTGCTCTGGAACTGAAATCGGAATGCTCACTGACATTGCCCTTATCTGAAAGTCTGATAAACGCCGGAAAAATGACTAAGTCCAAAAAAAAATTTGTTCAACTTTTTTCAATTTTACCGCCGTGGGATATATATTCTACCCACACACATTTGGAACTCTCCTGGGGTACCCTCACACATATTATTCCCTCGTTTAGTGGATATTTTCACAAAAAAGTGAAATTTTCAAAAATCCAGAAAATTGGCTGAAAACGACTAAATATCAAGGACTCATTGGGCGAATTGTTCTGGAACTGAAATCGGAAAGCTCAATGACATTTCCCCTATCTGAAAGTCTGATAAACGCCGGAAAAATGACTAAGTCCAAAAAAAAAATTTTTTCAACTTTTTTCAATTTTACCCCCGTGGGATATATATTTTACCCACACACATTTGGAACTCTCCTGGGGTACCCTCACATATATTATTCCCTCATTAAGTGGATATTTTCGCAAAAAAGTGAAATTTTCAAAAATCCAGAAAATTGGCTGAAAACGACTAAATATCAAGGACTCATTGGGCGAATCACTCTGGAACTGAAATTGGAACGCTCACTGACATTTTCCCTATCTGAAAGTCTGATAAACGCCGGAAAAATGACTAAATCCAAAAAAAAATTTTTAAAAACTTTTTTCAATTTTACCCCCGTGGGATATATATTCTACCCACACACATTTGGAACTCTCCTGGGGTACCCTCACACATATTATTCCCTCATTTAGTGGATATTTTCACAAAAAAGTGAAATTTTCAAAAATCCAGAAAATTGGCTGAAAACGACTAAATATCAAGGACTCATTGGGCGAATCGCTTTGGAACTGAAATCGGAACGCTCACTGACATTTCCCCTATCTGAAAGTCTGATAAACGCCGGAAAAATGACTAAGTCCAAAAAAAAATTTTTTCAACTTTTTTCAATTTTACCCCCGTGGGATATATATTTTACCCACACACATTTGGAACTCTCCTGGGGTACCCTCACATATATTATTCCCTCATTTAGTGGATATTTTCGCAAAAAAGTGAAATTTTCAAAAATCCAGAAAATTGGCTGAAAACGACTAAATATCAAGGACTCATTGATCGAATCGCTCTGGAACTGAAATTGGAACGCTCACTGACATTTTCCCTATCTGAAAGTCTGATAAACGCCGGAAAAATGACTAAGTCCAAAAAAAATTTTTGAAAACTTTTTTCAATTTTACCCCCGTGGGATATATATTCTACCCACACACATTTGGAACTCTCCTGGGGTACCCTCACACATATTATTCCCTCATTTAGTGGATATTTTCACAAAAAAGTGAAATTTTCAAAAATCCAGAAAATTGGCTGAAAACGACTAAATATCAAGGACTCATTGGGCGAATCGCTCTGGAACTGAAATCGTAATGCTCACTCACATTTCCCCTATCTGAAAGTCTGATAAATGCCGGAAAAATGACTAAGTCCAAAAAAAAATTTTTTTCAACTTTTTTCAATTTTATCCCCGTGGGATATATATATATTCTACCCACACACATTTGGAACTCTCCTGGGGTACCCTCACACATATTATTCCCTCATTTAGTGGATATTTTCACAAAAAAGTGAAATTTTCAAAAATCCAGAAAATTGGCTGAAAACAACTAAATATCAAGGACTCATTGGTCGAATTGCCCTGGAACTGAAATCGGAATGCTCACTGACATTGCCCTTATCTGAAAGTCTGATAAACGCCGAAAAAATGACTAAGTCCAAAAAAAAATTTGTTCAACTTTTTTCAATTTTACCCCCGTGGGATATATATTCTACCCACACACATTTGGAAATCTCCTGGGGTACGCTCACATATATTATTCCCTCATTTAGTGGATATTTTCGCAAAAAAGTGAAATTTTCAAAAATCCAGAAAATTGGCTGAAAACGACTAAATATCAAGGACTCATTGGGCGAATCGCTCTGGAACTGAAATTGGAACGCTCACTGACATTTTCCCTATCTGAAAGTCTGATAAACGCCGGAAAAATGACTAAGTCCAAAAAAAATTTTTTTAAACTTTTTTCAATTTTACCCCCGTGGGATATATATTCTACCCACACACATTTGGAACTCTCCTGGGGTACCCTCACACATATTATTCCCTCATTTAGTGGATATTTTCCCAAAAAAGTGAAATTTTCAAAAATCCAGAAAATTGGCTGAAAATGACTAAATATCAAGGACTCATTGGGCGAATCGCTCTGGAACTGAAATCGGAACGCTCACTGACATTTCCCCTACCTGAAAGTCTGATAAATGCCGGAAAAATGACTAAGTCCAAAAAAAATTTTTTTTCAACTTTTTTCAATTTTACCCCCGTGGGATATATATTCTACCCACACACATTTGGAACTCTCCTGGGGTACCCTCACACATATTATTCCCTCGTTTAGTGGATATTTTCACAAAAAAGTGAAATTTTCAAAAATCCAGAAAATTGGCTGAAAACGACTAAATATCAAGGACTCATTGGGCGAATTGCTCTGGAACTGAAATCGGAACGTTCACTGACATTTCCCCTATCTGAAAGTCTGATAAACGCCGGAAAAATGACTAATTCCAAAAAAAAAATTTTTTCAACTTTTTTCAATTTTACCCCCGTGGGATATATATTTTACCCACACACATATGGATCTCTCCTGGGGTACCCTCACATATATTATTCCCTCATTTAGTGGATATTTTCGCAAAAAAGTGAAATTTTCAAAAATCCAGAAAATTGGCTGAAAACGACTAAATATCAAGGACTCATTGGGCGAATCGCTCTGGAACTGAAATTGGAACGCTCACTGACATTTTCCCTATCTGAAAGTCTGATAAACGCAGGAAAAATGACTAAGTCCAAAAAAAATTTTTTTTCAACTTTTTTCAATTTTACCCCCGTGGGATATATATTTTACCCACACACATTTGGAACTCTCCTGGGGTACCCTCACATATATTATTCCCTCATTTAGTGGATATTTTCGCAAAAAAGTGAAATTTTCAAAAATCCAGAAAATTGGCTGAAAACGACTAAATATCAAGGACTCATTGGGCGAATCGCTCTGGAACTGAAATCGGAACGCTCACTGACATTTCCCCTATCTGAAAGTCTGATAAGGGCTGGAAATATGACTAAGTCCAAAAAAAAATGTTGTCAACTTTTTTCAATTTTACCCCGTGGGATATATACATTTTACCCACACACATTTGGAACTCTCCTGGGGTACCCTCACACAGATTATTCCCTCATTTAGTGGATATTTTCACAAAAAAGTGAAATTTTCAAAAATCCAGAAAATTGGCTGAAAACGACTAAATATCAAGGACTCATTGGGCGAATCGCTCTGGAACTGAAATCGTAATGCTCACTCACATTTCCCCTATCTGAAAGTCTGATAAATGCCGGAAAAATGACTAAGTCCAAAAAAAAATTTTTTTCAACTTTTTTCAATTTTATCCCCGTGGGATATATATATATTCTACCCACACACATTTGGAACTCTCCTGGGGTACCCTCACACATATTATTCCCTCATTTAGTGGATATTTTCACAAAAAAGTGAAATTTTCAAAAATCCAGAAAATTGGGTGAAAACAACTAAATATCAAGGACTCATTGGTCGAATTGCCCTGGAACTGAAATCGGAATGCTCACTGACATTGCCCTTATCTGAAAGTCTGATAAACGCCGAAAAAATGACTAAGTCCAAAAAAAAATTTGTTCAACTTTTTTCAATTTTACCCCCGTGGGATATATATTCTACCCACACACATTTGGAAATCTCCTGGGGTACGCTCACATATATTATTCCCTCATTTAGTGGATATTTTCGCAAAAAAGTGAAATTTTCAAAAATCCAGAAAATTGGCTGAAAACGACTAAATATCAAGGACTCATTGGGCGAATCGCTCTGGAACTGAAATTGGAACGCTCACTGACATTTTCCCTATCTGAAAGTCTGATAAACGCCGGAAAAATGACTAAGTCCAAAAAAAATTTTTTTAAACTTTTTTCAATTTTACCCCCGTGGGATATATATTCTACCCACACACATTTGGAACTCTCCTGGGGTACCCTCACACATATTATTCCCTCATTTAGTGGATATTTTCCCAAAAAAGTGAAATTTTCAAAAATCCAGAAAATTGGCTGAAAATGACTAAATATCAAGGACTCATTGGGCGAATCGCTCTGGAACTGAAATCGGAACGCTCACTGACATTTCCCCTACCTGAAAGTCTGATAAATGCCGGAAAAATGACTAAGTCCAAAAAAAATTTTTTTTCAACTTTTTTCAATTTTACCCCCGTGGGATATATATTCTACCCACACACATTTGGAACTCTCCTGGGGTACCCTCACACATATTATTCCCTCGTTTAGTGGATATTTTCACAAAAAAGTGAAATTTTCAAAAATCCAGAAAATTGGCTGAAAACGACTAAATATCAAGGACTCATTGGGCGAATTGCTCTGGAACTGAAATCGGAACGCTCACTGACATTTCCCCTATCTGAAAGTCTGATAAACGCCGGAAAAATGACTAATTCCAAAAAAAAATTTTTTTCAACTTTTTTCAATTTTACCCCCGTGGGATATATATTTTACCCACACACATATGGATCTCTCCTGGGGTACCCTCACATATATTATTCCCTCATTTAGTGGATATTTTCGCAAAAAAGTGAAATTTTCAAAAATCCAGAAAATTGGCTGAAAACGACTAAATATCAAGGACTCATTGGGCGAATCGCTCTGGAACTGAAATTGGAACGCTCACTGACATTTTCCCTATCTGAAAGTCTCATAAACGCAGGAAAAATGACTAAGTCCAAAAAAAATTTTTTTTCAACTTTTTTCAATTTTACCCCCGTGGGATATATATTTTACCCACACACATTTGGAACTCTCCTGGGGTACCCTCACATATATTATTCCCTCATTTAGTGGATATTTTCGCAAAAAAGTGAAATTTTCAAAAATCCAGAAAATTGGCTGAAAACGACTAAATATCAAGGACTTATTGATCGAATCGCTCTGGAACTGAAATTGGAACGCTCACTGACATTTTCCCTATCTGAAAGTCTGATAAACGCCGGAAAAATGACTAAGTTCAAAAAAAAATTTTTAAAACTTTTTTCAATTTTACCCCCGTGGGATATATATTCTACCCACACACATTTGGAACTCTCCTGGGGTACCCTCACACATATTATTCCCTCATTTAGTGGATATTTTCACAAAAAAGTGAAATTTTCAAAAATCCAGAAAATTGGCTGAAAACGACTAAATATCAAGGACTCATTGGGCGAATTGCTCTGGAACTGAAATCGGAACGCTCACTGACATTTCCCCTATCTGAAAGTCTGATAAACGCTGGAAAAATGACTAAGTCCAAAAAAAATATTTTTTCAACTTTTTTCAATTTTACCCCCGTGGGATATATATTTTACCCACACACATTTGGATCTCTCCTGGGGTACCCTCACACATATTATTCCCTCATTTAGTGGATATTTTCACAAAAAAGTGAAATTTTCAAAAATCCAGAAAATTGGCTGAAAACAACTAAATATCAAGGACTCATTGGTCGAATTGCCCTGGAACTGAAATCGGAATGCTCACTGACATTGCCCTTATCTGAAAGTCTGATAAACGCCGAAAAAATGACTAAGTCCAAAAAAAAATTTTTTAAAACTTTTTTCAATTTTACCCCCGTGGGATATATATTCTACCCACACACATTTGGAACTCTCCTGGTGTACCCTCACACATATTATTCCCTCATTTAGTGGATATTTTCACAAAAAAGTGAAATTTTCAAAAATCCAGAAAATTGGCTGAAAACGACTAAATATCAAGGACTCATTGGGCGAATCGCTCTGGAACTGAAATCGGAACGCTCACTGACATTTCCCCTATCTGAAAGTCTGATAAACGCCGGAAAAATGACTAAGTCCAAAAAAAAATTTTTTTCAACTTTTTTCAATTTTACCCCCGTGGGATATATATTTTACCCACACACATTTGGAACTCTCCTGGGGTACCCTCACATATATTATTCCCTCATTTAGTGGATATTTTCGCAAAAAAGTGAAATTTTCAAAAATCCAGAAAATTGGCTGAAAACGACTAAATATCAAGGACTCATTTTGCGAATCGCTCTGGAACTGAAATCGGAACGCTCACTGACATTTCCCCTATCTGAAAGTCTGATAAAGGCCGGAAAAATGACTAAGTCCAAAAAAAAATGTTGTCAACTTTTTTCAATTTTACCCCGTGGGATATATATTTTACCCACACACATTTGGATCTCTCCTGGGGTACCCTCACATATATTATTCCCTCATTTAGTGGATATTTTCGCAAAAAAGTGAAATTTTCAAAAATCCAGAAAATTGGCTGAAAACTATCGATCTGGAACTGAAATTGGAACGCTCACTGACATTTTCCCTATCTGAAAGTCTGATAAACGCCGGAAAAATGACTTAAGTCCAAAAAAAACTTTTTTAAAACTTTTTTCAATTTTACCCCCGTGGGATATATATTCTACCCACACACATTTGGAACTCTCCTGGGGTACCCTCACACATATTATTCCCTCATTTAGTGGATATTTTCACAAAAAAGTGAAATTTTCAAAAATCCAGAAAATTGGCTGAAAACGACTAAATATCAAGGACTCAATGGGCGAATCGCTCTGGAACTGAAATCGGAACGCTCACTGACATTTCCCCTACCTGAAAGTCTGATAAACGCCGGAAAAAAGACTAAGTCCCAAAAAAATTTTTTTTCAACTTTTTTCAATTTTACCCCCGTGGGATATATATTCTACCCAAACACATTTGGAACTCTCCTGGGGTACCCTCACACATATTATTCCCTCGTTTAGTGGATATTTTCACAAAAAAGTGAAATTTTCAAAAATCCAGAAAATTGGCTGAAAACGACTAAATATCAAGGACTCATTGGGCGAATCACTCTGGAACTGAAATTGGAACGCTCACTGACATTTTCCCTATCTGAAAGTCTGATAAACGCCGGAAAAATGACTAAGTCCAAAAAAAAAATTTTTAAAACTTTTTTCAATTTTACCCCCGTGGGATATATATTCTACCCACACACATTTGGAACTCTCCTGGGGTACCCTCACACATATTATTCCCTCATTTAGTGGATATTTTCACAAAAAAGTGAAATTTTCAAAAATCCAGAAAATTGGCTGAAAACGACTAAATATCAAGGACTCATTGGGCGAATCGCTCTGGAACTGAAATCGGAATGCTCACTGACATTTCCCCTATCTGAAAGTCTGATAAAGGCCGGAAAAATGACTAAGTCCAAAAAAAAAATTTTTTAAAACTTTTTTCAATTTTACCCCCGTGGGATATATATTTTACCCACACACATTTGGATCTCTCCTGGGGAACCCTCACATATATTATTCCCTCATTTAGTGGATATTTTTGCAAAAAAGAGAAATTTTCAAAAATCCAGAAAATTGGCTGAAAACGACTAAATATCAAGGACTCATTGGGCGAATCGCTCTGGAACTGAAATTGGAATGCTCACTGACATTTTCCCTATCTGAAAGTCTGATAAACGCCGGAAAAATGTCTAAGTCCAAAAAAAAATTTTTTTCAACTTTTTTCAATTTTATCCCCGTGGGATATATATATATTCTACCCACACACATTTGGAACTCTCCTGGGGTACCCTCACACATATTATTCCCTCATTTAGTGGATATTTTCACAAAAAAGTGAAATTTTCAAAAATCCAGAAAATTGGCTGAAAACAACTAAATATCAAGGACTCATTGGTCGAATTGCCCTGGAACTGAAATCGGAATGCTCACTGACATTGCCCTTATCTGAAAGTCTGATAAACGCCGGAAAAATGACTAAGTCCAAAAAAAATTTTTTTAAACTTTTTTCAATTTTACCCCCGTGGGATATATATTCTACCCACACACATTTGGAACTCTCCTGGGGTACCCTCACACATATTATTCCCTCATTTAGTGGATATTTTCCCAAAAATGTGAAATTTTCAAAAATCCAGAAAATTGGCTGAAAATGACTAAATATCAAGGACTCATTGGGCGAATCGCTCTGGAACTGAAATCGGAACGCTCACTGACATTTCCCCTACCTGAAAGTCTGATAAACGCCGGAAAAATGACTAAGTCCAAAAAAAATTTTTTTTCAACTTTTTTCAATTTTACCCCCGTGGGATATATATTCTACCCACACACATTTGGAACTCTCCTGGGGTACCCTCACACATATTATTCCCTCGTTTAGTGGATATTTTCACAAAAAAGTGAAATTTTCAAAAATCCAGAAAATTGGCTGAAAACGACTAAATATCAAGGACTCATTGGGCGAATTGCTCTGGAACTGAAATCGGAACGCTCACTGACATTTCCCCTATCTGAAAGTCTGATAAACGCCGGAAAAATGACTAATTCCAAAAAAAAATTTTTTTCAACTTTTTTCAATTTTACCCCCGTGGGATATATATTTTACCCACACACATATGGATCTCTCCTGGGGTACCCTCACATATATTATTCCCTCATTTAGTGGATATTTTCGCAAAAAAGTGAAATTTTCAAAAATCCAGAAAATTGGCTGAAAACGACTAAATATCAAGGACTCATTGGGCGAATCGCTCTGGAACTGAAATTGGAATGCTCACTGACATTTTCCCTATCTGAAAGTCTGATAAACGCAGGAAAAATGACTAAGTCCAAAAAAAATTTTTTTTCAACTTTTTTCAATTTTACCCCCGTGGGATATATATTTTACCCACACACATTTGGAACTCTCCTGGGGTACCCTCACATATATTATTCCCTCATTTAGTGGATATTTTCTCAAAAAAGTGAAATTTTCAAAAATCCAGAAAATTGGCTGAAAACGACTAAATATCAAGGACTTATTGATCGAATCGCTCTGGAACTGAAATTGGAACGCTCACTGACATTTTCCCTATCTGAAAGTCTGATAAACGCCGGAAAAATGACTAAGTTCAAAAAAAAATTTTTAAAACTTTTTTCAATTTTACCCCCGTGGGATATATATTCTACCCACACACATTTGGAACTCTCCTGGGGTACCCTCACACATATTATTCCCTCATTTAGTAGATATTTTCACAAAAAAGTGAAATTTTCAAAAATCCAGAAAAATGGCTGAAAACGACTAAATATCAAGGACTCATTGGGCGAATTGCTCTGGAACTGAAATCGGAACGCTCACTGACATTTCCCCTATCTGAAAGTCTGATAAACGCCGGAAAAATGACTAAGTCCAAAAAAAAAATGTTTTCAACTTTTTTCAATTTTACCCCGTGGGATATATATTTTACCCACACACATTTGGATCTCTCCTGGGGTACCCTCACACATATTATTCCCTCATTTAGTGGATATTTTCACAAAAAAGTGAAATTTTCAAAAATCCAGAAAATTGGCTGAAAACGACTAAATATCAAGGACTCATTGGGCGAATCGCTCTGGAACTGAAATCGGAACGCTCACTGACATTTCCCCTACCTGAAAGTCTGATAAACGCCGGAAAAATGACTAAGTCCAAAAAAAATTTTTTTTCAACTTTTTTCAATTTTACCCCCGTGGGATATATATTCTACCCAAACACATTTGGAACTCTCCTGGGGTACCCTCACACATATTATTCCCTCGTTTAGTGGATATTTTCACAAAAAAGTGAAATTTTCAAAAATCCAGAAAATTGGCTGAAAACGACTAAATATCAAGGACTCATTGGGCGAATTGCTCTGGAACTGAAATCGGAACGCTCACTGACATTTCCCCTATCTGAAAGTCTGATAAACGCCGGAAAAATGACTAAGTCCAAAAAAAAAAATTTTTCAACTTTTTTCAATTTTACCCCCGTGGGATATATATTTTACCCACACACATTTGGATCTCTCCTGGGGTACCCTCACATATATTATTCCCTCATTTAGTGGATATTTTCGCAAAAAAGTGAAATTTTCAAAAATCCAGAAAATTGGCTGAAAACGACTAAATATCAAGGACTCATTGGGCGAATCGCTCTGGAACTGAAATTGGAACGCTCACTGACATTTTCCCTATCTGAAAGTCTGATAAACGCCGGAAAAATGACTAAGTCCAAAAAAAAAATGTTTTCAACTTTTTTCAATTTTACCCCGTGGGATATATATTTTACCCACACACATTTGGATCTCTCCTGGGGTACCCTCACACATATTATTCCCTCATTTAGTGGATATTTTCACAAAAAAGTGAAATTTTCAAAAATCCAGAAAATTGGCTGAAAACGACTAAATATCAAGGACTCATTGGGCGAATCGCTCTGGAACTGAAATCGGAACGCTCACTGACATTTCCCCTACCTGAAAGTCTGATAAACGCCGGAAAAATGACTAAGTCCAAAAAAAATTTTTTTTCAACTTTTTTCAATTTTACCCCCGTGGGATATATATTTTACCCACACACATTTGGATCTCTCCTGGGGTACCCTCACATATATTATTCCCTCATTTAGTGGATATTTTCGCAAAAAAGTGAAATTTTCAAAAATCCAGAAAATTGGCTGAAAACGACTAAATATCAAGGACTCATTGGGCGAATCGCTCTGGAACTGAAATTGGAACGCTCACTGACATTTTCCCTATCTGAAAGTCTGATAAACGCCGGAAAAATGACTAAGTCCAAAAAAAAAATTTTTAAAACTTTTTTCAATTTTACCCCCGTGGGATATATATTCTACCCACACACATTTGGAACTCTCCTGGGGTACCCTCACACATATTATTCCCTCATTTAGTGGATATTTTCACAAAAAAGTGAAATTGTCAAAAATCCAGAAAATTGGCTGAAAACGACTAAATATCAAGGACTCATTGGGCGAATCGCTCTGGAACTGAAATCGGAATGCTCACTGACATTTCCCCTACCTGAAAGTCTGATAAACGCCGGAAAAATGACTAAGTCCAAAAAAAAATTTTTTTCAACTTTTTTCAATTTTACCCCTGTGGGATATATATTCTACCCAAACACATTTGGAACTCTCCTGGGGTACCCTCACACATATTATTCCCTCGTTTAGTGGATATTTTCACAAAAAAGTGAAATTTTCAAAAATCCAGAAAATTGGCTGAAAACGACTAAATATCAAGGACTCATTGGGCGAATTGCTCTGGAACTGAAATCGGAACGCTCACTGACATTTCCCCTATCTGAAAGTCTGATAAACGCCGGAAAAATGACTAAGTCCAAAAAAAAAAATTTTTCAACTTTTTTCAATTTTACCCCCGTGGGATATATATTTTACCCACACACATTTGGATCTCTCCTGGGGTACCCTCACATATATTATTCCCTCATTTAGTGGATATTTTCGCAAAAAAGTGAAATTTTCAAAAATCCAGAAAATTGGCTGAAAACGACTAAATATCAAGGACTCATTGGGCGAATCGCTCTGGAACTGAAATTGGAACGCTCACTGACATTTTCCCTATCTGAAAGTCTGATAAACGCCGGAAAAATGACTAAGTCCAAAAAAAAAATTTTTAAAACTTTTTTCAATTTTACCCCCGTGGGATATATATTCTACCCACACACATTTGGAACTCTCCTGGGGTACCCTCACACATATTATTCCCTCATTTAGTGGATATTTTCACAAAAAAGTGATATTTTCAAAAATCCAGAAAATTGGCTGAAAACGACTAAATATCAAGGACTCATTGGGCGAATCGCTCTGGAACTGAAATCGGAACGCTCACTGACATTTCCCCTACCTGAAAGTCTGATAAACGCCGGAAAAATGACTAAGTCCAAAAAAAATTTTTTTTCAACTTTTTTCAATTTTACCCCCGTGGGATATATATTTTACCCACACACATTTGGATCTCTCCTGGGGTACCCTCACACATATTATTCCCTCATTTAGTAGATATTTTCACAAAAAAGTGAAATTTTCAAAAATCCAGAAAAATGGCTGAAAACGACTAAATATCAAGGATTAATTGGGCGAATTGCTCTGGAACTGAAATCGGAACGCTCACTGACATTTCCCCTATCTGAAAGTCTGATAAACGCCGGAAAAATGACTAAGTCCAAAAAAAAAAATTTTTCAACTTTTTTCAATTTTACCCCCGTGGGATATATATTTTACCCACACACATTTGGATCTCTCCTGGGGTACCCTCACATATATTATTCCCTCATTTAGTGGATATTTTCGCAAAAAAGTGAAATTTTCAAAAATCCAGAAAATTGGCTGAAAACGACTAAATATCAAGGACTCATTGGGCGAATCGCTCTGGAACTGAAATTGGAACGCTCACTGACATTTTCCCTATCTGAAAGTCTGATAAACGCCGGAAAAATGACTAAGTCCAAAAAAAAAATTTTTAAAACTTTTTTCAATTTTACCCCCGTGGGATATATATTCTACCCACACACATTTGGAACTCTCCTGGGGTACCCTCACACATATTATTCCCTCATTTAGTGGATATTTTCACAAAAAAGTGAAATTTTCAAAAATCCAGAAAATTGGCTGAAAACGACTAAATATCAAGGACTCATTGGGCGAATCGCTCTGGAACTGAAATTGGAACGCTCACTGACAATTTCCCTATCTGAAAGTCTGATAAACGCCGGAAAAATGACTAAGTCCAAAAAAAAAATTTTTAAAACTTTTTTCAATTTTACCCCCGTGGGATATATATTCTACCCACACACATTTGGAACTCTCCTGGGGTACCCTCACACATATTATTCCCTCATTTAGTGGATATTTTCACAAAAAAGTGAAATTTTCAAAAATCCAGAAAATTGGCTGAAAACGACTAAATATCAAGGACTCATTGGGCGAATCGCTCTGGAACTGAAATTGGAACGCTCACTGACATTTTCCCTATCTGAAAGTCTGATAAACGCCGGAAAAATGACTAAGTCCAAAAAAAAAATTTTTAAAACTTTTTTCAATTTTACCCCCGTGGGATATATATTCTACCCACACACATTTGGAACTCTCCTGGGGTACCCTCACACATATTATTCCCTCATTTAGTGGATATTTTCACAAAAAAGTGATATTTTCAAAAATCCAGAAAATTGGCTGAAAACGACTAAATATCAAGGACTCATTGGGCGAATCGCTCTGGAACTGAAATCGGAACGCTCACTGACATTTCCCCTACCTGAAAGTCTGATAAACGCCGGAAAAATGACTAAGTCCAAAAAAAATTTTTTTTCAACTTTTTTCAATTTTACCCCCGTGGGATATATATTTTACCCACACACATTTGGATCTCTCCTGGGGTACCCTCACACATATTATTCCCTCATTTAGTAGATATTTTCACAAAAAAGTGAAATTTTCAAAAATCCAGAAAAATGGCTGAAAACGACTAAATATCAAGGATTAATTGGGCGAATTGCTCTGGAACTGAAATCGGAACGCTCACTGACATTTCCCCTATCTGAAAGTCTGATAAACGCCGGAAAAATGACTAAGTCCAAAAAAAAAAATTTTTCAACTTTTTTCAATTTTACCCCCGTGGGATATATATTTTACCCACACACATTTGGATCTCTCCTGGGGTACCCTCACATATATTATTCCCTCATTTAGTGGATATTTTCGCAAAAAAGTGAAATTTTCAAAAATCCAGAAAATTGGCTGAAAACGACTAAATATCAAGGACTCATTGGGCGAATCGCTCTGGAACTGAAATTGGAACGCTCACTGACATTTTCCCTATCTGAAAGTCTGATAAACGCCGGAAAAATGACTAAGTCCAAAAAAAAAATTTTTAAAACTTTTTTCAATTTTACCCCCGTGGGATATATATTCTACCCACACACATTTGGAACTCTCCTGGGGTACCCTCACACATATTATTCCCTCATTTAGTGGATATTTTCACAAAAAAGTGAAATTTTCAAAAATCCAGAAAATTGGCTGAAAACGACTAAATATCAAGGACTCATTGGGCGAATCGCTCTGGAACTGAAATTGGAACGCTCACTGACATTTTCCCTATCTGAAAGTCTGATAAACGCCGGAAAAATGACTAAGTCCAAAAAAAAAATTTTTAAAACTTTTTTCAATTTTACCCCCGTGGGATATATATTCTACCCACACACATTTGGAACTCTCCTGGGGTACCCTCACACATATTATTCCCTCATTTAGTGGATATTTTCACAAAAAAGTGAAATTTTCAAAAATCCAGAAAATTGGCTGAAAACGACTAAATATCAAGGACTCATTGGGCGAATCGCTCTGGAACTGAAATTGGAACGCTCACTGACATTTTCCCTATCTGAAAGTCTGATAAACGCCGGAAAAATGACTAAGTCCAAAAAAAAAATTTTTAAAACTTTTTTCAATTTTACCCCCGTGGGATATATATTCTACCCACACACATTTGGAACTCTCCTGGGGTACCCTCACACATATTATTCCCTCATTTAGTGGATATTTTCACAAAAAAGTGAAATTTTCAAAAATCCAGAAAATTGGCTGAAAACGACTAAATATCAAGGACTCATTGGGCGAATCGCTCTGGAACTGAAATCGGAATGCTCACTGACATTTCCCCTACCTGAAAGTCTGATAAAGGCCGGAAAAATGACTAAGTCCAAAAAAAAAAATTTTTAAAACTTTTTTCAATTTTACCCCCGTGGGATATATATTCTACCCACACACATTTGGAACTCCCCTGGGGTACCCTCACACATATTATTCCCTCATTTAGTGGATATATTCACAAAAAAGTGAAATTTTCAAAAATCCAGAAAATTGGCTGAAAACGACTAAATATCAAGGACTCATTGGGCGAATCGCTCTGGAACTGAAATCGGAACGCTCACTGACATTTCCCCTACCTGAAAGTCTGATAAACGCCGGAAAAATGACTAAGTCCCAAAAAAATTTTTTTTCAACTTTTTTCAATTTTACCCCCGTGGGATATATATTTTACCCACACACATTTGGATCTCTCCTGGGGTACCCTCACACATATTATTCCCTCATTTAGTAGATATTTTCACAAAAAAGTGAAATTTTCAAAAATCCAGAAAAATGGCTGAAAACGACTAAATATCAAGGACTCATTGGGCGAATTGCTCTGGAACTGAAATCGGAACGCTCACTGACATTTCCCCTATCTGAAAGTCTGATAAACGCCGGAAAAATGACTAAGTCCAAAAAAAAAATTTTTTCAACTTTTTTCAATTTTACCCCCGTGGGATATATATTTTACCCACACACATTTGGAACTCTCCTGGGGTACCCTCACATATATTATTCCCTCATTTAGTGGATATTTTCGCAAAAAAGTGAAATTTTCAAAAATCCAGAAAATTGGCTGAAAACGACTAAATATCAAGGACTCATTGGGCGAATCGCTCTGGAACTGAAATCGAAACGCTCACTGACATTTCCCTTATCTGAAAGTCTGATAAACGCCGGAAAAATGACTAAGTCCAAAAAAAATTTTTTTTCAACTTTTTTCAATTTTACCCCCGTGGGATATATATTCTACCCAAACACATTTGGAACTCTCCTGGGGTACCCTCACACATATTATTCCCTCGTTTAGTGGATATTTTCACAAAAAAGGGAAATTTTCAAAAATCCAGAAAATTGGCTGAAAACGACTAAATATCAAGGACTCATTGTGCGAATTGCTCTGGAACTGAAATCGGAATGCTCACTGACATTTCCCCTATCTGAAAGTCTGATAAACGCCGGAAAAATGACTAAGTCCAAAAAAAAAATTTTTAAAACTTTTTTCAATTTTACCCCCGTGGGATATATATTCTACCCACACACATTTGGAACTCTCCTGGGGTACCCTCACACATATTATTCCCTCATTTAGTGGATATTTTCACAAAAAAGTGAAATTTTCAAAAATCCAGAAAATTGGCTGAAAACGACTAAATATCAAGGACTCATTGGGCGAATCGCTCTGGAACTGAAATTGGAACGCTCACTGACATTTTCCCTATCTGAAAGTCTGATAAACGCCGGAAAAATGACTAAGTCCAAAAAAAAAATTTTTAAAACTTTTTTCAATTTTACCCCCGTGGGATATATATTCTACCCACACACATTTGGAACTCTCCTGGGGTACCCTCACACATATTATTCCCTCATTTAGTGGATATTTTCACAAAAAAGTGAAATTTTCAAAAATCCAGAAAATTGGCTGAAAACGACTAAATATCAAGGACTCATTGGGCGAATCGCTCTGGAACTGAAATCGGAACGCTCACTGACATTTCCCCTACCTGAAAGTCTGATAAACGCCGGAAAAATGACTAAGTCCAAAAAAAATTTATTTTCAACTTTTTTCAATTTTACCCCCGTGGGATATATATTTTACCCACACACATTTGGATCTCTCCTGGGGTACCCTCACACATATTATTCCCTCATTTAGTAGATATTTTCACATAAAAGTGAAATTTTCAAAAATCCAGAAAAATGGCTGAAAACGACTAAATATCAAGGACTCATTGGGCGAATTGCTCTGGAACTGAAATCGGAACGCTCACTGACATTTCCCCTATCTGAAAGTCTGATAAACGCCGGAAAAATGACTAAGTCCAAAAAAAAAATTTTTTCAACTTTTTTCAATTTTACCCCCGTGGGATATATATTTTACCCGGACACATTTGGATCTCTCCTGGGGTACCCTCACATATATTATTCCCTCATTTAGTGGATATTTTCGCAAAAAAGTGAAATTTTCAAAAATCCAGAAAATTGGCTGAAAACGACTAAATATCAAGGACTCATTGGGCGAATCGATCTGGAACTGAAATTGGAACGCTCACTGACATTTTCCCTATCTGAAAGTCTGATAAACGCCGGAAAAATGACTAAAGTCCAAAAAAAAATTTTTTAAAACTTTTTTCAATTTTACCCCCGTGGGATATATATTCTACCCACACACATTTGGAACTCTCCTGGGGTACCCTCACACATATTATTCCCTCATTTAGTGGATATTTTCCCAAAAAAGTGAAATTTTCAAAAATCCAGAAAATTGGCTGAAAACGACTAAATATCAAGGACTCATTGGGCGAATCGCTCTGGAACTGAAATCGGAATGCTCACTGACATTTCCCCTACCTGAAAGTCTGATAAACGCCGGAAAAATGACTAAGTCCAAAAAAAAAATTTTTTCAACTTTTTTCAATTTAACCCCCGTGGGATATATATTTTACCCACACACATTTGGATCTCTCCTGGGGTACCCTCACATATATTATTCCCTCATTTAGTGGATATTTTCGCAAAAAAGTGAAATTTTCAAAAATCCAGAAAATTGGCTGAAAACGACTAAATATCAAGGACTCATTGGGCGAATCGATCTGGAACTGAAATTGGAACGCTCACTGACATTTTCCCTATCTGAAAGTCTGATAAACGCCGGAAAAATGACTAAAGTCCAAAAAAAAATTTTTTAAAACTTTTTTCAATTTTACCCCCGTGGGATATATATTCTACCCACACACATTTGGAACTCTCCTGGGGTACCCTCACACATATTATTCCCTCATTTAGTGGATATTTTCACAAAAAAGTGAAATTTTCAAAAATCCAGAAAATTGGCTGAAAATGACTAAATATCAAGGACTCATTGGGCGAATCGCTCTGGAACTGAAATCGGAACGCTCACTGACATTTCCCCTACCTGAAAGTCTGATAAACGCCGGAAAAATGACTAAGTCCAAAAAAAATTTTTTTTCAACTTTTTTCAATTTTACCCCCGTGGGATATATATTCTACCCAAACACATTTGGAACTCTCCTGGGGTACCCTCACACATATTATTCCCTCGTTTAGTGGATATTTTCACAAAAAAGTGAAATTTTCAAAAATCCAGAAAATTGGCTGAAAACGACTAAATATCAAGGACTCATTGGGCGAATTGCTCTGGAACTGAAATCGGAACGCTCACTGACATTTCCCCTATCTGAAAGTCTGATAAACGCCGGAAAAATGACTAAGTCCAAAAAAAAAAATTTTTCAACTTTTTTCAATTTTACCCCCGTGGGATATATATTTTACCCACACACATTTGGATCTCTCCTGGGGTACCCTCACATATATTATTCCCTCATTTAGTGGATATTTTCGCAAAAAAGTTAAATTTTCAAAAATCCAGAAAATTGGCTGAAAACGACTAAATATCAAGGACTCATTGGGCGAATCGATCTGGAACTGAAATTGGAACGCTCACTGACATTTTCCCTATCTGAAAGTCTGATAAACGCCGGAAAAATGACTAAAGTCCAAAAAAAAATTTTTTAAAACTTTTTTCAATTTTACCCCCGTGGGATATATATTCTACCCACACACATTTGGAACTCTCCTGGGGTACCCTCACACATATTATTCCCTCATTTAGTGGATATTTTCACAAAAAAGTGAAATTTTCAAAAATACAGAAAATTGGCTGAAAACGACTAAATATCAAGGACTCATTGGGCGAATTGCTCTGGAACTGAAATCGGAACGCTCACTGACATTTCCCCTATCTGAAAGTCTGATAAACGCCGGAAAAATGACTAAGTCCAAAAAAAAAAATTTTTCAACTTTTTTCAATTTTACCCCCGTGGGATATATATTTTACCCACACACATTTGGATCTCTCCTGGGGTACCCTCACATATATTATTCCCTCATTTAGTGGATATTTTCGCAAAAAAGTGAAATTTTCAAAAATCCAGAAAATTGGCTGAAAACGACTAAATATCAAGGACTCATTGGGCGAATCGCTCTGGAACTGAAATTGGAACGCTCACTGACATTTTCCCTATCTGAAAGTCTGATAAACGCCGGAAAAATGACTAAGTCCAAAAAAAAAATTTTTAAAACTTTTTTCAATTTTACCCCCGTGGGATATATATTTTACCCCCACACATTTGGATCTCTCCTGGGGTACCCTCACATATATTATTCCCTCATTTAGTGGATATTTTCGCAAAAAAGAGAAATTTTCAAAAATCCAGAAAATTGGCTGAAAACGACTAAATATCAAGGACTCATTGGGCGAATCGCTCTGGAACTGAAATTGGAATGCTCACTGACATTTTCCCTATCTGAAAGTCTGATAAACGCCGGAAAAATGTCTAAGTCCAAAAAAAAATTTTTTAAAACTTTTTTCAATTTTACCCCCGTGGGATATATATTCTACCCACACACATTTGGAACTCTCCTGGGGTACCCTCACACATATTATTCCCTCATTTAGTGGATATTTTCACAAAAAAGTGAAATTTTCAAAAATCCAGAAAATTGGCTGAAAACGACTAAATATCAAGGACTCATTGGGCGAATCGCTCTGGAACTGAAATCGGAACGCTCACTGACATTTCCCCTACCTGAAAGTCTGATAAACGCCGGAAAAATGACTAAGTCCAAAAAAAATTTTTTTTCAACTTTTTTCAATTTTACCCCCGTGGGATATATATTCTACCCAAACACATTTGGAACTCTCCTGGGGTACCCTCACACATATTATTCCCTCGTTTAGTGGATATTTTCACAAAAAAGTGAAATTTTCAAAAATCCAGAAAATTGGCTGAAAACGACTAAATATCAAGGACTCATTGGGCGAATTGCTCTGGAACTGAAATCGGAACGCTCACTGACATTTCCCCTATCTGAAAGTCTGATAAACGCCGGAAAAATGACTAAGTCCAAAAAAAAAAATTTTTCAACTTTTTTCAATTTTACCCCCGTGGGATATATATTTTACCCACACACATTTGGATCTCTCCTGGGGTACCTTCACATATATTATTCCCTCATTTAGTGGATATTTTCGCAAAAAAGTGAAATTTTCAAAAATCCAGAAAATTGGCTGAAAACGACTAAATATCAAGGACTCATTGGGCGAATCGCTCTGGAACTGAAATTGGAACGCTCACTGACATTTTCCCTATCTGAAAGTCTGATAAACGCCGGAAAAATGACTAAGTCCAAAAAAAAAATTTTTAAAACTTTTTTCAATTTTACCCCCGTGGGATATATATTCTACCCACACACATTTGGAACTCTCCTGGGGTACCCTCACACATATTATTCCCTCATTTAGTGGATATTTTCACAAAAAAGTGAAATTTTCAAAAATACAGAAAATTGGCTGAAAACGACTAAATATCAAGGACTCATTGGGCGAATTGCTCTGGAACTGAAATCGGAACGCTCACTGACATTTCCCCTATCTGAAAGTCTGATAAACGCCGGAAAAATGACTAAGTCCAAAAAAAAAAATTTTTCAACTTTTTTCAATTTTACCCCCGTGGGATATATATTTTACCCACACACATTTGGATCTCTCCTGGGGTACCCTCACATATATTATTCCCTCATTTAGTGGATATTTTCGCAAAAAAGTGAAATTTTCAAAAATCCAGAAAATTGGCTGAAAACGACTAAATATCAAGGACTCATTGGGCGAATCGCTCTGGAACTGAAATTGGAACGCTCACTGACATTTTCCCTATCTGAAAGTCTGATAAACGCCGGAAAAATGACTAAGTCCAAAAAAAAAATTTTTAAAACTTTTTTCAATTTTACCCCCGTGGGATATATATTTTACCCCCACACATTTGGATCTCTCCTGGGGTACCCTCACATATATTATTCCCTCATTTAGTGGATATTTTCGCAAAAAAGAGAAATTTTCAAAAATCCAGAAAATTGGCTGAAAACGACTAAATATCAAGGACTCATTGGGCGAATCGCTCTGGAACTGAAATTGGAATGCTCACTGACATTTTCCCTATCTGAAAGTCTGATAAACGCCGGAAAAATGTCTAAGTCCAAAAAAAAATTTTTTAAAACTTTTTTCAATTTTACCCCCGTGGGATATATATTCTACCCACACACATTTGGAACTCTCCTGGGGTACCCTCACACATATTATTCCCTCATTTAGTGGATATTTTCACAAAAAAGTGAAATTTTCAAAAATCCAGAAAATTGGCTGAAAACGACTAAATATCAAGGACTCATTGGGCGAATCGCTCTGGAACTGAAATCGGAACGCTCACTGACATTTCCCCTACCTGAAAGTCTGATAAACGCCGGAAAAATGACTAAGTCCAAAAAAAATTTTTTTTCAACTTTTTTCAATTTTACCCCCGTGGGATATATATTCTACCCAAACACATTTGGAACTCTCCTGGGGTACCCTCACACATATTATTCCCTCGTTTAGTGGATATTTTCACAAAAAAGTGAAATTTTCAAAAATCCAGAAAATTGGCTGAAAACGACTAAATATCAAGGACTCATTGGGCGAATTGCTCTGGAACTGAAATCGGAACGCTCACTGACATTTCCCCTATCTGAAAGTCTGATAAACGCCGGAAAAATGACTAAGTCCAAAAAAAAAAATTTTTCAACTTTTTTCAATTTTACCCCCGTGGGATATATATTTTACCCACACACATTTGGATCTCTCCTGGGGTACCTTCACATATATTATTCCCTCATTTAGTGGATATTTTCGCAAAAAAGTGAAATTTTCAAAAATCCAGAAAATTGGCTGAAAACGACTAAATATCAAGGACTCATTGGGCGAATCGCTCTGGAACTGAAATTGGAACGCTCACTGACATTTTCCCTATCTGAAAGTCTGATAAACGCCGGAAAAATGACTAAGTCCAAAAAAAAAATTTTTAAAACTTTTTTCAATTTTACCCCCGTGGGATATATATTCTACCCACACACATTTGGAACTCTCCTGGGGTACCCTCACACATATTATTCCCTCATTTAGTGGATATTTTCGCAAAAAAGAGAAATTTTCAAAAATCCAGAAAATTGGCTGAAAACGACTAAATATCAAGGACTCATTGGGCGAATCGCTGTGGAACTGAAATTGGAATGCTCACTGACATTTTCCCTATCTGAAAGTCTGATAAACGCCGGAAAAATGTCTAAGTCCAAAAAAAAATTTTTTAAAACTTTTTTAAATTTTACCCCCGTGGGATATATATTCTACCCACACACATTTGGAACTCTCCTGGGGTACCCTCACACATATTATTCCCTCATTTAGTGGATATTTTCACAAAAAAGTGAAATTTTCAAAAATCCAGAAAATTGGCTGAAAACGACTAAATATCAAGGACTCATTGGGCGAATCGCTCTGGAACTGAAATCGGAACGCTCACTGACATTTCCCCTACCTGAAAGTCTGATAAACGCCGGAAAAATGACTAAGTCCAAAAAAAATTTTTTTTCAACTTTTTTCAATTTTACCCCCGTGGGATATATATTCTACCCAAACACATTTGGAACTCTCCTGGGGTACCCTCACACATATTATTCCCTCGTTTAGTGGATATTTTCACAAAAAAGTGAAATTTTCAAAAATCCAGAAAATTGGCTGAAAACGACTAAATATCAAGGACTCATTGGGCGAATTGCTCTGGAACTGAAATCGGAACGCTCACTGACATTTTCCCTATCTGAAAGTCTGATAAACGCTGGAAAAATGTCTAAGTCCAAAAAAAAATTTTTTAAAACCTTTTTCAATTTTACCCCCGTGGGATATATATTCTACCCACACACATTTGCAACTCTCCTGGGGTACCCTCACACATATTATTCCCTCATTTAGTGGATATTTTCACAAAAAAGTGAAATTTTCAAAATTCCAGAAAATTGGCTGAAAACGACTAAATATCAAGGACTCATTGGGCGAATCGCTCTGGAACTGAAATCGGAATGCTCACTGACATTTCCCCTATCTGAAAGTCTGATAAACGCCGGAAAAATGTCTAAGTCCAAAAAAAAATTTTTTAAAACTTTTTTCAATTTTACCCCCGTGGGATATATATTCTACCCACACACATTTGCAACTCTCCTGGGGTACCCTCACACATATTATTCCCTCATTTAGTGGATATTTTCACAAAAAAGTGAAATTTTCAAAATTCCAGAAAATTGGCTGAAAACGACTAAATATCAAGGACTCATTGGGCGAATCGCTCTGGAACTGAAATCGGAATGCTCACTGACATTTCCCCTATCTGAAAGTCTGATAAAGGCCGGAAAAATGACTAAGTCCAAAAAAAATTTTTTTTCAACTTTTTTCAATTTTACCCCCGTGGGATATATATTCTACCCACACACATTTGGAACTCTCCTGGGGTACCCTCACACATATTATTCCCTCGTTTAGTGGATATTTTCACAAAAAAGTGAAATTTTCAAAAATCCAGAAAATTGGCTGAAAACGACTAAATATCAAGGACTTATTGGGCGAATTGCTCTGGAACTGAAATCGGAACGCTCACTGACATTTCCCCTATCTGAAAGTCTGATAAACGCCGGAAAAATGACTAAGTCCAAAAAAAAATTTGTTCAACTTTTTTCAATTTTACCCCCGTGGGATATATATTCTACCCACACACATTTGGAAATCTCCTGGGGTACCCTCACACATATTATTCCCTCGTTTAGTGGTTATATTCACAAAAAAGTGAAATTTTCAAAAATCCAGAAAATTGGCTGAAAACGACTAAATATCAAGGACTCATTGGGCGAATCGCTCTCGAACTGAAATTGGAATGCTCACTGACATTTTCCCTATCTGAAAGTCTGATAAACGCCGGAAAAATGACTAAGTCCAAAAAAAAAAATTTTTCAACTTTTTTCAATTTTACCCCCGTGGGATATATATTTTACCCACACACATTTGGATCTCTCCTGGGGTACCCTCACATATATTATTCCCTCATTTAGTGGATATTTTCGCAAAAAAGTGAAATTTTCAAAAATCCAGAAAATTGGCTGAAAACGACTAAATATCAAGGACTCATTGGGCGAATCGCTCTGGAACTGAAATTGGAATGCTCACTGACATTTTCCCTATCTGAAAGTCTGATAAACGCCGGAAAAATGTCTAAGTCCAAAAAAAAATTTTTTTAAACTTTTTTCAATTTTACCCCCGTGGGATATATATTCTACCCACACACATTTGGAACTCCCCTGGGGTACCCTCACACATATTATTCCCTCATTTAGTGGATATATTCACAAAAAAGTGAAATTTTCAAAAATCCAGAAAATTGGCTGAAAACGACTAAATATCAAGGACTCATTGGGCGAATCACTCTGGAACTGAAATCGGAACGCTCACTGACATTTCCCCTACCTGAAAGTCTGATAAACGCCGGAAAAATGACTAAGTCCAAAAAAAATTTTTTTTCAACTTTTTTCAATTTTACCCCCGTGGGATATATATTTTACCCACACACATTTGGATCTCTCCTGGGGTACCCTCACATATATTATTCCCTCATTTAGTGGATATTTTCGCAAAAAAGAGAAATTTTCAAAAATCCAGAAAATTGGCTGAAAACGACTAAATATCAAGGACTCATTGGGCGAATCGCTCTGGAACTGAAATTGGAATGCTCACTGACATTTTCCCTATCTGAAAGTCTGATAAACGCCGGAAAAATGTCTAAGTCCAAAAAAAAATTTTTTCAAACTTTTTTCAATTTTACCCCCGTGGGATATATATTCTACCCACACACATTTGGAACTCTCCTGGGGTTCCCTCACACATATTATTCCCTCGTTTAGTGGATATTTTCACAAAAAAGTGAAATTTTCAAAAATCCAGAAAATTGGCTGAAAACGACTAAATATCAAGGACTCATTGGGCGAATTGCTCTGGAACTGAAATCGGAACGCTCACTGACATTTCCCCTATCTGAAAGTCTGATAAACGCCGGAAAAATGACTAAGTCCAAAAAAAAATTTGTTCAACTTTTTTCAATTTTACCCCCGTGGGATATATATTCTACCCACACACATTTGGAAATCTCCTGGGGTACCCTCACACATATTATTCCCTCGTTTAGTGGTTATATTCACAAAAAAGTGAAATTTTCAAAAATCCAGAAAATTGGCTGAAAACGACTAAATATCAAGGACTCATTGGGCGAATCGCTCTCGAACTGAAATTGGAATGCTCACTGACATTTTCCCTATCTGAAAGTCTGATAAACGCCGGAAAAATGACTAAGTCCAAAAAAAAAAATTTTTCAACTTTTTTCAATTTTACCCCCGTGGGATATATATTTTACCCACACACATTTGGATCTCTCCTGGGGTACCCTCACATATATTATTCCCTCATTTAGTGGATATTTTCGCAAAAAAGTTAAATTTTCAAAAATCCAGAAAATTGGCTGAAAACGACTAAATATCAAGGACTCATTGGGCGAATCGATCTGGAACTGAAATTGGAACGCTCACTGACATTTTCCCTATCTGAAAGTCTGATAAACGCCGTAAAAATGACTAAAGTCCAAAAAAAAATTTTTTAAAACTTTTTTCAATTTTACCCCCGTGGGATATATATTCTACCCACACACATTTGGAACTCTCCTGGGGTACCCTCACACATATTATTCCCTCATTTAGTGGATATTTTCACAAAAAAGTGAAATTTTCAAAAATCCAGAAAATTGGCTGAAAACGACTAAATATCAAGGACTCATTGGGCGAATTGCTCTGGAACTGAAATCGGAACGCTCACTGACATTTCCCCTATCTGAAAGTCTGATAAACGCCGGAAAAATGACTAAGTCCAAAAAAAAAAATTTTTCAACTTTTTTCAATTTTACCCCCGTGGGATATATATTTTACCCACACACATTTGGATCTCTCCTGGGGTACCCTCACATATATTATTCCCTCATTTAGTGGATATTTTCGCAAAAAAGTGAAATTTTCAAAAATCCAGAAAATTGGCTGAAAACGACTAAATATCAAGGACTCATTGGGCGAATCGCTCTGGAACTGAAATTGGAACGCTCACTGACATTTTCCCTATCTGAAAGTCTGATAAACGCCGGAAAAATGACTAAGTCCAAAAAAAAAATTTTTAAAACTTTTTTCAATTTTACCCCCGTGGGATATATATTTTACCCCCACACATTTGGAACTCTCCTGGGGTACCCTCACACATATTATTCCCTCATTTAGTGGATATTTTCACAAAAAAGTGAAATTTTCAAAAATCCAGAAAATTGGCTGAAAACGACTAAATATCAAGGACTCATTTGGCGAATCGCTCTGGAACTGAAATCGGAACGCTCACTGACATTTCCCCTACCTGAAAGTCTGATAAACGCCGGAAAAATGACTAAGTCCAAAAAAAATTTTTTTTCAACTTTTTTCAATTTTACCCCCGTGGGATATATATTTTACCCACACACGTTTGGATCTCTCCTGGGGTACCCTCACATATATTATTCCCTCATTTAGTGGATATTTTCGCAAAAAAGAGAAATTTTCAAAAATCCAGAAAATTGGCTGAAAACGACTAAATATCAAGGACTCATTGGGCGAATCGATCTGGAACTGAAATTGGAACGCTCACTGACATTTTCCCTATCTGAAAGTCTGATAAACGCCGGAAAAATGACTAAAGTCCAAAAAAAAATTTTTTAAAACTTTTTTCAATTTTACCCCCGTGGGATATATATTCTACCCACACACATTTGGAACTCTCCTGGGGTACCCTCACACATATTATTCCCTCATTTAGTGGATATTTTCACAAAAAAGTGAAATTTTCAAAAATCCAGAAAATTGGCTGAAAACGACTAAATATCAAGGACTCATTGGGCGAATTGCTCTGGAACTGAAATCGGAACGCTCACTGACATTTCCCCTATCTGAAAGTCTGATAAACGCCGGAAAAATGACTAAGTCCAAAAAAAAAAATTTTTCAACTTTTTTCAATTTTACCCCCGTGGGATATATATTTTACCCACACACATTTGGATCTCTCCTGGGGTACCCTCACATATATTATTCCCTCATTTAGTGGATATTTTCGCAAAAAAGTGAAATTTTCAAAAATCCAGAAAATTGGCTGAAAACGACTAAATATCAAGGACTCATTGGGCGAATCGCTCTGGAACTGAAATTGGAACGCTCACTGACATTTTCCCTATCTGAAAGTCTGATAAACGCCGGAAAAATGACTAAGTCCAAAAAAAAAATTTTTAAAACTTTTTTCAATTTTACCCCCGTGGGATATATATTTTACCCCCACACATTTGGATCTCTCCTGGGGTACCCTCACATATATTATTCCCTCATTTAGTGGATATTTTCGCAAAAAAGAGAAATTTTCAAAAATCCAGAAAATTGGCTGAAAACGACTAAATATCAAGGACTCATTGGGCGAATCGCTCTGGAACTGAAATTGGAATGCTCACTGACATTTTCCCTATCTGAAAGTCTGATAAACGCCGGAAAAATGTCTAAGTCCAAAAAAAAATTTTTTAAAACTTTTTTCAATTTTACCCCCGTGGGATATATATTCTACCCACACACATTTGGAACTCTCCTGGGGTACCCTCACACATATTATTCCCTCATTTAGTGGATATTTTCACAAAAAAGTGAAATTTTCAAAAATCCAGAAAATTGGCTGAAAACGACTAAATATCAAGGACTCATTGGGCGAATCGCTCTGGAACTGAAATCGGAACGCTCACTGACATTTCCCCTACCTGAAAGTCTGATAAACGCCGGAAAAATGACTAAGTCCAAAAAAAATTTTTTTTCAACTTTTTTCAATTTTACCCCCGTGGGATATATATTCTACCCAAACACATTTGGAACTCTCCTGGGGTACCCTCACACATATTATTCCCTCGTTTAGTGGATATTTTCACAAAAAAGTGAAATTTTCAAAAATCCAGAAAATTGGCTGAAAACGACTAAATATCAAGGACTCATTGGGCGAATTGCTCTGGAACTGAAATCGGAACGCTCACTGACATTTCCCCTATCTGAAAGTCTGATAAACGCCGGAAAAATGACTAAGTCCAAAAAAAAAAATTTTTCAACTTTTTTCAATTTTACCCCCGTGGGATATATATTTTACCCACACACATTTGGATCTCTCCTGGGGTACCCTCACATATATTATTCCCTCATTTAGTGGATATTTTCGCAAAAAAGTGAAATTTTCAAAAATCCAGAAAATTGGCTGAAAACGACTAAATATCAAGGACTCATTGGGCGAATCGCTCTGGAACTGAAATTGGAACGCTCACTGACATTTTCCCTATCTGAAAGTCTGATAAACGCCGGAAAAATGACTAAGTCCAAAAAAAAAATTTTTAAAACTTTTTTCAATTTTACCCCCGTGGGATATATATTCTACCCACACACATTTGGAACTCTCCTGGGGTACCCTCACACATATTATTCCCTCATTTAGTGGATATTTTCGCAAAAAAGAGAAATTTTCAAAAATCCAGAAAATTGGCTGAAAACGACTAAATATCAAGGACTCATTGGGCGAATCGCTCTGGAACTGAAATTGGAATGCTCACTGACATTTCCCCTACCTGAAAGTCTGATAAACGCCGGAAAAATGACAAAGTCCAAAAAAAATTTTTTTTCAACTTTTTTCAATTTTACCCCCGTGGGATATATATTTTACCCACACACGTTTGGATCTCTCCTGGGGTACCCTCACATATATTATTCCCTCATTTAGTGGATATTTTCGCAAAAAAGAGAAATTTTCAAAAATCCAGAAAATTGGCTGAAAACGACTAAATATCAAGGACTCATTGGGCGAATCGCTCTGGAACTGAAATTGGAATGCTCACTGACATTTTCCCTATCTGAAAGTCTGATAAACGCCGGAAAAATGTCTAAGTCCAAAAAAAAATTTTTTAAAACTTTTTTAAATTTTACCCCCGTGGGATATATATTCTACCCACACACATTTGGAACTCTCCTGGGGTACCCTCACACATATTATTCCCTCATTTAGTGGATATTTTCACAAAAAAGTGAAATTTTCAAAAATCCAGAAAATTGGCTGAAAACGACTAAATATCAAGGACTCATTGGGCGAATCGCTCTGGAACTGAAATCGGAATGCTCACTGACATTTCCCCTATCTGAAAGTCTGATAAAGGCCGGAAAAATGACTAAGTCCAAAAAAAATTTTTTTTCAACTTTTTTCAATTTTACCCCCGTGGGATATATATTCTACCCACACACATTTGGAACTCTCCTGGGGTTCCCTCACACATATTATTCCCTCGTTTAGTGGATATTTTCACAAAAAAGTGAAATTTTCAAAAATCCAGAAAATTGGCTGAAAACGACTAAATATCAAGGACTCATTGGGCGAATTGCTCTGGAACTGAAATAGGAACGCTCACTGACATTTCCCCTTTCTGAAATTCTGATAAACGCCGGAAAAATGACTAAGTCCAAAAAAAAATTTTTTTAAACTTTTTTCAATTTTACCCCCGTGGGATATATATTCTACCCACACACATTTGGAACTCTCCTGGGGTACCCTCACACATATTATTCCCTCATTTAGTGGATATTTTCACAAAAAAGTGAAATTTTCAAAAATCCAGAAAATTGGCTGAAAACGACTAAATATCAAGGACTCATTGGGCGAATTGCTCTGGAACTGAAATCGGAACGCTCACTGACATTTCCCCTATCTGAAAGTCTGATAAACGCCGGAAAAATGACTAAGTCCAAAAAAAAAAATTTTTCAACTTTTTCAATTTTACCCCCGTGGGATATATATTTTACCCACACACATTTGGATCTCTCCTGGGGTACCCTCACATATATTATTCCCTCATTTAGTGGATATTTTCGCAAAAAAGTGAAATTTTCAAAAATCCAGAAAATTGGCTGAAAACGACTAAATATCAAGGACTCATTGGGCGAATCGCTCTGGAACTGAAATTGGAACGCTCACTGACATTTTCCCTATCTGAAAGTGTGATAAACGCCGGAAAAATGACTAAGTCCAAAAAAAAAAATTTTAAAACTTTTTTCAATTTTACCCCCGTGGGATATATATTCTACCCACACACATTTGGAACTCTCCTGGGGTACCCTCACACATATTATTCCCTCATTTAGTTGATATTTTCACAAAAAAGTGAAATTTTCAAAAATCCAGAAAATTGGCTGAAAACGACTAAATATCAAGGACTCATTGGGCGAATCGCTCTGGAACTGAAATCGGAATGCTCACTGACATTTCCCCTATCTGAAAGTCTGATAAAGGCCGGAAAAATGACTAAGTCCAAAAAAAAAATTTTTTAAAACTTTTTTCAATTTTACCCCCGTGGGATATATATTCTACCCACACACATTTGGAACTCCCCTGGGGTACCCTCACACATATTATTCCCTCATTTAGTGGATATATTCACAAAAAAGTGAAATTTTCAAAAATCCAGAAAATTGGCTGAAAACGACTAAATATCAAGGACTCATTGGGCGAATCGCTCTGGAACTGAAATCGGAACGCTCACTGACATTTCCCCTACCTGAAAGTCTGATAAACGCCGGAAAAATGACTAAGTCCAAAAAAAATTTTTTTTCAACTTTTTTCAATTTTACCCCCGTGGGATATATATTTTACCCACACACATTTGGATCTCTCCTGGGGTACCCTCACATATATTATTCCCTCATTTAGTGGATATTTTCGCAAAAAAGAGAAATTTTCAAAAATCCAGAAAATTGGCTGAAAACGACTAAATATCAAGGACTCATTGGGCGAATCGCTCTGGAACTGAAATTGGAATGCTCACTGACATTTTCCCTATCTGAAAGTCTGATAAACGCGGGAAAAATGTCTAAGTCCAAAAAAAAATTTTTTAAAACTTTTTTCAATTTTACCCCCATGGGATATATATTCTACCCACACACATTTGGAACTCTCCTGGGGTACCCTCACACATATTATTCCCTCATTTAGTGGATATTTTCACAAAAAAGTGAAATTTTCAAAAATCCAGAAAATTGGCTGAAAACGACTAAATATCAAGGACTCATTGGGCGAATCGCTCTGGAACTGAAATCGGAATGCTCACTGACATTTCCCCTACCTGAAAGTCTGATAAACGCCGGAAAAATGACTAAGTCCAAAAAAAATTTTTTTTCAACTTTTTTCAATTTTACCCCCGTGGGATATATATTCTACCCAAACACATTTGGAACTCTCCTGGGGTACCCTCACACATATTATTCCCTCGTTTAGTGGATATTTTCACAAAAAAGTGAAATTTTCAAAAATCCAGAAAATTGGCTGAAAACGACTAAATATCAAGGACTCATTGGGCGAATTGCTCTGGAACTGAAATCGGAACGCTCACTGACATTTCCCCTATCTGAAAGTCTGATAAACGCCGGAAAAATGACTAAGTCCAAAAAAAAAAATTTTTCAACTTTTTTCAATTTTACCCCCGTGGGATATATATTTTACCCACACACATTTGGATCTCTCCTGGGGTACCCTCACATATATTATTCCCTCATTTAGTGGATATTTTCGCAAAAAAGAGAAATTTTCAAAAATCCAGAAAATTGGCTGAAAACGACTAAATATCAAGGACTCATTGGGCGAATCGCTCTGGAACTGAAATTGGAATGCTCACTGACATTTTCCCTATCTGAAAGTCTGATAAACGCCGGAAAAATGTCTAAGTCCAAAAAAAAAATTTTTAAAACTTTTTTAAATTTTACCCCCGTGGGATATATATTCTACCCACACACATTTGGAACCCTCCTGGGGTACCCTCACACATATTATTCCCTCATTTAGTGGATATTTTCACAAAAAAGTGAAATTTTCAAAAATCCAGAAAATTGGCTGAAAACGACTAAATATCAAGGACTCATTGGGCGAATCGCTCTGGAACTGAAATCGGAATGCTCACTGACATTTCCCCTATCTGAAAGTCTGATAAAGGCCGGAAAAATGACTAAGTCCAAAAAAAATTTTTTTTCAACTTTTTTCAATTTTACCCCCGTGGGATATATATTCTACCCACACACATTTGGAACTCTCCTGGGGTTCCCTCACACATATTATTCCCTCGTTTAGTGGATATTTTCACAAAAAAGTGAAATTTTCAAAAATCCAGAAAATTGGCTGAAAACGACTAAATATCAAGGACTCATTGGGCGAATTGCTCTGGAACTGAAATAGGAACGCTCACTGACATTTCCCCTTTCTGAAATTCTGATAAACGCCGGAAAAATGACTAAGTCCAAAAAAAAATTTTTTTAAACTTTTTTCAATTTTACCCCCGTGGGATATATATTCTACCCACACACATTTGGAACTCTCCTGGGGTACCCTCACACATATTATTCCCTCATTTAGTGGATATTTTCACAAAAAAGTGAAATTTTCAAAAATCCAGAAAATTGGCTGAAAACGACTAAATATCAAGGACTCATTGGGCGAATTGCTCTGGAACTGAAATCGGAACGCTCACTGACATTTCCCCTATCTGAAAGTCTGATAAACGCCGGAAAAATGACTAAGTCCAAAAAAAAAAATTTTTCAACTTTTTTCAATTTTACCCCCGTGGGATATATATTTTACCCACACACATTTGGATCTCTCCTGGGGTACCCTCACATATATTATTCCCTCATTTAGTGGATATTTTCGCAAAAAAGAGAAATTTTCAAAAATCCAGAAAATTGGCTGAAAACGACTAAATATCAAGGACTCATTGGGCGAATCGCTCTGGAACTGAAATCGGAATGCTCACTGACATTTTCCCTATCTGAAAGTCTGATAAACGCCGGAAAAATGTCTAAGTCCAAAAAAAAAATTTTTAAAACTTTTTTCAATTTTACCCCCGTGGGATATATATTCTACCCACACACATTTGGAACTCTCCTGGGGTACCCTCACACATATTATTCCCTCATTTAGTGGATATTTTCACAAAAAAGTGAAATTTTCAAAAATCCAGAAAATTGGCTGAAAACGACTAAATATCAAGGACTCATTGGGCGAATCGCTCTGGAACTGAAATCGGAATGCTCACTGACATTTCCCCTATCTGAAAGTCTGATAAAGGCCGGAAAAATGACTAAGTCCAAAAAAAATTTTTTTTCAACTTTTTTCAATTTTACCCCCGTGGGATATATATTCTACCCACACACATTTGGAACTCTCCTGGGGTTCCCTCACACATATTATTCCCTCGTTTAGTGGATATTTTCACAAAAAAGTGAAATTTTCAAAAATCCAGAAAATTGGCTGAAAACGACTAAATATCAAGGACTCATTGGGCGAATTGCTCTGGAACTGAAATAGGAACGCTCACTGACATTTCCCCTTTCTGAAATTCTGATAAACGCCGGAAAAATGACTAAGTCCAAAAAAAAATTTTTTTAAACTTTTTTCAATTTTACCCCCGTGGGATATATATTCTACCCACACACATTTGGAACTCTCCTGGGGTACCCTCACACATATTATTCCCTCATTTAGTGGATATATTCACAAAAAAGTGAAATTTTCAAAAATCCAGAAAATTGGCTGAAAACGACTAAATATCAAGGACTCATTGGGCGAATCGCTCTGGAACTGAAATCGGAACGCTCACTGACATTTCCCCTACCTGAAAGTCTGATAAACGCCGGAAAAATGACTAAGTCCAAAAAAAATTTTTTTTCAACTTTTTTCAATTTTACCCCCGTGGGATATATATTTTACCCACACACATTTGGATCTCTCCTGGGGTACCCTCACATATATTATTCCCTCATTTAGTGGATATTTTCGCAAAAAAGTGAAATTTTCAAAAATCCAGAAAATTGGCTGAAAACGACTAAATATCAAGGACTCATTGGGCGAATCGCTCTGGAACTGAAATTGGAACGCTCACTGACATTTTCCCTATCTGAAAGTCTGATAAACGCCGGAAAAATGACTAAGTCCAAAAAAAAAATTTTTAAAACTTTTTTCAATTTTACCCCCGTGGGATATATATTCTACCCACACACATTTGGAACTCTCCTGGGGTACCCTCACACATATTATTCCCTCATTTAGTGAATATTTTCACAAAAAAGTGAAATTTTCAAAAATCCAGAAAATTGGCTGAAAACGACTAAATATCAAGGACTCTTTGGGCGAATCGCTCTGGAACTGAAATCGGAATGCTCACTGACATTTCCCCTACCTGAAAGTCTGATAAACGCCGGAAAAATGACTAAGTCCAAAAAAAATTTTTTTTCAACTTTTTTCAATTTTACCCCCGTGGGATATATATTTTACCCACACACGTTTGGATCTCTCCTGGGGTACCCTCACATATATTATTCCCTCATTTAGTGGATATTTTCGCAAAAAAGAGAAATTTTCAAAAATCCAGAAAATTGGCTGAAAACGACTAAATATCAAGGACTCATTGGGCGAATCGCTCTGGAACTGAAATCGGAATGCTCACTGACATTTTCCCTATCTGAAAGTCTGATAAACGCCGGAAAAATGTCTAAGTCCAAAAAAAAAATTTTTAAAACTTTTTTCAATTTTACCCCCGTGGGATATATATTCTACCCACACACATTTGGAACTCTCCTGGGGTACCCTCACACATATTATTCCCTCATTTAGTGGATATTTTCACAAAAAAGTGAAATTTTCAAAAATCCAGAAAATTGGCTGAAAACGACTAAATATCAAGGACTCATTGGGCGAATCGCTCTGGAACTGAAATCGGAATGCTCACTGACATTTCCCCTATCTGAAAGTCTGATAAAGGCCGGAAAAATGACTAAGTCCAAAAAAAATTTTTTTTCAACTTTTTTCAATTTTACCCCCGTGGGATATATATTCTACCCACACACATTTGGAACTCTCCTGGGGTTCCCTCACACATATTATTCCCTCGTTTAGTGGATATTTTCACAAAAAAGTGAAATTTTCAAAAATCCAGAAAATTGGCTGAAAACGACTAAATATCAAGGACTCATTGGGCGAATTGCTCTGGAACTGAAATAGGAACGCTCACTGACATTTCCCCTTTCTGAAATTCTGATAAACGCCGGAAAAATGACTAAGTCCAAAAAAAAATTTTTTTAAACTTTTTTCAATTTTACCCCCGTGGGATATATATTCTACCCACACACATTTGGAACTCTCCTGGGGTACCCTCACACATATTATTCCCTCATTTAGTGGATATATTCACAAAAAAGTGAAATTTTCAAAAATCCAGAAAATTGGCTGAAAACGACTAAATATCAAGGACTCATTGGGCGAATCGCTCTGGAACTGAAATCGGAACGCTCACTGACATTTCCCCTACCTGAAAGTCTGATAAACGCCGGAAAAATGACTAAGTCCAAAAAAAATTTTTTTTCAACTTTTTTCAATTTTACCCCCGTGGGATATATATTTTACCCACACACATTTGGATCTCTCCTGGGGTACCCTCACATATATTATTCCCTCATTTAGTGGATATTTTCGCAAAAAAGTGAAATTTTCAAAAATCCAGAAAATTGGCTGAAAACGACTAAATATCAAGGACTCATTGGGCGAATCGCTCTGGAACTGAAATTGGAACGCTCACTGACATTTTCCCTATCTGAAAGTCTGATAAACGCCGGAAAAATGACTAAGTCCAAAAAAAAAATTTTTAAAACTTTTTTCAATTTTACCCCCGTGGGATATATATTCTACCCACACACATTTGGAACTCTCCTGGGGTACCCTCACACATATTATTCCCTCATTTAGTGAATATTTTCACAAAAAAGTGAAATTTTCAAAAATCCAGAAAATTGGCTGAAAACGACTAAATATCAAGGACTCTTTGGGCGAATCGCTCTGGAACTGAAATCGGAATGCTCACTGACATTTCCCCTACCTGAAAGTCTGATAAACGCCGGAAAAATGACTAAGTCCAAAAAAAATTTTTTTTCAACTTTTTTCAATTTTACCCCCGTGGGATATATATTTTACCCACACACGTTTGGATCTCTCCTGGGGTACCCTCACATATATTATTCCCTCATTTAGTGGATATTTTCGCAAAAAAGAGAAATTTTCAAAAATCCAGAAAATTGGCTGAAAACGACTAAATATCAAGGACTCATTGGGCGAATCGCTCTGGAACTGAAATTGGAATGCTCACTGACATTTTCCCTATCTGAAAGTCTGATAAACGCCGGAAAAATGTCTAAGTCCAAAAAAAAAATTTTTAAAACTTTTTTAAATTTTACCCCCGTGGGATATATATTCTACCCACACACATTTGGAACTCTCCTGGGGTACCCTCACACATATTATTCCCTCATTTAGTGGATATTTTCACAAAAAAGTGAAATTTTCAAAAATCCAGAAAATTGGCTGAAAACGACTAAATATCAAGGACTCATTGGGCGAATCGCTCTGGAACTGAAATCGGAATGCTCACTGACATTTCCCCTATCTGAAAGTCTGATAAAGGCCGGAAAAATGACTAAGTCCAAAAAAAATTTTTTTTCAACTTTTTTCAATTTTACCCCCGTGGGATATATATTCTACCCACACACATTTGGAACTCTCCTGGGGTTCCCTCACACATATTATTCCCTCGTTTAGTGGATATTTTCACAAAAAAGTGAAATTTTCAAAAATCCAGAAAATTGGCTGAAAACGACTAAATATCAAGGACTCATTGGGCGAATTGCTCTGGAACTGAAATAGGAACGCTCACTGACATTTCCCCTTTCTGAAATTCTGATAAACGCCGGAAAAATGACTAAGTCCAAAAAAAAATTTTTTTAAACTTTTTTCAATTTTACCCCCGTGGGATATATATTCTACCCACACACATTTGGATCTCTCCTGGGGTACCCTCACATATATTATTCCCTCATTTAGTGGATATTTTCGCAAAAAAGAGAAATTTTCAAAAATCCAGAAAATTGGCTGAAAACGACTAAATATCAAGGACTCATTGGGCGAATCGCTCTGGAACTGAAATCGGAATGCTCACTGACATTTTCCCTATCTGAAAGTCTGATAAACGCCGGAAAAATGTCTAAGTCCAAAAAAAAAATTTTTAAAACTTTTTTCAATTTTACCCCCGTGGGATATATATTCTACCCACACACATTTGGAACTCTCCTGGGGTACCCTCACACATATTATTCCCTCATTTAGTGGATATTTTCACAAAAAAGTGAAATTTTCAAAAATCCAGAAAATTGGCTGAAAACGACTAAATATCAAGGACTCATTGGGCGAATCGCTCTGGAACTGAAATCGGAATGCTCACTGACATTTCCCCTATCTGAAAGTCTGATAAAGGCCGGAAAAATGACTAAGTCCAAAAAAAAATTTTTTTCAACTTTTTTCAATTTTACCCCCGTGGGATATATATTCTACCCACACACATTTGGAACTCTCCTGGGGTTCCCTCACACATATTATTCCCTCGTTTAGTGGATATTTTCACAAAAAAGTGAAATTTTCAAAAATCCAGAAAATTGGCTGAAAACGACTAAATATCAAGGACTCATTGGGCGAATTGCTCTGGAACTGAAATAGGAACGCTCACTGACATTTCCCCTTTCTGAAATTCTGATAAACGCCGGAAAAATGACTAAGTCCAAAAAAAAATTTTTTTAAACTTTTTTCAATTTTACCCCCGTGGGATATATATTCTACCCACACACATTTGGAACTCTCCTGGGGTACCCTCACACATATTATTCCCTCATTTAGTGGATATTTTCACAAAAAAGTGAAATTTTCAAAAATCCAGAAAATTGGCTGAAAACGACTAAATATCAAGGACTCATTGGGCGAATTGCTCTGGAACTGAAATCGGAACGCTCACTGACATTTCCCCTATCTGAAAGTCTGATAAACGCCGGAAAAATGACTAAGTCCAAAAAAAAAAATTTTTCAACTTTTTTCAATTTTACCCCCGTGGGATATATATTTTACCCACACACATTTGGATCTCTCCTGGGGTACCCTCACATATATTATTCCCTCATTTAGTGGATATTTTCGCAAAAAAGTGAAATTTTCAAAAATCCAGAAAATTGGCTGAAAACGACTAAATATCAAGGACTCATTGGGCGAATCGCTCTGGAACTGAAATTGGAACGCTCACTGACATTTTCCCTATCTGAAAGTCTGATAAACGCCGGAAAAATGACTAAGTCCAAAAAAAAAATTTTTTAAACTTTTTTCAATTTTGCCCCCGTGGGATATATATTCTACCCACACACATTTGGAACTCTCCTGGGGTACCCTCACACATATTATTCCCTCATTTAGTGGATATTTTCACAAAAAAGTGAAATTTTCAAAAATCCAGAAAATTGGCTGAAAACGACTAAATATCAAGGACTCATTGGACGAATTGCTCTGGAACTGAAATAGGAACGCTCACTGACATTTCCCCTTTCTGAAATTCTGATAAACGCCGGAAAAATGACTAAGTCCAAAAAAAAATTTTTTTAAACTTTTTTCAATTTTACCCCCGTGGGATATATATTCTACCCACACACATTTGGAACTCTCCTGGGGTACCCTCACACATATTATTCCCTCATTTAGTGGATATTTTCACAAAAAAGTGAAATTTTCAAAAATCCAGAAAATTGGCTGAAAACGACTAAATATCAAGGACTCATTGGGCGAATCGCTCTGGAACTGAAATCGGAACGCTCACTGACATTTCCCCTATCTGAAAGTCTGATAAACGCCGGAAAAATGACTAAGTCCAAAAAAAAAAATTTTTCAACTTTTTTCAATTTTACCCCCGTGGGATATATATTTTACCCACACACATTTGGATCTCTCCTGGGGTACCCTCACATATATTATTCCCTCATTTAGTGGATATTTTCGCAAAAAAGTGAAATTTTCAAAAATCCAGAAAATTGGCTGAAAACGACTAAATATCAAGGACTCATTGGGCGAATTGCTCTGGAACTGAAATAGGAACGCTCACTGACATTTCCCCTTTCTGAAATTCTGATAAACGCCGGAAAAATGACTAAGTCCAAAAAAAAATTTTTTTAAACTTTTTTCAATTTTACCCCCGTGGGATATATATTCTACCCACACACATTTGGAACTCTCCTGGGGTACCCTCACACATATTATTCCCTCATTTAGTGGATATTTTCACAAAAAAGTGAAACTTTCAAAAATCCAGAAAATTGGCTGAAAACGACTAAATATCAAGGACTCATTGGACGAATTGCTCTGGAACTGAAATAGGAACGCTCACTGACATTTCCCCTTTCTGAAATTCTGATAAACGCCGGAAAAATGACTAAGTCCAAAAAAAAATTTTTTTAAACTTTTTTCAATTTTACCCCCGTGGGATATATATTCTACCCACACACATTTGGAACTCTCCTGGGGTACCCTCACACATATTATTCCCTCATTTAGTGGATATTTTCACAAAAAAGTGAAATTTTCAAAAATCCAGAAAATTGGCTGAAAACGACTAAATATCAAGGACTCATTGGGCGAATCGCTCTGGAACTGAAATCGGAATGCTCACTGACATTTCCCCTATCTGAAAGTCTGATAAACGCCGGAAAAATGACTAAGTCCAAAAAAAAAAATTTTTCAACTTTTTTCAATTTTACCCCCGTGGGATATATATTTTACCCACACACATTTGGATCTCTCCTGGGGTACCCTCACATATATTATTCCCTCATTTAGTGGATATTTTCGCAAAAAAGTGAAATTTTCAAAAATCCAGAAAATTGGCTGAAAACGACTAAATATCAAGGACTCATTGGGCGTATCGCTCTGGAACTGAAATTGGAACGCTCACTGACATTTTCCCTATCTGAAAGTCTGATAAACGCCGGAAAAATGACTAAGTCCAAAAAAAAAATTTTTTAAACTTTTTTCAATTTTGCCCCCGTGGGATATATATTCTACCCACACACATTTGGAACTCTCCTGGGGTACCCTCACACATATTATTCCCTCATTTAGTGGATATTTTCACAAAAAAGTGAAATTTTCAAAAATCCAGAAAATTGGCTGAAAACGACTAAATATCAAGGACTCATTGGGCGAATCGCTCTGGAACTGAAATCGGAATGCTCACTGACATTTTCCCTATCTGAAAGTCTGATAAACGCCGGAAAAATGTCTAAGTCCAAAAAAAAAATTTTTAAAACTTTTTTCAATTTTACCCCCGTGGGATATATATTCTACCCACACACATTTGGAACTCTCCTGGGGTACCCTCACACATATTATTCCCTCATTTAGTGGATATTTTCACAAAAAAGTGAAATTTTCAAAAATCCAGAAAATTGGCTGAAAACGACTAAATATCAAGGACTCATTGGGCGAATCGCTCTGGAACTGAAATCGGAATGCTCACTGACATTTCCCCTATCTGAAAGTCTGATAAAGGCCGGAAAAATGACTAATTCCAAAAAAAATTTTTTTTCAACTTTTTTCAATTTTACCCCCGTGGGATATATATTCTACCCACACACATTTGGAACTCTCCTGGTGTTCCCTCACACATATTATTCCCTCGTTTAGTGGATATTTTCACAAAAAAGTGAAATTTTCAAAAATCCAGAAAATTGGCTGAAAACGACTAAATATCAAGGACTCATTAGGCGAATTGCTCTGGAACTGAAATAGGAACGCTCACTGACATTTCCCCTTTCTGAAATTCTGATAAACGCCGGAAAAATGACTAAGTCCAAAAAAAAATTTTTTTAAACTTTTTTCAATTTTACCCCCGTGGGATATATATTCTACCCACACACATTTGGAACTCTCCTGGGGTACCCTCACACATATTATTCCCTCATTTAGTGGATATTTTCACAAAAAAGTGAAACTTTCAAAAATCCAGAAAATTGGCTGAAAACGACTAAATATCAAGGACTCATTGGACGAATTGCTCTGGAACTGAAATAGGAACGCTCACTGACATTTCCCCTTTCTGAAATTCTGATAAACGCCGGAAAAATGACTAAGTCCAAAAAAAAATTTTTTTAAACTTTTTTCAATTTTACCCCCGTGGGATATATATTCTACCCACACACATTTGGAACTCTCCTGGGGTACCCTCACACATATTATTCCCTCATTTAGTGGATATTTTCACAAAAAAGTGAAATTTTCAAAAATCCAGAAAATTGGCTGAAAACGACTAAATATCAAGGACTCATTGGGCGAATCGCTCTGGAACTGAAATCGGAACGCTCACTGACATTTCCCCTATCTGAAAGTCTGATAAACGCCGGAAAAATGACTAAGTCCAAAAAAAAAAATTTTTCAACTTTTTTCAATTTTACCCCCGTGGGATATATATTTTACCCACACACATTTGGATCTCTCCTGGGGTACCCTCACATATATTATTCCCTCATTTAGTGGATATTTTCGCAAAAAAGTGAAATTTTCAAAAATCCAGAAAATTGGCTGAAAACGACTAAATATCAAGGACTCATTGGGCGAATCGCTCTGGAACTGAAATCGGAATGCTCACTGACATTTTCCCTATCTGAAAGTCTGATAAACGCCGGAAAAATGTCTAAGTCCAAAAAAAAAATTTTTAAAACTTTTTTCAATTTTACCCCCGTGGGATATATATTCTACCCACACACATTTGGAACTCTCCTGGGGTACCCTCACACATATTATTCCCTCATTTAGTGGATATTTTCACAAAAAAGTGAAATTTTCAAAAATCCAGAAAATTGGCTGAAAACGACTAAATATCAAGGACTCATTGGGCGAATCGCTCTGGAACTGAAATCGGAATGCTCACTGACATTTCCCCTATCTGAAAGTCTGATAAAGGCCGGAAAAATGACTAATTCCAAAAAAAATTTTTTTTCAACTTTTTTCAATTTTACCCCCGTGGGATATATATTCTACCCACACACATTTGGAACTCTCCTGGGGTTCCCTCACACATATTATTCCCTCGTTTAGTGGATATTTTCACAAAAAAGTGAAATTTTCAAAAATCCAGAAAATTGGCTGAAAACGACTAAATATCAAGGACTCATTAGGCGAATTGCTCTGGAACTGAAATAGGAACGCTCACTGACATTTCCCCTTTCTGAAATTCTGATAAACGCCGGAAAAATGACTAAGTCCAAAAAAAAATTTTTTTAAACTTTTTTCAATTTTACCCCCGTGGGATATATATTCTACCCACACACATTTGGAACTCTCCTGGGGTACCCTCACACATATTATTCCCTCATTTAGTGGATATTTTCACAAAAAAGTGAAATTTTCAAAAATCCAGAAAATTGGCTGAAAACGACTAAATATCAAGGACTCATTGGGCGAATCGCTCTGGAACTGAAATCGGAACGCTCACTGACATTTCCCCTACCTGAAAGTCTGATAAACGCCGGAAAAATGACTAAGTCCAAAAAAAATTTTTTTTCAACTTTTTTCAATTTTACCCCCGTGGGATATATATTCTACCCAAACACATTTGGAACTCTCCTGGGGTACCCTCACACATATTATTCCCTCGTTTAGTGGATATTTTCACAAAAAAGTGAAATTTTCAAAAATCCAGAAAATTGGCTGAAAACGACTAAATATCAAGGACTCATTGGGCGAATTGCTCTGGAACTGAAATCGGAACGCTCACTGACATTTCCCCTATCTGAAAGTCTGATAAACGCCGGAAAAATGACTAAGTCCAAAAAAAAAAATTTTTCAACTTTTTTCAATTTTACCCCCGTGGGATATATATTTTACCCACACACATTTGGATCTCTCCTGGGGTACCCTCACATATATTATTCCCTCATTTAGTGGATATTTTCGCAAAAAAGTGAAATTTTCAAAAATCCAGAAAATTGGCTGAAAACGACTAACTATCAAGGACTCATTGGGCGAATCGCTCTGGAACTGAAATTGGAACGCTCACTGACATTTTCCCTATCTGAAAGTCTGATAAACGCCGGAAAAATGACTAAGTCCAAAAAAAAAATTTTTTAAACTTTTTTCAATTTTGCCCCCGTGGGATATATATTCTACCCACACACATTTGGAACTCTCCTGGGGTACCCTCACACATATTATTCCCTCATTTAGTGGATATTTTCACAAAAAAGTGAAATTTTCAAAAATCCAGAAAATTGGCTGAAAACGACTAAATATCAAGGACTCATTGGACGAATTGCTCTGGAACTGAAATAGGAACGCTCACTGACATTTCCCCTTTCTGAAATTCTGATAAACGCCGGAAAAATGACTAAGTCCAAAAAAAAATTTTTTTAAACTTTTTTCAATTTTACCCCCGTGGGATATATATTCTACCCACACACATTTGGAACTCTCCTGGGGTACCCTCACACATATTATTCCCTCATTTAGTGGATATTTTCACAAAAAAGTGAAATTTTCAAAAATCCAGAAAATTGGCTGAAAACGACTAAATATCAAGGACTCATTGGGCGAATCGCTCTGGAACTGAAATCGGAACGCTCACTGACATTTCCCCTATCTGAAAGTCTGATAAACGCCGGAAAAATGACTAAGTCCAAAAAAAAAAATTTTTCAACTTTTTTCAATTTTACCCCCGTGGGATATATATTTTACCCACACACATTTGGATCTCTCCTGGGGTACCCTCACATATATTATTCCCTCATTTAGTGGATATTTTCGCAAAAAAGTGAAATTTTCAAAAATCCAGAAAATTGGCTGAAAACGACTAAATATCAAGGACTCATTGGGCGTATCGCTCTGGAACTGAAATTGGAACGCTCACTGACATTTTCCCTATCTGAAAGTCTGATAAACGCCGGAAAAATGACTAAGTCCAAAAAAAAAATTTTTAAAACTTTTTTCAATTTTGCCCCCGTGGGATATTCTACCCACACACATTTGGAACTCTCCTGGGGTACCCTCACACATATTATTCCCTCATTTAGTGGATATTTTCACAAAAAAGTGAAATTTTCAAAAATCCAGAAAATTGGCTGAAAACGACTAAATATCAAGGACTCATTGGGCGAATCGCTCTGGAACTGAAATCGGAATGCTCACTGACATTTCCCCTATCTGAAAGTCTGATAAAGGCCGGAAAAATGACTAAGTCCAAAAAAAAAATTTTTTTAAACTTTTTTCAATTTTACCCCCGTGGGATATATATTCTACCCACACACATTTGGAACTCCCCTGGGGTACCCTCACACATATTATTCCCTCATTTAGTGGATATATTCACAAAAAAGTGAAATTTTCAAAAATCCAGAAAATTGGCTGAAAACGACTAAATATCAAGGACTCATTGGGCGAATCACTCTGGAACTGAAATCGGAACGCTCACTGACATTTCCCCTACCTGAAAGTCTGATAAACGCCGGAAAAATGACTAAGTCCAAAAAAAATTTTTTTTCAACTTTTTTCAATTTTACCCCCGTGGGATATATATTTTACCCACACACATTTGGATCTCTCCTGGGGTACCCTCACATATATTATTCCCTCATTTAGTGGATATTTTCGCAAAAAAGAGAAATTTTCAAAAATCCAGAAAATTGGCTGAAAACGACTAAATATCAAGGACTCATTGGGCGAATCGCTCTGGAACTGAAATTGGAATGCTCACTGACATTTTCCCTATCTGAAAGTCTGATAAACGCTGGAAAAATGTCTAAGTCCAAAAAAAAATTTTTTAAAACCTTTTTCAATTTTACCCCCGTGGGATATATATTCTACCCACACACATTTGCAACTCTCCTGGGGTACCCTCACACATATTATTCCCTCATTTAGTGGATATTTTCACAAAAAAGTGAAATTTTCAAAATTCCAGAAAATTGGCTGAAAACGACTAAATATCAAGGACTCATTGGGCGAATCGCTCTGGAACTGAAATCGGAATGCTCACTGACATTTCCCCTATCTGAAAGTCTGATAAACGCCGGAAAAATATCTAAGTCCAAAAAAAAATTTTTTAAAACTTTTTTCAATTTTACCCCCGTGGGATATATATTCTACCCACACACATTTGCAACTCTCCTGGGGTACCCTCACACATATTATTCCCTCATTTAGTGGATATTTTCACAAAAAAGTGAAATTTTCAAAATTCCAGAAAATTGGCTGAAAACGACTAAATATCAAGGACTCATTGGGCGAATCGCTCTGGAACTGAAATCGGAATGCTCACTGACATTTCCCCTATCTGAAAGTCTGATAAAGGCCGGAAAAATGACTAAGTCCAAAAAAAATTTTTTTTCAACTTTTTTCAATTTTACCCCCGTGGGATATATATTCTACCCACACACATTTGGAACTCTCCTGGGGTACCCTCACACATATTATTCCCTCGTTTAGTGGATATTTTCACAAAAAAGTGAAATTTTCAAAAATCCAGAAAATTGGCTGAAAACGACTAAATATCAAGGACTCATTGGGCGAATTGCTCTGGAACTGAAATCGGAACGCTCACTGACATTTCCCCTATCTGAAAGTCTGATAAACGCCGGAAAAATGACTAAGTCCAAAAAAAAATTTGTTCAACTTTTTTCAATTTTACCCCCGTGGGATATATATTCTACCCACACACATTTGGAAATCTCCTGGGGTACCCTCACACATATTATTCCCTCGTTTAGTGGATATTTTCGCAAAAAAGAGAAATTTTCAAAAATCCAGAAAATTGGCTGAAAACGACTAAATATCAAGGACTCATTGGGCGAATCGCTCTGGAACTGAAATTGGAATGCTCACTGACATTTTCCCTATCTGAAAGTCTGATAAACGCCGGAAAAATGTCTAAGTCCAAAAAAAAATTTTTTAAAACTTTTTTAAATTTTACCCCCGTGGGATATATATTCTACCCACACACATTTGGAACTCTCCTGGGGTACCCTCACACATATTATTCCCTCATTTAGTGGATATTTTCACAAAAAAGTGAAATTTTCAAAAATCCAGAAAATTGGCTGAAAACGACTAAATATCAAGGACTCATTGGGCGAATCGCTCTGGAACTGAAATCGGAATGCTCACTGACATTTCCCCTATCTGAAAGTCTGATAAAGGCCGGAAAAATGACTAAGTCCAAAAAAAATTTTTTTTCAACTTTTTTCAATTTTACCCCCGTGGGATATATATTCTACCCACACACATTTGGAACTCTCCTGGGGTTCCCTCACACATATTATTCCCTCGTTTAGTGGATATTTTCACAAAAAAGTGAAATTTTCAAAAATCCAGAAAATTGGCTGAAAACGACTAAATATCAAGGACTCATTGGGCGAATTGCTCTGGAACTGAAATAGGAACGCTCACTGACATTTCCCCTTTCTGAAATTCTGATAAACGCCGGAAAAATGACTAAGTCCAAAAAAAAATTTTTTTAAACTTTTTTCAATTTTACCCCCGTGGGATATATATTCTACCCACACACATTTGGAACTCTCCTGGGGTACCCTCACACATATTATTCCCTCATTTAGTGGATATTTTCACAAAAAAGTGAAATTTTCAAAAATCCAGAAAATTGGCTTAAAACGACTAAATATCAAGGACTCATTGGGCGAATTGCTCTGGAACTGAAATCGGAACGCTCACTGACATTTCCCCTATCTGAAAGTCTGATAAACGCCGGAAAAATGACTAAGTCCAAAAAAAAAAATTTTTCAACTTTTTTCAATTTTACCCCCGTGGGATATATATTTTACCCACACACATTTGGATCTCTCCTGGGGTACCCTCACATATATTATTCCCTCATTTAGTGGATATTTTCGCAAAAAAGAGAAATTTTCAAAAATCCAGAAAATTGGCTGAAAACGACTAAATATCAAGGACTCATTGGGCGAATCGCTCTGGAACTGAAATCGGAATGCTCACTGACATTTTCCCTATCTGAAAGTCTGATAAACGCCGGAAAAATGTCTAAGTCCAAAAAAAAAATTTTTAAAACTTTTTTCAATTTTACCCCCGTGGGATATATATTCTACCCACACACATTTGGAACTCTCCTGGGGTACCCTCACACATATTATTCCCTCATTTAGTGGATATTTTCACAAAAAAGTGAAATTTTCAATAATCCAGAAAATTGGCTGAAAACGACTAAATATCAAGGACTCATTGGGCGAATCGCTCTGGAACTGAAATCGGAATGCTCACTGACATTTCCCCTATCTGAAAGTCTGATAAAGGCCGGAAAAATGACTAAGTCCAAAAAAAATTTTTTTTCAACTTTTTTCAATTTTACCCCCGTGGGATATATATTCTACCCACACACATTTGGAACTCTCCTGGGGTTCCCTCACACATATTATTCCCTCGTTTAGTGGATATTTTCACAAAAAAGTGAAATTTTCAAAAATCCAGAAAATTGGCTGAAAACGACTAAATATCAAGGACTCATTGGGCGAATTGCTCTGGAACTGAAATAGGAACGCTCACTGACATTTCCCCTTTCTGAAATTCTGATAAACGCCGGAAAAATGACTAAGTCCAAAAAAAAATTTTTTTAAACTTTTTTCAATTTTACCCCCGTGGGATATATATTCTACCCACACACATTTGGAACTCTCCTGGGGTACCCTCACACATATTATTCCCTCATTTAGTGGATATTTTCACAAAAAAGTGAAATTTTCAAAAATCCAGAAAATTGGCTGAAAACGACTAAATATCAAGGACTCATTGGGCGAATTGCTCTGGAACTGAAATCGGAACGCTCACTGACATTTCCCCTATCTGAAAGTCTGATAAACGCCGGAAAAATGACTAAGTCCAAAAAAAAAAATTTTTCAACTTTTTTCAATTTTACCCCCGTGGGATATATATTTTACCCACACACATTTGGATCTCTCCTGGGGTACCCTCACATATATTATTCCCTCATTTAGTGGATATTTTCGCAAAAAAGAGAAATTTTCAAAAATCCAGAAAATTGGCTGAAAACGACTAAATATCAAGGACTCATTGGGCGAATCGCTCTGGAACTGAAATCGGAATGCTCACTGACATTTTCCCTATCTGAAAGTCTGATAAACGCCGGAAAAATGTCTAAGTCCAAAAAAAAAATTTTTAAAACTTTTTTCAATTTTACCCCCGTGGGATATATATTCTACCCACACACATTTGGAACTCTCCTGGGGTACCCTCACACATATTATTCCCTCATTTAGTGGATATTTTCACAAAAAAGTGAAATTTTCAAAAATCCAGAAAATTGGCTGAAAACGACTAAATATCAAGGACTCATTGGGCGAATTGCTCTGGAACTGAAATAGGAACGCTCACTGACATTTCCCCTTTCTGAAATTCTGATAAACGCCGGAAAAATGACTAAGTCCAAAAAAAAATTTTTTTAAACTTTTTTCAATTTTACCCCCGTGGGATATATATTCTACCCACACACATTTGGAACTCTCCTGGGGTACCCTCACACATATTATTCCCTCATTTAGTGGATATTTTCACAAAAAAGTGAAATTTTCAAAAATCCAGAAAATTGGCTGAAAACGACTAAATATCAAGGACTCATTGGGCGAATCGCTCTCGAACTGAAATTGGAATGCTCACTGACATTTTCCCTATCTGAAAGTCTGATAAACGCCGGAAAAATGACTAAGTCCAAAAAAAAAAATTTTTCAACTTTTTTCAATTTTACCCCCGTGGGATATATATTTTACCCACACACATTTGGATCTCTCCTGGGGTACCCTCACATATATTATTCCCTCATTTAGTGGATATTTTCGCAAAAAAGTGAAATTTTCAAAAATCCAGAAAATTGGCTGAAAACGACTAAATATCAAGGACTCATTGGGCGAATCGCTCTGGAACTGAAATTGGAACGCTCACTGACATTTTCCCTATCTGAAAGTCTGATAAACGCCGGAAAAATGACTAAGTCCAAAAAAAAATTTTTTTAAACTTTTTTCAATTTTACCCCCGTGGGATATATATTCTACCCACACACATTTGGAACTCTCCTGGGGTACCCTCACACATATTATTCCCTCATTTAGTGGATATTTTCACAAAAAAGTGAAATTTTCAAAAATCCAGAAAATTGGCTGAAAACGACTAAATATCAAGGACTCATTGGGCGAATCGCTCTCGAACTGAAATTGGAATGCTCACTGACATTTTCCCTATCTGAAAGTCTGATAAACGCCGGAAAAATGACTAAGTCCAAAAAAAAAAATTTTTCAACTTTTTTCAATTTTACCCCCGTGGGATATATATTTTACCCACACACATTTGGATCTCTCCTGGGGTACCCTCACATATATTTTTCCCTCATTTAGTGGATATTTTCGCAAAAAAGTGAAATTTTCAAAAATCCAGAAAATTGGCTGAAAACGACTAAATATCAAGGACTCATTGGGCGAATCGCTCTGGAACTGAAATTGGAACGCTCACTGACATTTTCCCTATCTGAAAGTCTGATAAACGCCGGAAAAATGACTAAGTCCAAAAAAAAAATTTTTAAAACTTTTTTCAATTTTACCCCCGTGGGATATATATTTTACCCACACACATTTGGATCTCTCCTGGGGTACCCTCACATATATTATTCCCTCATTTAGTGGATATTTTCGCAAAAAAGAGAAATTTTCAAAAATCCAGAAAATTGGCTGAAAACGACTAAATATCAAGGACTCATTGGGCGAATTGCTCTGGAACTGAAATTGGAATGCTCACTGACATTTTCCCTATCTGAAAGTCTGATAAACGCCGGAAAAATGTCTAAGTCCAAAAAAAAATTTTTTAAAACTTTTTTAAATTTTACCCCCGTGGGATATATATTCTACCCACACACATTTGGAACTCTCCTGGGGTACCCTCACACATATTATTCCCTCATTTAGTGGATATTTTCACAAAAAAGTGAAATTTTCAAAAATCCAGAAAATTGGCTGAAAACGACTAAATATCAAGGACTCATTGGGCGAATCGCTCTGGAACTGAAATCGGAATGCTCACTGACATTTCCCCTATCTGAAAGTCTGATAAAGGCCGGAAAAATGACTAAGTCCAAAAAAAATTTTTTTTCAACTTTTTTCAATTTTACCCCCGTGGGATATATATTCTACCCACACACATTTGGAACTCTCCTGGGGTTCCCTCACACATATTATTCCCTCGTTTAGTGGATATTTTCACAAAAAAGTGAAATTTTCAAAAATCCAGAAAATTGGCTGAAAACGACTAAATATCAAGGACTCATTGGGCGAATTGCTCTGGAACTGAAATAGGAACGCTCACTGACATTTCCCCTTTCTGAAATTCTGATAAACGCCGGAAAAATGACTAAGTCCAAAAAAAAATTTTTTTAAACTTTTTTCAATTTTACCCCCGTGGGATATATATTCTACCCACACACATTTGGAACTCTCCTGGGGTACCCTCACACATATTATTCCCTCATTTAGTGGATATTTTCACAAAAAAGTGAAATTTTCAATAATCCAGAAAATTGGCTGAAAACGACTAAATATCAAGGACTCATTGGGCGAATTGCTGTGGAACTGAAATCGGAACGCTCACTGACATTTCCCCTATCTGAAAGTCTGATAAACGCCGGAAAAATGACTAAGTCCAAAAAAAAAAATTTTTCAACTTTTTTCAATTTTACCCCCGTGGGATATATATTTTACCCACACACATTTGGATCTCTCCTGGGGTACCCTCACATATATTATTCCCTCATTTAGTGGATATTTTCGCAAAAAAGAGAAATTTTCAAAAATCCAGAAAATTGGCTGAAAACGACTAAATATCAAGGACTCATTGGGCGAATCGCTCTGGAACTGAAATCGGAATGCTCACTGACATTTTCCCTATCTGAAAGTCTGATAAACGCCGGAAAAATGTCTAAGTCCAAAAAAAAAATTTTTAAAACTTTTTTCAATTTTACCCCCGTGGGATATATATTCTACCCACACACATTTGGAACTCTCCTGGGGTACCCTCACACATATTATTCCCTCATTTAGTGGATATTTTCACAAAAAAGTGAAATTTTCAAAAATCCAGAAAATTGGCTGAAAACGACTAAATATCAAGGACTCATTGGGCGAATCGCTCTGGAACTGAAATCGGAATGCTCACTGACATTTCCCCTATCTGAAAGTCTGATAAAGGCCGGAAAAATGACTAAGTCCAAAAAAAATTTTTTTTCAACTTTTTTCAATTTTACCCCCGTGGGATATATATTCTACCCACACACATTTGGAACTCTCCTGGGGTTCCCTCACACATATTATTCCCTCGTTTAGTGGATATTTTCACAAAAAAGTGAAATTTTCAAAAATCCAGAAAATTGGCTGAAAACGACTAAATATCAAGGACTCATTGGGCGAATTGCTCTGGAACTGAAATAGGAACGCTCACTGACATTTCCCCTTTCTGAAATTCTGATAAACGCCGGAAAAATGACTAAGTCCAAAAAAAAATTTTTTTAAACTTTTTTCAATTTTACCCCCGTGGGATATATATTCTACCCACACACATTTGGAACTCTCCTGGGGTACCCTCACACATATTATTCCCTCGTTTAGTGGATATTTTCACAAAAAAGTGAAATTTTCAAAAATCCAGAAAATTGGCTGAAAACGACTAAATATCAAGGACTCATTGGGCGAATTGCTCTGGAACTGAAATCGGAACGCTCACTGACATTTCCCCTATCTGAAAGACTGATAAACGCCGGAAAAATGACTAAGTCCAAAAAAAAAAATTTTTCAACTTTTTTCAATTTTACCCCCGTGGGATATATATTTTACCCACACACATTTGGATCTCTCCTGGGGTACCCTCACATATATTATTCCCTCATTTAGTGGATATTTTCGCAAAAAAGTGAAATTTTCAAAAATCCAGAAAATTGGCTGAAAACGACTAAATATCAAGGACTCATTGGGCGAATCGCTCTGGAACTGAAATTGGAACGCTCACTGACATTTTCCCTATCTGAAAGTCTGATAAACGCCGGAAAAATGACTAAGTCCAAAAAAAAATTTTTTTAAACTTTTTTCAATTTTACCCCCGTGGGATATATATTCTACCCACACACATTTGGAACTCTCCTGGGGTACCCTCACACATATTATTCCCTCATTTAGTGGATATTTTCACAAAAAAGTGAAATTTTCAAAAATCCAGAAAATTGGCTGAAAACGACTAAATATCAAGGACTCATTGGGCGAATCGCTCTCGAACTGAAATTGGAATGCTCACTGACATTTTCCCTATCTGAAAGTCTGATAAACGCCGGAAAAATGACTAAGTCCAAAAAAAAAAATTTTTCAACTTTTTTCAATTTTACCCCCGTGGGATATATATTTTACCCACACACATTTGGATCTCTCCTGGGGTACCCTCACATATATTTTTCCCTCATTTAGTGGATATTTTCGCAAAAAAGTGAAATTTTCAAAAATCCAGAAAATTGGCTGAAAACGACTAAATATCAAGGACTCATTGGGCGAATCGCTCTGGAACTGAAATTGGAACGCTCACTGACATTTTCCCTATCTGAAAGTCTGATAAACGCCGGAAAAATGACTAAGTCCAAAAAAAAAATTTTTAAAACTTTTTTCAATTTTACCCCCGTGGGATATATATTTTACCCACACACATTTGGATCTCTCCTGGGGTACCCTCACATATATTATTCCCTCATTTAGTGGATATTTTCGCAAAAAAGAGAAATTTTCAAAAATCCAGAAAATTGGCTGAAAACGACTAAATATCAAGGACTCATTGGGCGAATCGCTCTGGAACTGAAATTGGAATGCTCACTGACATTTTCCCTATCTGAAAGTCTGATAAACGCCGGAAAAATGTCTAAGTCCAAAAAAAAATTTTTTAAAACTTTTTTAAATTTTACCCCCGTGGGATATATATTCTACCCACACACATTTGGAACTCTCCTGGGGTACCCTCACACATATTATTCCCTCATTTAGTGGATATTTTCACAAAAAAGTGAAATTTTCAAAAATCCAGAAAATTGGCTGAAAACGACTAAATATCAAGGACTCATTGGGCGCATCGCTCTGGAACTGAAATCGGAATGCTCACTGACATTTCCCCTATCTGAAAGTCTGATAAAGGCCGGAAAAATGACTAAGTCCAAAAAAAATTTTTTTTCAACTTTTTTCAATTTTACCCCCGTGGGATATATATTCTACCCACACACATTTGGAACTCTCCTTGGGTTCCCTCACACATATTATTCCCTCGTTTAGTGGATATTTTCACAAAAAAGTGAAATTTTCAAAAATCCAGAAAATTGGCTGAAAACGACTAAATATCAAGGACTCATTGGGCGAATTGCTCTGGAACTGAAATAGGAACGCTCACTGACATTTCCCCTTTCTGAAATTCTGATAAACGCCGGAAAAATGACTAAGTCCAAAAAAAAATTTTTTTAAACTTTTTTCAATTTTACCCCCGTGGGATATATATTCTACCCACACACATTTGGAACTCTCCTGGGGTACCCTCACACATATTATTCCCTCATTTAGTGGATATTTTCACAAAAAAGTGAAATTTTCAATAATCCAGAAAATTGGCTGAAAACGACTAAATATCAAGGACTCATTGGGCGAATTGCTCTGGAACTGAAATCGGAACGCTCACTGACATTTCCCCTATCTGAAAGTCTGATAAACGCCGGAAAAATGACTAAGTCCAAAAAAAAAAATTTTTCAACTTTTTTCAATTTTACCCCCGTGGGATATATATTTTACCCACACACATTTGGATCTCTCCTGGGGTACCCTCACATATATTATTCCCTCATTTAGTGGATATTTTCGCAAAAAAGAGAAATTTTCAAAAATCCAGAAAATTGGCTGAAAACGACTAAATATCAAGGACTCATTGGGCGAATCGCTCTGGAACTGAAATCGGAATGCTCACTGACATTTTCCCTATCTGAAAGTCTGATAAACGCCGGAAAAATGTCTAAGTCCAAAAAAAAAATTTTTAAAACTTTTTTCAATTTTACCCCCGTGGGATATATATTCTACCCACACACATTTGGAACTCTCCTGGGGTACCCTCACACATATTATTCCCTCATTTAGTGGATATTTTCACAAAAAAGTGAAATTTTCAAAAATCCAGAAAATTGGCTGAAAACGACTAAATATCAAGGACTCATTGGGCGAATCGCTCTGGAACTGAAATCGGAATGCTCACTGACATTTCCCCTATCTGAAAGTCTGATAAAGGCCGGAAAAATGACTAAGTCCAAAAAAAATTTTTTTTCAACTTTTTTCAATTTTACCCCCGTGGGATATATATTCTACCCACACACATTTGGAACTCTCCTGGGGTTCCCTCACACATATTATTCCCTCGTTTAGTGGATATTTTCACAAAAAAGTGAAATTTTCAAAAATCCAGAAAATTGGCTGAAAACGACTAAATATCAAGGACTCATTGGGCGAATTGCTCTGGAACTGAAATAGGAACGCTCACTGACATTTCCCCTTTCTGAAATTCTGATAAACGCCGGAAAAATGACTAAGTCCAAAAAAAAATTTTTTTAAACTTTTTTCAATTTTACCCCCGTGGGATATATATTCTACCCACACACATTTGGAACTCTCCTGGGGTACCCTCACACATATTATTCCCTCGTTTAGTGGATATTTTCACAAAAAAGTGAAATTTTCAAAAATCCAGAAAATTGGCTGAAAACGACTAAATATCAAGGACTCATTGGGCGAATTGCTCTGGAACTGAAATCGGAACGCTCACTGACATTTCCCCTATCTGAAAGTCTGATAAACGCCGGAAAAATGACTAAGTCCAAAAAAAAAAATTTTTCAACTTTTTTCAATTTTACCCCCGTGGGATATATATTTTACCCACACACATTTGGATCTCTCCTGGGGTACCCTCACATATATTATTCCCTCATTTAGTGGATATTTTCGCAAAAAAGTGAAATTTTCAAAAATCCAGAAAATTGGCTGAAAACGACTAAATATCAAGGACTCATTGGGCGAATCGCTCTGGAACTGAAATTGGAACGCTCACTGACATTTTCCCTATCTGAAAGTCTGATAAACGCCGGAAAAATGACTAAGTCCAAAAAAAAAATTTTTTAAACTTTTTTCAATTTTGCCCCCGTGGGATATATATTCTACCCACACACATTTGGAACTCTCCTGGGGTACCCTCACACATATTATTCCCTCATTTAGTGGATATTTTCACAAAAAAGTGAAATTTTCAAAAATCCAGAAAATTGGCTGAAAACGACTAAATATCAAGGACTCATTGGGCGAATTGCTCTGGAACTGAAATAGGAACGCTCACTGACATTTCCCCTTTCTGAAATTCTGATAAACGCCGGAAAAATGACTAAGTCCAAAAAAAAATTTTTTTAAACTTTTTTCAATTTTACCCCCGTGGGATATATATTCTACCCACACACATTTGGAACTCTCCTGGGGTACCCTCACACATATTATTCCCTCATTTAGTGGATATTTTCACAAAAAAGTGAAATTTTCAAAAATCCAGAAAATTGGCTGAAAACGACTAAATATCAAGGACTCATTGGGCGAATCGCTCTGGAACTGAAATCGGAACGCTCACTGACATTTCCCCTACCTGAAAGTCTGATAAACGCCGGAAAAATGACTAAGTCCAAAAAAAATTTTTTTTCAACTTTTTTCAATTTTACCCCCGTGGGATATATATTCTACCCAAACACATTTGGAACTCTCCTGGGGTACCCTCACACATATTATTCCCTCGTTTAGTGGATATTTTCACAAAAAAGTGAAATTTTCAAAAATCCAGAAAATTGGCTGAAAACGACTAAATATCAAGGACTCATTGGGCGAATTGCTCTGGAACTGAAATCGGAACGCTCACTGACATTTCCCCTATCTGAAAGTCTGATAAACGCCGGAAAAATGACTAAGTCCAAAAAAAAAAATTTTTCAACTTTTTTCAATTTTACCCCCGTGGGATATATATTTTACCCACACACATTTGGATCTCTCCTGGGGTACCCTCACATATATTATTCCCTCATTTAGTGGATATTTTCGCAAAAAAGTGAAATTTTCAAAAATCCAGAAAATTGGCTTAAAACGACTAAATATCAAGGACTCATTGGGCGAATCGCTCTGGAACTGAAATTGGAACGCTCACTGACATTTTCCCTATCTGAAAGTCTGATAAACGCCGGAAAAATGACTAAGTCCAAAAAAAAAATTTTTTAAACTTTTTTCAATTTTGCCCCCGTGGGATATATATTCTACCCACACACATTTGGAACTCTCCTGGGGTACCCTCACACATATTATTCCCTCATTTAGTGGATATTTTCACAAAAAAGTGAAATTTTCAAAAATCCAGAAAATTGGCTGAAAACGACTAAATATCAAGGACTCATTGGGCGAATCGCTCTGGAACTGAAATCGGAATGCTCACTGACATTTCCCCTATCTGAAAGTCTGATAAAGGCCGGAAAAATGACTAAGTCCAAAAAAAAATTTTTTTAAACTTTTTTCAATTTTACCCCCGTGGGATATATATTCTACCCACACACATTTGGAACTCCCCTGGGGTACCCTCACACATATTATTCCCTCATTTAGTGGATATATTCACAAAAAAGTGAAATTTTCAAAAATCCAGAAAATTGGCTGAAAACGACTAAATATCAAGGACTCATTGGGCGAATCACTCTGGAACTGAAATCGGAACGCTCACTGACATTTCCCCTACCTGAAAGTCTGATAAACGCCGGAAAAATGACTAAGTCCAAAAAAAATTTTTTTTCAACTTTTTTCAATTTTACCCCCGTGGGATATATATTTTACCCACACACATTTGGATCTCTCCTGGGGTACCCTCACATATATTATTCCCTCATTTAGTGGATATTTTCGCAAAAAAGAGAAATTTTCAAAAATCCAGAAAATTGGCTGAAAACGACTAAATATCAAGGACTCATTGGGCGAATCGCTCTGGAACTGAAATTGGAATGCTCACTGACATTTTCCCTATCTGAAAGTCTGATAAACGCCGGAAAAATGTCTAAGTCCAAAAAAAAATTTTTTAAAACTTTTTTCAATTTTACCCCCGTGGGATATATATTCTACCCACACACATTTGCAACTCTCCTGGGGTACCCTCACACATATTATTCCCTCATTTAGTGGATATTTTCACAAAAAAGTGAAATTTTCAAAAATCCAGAAAATTGGCTGAAAACGACTAAATATCAAGGACTCATTGGGCGAATCGCTCTGGAACTGAAATCGGAATGCTCACTGACATTTCCCCTATCTGAAAGTCTGATAAAGGCCGGAAAAATGACTAAGTCCAAAAAAAATTTTTTTTCAACTTTTTTCAATTTTACCCCCGTGGGATATATATTCTACCCACACACATTTGGAACTCTCCTGGGGTTCCCTCACACATATTATTCCCTCGTTTAGTGGATATTTTCACAAAAAAGTGAAATTTTCAAAAATCCAGAAAATTGGCTGAAAACGACTAAATATCAAGGACTCATTGGGCGAATTGCTCTGGAACTGAAATCGGAACGCTCACTGACATTTCCCCTATCTGAAAGTCTGATAAACGCCGGAAAAATGACTAAGTCCAAAAAAAAATTTGTTCAACTTTTTTCAATTTTACCCCCGTGGGATATATATTCTACCCACACACATTTGGAACTCTCCTGGGGTACCCTCACACATATTATTCCCTCGTTTAGTGGATATTTTCACAAAAAAGTGAAATTTTCAAAAATCCAGAAAATTGGCTGAAAACGACTAAATATCAAGGACTCATTGGGCGAATCGCTCTCGAACTGAAATTGGAATGCTCACTGACATTTTCCCTATCTGAAAGTCTGATAAACGCCGGAAAAATGACTAAGTCCAAAAAAAAAAATTTTTCAACTTTTTTCAATTTTACCCCCGTGGGATATATATTCTACCCACACACATTTGGAACTCTCCTGGGGTACCCTCACACATATTATTCCCTCATTTAGTGGATATTTTCGCAAAAAAGTGAAATTTTCAAAAATCCAGAAAATTGGCTGAAAACGACTAAATATCAAGGACTCATTGGGCGAATCGCTCTGGAACTGAAATTGGAACGCTCACTGACATTTTCCCTATCTGAAAGTCTGATAAACGCCGGAAAAATGACTAAGTCCAAAAAAAAAATTTTTAAAACTTTTTTCAATTTTACCCCCGTGGGATATATATTTTACCCACACACATTTGGATCTCTCCTGGGGTACCCTCACATATATTATTCCCTCATTTAGTGGATATTTTCGCAAAAAAGAGAAATTTTCAAAAATCCAGAAAATTGGCTGAAAACGACTAAATATCAAGGACTCATTGGGCGAATCGCTCTGGAAATGAAATTGGAATGCTCACTGACATTTTCCCTATCTGAAAGTCTGATAAACGCCGGAAAAATGTCTAAGTCCAAAAAAAAATTTTTTAAAACTTTTTTCAATTTTACCCCCGTGGGATATATATTCTACCCACACACATTTGCAACTCTCCTGGGGTACCCTCACACATATTATTCCCTCATTTAGTGGATATTTTCACAAAAAAGTGAAATTTTCAAAAATCCAGAAAATTGGCTGAAAACGACTAAATATCAAGGACTCATTGGGCGAATCGCTCTGGAACTGAAATCGGAATGCTCACTGACATTTCCCCTATCTGAAAGTCTGATAAAGGCCGGAAAAATGACTAAGTCCAAAAAAAAATTTTTTTTCAACTTTTTTCAATTTTACCCCCGTGGGATATATATTCTACCCACACACATTTGGAACTCTCCTGGGGTTCCCTCACACATATTATTCCCTCGTTTAGTGGATATTTTCACAAAAAAGTGAAATTTTCAAAAATCCAGAAAATTGGCTGAAAACGACTAAATATCAAGGACTCATTGGGCGAATTGCTCTGGAACTGAAATCGGAACGCTCACTGACATTTCCCCTATCTGAAAGTCTGATAAACGCCGGAAAAATGACTAAGTCCAAAAAAAAATTTGTTCAACTTTTTTCAATTTTACCCCCGTGGGATATATATTCTACCCACACACATTTGGAAATCTCCTGGGGTACCCTCACACATATTATTCCCTCGTTTAGTGGTTATATTCACAAAAAAGTGAAATTTTCAAAAATCCAGAAAATTGGCTGAAAACGACTAAATATCAAGGACTCATTGGGCGAATCGCTCTCGAACTGAAATTGGAATGCTCACTGACATTTTCCCTATCTGAAAGTCTGATAAACGCCGGAAAAATGACTAAGTCCAAAAAAAAAAATTTTTCAACTTTTTTCAATTTTACCCCCGTGGGATATATATTTTACCCACACACATTTGGATCTCTCCTGGGGTACCCTCACATATATTATTCCCTCATTTAGTGGATATTTTCGCAAAAAAGTGAAATTTTCAAAAATCCAGAAAATTGGCTGAAAACGACTAAATATCAAGGACTCATTGGGCGAATCGCTCTGGAACTGAAATTGGAACGCTCACTGACATTTTCCCTATCTGAAAGTCTGATAAACGCCGGAAAAATGACTAAGTCCAAAAAAAAAATTTTTAAAACTTTTTTCAATTTTACCCCCGTGGGATATATATTTTACCCACACACATTTGGATCTCTCCTGGGGTACCCTCACATATATTATTCCCTCATTTAGTGGATATTTTCGCAAAAAAGAGAAATTTTTAAAAATCCAGAAAATTGGCTGAAAACGACTAAATATCAAGGACTCATTGGGTGAATCGCTCTGGAACTGAAATTGGAATGCTCACTGACATTTTCCCTATCTGAAAGTCTGATAAACGCCGGAAAAATGTCTAAGTCCAAAAAAAATTTTTTTTCAACTTTTTTCAATTTTACCCCCGTGGGATATATATTCTACCCACACACATTTGGAACTCTCCTGGGGTTCCCTCACACATATTATTCCCTCGTTTAGTGGATATTTTCACAAAAAAGTGAAATTTTCAAAAATCCAGAAAATTGGCTGAAAACGACTAAATATCAAGGACTCATTGGGCGAATTGCTCTGGAACTGAAATAGGAACGCTCACAGACATTTCCCCTTTCTGAAATTCTGATAAACGCCGGAAAAATGACTAAGTCCAAAAAAAATTTTTTTTCAACTTTTTTCAATTTTACCCCCGTGGGTTATATATTCTACCCACACACATTTGGAACTCTCCTGGGGTTCCCTCACACATATTATTCCCTCGTTTAGTGGATATTTTCACAAAAAAGTGAAATTTTCAAAAATCCAGAAAATTGGCTGAAAACGACTAAATATCAAGGACTCATTGGGCGAATTGCTCTGGAACTGAAATTGGAACGCTCACTGACATTTTCCCTATCTGAAAGTCTGATAAACGCCGGAAAAATGACTAAGTCCAAAAAAAAATTTTTTTAAACTTTTTTCAATTTTACCCCCGTGGGATATATATTCTACCCACACACATTTGGAACTCTCATGGGGTACCCTCACACATATTATTCCCTCGTTTAGTGGATATTTTCACAAAAAAGTGAAATTTTCAAAAATCCAGAAAATTGGCTGAAAACGACTAAATATCAAGGACTCATTGGGCGAATTGCTCTGGAACTGAAATCGGAACGCTCACTGACATTTCCCCTATCTGAAAGTCTGATAAACGCCGGAAAAATGACTAAGTCCAAAAAAAAATTTGTTCAACTTTTTTCAATTTTACCCCCGTGGGATATATATTCTACCCACACACATTTGGAACTCTCCTGGGGTACCCTCACACATATTATTCCCTCGTTTAGTGGATATTTTCACAAAAAAGTGAAATTTTCAAAAATCCAGAAAATTGGCTGAAAACGACTAAATATCAAGGACTCATTGGGCGAATCGCTCTCGAACTGAAATTGGAATGCTCACTGACATTTTCCCTATCTGAAAGTCTGATAAACGCCGGAAAAATGACTAAGTCCAAAAAAAAAAATTTTTCAACTTTTTTCAATTTTACCCCCGTGGGATATATATTCTACCCACACACATTTGGAACTCTCCTGGGGTACCCTCACACATATTATTCCCTCATTTAGTGGATATTTTCACAAAAAAGTGAAATTTTCAAAAATCCAGAAAATTGGCTGAAAACGACTAAATATCAAGGACTCATTGGGCGAATCGCTCTGGAACTGAAATTGGAACGCTCACTGACATTTTCCCTATCTGAAAGTCTGATAAACGCCGGAAAAATGACTAAGTCCAAAAAAAAAATTTTTAAAACTTTTTTCAATTTTACCCCCGTGGGATATATATTTTACCCACACACATTTGGATCTCTCCTGGGGTACCCTCACATATATTATTCCCTCATTTAGTGGATATTTTCGCAAAAAAGAGAAATTTTCAAAAATCCAGAAAATTGGCTGAAAACGACTAAATATCAAGGACTCATTGGGCGAATCGCTCTGGAACTGAAATTGGAATGCTCACTGACATTTTCCCTATCTGAAAGTCTGATAAACGCCGGAAAAATGTCTAAGTCCAAAAAAAATTTTTTTTCAACTTTTTTCAATTTTACCCCCGTGGGTTATATATTCTACCCACACACATTTGGAACTCTCCTGGGGTTCCCTCACACATATTATTCCCTCGTTTAGTGGATATTTTCACAAAAAAGTGAAATTTTCAAAAATCCAGAAAATTGGCTGAAAATGACTAAATATCAAGGACTCATTGGGCGAATTGCTCTGGAACTGAAATTGGAACGCTCACTGACATTTTCCCTATCTGAAAGTCTGATAAACGCCGGAAAAATGACTAAGTCCAAAAAAAAATTTTTTTAAACTTTTTTCAATTTTACCCCCGTGGGATATATATTCTACCCACACACATTTGGAACTCTCCTGGGGTACCCTCACACATATTATTCCCTCGTTTAGTGGATATTTTCACAAAAAAGTGAAATTTTCAAAAATCCAGAAAATTGGCTGAAAACGACTAAATATCAAGGACTCATTGGGCGAATTGCTCTGGAACTGAAATCGGAACGCTCACTGACATTTCCCCTATCTGAAAGTCTGATAAACGCCGGAAAAATGACTAAGTCCAAAAAAAAATTTGTTCAACTTTTTTCAATTTTACCCCCGTGGGATATATATTCTACCCACACACATTTGGAACTCTCCTGGGGTACCCTCACACATATTATTCCCTCGTTTAGTGGATATTTTCACAAAAAAGTGAAATTTTCAAAAATCCAGAAGATTGGCTGAAAACGACTAAATATCAAGGACTCATTGGGCGAATCGCTCTCGAACTGAAATTGGAATGCTCACTGACATTTTCCCTATCTGAAAGTCTGATAAACGCCGGAAAAATGACTAAGTCCAAAAAAAAAAATTTTTCAACTTTTTTCAATTTTACCCCCGTGGGATATATATTTTACCCACACACATTTGGATCTCTCCTGGGGTACCCTCACATATATTATTCCCTCATTTAGTGGATATTTTCGCAAAAAAGTGAAATTTTCAAAAATCCAGAAAATTGGCTGAAAACGACTAAATATCAAGGACTCATTGGGCGAATCGCTCTGGAACTGAAATTGGAACGCTCTCTGACATTTTCCCTATCTGAAAGTCTGATAAAGGCCGGAAAAATGACTAAGTCCAAAAAAAAAATTTTTTAAACTTTTTTCAATTTTACCCCCGTGGGATATATATTCTACCCACACACATTTGGAACTCTCCTGGGGTACCCTCACACATATTATTCCCTCGTTTAGTGGATATTTTCACAAAAAAGTGAAATTTTCAAAAATCCAGAAAATTGGCTGAAAACGACTAAATATCAAGGACTCATTGGGCGAATTGCTCTGGAACTGAAATCGGAACGCTCACTGACATTTCCCCTATCTGAAAGTCTGATAAACGCCGGAAAAATGACTAAGTCCAAAAAAAAATTTGTTCAACTTTTTTCAATTTTACCCCCGTGGGATATATATTCTACCCACACACATTTGGAACTCTCCTGGGGTACCCTCACACATATTATTCCCTCGTTTAGTGGATATTTTCACAAAAAAGTGAAATTTTCAAAAATCCAGAAGATTGGCTGAAAACGACTAAATATCAAGGACTCATTGGGCGAATCGCTCTCGAACTGAAATTGGAATGCTCACTGACATTTTCCCTATCTGAAAGTCTGATAAACGCCGGAAAAATGACTAAGTCCAAAAAAAAAAATTTTTCAACTTTTTTCAATTTTACCCCCGTGGGATATATATTTTACCCACACACATTTGGATCTCTCCTGGGGTACCCTCACATATATTATTCCCTCATTTAGTGGATATTTTCGCAAAAAAGTGAAATTTTCAAAAATCCAGAAAATTGGCTGAAAACGACTAAATATCAAGGACTCATTGGGCGAATCGCTCTGGAACTGAAATTGGAACGCTCTCTGACATTTTCCCTATCTGAAAGTCTGATAAAGGCCGGAAAAATGACTAAGTCCAAAAAAAAAATTTTTTAAAACTTTTTTCAATTTTACCCCCGTGGGATATATATTCTACCCACACACATTTGGAACTCCCCTGGGGTACCCTCACACATATTATTCCCTCATTTAGTGGATATATTCACAAAAAAGTGAAATTTTCAAAAATCCAGAAAATTGGCTGAAAACGACTAAATATCAAGGACTCATTGGGCGAATCGCTCTGGAACTGAAATCGGAACGCTCACTGACATTTCCCCTACCTGAAAGTCTGATAAACGCCGGAAAAATGACTAAGTCCAAAAAGAATTTTTTTTCAACTTTTTTCAATTTTACCCCCGTGGGATATATATTCTACCCACACACATTTGGAACTCTCCTGGGGTACCCTCACACATATTATTCCCTCGTTTAGTGGATATTTTCACAAAAAAGTGAAATTTTCAAAAATCCAGAAAATTGGCTGAAAACGACTAAATATCAAGGACTCATTGGGCGAATCGCTCTCGAACTGAAATTGGAATGCTCACTGACATTTTCCCTATCTGAAAGTCTGATAAACGCCGGAAAAATGACTAAGTCCAAAAAAAAAAATTTTTCAACTTTTTTCAATTTTACCCCCGTGGGATATATATTCTACCCACACACATTTGGAACTCTCCTGGGGTACCCTCACACATATTATTCCCTCATTTAGTGGATATTTTCACAAAAAAGTGAAATTTTCAAAAATCCAGAAAATTGGCTGAAAACGACTAAATATCAAGGACTCATTGGGCGAATCGCTCTGGAACTGAAATTGGAACGCTCACTGACATTTTCCCTATCTGAAAGTCTGATAAACGCCGGAAAAATGACTAAGTCCAAAAAAAAAATTTTTAAAACTTTTTTCAATTTTACCCCCGTGGGATATATATTTTACCCACACACATTTGGATCTCTCCTGGGGTACCCTCACATATATTATTCCCTCATTTAGTGGATATTTTCGCAAAAAAGAGAAATTTTCAAAAATCCAGAAAATTGGCTGAAAACGACTAAATATCAAGGACTCATTGGGCGAATCGCTCTGGAACTGAAATTGGAATGCTCACTGACATTTTCCCTATCTGAAAGTCTGATAAACGCCGGAAAAATGTCTAAGTCCAAAAAAAATTTTTTTTCAACTTTTTTCAATTTTACCCCCGTGGGTTATATATTCTACCCACACACATTTGGAACTCTCCTGGGGTTCCCTCACACATATTATTCCCTCGTTTAGTGGATATTTTCACAAAAAAGTGAAATTTTCAAAAATCCAGAAAATTGGCTGAAAATGACTAAATATCAAGGACTCATTGGGCGAATTGCTCTGGAACTGAAATTGGAACGCTCACTGACATTTTCCCTATCTGAAAGTCTGATAAACGCCGGAAAAATGACTAAGTCCAAAAAAAAATTTTTTTAAACTTTTTTCAATTTTACCCCCGTGGGATATATATTCTACCCACACACATTTGGAACTCTCCTGGGGTACCCTCACACATATTATTCCCTCGTTTAGTGGATATTTTCACAAAAAAGTGAAATTTTCAAAAATCCAGAAAATTGGCTGAAAACGACTAAATATCAAGGACTCATTGGGCGAATTGCTCTGGAACTGAAATCGGAACGCTCACTGACATTTCCCCTATCTGAAAGTCTGATAAACGCCGGAAAAATGACTAAGTCCAAAAAAAAATTTGTTCAACTTTTTTCAATTTTACCCCCGTGGGATATATATTCTACCCACACACATTTGGAACTCTCCTGGGGTACCCTCACACATATTATTCCCTCGTTTAGTGGATATTTTCACAAAAAAGTGAAATTTTCAAAAATCCAGAAGATTGGCTGAAAACGACTAAATATCAAGGACTCATTGGGCGAATCGCTCTCGAACTGAAATTGGAATGCTCACTGACATTTTCCCTATCTGAAAGTCTGATAAACGCCGGAAAAATGACTAAGTCCAAAAAAAAAAATTTTTCAACTTTTTTCAATTTTACCCCCGTGGGATATATATTTTACCCACACACATTTGGATCTCTCCTGGGGTACCCTCACATATATTATTCCCTCATTTAGTGGATATTTTCGCAAAAAAGTGAAATTTTCAAAAATCCAGAAAATTGGCTGAAAACGACTAAATATCAAGGACTCATTGGGCGAATCGCTCTGGAACTGAAATTGGAACGCTCTCTGACATTTTCCCTATCTGAAAGTCTGATAAAGGCCGGAAAAATGACTAAGTCCAAAAAAAAAATTTTTTAAACTTTTTTCAATTTTACCCCCGTGGGATATATATTCTACCCACACACATTTGGAACTCTCCTGGGGTACCCTCACACATATTATTCCCTCGTTTAGTGGATATTTTCACAAAAAAGTGAAATTTTCAAAAATCCAGAAAATTGGCTGAAAACGACTAAATATCAAGGACTCATTGGGCGAATTGCTCTGGAACTGAAATCGGAACGCTCACTGACATTTCCCCTATCTGAAAGTCTGATAAACGCCGGAAAAATGACTAAGTCCAAAAAAAAATTTGTTCAACTTTTTTCAATTTTACCCCCGTGGGATATATATTCTACCCACACACATTTGGAACTCTCCTGGGGTACCCTCACACATATTATTCCCTCGTTTAGTGGATATTTTCACAAAAAAGTGAAATTTTCAAAAATCCAGAAGATTGGCTGAAAACGACTAAATATCAAGGACTCATTGGGCGAATCGCTCTCGAACTGAAATTGGAATGCTCACTGACATTTTCCCTATCTGAAAGTCTGATAAACGCCGGAAAAATGACTAAGTCCAAAAAAAAAAATTTTTCAACTTTTTTCAATTTTACCCCCGTGGGATATATATTTTACCCACACACATTTGGATCTCTCCTGGGGTACCCTCACATATATTATTCCCTCATTTAGTGGATATTTTCGCAAAAAAGTGAAATTTTCAAAAATCCAGAAAATTGGCTGAAAACGACTAAATATCAAGGACTCATTGGGCGAATCGCTCTGGAACTGAAATTGGAACGCTCTCTGACATTTTCCCTATCTGAAAGTCTGATAAAGGCCGGAAAAATGACTAAGTCCAAAAAAAAAATTTTTTAAAACTTTTTTCAATTTTACCCCCGTGGGATATATATTCTACCCACACACATTTGGAACTCCCCTGGGGTACCCTCACACATATTATTCCCTCATTTAGTGGATATATTCACAAAAAAGTGAAATTTTCAAAAATCCAGAAAATTGGCTGAAAACGACTAAATATCAAGGACTCATTGGGCGAATCGCTCTGGAACTGAAATCGGAACGCTCACTGACATTTCCCCTACCTGAAAGTCTGATAAACGCCGGAAAAATGACTAAGTCCAAAAAGAATTTTTTTTCAACTTTTTTCAATTTTACCCCCGTGGGATATATATTTTACCCACACACATTTGGATCTCTCCTGGGGTACCCTCACATATATTATTCCCTCATTTAGTGGATATTTTCGCAAAAAAGAGAAATTTTCAAAAATCCAGAAAATTGGCTGAAAACGACTAAATATCAAGGACTCATTGGGCGAATCGCTCTGGAACTGAAATTGGAATGCTCACTGACATTTTCCCTATCTGAAAGTCTGATAAACGCCGGAAAAATGTCTAAGTCCAAAAAAAAATTTTTTAAAACTTTTTTCAATTTTACCCCCGTGGGATATATATTCTACCCACACACATTTGGAACTCTCCTGGGGTACCCTCACACATATTATTCCCTCATTTAGTGGATATTTTCACAAAAAAGTGAAATTTTCAAAAAATCCAGAAAATTGGCTGAAAACGACTAAATATCAAAGACTCATTGGGCGAATCGCTCTGGAACTGAAATCGGAACGCTCACTGACATTTCCCCTACCTGAAAGTCTGATAAACGCCGGAAAAATGACTAAGTCCAAACAAAATTTTTTTTCAACTTTTTTCAATTTTACCCCCGTGGGATATATATTCTACCCAAACACATTTAGAACTCTCCTGGGGTACCCTCACACATATTATTCCCTCGTTTAGTGGATATTTTCACAAAAAAGTGAAATTTTCAAAAATCCAGAAAATTGGCTGAAAACGACTAAATATCAAGGACTCATTGGGCGAATTGCTCTGGAACTGAAATCGGAACGCTCACTGACATTTCCCCTATCTGAAAGTCTGATAAACGCCGGAAAAATGACTAAGTCCAAAAAAAAAAATTTTTCAACTTTTTTCAATTTTACCCCCGTGGGATATATATTTTACCCACACACATTTGGATCTCTCCTGGGGTACCCTCACATATATTATTCCCTCATTTAGTGGATATTTTCGCAAAAAAGTGAAATTTTCAAAAATCCAGAAAATTGGCTGAAAACGACTAAATATCAAGGACTCATTGGGCGAATCGCTCTGGAACTGAAATTGGAACGCTCACTGACATTTTCCCTATCTGAAAGTCTGATAAACGCCGGAAAAATGACTAAGTCCAAAAAAAAAATTTTTAAAACTTTTTTCAATTTTACCCCCGTGGGATATATATTCTACCCACACACATTTGGAACTCTCCTGGGGTACCCTCACACATATTATTCCCTCATTTAGTGGATATTTTCACAAAAAAGTGAAATTTTCAAAAATCCAGAAAATTGGCTGAAAACGACTAAATATCAAGGACTCATTCGGCGAATCGCTCTGGAACTGAAATCGGAATGCTCACTGACATTTCCCCTATCTGAAAGTCTGATAAAGGCCGGAAAAATGACTAAGTCCAAAAAAAATTTTTTTTCAACTTTTTTCAATTTTACCCCCGTGGGATATATATTCTACCCACACACATTTGGAACTCTCCTGGGGTTCCCTCACACATATTATTCCCTCGTTTAGTGGATATTTTCACAAAAAAGTGAAATTTTCAAAAATCCAGAAAATTGGCTGAAAACGACTAAATATCAAGGACTCATTGGGCGAATTGCTCTGGAACTGAAATCGGAACGCTCACTGACATTTCCCCTATCTGAAAGTCTGATAAATGCCGGAAAAATGACTAAGTCCAAAAAAAAAAATTTTTCAACTTTTTTCAATTTTACCCCCGTGGGATATATATTTTACCCACACACATTTGGATCTCTCCTGGGGTACCCTCACATATATTATTCCCTCATTTAGTGGATATTTTCGCAAAAAAGTGAAATTTTCAAAAATCCAGAAAATTGGCTGAAAACGACTAAATATCAAGGACTCATTGGGCGAATCGCTCTGGAACTGAAATTGGAACGCTCACTGACATTTTCCCTATCTGAAAGTCTGATAAACGCCGGAAAAATGACTAAGTCCAAAAAAAAAATTTTTAAGACTTTTTTCAATTTTACCCCCGTGGGATATATATTCTACCCACACACATTTGGAACTCTCCTGGGGTACCCTCACACATATTATTCCCTCATTTAGTGGATATTTTCACAAAAAAGTGAAATTTTCAAAAATCCAGAAAATTGGCTGTAAACGACTAAATATCAAGGACTCATTGGGCGAATCGCTCTGGAACTGAAATCGGAATGCTCACTGACATTTCCCCTATCTGAAAGTCTGATAAAGGCCGGAAAAATGACTAAGTCCAAAAAAAAAATTTTTTAAAACTTTTTTCAATTTTACCCCCGTGGGATATATATTCTACCCACACACATTTGGAACTCTCCTGGGGTACCCTCACACATATTATTCCCTCGTTTAGTGGATATTTTCACAAAAAAGTGAAATTTTCAAAAATCCAGAAAATTGGCTGAAAACGACTAAATATCAAGGACTCATTGGGCGAATTGCTCTGGAACTGAAATCGGAACGCTCACTGACATTTCCCCTATCTGAAAGTCTGATAAACGCCGGAAAAATGACTAAGTCCAAAAAAAAATTTGTTCAACTTTTTTCAATTTTACCCCCGTGGGATATATATTCTACCCACACACATTTGGAACTCTCCTGGGGTACCCTCACACATATTATTCCCTCATTTAGTGGATATATTCACAAAAAAGTGAAATTTTCAAAAATCCAGAAAATTGGCTGAAAACGACTAAATATCAAGGACTCATTGGGCGAATCGCTCTGGAACTGAAATCGGAACGCTCACTGACATTTCCCCTACCTGAAAGTCTGATAAACGCCGGAAAAATGACTAAGTCCAAAAAGAATTTTTTTTCAACTTTTTTCAATTTTACCCCCGTGGGATATATATTTTACCCACACACATTTGGATCTCTCCTGGGGTACCCTCACATATATTATTCCCTCATTTAGTGGATATTTTCGCAAAAAAGAGAAATTTTCAAAAATCCAGAAAATTGGCTGAAAACGACTAAATATCAAGGACTCCTTGGGCGAATCGCTCTGGAACTGAAATTGGAATGCTCACTGACATTTTCCCTATCTGAAAGTCTGATAAACGCCGGAAAAATGTCTAAGTCCAAAAAAAAATTTTTTAAAACTTTTTTCAATTTTACCCCCGTGGGATATATATTCTACCCACACACATTTGGAACTCTCCTGGGGTACCCTCACACATATTATTCCCTCATTTAGTGGATATTTTCACAAAAAAGTGAAATTTTCAAAAAATCCAGAAAATTGGCTGAAAACGACTAAATATCAAGGACTCATTGGGCGAATCGCTCTGGAACTGAAATCGGAACGCTCACTGACATTTCCCCTACCTGAAAGTCTGATAAACGCCGGAAAAATGACTAAGTCCAAACAAAATTTTTTTTCAACTTTTTTCAATTTTACCCCCGTGGGATATATATTCTACCCACACACATTTGGAACTCTCCTGGGGTACCCTCACACATATTATTCCCTCATTTAGTGGATATTTTCACAAAAAAGTGAAATTTTCAAAAATCCAGAAAATTGGCTGAAAACGACTAAATATCAAGGACTCATTCGGCGAATCGCTCTGGAACTGAAATCGGAATGCTCACTGACATTTCCCCTATCTGAAAGTCTGATAAAGGCCGGAAAAATGACTAAGTCCAAAAAAAATTTTTTTTCAACTTTTTTCAATTTTACCCCCGTGGGATATATATTCTACCCACACACATTTGGAACTCTCCTGGGGTTCCCTCACACATATTATTCCCTCGTTTAGTGGATATTTTCACAAAAAAGTGAAATTTTCAAAAATCCAGAAAATTGGCTGAAAACGACTAAATATCAAGGACTCATTGGGCGAATTGCTCTGGAACTGAAATCGGAACGCTCACTGACATTTCCCCTATCTGAAAGTCTGATAAATGCCGGAAAAATGACTAAGTCCAAAAAAAAAAATTTTTCAACTTTTTTCAATTTTACCCCCGTGGGATATATATTTTACCCACACACATTTGGATCTCTCCTGGGGTACCCTCACATATATTATTCCCTCATTTAGTGGATATTTTTGCAAAAAAGTGAAATTTTCAAAAATCCAGAAAATTGGCTGAAAACGACTAAATATCAAGGACTCATTGGGCGAATCGCTCTGGAACTGAAATTGGAACGCTCACTGACATTTTCCCTATCTGAAAGTCTGATAAACGCCGGAAAAATGACTAAGTCCAAAAAAAAAATTTTTAAGACTTTTTTCAATTTTACCCCCGTGGGATATATATTCTACCCACACACATTTGGAACTCTCCTGGGGTACCCTCACACATATTATTCCCTCATTTAGTGGATATTTTCACAAAAAAGTGAAATTTTCAAAAATCCAGAAAATTGGCTGTAAACGACTAAATATCAAGGACTCATTGGGCGAATCGCTCTGGAACTGAAATCGGAATGCTCACTGACATTTCCCCTATCTGAAAGTCTGATAAAGGCCGGAAAAATGACTAAGTCCAAAAAAAAAATTTTTTAAAACTTTTTTCAATTTTACCCCCGTGGGATATATATTCTACCCACACACATTTGGAACTCCCCTGGGGTACCCTCACACATATTATTCCCTCATTTAGTGGATATATTCACAAAAAAGTGAAATTTTCAAAAATCCAGAAAATTGGCTGAAAACGACTAAATATCAAGGACTCATTGGGCGAATCGCTCTGGAACTGAAATCGGAACGCTCACTGACATTTCCCCTACCTGAAAGTCTGATAAACGCCGGAAAAATGACTAAGTCCAAAAAAAATTTTTTTTCAACTTTTTTCAATTTTACCCCCGTGGGATATATATTTTACCCACACACATTTGGATCTCTCCTGGGGTACCCTCACATATATTATTCCCTCATTTAGTGGATATTTTCGCAAAAAAGAGAAATTTTCAAAAATCCAGAAAATTGGCTGAAAACGACTAAATATCAAGGACTCATTGGGCGAATCGCTCTGGAACTGAAATTGGAATGCTCACTGACATTTTCCCTATCTGAAAGTCTGATAAACGCCGGAAAAATGTCTAAGTCCAAAAAAAAAATTTTTAAAACTTTTTTCAATTTTACCCCCGTGGGATATATATTCTACCCACACACATTTGGAACTCTCCTGGGGTACCCTCACACATATTATTCCCTCATTTAGTGGATATTTTCACAAAAAAGTGAAATTTTCAAAAATCCAGAAAATTGGCTGAAAACGACTAAATATCAAGGACTCATTCGGCGAATCGCTCTGGAACTGAAATCGGAATGCTCACTGACATTTCCCCTATCTGAAAGTCTGATAAAGGCCGGAAAAATGACTAAGTCCAAAAAAAATTTTTTTTCAACTTTTTTCAATTTTACCCCCGTGGGATATATATTCTACCCACACACATTTGGAACTCTCCTGGGGTTCCCTCACACATATTATTCCCTCGTTTAGTGGATATTTTCACAAAAAAGTGAAATTTTCAAAAATCCAGAAAATTGGCTGAAAACGACTAAATATCAAGGACTCATTGGGCGAATTGCTCTGGAACTGAAATCGGAACGCTCACTGACATTTCCCCTTTCTGAAAGTCTGATAAACGCCAGAAAAATGACTGAGTCCAAAAAAAAATTTTTTTCAACTTTTTTCAATTTTACCCCCGTGGGATATATATTCTACCCACACACATTTGGAACTCTCCTGGGGTACCCTCACACATATTATTCCCTCATTTAGTGGATATTTCCACAAAAAAGTGAAATTTTCAAAAATCCAGAAAATTGGCTGAAAACGACTAAATATCAAGGACTCATTGGGCGAATCGCTCTCGAACTGAAATTGGAATGCTCACTGACATTTTCCCTATCTGAAAGTCTGATAAACGCCGGAAAAATGACTAAGTCCAAAAAAAATTTTTTTTAAACTTTTTTCAATTTTACCCCCGTGGGATATATATTCTACCCACACACATTTGGAACTCTCCTGGGGTACCCTCACACATATTATTCCCTCATTTAGTGGATATTTTCACAAAAAAGTGAAATTTTCAAAAATACAGAAAATTGGCTGAAAACGACTAAATATCAAGGACTCATTGGGCGAATTGCTCTGGAACTGAAATCGGAACGCTCACTGACATTTCCCCTTTCTGTAAGTCTGATAAACGCCAGAAAAATGACTGAGTCCAAAAAAAAATTTTTTTCAACTTTTTTCAATTTTACCCCCGTGGGATATATATTCTACCCACACACATTTGGAACTCTCCTGGGGTACCCTCACACATATTATTCCCTCATTTAGTAGATATTTTCACAAAAAAGTGAAATTTTCAAAAATCCAGAAAATTGGCTGAAAACGACTAAATATCAAGGACTCATTGGGCGAATTGCTCTGGTACTGAAATCGGAATGCTCACTGACATTGCCCCTCTCTGAAAGTCTGATAACGCCGGAAAAATGACTAAGTCCAAAAAAATTTTTTTTAAACTTTTTTCAATTTTACCCCCGTGGGATATATATTCTACCCACACACATTTGGAACTCTCCTGGGGTACCCTCACACATATTATTCCCTCATTTAGTGGATATTTTCACAAAAAAGTGAAATTTTCAAAAATACAGAAAATTGGCTGAAAACGACTAAATATCAAGGACTCATTGGGCGAATTGCTCTGGAACTGAAATCGGAACGCTCACTGACATTTCCCCTTTCTGTAAGTCTGATAAACGCCAGAAAAATGACTGAGTCCAAAAAAATTTTTTTTTCAACTTTTTTCAATTTTACCCCCGTGGGATATATATTCTACCCACACACATTTGGAACTCTCCTGGGGTTCCCTCACAAATATTATTCCCTCGTTTAGTGGATATTTTCACAAAAAAGTGAAATTTTCAAAAATCCAGAAAATTGGCTGAAAACGACTAAATATCAAGGACTCATTGGGCGAATTGCTCTGGAACTGAAATCGGAACGCTCACTGACATTTCCCCTTTCTGAAAGTCTGATAAACGCCTAAAAAATGACTAAGTCCAAAAAATTTTTTTTTTCAACTTTTTTCAATTTTACCCCCGTGGGATATATATTCTACCCACACACATTTGGAACTCTCCTGGGGTACCCTCACACATATTATTCCCTCATTTAGTAGATCTTTTCACAAAAAAGTGAAATTTTCAAAAATCCAGAAAAATGGCTGAAAACGACTAAATATCAAGGACTCATTGGGCAAATTGCTCTGGAACTGAAATCGGAATGCTCACTGACATTGCCCCTATCTGAAAGTCTGATAAACGCCAGAAAAATGACTAAGTCCAAAAAAAATTTTTTTTCAACTTTTTTCAATTTTACCCCCGTGGGATATATATTCTACCCACACACATTTGGAACTCTCCTGGGGTTCCCTCACACATATTATTCCCTCATTTAGTGGATATTTTCACAAAAAAGTGAAATTTTCAAAAATCCAGAAAATTGGCTGAAAACGACTAAATATCAAGGGCTCATTGGGCGAATCGTTCTGGAACTGAAATTGGAACGCTCACTGACATTTTCCCTATCTGAAAGTCTGATAAACGCCGGAAAAATGACTAAGTCCAAAAAAAAATTTTTTTAAACTTTTTTCAATTTTACCCCCGTGGGATATATATTCTACCCACACACATTTGGAACTCTCCTGGGGTACCCTCACACATATTATTCCCTCATTTAGTAGATATTTTCACAAAAAAGTGAAATTTTCAAAAATCCAGAAAAATGGCTGAAAACGACTAAATATCAAGGACTCATTGGGCGATTTGCTCTGGAACTGAAATCGGAACGCTCACTGACATTGCCCCTATCTGAAAGTCTGATAAACGCCGGAAAAATGACTAAGTCCAAAAAAATTTTTTTTTAAACTTTTTTCAATTTTACCCCTGTGGGATATATATTCTACCCACACACATTTGGAACTCTCCTGGGGTTCCCTCACACATATTATTCCCTCGTTTAGTGGATATTTTCACAAAAAAGTGAAATTTTCAAAAATCCAGAAAATTGGCTGAAAACGACTAAATATCAAGGACTCATTGGGCGAATTGCTCTGGAACTGAAATCGGAACGCTCACTGACATTTCCCCTTTCTGAAAGTCTGATAAACGCCGGAAAAATGACTAAGTCCAAAAAAAATTTTTTTTCAACTTTTTTCAATTTTACCCCCGTGGGATATATATCCTACCCACACACATTTGGAACTCTCCTGGGGAACCCTCACACATATTATTCCCTCATTTAGTAGATATTTTCACAAAAAAGTGAAATTTTCAAAAATCCAGAAAAATGGCTGAAAACGACTAAATATCAAGGACTCATTGGGCAAATTGCTCTGGAACTGAAATCGGAATGCTCACTGACATTGCCCCTATCTGAAAGTCTGATAAACGCCAGAAAAATGACTAAGTCCAAAAAAAATTTTTTTTCAACTTTTTTCAATTTTACCCCCGTGGGATATATATTCTACCCACACACATTTGGAACTCTCCTGGGGTTCCCTCACACATATTATTCCCTCATTTAGTGGATATTTTCACAAAAAAGTGAAATTTTCAAAAATCCAGAAAATTGGCTGAAAACGACTAAATATCAAGGGCTCATTGGGCGAATCGTTCTGGAACTGAAATTGGAACGCTCACTGACATTTTCCCTATCTGAAAGTCTGATAAACGCCGGAAAAATGACTAAGTCCAAAAAAAAATTTTTTTAAACTTTTTTCAATTTTACCCCCGTGGGATATATATTCTACCCACACACATTTGGAACTCTCCTGGGGTACCCTCACACATATTATTCCCTCATTTAGTAGATATTTTCACAAAAAAGTGAAATTTTCAAAAATCCAGAAAAATGGCTGAAAACGACTAAATATCAAGGACTCATTGGGCGAATTGCTCTGGAACTGAAATCGGAACGCTCACTGACATTGCCCCTATCTGAAAGTCTGATAAACGCCGGAAAAATGACTAAGTCCAAAAAAATTTTTTTTTAAACTTTTTTCAATTTTACCCCTGTGGGATATATATTCTACCCACACACATTTGGAACTCTCCTGGGGTTCCCTCACACATATTATTCCCTCGTTTAGTGGATATTTTCACAAAAAAGTGAAATTTTCAAAAATCCAGAAAATTGGCTGAAAACGACTAAATATCAAGGGCTCATTGGGCGAATCGCTCTGGAACTGAAATTGGAACGCTCACTGACATTTTCCCTATCTGAAAGTCTGATAAACGCCGGAAAAATGACTAAGTCCAAAAAATTTTTTTTTTCAACTTTTTTCAATTTTACCCCCGTGGGATATATATTCTACCCACACACATTTGGAACTCTCCTGGGGTACCCTCACACATATTATTCCCTCATTTAGTAGATCTTTTCACAAAAAAGTGAAATTTTCAAAAATCCAGAAAAATGGCTGAAAACGACTAAATATCAAGGACTCATTGGGCAAATTGCTCTGGAACTGAAATCGGAATGCTCACTGACATTGCCCCTATCTGAAAGTCTGATAAACGCCAGAAAAATGACTAAGTCCAAAAAAATTTTTTTTTCAACTTTTTTCAATTTTACCCCCGTGGGATATATATTCTACCCACACACATTTGGAACTCTCCTGGGGTTCCCTCACACATATTATTCCCTCATTTAGTGGATATTTTCACAAAAAAGTGAAATTTTCAAAAATCCAGAAAATTGGCTGAAAACGACTAAATATCAAGGGCTCATTGGGCGAATCGTTCTGGAACTGAAATTGGAACGCTCACTGACATTTTCCCTATCTGAAAGTCTGATAAACGCCGGAAAAATGACTAAGTCCAAAAAAAAATTTTTTTTAACTTTTTTCAATTTTACCCCCGTGGGATATATATTCTACCCACACACATTTGGAACTCTCCTGGGGTACCCTCACACATATTATTCCCTCATTTAGTAGATATTTTCACAAAAAAGTGAAATTTTCAAAAATCCAGAAAAATGGCTGAAAACGACTAAATATCAAGGACTCATTGGGCGAATTGCTCTGGAACTGAAATCGGAACGCTCACTGACATTGCCCCTATCTGAAAGTCTGATAAACGCCGGAAAAATGACTAAGTCCAAAAAAATTTTTTTTTAAACTTTTTTCAATTTTACCCCTGTGGGATATATATTCTACCCACACACATTTGGAACTCTCCTGGGGTTCCCTCACACATATTATTCCCTCGTTTAGTGGATATTTTCACAAAAAAGTGAAATTTTCAAAAATCCAGAAAATTGGCTGAAAACGACTAAATATCAAGGACTCATTGGGCGAATTGCTCTGGAACTGAAATCGGAACACTCACTGACATTTCCCCTTTCTGAATGTCTGATAAACGCCGGAAAAATGACTAAGTCCAAAAAAAATTTTTTTTCAACTTTTTTCAATTTTACCCCCGTGGGATATATATTCTACCCACACACATTTGGAACTCTCCTGGGGTACCCTCACACATATTATTCCCTCATTTAGTAGATATTTTCACAAAAAAGTGAAATTTTCAAAAATCCAGAAAAATGGCTGAAAACGACTAAATATCAAGGACTCATTGGGCGAATTGCTCTGGAACTGAAATCGGAACGCTCACTGACATTGCCCCTATCTGAAAGTCTGATAAACGCCGGAAAAATGACTAAGTCCAAAAAAATTTTTTTTTAAACTTTTTTCAATTTTACCCCCGTGGGATATATATTCTACCCACACACATTTGGAACTCTCCTGGGGTTCCCTCACACATATTATTCCCTCGTTTAGTGGATATTTTCACAAAAAAGTGAAATTTTCAAAAATCCAGAAAATTGGCTGAAAACGACTAAATATCAAGGACTCATTGGGCGAATCGCTCTCGAACTGAAATTGGAATGCTCACTGACATTTTCCCTATCTGAAAGTCTGATAAACGCCGGAAAAATGACTAAGTCCAAAAAAAATTTTTTTTAAACTTTTTTCAATTTTACCCCCGTGGGATATATATTCTACCCACACACATTTGGAACTCTCCTGGGGTACCCTCACACATATTATTCCCTCATTTAGTGGATATTTTCACAAAAAAGTGAAATTTTCAAAAATACAGAAAATTGGCTGAAAACGACTAAATATCAAGGACTCATTGGGCGAATTGCTCTGGAACTGAAATCGGAATGCTCACTGACATTTCCCCTTTCTGTAAGTCTGATAAACGCCAGAAAAATGACTGAGTCCAAAAAAAAATTTTTTTCAACTTTTTTCAATTTTACCCCCGTGGGATATATATTCTACCCACACACATTTGGAACTCTCCTGGGGTACCCTCACACATATTATTCCCTCATTTAGTGGATATTTTCACAAAAAAGTGAAATTTTCAAAAATCCAGAAAATTGGCTGAAAACGACTAAATATCAAGGACTCATTGGGTGAATCGCTCTGGAACTGAAATTGGAACGCTCACTGACATTTTCCGTATCTGAAAGTCTGATAAACGCCGGAAAAATGACTAAGTCCAAAAAAAAATTTTTTTAAACTTTTTTCAATTTTACCCCCGTGGGATATATATTCTACCCACACACATTTGGAACTCTCCTGGGGTACCCTCACACATATTATTCCCTCATTTAGTAGATATTTTCACAAAAAAGTGAAATTTTCAAAAATCCAGAAAATTGGCTGAAAACGACTAAATATCAAGGACTCATTGGGCGAATTGCTCTGGTACTGAAATCGGAATGCTCACTGACATTGCCCCTCTCTGAAAGTCTGATAACGCCGGAAAAATGACTAAGTCCAAAAAAATTTTTTTTTCAACTTTTTTCAATTTTACCCCCGTGGGATATATATTCTACCCACACACATTTGGAACTCTCCTGGGGTTCCCTCACAAATATTATTCCCTCGTTTAGTGGATATTTTCACAAAAAAGTGAAATTTTCAAAAATCCAGAAAATTGGCTGAAAACGACTAAATATCAAGGACTCATTGGGCGAATTGCTCTGGAACTGAAATCGGAACGCTCACTGACATTTCAACTTTCTGAAAGTCTGATAAACGCCTAAAAAATGACTAAGTCCAAAAAATTTTTTTTTTCAACTTTTTTCAATTTTACCCCCGTGGGATATATATTCTACCCACACACATTTGGAACTCTCCTGGGGTACCCTCACACATATTATTCCCTCATTTAGTAGATCTTTTCACAAAAAAGTGAAATTTTCAAAAATCCAGAAAAATGGCTGAAAACGACTAAATATCAAGGACTCATTGGGCAAATTGCTCTGGAACTGAAATCGGAATGCTCACTGACATTGCCCCTATCTGAAAGTCTGATAAACGCCAGAAAAATGACTAAGTCCAAAAAAAATTTTTTTTCAACTTTTTTCAATTTTACCCCCGTGGGATATATATTCTACCCACACACATTTGGAACTCTCCTGGGGTTCCCTCACACATATTATTCCCTCATTTAGTGGATATTTTCACAAAAAAGTGAAATTTTCAAAAATCCAGAAAATTGGCTGAAAACGACTAAATATCAAGGGCTCATTGGGCGAATCGTTCTGGAACTGAAATTGGAACGCTCACTGACATTTTCCCTATCTGAAAGTCTGATAAACGCCGGAAAAATGACTAAGTCCAAAAAAAAATTTTTTTAAACTTTTTTCAATTTTACCCCCGTGGGATATATATTCTACCCACACACATTTGGAACTCTCCTGGGGTACCCTCACACATATTATTCCCTCATTTAGTAGATATTTTCACAAAAAAGTGAAATTTTCAAAAATCCAGAAAAATGGCTGAAAACGACTAAATATCAAGGACTCATTGGGCGAATTGCTCTGGAACTGAAATCGGAACGCTCACTGACATTGCCCCTATCTGAAAGTCTGATAAACGCCGGAAAAATGACTAAGTCCAAAAAAATTTTTTTTTAAACTTTTTTCAATTTTACCCCTGTGGGATATATATTCTACCCACACACATTTGGAACTCTCCTGGGGTTCCCTCACACATATTATTCCCTCGTTTAGTGGATATTTTCACAAAAAAGTGAAATTTTCAAAAATCCAGAAAATTGGCTGAAAACGACTAAATATCAAGGACTCATTGGGCGAATTGCTCTGGAACTGAAATCGGAACGCTCACTGACATTTCCCCTTTCTGAAAGTCTGATAAACGCCGGAAAAATGACTAAGTCCAAAAAAAATTTTTTTTCAACTTTTTTCAATTTTACCCCCGTGGGATATATATTCTACCCACACACATTTGGAACTCTCCTGGGGAACCCTCACACATATTATTCCCTCATTTAGTAGATATTTTCACAAAAAAGTGAAATTTTCAAAAATCCAGAAAAATGGCTGAAAACGACTAAATATCAAGGACTCATTGGGCAAATTGCTCTGGAACTGAAATCAGAATGCTCACTGACATTGCCCCTATCTGAAAGTCTGATAAACGCCAGAAAAATGACTAAGTCCAAAAAAAATTTTTTTTCAACTTTTTTCAATTTTACCCCCGTGGGATATATATTCTACCCACACACATTTGGAACTCTCCTGGGGTTCCCTCACACATATTATTCCCTCATTTAGTGGATATTTTCACAAAAAAGTAAAATTTTCAAAAATCCAGAAAATTGGCTGAAAACGACTAAATATCAAGGGCTCATTGGGCGAATCGTTCTGGAACTGAAATTGGAACGCTCACTGACATTTTCCCTATCTGAAAGTCTGATAAACGCCGGAAAAATGACTAAGTCCAAAAAAAAATTTTTTTAAACTTTTTTCAATTTTACCCCCGTGGGATATATATTCTACCCACACACATTTGGAACTCTCCTGGGGTACCCTCACACATATTATTCCCTCATTTAGTAGATATTTTCACAAAAAAGTGAAATTTTCAAAAATCCAGAAAAATGGCTGAAAACGACTAAATATCAAGGACTCATTGGGCGAATTGCTCTGGAACTGAAATCGGAACGCTCACTGACATTGCCCCTATCTGAAAGTCTGATAAACGCCGGAAAAATGACTAAGTCCAAAAAAATTTTTTTTTAAACTTTTTTCAATTTTACCCCTGTGGGATATATATTCTACCCACACACATTTGGAACTCTCCTGGGGTTCCCTCACACATATTATTCCCTCGTTTAGTGGATATTTTCACAAAAAAGTGAAATTTTCAAAAATCCAGAAAATTGGCTGAAAACGACTAAATATCAAGGGCTCATTGGGCGAATCGCTCTGGAACTGAAATTGGAACGCTCACTGACATTTTCCCTATCTGAAAGTCTGATAAACGCCGGAAAAATGACTAAGTCCAAAAAATTTTTTTTTTCAACTTTTTTCAATTTTACCCCCGTGGGATATATATTCTACCCACACACATTTGGAACTCTCCTGGGGTACCCTCACACATATTATTCCCTCATTTAGTAGATCTTTTCACAAAAAAGTGAAATTTTCAAAAATCCAGAAAAATGGCTGAAAACGACTAAATATCAAGGACTCATTGGGCAAATTGCTCTGGAACTGAAATCGGAATGCTCACTGACATTGCCCCTATCTGAAAGTCTGATAAACGCCAGAAAAATGACTAAGTCCAAAAAAATTTTTTTTTCAACTTTTTTCAATTTTACCCCCGTGGGATATATATTCTACCCACACACATTTGGAACTCTCCTGGGGTTCCCTCACACATATTATTCCCTCATTTAGTGGATATTTTCACAAAAAAGTGAAATTTTCAAAAATCCAGAAAATTGGCTGAAAACGACTAAATATCAAGGGCTCATTGGGCGAATCGTTCTGGAACTGAAATTGGAACGCTCACTGACATTTTCCCTATCTGAAAGTCTGATAAACGCCGGAAAAATGACTAAGTCCAAAAAAAAATTTTTTTTAACTTTTTTCAATTTTACCCCCGTGGGATATATATTCTACCCACACACATTTGGAACTCTCCTGGGGTACCCTCACACATATTATTCCCTCATTTAGTAGATATTTTCACAAAAAAGTGAAATTTTCAAAAATCCAGAAAAATGGCTGAAAACGACTAAATATCAAGGACTCATTGGGCGAATTGCTCTGGAACTGAAATCGGAACGCTCACTGACATTGCCCCTATCTGAAAGTCTGATAAACGCCGGAAAAATGACTAAGTCCAAAAAAATTTTTTTTTAAACTTTTTTCAATTTTACCCCTGTGGGATATATATTCTACCCACACACATTTGGAACTCTCCTGGGGTTCCCTCACACATATTATTCCCTCGTTTAGTGGATATTTTCACAAAAAAGTGAAATTTTCAAAAATCCAGAAAATTGGCTGAAAACGACTAAATATCAAGGACTCATTGGGCGAATTGCTCTGGAACTGAAATCGGAACGCTCACTGACATTTCCCCTTTCTGAAAGTCTGATAAACGCCGGAAAAATGACTAAGTCCAAAAAAAATTTTTTTTCAACTTTTTTCAATTTTACCCCCGTGGGATATATATTCTACCCACACACATTTGGAACTCTCCTGGGGAACCCTCACACATATTATTCCCTCATTTAGTAGATATTTTCACAAAAAAGTGAAATTTTCAAAAATCCAGAAAAATGGCTGAAAACGACTAAATATCAAGGACTCATTGGGCGAATTGCTCTGGAACTGAAATCGGAACGCTCACTGACATTGCCCCTATCTGAAAGTCTGATAAACGCCGGAAAAATGACTAAGTCCAAAAAAAATTTTTTTTCAACTTTTTTCAATTTTACCCCCGTGGGATATATATTCTACCCACACAGATTTGGAACTCTTCTGGGGTTCCCTCACACATATTATTACCTCATTTAGTGGATATTTTCACAAAAAAGTGAAATTTTCAAAAATCCAGAAAATTGGCTGAAAACGACTAAATATCAAGGGCTCATTGGGCGAATCGCTCTGGAACTGAAATTGGAACGCTCACTGACATTTTCCCTATCTGAAAGTCTGATAAACGCCGGAAAAATGACTAAGTCCAAAAAATTTTTTTTTTCAACTTTTTTCAATTTTACCCCCGTGGGATATATATTCTACCCACACACATTTGGAACTCTCCTGGGGTACCCTCACACATATTATTCCCTCATTTAGTAGATCTTTTCACAAAAAAGTGAAATTTTCAAAAATCCAGAAAAATGGCTGAAAACGACTAAATATCAAGGACTCATTGGGCAAATTGCTCTGGAACTGAAATCGGAATGCTCACTGACATTGCCCCTATCTGAAAGTCTGATAAACGCCAGAAAAATGACTAAGTCCAAAAAAATTTTTTTTTCAACTTTTTTCAATTTTACCCCCGTGGGATATATATTCTACCCACACACATTTGGAACTCTCCTGGGGTTCCCTCACACATATTATTCCCTCATTTAGTGGATATTTTCACAAAAAAGTGAAATTTTCAAAAATCCAGAAAATTGGCTGAAAACGACTAAATATCAAGGGCTCATTGGGCGAATCGTTCTGGAACTGAAATTGGAACGCTCACTGACACTTTCCCTATCTGAAAGTCTGATAAACGCCGGAAAAATGACTAAGTCCAAAAAAAAATTTTTTTTAACTTTTTTCAATTTTACCCCCGTGGGATATATATTCTACCCACACACATTTGGAACTCTCCTGGGGTACCCTCACACATATTATTCCCTCATTTAGTAGATATTTTCACAAAAAAGTGAAATTTTCAAAAATCCAGAAAAATGGCTGAAAACGACTAAATATCAAGGACTCATTGGGCGAATTGCTCTGGAACTGAAATCGGAACGCTCACTGACATTGCCCCTATCTGAAAGTCTGATAAACGCCGGAAAAATGACTAAGTCCAAAAAAATTTTTTTTTAAACTTTTTTCAATTTTACCCCTGTGGGATATATATTCTACCCACACACATTTGGAACTCTCCTGGGGTTCCCTCACACATATTATTCCCTCGTTTAGTGGATATTTTCACAAAAAAGTGAAATTTTCAAAAATCCAGAAAATTGGCTGAAAACGACTAAATATCAAGGACTCATTGGGCGAATTGCTCTGGAACTGAAATCGGAACGCTCACTGACATTTCCCCTTTCTGAAAGTCTGATAAACGCCGGAAAAATGACTAAGTCCAAAAAAAATTTTTTTTCAACTTTTTTCAATTTTACCCCCGTGGGATATATATTCTACCCACACACATTTGGAACTCTCCTGGGGAACCCTCACACATATTATTCCCTCATTTAGTAGATATTTTCACAAAAAAGTGAAATTTTCAAAAATCCAGAAAAATGGCTGAAAACGACTAAATATCAAGGACTCATTGAGCGAATCGCTCTCGAACTGAAATTGGAACGCTCACTGACATTTTCCCTATCTGAAAGTCTGATAAACGCCGGAAAAATGACTAAGTCCAAAAAAAAATTTGTTCAACTTTTTTCAATTTTACCCCCGTGGGATGTATATTCTACCCACACACATTTGGAAATCTCCTGGGGTACCCTCACACATATTATTCCCTCGTTTAGTGGTTATATTCACAAAAAAGTGAAATTTTCAAAAATCCAGAAAATTGGCTGAAAACGACTAAATATCAAGGACTCATTGGGCGAATCGCTCTCGAACTGAAATTGGAACGCTCACTGACATTTTCCCTATCTGAAAGTCTGATAAACGCCGGAAAAATGACTAAGTCCAAAAAAAAATTTTTTTAAACTTTTTTCAATTTTACCCCCGTGGGATATATATTCTACCCACACACATTTGGAACTCTCCTGGGGTACCCTCACACATATTATTCCCTCATTTAGTAGATATTTTCACAAAAAAGTGAAATTTTCAAAAATCCAGAAAAATGGCTGAAAACGACTAAATATCAAGGACTCATTGGGCGAATTGCTCTGGAACTGAAATCGGAACGCTCACTGACATTGCCCCTATCTGAAAGTCTGATAAACGCCGGAAAAATGACTAAGTCCAAAAAAATTTTTTTTTAAACTTTTTTCAATTTTACCCCTGTGGGATATATATTCTACCCACACACATTTGGAACTCTCCTGGGGTTCCCTCACACATATTATTCCCTCGTTTAGTGGATATTTTCACAAAAAAGTGAAATTTTCAAAAATCCAGAAAATTGGCTGAAAACGACTAAATATCAAGGACTCATTGGGCGAATTGCTCTGGAACTGAAATCGGAACGCTCACTGACATTTCCCCTTTCTGAAAGTCTGATAAACGCCGGAAAAATGACTAAGTCCAAAAAAAATTTTTTTTCAACTTTTTTCAATTTTACCCCCGTGGGATATATATTCTACCCACACACATTTGGAACTCTCCTGGGGAACCCTCACACATATTATTCCCTCATTTAGTAGATATTTTCACAAAAAAGTGAAATTTTCAAAAATCCAGAAAAATGGCTGAAAACGACTAAATATCAAGGACTCATTGGGCAAATTGCTCTGGAACTGAAATCAGAATGCTCACTGACATTGCCCCTATCTGAAAGTCTGATAAACGCCAGAAAAATGACTAAGTCCAAAAAAAATTTTTTTTCAACTTTTTTCAATTTTACCCCCGTGGGATATATATTCTACCCACACACATTTGGAACTCTCCTGGGGTTCCCTCACACATATTATTCCCTCATTTAGTGGATATTTTCACAAAAAAGTGAAATTTTCAAAAATCCAGAAAATTGGCTGAAAACGACTAAATATCAAGGGCTCATTGGGCGAATCGTTCTGGAACTGAAATTGGAACGCTCACTGACATTTTCCCTATCTGAAAGTCTGATAAACGCCGGAAAAATGACTAAGTCCAAAAAAAAATTTTTTTAAACTTTTTTCAATTTTACCCCCGTGGGATATATATTCTACCCACACACATTTGGAACTCTCCTGGGGTACCCTCACACATATTATTCCCTCATTTAGTAGATATTTTCACAAAAAAGTGAAATTTTCAAAAATCCAGAAAAATGGCTGAAAACGACTAAATATCAAGGACTCATTGGGCGAATTGCTCTGGAACTGAAATCGGAACGCTCACTGACATTGCCCCTATCTGAAAGTCTGATAAACGCCGGAAAAATGACTAAGTCCAAAAAAATTTTTTTTTAAACTTTTTTCAATTTTACCCCTGTGGGATATATATTCTACCCACACACATTTGGAACTCTCCTGGGGTTCCCTCACACATATTATTCCCTCGTTTAGTGGATATTTTCACAAAAAAGTGAAATTTTCAAAAATCCAGAAAATTGGCTGAAAACGACTAAATATCAAGGGCTCATTGGGCGAATCGCTCTGGAACTGAAATTGGAACGCTCACTGACATTTTCCCTATCTGAAAGTCTGATAAACGCCGGAAAAATGACTAAGTCCAAAAAATTTTTTTTTTCAACTTTTTTCAATTTTACCCCCGTGGGATATATATTCTACCCACACACATTTGGAACTCTCCTGGGGTACCCTCACACATATTATTCCCTCATTTAGTAGATCTTTTCACAAAAAAGTGAAATTTTCAAAAATCCAGAAAAATGGCTGAAAACGACTAAATATCAAGGACTCATTGGGCAAATTGCTCTGGAACTGAAATCGGAATGCTCACTGACATTGCCCCTATCTGAAAGTCTGATAAACGCCAGAAAAATGACTAAGTCCAAAAAAATTTTTTTTTCAACTTTTTTCAATTTTACCCCCGTGGGATATATATTCTACCCACACACATTTGGAACTCTCCTGGGGTTCCCTCACACATATTATTCCCTCATTTAGTGGATATTTTCACAAAAAAGTGAAATTTTCAAAAATCCAGAAAATTGGCTGAAAACAACTAAATATCAAGGGCTCATTGGGCGAATCGTTCTGGAACTGAAATTGGAACGCTCACTGACATTTTCCCTATCTGAAAGTCTGATAAACGCCGGAAAAATGACTAAGTCCAAAAAAAAATTTTTTTTAACTTTTTTCAATTTTACCCCCGTGGGATATATATTCTACCCACACACATTTGGAACTCTCCTGGGGTACCCTCACACATATTATTCCCTCATTTAGTAGATATTTTCACAAAAAAGTGAAATTTTCAAAAATCCAGAAAAATGGCTGAAAACGACTAAATATCAAGGACTCATTGGGCGAATTGCTCTGGAACTGAAATCGGAACGCTCACTGACATTGCCCCTATCTGAAAGTCTGATAAACGCCGGAAAAATGACTAAGTCCAAAAAAATTTTTTTTTAAACTTTTTTCAATTTTACCCCTGTGGGATATATATTCTACCCACACACATTTGGAACTCTCCTGGGGTTCCCTCACACATATTATTCCCTCGTTTAGTGGATATTTTCACAAAAAAGTGAAATTTTCAAAAATCCAGAAAATTGGCTGAAAACGACTAAATATCAAGGACTCATTGGGCGAATTGCTCTGGAACTGAAATCGGAACGCTCACTGACATTTCCCCTTTCTGAAAGTCTGATAAACGCCGGAAAAATGACTAAGTCCAAAAAAAATTTTTTTTCAACTTTTTTCAATTTTACCCCCGTGGGATATATATTCTACCCACACACATTTGGAACTCTCCTGGGGAACCCTCACACATATTATTCCCTCATTTAGTAGATATTTTCACAAAAAAGTGAAATTTTCAAAAATCCAGAAAAATGGCTGAAAACGACTAAATATCAAGGACTCATTGGGCGAATTGCTCTGGAACTGAAATCGGAACGCTCACTGACATTGCCCCTATCTGAAAGTCTGATAAACGCCGGAAAAATGACTAAGTCCAAAAAAAATTTTTTTTCAACTTTTTTCAATTTTACCCCCGTGGGATATATATTCTACCCACACAGATTTGGAACTCTTCTGGGGTTCCCTCACACATATTATTACCTCATTTAGTGGATATTTTCACAAAAAAGTGAAATTTTCAAAAATCCAGAAAATTGGCTGAAAACGACTAAATATCAAGGGCTCATTGGGCGAATCGCTCTGGAACTGAAATTGGAACGCTCACTGACATTTTCCCTATCTGAAAGTCTGATAAACGCCGGAAAAATGACTAAGTCCAAAAAATTTTTTTTTTCAACTTTTTTCAATTTTACCCCCGTGGGATATATATTCTACCCACACACATTTGGAACTCTCCTGGGGTACCCTCACACATATTATTCCCTCATTTAGTAGATCTTTTCACAAAAAAGTGAAATTTTCAAAAATCCAGAAAAATGGCTGAAAACGACTAAATATCAAGGACTCATTGGGCAAATTGCTCTGGAACTGAAATCGGAATGCTCACTGACATTGCCCCTATCTGAAAGTCTGATAAACGCCAGAAAAATGACTAAGTCCAAAAAAATTTTTTTTTCAACTTTTTTCAATTTTACCCCCGTGGGATATATATTCTACCCACACACATTTGGAACTCTCCTGGGGTTCCCTCACACATATTATTCCCTCATTTAGTGGATATTTTCACAAAAAAGTGAAATTTTCAAAAATCCAGAAAATTGGCTGAAAACGACTAAATATCAAGGGCTCATTGGGCGAATCGTTCTGGAACTGAAATTGGAACGCTCACTGACACTTTCCCTATCTGAAAGTCTGATAAACGCCGGAAAAATGACTAAGTCCAAAAAAAAATTTTTTTTAACTTTTTTCAATTTTACCCCCGTGGGATATATATTCTACCCACACACATTTGGAACTCTCCTGGGGTACCCTCACACATATTATTCCCTCATTTAGTAGATATTTTCACAAAAAAGTGAAATTTTCAAAAATCCAGAAAAATGGCTGAAAACGACTAAATATCAAGGACTCATTGGGCGAATTGCTCTGGAACTGAAATCGGAACGCTCACTGACATTGCCCCTATCTGAAAGTCTGATAAACGCCGGAAAAATGACTAAGTCCAAAAAAATTTTTTTTTAAACTTTTTTCAATTTTACCCCTGTGGGATATATATTCTACCCACACACATTTGGAACTCTCCTGGGGTTCCCTCACACATATTATTCCCTCGTTTAGTGGATATTTTCACAAAAAAGTGAAATTTTCAAAAATCCAGAAAATTGGCTGAAAACGACTAAATATCAAGGACTCATTGGGCGAATTGCTCTGGAACTGAAATCGGAACGCTCACTGACATTTCCCCTTTCTGAAAGTCTGATAAACGCCGGAAAAATGACTAAGTCCAAAAAAATTTTTTTTTCAACTTTTTTCAATTTTACCCCCGTGGGATATATATTCTACCCACACACATTTGGAACTCTCCTGGGGAACCCTCACACATATTATTCCCTCATTTAGTAGATATTTTCACAAAAAAGTGAAATTTTCAAAAATCCAGAAAAATGGCTGAAAACGACTAAATATCAAGGACTCATTGGGCGAATTGCTCTGGAACTGAAATCGGAACGCTCACTGACATTGCCCCTATCTGAAAGTCTGATAAACGCCGGAAAAATGACTAAGTCCAAAAAAAATTTTTTTTCAACTTTTTTCAATTTTACCCCCGTGGGATGTATATTCTACCCACACACATTTGGAAATCTCCTGGGGTACCCTCACACATATTATTCCCTCGTTTAGTGGTTATATTCACAAAAAAGTGAAATTTTCAAAAATCCAGAAAATTGGCTGAAAACGACTAAATATCAAGGACTCATTGGGCGAATCGCTCTCGAACTGAAATTGGAACGCTCACTGACATTTTCCCTATCTGAAAGTCTGATAAACGCCGGAAAAATGACTAAGTCCAAAAAAAAATTTTTTTAAACTTTTTTCAATTTTACCCCCGTGGGATATATATTCTACCCACACACATTTGGAACTCTCCTGGGGTACCCTCACACATATTATTCCCTCATTTAGTAGATATTTTCACAAAAAAGTGAAATTTTCAAAAATCCAGAAAATTGGCTGAAAACGACTAAATATCAAGGACTCATTGGGCGAATTGCTCTGGAACTGAAATCGGAATGCTCACTGACATTGCCCCTATCTGAAAGTCTGATAAACGCTGGAAAAATGACTAAGTCCAAACAAAATTTTTTTTCAACTTTTTTCAATTTTACCCCCGTGGGATATATATTCTACCCACACACATTTGGAACTCTCCTGGGGTTCCCTCACACATATTATTCCCTCGTTTAGTGGATATTTTCACAAAAAAGTGAAATTTTCAAAAATCCAGAAAATTGGCTGAAAACGACTAAATATCAAGGACTCATTGGGCGAATTGCTCTGGAACTGAAATCGGAATGCTCACTGACATTTCCCCTTTCTGAAAGTCTGATAAACGCCGGAAAAATGACTAAGTCCAAAAAAATTTTTTTTTCAACTTTTTTCAATTTTACCCCCGTGGGATATGTATTCTACCCACACACATTTGGAACTCTCCTGGGGTTCCCTCACACATATTATTCCCTCGTTTAGTGGATATTTTCACAAAAAAGTGAAATTTTCAAAAATCCAGAAAATTGGCTGAAAACGACTAAATATCAAGGACTCATTGGGCGAATTGCTCTGGAACTGAAATCGGAACGCTCACTGACATTTCCCCTTTCTGAAAGTCTGATAAACGCCAGAAAAATGACTAAGTCCAAAAAAAAATTTGTTCAACTTTTTTCAATTTTACCCCCGTGGGATATATATTCTACCCACACACATTTGGAACTCTCCTGGGGTGCCCTCACACATATTATTCCCTCATTTAGTGGATATTTTCACAAAAAAGTGAAATTTTCAAAAATCCAGAAAATTGGCTGAAAACGACTAAATATCAAGGACTCATTGGGCGAATCGCTCTGGAACTGAAATTGGAACGCTCACTGACATTTTCCCTATCTGAAAGTCTGATAAACGCCGGAAAAATGACTAAGTCCAAAAAAAAATTTTTTTAAACTTTTTTCAATTTTACCCCCGTGGGATATATATTCTACCCACACACATTTGGAACTCTCCTGGGGTACCCTCACACATATTATTCCCTCATTTAGTGGATATTTTCACAAAAAAGTGAAATTTTCAAAAATCCAGAAAATTGGCTGAAAACGACTAAATATCAAGGACTCATTGGGTGAATCGCTCTGGAACTGAAATTGGAACGCTCACTGACATTTTCCGTATCTGAAAGTCTGATAAACGCCGGAAAAATGACTAAGTCCAAAAAAAAATTTTTTTAAACTTTTTTCAATTTTACCCCCGTGGGATATATATTCTACCCACACACATTTGGAACTCTCCTGGGGTACCCTCACACATATTATTCCCTCATTTAGTAGATATTTTCACAAAAAAGTGAAATTTTCAAAAATCCAGAAAATTGGCTGAAAACGACTAAATATCAAGGACTCATTGGGCGAATTGCTCTGGTACTGAAATCGGAATGCTCACTGACATTGCCCCTATCTGAAAGTCTGATAACGCCGGAAAAATGACTAAGTCCAAAAAAATTTTTTTTTCAACTTTTTTCAATTTTACCCCCGTGGGATATATATTCTACCCACACACATTTGGAACTCTCCTGGGGTTCCCTCACAAATATTATTCCCTCGTTTAGTGGATATTTTCACAAAAAAGTGAAATTTTCAAAAATCCAGAAAATTGGCTGAAAACGACTAAATATCAAGGACTCATTGGGCGAATTGCTCTGGAACTGAAATCGGAACGCTCACTGACATTTCCCCTTTCTGAAAGTCTGATAAACGCCAGAAAAATGACTAAGTCCAAAAAAAAATTTGTTCAACTTTTTTCAATTTTACCCCCGTGGGATATATATTCTACCCACACACATTTGGAACTCTCCTGGGGTACCCTCACTCATATTATTCCCTCATTTAGTGGATATTTTCACAAAAAAGTGAAATTTTCAAAAATCCAGAAAATTGGCTGAAAACGACTAAATATCAAGGACTCATTGGGCGAATCGCTCTGGAACTGAAATTGGAACGCTCACTGACATTTTCCCTATCTGAAAGTCTGATAAACGCCGGAAAAATGACTAAGTCCAAAAAAAAATTTTTTTAAACTTTTTTCAATTTTACCCCCGTGGGATATATATTCTACCCACACACATTTGGAACTCTCCTGGGGTACCCTCACACATATTATTCCCTCATTTAGTGGATATTTTCACAAAAAAGTGAAATTTTCAAAAATCCAGAAAATTGGCTGAAAACGACTAAATATCAAGGACTCATTGGGTGAATCGCTCTGGAACTGAAATTGGAACGCTCACTGACATTTTCCGTATCTGAAAGTCTGATAAACGCCGGAAAAATGACTAAGTCCAAAAAAAAATTTTTTTAAACTTTTTTCAATTTTACCCCCGTGGGATATATATTCTACCCACACACATTTGGAACTCTCCTTGGGTACCCTCACACATATTATTCCCTCATTTAGTAGATATTTTCACAAAAAAGTGAAATTTTCAAAAATCCAGAAAATTGGCTGAAAACGACTAAATATCAAGGACTCATTGGGCGAATTGCTCTGGTACTGAAATCGGAATGCTCACTGACATTGCCCCTATCTGAAAGTCTGATAACGCCGGAAAAATGACTAAGTCCAAAAAAATTTTTTTTTCAACTTTTTTCAATTTTACCCCCGTGGGATATATATTCTACCCACACACATTTGGAACTCTCTTGGGGTTCCCTCACAAATATTATTCCCTCGTTTAGTGGATATTTTCACAAAAAAGTGAAATTTTCAAAAATCCAGAAAATTGGCTGAAAACGACTAAATATCAAGGACTCATTGGGCGAATTGCTCTGGAACTGAAATCGGAACGCTCACTGACATTTCCCCTTTCTGAAAGTCTGATAAACGCCTAAAAAATGACTAAGTCCAAAAAATTTTTTTTTTCAACTTTTTTCAATTTTACCCCCGTGGGATATATATTCTACCCACACACATTTGGAACTCTCCTGGGGTACCCTCACACATATTATTCCCTCATTTAGTAGATCTTTTCACAAAAAAGTGAAATTTTCAAAAATCCAGAAAAATGGCTGAAAACGACTAAATATCAAGGACTCATTGGGCAAATTGCTCTGGAACTGAAATCGGAATGCTCACTGACATTGCCCCTATCTGAAAGTCTGATAAACGCCAGAAAAATGACTAAGTCCAAAAAAAAATTTTTTTCAACTTTTTTCAATTTTACCCCCGTGGGATATATATTCTACCCACACACATTTGGAACTCTCCTGGGGTTCCCTCACACATATTATTCCCTCATTTAGTGGATATTTTCACAAAAAAGTGAAATTTTCAAAAATCCAGAAAATTGGCTGAAAACGACTAAATATCAAGGGCTCATTGGGCGAATCGTTCTGGAACTGAAATTGGAACGCTCACTGACATTTTCCCTATCTGAAAGTCTGATAAACGCCGGAAAAATGACTAAGTCCAAAAAAAATTTTTTTTTAACTTTTTTCAATTTTACCCCCGTGGGATATATATTCTACCCACACACATTTGGAACTCTCCTGGGGTACCCTCACACATATTATTCCCTCATTTAGTAGATATTTTCACAAAAAAGTGAAATTTTCAAAAATCCAGAAAAATGGCTGAAAACGACTAAATATCAAGGACTCATTGGGCGAATTGCTCTGGAACTGAAATCGGAACGCTCACTGACATTGCCCCTATCTGAAAGTCTGATAAACGCCGGAAAAATGACTAAGTCCAAAAAAATTTTTTTTTAAACTTTTTTCAATTTTACCCCCGTGGGATATATATTCTACCCACACACATTTGGAACTCTCCTGGGGTTCCCTCACACATATTATTCCCTCGTTTAGTGGATATTTTCACAAAAAAGTGAAATTTTCAAAAATCCAGAAAATTGGCTGAAAACGACTAAATATCAAGGACTCATTGGGCGAATTGCCCTGGAACTGAAATCGGAATGCTCACTGACATTTCCCCTTTCTGAAAGTCTGATAAACGCCAGAAAAATGACTAAGTCCAAAAAAAATTTTTTTTCAACTTTTTTCAATTTTACCCCCGTGGGATATATATTCTACCCACACACATTTGGAACTCTTCTGGGGTTCCCTCACACATATTATTCCCTCATTTAGTGGATATTTTCACAAAAAAGTGAAATTTTCAAAAATCCAGAAAATTGGCTGAAAACGACTAAATATCAAGGGCTCATTGGGCGAATCGCTCTGGAACTGAAATTGGAACGCTCACTGACGTTTTCCCTATCTGAAAGTCTGATAAACGCCGGAAAAATGACTAAGTCCAAAAAAAAATTTTTTTAAACTTTTTTCAATTTTACCCCCGTGGGATATATATTCTACCCACACACATTTGGAACTCTCCTGGGGTACCCTCACACATATTATTCCCTCGTTTAGTGGATATTTTCACTAAAAAGTGAAATTTTCAAAAATCCAGAAAATTGGCTGAAAACGACTAAATATCAAGGACTCATTGGGCGAATTGCTCTGGAACTGAAATTGGAACGCTCACTGACATTTCCCCTATCTGAAAGTCTGATAAACGCCGGAAAAATGACTAAGTCCAAAAAAAAATTTGTTCAACTTTTTTCAATTTTACCCCCGTGGGATGTATATTCTACCCACACACATTTGGAAATCTCCTGGGGTACCCTCACACATATTATTCCCTCGTTTAGTGGTTATATTCACAAAAAAGTGAAATTTTCAAAAATCCAGAAAATTGGCTGAAAACGACTAAATATCAAGGACTCATTGGGCGAATCGCTCTCGAACTGAAATTGGAACGCTCACTGACATTTTCCCTATCTGAAAGTCTGATAAACGCCGGAAAAATGACTAAGTCCAAAAAAAAATTTGTTCAACTTTTTTCAATTTTACCCCCGTGGGATGTATATTCTACCCACACACATTTGGAAATCTCCTGGGGTACCCTCACACATATTATTCCCTCGTTTAGTGGTTATATTCACAAAAAAGTGAAATTTTCAAAAATCCAGAAAATTGGCTGAAAACGACTAAATATCAAGGACTCATTGGGCGAATCGCTCTCGAACTGAAATTGGAACGCTCACTGACATTTTCCCTATCTGAAAGTCTGATAAACGCCGGAAAAATGACTAAGTCCAAAAAAAAATTTTTTTAAACTTTTTTCAATTTTACCCCCGTGGGATATATATTCTACCCACACACATTTGGAACTCTCCTGGGGTACCCTCACACATATTATTCCCTCATTTAGTAGATATTTTCACAAAAAAGTGAAATTTTCAAAAATCCAGAAAATTGGCTGAAAACGACTAAATATCAAGGACTCATTGGGCGAATTGCTCTGGAACTGAAATCGGAATGCTCACTGACATTGCCCCTATCTGAAAGTCAGATAAACGCTGGAAAAATGACTAAGTCCAAACAAAATTTTTTTTCAACTTTTTTCAATTTTACCCCCGTGGGATATATATTCTACCCACACACATTTGGAACTCTCCTGGGGTTCCCTCACACATATTATTCCCTCGTTTAGTGGATATTTTCACAAAAAAGTGAAATTTTCAAAAATCCAGAAAATTGGCTGAAAACGACTAAATATCAAGGACTCATTGGGCGAATTGCTCTGGAACTGAAATCGGAATGCTCACTGACATTTCCCCTTTCTGAAAGTCTGATAAACGCCGGAAAAATGACTAAGTCCAAAAAAATTTTTTTTTCAACTTTTTTCAATTTTACCCCCGTGGGATATGTATTCTACCCACACACATTTGGAACTCTCCTGGGGTTCCCTCACACATATTATTCCCTCGTTTAGTGGATATTTTCACAAAAAAGTGAAATTTTCAAAAATCCAGAAAATTGGCTGAAAACGACTAAATATCAAGGACTCATTGGGCGAATTGCTCTGGAACTGAAATCGGAACGCTCACTGACATTTCCCCTTTCTGAAAGTCTGATAAACGCCAGAAAAATGACTAAGTCCAAAAAAAAATTTGTTCAACTTTTTTCAATTTTACCCCCGTGGGATATATATTCTACCCACACACATTTGGAACTCTCCTGGGGTACCCTCACACATATTATTCCCTCATTTAGTGGATATTTTCACAAAAAAGTGAAATTTTCAAAAATCCAGAAAATTGGCTGAAAACGACTAAATATCAAGGACTCATTGGGCGAATCGCTCTGGAACTGAAATTGGAACGCTCACTGACATTTTCCCTATCTGAAAGTCTGATAAACGCCGGAAAAATGACTAAGTCCAAAAAAAAATTTTTTTAAACTTTTTTCAATTTTACCCCCGTGGGATATATATTCTACCCACACACATTTGGAACTCTCCTGGGGTACCCTCACACATATTATTCCCTCATTTAGTGGATATTTTCACAAAAAAGTGAAATTTTCAAAAATCCAGAAAATTGGCTGAAAACGACTAAATATCAAGGACTCATTGGGCGAATCGCTCTGGAACTGAAATCGGAATGCTCACTGACATTTTCCCTATCTGAAACTCTGATAAACGCCGGAAAAATGACTAAGTCCAAAAAAAATTTTTTTTAAACTTTTTTCAATTTTACCCCCGTGGGATATATATTCTACCCACACACATTTGGAACTCTCCTGGGGTACCCTCACACATATTATTCCCTCATTTAGTGGATATTTTCACAAAAAAAGTGAAATTTTCAAAAATCCAGAAAATTGGCTGAAAACGACTAAATATCAAGGACTCATTGGGCGAATCGCTCTCGAACTGAAATTGAAACGCTCACTGACATTTTCCCTATCTGAAAGTCTGATAAACGCCGGAAAAATGACTAAGTCCAAAAAAAATTTTTTTTAAACTTTTTTCAATTTTACCCCCGTGGGATATATATTCTACCCACACACATTTGGAACTCTCCTGGGGTACCCTCACACATATTATTCCCTCATTTAGTGGATATTTTCACAAAAAAGTGAAATTTTCAAAAATCCAGAAAATTGGCTGAAAACGACTAAATATCAAGGACTCATTGGGCGAATCGCTCTGGAACTGAAATCGGAATGCTCACTGACATTTTCCCTATCTGAAAGTCTGATAAACGCCGGAAAAATGACTAAGTCCAAAAAAAATTTTTTTTAAACTTTTTTCAATTTTACCCCCGTGGGATATATATTCTACCCACACACATTTGGAACTCTCCTGGGGTACCCTCACACATATTATTCCCTCATTTAGTGGATATTTTCACAAAAAAGTGAAATTTTCAAAAATCCAGAAAATTGGCTGAAAACGACTAAATATCAAGGACTCATTGGGCGAATCGCTCTGGAACTGAAATCGGAATGCTCACTGACATTTTCCTTATCTGAAAGTCTGATAAACGCCGGAAAAATGACTAAGTGCAAAAAAAAATTTTTTTAAACTTTTTTCAATTTTACCCCCGTGGGATATATATTCTACCCACACACATTTGAAACTCTCCTGGGGTACCCTCACACATATTATTCCCTCATTTAGTAGATATTTTCACAAAAAAGTGAAATTTTCAAAAATCCAGAAAATTGGCTGAAAACGACTAAATATCAAGGACTCATTGGGCGAATTGCTCTGGAACTGAAATCGGAACGCTCACTGACATTGCCCCTATCTGAAAGTCTGATAAACGCCGTAAAAATGACTAAGTCAAAAAAAAATTTTTTTTCAACTTTTTTCAATTTTACCCCCGTGGGATATATATTCTACCCACACACATTTGGAACTCTCCTGGGGTTCCCTCACACATATTATTCCCTCGTTTAGTGGATATTTTCACAAAAAAGTGAAATTTTCAAAAATCCAGAAAATTGGCTGAAAACGACTAAATATCAAGGACTCATTGGGCGAATCGCTCTGGAACTGAAATCGGAATGCTCACTGACATTTTCCCTATCTGAAAGTCTGATAAACGCCGGAAAAATGACTAAGTCCAAAAAAAAATTTTTTTAAACTTTTTTCAATTTTACCCCCGTGGGATATATATTCTACCCACACACATTTGGAACTCTCCTGGGGTACCCTCACACATATTATTCCCTCATTTAGTAGATATTTTCACAAAAAAGTGAAATTTTCAAAAATCCAGAAAATTGGCTGAAAACGACTAAATATCAAGGACTCATTGGGCGAATTGCTCTGGAACTGAAATCGGAATGCTCACTGACATTGCCCCTATCTGAAAGTCTGATAAACGCCGTAAAAATGACTAAGTCAAAAAAAAAATTTTTTTCAACTTTTTTCAATTTTACCCACGTGGGATATATATTCTACCCACACACATTTGGAACTCTCCTGGGGTTCCCTCACACATATTATTCCCTCGTTTAGTGGATATTTTCACAAAAAAGTGAAATTTTCAAAAATCCAGAAAATTGGCTGAAAACGACTAAATATCAAGGACTCATTGGGCGAATCGCTCTCGAACTGAAATTGAAACGCTCACTGACATTTTCCCTATCTGAAAGTCTGATAAACGCCGGAAAAATGACTAAGTCCAAAAAAAATTTTTTTTAAACTTTTTTCAATTTTACCCCCGTGGGATATATATTCTACCCACACACATTTGGAACTCTCCTGGGGTACCCTCACACATATTATTCCCTCATTTAGTGGATATTTTCACAAAAAAGTGAAATTTTCAAAAATCCAGAAAATTGGCTGAAAACGACTAAATATCAAGGACTCATTGGGCGAATCGCTCTGGAACTGAAATCGGAATGCTCACTGACATTTTCCCTATCTGAAACTCTGATAAACGCCGGAAAAATGACTAAGTCCAAAAAAAATTTTTTTTAAACTTTTTTCAATTTTACCCCCGTGGGATATATATTCTACCCACACACATTTGGAACTCTCCTGGGGTACCCTCACACATATTATTCCCTCATTTAGTGGATATTTTCACAAAAAAAGTGAAATTTTCAAAAATCCAGAAAATTGGCTGAAAACGACTAAATATCAAGGACTCATTGGGCGAATCGCTCTCGAACTGAAATTGAAACGCTCACTGACATTTTCCCTATCTGAAAGTCTGATAAACGCCGGAAAAATGACTAAGTCCAAAAAAAATTTTTTTTAAACTTTTTTCAATTTTACCCCCGTGGGATATATATTCTACCCACACACATTTGGAACTCTCCTGGGGTACCCTCACACATATTATTCCCTCATTTAGTGGATATTTTCACAAAAAAGTGAAATTTTCAAAAATCCAGAAAATTGGCTGAAAACGACTAAATATCAAGGACTCATTGGGCGAATCGCTCTGGAACTGAAATCGGAATGCTCACTGACATTTTCCCTATCTGAAAGTCTGATAAACGCCGGAAAAATGACTAAGTCCAAAAAAAAAATTTTTTAAACTTTTTTCAATTTTACCCCCGTGGGATATATATTCTACCCACACACATTTGGAACTCTCCTGGGGTACCCTCACACATATTATTCCCTCATTTAGTAGATATTTTCACAAAAAAGTGAAATTTTCAAAAATCCAGAAAATTGGCTGAAAACGACTAAATATCAAGGACTCATTGGGCGAATTGCTCTGGAACTGAAATCGGAACGCTCACTGACATTGCCCCTATCTGAAAGTCTGATAAACGCCGTAAAAATGACTAAGTCAAAAAAAAAATTTTTTTCAACTTTTTTCAATTTTACCCCCGTGGGATATATATTCTACCCACACACATTTGGAACTCTCCTGGGGTTCCCTCACACATATTATTCCCTCGTTTAGTGGATATTTTCACAAAAAAGTGAAATTTTCAAAAATCCAGAAAATTGGCTGAAAACGACTAAATATCAAGGACTCATAGGGCGAATCGCTCTGGAACTGAAATTGGAACACTCACTGACATTTTCCCTATCTGAAAGTCTGATAAACGCCGGAAAAATGACTAAGTCCAAAAAAAATTTTTTTTAAACTTTTTTCAATTTTACCCCCGTGGGATATATATTCTACCCACACACATTTGGAACTCTCCTGGGGTACCCTCACACATATTATTCCCTCATTTAGTGGATATTTTCACAAAAAAGTGAAATTTTCAAAAATCCAGAAAATTGGCTGAAAACGACTAAATATCAAGGACTCATTGGGCGAATCGCTCTGGAACTGAAATCGGAATGCTCACTGACATTTTCCCTATCTGAAACTCTGATAAACGCCGGAAAAATGACTAAGTCCAAAAAAAATTTTTTGTAAACTTTTTTCAATTTTACCCCCGTGGGATATATATTCTACCCACACACATTTGGAACTCTCCTGGGGTACCCTCACACATATTATTCCCTCATTTAGTGGATATTTTCACAAAAAAGTGAAATTTTCAAAAATCCAGAAAATTGGCTGAAAACGACTAAATATCAAGGACTCATTGGGCGAATCGCTCTGGAACTGAAATCGGAATGCTCACTGACATTTTCCCTATCTGAAAGTCTGATAAACGCCGGAAAAATGACTAAGTCCAAAAAAAAATTTTTTTAAACTTTTTTCAATTTTACCCCCGTGGGATATATATTCTACCCACACACATTTGGAACTCTCCTGGGGTACCCTCACACATATTATTCCCTCATTTAATAGATATTTTCACAAAAAAGTGAAATTTTCAAAAATCCAGAAAATTGGCTGAAAACGACTAAATATCAAGGACTCATTGGGCGAATTGCTCTGGAACTGAAATCGGAACGTTCACTGACATTGCCCCTATCTGAAAGTCTGATAAACGCCGTAAAAATGACTAAGTCAAAAAAAAATTTTTTTTCAACTTTTTTCAATTTTACCCCCGTGGGATATATATTCTACCCACACACATTTGGAACTCTCCTGGGGTTCCCTCACACATATTATTCCCTCGTTTAGTGGATATTTTCACAAAAAAGTGAAATTTTCAAAAATCCAGAAAATTGGCTGAAAACGACTAAATATCAAGGACTCATTGGGCGAATTGCTCTGGAACTGAAATCGGAACGCTCACTGACATTTCCCCTTTCTGAAAGTCTGATAAACGCCGGAAAAATGACTAAGTCCAAAAAAATTTTTTTTTCAACTTTTTTCAATTTTACCCCCGTGGGATATATATTCTACCCACACACATTTGGAACTCTCCTGGGGTACCCTCACACATATTATTCCCTCATTTAGTGGATATTTTCACAAAAAAGTGAAATTTTCAAAAATCCAGAAAATTGGCTGAAAACGACTAAATATCAAGGACTCATTGGGCGAATCGCTCTGGAACTGAAATCGGAATGCTCACTGACATTTTCCCTATCTGAAAGTCTGATAAACGCCGGAAAAATGACTAAGTGCAAAAAAAAATTTTTTTAAACTTTTTTCAATTTTACCCCCGTGGGATATATATTCTACCCACACACATTTGGAACTCTCCTGGGGTACCCTCACACATATTATTCCCTCATTTAGTAGATATTTTCACAAAAAAGTGAAATTTTCAAAAATCCAGAAAATTGGCTGAAAACGACTAAACATCAAGGACTCATTGGGCGAATTGCTCTGGAACTGAAATCGGAACGCTCACTGACATTGCCCCTATCTGAAAGTCTGATAAACGCCGGAAAAATAACTAAGTCCAAAAAAAATTTTTTTTCAACTTTTTTTAATTTTACCCCCGTGGGATATATATTCTACCCACACACATTTGGAACTCTCCTGGGGTACCCTCACACATATTATTCCCTCATTTAGTAGATATTTTCACAAAAAAGTGAAATTTTCAAAAATCCAGAAAAATGGCTGAAAACGACTAAATATCAAGGACTCATTGGGCGAATTGCTCTGGAACTGAAATCGGAACGCTCACTGACATTGCCCCTATCTGAAAGTCTGATAAACGCCGGAAAAATGACTAAGTCCAAAAAAATTTTTTTTTCCACTTTTTTCAATTTTACCCCCGTGGGATATATATTCTACCCACACACATTTGGAACTCTCCTGGGGTACCCTCACACATATTATTCCCTCATTTAGTAGATATTTTCACAAAAAAGTGAAATTTTCAAAAATCCAGAAAAATGGCTGAAAACGACTAAATATCAAGGACTCATTGGGCGAATTGCTCTGGAACTGAAATCGGAACGCTCACTGACATTGCCCCTATCTGAAAGTCTGATAAACGCCGGAAAAATGACTAAGTCCAAAAAAAATTTTTTTTAAACTTTTTTCAATTTTACCCCCGTGGGATATATATTCTACCCACACACATTTGGAACTCTCCTGGGGTACCCTCACACATATTATTCCCTCATTTAGTGGATATTTTCACAAAAAAGTGAAATTTTCAAAAATCCAGAAAATTGGCTGAAAACGACTAAATATCAAGGACTCATTGGGCGAATCGCTCTGGAACTGAAATCGGAATGCTCACTGACATTTTCCCTATCTGAAACTCTGATAAACGCCGGAAAAATGACTAAGTCCAAAAAAAATTTTTTGTAAACTTTTTTCAATTTTACCCCCGTGGGATATATATTCTACCCACACACATTTGGAACTCTCCTGGGGTACCCTCACACATATTATTCCCTCATTTAGTGGATATTTTCACAAAAAAGTGAAATTTTCAAAAATCCAGAAAATTGGCTGAAAACGACTAAATATCAAGGACTCATTGGGCGAATCGCTCTGGAACTGAAATCGGAATGCTCACTGACATTTTCCCTATCTGAAAGTCTGATAAACGCCGGAAAAATGACTAAGTCCAAAAAAAAATTTTTTTAAACTTTTTTCAATTTTACCCCCGTGGGATATATATTCTACCCACACACATTTGGAACTCTCCTGGGGTACCCTCACACATATTATTCCCTCATTTAATAGATATTTTCACAAAAAAGTGAAATTTTCAAAAATCCAGAAAATTGGCTGAAAACGACTAAATATCAAGGACTCATTGGGCGAATTGCTCTGGAACTGAAATCGGAACGTTCACTGACATTGCCCCTATCTGAAAGTCTGATAAACGCCGTAAAAATGACTAAGTCAAAAAAAAATTTTTTTTCAACTTTTTTCAATTTTACCCCCGTGGGATATATATTCTACCCACACACATTTGGAACTCTCCTGGGGTTCCCTCACACATATTATTCCCTCGTTTAGTGGATATTTTCACAAAAAAGTGAAATTTTCAAAAATCCAGAAAATTGGCTGAAAACGACTAAATATCAAGGACTCATTGGGCGAATTGCTCTGGAACTGAAATCGGAACGCTCACTGACATTTCCCCTTTCTGAAAGTCTGATAAACGCCGGAAAAATGACTAAGTCCAAAAAAATTTTTTTTTCAACTTTTTTCAATTTTACCCCCGTGGGATATATATTCTACCCACACACATTTGGAACTCTCCTGGGGTACCCTCACACATATTATTCCCTCATTTAGTGGATATTTTCACAAAAAAGTGAAATTTTCAAAAATCCAGAAAATTGGCTGAAAACGACTAAATATCAAGGACTCATTGGGCGAATCGCTCTGGAACTGAAATCGGAATGCTCACTGACATTTTCCCTATCTGAAAGTCTGATAAACGCCGGAAAAATGACTAAGTGCAAAAAAAAATTTTTTTAAACTTTTTTCAATTTTACCCCCGTGGGATATATATTCTACCCACACACATTTGGAACTCTCCTGGGGTACCCTCACACATATTATTCCCTCATTTAGTAGATATTTTCACAAAAAAGTGAAATTTTCAAAAATCCAGAAAATTGGCTGAAAACGACTAAATATCAAGGACTCATTGGGCGAATTGCTCTGGAACTGAAATCGGAACGCTCACTGACATTGCCCCTATCTGAAAGTCTGATAAACGCCGGAAAAATAACTAAGTCCAAAAAAAATTTTTTTTCAACTTTTTTTAATTTTACCCCCGTGGGATATATATTCTACCCACACACATTTGGAACTCTCCTGGGGTACCCTCACACATATTATTCCCTCATTTAGTAGATATTTTCACAAAAAAGTGAAATTTTCAAAAATCCAGAAAAATGGCTGAAAACGACTAAATATCAAGGACTCATTGGGCGAATTGCTCTGGAACTGAAATCGGAACGCTCACTGACATTGCCCCTATCTGAAAGTCTGATAAACGCCGGAAAAATGACTAAGTCCAAAAAAATTTTTTTTTCAACTTTTTTCAATTTTACCCCCGTGGGATATATATTCTACCCACACACATTTGGAACTCTCCTGGGGTACCCTCACACATATTATTCCCTCATTTAGTGGATATTTTCACAAAAAAGTGAAATTTTCAAAAATCCAGAAAATTGGCTGAAAACGACTAAATATCAAGGACTCATTGGGCGAATCGCTCTGGAACTGAAATCGGAATGCTCACTGACATTTTCCCTATCTGAAAGTCTGATAAACGCCGGAAAAATGACTAAGTGCAAAAAAAAATTTTTTTAAACTTTTTTCAATTTTACCCCCGTGGGATATATATTCTACCCACACACATTTGGAACTCTCCTGGGGTACCCTCACACATATTATTCCCTCATTTAGTAGATATTTTCACAAAAAAGTGAAATTTTCAAAAATCCAGAAAATTGGCTGAAAACGACTAAATATCAAGGACTCATTGGGCGAATTGCTCTGGAACTGAAATCGGAACGCTCACTGACATTGCCCCTATCTGAAAGTCTGATAAACGCCGTAAAAATGACTAAGTCAAAAAAAAAATTTTTTTCAACTTTTTTCAATTTTACCCCCGTGGGATATATATTCTACCCACACACATTTGGAACTCTCCTGGGGTTCCCTCACACATATTATTCCCTCGTTTAGTGGATATTTTCACAAAAAAGTGAAATTTTCAAAAATCCAGAAAATTGGCTGAAAACGACTAAATATCAAGGACTCATTGGGCGAATTGCTCTGGAACTGAAATCGGAACGCTCACTGACATTTCCCCTTTCTGAAAGTCTGATAAACGCCGGAAAAATGACTAAGTCCAAAAAAATTTTTTTTTCCACTTTTTTCAATTTTACCCCCGTGGGATATATATTCTACCCACACACATTTGGAACTCTCCTGGGGTACCCTCACACATATTATTCCCTCATTTAGTAGATATTTTCACAAAAAAGTGAAATTTTCAAAAATCCAGAAAAATGGCTGAAAACGACTAAATATCAAGGACTCATTGGGCGAATTGCTCTGGAACTGAAATCGGAACGCTCACTGACATTGCCCCTATCTGAAAGTCTGATAAACGCCGGAAAAATGACTAAGTCCAAAAAAATTTTTTTTTCAACTTTTTTCAATTTTACCCCCGTGGGATATATATTCTACCCACACACATTTGGAACTCTCCTGGGGTTCCCTCACACATATTATTCCCTCGTTTAGTGGATATTTTCACAAAAAAGTGAAATTTTCAAAAATCCAGAAAATTGGCTGAAAACGACTAAATATCAAGGACTCATTGGGCGAATTGCTCTGGAACTGAAATCGGAACGCTCACTGACATTGCCCCTATCTGAAAGTCTGATAAACGCCGGAAAAATGACTAAGTCCAAAAAAATTTTTTTTTCAACTTTTTTCAATTTTACCCCCGTGGGATATATATTCTACCCACACACATTTGGAACTCTCCTGGGGTTCCCTCACACATATTATTCCCTCGTTTAGTGGATATTTTCACAAAAAAGTGAAATTTTCAAAAATCCAGAAAATTGGCTGAAAACGACTAAATATCAAGGACTCATTGGGCGAATTGCTCTGGAACTGAAATCGGAACGCTCACTGACATTGCCCCTATCTGAAAGTCTGATAAACGCCGGAAAAATGACTAAGTCCAAAAAAATTTTTTTTTCAACTTTTTTCAATTTTACCCCCGTGGGATATATATTCTACCCACACACATTTGGAACTCTCCTGGGGTTCCCTCACACATATTATTCCCTCGTTTAGTGGATATTTTCACAAAAAAGTGAAATTTTCAAAAATCCAGAAAATTGGCTGAAAACGACTAAATATCAAGGACTCATTGGGCGAATTGCTCTGGAACTGAAATCGGAACGCTCACTGACATTTCCCCTTTCTGAAAGTCTGATAAACGCCAGAAAAATGAGTAAGTCCAAAAAAAAATTTTTTTAAACTTTTTTCAATTTTACCCCCGTGGGATATATATTCTACCCACACACATTTGGAACTCTCCTGGGGTACCCTCACACATATTATTCCCTCATTTAGTGGATATTTTCACAAAAAAGTGAAATTTTCAAAAATCCAGAAAATTGGCTGAAAACGACTAAATATCAAGGACTCATTGGGCGAATTGCTCTGGAACTGAAATCGGAACGCTCACTGACATTTCCCCTATCTGAAAGTCTGATAAACGCCGGAAAAATGACTAAGTCCAAAAAAAATTTTTTTTAAACTTTTTTCAATTTTACCCCCGTGGGATATATATTCTACCCACACACATTTGGAACTCTCCTGGGGTACCCTCACACATATTATTCCCTCATTTAGTGGATATTTTCACAAAAAAGTGAAATTTTCAAAAATCCAGAAAATTGGCTGAAAACGACTAAATATCAAGGACTCATTGGGCGAATTGCTCTGGTACTGAAATCGGAATGCTCACTGACATTGCCCCTATCTGAAAGTCTGATAAACGCCGGAAAAATGACTAAGTCCAAAAAAATTTTTTTTTCAACTTTTTTCAATTTTACCCCCGTGGGATATATATTCTACCCACCCACATTTGGAACTCTCCTGGGGTTCCCTCACACATATTATTCCCTCGTTTAGTGGATATTTTCACAAAAAAGTGAAATTTTCAAAAATCCAGAAAATTGGCTGAAAACGACTAAATATCAAGGACTCATTGGGCGAATTGCTCTGGAACTGAAATCGGAACGCTCACTGACATTTCCCCTTTCTGAAAGTCTGATAAACGCCGGAAAAATGACTAAGTCCAAAAAATTTTTTTTTTCAACTTTTTTCAATTTTACCCCCGTGGGATATATATTCTACCCACACACATTTGGAACTCTCCTGGGGAACCCTCACACATATTATTCCCTCATTTAGTAGATCTTTTCACAAAAAAGTGAAATTTTCAAAAATCCAGAAAATGGCTGAAAACGACTAAATATCAAGGACTCATTGGGCAAATTGCTCTGGAACTGAAATCGGAATGCTCACTGACATTGCCCCTATCTGAAAGTCTGATAAACGCCAGAAAAATGACTAAGTCCAAAAAAAATTGTTTTTCAACTTTTTTCAATTTTACCCCCGTGGGATATATATTCTACCCACACACATTTGGAACTCTCCTGGGGTTCCCTCACACATATTATTCCCTCATTTAGTGGATATTTTCACAAAAAAGTGAAATTTTCAAAAATCCAGAAAATTGGCTGAAAACGACTAAATATCAAGGGCTCATTGGGCGAATCGTTCTGGAACTGAAATTGGAACGCTCACTGACATTTTCCCTATCTGAAAGTCTGATAAACGCCGGAAAAATGACTAAGTCCAAAAAAAAATTTTTTTAAACTTTTTTCAATTTTACCCCCGTGGGATATATATTCTACCCACACACATTTGGAACTCTCCTGGGGTACCCTCACACATATTATTCCCTCATTTAGTAGATATTTTCACAAAAAAGTGAAATTTTCAAAAATCCAGAAAAATGGCTGAAAACGACTAAATATCAAGGACTCATTGGGCGAATTGCTCTGGAACTGAAATCGGAACGCTCACTGACATTGCCCCTATCTGAAAGTCTGATAAACGCCGGAAAAATGACTAAGTCCAAAAAAATTTTTTTTTAAACTTTTTTCAATTTTACCCCCGTGGGATATATATTCTACCCACACACATTTGGAACTCTCCTGGGGTTCCCTCACACATATTATTCCCTCGTTTAGTGGATATTTTCACAAAAAAGTGAAATTTTCAAAAATCCAGAAAATTGGCTGAAAATGACTAAATATCAAGGACTCATTGGGCGAATTGCTCTGGAACTGAAATCGGAACGCTCACTGACATTTCCCCTTTCTGAAAGTCTGATAAACGCCAGAAAAATGACTGAGTCCAAAAAAAAATTTTTTTCAACTTTTTTCAATTTTACCCCCGTGGGATATATATTCTACCCACACACATTTGGAACTCTCCTGGGGTACCCTCACACATATTATTCCCTCATTTAGTAGATCTTTTCACAAAAAAGTGAAATTTTCAAAAATCCAGAAAAATGGCTGAAAACGACTAAATATCAAGGACTCATTGGGCAAATTGCTCTGGAACTGAAATCGGAACGCTCACTGACATTTCCCCTTTCTGAAAGTCTGATAAACGCCAGAAAAATGACTGAGTCCAAAAAAAAATTTTTTTCAACTTTTTTCAATTTTACCCCCGTGGGATATATATTCTACCCACACACATTTGGAACTCTCCTGGGGTACCCTCACACATATTATTCCCTCATTTAGTGGATATTTTCACAAAAAAGTGAAATTTTCAAAAATCCAGAAAATTGGCTGAAAACGACTAAATATCAAGGACTCATTGGGTGAATCGCTCTGGAACTGAAATTGGAACGCTCACTGACATTTTCCGTATCTGAAAGTCTGATAAACGACGGAAAAATGACTAAGTCCAAAAAAAAATTTTTTTAAACTTTTTTCAATTTTACCCCCGTGGGATATATATTCTACCCACACACATTTGGAACTCTCCTGGGGTACCCTCACACATATTATTCCCTCATTTAGTAGATATTTTCACAAAAAAGTGAAATTTTCAAAAATCCAGAAAATTGGCTGAAAACGACTAAATATCAAGGACTCATTGGGCGAATTGCTCTGGTACTGAAATCGGAATGCTCACTGACATTGCCCCTATCTGAAAGTCTGATAAACGCCGGAAAAATGACTAAGTCGAAAAAAAATTTTTTTTCAACTTTTTTCAATTTTACCCCCGTGGGATATATATTCTACCCACACACATTTGGAACTCTCCTGGGGTTCCCTCACACATATTATTCCCTCGTTTAGTGGATATTTTCACAAAAAAGTGAAATTTTCAAAAATCCAGAAAAATGGCTGAAAACGACTAAATATCAAGGACTCATTGGGCGAATTGCTCTGGAACTGAAATCGGAACGCTCACTGACATTGCCCCTATCTGAAAGTCTGATAAACGCCGGAAAAATGACTAAGTCCAAAAAAAATTTTTTTTCAACTTTTTTCAATTTTACCCCCGTGGGATATATATTCTACCCACACACATTTGGAACTCTCCTGGGGTTCCCTCACACATATTTTTCCCTCGTTTAGTGGATATTTTCACAAAAAAGTGAAATTTTCAAAAATCCAGAAAATTGGCTGAAAACGACTAAATATCAAGGACTCATTGGGCGAATCGCTCTCGAACTGAAATTGAAACGCTCACTGACATTTCCCGTTTCTGAAAGTCTGATAAACGCCGGAAAAATGACTAAGTCCAAAAAAATTTTTTATTCAACTTTTTTCAATTTTACCCCCGTGGGATATATATTCTACCCACACACATTTGGAACTCTCCTGGGGTACCCTCACACATATTATTCCCTCATTTAGTGGATATTTTCACAAAAAAGTGAAATTTTCAAAAATCCAGAAAATTGGCTGAAAACGACTAAATATCAAGGACTCATTGGGCGAATCGCTCTCGAACTGAAATTGAAACGCTCACTGACATTTCCCTATCTGAAAGTCTGATAAACGCCGGAAAAATGACTAAGTCCAAAAAAAATTTTTTTTAAACTTTTTTCAATTTTACCCCCGTGGGATATATATTCTACCCACACACATTTGGAACTCTCCTGGGGTACCCTCACACATATTATTCCCTCATTTAGTGGATATTTTCACAAAAAAGTGAAATTTTCAAAAATCCAGAAAATTGGCTGAAAACGACTAAATATCAAGGACTCATTGGGCGAATTGCTCTGGAACTGAAATCGGAACGCTCACTGACATTGCCCCTATCTGAAAGTCTGATAAACGCCGTAAAAATGACTAAGTCAAAAAAAATTTTTTTTTCAACTTTTTTCAATTTTACCCCCGTGGGATATATATTCTACCCACACACATTTGGAACTCTCCTGGGGTTCCCTCACACATATTATTCCCTCGTTTAGTGGATATTTTCACAAAAAAGTGAAATTTTCAAAAATCCAGAAAATTGGCTGAAAACGACTAAATATCAAGGACTCATTGGGCGAATTGCTCTGGAACTGAAATCGGAACGCTCACTGACATTTCCCCTTTCTGAAAGTCTGATAAACGCCGGAAAAATGACTAAGTCCAAAAAAAATTTTTTTTCAACTTTTTTCAATTTTACCCCCGTGGGATATATATTCTACCCACACACAGTTGGAACTCTCCTGGGGTACCCTCACACATATTATTCCCTCATTTAGTGGATATTTTCACAAAAAAGTGAAATTTTCAAAAATCCAGAAAATTGGCTGAAAACGACTAAATATCAAGGACTCATAGGGCGAATCGCTCTGGAACTGAAATTGGAACACTCACTGACATTTTCCCTATCTGAAAGTCTGATAAACGCCGGAAAAATGACTAAGTCCAAAAAAAAATTTTTTTAAACTTTTTTCAATTTTACCCCCGTGGGATATATATTCTACCCACACACATTTGGAACTCTCCTGGGGTACCCTCACACATATTATTCCCTCATTTAGTAGATATTTTCACAAAAAAGTGAAATTTTCAAAAATCCAGAAAAATGGCTGAAAACGACTAAATATCAAGGACTCATTGGGCGAATTGCTCTGGAACTGAAATCGGAACGCTCACTGACATTGCCCCTATCTGAAAGTCTGATAAACGCCGGAAAAATGACTAAGTCCAAAAAAAATTTTTTTTCAACTTTTTTCAATTTTACCCCCGTGGGATATATATTCTACCCACACACATTTGGAACTCTCCTGGGGTACCCTCACACATATTATTCCCTCATTTAGTGGATATTTTCACAAAAAAGTGAAATTTTCAAAAATCCAGAAAATTGGCTGAAAACGACTAAATATCAAGGACTCATTGGGCGAATTGCTCTGGAACTGAAATCGGAACGCTCACTGATATTGCCCCTATCTGAAAGTCTGATAAACGCCGGAAAAATGACTAAGTCCAAAAAAAATTTTTTTTCAACTTTTTTCAATTTTACCCCCGTGGGATATATATTCTACCCACACACATTTGGAACTCTCCTGGGGTTCCCTCACACATATTATTCCCTCGTTTAGTGGATATTTTCACAAAAAAGTGAAATTTTCAAAAATCCAGAAAATTGGCTGAAAACGACTAAATATCAAGGACTCATTGGGCGAATCGCTCTCGAACTGAAATTGAAATGCTCACTGACATTTTCCCTATCTGAAAGTCTGATAAACGCCGGAAAAATGACTAAGTCCAAAAAAAATTTTTTTTAAACTTTTTTCAATTTTACCCCCGTGGGATATATATTCTACCCACACACATTTGGAACTCTCCTGGGGTACCCTCACACATATTATTCCCTCATTTAGTGGATATTTTCACAAAAAAGTGAAATTTTCAAAAATCCAGAAAATTGGCTGAAAACGACTAAATATCAAGGACTCATAGGGCGAATCGCTCTGGAACTGAAATTGGAACACTCACTGACATTTTCCCTATCTGAAAGTCTGATAAACGCCGGAAAAATGACTAAGTCCAAAAAAAAATTTTTTTAAACTTTTTTCAATTTTACCCCCGTGGGATATATATTCTACCCACACACATTTGGAACTCTCCTGGGGTACCCTCACACATATTATTCCCTCATTTAGTAGATATTTTCACAAAAAAGTGAAATTTTCAAAAATCCAGAAAAATGGCTGAAAACGACTAAATATCAAGGACTCATTGGGCGAATTGCTCTGGAACTGAAATCGGAACGCTCACTGACATTGCCCCTATCTGAAAGTCTGATAAACGCCGGAAAAATGACTAAGTCCAAAAAAAATTTTTTTTCAACTTTTTTCAATTTTACCCCCGTGGGATATATATTCTACCCACACACATTTGGAACTCTCCTGGGGTACCCTCACACATATTATTCCCTCATTTAGTGGATATTTTCACAAAAAAGTGAAATTTTCAAAAATCCAGAAAATTGGCTGAAAACGACTAAATATCAAGGACTCATTGGGCGAATTGCTCTGGAACTGAAATCGGAACGCTCACTGACATTGCCCCTATCTGAAAGTCTGATAAACGCCGGAAAAATGACTAAGTCCAAAAAAAATTTTTTTTAAACTTTTTTCAATTTTACCCCCGTGGGATATATATTCTACCCACACACATTTGGAACTCTCCTGGGGTACCCTCACACATATTATTCCCTCATTTAGTGGATATTTTCACAAAAAAGTGAAATTTTCAAAAATCCAGAAAATTGGCTGAAAACGACTAAATATCAAGGAATCATTGGGCGAATCGCTCTGGAACTGAAATCGGAATGCTCACTGACATTTTCCCTATCTGAAAGTCTGATAAACGCCGGAAAAATGACTAAGTGCAAAAAAAAATTTTTTTAAACTTTTTTCAATTTTACCCCCGTGGGATATATATTCTACCCACACACATTTGGAACTCTCCTGGGGTTCCCTCACACATATTATTCCCTCGTTTAGTGGATATTTTCACAAAAAAGTGAAATTTTCAAAAATCCAGAAAATTGGCTGAAAACGACTAAATATCAAGGACTCATTGGGCGAATTGCTCTGGAACTGAAATCAGAACGCTCACTGACATTTCCCCTTTCTGAAAGTCTGATAAACGCCGGAAAAATGACTAAGTCCAAAAAAATTTTTTTTTCAACTTTTTTCAATTTTACCCCCGTGGGATATATATTCTACCCACACACATTTGGAACTCTCCTGGGGTACCCTCACACATATTATTCCCTCATTTTGTGGATATTTTCACAAAAAAGTGAAATTTTCAAAAATCCAGAAAATTGGCTGAAAACGACTAAATATCAAGGACTCATTGGGCGAATCGCTCTGGAACTGAAATTGGAACGCTCACTGACATTGCCCCTATCTGAAAGTCTGATAAACGCCGGAAAAATGACTAAGTCCAAAAAAATTTTTTTTTCAACTTTTTTCAATTTTACCCCCGTGGGATATATATTCTACCCACACACATTTGGAACTCTCCTGGGGTTCCCTCACACATATTATTCCCTCGTTTAGTGGATATTTTCACAAAAAAGTGAAATTTTCAAAAATCCAGAAAATTGGCTGAAAACGACTAAATATCAAGGACTCATTGGGCGAATTGCTCTGGAACTGAAATCGGAACGCTCACTGACATTTCCCCTTTCTGAAAGTCTGATAAACGCCAGAAAAATGAGTAAGTCCAAAAAAAATTTTTTTTCAACTTTTTTCAATTTTACCCCCGTGGGATATATATTCTACCGACACACATTTGGAACTCTCCTGGGGTTCCCTCACACATATTATTCCCTCGTTTAGTGGATATTTTCACAAAAAAGTGAAATTTTCAAAAATCCAGAAAATTGGCTGAAAACGACTAAATATCAAGGACTCATTGGGCGAATTGCTCTGGAACTGAAATCGGAATGCTCACTGACATTTTCCCTATCTGAAAGTCTGATAAACGCCGGAAAAATGACTAAGTCCAAAAAAATTTTTTTTTCAACTTTTTTCAATTTTACCCCCGTGGGATATATATTCTACCCACACACATTTGGAACTCTCCTGGGGTACCCTCACACATATTATTCCCTCATTTTGTGGATATTTTCACAAAAAAGTGAAATTTTCAAAAATCCAGAAAATTGGCTGAAAACGACTAAATATCAAGGACTCATTGGGCGAATCGCTCTGGAACTGAAATTGGAACGCTCACTGACATTGCCCCTATCTGAAAGTCTGATAAACGCCGGAAAAATGACTAAGTCCAAAAAAATTTTTTTTTCAACTTTTTTCAATTTTACCCCCGTGGGATATATATTCTACCCACACACATTTGGAACTCTCCTGGGGTTCCCTCACACATATTATTCCCTCGTTTAGTGGATATTTTCACAAAAAAGTGAAATTTTCAAAAATCCAGAAAATTGGCTGAAAACGACTAAATATCAAGGACTCATTGGGCGAATCGCTCTGGAACTGAAATTGGAACGCTCACTGACATTGCCCCTATCTGAAAGTCTGATAAACGCCGGAAAAATGACTAAGTCCAAAAAAATTTTTTTTTCAACTTTTTTCAATTTTACCCCCGTGGGATATATATTCTACCCACACACATTTGGAACTCTCCTGGGGTTCCCTCACACATATTATTCCCTCGTTTAGTGGATATTTTCACAAAAAAGTGAAATTTTCAAAAATCCAGAAAATTGGCTGAAAACGACTAAATATCAAGGACTCATTGGGCGAATTGCTCTGGAACTGAAATCGGAACGCTCACTGACATTTCCCCTTTCTGAAAGTCTGATAAACGCCAGAAAAATGAGTAAGTCCAAAAAAAATTTTTTTTCAACTTTTTTCAATTTTACCCCCGTGGGATATATATTCTACCGACACACATTTGGAACTCTCCTGGGGTTCCCTCACACATATTATTCCCTCGTTTAGTGGATATTTTCACAAAAAAGTGAAATTTTCAAAAATCCAGAAAATTGGCTGAAAACGACTAAATATCAAGGACTCATTGGGCGAATTGCTCTGGAACTGAAATCGGAATGCTCACTGACATTTTCCCTATCTGAAAGTCTGATAAACGCCGGAAAAATGACTAAGTCCAAAAAAAAATTTTTTTAAACTTTTTTCAATTTTACCCCCGTGGGATATATATTCTACCCACACACATTTGGAACTCTCCTGGGGTACCCTCACACATATTATTCCCTCATTTAGTAGATATTTTCACAAAAAAGTGAAATTTTCAAAAATCCAGAAAAATGGCTGAAAACGACTAAATATCAAGGACTCATTGGGCGAATTGCTCTGGAACTGAAATCGGAACGCTCACTGACATTGCCCCTATCTGAAAGTCTGATAAACGCCGGAAAAATGACTAAGTCCAAAAAATATTTTTTTTCAACTTTTTTCAATTTTACCCCCGTGGGATATATATTCTACCCACACACATTTGGAACTCTCCTGGGGTACCCTCACACATATTATTCCCTCATTTAGTGGATATTTTCACAAAAAAGTGAAATTTTCAAAAATCCAGAAAATTGGCTGAAAACGACTAAATATCAAGGACTCATTGGGCGAATTGCTGTGGAACTGAAATCGGAACGCTCACTGACATTGCCCCTATCTGAAAGTCTGATAAACGCCGGAAAAATGACTAAGTCCAAAAAAAATTTTTTTTCAACTTTTTTCAATTTTACCCCCGTGGGATATATATTCTACCCACACACATTTGGAACTCTCCTGGGGTTCCCTCACACATATTATTCCCTCGTTTAGTGGATATTTTCACAAAAAAGTGAAATTTTCAAAAATCCAGAAAATTGGCTGAAAACGACTAAATATCAAGGACTCATTGGGCGAATCGCTCTCGAACTGAAATTGAAACGCTCACTGACATTTTCCCTATCTGAAAGTCTGATAAACGCCGGAAAAATGACTAAGTCCAAAAAAAATTTTTTTTAAACTTTTTTCAATTTTACCCCCGTGGGATATATATTCTACCCACACACATTTGGAACTCTCCTGGGGTACCCTCACACATATTATTCCCTCATTTAGTGGATATTTTCACAAAAAAGTGAAATTTTCAAAAATCCAGAAAATTGGCTGAAAACGACTAAATATCAAGGACTCATTGGGCGAATCGCTCTGGAACTGAAATCGGAATGCTCACTGACATTTTCCCTATCTGAAAGTCTGATAAACGCCGGAAAAATGACTAAGTCCAAAAAAATTTTTTTTTCAACTTTTTTCAATTTTACCCCCGTGGGATATATATTCTACCCACACACATTTGGAACTCTCCTGGGGGTACCCTCACACATATTATTCCCTCATTTTGTGGATATTTTCACAAAAAAGTGAAATTTTCAAAAATCCAGAAAATTGGCTGAAAACGACTAAATATCAAGGACTCATTGGGCGAATCGCTCTGGAACTGAAATTGGAACGCTCACTGACATTGCCCCTATCTGAAAGTCTGATAAACGCCGGAAAAATGACTAAGTCCAAAAAAATTTTTTTTTCAACTTTTTTCAATTTTACCCCCGTGGGATATATATTCTACCCACACACATTTGGAACTCTCCTGGGGTTCCCTCACACATATTATTCCGTCGTTTAGTGGATATTTTCACAAAAAAGTGAAATTTTCAAAAATCCAGAAAATTGGCTGAAAACGACTAAATATCAAGGACTCATTGGGCGAATTGCTCTGGAACTGAAATCGGAACGCTCACTGACATTTCCCCTTTCTGAAAGTCTGATAAACGCCAGAAAAATGAGTAAGTCCAAAAAAAATTTTTTTTCAACTTTTTTCAATTTTACCCCCGTGGGATATATATTCTACCGACACACATTTGGAACTCTCCTGGGGTTCCCTCACACATATTATTCCCTCGTTTAGTGGATATTTTCACAAAAAAGTGAAATTTTCAAAAATCCAGAAAATTGGCTGAAAACGACTAAATATCAAGGACTCATTGGGCGAATTGCTCTGGAACTGAAATCGGAATGCTCACTGACATTTCCCCTTTCTGAAAGTCTGATAAACGCCGGAAAAATGACTAAGTCCAAAAAAAAAATTTTTTCAACTTTTTTCAATTTTACCCCCGTGGGATATATATTCTACCCACACACATTTGGAACTCTCCTGGGGTTCCCTCACACATATTATTCCCTCGTTTAGTGGATATTTTCACAAAAAAGTGAAATTTTCAAAAATCCAGAAAATTGGCTGAAAACGACTAAATATCAAGGACTCATTGGGCGAATCGCTCTCGAACTGAAATTGAAACGCTCACTGACATTATCCCTATCTGAAAGTCTGATAAACGCCGGAAAAATGACTAAGTCCAAAAAAAATTTTTTTTAAACTTTTTTCAATTTTACCCCCGTGGGATATATATTCTACCCACACACATTTGGAACTCTCCTGGGGTACCCTCACACATATTATTCCCTCATTTAGTGGATATTTTCACAAAAAAGTGAAATTTTCAAAAATCCAGAAAATTGGCTGAAAACGACTAAATATCAAGGACTCATTGGGCGAATCGCTCTGGAACTGAAATCGGAATGCTCACTGACATTTTCCCTATCTGAAAGTCTGATAAACGCCGGAAAAATGACTAAGTCCAAAAAAATTTTTTTTTCAACTTTTTTCAATTTTACCCCCGTGGGATATATATTCTACCCACACACATTTGGAACTCTCCTGGGGTACCCTCACACATATTATTCCCTCATTTTGTGGATATTTTCACAAAAAAGTGAAATTTTCAAAAATCCAGAAAATTGGCTGAAAACGACTAAATATCAAGGACTCATTGGGCGAATCGCTCTGGAACTGAAATTGGAACGCTCACTGACATTGCCCCTATCTGAAAGTCTGATAAACGCCGGAAAAATGACTAAGTCCAAAAAAATTTTTTTTTCAACTTTTTTCAATTTTACCCCCGTGGGATATATATTCTACCCACACACATTTGGAACTCTCCTGGGGTTCCCTCACACATATTATTCCGTCGTTTAGTGGATATTTTCACAAAAAAGTGAAATTTTCAAAAATCCAGAAAATTGGCTGAAAACGACTAAATATCAAGGACTCATTGGGCGAATTGCTCTGGAACTGAAATCGGAACGCTCACTGACATTTCCCCTTTCTGAAAGTCTGATAAACGCCAGAAAAATGAGTAAGTCCAAAAAAAATTTTTTTTCAACTTTTTTCAATTTTACCCCCGTGGGATATATATTCTACCGACACACATTTGGAACTCTCCTGGGGTTCCCTCACACATATTATTCCCTCGTTTAGTGGATATTTTCACAAAAAAGTGAAATTTTCAAAAATCCAGAAAATTGGCTGAAAACGACTAAATATCAAGGACTCATTGGGCGAATTGCTCTGGAACTGAAATCGGAATGCTCACTGACATTTCCCCTTTCTGAAAGTCTGATAAACGCCGGAAAAATGACTAAGTCCAAAAAAAAAATTTTTTCAACTTTTTTCAATTTTACCCCCGTGGGATATATATTCTACCCACACACATTTGGAACTCTCCTGGGGTACCCTCACACATATTATTCCCTCATTTAGTAGATATTTTCACAAAAAAGTGAAATTTTCAAAAATCCAGAAAAATGGCTGAAAACGACTAAATATCAAGGACTCATTGGGCGAATCGCTCTGGAACAGAAATTGGAACGCTCACTGACATTTTCCCTATCTGAAAGTCTGATAAACGCCGGAAAAATGACTAAGTCCAAAAAAAAATTTTTTTTAACTTTTTTCAATTTTACCCCCGTGGGATATATATTCTACCCACACACATTTGGAACTCTTCTGGGGTACGCTCACACATATTATTCCCTCGTTTAGTGGATATTTTCATAAAAAAGTGAAATTTTCAAAAATCCAGAAAATTGGCTGAAAACGACTAAATATCAAGGACTCATTGGGTGAATCGCTCTGGAACTGAAATCGGAATGCTCACTGACATTTCCCCTTTCTGAAAGTCTGATAAACGCCGGAAAAATGACTAAGTCCAAAAAAAAAATTTTTTCAACTTTTTTCAATTTTACCCCCGTGGGATATATATTCTACCCACACACATTTGGAACTCTCCTGGGGTACCCTCACACATATTATTCCCTCATTTAGTAGATATTTTCACAAAAAAGTGAAATTTTCAAAAATCCAGAAAAATGGCTGAAAACGACTAAATATCAAGGACTCATTGGGCGAATCGCTCTGGAACAGAAATTGGAACGCTCACTGACATTTTCCCTATCTGAAAGTCTGATAAACGCCGGAAAAATGACTAAGTCCAAAAAAAAATTTTTTTTAACTTTTTTCAATTTTACCCCCGTGGGATATATATTCTACCCACACACATTTGGAACTCTTCTGGGGTACGCTCACACATATTATTCCCTCGTTTAGTGGATATTTTCACAAAAAAGTGAAATTTTCAAAAATCCAGAAAATTGGCTGAAAACGACTAAATATCAAGGACTCATTGGGTGAATCGCTCTGGAACTGAAATTGGAACGCTCACTGACATTTTCCCTATCTGAAAGTCTGATAAACGCCGGAAAAATGACTAAGTCCAAAAAAAAAATTTTTTAAACTTTTTTCAATTTTACCCCCGTGGGATATATATTCTACCCACACACATTTGGAACTCTCCTGGGGTACCCTCACACATATTATTCCCTCATTTAGTAGATATTTTCACAAAAAAGTGAAATTTTCAAAAATCCAGAAAATTGGCTGAAAACGACTAAATATCAAGGACTCATTGGGCGAATTGCTCTGGAACTGAAATCGGAATGCTCACTGACATTGCCCCTATCTGAAAGTCTGATAAACGCCGGAAGAATGACTAAGTCCAAAAAAAATTTTTTTTCAACTTTTTTCAATTTTACCCCCGTGGGATATATATTCTACCCACACACATTTGGAACTCTCCTGGGGTTCCCTCACACATATTATTCCATCGTTTAGTGGTTATATTCACAAAAAAGTGAAATTTTCAAAAATCCAGAAAATTGGCTGAAAACGACTAAATATCAAGGACTCATTGGGTGAATCGCTCTGGAACTGAAATTGGAACGCTCACTGACATTTTCCCTATCTGAAAGTCTGATAAACGCCGGAAAAATGACTAAGTCCAAAAAAAAATTTGTTCAACTTTTTTCAATTTTACCCCCGTGGGATATATATTCTACCCACACACATTTGGAAATCTCCTGGGGTACCCTCACACATATTATTCCCTCATTTAGTGGATATTTTCACAAAAAAGTGAAATTTTCAAAAATCCAGAAAATTGGCTGAAAACGACTAAATATCAATGACTCATTGGGCGAATTGCTCTGGAACTGAAATCGGAACGCTCACTGACATTGCCCCTATCTGAAAGTCTGATAAACGCCGGAAAAATGACTAAGTCCAAAAAAATTTTTTTTTCAACTTTTTTCAATTTTACCCCCGTGGGATATATATTCTACCCACACACATTTGGAACTCTCCTGGGGTTCCCTCACACATATTATTCCCTCGTTTAGTGGATATTTTCACAAAAAAGTGAAATTTTCAAAAATCCAGAAAATTGGCTGAAAACGACTAAATATCAAGGACTCATTGGGCGAATTGCTCTGGAACTGAAATCGGAACGCTCACTGACATTTCCCCTTTCTGAAAGTCTGATAAACGCCAGAAAAATGAGTAAGTCCAAAAAAAATTTTTTTTCAAATTTTTTCAATTTTACCCCCGTGGGATATATATTCTACCGACACACATTTGGAACTCTCCTGGGGTTCCCTCACACATATTATTCCCTCGTTTAGTGGATATTTTCACAAAAAAGTGAAATTTTCAAAAATCCAGAAAATTGGCTGTAAACGACTAAATATCAAGGACTCATTGGGCGAATTGCTCTGGAACTGAAATCGGAATGCTCACTGACATTTCCCCTTTCTGAAAGTCTGATAAACGCCGGAAAAATGACTAAGTCCAAAAAAAAATTTTTTTCAACTTTTTTCAATTTTACCCCCGTGGGATATATATTCTACCCACACACATTTGGAACTCTCCTGGGGTACCCTCACACATATTATTCCCTCATTTAGTAGATATTTTCACAAAAAAGTGAAATTTTCAAAAATCCAGAAAAATGGCTGAAAACGACTAAATATCAAGGACTCATTGGGCGAATTGCTCTGGAACTGAAATCAGAACGCTCACTGACATTGCCCCTATCTGAAAGTCTGATAAACGCCGGAAAAATGACTAAGTCCAAAAAAAAATTTGTTCAACTTTTTTCAATTTTACCCCCGTGGGATGTATATTCTACCCACACACATTTGGAAATCTCCTGGGGTACCCTCACACATATTATTCCCTCGTTTAGTGGTTATATTCACAAAAAAGTGAAATTTTCAAAAATCCAGAAAATTGGCTGAAAACGACTAAATATCAAGGACTCATTGGGCGAATCGCTCTCGAACTGAAATTGGAAAGCTCACTGACATTTTCCCTATCTGAAAGTCTGATAAACGCCGGAAAAATGACTAAGTCCAAAAAAAAATTTTTTTAAACTTTTTTCAATTTTACCCCCGTGGGATATATATTCTACCCACACAAATTTGGAACTCTCCTGGGTTACCCTCACACATATTATTCCCTCATTTAGTGGATATTTTCACAAAAAAGTGAAATTTTCAAAAATCCAGAAAATTGGCTGAAAACGACTAAATATCAAGGACTCATTGGGTGAATCGCTCTGGAACTGAAATTGGAACGCTCACTGACATTTTCCCTATCTGAAAGTCTGATAAACGCCGGAAAAATGACTAAGTCCAAAAAAAAAATTTTTTAAACTTTTTTCAATTTTACCCCCGTGGGATATATATTCTACCCACACACATTTGGAACTCTCCTGGGGTACCCTCACACATATTATTCCCTCATTTAGTAGATATTTTCACAAAAAAGTGAAATTTTCAAAAATCCAGAAAATTGGCTGAAAACGACTAAATATCAAGGACTCATTGGGCGAATTGCTCTGGAACTGAAATCGGAATGCTCACTGACATTGCCCCTATCTGAAAGTCTGATAAACGCCGGAAGAATGACTAAGTCCAAAAAAAATTTTTTTTCAACTTTTTTCAATTTTACCCCCGTGGGATATATATTCTACCCACACACATTTGGAACTCTCCTGGGGTTCCCTCACACATATTATTCCATCGTTTAGTGGATATTTTCACAAAAAAGTGAAATTTTCAAAAATCCAGAAAATTGGCTGAAAACGACTAAATATCAAGGACTCATTGGGCGAATTGCTCTGGAACTGAAATCGGAACGCTCACTGACATTTCCCCTTTCTGAAAGTCTGATAAACGCCGGAAAAATGACTAAGTCCAAAAAAAAATTTTTTTTAACTTTTTTCAATTTTACCCCCGTGGGATATATATTCTACCCACACACATTTGGAACTCTTCTGGGGTACGCTCACACATATTATTCCCTCGTTTAGTGGATATTTTCACTAAAAAGTGAAATTTTCATAAATCCAGAAAATTGGCTGAAAACGACTAAATATCAAGGACTCATTGGGCGAATTGCTCTGGAACTGAAATCGGAACGCTCACTGACATTTCCCCTATCTGAAAGTCTGATAAACGCCGGAAAAATGACTAAGTCCAAAAAAAAATTTGTTCAACTTTTTTCAATTTTACCCCCGTGGGATATATATTCTACCCACACACATTTGGAACTCTCCTGGGTTACCCTCACACATATTATTCCCTCATTTAGTGGATATTTTCACAAAAAAGTGAAATTTTCAAAAATCCAGAAAATTGGCTGAAAACGACTAAATATCAAGGACTCATTGGGTGAATCGCTCTGGAACTGAAATTGGAACGCTCACTGACATTTTCCCTATCTGAAAGTCTGATAAACGCCGGAAAAATGACTAAGTCCAAAAAAAAAATTTTTTAAACTTTTTTCAATTTTACCCCCGTGGGATATATATTCTACCCACACACATTTGGAACTCTCCTGGGGTACCCTCACACATATTATTCCCTCATTTAGTAGATATTTTCACAAAAAAGTGAAATTTTCAAAAATCCAGAAAATTGGCTGAAAACGACTAAATATCAAGGACTCATTGGGCGAATTGCTCTGGAACTGAAATCGGAATGCTCACTGACATTGCCCCTATCTGAAAGTCTGATAAACGCCGGAAGAATGACTAAGTCCAAAAAAAATTTTTTTTCAACTTTTTTCAATTTTACCCCCGTGGGATATATATTCTACCCACACACATTTGGAACTCTCCTGGGGTTCCCTCACACATATTATTCCATCGTTTAGTGGTTATATTCACAAAAAAGTGAAATTTTCAAAAATCCAGAAAATTGGCTGAAAACGACTAAATATCAAGGACTCATTGGGTGAATCACTCTGGAACTGAAATTGGAACGCTCACTGACATTTTCCCTATCTGAAAGTCTGATAAACGCCGGAAAAATGACTAAGTCCAAAAAAAATTTTTTTTCAACTTTTTTCAATTTTACCCCCGTGGGATATATATTCTACCCACACACATTTGGAAATCTCCTGGGGTACCCTCACACATATTATTCCCTCATTTAGTGGATATTTTCACAAAAAAGTGAAATTTTCAAAAATCCAGAAAATTGGCTGAAAACGACTAAATATCAATGACTCATTGGGCGAATTGCTCTGGAACTGAAATCGGAACGCTCACTGACATTGCCCCTATCTGAAAGTCTGATAAACGCCGGAAAAATGACTAAGTCCAAAAAAATTTTTTTTTCAACTTTTTTCAATTTTACCCCCGTGGGATATATATTCTACCCACACACATTTGGAACTCTCCTGGGGTTCCCTCACACATATTATTCCCTCGTTTAGTGGATATTTTCACAAAAAAGTGAAATTTTCAAAAATCCAGAAAATTGGCTGAAAACGACTAAATATCAAGGACTCATTGGGCGAATTGCTCTGGAACTGAAATCGGAACGCTCACTGACATTTCCCCTTTCTGAAAGTCTGATAAACGCCAGAAAAATGAGTAAGTCCAAAAAAAATTTTTTTTCAAATTTTTTCAATTTTACCCCCGTGGGATATATATTCTACCGACACACATTTGGAACTCTCCTGGGGTTCCCTCACACATATTATTCCCTCGTTTAGTGGATATTTTCACAAAAAAGTGAAATTTTCAAAAATCCAGAAAATTGGCTGTAAACGACTAAATATCAAGGACTCATTGGGCAAATTGCTCTGGAACTGAAATCGGAATGCTCACTGACATTTCCCCTTTCTGAAAGTCTGATAAACGCCGGAAAAATGACTAAGTCCAAAAAAAAATTTTTTTCAACTTTTTTCAATTTTACCCCCGTGGGATATATATTCTACCCACACACATTTGGAACTCTCCTGGGGTACCCTCACACATATTATTCCCTCATTTAGTAGATATTTTCACAAAAAAGTGAAATTTTCAAAAATCCAGAAAAATGGCTGAAAACGACTAAATATCAAGGACTCATTGGGCGAATTGCTCTGGAACTGAAATCAGAACGCTCACTGACATTGCCCCTATCTGAAAGTCTGATAAACGCCGGAAAAATGACTAAGTCCAAAAAAAAATTTGTTCAACTTTTTTCAATTTTACCCCCGTGGGATGTATATTCTACCCACACACATTTGGAAATCTCCTGGGGTACCCTCACACATATTATTCCCTCGTTTAGTGGTTATATTCACAAAAAAGTGAAATTTTCAAAAATCCAGAAAATTGGCTGAAAACGACTAAATATCAAGGACTCATTGGGCGAATCGCTCTCGAACTGAAATTGGAAAGCTCACTGACATTTTCCCTATCTGAAAGTCTGATAAACGCCGGAAAAATGACTAAGTCCAAAAAAAAAATTTTTTAAACTTTTTTCAATTTTACCCCCGTGGGATATATATTCTACCCACACACATTTGGAACTCTCCTGGGGTACCCTCACACATATTATTCCCTCATTTAGTAGATATTTTCACAAAAAAGTGAAATTTTCAAAAATCCAGAAAATTGGCTGAAAACGACTAAATATCAAGGACTCATTGGGCGAATTGCTCTGGAACTGAAATCGGAATGCTCACTGACATTGCCCCTATCTGAAAGTCTGATAAACGCCGGAAGAATGACTAAGTCCAAAAAAAATTTTTTTTCAACTTTTTTCAATTTTACCCCCGTGGGATATATATTCTACCCACACACATTTGGAACTCTCCTGGGGTTCCCTCACACATATTATTCCATCGTTTAGTGGATATTTTCACAAAAAAGTGAAATTTTCAAAAATCCAGAAAATTGGCTGAAAACGACTAAATATCAAGGACTCATTGGGCGAATTGCTCTGGAACTGAAATCGGAACGCTCACTGACATTTCCCCTTTCTGAAAGTCTGATAAACGCCAGAAAAATGACTAAGTCCAAAAAAAAATTTGTTCAACTTTTTTCAATTTTACCCCCGTGGGATATATATTCTACCCACACACATTTGGAAATCTCCTGGGGTACCCTCACACATATTATTCCCTCATTTAGTGGATATTTTCACAAAAAAGTGAAATTTTCAAAAATCCAGAAAATTGGCTGAAAACGACTAAATATCAAGGACTCATTGGGCGAATTGCTCTGGAACTGAAATCGGAACGCTCACTGACATTGCCCCTATCTGAAAGTCTGATAAACGCCGGAAAAATGACTAAGTCCAAAAAAAAATTTGTTCAACTTTTTTCAATTTTACCCCTGTGGGATGTATATTCTACCCACACACATTTGGAAATCTCCTGGGGTACCCTCACACATATTATTCCCTCGTTTAGTGGTTATATTCACAAAAAAGTGAAATTTTCAAAAATCCAGAAAATTGGCTGAAAACGACTAAATATCAAGGACTCATTGGGTGAATCGCTCTGGAACTGAAATTGGAACGCTCACTGACATTTTCCCTATCTGAAAGTCTGATAAACGCCGGAAAAATGACTAAGTCCAAAAAAAAATTTGTTCAACTTTTTTCAATTTTACCCCCGTGGGATGTATATTCTACCCACACACATTTGGAAATCTCCTGGGGTACCCTCACACATATTATTCCCTCGTTTAGTGGTTATATTCACAAAAAAGTGAAATTTTCAAAAATCCAGAAAATTGGCTGAAAACGACAAAATATCAAGGACTCATTGGGTGAATCGCTCTGGAACTGAAATTGGAACGCTCACTGACATTTTCCCTATCTGAAAGTCTGATAAACGCCGGAAAAATGACTAAGTCCAAAAAAAAATTTTTTCAACTTTTTTCAATTTTACCCCCGTGGGATATATATTCTACCCACACACATTTGGAACTCTCCTGGGGTACCCTCACACATATTATTCCCTCATTTAGTAGATATTTTCACAAAAAAGTGAAATTTTCAAAAATCCAGAAAAATGGCTGAAAACGACTAAATATCAAGGACTCATTGGGCGAATTGCTCTGGAACTGAAATCGGAACGCTCACTGACATTGCCCCTATCTGAAAGTCTGATAAACGCCGGAAAAATGACTAAGTCCAAAAAAAATTTTTTTTCAACTTTTTTCAATTTTACCCCCGTGGGATATATATTCTACCCACACACATTTGGAACTCTCCTGGGGTACCCTCACACATATTATTCCCTCATTTAGTGGATATTTTCACAAAAAAAGTGAAATTTTCAAAAATCCAGAAAATTGGCTGAAAACGACTAAATATCAAGGACTCATTGGGCGAATTGCTCTGGAACTGAAATCGGAACGCTCACTGACATTGCCCCTATCTGAAAGTCTGATAAACGCCGGAAAAATGACTAAGTCCAAAAAAAATTTTTTTTCAACTTTTTTCAATTTTACCCCCGTGGGATATATATTCTACCCACACACATTTGGAACTCTCCTGGGGTACCCTCACACATATTATTCCCTCATTTAGTGGATATTTTCACAAAAAAGTGAAATTTTCAAAAATCCAGAAAATTGGCTGAAAACGACTAAATATCAAGGACTCATTGGGCGAATTGCTCTGGAACTGAAATCGGAACGCTCACTGACATTTCCCCTTTCTGAAAGTCTGATAAACGCCAGAAAAATGACTAAGTCCAAAAAAAATTTTTTTTCAACTTTTTTCAATTTTACCCCCGTGGGATATATATTCTACCCACACACATTTGGAACTCTCCTGGGGTTCCCTCACACATATTATTCCCTCGTTTAGTGGATATTTTCACAAAAAAGTGAAATTTTCAAAAATCCAGAAAATTGGCTGAAAACGACTAAATATCAAGGACTCATTGGGCGAATCGCTCTCGAACTGAAATTGGAACGCTCACTGACATTTTCCCTATCTGAAAGTCTGATAAACGCCGGAAAAATGACTAAGTCCAAAAAAACATTTTTTTCAACTTTTTTCAATTTTACCCCCGTGGGATATATATTCTACCCACACACATTTGGAACTCTCCTGGGGTACCCTCACACATATTATTCCCTCATTTAGTGGATATTTTCACAAAAAAGTGAAATTTTCAAAAATCCAGAAAATTGGCTGAAAACGACTAAATATCAAGGACTCATTGGGCGAATTGCTCTGGAACTGAAATCGGAACGCTCACTGACATTGCCCCTATCTGAAAGTCTGATAAACGCCGGAAAAATAACTAAGTCCAAAAAAAAATTTTTTTCAACTTTTTTCAATTTTACCCCCGTGGGATATATATTCTACCCACACACATTTGGAACTCTCCTGGGGTTCCCTCACACATATTATTCCCTCGTTTAGTGGATATTTTCACAAAAAAAGTGAAATTTTCAAAAATCCAGAAAATTGGCTGAAAACGACTAAATATCAAGGACTCATTGGGCGAATTGCTCTGGAACTGAAATCGGAACGCTCACTGACATTGCCCCTATCTGAAAGTCTGATAAACGCCGTAAAAATGACTAAGTCCAAAAAAATTTTTTTTTCAACTTTTTTCAATTTTACCCCCGTGGGATATATATTCTACCCACACACATTTGGAACTCTCCTGGGGTACCCTCACACATATTATTCCCTCATTTAGTGGATATTTTCACAAAAAAGTGAAATTTTCAAAAATCCAGAAAATTGGCTGAAAACGACTAAATATCAAGGACTCATAGGGCGAATCGCTCTGGAACTGAAATTGGAACGCTCACTGACATTTTCCCTATCTGAAAGTCTGATAAACGCCGGAAAAATGACTAAGTCCAAAAAAAAATTTTTTTCAACTTTTTTCAATTTTACCCCCGTGGGATATATATTCTACCCACACACATTTGGATCTCTCCTGGGGTACCCTCACACATATTATTCCCTCATTTAGTGGATATTTTCACAAAAAAGTGAAATTTTCAAAAATCCAGAAAATTGGCTGAAAACGACTAAATATCAAGGACTCATTGGGCGAATTGCTCTGGAACTGAAATCGGAACGCTCACTGACATTTCCCCTTTCTGAAAGTCTGATAAACGCCAGAAAAATGACTAAGTCCAAAAAAAATTTTTTTTCAACTTTTTTCAATTTTACCCCCGTGGGATATATATTCTACCCACACACATTTGGAACTCTCCTGGGGTTCCCTCACACATATTATTCCCTCGTTTAGTGGATATTTTCACAAAAAAGTGAAATTTTCAAAAATCCAGAAAATTGGCTGAAAACGACTAAATATCAAGGACTCATTGGGCGAATCGCTCTCGAACTGAAATTGGAACGCTCACTGACATTTTCCCTATCTGAAAGTCTGATAAACGCCGGAAAAATGACTAAGTCCAAAAAAACATTTTTTTCAACTTTTTTCAATTTTACCCCCGTGGGATATATATTCTACCCACACACATTTGGAACTCTCCTGGGGTACCCTCACACATATTATTCCCTCATTTAGTGGATATTTTCACAAAAAAGTGAAATTTTCAAAAATCCAGAAAATTGGCTGAAAACGACTAAATATCAAGGACTCATTGGGCGAATTGCTCTGGAACTGAAATCGGAACGCTCACTGACATTGCCCCTATCTGAAAGTCTGATAAACGCCGGAAAAATAACTAAGTCCAAAAAAAAATTTTTTTCAACTTTTTTCAATTTTACCCCCGTGGGATATATATTCTACCCACACACATTTGGAACTCTCCTGGGGTTCCCTCACACATATTATTCCCTCGTTTAGTGGATATTTTCACAAAAAAAGTGAAATTTTCAAAAATCCAGAAAATTGGCTGAAAACGACTAAATATCAAGGACTCATTGGGCGAATTGCTCTGGAACTGAAATCGGAACGCTCACTGACATTGCCCCTATCTGAAAGTCTGATAAACGCCGTAAAAATGACTAAGTCCAAAAAAATTTTTTTTTCAACTTTTTTCAATTTTACCCCCGTGGGATATATATTCTACCCACACACATTTGGAACTCTCCTGGGGTACCCTCACACATATTATTCCCTCATTTAGTGGATATTTTCACAAAAAAGTGAAATTTTCAAAAATCCAGAAAATTGGCTGAAAACGACTAAATATCAAGGACTCATAGGGCGAATCGCTCTGGAACTGAAATTGGAACGCTCACTGACATTTTCCCTATCTGAAAGTCTGATAAACGCCGGAAAAATGACTAAGTCCAAAAAAAAATTTTTTTCAACTTTTTTCAATTTTACCCCCGTGGGATATATATTCTACCCACACACATTTGGATCTCTCCTGGGGTACCCTCACACATATTATTCCCTCATTTAGTAGATATTTTCACAAAAAAGTGAAATTTTCAAAAATCCAGAAAAATGGCTGAAAACGACTAAATATCAAGGACTCATTGGGCGAATTGCTCTGGAACTGAAATCGGAACGCTCACTGACATTGCCCCTATCTGAAAGTCTGATAAACGCCGGAAAAATAACTAAGTCCAAAAAAAAATTTTTTTCAACTTTTTTCAATTTTACCCCCGTGGGATATATATTCTACCCACACACATTTGGAACTCTCCTGGGGTTCCCTCACACATATTATTCCCTCGTTTAGTGGATATTTTCACAAAAAAAGTGAAATTTTCAAAAATCCAGAAAATTGGCTGAAAACGACTAAATATCAAGGACTCATTGGGCGAATTGCTCTGGAACTGAAATCGGAACGCTCACTGACATTGCCCCTATCTGAAAGTCTGATAAACGCCGTAAAAATGACTAAGTCCAAAAAAATTTTTTTTTCAACTTTTTTCAATTTTACCCCCGTGGGATATATATTCTACCCACACACATTTGGAACTCTCCTGGGGTACCCTCACACATATTATTCCCTCATTTAGTGGATATTTTCACAAAAAAGTGAAATTTTCAAAAATCCAGAAAATTGGCTGAAAACGACTAAATATCAAGGACTCATAGGGCGAATCGCTCTGGAACTGAAATTGGAACGCTCACTGACATTTTCCCTATCTGAAAGTCTGATAAACGCCGGAAAAATGACTAAGTCCAAAAAAAAATTTTTTTCAACTTTTTTCAATTTTACCCCCGTGGGATATATATTCTACCCACACACATTTGGATCTCTCCTGGGGTACCCTCACACATATTATTCCCTCATTTAGTAGATATTTTCACAAAAAAGTGAAATTTTCAAAAATCCAGAAAAATGGCTGAAAACGACTAAATATCAAGGACTCATTGGGCGAATTGCTCTGGAACTGAAATCGGAACGCTCACTGACATTGCCCCTATCTGAAAGTCTGATAAACGCCGGAAAAATGACTAAGTCCAAAAAAAATTTTTTTTCAACTTTTTTCAATTTTACCCCCGTGGGATATATATTCTACCCACACACATTTGGAACTCTCCTGGGGTACCCTCACACATATTATTCCCTCATTTAGTGGATATTTTCACAAAAAAGTGAAATTTTCAAAAATCCAGAAAATTGGCTGAAAACGACTAAATATCAAGGACTCATTGGGCGAATCGCTCTGGAACTGAAATTGGAACGCTCACTGACATTTTCCCTATCTGAAAGTCTGATAAACGCCGGAAAAATGACTAAGTCCAAAAAAATTTTTTTTTCAATTTTACCCCCGTGGGATATATATTCTGCCCACACACATTTGGAACTCCCCTGGGGTACCCTCACACATATTATTCCCTCATTTAGTGGATATTTTCACAAAAAAGTGAAATTTTCAAAAATCCAGAAAATTGGCTGAAAACGACTAAATATCAAGGACTCATTGGGCGAATCGCTCTGGAACTGAAATTGGAACGCTCACTGTCATTTTCCCTATCTGAAAGTCTGATAAACGCCGGAAAAATGACTAAGTCCAAAAAAAAATTTTTTTAAACTTTTTTCAATTTTACCCCCGTGGGATATATATTCTACCCACACACATTTGGAACTCTCCTGGGGTACCCTCACACATATTATTCCCTCATTTAGTAGATATTTTCACAAAAAAGTGAAATTTTCAAAAATCCAGAAAATTGGCTGAAAACGACTAAATATCAAGGACTCATTGGGCGAAATGCTCTGGAACTGAAATCGGAACGCTCACTGACATTGCCCCTATCTGAAAGTCTGATAAACGCCGGAAAAATAACTAAGTCCAAAAAAATTTTTTTTCAACTTTTTTCAATTTTACCCCCGTGGGATATATATTCTACCCACACACATTTGGAACTCTCCTGGGGTTCCCTCACACATATTATTCCCTCGTTTAGTGGATATTTTCACAAAAAAGTGAAATTTTCAAAAATCCAGAAAATTGGCTGAAAACGACTAAATATCAAGGACTCATTGGGCGAATCGCTCTGGAACTGAAATTGGAACGCTCACTGACATTTTCCCTATCTGAAAGTCTGATAAACGCCGGAAAAATGACTAAGTCCAAAAAAATTTTTTTTTCAATTTTACCCCCGTGGGATATATATTCTGCCCACACACATTTGGAACTCCCCTGGGGTACCCTCACACATATTATTCCCTCATTTAGTGGATATTTTCACAAAAAAGTGAAATTTTCAAAAATCCAGAAAATTGGCTGAAAACGACTAAATATCAAGGACTCATTGGGCGAATCGCTCTGGAACTGAAATTGGAACGCTCACTGACATTTTCCCTATCTGAAAGTCTGATAAACGCCGGAAAAATGACTAAGTCAAAAAAAAAATTTTTTTAAACTTTTTTCAATTTTACCCCCGTGGGATGTATATTCTACCCACACACATTTGGAACTCTCCTGGGGTACCCTCACACATATTATTCCCTCATTTAGTAGATATTTTCACAAAAAAGTGAAATTTTCAAAAATCCAGAAAATTGGCTGAAAACGACTAAATATCAAGGACTCATTGGGCGAATTGCTCTGGAACTGAAATCGGAACGCTCACTGACATTGCCCCTATCTGAAAGTCTGATAAACGCCGGAAAAATAACTAAGTCCAAAAAAAATTTTTTTTCAACTTTTTTCAATTTTACCACCGTGGGATATATATTCTACCCACACACATTTGGAACTCTCCTGGGGTTCCCTCACACATATTATTCCCTCGTTTAGTGGATATTTTCACAAAAAAGTGAAATTTTCAAAAATCCAGAAAATTGGCTGAAAACGACTAAATATCAAGGACTCATTGGGCGAATCGCTCTGGAACTGAAATTGGAACGCTCACTGACATTTTCCCTATCTGAAAGTCTGATAAACGCCGGAAAAATGACTAAGTCCAAAAAAATTTTTTTTTCAATTTTACCCCCGTGGGATATATATTCTGCCCACACACATTTGGAACTCCCCTGGGGTACCCTCACACATATTATTCCCTCATTTAGTGGATATTTTCACAAAAAAGTGAAATTTTCAAAAATCCAGAAAATTGGCTGAAAACGACTAAATATCAAGGACTCATTGGGCGAATCGCTCTGGAACTGAAATTGGAACGCTCACTGACATTTTCCCTATCTGAAAGTCTGATAAACGCCGGAAAAATGACTAAGTCCAAAAAAAAATTTTTTAAAACTTTTTTCAATTTTACCCCCGTTGGATATATATTCTACCCACACACATTTGGAACTCTCCTGGGGTACCCTCACACATATTATTCCCTCATTTAGTGGATATTTTCACAAAAAAGTGAAATTTTCAAAAATCCAGAAAATTGGCTGAAAACGACTAAATATCAAGGACTCATTGGGCGAATTGCTCTGGAACTGAAATCGGAACGCTCACTGACATTTCCCCTTTCTGAAAGTCTGATAAACGCCAGAAAAATGACTAAGTCCAAAAAAAAATTTTTTTAAACTTTTTTCAATTTTACCCCCGTGGGATATATATTATACCCACACACATTTGGAACTCTCCTGGGGTACCCTCACACATATTATTCCCTCATTTAGTGGATATTTTCACAAAAAAGTGAAATTTTCAAAAATCCAGAAAATTGGCTGAAAACGACTAAATATCAAGGACTCATTGGGCGAATCGCTCTGGAACTGAAATCGGAATGCTCACTGACATTTTCCCTATCTGAAAGTCTGATAAACGCCGGAAAAATGACTAAGTCAAAAAAAAATTTTTTTTCAACTTTTTTCAATTTTACCCCCGTGGGATATATATTCTACCCACACACATTTGGAACTCTCCTGGGGTTCCCTCACACATATTATTCCCTCGTTTAGTGGATATTTTCACAAAAAAGTGAAATTTTCAAAAATCCAGAAAATTGGCTGAAAACGACTAAATATCAAGGACTCATTGGGCGAATCGCTCTGGAACTGAAATCGGAATGCTCACTGACATTTTCCCTATCTGAAAGTCTGATAAACGCCGGAAAAATGACTAAGTCAAAAAAAAATTTTTTTTCAACTTTTTTCAATTTTACCCCCGTGGGATATATATTCTACCCACACACATTTGGAACTCTCCTGGGGTTCCCTCACACATATTATTCCCTCGTTTAGTGGATATTTTCACAAAAAAGTGAAATTTTCAAAAATCCAGAAAATTTCCTGAAAACGACTAAATATCAAGGACTCATTGGGCGAATTGCTCTGGAACTGAAATCGGAACGCTCACTGACATTTCCCCTTTCTGAAAGTCTGATAAACGCCGGAAAAATGACTAAGTCCAAAAAAATTTTTTTTTCAACTTTTTTCAATTTTACCCCCGTGGGATATATATTCTACCCACACACATTTGGAACTCTCCTGGGGTACCCTCACACATATTATTCCCTCATTTAGTGGATATTTTCACAAAAAAGTGAAATTTTCAAAAATCCAGAAAATTGGCTGAAAACGACTAAATATCAAGGACTCATAGGGCGAATCGCTCTGGAACTGAAATTGGAACGCTCACTGACATTTCCCCTTTCTGAAAGTCTGATAAACGCCGGAAAAATGACTAAGTCCAAAAAAATTTTTTTTTCAACTTTTTTCAATTTTACCCCCGTGGGATATATATTCTACCCACACACATTTGGAACTCTCCTGGGGTACCCTCACACATATTATTCCCTCATTTAGTGGATATTTTCACAAAAAAGTGAAATTTTCAAAAATCCAGAAAATTGGCTGAAAACGACTAAATATCAAGGACTCATAGGGCGAATCGCTCTGGAACTGAAATTGGAACGCTCACTGACATTGCCCCTATCTGAAAGTCTGATAAACGCCGGAAAAATGACTAAGTCCAAAAAAAAATTTTTTTCAATTTTACCCCCGTGGGATATACATTCTGCCCACACACATTTGGAACTCTCCTGGGGTACCCTCACACATATTATTCCCTCATTTAGTGGATATTTTCACAAAAAAGTGAAATTTTCAAAAATCCAGAAAATTGGCTGAAAACGACTAAATATCAAGGACTCATTGGGCGAATCGCTCTGGAACTGAAATTGGAACGCTCACTGACATTTTCCCTATCTGAAAGTCTGATAAACGCCGGAAAAATGACTAAGTCCAAAAAAATTTTTTTTTCAATTTTACCCCCGTGGGATATATATTCTGCCCACACACATTTGGAACTCCCCTGGGGTACCCTCACACATATTATTCCCTCATTTAGTGGATATTTTCACAAAAAAGTGAAATTTTCAAAAATCCAGAAAATTGGCTGAAAACGACTAAATATCAAGGACTCATTGGGCGAATCGCTCTGGAACTGAAATTGGAACGCTCACTGTCATTTTCCCTATCTGAAAGTCTGATAAACGCCGGAAAAATGACTAAGTCCAAAAAAAAATTTTTTTAAACTTTTTTCAATTTTACCCCCGTGGGATATATATTCTACCCACACACATTTTAAACTCTCCTGGGGTACCCTCACACATATTATTCCCTCATTTAGTAGATATTTTCACAAAAAAGTGAAATTTTCAAAAATCCAGAAAATTGGCTGAAAACGACTAAATATCAAGGACTCATTGGGCGAATTGCTCTGGAACTGAAATCGGAACGCTCACTGACATTGCCCCTATCTGAAAGTCTGATAAACGCCGGAAAAATAACTAAGTCCAAAAAAAATTTTTTTTCAACTTTTTTCAATTTTACCCCCGTTTGATATATATTCTACCCACACACATTTGGAACTCTCCTGGGGTTCCCTCACACATATTATTCCCTCGTTTAGTGGATATTTTCACAAAAAAGTGAAATTTTCAAAAATCCAGAAAATTGGCTGAAAACGACTAAATATCAAGGACTCATTGGGCGAATCGCTCTGGAACTGAAATTGGAACGCTCACTGACATTTTCCCTATCTGAAAGTCTGATAAACGCCGGAAAAATGACTAAGTCCAAAAAATTTTTTTTTTCAATTTTACCCCCGTGGGTTATATATTCTGCCCACACACATTTGGAACTCCCCTGGGGTACCCTCACACATATTATTCCCTCATTTAGTGGATATTTTCACAAAAAAGTGAAATTTTCAAAAATCCAGAAAATTGGCTGAAAACGACTAAATATCAAGGACTCATTGGGCGAATCGCTCTGGAACTGAAATTGGTACGCTCACTGACATTTTCCCTATCTGAAAGTCTGATAAACGCCGGAAAAATGACTAAGTCCAAAAAAAAATTTTTTTAAACTTTTTTCAATTTTACCCCCGTGGGATATATATTCTACCCACACACATTTGGAACTCTCCTGGGGTACCCTCACATATATTATTCCCTCATTTAGTAGATATTTTCACAAAAAAGTGAAATTTTCAAAAATCCAGAAAATTGGCTGAAAACGACTAAATATCAATTACTCATTGGGCGAATTGCTCTGGAACTGAAATCGGAACGCTCACTGACATTGCCCCTATCTGAAAGTCTGATAAACGCCGGAAAAATAACTAAGTCCAAAAAAAATTTTTTTTCAACTTTTTTCAATTTTACCCCCGTGGGATATATATTCTACCCACACACATTTGGAACTCTCCTGGGGTTCCCTCACACATATTATTCCCTCGTTTAGTGGATATTTTCACAAAAAAGTGAAATTTTCAAAAATCCAGAAAATTGGCTGAAAACGACTAAATATCAAGGACTCATTGGGCGAATTGCTCTGGAACTGAAATCGGAACGCTCACTGACATTTCCCCTTTCTGAAAGTCTGATCAACGCCAGAAAAATGACTAAGTCCAAAAAAAAATTTTTTTCAACTTTTTTCAATTTTACCCCCGTGGGATATATATTCTACCCACACACATTTGGAACTCTCCTGGGGTACCCTCACACATATTATTCCCTCATTTAGTAGATATTTTCACAAAAAAGTGAAATTTTCAAAAATCCAGAAAAATGGCTGAAAACGACTAAATATCAAGGACTCATTGGGCGAATTGCTCTGGAACTGAAATCGGAACGCTCACTGACATTGCCCCTATCTGAAAGTCTGATAAACGCCGGAAAAATGACTAAGTCCAAAAAAAATTTTTTTTCAATTTTACCCCCGTGGGATATACATTCTGCCCACACACATTTGGAACTCTCCTGGGGTACCCTCACACATATTATTCCCTCATTTAGTGGATATTTTCACAAAAAAGTGAAATTTTCAAAAATCCAGAAAATTGGCTGAAAACGACTAAATATCAAGGACTCATTGGGCGAATCGATCTGGAACTGAAATTGGAACGCTCACTGACATTTTCCCTATCTGAAAGTCTGATAAACGCCGGAAAAATAACTAAGTCCAAAAAAAATTTTTTTAAAACTTTTTTCAATTTTACCCCCGTGGGATATATATTCTACCCACACACATTTGGAACTCTCCTGGGGTACCCTCACACATATTATTCCCTCATTTAGTGGATATTTTCACAAAAAAGTGAAATTTTCAAAAATCCAGAAAATTGGCTGAAAACGACTAAATATCAAGGACTCATTGGGCGAATCGCTCTGGAACTGAAATCGGAATGCTCACTGACATTTTCCCTATCTGAAAGTCTGATAAACGCCGGAAAAATGACTAAGTCAAAAAAAAATTTTTTTTCAACTTTTTTCAATTTTACCCCCGTGGGATATATATTCTACCCACACACATTTGGAACTCTCCTGGGGTACCCTCACACATATTATTCCCTCATTTAGTGGATATTTTCACAAAAAAGTGAAATTTTCAAAAATCCAGAAAATTGGCTGAAAACGACTAAATATCAAGGACTCATTGGGCGAATCGCTCTGGAACTGAAATCGGAATGCTCACTGACATTTTCCCTATCTGAAAGTCTGATAAACGCCGGAAAAATGACTAAGTCAAAAAAAAATTTTTTTTCAACTTTTTTCAATTTTACCCCCGTGGGATATATATTCTACCCACACACATTTGGAACTCTCCTGGGGTACCCTCACACATATTATTCCCTCATTTAGTGGATATTTTCACAAAAAAGTGAAATTTTCAAAAATCCAGAAAATTGGCTGAAAACGACTAAATATCAAGGACTCATTGGGCGAATTGCTCTGGAACTGAAATCGGAACGCTCACTGACATTGCCCCTATCTGAAAGTCTGATAAACGCCGGAAAAATGACTAAGTCCAAAAAAAATTTTTTTTCAACTTTTTTCAATTTTACCCCCGTGGGATATATATTCTACCCACACACATTTGGAACTCTCCTGGGGTACCCTCACACATATTATTCCCTCATTTAGTAGATATTTTCACAAAAAAGTGAAATTTTCAAAAATCCAGAAAAATGGCTGAAAACGACTAAATATCAAGGACTCATTGGGCGAATTGCTCTGGAACTGAAATCGGAACGCTCACTGACATTGCCCCTATCTGAAAGTCTGATAAACGCCGGAAAAATGACTAAGTCCAAAAAAAATTTTTTTTCAACTTTTTTCAATTTTACCCCCGTGGGATATATATTCTACCCACACACATTTGGAACTCTCCTGGGGTACCCTCACACATATTATTCCCTCATTTAGTGGATATTTTCACAAAAAAGTGAAATTTTCAAAAATCCAGAAAATTGGCTGAAAACGACTAAATATCAAGGACTCATTGGGCGAATTGCTCTGGAACTGAAATCGGAACGCTCACTGACATTGCCCCTATCTGAAAGTCTGATAAACGCCGGAAAAATGACTAAGTCCAAAAAAAAATTTTTTTCAACTTTTTTCAATTTTACCCCCGTGGGATATATATTCTACCCACACACATTTGGAACTCTCCTGGGGTTCCCTCACACATATTATTCCCTCGTTTAGTGGATATTTTCACAAAAAAGTGAAATTTTCAAAAATCCAGAAAATTGGCTGAAAACGACTAAATATCAAGGACTCATTGGGCGAATCGCTCTCGAACTGAAATTGGAACGCTCACTGACATTTTCCCTATCTGAAAGTCTGGTAAACGCCGGAAAAATGACTAAGTCCAAAAAAAATTTTTTTTAAACTTTTTTCAATTTTACCCCCGTGGGATATATATTCTACCCACACACATTTGGAACTCTCCTGGGGTACCCTCACACATATTATTCCCTCATTTAGTGGATATTTTCACAAAAAAGTGAAATTTTCAAAAATCCAGAAAATTGGCTGAAAACGACTAAATATCAAGGACTCATTGGGCGAATCTCTCTGGAACTGAAATTGGAACGCTCACTGACATTTTCCCTATCTGAAAGTCTGATAAACGCCGGAAAAATGACTAAGTCCAAAAAAAATTTTTTTTAAACTTTTTTCAATTTTACCCCCGTGGGATATATATTCTACCCACACACATTTGGAACTCTCCTGGGGTACACTCACACATATTATTCCCTCATTTAGTGGATATTTTCACAAAAAAGTGAAATTTTCAAAAATCCAGAAAATTGGCTGAAAACGACTAAATATCAAGGACTCATTGGGCGAATTGCTCTGCAACTGAAATCGGAACGCTCACTGACATTGCCCCTATCTGAAAGTCTGATAAACGCCGGAAAAATGACTAAGTCCAAAAAAAATTTTTTTTCAATTTTACCCCCGTGGGTTATATATTCTGCCCACACACATTTGGAACTCTCCTGGGGTACCCTCACACATATTATTCCCTCATTTAGTGGATATTTTCACAAAAAAGTGAAATTTTCAAAAATCCAGAAAATTGGCTGAAAACGACTAAATATCAAGGACTCATTGGGCGAATCGCTCTGGAACTGAAATTGGAACGCTCACTGACATTTTCCCTATCTGAAAGTCTGATAAACGCCGGAAAAATGACTAAGTCCAAAAAAAATTTTTTTAAACTTTTTTCAATTTTACCCCCGTGGGATATATATTCTACCCACACACATTTGGAACTCTCCTGGGGTACCCTCACACATATTATTCCCTCATTTAGTGGATATTTTCACAAAAAAGTGAAATTTTCAAAAATCCAGAAAATTGGCTGAAAACGACTAAATATCAAGGACTCATTGGGTGAATCGCTCTGGAACTGAAATTGGAACGCTCACTGACATTTTCCCTATCTGAAAGTCTGATAAACGCCGGAAAAATGACTAAGTCCAAAAAAAATTTTTTTTAAACTTTTTTCAATTTTACCCCCGTGGGATATATATTCTACCCACACACATTTGGAACTCTCCTGGGGTACCCTCACACATATTATTCCCTCATTTAGTGGATATTTTCACAAAAAAGTGAAATTTTCAAAAATCCAGAAAAATGGCTGAAAACGACTAAATATCAAGGACTCATTGGTCGAATTGCTCTGGAACTGAAATCGGAACGCTCACTGACATTGCCCCTATCTGAAAGTCTGATAAACGCCGGAAAAATGACTAAGTCCAAAAAAAATTTTTTTTCAATTTTACCCCCGTGGGATATATATTCTGCCCACACACATTTGGAACTCTCCTGGGGTACCCTCACACATATTATTCCCTCATTTAGTGGATATTTTCACAAAAAAGTGAAATTTTCAAAAATCCAGAAAATTGGCTGAAAACGACTAAATATCAAGGACTCATTGGGCGAATCGCTCTGGAACTGAAATTGGAACGCTCACTGACATTTTCCCTATCTGAAAGTCTGATAAACGCCGGAAAAATGACTAAGTCCAAAAAAAATTTTTTTTAAACTTTTTTCAATTTTACCCCCGTGGGATATATATTCTACCCACACACATTTGGAACTCTCCTGGGGTACCCTCACACATATTATTCCCTCATTTAGTGGATATTTTCACAAAAAAGTGAAATTTTCAAAAATCCAGAAAATTGGCTGAAAACGACTAAATATCAAGGACTCATTGGGCGAATTGCTCTGGAACTGAAATCGGAATGCTCACTGACATTTCCCCTTTCTGAAAGTCTGATAAACGCCAGAAAAATGACTAAGTCCAAAAAAAAATTTTTTTAAACTTTTTTCAATTTTACCCCCGTGGGATATATATTCTACCCACACACATTTGGAACTCTCCTGGGGTACCCTCACACATATTATTCCCTCATTTAGTGGATATTTTCACAAAAAAGTGAAATTTTCAAAAATCCAGAAAATTGGCTGAAAACGACTAAATATCAAGGACTCATTGGGCAAATCGCTCTCGAACTGAAATTGGAACGCTCACTGACATTTTCCCTATCTGAAAGTCTGGTAAACGCCGGAAAAATGACTAAGTCCAAAAAAAATTTTTTTAAAACTTTTTTCAATTTTACCCCCGTGGGATATATATTCTACCCACACACATTTGGAACTCTCCTGGGGTACCCTCACACATATTATTCCCTCATTTAGTGGATATTTTCACAAAAAAGTGAAATTTTCAAAAATCCAGAAAATTGGCTGAAAACGACTAAATATCAAGGACTCATTGGGCGAATCGCTCTCGAACTGAAATTGGAACGCTCACTGACATTTTCCCTATCTGAAAGTCTGGTAAACGCCGGAAAAATGACTAAGTCCAAAAAAAATTTTTTTTAAACTTTTTTCAATTTTACCCCCGTGGGATATATATTCTACCCACACACATTTGGAACTCTCCTGGGGTACCCTCACACATATTATTCCCTCATTTAGTGGATATTTTCACAAAAAAGTGAAATTTTCAAAAATCCAGAAAATTGGCTGAAAACGACTAAATATCAAGGACTCATTGGGCGAATTGCTCTGGAACTGAAATCGGAACGCTCACTGACATTTCCCCTTTCTGAAAGTCTGATAAACGCCAGAAAAATGACTAAGTCCAAAAAAAAATTTTTTTAAACTTTTTTCAATTTTACCCCCGTGGGATATATATTCTACCCACACACATTTGGAACTCTCCTGGGGTACCCTCACACATATTATTCCCTCATTTAGTGGATATTTTCACAAAAAAGTGAAATTTTCAAAAATCCAGAAAATTGGCTGAAAACGACTAAATATCAAGGACTCATTGGGCGAATCGCTCTGGAACTGAAATCGGAATGCTCACTGACATTTTCCCTATCTGAAAGTCTGATAAACGCCGGAAAAATGACTAAGTCCAAAAAAAAAATTTTTTTAAACTTTTTTCAATTTTACCCCCGTGGGATATATATTCTACCCACACACATTTGGAACTCTCCTGAGGTACCCTCACACATATTATTCCCTCATTTAGTAGATATTTTCACAAAAAAGTGAAATTTTCAAAAATCCAGAAAATTGGCTGAAAACGACTAAATATCAAGGACTCATTGGGCGAATTGCTCTGGAACTGAAATCGGAACGCTCACTGACATTGCCCCTATCTGAAAGTCTGATAAACGCCGGAAAAATGACTAAGTCCAAAAAAATTTTTTTTTCAATTTTACCCCCGTGGGATATATATTCTGCCCACACACATTTGGAACTCTCCTGGGGTACCCTCACACATATTATTCCCTCATTTAGTGGATATTTTCACAAAAAAGTGAAATTTTCAAAAATCCAGAAAATTGGCTGAAAACGACTAAATATCAAGGACTCATTGGGCGAATCGCTCTGGAACTGAAATTGGAACGCTCACTGACATTTTCCCTATCTGAAAGTCTGATAAACGCCGGAAAAATGACTAAGTCCAAAAAAAAATTTTTTTAAACTTTTTTCAATTTTACCCCCGTGGGATATATATTCTACCCACACACATTTGGAACTCTCCTGGGGTACCCTCACACATATTATTCCCTCATTTAGTGGATATTTTCACAAAAAAGTGAAATTTTCAAAAATCCAGAAAATTGGCTGAAAACGACTAAATATCAAGGACTCATTGGGCGAATTGCTCTGGAACTGAAATCGGAACGCTCACTGACATTTCCCCTTTCTGAAAGTCTGATAAACGCCAGAAAAATGACTAAGTCCAAAAAAAAATTTTTTTAAACTTTTTTCAATTTTACCCCCGTGGGATATATATTCTACCGACACACATTTGGAACTCTCCTGGGGTACCCTCACACATATTATTCCCTCATTTAGTGGATATTTTCACAAAAAAGTGAAATTTTCAAAAATCCAGAAAATTGGCTGAAAACGACTAAATATCAAGGACTCATTGGGCGAATCGCTCTGGAACTGAAATTGGAACGCTCACTGACATTTTCCCTATCTGAAAGTCTGATAAACGCCGGAAAAATGACTAAGTCCAAAAAAAAATTTTTTTAAACTTTTTTCAATTTTACCCCCGTGGGATATATATTCTACCCACACACATTTGGAACTCTCCTGGGGTACCCTCACACATATTATTCCCTCATTTAGTAGATATTTTCACAAAAAAGTGAAATTTTCAAAAATCCAGAAAATTGGCTGAAAACGACTAAATATCAAGGACTCATTGGGCGAATTGCTCTGGAACTGAAATCGGAACGCTCACTGACATTGCCCCTATCTGAAAGTCTGATAAACGCCGGAAAAATAACTAAGTCCAAAAAAAATTTTTTTTCAACTTTTTTCAATTTTACCCCCGTGGGATATATATTCTACCCACACACATTTGGAACTCTCCTGGGGTTCCCTCACACATATTATTCCCTCGTTTAGTGGATATTTTCACAAAAAAGTGAAATTTTCAAAAATCCAGAAAATTGGCTGAAAATGACTAAATATCAAGGACTCATTGGGCGAATTGCTCTGGAACTGAAATCGGAACGTTCACTGACATTGCCCCTATCTGAAAGTCTGATAAACGCCGGAAAAATGACTAAGTCCAAAAAAAAATTTTTTTTCAACTTTTTTCAATTTTACCCCCGTGGGATATATATTCTACCCACACACATTTGGAACTCTCCTGGGGTTCCCTCACACATATTATTCCCTCGTTTAGTGGATATTTTCACAAAAAAGTGAAATTTTCAAAAATCCAGAAAATTGGCTGAAAACGACTAAATATCAAGGACTCATTGGGCGAATTGCTCTGGAACTGAAATCGGAACGCTCACTGACATTTCTCCTTTCTGAAAGTCTGATAAACGCCGGAAAAATGACTAAGTCCAAAAAAAAATTTTTTTCAACTTTTTTCAATTTTACCCCCGTGGGATGTATATTCTACCCACACACATTTGGAACTCTCCTGGGGTACCCTCACACATATTATTCCCTCATTTAGTGGATATTTTCACAAAAAAGTGAAATTTTCAAAAATCCAGAAAAATTGGCTGAAAACGACTAAATATCAAGGACCCATTGGGCGAATCGCTCTGGAACTGAAATCGGAATGCTCACTGACATTTTCCCTATCTGAAAGTCTGATAAACGCCGGAAAAATGACTAAGTCCAAAAAAAAAATTTTTTCAACTTTTTTCAATTTTACCCCCGTGGGATATATATTCTACCCACACACATTTGGAACTCTCCTGGGGTACCCTCACACATATTATTCCCTAATTTAGTAGATATTTTCACAAAAAAGTGAAATTTTCAAAAATCCAGAAAAATGGCTGAAAACGACTAAATATCAAGGACTCATTGGGCGAATTGCTCTGGAACTGAAATTGGAACGCTCACTGACATTGCCCCTATCTGAAAGTCTGATAAACGCCGGAAAAATGACTAAGTCCAAAAAAAATTTTTTTTCAACTTTTTTCAATTTTACCCCCGTGGGATATATATTCTACCCACACACATTTGGAACTCTCCTGGGGTACCCTCACACATATTATTCCCTCATTTAGTGGATATTTTCACAAAAAAGTGAAATTTTCAAAAATCCAGAAAATTGGCTGAAAACGACTAAATATCAAGGACTCATTGGGCGAATTGCTCTGGAACTGAAATCGGAACGCTCACTGACATTTCCCCTTTCTGAAAGTCTGATAAACGCCAGAAAAATGACTAAGTCCAAAAAAAAATTTTTTTAAACTTTTTTCAATTTTACCCCCGTGGGATATATATTCTACCCACACACATTTGGAACTCTCCTGGGGTACCCTCACACATATTATTCCCTCATTTAGTGGATATTTTCACAAAAAAGTGAAATTTTCAAAAATCCAGAAAATTGGCTGAAAACGACTAAATATCAAGGACTCATTGGGCGAATCGCTCTGGAACTGAAATCGGAATGCTCACTGACATTTTCCCTATCTGAATGTCTGATAAACGCCGGAAAAATGACTAAGTCCAAAAAAAAATTTTTTTAAACTTTTTTCAATTTTACCCCCGTGGGATATATATTCTACCCACACACATTTGGAACTCTCCTGGGGTACCCTCACATATATTATTCCCTCATTTAGTAGATATTTTCACAAAAAAGTGAAATTTTCAAAAATCCAGAAAATTGGCTGAAAACGACTAAATATCAAGGACTCATTGGGCGAATTGCTCTGGAACTGAAATCGGAACGCTCACTGACATTGCCCCTATCTGAAAGTCTGATAAACACCGTAAAAATGACTAAGTCAAAAAAAAATTTTTTTTCAACTTTTTTCAATTTTACCCCCGTGGGATATATATTCTACCCACACACATTTGGAACTCTCCTGGGGTTCCCTCACACATATTATTCCCTCATTTAGTGGATATTTTCACAAAAAAGTGAAATTTTCAAAAATCCAGAAAATTGGCTGAAAACGACTAAATATCAACGACTCATTGGGCGAATTGCTCTGGAACTGAAATCGGAACGCTCACTGACATTTCCCCTTTCTGAAAGTCTGATAAACGCCGGAAAAATGACTAAGTCCAAAAAAATTTTTCTTTCAATTTTACCCCCGTGGGATATATATTCTACCCACACACATTTGGAACTCTCCTGGGGTACCCTCACACATATTATTCCCTCATTTAGTGGATATTTTCACAAAAAAGTGAAAATTTCAAAAATCCAGAAAATTGGCTGAAAACGACTAAATATCAAGGACTCATTGGGCGAATCGCTCTGGAACTGAAATTGGAACGCTCACTGACATTTCCCCTTTCTGAAAGTCTGATAAACGCCGGAAAAATGACTAAGTCCAAAAAAAATTTTTTTTCAACTTTTTTAAATTTTACCCCCGTGGGATATATATTCTACCCACACACATTTGGAACTCTCCTGGGGTACCCTCTCACATATTATTCCCTCATTTAGTAGATATTTTCACAAAAAAGTGAAATTTTCAAAAATCCAGAAAATTGGCTGAAAACGACTAAATATCAAGGACTCATTGGGCGAATTGCTCTGGAACTGAAATCGGAACGCTCACTGACATTGCCCCTATTTGAAAGTCTGATAAACGCCGTAAAAATGACTAAGTCAAAAAAAAATTTTTTTTCAACTTTTTTCAATTTTACCCCCGTGGGATATATATTCTACCCACACACATTTGGAACTCTCCTGGGGTTCCCTCACACATATTATTCCCTCGTTTAGTGGATATTTTCACAAAAAAGTGAAATTTTCAAAAATCCAGAAAATTGGCTGAAAACGACTAAATATCAAGGACTCATTGGGCGAATTGCTCTGGAACTGAAATCGGAACGCTCACTGACATTTCTCCTTTCTGAAAGTCTGATAAACGCCGGAAAAATGACTAAGTCCAAAAAAAAATTTTTTTCAACTTTTTTCAATTTTACCCCCGTGGGATGTATATTCTACCCACACACATTTGGAACTCTCCTGGGGTACCCTCACACATATTATTCCCTCATTTAGTGGATATTTTCACAAAAAAGTGAAATTTTCAAAAATCCAGAAAAATTGGCTGAAAACGACTAAATATCAAGGACCCATTATCGCTCTGGAACTGAAATCGGAATGCTCACTGACATTTTCCCTATCTGAAAGTCTGATAAACGCCGGAAAAATGACTAAGTCCAAAAAAAAATTTTTTTCAACTTTTTTCAATTTTACCCCCGTGGGATATATATTCTACCCACACACATTTGGAACTCTCCTGGGGTACCCTCACACATATTATTCCCTAATTTAGTAGATATTTTCACAAAAAAGTGAAATTTTCAAAAATCCAGAAAAATGGCTGAAAACGACTAAATATCAAGGACTCATTGGGCGAATTGCTCTGGAACTGAAATTGGAACGCTCACTGACATTGCCCCTATCTGAAAGTCTGATAAACGCCGGAAAAATGACTAAGTCCAAAAAAAATTTTTTTTCAACTTTTTTCAATTTTACCCCCGTGGGATATATATTCTACCCACACACATTTGGAACTCTCCTGGGGTACCCTCACACATATTATTCCCTCATTTAGTGGATATTTTCACAAAAAAGTGAAATTTTCAAAAATCCAGAAAATTGGCTGAAAATGACTAAATATCAAGGACTCATTGGGCGAATTGCTCTGGAACTGAAATCGGAACGTTCACTGACATTGCCCCTATCTGAAAGTCTGATAAACGCCGGAAAAATGACTAAGTCCAAAAAAAAATTTTTTTTCAACTTTTTTCAATTTTACCCCCGTGGGATATATATTCTACCCACACACATTTGGAACTCTCCTGGGGTTCCCTCACACATATTATTCCCTCGTTTAGTGGATATTTTCACAAAAAAGTGAAATTTTCAAAAATCCAGAAAATTGGCTGAAAACGACTAAATATCAAGGACTCATTGGGCGAATTGCTCTGGAACTGAAATCGGAACGCTCACTGACATTTCTCCTTTCTGAAAGTCTGATAAACGCCGGAAAAATGACTAAGTCCAAAAAAAAATTTTTTTCAACTTTTTTCAATTTTACCCCCGTGGGATGTATATTCTACCCACACACATTTGGAACTCTCCTGGGGTACCCTCACACATATTATTCCCTCATTTAGTGGATATTTTCACAAAAAAGTGAAATTTTCAAAAATCCAGAAAAATTGGCTGAAAACGACTAAATATCAAGGACCCATTGGGCGAATCGCTCTGGAACTGAAATCGGAATGCTCACTGACATTTTCCCTATCTGAAAGTCTGATAAACGCCGGAAAAATGACTAAGTCCAAAAAAAAAATTTTTTCAACTTTTTTCAATTTTACCCCCGTGGGATATATATTCTACCCACACACATTTGGAACTCTCCTGGGGTACCCTCACACATATTATTCCCTAATTTAGTAGATATTTTCACAAAAAAGTGAAATTTTCAAAAATCCAGAAAAATGGCTGAAAACGACTAAATATCAAGGACTCATTGGGCGAATTGCTCTGGAACTGAAATTGGAACGCTCACTGACATTGCCCCTATCTGAAAGTCTGATAAACGCCGGAAAAATGACTAAGTCCAAAAAAAATTTTTTTTCAACTTTTTTCAATTTTACCCCCGTGGGATATATATTCTACCCACACACATTTGGAACTCTCCTGGGGTACCCTCACACATATTATTCCCTCATTTAGTGGATATTTTCACAAAAAAGTGAAATTTTCAAAAATCCAGAAAATTGGCTGAAAACGACTAAATATCAAGGACTCATTGGGCGAATTGCTCTGGAACTGAAATCGGAACGCTCACTGACATTTCCCCTTTCTGAAAGTCTGATAAACGCCAGAAAAATGACTAAGTCCAAAAAAAAATTTTTTTAAACTTTTTTCAATTTTACCCCCGTGGGATATATATTCTACCCACACACATTTGGAACTCTCCTGGGGTACCCTCACACATATTATTCCCTCATTTAGTGGATATTTTCACAAAAAAGTGAAATTTTCAAAAATCCAGAAAATTGGCTGAAAACGACTAAATATCAAGGACTCATTGGGCGAATCGCTCTGGAACTGAAATCGGAATGCTCACTGACATTTTCCCTATCTGAATGTCTGATAAACGCCGGAAAAATGACTAAGTCCAAAAAAAAATTTTTTTAAACTTTTTTCAATTTTACCCCCGTGGGATATATATTCTACCCACACACATTTGGAACTCTCCTGGGGTACCCTCACATATATTATTCCCTCATTTAGTAGATATTTTCACAAAAAAGTGAAATTTTCAAAAATCCAGAAAATTGGCTGAAAACGACTAAATATCAAGGACTCATTGGGCGAATTGCTCTGGAACTGAAATCGGAACGCTCACTGACATTGCCCCTATCTGAAAGTCTGATAAACACCGTAAAAATGACTAAGTCAAAAAAAAATTTTTTTTCAACTTTTTTCAATTTTACCCCCGTGGGATATATATTCTACCCACACACATTTGGAACTCTCCTGGGGTTCCCTCACACATATTATTCCCTCATTTAGTGGATATTTTCACAAAAAAGTGAAATTTTCAAAAATCCAGAAAATTGGCTGAAAACGACTAAATATCAACGACTCATTGGGCGAATTGCTCTGGAACTGAAATCGGAACGCTCACTGACATTTCCCCTTTCTGAAAGTCTGATAAACGCCGGAAAAATGACTAAGTCCAAAAAAATTTTTCTTTCAATTTTACCCCCGTGGGATATATATTCTACCCACACACATTTGGAACTCTCCTGGGGTACCCTCACACATATTATTCCCTCATTTAGTGGATATTTTCACAAAAAAGTGAAAATTTCAAAAATCCAGAAAATTGGCTGAAAACGACTAAATATCAAGGACTCATTGGGCGAATCGCTCTGGAACTGAAATTGGAACGCTCACTGACATTTCCCCTTTCTGAAAGTCTGATAAACGCCGGAAAAATGACTAAGTCCAAAAAAAATTTTTTTTCAACTTTTTTAAATTTTACCCCCGTGGGATATATATTCTACCCACACACATTTGGAACTCTCCTGGGGTACCCTCTCACATATTATTCCCTCATTTAGTAGATATTTTCACAAAAAAGTGAAATTTTCAAAAATCCAGAAAATTGGCTGAAAACGACTAAATATCAAGGACTCATTGGGCGAATTGCTCTGGAACTGAAATCGGAACGCTCACTGACATTGCCCCTATTTGAAAGTCTGATAAACGCCGTAAAAATGACTAAGTCAAAAAAAAATTTTTTTTCAACTTTTTTCAATTTTACCCCCGTGGGATATATATTCTACCCACACACATTTGGAACTCTCCTGGGGTTCCCTCACACATATTATTCCCTCGTTTAGTGGATATTTTCACAAAAAAGTGAAATTTTCAAAAATCCAGAAAATTGGCTGAAAACGACTAAATATCAAGGACTCATTGGGCGAATTGCTCTGGAACTGAAATCGGAACGCTCACTGACATTTCTCCTTTCTGAAAGTCTGATAAACGCCGGAAAAATGACTAAGTCCAAAAAAAAATTTTTTTCAACTTTTTTCAATTTTACCCCCGTGGGATGTATATTCTACCCACACACATTTGGAACTCTCCTGGGGTACCCTCACACATATTATTCCCTCATTTAGTGGATATTTTCACAAAAAAGTGAAATTTTCAAAAATCCAGAAAAATTGGCTGAAAACGACTAAATATCAAGGACCCATTATCGCTCTGGAACTGAAATCGGAATGCTCACTGACATTTTCCCTATCTGAAAGTCTGATAAACGCCGGAAAAATGACTAAGTCCAAAAAAAAATTTTTTTCAACTTTTTTCAATTTTACCCCCGTGGGATATATATTCTACCCACACACATTTGGAACTCTCCTGGGGTACCCTCACACATATTATTCCCTAATTTAGTAGATATTTTCACAAAAAAGTGAAATTTTCAAAAATCCAGAAAAATGGCTGAAAACGACTAAATATCAAGGACTCATTGGGCGAATTGCTCTGGAACTGAAATTGGAACGCTCACTGACATTGCCCCTATCTGAAAGTCTGATAAACGCCGGAAAAATGACTAAGTCCAAAAAAAATTTTTTTTCAACTTTTTTCAATTTTACCCCCGTGGGATATATATTCTACCCACACACATTTGGAACTCTCCTGGGGTACCCTCACACATATTATTCCCTCATTTAGTGGATATTTTCACAAAAAAGTGAAATTTTCAAAAATCCAGAAAATTGGCTGAAAACGACTAAATATCAAGGACTCATTGGGCGAATCGCTCTGGAACTGAAATTGGAACGCTCACTGACATTTCCCCTTTCTGAAAGTCTGATAAACGCCGGAAAAATGACTAAGTCCAAAAAAAAATTTTTTTCAACTTTTTTCAATTTTACCCCCGTGGGATATATATTCTACCCACACACATTTGGAACTCTCCTGGGGTTCCCTCACACATATTATTCCCTCGTTTAGTGGATATTTTCACAAAAAAGTGAAATTTTCAAAAATCCAGAAAATTGGCTGAAAACGACTAAATATCAAGGACTCATTGGGCGAATTGCTCTGGAACTGAAATCGGAACGCTCACTGACATTTCCCCTTTCTGAAAGTCTGATAAACGCCAGAAAAATGACTAAGTCCAAAAAAAAATTTTTTTAAACTTTTTTCAATTTTACCCCCGTGGGATATATATTCTACCCACACACATTTGGAACTCTCCTGGGGTACCCTCACACATATTATTCCCTCATTTAGTGGATATTTTCACAAAAAAGTGAAATTTTCAAAAATCCAGAAAATTGGCTGAAAACGACTAAATATCAAGGACTCATTGGGCGAATCGCTCTGGAACTGAAATCGGAATGCTCACTGACATTTTCCCTATCTGAATGTCTGATAAACGCCGGAAAAATGACTAAGTCCAAAAAAAAATTTTTTTAAACTTTTTTCAATTTTACCCCCGTGGGATATATATTCTACCCACACACATTTGGAACTCTCCTGGGGTACCCTCACACATATTATTCCCTCATTTAGTAGATATTTTCACAAAAAAGTGAAATTTTCAAAAATCCAGAAAATTGGCTGAAAACGACTAAATATCAACGACTCATTGGGCGAATTGCTCTGGAACTGAAATCGGAACGCTCACTGACATTTCCCCTTTCTGAAAGTCTGATAAACGCCGGAAAAATGACTAAGTCCAAAAAAATTTTTCTTTCAATTTTACCCCCGTGGGATATATATTCTACCCACACACATTTGGAACTCTCCTGGGGTACCCTCACACATATTATTCCCTCATTTAGTGGATATTTTCACAAAAAAGTGAAATTTTCAAAAATCCAGAAAATTGGCTGAAAACGACTAAATATCAAGGACTCATTGGGCGAATCGCTCTGGAACTGAAATTGGAACGCTCACTGACATTTCCCCTTTCTGAAAGTCTGATAAACGCCGGAAAAATGACTAAGTCCAAAAAAAAATTTTTTTCAACTTTTTTCAATTTTACCCCCGTGGGATATATATTCTACCCACACACATTTGGAACTCTCCTGGGGTTCCCTCACACATATTATTCCCTCGTTTAGTGGATATTTTCACAAAAAAGTGAAATTTTCAAAAATCCAGAAAATTGGCTGAAAACGACTAAATATCAAGGACTCATTGGGCGAACCGCTCTCGAACTGAAATTGGAACGCTCACTGACATTTTCCCTATCTGAAAGTCTGATAAACGCCGGAAAAATGACTAAGTCCAAAAAAAATTTTTTTTAAACTTTTTTCAATTTTACCCCCGTGGGATATATATTCTACCCACACACATTTGGAACTCTCCTGGGGTACCCTCACACATATTATTCCCTCATTTAGTGGATATTTTCACAAAAAAGTGAAATTTTCAAAAATCCAGAAAATTGGCTGAAAACGACTAAATATCAAGGACTCATTGGGCGAATTGCTCTGGAACTGAAATCGGAACGCTCACTGACATTTCCCCTTTCTGAAAGTCTGATAAACGCCAGAAAAATGACTAAGTCCAAAAAAAAATTTTTTTCAACTTTTTTCAATTTTACCCCCGTGGGATATATATTCTACCCACACACATTTGGAACTCTCCTGGGGTTCCCTCACACATATTATTCCCTCGTTTAGTGGATATTTTCACAAAAAAGTGAAATTTTCAAAAATCCAGAAAATTGGCTGAAAACGACTAAATATCAAGGACTCATTGGGCGAATTGCTCTGGAACTGAAATCGGAACGCTCACTGACATTGCCCCTATCTGAAAGTCTGATAAACGCCGTAAAAATGACTAAGTCAAAAAAAAATTTTTTTTCAACTTTTTTCAATTTTACCCCCGTGGGATATATATTCTACCCACACACATTTGGAACTCTCCTGGGGTACCCTCACACATATTATTCCCTCATTTAGTGGATATTTTCACAAAAAAGTGAAATTTTCAAAAATCCAGAAAATTGGCTGAAAACGACTAAATATCAAGGACTCATAGGGCGAATCGCTCTGGAACTGAAATTGGAACGCTCACTGACATTTTCCCTATCTGAAAGTCTGATAAACGCCGGAAAAATGACTAAGTCCAAAAAAAAATTTTTTTCAACTTTTTTCAATTTTACCCCCGTGGGATATATATTCTACCCACACACATTTGGAACTCTCCTGGGGTACCCTCACACATATTATTCCCTCATTTAGTAGATATTTTCACAAAAAAGTGAAATTTTCAAAAATCTAGAAAAATGGCTGAAAACGACTAAATATCAAGGACTCATTGGGCGAATTGCTCTGGAACTGAAATCGGAACGCTCACTGACATTGCCCCTATCTGAAAGTCTGATAAACGCCGGAAAAATGACTAAGTCCAAAAAAAATTTTTTTTCAACTTTTTTCAATTTTACCCCCGTGGGATATATATTCTACCCACACACATTTGGAACTCTCCTGGGGTACCCTCACACATATTATTCCCTAATTTAGTAGATATTTTCACAAAAAAGTGAAATTTTCAAAAATCCAGAAAAATGGCTGAAAACGACTAAATATCAAGGACTCATTGGGCGAATTTCTCTGAAACTGAAATCGGAACGCTCACTGACATTGCCCCTATCTGAAAGTCTGATAAACGCCGGAAAAATGACTAAGTCCAAAAAAAATTTTTTTTCAACTTTTTTCAATTTTACCCCCGTGGGATATATATTCTACCCACACACATTTGGAACTCTCCTGGGGTACCCTCACACATATTATTCCTTCATTTAGTGGATATTTTCACAAAAAAGTGAAATTTTCAAAAATCCAGAAAATTGGCTGAAAACGACTAAATATCAAGGACTCATTGGGCGAATTGCTCTGGAACTGAAATCGGAACGCTCACTGACATTGCCCCTATCTGAAAGTCTGATAAACGCCGGAAAATTGACTAAGTCCAAAAAAAAATTTTTTTCAACTTTTTTCAATTTTACCCCCGTGGGATATATATTCTACCCACACACATTTGGAACTCTCCTGGGGTTCCCTCACACATATTATTCCCTCGTTTAGTGGATATTTTCACAAAAAAGTGAAATTTTCAAAAATCCAGAAAATTGGCTGAAAACGACTAAATATCAAGGACTCATTGGGCGAATTGCTCTGGAACTGAAATCGGAATGCTCACTGACATTTCCCCTATCTGAAAGTCTGATAAACGCCGGAAAAATGACTAAGTCCAAAAAAAATTTTTTTTAAACTTTTTTCAATTTTACCCCCGTGGGATATATATTCTACCCACACACATTTGGAACTCTCCTGGGGTACCCTCACACATATTATTCCCAAATTTAGTAGATATTTTCACAAAAAAGTGAAATTTTCAAAAATCCAGAAAAATGGCTGAAAACGACTAAATATCAAGGACTCATTGGGCGAATTGCTCTGAAACTGAAATCGGAACGCTCACTGACATTGCCCCTATCTGAAAGTCTGATAAACGCCGTAAAAATGACTAAGTCAAAAAAAAAATTTTTTTCAACTTTTTTCAATTTTACCCCCGTGGGATATATATTCTACCCACACACATTTGGAACTCTCCTGGGGTTCCCTCACACATATTATTCCCTCGTTTAGTGGATATTTTCACAAAAAAGTGAAATTTTCAAAAATCCAGAAAATTGGCTGAAAACGACTAAATATCAAGGACTCATTGGGCGAATTGCTCTGGAACTGAAATCGGAACGCTCACTGACATTTCCCCTTTCTGAAAGTCTGATAAACGCCGGAAAAATGACTAAGTCCAAAAAAATTTTTTTTTCAATTTTACCCCCGTGGGATATATATTCTACCCACACACATTTGGAACTCTCCTGGGGTACCCTCACACATATTATTCCCTCATTTAGTGGATATTTTCACAAAAAAGTGAAATTTTCAAAAATCCAGAAAATTGGCTGAAAACGACTAAATATCAAGGACTCATTGGGCGAATCGCTCTGGAACTGAAATTGGAATGCTCACTGACATTTTCCCTATCTGAAAGTCTGATAAACGCCGGAAAAATGACTAAGTCCAAGAAAAAATTTTTTTAAACTTTTTTCAATTTTACCCCCGTGGGATATATATTCTACCCACACACATTTGGAACTCTCCTGGGGTACCCTCACACATATTATTCCCTCATTTAGTGGATATTTTCACAAAAAAGTGAAATTTTCAAAAATCCAGAAAATTGGCTGAAAACGACTAAATATCAAGGACTCATTGGGCGAATTGCTCTGGAACTGAAATCGGAACGCTCACTGACATTGCCCCTATCTGAAAGTCTGATAAACGCCGTAAAAATGACTAAGTCAAAAAAAAAATTTTTTTCAACTTTTTTCAATTTTACCCCCGTGGGATATATATTCTACCCACACACATTTGGAACTCTCCTGGGGTTCCCTCACACATATTATTCCCTCGTTTAGTGGATATTTTCACAAAAAAGGGAAATTTTCAAAAATCCAGAAAATTGGCTGAAAACGACTAAATATCAAGGACTCATTGGGCGAATTGCTCTGGAACTGAAATCGGAACGCTCACTGACATTTCCCCTTTCTGAAAGTCTGATAAACGCCGGAAAAATGACTAAGTCCAAAAAAATTTTTTTTTCAATTTAACCCCCGTGGGATATATATTCTACCCACACACATTTGGAACTCTCCTGGGGTACCCTCACACATATTATTCCCTAATTTAGTAGATATTTTCACAAAAAAGTGAAATTTTCAAAAATCCAGAAAATTGGCTGAAAACGACTAAATATCAAGGACTCATTGGGCGAATTGCTCTGGAACTGAAATCGGAACGCTCACTGACATTTCCCCTTTCTGAAAGTCTGATAAACGCCAGAAAAATGACTAAGTCCAAAAAAAAATTTTTTTAAACTTTTTTCAATTTTACCCCCGTGGGATATATATTCTACCCACACACATTTGGAACTCTCCTGGGGTACCCTCACACATATTATTCCCTCATTTAGTGGATATTTTCACAAAAAAGTGAAATTTTCAAAAATCCAGAAAATTGGCTGAAAACGACTAAATATCAAGGACTCATTGGGCGAATCGCTCTGGAACTGAAATTGGAATGCTCACTGACATTTTCCCTATCTGAAAGTCTGATAAACGCCGGAAAAATGACTAAGTCCAAAAAAAAATTTTTTTAAACTTTTTTCAATTTTACCCCCGTGGGATATATATTCTACCCACACACATTTGGAACTCTCCTGGGGTACCCTCACACATATTATTCCCTCATTTAGTAGATATTTTCACAAAAAAGTGAAATTTTCAAAAATCCAGAAAATTGGCTGAAAACGACTAAATATCAAGGACTCATTGGGCGAATTGCTCTGGAACTGAAATCGGAACGCTCACTGACATTGCCCCTATCTGAAAGTCTGATAAACGCCGTAAAAATGACTAAGTCAAAAAAAAAATTTTTTTCAACTTTTTTCAATTTTACCCCCGTGGGATATATATTCTACCCACACACATTTGGAACTCTCCTGGGGTTCCCTCACACATATTATTCCCTCGTTTAGTGGATATTTTCACAAAAAAGGGAAATTTTCAAAAATCCAGAAAATTGGCTGAAAACGACTAAATATCAAGGACTCATTGGGCGAATTGCTCTGGAACTGAAATCGGAACGCTCACTGACATTTCCCCTTTCTGAAAGTCTGATAAACGCCGGAAAAATGACTAAGTCCAAAAAAATTTTTTTTTCAATTTTACCCCCGTGGGATATATATTCTACCCACACACATTTGGAACTCTCCTGGGGTACCCTCACACATATTATTCCCTCATTTAGTGGATATTTTCACAAAAAAGTGAAATTTTCAAAAATCCAGAAAATTGGCTGAAAACGACTAAATATCAAGGACTCATTGGGCGAATCGCTCTGGAACTGAAATTGGAATGCTCACTGACATTTTCCCTATCTGAAAGTCTGATAAACGCCGGAAAAATGACTAAGTCCAAAAAAAAATTTTTTTAAACTTTTTTCAATTTTACCCCCGTGGGATATATATTCTACCCACACACATTTGGAACTCTCCTGGGGTACCCTCACACATATTATTCCCTCATTTAGTGGATATTTTCACAAAAAAGTGAAATTTTCAAAAATCCAGAAAATTGGCTGAAAACGACTAAATATCAAGGACTCATTGGGCGAATCGCTCTGGAACTGAAATCGGAATGCTCACTGACATTTCCCCTATCTGAAAGTCTGATAAACGCCGGAAAAATGACTAAGTCCAAAAAAAATTTTTTTTAAACTTTTTTCAATTTTACCCCCGTGGGATATATATTCTACCCACACACATTTGGAACTCTCCTGGGGTACCCTCACACATATTATTCCCTCATTTAGTGGATATTTTCACAAAAAAGTGAAATTTTCAAAAATCCAGAAAATTGGCTGAAAACGACTAAATATCAAGGACTCATTGGGCGAATCGCTCTGGAACTGAAATCGGAATGCTCACTGACATTTCCCCTATCTGAAAGTCTGATAAACGCCGGAAAAATGACTAAGTCCAAAAAAAAATTTTTTTAAACTTTTTTCAACTTTACCCCCGTGGGATATATATTCTACCCACACACATTTGGAACTCTCCTGGGGTACCCTCACACATATTATTCCCTCATTTAGTAGATATTTTCACAAAAAAGTGAAATTTTCAAAAATCCAGAAAATTGGCTGAAAACGACTAAATATCAAGGACTCATTGGGCGAATTGCTCTGGAACTGAAATCGGAACGCTCACTGACATTTCCCCTATCTGAAAGTCTGATAAACGCCGTAAAAATGACTAAGTCAAAAAAAAAATTTTTTTCAACTTTTTTCAATTTTACCCCCGTGGGATATATATTCTACCCACACACATTTGGAACTCTCCTGGGGTTCCCTCACACATATTATTCCCTCGTTTAGTGGATATTTTCACAAAAAAGTGAAATTTTCAAAAATCCAGAAAATTGGCTGAAAACGACTAAATATCAAGGACTCATTGGGCGAATTGCTCTGGAACTGAAATCGGAACGCTCACTGACATTTCCCCTTTCTGAAAGTCTGATAAACGCCGGAAAAATGACTAAGTCCAAAAAAATTTTTTTTTCAATTTTACCCCCGTGGGATATATATTCTACCCACACACATTTGGAACTCTCCTGGGGTACCCTCACACATATTATTCCCTCATTTAGTGGATATTTTCACAAAAAAGTGAAATTTTCAAAAATCCAGAAAATTGGCTGAAAACGACTAAATATCAAGGACTCATTGGGCGAATCGCTCTGGAACTGAAATTGGAATGCTCACTGACATTTTCCCTATCTGAAAGTCTGATAAACGCCGGAAAAATGACTAAGTCCAAAAAAAAATTTTTTTAAACTTTTTTCAATTTTACCCCCGTGGGATATATATTCTACCCACACACATTTGGAACTCTCCTGGGGTACCCTCACACATATTATTCCCTCATTTAGTGGATATTTTCACAAAAAAGTGAAATTTTCAAAAATCCAGAAAATTGGCTGAAAACGACTAAATATCAAGGACTCATTGGGCGAATCGCTCTGGAACTGAAATTGGAATGCTCACTGACATTTTCCCTATCTGAAAGTCTGATAAACGCCGGAAAAATGACTAAGTCCAAAAAAAAATTTTTTTAAACTTTTTTCAATTTTACCCCCGTGGGATATATATTCTACCCACACACATTTGGAACTCTCCTGGGGTTCCCTCACACATATTATTCCCTCGTTTAGTGGATATTTTCACAAAAAAGGGAAATTTTCAAAAATCCAGAAAATTGGCTGAAAACGACTAAATATCAAGGACTCATTGGGCGAATTGCTCTGGAACTGAAATCGGAACGCTCACTGACATTTCCCCTTTCTGAAAGTCTGATAAACGCCGGAAAAATGACTAAGTCCAAAAAAATTTTTTTTTCAATTTTACCCCCGTGGGATATATATTCTACCCACACACATTTGGAACTCTCCTGGGGTACCCTCACACATATTATTCCCTCATTTAGTGGATATTTTCACAAAAAAGTGAAATTTTCAAAAATCCAGAAAATTGGCTGAAAACGACTAAATATCAAGGACTCATTGGGCGAATCGCTCTGGAACTGAAATTGGAATGCTCACTGACATTTTCCCTATCTGAAAGTCTGATAAACGCCGGAAAAATGACTAAGTCCAAAAAAAAAATTTTTTAAACTTTTTTCAATTTTACCCCCGTGGGATATATATTCTACCCACACACATTTGGAACTCTCCTGGGGTACCCTCACACATATTATTCCCTCATTTAGTGGATATTTTCACAAAAAAGTGAAATTTTCAAAAATCCAGAAAATTGGCTGAAAACGACTAAATATCAAGGACTCATTGGGCGAATCGCTCTGGAACTGAAATCGGAATGCTCACTGACATTTCCCCTATCTGAAAGTCTGATAAACGCCGGAAAAATGACTAAGTCCAAAAAAAATTTTTTTTAAACTTTTTTCAATTTTACCCCCGTGGGATATATATTCTACCCACACACATTTGGAACTCTCCTGGGGTACCCTCACACATATTATTCCCTCATTTAGTGGATATTTTCACAAAAAAGTGAAATTTTCAAAAATCCAGAAAATTGGCTGAAAACGACTAAATATCAAGGACTCATTGGGCGAATCGCTCTGGAACTGAAATCGGAATGCTCACTGACATTTCCCCTATCTGAAAGTCTGATAAACGCCGGAAAAATGACTAAGTCCAAAAAAAATTTTTTTTAAACTTTTTTCAATTTTACCCCCGTGGGATATATATTCTACCCACACACATTTGGAACTCTCCTGGGGTACCCTCACACATATTATTCCCTCATTTAGTGGATATTTTCACAAAAAAGTGAAATTTTCAAAAATCCAGAAAATTGGCTGAAAACGACTAAATATCAAGGACTCATTGGGCGAATCGCTCTGGAACTGAAATCGGAATGCTCACTGACATTTCCCCTATCTGAAAGTCTGATAAACGCCGGAAAAATGACTAAGTCCAAAAAAAAATTTTTTTAAACTTTTTTCAACTTTACCCCCGTGGGATATATATTCTACCCACACACATTTGGAACTCTCCTGGGGTACCCTCACACATATTATTCCCTCATTTAGTAGATATTTTCACAAAAAAGTGAAATTTTCAAAAATCCAGAAAATTGGCTGAAAACGACTAAATATCAAGGACTCATTGGGCGAATTGCTCTGGAACTGAAATCGGAACGCTCACTGACATTGCCCCTATCTGAAAGTCTGATAAACGCCGTAAAAATGACTAAGTCAAAAAAAAAATTTTTTTCAACTTTTTTCAATTTTACCCCCGTGGGATATATATTCTACCCACACACATTTGGAACTCTCCTGGGGTTCCCTCACACATATTATTCCCTCGTTTAGTGGATATTTTCACAAAAAAGTGAAATTTTCAAAAATCCAGAAAATTGCCTGAAAACGACTAAATATCAAGGACTCATTGGGCGAATTGCTCTGGAACTGAAATCGGAACGCTCACTGACATTTCCCCTTTCTGAAAGTCTGATAAACGCCGGAAAAATGACTAAGTCCAAAAAAATTTTTTTTTCAATTTTACCCCCGTGGGATATATATATATTCTACCCACACACATTTGGAACTCTCCTGGGGTACCCTCACACATATTATTCCCTCATTTAGTGGATATTTTCACAAAAAAGTGAAATTTTCAAAAATCCAGAAAATTGGCTGAAAACGACTAAATATCAAGGACTCATTGGGCGAATCGCTCTGGAACTGAAATTGGAATGCTCACTGACATTTTCCCTATCTGAAAGTCTGATAAACGCCGGAAAAATGACTAAGTCCAAAAAAAAATTTTTTTAAACTTTTTTCAATTATACCCCCGTGGGATATATATTCTACCCACACACATTTGGAACTCTCCTGGGGTACCCTCACACATATTATTCCCTCATTTAGTGGATATTTTCACAAAAAAGTGAAATTTTCAAAAATCCAGAAAATTGGCTGAAAACGACTAAATATCAAGGACTCATTGGGCGAATCGCTCTGGAACTGAAATTGGAATGCTCACTGACATTTTCCCTATCTGAAAGTCTGATAAACGCCGGAAAAATGACTAAGTCCAAAAAAAAATTTTTTTCAACTTTTTTCAATTTTACCCCCGTGGGATATATATTCTACCCACACACATTTGGAACTCTCCTGGGGTTCCCTCACACATATTATTCCCTCGTTTAGTGGATATTTTCACAAAAAAGGGAAATTTTCAAAAATCCAGAAAATTGGCTGAAAACGACTAAATATCAAGGACTCATTGGGCGAATTGCTCTGGAACTGAAATCGGAACGCTCACTGACATTTCCCCTTTCTGAAAGTCTGATAAACGCCGGAAAAATGACTAAGTCCAAAAAAATTTTTTTTTCAATTTTACCCCCGTGGGATATATATTCTACCCACACACATTTGGAACTCTCCTGGGGTACCCTCACACATATTATTCCCTCATTTAGTGGATATTTTCACAAAAAAGTGAAATTTTCAAAAATCCAGAAAATTGGCTGAAAACGACTAAATATCAAGGACTCATTGGGCGAATCGCTCTGGAACTGAAATTGGAATGCTCACTGACATTTTCCCTATCTGAAAGTCTGATAAACGCCGGAAAAATGACTAAGTCCAAAAAAAAATTTTTTTAAACTTTTTTCAATTTTACCCCCGTGGGATATATATTCTACCCACACACATTTGGAACTCTCCTGGGGTACCCTCACACATATTATTCCCTCATTTAGTGGATATTTTCACAAAAAAGTGAAATTTTCAAAAATCCAGAAAATTGGCTGAAAACGACTAAATATCAAGGACTCATTGGGCGAATCGCTCTGGAACTGAAATCGGAATGCTCACTGACATTTCCCCTATCTGAAAGTCTGATAAACGCCGGAAAAATGACTAAGTCCAAAAAAAATTTTTTTTAAACTTTTTTCAATTTTACCCCCGTGGGATATATATTCTACCCACACACATTTGGAACTCTCCTGGGGTACCCTCACACATATTATTCCCTCATTTAGTGGATATTTTCACAAAAAAGTGAAATTTTCAAAAATCCAGAAAATTGGCTGAAAACGACTAAATATCAAGGACTCATTGGGCGAATCGCTCTGGAACTGAAATCGGAATGCTCACTGACATTTCCCCTATCTGAAAGTCTGATAAACGCCGGAAAAATGACTAAGTCCAAAAAAAAATTTTTTTAAACTTTTTTCAACTTTACCCCCGTGGGATATATATTCTACCCACACACATTTGGAACTCTCCTGGGGTACCCTCACACATATTATTCCCTCATTTAGTAGATATTTTCACAAAAAAGTGAAATTTTCAAAAATCCAGAAAATTGGCTGAAAACGACTAAATATCAAGGACTCATTGGGCGAATTGCTCTGGAACTGAAATCGGAACGCTCACTGACATTGCCCCTATCTGAAAGTCTGATAAACGCCGTAAAAATGACTAAGTCAAAAAAAAAATTTTTTTCAACTTTTTTCAATTTTACCCCCGTGGGATATATATTCTACCCACACACATTTGGAACTCTCCTGGGGTTCCCTCACACATATTATTCCCTCGTTTAGTGGATATTTTCACAAAAAAGTGAAATTTTCAAAAATCCAGAAAATTGGCTGAAAACGACTAAATATCAAGGACTCATTGGGCGAATTGCTCTGGAACTGAAATCGGAACGCTCACTGACATTTCCCCTTTCTGAAAGTCTGATAAACGCCGGAAAAATGACTAAGTCCAAAAAAATTTTTTTTTCAATTTTACCCCCGTGGGATATATATTCTACCCACACACATTTGGAACTCTCCTGGGGTACCCTCACACATATTATTCCCTCATTTAGTGGATATTTTCACAAAAAAGTGAAATTTTCAAAAATCCAGAAAATTGGCTGAAAACGACTAAATATCAAGGACTCATTGGGCGAATCGCTCTGGAACTGAAATTGGAATGCTCACTGACATTTTCCCTATCTGAAAGTCTGATAAACGCCGGAAAAATGACTAAGTCCAAAAAAAAATTTTTTTAAACTTTTTTCAATTTTACCCCCGTGGGATATATATTCTACCCACACACATTTGGAACTCTCCTGGGGTACCCTCACACATATCATTCCCTCATTTAGTGGATATTTTCACAAAAAAGTGAAATTTTCAAAAATCCAGAAAATTGGCTGAAAACGACTAAATATCAAGGACTCATTGGGCGAATCGCTCTGGAATTGAAATCGGAATGCTCACTGACATTTCCCCTATCTGAAAGTCTGATAAACGCCGGAAAAATGACTAAGTCCAAAAAAAATTTTTTTTAAACTTTTTTCAATTTTACCCCCGTGGGATATATATTCTACCCACACACATTTGGAACTCTCCTGGGGTACCCTCACACATATTATTCCCTCATTTAGTGGATATTTTCACAAAAAAGTGAAATTTTCAAAAATCCAGAAAATTGGCTGAAAACGACTAAATATCAAGGACTCATTGGGCGAATCGCTCTGGAACTGAAATCGGAATGCTCACTGACATTTCCCCTATCTGAAAGTCTGATAAACGCCGGAAAAATGACTAAGTCCAAAAAAAAATTTTTTTAAACTTTTTTCAATTTTACCCCCGTGGGATATATATTCTACCCACACACATTTGGAACTCTCCTGGGGTACCCTCACACATATCATTCCCTCATTTAGTGGATATTTTCACAAAAAAGTGAAATTTTCAAAAATCCAGAAAATTGGCTGAAAACGACTAAATATCAAGGACTCATTGGGCGAATCGCTCTGGAATTGAAATCGGAATGCTCACTGACATTTCCCCTATCTGAAAGTCTGATAAACGCCGGAAAAATGACTAAGTCCAAAAAAAATTTTTTTTAAACTTTTTTCAATTTTACCCCCGTGGGATATATATTCTACCCACACACATTTGGAACTCTCCTGGGGTACCCTCACACATATTATTCCCTCATTTAGTGGATATTTTCACAAAAAAGTGAAATTTTCAAAAATCCAGAAAATTGGCTGAAAACGACTAAATATCAAGGACTCATTGGGCGAATCGCTCTGGAACTGAAATCGGAATGCTCACTGACATTTCCCCTATCTGAAAGTCTGATAAACGCCGGAAAAATGACTAAGTCCAAAAAAAATTTTTTTTAAACTTTTTTCAATTTTACCCCCGTGGGATATATATTCTACCCACACACATTTGGAACTCTCCTGGGGTACCCTCACACATATTATTCCCTCATTTAGTGGATATTTTCACAAAAAAGTGAAATTTTCAAAAATCCAGAAAATTGGCTGAAAACGACTAAATATCAAGGACTCATTGGGCGAATCGCTCTGGAACTGAAATCGGAATGCTCACTGACATTTCCCCTATCTGAAAGTCTGATAAACGCCGGAAAAATGACTAAGTCCAAAAAAAAATTTTTTTAAACTTTTTTCAACTTTACCCCCGTGGGATATATATTCTACCCACACACATTTGGAACTCTCCTGGGGTACCCTCACACATATTATTCCCTCATTTAGTAGATATTTTCACAAAAAAGTGAAATTTTCAAAAATCCAGAAAATTGGCTGAAAACGACTAAATATCAAGGACTCATTGGGCGAATTGCTCTGGAACTGAAATCGGAACGCTCACTGACATTGCCCCTATCTGAAAGTCTGATAAACGCCGTAAAAATGACTAAGTCAAAAAAAAAATTTTTTTCAACTTTTTTCAATTTTACCCCCGTGGGATATATATTCTACCCACACACATTTGGAACTCTCCTGGGGTTCCCTCACACATATTATTCCCTCGTTTAGTGGATATTTTCACAAAAAAGTGAAATTTTCAAAAATCCAGAAAATTGCCTGAAAACGACTAAATATCAAGGACTCATTGGGCGAATTGCTCTGGAACTGAAATCGGAACGCTCACTGACATTTCCCCTTTCTGAAAGTCTGATAAACGCCGGAAAAATGACTAAGTCCAAAAAAATTTTTTTTTCAATTTTACCCCCGTGGGATATATATATATTCTACCCACACACATTTGGAACTCTCCTGGGGTACCCTCACACATATTATTCCCTCATTTAGTGGATATTTTCACAAAAAAGTGAAATTTTCAAAAATCCAGAAAATTGGCTGAAAACGACTAAATATCAAGGACTCATTGGGCGAATCGCTCTGGAACTGAAATTGGAATGCTCACTGACATTTTCCCTATCTGAAAGTCTGATAAACGCCGGAAAAATGACTAAGTCCAAAAAAAAATTTTTTTAAACTTTTTTCAATTTTACCCCCGTGGGATATATATTCTACCCACACACATTTGGAACTCTCCTGGGGTACCCTCACACATATTATTCCCTCATTTAGTGGATATTTTCACAAAAAAGTGAAATTTTCAAAAATCCAGAAAATTGGCTGAAAACGACTAAATATCAAGGACTCATTGGGCGAATCGCTCTGGAACTGAAATTGGAATGCTCACTGACATTTTCCCTATCTGAAAGTCTGATAAACGCCGGAAAAATGACTAAGTCCAAAAAAAAATTTTTTTCAACTTTTTTCAATTTTACCCCCGTGGGATATATATTCTACCCACACACATTTGGAACTCTCCTGGGGTTCCCTCACACATATTATTCCCTCGTTTAGTGGATATTTTCACAAAAAAGGGAAATTTTCAAAAATCCAGAAAATTGGCTGAAAACGACTAAATATCAAGGACTCATTGGGCGAATTGCTCTGGAACTGAAATCGGAACGCTCACTGACATTTCCCCTTTCTGAAAGTCTGATAAACGCCGGAAAAATGACTAAGTCCAAAAAAATTTTTTTTTCAATTTTACCCCCGTGGGATATATATTCTACCCACACACATTTGGAACTCTCCTGGGGTACCCTCACACATATTATTCCCTCATTTAGTGGATATTTTCACAAAAAAGTGAAATTTTCAAAAATCCAGAAAATTGGCTGAAAACGACTAAATATCAAGGACTCATTGGGCGAATCGCTCTGGAACTGAAATTGGAATGCTCACTGACATTTTCCCTATCTGAAAGTCTGATAAACGCCGGAAAAATGACTAAGTCCAAAAAAAAATTTTTTTAAACTTTTTTCAATTTTACCCCCGTGGGATATATATTCTACCCACACACATTTGGAACTCTCCTGGGGTACCCTCACACATATTATTCCCTCATTTAGTGGATATTTTCACAAAAAAGTGAAATTTTCAAAAATCCAGAAAATTGGCTGAAAACGACTAAATATCAAGGACTCATTGGGCGAATCGCTCTGGAACTGAAATCGGAATGCTCACTGACATTTCCCCTATCTGAAAGTCTGATAAACGCCGGAAAAATGACTAAGTCCAAAAAAAATTTTTTTTAAACTTTTTTCAATTTTACCCCCGTGGGATATATATTCTACCCACACACATTTGGAACTCTCCTGGGGTACCCTCACACATATTATTCCCTCATTTAGTGGATATTTTCACAAAAAAGTGAAATTTTCAAAAATCCAGAAAATTGGCTGAAAACGACTAAATATCAAGGACTCATTGGGCGAATCGCTCTGGAACTGAAATCGGAATGCTCACTGACATTTCCCCTATCTGAAAGTCTGATAAACGCCGGAAAAATGACTAAGTCCAAAAAAAAATTTTTTTAAACTTTTTTCAACTTTACCCCCGTGGGATATATATTCTACCCACACACATTTGGAACTCTCCTGGGGTACCCTCACACATATTATTCCCTCATTTAGTAGATATTTTCACAAAAAAGTGAAATTTTCAAAAATCCAGAAAATTGGCTGAAAACGACTAAATATCAAGGACTCATTGGGCGAATTGCTCTGGAACTGAAATCGGAACGCTCACTGACATTGCCCCTATCTGAAAGTCTGATAAACGCCGTAAAAATGACTAAGTCAAAAAAAAAATTTTTTTCAACTTTTTTCAATTTTACCCCCGTGGGATATATATTCTACCCACACACATTTGGAACTCTCCTGGGGTTCCCTCACACATATTATTCCCTCGTTTAGTGGATATTTTCACAAAAAAGTGAAATTTTCAAAAATCCAGAAAATTGGCTGAAAACGACTAAATATCAAGGACTCATTGGGCGAATTGCTCTGGAACTGAAATCGGAACGCTCACTGACATTTCCCCTTTCTGAAAGTCTGATAAACGCCGGAAAAATGACTAAGTCCAAAAAAATTTTTTTTTCAATTTTACCCCCGTGGGATATATATTCTACCCACACACATTTGGAACTCTCCTGGGGTACCCTCACACATATTATTCCCTCATTTAGTGGATATTTTCACAAAAAAGTGAAATTTTCAAAAATCCAGAAAATTGGCTGAAAACGACTAAATATCAAGGACTCATTGGGCGAATCGCTCTGGAACTGAAATTGGAATGCTCACTGACATTTTCCCTATCTGAAAGTCTGATAAACGCCGGAAAAATGACTAAGTCCAAAAAAAAATTTTTTTAAACTTTTTTCAATTTTACCCCCGTGGGATATATATTCTACCCACACACATTTGGAACTCTCCTGGGGTACCCTCACACATATCATTCCCTCATTTAGTGGATATTTTCACAAAAAAGTGAAATTTTCAAAAATCCAGAAAATTGGCTGAAAACGACTAAATATCAAGGACTCATTGGGCGAATCGCTCTGGAATTGAAATCGGAATGCTCACTGACATTTCCCCTATCTGAAAGTCTGATAAACGCCGGAAAAATGACTAAGTCCAAAAAAAATTTTTTTTAAACTTTTTTCAATTTTACCCCCGTGGGATATATATTCTACCCACACACATTTGGAACTCTCCTGGGGTACCCTCACACATATTATTCCCTCATTTAGTGGATATTTTCACAAAAAAGTGAAATTTTCAAAAATCCAGAAAATTGGCTGAAAACGACTAAATATCAAGGACTCATTGGGCGAATCGCTCTGGAACTGAAATTGGAATGCTCACTGACATTTTCCCTATCTGAAAGTCTGATAAACGCCGGAAAAATGACTAAGTCCAAAAAAAAATTTTTTTAAACTTTTTTCAATTTTACCCCCGTGGGATATATATTCTACCCACACACATTTGGAACTCTCCTGGGGTACCCTCACACATATTATTCCCTCATTTAGTGGATATTTTCACAAAAAAGTGAAATTTTCAAAAATCCAGAAAATTGGCTGAAAACGACTAAATATCAAGGACACATTGGGCGAATCGCTCTGGAACTGAAATCGGAATGCTCACTGACATTTCCCCTATCTGAAAGTCTGATAAACGCCGGAAAAATGACTAAGTCCAAAAAAAATTTTTTTTAAACTTTTTTCAACTTTACCCCCGTGGGATATATATTCTACCCACACACATTTGGAACTCTCCTGGGGTACCCTCACACATATTATTCCCTCATTTAGTAGATATTTTCACAGAAAAGTGAAATTTTCAAAAATCCAGAAAATTGGCTGAAAACGACTAAATATCAAGGACTCATTGGGCGAATTGCTCTGGAACTGAAATCGGAACGCTCACTGACATTGCCCCTATCTGAAAGTCTGATAAACGCCGGAAAAATGACTAAGTCGAAAAAAAAAAATTTTTTCAACTTTTTTCAATTTTACCCCCGTGGGATATATATTCTACCCACACACATTTGGAACTCTCCTGGGGTACCCTCACACATATTATTCCCTCATTTAGTGGATATTTTCACAAAAAAGTGAAATTTTCAAAAATCCAGAAAATTGGCTGAAAACGACTAAATATCAAGGGCTCATTGGGCGAATCGCTCTGGAACTGAAATTGGAACGCTCACTGACATTTTCCCTATCTGAAAGTCTGATAAACGCCGGAAAAATGACTAAGTCCAAAAAAATTTTTTTTTCAATTTTACCCCCGTGGGATATATATTCTACCCACACACATTTGGAACTCTCCTGGGGTACCCTCACACATATTATTCCCTCATTTAGTGGATATTTTCACAAAAAAGTGAAATTTTCAAAAATATAAGAAAATTGGCTGAAAACGACTAAATATCAAGGACTCATTGGGCGAATCGCTCTGGAACTGAAATCGGAATGCTCACTGACATTTCCCCTATCTGAAAGTCTGATAAACGCCGGAAAAATGACTAAGTCCAAAAAAAAATTTTTTTAAACTTTTTTCAATTTTACCCCCGTGGGATATATATTCTACCCACACACATTTGGAACTCTCCTGGGGTAACCTCACACATATTATTCCCTCATTTAGTGGATATTTTCACAAAAAAGTGAAATTTTCAAAAATCCAGAAAATTGGCTGAAAACGACTAAATATCAAGGACTCATTGGGCGAATCGCTCTGGAACTGAAATCGGAATGCTCACTGACATTTCCCCTATCTGAAAGTCTGATAAACGCCGGAAAAATGACTAAGTCCAAAAAAAATTTTTTTTAAACTTTTTTCAACTTTACCCCTGTGGGATATATATTCTACCCACACACATTTGGAACTCTCCTGGGGTACCCTCACACATATTATTCCCTCATTTAGTGGAAATTTTAACAAAAAAGTGAAATTTTCAAAAATCCAGAAAATTGGCTGAAAACGACTAAATATCAAGGACACATTGGGCGAATCGCTCTGGAACTGAAATCGGAATGCTCACTGACATTTCCCCTATCTGAAAGTCTGATAAACGCCGGAAAAATGACTAAGTCCAAAAAAAATTTTTTTTAAACTTTTTTCAACTTTACCCCCGTGGGATATATATTCTACCCACACACATTTGGAACTCTCCTGGGGTACCCTCACACATATTATTCCCTCATTTAGTAGATATTTTCACAGAAAAGTGAAATTTTCAAAAATCCAGAAAATTGGCTGAAAACGACTAAATATCAAGGACTCATTGGGCGAATTGCTCTGGAACTGAAATCGGAACGCTCACTGACATTGCCCCTATCTGAAAGTCTGATAAACGCCGGAAAAATGACTAAGTCGAAAAAAAAAAATTTTTTCAACTTTTTTCAATTTTACCCCCGTGGGATATATATTCTACCCACACACATTTGGAACTCTCCTGGGGTACCCTCACACATATTATTCCCTCATTTAGTGGATATTTTCACAAAAAAGTGAAATTTTCAAAAATCCAGAAAATTGGCTGAAAACGACTAAATATCAAGGGCTCATTGGGCGAATCGCTCTGGAACTGAAATTGGAACGCTCACTGACATTTTCCCTATCTGAAAGTCTGATAAACGCCGGAAAAATGACTAAGTCCAAAAAAATTTTTTTTTCAATTTTACCCCCGTGGGATATATATTCTACCCACACACATTTGGAACTCTCCTGGGGTACCCTCACACATATTATTCCCTCATTTAGTGGATATTTTCACAAAAAAGTGAAATTTTCAAAAATCCAGAAAATTGGCTGAAAACGACTAAATATCAAGGACTCATTGGGCGAATCGCTCTGGAACTGAAATCGGAATGCTCACTGACATTTCCCCTATCTGAAAGTCTGATAAACGCCGGAAAAATGACTAAGTCCAAAAAAAAATTTTTTTAAACTTTTTTCAATTTTACCCCCGTGGGATATATATTCTACCCACACACATTTGGAACTCTCCTGGGGTAACCTCACACATATTATTCCCTCATTTAGTGGATATTTTCACAAAAAAGTGAAATTTTCAAAAATCCAGAAAATTGGCTGAAAACGACTAAATATCAAGGACTCATTGGGCGAATCGCTCTGGAACTGAAATCGGAATGCTCACTGACATTTCCCCTATCTGAAAGTCTGATAAACGCCGGAAAAATGACTAAGTCCAAAAAAAATTTTTTTTAAACTTTTTTCAACTTTACCCCTGTGGGATATATATTCTACCCACACACATTTGGAACTCTCCTGGGGTACCCTCACACATATTATTCCCTCATTTAGTAGATATTTTCACAGAAAAGTGAAATTTTCAAAAATCCAGAAAATTGGCTGAAAACGACTAAATATCAAGGACTCATTGGGCGAATTGCTCTGGAACTGAAATCGGAACGCTCACTGACATTGCCCCTATCTGAAAGTCTGATAAACGCCGGAAAAATGACTAAGTCGAAAAAAAAATTTTTTTCAACTTTTTTCAATTTTACCCCCGTGGGATATATATTCTACCCACACACATTTGGAACTCTCCTGGGGTACCCTCACACATATTATTCCCTCATTTAGTGGATATTTTCACAAAAAAGTGAAATTTTCAAAACTCCAGAAAATTGGCTGAAAACGACTAAATATCAAGGACTCATTGGGCGAATCGCTCTGGAACTGAAATCGGAATGCTCACTGACATTTCCCCTATCTGAAAGTCTGATAAACGCCGGAAAAATGACTAAGTCCAAAAAAAATTTTTTTTAAACTTTTTTCAATTTTACCCCCGTGGGATATATATTCTACCCACACACATTTGGAACTCTCCTGGGGTACCCTCACACATATTATTCCCTCATTTAGTGGATATTTTCACAAAAAAGTGAAATTTTCAAAAATCCAGAAAATTGGCTGAAAACGACTAAATATCAAGGACTCATTGGGCGAATCGCTCTGGAACTGAAATCGGAATGCTCACTGACATTTCCCCTATCTGAAAGTCTGATAAACGCCGGAAAAATGACTAAGTCCAAAAAAAAATTTTTTTAAACTTTTTTCAACTTTACCCCCGTGGGATATATATTCTACCCACACACATTTGGAACTCTCCTGGGGTACCCTCACACATATTATTCCCTCATTTAGTAGATATTTTCACAGAAAAGTGAAATTTTCAAAAATCCAGAAAATTGGCTGAAAATGACTAAATATCAAGGACTCATTGGGCGAATTGCTCTGGAACTGAAATCGGAACGCTCACTGACATTGCCCCTATCTGAAAGTCTGATAAACGCCGGAAAAATGACTAAGTCGAAAAAAAAATTTTTTTCAACTTTTTTCAATTTTACCCCCGTGGGATATATATTCTACCCACACACATTTGGAACTCTCCTGGGGTACCCTCACACATATTATTCCCTCATTTAGTGGATATTTTCACAAAAAAGTGAAATTTTCAAAAATCCAGAAAATTGGCTGAAAACGACTAAATATCAAGGACTCATTGGGCGAATCGCTCTGGAACTGAAATCGGAATGCTCACTGACATTTCCCCTATCTGAAAGTCTGATAAACGCCGGAAAAATGACTAAGTCCAAAAAAAATTTTTTTTAAACTTTTTTCAACTTTACCCCTGTGGGATATATATTCTACCCACACACATTTGGAACTCTCCTGGGGTACCCTCACACATATTATTCCCTCATTTAGTAGATATTTTCACAGAAAAGTGAAATTTTCAAAAATCCAGAAAATTGGCTGAAAACGACTAAATATCAAGGACTCATTGGGCGAATTGCTCTGGAACTGAAATCGGAACGCTCACTGACATTGCCCCTATCTGAAAGTCTGATAAACGCCGGAAAAATGACTAAGTCGAAAAAAAAATTTTTTTCAACTTTTTTCAATTTTACCCCCGTGGGATATATATTCTACCCACACACATTTGGAACTCTCCTGGGGTACCCTCACACATATTATTCCCTCATTTAGTGGATATTTTCACAAAAAAGTGAAATTTTCAAAAATCCAGAAAATTGGCTGAAAACGACTAAATATCAAGGACTCATTGGGCGAATCGCTCTGGAACTGAAATCGGAATGCTCACTGACATTTCCCCTATCTGAAAGTCTGATAAACGCCGGAAAAATGACTAAGTCCAAAAAAAAATTTTTTTAAACTTTTTTCAATTTTACCCCCGTGGGATATATATTCTACCCACACACATTTGGAACTCTCCTGGGGTAACCTCACACATATTATTCCCTCATTTAGTGGATATTTTCACAAAAAAGTGAAATTTTCAAAAATCCAGAAAATTGGCTGAAAACGACTAAATATCAAGGACTCATTGGGCGAATCGCTCTGGAACTGAAATCGGAATGCTCACTGACATTTCCCCTATCTGAAAGTCTGATAAACGCCGGAAAAATGACTAAGTCCAAAAAAAATTTTTTTTAAACTTTTTTCAACTTTACCCCTGTGGGATATATATTCTACCCACACACATTTGGAACTCTCCTGGGGTACCCTCACACATATTATTCCCTCATTTAGTGGATATTTTCACAAAAAAGTGAAATTTTCAAAAATCCAGAAAATTGGCTGAAAACGACTAAATATCAAGGACACATTGGGCGAATCGCTCTGGAACTGAAATCGGAATGCTCACTGACATTTCCCCTATCTGAAAGTCTGATAAACGCCGGAAAAATGACTAAGTCCAAAAAAAATTTTTTTTAAACTTTTTTCAACTTTACCCCCGTGGGATATATATTCTACCCACACACATTTGGAACTCTCCTGGGGTACCCTCACACATATTATTCCCTCATTTAGTAGATATTTTCACAGAAAAGTGAAATTTTCAAAAATCCAGAAAATTGGCTGAAAACGACTAAATATCAAGGACTCATTGGGCGAATTGCTCTGGAACTGAAATCGGAACGCTCACTGACATTGCCCCTATCTGAAAGTCTGATAAACGCCGGAAAAATGACTAAGTCGAAAAAAAAAAATTTTTTCAACTTTTTTCAATTTTACCCCCGTGGGATATATATTCTACCCACACACATTTGGAACTCTCCTGGGGTACCCTCACACATATTATTCCCTCATTTAGTGGATATTTTCACAAAAAAGTGAAATTTTCAAAAATCCAGAAAATTGGCTGAAAACGACTAAATATCAAGGGCTCATTGGGCGAATCGCTCTGGAACTGAAATTGGAACGCTCACTGACATTTTCCCTATCTGAAAGTCTGATAAACGCCGGAAAAATGACTAAGTCCAAAAAAATTTTTTTTTCAATTTTACCCCCGTGGGATATATATTCTACCCACACACATTTGGAACTCTCCTGGGGTACCCTCACACATATTATTCCCTCATTTAGTGGATATTTTCACAAAAAAGTGAAATTTTCAAAAATCCAGAAAATTGGCTGAAAACGACTAAATATCAAGGACTCATTGGGCGAATCGCTCTGGAACTGAAATCGGAATGCTCACTGACATTTCCCCTATCTGAAAGTCTGATAAACGCCGGAAAAATGACTAAGTCCAAAAAAAAATTTTTTTAAACTTTTTTCAATTTTACCCCCGTGGGATATATATTCTACCCACACACATTTGGAACTCTCCTGGGGTAACCTCACACATATTATTCCCTCATTTAGTGGATATTTTCACAAAAAAGTGAAATTTTCAAAAATCCAGAAAATTGGCTGAAAACGACTAAATATCAAGGACTCATTGGGCGAATCGCTCTGGAACTGAAATCGGAATGCTCACTGACATTTCCCCTATCTGAAAGTCTGATAAACGCCGGAAAAATGACTAAGTCCAAAAAAAATTTTTTTTAAACTTTTTTCAACTTTACCCCTGTGGGATATATATTCTACCCACACACATTTGGAACTCTCCTGGGGTACCCTCACACATATTATTCCCTCATTTAGTAGATATTTTCACAGAAAAGTGAAATTTTCAAAAATCCAGAAAATTGGCTGAAAACGACTAAATATCAAGGACTCATTGGGCGAATTGCTCTGGAACTGAAATCGGAACGCTCACTGACATTGCCCCTATCTGAAAGTCTGATAAACGCCGGAAAAATGACTAAGTCGAAAAAAAAATTTTTTTCAACTTTTTTCAATTTTACCCCCGTGGGATATATATTCTACCCACACACATTTGGAACTCTCCTGGGGTACCCTCACACATATTATTCCCTCATTTAGTGGATATTTTCACAAAAAAGTGAAATTTTCAAAACTCCAGAAAATTGGCTGAAAACGACTAAATATCAAGGACTCATTGGGCGAATCGCTCTGGAACTGAAATCGGAATGCTCACTGACATTTCCCCTATCTGAAAGTCTGATAAACGCCGGAAAAATGACTAAGTCCAAAAAAAATTTTTTTTAAACTTTTTTCAATTTTACCCCCGTGGGATATATATTCTACCCACACACATTTGGAACTCTCCTGGGGTACCCTCACACATATTATTCCCTCATTTAGTAGATATTTTCACAAAAAAGTGAAATTTTCAAAAATCCAGAAAAATGGCTGAAAACGACTAAATATCAAGGACTCATTGGGCGAATTGCTCTGGAACTGAAATCGGAACGCTCACTGACATTTCCCCTATCTGAAAGTCTGATAAACGCCGGAAAAATGACTAAGTCCAAAAAAAATTTTTTTTCAACTTTTTTCAATTTTACCCCCGTGGGATATATATTCTACCCACACACATTTGGAACTCTCCTGGGGTTCCCTCACACATATTATTCCCTCGTTTAGTGGATATTTTCACAAAAAAGTGAAATTTTCAAAAATCCAGAAAATTGGCTGAAAACGACTAAATATCAAGGACTCATTGGGCAAATTGCTCTGGAACTGAAATCGGAATGCTCACTGACATTTGACCTTTCTGAAAGTCTGATAAACGCCGGAAAAATGACTAAGTCCAAAAAAATTTTTTTTTCAACTTTTTTCAATTTTACCCCCGTGGGATATATATTCTACCCACACACATTTGGAACTCTCCTGGGGTACCCTCACACATATTATTCCCTCATTTAGTAAATATTTTCACAAAAAAGTGAAATTTTCAAAAATCCAGAAAAATGGCTGAAAACGACTAAATATCAAGGACTCATTGGGCGAATTGCTCTGGAACTGAAATCGGAATGCTCACTGACATTGCCCCTATCTGAAAGTCTGATAAACGCCGGAAAAATGACTAAGTCCAAAAAAAATTTTTTTTCAACTTTTTTCAATTTTACCCCCGTGGGATATATATTCTACCCACACACATTTGGAACTCTCCTGGGGTTCCCTCACACATATTATTCCCTCGTTTAGTGGATATTTTCACAAAAAAGTGAAATTTTCAAAAATCCAGAAAATTGGCTGAAAACGACTAAATATCAAGGGCTCATTGGGCGAATCGCTCTGGAACTGAAATTGGAACGCTCACTGACATTGCCCCTATCTGAAAGTCTGATAAACGCCGGAAAAATGACTAAGTCCAAAAAAAATTTATTTTCAACTTTTTTCAATTTTACCCCCGTGGGATATATATTCTACCCACACACATTTGGAACTCTCCTGGGGTTCCCTCACATATATTATTCCTTTGTTTAGTGGATATTTTCACAAAAAAGTGAAATTTTCAAAAATCCAGAAAATTGGCTGAAAACGACTAAATATCAAGGACTCATTGGGCGAATTGCTCTGGAACTGAAATCGGAACGCTCACTGACATTTCCCCTTTCTGAAAGTCTGATAAACGCCAGAAAAATGAATAAGTCCAAAAAAAAATTTTTTTCAACTTTTTTCAATTTTACCCCCGTGGGATATATATTCTACCCACACACATTTGGAACTCTCCTGGGGTACCCTCACACATATTATTCCCTCATTTAGTGGATATTTTCACAAAAAAGTGAAATTTTCAAAAATCCAGAAAATTGGCTGAAAACGACTAAATATCAAGGACTCATTGGGCGAATCGCTCTGGAACTGAAATTGGAACGCTCACTGACATTTTCCCTATCTGAAAGTCTGATAAACGCCGGAAAAATGACTAAGTCCAAAAAAAAATTTTTTTAAACTTTTTTCAATTTTACCCCCGTGGGATATATATTCTACCCACACACATTTGGAACTCTCCTGGGGTACCCTCACACATATTATTCCCTCATTTAGTGGATATTTTCACAAAAAAGTGAAATTTTCAAAAATCCAGAAAATTGGCTGAAAACGACTAAATATCAAGGACTCATTGGGCGAATCGCTCTGGAACTGAAATTGGAACGCTCACTGACATTTTCCCTATCTGAAAGTCTGATAAACGCCGGAAAAATGACTAAGTCCAAAAAAAAATTTTTTTAAACTTTTTTCAATTTTACCCCCGTGGGATATATATTCTACCCACACACATTTGGAACTCTCCTGGGGTACCCTCACACATATTATTCCCTCATTAAGTGGATATTTTCACAAAAAAGTGAAATTTTCAAAAATCCAGAAAATTGGCTGAAAACGACTAAATATCAAGGGCTCATTGGGCGAATCACTCTGGAACTGAAATTGGAACGCTCACTGACATTTTCCCTATCTGAAAATCTGATAAACGCCGGAAAAATGACTAAGTCCAAAAAAAAATTTTTTTAAACTTTTTTCAATTTTACCCCCGTGGGATATATATTCTACCCACACACATTTGGAACTCTCCTGGGGTACCCTCACACATATTGTTCCCTCATTTAGTAGATATTTTCACAAAAAAGTGAAATTTTCAAAAATCCAGAAAAATGGCTGAAAACGACTAAATATCAAGGACTCATTGGGCGAATTGCTCTGGAACTGAAATCGGAATGCTCACTGACATTGCCCCTATCTGAAAGTCTGATAAACGCCGGAAAAATGACTAAGTCCAAAAAAAAATTTTTTTCAACTTTTTTCAATTTTACCCCCGTGGGATATATATTCTACCCACACACATTTGGAACTCTCCTGGGGTACCCTCACACATATTATTCCCTCATTTAGTGGATATTTTCACAAAAAAGTGAAATTTTCAAAAATCCAGAAAATTGGCTGAAAACGACTAAATATCAAGGACTCATTGGGCGAATCGCTCTGGAACTGAAATTGGAACGCTCACTGACATTTTCCCTATCTGAAAATCTGATAAACGCCGGAAAAATGACTAAGTCCAAAAAAAAATTTTTTTAAACTTTTTTCAATTTTACCCCCGTGGGATATATATTCTACCCACACACATTTGGAACTCTCCTGGGGTACCCTCACACATATTATTCCCTCATTTAGTAAATATTTTCACAAAAAAGTGAAATTTTCAAAAATCCAGAAAAATGGCTGAAAACGACTAAATATCAAGGACTCATTGGGCGAATTGCTCTGGAACTGAAATCGGAATGCTCACTGACATTGCCCCTATCTGAAAGTCTGATAAACGCCGGAAAAATGACTAAGTCCAAAAAAAATTTTTTTTCAACTTTTTTCAATTTTACCCCCGTGGGATATATATTCTACCCACACACATTTGGAACTCTCCTGGGGTTCCCTCACACATATTATTCCCTCGTTTAGTGGATATTTTCACAAAAAAGTGAAATTTTCAAAAATCCAGAAAATTGGCTGAAAACGACTAAATATCAAGGGCTCATTGGGCGAATCGCTCTGGAACTGAAATTGGAACGCTCACTGACATTGCCCCTATCTGAAAGTCTGATAAACGCCGGAAAAATGACTAAGTCCAAAAAAAATTTATTTTCAACTTTTTTCAATTTTACCCCCGTGGGATATATATTCTACCCACACACATTTGGAACTCTCCTGGGGTTCCCTCACACATATTATTCCCTTGTTTAGTGGATATTTTCACAAAAAAGTGAAATTTTCAAAAATCCAGAAAATTGGCTGAAAACGACTAAATATCAAGGACTCATTGGGCGAATTGCTCTGGAACTGAAATCGGAACGCTCACTGACATTTCCCCTTTCTGAAAGTCTGATAAACGCCAGAAAAATGAATAAGTCCAAAAAAAAATTTTTTTCAACTTTTTTCAATTTTACCCCCGTGGGATATATATTCTACCCACACACATTTGGAACTCTCCTGGGGTACCCTCACACATATTATTCCCTCATTTAGTGGATATTTTCACAAAAAAGTGAAATTTTCAAAAATCCAGAAAATTGGCTGAAAACGACTAAATATCAAGGGCTCATTGGGCGAATCACTCTGGAACTGAAATTGGAACGCTCACTGACATTTTCCCTATCTGAAAATCTGATAAACGCCGGAAAAATGACTAAGTCCAAAAAAAAATTTTTTTCAACTTTTTTCAATTTTACCCCCGTGGGATATATATTCTACCCACACACATTTGGAACTCTCCTGGGGTACCCTCACACATATTATTCCCTCATTTAGTAGATATTTTCACAAAAAAGTGAAATTTTCAAAAATCCAGAAAAATGGCTGAAAACGACTAAATATCAAGGACTCATTGGGCGAATTGCTCTGGAACTGAAATCGGAATGCTCACTGACATTGCCCCTATCTGAAAGTCTGATAAACGCCGGAAAAATGACTAAGTCCAAAAAAAAATTTTTTTCAACTTTTTTCAATTTTACCCCCGTGGGATATATATTCTACCCACACACATTTGGAACTCTCCTGGGGTTCCCTCACACATATTATTCCCTCGTTTAGTGGATATTTTCACAAAAAAGTGAAATTTTCAAAAATCCAGAAAATTGGCTGAAAACGACTAAATATCAAGGGCTCATTGGGCGAATCGCTCTGGAACTGAAATTGGAACGCTCACTGACATTTTCCCTATCTGAAAGTCTGATAAACGCCGGAAAAATGACTAAGTCCAAAAAAAAATTTTTTTAAACTTTTTTCAATTTTACCCCCGTGGGATATATATTCTACCCACACACATTTGAAACTCTCCTGGGGTACCCTCACACATATTATTCCCTCATTTAGTAGATATTTTCACAAAAAAGTGAAATTTTCAAAAATCCAGAAAAATGGCTGAAAACGACTAAATATCAAGGACTCATTGGGCGAATTGCTCTGGAACTGAAATCGGAACGCTCACTGACATTGCCCCTATCTGAAAGTCTGATAAACGCCGGAAAAATGACTAAGTCCAAAAAAAATTTATTTTCAACTTTTTTCAATTTTACCCCCGTGGGATATATATTCTACCCACACACATTTGGAACTCTCCTGGGGTTCCCTCACACATATTATTCCCTTGTTTAGTGGATATTTTCACAAAAAAGTGAAATTTTCAAAAATCCAGAAAATTGGCTGAAAACGACTAAATATCAAGGACTCATTGGGCGAATTGCTCTGGAACTGAAATTGGAACGCTCACTGACATTTCCCCTTTCTGAAAGTCTGATAAACGCCAGAAAAATGACTAAGTCCAAAAAAAAATTTTTTTAAACTTTTTTAAATTTTACCCCCGTGGGATATATATTCTACCCACACACATTTGGAACTCTCCTGGGGTACCCTCACACATATTATTCCCTCATTTAGTGGATATTTTCACAAAAAAGTGAAATTTTCAAAAATCCAGAAAATTGGCTGAAAACGACTAAATATCAAGGACTCATTGGGCGAATCACTCTGGAACTGAAATTGGAACGCTCACTGACATTTTCCCTATCTGAAAGTCTGATAAACGCCGGAAAAATGACTAAGTCCAAAAAAAAATTTTTTTAAACTTTTTTCAATTTTACCCCCGTGGGATATATATTCTACCCACACACATTTGGAACTCTCCTGGGGTACCCTCACACATATTATTCCCTCATTTAGTGGATATTTTCACAAAAAAGTGAAATTTTCAAAAATCCAGAAAATTGGCTGAAAACGACTAAATATCAAGGACTCATTGGGCGAATCGCTCTGGAACTGAAATTGGAACGCTCACTGACATTTTCCCTATCTGAAAGTCTGATAAACGCCGGAAAAATGACTAAGTCCAAAAAAAAATTTTTTTAAACTTTTTTCAATTTTACCCCCGTGGGATATATATTCTACCCACACACATTTGGAACTCTCCTGGGGTACCCTCACACATATTATTCCCTCATTTAGTGGATATTTTCACAAAAAAGTGAAATTTTCAAAAATCCAGAAAATTGGCTGAAAACGACTAAATATCAAGGGCTCATTGGGCAAATCACTCTGGAACTGAAATTGGAACGCTCACTGACATTTTCCCTATCTGAAAATCTGATAAACGCCGGAAAAATGACTAAGTCCAAAAAAAAATTTTTTTAAACTTTTTTCAATTTTACCCCCGTGGGATATATATTCTACCCACACACATTTGGAACTCTCCTGGGGTACCCTCACACATATTATTCCCTCATTTAGTAGATATTTTCACAAAAAAGTGAAATTTTCAAAAATCCAGAAAAATGGCTGAAAACGACTAAATATCAAGGACTCATTGGGCGAATTGCTCTGGAACTGAAATCGGAACGCTCACTGACATTGCCCCTATCTGAAAGTCTGATAAACGCCGGAAAAATGACTAAGTCCAAAAAAAATTTTTTTTTAACTTTTTTCAATTTTACCCCCGTGGGATATATATTCTACCCACAAACATTTGGAACTCTCCTGGGGTACCCTCACACATATTATTCCCACATATTATTCCCTCATTTAGTAGATATTTTCACAAAAAAGTGAAATTTTCAAAAATCCAGAAAAATGGCTGAAAACGACTAAATATCAAGGACTCATTGGGCGAATTGCTCTGGAACTGAAATCGGAACGCTCACTGACATTGCCCCTATCTGAAAGTCTGATAAACGGCGGAAAAATGACTAAGTCCAAAAAAAATTTTTTTTCAACTTTTTTCAATTTTACCCCCGTGGGATATATATTCTACCCACACACATTTGGAACTCTCCTGGGGTTCCCTCACACATATTATTCCCTCGTTTAGTGGATATTTTCACAAAAAAGTGAAATTTTCAAAAATCCAGAAAATTGGCTGAAAACGACTAAATATCAAGGGCTCATTGGGCGAATCGCTCTGGAACTGAAATTGGAACGCTCACTGACATTGCCCCTATCTGAAAGTCTGATAAACGCCGGAAAAATGACTAAGTCCAAAAAAAATTTATTTTCAACTTTTTTCAATTTTACCCCCGTGGGATATATATTCTACCCACACACATTTGGAACTCTCCTGGGGTTCCCTCACACATATTATTCCCTTGTTTAGTGGATATTTTCACAAAAAAGTGAAATTTTCAAAAATCCAGAAAATTGGCTGAAAACGACTAAATATCAAGGACTCATTGGGCGAATTGCTCTGGAACTGAAATCGGAACGCTCACTGACATTTCCCCTTTCTGAAAGTCTGATAAACGCCAGAAAAATGAATAAGTCCAAAAAAAAATTTTTTTCAACTTTTTTCAATTTTACCCCCGTGGGATATATATTCTACCCACACACATTTGGAACTCTCCTGGGGTACCCTCACACATATTATTCCCTCATTTAGTGGATATTTTCACAAAAAAGTGAAATTTTCAAAAATCCAGAAAATTGGCTGAAAACGACTAAATATCAAGGACTCATTGGGCGAATCGCTCTGGAACTGAAATTGGAACGCTCACTGACATTTTCCCTATCTGAAAGTCTGATAAACGCCGGAAAAATGACTAAGTCCAAAAAAAAATTTTTTTAAACTTTTTTCAATTTTACCCCCGTGGGATATATATTCTACCCACACACATTTGAAACTCTCCTGGGGTACCCTCACACATATTATTCCCTCATTTAGTAGATATTTTCACAAAAAAGTGAAATTTTCAAAAATCCAGAAAAATGGCTGAAAACGACTAAATATCAAGGACTCATTGGGCGAATTGCTCTGGAACTGAAATCGGAACGCTCACTGACATTGCCCCTATCTGAAAGTCTGATAAACGCCGGAAAAATGACTAAGTCCAAAAAAAATTTATTTTCAACTTTTTTCAATTTTACCCCCGTGGGATATATATTCTACCCACACACATTTGGAACTCTCCTGGGGTTCCCTCACACATATTATTCCCTTGTTTAGTGGATATTTTCACAAAAAAGTGAAATTTTCAAAAATCCAGAAAATTGGCTGAAAACGACTAAATATCAAGGACTCATTGGGCGAATTGCTCTGGAACTGAAATTGGAACGCTCACTGACATTTCCCCTTTCTGAAAGTCTGATAAACGCCAGAAAAATGACTAAGTCCAAAAAAAAATTTTTTTAAACTTTTTTAAATTTTACCCCCGTGGGATATATATTCTACCCACACACATTTGGAACTCTCCTGGGGTACCCTCACACATATTATTCCCTCATTTAGTGGATATTTTCACAAAAAAGTGAAATTTTCAAAAATCCAGAAAATTGGCTGAAAACGACTAAATATCAAGGACTCATTGGGCGAATCACTCTGGAACTGAAATTGGAACGCTCACTGACATTTTCCCTATCTGAAAGTCTGATAAACGCCGGAAAAATGACTAAGTCCAAAAAAAAATTTTTTTAAACTTTTTTCAATTTTACCCCCGTGGGATATATATTCTACCCACACACATTTGGAACTCTCCTGGGGTACCCTCACACATATTATTCCCTCATTTAGTGGATATTTTCACAAAAAAGTGAAATTTTCAAAAATCCAGAAAATTGGCTGAAAACGACTAAATATCAAGGACTCATTGGGCGAATCGCTCTGGAACTGAAATTGGAACGCTCACTGACATTTTCCCTATCTGAAAGTCTGATAAACGCCGGAAAAATGACTAAGTCCAAAAAAAAATTTTTTTAAACTTTTTTCAATTTTACCCCCGTGGGATATATATTCTACCCACACACATTTGGAACTCTCCTGGGGTACCCTCACACATATTATTCCCTCATTTAGTGGATATTTTCACAAAAAAGTGAAATTTTCAAAAATCCAGAAAATTGGCTGAAAACGACTAAATATCAAGGGCTCATTGGGCAAATCACTCTGGAACTGAAATTGGAACGCTCACTGACATTTTCCCTATCTGAAAATCTGATAAACGCCGGAAAAATGACTAAGTCCAAAAAAAAATTTTTTTAAACTTTTTTCAATTTTACCCCCGTGGGATATATATTCTACCCACACACATTTGGAACTCTCCTGGGGTACCCTCACACATATTATTCCCTCATTTAGTAGATATTTTCACAAAAAAGTGAAATTTTCAAAAATCCAGAAAAATGGCTGAAAACGACTAAATATCAAGGACTCATTGGGCGAATTGCTCTGGAACTGAAATCGGAACGCTCACTGACATTGCCCCTATCTGAAAGTCTGATAAACGCCGGAAAAATGACTAAGTCCAAAAAAAATTTTTTTTTAACTTTTTTCAATTTTACCCCCGTGGGATATATATTCTACCCACAAACATTTGGAACTCTCCTGGGGTACCCTCACACATATTATTCCCACATATTATTCCCTCATTTAGTAGATATTTTCACAAAAAAGTGAAATTTTCAAAAATCCAGAAAAATGGCTGAAAACGACTAAATATCAAGGACTCATTGGGCGAATTGCTCTGGAACTGAAATCGGAACGCTCACTGACATTGCCCCTATCTGAAAGTCTGATAAACGGCGGAAAAATGACTAAGTCCAAAAAAAATTTTTTTTCAACTTTTTTCAATTTTACCCCCGTGGGATATATATTCTACCCACACACATTTGGAACTCTCCTGGGGTTCCCTCACACATATTATTCCCTCATTTAGTGGATATTTTCACAAAAAAGTGAAATTTTCAAAAATCCAGAAAATTGGCTGAAAACGACTAAATATCAAGGACTCATTGGGCGAATCACTCTGGAACTGAAATTGGAACGCTCACTGACATTTTCCCTATCTGAAAGTCTGATAAACGCCGGAAAAATGACTAAGTCCAAAAAAAAATTTTTTTAAACTTTTTTCAATTTTACCCCCGTGGGATATATATTCTACCCACACACATTTGGAACTCTCCTGGGGTACCCTCACACATATTATTCCCTCATTTAGTGGATATTTTCACAAAAAAGTGAAATTTTCAAAAATCCAGAAAATTGGCTGAAAACGACTAAATATCAAGGACTCATTGGGCGAATCGCTCTGGAACTGAAATTGGAACGCTCACTGACATTTTCCCTATCTGAAAGTCTGATAAACGCCGGAAAAATGACTAAGTCCAAAAAAAAATTTTTTTAAACTTTTTTCAATTTTACCCCCGTGGGATATATATTCTACCCACACACATTTGGAACTCTCCTGGGGTACCCTCACACATATTATTCCCTCATTTAGTGGATATTTTCACAAAAAAGTGAAATTTTCAAAAATCCAGAAAATTGGCTGAAAACGACTAAATATCAAGGGCTCATTGGGCAAATCACTCTGGAACTGAAATTGGAACGCTCACTGACATTTTCCCTATCTGAAAATCTGATAAACGCCGGAAAAATGACTAAGTCCAAAAAAAAATTTTTTTAAACTTTTTTCAATTTTACCCCCGTGGGATATATATTCTACCCACACACATTTGGAACTCTCCTGGGGTACCCTCACACATATTATTCCCTCATTTAGTAGATATTTTCACAAAAAAGTGAAATTTTCAAAAATCCAGAAAAATGGCTGAAAACGACTAAATATCAAGGACTCATTGGGCGAATTGCTCTGGAACTGAAATCGGAACGCTCACTGACATTGCCCCTATCTGAAAGTCTGATAAACGCCGGAAAAATGACTAAGTCCAAAAAAAATTTTTTTTAAACTTTTTTCAATTTTACCCCCGTGGGATATATATTCTACCCACAAACATTTGGAACTCTCCTGGGGTACTCTCACACATATTATTCCCACATATTATTCCCTCATTTAGTAGATATTTTCACAAAAAAGTGAAATTTTCAAAAATCCAGAAAAATGGCTGAAAACGACTAAATATCAAGGACTCATTGGGCGAATTGCTCTGGAACTGAAATCGGAACGCTCACTGACATTGCCCCTATCTGAAAGTCTGATAAACGCCGGAAAAATGACTAAGTCCAAAAAAAATTTTTTTTCAACTTTTTTCAATTTTACCCCCGTGGGATATATATTCTACCCACACACATTTGGAACTCTCCTGGGGTTCCCTCACACATATTATTCCCTCGTTTAGTGGATATTTTCACAAAAAAGTGAAATTTTCAAAAATCCAGAAAATTGGCTGAAAACGACTAAATATCAAGGACTCATTGGGCAAATTGCTCTGGAACTGAAATCGGAACGCTCACTGACATTTCCCCTTTCTGAAAGTCTGATAAACGCCGGAAAAATGACTAAGTCCAAAAAAATTTTTTTTTCAACTTTTTTCAATTTTACCCCCGTGGGATATATATTCTACCCACACACATTTGGAACTCTCCTGGGGTACCCTCACACATATTATTCCCTCATTTAGTGGATATTTTCACAAAAAAGTGAAATTTTCAAAAATCCAGAAAATTGGCTGAAAACGACTAAATATCAAGGGCTCATTGGGCGAATCACTCTGGAACTGAAATTGGAACGCTCACTGACATTTTCCCTATCTGAAAATCTGATAAACGCCGGAAAAATGACTAAGTCCAAAAAAAAATTTTTTTAAACTTTTTTCAATTTTACCCCCGTGGGATATATATTCTACCCACACACATTTGGAACTCTCCTGGGGTACCCTCACACATATTATTCCCTCATTTAGTAAATATTTTCACAAAAAAGTGAAATTTTCAAAAATCCAGAAAAATGGCTGAAAACGACTAAATATCAAGGACTCATTGGGCGAATTGCTCTGGAACTGAAATCGGAATGCTCACTGACATTGCCCCTATCTGAAAGTCTGATAAACGCCGGAAAAATGACTAAGTCCAAAAAAAATTTTTTTTCAACTTTTTTCAATTTTACCCCCGTGGGATATATATTCTACCCACACACATTTGGAACTCTCCTGGGGTTCCCTCACACATATTATTCCCTCGTTTAGTGGATATTTTCACAAAAAAGTGAAATTTTCAAAAATCCAGAAAATTGGCTGAAAACGACTAAATATCAAGGGCTCATTGGGCGAATCGCTCTGGAACTGAAATTGGAACGCTCACTGACATTGCCCCTATCTGAAAGTCTGATAAACGCCGGAAAAATGACTAAGTCCAAAAAAAATTTATTTTCAACTTTTTTCAATTTTACCCCCGTGGGATATATATTCTACCCACACACATTTGGAACTCTCCTGGGGTTCCCTCACACATATTATTCCCTTGTTTAGTGGATATTTTCACAAAAAAGTGAAATTTTCAAAAATCCAGAAAATTGGCTGAAAACGACTAAATATCAAGGACTCATTGGGCGAATTGCTCTGGAACTGAAATCGGAACGCTCACTGACATTTCCCCTTTCTGAAAGTCTGATAAACGCCAGAAAAATGAATAAGTCCAAAAAAAAATTTTTTTCAACTTTTTTCAATTTTACCCCCGTGGGATATATATTCTACCCACACACATTTGGAACTCTCCTGGGGTACCCTCACACATATTATTCCCTCATTTAGTGGATATTTTCACAAAAAAGTGAAATTTTCAAAAATCCAGAAAATTGGCTGAAAACGACTAAATATCAAGGACTCATTGGGCGAAACGCTCTGGAACTGAAATTGGAACGCTCACTGACATTTTCCCTATCTGAAAGTCTGATAAACGCCGGAAAAATGACTAAGTCCAAAAAAAAATTTTTTTAAACTTTTTTCAATTTTACCCCCGTGGGATATATATTCTACCCACACACATTTGGAACTCTCCTGGGGTACCCTCACACATATTATTCCCTCATTTAGTGGATATTTTCACAAAAAAGTGAAATTTTCAAAAATCCAGAAAATTGGCTGAAAACGACTAAATATCAAGGGCTCATTGTGCGAATCACTCTGGAACTGAAATTGGAACGCTCACTGACATTTACCCTATCTGAAAATCTGATAAACGCCGGAAAAATGACTAAGTCCAAAAAAAAATTTTTTTAAACTTTTTTCAATTTTACCCCCGTGGGATATATATTCTACCCACACACATTTGGAACTCTCCTGGGGTACCCTCACACATATTATTCCCTCATTTAGTAGATATTTTCACAAAAAAGTGAAATTTTCAAAAATCCAGAAAAATGGCTGAAAACGACTAAATATCAAAGACTCATTGGGCGAATTGCTCTGGAACTGAAATCGGAACGCTCACTGACATTGCCCCTATCTGAAAGTCTGATAAACGCCGGAAAAATGACTAAGTCCAAAAAAAATTTTTTTTCAACTTTTTTCAATTTTACCCCCGTGGGATATATATTCTACCCACACACATTTGGAACTCTCCTGGGATTCCCTCACACATATTATTCCCTCGTTTAGTGGATATTTTCACAAAAAAGTGAAATTTTCAAAAATCCAGAAAATTGGCTGAAAACGACTAAATATCAAGGGCTCATTGGGCGAATCGCTCTGGAACTGAAATTGGAACGCTCACTGACATTTTCCCTATCTGAAAGTCTGATAAACGCCGGAAAAATGACTAAGTCCAAAAAAAATTTTTTTTTAACTTTTTTCAATTTTACCCCCGTGGGATATATATTCTACCCACAAACATTTGGAACTCTCCTGGGGTACCCTCACACATATTATTCCCACATATTATTCCCTCATTTAGTAGATATTTTCACAAAAAAGTGAAATTTTCAAAAATCCAGAAAAATGGCTGAAAACGACTAAATATCAAGGACTCATTGGGCGAATTGCTCTGGAACTGAAATCGGAATGCTCACTGACATTGCCCCTATCTGAAAGTCTGATAAACGGCGGAAAAATGACTAAGTCCAAAAAAAATTTTTTTTCAACTTTTTTCAATTTTACCCCCGTGGGATATATATTCTACCCACACACATTTGGAACTCTCCTGGGGTTCCCTCACACATATTATTCCCTCGTTTAGTGGATATTTTCACAAAAAAGTGAAATTTTCAAAAATCCAGAAAATTGGCTGAAAACGACTAAATATCAAGGGCTCATTGGGCGAATCGCTCTGGAACTGAAATTGGAACGCTCACTGACATTGCCCCTATCTGAAAGTCTGATAAACGCCGGAAAAATGACTAAGTCCAAAAAAAATTTATTTTCAACTTTTTTCAATTTTACCCCCGTGGGATATATATTCTACCCACACACATTTGGAACTCTCCTGGGGTTCCCTCACACATATTATTCCCTTGTTTAGTGGATATTTTCACAAAAAAGTGAAATTTTCAAAAATCCAGAAAATTGGCTGAAAACGACTAAATATCAAGGACTCATTGGGCGAATTGCTCTGGAACTGAAATCGGAACGCTCACTGACATTTCCCCTTTCTGAAAGTCTGATAAACGCCAGAAAAATGAATAAGTCCAAAAAAAAATTTTTTTCAACTTTTTTCAATTTTACCCCCGTGGGATATATATTCTACCCACACACATTTGGAACTCTCCTGGGGTACCCTCACACATATTATTCCCTCATTTAGTGGATATTTTCACAAAAAAGTGAAATTTTCAAAAATCCAGAAAATTGGCTGAAAACGACTAAATATCAAGGACTCATTGGGCGAATCGCTCTGGAACTGAAATTGGAACGCTCACTGACATTTTCCCTATCTGAAAGTCTGATAAACGCCGGAAAAATGACTAAGTCCAAAAAAAAATTTTTTTAAACTTTTTTCAATTTTACCCCCGTGGGATATATATTCTACCCACACACATTTGGAACTCTCCTGGGGTACCCTCACACATATTATTCCCTCATTTAGTGGATATTTTCACAAAAAAGTGAAATTTTCAAAAATCCAGAAAATTGGCTGAAAACGACTAAATATCAAGGGCTCATTGGGCGAATCACTCTGGAACTGAAATTGGAACGCTCACTGACATTTTCCCTATCTGAAAATCTGATAAACGCCGGAAAAATGACTAAGTCCAAAAAAAAATTTTTTTAAACTTTTTTCAATTTTACCCCCGTGGGTATATATTCTACCCACACACATTTGGAACTCTCCTGGGGTACCCTCACACATATTATTCCCTCATTTAGTAGATATTTTCACAAAAAAGTGAAATTTTCAAAAATCCAGAAAAATGCCTGAAAACGACTAAATATCAAGGACTCATTGGGCGAATTGCTCTGGAACTGAAATCGGAACGCTCACTGACATTGCCCCTATCTGAAAGTCTGATAAACGCCGGAAAAATGACTAAGTCCAAAAAAAATTTTTTTTAAACTTTTTTCAATTTTACCCCCGTGGGATATATATTCTACCCACAAACATTTGGAACTCTCCTGGGGTACCCTCACACATATTATTCCCACATATTATTCCCTCATTTAGTAGATATTTTCACAAAAAAGTGAAATTTTCAAAAATCCAGAAAAATGGCTGAAAACGACTAAATATCAAGGACTCATTGGGCGAATTGCTCTGGAACTGAAATCGGAACGCTCACTGACATTGCCCCTATCTGAAAGTCTGATAAACGCCGGAAAAATGACTAAGTCCAAAAAAAATTTTTTTTCAACTTTTTTCAATTTTACCCCCGTGGGATATATATTCTACCCACACACATTTGGAACTCTCCTGGGGTTCCCTCACACATATTATTCCCTCGTTTAGTGGATATTTTCACAAAAAAGTGAAATTTTCAAAAATCCAGAAAATTGGCTGAAAACGACTAAATATCAAGGGCTCATTGGGCGAATCGCTCTGGAACTGAAATTGGAACGCTCACTGACATTGCCCCTATCTGAAAGTCTGATAAACGCCGGAAAAATGACTAAGTCCAAAAAAAATTTATTTTCAACTTTTTTCAATTTTACCCCCGTGGGATATATATTCTACCCACACACATTTGGAACTCTCCTGGGGTTCCCTCACACATATTATTCCCTTGTTTAGTGGATATTTTCACAAAAAAGTGAAATTTTCAAAAATCCAGAAAATTGGCTGAAAACGACTAAATATCAAGGACTCATTGGGCGAATTGCTCTGGAACTGAAATCGGAACGCTCACTGACATTTCCCCTTTCTGAAAGTCTGATAAACGCCAGAAAAATGAATAAGTCCAAAAAAAAATTTTTTTCAACTTTTTTCAATTTTACCCCCGTGGGATATATATTCTACCCACACACATTTGGAACTCTCCTGGGGTACCCTCACACATATTATTCCCTCATTTAGTGGATATTTTCACAAAAAAGTGAAATTTTCAAAAATCCAGAAAATTGGCTGAAAACGACTAAATATCAAGGACTCATTGGGCGAATCGCTCTGGAACTGAAATTGGAACGCTCACTGACATTTTCCCTATCTGAAAGTCTGATAAACGCCGGAAAAATGACTAAGTCCAAAAAAAAATTTTTTTAAACTTTTTTCAATTTTACCCCCGTGGGATATATATTCTACCCACACACATTTGGAACTCTCCTGGGGTACCCTCACACATATTATTCCCTCATTTAGTGGATATTTTCACAAAAAAGTGAAATTTTCAAAAATCCAGAAAATTGGCTGAAAACGACTAAATATCAAGGGCTCATTGGGCGAATCACTCTGGAACTGAAATTGGAACGCTCACTGACATTTTCCCTATCTGAAAATCTGATAAACGCCGGAAAAATGACTAAGTCCAAAAAAAAATTTTTTTAAACTTTTTTCAATTTTACCCCCGTGGGTATATATTCTACCCACACACATTTGGAACTCTCCTGGGGTACCCTCACACATATTATTCCCTCATTTAGTAGATATTTTCACAAAAAAGTGAAATTTTCAAAAATCCAGAAAAATGCCTGAAAACGACTAAATATCAAGGACTCATTGGGCGAATTGCTCTGGAACTGAAATCGGAACGCTCACTGACATTGCCCCTATCTGAAAGTCTGATAAACGCCGGAAAAATGACTAAGTCCAAAAAAAATTTTTTTTAAACTTTTTTCAATTTTACCCCCGTGGGATATATATTCTACCCACAAACATTTGGAACTCTCCTGGGGTACCCTCACACATATTATTCCCACATATTATTCCCTCATTTAGTAGATATTTTCACAAAAAAGTGAAATTTTCAAAAATCCAGAAAAATGGCTGAAAACGACTAAATATCAAGGACTCATTGGGCGAATTGCTCTGGAACTGAAATCGGAACGCTCACTGACATTGCCCCTATCTGAAAGTCTGATAAACGCCGGAAAAATGACTAAGTCCAAAAAAAATTTTTTTTCAACTTTTTTCAATTTTACCCCCGTGGGATATATATTCTACCCACACACATTTGGAACTCTCCTGGGGTTCCCTCACACATATTATTCCCTCGTTTAGTGGATATTTTCACAAAAAAGTGAAATTTTCAAAAATCCAGAAAATTGGCTGAAAACGACTAAATATCAAGGACTCATTGGGCAAATTGCTCTGGAACTGAAATCGGAACGCTCACTGACATTTCCCCTTTCTGAAAGTCTGATAAACGCCGGAAAAATGACTAAGTCCAAAAAAATTTTTTTTTCAACTTTTTTCAATTTTACCCCCGTGGGATATATATTCTACCCACACACATTTGGAACTCTCCTGGGGTACCCTCACACATATTATTCCCTCATTTAGTGGATATTTTCACAAAAAAGTGAAATTTTCAAAAATCCAGAAAATTGGCTGAAAACGACTAAATATCAAGGGCTCATTGGGCGAATCACTCTGGAACTGAAATTGGAACGCTCACTGACATTTTCCCTATCTGAAAATCTGATAAACGCCGGAAAAATGACTAAGTCCAAAAAAAAATTTTTTTAAACTTTTTTCAATTTTACCCCCGTGGGATATATATTCTACCCACACACATTTGGAACTCTCCTGGGGTACCCTCACACATATTATTCCCTCATTTAGTAAATATTTTCACAAAAAAGTGAAATTTTCAAAAATCCAGAAAAATGGCTGAAAACGACTAAATATCAAGGACTCATTGGGCGAATTGCTCTGGAACTGAAATCGGAATGCTCACTGACATTGCCCCTATCTGAAAGTCTGATAAACGCCGGAAAAATGACTAAGTCCAAAAAAAATTTTTTTTCAACTTTTTTCAATTTTACCCCCGTGGGATATATATTCTACCCACACACATTTGGAACTCTCCTGGGGTTCCCTCACACATATTATTCCCTCGTTTAGTGGATATTTTCACAAAAAAGTGAAATTTTCAAAAATCCAGAAAATTGGCTGAAAACGACTAAATATCAAGGGCTCATTGGGCGAATCGCTCTGGAACTGAAATTGGAACGCTCACTGACATTGCCCCTATCTGAAAGTCTGATAAACGCCGGAAAAATGACTAAGTCCAAAAAAAATTTATTTTCAACTTTTTTCAATTTTACCCCCGTGGGATATATATTCTACCCACACACATTTGGAACTCTCCTGGGGTTCCCTCACACATATTATTCCCTTGTTTAGTGGATATTTTCACAAAAAAGTGAAATTTTCAAAAATCCAGAAAATTGGCTGAAAACGACTAAATATCAAGGACTCATTGGGCGAATTGCTCTGGAACTGAAATCGGAACGCTCACTGACATTTCCCCTTTCTGAAAGTCTGATAAACGCCAGAAAAATGAATAAGTCCAAAAAAAAATTTTTTTCAACTTTTTTCAATTTTACCCCCGTGGGATATATATTCTACCCACACACATTTGGAACTCTCCTGGGGTACCCTCACACATATTATTCCCTCATTTAGTGGATATTTTCACAAAAAAGTGAAATTTTCAAAAATCCAGAAAATTGGCTGAAAACGACTAAATATCAAGGACTCATTGGGCGAAACGCTCTGGAACTGAAATTGGAACGCTCACTGACATTTTCCCTATCTGAAAGTCTGATAAACGCCGGAAAAATGACTAAGTCCAAAAAAAAATTTTTTTAAACTTTTTTCAATTTTACCCCCGTGGGATATATATTCTACCCACACACATTTGGAACTCTCCTGGGGTACCCTCACACATATTATTCCCTCATTTAGTGGATATTTTCACAAAAAAGTGAAATTTTCAAAAATCCAGAAAATTGGCTGAAAACGACTAAATATCAAGGGCTCATTGTGCGAATCACTCTGGAACTGAAATTGGAACGCTCACTGACATTTACCCTATCTGAAAATCTGATAAACGCCGGAAAAATGACTAAGTCCAAAAAAAAATTTTTTTAAACTTTTTTCAATTTTACCCCCGTGGGATATATATTCTACCCACACACATTTGGAACTCTCCTGGGGTACCCTCACACATATTATTCCCTCATTTAGTAGATATTTTCACAAAAAAGTGAAATTTTCAAAAATCCAGAAAAATGGCTGAAAACGACTAAATATCAAGGACTCATTGGGCGAATTGCTCTGGAACTGAAATCGGAATGCTCACTGACATTGCCCCTATCTGAAAGTCTGATAAACGCCGGAAAAATGACTAAGTCCAAAAAAAAATTTTTTTCAACTTTTTTCAATTTTACCCCCGTGGGATATATATTCTACCCACACACATTTGGAACTCTCCTGGGGTTCCCTCACACATATTATTCCCTCGTTTAGTGGATATTTTCACAAAAAAGTGAAATTTTCAAAAATCCAGAAAATTGGCTGAAAACGACTAAATATCAAGGGCTCATTGGGCGAATCGCTCTGGAACTGAAATTGGAACGCTCACTGACATTTTCCCTATCTGAAAGTCTGATAAACGCCGGAAAAATGACTAAGTCCAAAAAAAAAATTTTTTTAAACTTTTTTCAATTTTACCCCCGTGGGATATATATTCTACCCACACACATTTGGAACTCTCCTGGGGTACCCTCACACATATTATTCCCTCATTTAGTAGATATTTTCACAAAAAAGTGAAATTTTCAAAAATCCAGAAAAATGGCTGAAAACGACTAAATATCAAGGACTCATTGGGCGAATTGCTCTGGAACTGAAATCGGAACGCTCACTGACATTGCCCCTATCTGAAAGTCTGATAAACGCCGGAAAAATGACTAAGTCCAAAAAAAATTTATTTTCAACTTTTTTCAATTTTACCCCCGTGGGATATATATTCTACCCACACACATTTGGAACTCTCCTGGGGTTCCCTCACACATATTATTCCCTTGTTTAGTGGATATTTTCACAAAAAAGTGAAATTTTCAAAAATCCAGAAAATTGGCTGAAAACGACTAAATATCAAGGACTCATTGGGCGAATTGCTCTGGAACTGAAATCGGAACGCTCACTGACATTTCCCCTTTCTGAAAGTCTGATAAACGCCAGAAAAATGACTAAGTCCAAAAAAAAATTTTTTTAAACTTTTTTCAATTTTACCCCCGTGGGATATATATTCTACCCACACACATTTGGAACTCTCCTGGGGTACCCTCACACATATTATTCCCTCATTTAGTGGATATTTTCACAAAAAAGTGAAATTTTCAAAAATCCAGAAAATTGGCTGAAAATGACTAAATATCAAGGGCTCATTGGGCGAATCACTCTGGAACTGAAATTGGAACGCTCACTGACATTTTCCCTATCTGAAAATCTGATAAACGCCGGAAAAATGACTAAGTCCAAAAAAAAATGTTTTTAAACTTTTTTCAATTTTACCCCCGTGGGATATATATTCTACCCACACACATTTGGAACTCTCCTGGGGTACCCTCACACATATTATTCCCTCATTTAGTAGATATTTTCACAAAAAAGTGAAATTTTCAAAAATCCAGAAAAATGGCTGAAAACGACTAAATATCAAGGACTCATTGGGCGAATTGCTCTGGAACTGAAATCGGAACGCTCACTGACATTGCCCCTATCTGAAAGTCTGATAAACGCCGGAAAAATGACTAAGTCCAAAAAAAATTTTTTTTCAACTTTTTTCAATTTTACCCCCGTGGGATATATATTCTACCCACACACATTTGGAACTCTCCTGGGGTTCCCTCACACATATTATTCCCTTGTTTAGTGGATATTTTCACAAAAAAGTGAAATTTTCAAAAATCCAGAAAATTGGCTGAAAACGACTAAATATCAAGGACTCATTGGGCGAATTGCTCTGGAACTGAAATCGGAACGCTCACTGACATTTCCCCTTTCTGAAAGTCTGATAAACGCCAGAAAAATGACTAAGTCCAAAAAAAAATTTTTTTCAACTTTTTTCAATTTTACCCCCGTGGGATATATATTCTACCCACACACATTTGGAACTCTCCTGGGGTACCCTCACACATATTATTCCCTCATTTAGTGGATATTTTCACAAAAAAGTGAAATTTTCAAAAATCCAGAAAATTGGCTGAAAACGACTAAATATCAAGGACTCATTGGGCGAATCGCTCTGGAACTGAAATTGGAACGCTCACTGACATTTTCCCTATCTGAAAGTCTGATAAACGCCGGAAAAATGACTAAGTCCAAAAAAAAATTTTTTTAAACTTTTTTCAATTTTACCCCCGTGGGATATATATTCTACCCACACACATTTGGAACTCTCCTGGGGTACCCTCACACATATTATTCCCTCATTTAGTGGATATTTTCACAAAAAAGTGAAATTTTCAAAAATCCAGAAAATTGGCTGAAAACGACTAAATATCAAGGGCTCATTGGGCGAATCACTCTGGAAATGAAATTGGAACGCTCACTGACATTTTCCCTATCTGAAAATCTGATAAACGCCGGAAAAATGACTAAGTCCAAAAAAAAATTTTTTTAAACTTTTTTCAATTTTACCCCTGTGGGATATATATTCTACCCACACACATTTGGAACTCTCCTGGGGTACCCTCACACATATTATTCCCTCATTTAGTAGATATTTTCACAAAAAAGTGAAATTTTCAAAAATCCAGAAAAATGGCTGAAAACGACTAAATATCAAGGACTCATTGGGCGAATTGCTCTGGAACTGAAATCGGAACGCTCACTGACATTGCCCCTATCTGAAAGTCTGATAAACGCCGGAAAAATGACTAAGTCCAAAAAAAATTTTTTTTCAACTTTTTTCAATTTTACCCCCGTGGGATATATATTCTACCCACACACATTTGGAACTCTCCTGGGGTTCCCTCACACATATTATTCCCTCATTTAGTGGATATTTTCACAAAAAAGTGAAATTTTCAAAAATCCAGAAAATTGGCTGAAAACGACTAAATATCAAAGACTCATTGGGCGAATTGCTCTGGAACTGAAATCGGAACGCTCACTGACATTTCCCCTTTCTGAAAGTCTGATAAACGCCAGAAAAATGACTAAGTCCAAAAAAAAAATTTTTTCAACTTTTTTCAATTTTACCCCCGTGGGATATATATTCTACCCACACACATTTGGAACTCTCCTGGGGTACCATCACACATATTATTCCCTCATTTAGTGGATATTTTCACAAAAAAGTGAAATTTTCAAAAATCCAGAAAATTGGCTGAAAACGACTAAATATCAAGGACTCATTGGGCGAATCGCTCTGGAACTGAAATTGGAACGCTCACTGACATTTTCCTTATCTGAAAGTCTGATAAACGCCGGAAAAATGACTAAGTCCAAAAAAAAATTTTTTTTAAACTTTTTTCAATTTTACCCCCGTGGGATATATATTCTACCCACACACATTTGGAACTCTCCTGGGGTACCCTCACACATATTATTCCCTCATTTAGTAGATATTTTCACAAAAAAGTGAAATTTTCAAAAATCCAGAAAAATGGCTGAAAACGACTAAATATCAAGGACTCATTGGGCGAATTGCTCTGGAACTGAAATCGGAACGCTCACTGACATTGCCCCTATCTGAAAGTCTGATAAACGCCGGAAAAATGACTAAGTCCAAAAAAAATTTATTTTCAACTTTTTTCAATTTTACCCCCGTGGGATATATATTCTACCCACACACATTTGGAACTCTCCTGGGGTTCCCTCACACATATTATTCCCTTGTTTAGTGGATATTTTCACAAAAAAGTGAAATTTTCAAAAATCCAGAAAATTGGCTGAAAACGACTAAATATCAAGGACTCATTGGGCGAATTGCTCTGGAACTGAAATCGGAATGCTCACTGACATTTCCCCTTTCTGAAAGTCTGATAAACGCCAGAAAAATGACTAAGTCCAAAAAAAAAATTTTTTCAACTTTTTTCAATTTTACCCCCGTGGGATATATATTCTACCCACACACATTTGGAACTCTCCTGGGGTACCCTCACACATATTATTCCCTCATTTAGTAGATATTTTCACAAAAAAGTGAAATTTTCAAAAATCCAGAAAAATGGCTGAAAACGACTAAATATCAAGGACTCATTGGGCGAATCGCTCTGGAACTGAAATTGGAACGCTCACTGACATTTTCCTTATCTGAAAGTCTGATAAACGCCGGAAAAATGACTAAGTCCAAAAAAAATTTTTTTTAAACTTTTTTCAATTTTACCCCCGTGGGATATATATTCTACCCACACACATTTGGAACTCTCCTGGGGTACCCTCACACATATTATTCCCTCATTTAGTAGATATTTTCACAAAAAAGTGAAATTTTCAAAAATCCAGAAAAATGGCTGAAAACGACTAAATATCAAGGACTCATTGGGCGAATTGCTCTGGAACTGAAATCGGAACGCTCACTGACATTGCCCCTATCTGAAAGTCTGATAAACGCCGGAAAAATGACTAAGTCCAAAAAAAATTTATTTTCAACTTTTTTCAATTTTACCCCCGTGGGATATATATTCTACCCACACACATTTGGAACTCTCCTGGGGTTCCCTCACACATATTATTCCCTTGTTTAGTGGATATTTTCAAAAAAAAGTGAAATTTTCAAAAATCCAGAAAATTGGCTGAAAACGACTAAATATCAAGGACTCATTGGGCGAATTGCTCTGGAACTGATATCGGAATGCTCACTGACATTTCCCCTTTCTGAAAGTCTGATAAACGCCAGAAAAATGACTAAGTCCAAAAAAAAAATTTTTTCAACTTTTTTCAATTTTACCCCCGTGGGATATATATTCTACCCACACACATTTGGAACTCTCCTGGGGTACCCTCACACATATTATTCCCTCATTTAGTGGATATTTTCACAAAAAAGTGAAATTTTCAAAAATCCAGAAAATTGGCTGAAAACGACTAAATATCAAGGACTCATTGGGCGAATCGCTCTGGAACTGAAATTGGAACGCTCACTGACATTTTCCCTATCTGAAAGTCTGATAAACGCCGGAAAAATGACTAAGTCCAAAAAAAAATTTTTTTAAACTTTTTTCAATTTTACCCCCGTGGGATATATATTCTACCCACACACATTTGGAACTCTCCTGGGGTACCCTCACACATATTATTCCCTCATTTAGTGGATATTTTCACAAAAAAGTGAAATTTTCAAAAATCCAGAAAATTGGCTGAAAACGACTAAATATCAAGGGCTCATTGGGCGAATCACTCTGGAACTGAAATTGGAACGCTCACTGACATTTTCCCTATCTGAAAATCTGATAAACGCCGGAAAAATGACTAAGTCCAAAAAAAAATTTTTTTAAACTTTTTTCAATTTTACCCCCGTGGGATATATATTCTACCCACACACATTTGGAACTCTCCTGGGGTACCCTCACACATATTATTCCCTCATTTAGTAGATATTTTCACAAAAAAGTGAAATTTTCAAAAATCCAGAAAAATGGCTGAAAACGACTAAATATCAAGGACTCATTGGGCGAATTGCTCTGGAACTGAAATCGGAACGCTCACTGACATTTCCCCTTTCTGAAAGTCTGATAAACGCCGGAAAAATGACTAAGTCGAAAAAAATTTTTTTTTCAACTTTTTTTAATTTTACCCCCGTGGGATATATATTCTACCACACACATTTGGAACTCTCCTGGGGTACCCTCACACATATTATTCCCTCATTTAGTGGATATTTTCACAAAAAAGTGAAATTTTCAAAAATCCTGAAAATTGGCTGAAAACGACTAAATATCAAGGACTCATTGGGCGAATCGCTCTGGAACTGAAATCGGAATGCTCACTGACATTTCCCCTATCTGAAAGTCTGATGAACGCCGGAAAAATGACTAAGTCCAAAAAAAAATGTTTTCAATTTTAACCCCGTGGGATATATATTCTACCCACACACATTTGGAAATCTCCTGGGGTACCCTCACACATATTATTCCCTCATTTAGTGGATATTTTCACAAAAAAGTGAAATTTTCAAAAATCCTGAAAATTGGCTGAAAACGACTAAATATCAAGGACTCATTGGGCGAATCGCTCTGGAACTGAAATCGGAATGCTCACTGACATTTCCCCTATCTGAAAGTCTGATGAACGCCGGAAAAATGACTAAGTCAAAAAAAAAATTTTTTTCAACTTTTTTCAATTTTACCCCCGTGGGATATATATTCTACCCACACACATTTGGAACTCTCCTGGGGTTCCCTCACACATATTATTCCCTCGTTTAGTGGATATTTTCACAAAAAAGTTAAATTTTCAAAAATCCAGAAAATTTGCTGAAAACGACTAAATATCAAGGACTCATTGGGCGAATTGCTCTGGAACTGAAATCGGAACGCTCACTGACATTTCCCCTTTCTGAAAGTCTGATAAACGCCGGAAAAATGACTAAGTCCAAAAAAAATTTTTTTCAATTTTACCCCCGTGGGATATATATTCTACCCACACACATTTGGAACTCTCCTGGGGTACCCTCACACATATTATTCCCTCATTTAGTGGATATTTTAACAAAAAAGTGAAATTTTCAAAAATCCAGAAAATTGGCTGAAAACGACTAAATATCATGGACTCATTGGGCGAATTGCTCTGGAACTGAAATCGGAACGCTCACTGACATTTCCCCTTTCTGAAAGTCTGATAAACGCCGGAAAAATGACTAAGTCCAAAAAAAAATTTTTTTCAACTTTTTTCAATTTTACCCCCGTGGGATATATATTCTACCCACACACATTTGGAAATCTCCTGGGGTGCCCTCACACATATTATTCCCTCATTTAGTGGATATTTTCACAAAAAAGTGAAATTTTCAAAAATCCAGAAAATTGGCTGAAAACGACTAAATATCAAGGACTCATTGGGCGAATCGCTCTCGAACTGAAATTGGAACGCTAACTGACATTTTCCCTATCTGAAAGTCTGATAAACGCCGGAAAAATGACTAAGTCCAATAAAAAAAATTTTTCAACTTTTTTCAATTTTACCCCCGTGGGATATATATTCTACCCACACACATTTGGAACTCTCCTGGGGTACCCTCACACATATTATTCCCTCATTTAGTGGATATTTTCACAAAAAAGTGAAATTTTCAAAAATCCAGAAAATTGGCTGAAAACGACTAAATATCAAGGACTCATTGGGCGAATCGCTCTGGAACTGAAATCGGAACGCTCACTGGCATTTCCCCTATCTGAAAGTCTGATAAACGCCGGAAAAATGACTAAGTCCAAAAAAAAATTTTTTTAAACTTTTTTCAATTTTACCCCCGTGGGATATATATTCTACCCACACACATTTGGAACTCTCCTGGGGTACCCTCACACATATTATTCCCTCATTTAGTGGATATTTTCACAAAAAAGTGAAATTTTCAAAAATCCAGAAAATTGGCTGAAAACGACTAAATATCAAGGACTCATTGGGCAAATCGCTCTGGAACTGAAATTGGAACGCTCACTGACATTTTCCCTATCTGAAAGTCTGATAAATGCCGGAAAAATGAGTAAGTCCAAAAAAAACTTTTTTAAAACTTTTTTCAATTTTACCCCCGTGGGATATATATTCTACCCACACACATTTGGAACTCTCCTGGGGTACCCTCACACATATTATTCCCTCATTTAGTGGATATTTTCACAAAAAAGTGAAATTTTCAAAAATCCAGAAAATTGGCTGAAAACGACTAAATATCAAGGACTCATTGGGCGAATCGCTCTGGAACTGAAATCGGAATGCTCACTGACATTTCCCCTTTCTGAAAGTCTGATAAACGCCGGAAAAATTACTAAGTCCAAAAAAAATTTTTTTCAATTTTACCCCCGTGGGATATATATTCTACCCACACACATTTGGAACTCTCCTGGGGTACCCTCACACATATTATTCCCTCATTTAGTGGATATTTTCACAAAAAAGTGAAATTTTCAAAAATACAGAAAATTGGCTGAAAACGACTAAATATCAAGGACTCATTGGGCGAATTGCTCTGGAACTGAAATCGGAACACTCACTGACATTGCCCCTATCTGAAAGTCTGATAAACGCCCGAAAAATGACTAAGTCCAAAAAAAATTTTTTTTCAACTTTTTACAATTTTACCCCCGTCGGATATATATTCTACCCACACACATTTGGAACTCTCCTGGGGTACCCTCACACATATTATTCCCTCATTTAGTGGATATTTTCACAAAAAAGTGAAATTTTCAAAAATCCAGAAAATTGGCTGAAAACGACTAAATATCAAGGACTCATTGGGCGAATCGCTCTGGAACTGAAATCGGAACGCTCACTGACATTTCCCCTATCTGAAAGTCTGATAAACGCCGGAAAAATGACTAAGTCCAAAAAAAAAATTTTTTAAACTTTTTTCAATTTTACCCCCGTGGGATATATATTCTACCCACACACATTTGGAACTCTCCTGGGGTTCCCTCACACATATTATTCCCTCGTTTAGTGGATATTTTCACAAAAAAGTGAAATTTTCAAAAATCCAGAAAATTGGCTGAAAACGACTAAATATCAAGGACTCATTGGGCGAATTGCTCTGGAACTGAAATCGGAACGCTCACTGACATTTCCCCTTTCTGAAAGTCTGATAAACGCCGGAAAAATGACTAAGTGAAAAAAAAATTTTTTTCAATTTTACCCCCGTGGGATATATATTCTACCCACACACATTTGGAACTCTCCTGGGGTACCCTCACACATATTATTCCCTCATTTAGTGGATATTTTAACAAAAAAGTGAAATTTTCAAAAATCCAGAAAATTGGCTGAAAACGACTAAATATCATGGACTCATTGGGCGAATTGCTCTGGAACTGAAATCGGAACGCTCACTGACATTTCCCCTTTCTGAAAGTCTGATAAACGCCGGAAAAATGACTAAGTCCAAAAAAAAATTTTTTTCAACTTTTTTCAATTTTACCCCCGTGGGATATATATTCTACCCACACACATTTGGAAATCTCCTGGGGTGCCCTCACACATATTATTCCCTCATTTAGTGGATATTTTCACAAAAAAGTGAAATTTTCAAAAATCCAGAAAATTGGCTGAAAACGACGAAATATCAAGGACTCATTGGGCGAATCGCTCTCGAACTGAAATTGGAACGCTAACTGACATTTTCCCTATCTGAAAGTCTGATAAACGCCGGAAAAATGACTAAGTCCAATAAAAAAAATTTTTCAACTTTTTTCAATTTTACCCCCGTGGGATATATATTCTACCCACACACATTTGGAACTCTCCTGGGGTACCCTCACACATATTATTCCCTCATTTAGTGGATATTTTCACAAAAAAGTGAAATTTTCAAAAATCCAGAAAATTGGCTGAAAACGACTAAATATCAAGGACTCATTGGGCGAATCGCTCTGGAACTGAAATCGGAACGCTCACTGGCATTTCCCCTATCTGAAAGTCTGATAAACGCCGGAAAAATGACTAAGTCCAAAAAAAAATTTTTTTAAACTTTTTTCAATTTTACCCCCGTGGGATATATATTCTACCCACACACATTTGGAACTCTCCTGGGGTACCCTCACACATATTATTCCCTCATTTAGTGGATATTTTCACAAAAAAGTGAAATTTTCAAAAATCCAGAAAATTGGCTGAAAACGACTAAATATCAAGGACTCATTGGGCGAATTGCTCTGGAACTGAAATCGGAACGCTCACTGACATTGCCCCTATCTGAAAGTCTGATAAACGCCGGAAAAATGACTAAGTCCAAAAAAAATTTATTTTCAACTTTTTTCAATTTTACCCCCGTGGGATATATATTCTACCCACACACATTTGGAACTCTCCTGGGGTTCCCTCACACATATTATTCCCTTGTTTAGTGGATATTTTCAAAAAAAAGTGAAATTTTCAAAAATCCAGAAAATTGGCTGAAAACGACTAAATATCAAGGACTCATTGGGCGAATTGCTCTGGAACTGATATCGGAATGCTCACTGACATTTCCCCTTTCTGAAAGTCTGATAAACGCCAGAAAAATGACTAAGTCCAAAAAAAAAATTTTTTCAACTTTTTTCAATTTTACCCCCGTGGGATATATATTCTACCCACACACATTTGGAACTCTCCTGGGGTACCCTCACACATATTATTCCCTCATTTAGTGGATATTTTCACAAAAAAGTGAAATTTTCAAAAATCCAGAAAATTGGCTGAAAACGACTAAATATCAAGGACTCATTGGGCGAATCGCTCTGGAACTGAAATTGGAACGCTCACTGACATTTTCCCTATCTGAAAGTCTGATAAACGCCGGAAAAATGACTAAGTCCAAAAAAAAATTTTTTTAAACTTTTTTCAATTTTACCCCCGTGGGATATATATTCTACCCACACACATTTGGAACTCTCCTGGGGTACCCTCACACATATTATTCCCTCATTTAGTAGATATTTTCACAAAAAAGTGAAATTTTCAAAAATCCAGAAAAATGGCTGAAAACGACTAAATATCAAGGACTCATTGGGCGAATTGCTCTGGAACTGAAATCGGAACGCTCACTGACATTTCCCCTTTCTGAAAGTCTGATAAACGCCGGAAAAATGACTAAGTCGAAAAAAATTTTTTTTTCAACTTTTTTTAATTTTACCCCCGTGGGATATATATTCTACCACACACATTTGGAACTCTCCTGGGGTACCCTCACACATATTATTCCCTCATTTAGTGGATATTTTCACAAAAAAGTGAAATTTTCAAAAATCCTGAAAATTGGCTGAAAACGACTAAATATCAAGGACTCATTGGGCGAATCGCTCTGGAACTGAAATCGGAATGCTCACTGACATTTCCCCTATCTGAAAGTCTGATGAACGCCGGAAAAATGACTAAGTCCAAAAAAAAATGTTTTCAATTTTAACCCCGTGGGATATATATTCTACCCACACACATTTGGAAATCTCCTGGGGTACCCTCACACATATTATTCCCTCATTTAGTGGATATTTTCACAAAAAAGTGAAATTTTCAAAAATCCTGAAAATTGGCTGAAAACGACTAAATATCAAGGACTCATTGGGCGAATCGCTCTGGAACTGAAATCGGAATGCTCACTGACATTTCCCCTATCTGAAAGTCTGATGAACGCCGGAAAAATGACTAAGTCAAAAAAAAAATTTTTTTCAACTTTTTTCAATTTTACCCCCGTGGGATATATATTCTACCCACACACATTTGGAACTCTCCTGGGGTTCCCTCACACATATTATTCCCTCGTTTAGTGGATATTTTCACAAAAAAGTTAAATTTTCAAAAATCCAGAAAATTGGCTGAAAACGACTAAATATCAAGGACTCATTGGGCGAATTGCTCTGGAACTGAAATCGGAACGCTCACTGACATTTCCCCTTTCTGAAAGTCTGATAAACGCCGGAAAAATGACTAAGTCCAAAAAAAATTTTTTTCAATTTTACCCCCGTGGGATATATATTCTACCCACACACATTTGGAACTCTCCTGGGGTACCCTCACACATATTATTCCCTCATTTAGTGGATATTTTAACAAAAAAGTGAAATTTTCAAAAATCCAGAAAATTGGCTGAAAACGACTAAATATCATGGACTCATTGGGCGAATTGCTCTGGAACTGAAATCGGAACGCTCACTGACATTTCCCCTTTCTGAAAGTCTGATAAACGCCGGAAAAATGACTAAGTCCAAAAAAAAATTTTTTTCAACTTTTTTCAATTTTACCCCCGTGGGATATATATTCTACCCACACACATTTGGAAATCTCCTGGGGTGCCCTCACACATATTATTCCCTCATTTAGTGGATATTTTCACAAAAAAGTGAAATTTTCAAAAATCCAGAAAATTGGCTGAAAACGACTAAATATCAAGGACTCATTGGGCGAATCGCTCTCGAACTGAAATTGGAACGCTAACTGACATTTTCCCTATCTGAAAGTCTGATAAACGCCGGAAAAATGACTAAGTCCAATAAAAAAAATTTTTCAACTTTTTTCAATTTTACCCCCGTGGGATATATATTCTACCCACACACATTTGGAACTCTCCTGGGGTACCCTCACACATATTATTCCCTCATTTAGTGGATATTTTCACAAAAAAGTGAAATTTTCAAAAATCCAGAAAATTGGCTGAAAACGACTAAATATCAAGGACTCATTGGGCGAATCGCTCTGGAACTGAAATCGGAACGCTCACTGGCATTTCCCCTATCTGAAAGTCTGATAAACGCCGGAAAAATGACTAAGTCCAAAAAAAAATTTTTTTAAACTTTTTTCAATTTTACCCCCGTGGGATATATATTCTACCCACACACATTTGGAACTCTCCTGGGGTACCCTCACACATATTATTCCCTCATTTAGTGGATATTTTCACAAAAAAGTGAAATTTTCAAAAATCCAGAAAATTGGCTGAAAACGACTAAATATCAAGGACTCATTGGGCAAATCGCTCTGGAACTGAAATTGGAACGCTCACTGACATTTTCCCTATCTGAAAGTCTGATAAATGCCGGAAAAATGAGTAAGTCCAAAAAAAACTTTTTTAAAACTTTTTTCAATTTTACCCCCGTGGGATATATATTCTACCCACACACATTTGGAACTCTCCTGGGGTACCCTCACACATATTATTCCCTCATTTAGTGGATATTTTCACAAAAAAGTGAAATTTTCAAAAATCCAGAAAATTGGCTGAAAACGACTAAATATCAAGGACTCATTGGGCGAATCGCTCTGGAACTGAAATCGGAATGCTCACTGACATTTCCCCTTTCTGAAAGTCTGATAAACGCCGGAAAAATTACTAAGTCCAAAAAAAAATTTTTTCAATTTTACCCCCGTGGGATATATATTCTACCCACACACATTTGGAACTCTCCTGGGGTACCCTCACACATATTATTCCCTCATTTAGTGGATATTTTCACAAAAAAGTGAAATTTTCAAAAATACAGAAAATTGGCTGAAAACGACTAAATATCAAGGACTCATTGGGCGAATTGCTCTGGAACTGAAATCGGAACACTCACTGACATTGCCCCTATCTGAAAGTCTGATAAACGCCCGAAAAATGACTAAGTCCAAAAAAAATTTTTTTTCAACTTTTTACAATTTTACCCCCGTCGGATATATATTCTACCCACACACATTTGGAACTCTCCTGGGGTACCCTCACACATATTATTCCCTCATTTAGTGGATATTTTCACAAAAAAGTGAAATTTTCAAAAATCCAGAAAATTGGCTGAAAACGACTAAATATCAAGGACTCATTGGGCGAATCGCTCTGGAACTGAAATCGGAACGCTCACTGACATTTCCCCTATCTGAAAGTCTGATAAACGCCGGAAAAATGACTAAGTCCAAAAAAAAAATTTTTTAAACTTTTTTCAATTTTACCCCCGTGGGATATATATTCTACCCACACACATTTGGAACTCTCCTGGGGTTCCCTCACACATATTATTCCCTCGTTTAGTGGATATTTTCACAAAAAAGTGAAATTTTCAAAAATCCAGAAAATTGGCTGAAAACGACTAAATATCAAGGACTCATTGGGCGAATTGCTCTGGAACTGAAATCGGAACGCTCACTGACATTTCCCCTTTCTGAAAGTCTGATAAACGCCGGAAAAATGACTAAGTGAAAAAAAAATTTTTTTCAATTTTACCCCCGTGGGATATATATTCTACCCACACACATTTGGAACTCTCCTGGGGTACCCTCACACATATTATTCCCTCATTTAGTGGATATTTTAACAAAAAAGTGAAATTTTCAAAAATCCAGAAAATTGGCTGAAAACGACTAAATATCATGGACTCATTGGGCGAATTGCTCTGGAACTGAAATCGGAACGCTCACTGACATTTCCCCTTTCTGAAAGTCTGATAAACGCCGGAAAAATGACTAAGTCCAAAAAAAAATTTTTTTCAACTTTTTTCAATTTTACCCCCGTGGGATATATATTCTACCCACACACATTTGGAAATCTCCTGGGGTGCCCTCACACATATTATTCCCTCATTTAGTGGATATTTTCACAAAAAAGTGAAATTTTCAAAAATCCAGAAAATTGGCTGAAAACGACGAAATATCAAGGACTCATTGGGCGAATCGCTCTCGAACTGAAATTGGAACGCTAACTGACATTTTCCCTATCTGAAAGTCTGATAAACGCCGGAAAAATGACTAAGTCCAATAAAAAAAATTTTTCAACTTTTTTCAATTTTACCCCCGTGGGATATATATTCTACCCACACACATTTGGAACTCTCCTGGGGTACCCTCACACATATTATTCCCTCATTTAGTGGATATTTTCACAAAAAAGTGAAATTTTCAAAAATCCAGAAAATTGGCTGAAAACGACTAAATATCAAGGACTCATTGGGCGAATCGCTCTGGAACTGAAATCGGAACGCTCACTGGCATTTCCCCTATCTGAAAGTCTGATAAACGCCGGAAAAATGACTAAGTCCAAAAAAAAATTTTTTTAAACTTTTTTCAATTTTACCCCCGTGGGATATATATTCTACCCACACACATTTGGAACTCTCCTGGGGTACCCTCACACATATTATTCCCTCATTTAGTGGATATTTTCACAAAAAAGTGAAATTTTCAAAAATCCAGAAAATTGGCTGAAAACGACTAAATATCAAGGACTCATTGGGCAAATCGCTCTGGAACTGAAATTGGAACGCTCACTGACATTTTCCCTATCTGAAAGTCTGATAAATGCCGGAAAAATGAGTAAGTCCAAAAAAAACTTTTTTAAAACTTTTTTCAATTTTACCCCCGTGGGATATATATTCTACCCACACACATTTGGAACTCTCCTGGGGTACCCTCACACATATTATTCCCTCATTTAGTGGATATTTTCACAAAAAAGTGAAATTTTCAAAAATCCAGAAAATTGGCTGAAAACGACTAAATATCAAGGACTCATTGGGCGAATCGCTCTGGAACTGAAATCGGAATGCTCACTGACATTTCCCCTTTCTGAAAGTCTGATAAACGCCGGAAAAATTACTAAGTCCAAAAAAAAATTTTTTCAATTTTACCCCCGTGGGATATATATTCTACCCACACACATTTGGAACTCTCCTGGGGTACCCTCACACATATTATTCCCTCATTTAGTGGATATTTTCACAAAAAAGTGAAATTTTCAAAAATACAGAAAATTGGCTGAAAACGACTAAATATCAAGGACTCATTGGGCGAATTGCTCTGGAACTGAAATCGGAACACTCACTGACATTGCCCCTATCTGAAAGTCTGATAAACGCCCGAAAAATGACTAAGTCCAAAAAAAATTTTTTTTCAACTTTTTACAATTTTACCCCCGTGGGATATATATTCTACCCACACACATTTGGAACTCTCCTGGGGTACCCTCACACATATTATTCCCTCATTTAGTGGATATTTTCACAAAAAAGTGAAATTTTCAAAAATCCAGAAAATTGGCTGAAAACGACTAAATATCAAGGACTCATTGGGCGAATCGCTCTGGAACTGAAATCGGAACGCTCACTGACATTTCCCCTATCTGAAAGTCTGATAAACGCCGGAAAAATGACTAAGTCCAAAAAAAAAATTTTTTAAACTTTTTTCAATTTTACCCCCGTGGGATATATATTCTACCCACACACATTTTGAACTCTCCTGGGGTACCCTCACACATATTATTCCCTCATTTAGTGGATATTTTCACAAAAAAGTGAAATTTTCAAAAATCCAGAAAATTGGCTGAAAACGACTAAATATCAAGGACTCATTGGGCGAATCGCTCTGGAACTGAAATTGGAACGCTCACTGACATTTTCCCTATCTGAAAGTCTGATAAACGCCGGAAAAATGACTAAGTCCAAAAAAAAATTTTTTTAAACGTTTTTCAATTTTACCCCCGTGGGATATATATTCTACTCACACACATTTGGAACTCTCCTGGGGTACCCTCACACATATTATTCCCTCATTTAGTAGATATTTTCACAAAAAAGTGAAATTTTCAAAAATACAGAAAATTGGCTGAAAACGACTAAATATCAAGGACTCATTGGGCGAATTGCTCTGGAACTGAAATCGGAACGCTCACTGACATTGCCCCTATCTGAAAGTCTGATAAACGCCCGAAAAATGACTAAGTCCAAAAAAAAATTTTTTTCAACTTTTTTCAATTTTACCCCCGTGGGATATATATTCTACCCACACACATTTGGAACTCTCCTGGGGTACCCTCACACATATTATTCCCTCATTTAGTGGATATTTTCACAAAAAAGTGAAATTTTCAAAAATCCAGAAAATTGGCTGAAAACGACTAAATATCAAGGACTCATTGGGCGAATCACTCTGGAACTGAAATTGGAACGCTCACTGACATTTTCCCTATCTGAAAGTCTGATAAACGCCGGAAAAATGAGTAAGTCCAAAAAAAAATTTTTTTAAACTTTTTTCAATTTTACCCCTGTGGGATATATATTCTACCCACACACAGTTGGAACTCTCCTGGGGTACCCTCACACATATTATTCCCTCATTTAGTGGATATTTTCACAAAAAAGTGAAATTTTCAAAAATCAAGAAAATTGGCTGAAAACGACTAAATATCAAGGACTCATTAGGCGAATCGCTCTGGAACTGAAATCGGAACGCTCACTGACATTTCCCCTATCTGAAAGTCTGATAAACGCCGGAAAAATGACTAAGTCCAAAAAAAAAATTTTTTAAACTTTTTTCAATTTTACCCCCGTGGGATATATATTCTACCCACACACATTTGGAACTCTCCTGGGGTACCCTCACACATATTATTCCCTCATTTAGTGCATATTTTCACAAAAAAGTGAAATTTTCAAAAATCCAGAAAATTGGCTGAAAACGACTAAATATCAAGGACTCATTGGGCAAATCGCTCTGGAACTGAAATTGGAACGCTCACTGACATTTTCCCTATCTGAAAGTCTGATAAACACCGGAAAAATGAGTAAGTCCAAAAAAAAATTTTTTAAAACTTTTTTCAATTTTACCCCCGTGGGATATATATTCTACCCACACACATTTGGAACTCTCCTGGGGTTCCCTCACACATATTATTCCCTCGTTTAGTGGATATTTTCACAAAAAAGTGAAATTTTCAAAAATCCAGAAAATTGGCTGAAAACAACTAAATATCAAGGACTCATTGGGCGAATTGCTCTGGAACTGAAATCTGAACACTCACTGACATTTCCCCTTTCTGAAAGTCTGATAAACGCCGGAAAAATGACTAAGTCCAAAAAAAATTTTTTTCAATTTTACCCCCGTGGGATATATATTCTACCCACACACATTTTGAACTCTCCTGGGGTACCCTCACACATATTATTCCCTCATTTAGTGGATATTTTCACAAAAAAGTGAAATTTTCAAAAATCCAGAAAATTGGCTGAAAACGACTAAATATCAAGGACTCATTGGGCGAATTGCTCTGGAACTGAAATCGGAACGCTCACTGACATTGCCCCTATCTGAAAGTCTGATAAACGCCCGAAAAATGACTAAGTCCAAAAAAAAATTTTTTTAAACTTTTTTCAATTTTACCCCCGTGGGATATATATTCTACTCACACACATTTGGAACTCTCCTGGGGTACCCTCACACATATTATTCCCTCATTTAGTGGATATTTTCACAAAAAAGTGAAATTTTCAAAAATCCAGAAAATTGGCTGAAAACGACTAAATATCAAGGACTCATTGGGCGAATTGCTCTGGAACTGAAATCGGAACGCTCACTGACATTTCCCCTTTCTGAAAGTCTGATAAACGCCGGAAAAATGACTTGGTCCAAAAAAAATTTTTTTTCAACTTTTTACAATTTTACCCCCGTGGGATATATATTCTACCCACACACATTTGGAACTCTCCTGGGGTACCCTCACACATATTATTCCCTCATTTAGTGGATATTTTCACAAAAAAGTGAAATTTTCAAAAATCCAGAAAATAGGCTGAAAACGACTAAATATCAAGGACTCATTGGGCGAATCACTCTGGAACTGAAATTGGAACGCTCACTGACATTTTCCCTATCTGAAAGTCTGATAAACGCCGGAAAAATGAGTAAGTCCAAAAAAAAATTTCTTTAAACTTTTTTCAATTTTACCCCTGTGGGATATATATTCTACCCACACACATTTGGAACTCTCCTGGGGTACCCTCACACATATTATTCCCTCATTTAGTGGATATTTTCACAAAAAAGTGAAATTTTCAAAAATCCAGAAAATTGGCTGAAAACGACTAAATATCAAGGACTCATTGGGCGAATCGCTCTGGAACTGAAATCGGAACGCTCACTGACATTTCCCCTATCTGAAAGTCTGATGAAAGCCGGAAAAATGACTAAGTCAAAAAAAAATTTTTTTTCAACTTTTTTCAATTTTACCCCCGTGGGATATATATTCTACCCACACACATTTGGAACTCTCCTGGGGTACCCTCACACATATTATTCCCTCGTTTAGTGGATATTTTCACAAAAAAGTGAAATTTTCAAAAATCCAGAAAATTGGCTGAAAACAACTAAATATCAAGGACTCATTGGGCGAATTGCTCTGGAACTGAAATCGGAACACTCACTGACATTTCCCCTTTCTGAAAGTCTGATAAACGTCGGAAAAATTACTAAGTCCAAAAAAAAATTTTTTCAATTTTACCCCCGTGGGATATATATTCTACCCACACACATTTGGAACTCTCCTGGGGTACCCTCACACATATTATTCCCTCGTTTAGTGGATATTTTCACAAAAAAGTGAAATTTTCAAAAATCCAGAAAATTGGCTGAAAACAACTAAATATCAAGGACTCATTGGGCGAATTGCTCTGGAACTGAAATCGGAACACTCACTGACATTTCCCCTTTCTGAAAGTCTGATAAACGTCGGAAAAATTACTAAGTCCAAAAAAAAATTTTTTCAATTTTACCCCCGTGGGATATATATTCTACCCACACACATTTGGAACTCTCCTGGGGTACCCTCACACATATTATTCCCTCATTTAGTGGATATTTTCACAAAAAAGTGAAATTTTCAAAAATCCAGAAAATTGGCTGAAAACGACTAAATATCAAGGGCTCATTGGGCGAATCACTCTGGAACTGAAATTGGAACGCTCACTGACATTTTCCCTATCTGAAAATCTGATAAACGCCGGAAAAATGACTAAGTCCAAAAAAAAATTTTTTTAAACTTTTTTCAATTTTACCCCCGTGGGATATATATTCTACCCACACACATTTGGAACTCTCCTGGGGTACCCTCACACATATTATTCCCTCATTTAGTAGATATTTTCACAAAAAAGTGAAATTTTCAAAAATCCAGAAAAATGGCTGAAAACGACTAAATATCAAGGACTCATTGGGCGAATTGCTCTGGAACTGAAATCGGAATGCTCACTGACATTGCCCCTATCTGAAAGTCTGATAAACGCCCGAAAAATGACTAAGTCCAAAAAAAATTTTTTTTCAACTTTTTACAATTTTACCCCCGTGGGATACATATTCTACCCACACACATTTGGAACTCTCCTGGGGTACCCTCACACATATTATTCCCTCATTTAGTGGATATTTTCACAAAAAAGTGAAATTTTCAAAAATCCAGAAAATTGGCTGAAAACAACTAAATATCAAGGACTCATTGGGCGAATTGCTCTGGAACTGAAATCGGAACACTCACTGACATTTCCCCTTTCTGAAAGTCTGATAAACGTCGGAAAAATTACTAAGTCCAAAAAAAAATTTTTTCAATTTTACCCCCGTGGGATATATATTCTACCCACACACATTTGGAACTCTCCTGGGGTACCCTCACACATATTATTCCCTCATTTAGTGGATATTTTCACAAAAAAGTGAAATTTTCAAAAATCCAGAAAATTGGCTGAAAACGACTAAATATCAAGGACTCATTGGGCGAATCACTCTGGAACTGAAATTGGAACGCTCACTGACATTTTCCCTATCTGAAAGTCTGATAAACGCCGGAAAAATGAGTAAGTCCAAAAAAAAATTTTTTTTAAACTTTTTTCAATTTTACCCCTGTGGGATATATATTTTACCCACACACATTTGGAACTCTCCTGGGGTACCCTCACACATATTATTCCCTCATTTAGTGGATATTTTCACAAAAAAGTGAAATTTTCAAAAATCCAGAAAATTGGCTGAAAACGACTAAATATCAAGGACTCATTGGGCGAATCGCTCTGGAACTGAAATTGGAACGCTCACTGACATTTTCCCTATCTGAAAGTCTGATAAACGCCGGAAAAATGACTAAGTCCAAAAAAAAATTTTTTTAAACTTTATTCAATTTTACCCCCGTGGGATATATATTCTACCCACACACATTTGGAACTCTCCTGGGGTACCCTCACACATATTATTCCCTCATTTAGTGGATATTTTCACAAAAAAGTGAAATTTTCAAAAATCCAGAAAAATGGCTGAAAACGACTAAATATCAAGGACTCATTGGGCGAATTGCTCTGGAACTGAAATCGGAACGCTCACTGACATTGCCCCTATCTGAAAGTCTGATAAACGCCCGAAAAATGACTAAGTCCAAAAAAAATTTTTTTTCAACTTTTTACAATTTTACCCCCGTGGGATACATATTCTACCCACACACATTTGGAACTCTCCTGGGGTACCCTCACACATATTATTCCCTCATTTAGTGGATATTTTCACAAAAAAGTGAAATTTTCAAAAATCCAGAAAATTGGCTGAAAACGACTAAATATCAAGGACTCATTGGGCGAATCACTCTGGAACTGAAATTGGAACGCTCACTGACATTTTCCCTATCTGAAAGTCTGATAAACGCCGGAAAAATGAGTAAGTCCAAAAAAAAATTTTTTTTAAACTTTTTTCAATTTTACCCCTGTGGGATATATATTCTACCCACACACATTTGGAACTCTCCTGGGGTACCCTCACACATATTATTCCCTCATTTAGTGGATATTTTCACAAAAAAGTGAAATTTTCAAAAATCCAGAAAATTGGCTGAAAACGACTAAATATCAAGGACTCATTGGGCGAATCACTCTGGAACTGAAATTGGAACGCTCACTGACATTTTCCCTATCTGAAAATCTGATAAACGCCGGAAAAATGACTAAGTCCAAAAAAAAATTTTTTTAAACTTTTTTCAATTTTACCCCCGTGGGATATATATTCTACCCACACACATTTGGAACTCTCCTGGGGTACCCTCACACATATTATTCCCTCATTTAGTAGATATTTTCACAAAAAAGTGAAATTTTCAAAAATCCAGAAAAATGGCTGAAAACGACTAAATATCAAGGACTCATTGGGCGAATTGCTCTGGAACTGAAATCGGAATGCTCACTGACATTGCCCCTATCTGAAAGTCTGATAAACGCCCGAAAAATGACTAAGTCCAAAAAAAATTTTTTTTCAACTTTTTACAATTTTACCCCCGTGGGATACATATTCTACCCACACACATTTGGAACTCTCCTGGGGTACCCTCACACATATTATTCCCTCATTTAGTGGATATTTTCACAAAAAAGTGAAATTTTCAAAAATCCAGAAAATTGGCTGAAAACAACTAAATATCAAGGACTCATTGGGCGAATTGCTCTGGAACTGAAATCGGAACACTCACTGACATTTCCCCTTTCTGAAAGTCTGATAAACGTCGGAAAAATTACTAAGTCCAAAAAAAAATTTTTTCAATTTTACCCCCGTGGGATATATATTCTACCCACACACATTTGGAACTCTCCTGGGGTACCCTCACACATATTATTCCCTCATTTAGTGGATATTTTCACAAAAAAGTGAAATTTTCAAAAATCCAGAAAATTGGCTGAAAACGACTAAATATCAAGGACTCATTGGGCGAATCACTCTGGAACTGAAATTGGAACGCTCACTGACATTTTCCCTATCTGAAAGTCTGATAAACGCCGGAAAAATGAGTAAGTCCAAAAAAAAATTTTTTTTAAACTTTTTTCAATTTTACCCCTGTGGGATATATATTTTACCCACACACATTTGGAACTCTCCTGGGGTACCCTCACACATATTATTCCCTCATTTAGTGGATATTTTCACAAAAAAGTGAAATTTTCAAAAATCCAGAAAATTGGCTGAAAACGACTAAATATCAAGGACTCATTGGGCGAATCGCTCTGGAACTGAAATTGGAACGCTCACTGACATTTTCCCTATCTGAAAGTCTGATAAACGCCGGAAAAATGACTAAGTCCAAAAAAAAATTTTTTTAAACTTTATTCAATTTTACCCCCGTGGGATATATATTCTACCCACACACATTTGGAACTCTCCTGGGGTACCCTCACACATATTATTCCCTCATTTAGTGGATATTTTCACAAAAAAGTGAAATTTTCAAAAATCCAGAAAAATGGCTGAAAACGACTAAATATCAAGGACTCATTGGGCGAATTGCTCTGGAACTGAAATCGGAACGCTCACTGACATTGCCCCTATCTGAAAGTCTGATAAACGCCCGAAAAATGACTAAGTCCAAAAAAAATTTTTTTTCAACTTTTTACAATTTTACCCCCGTGGGATACATATTCTACCCACACACATTTGGAACTCTCCTGGGGTACCCTCACACATATTATTCCCTCATTTAGTGGATATTTTCACAAAAAAGTGAAATTTTCAAAAATCCAGAAAATTGGCTGAAAACGACTAAATATCAAGGACTCATTGGGCGAATCACTCTGGAACTGAAATTGGAACGCTCACTGACATTTTCCCTATCTGAAAGTCTGATAAACGCCGGAAAAATGAGTAAGTCCAAAAAAAAATTTTTTTTAAACTTTTTTCAATTTTACCCCTGTGGGATATATATTCTACCCACACACATTTGGAACTCTCCTGGGGTACCCTCACACATATTATTCCCTCATTTAGTGGATATTTTCACAAAAAAGTGAAATTTTCAAAAATCCAGAAAATTGGCTGAAAACGACTAAATATCAAGGACTCATTGGGCGAATCACTCTGGAACTGAAATTGGAACGCTCACTGACATTTTCCCTATCTGAAAATCTGATAAACGCCGGAAAAATGACTAAGTCCAAAAAAAAATTTTTTTAAACTTTTTTCAATTTTACCCCCGTGGGATATATATTCTACCCACACACATTTGGAACTCTCCTGGGGTACCCTCACACATATTATTCCCTCATTTAGTAGATATTTTCACAAAAAAGTGAAATTTTCAAAAATCCAGAAAAATGGCTGAAAACGACTAAATATCAACGACTCATTGGGCGAATTGCTCTGGAACTGAAATCGGAACGCTCACTGACATTGCCCCTATCTGAAAGTCTGATAAACGCCTGAAAAATGACTAAGTCCAAAAAAAATTTTTTTTCAACTTTTTACAATTTTACCCCCGTGGGATACATATTCTACCCACACACATTTGGAACTCTCCTGGGGTACCCTCACACATATTATTCCCTCATTTAGTGGATATTTTCACAAAAAAGTGAAATTTTCAAAAATCCAGAAAATTGGCTGAAAACGACTAAATATCAAGGACTCATTGGGCGAATCACTCTGGAACTGAAATTGGAACGCTCACTGACATTTTCCCTATCTGAAAGTCTGATAAACGCCGGAAAAATGAGTAAGTCCAAAAAAAAATTTTTTTTAAACTTTTTTCAATTTTACCCCTGTGGGATATATATTCTACCCACACACATTTGGAACTCTCCTGGGGTACCCTCACACATATTATTCCCTCATTTAGTGGATATTTTCACAAAAAAGTGAAATTTTCAAAAATCCAGAAAATTGGCTGAAAACGACTAAATATCAAGGACTCATTGGGCGAATCACTCTGGAACTGAAATTGGAACGCTCACTGACATTTTCCCTATCTGAAAGTCTGATAAACGCCGGAAAAATGAGTAAGTCCAAAAAAAAATTTTTTTAAACTTTTTTCAATTTTACCCCTGTGGGATATATATTTTACCCACACACATTTGGAACTCTCCTGGGGTACCCTCACACATATTATTCCCTCATTTAGTGGATATTTTCACAAAAAAGTGAAATTTTCAAAAATCCAGAAAATTGGCTGAAAACGACTAAATATCAAGGACTCATTGGGCGAATCGCTCTGGAACTGAAATTGGAACGCTCACTGACATTTTCCCTATCTGAAAGTCTGATAAACGCCGGAAAAATGACTAAGTCCAAAAAAAAATTTTTTTAAACTTTTTTCAATTTTACCCCCGTGGGATATATATTCTACCCACACACATTTGGAACTCTCCTGGGGTTCCCTCACACATATTATTCCCTCATTTAGTGGATATTTTCACAAAAAAGTGAAATTTTCAAAAATCCAGAAAATTGGCTGAAAACGACTAAATATCAAAGACTCATTGGGCGAATTGCTCTGGAACTGAAATCGGAACGCTCACTGACATTTCCCCTTTCTGAAAGTCTGATAAACGCCAGAAAAATGACTAAGTCCAAAAAAAAATTTTTTTCAACTTTTTTCAATTTTACCCCCGTGGGATATATATTCTACCCACACACATTTGGAACTCTCCTGGGGTACCCTCACACATATTATTCCCTCATTTAGTGGATATTTTCACAAAAAAGTGAAATTTTCAAAAATCCAGAAAATTGGCTGAAAACGACTAAATATCAAGGACTCATTGGGCGAATCGCTCTGGAACTGAAATTGGAACGCTCACTGACATTTTCCTTATCTGAAAGTCTGATAAACGCCGGAAAAATGACTAAGTTCAAAAAAAAATTTTTTTTAAACTTTTTTCAATTTTACCCCCGTGGGATATATATTCTACCCACACACATTTGGAACTCTCCTGGGGTACCCTCACACATATTATTCCCTCATTTAGTAGATATTTTCACAAAAAAGTGAAATTTTCAAAAATACAGAAAATTTCCTGAAAACGACTAAATATCAAGGACTCATTGGGCGAATTGCTCTGGAACTGAAATCAAAACGCTCACTGACATTTCCCCTTTCTGAAAGTCTGATAAACGCCGGAAAAATGACTAAGTCCAAAAAAAAATTTTTTTCAACTTTTTTCAATTTTACCCCCGTGGGATATATATTCTACCCACACACATTTGGAAATCTCCTGGGGTACCCTCACACATATTATTCCCTCATTTAGTGGATATTTTCACAAAAAAGTGAAATTTTCAAAAATCCAGAAAATTGGCTGAAAACGACTAAATATCAAGGACTCATTGGGCGAATCGCTCTGGAACTGAAATCGGAACGCTCACTGACATTTCCCCTATCTGAAAGTCTGATGAAAGCCGGAAAAATGACTAAGTCAAAAAAAAATTTTTTTTCAACTTTTTTCAATTTTACCCCCGTGGGATATATATTCTACCCACACACATTTGGAACTCTCCTGGGGTACCCTCACACATATTATTCCCTCGTTTAGTGGATATTTTCACAAAAAAGTGAAATTTTCAAAAATCCAGAAAATTGGCTGAAAACAACTAAATATCAAGGACTCATTGGGCGAATTGCTCTGGAACTGAAATCGGAACACTCACTGACATTTCCCCTTTCTGAAAGTCTGATAAACGTCGGAAAAATTACAAAGTCCAAAAAAAAATGTTTTCAATTTTACCCCCGTGGGATATATATTCTACCCACACACATTTGGAACTCTCCTGGGGTACCCTCACACATATTATTCCCTCATTTAGTGGATATTTTCACAAAAAAGTGAAATTTTCAAAAATCCAGAAAATTGGCTGAAAACGACTAAATATCAAGGACTCATTGGGCGAATCACTCTGGAACTGAAATTGGAACGCTCACTGACATTTTCCCTATCTGAAAGTCTGATAAACGCCGGAAAAATGAGTAAGTCCAAAAAAAAATTTTTTTAAACTTTTTTCAATTTTACCCCTGTGGGATATATATTTTACCCACACACATTTGGAACTCTCCTGGGGTACCCTCACATATATTATTCCCTCATTTAGTGGATATTTTCACAAAAAAGTGAAATTTTCAAAAATCCAGAAAATTGGCTGAAAACGACTAAATATCAAGGACTCATTGGGCGAATCGCTCTGGAACTGAAATTGGAACGCTCACTGACATTTTCCCTATCTGAAAGTCTGATAAACGCCGGAAAAATGACTAAGTCCAAAAAAAAATTTTTTTAAACTTTTTTCAATTTTACCCCCGTGGGATATATATTCTACCCACACACATTTGGAACTCTCCTGGGGTACCCTCACACATATTATTCCCTCATTTAGTGGATATTTTCACAAAAAAGTGAAATTTTCAAAAATCCAGAAAATTGGCTGAAAACGACTAAATATCAAGGGCTCATTGGGCGAATCACTCTGGAACTGAAATTGGAACGCTCACTGACATTTTCCCTATCTGAAAATCTGATAAACGCCGGAAAAATGACTAAGTCCAAAAAAAAATTTTTTTAAACTTTTTTCAATTTTACCCCCGTGGGATATATATTCTACCCACACACATTTGGAACTCTCCTGGGGTACCCTCACACATATTATTCCCTCATTTAGTAGATATTTTCACAAAAAAGTGAAATTTTCAAAAATCCAGAAAAATGGCTGAAAACGACTAAATATCAAGGACTCATTGGGCGAATTGCTCTGGAACTGAAATCGGAACGCTCACTGACATTGCCCCTATCTGAAAGTCTGATAAACGCCCGAAAAATGACTAAGTCCAAAAAAAATTTTTTTTCAACTTTTTACAATTTTACCCCCGTGGGATACATATTCTACCCACACACATTTGGAACTCTCCTGGGGTACCCTCACACATATTATTCCCTCATTTAGTGGATATTTTCACAAAAAAGTGAAATTTTCAAAAATCCAGAAAATTGGCTGAAAACGACTAAATATCAAGGACTCATTGGGCGAATCACTCTGGAACTGAAATTGGAACGCTCACTGACATTTTCCCTATCTGAAAGTCTGATAAACGCCGGAAAAATGAGTAAGTCCAAAAAAAAATTTTTTTTAAACTTTTTTCAATTTTACCCCTGTGGGATATATATTCTACCCACACACATTTGGAACTCTCCTGGGGTACCCTCACACATATTATTCCCTCATTTAGTGGATATTTTCACAAAAAAGTGAAATTTTCAAAAATCCAGAAAATTGGCTGAAAACGACTAAATATCAAGGACTCATTGGGCGAATCACTCTGGAACTGAAATTGGAACGCTCACTGACATTTTCCCTATCTGAAAATCTGATAAACGCCGGAAAAATGACTAAGTCCAAAAAAAAATTTTTTTAAACTTTTTTCAATTTTACCCCCGTGGGATATATATTCTACCCACACACATTTGGAACTCTCCTGGGGTACCCTCACACATATTATTCCCTCATTTAGTAGATATTTTCACAAAAAAGTGAAATTTTCAAAAATCCAGAAAAATGGCTGAAAACGACTAAATATCAAGGACTCATTGGGCGAATTGCTCTGGAACTGAAATCGGAACGCTCACTGACATTGCCCCTATCTGAAAGTCTGATAAACGCCCGAAAAATGACTAAGTCCAAAAAAAATTTTTTTTCAACTTTTTACAATTTTACCCCCGTGGGATACATATTCTACCCACACACATTTGGAACTCTCCTGGGGTACCCTCACACATATTATTCCCTCATTTAGTGGATATTTTCACAAAAAAGTGAAATTTTCAAAAATCCAGAAAATTGGCTGAAAACGACTAAATATCAAGGACTCATTGGGCGAATCACTCTGGAACTGAAATTGGAACGCTCACTGACATTTTCCCTATCTGAAAGTCTGATAAACGCCGGAAAAATGAGTAAGTCCAAAAAAAAATTTTTTTAAACTTTTTTCAATTTTACCCCTGTGGGATATATATTTTACCCACACACATTTGGAACTCTCCTGGGGTACCCTCACACATATTATTCCCTCATTTAGTGGATATTTTCACAAAAAAGTGAAATTTTCAAAAATCCAGAAAATTGGCTGAAAACGACTAAATATCAAGGACTCATTGGGCGAATCGCTCTGGAACTGAAATTGGAACGCTCACTGACATTTTCCCTTTCTGAAAGTCTGATAAACGCCGGAAAAATGACTAAGTCCAAAAAAAAATTTTTTTAAACTTTTTTCAATTTTACCCCCGTGGGATATATATTCTACCCACACACATTTGGAACTCTCCTGGGGTACCCTCACACATATTATTCCCTCATTTAGTGGATATTTTCACAAAAAAGTGAAATTTTCAAAAATCCAGAAAATTGGCTGAAAACGACTAAATATCAAGGGCTCATTGGGCGAATCACTCTGGAACTGAAATTGGAACGCTCACTGACATTTTCCCTATCTGAAAATCTGATAAACGCCAGAAAAATGACTAAGTCCAAAAAAAAATTTTTTTAAACTTTTTTCAATTTTACCCCCGTGGGATATATATTCTACCCACACACATTTGGAACTCTCCTGGGGTACCCTCACACATATTATTCCCTCATTTAGTAGATATTTTCACAAAAAAGTGAAATTTTCAAAAATCCAGAAAAATGGCTGAAAACGACTAAATATCAAGGACTCATTGGGCGAATTGCTCTGGAACTGAAATCGGAACGCTCACTGACATTGCCCCTATCTGAAAGTCTGATAAACGCCGGAAAAATGACTAAGTCCAAAAAAAATTTTTTTTCAACTTTTTTCAATTTTACCCCCGTGGGATATATATTCTACCCACACACATTTGGAACTCTCCTGGGGTTCCCTCACACATATTATTCCCTCATTTAGTGGATATTTTCACAAAAAAGTGAAATTTTCAAAAATCCAGAAAATTGGCTGAAAACGACTAAATATCAAAGACTCATTGGGCGAATTGCTCTGGAACTGAAATCGGAACGCTCACTGACATTTCCCCTTTCTGAAAGTCTGATAAACGCCAGAAAAATGACTAAGTCCAAAAAAAAATTTTTTTAAACTTTTTTCAATTTTACCCCCGTGGGATATATATTCTACCCACACACATTTGGAACTCTCCTGGGGTACCCTCACACATATTATTCCCTCATTTAGTGGATATTTTCACAAAAAAGTGAAATTTTCAAAAATCCAGAAAATTGGCTGAAAACGACTAAATATCAAGGACTCATTGGGCGAATCGCTCTGGAACTGAAATTGGAACGCTCACTGACATTTTCCTTATCTGAAAGTCTGATAAACGCCGGAAAAATGACTAAGTCCAAAAAAAATTTTTTTTAAACTTTTTTCAATTTTACCCCCGTGGGATATATATTCTACCCACACACATTTGGAACTCTCCTGGGGTACCCTCACACATATTATTCCCTCATTTAGTGGATATTTTCACAAAAAAGTGAAATTTTCAAAAATCCAGAAAATTGGCTGAAAACGACTAAATATCAAGGACTCATTGGGCGAATTGCTCTGGAACTGAAATCGGAACGCTCACTGACATTGCCCCTATCTGAAAGTCTGATAAACGCCGGAAAAATGACTAAGTCCAAAAAAAATTTTTTTTCAACTTTTTTCAATTTTACCCCCGTGGGATATATATTCTACCCACACACATTTGGAACTCTCCTGGGGTTCCCTCACACATATTATTCCCTCGTTTAGTGGATATTTTCACAAAAAAGTGAAATTTTCAAAAATACAGAAAATTGGCTGAAAACGACTAAATATCAAGGACTCATTGGGCGAATTGCTCTGGAACTGAAATCGGAACGCTCACTGACATTTCCCCTTTCTGAAAGTCTGATAAACGCCGGAAAAATGACTAAGTCGAAAAAAAATTTTTTTTCAACTTTTTTCAATTTTACCCCCGTGGGATATATATTCTACCACACACATTTGGAACTCTCCTGGGGTACCCTCACACATATTATTCCCTCATTTAGTGGATATTTTCACAAAAAAGTGAAATTTTCAAAAATCCAGAAAATTGGCTGAAAACGACTAAATATCAAGGACTCATTGGGCGAATCGCTCTGGAACTGAAATTGGAACGCTCACTGACATTTTCCCTATCTGAAAGTCTGATAAACGCCGGAAAAATGACTAAGTCCAAAAAAAAATTTTTTTAAACTTTTTTCAATTTTACCCCCGTGGGATATATATACTACCCACACACATTTGGAACTCTCCTGGGGTACCCTCACACATATTATTCCCTCATTTAGTGGATATTTTCACAAAAAAGTGAAATTTTCAAAAATCCAGAAAATTGGCTAAAAACGACTAAATATCAAGGACTCATTGGGCGAATTGCTCTGGAACTGAAATCGGAACGCTCACTGACATTGCCCCTATCTGAAAGTCTGATAAACGCCGGAAAAATGACTAAGTCCAAAAAAAATTTTTTTTCAACTTTTTTCAATTTTACCCCCGTGGGATATATATTCTACCCACACACATTTGGAACTCTCCTGGGGTTCCCTCACACATATTATTCCCTCATTTAGTGGATATTTTCACAAAAAAGTGAAATTTTCAAAAATCCAGAAAATTGGCTGAAAACGACTAAATATCAAAGACTCATTGGGCGAATTGCTCTGGAACTGAAATCGGAACGCTCACTGACATTTCCACTTTCTGAAAGTCTGATAAACGCCAGAAAAATGACTAAGTCCAAAAAAAAATTTTTTTCAACTTTTTTCAATTTTACCCCCGTGGGATATATATTCTACCCACACACATTTGGAACTCTCCTGGGGTACCCTCACACATATTATTCCCTCGTTTAGTGGATATTTTCACAAAAAAGTGAAATTTTCAAAAATCCAGAAAATTGGCTGAAAACGACTAAATATCAAGGACTCATTGGGCGAATCGCTCTGGAACTGAAATTGGAACGCTCACTGACATTTTCCTTATCTGAAAGTCTGATAAACGCCGGAAAAATGACTAAGTCCAAAAAAAATTTTTTTTAAACTTTTTTCAATTTTACCCCCGTGGGATATATATTCTACCCACACACATTTGGAACTCTCCTGGGGTACCCTCACACATATTATTCCCTCATTTAGTGGATATTTTCACAAAAAAGTGAAATTTTCAAAAATCCAGAAAATTGGCTGAAAACGACTAAATATCAAGGACTCATTGGGCGAATTGCTCTGGAACTGAAATCGGAACGCTCACTGACATTGCCCCTATCTGAAAGTCTGATAAACGCCGGAAAAATGACTAAGTCCAAAAAAAATTTTTTTTCAACTTTTTTCAATTTTACCCCCGTGGGATATATATTCTACCCACACACATTTGGAACTCTCCTGGGGTTCCCTCACACATATTATTCCCTCGTTTAGTGGATATTTTCACAAAAAAGTGAAATTTTCAAAAATACAGAAAATTGGCTGAAAACGACTAAATATCAAGGACTCATTGGGCGAATTGCTCTGGAACTGAAATCGGAACGCTCACTGACATTTCCCCTTTCTGAAAGTCTGATAAACGCCGGAAAAATGACTAAGTCGAAAAAAAATTTTTTTTCAACTTTTTTCAATTTTACCCCCGTGGGATATATATTCTACCACACACATTTGGAACTCTCCTGGGGTACCCTCACACATATTATTCCCTCATTTAGTGGATATTTTCACAAAAAAGTGAAATTTTCAAAAATCCAGAAAATTGGCTGAAAACGACTAAATATCAAGGACTCATGGGGCGAATCGCTCTGGAACTGAAATTGGAACGCTCACTGACATTTTCCCTATCTGAAAGTCTGATAAACGCCGGAAAAATGACTAAGTCCAAAAAAAAATTTTTTTTCAACTTTTTTCAATTTTACCCCCGTGGGATATATATTCTACCCACACACATTTGGAACTCTCCTGGGGTACCCTCACACATATTATTCCCTCATTTAGTGGATATTTTCACAAAAAAGTGAAATTTTCAAAAATCCAGAAAATTGGCTAAAAACGACTAAATATCAAGGACTCATTGGGCGAATCGCTCTGGAACTGAAATCGGAATGCTCACTGACATTTCCCCTATCTGAAAGTCTGATAAACGCCGGAAAAATGACTAAGTCAAAAAAAAAATTTTTTTCAACTTTTTTCAATTTTACCCCCGTGGGATATATATTCTACCCACACACATTTGGAACTCTCCTGGGGTTCCCTCACACATATTATTCCCTCATTTAGTGGATATTTTCACAAAAAAGTGAAATTTTCAAAAATCCAGAAAATTGGCTGAAAACGACTAAATATCAAGGACTCATTGGGCGAATCGCTCTGGAACTAAAATCGGAATGCTCACTGACATTTCCCCTATCTGAAAGTCTGATAAACGCCGGAAAAATGACTAAGTCAAAAAAAAAATTTTTTTCAACTTTTTTCAATTTTACCCCCGAGGGATATATATTCTACCCACACACATTTGGAACTCTCCTGGGGTTCCCTCACACATATTATTCCCTCATTTAGTGGATATTTTCACAAAAAAGTGAAATTTTCAAAAATCCAGAAAATTGGCTGAAAACGACTAAATATCAAGGACTCATTGGGCGAATCGCTCTGGAACTGAAATCGGAACGCACACTGACATTTCCCCTATCTGAAAGTCTGATAAACGCCGGAAAAATGACTAAGTCCAAAAAAAAATTTTTTTAAACTTTTTTCAATTTTACCCCCGTGGGATATATATTCTACCCACACACATTTGGAACTCTCCTGGGGTACCCTCACACATATTATTCCCTCATTTAGTGGATATTTTAACAAAAAAGTGAAATTTTCAAAAATCCAGAAAATTGGCTGAAACGACTAAATATCATGGACTCATTGGGCGAATTGCTCTGGAACTGAAATCGGAACGCTCACTGACATTTCCCCTTTCTGAAAGTCTGATAAACGCCGGAAAAATGACTAAGTCCAAAAAAAATTTTTTTTCAACTTTTTTCAATTTTACCCCGTGGGATATATATTCTACCCACACACATTTGGAAATCTCCTGGGGTACCCTCACACATATTATTCCCTCATTTAGTGGATATTTTCACAAAAAAGTGAAATTTTCAAAAATCCAGAAAATTGGCTGAAAACGACTAAATATCAAGGACTCATTGGGCGAATCGCTCTGGAACTGAAATCGGAACGCTCACTGACATTTGCCCTATCTGAAAGTCTGATAAACGCCGGAAAAATGACTAAGTCCAAAAAAAATTTTTTTTAAACTTTTTTCAATTTTACCCCCGTGGGATATATTTTCTACCCACACACATTTGGAAATCTCCTGGGGTACCCTCACACATATTATTCCCTCATTTAGTGGATATTTTCACAAAAAAGTGAAATTTTCAAAAATCCAGAAAATTGGCTGAAAACGACTAAATATCAAGGACTCATTGGGCGAATTGCTCTGGAACTGAAATCGGAACGCTCACTGACATTTCCCCTTTCTGAAAGTCTGATAAACGCCGGAAAAATGACTAAGTCCAAAAAAATTTTTTTTCAATTTTACCCCCGTGGGATATATATTCTACCCACACACATTTGGAACTCTCCTGGGGTACCCTCACACATATTATTCCCTCATTTAGTGGATATTTTAACAAAAAAGTGAAATTTTCAAAAATCCAGAAAATTGGCTGAAAATGACTAAATATCATGGACTCATTGGGCGAATTGCTCTGGAACTGAAATCGGAACGCTCACTGACATTTCCCCTTTCTGAAAGTCTGATAAACGCCGGAAAAATGACTAAGTCCAAAAAAAAATTTTTTTCAACTTTTTTCAATTTTACCCCCGTGGGATATATATTCTACCCACACACATTTGGAAATCTCCTGGGGTCCCTCACACATATTATTCCCTCATTTAGTGGATATTTTCACAAAAAAGTGAAATTTTCAAAAATCCAGAAAATTGGCTGAAAACGACTAAATATCAAGGACTCATTGGGCGAATCGCTCTCGAACTGAAATTGGAACGCTAACTGACATTTTCCCTATCTGAAAGTCTGATAAACGCCGGAAAAATGACTAAGTCCAATAAAAAAAAATTTTCAACTTTTTTCAATTTTACCCCCGTGGGATATATATTCTACCCACACACATTTGGAACTCTCCTGGGGTACCCTCACACATATTATTCCCTCATTTAGTGGATATTTTCACAAAAAAGTGAAATTTTCAAAAATCCAGAAAATTGGCTGAAAACGACTAAATATCAAGGACTCATTGGGCGAACCGCTCTGGAACTGAAATCGGAACGCTCACTGGCATTTCCCCTATCTGAAAGTCTGATAAACGCCGGAAAAATGACTAAGTCCAAAAAAAAATTTTTTTAAACTTTTTTCAATTTTACCCCCGTGGGATATATATTCTACCCACACACATTTGGAACTCTCCTGGGGTACCCTCACACATATTATTCCCTCATTTAGTGGATATTTTCACAAAAAAGTGAAATTTTCAAAAATCCAGAAAATTGGCTGAAAACGACTAAATATCAAGGACTCATTGGGCGAATCGCTCTGGAACTGAAATCGGAACGCTCACTGACATTTGCCCTATCTGAAAGTCTGATAAACGCCGGAAAAATGACTAAGTCCAAAAAAATTTTTTTTTAAACTTTTTTCAATTTTACCCCCGTGGGATATATTTTCTACCCACACACATTTGGAAATCTCCTGGGGTACCCTCACACATATTATTCCCTCATTTAGTGGATATTTTCACAAAAAAGTGAAATTTTCAAAAATCCAGAAAATTGGCTGAAAACGACTAAATATCAAGGACTCATTGGGCGAATTGCTCTGGAACTGAAATCGGAACGCTCACTGACATTTCCCCTTTCTGAAAGTCTGATAAACGCCGGAAAAATGACTAAGTCCAAAAAAATTTTTTTTCAATTTTACCCCCGTGGGATATATATTCTACCCACACACATTTGGAACTCTCCTGGGGTACCCTCACACATATTATTCCCTCATTTAGTGGATATTTTAACAAAAAAGTGAAATTTTCAAAAATCCAGAAAATTGGCTGAAAATGACTAAATATCATGGACTCATTGGGCGAATTGCTCTGGAACTGAAATCGGAACGCTCACTGACATTTCCCCTTTCTGAAAGTCTGATAAACGCCGGAAAAATGACTAAGTCCAAAAAAAAATTTTTTTCAACTTTTTTCAATTTTACCCCCGTGGGATATATATTCTACCCACACACATTTGGAAATCTCCTGGGGTCCCTCACACATATTATTCCCTCATTTAGTGGATATTTTCACAAAAAAGTGAAATTTTCAAAAATCCAGAAAATTGGCTGAAAACGACTAAATATCAAGGACTCATTGGGCGAATCGCTCTCGAACTGAAATTGGAACGCTAACTGACATTTTCCCTATCTGAAAGTCTGATAAACGCCGGAAAAATGACTAAGTCCAATAAAAAAAAATTTTCAACTTTTTTCAATTTTACCCCCGTGGGATATATATTCTACCCACACACATTTGGAACTCTCCTGGGGTACCCTCACACATATTATTCCCTCATTTAGTGGATATTTTCACAAAAAAGTGAAATTTTCAAAAATCCAGAAAATTGGCTGAAAACGACTAAATATCAAGGACTCATTGGGCGAACCGCTCTGGAACTGAAATCGGAACGCTCACTGGCATTTCCCCTATCTGAAAGTCTGATAAACGCCGGAAAAATGACTAAGTCCAAAAAAAAATTTTTTTAAACTTTTTTCAATTTTACCCCCGTGGGATATATATTCTACCCACACACATTTGGAACTCTCCTGGGGTACCCTCACACATATTATTCCCTCATTTAGTGGATATTTTCACAAAAAAGTGAAATTTTCAAAAATCCAGAAAATTGGCTGAAAACGACTAAATATCAAGGACTCATTGGGCAAATCGTTCTGGAACTGAAATTGGAACGCTCACTGACATTTTCCCTATCTGAAAGTCTGATAAACGCCGGAAAAATGAGTAAGTCCAAAAAAAAATTTTTTAAAACTTTTTTCAATTTTACCCCCGTGGGATATATATTCTACCCACACACATTTGGAACTCTCCTGGGGTACCCTCACACATATTATTCCCTCATTTAGTGGATATTTTCACAAAAAAGTGAAATTTTCAAAAATCCAGAAAATTGGCTGAAAACGACTAAATATCAAGGACTCATTGGGCGAATCGCTCTGGAACTGAAATCGGAACGCTCACTGGCATTTCCCCTATCTGAAAGTCTGATAAACGCCGGAAAAATGACTAAGTCCAAAAAAAAATTTTTTTAAACTTTTTTCAATTTTACCCCCGTGGGATATATATTCTACCCACACACATTTGGAACTCTCCTGGGGTACCCTCACACATATTATTCCCTCATTTAGTGGATATTTTCACAAAAAAGTGAAATTTTCAAAAATCCAGAAAATTGGCTGAAAACCACTAAATATCAAGGACTCATTGGGCAAATCGCTCTGGAACTGAAATTGGAACGCTCACTGACATTTTCCCTATCTGAAAGTCTGATAAACGCCGGAAAAATGAGTAAGTCCAAAAAAAAATTTTTTAAAACTTTTTTCAATTTTACCCCCGTGGGATATATATTCTACCCACACACATTTGGAACTCTCCTGGGGTACCCTCACACATATTATTCCCTCATTTAGTGGATATTTTCACAAAAAAGTGAAATTTTCAAAAATCCAGAAAATTGGCTGAAAACGACTAAATATCAAGGACTCATTGGGCGAATCGCTCTGGAACTGAAATCGGAATGCTCACTGACATTTCCCCTATCTGAAAGTCTGATGAACACCGGAAAAATGACTAAGTCAAAAAAAAATTTTTTTTCAACTTTTTTCAATTTTACCCCCGTGGGATATATATTCTACCCACACACATTTGGAAATCTCCTGGGGTGCCCTCACACATATTATTCCCTCATTTAGTGGATATTTTCACAAAAAAGTGAAATTTTCAAAAATCCAGAAAATTGGCTGAAATTGACTAAATATCAAGGACTCATTGGGCGAATCGCTCTCGAACTGAAATTGGAACGCTAACTGACATTTTCCCTATCTGAAAGTCTGATAAACGCCGGAAAAATGACTAAGTCCAATAAAAAAAATTTTTCAACTTTTTTCAATTTTACCCCCGTGGGATATATATTCTACCCACACACATTTGGAACTCTCCTGGGGTACCCTCACACATATTATTCCCTCATTTAGTGGATATTTTCACAAAAAAGTGAAATTTTCAAAAATCCAGAAAATTGGCTGAAAACGACTAAATATCAAGGACTCATTGGGCGAATCGCTCTGGAACTGAAATCGGAACGCTCACTGGCATTTCCCATATCTGAAAGTCTGATAAACGCCGGAAAAATGACTAAGTCCAAAAAAAAATTTTTTTAAACTTTTTTCAATTTTACCCCCGTGGGATATATATTCTACCCACACACATTTGGAACTCTCCTGGGGTACCCTCACACATATTATTCCCTCATTTAGTGGATATTTTCACAAAAAAGTGAAATTTTCAAAAATCCAGAAAATTGGCTGAAAACGACTAAATATCAAGGACTCATTGGGCAAATCGCTCTGGAACTGAAATCGGAACGCTCACTGGCATTTCCCCTATCTGAAAGTCTGATAAACGCCGGAAAAATGACTAAGTCCAAAAAAAAATGTTTTTAAACTTTTTTCAATTTTACCCCCGTGGGATATATATTCTACCCACACACATTTGGAACTCTCCTGGGGTACCCTCACACATATTATTCCCTCATTTAGTGGATATTTTCACAAAAAAGTGAAATTTTCAAAAATCCAGAAAATTGGCTGAAAACGACTAAATATCAAGGACTCATTGGGCAAATCGCTCTGGAACTGAAATTGGAACGCTCACTGACATTTTCCCTATCTGAAAGTCTGATAAACGCCGGAAAAATGAGTAAGTCCAAAAAAAAATTTTTTAAAACTTTTTTCAATTTTACCCCCGTGGGATATATATTCTACCCACACACATTTGGAACTCTCCTGGGGTACCCTCACACATATTATTCCCTCATTTAGTGGATATTTTCACAAAAAAGTGAAATTTTCAAAAATCCAGAAAATTGGCTGAAAACGACTAAATATCAAGGACTCATTGGGCGAATCGCTCTGGAACTGAAATCGGAACGCTCACTGGCATTTCCCCTATCTGAAAGTCTGATAAACGCCGGAAAAATGACTAAGTCCAAAAAAAAATTTTTTTAAACTTTTTTCAATTTTACCCCCGTGGGATATATATTCTACCCACACACATTTGGAACTCTCCTGGGGTACCCTCACACATATTATTCCCTCATTTAGTGGATATTTTCACAAAAAAGTGAAATTTTCAAAAATCCAGAAAATTGGCTGAAAACGACTAAATATCAAGGACTCATTGGGCGAATTGCTCTGGAACTGAAATCGGAACGCTCACTGACATTTCCCCTTTCTGAAAGTCTCATAAACGCCGGAAAAATGACTAAGTCCAAAAAAAAATTTTTTTCAACTTTTTTCAATTTTACCCCCGTGGGATATATATTCTACCCACACACATTTGGAACTCTCCTGGGGTACCCTCACACATATTATTCCCTCATTTAGTGGATATTTTAACAAAAAAGTGAAATTTTCAAAAATCCAGAAAATTGGCTGAAACGACTAAATATCATGGACTCATTGGGCGAATTGCTCTGGAACTGAAATCGGAACGCTCACTGACATTTCCCCTTTCTGAAAGTCTGATAAACGCCGGAAAAATGACTAAGTCCAAAAAAAATTTTTTTTCAACTTTTTTCAATTTTACCCCGTGGGATATATATTCTACCCACACACATTTGGAAATCTCCTGGGGTACCCTCACACATATTATTCCCTCATTTAGTGGATATTTTCACAAAAAAGTGAAATTTTCAAAAATCCAGAAAATTGGCTAAAAACGACTAAATATCAAGGACTCATTTGGCGAATCGCTCTGGAACTGAAATCGGAACGCTCACTGACATTTGCCCTATCTGAAAGTCTGATAAACGCCGGAAAAATGACTAAGTCCAAAAAAAAATTTTTTTCAACTTTTTTCAATTTTACCCCCGTGGGATATATATTCTACCCACACACATTTGGAAATCTCCTGGGGTACCCTCACACATATTATTCCCTCATTTAGTGGATATTTTCACAAAAAAGTGAAATTTTCAAAAATCCAGAAAATTGGCTGAAAACGACTAAATATCAAGGACTCATTGGGCGAATCGCTCTGGAACTGAAATCGGAATGCTCACTGACATTTCCCCTATCTGAAAGTCTGATAAACGCCGGAAAAATGACTAAGTCAAAAAAAAAATTTTTTTCAACTTTTTTCAATTTTACCCCCGTGGGATATATATTCTACCCACACACATTTGGAACTCTCCTGGGGTTCCCTCACACATATTATTCCCTCATTTAGTGGATATTTTCACAAAAAAGTGAAATTTTCAAAAATCCAGAAAATTGGCTGAAAACGACTAAATATCAAGGACTCATTGGGCGAATCGCTCTGGAACTGAAATCGGAACGCACACTGACATTTCCCCTATCTGAAAGTCTGATAAACGCCGGAAAAATGACTAAGTCCAAAAAAAAATTTTTTTAAACTTTTTTCAATTTTACCCCCGTGGGATATATATTCTACCCACACACATTTGGAACTCTCCTGGGGTACCCTCACACATATTATTCCCTCATTTAGTGGATATTTTAACAAAAAAGTGAAATTTTCAAAAATCCAGAAAATTGGCTGAAACGACTAAATATCATGGACTCATTGGGCGAATTGCTCTGGAACTGAAATCGGAACGCTCACTGACATTTCCCCTTTCTGAAAGTCTGATAAACGCCGGAAAAATGACTAAGTCCAAAAAAAATTTTTTTTCAACTTTTTTCAATTTTACCCCGTGGGATATATATTCTACCCACACACATTTGGAAATCTCCTGGGGTACCCTCACACATATTATTCCCTCATTTAGTAGATATTTTCACAAAAAAGTGAAATTTTCAAAAATCCAGAAAATTGGCTAAAAACGACTAAATATCAAGGACTCATTTGGCGAATCGCTCTGGAACTGAAATCGGAACGCTCACTGACATTTGCCCTATCTGAAAGTCTGATAAACGCCGGAAAAATGACTAAGTCCAAAAAAAAATTTTTTTCAACTTTTTTCAATTTTACCCCCGTGGGATATATATTCTACCCACACACATTTGGAACTCTCCTGGGGTTCCCTCACACATATTATTCCCTCGTTTAGTGGATATTTTCACAAAAAAGTGAAATTTTCAAAAATCCAGAAAATTGGCTGAAAACGACTAAATATCAAGGACTCATTGGGCGAATTGCTCTGGAACTGAAATCGGAACGCTCACTGACATTTCCCCTTTCTGAAAGTCTGATAAACGCCGGAAAAATGACTAAGTCCAAAAAAAATTTTTTTTAAACTTTTTTCAATTTTACCCCCGTGGGATATATATTCTACCCACACACATTTGGAAATCTCCTGGGGTACCCTCACACATATTATTCCCTCATTTAGTGGATATTTTCACAAAAAAGTGAAATTTTCAAAAATCCAGAAAATTGGCTGAAAACGACTAAATATCAAGGACTCATTGGGCGAATCGCTCTGGAACTGAAATCGGAATGCTCACTGACATTTCCCCTATCTGAAAGTCTGATGAACGCCGGAAAAATGACTAAGTCAAAAAAAAAATTTTTTTCAACTTTTTTCAATTTTACCCCCGTGGGATATATATTCTACCCACACACATTTGGAACTCTCCTGGGGTTCCCTCACACATATTATTCCCTCGTTTAGTGGATATTTTCACAAAAAAGTGAAATTTTCAAAAATCCAGAAAATTGGCTGAAAACGACTAAATATCAAGGACTCATTGGGCGAATTGCTCTGGAACTGAAATCGGAACGCTCACTGACATTTCCCCTTTCTGAAAGTCTGATAAACGCCGGAAAAATGACTAAGTCCAAAAAAATTTTTTTTCAATTTTACCCCCGTGGGATATATATTCTACCCACACACATTTGGAACTCTCCTGGGGTACCCTCACACATATTATTCCCTCATTTAGTGGATATTTTAACAAAAAAGTGAAATTTTCAAAAATCCAGAAAATTGGCTGAAAATGACTAAATATCATGGACTCATTGGGCGAATTGCTCTGGAACTGAAATCGGAACGCTCACTGACATTTCCCCTTTCTGAAAGTCTGATAAACGCCGGAAAAATGACTAAGTCCAAAAAAAAATTTTTTTCAACTTTTTTCAATTTTACCCCCGTGGGATATATATTCTACCCACACACATTTGGAAATCTCCTGGGGTCCCTCACACATATTATTCCCTCATTTAGTGGATATTTTCACAAAAAAGTGAAATTTTCAAAAATCCAGAAAATTGGCTGAAAACGACTAAATATCAAGGACTCATTGGGCGAATCGCTCTCGAACTGAAATTGGAACGCTAACTGACATTTTCCCTATCTGAAAGTCTGATAAACGCCGGAAAAATGACTAAGTCCAATAAAAAAAAAATTTCAACTTTTTTCAATTTTACCCCCGTGGGATATATATTCTACCCACACACATTTGGAACTCTCCTGGGGTACCCTCACACATATTATTCCCTCATTAGTGGATATTTTCACAAAAAAGTGAAATTTTCAAAAATCCAGAAAATTGGCTGAAAACGACTAAATATCAAGGACTCATTGGGTGAACCGCTCTGGAACTGAAATCGGAACGCTCACTGGCATTTCCCCTATCTGAAAGTCTGATAAACGCCGGAAAAATGACTAAGTCCAAAAAAAAATTTTTTTAAACTTTTTTCAATTTTACCCCCGTGGGATATATATTCTACCCACACACATTTGGAACTCTCCTGGGGTACCCTCACACATATTATTCCCTCATTTAGTGGATATTTTCACAAAAAAGTGAAATTTTCAAAAATCCAGAAAATTGGCTGAAAACGACTAAATATCAAGGACTCATTGGGCAAATCGCTCTGGAACTGAAATTGGAACGCTCACTGACATTTTCCCTATCTGAAAGTCTGATAAACGCCGGAAAAATGAGTAAGTCCAAAAAAAAATTTTTTAAAACTTTTTTCAATTTTACCCCCGTGGGATATATATTCTACCCACACACATTTGGAACTCTCCTGGGGTACCCTCACACATATTATTCCCTCATTTAGTGGATATTTTCACAAAAAAGTGAAATTTTCAAAAATCCAGAAAATTGGCTGAAAACGACTAAATATCAAGGACTCATTGGGCGAATCGCTCTGGAACTGAAATCGGAACGCTCACTGGCATTTCCCCTATCTGAAAGTCTGATAAACGCCGGAAAAATGACTAAGTCCAAAAAAAAATTTTTTTAAACTTTTTTCAATTTTACCCCCGTGGGATATATATTCTACCCACACACATTTGGAACTCTCCTGGGGTACCCTCACACATATTATTCCCTCATTTAGTGGATATTTTCACAAAAAAGTGAAATTTTCAAAAATCCAGAAAATTGGCTGAAAACGACTAAATATCAAGGACTCATTGGGCAAATCGCTCTGGAACTGAAATTGGAACGCTCACTGACATTTTCCCTATCTGAAAGTCTGATAAACGCCGGAAAAATGAGTAAGTCCAAAAAAAAATTTTTTAAAACTTTTTTCAATTTTACCCCCGTGGGATATATATTCTACCCACACACATTTGGAACTCTCCTGGGGTACCCTCACACATATTATTCCCTCATTTAGTGGATATTTTCACAAAAAAGTGAAATTTTCAAAAATCCAGAAAATTGGCTGAAAACGACTAAATATCAAGGACTCATTGGGCGAATCGCTCTGGAACTGAAATCGGAATGCTCACTGACATTTCCCCTATCTGAAAGTCTGATGAACGCCGGAAAAATGACTAAGTCAAAAAAAAATTTTTTTTCAACTTTTTTCAATTTTACCCCCGTGGGATATATATTCTACCCACACACATTTGGAAATCTCCTGGGGTGCCCTCACACATATTATTCCCTCATTTAGTGGATATTTTCACAAAAAAGTGAAATTTTCAAAAATCCAGAAAATTGGCTGAAAACGACTAAATATCAAGGACTCATTGGGCGAATCGCTCTGGAACTGAAATCGGAACGCTCACTGGCATTTCCCCTATCTGAAAGTCTGATAAACGCCGGAAAAATGACTAAGTCCAAAAAAAAATTTTTTTAAACTTTTTTCAATTTTACCCCCGTGGGATATATATTCTACCCACACACATTTGGAACTCTCCTGGGGTACCCTCACACATATTATTCCCTCATTTAGTGGATATTTTCACAAAAAAGTGAAATTTTCAAAAATCCAGAAAATTGGCTGAAAACGACTAAATATCAAGGACTCATTGGGCAAATCGCTCTGGAACTGAAATTGGAACGCTCACTGACATTTTCCCTATCTGAAAGTCTGATAAACGCCAGAAAAATGAGTAAGTCCAAAAAAAAATTTTTTAAAACTTTTTTCAATTTTACCCCCGTGGGATATATATTCTACCCACACACATTTGGAACTCTCCTGGGGTACCCTCACACATATTATTCCCTCATTTAGTGGATATTTTCACAAAAAAGTGAAATTTTCAAAAATCCAGAAAATTGGCTGAAAACGACTAAATATCAAGGACTCATTGGGCGAATCGCTCTGGAACTGAAATCGGAATGCTCACTGACATTTCCCCTATCTGAAAGTCTGATGAACGCCGGAAAAATGACTAAGTCAAAAAAAAATTTTTTTTCAACTTTTTTCAATTTTACCCCCGTGGGATATATATTCTACCCACACACATTTGGAACTCTCCTGGGTTTCCCTCACACATATTATTCCCTCGTTTAGTGGATATTTTCACAAAAAAGTGAAATTTTCAAAAATCCAGAAAATTGGCTGAAAACAACTAAATATCAAGGACTCATTGGGCGAATTGCTCTGGAACTGAAATCGGAACACTCACTGACATTTCCCCTTTCTGAAAGTCTGATAAACGCCGGAAAAATTACTAAGTCCAAAAAAAAATTTTTTCAATTTTACCCCCGTGGGATATATATTCTACCCACACACATTTGGAACTCTCCTGGGGTACCCTCACACATATTATTCCCTCATTTAGTGGATATTTTCACAAAAAAGTGAAATTTTCAAAAATACAGAAAATTGGCTGAAAACGACTAAATATCAAGGACTCATTGGGCGAATCACTCTGGAACTGAAATTGGAACGCTCACTGACATTTTCCCTATCTGAAAGTCTGATAAACGCCCGAAAAATGACTAAGTCCAAAAAAAAATTTTTTTAAACTTTTTTCAATTTTACCCCTGTGGGATATATATTCTACCCACACACAGTTGGAACTCTCCTGGGGTACCCTCACACATATTATTCCCTCATTTAGTGGATATTTTCACAAAAAAGTGAAATTTTCAAAAATCCAGAAAATTGGCTGAAAACGACTAAATATCAAGGACTCATTGGGCAAATCGCTCTGGAACTGAAATTGGAACGCTCACTGACATTTTCCCTATCTGAAAGTCTGATAAACGCCGGAAAAATGACTAAGTCCAAAAAAAAAATTTTTAAAACTTTTTTCAGTTTTACCCCCGTGGGATATATATTCTACCCACACACATTTGGAACTCTCCTGGGGTTCCCTCACACATATTATTCCCTCGTTTAGTGGATATTTTCACAAAAAAGTGAAATTTTCAAAAATCCAGAAAATTGGCTGAAAACAACTAAATATCAAGGACTCACTGGGCGAATTGCTCTGGAACTGAAATCTGAACACTCACTGACATTTCCCCTTTCTGAAAGTCTGATAAACGCCGGAAAAATGACTAAGTCCAAAAAAAATTTTTTTCAATTTTACCCCCGTGGGATATATATTCTACCCACACACATTTTGAACTCTCCTGGGGTACCCTCACACATATTATTCCCTCATTTAGTGGACATTTTCACAAAAAAGTGAAATTTTCAAAAATCCAGAAAATTGGCTGAAAACGACTAAATATCAAGGACTCATTGGGCGAATCGCTCTGGAACTGAAATTGGAACGCTCACTGACATTTTCCCTATCTGAAAGTCTGATAAACGCCGGAAAAATGACTAAGTCCAAAAAAAAATGTTTTTAAACTTTTTTCAATTTTACCCCCGTGGGATATATATTCTACTCACACACATTTGGAACTCTCCTGGGGTACCCTCACACATATTATTCCCTCATTTAGTAGATATTTTCACAAAAAAGTGAAATTTTCAAAAATACAGAAAATTGGCTGAAAACGACTAAATATCAAGGACTCATTAGGCGAATCGCTCTGGAACTGAAATCGGAACGCTTACTGACATTTCCCCTATCTGAAAGTCTGATAAACGCCGGAAAAATGACTAAGTCCAAAAAAAAAATTTTTTAAACTTTTTTCAATTTTACCCCCGTGGGATATATATTCTACCCACACACATTTGGAACTCTCCTGGGGTACCCTCACACATATTATTCCCTCATTTAGTGGATATTTTCACAAAAAAGTGAAATTTTCAAAAATACAGAAAATTGGCTGAAAACGACTAAATATCAAGGACTCATTGGGCGAATTGCTCTGGAACTGAAATCGGAACGCTCACTGACATTGCCCCTATCTGAAAGTCTGATAAACGCCCGAAAAATGACTAAGTCCAAAAAAAATTTTTTTTCAACTTTTTACAATTTTACCCCCGTGGGATATATATTCTACCCACACACATTTGGACCTCTCCTGGGGTACCCTCACACATATTATTCCCTCATTTATTGGATATTTTCACAAAAAAGTGAAATTTTCAAAAATCCAGAAAATTGGTTGAAAACGACTAAATATCAAGGACTCATTGGGCGAATCACTCTGGAACTGAAATTGGAACGCTCACTGACATTTTCCCTATCTGAAAGTCTGATAAACGCCGGAAAAATGAGTAAGTCCAAAAAAAAATTTTTTTAAACTTTTTTCAATTTTACCCCTGTGGGATATATATTCTACCCACACACAGTTGGAACTCTCCTGGGGTACCCTCACACATATTATTCCCTCATTTAGTGGATATTTTCACAAAAAAGTGAAAGTTTCAAAAATCCAGAAAATTGGCTGAAAACGACTAAATATCAAGGACTCATTAGGCGAATCGCTCTGGAACTGAAATCGGAACGCTCACTGACATTTCCCCTATCTGAAAGTCTGATAAACGCCAGAAAAATGATTAAGTCCAAAAAAAAATTTTTTTAAACTTTTTTCAATTTTACCCCCGTGGGATATATATTCTACCCACACACATTTGGAACTCTCCTGGGGTACCCTCACACATATTATTCCCTCATTTAGTGCATATTTTCACAAAAAAGTGAAATTTTCAAAAATCCAGAAAATTGGCTGAAAACGACTAAATATCAAGGACTCATTGGGCAAATCGCTCTGGAACTGAAATTGGAACGCTCACTGACATTTTTCCTATCTGAAAGTCTGATAAACACCGGAAAAATGAGTAAGTCCAAAAAAAAATTTTTTAAAACTTTTTTCAATTTTACCCCCGTGGGATATATATTCTACCCACACACATTTGGAACTCTCCTGGGGTTCCCTCACACATATTATTCCCTCGTTTAGTGGATATTTTCACAAAAAAGTGAAATTTTCAAAAATCCAGAAAATTGGCTGAAAACAACTAAATATCAAGGACTCATTGGGCGAACTGTTCTGGAACTGAAATCTGAACACTCACTGACATTTCCCCTTTCTGAAAGTCTGATAAACGCCGGAAAAATGACTAAGTCCAAAAAAAATTTTTTTCAATTTTACCCCCGTGGGATATATATTCTACTCACACACATTTGGAACTCTCCTGGGGTACCCTCACACATATTATTCCCTCATTTAGTGGATATTTTCACAAAAAAGTGAAATTTTCAAAAATCCAGAAAATTGGCTGAAAACGACTAAATATCAAGGACTCATTGGGCGAATTGCTCTGGAACTGAAATCGGAACGCTCACTGACATTTCCCCTTTCTGAAAGTCTGATAAACGCCGGAAAAATGACTAAGTCCAAAAAAATTTTTTTTTCAACTTTTTACAATTTTACCCCCGTGGGATATATATTCTACCCACACACATTTGGAACTCTCCTGGGGTACCCTCACACATATTATTCCCTCATTTAGTGGATATTTTCACAAAAAAGTGAAATTTTCAAAAATCCAGAAAATTGGCTGAAAACGACTAAATATCAAGGACTCATTGGGCGAATCACTCTGGAACTGAAATTGGAACGCTCACTGACATTTTCCCTATCTGAAAGTCTGATAAACGCCGGAAAAATGAGTAAGTCCAAAAAAAAATTTTTTTAAACTTTTTTCAATTTTACCCCTGTGGGATATATATTCTACCCACACACAGTTGGAACTCTCCTGGGGTACCCTCACACATATTATTCCCTCATTTAGTGGATATTTTCACAAAAAAGTGAAATTTTCAAAAATCCAGAAAATTGGCTGAAAACGACTAAATATCAAGGACTCATTGGGCAAATCGCTCTGGAACTGAAATTGGAACGCTCACTGACATTTTCCCTATCTGAAAGTCTGATAAACACTGGAAAAATGAGTAAGTCCAAAAAAAAATTTTTTAAAACTTTTTTCAATTTTACCCCCGTGGGATATATATTCTACCCACACACATTTTGAACTCTCCTGGGGTACCCTCACACATATTATTCCCTCATTTAGTGGACATTTTCACAAAAAAGTGAAATTTTCAAAAATCCAGAAAATTGGCTGAAAACGACTAAATATCAAGGACTCATTGGGCGAATCGCTCTGGAACTGAAATTGGAACGCTCACTGACATTTTCCCTATCTGAAAGTCTGATAAACGCCGGAAAAATGACTAAGTCCAAAAAAAAATTTTTTTAAACTTTTTTCAATTTTACCCCCGTGGGATATATATTCTACTCACACACATTTGGAACTCTCCTGGGGTACCCTCACACATATTATTCCCTCATTTAGTAGATATTTTCACAAAAAAGTGAAATTTTCAAAAATACAGAAAATTGGCTGAAAACGACTAAATATCAAGGACTCATTAGGCGAATCACTCTGGAACTGAAATCGGAACGCTCACTGACATTTCCCCTATCTGAAAGTCTGATAAACGCCGGAAAAATGACTAAGTCCAAAAAAAAAATTTTTTAAACTTTTTTCAATTTTACCCCCGTGGGATATATATTCTACCCACACACATTTGGAACTCTCCTGGGGTACCCTCACACATATTATTCCCTCATTTAGTGGATATTTTCACAAAAAAGTGAAATTTTCAAAAATACAGAAAATTGGCTGAAAACGACTAAATATCAAGGACTCATTGGGCGAATTGCTCTGGAACTGAAATCGGAACGCTCACTGACATTTCCCCTTTCTGAAAGTCTGATAAACGCCGGAAAAATGACTAAGTCCAAAAAAATTTTTTTTTCAACTTTTTACAATTTTACCCCCGTGGGATATATATTCTACCCACACACATTTGGAACTCTCCTGGGGTACCCACACACATATTATTCCCTCATTTAGTGGATATTTTCACAAAAAAGTGAAATTTTCAAAAATCCAGAAAATTGGCTGAAAACGACTAAATATCAAGGACTCATTGGGCGAATCACTCTGGAACTGAAATTGGAACGCTCACTGACATTTTCCCTATCTGAAAGTCTGATAAACGCCGGAAAAATGAGTAAGTCCAAAAAAAAATTTCTTTAAACTTTTTTCAATTTTACCCCTGTGGGATATATATTCTACCCACACACATTTGGAACTCTCCTGGGGTACCCTCACACATATTATTCCCTCATTTAGTGGATATTTTCACAAAAAAGTGAAATTTTCAAAAATCCAGAAAATTGACTGAAAACGACTAAATATCAAGGACTCATTGGGCGAATCGCTCTGGAACTGAAATCGGAATGCTCACTGACATTTCCCCTATCTGAAAGTCTGATGAACGCCGGAAAAATGACTAAGTCAAAAAAAATTTTTTTTTCAACTTTTTTAAATTTTACCCCCGTGGGATATATATTCTACCCACACACATTTGGAACTCTCCTGGGGTACCCTCACACATATTATTCCCTCATTTAGTGGATATTTTAACAAAAAAGTGAAATTTTCAAAAATCCAGAAAATTGGCTGAAAACGACTAAATATCATGGACTCATTGGGCGAATTGCTCTGGAACTGAAATCGGAACGCTCACTGACATTTTCCCTATCTGAAAGTCTGATAAACGGCGGAAAAATGACTAAGTCCAATAAAAAAAAATTTTCAACTTTTTTCAATTTTACCCCCGTGGGATATATATTCTACCCACACACATTTGGAACTCTCCTGGGGTACCCTCACACATATTATTCCCTCATTTAGTGGATATTTTCACAAAAAAGTGAAATTTTCAAAAATCCAGAAAATTGGCTGAAAACGACTAAATATCAAGGACTCATTGGGCAAATCGCTCTGGAACTGAAATTGGAACGCTCACTGACATTTTCCCTATCTGAAAGTCTGATAAACACCGGAAAAATGAGTAAGTCCAAAAAAAAAATTTTTAAAACTTTTTTCAATTTTACCCCCGTGGGATATATATTCTACCCACACACATTTGGAACTCTCCTGGGGTACCCTCACACATATTATTCCCTCATTTAGTGGATATTTTCACAAAAAAGTGAAATTTTCAAAAATCCAGAAAATTGGCTGAAAACAACTAAATATCAAGGACTCATTGGGCGAACTGTTCTGGAACTGAAATCTGAACACTCACTGACATTTCCCCTTTCTGAAAGTCTGATAAACGCCGGAAAAATGACTAAGTCCAAAAAAAATTTTTTTCAATTTTACCCCCGTGGGATATATATTCTACTCACACACATTTGGAACTCTCCTGGGGTACCCTCACACATATTATTCCCTCATTTAGTGGATATTTTCACCAAAAAAGTGAAATTTTCAAAAATCCAGAAAATTGGCTGAAAACGACTAAATATCAAGGACTCATTGGGCGAATTGCTCTGGAACTGAAATCGGAACGCTCACTGACATTTCCCCTTTCTGAAAGTCTGATAAACGCCGGAAAAATGACTAAGTCCAAAAAAATTTTTTTTTCAACTTTTTACAATTTTACCCCCGTGGGATATATATTCTACCCACACACATTTGGAACTCTCCTGGGGTACCCTCACACATATTATTCCCTCATTTAGTGGATATTTTCACAAAAAAGTGAAATTTTCAAAAATCCAGAAAATTGGCTGAAAACGACTAAATATCAAGGACTCATTGGGCGAATCACTCTGGAACTGAAATTGGAACGCTCACTGACATTTTCCCTATCTGAAAGTCTGATAAACGCCGGAAAAATGAGTAAGTCCAAAAAAAAAATTTTTTTAAACTTTTTTCAATTTTACCCCTGTGGGATATATATTCTACCCACACACAGTTGGAACTCTCCTGGGGTACCCTCACACATATTATTCCCTCATTTAGTGGATATTTTCACAAAAAAGTGAAATTTTCAAAAATCCAGAAAATTGGCTGAAAACGACTAAATATCAAGGACTCATTGGGCAAATCGCTCTGGAACTGAAATTGGAACGCTCACTGACATTTTCCCTATCTGAAAGTCTGATAAACACCGGAAAAATGAGTAAGTCCAAAAAAAAAATTTTTAAAACTTTTTTCAATTTTACCCCCGTGGGATATATATTCTACCCACACACATTTGGAACTCTCCTGGGGTACCCTCACACATATTATTCCCTCATTTAGTGGATATTTTCACAAAAAAGTGAAATTTTCAAAAATCCAGAAAATTGGCTGAAAACGACTAAATATCAAGGACTCATTGGGCGAATCGCTCTGGAACTGAAATCGGAATGCTCACTGACATTTCCCCTATCTGAAAGTCTGATGAACGCCGGAAAAATGACTAAGTCAAAAAAAAATTTTTTTTCAACTTTTTTCAATTTTACCCCCGTGGGATATATATTCTACCCACACACATTTGGAACTCTCCTGGGGTTCCCTCACACATATTATTCCCTCGTTTAGTGGATATTTTCACAAAAAAGTGAAATTTTCAAAAATCCAGAAAATTGGCTGAAAACAACTAAATATCAAGGACTCATTGGGCGAATTGCTCTCGAACTGAAATCTGAACACTCACTGACATTTCCCCTTTCTGAAAGTCTGATAAACGCCGGAAAAATGACTAAGTCCAAAAAAAATTTTTTTCAATTTTACCCCTGTGGGATATATATTCTACCCACACACATTTGGAACTCTCCTGGGGTACCCTCACACATATTATTCCCTCATTTAGTGGATATTTTCACAAAAAAGTGAAATTTTCAAAAATCCAGAAAATTGGCTGAAAACGACTAAATATCAAGGACTCATTGGGCGAATCGCTCTGGAACTGAAATTGGAACGCTCACTGACATTTTCCCTATCTGAAAGTCTGATAAACGCCGGAAAAATGACTAAGTCCAAAAAAAAATTTTTTTAAACTTTTTTCAATTTTACCCCTGTGGGATATATATTCTACCCACACACATTTGGAACTCTCCTGGGGTACCCTCACACATATCATTCCCTCATTTAGTGGATATTTTCACAAAAAAGTGAAATTTTCAAAAATCCAGAAAATTGACTGAAAACGACTAAATATCAAGGACTCATTGGGCGAATCGCTCTGGAACTGAAATCGGAATGCTCACTGACATTTCCCCTATCTGAAAGTCTGATGAACGCCGGAAAAATGACTAAGTCCAAAAAAAAATGTTTTCAATTTTACCCCCGTGGGATATATATTCTACCCACACACATTTGGAACTCTCCTGGGGTACCCTCACACATATTATTCCCTCATTTAGTAGATATTTTCACAAAAAAGTGAAATTTTCAAAAATACAGAAAATTGGCTGAAAACGACTAAATATCAAGGACTCATTGGGCGAATTGCTCTGGAACTGAAATCGGAACGCTCACTGACATTTCCCCTTTCTGAAAGTCTGATAAACGCCGGAAAAATGACTAAGTCCAATAAAAAAAAATTTTCAACTTTTTTCAATTTTACCCCCGTGGGATATATATTCTACCCACACACATTTGGAACTCTCCTGGGGTACCCTCACACATATTATTCCCTCATTTAGTGGATATTTTCACAAAAAAGTAAAATTTTCAAAAATCGAGAAAATTGGCTGAAAACGACTAAATATCAAGGACTCTTTGGGCGAATCGCTCTGGAACTGAAATCGGAACGCTCACTGACATTTCCCCTTTCTGAAAGTCTGATAAACGCCGGAAAAATGACTAAGTCCAAAAAAAATTTTTTTTAAACTTTTTTCAATTTTACCCCCGTGGGATATATATTCTACCCACATACATTTGGAACTCTCCTGGGGTACCCTCACACATATTATTCCCTCATTTAGTGGATATTTTCACAAAAAAGTGAAATTTTCAAAAATCCAGAAAATTGGCTGAAAACGACTAAATATCAAGGACTCATTGGGCGAATCGCTCTGGAACTGAAATCGGAACGCTAACTGACATTTTCCCTATCTGAAAGTCTGATAAACGCCCGAAAAATGACTAAGTCCAAAAAAAATTTTTTTTCAACTTTTTACAATTTTACCCCCGTGGGATATATATTCTACCCACACACATTTGGACCTCTCCTGGGGTACCCTCACACATATTATTCCCTCATTTATTGGATATTTTCACAAAAAAGTGAAATTTTCAAAAATCCAGAAAATTGGTTGAAAACGACTAAATATCAAGGACTCATTGGGCGAATCACTCTGGAACTGAAATTGGAACGCTCACTGACATTTTCCCTATCTGAAAGTCTGATAAACGCCGGAAAAATGAGTAAGTCCAAAAAAAAATTTTTTTAAACTTTTTTCAATTTTACCCCTGTGGGATATATATTCTACCCACACACAGTTGGAACTCTCCTGGGGTACCCTCACACATATTATTCCCTCATTTAGTGGATATTTTCACAAAAAAGTGAAAGTTTCAAAAATCCAGAAAATTGGCTGAAAACGACTAAATATCAAGGACTCATTAGGCGAATCGCTCTGGAACTGAAATCGGAACGCTCACTGACATTTCCCCTATCTGAAAGTCTGATAAACGCCAGAAAAATGATTAAGTCCAAAAAAAAATTTTTTTAAACTTTTTTCAATTTTACCCCCGTGGGATATATATTCTACCCACACACATTTGGAACTCTCCTGGGGTACCCTCACACATATTATTCCCTCATTTAGTGCATATTTTCACAAAAAAGTGAAATTTTCAAAAATCCAGAAAATTGGCTGAAAACGACTAAATATCAAGGACTCATTGGGCAAATCGCTCTGGAACTGAAATTGGAACGCTCACTGACATTTTTCCTATCTGAAAGTCTGATAAACACCGGAAAAATGAGTAAGTCCAAAAAAAAATTTTTTAAAACTTTTTTCAATTTTACCCCCGTGGGATATATATTCTACCCACACACATTTGGAACTCTCCTGGGGTTCCCTCACACATATTATTCCCTCGTTTAGTGGATATTTTCACAAAAAAGTGAAATTTTCAAAAATCCAGAAAATTGGCTGAAAACAACTAAATATCAAGGACTCATTGGGCGAACTGTTCTGGAACTGAAATCTGAACACTCACTGACATTTCCCCTTTCTGAAAGTCTGATAAACGCCGGAAAAATGACTAAGTCCAAAAAAAATTTTTTTCAATTTTACCCCCGTGGGATATATATTCTACTCACACACATTTGGAACTCTCCTGGGGTACCCTCACACATATTATTCCCTCATTTAGTGGATATTTTCACAAAAAAGTGAAATTTTCAAAAATCCAGAAAATTGGCTGAAAACGACTAAATATCAAGGACTCATTGGGCGAATTGCTCTGGAACTGAAATCGGAACGCTCACTGACATTTCCCCTTTCTGAAAGTCTGATAAACGCCGGAAAAATGACTAAGTCCAAAAAAATTTTTTTTTCAACTTTTTACAATTTTACCCCCGTGGGATATATATTCTACCCACACACATTTGGAACTCTCCTGGGGTACCCTCACACATATTATTCCCTCATTTAGTGGATATTTTCACAAAAAAGTGAAATTTTCAAAAATCCAGAAAATTGGCTGAAAACGACTAAATATCAAGGACTCATTGGGCGAATCACTCTGGAACTGAAATTGGAACGCTCACTGACATTTTCCCTATCTGAAAGTCTGATAAACGCCGGAAAAATGAGTAAGTCCAAAAAAAAATTTTTTTAAACTTTTTTCAATTTTACCCCTGTGGGATATATATTCTACCCACACACAGTTGGAACTCTCCTGGGGTACCCTCACACATATTATTCCCTCATTTAGTGGATATTTTCACAAAAAAGTGAAATTTTCAAAAATCCAGAAAATTGGCTGAAAACGACTAAATATCAAGGACTCATTGGGCAAATCGCTCTGGAACTGAAATTGGAACGCTCACTGACATTTTCCCTATCTGAAAGTCTGATAAACACCGGAAAAATGAGTAAGTCCAAAAAAAAAATTTTTAAAACTTTTTTCAATTTTACCCCCGTGGGATATATATTCTACCCACACACATTTGGAACTCTCCTGGGGTACCCTCACACATATTATTCCCTCATTTAGTGGATATTTTCACAAAAAAGTGAAATTTTCAAAAATCCAGAAAATTGGCTGAAAACGACTAAATATCAAGGACTCATTGGGCGAATCGCTCTGGAACTGAAATCGGAATGCTCACTGACATTTCCCCTATCTGAAAGTCTGATGAACGCCGGAAAAATGACTAAGTCAAAAAAAAATTTTTTTTCAACTTTTTTCAATTTTACCCCCGTGGGATATATATTCTACCCACACACATTTGGAACTCTCCTGGGGTTCCCTCACACATATTATTCCCTCGTTTAGTGGATATTTTCACAAAAAAGTGAAATTTTCAAAAATCCAGAAAATTGGCTGAAAACGACTAAATATCAAGGACTCATTGGGCAAATCGCTCTGGAACTGAAATTGGAACGCTCACTGACATTTTCCCTATCTGAAAGTCTGATAAACACCGGAAAAATGAGTAAGTCCAAAAAAAAAATTTTTAAAACTTTTTTCAATTTTACCCCCGTGGGATATATATTCTACCCACACACATTTGGAACTCTCCTGGGGTACCCTCACACATATTATTCCCTCATTTAGTGGATATTTTCACAAAAAAGTGAAATTTTCAAAAATCCAGAAAATTGGCTGAAAACGACTAAATATCAAGGACTCATTGGGCGAATCGCTCTGGAACTGAAATCGGAATGCTCATTGACATTTCCCCTATCTGAAAGTCTGATGAACGCCGGAAAAATGACTAAGTCAAAAAAAAATTTTTTTTCAACTTTTTTCAATTTTACCCCCGTGGGATATATATTCTACCCACACACATTTGGAACTCTCCTGGGGTTCCCTCACACATATTATTCCCTCGTTTAGTGGATATTTTCACAAAAAAGTGAAATTTTCAAAAATCCAGAAAATTGGCTGAAAACAACTAAATATCAAGGACTCATTGGGCGAATTGCTCTCGAACTGAAATCTGAACACTCACTGACATTTCCCCTTTCTGAAAGTCTGATAAACGCCGGAAAAATGACTAAGTCCAAAAAAAATTTTTTTCAATTTTACCCCTGTGGGATATATATTCTACCCACACACATTTGGAACTCTCCTGGGGTACCCTCACACATATTATTCCCTCATTTAGTGGATATTTTCACAAAAAAGTGAAATTTTCAAAAATCCAGAAAATTGGCTGAAAACGACTAAATATCAAGGACTCATTGGGCGAATCGCTCTGGAACTGAAATTGGAACGCTCACTGACATTTTCCCTATCTGAAAGTCTGATAAACGCCGGAAAAATGACTAAGTCCAAAAAAAAATTTTTTTAAACTTTTTTCAATTTTACCCCTGTGGGATATATATTCTACCCACACACATTTGGAACTCTCCTGGGGTACCCTCACACATATCATTCCCTCATTTAGTGGATATTTTCACAAAAAAGTGAAATTTTCAAAAATCCAGAAAATTGACTGAAAACGACTAAATATCAAGGACTCATTGGGCGAATCGCTCTGGAACTGAAATCGGAATGCTCACTGACATTTCCCCTATCTGAAAGTCTGATGAACGCCGGAAAAATGACTAAGTCCAAAAAAAAATGTTTTCAATTTTACCCCCGTGGGATATATATTCTACCCACACACATTTGGAACTCTCCTGGGGTACCCTCACACATATTATTCCCTCATTTAGTAGATATTTTCACAAAAAAGTGAAATTTTCAAAAATACAGAAAATTGGCTGAAAACGACTAAATATCAAGGACTCATTGGGCGAATTGCTCTGGAACTGAAATCGGAACGCTCACTGACATTTCCCCTTTCTGAAAGTCTGATAAACGCCGGAAAAATGACTAAGTCCAATAAAAAAAAATTTTCAACTTTTTTCAATTTTACCCCCGTGGGATATATATTCTACCCACACACATTTGGAACTCTCCTGGGGTACCCTCACACATATTATTCCCTCATTTAGTGGATATTTTCACAAAAAAGTAAAATTTTCAAAAATCGAGAAAATTGGCTGAAAACGACTAAATATCAAGGACTCTTTGGGCGAATCGCTCTGGAACTGAAATCGGAACGCTCACTGACATTTCCCCTTTCTGAAAGTCTGATAAACGCCGGAAAAATGACTAAGTCCAAAAAAAATTTTTTTTAAACTTTTTTCAATTTTACCCCCGTGGGATATATATTCTACCCACATACATTTGGAACTCTCCTGGGGTACCCTCACACATATTATTCCCTCATTTAGTGGATATTTTCACAAAAAAGTGAAATTTTCAAAAATCCAGAAAATTGGCTGAAAACGACTAAATATCAAGGACTCATTGGGCGAATCGCTCTGGAACTGAAATCGGAACGCTAACTGACATTTTCCCTATCTGAAAGTCTGATAAACGCCCGAAAAATGACTAAGTCCAAAAAAAATTTTTTTTCAACTTTTTACAATTTTACCCCCGTGGGATATATATTCTACCCACACACATTTGGACCTCTCCTGGGGTACCCTCACACATATTATTCCCTCATTTATTGGATATTTTCACAAAAAAGTGAAATTTTCAAAAATCCAGAAAATTGGTTGAAAACGACTAAATATCAAGGACTCATTGGGCGAATCACTCTGGAACTGAAATTGGAACGCTCACTGACATTTTCCCTATCTGAAAGTCTGATAAACGCCGGAAAAATGAGTAAGTCCAAAAAAAAATTTTTTTAAACTTTTTTCAATTTTACCCCTGTGGGATATATATTCTACCCACACACAGTTGGAACTCTCCTGGGGTACCCTCACACATATTATTCCCTCATTTAGTGGATATTTTCACAAAAAAGTGAAAGTTTCAAAAATCCAGAAAATTGGCTGAAAACGACTAAATATCAAGGACTCATTAGGCGAATCGCTCTGGAACTGAAATCGGAACGCTCACTGACATTTCCCCTATCTGAAAGTCTGATAAACGCCAGAAAAATGATTAAGTCCAAAAAAAAATTTTTTTAAACTTTTTTCAATTTTACCCCCGTGGGATATATATTCTACCCACACACATTTGGAACTCTCCTGGGGTACCCTCACACATATTATTCCCTCATTTAGTGCATATTTTCACAAAAAAGTGAAATTTTCAAAAATCCAGAAAATTGGCTGAAAACGACTAAATATCAAGGACTCATTGGGCAAATCGCTCTGGAACTGAAATTGGAACGCTCACTGACATTTTTCCTATCTGAAAGTCTGATAAACACCGGAAAAATGAGTAAGTCCAAAAAAAAATTTTTTAAAACTTTTTTCAATTTTACCCCCGTGGGATATATATTCTACCCACACACATTTGGAACTCTCCTGGGGTTCCCTCACACATATTATTCCCTCGTTTAGTGGATATTTTCACAAAAAAGTGAAATTTTCAAAAATCCAGAAAATTGGCTGAAAACAACTAAATATCAAGGACTCATTGGGCGAACTGTTCTGGAACTGAAATCTGAACACTCACTGACATTTCCCCTTTCTGAAAGTCTGATAAACGCCGGAAAAATGACTAAGTCCAAAAAAAATTTTTTTCAATTTTACCCCCGTGGGATATATATTCTACTCACACACATTTGGAACTCTCCTGGGGTACCCTCACACATATTATTCCCTCATTTAGTGGATATTTTCACAAAAAAGTGAAATTTTCAAAAATCCAGAAAATTGGCTGAAAACGACTAAATATCAAGGACTCATTGGGCGAATTGCTCTGGAACTGAAATCGGAACGCTCACTGACATTTCCCCTTTCTGAAAGTCTGATAAACGCCGGAAAAATGACTAAGTCCAAAAAAATTTTTTTTTCAACTTTTTACAATTTTACCCCCGTGGGATATATATTCTACCCACACACATTTGGAACTCTCCTGGGGTACCCTCACACATATTATTCCCTCATTTAGTGGATATTTTCACAAAAAAGTGAAATTTTCAAAAATCCAGAAAATTGGCTGAAAACGACTAAATATCAAGGACTCATTGGGCGAATCACTCTGGAACTGAAATTGGAACGCTCACTGACATTTTCCCTATCTGAAAGTCTGATAAACGCCGGAAAAATGAGTAAGTCCAAAAAAAAATTTTTTTAAACTTTTTTCAATTTTACCCCTGTGGGATATATATTCTACCCACACACAGTTGGAACTCTCCTGGGGTACCCTCACACATATTATTCCCTCATTTAGTGGATATTTTCACAAAAAAGTGAAATTTTCAAAAATCCAGAAAATTGGCTGAAAACGACTAAATATCAAGGACTCATTGGGCAAATCGCTCTGGAACTGAAATTGGAACGCTCACTGACATTTTCCCTATCTGAAAGTCTGATAAACACTGGAAAAATGAGTAAGTCCAAAAAAAAATTTTTTTAAACTTTTTTCAATTTTACCCCCGTGGGATATATATTCTACCCACACACATTTTGAACTCTCCTGGGGTACCCTCACACATATTATTCCCTCATTTAGTGGACATTTTCACAAAAAAGTGAAATTTTCAAAAATCCAGAAAATTGGCTGAAAACGACTAAATATCAAGGACTCATTGGGCGAATCGCTCTGGAACTGAAATTGGAACGCTCACTGACATTTTCCCTATCTGAAAGTCTGATAAACGCCGGAAAAATGACTAAGTCCAAAAAAAAATTTTTTTAAACTTTTTTCAATTTTACCCCCGTGGGATATATATTCTACTCACACACATTTGGAACTCTCCTGGGGTACCCTCACACATATTATTCCCTCATTTAGTAGATATTTTCACAAAAAAGTGAAATTTTCAAAAATACAGAAAATTGGCTGAAAACGACTAAATATCAAGGACTCATTAGGCGAATCACTCTGGAACTGAAATCGGAACGCTCACTGACATTTCCCCTATCTGAAAGTCTGATAAACGCCGGAAAAATGACTAAGTCCAAAAAAAAAATTTTTTAAACTTTTTTCAATTTTACCCCCGTGGGATATATATTCTACCCACACACATTTGGAACTCTCCTGGGGTACCCTCACACATATTATTCCCTCATTTAGTGGATATTTTCACAAAAAAGTGAAATTTTCAAAAATACAGAAAATTGGCTGAAAACGACTAAATATCAAGGACTCATTGGGCGAATTGCTCTGGAACTGAAATCGGAACGCTCACTGACATTTCCCCTTTCTGAAAGTCTGATAAACGCCGGAAAAATGACTAAGTCCAAAAAAATTTTTTTTTCAACTTTTTACAATTTTACCCCCGTGGGATATATATTCTACCCACACACATTTGGAACTCTCCTGGGGTACCCACACACATATTATTCCCTCATTTAGTGGATATTTTCACAAAAAAGTGAAATTTTCAAAAATCCAGAAAATTGGCTGAAAACGACTAAATATCAAGGACTCATTGGGCGAATCACTCTGGAACTGAAATTGGAACGCTCACTGACATTTTCCCTATCTGAAAGTCTGATAAACGCCGGAAAAATGAGTAAGTCCAAAAAAAAATTTCTTTAAACTTTTTTCAATTTTACCCCTGTGGGATATATATTCTACCCACACACATTTGGAACTCTCCTGGGGTACCCTCACACATATTATTCCCTCATTTAGTGGATATTTTCACAAAAAAGTGAAATTTTCAAAAATCCAGAAAATTGACTGAAAACGACTAAATATCAAGGACTCATTGGGCGAATCGCTCTGGAACTGAAATCGGAATGCTCACTGACATTTCCCCTATCTGAAAGTCTGATGAACGCCGGAAAAATGACTAAGTCAAAAAAAATTTTTTTTTCAACTTTTTTAAATTTTACCCCCGTGGGATATATATTCTACCCACACACATTTGGAACTCTCCTGGGGTACCCTCACACATATTATTCCCTCATTTAGTGGATATTTTAACAAAAAAGTGAAATTTTCAAAAATCCAGAAAATTGGCTGAAAACGACTAAATATCATGGACTCATTGGGCGAATTGCTCTGGAACTGAAATCGGAACGCTCACTGACATTTTCCCTATCTGAAAGTCTGATAAACGGCGGAAAAATGACTAAGTCCAATAAAAAAAAATTTTCAACTTTTTTCAATTTTACCCCCGTGGGATATATATTCTACCCACACACATTTGGAACTCTCCTGGGGTACCCTCACACATATTATTCCCTCATTTAGTGGATATTTTCACAAAAAAGTGAAATTTTCAAAAATCCAGAAAATTGGCTGAAAACGACTAAATATCAAGGACTCATTGGGCAAATCGCTCTGGAACTGAAATTGGAACGCTCACTGACATTTTCCCTATCTGAAAGTCTGATAAACACCGGAAAAATGAGTAAGTCCAAAAAAAAAATTTTTAAAACTTTTTTCAATTTTACCCCCGTGGGATATATATTCTACCCACACACATTTGGAACTCTCCTGGGGTACCCTCACACATATTATTCCCTCATTTAGTGGATATTTTCACAAAAAAGTGAAATTTTCAAAAATCCAGAAAATTGGCTGAAAACGACTAAATATCAAGGACTCATTGGGCGAATCGCTCTGGAACTGAAATCGGAATGCTCACTGACATTTCCCCTATCTGAAAGTCTGATGAACGCCGGAAAAATGACTAAGTCAAAAAAAAATTTTTTTTCAACTTTTTTCAATTTTACCCCCGTGGGATATATATTCTACCCACACACATTTGGAACTCTCCTGGGGTTCCCTCACACATATTATTCCCTCGTTTAGTGGATATTTTCACAAAAAAGTGAAATTTTCAAAAATCCAGAAAATTGGCTGAAAACAACTAAATATCAAGGACTCATTGGGCGAATTGCTCTCGAACTGAAATCTGAACACTCACTGACATTTCCCCTTTCTGAAAGTCTGATAAACGCCGGAAAAATGACTAAGTCCAAAAAAAATTTTTTTCAATTTTACCCCTGTGGGATATATATTCTACCCACACACATTTGGAACTCTCCTGGGGTACCCTCACACATATTATTCCCTCATTTAGTGGATATTTTCACAAAAAAGTGAAATTTTCAAAAATCCAGAAAATTGGCTGAAAACGACTAAATATCAAGGACTCATTGGGCGAATCGCTCTGGAACTGAAATTGGAACGCTCACTGACATTTTCCCTATCTGAAAGTCTGATAAACGCCGGAAAAATGACTAAGTCCAAAAAAAAATTTTTTTAAACTTTTTTCAATTTTACCCCTGTGGGATATATATTCTACCCACACACATTTGGAACTCTCCTGGGGTACCCTCACACATATCATTCCCTCATTTAGTGGATATTTTCACAAAAAAGTGAAATTTTCAAAAATCCAGAAAATTGACTGAAAACGACTAAATATCAAGGACTCATTGGGCGAATCGCTCTGGAACTGAAATCGGAATGCTCACTGACATTTCCCCTATCTGAAAGTCTGATGAACGCCGGAAAAATGACTAAGTCCAAAAAAAAATGTTTTCAATTTTACCCCCGTGGGATATATATTCTACCCACACACATTTGGAACTCTCCTGGGGTACCCTCACACATATTATTCCCTCATTTAGTAGATATTTTCACAAAAAAGTGAAATTTTCAAAAATACAGAAAATTGGCTGAAAACGACTAAATATCAAGGACTCATTGGGCGAATTGCTCTGGAACTGAAATCGGAACGCTCACTGACATTTCCCCTTTCTGAAAGTCTGATAAACGCCGGAAAAATGACTAAGTCCAATAAAAAAAAATTTTCAACTTTTTTCAATTTTACCCCCGTGGGATATATATTCTACCCACACACATTTGGAACTCTCCTGGGGTACCCTCACACATATTATTCCCTCATTTAGTGGATATTTTCACAAAAAAGTAAAATTTTCAAAAATCGAGAAAATTGGCTGAAAACGACTAAATATCAAGGACTCTTTGGGCGAATCGCTCTGGAACTGAAATCGGAACGCTCACTGACATTTCCCCTTTCTGAAAGTCTGATAAACGCCGGAAAAATGACTAAGTCCAAAAAAAATTTTTTTTAAACTTTTTTCAATTTTACCCCCGTGGGATATATATTCTACCCACATACATTTGGAACTCTCCTGGGGTACCCTCACACATATTATTCCCTCATTTAGTGGATATTTTCACAAAAAAGTGAAATTTTCAAAAATCCAGAAAATTGGCTGAAAACGACTAAATATCAAGGACTCATTGGGCGAATCGCTCTGGAACTGAAATCGGAACGCTAACTGACATTTTCCCTATCTGAAAGTCTGATAAACGCCGGAAAAATGACTAAGTCCAAAAAAAAATTTTTTTCAACTTTTTTCAATTTTACCCCCGTGGGATATATATTCTACCCACACATATTTGGAAATCTCCTGGGGTACCCTCACACATAATATTCCCTCATTTAGTGGATATTTTCACAGAAAAGTGAAATTTTCAAAAATCCAGAAAATTGGCTGAAAACGACTAAATATCAAGGACTCATTGGGCGAATCGCTCTCGAACTGAAATTGGAACGCTAACTGACATTTTACCTATCTGAAAGTCTGATAAACGCCGGAAAAATGACTAAGTCCAAAAAAAAATTTTTTTAAACTTTTTTCAATTTTACCCCCGTGGGATATATATTCTACCCACACACATTTGGAACTCTCCTGGGGTACCCTCACACATATTATTCCCTCATTTAGTGGATATTTTCACAAAAAAGTGAAATTTTCAAAAATCCAGTAAATTGGCTGAAAACGACTAAATATCAAGGACTCATTGGGCGAATCGCTCTGGAACTGAAATCGGAACGCTCACTGACATTTCCCCTATCTGAAAGTCTGATAAACGCCGGAAAAATGACTAAGTCCAAAAAAAAATTTTTTTAAACTTTTTTCAATTTTACCCCCGTGGGATATATATTCTACCCACACACATTTGGAACTCTCCTGGGGTACCCTCACACATATTATTCCCTCATTTAGTGGATATTTTAACAAAAAAGTGAAATTTTCAAAAATCCAGAAAATTGGCTGAAAACGACTAAATATCATGGACTCATTGGGCGAATTGCTCTGGAACTGAAATCGGAACGCTCACTGACATTTCCCCTTTCTGAAAGTCTGATAAACGCCGGAAAAATGACTAAGTCCAAAAAAAAATTTTTTTCAACTTTTTTCAATTTTACCCCCGTGGGATATATATTCTACCCACACACATTTGGAAATCTCCTGGGGTACCCTCACACATATTATTCCCTCATTTAGTGGATATTTTCACAAAAAAGTGAAATTTTCAAAAATCCAGAAAATTGGCTGAAAACGACTAAATATCAAGGACTCATTGGGCGAATCGCTCTCGAACTGAAATTGGAACGCTAACTGACATTTTACCTATCTGAAAGTCTGATAAACGCCGGAAAAATGACTAAGTCCAAAAAAAAATTTTTTTAAACTTTTTTCAATTTTACCCCCGTGGGATATATATTCTACCCACACACATTTGGAACTCTCCTGGGGTACCCTCACACATATTATTCCCTCATTTAGTGGATATTTTAACAAAAAAGTGAAATTTTCAAAAATCCAGAAAATTGGCTGAAAACGACTAAATATCATGGACTCATTGGGCGAATTGCTCTGGAACTGAAATCGGAACGCTCACTGACATTTCCCCTTTCTGAAAGTCTGATAAACGCCGGAAAAATGACTAAGTCCAATAAAAAAAATTTTTCAACTTTTTTCAATTTTACCCCCGTGGGATATATATTCTACCCACACATATTTGGAAATCTCCTGGGGTACCCTCACACATAATATTCCCTCATTTAGTGGATATTTTCACAGAAAAGTGAAATTTTCAAAAATCCAGAAAATTGGCTGAAAACGACTAAATATCAAGGACTCATTGGGCGAATCGCTCTCGAACTGAAATTGGAACGCTAACTGACATTTCCCCTATCTGAAAGTCTGATAAACGCCGGAAAAATGACTAAGTCCAAAAAAAAATTTTTTTCAACTTTTTTCAATTTTACCCCCGTGGGATATATATTCTACCCACACACATTTGGAAATCTCCTGGGGTACCCTCACACATATTATTCCCTCATTTAGTGGATATTTTCACAAAAAAGTGAAATTTTCAAAAATCCAGAAAATTGGCTGAAAACGACTAAATATCAAGGACTCATTGGGCGAATCGCTCTCGAACTGAAATTGGAACGCTAACTGACATTTTACCTATCTGAAAGTCTGATAAACGCCGGAAAAATGACTAAGTCCAAAAAAAATTTTTTTAAACTTTTTTCAATTTTACCCCCGTGGGATATATATTCTACCCACACACATTTGGAACTCTCCTGGGGTAACCTCACACATATTATTCCCTCATTTAGTGGATATTTTAACAAAAAAGTGAAATTTTCAAAAATCCAGAAAATTGGCTGAAAACGACTAAATATCATGGACTCATTGGGCGAATTGCTCTGGAACTGAAATCGGAACGCTCACTGACATTTCCCCTTTCTGAAAGTCTGATAAACGCCGGAAAAATGACTAAGTCCAATAAAAAAATTTTTTCAACTTTTTTCAATTTTACCCCCGTGGGATATATATTCTACCCACACATATTTGGAAATCTCCTGGGGTACCCTCACACATAATATTCCCTCATTTAGTGGATATTTTCACAGAAAAGTGAAATTTTCAAAAATCCAGAAAATTGGCTGAAAACGACTAAATATCAAGGACTCATTGGGCGAATCGCTCTCGAACTGAAATTGGAACGCTAACTGACATTTTACCTATCTGAAAGTCTGATAAACGCCGGAAAAATGACTAAGTCCAAAAAAAAATTTTTTTAAACTTTTTTCAATTTTACCCCCGTGGGATATATATTCTACCCACACACATTTGGAACTCTCCTGGGGTACCCTCACACATATTATTCCCTCATTTAGTGGATATTTTAACAAAAAAGTGAAATTTTCAAAAATCCAGAAAATTGGCTGAAAACGACTAAATATCATGGACTCATTGGGCGAATTGCTCTGGAACTGAAATCGGAACGCTCACTGACATTTCCCCTTTCTGAAAGTCTGATAAACGCCGGAAAAATGACAGTCCAAAAAAAAATTTTTTTCAACTTTTTTCAATTTTACCCCCGTGGGATATTTATTCTACCCACACACATTTGGAAATCTCCTGGGGTACCCTCACACATATTATTCCCTCATTTAGTGGATATTTTCACAAAAAAGTGAAATTTTCAAAAATCCAGAAAATTGGCTGAAAACGACTAAATATCAAGGACTCATTGGGCGAATCGCTCTCGAACTGAAATTGGAACGCTAACTGACATTTTACCTATCTGAAAGTCTGATAAACGCCGGAAAAATGACTAAGTCCAAAAAAAAATTTTTTTAAACTTTTTTCAATTTTACCCCCGTGGGATATATATTCTACCCACACACATTTGGAACTCTCCTGGGGTACCCTCACACATATTATTCCCTCATTTAGTGGATATTTTAACAAAAAAGTGCAATTTTCAAAAATCCAGAAAATTGGCTGAAAACGACTAAATATCATGGACTCATTGGGCGAATTGCTCTGGAACTGAAATCGGAACGCTCACTGACATTTCCCCTTTCTGAAAGTCTGATAAACGCCGGAAAAATGACTAAGTCCAATAAAAAAATTTTTTCAACTTTTTTCAATTTTACCCCCGTGGGATATATATTCTACCCACACATATTTGGAAATCTCCTGGGGTACCCTCACACATAATATTCCCTCATTTAGTGGATATTTTCACAGAAAAGTGAAATTTTCAAAAATCCAGAAAATTGGCTGAAAACGACTAAATATCAAGGACTCATTGGGCGAATCGCTCTCGAACTGAAATTGGAACGCTAACTGACATTTTACCTATCTGAAAGTCTGATAAACGCCGGAAAAATGACTAAGTCCAAAAAAAAATTTTTTTAAACTTTTTTCAATTTTACCCCCGTGGGATATATATTCTACCCACACACATTTGGAACTCTCCTGGGGTACCCTCACACATATTATTCCCTCATTTAGTGGATATTTTAACAAAAAAGTAAAATTTTCAAAAATCCAGAAAATTGGCTGAAAACGACTAAATATCATGGACTCATTGGGCGAATTGCTCTGGAACTGAAATCGGAACGCTCACTGACATTTCCCCTTTCTGAAAGTCTGATAAACGCCGGAAAAATGACAGTCCAAAAAAAAATTTTTTTCAACTTTTTTCAATTTTACCCCCGTGGGATATTTATTCTACCCACACACATTTGGAAATCTCCTGGGGTACCCTCACACATATTATTCCCTCATTTAGTGGATATTTTCACAAAAAAGTGAAATTTTCAAAAATCCAGAAAATTGGCTGAAAACGACTAAATATCAAGGACTCATTGGGCGAATCGCTCTCGAACTGAAATTGGAACGCTAACTGACATTTTACCTATCTGAAAGTCTGATAAACGCCGGAAAAATGACTAAGTCCAAAAAAAAATTTTTTTTAACTTTTTTCAATTTTACCCCCGTGGGATATATATTCTACCCACACACATTTGGAACTCTCCTGGGGTACCCTCACACATATTATTCCCTCATTTAGTGGATATTTTCACAAAAAAGTGAAATTTTCAAAAATCCAGAAAATTGGCTGAAAACGACTAAATATCAAGGACTCATTGGGCGAATCGCTCTGGAACTGAAATCGGAACGCTCACTGACATTTCCCCTATCTGAAAGTCTGATAAACGCCGGAAAAATGACTAAGTCCAAAAAAAAATTTTTTTAAACTTTTTTCAATTTTACCCCCGTGGGATATATATTCTACCCACACACATTTGGATCTCTCCTGGGGTACCCTCACACATATTATTCCCTCATTTAGTGGATATTTTAACAAAAAAGTGAAATTTTCAAAAATCCAGAAAATTGGCTGAAAACAACTAAATATCATGGACTCATTGGGCGAATTGCTCTGGAACTGAAATCGGAACGCTCACTGACATTTCCCCTTTCTGAAAGTCTGATAAACGCCGGAAAAATGACCAAGTCCAAAAAAAAATTTTTTTCAACTTTTTTCAATTTTACCCCCGTGGGATATATATTCTACCCACACACATTTGGAAATCTCCTGGGGTACCCTCACACATATTATTCCCTCATTTAGTGGATATTTTCACAAAAAAGTGAAATTTTCAAAAATCCAGAAAATTGGCTGAAAACGACTAAATATCATGGACTCATTGGGCGAATTGCTCTGGAACTGAAATCGGAACGCTCACTGACATTTCCCCTTTCTGAAAGTCTGATAAACGCCGGAAAAATGACAGTCCAAAAAAAAATTTTTTTCAACTTTTTTCAATTTTACCCTCGTGGGATATTTATTCTACCCACACACATTTGGAAATCTCCTGGGGTACCCTCACACATATTATTCCCTCATTTAGTGGATATTTTCACAAAAAAGTGAAATTTTCAAAAATCCAGAAAATTGGCTGAAAACGACTAAATATCAAGGACTCATTGGGCGAATCGCTCTGGAACTGAAATCGGAACGCTCACTGACATTTCCCCTATGTGAAAGTCTGATAAACGCCGGAAAAATGACTAAGTCCAAAAAAAAATTTTTTTCAACTTTTTTCAATTTTACCCCCGTGGGATATATATTCTACCCACACACATTTGGAAATCTCCTGGGGTACCCTCACACATATTATTCCCTCATTTAGTGGATATTTTCACAAAAAAGTGAAATTTTCAAAAATCCAGAAAATTGGCTGAAAACGACTAAATATCAAGGACTCATTGGGCGAATCGCTCTCGAACTGAAATTGGAACGCTAACTGACATTTTCCCTATCTGAAAGTCTGATAAACGCCGGAAAAATGACTAAGTCCAATAAAAAAAATTTTTCAACTTTTTTCAATTTTACCCCCGTGGGATATATATTCTACCCACACATATTTGGAAATCTCCTGGGGTACCCTCACACATAATATTCCCTCATTTAGTGGATATTTTCACAGAAAAGTGAAATTTTCAAAAATCCAGAAAATTGGCTGAAAACGACTAAATATCAAGGACTCATTGGGCGAATCGCTCTCGAACTGAAATTGGAACGCTAACTGACATTTTACCTCTCTGAAAGTCTGATAAACGCTGGAAAAATGACTAAGTCCAAAAAAAAATTTTTTTAAACTTTTTTCAATTTTACCCCCGTGGGATATATATTCTACCCACACACATTTGGAACTCTCCTGGGGTACCCTCACACATATTATTCCCTCATTTAGTGGATATTTTCACAAAAAAGTGAAATTTTCAAAAATCCAGAAAATTGGCTGAAAACGACTAAATATCAAGGACTCATTGGGCGAATCGCTCTGGAACTGAAATCGGAACGCTCACTGACATTTCCCCTATCTGAAAGTCTGATAAACGCCGGAAAAATGACTAAGTCCAAAAAAAAATTTTTTTAAACTTTTTTCAATTTTACCCCCGTGGGATATATATTCTACCCACACACATTTGGAACTCTCCTGGGGTACCCTCACACATATTATTCCCTCATTTAGTGGATATTTTAACAAAAAAGTGAAATTTTCAAAAATCCAGAAAATTGGCTGAAAACGACTAAATATCATGGACTCATTGGGCGAATTGCTCTGGAACTGAAATCGGAACGCTCACTGACATTTCCCCTTTCTGAAAGTCTGATAAACGCCGGAAAAATGACTAAGTCCAAAAAAAAAATTTTTTAAACTTTTTTCAATTTTACCCCCGTGGGATATATATTCTACCCACACACATTTGGAACTCTCCTGGGGTACCCTCACACATATTATTCCCTCATTTAGTGGATATTTTAACAAAAAAGTGAAATTTTCAAAAATCCAGAAAATTGGCTGAAAACGACTAAATATCAAGGACTCATTGGGCGAATCGCTCTGGAACTGAAATCGGAGCGCTCACTGACATTTCCCCTTTCTGAAAGTCTGATAAACGCCGGAAAAATGACTAAGTCCAAAAAAAAAATTTTTTCAACTTTTTTCAATTTTACCCCCGTGGGATATATATTCTACCCACACACATTTGGAAATCTCCTGGGGTACCCTCACACATATTATTCCCTCATTTAGTGGATATTTTCACAAAAAAGTGAAATTTTCAAAAATCCAGAAAATTGGCTGAAAACGACTAAATATCAAGGACTCATTGGGCGAATCGCTCTCGAACTGAAATTGGAACGCTAACTGACATTTTCCCTATCTGAAAGTCTGATAAACGCCGGAAAAATGACTAAGTCCAAAAAAAATTTTTTTTAAACTTTTTTCAATTTTACCTCCGTGGGATATATATTCTACCCACACACATTTGTAACTCTCCTGGGGTACCCTCACACATATTATTCCCTCATTTAGTGGATATTTTCACAAAAAAGTGAAATTTTCAAAAATACAGAAAATTGGCTGAAAACGACTAAATATCAAAAGGACTCATTGGGCGAATTGCTCTGGAACTGAAATCGGAACGCTCACTGACATTGCCCCTATCTGAAAGTCTGATAAACGCCCGAAAAATGACTAAGTCCAAAAAAAATTTTTTTTCAACTTTTTTCAATTTTACCCCCGTGGGATATATATTCTACCAACACACATTTGGAACTCTCCTGGGGTTCCCTCACACATATTATTCCCTCATTTAGTGGATATTTTCACAAAAAAGTGAAATTTTCAAAAATCCAGAAAATTGGCTGAAAACGACTAAATATCAAGGACTCATTGGGCGAATCGCTCTCGAACTGAAATTGGAACGCTAACTGACATTTTCCCTATCTGAAAGTCTGATAAACGCCGGAAAAATGACTAAGTCCAAAAAAAAATTTTTTTCAACTTTTTTCAATTTTACCCCCGTGGGATATATATTCTACCCACACATATTTGGAAATCTCCTGGGGTACCCTCACACATAATATTCCCTCATTTAGTGGATATTTTCACAGAAAAGTGAAATTTTCAAAAATCCAGAAAATTGGCTGAAAAAGACTAAATATCAAGGACTCATTGGGCGAATCGCTCTGGAACTGAAATCGGAACGCTCACTGACATTTCCCCTATCTGAAAGTCTGATAAACGCCGGAAAAATGACTAAGTCAAAAAAAAAATTTTTTTCAACTTTTTTCAATTTTACCCCCGTGGGATATATATTCTACCCACACACATTTGGAACTCTCCTGGGGTACCCTCACACATATTATTCCCTCATTTATTGGATATTTTCACAAAAAAGTAAAATTTTCAAAAATCCAGAAAATTGGCTGAAAACGACTAAATATCAAGGACTCATTGGGCGAATCGCTCTGGAACTGAAATCGGAACGCTCACTGACATTTCCCCTATCTGAAAGTCTGATAAACGCCGGAAAAATGACTAAGTCCAAAAAAAATTTTTTTTCAACTTTTTTCAATTTTACCCCCGTGGGATATATATTCTACCCACACACATTTGGAACTCTCCTGGGGTACCCTCACACATATTATTCCCTCATTTAGTGGATATTTTCACAAAAAAGTGAAATTTTCAAAAATCCAGAAAATTGGCTGAAAACGACTAAATATCAAGGACTCATTGGGCGAATCGCTCTCGAACTGAAATTGGAACGCTAACTGACATTTTCCCTATCTGAAAGTCTGATAAACGCCGGAAAAATGACTAAGTCCAAAAAAAAATTTTTTTCAACTTTTTTCAATTTTACCCCCGTGGGATATATATTCTACCCACACACATTTGGAACTCTCCTGGGGTACCCTCACACATATTATTCCCTCATTTAGTGGATATTTTCACAAAAAAGTGAAATTTTCAAAAATCCAGAAAATTGGCTGAAAACGACTAAATATCAAGGACTCATTGGGCGAATCGCTCTGGAACTGAAATCGGAACGCTCACTGACATTTCCCCTTTCTGAAAGTCTGATAAACTCCGGAAAAATGACTAAGTCAAAAAAAAATTTTTTTTCAACTTTTTTCAATTTTACCCCCGTGGGATATATATTCTACCCACACACATTTGGAACTCTCCTGGGGTACCCTCACACATATTATTCCCTCATTTAGTGGATATTTTCACAAAAAAGTAAAATTTTCAAAAATCCAGAAAATTGGCTGAAAACGACTAAATATCAAGGACTCATTGGGCGAATCGCTCTGGAACTGAAATCGGAACGCTCACTGACATTTCCCCTATCTGAAAGTCTGATAAACGCCGGAAAAATGACTAAGTCCAAAAAAATTTTTTTTTCAACTTTTTTCAATTTTACCCCGTGGGATATATATTCTACCCACACACATTTGGAACTCTCCTGGGGTACCCTCACACATATTATTCCCTCATTTAGTGGATATTTTCACAAAAAAGTGAAATTTTCAAAAATCCAGAAAATTGGCTGAAAACGACTAAATATCAAGGACTCATTGGGCGAATCGCTCTGGAACTGAAATCGGAATGCTCACTCACATTTCCCCTATCTGAAAGTCTGATAAACGCCGGAAAAATGACTAAGTCCAAAAAAAATTGTTTTTCAACTTTTTTCAATTTTACCCCCGTGGGATATATATTCTACCCACACACATTTGGAACTCTCCTGGGGTACCCTCACACATATTATTCCCTCATTTAGTGGATATTTTCACAAAAAAGTGAAATTTTCAAAAATCCAGAAAATTGGCTGAAAACGACTAAATATCAAGGAATCATTGGGCGAATTGCTCTGGAACTGAAATCGGAACGCTCACTGACATTTCCCCTTTCTGAAAGTCTGATAAACGCCGGAAAAATGACTAAGTCCAAAAAAAAATTTTTTTCCACTTTTTTCAATTTTACCCCCGTGGGATATATATTCTACCCACACACATTTGGAACTCTCCTGGGGTACCCTCACACATATTATTCCCTCATTTAGTGGATATTTTCACAAAAAAGTGAAATTTACAAAAATCCAGAAAATTGGCTGAAAACGACTAAATATCAAGGACTCATTGGGCGAATTGCTCTGGAACTGAAATCGGAACGCTCACTGACATTTCCCCTTTCTGAAAGTCTGATAAACGCCGGAAAAATGAGTAAGTCCAAAAAAAATTTTTTTTCAACTTTTTTCAATTTTACCCCCGTGGGATATATATTCTACCCACACACATTTGGAACTCTCCTGGGGTACCCTCACACATATTATTCCCTCATTTAGTGGATATTTTCACAAAAAAGTGAAATTTTCAAAAATCCAGAAAAATGGCTGAAAACGACTACATATCAAGGACTCATTGGGCGAATTGCTCTGGAACTGAAATCGGAATGCTCACTCACATTTCCCCTATCTGAAAGTCTGATAAACGGCGGAAAAATGACTAAGTCCAAAAAAAATTGTTTTTCAACTTTTTTCAATTTTACCCCCGTGGGATGTATATTCTACCAACACACATTTGGAACTCTCCTGGGGTACCCTCACACATATTATTCCCTCATTTAGTTGATATTTTCACAAAAAAGTGAAATTTTCAAAAATCCAGAAAATTGGCTGAAAACGACTAAATATCAAGGACTCATTGGGCGAATTGCTCTGGAACTGAAATCGGAACGCTCACTGACATTTCCCCTTTCTGAAAGTCTGATAAACGCCGGAAAAATGACTAAGTCCAAAAAAATTTTTTTTCCACTTTTTTCAATTTTACCCCCGTGGGATATATATTCTACCCACACACATTTGGAACTCTCCTGGGGTACCCTCACGCATATTATTCCCTCATTTAGTGGATATTTTCACAAAAAAGTGAAATTTTCAAAAATCCAAATTATTGGCTGAAAATGACTAAATATCAAGGACTTATTGGGCGAATCGCTCTGGAACTGAAATCGGAATGCTCACTCACATTTCCCCTATCTGAAAGTCTGATAAACGCCGGAAAAATGACTAAGTCCAAAAAAAATTGTTTTTCAACTTTTTTCAATTTTACCCCCGTGGGATATATATTCTACCCACACACATTTGGAACTCTCCTGGGGTACCCTCACACATATTATTCCCTCATTTAGTGGATATTTTCACAAAAAAGTGAAATTTTCAAAAATCCAGAAAATTGGCTGAAAACGACTAAATATCAAGGACTCATTGGGCGAATTGCTCTGGAACTGAAATCGGAACGCTCACTGACATTTCCCCTTTCTGAAAGTCTGATAAACGCCGGAAAAATGACTAAGTCCAAAAAAAAATTTTTTTTTTCAACTTTTTTCAATTTTACCCCCGTGGGATATATATTCTACCCACACACATTTGGAACTCTCCTGGGGTACCCTCACACATATTATTCCCTCATTTAGTGGATATTTTCACAAAAAAGTGAAATTTTCAAAAATCCAGAAAATTGGCTGAAAACGACTAAATATCAAGGACTCATTGGGCGAATCGCTCTGGAACTGAAATTGGAATGCTCTCTCACATTTCCCCTATCTGAAAGTCTTATAAACGGCGGAAAAATGACTCAGTCCAAAAAAAAAATTTTTTTCAACTTTTTTCAATTTTACCCCCGTGGGATATATATTCTACCCACACACATTTGGATCTCTCCTGGGGTACCCTCACACATATTATTCCCTCATTTAGTGGATATTTTCACAAAAAAGTGAAATTTTCAAAAATCCAGAAAATTGGCTGAAAATGACTAAATATCAAGGACTCATTGGGCGAATCGCTCTGGAACTGAAATCGGAATGCTCACTCACATTTCCCATATCTGAAAGTCTGATAAACGCCGGAAAAATGACTAAGTCCAAAAAAAAATTGTTTTCAATTTTTTCAATTTTACCCCAGTGGGATATATATTCTACCCACACACATTTGGAACTCTCCTGGGGTACCCTCACACATATTATTCCCTCATTTAGTGGATATTTTCACAAAAAAATGAAATTTTCAAAAATCCAGAAAATTGGCTGAAAACGACTAAATATCAAGGACTCATTGGGCGAATCGCTCTGGAACTGAAATCGGAACGCTCACTGACATTTCCCCTATCTGAAAGTCTGATAAACGCCGGAAAAATGACTAAGTCCCCAAAAAAATTTTTTTCAACTTTTTTCAATTTTACCCCCGTGGGATATATATTCTACCCACACACATTTGGAACTCTCCTGGGGTACCCTCACACATATTATTCCCTCATTTAGTGGATATTTTCACAAAAAAGTGAAATTTTCAAAAATCCAGAAAATTGGCTGAAAACGACTAAATATCAAGGACTCATTGGGCGAATCGCTCTGGAACTGAAATCGGAACGCTCACTGACATTTCCCCTATCTGAAAGTCTGATAAACGACGGAAAAATGACTAAGTCCAAAAAAAATTTTTTTTCAATTTTACCACCGTGGGATATATATTCTACCCACACACATTTGGAACTCTCCTGGGGTACCCTCACACATATTATTCCCTCATTTAGTGGATATTTTCACAAAAAAGTGAAATTTTCAAAAATCCAGAAAATTGGCTGAAAACGACTAAATACCAAGGACTCATTGGGCGAATCGCTCTGGAACTGAAATCGGAACGCTCACTGACATTTCCCCTATCTGAAAGTCTGATAAACAACGGAAAAATGACTAAGTCCAAAAAAATTTTTTTTTCAATTTTACCACCGTGGGATATATATTCTACCCACACACATTTGGAACTCTCCTGGGGTACCCTCACACATATTATTCCCTCATTTAGTGGATATTTTCACAAAAAAGTGAAATGTTCAAAAATCCAGAAAATTGGCTGAAAACGACTAAATATCAAGGACTCATTGGGCGAATCGCTCTGGAACTGAAATCGGAATGCTCTCTCACATTTCCCCTATCTGAAAGTCTTATAAACGGCGGAAAAATGACTCAGTCCAAAAAAAAATTTTTTTCAACTTTTTTCAATTTTACCCCCGTGGGATATATATTCTACCCACAAACATTTGGAACTCTCCTGGGGTACCCTCACACATATTATTCCCTCATTTAGTGGATATTTTCACAAAAAAGTGAAATTTTCAAAAATCCAGAAAATTGGCTGAAAATGACTAAATATCAAGGACTCATTGGGCGAATCGCTCTGGAACTGAAATCGGAACGCTCACTGACATTTCCCCTATCTGAAAGTCTGATAAACGCCGGAAAAATGACTAAGTCCCAAAAAATTTTTTTTTTTCAACTTTTTTCAATTTTACCCCCGTGGGATATATATTCTACCCACACACATTTGGAACTCTCCTGGGGTACCCTCACACATATTATTCCCTCATTTAGTGGATATTTTCACAAAAAAGTGAAATTTTCAAAAATCCAGAAAATTGGCTGAAAATGACTAAATATCAAGTACTCATTGGGCGAATCGCTCTGGAACTGAAATCGGAACGCTCACTGACATTTCCCCTATCTGAAAGTCTGATAAACGCCGGAAAAATGACTAAGTCCAAAAAAAATTTTTTTTTTCAACTTTTTTCAATTTTACCCCCGTGGGATATATATTCTACCCACACACATTTGGATCTCTCCTGGGGTACCCTCACACATATTATTCCCTCATTTAGTGGATATTTTCACAAAAAAGTGCAATTTTCAAAAATCCAGAAAATTGGCTGAAAACGACTAAATATCAAGGACTCATTGGGCGAATCGCTCTGGAACTGAAATCGGAACGCTCACTGACATTTCCCCTATCTGAAAGTCTGATAAACGACGGAAAAATGACTAAGTCTAAAAAAAATTTTTTTTCAATTTTACCACCGTGGGATATATATTCTACACACACACATTTGGAACTCTCCTGGGGTACCCTCACACATATTATTCCCTCGTTTAGTGGATATTTTCACAAAAAAGTGAAATTTTCAAAATCCAGAAAATTGGCTGAAAGCGACTAAATATCAAGGACTCATTGGGCGAATCGCTCTGGAACTGAAATCAGAATGCTCTCTCACATTTCCCCTATCTGAAAGTCTGATAAACGCCGGAAAAATGACTAAGTCCCAAATAAAATTTTTTTCAACTTTTTTCAATTTTACCCCCGTGGGATATATATTCTACCCACACACATTTGGAACTCTCCTGGGGTACCCTCACACATATTATTCCCTCATTTAGTGGATATTTTCACAAAAAAGTGAAATTTTCAAAAATCCAGAAAATTGGCTGAAAACGACTAAATATCAAGGACTCATTGGGAGAATCGCTCTGGAACTGAAATCGGAACGCTCACTGACATTTCCCCTATCTGAAAGTCTGATAAACAACGTAAAAATGACTAAGTCCAAAAAAATTTTTTTTTCAATTTTACCACCGTGGGATATATATTCTACCCACACACATTTGGAACTCTCCTGGGGTACCCTCACACATATTATTCCCTCATTTAGTGGATATTTTCACAAAAAAGTGAAATTTTCAAAAATCCAGAAAATTGGCTGAAAACGACTAAATATCAAGGACTCATTGGGCGAATCGCTCTGGAACTGAAATCGGAATGCTCTCTCACATTTCCCCTATCTGAAAGTCTGATAAACGGCGGAAAAATGACTCAGTCCAAAAAAAAAATTTTTTTCAACTTTTTTCAAATTTACCCTCGTGGGATATATATTCTACCCACACACATTTGGAACTCTCCTGGGGTACCCTCACACATATTATTCCCTCATTTAGTGGATATTTTCACAAAAAAGTGAAATTTTCAAAAATCCAGAAAATTGGCTGAAAACGACTAAATATCAAGGACTCATTGGGCGAATCGCTCTGGAACTGAAATCGGAACGCTCACTGACATTTCCCCTATCTGAAAGTCTGATAAACGACGGAAAAATGACTAAGTCTAAAAAAAATTTTTTTTCAATTTTACCACCGTGGGATATATATTCTACACACACACATTTGGAACTCTCCTGGGGTACCCTCACACATATTATTCCCTCGTTTAGTGGATATTTTCACAAAAAAGTGAAATTTTCAAAATCCAGAAAATTGGCTGAAAACGACTAAATATCAAGGACTCATTGGGCGAATCGCTCTGGAACTGAAATCGGAATGCTCTCTCACATTTCCCCTATCTGAAAGTCTGATAAACGCCGGAAAAATGACTAAGTCCCAAATAAATTTTTTTTCAACTTTTTTCAATTTTACCCCCGTGGGATATATATTCTACCCACACACATTTGGAACTCTCCTGGGGTACCCTCACACATATTATTCCCTCATTTAGTGGATATTTTCACAAAAAAGTGAAATTTTCAAAAATCCAGAAAATTGGCTGAAAACGACTAAATATCAAGGACTCATTGGGAGAATCGCTCTGGAACTGAAATCGGAACGCTCACTGACATTTCCCCTATCTGAAAGTCTGATAAACAACGTAAAAATGACTAAGTCCAAAAAAATTTTTTTTTCAATTTTACCACCGTGGGATATATATTCTACCCACACACATTTGGAACTCTCCTGGGGTACCCTCACACATATTATTCCCTCATTTAATGGATATTTTCACAAAAAAGTGAAATTTTCAAAAATCCAGAAAATTGGCTGAAAACGACTAAATATCAAGGACTCATTGGGCGAATCGCTCTGGAACTGAAATCGGAATGCTCTCTCACATTTCCCCTATCTGAAAGTCTGATAAACGGCGGAAAAATGACTCAGTCCAAAAAAAAAATTTTTTTCAACTTTTTTCAATTTTACCCTCGTGGGATATATATTCTACCCACACACATTTGGAACTCTCCTGGGGTACCCTCACACATATTATTCCCTCATTTAGTGGATATTTTCACAAAAAAGTGAAATTTTCAAAAATCCAGAAAATTGGCTGAAAACGACTAAATATCAAGGACTCATTGGGCGAATTGCTCTGGAGCTGAAATCGGAACGCTCACTGACATTTCCCCTTTCTGAAAGTCTGATAAACGCCGGAAAAATGACTAAGTCCAAAAAAAAATTTTTTTCAACTTTTTTCAATTTTACCCCTCTGGGATATATATTCTACCCACACACATTTGGAACTCTCCTGGGGTACCCTCACACATATTATTCCCTCATTTAGTGGATATTTTCACAAAAAAGTGAAATTTTCAAAAATCCAGAAAATTGGCTGAAAATGACTAAATATCAAGGACTCATTGGGCGAATCGCTCTGGAACTGAAATCGGAACGCTCACTGACATTTCCCCTATCTGAAAGTCTGATGAATGCCGGAAAAATGACTAAGTCCAAAAAAAATTTTTTTTTTCAACTTTTTTCAATTTTACCCCCGTGGGATATATATTCTACCCACACACATTTGGAACTCTCCTGGGGTACCCTCACACATATTATTCCCTCATTTAGTGGATATTTTCACAAAAAAGTGAAATTTTCAAAAATCCAGAAAATTGGCTGAAAACGACTAAATATCAAGGACTCATTGGGCGAATTGCTCTGGAACTGAAATCGGAACGCTCACTGACATTTCCCCTTTCTGAAAGTCTGATAAACGCCGGAAAAATGACTAAGTCCAAAAAAAAAATTTTTTTTTTCAACTTTTTTCAATTTTACCCCCGTGGGATATATATTCTACCCACACACATTTGGAACTCTCCTGGGGTACCCTCACACATATTATTCCCTCATTTAGTGGATATTTTCACAAAAAAATGAAATTTTCAAAAATCCAGAAAATTGGCTGAAAACGACTAAATATCAAGGACTCATTGGGCGAATCGCTCTGGAACTGAAATCGGAACGCTCACTGACATTTCCCCTATCTGAAAGTCTGATAAACGACGGAAAAATGACTAAGTCCAAAAAAAATTTTTTTTCAATTTTACCACCGTGGGATATATATTCTACCCACACACATTTGGAACTCTCCTGGGGTACCCTCACACATATTATTCCCTCATTTAGTGGATATTTTCACAAAAAAGTGAAATTTTCAAAAATCCAGAAAATTGGCTGAAAACGACTAAATATCAAGGACTCATTGGGCGAATCGCTCTGGAACTGAAATCGGAATGCTCTCTCACATTTCCCCTATCTGAAAGTCTGATAAACGGCGGAAAAATGACTCAGTCCAAAAAAAAATTTTTTTTCAACTTTTTTCAATTTTACCCCCGTGGGATATATATTCTACCCACACACATTTGGAACTCTCCTGGGGTACCCTCACACATATTATTCCCTCATTTAGTGGATATTTTCTCAAAAAAGTGAAATTTTCAAAAATCCAGAAAATTGGCTGAAAATGACTAAATGTCAAGGACTCATTGGGCGAATCGCTCTGGAACTGAAATCGGAACGCTCACTGACATTTCCCCTATCTGAAAGTCTGATAAATGCCGGAAAAATGACTAAGTCCAAAAAAATTTTTTTTTTTCAACTTTTTTCAATTTTACCCCCGTGGGATATATATTCTACCCACACACATTTGGAACTCTCCTGGGGTACCCTCACACATATTATTCCCTCATTTAGTGGATATTTTCACAAAAAAGTGAAATTTTCAAAAATCCTGAAAATTGGCTGAAAACGACTAAATATCAAGGACTCATTGGGCGAATCGCTCTGGAACTGAAATCGGAATGCTCACTCACATTTCCCCTATCTGAAAGTCTGATAAACGACGGAAAAATGACTAAGTCCAAAAAAATTTTTTTTTCAATTTTACCACCGTGGGATATATATTCTACCCACACACATTTGGAACTCTCCTGGGGTACCCTCACACATATTATTCCCTCATTTAGTGGATATTTTCACAAAAAAGTGAAATTTTCAAAAATCCAGAAAATTGGCTGAAAACGACTAAATATCAAGGACTCATTGGGCGAATCGCTCTGGAACTGAAATCGGAATGCTCTCTCACATTTCCCCTATCTGAAAGTCTGATAAACGGCGGAAAAATGACTCAGTCCAAAAAAAAAATTTTTTTCAACTTTTTTCAATTTTACCCCTGTGGGATATATATTCTACCCACACATATTTGGAAATCTCCTGGGGTACCCTCACACATAATATTCCCTCATTTAGTGGATATTTTCACAGAAAAGTGAAATTTTCAAAAATCCAGAAAATTGGCTGAAAACGACTAAATATCAAGGACTCATTGGGCGAATTGCTCTCGAACTGAAATTGGAACGCTAACTGACATTTTACCTATCTGAAAGTCTGATAAACGCCGGAAAAATTACTAAGTCCAAAAAAAATTTTTTTTAAACTTTTTCAATTTTACCCCCGTGGGATATATATTCTACCCACACACATTTGGAACTCTCCTGGGGTACCCTCACACATATTATTCCCTCATTTAGTGGATATTTTCACAAAAAAGTGAAATTTTCAAAAATCCAGAAAATTGGCTGAAAACGACTAAATATCAAGGACTCATTGGGCGAATCGCTCTGGAACTGAAATCGGAACGCTCACTGACATTTCCCCTATCTGAAAGTCTGATAAACGCCGGAAAAATGACTAAGTCCAAAAAAAAATTTTTTTAAACTTTTTTCAATTTTACCCCCGTGGGATATATATTCTACCCACACACATTTGGAACTCTCCTGGGGTACCCTCACACATATTATTCCCTCATTTAGTGGATATTTTAACAAAAAAGTGAAATTTTCAAAAATCCAGAAAATTGGCTGAAAACGACTAAATATCAAGGACTCATTGGGCGAATCGCTCTCGAACTGAAATTGGAACGCTAACTGACATTTTACCTATCTGAAAGTCTGATAAACGCTGGAAAAATGACTAAGTCCAAAAAAAAATTTTTTTAAACTTTTTTCAATTTTACCCCCGTGGGATATATATTCTACCCACACACATTTGGAACTCTCCTGGGGTACCCTCACACCTATTATTCCCTCATTTAGTGGATACTTTCACAAAAAAGTGAAATTTTCAAAAATCCAGAAAATTGGCTGAAAACGACTAAATATCAAGGACTCATTGGGCGAATCGCTCTGGAACTGAAATCGGAACGCTCACTGACATTTCCCCTTTCTGAAAGTCTGATAAACGCCGGAAAAATGACTAAGTCCAAAAAAAAATTTTTTTCAACTTTTTTCAATTTTACCCCCGTGGGATATATATTCTACCCACACATATTTGGAACTCTCCTGGGGTACCCTCACACATATTATTCCCTCATTTAGTGGATATTTTAACAAAAAAGTGAAATTTTCAAAAATCCAGAAAATTGGCTGAAAACGACTAAATATCAAGGACTCATTGGGCGAATCGCTCTCGAACTGAAATTGGAACGCTAACTGACATTTTACCTATCTGAAAGTCTGATAAACGCTGGAAAAATGACTAAGTCCAAAAAAAAATTTTTTTAAACTTTTTTCAATTTTACCCCCGTGGGATATATATTCTACCCACACACATTTGGAACTCTCCTGGGGTACCCTCACACCTATTATTCCCTCATTTAGTGGATACTTTCACAAAAAAGTGAAATTTTCAAAAATCCAGAAAATTGGCTGAAAACGACTAAATATCAAGGACTCATTGGGCGAATCGCTCTGGAACTGAAATCGGAACGCTCACTGACATTTCCCCTTTCTGAAAGTCTGATAAACGCCGGAAAAATGACTAAGTCCAAAAAAAAATTTTTTTCAACTTTTTTCAATTTTACCCCCGTGGGATATATATTCTACCCACACATATTTGGAAATCTCCTGGGGTACCCTCACACATAATATTCCCTCATTTAGTGGATATTTTCACAGAAAAGTGAAATTTTCAAAAATCCAGAAAATTGGCTGAAAACGACTAAATATCAAGGACTCATTGGGCGAATCGCTCTCGAACTGAAATTGGAACGCTAACTGACATTTTACCTATCTGAAAGTCTGATAAACGCCGGAAAAATGACTAAGTCCAAAAAAAAACTTTTTTAAACTTTTTTCAATTTTACCCCCGTGGGATATATATTCTACCCACACACATTTGGAACTCTCCTGGGGTACCCTCACACATATTATTCCCTCATTTAGTGGATATTTTCACAAAAAAGTGAAATTTTCAAAAATCCAGAAAATTGTCTGAAAACGACTAAATATCAAGGACTCATTGGTCGAATCGCTCTGGAACTGAAATCGGAACGCTCACTGACATTTCCCCTATCTGAAAGTCTGATAAACGCCGGAAAAATGACTAAGTCCAAAAAAAAATTTTTTTAAACTTTTTTCAATTTTACCCCCGTGGGATATATATTCTACCCACACACATTTGGAACTCTCCTGGGGTACCCTCACACATATTATTCCCTCATTTAGTGGATATTTTAACAAAAAAGTGACATTTTCAAAAATCCAGAAAATTGGCTGAAAACGACTAAATATCATGGACTCATTGGGCGAATTGCTCTGGAACTGAAATCGGAACGCTCACTGACATTTCCCCTTTCTGAAAGTCTGATAAACGCCGGAAAAATGACTAAGTCCAAAAAAAAATTTTTTTCAACTTTTTTCAATTTTACCCCCGTGGGATATATATTCTACCCACACACATTTGGAATTCTCCTGGGGTACCCTCACACATATTATTCCCTCATTTAGTGGATATTTTCACAAAAAAGTAAAATTTTCAAAAATCCAGAAAATTGGCTGAAAACGACTAAATATCAAGGACTCATTGGGCGAATCGCTCTGGAACTGAAATCGGAACGCTCACTGACATTTCCCCTATCTGAAAGTCTGATAAACGCCGGAAAAATGACTAAGTCCAAAAAAAAATTTTTTTAAACTTTTTTCAATTTTACCCCCGTGGGATATATATTCTACCCACACACATTTGGAACTCTCCTGGGGTACCCTCACACATATTATTCCCTCATTTAGTGGATATTTTAACAAAAAAGTGACATTTTCAAAAATCCAGAAAATTGGCTGAAAACGACTAAATATCATGGACTCATTGGGCGAATTGCTCTGGAACTGAAATCGGAACGCTCACTGACATTTCCCCTTTCTGAAAGTCTGATAAACGCCGGAAAAATGACTAAGTCCAAAAAAAAATTTTTTTCAACTTTTTTCAATTTTACCCCCGTGGGATATATATTCTACCCACACACATTTGGAATTCTCCTGGGGTACCCTCACACATATTATTCCCTCATTTAGTGGATATTTTCACAAAAAAGTAAAATTTTCAAAAATCCAGAAAATTGGCTGAAAACGACTAAATATCAAGGACTCATTGGGCGAATCGCTCTGGAACTGAAATCGGAACGCTCACTGACATTTCCCCTATCTGAAAGTCTGATAAACGCCGGAAAAATGACTAAGTCCAAAAAAAATTTTTTTAAAACTTTTTTCAATTTTACCCCCGTGGGATATATATTCTACCCACACACATTTGGAACTCTCCTGGGGTACCCTCACACATATTATTCCCTCATTTAGTGGATATTTTCACAAAAAAGTGAAATTTTCAAAAATACAGAAAATTGGCTGAAAACGACTAAATATCAAGGACTCATTGGGCGAATTGCTCTGGAACTGAAATCGGAACGCTCACTGACATTGCCCCTATCTGAAAGTCTGATAAACGCCCGAAAAATGACTAAGTCCAAAAAAAATTTTTTTTCAACTTTTTTCAATTTTACCCCCGTGGGATATATATTCTACCAACACACATTTGGAACTCTCCTGGGGTTCCCTCACACATATTATTCCCTCGTTTAGTGGATATTTTCACAAAAAAGTGAAATTTTCAAAAATCCAGAAAATTGGCTGAAAACGACTAAATATCAAGGACTCATTGGGCAAATTGCTCTGGAACTGAAATCGGAATGCTCACTGACATTTCCCCTTTCTGAAAGTCTGATAAACGCCGGAAAAATGACTAAGTCCAAAAAAATTTTTTTTTCAACTTTTTACAATTTTACCCCCGTGGGATATATATTCTACCCACACACATTTGGAACTCTCCTGGGGTACCCTCACACATATTATTCCCTCATTTAGTGGATATTTTCACAAAAAAGTGAAATTTTCAAAAATCCAGAAAATTGGCTGAAAACGACTAAATATCAAGGACTCATTGGGCGAATCGCTCTCGAACTGAAATTGGAACGCTAACTGACATTTTCCCTATCTGAAAGTCTGATAAACGCCGGAAAAATGACTAAGTCCAAAAAAAAATTTTTTTCAACTTTTTTCAATTTTACCCCCGTGGGATATATATTCTACCCACACATATTTGGAAATCTCCTGGGGTACCCTCACACATAATATTCCCTCATTTAGTGGATATTTTCACAGAAAAGTGAAATTTTCAAAAATCCAGAAAATTGGCTGAAAACGACTAAATATCAAGGACTCATTGGGCGAATCGCTCTCGAACTGAAATTGGAACGCTAACTGACATTTTCCCTATCTGAAAGTCTGATAAACGCCGGAAAAATGACTAAGTCCAAAAAAAAATTTTTTTAAACTTTTTTCAATTTTACCCCCGTGGGATATATATTCTACCCACACATATTTGGAAATCTCCTGGGGTACCCTCACACATAATATTCCCTCATTTAGTGGATATTTTCACAAAAAAGTGAAATTTTCAAAAATACAGAAAATTGGCTGAAAACGACTAAATATCAAGGACTCATTGGGCGAATTGCTCTGGAACTGAAATCGGAACGCTCACTGACATTGCCCCTATCTGAAAGTCTGATAAACGCCCGAAAAATGACTAAGTCCAAAAAAAATTTTTTTTCAACTTTTTTCAATTTTACCCCCGTGGGATATATATTCTACCAACACACATTTGGAACTCTCCTGGGGTACCCTCACACATATTATTCCCTCATTTAGTGGATATTTTCACAAAAAAGTGAAATTTTCAAAAATCCAGAAAATTGGCTGAAAACGACTAAATATCAAGGACTCATTGGGCGAATCGCTCTCGAACTGAAATTGGAACGCTAACTGACATTTTCCCTATCTGAAAGTCTGATAAACGCCGGAAAAATGACTAAGTCCAAAAAAAAATTTTTTTAAACTTTTTTCAATTTTACCCCCGTGGGATATATATTCTACCCACACATATTTGGAAATGTCCTGGGGTACCCTCACACATAATATTCCCTCATTTAGTGGATATTTTCACAAAAAAGTGAAATTTTCAAAAATCCAGAAAATTGGCTGAAAACGACTAAATATCAAGGACTCATTGGGCGAATCGCTCTGGAACTGAAATCGGAACGCTCACTGACATTTCCCCTATCTGAAAGTCTGATAAACGCCGGAAAAATGACTAAGTCCAAAAAAAAATTTTTTTAAACTTTTTTCAATTTTACCCCCGTGGGATATATATTCTACCCACACACATTTGGAACTCTCCTGGGGTACCCTCACACATATTATTCCCTCATTTAGTGGATATTTTCACAAAAAAGTGAAATTTTCAAAAATCCAGAAAATTGGCTGAAAACGACTAAATATCAAGGACTCACTGGGCGAATCGCTCTGGAACTGAAATCGGAACGCTCACTGACATTTCCCCTATCTGAAAGTCTGATAAACGCCGGAAAAATGACTAAGTCCAAAAAAAAATTTTTTTCAACTTTTTTCAATTTTACCCCCGTGGGATATATATTCTACCCACACATATTTGGAAATCTCCTGGGGTACCCTCACACATAATATTCCCTCATTTAGTGGATATTTTCACAGAAAAGTGAAATTTTCAAAAATCCAGAAAATTGGCTGAAAACGACTAAATATCAAGGACTCATTGGGCGAATCGCTCTGGAACTGAAATCGGAACGCTCACTGACATTTCCCCTATCTGAAAGTCTGATAAACGCCGGAAAAATGACTAAGTCCAAAAAAAATTTTTTTTAAACTTTTTTCAATTTTACCCCCGTGGGATATATATTCTACCCACACACATTTGGAACTCTCCTGGGGTACCCTCACACATATTATTCCCTCATTTAGTGGATATTTTCACAAAAAAGTGAAATTTTCAAAAATACAGAAAATTGGCTGAAAACGACTAAATATCAAGGACTCATTGGGCGAATTGCTCTGGAACTGAAATCGGAACGCTCACTGACATTGCCCCTATCTGAAAGTCTGATAAACGCCCGAAAAATGACTAACTCCAAAAAAAATTTTTTTTCACCTTTTTTCAATTTTACCCCCGTGGGATATATATTCTACCAACACACATTTGGAACTCTCCTGGGGTACCCTCACACATATTATTCCCTCATTTAGTGGATATTTTCACAAAAAAGTGAAATTTTCAAAAATCCAGAAAATTGGCTGAAAACGACTAAATGTCAAGGACTCATTGGGCGAATCGCTCTGGAACTGAAATCGGAATGCTCACTGACATTTGCCCTATCTGAAAGTCTGATAAACGCCGGAAAAATGACTAATTCCAAAAAAAAAAAATTTCAACTTTTTTCAATTTTACCCCCGTGGGATATATATTCTACCCACACCCATTTGGTACTCTCCTGGGGTACCCTCACACATATTATTCCCTCATTTAGTGGATATTTTCTCAAAAAAGTGAAATTTTCAAAAATCCAGAAAATTGGCTGAAAACGACTAAATATCATGGACTCATTGGGCGAATTGCTCTGGAACTGAAATCGGAACGCTCACTGACATTTCCCCTTTCTGAAAGTCTGATAAACGCCGGAAAAATGACTAAGTCCAAAAAAAAATTTTTTTCAACTTTTTTCAATTTTACCCCCATGGGATATAAATTCTACCCACACACATTTGGAAATCTCCTGGGGTACCCTCACACATATATTTCCCTCATTTAGTGGATATTTTCACAAAAAAGTGAAATATTCAAAAATCCAGAAAATTGGCTGAAAACGACTAAATATCAAGGACTCATTGGGCGAATCGCTCTCGAACTGAAATTGGAACGCTAACTGACATTTTCCCTATCTGAAAGTCTGATAAACGCCGGAAAAATGACTAAGTCCAATAAAAAAAAATTTTCAACTTTTTTCAATTTTACCCCCGTGGGATATATATTCTACCCACACACATTTGGAACTCTCCTGGGGTACCCTCACACATATTATTCCCTCATTTAGTGGATATTTTCACAAAAAAGTGAAATTTTCAAAATCCAGAAAATTGGCTGAAAACGACTAAATATCAAGGACTCATTGGGCGAATCGCTCCGGAATTGAAATCGGAACGCTCACTGACATTTCCCCTATCTGAAAGTTTGATAAACGCCGGAAAAATTACTAAGTCCAAAAAAAAATTTTTTTAAACTTTTTTCAATTTTACCCCCGTGGGATATATATTCTACCCACACACATTTGGAACTCTCCTGGGGTACCCTCACACATATTATTCCCTCATTTAGTGGATATTTTCACAAAAAAGTGAAATTTTCAAAAATCCAGAAAATTGGCTGAAAACAACTAAATATCAAGGACTCATTGGGCGAATCGCTCTGGAACTGAAATTGGAACGCTCACTGACATTTTCCCTATCTGAAAGTCTGATAAACGCCCAAAAAATGACTAAGTCCAAAAAAAAATTTTTTTCAACTTCTTTCAATTTTACCCCCGTGGGATATATATTCTACCCACACACATTTGGAACTCTCCTGGGGTTCCCTCACACATATTATTCCCTCGTTTAGTGGATATTTTCACAAAAAAGTGAAATTTTCAAAAATCCAGAAAATTGGCTGAAAACGACTAAATATCAAGGACTCATTGGGCGAATTGCTCTGGAACTGAAATCGGAATGCTCACTGACATTTCCCCTTTCTGAAAGTCTGATAAACGCCGGAAAAATGACTAAGTCCAAAAAAAATTTTTTTTCAACTTTTTACAATTTTACCCCCGTGGGATATATATTCTACCCACACACATTTGGAACTCTCCTGGGGTACATATTATTCCCTCATTTAGTGGATATTTTCACAAAAAAGTGAAATTTTCAAAAATCCAGAAAATTGGCTGAAAACGACTAAATGTCAAGGACTCATTGGGCGAATCGCTCTGGAACTGAAATCGGAATGCTCACTGACATTTGCCCTATCTGAAAGTCTGATAAACGCCGGAAAAATGACTAATTCCAAAAAAAAAAAAATTTCAACTTTTTTCAATTTTACCCCCGTGGGATATATATTTTACCCACACCCATTTGGTACTCTCCTGGGGTACCCTCACACATATTATTCCCTCATTTAGTGGATATTTTCTCCAAAAATGAAATTTTCAAAAATCCAGAAAATTGGCTGAAAACGACTAAATATCAAGGACTCATTGGGCGAATCACTCTGGAACTGAAATTGGAACGCTAACTGACATTTTCCCTATCTGAAAGTCTGATAAACGCCGGAAAAATGACTAAGTCCAAAAAAAATTTTTTCAACTTTTTTCAATTTTACCCCCGTGGGATATATAGTCTATCCACACACATTTGGAACTCTCCTGGGGTACCCTCACACATATTATTCCCTCATTTAGTGGATATTTTCACAAAAAAGTGAAATTTTCAAAAATTCAGAAAATTGCCTGAAAATGACTAAATATCAAGGACTCATTGGGCGAATCGCTGTGGAACTGAAATCGGAACGCTCACTGACATTTCTCCTATCTGAAAGTCTGATAAGCGCCGGAAAAATGACTAAGTGCAAAAAAAAATTTTTCAACTTTTTTCAATTTTACCGCCGTGGGATATATATTCTTCCCACACACATTTGGAACTCTCCTGGGGTACCCTCACACATATTATTCCCTCATTTAGTGGATATTTTCACAAAAAAGTGAAATTTTCAAAAATCCAGAAAATTGGCTGAAAACGACTAAATGTCAAGGACTCATTGGGCGAATCGCTCTGGAACTGAAATCGGAATGCTCACTGACATTTGCCCTATCTGAAAGTCTGATAAACGCCGGAAAAATGACTAATTCCAAAAAAAAAAAGTCAACTTTTTTCAATTTTACCCCCGTGGGATATATATTCTACCCACACCCATTTGGAACTCTCCTGGGGTACCCTCACACATATTATTCCCTCATTTAGTGGATATTTTCTCAAAAAAGTGAAATTTTCAAAAATCCAGAAAATTGGCTGAAAACGACTAAATATCAAGGATTCATTGGGCGAATCGCTCTGGAACTGAAATCGGAACGCTCACTGACATTTCCCCTATCTGAAAGTCTGATAAACGCCAGAAAAATGACTAAGTGCAAAAAAAAAAGTTTTCAACTTTTTTCAATTTTACCACCGTGGGATATATATTCTACCCACACACATTTGGAACTCTCCTCGGGTACCCTCACACATATTATTCCCTCATTTAGTGGATATTTTCACAAAAAAAGTAGAATTTTCAAAAATCCAGAAAATTGGCTGAAAATGACTAAATATCAAGGACTCATTGGGCGAACTGCTCTGGAACTGAAATCGGAATGCTCACTCACATTTCCCCTATCTGAAAGTCTGATAAACGCCGGAAAAATGACTAAGTCCAAAAAAAAATTATTCAATTTTACCCCCGTGGGATATATATTTTTCCCACACACATTTGGAACTCTCCTGGGGTACACTCACACATATTATTCCCTCATTTAGTGGATATTTTCACAAAAAAGTGAAATTTTCAAAAATCCAGAAAATTAGCTGAAAACGACTAAATATTAAAGACTCATTGGGCGAATCGCTCTGAAACTGAAATCGGAATGCTCACTGACATTTCCCCTATCTGAAGGTCTGATAAACGCCGGGAAAATGAATAAGTCCAAAAAAAATTTTTTTTACACTTTTTTCAATTTTACCCCCGTGGGATATATATTCTACCCACACCCATTTGGTACTCTCCTGGGGTACCCTCACACATATTATTCCCTCATTTAGTGGATATTTTCTCAAAAAAGTGAAATTTTCAAAAATCCAGAAAATTGGCTGAAAACGACTAAATATCAAGGACTCATTGGGCGAATCGCTCTGGAACTGAAATCGGAACGCTCACTGACATTTCCCCTATCTGAAACTCTGATAAACGCCAGAAAAATGACTAAGTGCAAAAAAAAAAGATTTCAACTTTTTTCAATTTTACCACCGTGGAATATATATTCTACCCACACACATTTGGAACTCTCCTGGGGTACCCTCACACATATTATTCCCTCATTTAGTGGATATTTTCACAAACAAGTGAAATTTTCAAAAATCCAGAAAATTGGCTGAAAATGACTAAATATCAAGGACTCATTGGTCGAATCGCTCTGGAACTGAAATCGGAACACTCACTGACATTTCCCCTATCTGAAAGTCTGATAAACGCCGGAAAAATGACTAAGTCCAATAAAAAAATGTTTCAACTTTTTTTCAATTTTACCCCCGTGGGATATATATTCTACCCACACAGATGTGGAACTCTCCTGGGGTACCCTCACACATATTATTCCCTCATTTAGTGGATATTTTCACAAAAAAGAGAAATTTTCAAAAATTCAGAAAATTGCCTCAAAACGACTAAATATCAAGGACTCATTGGGCGAATCGCTCTGGAACTGAAATCGGAATGCTCACTGACATTTGCCCTATCTGAAAGTCTGATAAACGGCGGAAAAATGACTAAGTCCAAAAAAAAAAAAATTTTTCAACTTTTTTCAATTTTTCCCCCGTGGGATATATATTCTACCCACACCCATTTGGAACTCTCCTGGGGTACCCTCACACATATTATTCCCTCATTTAGTCGATATTTTCTCAAAAAAGTGAAATTTTCAAAAATCCAGAAAATTGGCTGAAAATGACTAAATATCAAGGACTCTTTGGGCGAATTGCTCTGGAACTGAAATTGGAATGCTCACTCACATTTCCCCTATCTGAAAGTCTGATAAACGCCGGAAAAATGACTAAGTCCAATAAAAAAATGTTTCAACTTTTTTTCAATTTTACCCCCGTGGGATATAGATTCTACCCACACAGATTTGGAACTCTCCTGGGGAACCCTCACACATATTATTCCCTCATTTAATGGATATTTTCACAAAAAAGTGAAATTTTCAAAAATCCATAAAATTGGCTGAAAATGACTAAATATCAAGGACTCTTTGGGCGAATTGCTCTGGAACTGAAATCGGAATGCTCACTCACATTTCCCCTATCTGAAAGTCTGATAAGCGCCGGAAAAATGACTAAGTCCAAAAAAAAATTTTTCAACTTTTTTCAATTTTACCCCCGTGAGATATATATTCTACCACACACATTTGGAACTCTCCTGGCGTACCCTCACACATATTATTCCCTCATTTAGTGGATATTTTCACAAAAAAGTGAAATTTTCAAAAATCCAGAAAATTGGCTGAAAACGACTAAATATCAAGGACTCATTGGGCGAATCGCTCTGGAACTGAAATCGGAATGCTCACTGACATTTCCCCTATCTGAAAGTCTGATAAACGCCAGAAAAATGACTAAGTCCAAAAAAAAAAAATTTTTCAACTTTTTTCAATTTTACCCCCGTGGGATATATATTCTACCCACAACCATTTGGAACTCTCCTGGGGTACCCTCACACATATTATTCCCTCATTTAGGGGATACTTTCTCAAAAAAGTGAAATTTTCAAAAATCCAGAAAATTGGCTTAAAAAGACTAACTATCAAGGACTCATTGGACGAATCGCTCTGGAACTGAAATTGGAAAGCTCACTGACATTTCCCCTATCTGAAAGTCTGCTAAACGCCGGAAAAATGACTAAGTCCAAAAAAAAATTTTTCAATTTTACCCCCGTGGGATATATGTTCTACCCACACACATTTGGAACTCTCCTGGCGTACCCTCACACATATTATTCCCTCATTTAGTGGATATTTTCACAAAAAAGAGAAATTTTCAAAAATCCAGAAAATTGGCTGAAAACGACTAAATATCAAGGACTAATTGGGCGAATCGCTCTGGAACTGAAATCGGAATGCTCACTGACATTTGCCCTATCTGAAAGTCTGATAAACGCCGGAAAAATGACAAAGTCCAGAAAAAAAAAAATTTCAACTTTTTTCAATTTTACCCCCGTGGGATATATATTCTACCCAAACACATTTGGAACTCTCCTGGGGTACCCTCACACATATTATTCCCTCATTTAGTGGATATTTTCACAAAAAAGTGAAATTTTCAAAAATCCAGAAAATTGGCTGAAAACGACTAAATATCAAGGACTAATTGGGCGAATCGCTCTGTAACTGAAATCGGAACGCTCACTGACATTCCCCCTATCTGAAAGTCTGATAAACGTCGAAAAAATGACTAAGTCCAAATAAAAAAATGTTTCAACTTTTTTCAATTTTACCCCCGTGGAATATATATTCTACCCACACACATTTGGAACTCTCCTGGGGTACCCTCACACATATTATTCCCTCATTTAGTGGATATTTTCACAAACAAGTGAAATTTTCAAAAATCCAGAAAATTGGCTGAAAATGACTAAATATCAAGGACTCATTGGCCGAATCGCTCTGGAACTGAAATCGGAACACTCACTGACATTTCCCCTATCTGAAAGTCTGATAAACGCCAGAAAAATGACTAAGTGCAAAAAAAAAAGTTTTCAACTTTTTTCAATTTTACCACCGTGGGATATATATTCTACCCACACACATTTGGAACTCTCCTCGGGTACCCTCACACATATTATTCCCTCATTTAGTGGATATTTTCACAAAAAAAGTAGAATTTTCAAAAATCCAGAAAATTGGCTGAAAATGACTAAATATCAAGGACTCATTGGGCGAACTGCTCTGGAACTGAAATCGGAATGCTCACTCACATTTCCCCTATCTGAAAGTCTGCTAAACGCCGGAAAAATGACTAAGTCCAAAAAAAAAATTATTCAATTTTACCCCCGTGGGATATATATTTTTCCCACACACATTTGGAACTCTCCTGGGGTACACTCACACATATTATTCCCTCATTTAGTGGATATTTTCACAAAAAAGTGAAATTTTCAAAAATCCAGAAAATTAGCTGAAAACGACTAAATATTAAAGACTCATTGGGCGAATCGCTCTGAAACTGAAATCGGAATGCTCACTGACATTTCCCCTATCTGAAGGTCTGATAAACGCCGGGAAAATGAATAAGTCCAAAAAAAATTTTTTTTACACTTTTTTCAATTTTACCCCCGTGGGATATATATTCTACCCACACCCATTTGGAACTCTCCTGGGGTACCCTCACACATATTATTCCCTCATTTAGTGGATATTTTCTCAAAAAAGTGAAATTTTCAAAAATCCAGAAAATTGGCTGAAAATGACTAAATATCAAGGACTCATTGGCCGAATCGCTCTGGAACTGAAATCGGAACACTCACTGACATTTCCCCTATCTGAAAGTCTGATAAACGCCGGAAAAATGACTAAGTCCAATAAAAAAATGTTTCAACTTTTTTCAATTTTACCCCCGTGGGATATATATTCTACCCACACAGATTTGGAACTCTCCTGGGGAACCCTCACACATATTATTCCCTCATTTAATGGATATTTTCACAAAAAAGTGAAATTTTCAAAAATCCATAAAATTGGCTGAAAATGACTAAATATCAAGGACTCATTGGGCGAATCACTCTGGAACTGAAATCGGAATGCTCATTGACATTTCCCCTATCTGAAGGTATGATAAACGCCGGGAAAATGACTAAGTCCAAAAAAAAATTTTTTTCAACTTTTTTCAATTTTACCCCCGTGAGATATATATTCTACCCACACACATTTGGAACTCTCCTGGGGTACCCTCACACATATTATTCCCTCATTTAGTGGATATTTTCACAAAAAAGAGAAATTTTCAAAAATTCAGAAAATTGCCTCAAAACGACGAAATATCAAAGACTCATCCGGCGAATTGCTGTGGATCTGAAATCGGAATGCTCATTCACATTTACCCTATCTGAAGGTCTGATAAACGCCGGAAAAATGACTAAGTCCAAAAAAATAATTTTTTTAACTTTTTTCAATTTTACAACCGTGCGATATATATTCTTCCCACACACATTTGGAACTCTCCTGGCGTACCCTCACACATATTATTCCCTCATTTAGTGGATATTTTCACAAAAAAGTGAAATTTTCAAAAATCCACAAAATTGGCTGTAAATGACTAAATATCAAGGACTCATTGGCCGAATCGCTCTGGCACTGAAATCGTAGCACTCACTGACATTTCCCCTATCTGAAAGTCTGATAAACACCGGAAAAATGACTAACTCCAAAAAAAAAATGTTTCAACTTTTTTCAATTTTACCCCCATGGGATATATATTCTACCCACACAGATTTGGAACTCTCCTGGGGAACCCTCACAAATATTATTCCCTTATTTAGTGGATATTTTCACAAAAAAGTGAAATTTTCAAAAATCCATAAAATTGGCTGAAAATGACTAAATATCAAGGACTCATTGGGTTAATCGCTCTGGAACTGAAATCGGAATGCTCATTGACATTTCCCCTATCTGAAGGTCTGATAAACGCCGGGAAAATGACTAAGTCCAAAAAAAAATTTTTTAAACTTTTTTCAATTTTACCCACGTGAGATATATATTCTACCCACACACATTTGGAACTCTCCTGGGGTACCCTCACACATATTATTACCTCATTTAGTGGATATTTTCACAAAAAGAGAAATTTTCAAAAATTCAGAAAATTACCTCAAAACGACGAAATATCAAAGACTCATTTGGCGAATCGCTGTGGAACTGAAATCGGAATGCTCATTCACATTTACCCTATCTGAAGGTCTGATAAATGCCGGAAAAATGACTAAGTCCAAATAAAAAAAATGTTCAACTTTTTTCAATTTTACCCCCGTGGAATATATATTCTACCCACACACATTTGCAACTCTCCTGGGGTACCCTCACACATATTATTCCCTCATTTAGTGGATATTTTCACAAAAAGTGAAATTTTCAAAAATCCAGAAAATTGGCTGAAAACGACTAAATATCAAGGACTCATTGGGAGAATCGCTCTGGAACTGAAATCAGAACGCTCACTGACATTTCTCCTATCTGAAAGTATGATAAACGCCGGAAAAATGACTAAGTCCAAAAAAAAAATTTTTTCAACTTTTTTCAATTTTACCCCTGTGGGATATATATTCTACCCACACACATTTGGAACTCTCCTGGGGTACCCTCACACATATTATTACCTCATTTAGTGGATATTTTCACAAAAAAGTGAAATTTTCAAAAATCCAAAATATTGGCTGAAAACGACTAAATATCAAGGACTCATTGGGCGAATTGCTCTGGAACTGAAATCGGAACGCTCACTGACATTTCCCCTATTTGAAAGTCTGATAAACGCCGGAAAAATGACTAAGTCCAAAAAAAAAATTTTTCAACTTTTTTCAATTTTACCCCCGTGGGATATACAGTGCCTACAAGTAGTATTCAACCCCCTGCAGATTTTGCTGGTTGACACATGCGGAATTAACTTGGCTTTGTGACATTTGTACTGTAGATCAGCCTGGAAGTGGGAAATGCACTGCAGCAAATTTTGTTTTTGTTTTTTTTTTGTTTTTTTTTTTAAAACGTTAAAAGTTAATTCAGAGTGTCATTTATTATTCAACCCCTCAAACCACAAGAATTCTGTTTGGTCCCCCTAAATTATTAAGAAGTAGTTCAGGCACCAAGAATAATGAGCGTCACATGTGTGGATTAAAGATCTCTTTTGCCAGCCTTTTCTGACTATTTAAGACCCTCCCCAAACTTGTGAACAGTACTCAGACATGGTCAACATGGGAATGACAAAGGAGCATTCCAAGGCCATCAGAGACAAGATCGTGGAGGGTCACAAGGCTGGCAATGGGTACAAAACCCTTTCCAAGGAGTTGGGCCTACCTGTCTCCACTGTTGGGAGCATCATCCGTAAGTGGAAGGCTTATGGAACTACTGTTAGCCTTCCACGGCCTGGACAGCCTTTGAAAGTGTCCTCCCGTGCCGAGGCCAGGCTTGTCCGAAGAGTCAAGGCTAACCCAAGGACAAAAAGGAAGGAGCTCCGGAAAGATCTCATGGCAGTGGGGACATTGGTTTCAGTCAATACCATAAGTAACGTACTCCACCGCAATGGTCTCCGTTCCAGACGAGCCCGTAAGGTACCTTTACTTTCAAAGCGTCATGTCAAGTCTCGTCTACAGTTTGCTCTTGATCACTTGGAGGACTCTGAGACAGACTGGTTCAAGGTTCTATGGTCTGATGAGACCAAGATCGAGATCTTTGGTGCCAACCACACACGTGACGTTTGGAGACTGGATGGCACTGCATACGACCCCAAGAATACCATCCCTACAGTCAAGCATGGTGGTGGCAGCATCATGCTGTGGGGCTGTTTCTCAGCCAAGGGGCCTGGCCATCTGGTCCGCATCCATGGGAAGATGGATAGCACAGCCTACCTGGAGATTTTGGCCAAGAACCTCCGCTCCTCCATCAAGGATCTTAAGATGGGTCGTAATTTCATCTTCCAACAAGACAACGACCCAAAGCACACAGCCAAGAAAACCAAGGCCTGGTTCAAGAGGGAAAAAGTCAAGGTGTTGGAGTGGCCTAGTCAGTCTCCTGACCTTAACCCAATTGAAAACTTGTGGAAGGAGCTCAAGAATAAAGTCCACATGAGACACCCAAAGAACCTAGATAACTTGGAGAAGATCTGCATGGAGGAGTGGGCCAAGATAACTCCACAGACCTGTGCCGGCCTGATCAGGTCTTATAAAAGACGATTATTAGCTGTAATTGCAAACAAGGGTTATTCCACAAAATATTAAACATAGGGGTTGAATAATAATTGACCCACACTTTTATGTTTAAAATTTAATAAAATTCAACTGAGCAACATAACTTTTTGGTTTGTAAGATTTATGCTTCTGTTCATAAAACCTACTCTCGTTTGCAGTTTGAAGGCTCTAACTTATTTGCATCTTATCAAACCAGCTAAATCTGCAGGGGGTTGAATACTACTTGTAGGCACTGTATATTCTACCCACACACATTTGGAACTCTCCTGGGATACCCTCACACATATTATTCCCTCATTTAGTGGATATTTTCACAAAAAAGTGAAATTTTAAAAAATCCAAAATATTGACTGAAAACGACTAAATATCAAGGACTCATTGGGCGAATCGCTCTGGAACGGAAATTGGAACGTTCACTGACATTTCCCCTATCTGAAAGTGTGATAAATGCCGGAAAAATGACTAAGTCCAAAAAAAAATTGTTTTCAACTTTTTTCAATATTACCCCCGTGGGATATATATTCTACCCACACACATTTGGAATTCTCCTGTGGTACCCTAACACATATTATTCCCTCATTTAGTGGATATTTTCACAAAAAAAGTGAAATTTTCAAAAATTCAGAAAATTGGCTGAAAACGACTAAATATCAAGGACTCATTGGGCGAATCGCTCTGAAACTGAAATCGGAATGCTCACTGACATTTGACCTATCTGAAAGTCTGATAAACGCCGGAAAAATGACAAAGTCCAAAAAAAAAAATTTTCAACTTTTTTCAATTTTACCCCCGTGGGATATATATTCTACCCAAACACAGTTGGAACTCTCCTGGGGTACCCTCACACATATTATTCCCTCATTTAGTGGATATTTTCACAAAAATGTGAAATTTTCAAAAATCCAAAATATTGGCTGAAAACGACTAAATATCAAGGACTCATTGGGCGAATCGCTCTGGAACTGAAATGGGAACACTCTCTGACATTCCCCTATCTGAAAGTCTGATAAACGCCGGAAAAATGACTAAGTCCAAAAAAAAAATTTTTCAACTTTTTTCAATTTTACCCCCGTGGGATATATATTCTACTCACACACATTTGGAACTCTCCTGGGGTACCCTCACACATATTATTCCCTCATTTAGTGGTTATTTTCACAAAAAAGTGAAATTTTCAAAAATCCAAAATATTGGCTGAAAATGACTAAATATCAAGGACTCATAGGGCGAATCGCTCTGGAACTGAAATCGGAACGTTCACTGACATTTCCCCTATCTGAAAGTGTGATAAACGCCGGAAAAATGACTAAATCCAAAAAAAAAAATTTCAACTTTTTTCAATTTTACCCCCGTGGGATATATATTCTACCCACACACATTTGGAACTCTCCTGGGGTACCCTCACACATATTATTCCCTCATTTAGTGGATATTTTCACAAAAAAGTGAAATTTTCAAAAATCCAGAAAATTGGCTGAAAATGACTAAATATCAAGGACTCATTGCGCGAATCGCTCTGGAACTGAAATCGGAACGCTCACTGACATTTTCCCTATCTGAAAGTCTGATAAACGCCGGAAAAATGACTATGTCCAAAAAAAATTTTTTTCAACTTTTTTTCAATATTTCCCCCGTGGGATATATATTGTACCCACACACATTTGGAACTCTCCTGGGGTAACCTCACACATATTATTCCCTCATTTAGTGGATATTTTCACAAAAAAGTGAAATTTTCAAAAATCCAAAATATTGGCTGAAAACGAGTAAATATCAAGGACTCATTGGGCGAATTGCTCTGGAATTGAAATCGGAATCCTCACTGACATTTCCCCTATTTGAAAGTCTGATAAACGCCGGAAAAATGACTAAGTCCAAAAAAAAATTTTTTTCAACTTTTTTCAATTTTACCCCTGTGGGATATATATTCTACCCACACACATTTGGAACTCTCCTGGGGTACCCTCACACATATTATTCCCTCATTTAGTGGATATTTTCACAAAAAAGTGAAATTTTCAAAAATCCAAAATATTGGCTGAAAACTACTAAATATCAAGGACTCATTGGGCGAATCGCTCTGGAACTGAAATCGGAATGCTCACTGACATTTCCCCTATCTGAAAGTCTGATAAACGCCGGAAAAATGACTAAGTCCAAAAAAATTTTTTTTCAACTTTTTTTCAATATTACCCCCGTGGGATATATATTCTACCCACACACATTTGGAAGTCTCCTGGGGTACCCTCACACATATTATTCCCTCATTTAGTGGATATTTTCACAAAAAGTGAAATTTTCAAAAATCCAAAATATTGGCTGAAAACGAGTAAATATCAAGGACTCATTGGGCGAATCGCTCTGGAATTGGAATCGGAATGCTCACTGACATTTCCCCTATTTGAAAGTCTGATAAACGCCGGAAAAATGACTAAGTCCAAAAAAAAAAATTTTTTCAATTTTACCCCTGTGGGATATATATTCTACCCACACACATTTGGAACTCTCCTGGGGTACCCTCACACATATTATTCCCTCATTTAGTGGATATTTTCACAAAAAGGTGAAATTTTCAAAAATCCAAAATATTGGCTGAAAACAACTAAATATCAAGGACTCATTGGGCGAATCGCTCTGGAACTGAAATCGGAATGCTCACTGACATTTCCCCTATCTGAAAGTCTGATAAACGCCGGAAAAATGACTAAGTCCAAAAAAATTTTTTTTCAACTTTTTTTCAATATTACCCCCGAGGGATATATATTCTACCCACACACATTTGGAAGTCTCCTGGGGTACCCTCACACATATTATTCCCTCATTTAGTGGATATTTTCACAAAAAGTGAAATTTTCAAAAATCCAAAATATTGACTGAAAACGACTAAATATCAAGGACTCATTGGGCGAATCGCTCTGGAACTGAAATGGGAACACTCACTGACATTTCCCCTATCTCTAAGTCTGATAAACGCCGGAAAAATGACTAAATCCAAAAAAAAAATTTTCAACTTTTTTCAATTTTACCCCCGTGGGATATATTTTCTACCCACACACATTTGGAACTCTCCTGGGGTACCCTCACACATATTATTCCCTCATTTAGTGGATATTTTCACAAAAAAGTGAAATTTTCAAAAATCCAAAATATTGGCTGAAAACGAGTAAATATCAAGGACTCATTGGGCGAATCGCTCTGGAATTGAAATCGGAATGCTCACTGACATTTCCTCTATTTGAAAGTCTGATAAACGCCGGAAAAATGACTAAGTCCAAAAAAAAAATTTTTTTCACCTTTTGTCAATTTTACCCCTGTGGGATATATATTCTACCCACACACATTTGGAACTCTCCTGGGGTACCCTCACACATATTATTCCCTTATTTAGTGGATATTTTCACAAAAAAGTGAAATTTTCAAAAATCCAAAATATTGGCTGAAAACGACTAAATATCAAGGACTCATTGGGCCAATCGCTCTGGAACTGAAATCGGAACGTTCACTGACATTTCCCCTATCTGAAAGTGTGATAAACGCCGGAAAAATGACTAAATCCAAAAAAAAAAATGTCAACTTTTTTCAATTTTACCCCCGTGGGATATATATTCTACCCACACACATTTGGAACTCTCCTGGGGTACCCTCACACATATTATTCCCTCATTTAGTGGATATTTTCACAAAAAAGTGAAATTTTCAAAAATCCAGAAAATTGGCTGAAAATGACTAAATATCAAGGACTCATTGCGCGAATCGCTCTGGAACTGAAATCGGAACGCTCACTGACATTTTCCCTATCTGAAAGTCTGATAAACGCCGGAAAAATGACTATGTCCAAAAAAAATTTTTTTCAACTTTTTTTCAATATTTCCCCCGTGGGATATATATTGTACCCACACACATTTGGAATTCTCCTGGGGTAACCTCACACATATTATTCCCTCATTTAGTGGATATTTTCACAAAAAAGTGAAATTTTCAAAAATCCAAAATATTGGCTGAAAACGAGTAAATATCAAGGACTCATTGGGCGAATTGCTCTGGAATTGAAATCGGAATCCTCACTGACATTTCCCCTATTTGAAAGTCTGATAAACGCCGGAAAAATGACTAAGTCCAAAAAAAAATTTTTTTCAACTTTTTTCAATTTTACCCCTGTGGGATATATATTCTACCCACACACATTTGGAACTCTCCTGGGGTACCCTCACACATATTATTCCCTCATTTAGTGGATATTTTCACAAAAAAGTGAAATTTTCAAAAATCCAAAATATTGGCTGAAAACTACTAAATATCAAGGACTCATTGGGCGAATCGCTCTGGAACTGAAATCGGAATGCTCACTGACATTTCCCCTATCTGAAAGTCTGATAAACGCCGGAAAAATGACTAAGTCCAAAAAAATTTTTTTTCAACTTTTTTTCAATATTACCCCCGTGGGATATATATTCTACCCACACACATTTGGAAGTCTCCTGGGGTACCCTCACACATATTATTCCCTCATTTAGTGGATATTTTCACAAAAAGTGAAATTTTCAAAAATCCAAAATATTGGCTGAAAACGAGTAAATATCAAGGACTCATTGGGCGAATCGCTCAGGAATTGGAATCGGAATGCTCACTGACATTTCCCCTATTTGAAAGTCTGATAAACGCCGGAAAAATGACTAAGTCCAAAAAAAAAAATTTTTTCAATTTTACCCCTGTGGGATATATATTCTACCCACACACATTTGGAACTCTCCTGGGGTACCCTCACACATATTATTCCCTCATTTAGTGGATATTTTCACAAAAAGGTGAAATTTTCAAAAATCCAAAATATTGGCTGAAAACAACTAAATATCAAGGACTCATTGGGCGAATCGCTCTGGAACTGAAATCGGAATGCTCACTGACATTTCCCCTATCTGAAAGTCTGATAAACGCCGGAAAAATGACTAAGTCCAAAAAAATTTTTTTTCAACTTTTTTTCAATATTACCCCCGAGGGATATATATTCTACCCACACACATTTGGAAGTCTCCTGGGGTACCCTCACACATATTATTCCCTCATTTAGTGGATATTTTCACAAAAAGTGAAATTTTCAAAAATCCAAAATATTGGCTGAAAACGACTAAATATCAAGGACTCATTGGGCGAATCGCTCTGGAACTGAAATGGGAACACTCACTGACATTTCCCCTATCTCTAAGTCTGATAAACGCCGGAAAAATGACTAAATCCAAAAAAAAAATTTTCAACTTTTTTCAATTTTACCCCCGTGGGATATATTTTCTACCCACACACATTTGGAACTCTCCTGGGGTACCCTCACACATATTATTCCCTCATTTAGTGGATATTTTCACAAAAAAGTGAAATTTTCAAAAATCCAAAATATTGGCTGAAAACGAGTAAATATCAAGGACTCATTGGGCGAATCGCTCTGGAATTGAAATCGGAATGCTCACTGACATTTCCTCTATTTGAAAGTCTGATAAACGCCGGAAAAATGACTAAGTCCAAAAAAAAAATTTTTTTCACCTTTTGTCAATTTTACCCCTGTGGGATATATATTCTACCCACACACATTTGGAACTCTCCTGGGGTACCCTCACACATATTATTCCCTTATTTAGTGGATATTTTCACAAAAAAGTGAAATTTTCAAAAATCCAAAATATTGGCTGAAAACGACTAAATATCAAGGACTCATTGGGCCAATCGCTCTGGAACTGAAATCGGAACGTTCACTGACATTTCCCCTATCTCAAATTGTGATAAACGCCGGAAAAATGACTAAGTCCAAAAAAAAATTGTTTTCAACTTTTTTCAATATTACCCCCGTGGGATATATATTCTACCCACACACATTTGGAACTCTCCTGCGGTACCCTAACACATATTATTCCCTCATTTAGTGGATATTTTCACAAAAAAGTGAAATTTTCAAAAATCCAAAATATTGGCTGAAAACGACTAAATATCAAGGACTCATTGGGCGAATCGCTCTGGAACTGAAATGGGAACACTCACTGACATTTCCCCTATCTGAAAGTCTGATAAACGCCGGAAAAATGACTAAGTCCAAAAAAAAAATTTTTTCAACTTTTTTCAATTTTACCATCGTGGGATATATATTCTACCCACACACATTTGGAACTCTCCTGCGGTACCCTAACACATATTATTCCCTCATTTAGTGGATATTTTCACAAAAAAGTGAAATTTTCAAAAATCCAAAATATTGGCTGAAAACGAGTAAATATCAAGGACTCATTGGGCGAATCGCTCTGGAACTGAAATCGGAACGTTCACTGACATTTCCCCTATCTCAAAGTGTGATAAACGCCGGAAAAATGACTAAGTCCAAAAAAAAAATTTTTTTCAACTTTTTTCAATTTTACCCCTGTGGGATATATATTCTACCCACACACATTTGGAACTCTCCTGGGGTACCCTCACACATATTATTCCCTCATTTAGTGGATATTTTCACAAAAAAGTGAAATTTTCAAAAATCCAAAATATTGGCTGAAAACGACTAAATATCAAGGACTTAATCGGCGAATCGCTCTGGAACTTAAATGGGAACACTCACTGACATTTCCCCTATCTGAAAGTGTGATAAACGCCGGAAAAATGACTAAGTCCAAAAAAAAATTGCTTTCAACTTTTTTCAATATTACCCCCGTGGGATATATATTCTACCCACACACATTTGGAACTCTCCTGCGGTACCCTAACACATATTATTCCCTCATTTAGTGGATATTTTCACAAAAAAGTGAAATTTTCAAAAATCCAAAATATTGGCTGAAAACGAGTAAATATCAAGGACTCATTGGGCGAATCGCTCTGGAACTGAAATCGGAATGCTCACTGACATTTGCTCTATCTGAAAGTCTGATAAACGCCGGAAAAATGACTAATGTAAAAATAGCCTTGGCACTCCAAATACGTTAACGTTTCGGTCTATACGACCTTCTTCAGTTGACTAAAAAATGGACAAATAAAGAAAACATAAACAAAAGAGTACAGAAAATCTCTGTTCAAAAAAGCCGTATATAAACATATGTAAAAAACATACAAGGTTACACAACAACGGAGGGGAGGAACAATGGGGTATAAGGTGATGGACTGACAAAATAGAGGGAAACACAAAAGGAGGGAGGAAGAGGAGGGGGCAGCCATGTAAAGCATAGGACCTACCCGTATGCTGTGTCAATGGTGCAAGGGAGGATAAGCTGGAGGAGTCTACTAGGACAGCCTGGAGGAGAATAGCAAATATGTGTAATACTGGGTTAAAGACTCAGTAGGAGGCAGAGCAATAAACTGTGTGTGCACAAATCAAAAATAACATGGCCAGAAAAGGACCTCGGCAAGTACCTGCTGGGAAGCTCGTGTCTCTATTCACTTCCGGACATGCGCTATCACAGAATGTAACGCTCGCACGGATGATTGGCTCTCCAATCATCGTCCTCCACATTTAAAAGGCCCCCTTTTCCCGCTCTAGGCCACAGCAACTAGCGGTGGATGCCGCGCTGCCGATCCGGTGTTCCCACGAGCTTCCCAGCAGGTACTTGCCCAGGTCCTTTTCTGGCCATGTTATTTTTGATTTGTGCACACACAGTTTATTGCTCTGCCTCCTACTGAGTCTTTAACCCAGTATTACACATATTTGCTATTCTCCTCCAGGCTGTCCTAGTAGACTCCTCCAGCTTATCCTCCCTATCACCATTGACACAGCATACGGGTAGGTCCTATGCTTTACATGGCTGCCCCCTCCTCTTCCTCCCTCCTTTTGTGTTTCCCTCTATTTTGTCAGTCCATCACCTTTTACCCCATTGCCCCTCCCCTCCGTTGTTGTGTAACCTTGTATGTTTTTTGCATATGTTTATATACGGCTTTTTTGAACAGAGATTTTCTGTACTCTTTTGTTTATGTTTTCTTTATTTGTCCATTTTTTAGTCAACTGAAGAAGGTCGTATAGACCGAAACGTTAACGTATTTGGAGTGCCAAGGCTATTTTTACATGTGACAGGGCACGGTCCCTTCTTGAGCACCACTTTAGGGTGTGCTGTGATTTCTTTATTTACTGCTATACCGGTCCGCTGGCACCCCTAAGGGGATATGTCCTCTTCCACATTCTCCTATAATGCAGAGGAAACCAATTCTATCTTGGCCCGTACCTGCATCTCTAGCGACTTCCTCAAGGTTCCTCCAGGCGAGGTGAGAGGACAGAATTTGGAGAAAGACCACCGACAATTGGTAAATCTGGAGCTACACTGCACTACGCTCACTGAATACCTGCGAGTACAAAGAATCCCTAGGGGTCTTAGGGTCCCCCTTAGACCCACACTTTTTTCTGATCTGCCTGACTACAACAACAAATTCGAACAAATTCTTAATAAGTGCTCCTTTGACCTTATGGTCCTTACCATAGACTTTCTACATAAGTCCATAGCATCTACCAAGGAGCTGATCAACAATACAGAAACACAACTCGCCTCCTCCCTGAGTCCGGACGCATGGTCAAACCTCAAAACGAAAATCCAATCCAATATTGATCTACACAGAAGGGATACTGAATCCAGGAAACGTAACAAATTTCAGAGAGACACTGAAGATTACGAGTCTAATAAAGTATACCGCTGGCAAGAGAGATATCAGCCAAGTGGGAATCCTCCGAGATTCGCTCGTTCCTCTGCTGACGCTTCATCCTCAGGTTCTGAACCAGACAGAGGAGACTACTTTTCTAACACATCTCGTTTTTTAGGCCAACCACGACGTTACCAACCAAGAAGAAGACGAGGAGGGGCGGCCAACGCCGGAGGCAACACAGACCATCAGAGAGTAACCCGGTCCCAGACTCGCCCCGCTTGGTGGTAAATATTTCCTCTAAGACTCTTAATATGGCCCAACTATCGGTCCTACAAAAAGGACTTTCTTTCAGTCCCACAACTAGGTATAATACCTTCAGACTCGAAATGGAGTTACGTTTCTATCGTTCACTAAGGTTGAAAGTGCACTTTGACCAGACTGGCGTCACACCGCCGCTCCCCAACCCTTTGGTTAGGGCGGTCATCACTTCCAAAGATTTGGGCTTATACACCAAGAGTACCTATAGACCCCCTCGGGGCTCTCATGCCCTTGAAACATTTATCGGATTTGTCAACTCGGCCTTTAGGGATTTACGCTCTAAGGCTGACGAGGGTAAACTCCATTATGCACTTAACCTGACTGCCCTCGATTTCCAAGCCCTTAATAGTCTTCGTGAGGACCATGACCTAGTTATTAAACCAGCTGACAAAGGGGGCGCCATAGTCGTTATGGACAGGGCCCTATACACTAATGAAGTTGAGTGTCAACTTCGTGACAAGACCACATACCGACAACTTCCCCAAGATCCTACCTCCCAGTTTCAAGCTCTTATTCGTGACACCATTGACCGACATATTAGAGCTGGGACGATTGATATTAAAACAGGTGAATATCTCACCAAAACACATCCCATCACCCCTGTTCTATATGTCCTACCCAAAATACATAAAAACTTGATTGAACCCCCAGGGCGCCCTATCGTGGCCTCTACTGATTCGCTCCTTTCTCCCCTCTCGATTTTTGTAGAAAGAATCATTACCCCACTCATACAGAAAAATACCTCTTTTCTGTTAGATACAGGCTCATTCCTCAACATCCTTGCAGATCTTAAACATGTTCCACCTTCCGCATGGTTAGTTTCCTTTGACGTCAAGGATCTCTACACCTCCATCCCGCACGATCAGGGTATACATGCTGTCAGAACACTTTTACTTGAGGACCAGACCAATCATCAGATTGTTGACCTAGTTATAGATCTACTATCTTTAATACTCAAGAACAACTACTTTATGTTCCAAGATAGATATTTTTTACAAACTAAGTGCACGGCTATGGGTTCTAATGTTGCGCCACCCTATGCCAACTGCTATATGGCGACATTTGAAACACAGATCGTCTATACTCACCCTCTCCTCTTCCGGTCACACTCTATGATTTGGAAAAGGTATACAGATGATATCTTTTGTATTTGGGACGGCCCCCTGTCCTCCCTTGAGACATTCTTCGCTGATCTCAATGTTGCATGGCCTGACTTGAAATTTACCATGACCCATGATCTAAACCAAATTAGTTACCTAGATACATTAGTCATCAAGAACGATACTGGCTCTCTTTCCACAGATCTATATACCAAACCTACAGATCGGAATAGCCTCCTCCACTACTCCAGCAATCATCCTGTACACATTAAAAAATCCGTTCCCCGGTCTCAATTCAATAGGGTTGAGCGTATTGTATCTAACCCCGACACCCGTAAATTAAGGCTACAAGAAATGCATCAGAAATTCACGGAAAGGGGCTACCCTTCCCCCTCCCTACAGCCCTCCAGGGCTGCTTCTCAGGATACACGTCCTGACAATTCAAATCGCATCCCCTTTGTACACACCTTTCACCCGTTTGCCTATATACTCCACAAGACCATCCGTAAACATTGGAATATCTTACGTACGGGCTACCCATCCATCACTAGCTTCCGCTATCCATTCATGCCCTGTTTTAAACGAGCCCCCAACCTCAGAGATTCACTTATCCGTGCCGATATTGGCACAAATCGACCCACATCCACACAACGTTTCCTACAGAACCCCAAAATGGGTACTTTCCCATGTCTACAGTGTAGACAATGTAATAATGTCTTGAAAGGTAACCTCATACACCATCCCCATTCTGGACGAAAATACCACGTCAAAGGTTTCTTTACCTGTGAGAGCTCATATGTGGTATATTTAATTAAATGCCCGTGTGGACTTCTCTATGTGGGCGAAACTACTCAACCAATACGTGACAGAATTTCCAAACATAAGTCCACAATCCGTTGCAAGAACCTTCTCTTGCCAATACCCCACCACTTCATATCCACAGGCCACAACATCTCCCAACTTAGGTTTCAGGTGCTTGAACAGATCCCACCACCCCGACGGGGTGGTGATAGGATCCACCTCCTTAAGCAACGTGAGGCGTTTTGGATCCATAGATTAGATTCCCTCTCCCCAAGGGGCTTAAATAGAGATTATGACCTTATGTCCTTTATCTAGGGTCTCACCCGGCAGTATCCTATCAGGATTTATAGGCTTCTTTTCCCATCTGATCTCTTTTACGATGCTTTACCATCCAATTGTCTGACACTCATTCATAAGATGTTGTTATATTGTAATTTTTCTATGTTTCCAACCATTTACTGTCTTACTACTATGTTTATGCCGTTCCACCTGATTGACATGTATCGTTTCCTTTTTTACAGATTTGCCTGTTGCCTGGTCCTCCCCCGTCTCCCCCTCCTGCTCCTGTATCTCTCCAAACATTGATCCGAGCGGTTTATACAACGTTACTAGCCTTGCGCCGCACAACCCCGTGTGGAACGCAAGCTTTAGCATAATGGAACGCACACGTGACCTGTTTCCCGGTCACTTCCGGTCACGTGTCTCTATTTACTTCCGAACATGCGCTATCACAGAATGTAACGCTCGCACGGATGATTGGCTCTCCAATCATCGTCCTCCACATTTAAAAGGCCCCCTTTTCCCGCTCTAGGCCACAGCAACTAGCGGTGGATGCCGCGCTGCCGGTCCGGTGTTCCCACGAGCTTCCCAGCAGATACTTGCCCAGGTCCTTTTCTGGCCATGTTATTTTTGATTTGTGCACACACAGTTTATTGCTCTGCCTCCTACTGAGTCTTTAACCCAGTATTACACATATTTGCTATTCTCCTCCAGGCTGTCCTAGTAGACTCCTCCAGCTTATCCTCCCTTGCACCATTGACACAGCATACGGGTAGGTCCTATGCTTTACGTGGCTGCCCCCTCCTCTTCCTCCCTCCTTTTGTGTTTCCCTCTATTTTGTCAGTCCATCACCTTATACCCCATTGCCCCTCCCCTCCGTTGTTGTGTAACCTTGTATGTTTTTTGCATATGTTTATATACGGCTTTTTTGAACAGAGATTTTCTGTACTCTTTTGTTTATGTTTTCTTTATTTGTCCATTTTTTAGTCAACTGAAGAAGGTCGTATAGACCGAAACGTTAACGTATTTGGAGTGCCAAGGCTATTTTTACATGTGACAGGGCACGGTCCCTTCTTGAGCACCACTTTAGGGTGTGCAGTGATTTCTTTATTTACAGAAAAATGACTAAGTCCAAAAAAAAAATTTTTTCAACTTTTTTCAATTTTACCCCCGTGGGATATAGATTCTACCCACACACATTTGGAACTCTCCTGGGGTACCCTCACACATATTATTCCCTCATTTAGTGGATATTTTCACAAAAAAGTGAAATTTTCAAAAATCCAAAATATTGGCTGAAAACGACTAAATATCAAGGACTCATTGGGCGAATCGCTCTGGAACTGAAATCGAAATGTTCACTGACATTTCCCCTATTTGAAAGTCTGATAAACGCCGGAAAAATGACTAAGTCCAAAATAAAAATTTTTCAACTTTTATCATTTTTACCCCCGTGGGATATATATTCTACCCACACACATTTGGAAGTCTCCTGGGGTACCCTCACGCATATTATTCCCTCATTTATTGGATATTTTCACAAAAAAGTGAAATTTTCAAAAATCCAAAACATTGGCTGAAAACAGCTAAATATCAAGGAATCATTGGGCGAATCGCTCTGGAACTGAAATCGAAATGTTCACTGACATTTCCCCTATCTGAAATCTGATAAACGCCGGAAAAATGACTAAGTCCAAAAAAAAATTGTTTTCAACTTTTTTCAATATTACCCCCGTGGGATATATATTCTACCCACACACATTTGGAACTCTCCTGCGGTACCCTAACACATATTATTCCCTCATTTAGTGGATATTTTCACAAAAAAGTGAAATTTTCAAAAATCAAAAATATTGGCTGAAAACGACTAAATATCAAGGAATCATTGGGCGAATCGCTTTGGAATTGAAATCGGAATGCTCACTGACATTTTCCCTATCTGAAAGTCTGATAAACGCCGGAAAAATGACTAAGTCCAAAAAAAAAATTTATTCAACTTTTTTCAATTTAACCATCGTGGGATATATATTCTACCCACACACATTTGGAACTTCCTGGGGTACCCTCACACATATTATTCCCTCATTTAGTGGATATTTTCACAAAAAAGTGAAATTTTCAAAAATCCTAAATATTGGCTGAAAACGACTAAATATCAAGGACTCATTGGGCGAATAGCTCTGGAATTGAAATCGGAATGTTCACTGACATTTCCCCTATTTGAAAGTCTGATAAACGCCGGAAAAATGACTAAGTCCAAAAAAAATTTTTTTCAACTTTTTTTCAATATTACCCCCGTGGGATATAAATTGTACCCACACACATTTGGAACTCTCCTGGGGTACCCTCACACATATTATTCCCTCATTTATTGGATATTTTCACAAAAAAGTGAAATTTTCAAAAATCCAAAATATTGGCTGAAAACGACTAAATATCAAGGACTCATTGGGCGAATTGCTCTGGAACTGAAATCGGAATGCTCACTGACATTTGCCCTATCTGAAAGTCTGATAAATGCCGGAAAAATGACTAAGTCCAAAAAAAAATTGTTTTCAACTTTTTTCAATTTTACCCCCGTGGGATATATATTCTACCCACACACATTTGGAACTCTCCTGGGGTACCCTCACACATATTATTCCCTCATTTATTGGATATTTTCACAAAAAAGTGAAATTTTCAAAAATCCAAAATATTGGCTGAAAACAACTAAATATCAAGGACTCATTGGGCGAATCGCTCTAGAACTGAAATCGAAATGTTCACTGACATTTCCCCTATCTGAAATCTGATAAACGCCGGAAAAATGACTAAGTCCAAAAAAAAATTGTTTTCAACTTTTTTCAATATTACCCCCGTGGGATATATATTCTACCCACACACATTTGGAACTCTCCTGCGGTACCCTAACACATATTATTCCCTCATTTAGTGGATATTTTCACAAAAAAGTGAAATTTTCAAAAATCAAAAATATTGGCTGAAAACGACTAAATATCAAGGAATCATTGGGCGAATCGCTCTGGAATTGAAATCGGAATGCTCACTGACATTTCCCCTATTTGAAAGTCTGATAAACGCCGGAAAAATGACTAAGTCCAAAAAAAAAATTTTTTTCAACTTTTCTCAATTTTACCCCTGTGGGATATATATTCTACCCACACACATTTGGAACTCTCCTGGGGTACCCTCACACAGATTATTCCTTCATTTAGTGGATATTTTCATAAAAAAGTGAAATTTTCAAAAATCCAAAATATTGGCTGAAAACAGCTAAATATCAAGGACTCATTGGGCGAATCGCTCTGGAACTGAAATCGGAACGCTCACTGACATTTTCCCTATCTGAAAGTCTGATAAACGCCGGAAAAATGACTAAGTCCAAAAAAAATTTTTTTTCAACTTTTTTCAATTTTACCATCGTGGGATATATATTCTACCCACACACATTTGGAACTCTCCTGGGGTACCCTCACACATATTATTCCCTCATTTAGTGGATATTTTCACAAAAAAGTGAAATTTTCAAAAATCCAAAATATTGGCTGAAAACGACTAAATATCAAGGACTCATTGGGCGAATTGCTCTGGAACTGAAATCGGAATGCTCACTGACATTTGCCCTATCTGAAAGTCTGATAAATGCCGGAAAAATGACTAAATCCAAAAAAAAATTGTTTTCAACTTTTTTCAATTTTACCCCCGTGGGATATATATTCTACCCACACACATTTGGAACTCTCCTGGGGTACCTTCACACATATTATTCCCTCATTTAGTGGATATTTAAAAAAAAAAGTGAAATTTTCAAATATCCAAAATATTGGCTGAAAACGACTAAATATCAAGGACTCATTGGGCGAATTGCTCTGGAACTGAAATCGGAACGTTCACTGACATTTCCCCTATCTGAAAGTGTGATAAACGCCGGAAAAATGACTAAGTCCAAAAAAATTTTTTTTAAACTTTATTTCAATATTACCCCCGTGGGATATATATTATACCCACACACATTTGGAACTCTCCTGGGGTACCCTCACACATATTATTCCCTCATTTATTGGATATTTTCACAAAAAAGTGAAATTTTCAAAAATCCAGAAAATTGGCTGAAAACGACTAAATATCAAGGACTCATTGGGCGAATCGCTCTGGAACTGAAATCGGAATGTTCACTGACATTTCCCATATCTGAAATCTGATAAACACCGGAAAAATGACTAAGTCCAAAAAAAAAATTGTCTTCAACTTTTTTCAATTTTACCCCCGTGGGATATATATTCTACCCACACACATTTGGAACTCTCCTGGGGTACCCTAACACATATTATTCCCTCATTTAGTGGATATTTTCACAAAAAAGTGAAATTTTCAAAAATCCAAAATATTGGCTGAAAACGACTAAATATCAAGGACTCATTGGGCGAATCGCTCTGGAACTGAAATCGAAATGTTCACTGACATTTCCCATATTTGAAAGTCTGATAAACGCCGGAAAAATGACTTAAGTCCAAAATAAAAATTTTTCAACTTTTTTCATTTTTACCCCCGTGGGATATATATTCTACCCACACACATTTGGAACTCTCCTGGGGTACCCTCACACATATTATTCCCTCATTTAGTGGATATTTTCACAATAAAGTGAAACCTTCAAATATCCAAAATATGGGCTGAAAACGACTAAATATCAAGGACTCATTGGGCGAATCGCTCTGGAACTGAAATCGGAACGTTCACTGACATTTCCCCTATCTGAAAGTGTGATAAACGCCGGAAAAATGACTAAGTCCAAAAAAAATTGCTTTCAACTTTTTTCAATATTACCCCCGTGGGATATATATTCTACCCACACACATTTGTAACTCTCCTGCGGTACCCTAACACATATTATTCCCTCATTTAGTGGATATTTTCACAAAAAAGTGAAATTTTCAAAAATCCAAAATATTGGCTGAAAACGAGTACATATCAAGGACTCATTGGGCGAATCGCTCTGGAACTGAAATCGGAATGCTCACTGACATTTGCTCTATCTGAAAGTCTGATAAACGCCGGAAAAATGACTAAGTCCAAAAAAATAATTTTTTCAACTTTTTTCAATTTTACCCCCGTGGGATATAGATTCTACCCACACACATTTGGAACTCTCCTGCGGTACCCTAACACATATTATTATCTCATTTAGTGGATATTTTCACAAAAAAGTGAAATTTTCAAAAATCAAAAATATTGGCTGAAAACGACTAAATATCAAGGAATCATTGGGCGAATCGCTCTGGAATTGAAATCGGAATGCTCACTGACATTTCCCCTATTTGAAAGTCTGATAAACGCCGGAAAAATGACTAAGTCCAAAAAAAAAATTTTTTTCAACTTTTCTCAATTTTACCCCTGTGGGATATATATTCTACCCACACACATTTGGAACTCTCCTGGGGTACCCTCACACAGATTATTCCTTCATTTAGTGGATATTTTCATAAAAAAGTGAAATTTTCAAAAATTAAAAATATTGGCTGAAAACAACTAAATATCAAGGACTCATTGGGCGAATCGCTCTGGAACTGAAATCGGAACGCTCACTGACATTTTCCTTATCTGAAAGTCTGATAAACGCCGGAAAAATGACTAAGTCCAAAAAAAAATTGTTTTCAACTTTTTTCAATTTTACCCCCGTGGGATATATATTCTACCCACACACATTTGGAACTCTCCTGGGGTACCTTCACACATATTATTCCCTCATTTAGTGGATATTTTCAAAAAAAAGTGAAATTTTCAAATATCCAAAATATTGGCTGAAAACGACTAAATATCAAGGACTCATTGGGCGAATCGCTCTGGAACTGAAATCGGAACGTTCACTGACATTTCCCCTATCTGAAAGTGTGATAAACGCCGGAAAAATGACTAAGTCCAAAAAAAATTTTTTTAAACTTTATTTCAATATTACCCCCGTGGGATATATATTATACCCACACACATTTGGAACTCTCCTGGGGTACCCTCACACATATTATTCCCTCATTTATTGGATATTTTCACAAAAGAGTGAAATTTTCAAAAATCCAGAAAATTGGCTGAAAACGAGTACATATCAAGGACTCATTGGGCGAATCGCTCTGGAACTGAAATCGGAATGCTCACTGACATTTGCTCTATCTGAAAGTCTGATAAACGCCGGAAAAATGACTAAGTCCAAAAAAATAATTTTTTCAACTTTTTTAAATTTTACCCCCGTGGGATATAGATTCTACCCACACACATTTGGAACTCTCCTGGGGTACCCTCACACATATTATTCCCTCATTTAGTGGATAATTTCACAAAAAAGTGAAATTTTCAAAAATCCAAAATATTGGCTGAAAACGACTAAATATCAAGGACTCTTTGGGCGAATCGCTCTGGAACTGAAATCGAAATGTTCACTGACATTTCCCCTATTTGAAAGTCTGATAAACGCCGGAAAAATGACTAAGTCTAAAATAAAAATTTTTCAACTTTTTTCATTTTTACCCCCGTGGGATATATATTCTACCCACACACATTTGGAACTCTCCTGGGGTACCCTCACACATATTATTCCCTCATTTATTGGATATTTTCACAAAAAAGTGAAATTTTCAAAAATCCAAAATATTGGCTGAAAACAACTAAATATCAAGGACTCATTGGGCGAATCGCTCTGGAACTGAAATCGAAATGTTCACTGACATTTCCCCTATCTGAAATCTGATAAACGCCGGAAAAATGACTAAGTCCAAAAAAAAATTGTTTTCAACTTTTTTCAATATTACCCCCGTGGGATATATATTCTACCCACACACATTTGGAACTCTCCTGCGGTACCCTAACACATATTATTCCCTCATTTAGTGGATATTTTCACAAAAAAGTGAAATTTTCAAAAATCAAAAATATTGGCTGAAAACGACTAAATATCAAGGAATCATTGGGCGAATCGCTTTGGAATTGAAATCGGAATGCTCACTGACATTTCCCCTATTTGAAAGTCTGATAAACGCCGGAAAAATGACTAAGTCCAAAAAAAATTTTTTTTCAACTTTTTTCAATTTTACCATCGTGGGATATATATTCTACCCACACACATTTGGAACTCTCCTGGGGTACCCTCACACATATTATTCCCTCATTTAGTGGATATTTTCACAAAAAAGTGAAATTTTCAAAAATCCAAAATATTGGCTGAAAACGACTAAATATCAAGGACTCATTGGGCGAATTGCTCTGGAACTGAAATCGGAATGCTCACTGACATTTGCCCTATCTGAAAGTCTGATAAATGCCGGAAAAATGACTAAGTCCAAAAAAAAATTGTTTTCAACTTTTTTCAATTTTACCCCCGTGGGATATATATTCTACCCACACACATTTGGAACTCTCCTGGGGTACCTTCACACATATTATTCCCTCATTTAGTGGATATTTTAAAAAAAAAGTGAAATTTTCAAATATCCAAAATATTGGCTGAAAACGACTAAATATCAAGGACTCATTGGGCGAATTGCTCTGGAACTGAAATCGGAACGTTCACTGACATTTCCCCTATCTGAAAGTGTGATAAACGCCGGAAAAATGACTAAGTCCAAAAAAATTTTTTTTAAACTTTATTTCAATATTACCCCCGTGGGATATATATTATACCCACACACATTTGGAACTCTCCTGGGGTACCCTCACACATATTATTCCCTCATTTATTGGATATTTTCACAAAAAAGTGAAATTTTCAAAAATCCAGAAAATTGGCTGAAAACGACTAAATATCAAGGACTCATTGGGCGAATCGCTCTGGAACTGAAATCGGAATGTTCACTGACATTTCCCATATCTGAAATCTGATAAACACCGGAAAAATGACTAAGTCCAAAAAAAAAATTGTCTTCAACTTTTTTCAATTTTACCCCCGTGGGATATATATTCTACCCACACACATTTGGAACTCTCCTGGGGTACCCTCACACATATTATTCCCTCATTTAGTGGATATTTTCACAAAAAAGTGAAATTTTCAAAAATCCAAAATATTGGCTGAAAACGACTAAATATCAAGGACTCATTGGGCGAATCGCTCTGGAACTGAAATCGAAATGTTCACTGACATTTCCCATATTTGAAAGTCTGATAAACGCCGGAAAAATGACTAAGTCCAAAATAAAAATTTTTCAACTTTTTTCATTTTTACCCCCGTGGGATATATATTCTACCCACACACATTTGGAACTCTCCTGGGGTACCCTCACACATATTATTCCCTCATTTAGTGGATATTTTCACAAAAAAGTGAAATTTTCAAAAATCCAGAAAATTGGCTGAAAATGACTAAATATCAAGGACTCATTGCGCGAATCGCTCTGGAACTGAAATCGGAACGCTCACTGACATTTTCCCTATCTGAAAGTCTGATAAACGCCGGAAAAATGACTAAGTCCAAAAAAAAAATTTATTCAACTTTTTTCAATTTAACCATCGTGGGATATATATTCTACCCACACACATTTGGAACTCTCCTGGGGTACCCTCACACAGATTATTCCTTCATTTAGTGGATATTTTCATAAAAAAGTGAAATTTTCAGAAATTAAAAATATTGGCTGAAAACAACTAAATATCAAGGACTCATTGGGCGAATCGCTCTGGAACTGAAATCGGAACGCTCACTGACATTTTCCTTATCTGAAAGTCTGATAAACGCCGGAAAAATGACTAAGTCCAAAAAAAAATTGTTTTCAACTTTTTTCAATTTTACCCCCGTGGGATATATATTCTACCCACACACATTTGGAACTCTCCTGGGGTACCTTCACACATATTATTCCCTCATTTAGTGGATATTTTCAAAAAAAAGTGAAATTTTCAAATATCCAAAATATTGGCTGAAAACGACTAAATATCAAGGACTCATTGGGCGAATCGCTCTGGAACTGAAATCGGAACGTTCACTGACATTTCCCCTATCTGAAAGTGTGATAAACGCCGGAAAAATGACTAAGTCCAAAAAAAATTTTTTTAAACTTTATTTCAATATTACCCCCGTGGGATATATATTATACCCACACACATTTGGAACTCTCCTGGGGTACCCTCACACATATTATTCCCTCATTTATTGGATATTTTCACAAAAAAGTGAAATTTTCAAAAATCCAGAAAATTGGCTGAAAACGAGTACATATCAAGGACTCATTGGGCGAATCGCTCTGGAACTGAAATCGGAATGCTCACTGACATTTGCTCTATCTGAAAGTCTGATAAACGCCGGAAAAATGACTAAGTCCAAAAAAATAATTTTTTCAACTTTTTTCAATTTTACCCCCGTGGGATATAGATTCTACCCACACACATTTGGAACTCTCCTGGGGTACCCTCACACATATTATTCCCTCATTTAGTGGATAATTTCACAAAAAAGTGAAATTTTCAAAAATCCAAAATATTGGCTGAAAACGACTAAATATCAAGGACTCTTTGGGCGAATCGCTCTGGAACTGAAATCGAAATGTTCACTGACATTTCCCCTATTTGAAAGTCTGATAAACGCCGGAAAAATGACTAAGTCTAAAATAAAAATTTTTCAACTTTTTTCATTTTTACCCCCGTGGGATATATATTCTACCCACACACATTTGGAACTCTCCTGGGGTACCCTCACACATATTATTCCCTCATTTATTGGATATTTTCACAAAAAAGTGAAATTTTCAAAAATCCAAAATATTGGCTGAAAACAACTAAATATCAAGGACTCATTGGGCGAATCGCTCTGGAACTGAAATCGAAATGTTCACTGACATTTCCCCTATCTGAAATCTGATAAACGCCGGAAAAATGACTAAGTCCAAAAAAAAATTGTTTTCAACTTTTTTCAATATTACCCCCGTGGGATATATATTCTACCCACACACATTTGGAACTCTCCTGCGGTACCCTAACACATATTATTCCCTCATTTAGTGGATATTTTCACAAAAAAGTGAAATTTTCAAAAATCAAAAATATTGGCTGAAAACGACTAAATATCAAGGAATCATTGGGCGAATCGCTTTGGAATTGAAATCGGAATGCTCACTGACATTTCCCCTATTTGAAAGTCTGATAAACGCCGGAAAAATGACTAAGTCCAAAAAAAATTTTTTTTCAACTTTTTTCAATTTTACCATCGTGGGATATATATTCTACCCACACACATTTGGAACTCTCCTGGGGTACCCTCACACATATTATTCCCTCATTTAGTGGATATTTTCACAAAAAAGTGAAATTTTCAAAAATCCAAAATATTGGCTGAAAACGACTAAATATCAAGGACTCATTGGGCGAATTGCTCTGGAACTGAAATGGGAATGCTCACTGACATTTGCCCTATCTGAAAGTCTGATAAATGCCGGAAAAATGACTAAGTCCAAAAAAAAATTGTTTTCAACTTTTTTCAATTTTACCCCCGTGGGATATATATTCTACCCACACACATTTGGAACTCTCCTGGGGTACCTTCACACATATTATTCCCTCATTTAGTGGATATTTTAAAAAAAAAGTGAAATTTTCAAATATCCAAAATATTGGCTGAAAACGACTAAATATCAAGGACTCATTGGGCGAATTGCTCTGGAACTGAAATCGGAACGTTCACTGACATTTCCCCTATCTGAAAGTGTGATAAACGCCGGAAAAATGACTAAGTCCAAAAAAATTTTTTTTAAACTTTATTTCAATATTACCCCCGTGGGATATATATTATACCCACACACATTTGGAACTCTCCTGGGGTACCCTCACACATATTATTCCCTCATTTATTGGATATTTTCACAAAAAAGTGAAATTTTCAAAAATCCAGAAAATTGGCTGAAAACGACTAAATATCAAGGACTCATTGGGCGAATCGCTCTGGAACTGAAATCGGAATGTTCACTGACATTTCCCATATCTGAAATCTGATAAACACCGGAAAAATGACTAAGTCCAAAAAAAAAATTGTCTTCAACTTTTTTCAATTTTACCCCCGTGGGATATATATTCTACCCACACACATTTGGAACTCTCCTGGGGTACCCTCACACATATTATTCCCTCATTTAGTGGATATTTTCACAAAAAAGTGAAATTTTCAAAAATCCAAAATATTGGCTGAAAACGACTAAATATCAAGGACTCATTGGGCGAATCGCTCTGGAACTGAAATCGAAATGTTCACTGACATTTCCCCTATCTGAAATCTGATAAACGCCGGAAAAATGACTAAGTCCAAAAAAAAATTGTTTTCAACTTTTTTCAATATTACCCCCGTGGGATATATATTCTACCCACACACATTTGGAACTCTCCTGCGGTAGTACCCTAACACATATTATTCCCTCATTTAGTGGATATTTTCACAAAAAAGTGAGATTTTCAAAAATCCAAAATATTGGCTGAAAACGACTAAATATCAAGGACTCATTGCGCGAATCGCTCTGGAACTGAAATCGGAATGCTCACTGACATTTTCCCTATCTGAAAGTCTGATAAACGCCGGAAAAATGACTAAGTCCAAAAAAAAATTGTTTTCAACTTTTTTCAATATTACCCCCGTGGGATATATATTCTACCCACACACATTTGGAACTCTCCTGCGGTAGTACCCTAACACATATTATTCCCTCATTTAGTGGATATTTTCACAAAAAAGTGAAATTTTCAAAAATCCAAAATATTGGCTGAAAACGACTAAATGTCAAGGAATCATTGGGAGAATCGCTCTGGAATTGAAATCGGAATGATCACTGACATTTCCCCTATTTGAAAGTCTGATAAACGCCGGAAAAATGACTAAGTCCAAAAAAAAAATGTTTTCAACTTTTTTCAATTTTACCCCTGTGGGATATATATTCTACCCACACACATTTGGAACTCTCCTGGGGTACCCTCACACATATTATTCCTTCATTTAGTGGATATTTTCACAAAAAAGTGAAATTTTCAAAAATCCAAAATATTGGCTGAAAACGATTAAATATCAAGAAATCATTGGGCGAATCGCTCTGGAACTGAAATGGGAACACTCACTGACATTTCCCCTATCTGAAAGTCTGATAAACGCCGGAAAAATGACTAAGTCCAAAAAAAAAATTTTTCAACTTTTTTCAATTTTACCCCCGTGGGATATATATTCTACCCACACACATTTGGAACTCTCCTGGGGTACCCTCACACATATTATTCCCTCATTTAGTGGATATTTTCACAAAAAAGTGAAATTTTCAAAAATCGAAAATATTGGCTGAAAACGACTAAATTTCAAGGACTAATTGGGCGAATCGCTCTGGAACTGAAATCAGAATGTTCACTGACATTTCCCCTATCTGAAAGTCTGATAAACGCCGGAAAAATGACTAAGTCCAAAAAAAAAATTGTTTTCAACTTTTTTCAATTTTACCCCCGTGGGATATAGATTCTACCCACACACATTTGGAACTCTCCTGGGGTACCCTCACACATAATATTCCCTCATTTAGTGGATATTTTCAAAAAAAAGTGAAATTTTCAAATATCCAAAATATTGGCTGAAAACGACTAATTATCAAGGACTCATTGGGCGAATCGCTCTGGAACTGAAATCGTAACATTCACTGACATTTCCCCTATCTGAAAGTGTGATAAACGCCGGAAAAATGACTAAGTCCAAAAAAAAATTGTTTTCAACTTTTTTCAATATTACCCCCGTGGGATATATATTCTACCCACACACATTTGGAACTCTCCTGCGGTAGTACCCTAACACATATTATTCCCTCATTTAGTGGATATTTTCACAAAAAAGTGAAATTTTCAAAAATCCAAAATATTGGCTGAAAACGACTAAATATCAAGGACTCATTGCGCGAATCGCTCTGGAACTGAAATAGGAATGCTCACTGACATTTCCCCTATCTGAAAGTCTGATAAACGCCGGAAAAATGACTAAGTCCAAAAAAAAAAATTTTCAACTTTTTTCAATTTTACCCCCGTGGGATATATATTCTACCCACACACATTTGGAACTCTCCTGGGGTACCCTCACACATATTATTCCCTCATTTAGTGGATATTTTCACAAAAAAGTGAAATTTTCAAAAATTGAAAATATTGGCTGAAAACTACTAAATTTCAAGGACTAATTGGGCGAATCGCTCTGGAACTGAAATCAGAATGTTCACTGACATTTCCCCTATCTGAAATCTGATAAACGCCGGAAAAATGACTAAGTCCAAAAAAAAAATTTTTTTCAACTTTTCTCAATTTTACCCCTGTGGGATATATATTCTACCCACACACATTTGGAACTCTCCTGGGGTACCCTCACACATATTATTCCCTCATTTAGTGCATATTTTCACAAAAAAGTGAAATTTTCAAAAATCCAAAATATTGGCTGAAAACGACTAAATATCAAGGACTCATTGGGCGAATTGCTCTGGAACTGAAATCGGAATGCTCACTGACATTTGCCCTATCTGAAAGTCTGATAAACGCCGGAAAAATGACTACGTCCAAAAAAAAATTGTTTTCAACTTTTTTCAATTTTACCCCCGTGGGATATATATTCTACCCACACACATTTGGAACTCTCCTGGGGTACCTTCACACATATTATTCCCTCATTTAGTGGATATTTTCAAAAAAAAGTGAAATTTTCAAATATCTAAAATATTGGCTGAAAACGACTAAATATCAAGGACTCATTGGGCGAATCGCTCTGGAACTGAAATCGGAATGTTCACTGACATTTCCCATATCTGAAATCTGATAAACGCCGGAAAAATGACCAAGTCCAAAAAAAAAATTGTCTTCAACTTTTTTCAATTTTACCCCCGTGGGATATATATTCTACCCACACACATTTGGAACTCTCCTGGGGTACCCTCACACATATTATTCCCTCATTTAGTGGATATTTTCACAAAAAAGTGAAATTTTCAAAAATCCAAAATATTGGCTGAAAACGACTAAATATCAAGGACTCATGGGGCGAATCGCTCTGGAACTGAAATCGGAACGCTCACTGACATTTCCCCTATTTGAAAGTCTGATAAACGTCGGAAAAAAGACTAAGTCCAAAAAAAAATTGTTTTCAACTTTTTTCAATTTTACCCCCGTGGGATATAGATTCTACCCACACACATTTGGAACTCTCCTGGGGTACCCTCACACATATTATTCCCTCATTTAGTGGATATTTTCAAAAAAAAGTGAAATTTTCAAATATCCAAAATATTGGCTGAAAACGACTAAATATCAAGGACTCATTGGGCGAATCGCTCTGGAACTGAAAACGGAACGTTCACTGACATTTCCCCTATCTGAAAGTGTGATAAACGCCGGAAAAATGACTAAGTCCAAAAAAAAATTGTTTTCAACTTTTTTCAATATTACCCCCGTGGGATATATATTCTACCCACACACATTTGGAACTCTCCTGCGGTACCCTAACACATATTATTCCCTCATTTAGTGGATATTTTCACAAAAAAGTGAAATTTTCAAAAATCAAAAATATTGGCTGAAAACGACTAAATATCAAGGAATCATTGGGCGAATCGCTCTGGAATTGAAATCGGAATGCTCACTGACATTTCCCCTATTTGAAAGTCTGATAAACGCCGGAAAAATGACTAAGTCCAAAAAAAAAATTTTTTTCAACTTTTCTCAATTTTACCCCTGTGGGATATATATTCTACCCACACACATTTGGAACTCTCCTGGGGTACCCTCACACATATTATTCCCTCATTTAGTGCATATTTTCACAAAAAAGTGAAATTTTCAAAATTCCAAAATATTGGCTGAAAACGACTAAATATCAAGGACTCATTGGGCGAATTGCTCTGGAACTGAAATCGGAATGCTCACTGACATTTGCCCTATCTGAAAGTCTGATAAACGCCGGAAAAATGACTAAGTCCAAAAAAAAATTGTTTTCAACTTTTTTCAATTTTACCCCCGTGGGATATATATTCTACCCACACACATTTGGAACTCTCCTGGGGTACCTTCACACATATTATTCCCTCATTTAGTGGATATTTTCAAAAAAAAGTGAAATTTTCAAATATCTAAAATATTGGCTGAAAACGACTAAATATCAAGGACTCATTGGGCGAATCGCTCTGGAACTGAAATCGGAATGTTCACTGACATTTCCCATATCTGAAATCTGATAAACGCCGGAAAAATGACCAAGTCCAAAAAAAAAATTGTCTTCAACTTTTTTCAATTTTACCCCCGTGGGATATATATTCTACCCACACACATTTGGAACTCTCCTGGGGTACCCTCACACATATTATTCCCTCATTTAGTGGATATTTTCACAAAAAAGTGAAATTTTCAAAAATCCAAAATATTGGCTGAAAACGACTAAATATCAAGGACTCATGGGGCGAATCGCTCTGGAACTGAAATCGGAACGCTCACTGACATTTCCCCTATTTGAAAGTCTGATAAACGCCGGAAAAAAGACTAAGTCCAAAAAAAAATTGTTTTCAACTTTTTTCAATTTTACCCCCGTGGGATATAGATTCTACCCACACACATTTGGAACTCTCCTGGGGTACCCTCACACATATTATTCCCTCATTTAGTGGATATTTTCAAAAAAAAGTGAAATTTTCAAATATCCAAAATATTGGCTGAAAACGACTAAATATCAAGGACTCATTGGGCGAATCGCTCTGGAACTGAAAACGGAACGTTCACTGACATTTCCCCTATCTGAAAGTGTGATAAACGCCGGAAAAATGACTAAGTCCAAAAAAAAATTGTTTTCAACTTTTTTCAATATTACCCCCGTGGGATATATATTCTACCCACACACATTTGGAACTCTCCTGCGGTAGTACCCTAACACATATTATTCCCTCATTTAGTGGATATTTTCACAAAAAAGTGAAATTTTCAAAAATCGAAAATATTGGCTGAAAACGACTAAATTTCAAGGACTAATTGGGCGAATCGCTCTGGAACTGAAATCAGAATGTTCACTGACATTTCCCCTATCTGAAATCTGATAAACGCCGGAAAAATGACTAAGTCCAAAAAAAAATTGTTTTCAACTTTTTTCAATTTTACCCCCGTGGGATATATAATTCTACCCACACACATTTGGAACTCTCCTGGGGTACCCTCACACATATTATTCCCTCATTTAGTGGATATTTTCAAAAAAAAGTGAAATTTTCAAATATCCAAAATATTGGCTGAAAACGACTAAATATCAAGGACTCATTGGGCGAATCGCTCTGGAACTGAAATCGGAATGTTCACTGACATTTCCCATATCTGAAATCTGATAAACGCCGGATAAATGACTAAGTCCAAAAAAAAAATTTTTTCAACTTTTTTCAATTTTACCATCGTGGGATATATATTCTACCCACACACATTTGGAACTCTCCTGGGGTACCCTCACACATATTTTTCCTTCATTTAGTGGATATTTTCACAAAAAAGTGAAATTTTCAAAAATCCAAAATATTGGCTGAAAGCGACAAAATATCAAGGACTCATTGGGCGAAGCGCTCTGGAACTGAAATGGGAACACTCACTGACATTTCCCCTATCTGAAAGTCTGATAAACGCCGGAAAAATGACTAAGTCCAAAAAAAAAAATTGTTTTCAACTTTTTTCAATTTTACCCCCGTGGGATATAGATTCTACCCACACACATTTGGAACTCTCCTGGGGTACCCTCACACATAATATTCCCTCATTTAGTGGATATTTTAAAAAAAAAGTGAAATTTTCAAATATCCAAAATATTGGCTGAAAACGACTAATTATCAAGGACTCATTGGGCGAATCGCTCTGGAACTGAAATCGTAACATTCACTGACATTTCCCCTATCTGAAAGTGTGATAAACGCCGGAAAAATGACTAAGTCCAAAAAAAAATTGTTTTCAACTTTTTTCAATATTACCCCCGTGGGATATATATTCTACCCACACACATTTGGAACTCTCCTGCGGTAGTACCCTAACACATATTATTCCCTCATTTAGTGGATATTTTCACAAAAAAGTGAAATTTTCAAAAATCCAAAATATTGGCTGAAAACGACTAAATATCAAGGACTCATTGCGCGAATCGCTCTGGAACTGAAATAGGAATGCTCACTGACATTTCCCCTATCTGAAAGTCTGATAAACGCCGGAAAAATGACTAAGTCCAAAAAAAAAAAATTTCAACTTTTTTCAATTTTACCCCCGTGGGATATATATTCTACCCACACACATTTGGAACTCTCCTGGGGTACCCTCACACATATTATTCCCTCATTTAGTGGATATTTTCACAAAAAAGTGAAATTTTCAAAAATCGAAAATATTGGCTGAAAACGACTAAATTTCAAGGACTAATTGGGCGAATCGCTCTGGAACTGAAATCAGAATGTTCACTGACATTTCCCCTATCTGAAATCTGATAAACGCCGGAAAAATGACTAAGTCCAAAAAAAAATTGTTTTCAACTTTTTTCAATTTTACCCCCGTGGGATATATATTCTACCCACACACATTTGGAACTCTCCTGGGGTACCCTCACACATATTATTCCCTCATTTAGTGGATATTTTCAAAAAAAAGTGAAATTTTCAAATATCCAAAATATTGGCTGAAAACGACTAAATATCAAGGACTCATTGGGCGAATCGCTCTGGAACTGAAATCGGAATGTTCACTGACATTTCCCATATCTGAAATCTGATAAACGCCGGATAAATGACTAAGTCCAAAAAAAAAATTTTTTAAACTTTTTTCAATTTTACCATCGTGGGATATACATTCTACCCACACACATTTGGAACTCTCCTGGGGTACCCTCACACATATTATTCCCTCATTTAGTGGATATTTTCACAAAAAAGTGAAATTTTCCAAAATCCAAAATATTGGCTGAAAACGACTAAATATCAAGGACTCATTGCGCGAATCGCTCTGGAATTGAAATCAGAATGCTCACTGACATTTTCCCTATCTGAAAGTCTGATAAACGCCGGAAAAATGACTAAGTCCAAAAAAAAAATTTTTTCAACTTTTTTCAATTTTACCATCGTGGGATATATATTCTACCCACACACATTTGGAACTCTCCTGGGGTACCCTCACACATATTATTCCCTCATTTAGTGGATATTTTCACAAAAAAGTGAAATTTTCAAAAATCCAAAATATTGGCTGAAAACGACTAAATATCAAGGACTCATGGGGCGAATCGCTCAGAAACTGAAATCGGAACGCTCACTGACATTTCCCGTATTTGAAAGTCTGATAAACGCCGGAAAAAAGACTAAGTCCAAAAAAAAATTTTTTTCAACTTTTTTAATTTTTACCCTCGTGGGATATATATTCTACCCAAACACATTTGGAACTCTCCTGGGGTACCCTCACACATATTATTCCCTCATTTAGTGGATATTTTCACAAAAAAGTGAAATTTTCAAAAATCCAAAATATTGGCTGAAAACGACTAAATATCAAGGACTCATTGGGCGAATCGCTCTGGAACTGAAATCGGAATGTTCACTGACATTTCCCCTATCTGAAATCTGATAAACGCCGGAAAAATGACTAAGTCCAAAAAAAAATTGTTTTCAACTTTTTTCAATTTTACCCCCGTGGGATATAGATTCTACCCACACACATTTGGAACTCTCCTGGGGTACCCTCACACATATTATTCCCTCATTTAGTGGATATTTTCAAAAAAAAGTGAAATTTTCAAATATCCAAAATATTGGCTGAAAACGACTAAATATCAAGGACTCATTGGGCGAATCGCTCTGGAACTGAAATCGGAACGTTCACTGACATTTCCCCTATCTGAAAGTGTGATAAACGCCGGAAAAATGACTAAGTCCAAAAAAAAATTGTTTTCAACTTTTTTCAATATTACCCCCATGGGATATATATTCTACCCACACACATTTGGAACTCTCCTGCGGTAGTACCCTAACACATATTATTCCCTCATTTAGTGGATATTTTCACAAAAAAGTGAGATTTTCAAAAATCCAAAATATTGGCTGAAAACGACTAAATATCAAGGACTCATTGCGCGAATCGCTCTGGAACTGAAATCGGAATGCTCACTGACATTTTCCCTATCTGAAAGTCTGATAAACGCCGGAAAAATGACTAAGTCCAAAAAAAAAAAATTTTCAACTTTTTTCAATTTTACCCCTGTGGGATATATATTCTACCCACACACATTTGGAACTCTCCTGGGGTACCCTCACACATATTATTCCCTCATTTAGTGGATATTTTCACAAAAAAGTGAAATTTTCAAAAATCCAAAATATTGGCTGAAAACGACTAAATATCAAGGACTAATTGGGCGAATCGCTCTGGAACTGAAATCGGAATGTTCACTGACATTTCCCCTATCTGAAATCTGATAAACGCCGGAAAAATGACTAAGTCCAAAAAAAAATTGTTTTCAACTTTTTTCAATTTTACCCCCGTGGGATATATATTCTACCCACACACATTTGGAACTCTCCTGGGGTACCCTAACACATATTATTCCCTCATTTAGTGGATATTTTCACAAAAAAGTGAAATTTTCAAAAATCCAAAATATTGGCTGAAAACGACTAAATGTCAAGGAATCATTGGGAGAATCGCTCTGGAATTGAAATCGGAATGCTCACTGACATTTCCCCTATTTGAAAGTCTGATAAACGCCGGAAAAATGACTAAGTCCAAAAAAAAATTTTTTTCAACTTTTTTCAATTTTACCCCTGTGGGATATATATTCTACCCACACACATTTGGAACTCTCCTGGGGTACCCTCACACATATTATTCCTTCATTTAGTGGATATTTTCACAAAAAAGTGAAATTTTCAAAAATCCAAAATATTGGCTGAAAACGATTAAATATCAAAAAATCATTGGGCGAATCGCTCTGGAACTGAAATGGGAACACTCACTGACATTTCCCCTATCTGAAAGTCTGATAAACGCCGGAAAAATGACTAAGTTCAAAAAAAAAATTTTTCAACTTTTTTCAATTTTACCCCCGTGGGATATATTTTCTACCCACACACATTTGGAACTCTCCTGGGGTACCCTCACACATATTATTCCCTCATTTAGTGGATATTTTCACAAAAAAGTGAAATTTTCAAAAATCGAAAATATTGGCTGAAAACGACTAAATTTCAAGGACTAATTGGGCAAATCGCTCTGGAACTGAAATCGGAATGTTCACTGACATTTCCCCTATCTGAAATCTGATAAACGCCGGAAAAATGACTAAGTCCAAAAAAAAATTGTTTTCAACTTTTTTCAATTTTATCCCCGTGGGATATATATTCTACCCACACACATTTGGAACTCTCCTGGGGTACCCTCACACATATTATTCCCTCATTTAGTGGATATTTTCAAAAAAAAGTGAAATTTTCAAATATCCAAAATATTGGCTGAAAACGACTAAATATCAAGGACTCATTGGGTGAATCGCTCTGGAACTGAAATCGGAATGTTCACTGACATTTCCCATATCTGAAATCTGATAAACGCCGGATAAATGACTAAGTCCAAAAAAAAAATTTTTTCAACTTTTTTCAATTTTACCATCGTGGGATATATATTCTACCCACACACATTTGGAACTCTCCTGGGGTACCCTCACACATATTATTCCCTCATTTAGTGGATATTTTCACAAAAAAGTGAAATTTTCAAAAATCCAAAATATTGGCTGAAAGCGACAAAATATCAAGGACTCATTGGGCGAATCGCTCTGGAACTGAAATGGGAACACTCACTGACATTTCCCCTATCTGAAAGTCTGATAAACGCCGGAAAAATGACTAAGTCCAAAAAAAAAATTTTTCAACTTTTTTCAATTTTACCCCCGTGGGATATATATTCTACCCACACACATTTGGAACTCTCCTGGGGTACCCTCACACATATTATTCCCTCATTTAGTGGATATTTTCACAAAAAAGTGAAATTTTCCAAAATCCAACATATTGGCTGAAAACGACTAAATATCAAGGACTCATTGCGCGAATCGCTCTGGAATTGAAATCGGAATGCTCACTGACATTTTCCCTATCTGAAAGTCTGATAAACGCTGGAAAAATGACTAAGTCCAAAAAAAAAATTTTTTCAACTTTTTTCAATTTTACCATCGTGGGATATATATTCTACCCACACTCATTTGGAACTCTCCTGGGGTACCCTCACACATATTATTCCCTCATTTAGTGGATATTTTCACAAAAAAGTGAAATTTTCAAAAATCCAAAATATTGTCTGAAAACGACTAAATATCAAGGACTCATGGGGCGAATCGCTCTGGAACTGAAATCGGAACGCTCACTGACATTTCCCCTATCTGAAAGTGTGATAAACGCCGGAAAAATGACTAAGTCCAAAAAAAAATTTTTTTCAACTTTTTACAATTTTACCCCTGTGGGATATATATTCTACCCACACACATTTGGAACTCTCCTGGGGTACCCTCACACATATTATTCCCTCATTTAGTGGATATTTTCACAAAAAAGTGAAATTTTCAAAAATCCAAAATATTGGCTGAAAACGACTAAATATCAAGGACTAATTGGGCGAATCGCTCTGGAACTGAAATCGGAATGCTCACTGACATTTTCCCTATCTGAAAGTCTGATAAACGCCGGAAAAATGACTAAGTCCAAAAGAAAAATTTTTTCAACTTTTTTCAATTTTACCATCGTGGGATATATATTCTACCCACACACATTTGGAACTCTCCTGGGGTACCCTCACACATATTATTCCCTCATTTAGTGGATATTTTCACAAAAAAGTGAAATTTTCAAAAATCCAAAATATTGGCTGAAAACGACTAAATATCAAGGACTCATGGGGCGAATCGCTCTGGAACTGAAATCGGAACGTTCACTGACATTTCCCCTATCTGAAAGTGTGATAAACGCAGGAAAAATGACTAAGTCCAAAAAAAAATTGTTTTCAACTTTTTTCAATATTACCCCCGTGGGATATATATTCTACCCACACACATTTGGAACTCTCCTGCGGTAGTACCCTAACACATATTATTCCCTCATTTGGTGGATATTTTCACAAAAAAGTGAAATTTTCCAAAATCCAACATATTGGCTGAAAACGACTAAATATCAAAGACTCATTGCGCGAATCGCTCTGGAATTGAAATCGGAATGCTCACTGACATTTTCCCTATCTGAAAGTCTGATAAACGCTGGAAAAAGGACTAAGTCCAAAAAAAAAATTTTTTCAACTTTTTTCAATTTTACCATCGTGGGATATATATTCTACCCACACTCATTTGGAACTCTCCTGGGGTACCCTCACACATATTATTCCCTCATTTAGTGGATATTTTCACAAAAAAGTGAAATTTTCAAAAATCCAAAATATTGTCTGAAAACGACTAAATATCAAGGACTCATGGGGCGAATCGCTCTGGAACTGAAATCGGAACGCTAACTGACATTTCCCCTATCTGAAAGTGTGATAAACGCCGGAAAAATGACTAAGTCCAAAAAAAAATTTTTTTCAACTTTTTACAATTTTACCCCTGTGGGATATATATTCTACCCACACACATTTGGAACTCTCCTGGGGTACCCTCACACATATTATTCCCTCATTTAGTGGATATTTTCACAAAAAAGTGAAATTTTCAAAAATCCAAAATATTGGCTGAAAACGATTAAATATCAAAAAATCATTGGGCGAATCGCTCTGGAACTGAAATGGGAACACTCACTGACATTTCCCCTATCTGAAAGTCTGATAAACGTCGGAAAAATGACTAAGTTCAAAAAAAAAATTTTTCAACTTTTTTCAATTTTACCCCCGTGGGATATATATTCTACCCACACACATTTGGAACTCTCCTGGGGTACCCTCACACATATTATTCCTTCATTTAGTGGATATTTTCACAAAAAAGTGAAATTTTCAAAAATTCAAAATATTGGCTGAAAGCGACAAAATATCAAGGACTCATTGGGCGAAGTGCTCTGGAACTGAAATGGGAACACTCACTGACATTTCCCCTATCTGAAAGTCTGATAAACGCCGGAAAAATGACTAAGTCCAAAAAAAAAATTGTTTTCAACTTTTTTCAATTTTACCCCCGTGGGATATAGATTCTACCCACACACATTTGGAACTCTCCTGGGGTACCCTCACACATAACTTTCCCTCATTTAGTGGATATTTTCAAAAAAAAGTGAAATTTTCAAATATCCAAAATATTGGCTGAAAACGACTAATTATCAAGGACTCATTCGGCGAATCGCTCTGGAACTGAAATCGTAACATTCACTGACATTTCCCCTATCTGAAAGTGTGATAAACGCCGGAAAAATGACTAAGTCCAAAAAAAAATTGTTTTCAACTTTTTTCAATATTACCCCCGTGGGATATATATTCTACCCACACACATTTGGAACTCTCCTGTGGTAGTACCCTAACACATATTATTCCCTCATTTAGTGGATATTTTCACAAAAAAGTGAAATTTTCAAAAATCCAAAATATTGGCTGAAAACGACTAAATATCAAGGACTCATTGCGCGAATCGCTCTGGAACTGAAATAGGAATGCTCACTGACATTTCCCCTATCTGAAAGTCTGATAAACGCCGGAAAAATGACTAAGTCCAAAAAAAAAAAATTTCAACTTTTTTCAATTTTACCCCCGTGGGATATATATTCTACCCACACACATTTGGAACTCTCCTGGGGTACCCTCACACATATTATTCCCTCATTTAGTGGATATTTTCACAAAAAAGTGAAATTTTCAAAAATCCAAAATATTGGCTGAAAACGACTAAATATCAAGGACTCATTGGGCGAATCGCTCTGGAACTGAAATCGGAATGTTCACTGACATTTCCCATATCTGAAATCTGATAAACGCCGGATAAATGACTAAGTCCAAAAAAAAAATTTTTTAAACTTTTTTCAATTTTACCATCGTGGGATATATATTCTACCCACACACATTTGGAACTCTCCTGGGGTACCCTCACACATATTATTCCCTCATTTAGTGGATATTTTCACAAAAAAGTGAAATTTTCCAAAATCCAAAATATTGGCTGAAAACGACTAAATATCAAGGACTCATTGCGCGAATCGCTCTGGAATTGAAATCGGAATGCTCACTGACATTTTCCCTATCTGAAAGTCTGATAAACGCCGGAAAAATGACTAAGTCCAAAAAAAAAATTGTTTTCAACTTTTTTCAATTTTACCCCCGTGGGATATAGATTCTACCCACACACATTTGGAACTCTCCTGGGGTACCCTCACACATAATATTCCCTCATTTAGTGGATATTTTCAAAAAAAAGTGAAATTTTCAAATATCCAAAATATTGGCTGAAAACGACTAATTATCAAGGACTCATTGGGCGAATCGCTCTGGAACTGAAATCGTAACATTCACTGACATTTCCCCTATCTGAAAGTGTGATAAACGCCGGAAAAATGACTAAGTCCAAAAAAAAATTGTTTTCAACTTTTTTCAATATTACCCCCGTGGGATATATATTCTACCCACACACATTTGGAACTCTCCTGCGGTAGTACCCTAACACATATTATTCCCTCATTTAGTGGATATTTTCACAAAAAAGTGAAATTTTCAAAAATCCAAAATATTGGCTGAAAACGACTAAATATCAAGGACTCATTGCGCGAATCGCTCTGGAACTGAAATAGGAATGCTCACTGACATTTCCCCTATCTGAAAGTCTGATAAACGCCGGAAAAATGACTAAGTCCAAAAAAAAAAAATTTCAACTTTTTTCAATTTTACCCCCGTGGGATATATATTCTACCCACACACATTTGGAACTCTCCTGGGGTACCCTCACACATATTATTCCCTCATTTAGTGGATATTTTCACAAAAAAGTGAAATTTTCAAAAATCCAAAATATTGGCTGAAAACGACTAAATATCAAGGACTCATTGGGCGAATCGCTCTGGAACTGAAATCGGAATGTTCACTGACATTTCCCATATCTGAAATCTGATAAACGCCGGATAAATGACTAAGTCCAAAAAAAAAATTTTTTAAACTTTTTTCAATTTTACCATCGTGGGATATATATTCTACCCACACACATTTGGAACTCTCCTGGGGTACCCTCACACATATTATTCCCTCATTTAGTGGATATTTTCACAAAAAAGTGAAATTTTCCAAAATCCAAAATATTGGCTGAAAACGACTAAATATCAAGGACTCATTGCGCGAATCGCTCTGGAATTGAAATCGGAATGCTCACTGACATTTTCCCTATCTGAAAGTCTGATAAACGCCGGAAAAATGACTAAGTCCAAAAAAAAATTGTTTTCAACTTTTTTCAATTTTACCCCCGTGGGATATATATTCTACCCACACACATTTGGAACTCTCCTGGGGTACCCTAACACATATTATTCCCTCATTTAGTGGATATTTTCACAAAAAAGTGAAATTTTCAAAAATCCAAAATATTGGCTGAAAACGACTAAATGTCAAGGAATCATTGGGAGAATCGCTCTGGAATTGAAATCGGAATGCTCACTGACATTTCCCCTATTTGAAAGTCTGATAAACGCCGGAAAAATGACTAAGTCCAAAAAAAAATTTTTTTCAACTTTTTTCAATTTTACCCCTGTGGGATATATATTCTACCCACACACATTTGGAACTCTCCTGGGGTACCCTCACACATATTATTCCTTCATTTAGTGGATATTTTCACAAAAAAGTGAAATTTTCAAAAATCCAAAATATTGGCTGAAAACGATTAAATATCAAAAAATCATTGGGCGAATCGCTCTGGAACTGAAATGGGAACACTCACTGACATTTCCCCTATCTGAAAGTCTGATAAACGCCGGAAAAATGACTAAGTTCAAAAAAAAAATTTTTCAACTTTTTTCAATTTTACCCCCGTGGGATATATTTTCTACCCACACACATTTGGAACTCTCCTGGGGTACCCTCACACATATTATTCCCTCATTTAGTGGATATTTTCACAAAAAAGTGAAATTTTCAAAAATCGAAAATATTGGCTGAAAACGACTAAATTTCAAGGACTAATTGGGCAAATCGCTCTGGAACTGAAATCGGAATGTTCACTGACATTTCCCCTATCTGAAATCTGATAAACGCCGGAAAAATGACTAAGTCCAAAAAAAAATTGTTTTCAACTTTTTTCAATTTTACCCCCGTGGGATATATATTCTACCCACACACATTTGGAACTCTCCTGGGGTACCCTCACACATATTATTCCCTCATTTAGTGGATATTTTCAAAAAAAAGTGAAATTTTCAAATATCCAAAATATTGGCTGAAAACGACTAAATATCAAGGACTGATTGGGCGAATCGCTCTGGAACTGAAATCGGAATGTTCACTGACATTTCCCATATCTGAAATCTGATAAACGCCGGATAAATGACTAAGTCCAAAAAAAAAATTTTTTCAACTTTTTTCAATTTTACCATCGTGGGATATATATTCTACCCACACACATTTGGAACTCTCCTGGGGGTACCCTCACACATATTATTCCCTCATTTAGTGGATATTTTCACAAAAAAGTGAAATTTTCAAAAATCCAAAATATTGGCTGAAAGCGACAAAATATCAAGGACTCATTGGGCGAATCGCTCTGGAACTGAAATGGGAACACTCACTGACATTTCCCCTATCTGAAAGTCTGATAAACGCCGGAAAAATGACTAAGTCCAAAAAAAAATTGTTTTCAACTTTTTTCAATATTACCCCCGTGGGATATATATTCTACCCACACACATTTGGAACTCTCCTGCGGTAGTACCCTAACACATATTATTCCCTCATTTGGTGGATATTTTCACAAAAAAGTGAAATTTTCCAAAATCCAACATATTGGCTGAAAACGACTAAATATCAAGGACTCATTGCGCGAATCGCTCTGGAATTGAAATCGGAATGCTCACTGACATTTTCCCTATCTGAAAGTCTGATAAACGCTGGAAAAATGACTAAGTCCAAAAAAAAAATTTTTTCAACTTTTTTCAATTTTACCATCGTGGGATATATATTCTACCCACACTCATTTGGAACTCTCCTGGGGTACCCTCACACATATTATTCCCTCATTTAGTGGATATTTTCACAAAAAAGTGAAATTTTCAAAAATCCAAAATATTGGCTGAAAACGACTAAATATCAAGGACTCATGGGGCGAATCGCTCTGGAACTGAAATCGGAATGCTCACTGACATTTCCCCTATCTGAAAGTGTGATAAACGCCGGAAAAATGACTAAGTCCAAAAAAAATTTTTTTTCAACTTTTTTCAATTTTACCCCTGTGGGATATATATTCTACCCACACACATTTGGAACTCTCCTGGGGTACCCTCACACAAATTATTCCCTCATTTAGTGGATATTTTCACAAAAAAGTGAAATTTTCAAAAATCCAAAATATTACCTGAAAACGATTAAATATCAAAAAATCATTGGGCGAATCGCTCTGGAACTGAAATGGGAACACTCACTGACATTTCCCCTATCTGAAAGTCTGATAAACGCCGGAAAAATGACTAAGTCCAAAAAAAAATTGTTTTCAACTTTTTTCAATTTTACCCCCGTGGGATATATATTCTACCCACACACATTTGGAACTCTCCTGGGGTACCCTCACACATATTATTCCCTCATTTAGTGGATATTTTCAAAAAAAAGTGAAATTTTCAAATATCCAAAATATTGGCTGAAAACGACTAAATATCAAGGACTCATTGGGCGAATCGCTCTGGAACTGAAATCGGAATGTTCACTGACATTTCCCATATCTGAAATCTGATAAACGCCGGATAAATGACTAAGTCCAAAAAAAAATTTTTTTCAACTTTTTTCAATTTTACCATCGTGGGATATATATTCTACCCACACACATTTGGAACTCTCCTGGGGTACCCTCACACATATTATTCCCTCATTTAGTGGATATTTTCACAAAAAAGTGAAATTTTCAAAAATCCAAAATATTGGCTGAAAGCGACAAAATATCAAGGACTCATTGGGCGAATCGCTCTGGAACTGAAATAGGAACACTCACTGACATTTCCCCTATCTGAAAGTCTGATAAACGCCGGAAAAATGACTAAGTCCAAAAAAAAAATTTTTTCAACTTTTTTCAATTTTACCATCGTGGGATATATATTCTACCCACACACATTTGGAACTCTCCTGGGGTACCCGCACACATATTATTCCCTCATTTAGTGGATATTTTCACAAAAAAGTGAAATTTTCAAAAATCCAAAATATTGGCTGAAAACGACTAAATATCAAGGACTCATGGGGCGAATCGCTCTGGAACTGAAATCGGAACGTTCACTGACATTTCCCCTATCTGAAAATGTGATAAACGCCGGAAAAATGACTAAGTCCAAAAAAAAATTGTTTTCAACTTTTTTCAATATTACCCCCGTGGGATATATATTCTACCCACACACATTTGGAACTCTCCTGCGGTAGTACCCTAACACATATTATTCCCTCATTTGGTGGATATTTTCACAAAAAAGTGAAATTTTCCAAAATCCAACATATTGGCTGAAAACGACTAAATATCAAGGACTCATTGCGCGAATCGCTCTGGAATTGAAATCGGAATGCTCACTGACATTTTCCCTATCTGAAAGTCTGATAAACGCCGGAAAAATGACTAAGTCCAAAAAAAAAATTTTTTCAACTTTTTTCAATTTTACCATCGTGGGATATATATTCTACCCACACTCATTTGGAACTCTCCTGGGGTACCCTCACACATATTATTCCCTCATTTAGTGGATATTTTCACAAAAAAGTGAAATTTTCAAAAATCCAAAATATTGGCTGAAAACGACTAAATATCAAGGACTCATGGGGCGAATCGCTCTGGAACTGAAATCGGAATGCTCACTGACATTTCCCGTATTTGAAAGTCTGATAAACGCCGGAAAAAAGACTTAAGTCCAAAAAAAAATTTTTTTCAACTTTTTTAATTTTTACCCTCGTGGGATATATATTCTACCCAAACACATTTGGAACTCTCCTGGGGTACCCTCACACATATTATTCCCTCATTTAGTGGATATTTTCACAAAAAAGTGAAATTTTCAAAAATCCAAAATATTGGCTGAAAACGACTAAATATCAAGGACTCATTGGGCGAATCGCTCTGGAACTGAAATCGGAATGTTCACTGACATTTCCCCTATCTGAAATCTGATAAACGCCGGAAAAATGACTAAGTCCAAAAAAAAATTGTTTTCAACTTTTTTCAATTTTACCCCCGTGGGATATAGATTCTACCCACACACATTTGGAACTCTCCTGGGGTACCCTCACACATATTATTCCCTCATTTAGTGGATATTTTCAAAAAAAAGTGAAATTTTCAAATATCCAAAATATTGGCTGAAAACGACTAAATATCAAGGACTCATTGGGCGAATCGCTCTGGAACTGAAATCGGAACGTTCACTGACATTTCCCCTATCTGAAAGTGTGATAAACACCGGAAAAATGACTAAGTCCAAAAAAAAATTGTTTTCAACTTTTTTCAATATTACCCCCGTGGGATATATATTCTACCCACACACATTTGGAACTCTCCTGCGGTAGTACCCTAACACATATTATTCCCTCATTTAGTGGATATTTTCACAAAAAAGTGAAATTTTCAAAAATCCAAAATATTGGCTGAAAACGACTAAATATCAAGGACTCATTGCGCGAATCGCTCTGGAACTGAAATCGGAATGCTCACTGACATTTTCCCTATCTGAAAGTCTGATAAACGCCGGAAAAATGACTAAGTCCAAAAAAAAAATTATTTCAACTTTTTTCAATTTTACCATTGTGGAATATATATTCTACCCACACACATTTGGAACTCTCCTGGGGTACCCTCACACATATTATTCCCTCATTTAGTGGATATTTTCACAAAAAAGTGAAATTTTCAAAAATCCAAAATATTGGCTGAAAGCGACAAAATATCAAGGACTAATTGGGCGAATCGCTCTGGAACTGAAATCGGAATGTTCACTGACATTTCCCCTATCTGAAATCTGATAAACGCCGGAAAAATGACTAAGAACAAAAAAAAATTGTTTTCAACTTTTTTCAATTTTACCCCCGTGGGATATAGATTCTACCCACACACATTTGGAACTCTCCTGGGGTACCCTCACAAATAATATTCCCTCATTTAGTGGATATTTTCAAAAAAAAGTGAAATTTTCAAATATCCAAAATATTGGCTGAAAACGACTAAATTTCAAGGACTAATTGGGCAAATCGCTCTGGAACTGAAATCGGAATGCTCACTGACATTTTCCCTATCTGAAAGTCTGATAAATGCCGGAAAAATGACTAAGTCCAAAAAAAAAATTTTTTCAACTTTTTTCAATTTTACCATCGTGGGATATATATTCTACCCACACACATTTGGAACTCTCCTGGGGTACCCTCACACATATTATTCCTTCATTTAGTGGATATTTTCACAAAAAAGTGAAATTTTCAAAAATCCAAAATATTGGCTGAAAGCGACAAAATATCAAGGACTCATTGGGCGAATCGCTCTGGAACTGAAATGGGAACACTCACTGACATTTCCCCTATCTGAAAGTCTGATAAACGCCGGAAAAATGACTAAGTCCAAAAAAAAAATTTTTCAACTTTTTTCAATTTTACCCCCGTGGGATATATATTCTACCCACACACATTTGGAACTCTCCTGGGGTACCCTCACACATATTATTCCCTCATTTAGTGGATATTTTCACAAAAAAGTGAAATTTTCAAAAATCCAAAATATTGGCTGAAAACGACTAAATATCAAGGACTAATTGGGCGAATCGCTCTGGAACTGAAATCGGAATGCTCACTGACATTTTCCCTATCTGAAAGTCTGATAAACGCCGGAAAAATGACTAAGTCCAAAAAAAAAATTTTTTCAACTTTTTTCAATTTTACCATCATGGGATATAGATTCTACCCACACACATTTGGAACTCTCCTGGGGTACCCTCACACATAATATTCCCTCATTTAGTGGATATTTTCAAAAAAAAGTGAAATTTTCAAATATCCAAAATATTGGCTGAAAACGACTAATTATCAAGGACTCATTGGGCGAATCGCTCTGGAACTGAAATCGTAACATTCACTGACATTTCCCCTATCTGAAAGTGTGATAAACGCCGGAAAAATGACTAAGTCCAAAAAAAAATTGTTTTCAACTTTTTTCAATTTTACCCCCGTGGGATATATATTCTACCCACACACATTTGGAACTCTCCTGGGGTACCCTCACACATATTATTCCCTCATTTAGTGGATATTTTCACAAAAAAGTGAAATTTTCAAAAATCCAAAATATTGGCTGAAAACGACTAAATATCAAGGACTCATGGGGCGAATCGCTCTGGAACTGAAATCGGAACGCTAACTGACATTTCCCCTATTTGAAAGTCTGATAAACGCCGGAAAAAAGACTAAGTCCAAAAAAAAATTGTTTTCAACTTTTTTCAATTTTACCCCCGTGGGATATAGATTCTACCCACACACATTTGGAACTCTCCTGGGGTACCCTCACACATATTATTCCCTCATTTAGTGGATATTTTCAAAAAAAAGTGAAATTTTCAAATATCCAAAATATTGGCTGAAAACGACTAAATATCAAGGACTCATTGGGCGAATCGCTCTGGAACTGAAAACGGAACGTTCACTGACATTTCCCCTATCTGAAAGTGTGATAAACGCCGGAAAAATGACTAAGTCCAAAAAAAAATTGTTTTCAACTTTTTTCAATATTACCCCCGTGGGATATATATTCTACCCACACACATTTGGAACTCTCCTGCGGTAGTACCCTAACACATATTATTCCCTCATTTAGTGGATATTTTCACAAAAAAGTGAAATTTTCAAAAATCCAAAATATTGGCTGAAAACGACTAAATATCAAGGACTCATTGCGCGAATCGCTCTGGAACTGAAATAGGAATGCTCACTGACATTTCCCTTATCTGAAAGTCTGATAAACGCCGGAAAAATGACTAAGTCCAAAAAAAAAAATTTTCAACTTTTTTCAATTTTACCCCCGTGGGATATATATTCTACCCACACATATTTGGAACTCTCCTGGGGTACCCTCACACATATTATTCCCTCATTTAGTGGATATTTTCACAAAAAAGTGAAATTTTCAAAAATCCAAAATATTGGCTGAAAACGACTAAATATCAAGGACTCATTGGGCGAATCGCTCTGGAACTGAAAACGGAACGTTCACTGACATTTCCCCTATCTGAAAGTGTGATAAACGCCGGAAAAATGACTAAGTCCAAAAAAAAATTGTTTTCAACTTTTTTCAATATTACCCCCGTGGGATATATATTCTACCCACACACATTTGGAACTCTCCTGCGGTAGTACCCTAACACATATTATTCCCTCATTTAGTGGATATTTTCACAAAAAAGTGAAATTTTCAAAAATCCAAAATATTGGCTGAAAACGACTAAATATCAAGGACTCATTGCGCGAATCGCTCTGGAACTGAAATAGGAATGCTCACTGACATTTCCCTTATCTGAAAGTCTGATAAACGCCGGAAAAATGACTAAGTCCAAAAAAAAAAATTTTCAACTTTTTTCAATTTTACCCCCGTGGGATATATATTCTACCCACACATATTTGGAACTCTCCTGGGGTACCCTCACACATATTATTCCCTCATTTAGTGGATATTTTCACAAAAAAGTGAAATTTTCAAAAATCCAAAATATTGGCTGAAAACGACTAAATATCAAGGACTAATTGGGCGAATCGCTCTGGAACTGAAATCGGAATGTTCACTGACATTTCCCCTATCTGAAATCTGATAAACGCCGGAAAAATGACTAAGTCCAAAAAAAAATTGTTTTCAACTTTTTTCAATTTTACCCCCGTGGGATATATATTCTACCCACACACATTTGGAACTCTCCTGCGGTACCCTAACACATATTATTCCCTCATTTAGTGGATATTTTCACAAAAAAGTGAAATTTTCAAAAATCCAAAATATTGGCTGAAAACGACTAAATGTCAAGGAATCATTGGGAGAATCGCTCTGGAATTGAAATCGGAATGCTCACTGACATTTCCCCTATTTGAAAGTCTGATAAACGCCGGAAAAATGACTAAGTCAAAAAAAAAAATTTTTTCAACTTTTTTCAATTTTACCCCTGTGGGATATATATTCTACCCACACACATTTGGAACTCTCCTGGGGTACCCTCACACATATTATTCCTTCATTTAGTGGATATTTTCACAAAAAAGTGAAATTTTCAAAAATCCAAAATATTGGCTGAAAACGATTAAATATCAAAAAATCATTGGGCGAATCGCTCTGGAACTGAAATGGGAACACTCACTGACATTTCCCCTATCTGAAAGTCTGATAAACGCCGGAAAAATGACTAAGTCCAAAAAAAAAAATTTTTCAACTTTTTTCAATTTTACCCCCGTGGGATATATATTCTACCCACACACATTTGGAACTCTCCTGGGGTACCCTCACACATATTATTCCCTCATTTAGTGGATATTTTCACAAAAAAGTGAAATTTTCAAAAATCGAAAATATTGGCTGAAAACGACTAAATTTCAAGGACTCATTGGGCGAATCGCTCTGGAACTGAAATGGGAACACTCACTGACATTTCCCCTATCTGAAAGTCTGATAAACGCCGGAAAAATGACTAAGTCCAAAAAAAAAATTTTTCAACTTTTTTCAATTTTACCCCCGTGGGATATATATTCTACCCACACACATTTGGAACTCTCCTGGGGTACCCTCACACATATTATTCCCTCATTTAGTGGATATTTTCACAAAAAAGTGAAATTTTCAAAAATCCAAAATATTGGCTGAAAACGACTAAATATCAAGGACTAATTGGGCGAATCGCTCTGGAACTGAAATCGGAATTTTCACTGACATTTCCCCTATCTGAAATCTGATAAACGCCGGAAAAATGACTAAGTCCAAAAAAAAAATTGTTTTCAACTTTTTTCAATTTTACCCCCGTGGGATATAGATTCTACCCAAACACATTTGGAACTCTCCTGGGGTACCCTCACACATATTATTCCCTCATTTAGTGGATATTTTAAAAAAAAAGTGAAATTTTCAAATATCCAAAATATTGGCTGAAAACGACTAAATATCAAGGACTCATTGGGCGAATCGTTCTGGAACTGAAATCGGAATGCTCACTGACATTTCCCCTAATTGAAATTCTGATAAACGCCGAAAAATGACTAAGTCCAAAAAAAATTTTTTTCAACTTTTTTTCAATATTACCCCCGTGGGATATATATTCTACCCACACACATTTGGAACTCTCCTGGTGTACCCTCACACATATTATTCCCTCATTTAGTGGATATTTTCACAAAAAAGTGAAATTTTCAAAAATCCAAAATATTGGCTGAAAACGACAAAATATCAAGGACTCATTGCGCGAATCGCTCTGGAACTGAAATCGGAATGCTCACTGACATTTTCCCTATCTGAAAGTCTGATAAACGCCGGAAAAATGACTAAGTCCAAAAAAAAATTGTTTTCAACTTTTTTCAATATTACCCCCGTGGGATATATATTCTACCCACACACATTTGGAACTCTCCTGGGGTACCCTCACACATATTATTCCCTCATTTAGTGGATATTTTCACAAAAAAGTGAAATTTTCAAAAATCCAAAATATTGGCTGAAAACGACTAAATATCAAGGACTAATTGGGCGAATCGCTCTGGAACTGAAATCGGAATGTTCACTGACATTTCCCCTATCTGAAATCTGATAAACGCCGGAAAAATGACTAAGTCCAAAAAAAAATTGTTTTCAACTTTTTTCAATTTTACCCCGTTTGATATAGATTCTACCCACACACATTTGGAACTCTCCTGGGGTACCCTCACACATATTATTCCCTCATTTAGTGGATATTTTCAAAAAAAAGTGAAATTTTCAAATATCCAAAATATTGGCTGAAAACGACTAAATATCAAGGACTCATTGGGCGAATCGCTCTGGAACTGAAATCGGAACGTTCACTGACATTTCCCCTATCTGAAAGTGTGATAAACGCCGGAAAAATGGCTAAGTCCAAAAAAAAATTGTTTTCAACTTTTTTCAATATTACCCCCGTGGGATATATATTCTACCCACACACATTTGGAACTCTCCTGCGGTAGTACCCTAACACATATTATTCCCTCATTTAGTGGATATTTTCACAAAAAAGTGAAATTTTCAAAAATCCAAAATATTGGCTGAAAACGACTAAATATCAAGGACTAATTGGGCGAATCGCTCTGGAACTGAAATCGGAATGTTCACTGACATTTCCCCTATCTGAAATCTGATAAACGCCGGAAAAATGACTAAGTCCAAAAAAAAATTGTTTTCAACTTTTTTCAATTTTACCCCCGTGGGATATAGATTCTACCCACACACATTTGGAACTCTCCTGGGGTACCCTCACACATAATATTCCCTCATTTAGTGGATATTTTCAAAAAAAAGTGAAATTTTCAAATATCCAAAATATTGGCTGAAAACGACTAATTATCAAGGACTCATTGGGCGAATCGCTCTGGAACTGAAATCGTAACATTCACTGACATTTCCCCTATCTGAAAGTGTGATAAACGCCGGAAAAATGACTAAGTCCAAAAAAAAATTGTTTTCAACTTTTTTCAATTTTACCCCCGTGGGATATATATTCTACCCACACACATTTGGAACTCTCCTGCGGTACCCTAACACATATTATTCCCTCATTTAGTGGATATTTTCACAAAAAAGTGAAATTTTCAAAAATCCAAAATATTGGCTGAAAACGATTAAATATCAAAAAATCATTGGGCGAATCGCTCTGGAACTGAAATGGGAACACTCACTGACATTTCCCCTATCTGAAAGTCTGATAAACGCCGGAAAAATGACTAAGTCCAAAAAAAAAATTTTTCAACTTTTTTCAATTTTACCCCCGTGGGATATATATTCTACCCACACACATTTGGAACTCTCCTGGGGTACCCTCACACATATAATTCCCTCATTTAGTGGATATTTTCACAAAAAAGTGAAATTTTCAAAAATCCAAAATATTGGCTGAAAACGACTAAATATCAAGGACTAATTGGGCGAATCGCTCTGGAACTGAAATCGGAATGTTCACTGACATTTCCCCTATCTGAAATCTGATAAACGCCGGAAAAATGACTAAGTCCAAAAAAAAAATTGTTTTCAACTTTTTTCAATTTTACCCCCGTGGGATATAGATTCTACCCACACACATTTGGAACTCTCCTGGGGTACCCTCACACATATTATTCCCTCATTTAGTGGATATTTTCAAAAAAAAGTGAAATTTTCAAATATCCAAAATATTGGCTGAAAACGACTAAATATCAAGGACTCATTGGGCGAATCGCTCTGGAACTGAAATCGGAATGTTCACTGACATTTCCCCTATCTGAAATCTGATAAACGCCGGAAAAATGACTAAGTCCAAAAAAAAATTGTTTTCAACTTTTTTCAATTTTACCCCCGTGGGATATATATTCTACCCACACACATTTGGAACTCTCCTGCGGTACCCTAACACATATTATTCCCTCATTTAGTGGATATTTTCACAAAAAAGTGAAATTTTCAAAAATCCAAAATATTGGCTGAAAACGATTAAATATCAAAAAATCATTGGGCGAATCGCTCTGGAACTGAAATGGGAACACTCACTGACATTTCCCCTATCTGAAAGTCTGATAAACGCCGGAAAAATGACTAAGTCCAAAAAAAAAATTTTTCAACTTTTTTCAATTTTACCCCCGTGGGATATATATTCTACCCACACACATTTGGAACTCTCCTGGGGTACCCTCACACATATAATTCCCTCATTTAGTGGATATTTTCACAAAAAAGTGAAATTTTCAAAAATCCAAAATATTGGCTGAAAACGACTAAATATCAAGGACTAATTGGGCGAATCGCTCTGGAACTGAAATCGGAATGTTCACTGACATTTCCCCTATCTGAAATCTGATAAACGCCGGAAAAATGACTAAGTCCAAAAAAAAAATTGTTTTCAACTTTTTTCAATTTTACCCCCGTGGGATATAGATTCTACCTAAACACATTTGGAACTCTCCTGGGGTACCCTCACACATATTATTCCCTCATTTAGTGGATATTTTCAAAAAAAAGTGAAATTTTCAAATATCCAAAATATTGGCTGAAAACGACTAAATATCAAGGACTCATTGGGCGAATCGCTCTGGAACTGAAATCGGAACGTTCACTGACATTTCCCCTATCTGAAAGTGTGATAAACGCCGGAAAAATGAGTAAGTCCAAAAAAAAATTGTTTTCAACTTTTTTCAATATTACCCCCGTGGGATATATATTCTACCCACGCACATTCGGAACTCTCCTGCGGTACCCTAACACATATTATTCCCTCATTTAGTGGCTATTTTCACAAAAAAGTGAAATTTTCAAAAATCCAAAATATTGGCTGAAAACGACTAAATATCAAGGACTCATTGGGCGAATCGCTCTGGAACTGAAATCGGAATGCTCACTGACATTTCCCCTATTTGAAAGTCTGATAAACGCCGGAAAAAAGACTAAGTCCAAAAAAAAATTTTTTTAAACTTTTTTAAATTTTACCCCTGTGGGATATATATTCTACCCACACACATTTGGAACTCTCCTGGGGTACCCTCACACATATTATTCCTTCATTTAGTGGATATTTTCACAAAAAAGTGAAATTTTCAAAAATCCAAAATATTGGCTGAAAACGATTAAATATCAAGGACTCATTGGGCGAATCGCTCTGGAACTGAAATGCGAACACTCACTGACATTTCCCCTATTTGAAAGTCTGATAAACGCCGGAAAAAAGACTAAGTCCAATAAAAAATTTTTTCACCTTTTTTCAATTTTACCCCCGTGGGATATATATTCTACCCACACACATTTGGAACTCTCCTGGGGTACCCTCACACATATTATTCCCTCATTTAGTGGATATATTCACAAAAAAGTGAAATTTTCAAAAATCCAAAATATTGGCTGAAAACGACTAAATTTCAAGGACTAAATTGGGCGAATCGCTCTGGAACTGAAATCGGAATGTTCACTGACATTTCCCCTATCTGAAATCTGATAAACGCCGGAAAAATGACTAAGTCCAAAAAAAAATTGTCTTCAACTTTTTTCAATTTTACCCCCGTGGGATATATATTCTACCCACACACATTTGGAACTCTCCTGGGGTACCCTCACACATATTATTCCCTCATTTAGTGTATATTTTCACAAAAAAGTGAAATTTTCAAAAATCCAAAATATTGGCTGAAAACGACTAAATATCAAGGACTCATTGGGCGAATCGCTCTGGAACTGAAATCGGAATGCTCACTGACATTTCCCCTATTTGAAAGTCTGATAAACGCCGGAAAAATGACTATGTCCAAAAAAAATTTATTTCAACTTTTTTTCAATATTACCCCCGTGGGATATATATTCTACCCACACACATTTGGAACTCTCCTGGGGTACCCTCACACATATTATTCCCTGATTTAGTGGATATTTTTACAAAAAAGTGAAATTTTCAAAAATCCAAAATATTGGCTGAAAACGACTAAATATCAAGGACTCATTGGGCGAATCGCTCTGGAACTGAAATCGGAATGCTCACTGACATTTCCCCTATCTGAAAGTCTGATAAACGCCGGAAAAATGACTAAGTCCAAAAAAAAATTGTTTTCAACTTTTTTCAATTTTACCCCCGTGGGATATTTATTCTACCCACACACATTTGGAACTCTCCTGGGTACCCTCACACATATTATTCCCTCATTTAGTGGATATTTTCACAAAAAAGTGAAATTTTCAAAAATCCAGAAAATTGGCTGAAAATGACTAAATATCAAGGACTCATTGCGCGCATGGCTCTGGAACTGAAATCGTAACGCTCACTGACATTTTCCCTATCTGAAAGTCTGATAAATGCCGGAAAAATGACTAAGTCCAAAAAAAAAATTTTTTCAACTTTTTTCAATTTTACCATCGTGGGATATATATTCTACCCACACACATTTGGAACTCTCCTGGGGTACCCTCACACATATTATTCCCTCATTTAGTGGATATTTTCACAAAAAAGTGAAATTTTCAAAAATCCAAAATATTGGCTGAAAACGACTAAATATCAAGGACTCATTGGGCGAATCGCTCTGGAACTGAAATCGGAATGCTCACTGACATTTCCCCTATTTGAAAGTCTGATAAACGCCGGAAAAATGACTAAGTCCAAAAAAAACTTTTTTTCAACTTTTTTCAGTTTTACCCCCGTGGGATATAGATTATACCCACACACATTTGGAACTCTCCTGGGGTACCCTCACACATATTATTCCCTCATTTAGTGGATATTTTCACAAAAAAGTGAAATTTTCAAAAATCCAAAATATTGGCTGAAAACGACTAAATATCAAGGACTCATTGCGCGCATGGCTCTGGAACTGAAATCGTAACGCTCACTGACATTTTCCCTATCTGAAAGTCTGATAAATGCCGGAAAAATGACTAAGTCCAAAAAAAAAATTTTTTCAACTTTTTTCAATTTTACCATCGTGGGATATATATTCTACCCACACACATTTGGAACTCTCCTGGGGTACCCTCACACATATTATTCCCTCATTTAGTGGATATTTTCACAAAAAAGTGAAATTTTCAAAAATCCAAAATATTGGCTGAAAACGACTAAATATCAAGGACTCATTGGGCGAATCGCTCTGGAACTGAAATCGGAATGCTCACTGACATTTCCCCTATTTGAAAGTCTGATAAACGCCGGAAAAATGACTAAGTCCAAAAAAAAATTTTTTTCAACTTTTTTCAGTTTTACCCCCGTGGGATATAGATTATACCCACACACATTTGGAACTCTCCTGGGGTACCCTCACACATATTATTCCCTCATTTAGTGGATATTTTCACAAAAAAGTGAAATTTTCAAAAATCCAAAATATTGGCTGAAAACGACTAAATATCAAGGACTCATTGGTCGAATCGCTCTGGAACTGAAATCGGAATGCTCACTGACATTTCCCCTATTTGAAAGTCTGATAAACGCCGGAAAAATGACTAAGTCCAAAAAAAAATTGTTTTCAACTTTTTTCAATTTTACCCCCGTTGGATATATATTCTACCCACACACATTTGGAACTCTCCTGGGTACCCTCACACATATTATTCCCTCATTTAGTGGATATTTTCACAAAAAAGTGAAATTTTCAAAAATCCAAAATATTGGCTGAAAACGACTAAATATCAAGGACTCATTGGGCGAATCGCTCTGGAACTGAAATCGGAATGCTCACTGACATTTGCCCTATCTGAAAGTCTGATAAACGCCGGAAAAATGACTAAGTCCAAAAAAAAATTGTTTTCAACTTTTTTCAATATTACCCCCGTGGGATATATATTCTACCCACACACATTTGGAACTCTCCTGCGGTAGTACCCTAACACATATTATTCCCTCATTTAGTGGATATTTTCACAAAAAAGTGAAATTTTCAAAAATCCAAAATATTGGCTGAAAACGACTAAATATCAAGGACTCATTGCGCGAATCGCTCTGGAACTGAAATAGGAATGCTCACTGACATTTCCCCTATCTGAAAGTCTGATAAACGCCGGAAAAAAGACTAAGTCCAATAAAAAATTTTTTCACCTTTTTTCAATTTTACCCCCGTGGGATATATATTCTACCCACACACATTTGGAACTCTCCTGGGGTACCCTCACACATATTATTCCCTCATTTAGTGTATATTTTCACAAAAAAGTGAAATTTTCAAAAATCCAAAATATTGGCTGAAAACGACTAAATATCAAGGACTCATTGGGCGAATCGCTCTGGAACTGAAATCGGAATGCTCACTGACATTTCCCCTATTTGAAAGTCTGATAAACGCCGGAAAAATGACTATGTCCAAAAAAAATTTATTTCAACTTTTTTTCAATATTACCCCCGTGGGATATATATTCTACCCACACACATTTGGAACTCTCCTGGGGTACCCTCACACATATTATTCCCTGATTTAGTGGATATTTTTACAAAAAAGTGAAATTTTCAAAAATCCAAAATATTGGCTGAAAACGACTAAATATCAAGGACTCATTGCGCGCATGGCTCTGGAACTGAAATCGTAACGCTCACTGACATTTTCCCTATCTGAAAGTCTGATAAATGCCGGAAAAATGACTAAGTCCAAAAAAAAAATTTTTTCAACTTTTTTCAATTTTACCATCGTGGGATATATATTCTACCCACACACATTTGGAACTCTCCTGGGGTACCCTCACACATATTATTCCCTCATTTAGTGGATATTTTCACAAAAAAGTGAAATTTTCAAAAATCCAAAATATTGGCTGAAAACGACTAAATATCAAGGACTCATTGGGCGAATCGCTCTGGAACTGAAATCGGAATGCTCACTGACATTTCCCCTATTTGAAAGTCTGATAAACGCCGGAAAAATGACTAAGTCCAAAAAAAAATTTTTTTCAACTTTTTTCAGTTTTACCCCCGTGGGATATAGATTATACCCACACACATTTGGAACTCTCCTGGGGTACCCTCACACATATTATTCCCTCATTTAGTGGATATTTTCACAAAAAAGTGAAATTTTCAAAAATCCAAAATATTGGCTGAAAACGACTAAATATCAAGGACTCATTGGTCGAATCGCTCTGGAACTGAAATCGGAATGCTCACTGACATTTCCCCTATTTGAAAGTCTGATAAACGCCGGAAAAATGACTAAGTCCAAAAAAAAATTGTTTTCAACTTTTTTCAATTTTACCCCCGTTGGATATATATTCTACCCACACACATTTGGAACTCTCCTGGGTACCCTCACACATATTATTCCCTCATTTAGTGGATATTTTCACAAAAAAGTGAAATTTTCAAAAATCCAAAATATTGGCTGAAAACGACTAAATATCAAGGACTCATTGCGCGAATCGCTCTGGAACTGAAATAGGAATGCTCACTGACATTTCCCCTATCTGAAAGTCTGATAAACGCCGGAAAAATGACTAAGTCCAAAAAAAAAATTTTTCAACTTTTTTCAATTTTACCCCCGTGGGATATATATTCTACCCACACACATTTGGAACTCTCCTGGGGTACCCTCACACATATTATTCCCTCATTTAGTGGATATTTTCACAAAAAAGTGAAATTTTCAAAAATCCAAAATATTGGCTGAAAACGACTAAATATCAAGGACTCATTGGGCGAATCGCTCTGGAACTGAAATCGGAATGCTCACTGACATTTGCCCTATCTGAAAGTCTGATAAACGCCGGAAAAATGACTAAGTCCAAAAAAAAATTGTTTTCAACTTTTTTCAATTTTACCCCCGTGGGATATATATTCTACCCACACACATTTGGAACTCTCCTGCGGTACCCTAACACATATTATTCCCTCATTTAGTGGATATTTTCACAAAAAAGTGACATTTTCAAAAATCCAAAATATTGGCTGAAAACGACAAAATGTCAAGGAATCATTGGGAGAATCGCTCTGGAATTGAAATCGGAATGCTCACTGACATTTCCCCTATTTGAAAGTCTGATAAACGCCGGAAAAATGACTAAGTCCAAAAAAAAATTTTTTTCAACTTTTTTCAATTTTACCCCCGTGGGATATATATTCTACTCACACACATTTGGAACTCTCCTGGGTACCCTCACACATATTATTCCCTCATTTAGTGGATATTTTCACAAAAAAGTGAAATTTTCAAAAATCCAAAATATTGGCTGAAAACGATTAAATATCAAAAAATCATTGTGCGAATCGCTCTGGAACTGAAATGGGAACACTCACTGACATTTCCCCTATCTGAAAGTCTGATAAACGCCGGAAAAATGACTAAGTCCAAAAAAAAAATTTTTCAACTTTTTTCAATTTTACCCCCGTGGGATATATATTCTACCCACACACATTTGGAACTCTCCTGGGGTACCCTCACACATATTATTCCCTCATTTAGTGGATATTTTCACAAAAAAGTGAAATTTTCAAAAATCCAAAATATTGGCTGAAAACGACTAAATATCAAGGACTAATTGGGCGAATCGCTCGGGAACTGAAATCGGAATGTTCACTGACATTTCCCCTATCTGAAATCTGAAAAACGCCGGAAAAATGACTAAGTCCAAAAAAAAATTGTTTTAAACTTTTTTCAATTTTACCCCCGTGGGATATATATTCTACCCACACATATTTGGAACTCTCCTGCGGTACCCTAACACATATTATTCCCTCATTTAGTGGATATTTTCACAAAAAAGTGAAATTTTCAAAAATCCAAAATATTGGCTGAAAACGACTAAATGTCAAGGAATCATTGGGAGAATCGCTCTGGAATTGAAATCGGAATGCTCACTGACATTTCCCCTATTTGAAAGTCTGATAAACGCCGGAAAAATGACTAAGTCCAAAAAAAAAATTTTTTCAACTTTTTTCAGTTTTACCCCCGTGGGATATAGATTATACCCACACACATTTGGAACTCTCCTGGGGTACCCTCACACATATTATTCCCTCATTTAGTGGATATTTTCACAAAAAAGTGAAATTTTCAAAAATCCAAAATATTGGCTGAAAACGACTAAATATCAAGGACTCATTGGGCGAATCGCTCTGGAACTGAAATCGGAATGCTCACTGACATTTGCCCTATCTGAAAGTCTGATAAACGCCGGAAAAATGACTAAGTCCAAAAAAAAATTGTTTTCAACTTTTTTCAATTTTACCCCCGTGGGATATATATTCTACCCACACACATTTGGAACTCTCCTGCGGTACCCTAACACATATTATTCCCTCATTTAGTGGATATTTTCACAAAAAAGTGACATTTTCAAAAATCCAAAATATTGGCTGAAAACGACTAAATGTCAAGGAATCATTGGGAGAATCGCTCTGGAATTGAAATCGGAATGCTCACTGACATTTCCCCTATTTGAAAGTCTGATAAACGCCGGAAAAATGACTAAGTCCAAAAAAAAATTTTTTTCAACTTTTTTCAATTTTACCCCCGTGGGATATATATTCTACTCACACACATTTGGAACTCTCCTGGGTACCCTCACATATATTATTCCCTCATTTAGTGGATATTTTCACAAAAAAGTGAAATTTTCAAAAATCCAAAATATTGGCTGAAAACTACTAAATTTCAAAAAATCATTGGGCGAATCGCTCTGGAACTGAAATCGGAATGTTCACTGACATTTCCCCTATCTGAAATCTGATAAACGCCGGAAAAATGACTAAGTCCAAAAAAAAATTGTTTTCAACTTTTTTCAATTTTACCCCCGTGGGATATATATTCTACCCACACACATTTGGAACTCTCCTGGGGTACCCTCACACATATTATTCCCTCATTTAGTGGATATTTTCAAAAAAAAGTGAAATTTTCAAATATCCAAAATATTGGCTGAAAACGACTAAATATCAAGGACTCATTGGGCGAATCGCTCTGGAACTGAAATCGGAACGTTCACTGACATTTCCCCTATCTGAAAGTGTGATAAACGCCGGAAAAATGAGTAAGTCCAAAAAAAAATTGTTTTCAACTTTTTTCAATATTACCCCCGTGGGATATATATTCTACCCACGCACATTCGGAACTCTCCTGCGGTACCCTAACACATATTATTCCCTCATTTAGTGGCTATTTTCACAAAAAAGTGAAATTTTCAAAAATCCAAAATATTGGCTGAAAACGACTAAATATCAAGGACTAATTGGGCGAATCGCTCGGGAACTGAAATCGGAATGTTCACTGACATTTCCCCTATCTGAAATCTGAAAAACGCCGGAAAAATGACTAAGTCCAAAAAAAAATTGTTTTAAACTTTTTTCAATTTTACCCCCGTGGGATATATATTCTACCCACACATATTTGGAACTCTCCTGCGGTACCCTAACACATATTATTCCCTCATTTAGTGGATATTTTCACAAAAAAGTGAAATTTTCAAAAATCCAAAATATTGGCTGAAAACGACTAAATGTCAAGGAATCATTGGGAGAATCGCTCTGGAATTGAAATCGGAATGCTCACTGACATTTCCCCTATTTGAAAGTCTGATAAACGCCGGAAAAATGACTAAGTCCAAAAAAAAAATTTTTTCAACTTTTTTCAGTTTTACCCCCGTGGGATATAGATTATACCCACACACATTTGGAACTCTCCTGGGGTACCCTCACACATATTATTCCCTCATTTAGTGGATATTTTCACAAAAAAGTGAAATTTTCAAAAATCCAAAATATTGGCTGAAAACGACTAAATATCAAGGACTCATTGGGCGAATCGCTCTGGAACTGAAATCGGAATGTTCACTGACATTTTCCCTATCTGAAAGTCTGATAAACGCCGGAAAAATGACTAAGTCCAAAAAAAAATTGTTTTCAACTTTTTTCAATTTTACCCCCGTGGGATATATATTCTACCCACACACATTTGGAACTCTCCTGCGGTACCCTAACACATATTATTCCCTCATTTAGTGGATATTTTCACAAAAAAGTGACATTTTCAAAAATCCAAAATATTGGCTGAAAACGACTAAATGTCAAGGAATCATTGGGAGAATCGCTCTGGAATTGAAATCGGAATGCTCACTGACATTTCCCCTATTTGAAAGTCTGATAAACGCCGGAAAAATGACTAAGTCCAAAAAAAAATTTTTTTCAACTTTTTTCAATTTTACCCCCGTGGGATATATATTCTACTCACACACATTTGGAACTCTCCTGGGTACCCTCACATATATTATTCCCTCATTTAGTGGATATTTTCACAAAAAAGTGAAATTTTCAAAAATCCAAAATATTGGCTGAAAACTACTAAATTTCAAAAAATCATTGGGCGAATCGCTCTGGAACTGAAATCGGAATGTTCACTGACATTTCCCCTATCTGAAATCTGATAAACGCCGGAAAAATGACTAAGTCCAAAAAAAAATTGTTTTCAACTTTTTTCAATTTTACCCCCGTGGGATATATATTCTACCCACACACATTTGGAACTCTCCTGGGGTACCCTCACACATATTATTCCCTCATTTAGTGGATATTTTCAAAAAAAAGTGAAATTTTCAAATATCCAAAATATTGGCTGAAAACGACTAAATATCAAGGACTCATTGGGCGAATCGCTCTGGAACTGAAATCGGAACGTTCACTGACATTTCCCCTATCTGAAAGTGTGATAAACGCCGGAAAAATGAGTAAGTCCAAAAAAAAATTGTTTTCAACTTTTTTCAATATTACCCCCGTGGGATATATATTCTACCCACGCACATTCGGAACTCTCCTGCGGTACCCTAACACATATTATTCCCTCATTTAGTGGCTATTTTCACAAAAAAGTGAAATTTTCAAAAATCCAAAATATTGGCTGAAAACGACTAAATATCAAGGACTCATTGGGCGAATCGCTCTGGAACTGAAATCGGAATGCTCACTGACATTTCCCCTATTTGAAAGTCTGATTAACGCCGGAAAAATGACTAGGTCCAAAAAAAAATTGTTTTCAACTTTTTTCAATATTACCCCCATGGGATATATATTCTACCCACACACATTTGGAACTCTCCTGCGGTACCCTAACACATATTATTCCCTCATTTAGTGGATATTTTCACAAAAAAGTGAAATTTTCAAAAATCCAAAATATTGGCTGAAAACTACTAAATATCAAGGACTAATTGGGCGAATCGCTCTGGAACTGAAATCGGAATGTTCACTGACATTTCCACTATCTGAAATCTGATAAACGCCGGAAAAATGACTAAGTCCAAAAAAAAATTGTTTTCAACTTTTTTCAATTTTACCCCCGTTTGATATAGATTCTACCCACACACATTTGGAACTCTCCTGGGGTACCCTCACACATATTATTCCCTCATTTAGTGGATATTTTAAAAAAAAAGTGAAATTTTCAAATATCCAAAATATTGGCTGAAAACGACTAATTATCAAGGACTCATTGGGCGAATGGCTGTGGAACTGAAATCGGAACGTTCACTGACATTTCCCCTATCTGAAAGTGTGATAAATGCCGGAAATATGACTAAGTCCAAAAAAAAATTGTTTTCAACTTTTTTCAATATTACCCCCGTGGGATATATATTCTACCCACGCACATTCGGAACTCTCCTGCGGTACCCTAACACATATTATTCCCTCATTTAGTGGATATTTTCACAAAAAAGTGAAATTTTCAAAAATCCTCAATATTGGCTGAAAAAGACTAAGTATCAAGGACTCATTGGGCGAAGAGCTCTGGAATTGAAATCGGAATGTTCACTGACATTTTCCCTATTTGAAAGTCTGATAAACGCCGGAAAAAAGACTAAGTCCAAAAAAAATTTTTTTTAAACTTTTTTAAATTTTACCCCTGTGGGATATATATTCTACCCACACACATTTGGAACTCTCCTGGGGTACACTCACACATATTATTCCTTCATTTAGTGGATATTTTCACAAAAAAGTGAAATTTTCAAAAATCCAAAATATTGGCTGAAAACGATTAAATATCAAGGACTCATTGGGCGAATCGCTCTGGAACTGAAATGCGAACACTCACTGACATTTCCCCTATCTGAAAGTCTGATAAACGCCGGAAAAATGACTAACTCCAAAAAAAAATTGTCTTCAACTTTTTTCAATTTTACCCCCGTGGGATATATATTCTACCCACACACATTTGGAACTCTCCTGGGGTACCCTCACACATATTATTCCCTCATTTAGTGGATATTTTCACAAAAAAGTGAAATTTTCAAAAATCCAAAATATTGGCTGAAAACGACTAAATACCAAGGACTCATTGGGCGAATCGCTCTGGAACTGAAATCGGAATGCTCACTGACATTTCCCCTATTTGAAAGTCTGATAAACGCCGGAAAAATGACTAAGTCCAAAAAAAAATTGTTTTCAACTTTTTTCAATTTTACCCCCGTGGGATATTTATTCTACCCACACACATTTGGAACTCTCCTGGGTACCCTCACACATATTATTCCCTCATTTAGTGGATATTTTCACAAAAAAGTGAAATTTTCAAAAATCCAAAATATTGGCTGAAAACGATTAAATATCAAAAAATCATTGGGCGAATCGCTCTGGAACTGAAATGGGAACACTCACTGACATTTCCCCTATCTGAAAGTCTGATAAACGCCGGAAAAATGACTAAGTCCAAAAAAAAAATTTTTCAACTTTTTTCAATTTTACCCCCGTGGGATATATATTCTACCCACACACATTTGGAACTCACCTGGGGTACCCTCACACATATTATTCCCTCATTTAGTGGATATTTTCACAAAAAAGTGAAATTTTCAAAAATCGAAAATATTGGCTGAAAACGACTAAATTTCAAGGACTAATTGGGTAAATCGCTCTGGAACTGAAATCGGAATGTTCACTGACATTTCCCCTATCTGAAATCTGATAAACGCCGGAAAAATGACTAAGTCCAAAAAAAAATTGTTTTCAACTTTTTTCAATTTTACCCCCGTGGGATATATATTCTACCCACACACATTTGGAACTCTCCTGCGGTACCCTAACACATATTATTCCCTCATTTAGTGGATATTTTCACAAAAAAGTGAAATTTTCAAAAATCCAAAATATTGGCTGAAAACTACTAAATATCAAGGACTAATTGGGCGAATCGCTCTGGAACTGAAATCGGAATGTTCACTGACATTTCCACTATCTGAAATCTGATAAACGCCGGAAAAATGACTAAGTCCAAAAAAAAATTGTTTTCAACTTTTTTCAATTTTACCCCCGTTTGATATAGATTCTACCCACACACATTTGGAACTCTCCTGGGGTACCCTCACACATATTATTCCCTCATTTAGTGGATATTTTCAAAAAAAAGTGAAATTTTCAAATATCCAAAATATTGGCTGAAAACGACTAAATATCAAGGACTCATTGGGCGAATGGCTCTGGAACTGAAATCGGAACGTTCACTGACATTTCCCCTATCTGAAAGTGTGATAAATGCCGGAAATATGACTAAGTCCAAAAAAAAATTGTTTTCAACTTTTTTCAATATTACCCCCGTGGGATATATATTCTACCCACACACATTTGGAACTCTCCTGGGGTACCCTAACACATATTATTCCCTCATTTAGTGGCTATTTTCACAAGAAAGTGAAATTTTCAAAAATCCAAAATATTGGCTGAAAACGACTAAATATCAAGGACTGATTGGGCGAATCGCTCTGGAACTGAAATCGGAATGCTCACTGACATTTCCCCTATTTGAAAGTCTGATAAACGCCGAAAAATGACTAAGTCCAAAAAAAATTTTTTTCAACTTTTTTTCAATATTACCCCCGTGGGATATATATTCTACCCACACACATTTGGAACTCTCCTGGGGTACCCTCACACATATTATTCCCTCATTTAGTGGATATTTTCACAAAAAAGTGAAATTTTCAAAAATCCAAAATATTGGCTGAAAACGACTAAATATCAAGGACTCATTGCGCGAATCGCTCTGGAACTGAAATCGGAATGCTCACTGACATTTTCCCTATCTGAAAGTCTGATTAACGCCGGAAAAATGACTAAGTCCAAAAAAAAATTGTTTTCAACTTTTTTCAATATTACCCCCGTGGGATATATATTCTACCCACACACATTTGGAACTCTCCTGCGGTACCCTAACACATATTATTCCCTCATTTAGTGGATATTTTCACAAAAAAGTGAAATTTTCAAAAATCCAAAATATTGGCTGAAAACTACTAAATATCAAGGACTAATTGGGCGAATCGCTCTGGAACTGAAATCGGAATGTTCACTGACATTTCCACTATCTGAAATCTGATAAACACCGGAAAAATGACTAAGTCCAAAAAAAAATTGTTTTCAACTTTTTTCAATTTTACCCCCGTTTGATATAGATTCTACCCACACACATTTGGAACTCTCCTGGGGTACCCTCACACATATTATTCCCTCATTTAGTGGATATTTTCAAAAAAAAGTGAAATTTTCAAATATCCAAAATATTGGCTGAAAACGACTAAATATCAAGGACTCATTGGGCGAATGCCTCTGGAACTGAAATCGGAACGTTCACTGACATTTCCCCTATCTGAAAGTGTGATAAATGCCGGAAAAATGACTAAGTCCAAAAAAAAATTGTTTTCAACTTTTTTCAATATTACCCCCGTGGGATATATATTCTACCCACGCACATTCGGAACTCTCCTGCGGTACCCTAACACATATTATTCCCTCATTTAGTGGATATTTTCACAAAAAAGTGAAATTTTCAAAAATCCAAAATATTGGCTGAAAACTACTAAATATCAAGGATTCATTGGGCGAAGAGCTCTGGAATTGAAATCGGAATGTTCACTGACATTTTCCCTATTTGAAAGTCTGATAAACGCCGGAAAAAAGACTAAGTCCAAAAAAAATTTTTTTTAAACTTTTTTAAATTTTACCCCTGTGGGATATATATTCTACCCACACACATTTGGAACTCTCCTGGGGTACCCTCACACATATTATTCCTTCATTTAGTGGATATTTTCACAAAAAAGTGAAATTTTCAAAAATCCAAAATATTGGCTGAAAACGACTAAATATCAAGGACTCATTGGGCGAATCGCTCTGGAACTGAAATCGGAATGCTCACTGACATTTCCCCTATTTGAAAGTCTGATAAACGCCGGAAAAATGACTAAGTCCAAAAAAAAATTGTTTTCAACTTTTTTCAATTTTACCCCCGTGGGATATTTATTCTACCCACACACATTTGGAACTCTCCTGGGTACCCTCACACATATTATTCCCTCATTTAGTGGATATTTTCACAAAAAAGTGAAATTTTCAAAAATCCAAAATATTGGCTGAAAACGATTAAATATCAAAAAATCATTGGGCGAATCGCTCTGGAACTGAAATGGGAACACTCACTGACATTTCCCCTATCTGAAAGTCTGATAAACGCCGGAAAAATGACTGAGTCCAAAAAAAAAATTTTTCAACTTTTTTCAATTTTACCCACGTGGGATATATATTCTACCCACACACATTTGGAACTCTCCTGGGGTACCCTCACACATATTATTCCCTCATTTAGTGGATATTTTCACAAAAAAGTGAAATTTTCAAAAATCGAAAATATTGGCTGAAAACGACTAAATTTCAAGGACTAATTGGGTAAATCGCTCTGGAACTGAAATCGGAATGTTCACTGACATTTCCCCTATCTGAAATCTGATAAACGCCGGAAAAATGACTAAGTCCAAAAAAAAATTGTTTTCAACTTTTTTCAATTTTACCCCCGTGGGATATATATTCTACCCACACACATTTGGAACTCTCCTGGGGTACCCTAACACATATTATTCCCTCATTTAGTGGCTATTTTCACAAAAAAGTGAAATTTTCAAAAATCCAAAATATTGGCTGAAAACGACTAAATATCAAGGACTGATTGGGCGAATCGCTCTGGAACTGAAATCGGAATGCTCACTGACATTTCCCCTATTTGAAAGTCTGATAAACGCCGAAAAATGACTAAGTCCAAAAAAAATTTTTTTCAACTTTTTTTCAATATTACCCCCGTGGGATATATATTCTACCCACACACATTTGGAACTCTCCTGGGGTACCCTCACACATATTATTCCCTCATTTAGTGGATATTTTCACAAAAAAGTGAAATTTTCAAAAATCCAAAATATTGGCTGAAAACGACTAAATATCAAGGACTCATTGCGCGAATCGCTCTGGAACTGAAATCGGAATGCTCACTGACATTTTCCCTATCTGAAAGTCTGATTAACGCCGGAAAAATGACTAAGTCCAAAAAAAAATTGTTTTCAACTTTTTTCAATATTACCCCCGTGGGATATATATTCTACCCACACACATTTGGAACTCTCCTGCGGTACCCTAACACATATTATTCCCTCATTTAGTGGATATTTTCACAAAAAAGTGAAATTTTCAAAAATCCAAAATATTGGCTGAAAACTACTAAATATCAAGGACTAATTGGGCGAATCGCTCTGGAACTGAAATCGGAATGTTCACTGACATTTCCACTATCTGAAATCTGATAAACACCGGAAAAATGACTAAGTCCAAAAAAAAATTGTTTTCAACTTTTTTCAATTTTACCCCCGTTTGATATAGATTCTACCCACACACATTTGGAACTCTCCTGGGGTACCCTCACACATATTATTCCCTCATTTAGTGGATATTTTCAAAAAAAAGTGAAATTTTCAAATATCCAAAATATTGGCTGAAAACGACTAAATATCAAGGACTCATTGGGCGAATGGCTCTGGAACTGAAATCGGAACGTTCACTGACATTTCCCCTATCTGAAAGTGTGATAAATGCCGGAAAAATGACTAAGTCCAAAAAAAAATTGTTTTCAACTTTTTTCAATATTACCCCCGTGGGATATATATTCTACCCACGCACATTCGGAACTCTCCTGCGGTACCCTAACACATATTATTCCCTCATTTAGTGGATATTTTCACAAAAAAGTGAAATTTTCAAAAATCCAAAATATTGGCTGAAAACTACTAAATATCAAGGATTCATTGGGCGAAGAGCTCTGGAATTGAAATCGGAATGTTCACTGACATTTTCCCTATTTGAAAGTCTGATAAACGCCGGAAAAAAGACTAAGTCCAAAAAAAATTTTTTTTAAACTTTTTTAAATTTTACCCCTGTGGGATATATATTCTACCCACACACATTTGGAACTCTCCTGGGGTACCCTCACACATATTATTCCTTCATTTAGTGGATATTTTCACAAAAAAGTGAAATTTTCAAAAATCCAAAATATTGGCTGAAAACGATTAAATATCAAGGACTCATTGGGCGAATCGCTCTGGAACTGAAATGCGAACACTCACTGACATTTCCCCTATCTGAAAGTCTGATAAACGCCGGAAAAATGACTAAGTCCAAAAAAAAATTGTTTTCAACTTTTTTCAATTTTACCCCCGTGGGATATATATTCTACCCACACACATTTGGAACTCTCCTGGGGTACCCTCACACATATTATTCCCTCATTTAGTGGATATTTTCACAAAAAAGTGAAATTTTCAAAAATCCAAAATATTGGCTGAAAACGACTAAATATCAAGGACTCATTGGGCGAATCGCTCTGGAACTGAAATTGGAATGCTCACTGACATTTCCCCTATCTGAAAGTCTGATAAACGCCGGAAAAATGACTAAGTCCAAAAAAAAATTGTTTTCAACTTTTTTCAATTTTACCCCCGTGGGATATTTATTCTACCCACACACATTTGGAACTCTCCTGGGTACCCTCACACATATTATTCCCTCATTTAGTGGATATTTTCACAAAAAAGTGAAATTTTCAAAAATCCAGAAAATTGGCTGAAAATGACTAAATATCAAGGACTCATTGCGCGCATGGCTCTGGAACTGAAATCGTAACGCTCACTGACATTTTCCCTATCTGAAAGTCTGATAAATGCCGGAAAAATGACTAAGTCCAAAAAAAAAATTTTTTCAACTTTTTTCAATTTTACCATCGTGGGATATATATTCTACCCACACACATTTGGAACTCTCCTGGGGTACCCTCACACATATTATTCCCTCATTTAGTGGATATTTTCACAAAAAAGTGAAATTTTCAAAAATCCAAAATATTGGCTGAAAACGACTACATATCAAGGACTTATTGGGCGAATCGCTCTGGAACTGAAATCGGAATGCTCACTGACATTTCCCCTATTTGAAAGTCTGATAAACGCCGGAAAAATGACTAAGTCCAAAAAAAAATTGTTTTCAACTTTTTTCAATTTTACCCCCGTGGGATATATATTCTACCCACACCCATTTGGAACTCTCCTGGGTACCCTCACACATATTATTCCCTCATTTAGTGGATATTTTCACAAAAAAGTGAAATTTTCAAAAATCCAAAATATTGGCTGAAAACGACTAAATATCAAGGACTCATTGGGCGAATCGCTCTGGAACTGAAATCGGAACGCTCACTGACATTTCCCCTATTTGAAAGTCTGATAAACGCCGGAAAAATGACTAAGTCCAAAAAAAAATTGTTTTCAACTTTTTTCAATTTTACCCCCGTGGGATATATATTCTACCCACACCCATTTAGAACTCTCCTGGGTACCCTCACACATATTATTCCCTCATTTAGTGGATATTTTCACAAAAAAGTGAAATTTTCAAAAATCCAGAAAATTGGCTGAAAATGACTAAATATCAAGGACTCATTGCTCGAATCGCTCTGGAACTGAAATCGTAATGCTCACTGACATTTTCCCTATCTGAAAGTCTGATAAACGCCGGAAAAATGACTAAGTCCAAAAAAAAATTTTTTTCAACTTTTTTCAGTTTTACCCCCGTGGGATATAGATTATACCCACACACATTTGGAACTCTCCTGGGGTACCCTCACACATATTATTCCCTCATTTAGTGGATATTTTCACAAAAAAGTGAAATTTTCAAAAATCCAAAATATTGGCTGAAAACGACTAAATATCAAGGACTCATTGGGCGAATCGCTCTGGAACTGAAATCGGAACGCTCACTGACATTTCCCCTATTTGAAAGTCTGATAAACGCCGGAAAAATGACTAAGTCCAAAAAAAAATTGTTTTCAACTTTTTTCAATTTTACCCCCGTGGGATATATATTCTACCCACACCCATTTAGAACTCTCCTGGGTACCCTCACACATATTATTCCCTCATTTAGTGGATATTTTCACAAAAAAGTGAAATTTTCAAAAATCCAGAAAATTGGCTGAAAATGACTAAATATCAAGGACTCATTGCTCGAATCGCTCTGGAACTGAAATCGTAATGCTCACTGACATTTTCCCTATCTGAAAGTCTGATAAACGCCGGAAAAATGACTAAGTCCAAAAAAAAATTTTTTTCAACTTTTTTCAATTTTACCATCGTGGGATATATATTCTACCCACACACATTTGGAACTCTCCTGGGGTACCCTCACACATATTATTCCCTCATTTAGTGGATATTTTCACAAAAAAGTGAAATTTTCAAAAATCCAGAATATTGGCTGAAAACGACTAAATATCAAGGACTCATTGGGCGAATCGCTCTGGAACTGAAATGGGAACACTCACTGACATTTCCCCTATCTCTAAGTCTGATAAACCCCGGAAAAATGACTAAGTCCAAAAAAAAAATTTTTCAACTTTTTTCAATTTTACCCCCGTGGGATATATATTCTACCCACACACATTTGGAACTCTCCTGGGGTACCCTCACACATATTATTCCCTCATTTAGTGGATATTTTCACAAAAAAGTGAAATTTTCAAAAATCCAAAATATTGGCTGAAAAAGACTAAATATCAAGGACTCATTGGGCGAATCGCTCTGGAACTGAAATCGGAACGCTCACTGACATTTCCCCTATTTGAAAGTCTGATAAACTCCGGAAAAAAGACTAAGTCCAAAAAAAAAATGTTTTCAACTTTTTTAAATTTTACCCCCGTGGGATATATATTCTACCCACACACATTTGGAACTCTCCTGGGTACCCTCTCACATATTATTCCCTCATTTAGTGGATATTTTCACAAAAAAGTGAAATTTTCAAAAATCCAGAAAATTGGCTGAAAATGACTAAATATCAAGGACTCATTGCGCGAATTGCTCTGGAACTGAATTCGTAACGCTCACTGACAATTTCCCTATCTGAAAGTCTGATAAACGCCGGAAAAATGACTAAGTCCAAAAAAAAAATTTTTTCAATTTTACCATCGTGGGATATATATTCTACCCACACACATTTGGAACTCTCCTGGGGTACCCTCACACATATTATTCCCTCATTTAGTGGATATTTTCACAAAAAAGTGAAATTTTCAAAAATCCAAAATATTGGCTGAAAACGACTAAATATCAAGGACTCATTGGGCGAATCGCTCTGGAACTGAAATCGGAATGCTCACTGACATTTGCCCTATCTGAAAGTCTGATAAACGCCGGAAAAATGACTAAATCCCAAAAAAAATTTTTTTCAGTTTTACCCCCGTGGGATATAGATTCTACCCACACACATTTGGAACTCTCCTGGGGTACCCTCACACATATTATTCCCTCATTTAGTGGATATTTTCACAAAAAAGTGAAATTTTCAAAAATCCAAAATATTGGCTGAAAATGACTAAATATCAAGGACTCATTGGGCGAATCGCTCTGGAACTGAAATCGGAATGCTCACTGACATTTCCCCTATTTGAAAGTCTGATAAACGCCGGAAAAATGACTAAGTCCAAAAAAAAATTGTTTTCAACTTTTTTCAATTTTACCCCCGTGGGATATATATTCTACCCACACACATTTGGAACTCTCCTGCGGTACCCTCACACATATTATTCCCTCATTTAGTGGATATTTTCACAAAAAAGTGAAATTTTCAAAAATCCAAAATATTGGCTGAAAATGACTAAATATCAAGGACTCATTGCTCGAATCGCTCTGGAACTGAAATCGTAACGCTCACTGACATTTTCCCTATCTGAAAGTCTGATAAACGCCGGAAAAATGACTAAGTCCAAAAAAAAATTGTTTTCAACTTTTTTCAATTTTACCCCCGTGGGATATATATTCTACCCACACACATTTGGAACTCTCCTGGGTACCCTCACACATATTATTCCCTCATTTAGTGGATATTTTCACAAAAAAGTGAAATTTTCAAAAATCAAGAAAATTGGCTGAAAATGAATAAATATCAAGGACTCATTGCGCGAATCGCTCTGGAACTGAAATTGTAACGCTCACTGACATTTTCCCTATCTGAAAGATTGATAAACGCCGGAAAAATGACTAAGTCCAAAAAAAAATTTTTTTCAACTTTTTTCAATTTTAAAATCGTGGGATATATATTTTACCCACACACATTTGGAACTCTCCTGGGGTAGCCTCACACATATTATTCCCTCATTTAGTGGATATTTTCACAAAAAAGTGAAATTTTCAAAAATCCAAAATATTGGCTCAAAATGACTAAATATCAAGGACTCATTGGGCGAAGCGCTCTGGAACTGAAATCGGAATGCTCACTGACATTTCCCCTATCTGAAAGTCTGATAAACGCCGGTAAAATGACTAAGTCCAAAAAAATTTTTTTTAAACTTTTTTCAATATTACCCCCGTGGGATATATATTCTACCCACACACATTTGGAAGTCTCCTGGGGTACCCTCACACATATTATTCCCTCATTTAGTGGATATTTTCACAAAAAAGTGAAATTTTCAAAAATCCAAAATATTGGCTGAAAACGACTAAATATCAAGGACTCATTGGGCGAATCGCTCTGGAACTGAAATGGGAACACTCACTGACATTTCCCCTATCTCTAAGTCTGATAAACGCCGGAAAAATGACTAAGTCCAAAAAAAAAATTTTTCAACTTTTTTCAATTTTACCCCCGTGGGATATATATTCTACCCACACACATTTGGAAGTCTCCTGGGGTACCCTCACACATATTATTCCCTCATTTAGTGAATATTTTCACAAAAAAGTGAAATTTTCAAAAATCCAGAAAATTGGCTGAAAATGACTAAATATCAAGGACTCATTGCGCGAATTGCTCTGGAACTGAAATCGTAATGCTCACTGACATTTTCCCTATCTGAAAGTCTGATAAACGCCGGAAAAATGACTAAGTCCAAAAAAAAAATTTTTTCAATTTTACCATCGTGGGATATACATTCTACCCACACACATTTGGAACTCTCCTGGGGTACCCTCACACATATTATTCCCTCATTTAGTGGATATTTTCACAAAAAAGTGAAATTTTCAAAAATCCAAAATATTGGCTGAAAACGCCTAAATATCAAGGACTCATTGGGCGAATCGCTCTGGAACTGAAATCGGAATGCTCACTGACATTTGCCCTATCTGAAAGTCTGATAAACGCCGGAAAAATGACTAAATCCAAAAAAAATTTTTTTTCAGTTTTTCCCCCGTGGGATATAGATTCTACCCACACACATTTGGAACTCTCCTGGGGTACCCTCACACATATTATTCCCTCATTTAGTGGATATTTTCACAAAAAAGTGAAATTTTCAAAAATCCAAAATATTGGCTGAAAATGACTAAATATTAAGGACTCATTGGGCGAATCGCTCTGGAACTGAAATCGGAATGCTCACTGACATTTCCCCTATTTGAAAGTCTGATAAACGCCGGAAAAATGACTAAGTCCAAAAAAAAATTGTTTTCAACTTTTTTCAATTTTACCCCCGTGGGATATATATTCTACCCACACACATTTGGAACTCTCCTGCGGTACCCTCACACACATTATTCCCTCATTTAGTGGATATTTTCACAAAAAAGTGAAATTTTCAAAAATCCAAAATATTGGCTGAAAATGACTAAATATCAAGGACACATTGCTCGAATCGCTCTGGAACTGAAATCGTAACGGTCACTGACATTTTCCCTATCTGAAAGTCTGATAAACGCCGGAAAAATGACTAAGTCCAAAAAAAAATTGTTTTCAACTTTTTTCAATTTTACCCCCGTGGGATATATATTCTACCCACACCCATTTAGAACTCTCCTGGGTACCCTCACACATATTATTCCCTCATTTAGTGGATATTTTCACAAAAAAGTGAAATTTTCAAAAATCCAAAATATTGGCTGAAAACGACTAAATATCAAGGAATCATTGGGCGAATCGCTCTGGAACTGAAATCGGAATGCTCACTGCCATTTCCCCTATTTGAAAGTCTGATAAACGCCGGAAAAATGACTAAGTCCAAAAGAAAATTGTTTTCAACTTTTTTCAATTTTACCCCCGTGGGATATATATTCTACCCACACCCATTTGGAACTCTCCTGGGTACCCTCACACATATTATTCCCTCATTTAGTGGATATTTTCACAAAAAAGTGAAATTTTCAAAAATCCAGAAAATTGGCTGAAAATGACTAAATATCAAGGACTCATTGCGCGAATCGCTCTGGAACTGAAATCATTACGCCCACTGACATTTTACCTATCTGAAAGTCTGATAAACGCCGGAAAAATGACTAAGTCCAAAAAAAAATTGTTTTCAACTTTTTTCAATTTTACCCCCGTGGGATATATATTCTACCCACACACATTTGGAACTCTCCTGGGGTAGCCTCACACATATTATTCCCTCATTTAGTGGATATTTTCACAAAAAAGTGAAATTTTCAAAAATCCAAAATATTGGCTGAAAACGACTAAATATCAAGGACTCATTGGGCGAATCGCTCTGGAACTGAAATCGGAATGGTCACTGACATTTCCCCTATCTGAAAGTCTGATAAACGCCGGAAAAATGACTAAGTCCAAAAAATTTTTTTTAAAACTTTTTTCAATATTACCCCCGTGGGATATATATTCTACCCACACACATTTGGAAGTCTCCTGGGGTACCCTCACACATATTATTCCCTCATTTAGTGGATACTTTCACAAAAAAGTGAAATTTTCAAAAATCCAAAATATTGGCTGAAAACGACTAAATATCAAGGACTCATTGGGCGAATCGCTCTGGAACTGAAATGGGAACACTCACTGACATTTCCCCTATCTCTAAGTCTGATAAACGCCGGAAAAATGACTAAGTCCAAAAAAAAAATTTTTCAACTTTTTTCAATTTTACCCCCGTGGGATATATATTCTGCCTGCACACATTTGGAACTCTCCTGGGGTACCCTCACACATATTATTCCCTCATTTAGTGGATATTTTCACAAAAAAGTGAAATTTTCAAAAATCCAAAATATTGGCTGAAAACGACTAAATATCAAGGACTCATTCGGCGAATCGCTCTGGAACTGAAATCGGAACGCTCACTGACATTTCCCCTATTTGAAAGTCTGATAAACGCCGGAAAAAAGACTAAGTCCAAAAAAAAAATTTTTTCAACTTTTTTAAATTTTACCCCCGTGGGATATATATTCTACCCACACTCATTTGGAACTCGCCTGGGTACCCTCACACATATTATTCCCTCATTTAGTGGATATTTTCACAAAAAAGTGAAATTTTCAAAAATCCAGAAAATTGGCTGAAAATGACTAAATATCAAGGACTCATTGCGCGAATTGCTCTGGAACTGAAATCGTAACGCTCACTGACATTTTCCCTATCTGAAAGTCTGATAAACGCCGGAAAAATGACTAAGTCCAAAAAAAAATTTTTTTCAATTTTACCATCGTGGGATATATATTCTACCCACACACATTTGGAACTCTCCTGGGGTACCCTCACACATATTATTCCCTCATTTAGTGGATATTTTCACAAAAAAGTGAAATTTTCAAAAATCCAAAATATTGGCTGAAAACGACTAAATATTAAGGACTCATTGGGCGAATCGCTCTGGAACTGAAATCGGAATGCTCACTGACATTTGCCTTATCTGAAAGTCTGATAAACGCCGGAAAAATGACTAAGTCCAAAAAAAATTTTTTTTCAGTTTTACCCCCGTGGGATATAGATTCTACCCACACACATTTGGAACTCTCCTGGGGTACCCTCACACATATTATTCCCTCATTTAGTGGATATTTTCACAAAAAAGTGAAATTTTCAAAAATCCAAAATATTGGCTGAAAATGACTAAATATCAAGGACTCATTGGGCGAATCGCTCTGAAACTGAAATCGGAATGCTCACTGACATTTCCCCTATTTGAAAGTCTGATAAACGCCGGAAAAATGACTAAGTCCAAAAAAAAATTGTTTTCAACTTTTTTCAATTTTACCCCCGTGGGATATATATTCTACCCACACACATTTGGAACTCTCCTGGGGTACCCTCACACATATTATTCCCTCATTTAGTGGATATTTTCACAAAAAAGTGAAATTTTCAAAAATCCAAAATATTGGCTGAAAACGACTAAATATCAAGGACTCATTGGGCGAATCGCTCTGGAACTGAAATCGGAACACTCACTGACATTTCCCCTATCTGAAAGTCTGATAAACGCCGGAAAAATGACTAAGTCCAAAAAAATATTGTTTTCAACTTTTTTCAATTTTACCCCCGTGGGATATAGATTCTACCCACACACATTTGGAACTCTCCTGGGGTACCCTCACACATATTATTCCCTCATTTAGTGGATATTTTAAAAAAAAAGTATAATTTTCAAATATCCAAAATATTGGCTGAAAACGACTAAATATCAAGGACTCATAGGGCGAATCGCTCTGGAACTGAAATCGGAACGTTCACTGACATTTCCCCTATCTGAAAGTGTGATAAACGCCGGAAAAATGACTAAGTCCAAAAAAAAATTGTTTTCAACTTTTTTCAATATTACCCCCGTGGTATATATATTCTACCCACACACATTTGGAACTCTCCTGCGGTACCCTCACACATATTATTCCCTCATTTAGTGGATATTTTCACAAAAAAGTGAAATTTTCAAAAATCCAAAATATTGGCTGAAAACGACTAAATGTCCAGGACTCATTGGGCGAATCACTCTGGAACTGAAATCGGAATGCTCACTGACATTTCCCCTATCTGAAAGTCTGATAAACGCCGGAAAAATGACTAAGTCCCAAAAAATTTTTTTTCAACTTTTTTTCAATATTACCCCCGTGGGATATATATTATACCCACACACATTTGGAACTCTCCTGCGGTACCCTCACACATATTATTCCCTCATTTAGTGGATATTTTCACAAAAAAGTGAAATTTTCAAAAATCCAAAATATTGGCTGAAAACGACTAAATGTCAAGGACTCATTGGGAGAATCGCTCTGGAATTGAAATCGGAATGTTCACTGACATTTCCCCTATTTGAAAGTCTGATAAACGCCGGAAAAATGACTAAGTCCCAAAAATTTTTTTTTCAACTTTTTTTCAATATTACCCCCGTGGGATATATATTATACCCACACACATTTGGAACTCTCCTGGGGTACGCTCACACATATTATTCCCTCATTTAGTGGATATTTTCACAAAAAAGTGAAATTTTCAAAAAACAAAATATTGGCTGAAAACGACTAAATATCAAGGACTCATTTGGCGAATCACTCTGGAACTGAAATCGGAATGCTCACTGACATTTCCCCTATCTGAAAGTCTGATAAACGCCGGAAAAATGACTAAGTCCCAAAAAATTTTTTTTAAACTTTTTTTCAATATTACCCCCGTGGGATATATATTCTACCCACACACATTTGGAAGTCTCCTGGGGTACCCTCACACATATTATTCCCTCATTTAGTGGATATTTTCACAAAAAAGTGAAATTTTCAAAAATCCAAAATATTGGCTGAAAACGACTAAATATCAAGGACTCATTGGGCGAATCGCTCTGGAACTGAAATCGGAATGCTCACTGACATTTCCCCTATTTGAAAGTCTGATAAACGCCGGAAAAATGACTAAGTCCAAAAAAAAAATTGTTTTCAACTTTTTTCAATTTTACCCCCGTGGGATATATATTCTACCCACACCCATTTAGAACTCTCCTGGGTACCCTCACACATATTATTCCCTCATTTAGTGGATATTTTCACAAAAAAGTGAAATTTTCAAAAATCCAGAAAATTGGCTGAAAATGACTAAATATCAAGGACTCATTGCTCGAATCGCTCTGGAACTGAAATTGTAACGCTCACTGACATTTTCCCTATCTGAAAGACTGATAAACGCCGGAAAAATGACTAAGTCCAAAAAAAAATTTTTTTCAACTTTTTTCAATTTTAAAATCGTGGGATATATATTTAACCCACACACATTTGGAACTCTCCTGGGGTAGCCTCACACATATTATTCCCTCATTTAGTGGATATTTTCACAAAAAAGTGAAATTTTCAAAAATCCAAAATATTGGCTCAAAATGACTAAATATCAAGGACTCATTGGGCGAATCGCTCTGGAACTGAAATCGGAATGCTCACTGACATTTCCCCTATCTGAAAGTCTGATAAACGCCGGAAAAATGACTAAGTGCAAAAAAATTTTTTTTAAACTTTTTTTCAATATTACCCCCGTGGGATATATATTCTACCCACACACATTTGGAAGTCTCCTGGGGTACCCTCACACATATTATTCCCTCATTTAGTGGATATTTTCACAAAAAAGTGAAATTTTCAAAAATCCAAAATATTGGCTGAAATCGACTAAATATCAAGGACTCATTGGGCGAATCGCTCTGGAACTGAAATCGGAATGCTCACTGACATTTCCCCTATTTGAAAGTCTGATAAACGCCGGAAAAATGACTAAGTCCAAAAAAAAAATTGTTTTCAACTTTTTTCAATTTTACCCCCGTGGGATATTTATTCTACCCACACACATTTGGAACTCTCCTGGGTACCCTCACACATATTATTCCCTCATTTAGTGGATATTTTCACAAAAAAGTGAAATTTTCAAAAATCCAGAAAATTGGCTGAAAATGACTAAATATCAAGGACTCATTGCGCGAATCGCTCTGGAACTGAAATCGTAACGCTCACTGACATTTTCCCTATCTGAAAGTCTGATAAACGCCGGAAAAATTACTAAGTCCAAAAAAAAAATTTTTTCATCTTTTTTCAATTTTACCATCGTGGGATATATATTCTACCCACACACATTTGGAACTCTCCTGGGGTACCCTCACACATATTATTCCCTCATTTAGTGGATATTTTCACAAAAAAGTGAAATTTTCAAAAATCCAAAATATTGGCTGAAAACGACTAAATATCAAGGACTCATTGGGCGAATCACTCTGGAACTGAAATCGGAATGCTCACTGACATTTCCCCTATCTGAAAGTCTGATAAACGCCGGAAAAATGACTAAGTCCAAAAAAATTTATTTTCAACTTTTTTTCAATATTACCCCCGTGGGATATATATTCTACCCACACACATTTGGAACTCTCCTGGGGTACCCTCACACATATTATTCCCTCATTTAGTGGATATTTTCACAAAAAAGTGAAATTTTCAAATATCCAAAATATTGGTTGAAAACGACTAAATATCAAGGACTCATTGCTCGAATCGCTCTGGAACTGAAATCGTAACGCTCACTGACATTTTCCCTATCTGAAAGTCTGACAAACGCCGGAAAAATGACTAAGTCCAAAAAAAAATTGTTTTCAACTTTTTTCAATTTTACCCCCGTGGGATATATATTCTACCCACACCCATTTAGAACTCTCCTGGGTACCCTCACACATATTATTCCCTCATTTAGTGGATATTTTCACAAAAAAGTGAAATTTTCAAAAATCCAGAAAATTGGCTGAAAATGACTAAATATCAAGGACTCATTGCTCGAATCGCTCTGGAACTGAAATCGTAACGCTCACTGACATTTTCCCTATCTGAAAGTCTGATAAACGCCGGAAAAATGACTAAGTCCAAAAAAAAATTTTTTTCAACTTTTTTCAATTTTACCATCGTGGGATATATATTCTACCCACACACATTTGGAACTCTCCTGGGGTACCCTCACACATATTATTCCCTCATTTAGTGGATATTTTCACAAAAAAGTGAAATTTTCAAAAATCCAAAATATTGGCTGAAAACGACTAAATATCAAGGACTCATTGGGCGAATCGCTCTGGAACTGAAATCGGAATGCTCACTGACATTTCCCCTATTTGAAAGTCTGATAAACGCCGGAAAAATGACTAAGTCCAAAAAAAAATTGTTTTCAACTTTTTTCAATTTTACCCCCGTGGGATATATATTCTACCCACACACATTTGGAACTCTCCTGGGTACCCTCACACATATTATTCCCTCATTTAGTGGATATTTTCACAAAAAAGTGAAATTTTCAAAAATCCAGAAAATTGGCTGAAAATGACTAAATATCAAGGACTCATTGCGCGAATCGCTCTGGAACTGAAATTGTAACGCTCACTGACATTTTCCCTATCTGAAAGACTGATAAACGCCGGAAAAATGACTAAGTCCAAAAAAAATTTTTTTTCAACTTTTTTCAATTTTAAAATCGTGGGATATATATTTTACCCACACACATTTGGAACTCTCCTGGGGTAGACTCACACATATTATTCCCTCATTTAGTGGATATTTTCACAAAAAAGTGAAATTTTCAAAAATCCAAAATATTGGCTCAAAATGACTAAATATCAAGGACTCATTGGGCGAATCGCTCTGGAACTGAAATCGGAATGCTCACTGACATTTCCCCTATCTGAAAGTCTGATAAACGCCGGAAAAATGACTAAGTCCAAAAAAAAAATGTTTTCAACTTTTTTAAATTTTACCCCCGTGGGATATATATTCTACCCACACACATTTGGAACTCTCCTGGGGTACCCTCACACATATTATTCCCTCATTTAGTGGATATTTTCACAAAAAAGTGAAATTTTCAAAAATCCAAAATATTGGCTGAAAACGACTAAATATCAAGGACTCATTGGGCGAATCGCTCTGGAACTGAAATGGGAACACTCACTGACATTTCCCCTATCTCTAAGTCTGATAAACGCCGGAAAAATGACTAAGTCCAAAAAAAAAATGTTTCAACTTTTTTCAATTTTACCCCCGTGGGATATATATTCTACCCACACACATTTGGAACTCTCCTGGGTACCCTCACACATATTATTCCCTCATTTAGTGGATATTTTCACAAAAAAGTGAAATTTTCAAAAATCCAAAATATTGGCTCAAAATGACTAAATATCAAGGACTCATTGGGCGAATCGCTCTGGAACTGAAATCGGAATGCTCACTGACATTTCCCCTATCTGAAAGTCTGATAAACGCCGGAAAAATGACTAAGTCCAAAAAAAAAATTTTTTCAATTTTACCATCGTGGGATATATATTCTACCCACACACATTTGGAACTCTCCTGGGGTACCCTCACACATATTATTCCCTCATTTAGTGGATATTTTCACAAAAAAGTGAAATTTTCAAAAATCCAAAATATTGGCTGAAAACGACTAAATATCAAGGACTCATTGGGCGAATCGCTCTGGAACTGAAATCGGAATGCTCACTGACATTTGTCCTATCTGAAAGTCTGATAAACGCTGGAAAAATGACTAAATCCCCAAAAAAATTTTTTTCAGTTTTTCCCCCGTGGGATATAGATTCTACCCACACACATTTGGAACTCTCCTGGGGTACCCTCACACATATTATTCCCTCATTTAGTGGATATTTTCACAAAAAAGTGAAATTTTCAAAAATCCAAAATATTGGCTCAAAATGACTAAATATCAAGGACTCATTGGGCGAATCGCTCTGGAACTGAAATCGGAATGCTCACTGACATTTCCCCTATCTGAAAGTCTGATAAACGCCGGAAAAATGACTAAGTGCAAAAAAATTTTTTTTAAACTTTTTTTCAATATTACCCCCGTGGGATATATATTCTACCCACACACATTTGGAAGTCTCCTGGGGTACCCTCACACATATTATTCCCTCATTTAGTGGATATTTTCACAAAAAAGTGAAATTTTCAAAAATCCAAAATATTGGCTGAAATCGACTAAATATCAAGGACTCATTGGGCGAATCGCTCTGGAACTGAAATCGGAATGCTCACTGACATTTCCCCTATTTGAAAGTCTGATAAACGCCGGAAAAATGACTAAGTCCAAAAAAAAAATTGTTTTCAACTTTTTTCAATTTTACCCCCGTGGGATATTTATTCTACCCACACACATTTGGAACTCTCCTGGGTACCCTCACACATATTATTCCCTCATTTAGTGGATATTTTCACAAAAAAGTGAAATTTTCAAAAATCCAGAAAATTGGCTGAAAATGACTAAATATCAAGGACTCATTGCGCGAATCGCTCTGGAACTGAAATCGTAACGCTCACTGACATTTTCCCTATCTGAAAGTCTGATAAACGCCGGAAAAATTACTAAGTCCAAAAAAAAAATTTTTTCATCTTTTTTCAATTTTACCATCGTGGGATATATATTCTACCCACACACATTTGGAACTCTCCTGGGGTACCCTCACACATATTATTCCCTCATTTAGTGGATATTTTCACAAAAAAGTGAAATTTTCAAAAATCCAAAATATTGGCTGAAAACGACTAAATATCAAGGACTCATTGGGCGAATCACTCTGGAACTGAAATCGGAATGCTCACTGACATTTCCCCTATCTGAAAGTCTGATAAACGCCGGAAAAATGACTAAGTCCAAAAAAATTTATTTTCAACTTTTTTTCAATATTACCCCCGTGGGATATATATTCTACCCACACACATTTGGAACTCTCCTGGGGTACCCTCACACATATTATTCCCTCATTTAGTGGATATTTTCACAAAAAAGTGAAATTTTCAAATATCCAAAATATTGGTTGAAAACGACTAAATATCAAGGACTCATTGCTCGAATCGCTCTGGAACTGAAATCGTAACGCTCACTGACATTTTCCCTATCTGAAAGTCTGACAAACGCCGGAAAAATGACTAAGTCCAAAAAAAAATTGTTTTCAACTTTTTTCAATTTTACCCCCGTGGGATATATATTCTACCCACACCCATTTAGAACTCTCCTGGGTACCCTCACACATATTATTCCCTCATTTAGTGGATATTTTCACAAAAAAGTGAAATTTTCAAAAATCCAGAAAATTGGCTGAAAATGACTAAATATCAAGGACTCATTGCTCGAATCGCTCTGGAACTGAAATCGTAACGCTCACTGACATTTTCCCTATCTGAAAGTCTGATAAACGCCGGAAAAATGACTAAGTCCAAAAAAAAATTTTTTTCAACTTTTTTCAATTTTACCATCGTGGGATATATATTCTACCCACACACATTTGGAACTCTCCTGGGGTACCCTCACACATATTATTCCCTCATTTAGTGGATATTTTCACAAAAAAGTGAAATTTTCAAAAATCCAAAATATTGGCTGAAAACGACTAAATATCAAGGACTCATTGGGCGAATCGCTCTGGAACTGAAATCGGAATGCTCACTGACATTTCCCCTATCTGAAAGTCTGATAAACGCCGGAAAAATGACTAAGTCCAAAAAAAAAATGTTTTCAACTTTTTTAAATTTTACCCCCGTGGGATATATATTCTACCCACACACATTTGGAACTCTCCTGGGGTACCCTCACACATATTATTCCCTCATTTAGTGGATATTTTCACAAAAAAGTGAAATTTTCAAAAATCCAAAATATTGGCTGAAAACGACTAAATATCAAGGACTCATTGGGCGAATCGCTCTGGAACTGAAATGGGAACACTCACTGACATTTCCCCTATCTCTAAGTCTGATAAACGCCGGAAAAATGACTAAGTCCAAAAAAAAAATGTTTCAACTTTTTTCAATTTTACCCCCGTGGGATATATATTCTACCCACACACATTTGGAACTCTCCTGGGTACCCTCACACATATTATTCCCTCATTTAGTGGATATTTTCACAAAAAAGTGAAATTTTCAAAAATCCAGAAAATTGGCTGAAAATGACTAAATATCAAGGATTCATTGCGCGAATTGCTCTGGAACTGAAATCGTAATGCTCACTGACATTTTCCCTATCTGAAAGTCTGATAAACGCCGGAAAAATGACTAAGTCCAAAAAAAAAATTTTTTCAATTTTACCATCGTGGGATATATATTCTACCCACACACATTTGGAACTCTCCTGGGGTACCCTCACACATATTATTCCCTCATTTAGTGGATATTTTCACAAAAAAGTGAAATTTTCAAAAATCCAAAATATTGGCTGAAAACGACTAAATATCAAGGACTCATTGGGCGAATCGCTCTGGAACTGAAATCGGAATGCTCACTGACATTTGTCCTATCTGAAAGTCTGATAAACGCCGGAAAAATGACTAAATCCCCAAAAAAATTTTTTTCAGTTTTTCCCCCGTGGGATATAGATTCTACCCACACACATTTGGAACTCTCCTGGGGTACCCTCACACATATTATTCCCTCATTTAGTGGATATTTTCACAAAAAAGTGAAATTTTCAAAAATCCAAAATATTGGCTGAAAATTACTAAATATCAAGGACTCATTGGGCGAATCGCTCTGGAACTGAAATCGGAATGCTCACTGACATTTGCCCTATCTGAAAGTCTGATAAACGCCGGAAAAATGACTAAATCCCCAAAAAATTTTTTTTCAGTTTTTCCCCCGTGGGATATAGATTCTACCCACACACATTTGGAACTCTCCTGGGGTACCCTCACACATATTATTCCCTCATTTAGTGGATATTTTCACAAAAAAGTGAAATTTTCAAAAATCCAAAATATTGGCTGAAAACGACTAAATATCAAGGACTCATTGGGCGAATCGCTCTGGAACTGAAATGGGAACACTCACTGACATTTCCCCTATCTGAAAGTCTGATAAACGCCGGAAAAATGACTAAGTCCAAAAAAATATTGTTTTCAACTTTTTTCAATTTTACCCCCGTGGGATATAGATTCTACCCACACACATTTGGAACTCTCCTGGGGTACCCTCACACATATTATTCCCTCATTTAGTGGATATTTTCAAAAAAAAGTGAAATTTTCAAATATTCAAAATATTGGCTGAAAACGACTAAATATCAAGGACTCATAGGGCGAATCGCTCTGGAACTGAAATCGGAACGTTCACTGACATTTCCCCTATCTGAAAGTGTGATAAACGCCGGAAAAATGACTAAGTCCAAAAAAAAAATTGTTTTCAACTTTTTTCAATATTACCCCCGTGGTATATATATTCTACCCACACACATTTGGAACTCTCCTGCGGTACCCTCACACATATTATTCCCTCATTTAGTGGATATTTTCACAAAAAAGTGAAATTTTCAAAAATCCAAAATATTGGCTGAAAACGACTAAATGTCAAGGACTCATTGGGCGAATCACTCTGGAATTGAAATCGGAATGCTCACTGACATTTCCCCAATCTGAAAGTCTGATAAACGCCGGAAAAATGACTAAGTCCCAAAAAATTTTTTTTCAACTTTTTTTCAATATTACCCCCGTGGGATATATATTATACCCACACACATTTGGAACTCTCCTGCGGTACCCTCACACATATTATTCCCTCATTTAGTGGATATTTTCACAAAAAAGTGAAATTTTCAAAAATCCAAAATATTGGCTGAAAATGACTAAATATCAAGGACTCATTGGGCGAATCGCTCTGGAGCTGAAATCGGAATGCTCACTGACATTTCCCCTATCTGAAAGTCTGATAAACGCCGGAATAATGACTAAGTCCAAAAAAAAATTTTTTTCAACTTTTTTCAATTTTACCATCGTGGGATATATATTCTACCCACACACATTTGGAACTCTCCTGGGGTACCCTCACACATATTATTCCCTCATTTAGTGGATATTTTCACAAAAAAGTGAAATTTTCAAAAATCCAAAATATTGGCTGAAAACGACTAAATATCAAGGAATCATTGGGCGAATCGCTCTGGAATTCAAATCGGAATGCTCACTGACATTTCCCCTATTTGAAAGTCTGATAAACGCCGGAAAAATGACTAAGTCCAAAAAAAAAATTTTTTTCAACTTTTTTCAATTTTACCCCTGTGGGATATATATTCTACCCACACACATTTGGAACTCTCCTGGGGTACCCTCACACATATTATTCCTTCATTTAGTGGATATTTTCACAAAAAAGTGAAATTTTCAAAAATCCAAAATATTGGCTGAAAACGACTAAATATCAAGGACTCATTGGGCGAATCGCTCTGGAACTGAAATGGGAACACTCACTGACATTTCCCCTATCTGAAAGTGTGATAAACGCCGGAAAAATGACTAAGTCCAAAAAAAAAATTGTTTTCAACTTTTTTCAATATTACCCCCGTGGTATATATATTCTACCCACACACATTTGGAACTCTCCTGCGGTACCCTCACACATATTATTCCCTCATTTAGTGGATATTTTCACAAAAAAGTGAAATTTTCAAAAATCCAAAATATTGGCTGAAAACGACTAAATGTCAAGGACTCATTGGGCGAATCACTCTGGAATTGAAATCGGAATGCTCACTGACATTTCCCCAATCTGAAAGTCTGATAAACGCCGGAAAAATGACTAAGTCCCAAAAAATTTTTTTTCAACTTTTTTTCAATATTACCCCCGTGGGATATATATTATACCCACACACATTTGGAACTCTCCTGCGGTACCCTCACACATATTATTCCCTCATTTAGTGGATATTTTCACAAAAAAGTGACATTTTCAAAAATCCAAAATATTGGCTGAAAACGACTAAATGTCAAGGACTCATTGGGAGAATCGCTCTGGAATTGAAATCGGAATGTTCACTGACATTTCCCCTATTTGAAAGTCTGATAAACGCCGGAAAAATGACTAAGTCCCAAAAAATTTTTTTTCAACTTTTTTTCAATATTACCCCCGTGGGATATATATTCTACCCACACACATTTGGAACTCTCCTGGGGTACCCTCACACATATTATTCCCTCATTTAGTGGATATTTTCACAAAAAAGTGAAATTTTCAAAAATCCAGAAAATTGTCTGAAAATGACTAAATATCAAGGACTCATTGCGCGCATTGCTCTGGAACTGAAATCGTAACGATCACTGACATTTTCCCTATCTGAAAGCCTGATAAACGCCGGAATAATGACTAAGTCCAAAAAAAATTTTTTTTCAACTTTTTTTCAGTTTTACCCCCGTGGGATATAGATTCTACCCACACACATTTGGAACTCTCCTGGGGTACCCTCACACATATTATTCCCTCATTTAGTGGATATTTTCACAAAAAAGTGAAATTTTCAAAAATCCAGAAAATTGGCTGAAAATGACTAAATATCAAGGACTCATTGGGCGAATCACTCTGGAACTGAAATCGGAATGCTCACTGACATTTCCCCTATCTGAAAGTCTGATAAACGGTGGAAAAATGACTAAGTCCAAAAAAATTTTTTTTCAACTTTTTTTCAATATTACCCCCGTGGGATATATATTATACCCACACACATTTGGAACTCTCCTGGGGTACCCTCACACATATTATTCCCTCATTTAGTGGATATTTTCACAAAACAGTGAAATTTTCAAAAATCCAAAATATTGGCTGAAAACGACTAAATATCAAGGACTCATTGGGCGAATCGCTTTGGAACTGAAATCGGAATGCTCACTGACATTTCCCCTATCTGAAAGTCTGATAAACGGTGGAAAAATGACTAAGTCCAAAAAAAAAATTGTTTTCAACTTTTTTCAATTTTACCCCCGTGGGATATTTATTCTACCCACACACATTTGGAACTCTCCTGGGTACCCTCACACATATTATTCCCTCATTTAGTGGATATTTTCACAAAAAAGTGAAATTTTCAAAAATCCAGAAAATTGGCTGAAAATGACTAAATATCAAGGACTCATTGCGCGAATTGCTCTGGAACTGAAATCGTAATGCTCACTGACATTTTCCCTATCTGAAAGTCTGATAAACGCCGGAAAAATGACTAAGTCCAAAAAAAAAATTTTTTCAATTTTACCATCGTGGGATATATATTCTACCCACACACATTTGGAACTCTCCTGGGGTACCCTCACACATATTATTCCCTCATTTAGTGGATATTTTCACAAAAAAGTGAAATTTTCAAAAATCCAAAATATTGGCTGAAAATGACTAAATATCAAGGACTCATTGGGCGAATCGCTCTGGAACTGAAATCGGAATGCTCACTGACATTTGCCCTATCTGAAAGTCTGATAAACGCCGGAAAAATGACTAAATCCCAAAAAAAATTTTTTTCAGTTTTTCCCCCGTGGGATATAGATTCTACCCACACACATTTGGAACTCTCCTGGGGTAACCTCACACATATTATTCCCTCATTTAGTGGATATTTTCACAAAAAAGTGAAATTTTCAAAAATCCAAAATATTGGCTGAAAATGACTAAATATCAAGGACTCATTGGGCGAATCGCTCTGGAACTGAAATCGGAATGCTCACTGACATTTCCCCTATTTGAAAGTCTGATAAACGCCGGAAAAATGACTAAGTCCAAAAAAAAATTGTTTTCAACTTTTTTCAATTTTACCCCCGTGGGATATATATTCTACCCACACACATTTGGAACTCTCCTGCGGTACCCTCACACATATTATTCCCTCATTTAGTGGATATTTTCACAAAAAAGTGAAATTTTCAAAAATCCAAAATATTGGTTGAAAATGACTAAATATCAAGGACTCATTGGGCGAATCGCTCTGGAACTGAAATCGGAATGCTCACTGAATTTCCCCTATCTGAAAGTCTGATAAACGCCGGAATAATGACTAAGTCCAAAAAAAAAATTTTTTCAACTTTTTTCAATTTTACCATCGTGGGATATATATTCTACCCACACACATTTGGAACTCTCCTGGGGTACCCTCACACATATTATTCCCTCATTTAGTGGATATTTTCACAAAAAAGTGAAATTTTCAAAAATCCAAAATATTGGCTGAAAACGACTAAATATCAAGGAATCATTGGGCGAATCGCTCTGGAATTCAAATCGGAATGCTCACTGACATTTCCCCTATTTGAAAGTCTGATAAACGCCGGAAAAATGACTAAGTCCAAAAAAAAAATTTTTTTCAACTTTTTTCAATTTTACCCCTGTGGGATATATATTCTACCCACACACATTTGGAACTCTCCTGGGGTACCCTCACACATATTATTCCTTCATTTAGTGGATATTTTCACAAAAAAGTGAAATTTTCAAAAATCCAAAATATTGGCTGAAAACGACTAAATATCAAGGACTCATTGGGCGAATCGCTCTGGAACTGAAATGGGAACACTCACTGACATTTCCCCTATCTGAAAGTCTGATAAACGCCGGAAAAATGACTAAGTCCAAAAAAATTTTTTTTAAACTTTTTTTCAATATTACCCCCGTGGGATATATATTCTACCCACACACATTTGGAAGTCTCCTGGGGTACCCTCACACATATTATTCCCTCATTTAGTGGATATTTTCACAAAAAAGTGAAATTTTCAAAAATCCAAAATATTGGCTGAAAACGACTAAATATCAAGGACTCATTGGGCGAATCGCTCTGGAACTGAAATCGGAATGCTCACTGACATTTCCCCTATTTGAAAGTCTGATAAACGCCGGAAAAATGACTAAGTCCAAAAAAAAAATTGTTTTCAACTTTTTTCAATTTTACCCCCGTGGGATATTTATTCTACCCACACACATTTGGAACTCTCCTGGGTACCCTCACACATATTATTCCCTCATTTAGTGGATATTTTCACAAAAAAGTGAAATTTTCAAAAATCCAGAAAATTGTCTGAAAATGACTAAATATCAAGGACTCATTGCGCGCATTGCTCTGGAACTGAAATCGTAACGCTCACTGACATTTTCCCTATCTGAAAGTCTGATAAATGCCGGAAAAATGACTAAGTCCAAAAAAAAAATTTTTTCAACTTTTTTCAATTTTATCATCGTGGGATATATATTCTACCCACACACATTTGGAACTCTCCTGGGGTACCCTCACACATATTATTCCCTCATTTAGTGGATATTTTCACAAAAAAGTGAAATTTTCAAAAATCCAAAATATTGGCTGAAAACGACTAAATATCAAGGACTCATTGGGCGAATCGCTCTGGAACTGAAATCGTAATGCTCACTGACATTTTCCCTATCTGAAAGTCTGATAAACGCCGGAAAAATGACTAAGTCCAAAAAAAAAATTTTTTCAATTTTACCATCGTGGGATATATATTCTACCCACACACATTTGGAACTCTCCTGGGGTACCCTCACACATATTATTCCCTCATTTAGTGGATATTTTCACAAAAAAGTGAAATTTTCAAAAATCCAAAATATTGGCTGAAAATGACTAAATATCAAGGACTCATTGGGCGAATCGCTCTGGAACTGAAATCGGAATGCTCACTGACATTTGCCCTATCTGAAAGTCTGATAAACGCTGGAAAAATGACTAAATCCCAAAAAAATTTTTTTTCAGTTTTTCCCCCGTGGGATATAGATTCTACCCACACACATTTGGAACTCTCCTGGGGTAACCTCACACATATTATTCCCTCATTTAGTGGATATTTTCACAAAAAAGTGAAATTTTCAAAAATCCAAAATATTGGCTGAAAATGACTAAATATCAAGGACTCATTGGGCGAATCGCTCTGGAACTGAAATCGGAATGCTCACTGACATTTCCCCTATTTGAAAGTCTGATAAACGCCGGAAAAATGACTAAGTCCAAAAAAAAATTGTTTTCAACTTTTTTCAATTTTACCCCCGTGGGATATATATTCTACCCACACACATTTGGAACTCTCCTGCGGTACCCTCACACATATTATTCCCTCATTTAGTGGATATTTTCACAAAAAAGTGAAATTTTCAAAAATCCAAAATATTGGTTGAAAATGACTAAATATCAAGGACTCATTGGGCGAATCGCTCTGGAACTGAAATCGGAATGCTCACTGACATTTCCCCTATCTGAAAGTCTGATAAACGCCGGAATAATGACTAAGTCCAAAAAAAAAATTTTTTCAACTTTTTTCAATTTTACCATCGTGGGATATATATTCTACCCACACACATTTGGAACTCTCCTGGGGTACCCTCACACATATTATTCCCTCATTTAGTGGATATTTTCACAAAAAAGTGAAATTTTCAAAAATCCAAAATATTGGCTGAAAACGACTAAATATCAAGGAATCATTGGGCGAATCGCTCTGGAATTCAAATCGGAATGCTCACTGACATTTCCCCTATTTGAAAGTCTGATAAACGCCGGAAAAATGACTAAGTCCAAAAAAAAAATTTTTTTCAACTTTTTTCAATTTTACCCCTGTGGGATATATATTCTACCCACACACATTTGGAACTCTCCTGGGGTACCCTCACACATATTATTCCTTCATTTAGTGGATATTTTCACAAAAAAGTGAAATTTTCAAAAATCCAAAATATTGGCTGAAAATGACTAAATATCAAGGACTCATTGGGCGAATCGCTCTGGAACTGAAATGGGAACACTCACTGACATTTCCCCTATCTGAAAGTCTGATAAACGCCGGAAAAATGACTAAGTCCAAAAAAATTTTTTTTAAACTTTTTTTCAATATTACCCCCGTGGGATATATATTCTACCCACACACATTTGGAAGTCTCCTGGGGTACCCTCACACATATTATTCCCTCATTTAGTGGATATTTTCACAAAAAAGTGAAATTTTCAAAAATCCAAAATATTGGCTGAAAACGACTAAATATCAAGGACTCATTGGGCGAATCGCTCTGGAACTGAAATCGGAATGCTCACTGACATTTCCCCTATTTGAAAGTCTGATAAACGCCGGAAAAATGACTAAGTCCAAAAAAAAAATTGTTTTCAACTTTTTTCAATTTTACCCCCGTGGGATATTTATTCTACCCACACACATTTGGAACTCTCCTGGGTACCCTCACACATATTATTCCCTCATTTAGTGGATATTTTCACAAAAAAGTGAAATTTTCAAAAATCCAGAAAATTGTCTGAAAATGACTAAATATCAAGGACTCATTGCGCGCATTGCTCTGGAACTGAAATCGTAACGCTCACTGACATTTTCCCTATCTGAAAGTCTGATAAATGCCGGAAAAATGACTAAGTCCAAAAAAAAAATTTTTTCAACTTTTTTCAATTTTATCATCGTGGGATATATATTCTACCCACACACATTTGGAACTCTCCTGGGGTACCCTCACACATATTATTCCCTCATTTAGTGGATATTTTCACAAAAAAGTGAAATTTTCAAAAATCCAAAATATTGGCTGAAAACGACTAAATATCAAGGACTCATTGGGCGAATCGCTCTGGAACTGAAATCGGAATGCTCACTGACATTTCCCCTATCTGAAAGCCTGATAAACACCGGAATAATGACTAAGTCCAAAAAAAATTTTTTTTCAACTTTTTTTCAGTTTTACCCCCGTGGGATATAGATTCTACCCACACACATTTGGAACTCTCCTGGGGTACCCTCACACATATTATTCCCTCATTTAGTGGATATTTTCACAAAAAAGTGAAATTTTCAAAAATCCAGAAAATTGGCTGAAAATGACTAAATATCAAGGACTCATTGCGCGAATCGCTCTGGAACTGAAATCGTAACGCTCACTGACATTTTCCCTATCTGAAAGTCTGATAAACGCCGGAAAAATTACTAAGTCCAAAAAAAAAATTTTTTCATCTTTTTTCAATTTTACCATCGTGGGATATATATTCTACCCACACACATTTGGAACTCTCCTGGGGTACCCTCACACATATTATTCCCTCATTTAGTGGATATTTTCACAAAAAAGTGAAATTTTCAAAAATCCAAAATATTGGCTGAAAACGACTAAATATCAAGGACTCGTTGGGCGAATCACTCTGGAACTGAAATCGGAATGCTCACTGACATTTCCCCTATCTGAAAGTCTGATAAACGCCAGAAAAATGACTAAGTCCAAAAAAATTTATTTTCAACTTTTTTTCAATATTACCCCCGTGGGATATATATTCTACCCACACACATTTGGAACTCTCCTGGGGTACCCTCACACATATTATTCCCTCATTTAGTGGATATTTTCACAAAAAAGTGAAATTTTCAAAAATCCAGAAAATTGTCTGAAAATGTCTAAATATCAAGGACTCATTGCGCGCATTGCTCTGGAACTGAAATCGTAACGATCACTGACATTTTCCCTATCTGAAAGCCTGATAAACGCCGGAATAATGACTAAGTCCAAAAAAAATTTTTTTTCAACTTTTTTTCAGTTTTACCCCCGTGGGATATAGATTCTACCCACACACATTTGGAACTCTCCTGGGGTACCCTCACACATATTATTCCCTCATTTAGTGGATATTTTCACAAAAAAGTGAAATTTTCAAAAATCCAAAATATTGGCTGAAAATGACTAAATATCAAGGACTCATTGGGCGAATCGCTCTGGAACTGAAATCGGAATGCTCACTGACATTTCCCCTATTTGAAAGTCTGATAAACGCCGGAAAAATGACTAAGTCCAAAAAAAAATTGTTTTCAACTTTTTTCAATTTTACCCCCGTGGGATATATATTCTACCCACACACATTTGGAACTCTCCTGCGGTACCCTCACACATATTATTCCCTCATTTAGTGGATATTTTCACAAAAAAGTGAAATTTTCAAAAATCCAAAATATTGGCTGAAAACGACTAAATGTCAAGGACTCATTGGGCGAATCACTCTGGAACTGAAATCGGAATGCTCACTGACATTTCCCCTATCTGAAAGTCTGATAAACGGCGGAAAAATGACTAAGTCCAAAAAAAAAATTGTTTTCAACTTTTTTCAATTTTACCCCCGTGGGATATTTATTCTACCCACACACATTTGGAACTCTCCTGGGTACCCTCACACATATTATTCCCTCATTTAGTGGATATTTTCACAAAAAAGTGAAATTTTCAAAAATCCAGAAAATTGGCTGAAAATGACTAAATATCAAGGACTCATTGCGCGCATCGCTCTGGAACTGAAATCGTAACGCTCACTGACATTTTCCCTATCTGAAAGTCTGATAAATGCCGGAAAAATGACTAAGTCCAAAAAAAAAATTTTTTCAACTTTTTTCAATTTTACCATCGTGGGATATATATTCTACCCACACACATTTGGAACTCTCCTGGGGTACCCTCACACATATTATTCCCTCATTTAGTGGATATTTTCACAAAAAAGTGAAATTTTCAAAAATCCAAAATATTGGCTGAAAACGACTAAATATCAAGGACACATTGGGCGAATCACTCTGGAACTGAAATCGGAATGCTCACTGACATTTCCCCTATCTGAAAGTCTGATAAACGCCGGAAAAATGACTAAGTCCAAAAAAATTTATTTTCAACTTTTTTTCAATATTACCCCCGTGGGATATATATTCTACCCACACACATTTGGAACTCTCCTGGGGTACCCTCACACATATTATTCCCTCATTTAGTGGATATTTTCACAAAAAAGTGAAATTTTCAAATATCCAAAATATTGGCTGAAAACGACTAAATATCAAGGACTCATAGGGCGAATCGCTCTGGAACTGAAATCGGAACGTTCACTGACATTTCCCCTATCTGAAAGTGTGATAAACGCCGGAAAAATGATAAGTCCAAAAAAAAATTGTTTTCAACTTTTTTCAATATTACCCCCGTGGTATATATATTCTACCCACACACATTTGGAACTCTCCTGCGGTACCCTCACACATATTATTCCCTCATTTAGTGGATATGTTCACAAAAAAGTGAAATTTTCAAAAATCCAAAATATTGGCTGAAAACGACTAAATGTCAAGGACTCATTGGGCGAATCACTCTGGAACTGAAATCGGAATGCTCACTGACATTTCCCCTATCTGAAAGTCTGATAAACGGTGGAAAAATGACTAAGTCCAAAAAAATTTTTTTTCAACTTTTTTTCAATATTACCCCCGTGGGATATATATTATACCCACACACATTTGGAACTCTCCTGGGGTACCCTCACACATATTATTCCCTCATTTAGTGGATATATTCACAAAAAAGTGAAATTTTCAAAAATCCAAAATATTGGCTGAAAACGACTAAATATCAAGGACTCATTGGGCGAATCGCTTTGGAACTGAAATCGGAATGCTCACTGACATTTCCCCTATTTGAAAGTCTGATAAACGCCGGAAAAATGACTAAGTCCAAAAAAAAAATTGTTTTCAACTTTTTTCAATTTTACCCCCGTGGGATATTTATTCTACCCACACACATTTGGAACTCTCCTGGGTACCCTCACACATATTATTCCCTCATTTAGTGGATATTTTCACAAAAAAGTGAAATTTTCAAAAATCCAGAAAATTGGCTGAAAATGACTAAATATCAAGGACTCATTGCGCGCATCGCTCTGGAACTGAAATCGTAACGCTCACTGACATTTTCCCTATCTGAAAGTCTGACAAACGCCGGAAAAATGACTAAGTCCAAAAAAAAATTGTTTTCAACTTTTTTCAATTTTACCCCCGTGGGATATATATTCTACCCACACCCATTTAGAACTCTCCTGGGTACCCTCACACATATTATTCCCTCATTTAGTGGATATTTTCACAAAAAAGTGAAATTTTCAAAAATCCTGAAAATTGGCTGAAAATGACTAAATATCAAGGACTCATTGCTCGAATCGCTCTGGAACTGAAATCGTAACGCTCACTGACATTTTCCCTATCTGAAAGTCTGATAAACGCCGGAAAAATGACTAAGTCCAAAAAAAAATTGTTTTCAACTTTTTTCAATTTTACCCCCGTGGGATATATATTCTACCCACACACATTTGGAACTCTCCTGGGTACCCTCACACATATTATTCCCTCATTTAGTGGATATTTTCACAAAAAAGTGAAATTTTCAAAAATCCAGAAAATTGGCTGAAAATGACTAAATATCAAGGACTCATTGCGCGAATCGCTCTGGAACTGAAATGGGAACACTCACTGACATTTCCCCTATCTCTAAGTCTGATAAACGCCGGAAAAATGACTAAGTCCAAAAAAAAAATTTTTCAACTTTTTTCAATTTTACCCCTGTGGGATATATATTCTACCCACACACATTTGGAACTCTCCTGGGGTACCCTCACACATATTATTCCCACATTTAGTGGATATTTTCACAAAAAAGTGAAATTTTCAAAAATCCAAAATATTGGCTGAAAACGACTAAATATCAAGGACTCATTTTGCGAATCGCTCTGGAACTGAAATCGGAACGCTCACTGACATTTCCCCTATTTGAAAGTCTGATAAACGCCGGAAAAAAGACTAAGTCCAAAAAAAAAATGTTTTCAACTTTTTTAAATTTTACCCCCGTGGGATATATATTCTACCCACACACATTTGGAACTCTCCTGGGTACCCTCACACATATTATTCCCTCATTTAGTGGATATTTTCACAAAAAAGTAAAATTTTCAAAAATCCAGAAAATTGGCTGAAAATGACTAAATATCAAGGACTCATTGCGCGAATTGCTGTGGAACTGAAATCGTAATGCTCACTGACATTTTCCCTATCTGAAAGTCTGATAAACGCCGGAAAAATGACTAAGTCCAAAAAAAAAATTTTTTCAATTTTACCATCGTGGGATATATATTCTACCCACACACATTTGGAACTCTCCTGGGGTACCCTCACACATATTATTCCCTCATTTAGTGGATATTTTCACAAAAAAGTGAAATTTTCAAAAATCCAAAATATTGGCTGAAAACGACTAAATATCAAGGACTCATTGGGCGAATCGCTCTGGAACTGAAATCGGAATGCTCACTGACATTTGCCCTATCTGAAAGTCTGATAAACGCCGGAAAAATGACTAAATCCAAAAAAATTTTTTTTCAGTTTTTCCCCCGTGGGATATAGATTCTACCGACACACATTTGGAACTCTCCTGGGGTACCCTCACACATATTATTCCCTCATTTAGTGGATATTTTCACAAAAAAGTGAAATTTTCAAAAATCCAAAATATTGGCTGAAAATGACTAAATATCAAGGACTCATTGGGCGAATCGCTCTGGAACTGAAATCGGAATGCTCACTGACATTTCCCCTATTTGAAAGTCTGATAAACGCCGGAAAAATGACTAAGTCCAAAAAAAAATTGTTTTCAACTTTTTTCAATTTTACCCCCGTGGGATATATATTCTACCCACACACATTTGGAACTCTCCTGCGGTACCCTCACACATATTATTCCCTCATTTAGTGGATATTTTCACAAAAAAGTGAAATTTTCAAAAATCCAAAATATTGGCTGAAAACGACTAAATGTCAAGGACTCATTGGGCGAATCACTCTGGAACTGAAATCGGAATGCTCACTGACATTTCCCCTATCTGAAAGTCTGATAAACGGCGGAAAAATGACTAAGTCCAAAAAAAAAATTGTTTTCAACTTTTTTCAATTTTACCCCCGTGGGATATTTATTCTACCCACACACATTTGGAACTCTCCTGGGTACCCTCACACATATTATTCCCTCATTTAGTGGATATTTTCACAAAAAAGTGAAATTTTCAAAAATCCAGAAAATTGGCTGAAAATGACTAAATATCAAGGACTCATTGCGCGCATCGCTCTGGAACTGAAATCGTAACGCTCACTGACATTTTCCCTATCTGAAAGTCTGATAAATGCCGGAAAAATGACTAAGTCCAAAAAAAAAATTTTTTCAACTTTTTTCAATTTTACCATCGTGGGATATATATTCTACCCACACACATTTGGAACTCTCCTGGGGTACCCTCACACATATTATTCCCTCATTTAGTGGATATTTTCACAAAAAAGTGAAATTTTCAAAAATCCAAAATATTGGCTGAAAACGACTAAATGTCAAGGACTCATTGGGCGAATCACTCTGGAACTGAAATCGGAATGCTCACTGACATTTCCCCTATCTGAAAGTCTGATAAACGGTGGAAAAATGACTAAGTCCAAAAAAATTTTTTTTCAACTTTTTTTCAATATTACCCCCGTGGGATATATATTATACCCACACACATTTGGAACTCTCCTGGGGTACCCTCACACATATTATTCCCTCATTTAGTGGATATATTCACAAAAAAGTGAAATTTTCAAAAATCCAAAATATTGGCTGAAAACGACTAAATATCAAGGACTCATTGGGCGAATCGCTTTGGAACTGAAATCGGAATGCTCACTGACATTTCCCCTATTTGAAAGTCTGATAAACGCCGGAAAAATGACTAAGTCCAAAAAAAAAATTGTTTTCAACTTTTTTCAATTTTACCCCCGTGGGATATTTATTCTACCCACACACATTTGGAACTCTCCTGGGTACCCTCACACATATTATTCCCTCATTTAGTGGATATTTTCACAAAAAAGTGAAATTTTCAAAAATCCAGAAAATTGGCTGAAAATGACTAAATATCAAGGACTCATTGCGCGCATCGCTCTGGAACTGAAATCGTAACGCTCACTGACATTTTCCCTATCTGAAAGTCTGACAAACGCCGGAAAAATGACTAAGTCCAAAAAAAAATTGTTTTCAACTTTTTTCAATTTTACCCCCGTGGGATATATATTCTACCCACACCCATTTAGAACTCTCCTGGGTACCCTCACACATATTATTCCCTCATTTAGTGGATATTTTCACAAAAAAGTGAAATTTTCAAAAATCCTGAAAATTGGCTGAAAATGACTAAATATCAAGGACTCATTGCTCGAATCGCTCTGGAACTGAAATCGTAACGCTCACTGACATTTTCCCTATCTGAAAGTCTGATAAACGCCGGAAAAATGACTAAGTCCAAAAAAAAATTGTTTTCAACTTTTTTCAATTTTACCCCCGTGGGATATATATTCTACCCACACACATTTGGAACTCTCCTGGGTACCCTCACACATATTATTCCCTCATTTAGTGGATATTTTCACAAAAAAGTGAAATTTTCAAAAATCCAGAAAATTGGCTGAAAATGACTAAATATCAAGGACTCATTGCGCGAATCGCTCTGGAACTGAAATGGGAACACTCACTGACATTTCCCCTATCTCTAAGTCTGATAAACGCCGGAAAAATGACTAAGTCCAAAAAAAAAATTTTTCAACTTTTTTCAATTTTACCCCTGTGGGATATATATTCTACCCACACACATTTGGAACTCTCCTGGGGTACCCTCACACATATTATTCCCACATTTAGTGGATATTTTCACAAAAAAGTGAAATTTTCAAAAATCCAAAATATTGGCTGAAAACGACTAAATATCAAGGACTCATTTTGCGAATCGCTCTGGAACTGAAATCGGAACGCTCACTGACATTTCCCCTATTTGAAAGTCTGATAAACGCCGGAAAAAAGACTAAGTCCAAAAAAAAAATGTTTTCAACTTTTTTAAATTTTACCCCCGTGGGATATATATTCTACCCACACACATTTGGAACTCTCCTGGGTACCCTCACACATATTATTCCCTCATTTAGTGGATATTTTCACAAAAAAGTAAAATTTTCAAAAATCCAGAAAATTGGCTGAAAATGACTAAATATCAAGGACTCATTGCGCGAATTGCTGTGGAACTGAAATCGTAATGCTCACTGACATTTTCCCTATCTGAAAGTCTGATAAACGCCGGAAAAATGACTAAGTCCAAAAAAAAAATTTTTTCAATTTTACCATCGTGGGATATATATTCTACCCACACACATTTGGAACTCTCCTGGGGTACCCTCACACATATTATTCCCTCATTTAGTGGATATTTTCACAAAAAAGTGAAATTTTCAAAAATCCAAAATATTGGCTGAAAACGACTAAATATCAAGGACTCATTGGGCGAATCGCTCTGGAACTGAAATCGGAATGCTCACTGACATTTGCCCTATCTGAAAGTCTGATAAACGCCGGAAAAATGACTAAATCCAAAAAAATTTTTTTTCAGTTTTTCCCCCGTGGGATATAGATTCTACCGACACACATTTGGAACTCTCCTGGGGTACCCTCACACATATTATTCCCTCATTTAGTGGATATTTTCACAAAAAAGTGAAATTTTCAAAAATCCAAAATATTGGCTGAAAATGACTAAATATCAAGGACTCATTGGGCGAATCGCTCTGGAACTGAAATCGGAATGCTCACTGACATTTCCCCTATTTGAAAGTCTGATAAACGCCGGAAAAATGACTAAGTCCAAAAAAAAATTGTTTTCAACTTTTTTCAATTTTACCCCCGTGGGATATATATTCTACCCACACACATTTGGAACTCTCCTGCGGTACCCTCACACATATTATTCCCTCATTTAGTGGATATTTTCACAAAAAAGTGAAATTTTCAAAAATCCAAAATATTGGCTGAAAACGACTAAATGTCAAGGACTCATTGGGCGAATCACTCTGGAACTGAAATCGGAATGCTCACTGACATTTCCCCTATCTGAAAGTCTGATAAACGGCGGAAAAATGACTAAGTCCAAAAAAAAAATTGTTTTCAACTTTTTTCAATTTTACCCCCGTGGGATATTTATTCTACCCACACACATTTGGAACTCTCCTGGGTACCCTCACACATATTATTCCCTCATTTAGTGGATATTTTCACAAAAAAGTGAAATTTTCAAAAATCCAGAAAATTGGCTGAAAATGACTAAATATCAAGGACTCATTGCGCGCATCGCTCTGGAACTGAAATCGTAACGCTCACTGACATTTTCCCTATCTGAAAGTCTGATAAATGCCGGAAAAATGACTAAGTCCAAAAAAAAAATTTTTTCAACTTTTTTCAATTTTACCATCGTGGGATATATATTCTACCCACACACATTTGGAACTCTCCTGGGGTACCCTCACACATATTATTCCCTCATTTAGTGGATATTTTCACAAAAAAGTGAAATTTTCAAAAATCCAAAATATTGGCTGAAAACGACTAAATATCAAGGACTCATTGGGCGAATCGCTCTGGAACTGAAATCGGAATGCTCACTGACATTTCCCCTATCTGAAAGTCTGATAAACGCCGGAATAATGACTAAGTCCAAAAAAAAATTGTTTTCAACTTTTTTCAATTTTACCCCCGTGGGATATATATTCTACCCACACACATTTGGAACTCTCCTGCGGTACCCTCACACATATTATTCCCTCATTTAGTGGATATTTTCACAAAAAAGTGAAATTTTCAAAAATCCAAAATATTGGCTGAAAACGACTAAATATCAAGGACACATTGGGCGAATCACTCTGGAACTGAAATCGGAATGCTCACTGACATTTCCCCTATCTGAAAGTCTGATAAACGCCGGAAAAATGACTAAGTCCAAAAAAATTTATTTTCAACTTTTTTTCAATATTACCCCCGTGGGATATATATTCTACCCACACACATTTGGAACTCTCCTGGGGTACCCTCACACATATTATTCCCTCATTTAGTGGATATTTTCACAAAAAAGTGAAATTTTCAAAAATCCAAAATATTGGCTGAAAACGACTAAATATCAAGGACTCATTGGGCGAATCGCTTTGGAACTGAAATCGGAATGCTCACTGACATTTCCCCTATTTGAAAGTCTGATAAACGCCGGAAAAATGACTAAGTCCAACAAAAAAAATTGTTTTCAACTTTTTTCAATTTTACCCCCGTGGGATATTTATTCTACCCACACACATTTGGAACTCTCCTGGGTACCCTCACACATATTATTCCCTCATTTAGTGGATATTTTCACAAAAAAGTGAAATTTTCAAAAATCCAGAAAATTGGCTGAAAATGACTAAATATCAAGGACTCATTGCGCGCATCGCTCTGGAACTGAAATCGTAACGTTCACTGACATTTCCCCTATCTGAAAGTCTGATAAATGCCGGAAAAATGACTAAGTCCAAAAAAAAAATTTTTTCAACTTTTTTCAATTTTACCATCGTGGGATATATATTCTACCCACACACATTTGGAACTCTCCTGGGGTACCCTCACACATATTATTCCCTCATTTAGTGGATATTTTCACAAAAAAGTGAAATTTTCAAAAATCCAAAATATTGGCTGAAAACGACTAAATATCAAGGACTCATTGGGCGAATCGCTCTGGAACTGAAATCGGAATGCTCACTGACATTTCCCCTATCTGAAAGTCTGATAAACGCCGGAATAATGACTAAGTCCAAAAAAAAAAATTTTTCAACTTTTTTCAATTTTACCATCGTGGGATATATATTCTACCCACACACATTTGGAACTCTCCTGGGGTACCCTCACACATATTATTCCCTCATTTAGTGGATATTTTCACAAAAAAGTGAAATTTTCAAAAATCCAAAATATTGGCTGAAAACGACTAAATATCAAGGACTCATTGGGCGAATCGCTCTGGAACTGAAATCGGAATGCTCACTGACATTTCCCCTATTTGAAAGTCTGATAAACGCCGGAAAAATGACTAAGTCCAAAAAAAAAATTGTTTTCAACTTTTTTCAATTTTACCCCCGTGGGATATTTATTCTACCCACACACATTTGGAACTCTCCTGGGTACCCTCACACATATTATTCCCTCATTTAGTGGATATTTTCACAAAAAAGTGAAATTTTCAAAAATCCAGAAAATTGGCTGAAAATGACTAAATATCAAGGACTCATTGCGCGCATAGCTCTGGAACTGAAATCGTAACGCTCACTGACATTTTCCCTATTTGAAAGTCTGATAAATGCCGGAAAAATGACTAAGTCCAAAAAAAAATTTTTTTCAACTTTTTTCAATTTTACCATCGTGGGATATATATTCTACCCACACACATGTGGAACTCTCCTGGGGTACCCTCACACATATTATTCCCTCATTTAGTGGATATTTTCACAAAAAAAGTGAAATTTTCAAAAATCCAAAATATTGGCTGAAAACGACTAAATATCAAGGACTCATTGGGCGAATCGCTCTGGAACTGAAATCGGAATGCTCACTGACATTTCCCCTATCTGAAAGTCTGATAAACGCCGGAATAATGACTAAGTCCAAAAAAAAAAATTTTTCAACTTTTTTCAATTTTACCATCGTGGGATATATATTCTACCCACACACATTTGGAACTCTCCTGGGGTACCCTCACACATATTATTCCCTCATTTAGTGGATATTTTCACAAAAAAGTGAAATTTTCAAAAATCCAAAATATTGGCTGAAAACGACTAAATATCAAGGACTCATTGGGCGAATCGCTCTGGAACTGAAATCGGAATGCTCACTGACATTTGCCCTATCTGAAAGTCTGATAAACGCCGGAAAAATGACTAAGTCCAAAAAAAAATTTTTTTCAACTTTTTTCAGTTTTACCCCCGTGGGATATAGATTCTACCCACACACATTTGGAACTCTCCTGGGGTACCCTCACACATATTATTCCCTCATTTAGTGGATATTTTCACAAAAAAAGTGAAATTTTCAAAAATCCAGAAAATTGGCTGAAAATGACTAAATATCAAGGACTCATTGCGCGCATCGCTCTGGAACTGAAATCGTAACGCTCACTGACATTTTCCCTATCTGAAAGTCTGATAAATGCCGGAAAAATGACTAAGTCCAAAAAAAAAATTTTTTCAACTTTTTTCAATTTTACCATCGTGGGATATATATTCTACCCACACACATTTGGAACTCTCCTGGGGTACCCTCACACATATTATTCCCTCATTTAGTGGATATTTTCACAAAAAAGTGAAATTTTCAAAAATCCAAAATATTGGCTGAAAACGACTAAATATCAAGGACTCATTGGGCGAATCGCTCTGGAACTGAAATCGGAATGCTCACTGACATTTCCCCTATCTGAAAGTCTGATAAACGCCGGAATAATGACTAAGTCCAAAAAAAAAAATTTTTCAACTTTTTTCAATTTTACCATCGTGGGATATATATTCTACCCACACACATTTGGAACTCTCCTGGGGTACCCTCACACATATTATTCCCTCATTTAGTGGATATTTTCACAAAAAAGTGAAATTTTCAAAAATCCAAAATATTGGCTGAAAACGACTAAATATCAAGGACTCATTGGGCGAATCGCTCTGGAACTGAAATCAGAATGATCACTAACATTTCCCCTATCTGAAAGTCTGATAAACGCCGGAATTATGACTAAGTCCAAAAAAAAAATTTTTTCAACTTTTTTCAATTTTACCATCGTGGGATATATATTCTACCCACACACATTTGGAAGTCTCCTGGGGTACCCTCACACATATTATTCCCTCATTTAGTGGATATTTTCACAAAAAAGTGAAATTTTCAAAAATCCAAAATATTGGCTGAAAACGACTAAATATCAAGGACTCATTGGGCGAATCGCTCTGGAACTGAAATCGGAATGCTCACTGACATTTCCCCTATTTGAAAGTCTGATAAACGCCGGAAAAATGACTAAGTCCAAAAAAAAAATTGTTTTCAACTTTTTTCAATTTTACCCCCGTGGGATATTTATTCTACCCACACACATTTGGAACTCTCCTGGGTACCCTCACACATATTATTCCCTCATTTAGTGGATATTTTCACAAAAAAGTGAAATTTTCAAAAATCCAGAAAATTGGCTGAAAATGACTAAATATCAAGGACTCATTGCGCGCATAGCTCTGGAACTGAAATCGTAACGCTCACTGACATTTTCCCTATTTGAAAGTCTGATAAATGCCGGAAAAATGACTAAGTCCAAAAAAAAATTTTTTTCAACTTTTTTCAATTTTACCATCGTGGGATATATATTCTACCCACACACATGTGGAACTCTCCTGGGGTACCCTCACACATATTATTCCCTCATTTAGTGGATATTTTCACAAAAAAAGTGAAATTTTCAAAAATCCAAAATATTGGCTGAAAACGACTAAATATCAAGGACTCATTGGGCGAATCGCTCTGGAACTGAAATCGGAATGCTCACTGACATTTCCCCTATCTGAAAGTCTGATAAACGCCGGAATAATGACTAAGTCCAAAAAAAAAAATTTTTCAACTTTTTTCAATTTTACCATCGTGGGATATATATTCTACCCACACACATTTGGAACTCTCCTGGGGTACCCTCACACATATTATTCCCTCATTTAGTGGATATTTTCACAAAAAAGTGAAATTTTCAAAAATCCAAAATATTGGCTGAAAACGACTAAATATCAAGGACTCATTGGGCGAATCGCTCTGGAACTGAAATCGGAATGCTCACTGACATTTGCCCTATCTGAAAGTCTGATAAACGCCGGAAAAATGACTAAGTCCAAAAAAAAATTTTTTTCAACTTTTTTCAGTTTTACCCCCGTGGGATATAGATTCTACCCACACACATTTGGAACTCTCCTGGGGTACCCTCACACATATTATTCCCTCATTTAGTGGATATTTTCACAAAAAAGTGAAATTTTCAAAAATCCAAAATATTGGCTGAAAACGACTAAATATCAAGGACTCATTGGGCGAATCGCTCTGGAACTGAAATCGGAATGCTCACTGACATTTCCCCTATTTGAAAGTCTGATAAACGCCGGAAAAATGACTAAGTCCAAAAAAAAAATTGTTTTCAGCTTTTTTCAATTTTACCCCCGTGGGATATTTATTCTACCCACACACATTTGGAAGTCTCCTGGGGTACCCTCACACATATTATTCCCTCATTTAGTGGATATTTTCACAAAAAAGTGAAATTTTCAAAAATCCAGAAAATTGGCTGAAAATGACTAAATATCAAGGACTCATTGCGCGCATCGCTCTGGAACTGAAATCGTAACGCTCACTGACATTTTCCCTATCTGAAAGTCTGATAAATGCCGGAAAAATGACTAAGTCCAAAAAAAAAATTTTTTCAACTTTTTTCAATTTTACCATCGTGGGATATATATTCTACCCACACACATTTGGAACTCTCCTGGGGTACCCTCACACATATTATTCCCTCATTTAGTGGATATTTTCACAAAAAAGTGAAATTTTCAAAAATCCAAAATATTGGCTGAAAACGACTAAATATCAAGGACTCATTGGGCGAATCGCTCTGGAACTGAAATCGGAATGCTCACTGACATTTCCCCTATCTGAAAGTCTGATAAACGCCGGAATAATGACTAAGTCCAAAAAAAAAAATTTTTCAACTTTTTTCAATTTTACCATCGTGGGATATATATTCTACCCACACACATTTGGAACTCTCCTGGGGTACCCTCACACATATTATTCCCTCATTTAGTGGATATTTTCACAAAAAAGTGAAATTTTCAAAAATCCAAAATATTGGCTGAAAACGACTAAATATCAAGGACTCATTGGGCGAATCGCTCTGGAACTGAAATCAGAATGCTCACTAACATTTCCCCTATCTGAAAGTCTGATAAACGCCGGAATTATGACTAAGTCCAAAAAAAAAATTTTTTCAACTTTTTTCAATTTTACCATCGTGGGATATATATTCTACCCACACACATTTGGAAGTCTCCTGGGGTACCCTCACACATATTATTCCCTCATTTAGTGGATATTTTCACAAAAAAGTGAAATTTTCAAAAATCCAAAATATTGGCTGAAAACGACTAAATATCAAGGACTCATTGGGCGAATCGCTCTGGAACTGAAATCAGAATGCTCACTGACATTTCCCCTATTTGAAAGTCTGATAAACGCCGGAAAAATGACTAAGTCCAAAAAAAAAATTGTTTTCAACTTTTTTCAATTTTACCCCCGTGGGATATTTATTCTACCCACACACATTTGGAACTCTCCTGGGTACCCTCACACATATTATTCCCTCATTTAGTGGATATTTTCACAAAAAAGTGAAATTTTCAAAAATCCAGAAAATTGGCTGAAAATGACTAAATATCAAGGACTCATTGCGCGCATAGCTCTGGAACTGAAATCGTAACGCTCACTGACATTTTCCCTATTTGAAAGTCTGATAAATGCCGGAAAAATGACTAAGTCCAAAAAAAAATTTTTTTCAACTTTTTTCAATTTTACCATCGTGGGATATATATTCTACCCACACACATGTGGAACTCTCCTGGGGTACCCTCACACATATTATTCCCTCATTTAGTGGATATTTTCACAAAAAAAGTGAAATTTTCAAAAATCCAAAATATTGGCTGAAAACGACTAAATATCAAGGACTCATTGGGCGAATCGCTCTGGAACTGAAATCGGAATGCTCACTGACATTTCCCCTATCTGAAAGTCTGATAAACGCCGGAATAATGACTAAGTCCAAAAAAAAAAATTTTTCAACTTTTTTCAATTTTACCATCGTGGGATATATATTCTACCCACACACATTTGGAAGTCTCCTGGGGTACCCTCACACATATTATTCCCTCATTTAGTGGATATTTTCACAAAAAAGTGAAATTTTCAAAAATCCAGAAAATTGGCTGAAAATGACTAAATATCAAGGACTCATTGCGCGCATCGCTCTGGAACTGAAATCGTAACACTCACTGACATTTTCCCTATCTGAAAGTCTGATAAATGCCGGAAAAATGACTAAGTCCAAAAAAAAAATTTTTTCAACTTTTTTCAATTTTACCATCGTGGGATATATATTCTACCCACACACATTTGGAACTCTCCTGGGGTACCCTCACACATATTATTCCCTCATTTAGTGGATATTTTCACAAAAAAGTGAAATTTTCAAAAATCCAAAATATTGGCTGAAAACGACTAAATATCAAGGACTCATTGGGCGAATCGCTCTGGAACTGAAATCGGAATGCTCACTGACATTTCCCCTATCTGAAAGTCTGATAAACGCCGGAATAATGACTAAGTCCAAAAAAAAAAATTTTTCAACTTTTTTCAATTTTACCATCGTGGGATATATATTCTACCCACACACATTTGGAAGTCTCCTGGGGTACCCTCACACATATTATTCCCTCATTTAGTGGATATTTTCACAAAAAAGTGAAATTTTCAAAAATCCAAAATATTGGCTGAAAACGACTAAATATCAAGGACTCATTGGGCGAATCGCTCTGGAACTGAAATCGGAATGCTCACTGACATTTCCCCTATTTGAAAGTCTGATAAACGCCGGAAAAATGACTAAGTCCAAAAAAAAAATTGTTTTCAACTTTTTTCAATTTTACCCCCGTGGGATATTTATTCTACCCACACACATTTGGAACTCTCCTGGGTACCCTCACACATATTATTCCCTCATTTAGTGGATATTTTCACAAAAAAGTGAAATTTTCAAAAATCCAGAAAATTGGCTGAAAATGACTAAATATCAAGGACTCATTGCGCGCATAGCTCTGGAACTGAAATCGTAACGCTCACTGACATTTTCCCTATTTGAAAGTCTGATAAATGCCGGAAAAATGACTAAGTCCAAAAAAAAATTTTTTTCAACTTTTTTCAATTTTACCATCGTGGGATATATATTCTACCCACACACATGTGGAACTCTCCTGGGGTACCCTCACACATATTATTCCCTCATTTAGTGGATATTTTCACAAAAAAAGTGAAATTTTCAAAAATCCAAAATATTGGCTGAAAACGACTAAATATCAAGGACTCATTGGGCGAATCGCTCTGGAACTGAAATCGGAATGCTCACTGACATTTCCCCTATCTGAAAGTCTGATAAACGCCGGAATAATGACTAAGTCCAAAAAAAAAAATTTTTCAACTTTTTTCAATTTTACCATCGTGGGATATATATTCTACCCACACACATTTGGAACTCTCCTGGGGTACCCTCACACATATTATTCCCTCATTTAGTGGATATTTTCACAAAAAAGTGAAATTTTCAAAAATCCAAAATATTGGCTGAAAACGACTAAATATCAAGGACTCATTGGGCGAATCGCTCTGGAACTGAAATCGGAATGCTCACTGACATTTGCCCTATCTGAAAGTCTGATAAACGCCGGAAAAATGACTAAGTCCAAAAAAAAATTTTTTTCAACTTTTTTCAGTTTTACCCCCGTGGGATATAGATTCTACCCACACACATTTGGAACTCTCCTGGGGTACCCTCACACATATTATTCCCTCATTTAGTGGATATTTTCACAAAAAAGTGAAATTTTCAAAAATCCAAAATATTGGCTGAAAACGACTAAATATCAAGGACTCATTGGGCGAATCGCTCTGGAACTGAAATCGGAATGCTCACTGACATTTCCCCTATTTGAAAGTCTGATAAACGCCGGAAAAATGACTAAGTCCAAAAAAAAAATTGTTTTCAACTTTTTTCAATTTTACCCCCGTGGGATATTTATTCTACCCACACACATTTGGAAGTCTCCTGGGGTACCCTCACACATATTATTCCCTCATTTAGTGGATATTTTCACAAAAAAGTGAAATTTTCAAAAATCCAGAAAATTGGCTGAAAATGACTAAATATCAAGGACTCATTGCGCGCATCGCTCTGGAACTGAAATCGTAACGCTCACTGACATTTTCCCTATCTGAAAGTCTGATAAATGCCGGAAAAATGACTAAGTCCAAAAAAAAAATTTTTTCAACTTTTTTCAATTTTACCATCGTGGGATATATATTCTACCCACACACATTTGGAACTCTCCTGGGGTACCCTCACACATATTATTCCCTCATTTAGTGGATATTTTCACAAAAAAGTGAAATTTTCAAAAATCCAAAATATTGGCTGAAAACGACTAAATATCAAGGACTCATTGGGCGAATCGCTCTGGAACTGAAATCGGAATGCTCACTGACATTTCCCCTATCTGAAAGTCTGATAAACGCCGGAATAATGACTAAGTCCAAAAAAAAAAATTTTTCAACTTTTTTCAATTTTACCATCGTGGGATATATATTCTACCCACACACATTTGGAACTCTCCTGGGGTACCCTCACACATATTATTCCCTCATTTAGTGGATATTTTCACAAAAAAGTGAAATTTTCAAAAATCCAAAATATTGGCTGAAAACGACTAAATATCAAGGACTCATTGGGCGAATCGCTCTGGAACTGAAATCAGAATGCTCACTAACATTTCCCCTATCTGAAAGTCTGATAAACGCCGGAATTATGACTAAGTCCAAAAAAAAAATTTTTTCAACTTTTTTCAATTTTACCATCGTGGGATATATATTCTACCCACACACATTTGGAAGTCTCCTGGGGTACCCTCACACATATTATTCCCTCATTTAGTGGATATTTTCACAAAAAAGTGAAATTTTCAAAAATCCAAAATATTGGCTGAAAACGACTAAATATCAAGGACTCATTGGGCGAATCGCTCTGGAACTGAAATCAGAATGCTCACTGACATTTCCCCTATTTGAAAGTCTGATAAACGCCGGAAAAATGACTAAGTCCAAAAAAAAAATTGTTTTCAACTTTTTTCAATTTTACCCCCGTGGGATATTTATTCTACCCACACACATTTGGAACTCTCCTGGGTACCCTCACACATATTATTCCCTCATTTAGTGGATATTTTCACAAAAAAGTGAAATTTTCAAAAATCCAGAAAATTGGCTGAAAATGACTAAATATCAAGGACTCATTGCGCGCATAGCTCTGGAACTGAAATCGTAACGCTCACTGACATTTTCCCTATTTGAAAGTCTGATAAATGCCGGAAAAATGACTAAGTCCAAAAAAAAATTTTTTTCAACTTTTTTCAATTTTACCATCGTGGGATATATATTCTACCCACATACATGTGGAACTCTCCTGGGGTACCCTCACACATATTATTCCCTCATTTAGTGGATATTTTCACAAAAAAAGTGAAATTTTCAAAAATCCAAAATATTGGCTGAAAACGACTAAATATCAAGGACTCATTGGGCGAATCGCTCTGGAACTGAAATCGGAATGCTCACTGACATTTCCCCTATCTGAAAGTCTGATAAACGCCGGAATAATGACTAAGTCCAAAAAAAAAAATTTTTCAACTTTTTTCAATTTTACCATCGTGGGATATATATTCTACCCACACACATTTGGAAGTCTCCTGGGGTACCCTCACACATATTATTCCCTCATTTAGTGGATATTTTCACAAAAAAGTGAAATTTTCAAAAATCCAGAAAATTGGCTGAAAATGACTAAATATCAAGGACTCATTGCGCGCATCGCTCTGGAACTGAAATCGTAACGCTCACTGACATTTTCCCTATCTGAAAGTCTGATAAATGCCGGAAAAATGACTAAGTCCAAAAAAAAAATTTTTTCAACTTTTTTCAATTTTACCATCGTGGGATATATATTCTACCCACACACATTTGGAACTCTCCTGGGGTACCCTCACACATATTATTCCCTCATTTAGTGGATATTTTCACAAAAAAGTGAAATTTTCAAAAATCCAAAATATTGGCTGAAAACGACTAAATATCAAGGACTCATTGGGCGAATCGCTCTGGAACTGAAATCGGAATGCTCACTGACATTTCCCCTATCTGAAAGTCTGATAAACGCCGGAATAATGACTAAGTCCAAAAAAAAAAATTTTTCAACTTTTTTCAATTTTACCATCGTGGGATATATATTCTACCCACACACATTTGGAACTCTCCTGGGGTACCCTCACACATATTATTCCCTCATTTAGTGGATATTTTCACAAAAAAGTGAAATTTTCAAAAATCCAAAATATTGGCTGAAAACGATTAAATATCAAGGACTCATTGGGCGAATCGCTCTGGAACTGAAATCAGAATGCTCACTAACATTTCCCCTATCTGAAAGTCTGATAAACGCCGGAAAAATGACTAAGTCCAAAAAAAAATTTTTTTCAACTTTTTTCAGTTTTACCCCCGTGGGATATAGATTCTACCCACACACATTTGGAACTCTCCTGGGGTACCCTCACACATATTATTCCCTCATTTAGTGGATATTTTCACAAAAAAGTGAAATTTTCAAAAATCCAAAATATTGGCTGAAAACGACTAAATATCAAGGACTCATTGGGCGAATCGCTCTGGAACTGAAATCGGAATGCTCACTGACATTTCCCCTATTTGAAAGTCTGATAAACGCCGGAAAAATGACAGTCCAAAAAAAAAATTGTTTTCAACTTTTTTCAATTTTACCCCCGTGGGATATTTATTCTACCCACACACATTTGGAACTCTCCTGGGTACCCTCACACATATTATTCCCTCATTTAGTGGATATTTTCACAAAAAAGTGAAATTTTCAAAAATCCAGAAAATTGGCTGAAAATGACTAAATATCAAGGACTCATTGCGCGCATCGCTCTGGAACTGAAATCGTAACGCTCACTGACATTTTCCCTATCTGAAAGTCTGATAAATGCCGGAAAAATGACTAAGTCCAAAAAAAAAATTTTTTCAACTTTTTTCAATTTTACCATCGTGGGATATATATTCTACCCACACACATTTGGAACTCTCCTGGGGTACCCTCACACATATTATTCCCTCATTTAGTGGATATTTTCACAAAAAAGTGAAATTTTCAAAAATCCAAAATATTGGCTGAAAACGACTAAATATCAAGGACTCATTGGGCGAATCGCTCTGGAACTGAAATCGGAATGCTCACTGACATTTCCCCTATCTGAAAGTCTGATAAACGCCGGAATTATGACTAAGTCCAAAAAAAAAATTTTTTCAACTTTTTTCAATTTTACCATCGTGGGATATATATTCTACCCACACACATTTGGAAGTCTCCTGGGGTACCCTCACACATATTATTCCCTCATTTAGTGGATATTTTCACAAAAAAGTGAAATTTTCAAAAATCCAAAATATTGGCTGAAAACGACTAAATATCAAGGACTCATTGGGCGAATCGCTCTGGAACTGAAATCGGAATGCTCACTGACATTTCCCCTATTTGAAAGTCTGATAAACGCCGGAAAAATGACTAAGTCCAAAAAAAAGATTGTTTTAAACTTTTTTCAATTTTACCCCCGTGGGATATTTATTCTACCCACACACATTTGGAACTCTCCTGGGTACCCTCACACATATTATTCCCTCATTTAGTGGATATTTTCACAAAAAAGTGAAATTTTCAAAAATCCAGAAAATTGGCTGAAAATGACTAAATATCAAGGACTCATTGCGCGCATCGCTCTGGAACTGAAATCGTAACGCTCACTGACATTTTCCCTATCTGAAAGTCTGATAAATGCCGGAAAAATGACTAAGTCCAAAAAAAAAATTTTTTCAACTTTTTTCAATTTTACCATCGTGGGATATATATTCTACCCACACACATTTGGAACTCTCCTGGGGTACCCTCACACATATTATTCCCTCATTTAGTGGATATTTTCACAAAAAAGTGAAATTTTCAAAAATCCAAAATATTGGCTGAAAACGACTAAATATCAAGGACTCATTGGGCGAATCGCTCTGGAACTGAAATCGGAATGCTCACTGACATTTCCCCTATCTGAAAGTCTGATAAACGCCGGAATAATGACAAAGTCCAAAAAAAAAAATTTTTCAACTTTTTTCAATTTTACCATCGTGGGATATATATTCTACCCACACACATTTGGAACTCTCCTGGGGTACCCTCACACATATTATTCCCTCATTTAGTGGATATTTTCACAAAAAAGTGAAATTTTCAAAAATCCAAAATATTGGCTGAAAACGACTAAATATCAAGGACTCATTGGGCGAATTGCTCTGGAACTGAAATTGGAATGCTCACTGACATTTGCCCTATCTGAAAGTCTGATAAACGCCGGAAAAATGACTAAGTCCAAAAAAAAATTTTTTTCAACTTTTTTCAGTTTTACCCCCGGGGATATAGATTCTACCCACACACATTTGGAACTCTCCTGGGGTACCCTCACACATATTATTCCCTCATTTAGTGGATATTTTCACAAAAAAGTGAAATTTTCAAAAATCCAAAATATTGGCTGAAAACGACTAAATATCAAAGACTCATTGGGCGAATCGCTCTGGAACTGAAATCAGAATGCTCACTAACATTTCCCCTATCTGAAAGTCTGATAAACGCCGGAAAAATGACTAAGTCCAAAAAAATTTATTTTCAACTTTTTTTCAATATTACCCCCGTGGGATATATATTCTACCCACACACATTTGGAACTCTCCTGGGGTACCCTCACACATATTATTCCCTCATTTAGTGGATATTTTCACAAAAAAGTGAAATTTTCAAATATCCAAAATATTGGCTGAAAACGACTAAATATCAAGGACTCATAGGGCGAATCGCTCTGGAACTGAAATCGGAACGTTCACTGACATTTCCCCTATCTGAAAGTGTGATAAACGCCGGAAAAATGACTAAGTCCAAAAAAAAATTGTTTTCAACTTTTTTCAATATTACCCCCGTGGTATATATATTATACCCACACACATTTGGAACTCTCCTGGGGTACCCTCACACATATTATTCCCTCATTTAGTGGATATTTTCACGAAAAAGTGAAATTTTCAAAAATCCAAAATATTGGCTGAAAACGACTAAATATCAAGGACTCATTGGGCGAATCGCTTTGGAACTGAAATCGGAATGCTCACTGACATTTCCCCTATTTGAAAGTCTGATAAACGCCGGAAAAATGACTAAGTCCAAAAAAAAAATTGTTTTCAACTTTTTTCAATTTTACCCCCGTGGGATATTTATTCTACCCACACACATTTGGAACTCTCCTGGGTACCCTCACACATATTATTCCCTCATTTAGTGGATATTTTCACAAAAAAGTGAAATTTTCAAAAATCCAGAAAATTGGCTGAAAATGACTAAATATCAAGGACTCATTGCGCGCATCACTCTGGAACTGAAATCGTAACGCTCACTGACATTTTCCCTATCTGAAAGTCTGATAAATGCCGGAAAAATGACTAAGTCCAAAAAAAAATTTTTTTCAACTTTTTTCAATTTTACCATCGTGGGATATATATTCTACCCACACACATTTGGAACTCTCCTGGGGTACCCTCACACATATTATTCCCTCATTTAGTGGATATTTTCACAAAAAAGTGAAATTTTCAAATATCCAAAATATTGGCTGAAAACGACTAAATATCAAGGACTCATAGGGCAAATCGCTCTGGAACTGAAATCGGAACGTTCACTGACATTTCCCCTATCTGAAAGTGTGATAAACGCCGGAAAAATGACTAAGTCCAAAAAAAAATTGTTTTCAACTTTTTTCAATATTACCCCCGTGGTATATATATTCTACCCACACACATTTGGAACTCTCCTGCGGTACCCTCACACATATTATTCCCTCATTTAGTGGATATTTTCACAAAAAAGTGAAATTTTCAAAAATCCAAAATATTGGCTGAAAACGACTAAATGTCAAGGACTCATTGGGCGAATCACTCTGGAACTGAAATCGGAATGCTCACTGACATTTCCCCTATCTGAAAGTGTGATAAACGGCGGAAAAATGACTAAGTCCAAAAAAATTTTTTTTCAACTTTTTTTCAATATTACCCCCGTGGGATATATATTATACCCACACACATTTGGAACTCTCCTGGGGTACCCTCACACATATTATTCCCTCATTTAGTGGATATTTTCACAAAAAAGTGAAATTTTCAAAAATCCAAAATATTGGCTGAAAACGACTAAATATCAAGGACTCATTGGGCGAATCGCTTTGGAACTGAAATCGGAATGCTCACTGACATTTCCCCTATTTGAAAGTCTGATAAACGCCGGAAAAATGACTAAGTCCAAAAAAAAAATTGTTTTCAACTTTTTTCAATTTTACCCCCGTGGGATATTTATTCTACCCACACACATTTGGAACTCTCCTGGGTACCCTCACACATATTATTCCCTCATTTAGTGGATATTTTCACAAAAAAGTGAAATTTTCAAAAATCCAGAAAATTGGCTGAAAATGACTAAATATCAAGGACTCATTGCGCGCATCGCTCTGGAACTGAAATCGTAATGCTCACTGACATTTTCCCTATCTGAAAGTCTGATAAACGCCGGAATAATGACTAAGTCCAAAAAAAAAAATTTTTCAACTTTTTTCAATTTTACCATCGTGGAATATATATTCTACCCACACACATTTGGAACTCTCCTGGGGTACCCTCACACATATTATTCCCTCATTTAGTGGATATTTTCACAAAAAAGTGAAATTTTCAAAAATCCAAAATATTGGCTGAAAACGACTAAATATCAAGGACTCATTGGGCGAATCGCTCTGGAACTGAAATCGGAATGCTCACTGACATTTGCCCTATCTGAAAGTCTGATAAACGCCGGAAAAATGACTAAGTCCAAAAAAAAATTTTTTTCAACTTTTTTCAGTTTTACCCCCGTGGGATATAGATTCTACCCACACACATTTGGAAGTCTCCTGGGGTACCCTCACACATATTATTCCCTCATTTAGTGGATATTTTCACAAAAAAGTGAAATTTTCAAAAATCCAAAATATTGGCTGAAAACGACTAAATATCAAGGACTCATTGGGCGAATCGCTCTGGAACTGAAATCGGAATGCTCACTGACATTTCCCCTATTTGAAAGTCTGATAAACGCCGGAAAAATGACTAAGTCCAAAAAAAAAATTGTTTTCAACTTTTTTCAATTTTACCCCCGTGGGATATTTATTCTACCCACACACATTTGGAACTCTCCTGGGTACCCTCACACATATTATTCCCTCATTTAGTGGATATTTTCACAAAAAAGTGAAATTTTCAAAAATCCAGAAAATTGCTGAAAATGACTAAATATCAAGGACTCATTGCGCGCATAGCTCTGGAACTGAAATCGTAACGCTCACTGACATTTTCCCTATTTGAAAGTCTGATAAATGCCGGAAAAATGACTAAGTCCAAAAAAAAAATTTTTTCAACTTTTTTCAATTTTACCATCGTGGGATATATATTCTACCCACACACATGTGGAACTCTCCTGGGGTACCCTCACACATATTATTCCCTCATTTAGTGGATATTTTCACAAAAAAAGTGAAATTTTCAAAAATCCAAAATATTGGCTGAAATTGACTAAATATCAAGGACTCATTGGGCGAATCGCTCTGGAACTGAAATCGGAATGCTCACTGACATTTCCCCTATCTGAAAGTCTGATAAACGCCGGAATAATGACTAAGTCCAAAAAAAAAAAATTTTTCAACTTTTTTCAATTTTACCATCGTGGGATATATATTCTACCCACACACATTTGGAACTCTCCTGGGGTACCCTCACACATATTATTCCCTCATTTAGTGGATATTTTCACAAAAAAGTGAAATTTTCAAAAATCCAAAATATTGGCTGAAAACGACTAAATATCAAGGACTCATTGGGCGAATCGCTCTGGAACTGAAATCGGAATGCTCACTGACATTTGCCCTATCTGAAAGTCTGATAAACGCCGGAAAAATGACTAAGTCCAAAAAAAAATTTTTTTCAACTTTTTTCAGTTTTACCCCCGTGGGATATAGATTCTACCCACACACATTTGGAACTCTCCTGGGGTACCCTCACACATATTATTCCCTCATTTAGTGGATATTTTCACAAAAAAGTGAAATTTTCAAAAATCCAAAATATTGGCTGAAAACGACTAAATATCAAGGACTCATTGGGCGAATCGCTCTGGAACTGAAATCGGAATGCTCACTGACATTTCCCCTATTTGAAAGTCTGATAAACGCCGGAAATATGACTAAGTCCAAAAAAAAATTGTTTTCAACTTTTTTCAATTTTACCCCCGTGGGATATATATTCTACCCACACCCATTTGGAACTCTCCTGGGTACCCTCACACATATTATTCCCTCATTTAGTGGATATTTTCACAAAAAAGTGAAATTTTCAAAAATCCAGAAAATTGGTTGAAAATGACTAAATATCAAGGACTCATTGCGCGAATCGCTCTGGAACTGAAATCGTAACGCTCACTGACATTTTCCCTATCTGAAAGTCTGATAAACGCCAGAAAAATGACTAAGTCCGAAAAAAAAATTTTTTCAACTTTTTTCAATTTTACCATCGTGGGATATATATTCTACCCACACACATTTGGAACTCTCCTGGGGTACCCTCACACATATTATTCCCTCATTTAGTGGATATTTTCACAAAAAAGTGAAATTTTCAAAAATCCAAAATATTGGCTGAAAACGACTAAATATCAAGGACTCATTGGGCGAATCGCTCTGGAACTGAAATCGGAATGCTCACTGACATTTCCCCTATTTGAAAGTCTGATAAACGCCGGAAAAATGACTAAGTCCAAAAAAAAAATTGTTTTCAACTTTTTTCAATTTTACCCCCGTGGGATATTTATTCTACCCACACACATTTGGAACTCTCCTGGGTACCCTCACACATATTATTCCCTCATTTAGTGGATATTTTCACAAAAAAGTGAAATTTTCAAAAATCCAGAAAATTGGTTGAAAATGACTAAATATCAAGGACTCATTGCGCGTATCGCTCTGGAACTGAAATCGTAACGCTCACTGACATTTTCCCTATCTGAAAGTCTGATAAACGCCAGAAAAATGACTAAGTCCAAAAAAAAATTTTTTTCAACTTTTTTCAATTTTACCATCGTGGGATATATATTCTACCCACACACATTTGGAACTCTCCTGGGGTACCCTCACACATATTATTCCCTCATTTAGTGGATATTTTCACAAAAAAGTGAAATTTTCAAAAATCCAAAATATTGGCTGAAAACGACTAAATATCAAGGACTCATTGGGCGAATCGCTCTGGAACTGAAATCGGAATGCTCACTGACATTTCCCCTATTTGAAAGTCTGATAAACGCCGGAAAAATGACTAAGTCCAAAAAAAAATTGTTTTCAACTTTTTTCAATTTTACCCCCGTGGGATATATATTCTACCCACACACATTTGGAACTCTCCTGGGTACCCTCACACATATTATTCCCTCATTTAGTGGATATTTTCACAAAAAAGTGAAATTTTCAAAAATCCAGAAAATTGGCTGAAAATGACTAAATATCAAGGACTCATTGCACGAATCGCTCTGGAACTGAAATCGTAACGCTCACTGACATTTTCCCTATCTGAAAGTCTGATAAACGCCGGAAAAATGACTAAGTCCAAAAAAAAATTTTTTTCAACTTTTTTCAATTTTACCATCGTGGGATATATATTCTACCCACACACATTTGGAACTCTCCTGGGGTACCCTCACACATATTATTCCCTCATTTAGTGGATATTTTCACAAAAAAGTGAAATTTTCAAAAATCCAAAATATTGGCTGAAAACGACTAAATATCAAGGACTCATTGGGCGAATCGCTCTGGAACTGAAATCGGAATGCTCACTGACATTTCCCCTATTTGAAAGTCTGATAAACGGCAGAAAAATGACTAAGTCCAAAAAATAATTGTTTTCAACTTTTTTCAATTTTACCCCCGTGGGATATATATTCTACCCACACACATTTGGAACTCTCCTGGGGTACCCTCACACATATTATTCCCTCATTTAGTGGATATTTTCACAAAAAAGTGAAATTTTCAAAAATCCAAAATATTGGCTGAAAACGACTAAATATCAAGGACTAATTGGGCGAATCGCTCTGGAACTGAAATCGGAATGCTCACTGACATTTTCCCTATCTGAAAGTCTGATAAACGCCGGAAAAATGACTAAGTCCAAAAAAAATTTTTTTTCAACTTTTTTCAATTTTACCATCGTGGGATATATATTCTACCCACACACATTTGGAACTCTCCTGGGTACCCTCACACATATTATTCCCTCATTTAGTGGATATTTTCAAAAAAAAGTGAAATTTTCAAAAATCCAGAAAATTGGCTGAAAATGACTAAATATCAAGGACTCATTGGGCGAATCGCTCTGGAACTGAAATCGGAATGCTCACTGACATTTCCCCTATTTGAAAGTCTGATAAACGCCGGAAAAATGACTAAGTCCAAAAAAAAATTGTTTTCAACTTTTTTCAATTTTACCCCCGTGGGATATATATTCTACCCACACCCATTTGGAACTCTCCTGGGTACCCTCACACATATTATTCCCTCATTTAGTGGATATTGTCACAAAAAAGTGAAATTTTCAAAAATCCAGAAAATTGGCTGAAAATGACTAAATATCAAGGACTCATTGCGCGAATCGCTCTGGAACTGAAATCGTAACGCTCACTGACATTTTCCCTATCTGAAAGTCTGATAAACGCCAGAAAAATGACTAAGTCCAAAAAAAAATTTTTTTCAACTTTTTTCAATTTTACCATCGTGGGATATATATTCTACCCACACACATTTGGAACTCTCCTGGGGTACCCTCACACATATTATTCCCTCATTTAGTGGATGTTTTCACAAAAAAGTGAAATTTTCAAAAATCCAAAATATTGGCTGAAAACGACTAAATATCAAGGACTCATTGGGCGAATCGCTCTGGAACTGAAATCGGAATGCTCACTGACATTTCCCCTATTTGAAAGTCTGATAAACGCCGGAAAAATTACTAAGTCCAAAAAAAAATTGTTTTCAACTTTTTTCAATTTTACCCCCGTGGGATATATATTCTACCCACACACATTTGGAACTCTCCTGGGTACCCTCACACATATTATTCCCTCATTTAGTGGATATTTTCACAAAAAAGTGAAATTTTCAAAAATCCAGAAAATTGGCTGAAAATGACTAAATATCAAGGACTCATTGCGTGAATCGCTCTGGAACTGAAATCGTAACGCTCACTGACATTTTCCCTATCTGAAAGTCTGATAAACGCCGGAAAAATGACTAAGTCCAAAAAAGAATTTTTTTCAACTTTTTTCAATTTTACCATCGTGGGATATATATTCTACCCACACACATTTGGAACTCTCCTGGGGTACCCTCACACATATTATTCCCTCATTTAGTGGATATTTTCACAAAAAAGTGAAATTTTCAAAAATCCAGAAAATTGGCTGAAAAGGACTAAATATCAAGGACTCATTGCGCGAATCGCTCTGGAACTGAAATCGTAACGCTCACTGACATTTTCCCTATCTGAAAGTCTGATAAACGCCGGAAAAATGACTAAGTCCAAAAAAAATTTTTTTCCAACTTTTTTCAATTTTACCATCGTGGGATATATATTCTACCCACACACATTTGGAACTCTCCTGGGGTACCCTCACACATATTATTCCCTCATTTAGTGGATATTTTCACAAAAAAGTGAAATTTTCAAAAATCCAAAATATTGGCTGAAAACGACTAAATATCAAGGACTCATTGTGCGAATCGCTCTGGAACTGAAATCGGAATGCTCACTAACATTTCCCCTATCTGAAAGTCTGATAAACGCCGGAATTATGACTAAGTCCAAAAAAAAAATTTTTTCAACTTTTTTCAATTTTACCATCGTGGGATATATATTCTACCCACACACATTTGGAAGTTTCCTGGGGTACCCTCACACATATTATTCCCTCATTTAGTGGATATTTTCACAAAAAAGTGAAATTTTCAAAAATCCAAAATATTGGCTGAAAACGACTAAATATCAAGGACTCATTGGGCGAATCACTCTGGAACTGAAATCGGTATGCTCACTGACATTTCCCCTATCTGAAAGTCTGATAAACGCCGGAAAAATGACTAAGTCCAAAAAAATTTATTTTCAACTTTTTTTCAATATTACCCCCGTGGGATATATATTCTACCCACACACATTTGGAAGTCTCCTGGGGTACCCTCACACATATTATTCCCTCATTTAGTGGATATTTTCACAAAAAAGTGAAATTTTCAAAAATCCAAAATATTGGCTGAAAACGACTAAATATCAAGGACTCATTGGGCGAATCGCTCTGGAACTGAAATCGGAATGCTCACTGACATTTCCCCTATTTGAAAGTCTGATCAACGCCGGAAAAATGACTAAGTCCCAAAAAAAATTGTTTTCAACTTTTTTCAATTTTACCCCCGTGGGATATATATTCTACCCACACACATTTGGAACTCTCCTGGGTACCCTCACACATATTATTCCCTCATTTAGTGGATATTTTCACAAAAAAGTGAAATTTTCAAAAATCCAGAAAATTGGCTGAAAATGACTAAATATCAAGGACTCATTGCGCGAATCGCTCTGGAACTGAAATCGTAACGCTCACTGACATTTTCCCTATCTGAAAGTCTGATAAACGCCGGAAAAATGACTAAGTCCAAAAAAAAATTTTTTTCAACTTTTTTCAATTTTACCATCGTGGGATATATATTCTACCCACACACATTTGGAACTCTCCTGGGGTACCCTCACACATATTATTCCCTCATTTAGTGGATATTTTCACAAAAAAGTGAAATTTTCAAAAATCCAGAAAATTGGCTGAAAAGGACTAAATATCAAGGACTCATTGCGCGAATCGCTCTGGAACTGAAATCGTAACGCTCACTGACATTTTCCCTATCTGAAAGTCTGATAAACGCCGGAAAAATGACTAAGTCCAAAAAAAAATTGTTTTAAACTTTTTTCAATTTTACCATCGTGGGATATATATTCTACCCACACACATTTGGAACTCTCCTGGGGTACCCTCACACATATTATTCCCTCATTTAGTGGATATTTTCACAAAAAAGTGAAATTTTCAAAAATCCAAAATATTGGCTGAAAACGACTAAATATCAAGGACTCATTGGGCGAATCGCTCTGGAACTGAAATCGGAATGCTCACTGACATTTCCCCTATTTGAAAGTCTGATCAACGCCGGAAAAATGACTAAGTCCCAAAAAAAATTGTTTTCAACTTTTTTCAATTTTACCCCCGTGGGATATATATTCTACCCACACACATTTGGAACTCTCCTGGGTACCCTCACACATATTATTCCCTCATTTAGTGGATATTTTCACAAAAAAGTGAAATTTTCAAAAATCCAGAAAATTGGCTGAAAATGACTAAATATCAAGGACTCATTGCGCGAATCGCTCTGGAACTGAAATCGTAACGCTCACTGACATTTTCCCTATCTGAAAGTCTGATAAACGCCGGAAAAATGACTAAGTCCAAAAAAAAATTTTTTTCAACTTTTTTCAATTTTACCATCGTGGGATATATATTCTACCCAAACACATTTGGAACTCTCCTGGGGTACCCTCACACATATTATTCCCTCATTTAGTGGATATTTTCACAAAAAAGTGAAATTTTCAAAAATCCAGAAAATTGGCTGAAAAGGACTAAATATCAAGGACTCATTGCGCGAATCGCTCTGGAACTGAAATCGTAACGCTCACTGACATTTTCCCTATCTGAAAGTCTGATAAACGCCGGAAAAATGACTAAGTCCAAAAAAAAATTGTTTTCAACTTTTTTCAATTTTACCATCGTGGGATATATATTCTACCCACACACATTTGGAACTCTCCTGGGGTACCCTCACACATATTATTCCCTCATTTAGTGGATATTTTCACAAAAAAGTGAAATTTTCAAAAATCCAAAATATTGGCTGAAAACGACTAAATATCAAGGACTCATTGGGCGAATCGCTCTGGAACTGAAATCGGAATGCTCACTGACATTTCCCCTATTTGAAAGTCTGATAAACGCCGGAAAAATGACTAAGTCCAAAAAAAAATTGTTTTCAACTTTTTTCAATTTTACCCCCTTGGGATATATATTCTACCCACACACATTTGGAACTCTCCTGGGTACCCTCACACATATTATTCCCTCATTTAGTGGATATTTTCACAAAAAAGTGAAATTTTCAAAAATCCAGAAAATTGGCTGAAAATGGCTAAATATCAAGGACTCATTGCGCGAATTGCTCTGGAACTGAAATCGTAACGCTCACTGACATTTGCCCTCTCTGAAAGTCTGATAAACGCCGGAAAAAAGACTAAGTCCAAAAAAAAAATTTTTTCAACTTTTTTAAATTTTTCCCCCGTGGGATATATATTCTACCCACACACATTTGGAACTATCCTGGGTACCCTCACACACATTATTCCCTCATTTTGTGGATATTTTCACAAAAAAGTGAAATTTTCAAAAATCCAGAAAATTGGCTGAAAATGACTAAATATCAAGGACTCATTGCGCGAATCGCTCTGGAACTGAAATCGTAACGCTCACTGACATTTTCCCTATCTGAAAGTCTGATAAACGCCGGAAAAATGACTAAGTCCAAAAAAATTTTTTTTCAACTTTTTTTCAATATTACTCCCGTGGGATATATATTCTACCCACACACATTTGGAAGTCTCCTGGGGTACCCTCACACATATTATTCCCTCATTTAGTGGATATTTTCACAAAAAAGTGAAATTTTCAAAAATCCAAAATATTGGCTGAAAACGACTAAATATCAAGGACTCATTGGGCGAATCGCTCTGGAACTGAAATCGGAATGCTCACTGACATTTGCCCTATCTGAAAGTCTGATAAACGCCGAAAAAAAGACAGTCCAAAAAAAAATTTTTTTCAACTTTTTTCAATTTTACCCCCGTGGGATATATATTCTACCCACACCCATTTGGAACTCTCCTGGGTACACTCACACATATTATTCCCTCATTTAGTGGATATTTTCACAAAAAAGTGAAATTTTCAAAAATCCAGAAAATTGGCTGAAAATGACTAAATATCAAGGACTCATTGGGCGAATCGCTCTGGAAGTGAAATAGGAATGCTCACTGACATTTCCCCTATTTGAAAGTCTGATAAACGCCGGAAAAATGACAAAGTCCAAAAAAAAATTGTTTTCAACTTTTTTCAATTTTACCCCCGTGGGATATATATTCTACCCACACCCATTTGGAACTCTCCTGTGTACCCTCACACATATTATTCCCTCATTTAGTGGATATTTTCACAAAAAAGTGAAATTTTCAAAAATCCAAAATATTGGCTGAAAACGACTAAATATCAAGGACTCATTGGGCGAATCGCTCTGGAACTGAAATCGGAATGCTCAGTGACATTTGCCCTATCTGAAAGTCTGATAAACGCCGGAAAAAAGACTAAGTCCAAAAAAAAAATTTTTTCAACTTTTTTAAATTTTACCCCCGTGGGATATATATTCTACCCACACACATTTGGAACTCTCCTGGGTACCCTCACACATATTATTCCCTCATTTAGTGGATATTTTCACAAAAAAGTGAAATTTTCAAAAATCCAGAAAATTGGCTGAAAATGACTAAATATCAAGGACTCATTGCGCGAATCACTCTGGAACTGAAATCGTAACGCTCACTGACATTTTCCCTATCTGAAAGTCTGATAAACGCCGGAAAAATGACTAAGTCCAAAAAAAAATTTTTTTCATCTTTTTTCAATTTTACCATCGTGGGATATATATTCTACCCACACACATTTGGAACTCTCCTGGGGTACCCTCACACATATTATTCCCTCATTTAGTGGATATTTTCACAAAAAAGTGAAATTTTCAAAAATCCAAAATATTGGCTGAAAACGACTATATATCAAGGACTCATTGGGCGAATCGCTCTGGAACTGAAATCGGAATGTTCACTGACATTTCCCCTATTTGAAAGTCTGATAAACGCCGGAAAAATGACTAAGTCCAAAAAAAAATTGTTTTCAACTTTTTTCAATTTTACCCCCGTGGGATATATATTCTACTCACACACATTTGGAACTCTCCTGGGTACCCTCACACATATTATTCCCTCATTTAGTGGATATTTTCACAAAAAAGTGAAATTTTCAAAAATCCAAAATATTGGCTGAAAACGACTAAATATCAAGGACTCATTGGGCGAATCGCTCTGGAACTGAAATCGGAATGCTCACTGACATTTCCCCTATCTGAAAGTGTGATAAACGCCGGAAAAATGACTAAGTCCAAAAAAATTTTTTTTCAACTTTTTTTCAATATTACTCCCGTGGGATATATTTTCTACCCACACACATTTGGAAGTCTCCTGGGGTACCCTCACACATATTATTCCCTCATTTAGTGGATATTTTCACAAAAAAGTGAAATTTTCAAAAATCCAAAATATTGGCTGAAAACGACTAAATATCAAGGACTCATTGGGCGAATCGCTCTGGAACTGAAATCGGAATGCTCACTGACATTTCCCCTATCTGAAAGTCTGATAAACGCCGGAAAAATGACTAAGTCCAAAAAAAAATTGTTTTCAACTTTTTTCAATTTTACCATCGTGGGATATATATTCTACCCACACACATTTGGAACTCTCCTGGGGTACCCTCACACATATTATTCCCTCATTTAGTGGATATTTTCACAAAAAAGTGAAATTTTCAAAAATCCAAAATATTGGCTGAAAACGACTAAATATCAAGGACTCATTGGTCGAATCTCTCTGGAACTGAAATCGGAATGCTCACTGACATTTCCCCTATTTGAAAGTCTGATAAACGCCGGAAAAATGACTAAGTCCAAAAAAAAATTGTTTTCAACTTTTTTCAATTTTACCCCCGTGGGATATATATTCTACCCACACACATTTGGAACTCTCCTGGGTACCCTCACACATATTATTCCCTCATTTAGTGGATATTTTCACAAAAAAGTGAAATTTTCAAAAATCCAGAAAATTGGCTGAAAATGGCTAAATATCAAGGACTCATTGCGCGAATCGCTCTGGAACTGAAATCGTAATGCTCACTGACATTTGCCCTCTCTGAAAGTCTGATAAACGCCGGAAAAAAGACAAAGTCCAAAAAAAAATTTTTTTCAACTTTTTTAAATTTTTCCCCCGTGGGATATATATTCTACCCACACACATTTGGAACTATCCTGGGTACCCTCACACACATTATTCCCTCATTTAGTGGATATTTTCACAAAAAAGTGAAATTTTCAAAAATCCAGAAAATTGGCTGAAAATGACTAAATATCAAGGACTCATTGCGCGAATCGCTCTGGAACTGAAATCGTAACGCTCACTGACATTTTCCCTATCTGAAAGTCTGATAAACGCCGGAAAAATGACTAAGTCCAAAAAAAAATTGTTTTCAACTTTTTTCAATTTTACCATCGTGGGATATATATTCTACCCACACACATTTGGAACTCTCCTGGGGTACCCTCACACATATTATTCCCTCATTTAGTGGATATTTTCACAAAAAAGTGAAATTTTCAAAAATCCAAAATATTGGCTGAAAACGACTAAATATCAAGGATTCATTGGGCGAATCGCTCTGGAACTGAAATCGGAATGCTCACTGACATTTCCCCTATTTGAAATTCTGATAAACGCCGGAAAAATGACTAAGTCCAAAAAAAAATTGTTTTCAACTTTTTTCAATTTTACCCCCGTGGGATATATATTCTACCCACACACATTTGGAACTCTCCTGGGTACCCTCACACATATTATTCCCTCATTTAGTGGATATTTTCACAAAAAAGTGAAATTTTCAAAAATCCAGAAAATTGGCTGAAAATGGCTAAATATCAAGGACTCATTGCGCGAATTGCTCTGGAACTGAAATCGTAACGCTCACTGACATTTGCCCTCTCTGAAAGTCTGATAAACGCCGGAAAAAAGACTAAGTCCAAAAAAAAAATTGTTTTCAACTTTTTTCAATTTTACCCCCGTGGGATATATATTCTACCCACACACATTTGGAACTCTCCTGGGTACCCTCACACATATTATTCCCTCATTTAGTGGATATTTTCACAAAAAAGTGAAATTTTCAAAAATCCAAAATATTGGCTGAAAACGACTAAATATCAAGGACTCATTGGGCGAATCGCTCTGGAACTGAAATCGGAATGCTCACTGACATTTCCCCTATCTGAAAGTCTGATAAACGCCGGAAAAATGACTAGGCCAAAAAAATTTTTTTTCAACTTTTTTTCAATATTACTCCCGTGGGATATATATTCTACCCACACACATTTGGAAGTCTCCTGGGGTACACTCACACATATTATTCCCTCATTTAGTGGATATTTTCACAAAAAAGTGAAATTTTCAAAAATCCAGAAAATTGGCTGAAAATGACTAAATATCAAGGACTCATTGGGCGAATCGCTCTGGAAGTGAAATAGGAATGCTCACTGACATTTCCCCTATTTGAAAGTCTGATAAACGCCGGAAAAATGACAAAGTCCAAAAAAAAATTGTTTTCAACTTTTTTCAATTTTACCATCGTGGGATATATATTCTACCCACACACATTTGGAACTCTCCTGTGTACCCTCACACATATTATTCCCTCATTTAGTGGATATTTTCACAAAAAAGTGAAATTTTCAAAAATCCAAAATATTGTCTGAAAACGACTAAATATCAAGGACTCATTGGGCGAATCGCTCTGGAACTGAAATCGGAATGCTCAGTGACATTTGCCCTATCTGAAAGTCTGATAAACGCCGGAAAAAAGACTAAGTCCAAAAAAAAAATTTTTTCAACTTTTTTAAATTTTACCCCCGTGGGATATATATTCTACCCACACACATTTGGAACTCTCCTGGGTACCCTCACACATATTATTCCCTCATTTAGTGGATATTTTCACAAAAAAGTGAAATTTTCAAAAATCCAGAAAATTGGCTGAAAATGACTAAATATCAAGGACTCATTGCGCGAATCACTCTGGAACTGAAATCGTAACGCTCACTGACATTTTCCCTATCTGAAAGTCTGATAAACGCCGGAAAAATGACTAAGTCCAAAAAAAAATTTTTTTCATCTTTTTTCAATTTTACCATCGTGGGATATATATTCTACCCACACACATTTGGAACTCTCCTGGGGTACCCTCACACATATTATTCCCTCATTTAGTGGATATTTTCACAAAAAAGTGAAATTTTCAAAAATCCAAAATATTGGCTGAAAACGACTATATATCAAGGACTCATTGGGCGAATCGCTCTGGAACTGAAATCGGAATGCTCACTGACATTTCCCCTATTTGAAAGTCTGATAAACGCCGGAAAAATGACTAAGTCCAAAAAAAAATTGTTTTCAACTTTTTTCAATTTTACCCCCGTGGGATATATATTCTACCCACACACATTTGGAACTCTCCTGGGTACCCTCACACATATTATTCCCTCATTTAGTGGATATTTTCACAAAAAAGTGAAATTTTCAAAAATCCAGAAAATTGGCTGAAAATGACTAAATATCAAGGACTCATTGGGCGAATCGCTCTGGAACTGAAATCGGAATGCTCACTGACATTTCCCCTATTTGAAAGTCTGATAAACGCCGGAAAAATGACTAAGTCCAAAAAAAAATTGTTTTCAACTTTTTTCAATTTTACCCCCGTGGGATATATATTCTACCCACACCCATTTGGAACTCTCCTGGGTACACTCACACATATTATTCCCTCATTTAGTGGATATTTTCACAAAAAAGTGAAATTTTCAAAAATCCAGAAAATTGGCTGAAAATGACTAAATATCAAGGACTCATTGCGCGAATCGCTCTGGAATTGAAATCGTAATGCTCACTGACATTTTCCCTATCTGAAAGTCTGATAAACGCCGGAAAAATGACTAAGTCCAAAAAAATTTTTTTTCAACTTTTTTTCAATATTACCCCCGTGGGATATATATTCTACCCACACACATTTGGAAGTCTCCTGGGGTAGCCTCACACATATTATTCCCTCATTTAGTGGATATTTTCACAAAAAAGTGAAATTTTCAAAAATCCAAAATATTGGCTGAAAACGACTAAATATCAAGGACTCATTGGGCGAATCACTCTGGAACTGAAATCGGAATGCTCACTGACATTTGCCCTATCTGAAAGTCTGATAAACGCCGGAAAAATGACTAAGTCCAAAAAAAAATTTTTTTCAACTTTTTTCAATTTTACCCCCGTGGGATATATATTCTACCCACACACATTTGGAACTCTCCTGGGTACCCTCACACATATTATTCCCTCATTTAGTGGATATTTTCACAAAAAAGTGAAATTTTCAAAAATCCAGAAAATTGGCTGAAAATGACTAAATATCAAGGACTCATTGGGCGAATCGCTCTGGAACTGAAATCGGAATGCTCACTGACATTTCCCCTATTTGAAAGTCTGATAAACGCCGGAAAAATGACTAAGTCCAAAAAAAAATTTTTTCAACTTTTTTCAATTTTACCCCCGTGGGATATATATTCTACCCACACCCATTTGGAACTCTCCTGGGTGCACTCACACATATTATTCCCTCATTTAGTGGATATTTTCACAAAAAAGTGAAATTTTCAAAAATCCAGAAAATTGGCTGAAAACGACTAAATATCAAGGACTCATTGGGCGAATCGCTCTGGAACTGAAATCGGAATGCTCAGTGACATTTGCCCTATCTGAAAGTCTGATAAACGCCGGAAAAATGACTAAGTCCAAAAAAAAATTTTTTTCATCTTTTTTCAATTTTACCATCGTGGGATATATATTCTACCCACACACATTTGGAACTCTCCTGGGGTACCCTCACACATATTATTCCCTCATTTAGTGGATATTTTCACAAAAAAGTGAAATTTTCAAAAATCCAAAATATTGGCTGAAAACGACTATATATCAAGGACTCATTGGGCGAATCGCTCTGGAACTGAAATCGGAATGCTCACTGACATTTCCCCTATTTGAAAGTCTGATAAACGCCGGAAAAATGACTAAGTCCAAAAAAAAATTGTTTTCAACTTTTTTCAATTTTACCCCCGTGGGATATATATTCTACTCACACACATTTGGAACTCTCTTGGGTACCCTCACACATATTATTCCCTCATTTAGTGGATATTTTCACAAAAAAGTGAAATTTTCAAAAATCCAAAATATTGGCTGAAAACGACTAAATATCAAGGACTCATTGGGCGAATCGCTCTGGAACTGAAATCAGAATGCTCACTGACATTTCCCCTATCTGAAAGTCTGATAAACGCCGGAAAAATGACTAAGTCCAAAAAAATTTTTTTTCAACTTTTTTTCAATATTACTCCCGTGGGATATATTTTCTACCCACACACATTTGGAAGTCTCCTGGGGTACCCTCACACATATTATTCCCTCATTTAGTGGATATTTTCACAAAAAAGTGAAATTTTCAAAAATCCAAAATATTGGCTGAAAACGACTAAATATCAAGGACTCATTGGGCGAATCACTCTGGAACTGAAATCGGAATGCTCACTGACATTTGCCCTATCTGAAAGTCTGATAAACGCCGGAAAAATGACTAAGTCCAAAAAAAAATTTTTTTCAACTTTTTTCAATTTTAACCCCGTGGGATATATATTCTACCCACACACATTTGGAACTCTCCTGGGTACCCTCACACATATTATTCCCTCATTTAGTGGATATTTTCACAAAAAAGTGAAATTTTCAAAAATCCAAAATATTGGCTGAAAACGACTAAATATCAAGGACTCATTGGGCGAATCGCTCTGGAACTGAAATCGGAATGCTCAGTGACATTTGCCCTATCTGAAAGTCTGATAAACGCCGGAAAAAAGACTAAGTCCAAAAAAAAATTTTTTCAACTTTTTTAAAATTTACCCCCGTGGGATATATATTCTACCCACACACATTTGGAACTCTCCTGGGTACCCTCACCCATATTATTCCCTCATTTAGTGGATATTTTCACAAAAAAGTGAAATTTTCAAAAATCCAGAAAATTGGCTGAAAATGACTAAATATCAAGGACTCATTGGGCGAATCGCTCTGGAACTGAAATCGGAATGCTCACTGACATTTCCCCTATTTGAAAGTCTGATAAACGCCGGAAAAATGACTAAGTCCAAAAAAAAATTGTTTTCAACTTTTTTCAATTTTACCCCCGTGGGATATATATTCTACCCACACCCATTTGGAACTCTCCTGGGTACACTCACACATATTATTCCCTCATTTAGTGGATATTTTCACAAAAAAATGAAATTTTCAAAAATCCAGAAAATTGGCTGAAAATGACTAAATATCAAGGACTCATTGCGCGAATCGCTCTGGAATTGAAATCGTAATGCTCACTGACATTTTCCCTATCTGAAAGTCTGATAAACGCCGGAAAAATGACTAAGTCCAAAAAAATTTTTTTTCAACTTTTTTTCAATATTACCCCCGTGGGATATATATTCTACCCACACACATTTGGAAGTCTCCTGGGGTAGCCTCACACATATTATTCCCTCATTTAGTGGATATTTTCACAAAAAAGTGAAATTTTCAAAAATCCAAAATATTGGCTGAAAACGACTAAATATCAAGGACTCATTGGGCGAATCACTCTGGAACTGAAATCGGAATGCTCACTGACATTTGCCCTATCTGAAAGTCTGATAAACGCCGGAAAAATGACTAAGTCCAAAAAAAAATTTTTTTCAACTTTTTTCAATTTTACCCCCGTGGGATATATATTCTACCCACACACATTTGGAAGTCTCCTGGGGTAGCCTCACACATATTATTCCCTCATTTAGTGGATATTTTCACAAAAAAGTGAAATTTTCAAAAATCCAAAATATTGGCTGAAAACGACTAAATATCAAGGACTCATTGGGCGAATCACTCTGGAACTGAAATCGGAATGCTCACTGACATTTGCCCTATCTGAAAGTCTGATAAACGCCGGAAAAATGACTAAGTCCAAAAAAAAATTTTTTTCAACTTTTTTCAATTTTACCCCCGTGGGATATATATTCTACCCACACACATTTGGAACTCTCCTGGGTACCCTCACACATATTATTCCCTCATTTAGTGGATATTTTCACAAAAAAGTGAAATTTTCAAAAATCCAGAAAATTGGCTGAAAATGACTAAATATCAAGGACTCATTGGGCGAATCGCTCTGGAACTGAAATCGGAATGCTCACTGACATTTCCCCTATTTGAAAGTCTGATAAACGCCGGAAAAATGACTAAGTCCAAAAAAAAATTTTTTCAACTTTTTTCAATTTTACCCCCGTGGGATATATATTCTACCCACACCCATTTGGAACTCTCCTGGGTACACTCACACATATTATTCCCTCATTTAGTGGATATTTTCACAAAAAAGTGAAATTTTCAAAAATCCAAAATATTGGCTGAAAACGACTAAATATCAAGGACTCATTGGGCGAATCGCTCTGGAACTGAAATCGGAATGCTCAGTGACATTTGCCCTATCTGAAAGTCTGATAAACGCCGGAAAAAAGACTAAGTCCAAAAAAAAATTTTTTTCAACTTTTTTAAATTTTACCCCCGTGGGATATATATTCTACCCACACATATTTGGAACTCTCCTGGGTACCCTCACACATATTATTCCCTCATTTAGTGGATATTTTCACAAAAAAGTGAAATTTTCAAAAATCCAGAAAATTGGCTGAAAATGACTAAATATCAAGGACTCATTGGGCGAATCGCTCTGGAACTGAAATCGGAATGCTCACTGACATTTCCCCTATTTGAAAGTCTGATAAACGCCGGAAAAATGACTAAGTCCAAAAAAAAATTGTTTTCAACTTTTTTCAATTTTACCCCCGTGGGATATATATTCTACCCACACCCATTTGGAACTCTCCTGGGTACACTCACACATATTATTCCCTCATTTAGTGGATATTTTCACAAAAAAGTGAAATCTTCAAAAATCCAGAAAATTGGCTGAAAATGACTAAATATCAAGGACTCATTGCGTGAATCACTCTGGAACTGAAATCGTAACGCTCACTGACATTTTCCCTATCTGAAAGTCTGATAAACGCCGGAAAAATGACTAAGTCCAAAAAAAAAATTTTTTCATCTTTTTTCAATTTTACCATCGTGGGATATATATTCTACCCACACACATTTGGAACTCTCCTGGGGTACCCTCACACATATTATTCCCTCATTTAGTGGATATTTTCACAAAAAAGTGAAATTTTCAAAAATCCAAAATATTGGCTGAAAACGACTAAATATCAAGGACTCATTGGGCGAATCGCTCTGGAACTGAAATCGGAATGCTCAGTGACATTTCCCCTATCTGAAAGTCTGATAAACGCCGGAAAAAAGACTAAGTCCAAAAAAAAATTGTTTTCAACTTTTTTCAATTTTACCCCCGTGGGATATATATTCTACTCACACACATTTGGAACTCTCCTGGGTACCCTCACACATATTATTCCCTCATTTAGTGGATATTTTCACAAAAAAGTGAAATTTTCAAAAATCCAAAATATTGGCTGAAAACGACTAAATATCAAGGACTCATTGGGCGAATCGCTCTGGAACTGAAATCGGAATGCTCACTGACATTTCCCCTATCTGAAAGTCTGATAAACGCCGGAAAAATGACTAAGTCCAAAAAAATTTTTTTTCAACTTTTTTTCAATATTACTCCCGTGGGATATATTTTCTACCCACACACATTTGGAAGTCTCCTGGGGTACCGTCACACATATTATTCCCTCATTTAGTGGATATTTTCACAAAAAAGTGAAATTTTCAAAAATCCAGAAAATTGGCTGAAAATGACTAAATATCAAGGACTCATTGGGCGAATCGCTCTGGAACTGAAATCGGAATGCTCACTGACATTTCCCCTATTTGAAAGTCTGATAAACGCCGGAAAAATGACTAAGTCCAAAAAAAAATTGTTTTCAACTTTTTTCAATTTTACCCCCGTGGGATATATATTCTACCCACACCCATTTGTTACTCTCCTGGGTACACTCACACATATTATTCCCTCATTTAGTGGATATTTTCACAAAAAAGTGAAATTTTCAAAAATCCAGAAAATTGGCTGAAAATGACTAAATATCAAGGACTCATTGCGTGAATCACTCTGGAACTGAAATCGTAACGCTCACTGACATTTTCCCTATCTGAAAGTCTGATAAACGCCGGAAAAATGACTAAGTCCAAAAAAAAAATTTTTTCATCTTTTTTCAATTTTACCATCGTGGGATATATATTCTACCCACACACATTTGGAACTCTCCTGGGGTACCCTCACACATATTATTCCCTCATTTAGTGGATATTTTCACAAAAAAGTGAAATTTTCAAATATCCAAAATATTGGCTGAAAACGACTATATATCAAGGACTCATTGGGCGAATCGCTCTGGAACTGAAATCGGAATGCTCACTGACATTTCCCCTATCTGAAAGTCTGATAAACGCCGGAAAAATGACTAAGTCCAAAAAAAATTTTTTTCAACTTTTTTTCAATATTACCCCCGTGGGATATATATTCTACCCACACACATTTGGAAGTCTCCTGGGGTACCCTCACACATATTATTCCCTCATTTAGTGGATACTTTCACAAAAAAGTGAAATTTTCAAAAATCCAAAATATTGGCTGAAAACGACTATATATCAAGGACTCATTGGGCGAATCTCTCTGGAACTGAAATCGGAATGCTCACTGACATTTCCCCTATTTGAAAGTCTGATAAACGCCGGAAAAATGACTAAGTCCAAAAAAAAATTGTTTTCAACTTTTTTCAATTTTACCCCCGTGGGATATATATTCTACTCACACACATTTGGAACTCTCCTGGGTACCCTCACACATATTATTCCCTCATTTAGTGGATATTTTCACAAAAAAGTGAAATTTTCAAAAATCCAAAATATTGGCTGAAAACGACTAAATATCAAGGACTCATTGGGCGAATCGCTCTGGAACTGAAATCGGAATGCTCAGTGACATTTGCCCTATCTGAAAGTCTGATAAACGCCGGAAAAAAGACTAAGTCCAAAAAAAAAATTTTTTCAACTTTTTTAAATTTTACCCCCGTGGGATATATATTCTACCCACACACATTTGGAACTCTCCTGGGTACCCTCACACATATTATTCCCTCATTTAGTGGATATTTTCACAAAAAAGTGAAATTTTCAAAAATCCAGAAAATTGGCTGAAAATGACTAAATATCAAGGACTCATTGGGCGAATCGCTCTGGAACTGAAATCGGAATGCTCACTGACATTTCCCCTATTTGAAAGTCTGATAAACGCCGGAAAAATGACTAAGTCCAAAAAAAAATTGTTTTCAACTTTTTTCAATTTTACCCCCGTGGGATATATATTCTACCCACACCCATTTGGAACTCTCCTGGGTACACTCACACATATTATTCCCTCATTTAGTGGATATTTTCACAAAAAAGTGAAATTTTCAAAAATCCAGAAAATTGGCTGAAAATGACTAAATATCAAGGACTCATTGCGCGAATCGCTCTGGAATTGAAATCGTAACGCTCACTGACATTTTCCCTATCTGAAAGTCTGATAAACGCCGGAAAAATGACTAAGTCCAAAAAAATTTTTTTTCAACTTTTTTTCAATATTACCCCCGTGGGATATATATTCTACCCACACACATTTGGAAGTCTCCTGGGGTACCCTCACACATATTATTCCCTCATTTAGTGGATATTTTCACAAAAAAGTGAAATTTTCAAAAATCCAAAATATTGGCTGAAAACGACTAAATATCAAGGACTCATTGGGCGAATCGCTCTGGAACTGAAATCGGAATGCTCACTGACATTTGCCCTATCTGAAAGTCTGATAAACGCCGGAAAAATGACTAAGTCCAAAAAAAAATTGTTTTCAACTTTTTTCAATTTTACCCCCGTGAGATATATATTCTACCCACACCCATTTGGAACTCTCCTGTGTAACCTCACACATATTATTCCCTCATTTAGTGGATATTTTCACAAAAAAGTGAAATTTTCAAAAATCCAGAAAATTGGCTGAAAATGACTAAATATCAAGGACTCATTGCGTGAATCACTCTGGAACTGAAATCGTAACGCTCACTGACATTTTCCCTATCTGAAAGTCTGATAAACGCCGGAAAAATGACTAAGTCCAAAAAAAAAATTTTTTCATCTTTTTTCAATTTTACCATCGTGGGATATATATTCTACCCACACACATTTGGAACTCTCCTGGGGTACCCTCACACATATTATTCCCTCATTTAGTGGATATTTTCACAAAAAAGTGAAATTTTCAAAAATCCAAAATATTGGCTGAAAACGACTAAATATCAAGGACTCATTGGGCGAATCGCTCTGGAACTGAAATCGGAATGCTCACTGACATTTGCCCTATCTGAAAGTCTGATAAACGCCGGAAAAATGACTAAGTCCAAAAAAATTTTTTTTCAACTTTTTTTCAATATTACTCCCGTGGGATATATTTTCTACCCACACACATTTGGAAGTCTCCTGGGGTACCCTCACACATATTATTCCCTCATTTAGTGGATATTTTCACAAAAAAGTGAAATTTTCAAAAATCCAAAATATTGGCTGAAAACGACTATATATCAAGGACTCATTGGGCGAATCGCTCTGGAACTGAAATCGGAATGCTCACTGACATTTCCCCTATTTGAAAGTCTGATAAACGCCGGAAAAATGACTAAGTCCAAAAAAAAATTGTTTTCAACTTTTTTCAATTTTACCCCCGTGGGATATATATTCTACTCACACACATTTGGAACACTCCTGGGTACCCTCACACATATTATTCCCTCATTTAGTGGATATTTTCACAAAAAAGTGAAATTTTCAAAAATCCAAAATATTGGCTGAAAACGACTAAATATCAAGGACTCATTGGGCGAATCGCTCTGGAACTGAAATCGGAATGCTCACTGACATTTCCCCTATCTGAAAGTCTGATAAACGCCGGAAAAATGACTAAGTCCAAAAAAATTTTTTTTCAACTTTTTTTCAATATTACTCCCGTGGGATATATTTTCTACCCACACACATTTGGAATTCTCCTGGGGTACCCTCACACATATTATTCCCTCATTTAGTGGATATTTTCACAAAAAAGTGAAATTTTCAAAAATCCAAAATATTGGCTGAAAACGACTAAATATCAAGGACTCATTGGGCGAATCGCTCTGGAACTGAAATCGGAATGCTCAGTGACATTTGCCCTATCTGAAAGTCTGATAAACGCCGGAAAAAAGACTAAGTCCAAAAAAAAAATTTTTTCAACTTTTTTAAATTTTACCCCCGTGGGATATATATTCTACCCACACACATTTGGAACTCTCCTGGGTACCCTCACACATATTATTCCCTCATTTAGTGGATATTTTCACAAAAAAGTGAAATTTTCAAAAATCCAGAAAATTGGCTGAAAATGACTAAATATCAAGGACTCATTGCGCGAATCGCTCTGGAATTGAAATCGTAACGCTCACTGACATTTTCCCTATCTGAAAGTCTGATAAACGCCGGAAAAATGACTAAGTCCAAAAAAATTTTTTTTCAACTTTTTTTCAATATTACCCCCGTGGGATATATATTCTACCCACACATTTGGAAGTCTCCTGGGGTACCATCACACATATTATTCCCTCATTTAGTGGATATTTTCACAAAAAAGTGAAATTTTCAAAAATCCAAATTATTGGCTGAAAACGACTAAATATCAAGGACTCATTGGGCGAATCGCTCTGGAACTGAAATCGGAATGCTCACTGACATTTGCCCTATCTGAAAGTCTGATAAACGCCGGAAAAATGACTAAGTCCAAAAAAAAATTGTTTTCAACTTTTTTCAATTTTACCCCCGTGGGATATATATTCTACCCACACCCATTTGGAACTCTCCTGTGTAACCTCACACATATTATTCCCTCATTTAGTGGATATTTTCACAAAAAAGTGAAGTTTTCAAAAAGCCAGAAAATTGGCTGAAAATGACTAAATATCAAGGACTCATTGCGTGAATCACTCTGGAACTGAAATCGTAACGCTCACTGACATTTTCCCTATCTGAAAGTCTGATAAACGCCGGAAAAATGACTAAGTCCAAAAAAAATTTTTTTCAACTTTTTTTCAATATTACCCCCGTGGGATATATATTCTACCCACACACATTTGGAAGTCTCCTGGGGTACCCTCACAAATATTATTCCCTCATTTAGTGGATACTTTCACAAAAAAGTGAAATTTTCAAAAATCCAAAATATTGGCTGAAAACGACTAAATATCAAGGACTCATTGGGCGAATCGCTCTGGAACTGAAATCGGAATGCTCACTGACATTTGCCCTATCTGAAAGTCTGATAAACGCTGGAAAAATGACTAAGTCCAAAAAAAAATTGTTTTCAACTTTTTTCAATTTTTCCCCCGTGGGATATATATTCTACCCACACACATTTGGAACTCTCCTGGGGTACCCTCACACATATTATTCCCTCATTTAGTGGATATTTTCACAAAAAATTGAAATTTTCAAAAATCCAAAATATTGGCTGAAAACGACTAAATATCAAGGACTCATTGGGCGAATCGCTCAGTAACTGAAATCGGAATGCTCACTGACATTTCCCCTATTTGAAAGTCTGATAAACGCCGGAAAAATGACTAAGTCCAAAAAAATTTTTTTCAACTTTTTTTCAATATTACCCCCGTGGGATATATATTCTACCCACACACATTTGGAAGTCTCCTGGGGTACCCTCACACATATTATTCCCTCATTTAGTGGATACTTTCACAAAAAAGTGAAATTTTCAAAAATCCAAAATATTGTCTGAAAACGACTAAATATCAAGGACTCATTGGGCGAATCGCTCTGGAACTGAAATCGGAACGCTCACTGACATTTCCCCTATTTGAAAGTCTGATAAACGCCGGAAAAAAGACTAAGTCCAAAAAAAATTTTTTTTCAACTTTTTTCAATTTTACCCCCGTGGGATATATATTCTACCCACACACATTTGGAACTCTCCTGGGTACCCTCACACATATTATTCCCTCATTTAGTGGATATTTTCACAAAAAAGTGAAATTTTCAAAAATCCAGAAAATTGGCTGAAAATGACTAAATATCAAGGACTCATTGCGCGAATCGCTCTGGACCTGAAATCGGAATGCTCACTGACATTTTCCCTATCTGAAAGTCTGATAAACGCCGGAAAAATGACTAAGTCCAAAAAAAAAATTTTTTCAACTTTTTTCAATTTTACCATCGTGGGATACATATTCTACCCACACACATTTGGAACTCTCCTGGGGTACCCTCACACATATTATTCCCTCATTTAGTGGATATTTTCACAAAAAAGTGAAATTTTCAAAAATCCAAAATATTGGCTGAAAACGACTAAATATCAAGGACTCATTGGGCGAATCGCTCTGGAACTGAAATCGGAATGCTCACTGACATTTCCCCTATTTGAAAGTCTGATAAACGCCCGAAAAATGACTAAGTCCAAAAAAAAATTGTTTTCAACTTTTTTCAATTTTACCCCCGTGGGATATATATTCTACCAACACACATTTGGAACTCTCCTGGGGTACCCTCACACATATTATTCCCTCATTTAGTGGATATTTTCACAAAAAAGTAAAATTTTCAAAAATCCAAAATATTGGCTGAAAACGACTAAATATCAAGGACTCATTGGGAGAATCGCTCTGGAACTGAAATGCGAACACTCACTGACATTTCCCCTATCTGAAAGTCTGATAAACGCCGGAAAATGACTAAGTTCCCAAGAAAAAATTTTCAACTTTTTTCAATTTTACCCCCGTGGGATATATATTCTACCCACACACATTTGGAACTCTCCTGGGGTACCCTCACACATATTATTCCCTCATTTAGTGGATATTTTCGCAAAAAAGTGAAATTTTCAAAAATCCAAAATATTGGCTGAAAACGACTAAATATCACGGACTCATTGGGCGAATCGCTCTGGAACTGAAATCGGAACGCTCACTGACATTTCCCCTATTTGAAAGTCTGATAAACGCCGGAAAAAAGTCTAAGTCCAAAACAAAATTTTTTTCAACTTTTTTCAATTTTACCCCCGTGGGATATATATTCTACCCACACACAGTTGGAACTCTCCTGGGTACCCTCACACATATTATTCCCTGATTTAGTGGATATTTTCACAAAAAAAGTGACATTTTCAAAAATCCAGAAAATTGGCTGAAAATGACTAAATATCACGGACTCATTGCGCGACTCGCTCTGGAACTGAAATCGGAACGCTCACTGACATTTTCCCTATCTGAAAGTCTGATAAACGCCGGAAAAATGACTAAGTCCAAAAAAAAAATTTTTTCAACTTTTTTCAATTTTACCATCGTGGGATATATATTCTACTCACACACATTTGGAACTCTCCTGGGGTACCCTCACACATATTATTCCCTCATTTAGTGGATATTTTCACAAAAAAGTGAAATTTTCAAAAATCCAAAATATTGGCTGAAAATGACTAAATATCAAGGACTCATTGGGCGAATCGCTCTGGAACTGAAATCAGAATGCTCACTGACATTTGCCCTATCTGAAAGTCTGATAAACGCCGGAAAAAAGACTAAGTCCAAAAAAAAAATTTTTTCAACTTTTTTAAATTTTACCCCCGTGGGATATATATTCTACCCACACACATTTGGAACTCTCCTGGGTACCCTCACACATATTATTCCCTCATTTAGTGGATATTTTCACAAAAAAGTGAAATTTTCAAAAATCCAGAAAATTGGCTGAAAATGACTAAATATCAAGGACTCATTGGGCGAATCGCTCTGGAACTGAAATAGGAATGCTCACTGACATTTCCCCTATCTGAAAGTCTGATAAACGCTGGAAAAATGACTAAGTCCAAAAAAAAATTGTTTTCAACTTTTTTCAATTTTTCCCCCGTGGGATATATATTCTACCCACACACATTTGGAACTCTCCTGGGGTACCCTCACACATATTATTCCCTCATTTAGTGGATATTTTCACAAAAAATTGAAATTTTCAAAAATCCAAAATATTGGCTGAAAACGACTAAATATCAAGGACTCATTGGGCGAATCGCTCAGTAACTGAAATCGGAATGCTCACTGACATTTCCCCTATTTGAAAGTCTGATAAACGCCGGAAAAATGACTAAGTCCAAAAAAATTTTTTTCAACTTTTTTTCAATATTACCCCCGTGGGATATATATTCTACCCACACACATTTGGAAGTCTCCTGGGGTACCCTCACACATATTATTCCCTCATTTAGTGGATACTTTCACAAAAAAGTGAAATTTTCAAAAATCCAAAATATTGTCTGAAAACGACTAAATATCAAGGACTCATTGGGCGAATCGCTCTGGAACTGAAATCGGAACGCTCACTGACATTTCCCCTATTTGAAAGTCTGATAAACGCCGGAAAAAAGACTAAGTCCAAAAAAAATTTTTTTTCAACTTTTTTCAATTTTACCCCCGTGGGATATATATTCTACCCACACACATTTGGAACTCTCCTGGGTACCCTCACACATATTATTCCCTCATTTAGTGGATATTTTCACAAAAAAGTGAAATTTTCAAAAATCCAGAAAATTGGCTGAAAATGACTAAATATCAAGGACTCATTGCGCGAATCGCTCTGGACCTGAAATCGGAATGCTCACTGACATTTTCCCTATCTGAAAGTCTGATAAACGCCGGAAAAATGACTAAGTCCAAAAAAAAAATTTTTTCAACTTTTTTCAATTTTACCATCGTGGGATACATATTCTACCCACACACATTTGGAACTCTCCTGGGGTACCCTCACACATATTATTCCCTCATTTAGTGGATATTTTCACAAAAAAGTGAAATTTTCAAAAATCCAAAATATTGGCTGAAAACGACTAAATATCAAGGACTCATTGGGCGAATCGCTCTGGAACTGAAATCGGAATGCTCACTGACATTTCCCCTATTTGAAAGTCTGATAAACGCCGGAAAATGACTAAGTTCCCAAGAAAAAATTTTCAACTTTTTTCAATTTTACCCCCGTGGGATATATATTCTACCCACACACATTTGGAACTCTCCTGGGGTACCCTCACACATATTATTCCCTCATTTAGTGGATATTTTCGCAAAAAAGTGAAATTTTCAAAAATCCAAAATATTGGCTGAAAACGACTAAATATCACGGACTCATTGGGCGAATCGCTCTGGAACTGAAATCGGAACGCTCACTGACATTTCCCCTATTTGAAAGTCTGATAAACGCCGGAAAAAAGTCTAAGTCCAAAACAAAATTTTTTTCAACTTTTTTCAATTTTACCCCCGTGGGATATATATTCTACCCACACACAGTTGGAACTCTCCTGGGTACCCTCACACATATTATTCCCTGATTTAGTGGATATTTTCACAAAAAAAGTGACATTTTCAAAAATCCAGAAAATTGGCTGAAAATGACTAAATATCACGGACTCATTGCGCGACTCGCTCTGGAACTGAAATCGGAACGCTCACTGACATTTTCCCTATCTGAAAGTCTGATAAACGCCGGAAAAATGACTAAGTCCAAAAAAAAAATTTTTTCAACTTTTTTCAATTTTACCATCGTGGGATATATATTCTACTCACACACATTTGGAACTCTCCTGGGGTACCCTCACACATATTATTCCCTCATTTAGTGGATATTTTCACAAAAAAGTGAAATTTTCAAAAATCCAAAATATTGGCTGAAAATGACTAAATATCAAGGACTCATTGGGCGAATCGCTCTGGAACTGAAATCAGAATGCTCACTGACATTTGCCCTATCTGAAAGTCTGATAAACGCCGGAAAAAAGACTAAGTCCAAAAAAAAAATTTTTTCAACTTTTTTAAATTTTACCCCCGTGGGATATATATTCTACCCACACACATTTGGAACTCTCCTGGGTACCCTCACACATATTATTCCCTCATTTAGTGGATATTTTCACAAAAAAGTGAAATTTTCAAAAATCCAGAAAATTGGCTGAAAATGACTAAATATCAAGGACTCATTGGGCGAATCGCTCTGGAACTGAAATAGGAATGCTCACTGACATTTCCCCTATTTGAAAGTCTGATAAACGCCGGAAAAATGACTAAGTCCAAAAAAAAATTGTTTTCAACTTTTTTCAATTTTACCCCCGTGGGATATATATTCTACCAACACCCATTTGGAACTCTCCTGGGTACCCTCACACATATTATTCCCTCATTTAGTGGATATTTTCACAAAAAAGTGAAATTTTCAAAAATCCAAAATATTGGCTGAAAACGACTAAATATCAAGGACTCATTGGGCGAATCGCTCTGGAACTGAAATCGGAATGCTCAGTGACATTTGCCCTATCTGAAAGTCTGATAAATGCTGGAAAAATGACTAAGTCCAAAAAAAAAAATTTTTAATCTTTTTTCAATTTTACCATCGTGGGATATATATTCTACCCACACACATTTGGAACTCTCCTGGGGTACCCTCACACATATTATTCCCTCATTTAGTGGATATTTTCACAAAAAAGTGAAATTTTCAAAAATCCAAAATATTGGCTGAAAACGACTATATATCAAGGACTCATTGGGCGAATCGCTCTGGAACTGAAATCGGAATGCTCACTGACATTTCCCCTATTTGAAAGTCTGATAAACGCCGGAAAAATGACTAAGTCCAAAAAAAAATTGTTTTCAACTTTTTTCAATTTTACCCCCGTGGGATATATATTCTACTCACACACATTTGGAACACTCCTGGGTACCCTCACACATATTATTCCCTCATTTAGTGGATATTTTCACAAAAAAGTGAAATTTTCAAAAATCCAAAATATTGGCTGAAAACGACTAAATATCAAGGACTCATTGGGCGAATCGCTCTGGAACTGAAATCGGAATGCTCACTGACATTTCCCCTATCTGAAAGTCTGATAAACGCCGGAAAAATGACTAAGTCCAAAAAAATTTTTTTTCAACTTTTTTTCAATATTACTCCCGTGGGATATATTTTCTACCCACACACATTTGGAATTCTCCTGGGGTACCCTCACACATATTATTCCCTCATTTAGTGGATATTTTCACAAAAAAGTGAAATTTTCAAAAATCCAAAATATTGGCTGAAAACGACTAAATATCAAGGACTCATTGGGCGAATCGCTCTGGAACTGAAATCGGAATGCTCAGTGACATTTGCCCTATCTGAAAGTCTGATAAACGCCGGAAAAAAGACTAAGTCCAAAAAAAAAATTTTTTCAACTTTTTTCAATTTTACCCCCGTGGGATATATATTCTACCCACACACATTTGGAACTCTCCTGGGTACCCTCACACATATTATTCCCTCATTTAGTGGATATTTTCACAAAAAAGTGAAATTTTCAAAAATCCAAAATATTGGCTGAAAACGACTAAATATCAAGGACTCATTGGGCGAATCGCTCTGGAACTGAAATCGGAATGCTCACTGACATTTCCCCTATTTGAAAGTCTGATAAACGCCCGAAAAATGACTAAGTCCAAAAAAAAATTGTTTTCAACTTTTTTCAATTTTACCCCCGTGGGATATATATTCTACCAACACACATTTGGAACTCTCCTGGGGTACCCTCACACATATTATTCCCTCATTTAGTGGATATTTTCACAAAAAAGTAAAATTTTCAAAAATCCAAAATATTGGCTGAAAACGACTAAATATCAAGGACTCATTGGGAGAATCGCTCTGGAACTGAAATGCGAACACTCACTGACATTTCCCCTATCTGAAAGTCTGATAAACGCCGGAAAATGACTAAGTTCCCAAGAAAAAATTTTCAACTTTTTTCAATTTTACCCCCGTGGGATATATATTCTACCCACACACATTTGGAACTCTCCTGGGGTACCCTCACACATATTATTCCCTCATTTAGTGGATATTTTCGCAAAAAAGTGAAATTTTCAAAAATCCAAAATATTGGCTGAAAACGACTAAATATCACGGACTCATTGGGCGAATCGCTCTGGAACTGAAATCGGAACGCTCACTGACATTTCCCCTATTTGAAAGTCTGATAAACGCCGGAAAAAAGTCTAAGTCCAAAAAAAAATTTTTTTCAACTTTTTTCAATTTTACCCCCGTGGGATATATATTCTACCCACACACAGTTGGAACTCTCCTGGGTACCCTCACACATATTATTCCCTGATTTAGTGGATATTTTCACAAAAAAAGTGAAATTTTCAAAAATCCAGAAAATTGGCTGAAAATGACTAAATATCACGGACTCATTGCGCGACTCGCTCTGGAACTGAAATCGGAACGCTCACTGACATTTTCCCTATCTGAAAGTCTGATAAACGCCGGAAAAATGACTAAGTCCAAAAAAAAAATTTTTTCAACTTTTTTCAATTTTACCATCGTGGGATATATATTCTACTCACACACATTTGGAACTCTCCTGGGGTACCCTCACACATATTATTCCCTCATTTAGTGGATATTTTCACAAAAAAGTGAAATTTTCAAAAATCCAAAATATTGGCTGAAAATGACTAAATATCAAGGACTCATTGGGCGAATCGCTCTGGAACTGAAATCAGAATGCTCACTGACATTTGCCCTATCTGAAAGTCTGATAAACGCCGGAAAAAAGACTAAGTCCAAAAAAAAAATTTTTTCAACTTTTTTAAATTTTACCCCCGTGGGATATATATTCTACCCACACACATTTGGAACTCTCCTGGGTACCCTCACACATATTATTCCCTCATTTAGTGGATATTTTCACAAAAAAGTGAAATTTTCAAAAATCCAGAAAATTGGCTGAAAATGACTAAATATCAAGGACTCATTGGGCGAATCGCTCTGGAACTGAAATAGGAATGCTCACTGACATTTCCCCTATTTGAAAGTCTGATAAACGCCGGAAAAATGACTAAGTCCAAAAAAAAATTGTTTTCAACTTTTTTCAATTTTACCCCCGTGGGATATATATTCTACCAACACCCATTTGGAACTCTCCTGGGTACCCTCACACATATTATTCCCTCATTTAGTGGATATTTTCACAAAAAAGTGAAATTTTCAAAAATCCAAAATATTGGCTGAAAACGACTAAATATCAAGGACTCATTGGGCGAATCGCTCTGGAACTGAAATCGGAATGCTCAGTGACATTTGCCCTATCTGAAAGTCTGATAAATGCTGGAAAAATGACTAAGTCCAAAAAAAAAATTTTTTAATCTTTTTTCAATTTTACCATCGTGGGATATATATTCTACCCACACACATTTGGAACTCTCCTGGGGTACCCTCACACATATTATTCCCTCATTTAGTGGATATTTTCACAAAAAAGTGAAATTTTCAAAAATCCAAAATATTGGCTGAAAACGACTATATATCAAGGACTCATTGGGCGAATCGCTCTGGAACTGAAATCGGAATGCTCACTGACATTTCCCCTATTTGAAAGTCTGATAAACGCCGGAAAAATGACTAAGTCCAAAAAAAAATTGTTTTCAACTTTTTTCAATTTTACCCCCGTGGGATATATATTCTACTCACACACATTTGGAACACTCCTGGGTACCCTCACACATATTATTCCCTCATTTAGTGGATATTTTCACAAAAAAGTGAAATTTTCAAAAATCCAAAATATTGGCTGAAAACGACTAAATATCAAGGACTCATTGGGCGAATCGCTCTGGAACTGAAATCGGAATGCTCACTGACATTTCCCCTATCTGAAAGTCTGATAAACGCCGGAAAAATGACTAAGTCCAAAAAAATTTTTTTTCAACTTTTTTTCAATATTACCCCCGTGGGATATATATTCTACCCACACATTTGGAAGTCTCCTGGGGTACCCTCACACATATTATTCCCTCATTTAGTGGATATTTTCACAAAAAAGTGAAATTTTCAAAAATCCAAATTATTGGCTGAAAACGACTAAATATCAAGGACTCATTGGGCGAATCGCTCTGGAACTGAAATCGGAATGCTCACTGACATTTGCCCTATCTGAAAGTCTGATAAACGCCGGAAAAATGACTAAGTCCAAAAAAAAATTGTTTTCAACTTTTTTCAATTTTACCCCCGTGGGATATATATTCTACCCACACCCATTTGGAACTCTCCTGTGTAACCTCACACATATTATTCCCTCATTTAGTGGATATTTTCACAAAAAAGTGAAGTTTTCAAAAAGCCAGAAAATTGGCTGAAAATGACTAAATATCAAGGACTCATTGCGTGAATCACTCTGGAACTGAAATCGTAACGCTCACTGACATTTTCCCTATCTGAAAGTCTGATAAACGCCGGAAAAATGACTAAGTCCAAAAAAAATTTTTTTCAACTTTTTTTCAATATTACCCCCGTGGGATATATATTCTACCCACACACATTTGGAAGTCTCCTGGGGTACCCTCACAAATATTATTCCCTCATTTAGTGGATACTTTCACAAAAAAGTGAAATTTTCAAAAATCCAAAATATTGGCTGAAAACGACTAAATATCAAGGACTCATTGGGCGAATCGCTCTGGAACTGAAATCGGAATGCTCACTGACATTTGCCCTATCTGAAAGTCTGATAAACGCTGGAAAAATGACTAAGTCCAAAAAAAAATTGTTTTCAACTTTTTTCAATTTTTCCCCCGTGGGATATATATTCTACCCACACACATTTGGAACTCTCCTGGGGTACCCTCACACATATTATTCCCTCATTTAGTGGATATTTTCACAAAAAATTGAAATTTTCAAAAATCCAAAATATTGGCTGAAAACGACTAAATATCAAGGACTCATTGGGCGAATCGCTCAGTAACTGAAATCGGAATGCTCACTGACATTTCCCCTATTTGAAAGTCTGATAAACGCCGGAAAAATGACTAAGTCCAAAAAAATTTTTTTCAACTTTTTTTCAATATTACCCCCGTGGGATATATATTCTACCCACACACATTTGGAAGTCTCCTGGGGTACCCTCACACATATTATTCCCTCATTTAGTGGATACTTTCACAAAAAAGTGAAATTTTCAAAAATCCAAAATATTGTCTGAAAACGACTAAATATCAAGGACTCATTGGGCGAATCGCTCTGGAACTGAAATCGGAACGCTCACTGACATTTCCCCTATTTGAAAGTCTGATAAACGCCGGAAAAAAGACTAAGTCCAAAAAAAATTTTTTTTCAACTTTTTTCAATTTTACCCCCGTGGGATATATATTCTACCCACACACATTTGGAACTCTCCTGGGTACCCTCACACATATTATTCCCTCATTTAGTGGATATTTTCACAAAAAAGTGAAATTTTCAAAAATCCAGAAAATTGGCTGAAAATGACTAAATATCAAGGACTCATTGCGCGAATCGCTCTGGACCTGAAATCGGAATGCTCACTGACATTTTCCCTATCTGAAAGTCTGATAAACGCCGGAAAAATGACTAAGTCCAAAAAAAAAATTTTTTCAACTTTTTTCAATTTTACCATCGTGGGATACATATTCTACCCACACACATTTGGAACTCTCCTGGGGTACCCTCACACATATTATTCCCTCATTTAGTGGATATTTTCACAAAAAAGTGAAATTTTCAAAAATCCAAAATATTGGCTGAAAACGACTAAATATCAAGGACTCATTGGGCGAATCGCTCTGGAACTGAAATCGGAATGCTCACTGACATTTCCCCTATTTGAAAGTCTGATAAACGCCCGAAAAATGACTAAGTCCAAAAAAAAATTGTTTTCAACTTTTTTCAATTTTACCCCCGTGGGATATATATTCTACCAACACACATTTGGAACTCTCCTGGGGTACCCTCACACATATTATTCCCTCATTTAGTGGATATTTTCACAAAAAAGTAAAATTTTCAAAAATCCAAAATATTGGCTGAAAACGACTAAATATCAAGGACTCATTGGGAGAATCGCTCTGGAACTGAAATGCGAACACTCACTGACATTTCCCCTATCTGAAAGTCTGATAAACGCCGGAAAATGACTAAGTTCCCAAGAAAAAATTTTCAACTTTTTTCAATTTTACCCCCGTGGGATATATATTCTACCCACACACATTTGGAACTCTCCTGGGGTACCCTCACACATATTATTCCCTCATTTAGTGGATATTTTCGCAAAAAAGTGAAATTTTCAAAAATCCAAAATATTGGCTGAAAACGACTAAATATCACGGACTCATTGGGCGAATCGCTCTGGAACTGAAATCGGAACGCTCACTGACATTTCCCCTATTTGAAAGTCTGATAAACGCCGGAAAAAAGTCTAAGTCCAAAACAAAATTTTTTTCAACTTTTTTCAATTTTACCCCCGTGGGATATATATTCTACCCACACACAGTTGGAACTCTCCTGGGTACCCTCACACATATTATTCCCTGATTTAGTGGATATTTTCACAAAAAAAGTGACATTTTCAAAAATCCAGAAAATTGGCTGAAAATGACTAAATATCACGGACTCATTGCGCGACTCGCTCTGGAACTGAAATCGGAACGCTCACTGACATTTTCCCTATCTGAAAGTCTGATAAACGCCGGAAAAATGACTAAGTCCAAAAAAAAAATTTTTTCAACTTTTTTCAATTTTACCATCGTGGGATATATATTCTACTCACACACATTTGGAACTCTCCTGGGGTACCCTCACACATATTATTCCCTCATTTAGTGGATATTTTCACAAAAAAGTGAAATTTTCAAAAATCCAAAATATTGGCTGAAAATGACTAAATATCAAGGACTCATTGGGCGAATCGCTCTGGAACTGAAATCAGAATGCTCACTGACATTTGCCCTATCTGAAAGTCTGATAAACGCCGGAAAAAAGACTAAGTCCAAAAAAAAAATTTTTTCAACTTTTTTAAATTTTACCCCCGTGGGATATATATTCTACCCACACACATTTGGAACTCTCCTGGGTACCCTCACACATATTATTCCCTCATTTAGTGGATATTTTCACAAAAAAGTGAAATTTTCAAAAATCCAGAAAATTGGCTGAAAATGACTAAATATCAAGGACTCATTGGGCGAATCGCTCTGGAACTGAAATAGGAATGCTCACTGACATTTCCCCTATTTGAAAGTCTGATAAACGCCGGAAAAATGACTAAGTCCAAAAAAAAATTGTTTTCAACTTTTTTCAATTTTACCCCCGTGGGATATATATTCTACCAACACCCATTTGGAACTCTCCTGGGTACCCTCACACATATTATTCCCTCATTTAGTGGATATTTTCACAAAAAAGTGAAATTTTCAAAAATCCAAAATATTGGCTGAAAACGACTAAATATCAAGGACTCATTGGGCGAATCGCTCTGGAACTGAAATCGGAATGCTCAGTGACATTTGCCCTATCTGAAAGTCTGATAAATGCTGGAAAAATGACTAAGTCCAAAAAAAAAATTTTTTAATCTTTTTTCAATTTTACCATCGTGGGATATATATTCTACCCACACACATTTGGAACTCTCCTGGGGTACCCTCACACATATTATTCCCTCATTTAGTGGATATTTTCACAAAAAAGTGAAATTTTCAAAAATCCAAAATATTGGCTGAAAACGACTATATATCAAGGACTCATTGGGCGAATCGCTCTGGAACTGAAATCGGAATGCTCACTGACATTTCCCCTATTTGAAAGTCTGATAAACGCCGGAAAAATGACTAAGTCCAAAAAAAAATTGTTTTCAACTTTTTTCAATTTTACCCCCGTGGGATATATATTCTACTCACACACATTTGGAACACTCCTGGGTACCCTCACACATATTATTCCCTCATTTAGTGGATATTTTCACAAAAAAGTGAAATTTTCAAAAATCCAAAATATTGGCTGAAAACGACTAAATATCAAGGACTCATTGGGCGAATCGCTCTGGAACTGAAATCGGAATGCTCACTGACATTTCCCCTATCTGAAAGTCTGATAAACGCCGGAAAAATGACTAAGTCCAAAAAAATTTTTTTTCAACTTTTTTTCAATATTACTCCCGTGGGATATATTTTCTACCCACACACATTTGGAATTCTCCTGGGGTACCCTCACACATATTATTCCCTCATTTAGTGGATATTTTCACAAAAAAGTGAAATTTTCAAAAATCCAAAATATTGGCTGAAAACGACTAAATATCAAGGACTCATTGGGCGAATCGCTCTGGAACTGAAATCGGAATGCTCAGTGACATTTGCCCTATCTGAAAGTCTGATAAACGCCGGAAAAAAGACTAAGTCCAAAAAAAAAATTTTTTCAACTTTTTTCAATTTTACCCCCGTGGGATATATATTCTACCCACACACATTTGGAACTCTCCTGGGTACCCTCACACATATTATTCCCTCATTTAGTGGATATTTTCACAAAAAAGTGAAATTTTCAAAAATCCAAAATATTGGCTGAAAACGACTAAATATCAAGGACTCATTGGGCGAATCGCTCTGGAACTGAAATCGGAATGCTCACTGACATTTCCCCTATTTGAAAGTCTGATAAACGCCCGAAAAATGACTAAGTCCAAAAAAAAATTGTTTTCAACTTTTTTCAATTTTACCCCCGTGGGATATATATTCTACCAACACACATTTGGAACTCTCCTGGGGTACCCTCACACATATTATTCCCTCATTTAGTGGATATTTTCACAAAAAAGTAAAATTTTCAAAAATCCAAAATATTGGCTGAAAACGACTAAATATCAAGGACTCATTGGGAGAATCGCTCTGGAACTGAAATGCGAACACTCACTGACATTTCCCCTATCTGAAAGTCTGATAAACGCCGGAAAATGACTAAGTTCCCAAGAAAAAATTTTCAACTTTTTTCAATTTTACCCCCGTGGGATATATATTCTACCCACACACATTTGGAACTCTCCTGGGGTACCCTCACACATATTATTCCCTCATTTAGTGGATATTTTCGCAAAAAAGTGAAATTTTCAAAAATCCAAAATATTGGCTGAAAACGACTAAATATCACGGACTCATTGGGCGAATCGCTCTGGAACTGAAATCGGAACGCTCACTGACATTTCCCCTATTTGAAAGTCTGATAAACGCCGGAAAAAAGTCTAAGTCCAAAAAAAAATTTTTTTCAACTTTTTTCAATTTTACCCCCGTGGGATATATATTCTACCCACACACAGTTGGAACTCTCCTGGGTACCCTCACACATATTATTCCCTGATTTAGTGGATATTTTCACAAAAAAAGTGAAATTTTCAAAAATCCAGAAAATTGGCTGAAAATGACTAAATATCACGGACTCATTGCGCGACTCGCTCTGGAACTGAAATCGGAACGCTTACTGACATTTTCCCTATCTGAAAGTCTGATAAACGCCGGAAAAATGACTAAGTCCAAAAAAAAAATTTTTTCAACTTTTTTCAATTTTACCATCGTGGGATATATATTCTACTCACACACATTTGGAACTCTCCTGGGGTACCCTCACACATATTATTCCCTCATTTAGTGGATATTTTCACAAAAAAGTGAAATTTTCAAAAATCCAAAATATTGGCTGAAAATGACTAAATATCAAGGACTCATTGGGCGAATCGCTCTGGAACTGAAATCAGAATGCTCACTGACATTTGCCCTATCTGAAAGTCTGATAAACGCCGGAAAAAAGACTAAGTCCAAAAAAAAAATTTTTTCAACTTTTTTAAATTTTACCCCCGTGGGATATATATTCTACCCACACACATTTGGAACTCTCCTGGGTACCCTCACACATATTATTCCCTCATTTAGTGGATATTTTCACAAAAAAGTGAAATTTTCAAAAATCCAGAAAATTGGCTGAAAATGACTAAATATCAAGGACTCATTGGGCGAATCGCTCTGGAACTGAAATAGGAATGCTCACTGACATTTCCCCTATTTGAAAGTCTGATAAACGCCGGAAAAATGACTAAGTCCAAAAAAAAATTGTTTTCAACTTTTTTCAATTTTACCCCCGTGGGATATATATTCTACCAACACCCATTTGGAACTCTCCTGGGTACCCTCACACATATTATTCCCTCATTTAGTGGATATTTTCACAAAAAAGTGAAATTTTCAAAAATCCAAAATATTGGCTGAAAACGACTAAATATCAAGGACTCATTGGGCGAATCGCTCTGGAACTGAAATCGGAATGCTCAGTGACATTTGCCCTATCTGAAAGTCTGATAAATGCTGGAAAAATGACTAAGTCCAAAAAAAAAATTTTTTAATCTTTTTTCAATTTTACCATCGTGGGATATATATTCTACCCACACACATTTGGAACTCTCCTGGGGTACCCTCACACATATTATTCCCTCATTTAGTGGATATTTTCACAAAAAAGTGAAATTTTCAAAAATCCAAAATATTGGCTGAAAACGACTATATATCAAGGACTCATTGGGCGAATCGCTCTGGAACTGAAATCGGAATGCTCACTGACATTTCCCCTATTTGAAAGTCTGATAAACGCCGGAAAAATGACTAAGTCCAAAAAAAAATTGTTTTCAACTTTTTTCAATTTTACCCCCGTGGGATATATATTCTACTCACACACATTTGGAACACTCCTGGGTACCCTCACACATATTATTCCCTCATTTAGTGGATATTTTCACAAAAAAGTGAAATTTTCAAAAATCCAAAATATTGGCTGAAAACGACTAAATATCAAGGACTCATTGGGCGAATCGCTCTGGAACTGAAATCGGAATGCTCACTGACATTTCCCCTATCTGAAAGTCTGATAAACGCCGGAAAAATGACTAAGTCCAAAAAAATTTTTTTTCAACTTTTTTTCAATATTACTCCCGTGGGATATATTTTCTACCCACACACATTTGGAATTCTCCTGGGGTACCCTCACACATATTATTCCCTCATTTAGTGGATATTTTCACAAAAAAGTGAAATTTTCAAAAATCCAAAATATTGGCTGAAAACGACTAAATATCAAGGACTCATTGGGCGAATCGCTCTGGAACTGAAATCGGAATGCTCAGTGACATTTGCCCTATCTGAAAGTCTGATAAACGCCGGAAAAAAGACTAAGTCCAAAAAAAAAATTTTTTCAACTTTTTTAAATTTTACCCCCGTGGGATATATATTCTACCCACACACATTTGGAACTCTCCTGGGTACCCTCACACATATTATTCCCTCATTTAGTGGATATTTTCACAAAAAAGTGAAATTTTCAAAAATCCAGAAAATTGGCTGAAAATGACTAAATATCAAGGACTCATTGGGCGAATCGCTCTGGAACTGAAATCGGAATGCTCACTGACATTTCCCCTATTTGAAAGTCTGATAAACGCCGGAAAAATGACTAAGTCCAAAAAAAAATTGTTTTCAACTTTTTTCAATTTTACCCCCGTGGGATATATATTCTACCCACACCCATTTGGAACTCTCCTGGGTACACTCACACATATTATTCCCTCATTTAGTGGATATTTTCAAAAAAAAGTGAAATTTTCAAAAATCCAGAAAATTGGCTGAAAATGACTAAATATCAAGGACTCATTGCGCGAATCGCTCTGGAATTGAAATCGTAACGCTCACTGACATTTTCCCTATCTGAAAGTCTGATAAACGCCGGAAAAATGACTAAGTCCAAAAAAATTTTTTTTCAACTTTTTTTCAATATTACCCCCGTGGGATATATATTCTACCCACACACATTTGGAAGTCTCCTGGGGTACCCTCACACATATTATTCCCTCATTTAGTGGATATTTTCACAAAAAAGTGAAATTTTCAAAAATCCAAATTATTGGCTGAAAACGACTAAATATCAAGGACTCATTGGGCGAATCGCTCTGGAACTGAAATCGGAATGCTCACTGACATTTGCCCTATCTGAAAGTCTGATAAACGCCGGAAAAATGACTAAGTCCAAAAAAAAATTGTTTTCAACTTTTTTCAATTTTACCCCCGAGGGATATATATTCTACCCACACCCATTTGGAACTCTCCTGTGTAACCTCACACATATTATTCCCTCATTTAGTGGATATTTTCACAAAAAAGTGAAGTTTTCAAAAAGCCAGAAAATTGGCTGAAAATGACTAAATATCAAGGACTCATTGCGTGAATCACTCTGGAACTGAAATCGTAACGCTCACTGACATTTTCCCTATCTGAAAGTCTGATAAACGCCGGAAAAATGACTAAGTCCAAAAAAAAAATTTTTTCATCTTTTTTCAATTTTACCATCGTGGGATATATATTCTACCCACACACATTTGGAACTCTCCTGGGGTACCCTCACACATATTATTCCCTCTCTTAGTGGATATTTTCACAAAAAAGTGAAATTTTCAAATATCCAAAATATTGGCTGAAAACAACTATATATCAAGGACTCATTGGGCGAATCGCTCACGAACTGAAATCGGAATGCTCACTGACATTTCCCCTATCTGAAAGTCTGATAAACGCCGGAAAAATGACTAAGTCCAAAAAAAATTTTTTTCAACTTTTTTTCAATATTACCCCCGTGGGATATATATTCTACCCACACACATTTGGAAGTCTCCTGGGGTACCCTCACAAATATTATTCCCTCATTTAGTGGATACTTTCACAAAAAAGTGAAATTTTCAAAAATCCAAAATATTGGCTGAAAACGACTAAATATCAAGGACTCATTGGGCGAATCGCTCTGGAACTGAAATCGGAATGCTCACTGACATTTCCCCTATTTGAAAGTCTGATAAACGCCCGAAAAATGACTAAGTCCAAAAAAAAATTGTTTTCAACTTTTTTCAATTTTACCCCCGTGGGATATATATTCTACCAACACACATTTGGAACTCTCCTGGGGTACCCTCACACATATTATTCCCTCATTTAGTGGATATTTTCACAAAAAAGTAAAATTTTCAAAAATCCAAAATATTGGCTGAAAACGACTAAATATCAAGGACTCATTGGGAGAATCGCTCTGGAACTGAAATGCGAACACTCACTGACATTTCCCCTATCTGAAAGTCTGATAAACGCCGGAAAATGACTAAGTTCCCAAGAAAAAATTTTCAACTTTTTTCAATTTTACCCCCGTGGGATATATATTCTACCCACACACAATTGGAACTCTCCTGGGGTACCCTCACACATATTATTCCCTCATTTAGTGGATATTTTCGCAAAAAAGTGAAATTTTCAAAAATCCAAAATATTGGCTGAAAACGACTAAATATCACGGACTCATTGGGCGAATCGCTCTGGAACTGAAATCGGAACGCTCACTGACATTTCCCCTATTTGAAAGTCTGATAAACGCCGGAAAAAAGTCTAAGTCCAAAAAAAAATTTTTTTCAACTTTTTTCAATTTTACCCCCGTGGGATATATATTCTACCCACACACAGTTGGAACTCTCCTGGGTACCCTCACACATATTATTCCCTGATTTAGTGGATATTTTCACAAAAAAAGTGAAATTTTCAAAAATCCAGAAAATTGGCTGAAAATGACTAAATATCACGGACTCATTGCGCGACTCGCTCTGGAACTGAAATCGGAACGCTCACTGACATTTTCCCTATCTGAAAGTCTGATAAACGCCGGAAAAATGACTAAGTCCAAAAAAAAAATTTTTTCAACTTTTTTCAATTTTACCATCGTGGGATATATATTCTACTCACACACATTTGGAACTCTCCTGGGGTACCCTCACACATATTATTCCCTCATTTAGTGGATATTTTCACAAAAAAGTGAAATTTTCAAAAATCCAAAATATTGGCTGAAAATGACTAAATATCAAGGACTCATTGGGCGAATCGCTCTGGAACTGAAATCAGAATGCTCACTGACATTTGCCCTATCTGAAAGCCTGATAAACGCCGGAAAAAAGACTAAGTCCAAAAAAAAAATTTTTTCAACTTTTTTAAATTTTACCCCCGTGGGATATATATTCTACCCACACACATTTGGAACTCTCCTGGGTACCCTCACACATATTATTCCCTCATTTAGTGGATATTTTCACAAAAAAGTGAAATTTTCAAAAATCCAGAAAATTGGCTGAAAATGACTAAATATCAAGGACTCATTGGGCGAATCGCTCTGGAACTGAAATAGGAATGCTCACTGACATTTCCCCTATTTGAAAGTCTGATAAACGCCGGAAAAATGACTAAGTCCAAAAAAAAATTGTTTTCAACTTTTTTCAATTTTACCCCCGTGGGATATATATTCTACCAACACCCATTTGGAACTCTCCTGGGTACCCTCACACATATTATTCCCTCATTTAGTGGATATTTTCACAAAAAAGTGAAAATTTCAAAAATCCAGAAAATTGGCTGAAAATGACTAAATATCAAGGACTCATTGCGCGAATCACTCTGGAACTGAAATCGTAACGCTCACTGACATTTTCCCTATCTGAAAGTCTGATAAACGCCGGAAAAATGACTAAGTCCAAAAAAAAAATTTTTTCATCTTTTTTCAATTTTACCATCGTGGGATATATATTCTACCCACACACATTTGGAACTCTCCTGGGGTACCCTCACACATATTATTCCCTCATTTAGTGGATATTTTCACAAAAAAGTGAAATTTTCAAAAATCCAACATATTGGCTGAAAACGACTAAATATCAAGGACTCATTGGGCGAATCGCTCTGGAACTGAAATCGGAATGCTCACTGACATTTCCCCTATCTGAAAGTCTGATAAACGCCGGAAAAATGACTAAGTCCAAAAAAATTTTTTTTAAACTTTTTTTCAATATTACCCCCGTGGGATATATATCCTACCCACACACATTTGGAAGTCTCCTGGGGTACCCTCACACATATTATTCCCTCATTTAGTGGATATTTTCACAAAAAAGTGAAATTTTCAAAAATCCAAAATATTGGCTGAAAATGACTAAATATCAAGGACTCATTGGGCGAATCGCTCTGGAACTGAAATCGGAATGCTCACTGACATTTGCCCTATCTGAAAGTCTGATAAACGGCGGAAAAAAGACAGTCCAAAAAAAAAATTTTTTCAACTTTTTTAAATTTTACCCCCGTGGGATATATATTCTACCCACACACATTTGGAACTCTCCTGGGTACCCTCACACATATTATTCGCTCATTTAGTGGATATTTTCACAAAAAAGTGAAATTTTCAAAAATCCAGAAAATTGGTTGAAAATGACTAAATATCAAGGACTCATTGGGCGAATCGCTCTGGAACTGAAATAGGAATGCTCACTGACATTTCCCCTATTTGAAAGTCTGATAAACGCCGGAAAAATGACTAAGTCCAAAAAAAAATTGTTTTCAACTTTTTTCAATTTTACCATCGTGGGATATATATTCTACCCACACCCATTTGGAACTCTCCTGGGTACCCTCACACAAATTATTCCCTCATTTAGTGGATATTTTCACAAAAAAGTGAAATTTTCAAAAATCCAAAATATTGGCTGAAAACGACTATATATCAAGGACTCATTGGGCGAATCGCTCTGGAACTGAAATCGGAATGCTCACTGACATTTCCCCTATCTGAAAGTGTGCTAAACGCCGGCAAAATGACTAAGTCCAAAAAAACATTGTTTTCAACTTTTTTCAATATTACCCCCGTGGAATATACATTCTACCCACACACATTTGGAACTCTCCTGCGGTACCCTAACACATATTATTCCCTCATTTAGTGGATATTTTCACAAAAAAGTGAAATTTTCAAAAATCCAGAAAACTGGCTGAAAATGACTAAATATCAAGGACTCATTGCGCGAATCGCTCTGGAACTGAAATCGTAACGCTCACTGACATTTTCCCTATCTGCAAGTCTGATAAACGCCGGAAAAATGACTAAGTCCAAAAAAAAAATTTTTTCAACTTTTTTCAATTTTACCCCCGTGGGATATATGTTCTACCCACACACATTTGGAACTCTCCTGGGGTACCCTCACACATATTATTCCCTCATTTAGTGGATATTTTCACAAAAAAGTGAAATTTTCAAAAATCCAAAATAATGGCTGAAAACGACTAAATATCAAGGACTCATTGGTTGAATCGCTCTGGAACTGAAATCGGAATGCTCACTGACATTTGCCCTATCTGAAAGTCTGATAAACGCCGGAAAAATGACTAAGTCCAAAAAAAAATTGTTTTCAACTTTTTTCAATTTTACTCCCGTGGGATATATATTCTACCCACACCCATTTGGAACTCTCCTGGGTACCCTCACACATATTATTCCCTCATTTAGTGGATATTTTCACAAAAAAGTGAAATTTTCAAAAATCCAGAAAATTGGCTGAAAATGACTAAATATCAAGGACTCATTGCGCGAATCACTCTGGAACTGAAATCGTAACTCTCACTGACATTTTCCCTATTTGAAAGTCTGATAAACGCCGGAAAAATTACTAAGTCCAAAAAAAAAATTTTTTCATCTTTTTTCAATTTTACCATCGTGGGATATATATTCTACCCACACACATTTGGAACTCTCCTGGGGTACCCTCACACATATTATTCCCTCATTTAGTGGATATTTTCACAAAAAAGTGAAATTTTCAAAAATCCAAAATATTGGCTGAAAACGACTATATATCAAGGACTCATTGGGCGAATCTCTCTGGAACTGAAATCGGAATGCTCACTGACATTTCCCCTATCTGAAAGTGTGCTAAACGCCGGAAAAATGACTAAGTCCAAAAAAAAATTGTTTTCAACTTTTTTCAATATTACCCCCGTGGGATATATATTCTACCCACACACATTTGGAACTCTCCTGCGGTACCCTAACACATATTATTCCCTCATTTAGTGGATATTTTCACAAAAAAGTGAAATTTTCAAAAATCCAGAAAATTGGCTTCAAATTACTAAATATCAAGGACTCATTGCGCGAATCGCTCTGGAACTGAAATCGTAACGCTCACTGACATTTTCCCTATCTGCAAGTCTGATAAACGCCGGAAAAATGACTAAGTCCAAAAAAAAATTTTTTTCAACTTTTTTCAATTTTACCCCCGTGGGATATATATTCTACCCACACACATTTGGAACTCTCCTGGGGTACCCTCACACATATTATTCCCTCATTTAGTGGATATTTTCACAAAAAAGTGAAATTTTCAAAAATCCAAAATATTGGCTGAGAACGACTAAATATCAAGGACTCATTGGGCGAATCGCTCTGGAACTGAAATCGGAACGCTCACTGACATTTGCCCTATCTGAAAGTCTGATAAACGCCGGAAAAATGACTAAGTCCAAAAAAAATTTTTATTCAACTTTTTATCAATATTACCCCCGTGGGATGTATATTCTACCCACACACATTTGGAACTCTCCTGGGGTACCCTCACACATATTATTCCCTCATTTAGTGGATATTTTCACAAAAAAGTGAAATTTTCAAAAATCCAAAATATTGGCTGAAAACGACTAAATATCAAGGACTCATTGGGCGAATCGCTCTGGAACTGAAATCGGAACGCTCACTGACATTTCCCCTATATGAAAGTGTGCTAAACGCCGGAAAAATGACAGTCCAAAAAAAAATTGTTTTCAACTTTTTTCAATTTTACCCCCGTGGGATATATATTCTACCCACACCCATTTGGAACTCTCCTGGGTACCCTCACACATATTATTCCCTCATTTAGTGGATATTTTCACAAAAAAGTGAAATTTTCAAAAATCCAGAAAATTGGCTGAAAATGACTAAATATCAAGGACTCATTGCGCGAATCACTCTGGAACTGAAATCGTAACGCTCACTGACATTTTCCCTATCTGAAAGTCTGATAAACGCCGGAAAAATGACTAAGTCCAAAAAAAAAATTGTTTTCAACTTTTTTCAATTTTTCCCCCGTGGGATATATATTCTACCAACACACATTTGGAACTCTCCTGGGGTACCCTCACACATATTATTCCCTCATTTAGTGGATATTTTCACAAAAAAGTAAAATTTTCAAAAATCCGAAATATTGGCTGAAAACGACTAAATATCAAGGACTCATTGGGCGAATCGCTCTGGAACTGAAATAGGAATGCTCACTGACATTTCCCCTATCTGAAAGTCTGATAAACGCCGGAAAAATGACTAAGTCCAAAAAAATTTTCTTTCAACTTTTTTTCAATATTACCCCCGTGGGATATATATTCTACCCACACACATTTGGAAGTCTCCTGGGGTACCCTCACGCATATTATTCTCTCATTTAGTGGATACTTTCACAAAAAAGTGAAATTTTCAAAAATCCAAAATATTGGCTGAAAACGACTAAATATCAAGGACTCATTGGGTGAATCGCTCTGGAACTGAAATCGGAATGCTCACTGACATTTGCCCTATCTGAAAGTCTTATAAACGCCGGAAAAATGACTAAGTCCAAAAAAATTTTTTTTAAACTTTTTTTCAATATTACCCCCGTGGGATATATATTCAACCCACACACATTTGGAAGTCTCCTGGGGTACCCTCACACATATTATTCCCTAATTTAGTGGATATTTTCACAAAAAAGTGAAATTTTCAAAAATCCAAAATATTGGCTGAAAACGACTAAATATCAAGGACTCATTGGGCGAATCGCTCTGGAATTGAAATCGGAATGCTCACTGACATTTCCCCTATTTGAAAGTCTGATAAACGCCGGAAAAAAGACTAAGTCCAAAAAAAAAAATTTTTTCAACTTTTTTAAATTTTACCCCCGTGGGATATATATTCTACCCACACACATTTGGAACTCTCCTGGGTACCCTCACACATATTATTCCCTTATTTAGTGGATATTTTCACAAAAAAGTGAAATTTTCAAAAATCCAAAATATTGGCTGAAAACGACTATATATCAAGGACTCATTGGGCGAATCGCTCTGGAACTGAAATCGGAATGCTCACTGACATTTCCCCTGTCTGAAAGTGTGCTAAACGCCGGAAAAATGACTAAGTCCAAAAAAAAATTGTTTTCAACTTTTTTCAATATTACCCCCGTGGGATATATATTCTACCCACACACATTTGGAACTCTCCTGCGGTACCCTAACACATATTATTCCCTCATTTAGTGGATATTTTCACAAAAAAGTGAAATTTTCAAAAATCCAGAAAATTGGCTGAAAATGACTAAATATCAAGGACTCATTGCGCGAATCGCTCTGGAACTGAAATCGTAACGCTCACTGACATTTTCCCTATCTGCAAGTCTGATAAACGCCGGAAAAATGACTAAGTCCAAAAAAAAAATTTTTCCAACTTTTTTCAATTTTACCCCCGTGGGATATATATTCTACCCACACACATTTGGAACTCTCCTGGGGTACCCTCACACATATTATTCCCTCATTTAGTGGATATTTTCACAAAAAAGTGAAATTTTCAAAAATCCAAAATATTGGCTGAGAACGACTAAATATCAAGGACTCATTGGGCGAATCGCTCTGGAACTGAAATCGGAACGCTCACTGACATTTGCCCTATCTGAAAGTCTGATAAACGCCGGAAAAATGACTAAGTCCAAAAAAAATTTTTATTCAACTTTTTTTCAATATTACCCCCGTGGGATGTATATTCTACCCACACACATTTGGAACTCTCCTGGGGTACCCTCACACATATTATTCCCTCATTTAGTGGATATTTTCACAAAAAAGTGAAATTTTCAAAAATCCAAAATATTGGCTGAAAACGACTAAATATCAAGGACTCATTGGGCGAATCGCTCTGGAACTGAAATCGGAACGCTCACTGACATTTCCCCTATATGAAAGTGTGCTAAACGCCGGAAAAATGACAGTCCAAAAAAAAATTGTTTTCAACTTTTTTCAATATTACCCCCGTGGGATATATATTCTACCCACACACATTTGGAACTCTCCTGCGGTACCCTAACACATATTATTCCCTCATTTAGTGGATATTTTCACAAAAAAGTGAAATTTTCAAAAATCCAGAAAATTGGCTGAAAATGACTAAATATCAAGGACTCATTGGGTGAATCGCTCTGGAACTGAAATCGGAATGCTCACTGACATTTGCCCTATCTGAAAGTCTGATAAACGCCGGAAAAATGACTAAGTCCAAAAAAAAATTGTTTTCAACTTTTTTCAATTTTACCCCCGTGGGATATATATTCTACCCACACCCATTTGGAACTCTCCTGGGTACCCTCACACATATTATTCCCTCATTTAGTGGATATTTTCACAAAAAAGTGAAATTTTCAAAAATCCAGAAAATTGGCTGAAAATGACTAAATATCAAGGACTCATTACGCGAATCACTCTGGAACTGAAATCGTAACGCTCACTGACATTTTCCCTATCTGAAAGTCTGATAAACGCCGGAAAAATGACTAAGTCCAAAAAAAAATTGTTTTCAACTTTTTTCAATATTACCCCCGTGGGATATATAATCTACCCACACACATTTGGAACTCTCCTGCGGTACCCTAACACATATTATTCCCTCATTTAGTGGATATTTTCACAAAAAAGTGAAATTTTCAAAAATCCAAAATATTGGCTGAAAATGACTAAATATCAAGGACTCATTGGGCGAATCGCTCTGGAACTGAAATCGGAACGCTCACTGACATTTCCCCTATATGAAAGTGTGCTAAACGCCGGAAAAATGACTAAGTCCAAAAAAAAATTGTTTTCAACTTTTTTCAATATTACCCCCGTGGGATATATATTCTACCCACACACATTTGGAACTCTCCTGCGGTACCCTAACACATATTATTCCCTCATTTAGTGGATATTTTCACAAAAAAGTGAAATTTTCAAAAATCCAGAAAATTGGCTGAAAATGACTAAATATCAAGGACTCATTGCGCGAATCGCTCTGGAACTGAAATCGTAACGCTCACTGACATTTTCCCTATCTGAAAGTCTGATAAACGCCGGAAAAATTACTAAGTCCAAAAAAAAAATTTTTTCAACTTTTTTCAATTTTACCCCCGTGGGATATAGATTCTACCCACACACATTTGGAACTCTCCTCTGGTACCCTCACACATTTTATTCCCTCATTTAGTGGATATTTTCACAAAAAAGTGAAATTTTCAAAAATCCAGAAAATTGGCTGAAAATGACTAAATATCAAGGACTCATTGCGCGAATCGCTCTGGAACTGAAATCGGAACGCTCACTGACATTTTCCCTATCTGAAAGTCTGATAAACGCCGGAAAAATGACTAAGTCCAAAAAAAAATTTTTTTCATCTTTTTTCAATTTTACCCCCGTGGGATATATATTCTACCCACACACATTTGGAACTCTCCTGGGGTACCCTCACACATATTATTCCCTCATTTAGTGGATATTTTCACAAAAAAGTGAAATTTTCAAAAATCCAAAATATTGGCTGAAAACGACTAAATATCAAGGACTCATTGGGCGAATCGCTCTGGAACTGAAATCGGAACGCTCACTGACATTTCCCCTATATGAAAGTGTGCTAAACGCCGGAAAAATGACAGTCCAAAAAAAAATTGTTTTCAACTTTTTTCAATATTACCCCCGTGGGATATATATTCTACGCACACACATTTGGAACTCTCCTGCGGTACCCTAACACATATTATTCCCTCATTTAGTGGATATTTTCACAAAAAAGTGAAATTTTCAAAAATCCAGAAAATTGGCTGAAAATGACTAAATATCAAGGACTCATTGCGCGAATCGCTCTGGAACTGAAATCGTAACGCTCACTGACATTTTCCCTATCTGAAAGTCTGATAAACGCCGGAAAAATTACTAAGTCCAAAAAAAAAATTTTTTCAACTTTTTTCAATTTTACCCCCGTGGGATATAGATTCTACCCACACACATTTGGAACTCTCCTGTGGTACCCTCACACATTTTATTCCCTCATTTAGTGGATATTTTCACAAAAAAGTGAAATTTTCAAAAATCCAGAAAATTGGCTGAAAATGACTAAATATCAAGGACTCATTGCGCGAATCGCTCTGGAACTGAAATCGGAACGCTCACTGACATTTCCCCTATTTGAAAGTCTGATAAACGCCGGAAAAATGACTAAGTCCAAAAAAAAATTTTTTTCAACTTTTTTCAATTTTACCCCCGTGGGATATAGATTCTACCCACACACATTTGGAACTCTCCTGCGGTACCCTAACACATATTATTCCCTCATTTAGTGGATATTTTCACAAAAAAGTGAAATTTTCAAAAATCCAAAATATTGGCTGAAAATGACTAAATATCAAGGACTCATTGGGCGAATCGCTCTGGAACTGAAATCGGAACGCTCACTGACATTTCCCCTATATGAAAGTGTGCTAAACGCCGGAAAAATGACTAAGTCCAAAAAAAAATTGTTTTCAACTTTTTTCAATATTACCCCCGTGGGATATATATTCTACCCACACACATTTGGAACTCTCCTGCGGTACCCTAACACATATTATTCCCTCATTTAGTGGATATTTTCACAAAAAAGTGAAATTTTCAAAAATCCAGAAAATTGGCTGAAAATGACTAAATATCAAGGACTCATTGCGCGAATCGCTCTGGAACTGAAATCGTAACGCTCACTGACATTTTCCCTATCTGAAAGTCTGATAAACGCCGGAAAAATTACTAAGTCCAAAAAAAAAATTTTTTCAACTTTTTTCAATTTTACCCCCGTGGGATATAGATTCTACCCACACACATTTGGAACTCTCCTGTGGTACCCTCACACATTTTATTCCCTCATTTAGTGGATATTTTCACAAAAAAGTGAAATTTTCAAAAATCCAGAAAATTGGCTGAAAATGACTAAATATCAAGGACTCATTGCGCGAATCGCTCTGGAACTGAAATCGGAACGCTCACTGACATTTCCCCTATTTGAAAGTCTGATAAACGCCGGAAAAATGACTAAGTCCAAAAAAAAATTTTTTTCAACTTTTTTCAATTTTACCCCCGTGGGATATAGATTCTACCCACACACATTTGGAACTCTCCTGGAGTACCCTCACACATATTATTCCCTCATTTAGTGGATATTTTCACAAAAAAGTGAAATTTTCAAAAATCCAGAAAATTGGCTGAAAACGACTAAATATCAAGGACTCATTGGGCGAATCGCTCTGGAACTGAAATCGGAACGCTCACTGACATTTGCCCTATCTGAAAGTCTGATAAACGCCGGAAAAATGACTAAGTCCAAAAAAAAAAATGTTTTCAACTTTTTTCAATTTTACCCCCGTGGGATATAGATTCTACCCACACACATTTGGAACTCTCCTGGGGTACCCTCACACATATTATTCCCTCATTTAGTGGATATTTTCACAAAAAAGTGAAATTTTCAAAAATCCAAAATATTGGCTGAAAACGACTACATATCAAGGACTCATTGCGCGAATCGCTCTGGAACTGAAATCGGAACGCTCACTGACATTTTCCCTATCTGAAAGTCTGATAAACGCCGGAAAAATGACTAAGTCCAAAAAAAAAATTTTTTCAACTTTTTTCAATTTTACCATCGTGGGATATATATTCTACCCACACACATTTGGAACTCTCCTGGGGTACCCTCACACATATTATTCCCTCATTTAGTGGATATTTTCACAAAAAAGTGAAATTTTCAAAAATCCAAAATATTGGCTGAAAACGACTAAATATCAAGGACTCATTGGGCGAATCGCTCTGGAACTGAAATCGGAACGCTCACTGACATTTCCCCTATATGAAAGTGTGCTAAACGCCGGAAAAATGACAGTCCAAAAAAAAATTGTTTTCAACTTTTTTCAATATTACCCCCGTGGGATATATATTCTACGCACACACATCCTGCGGTACCCTAACACATATTATTCCCTCATTTAGTGGATATTTTCACAAAAAAGTGAAATTTTCAAAAATCCAGAAAATTGGCTGAAAATGACTAAATATCAAGGACTCATTGCGCGAATCGCTCTGAAACTGAAATCGTAACGCTCACTGACATTTTCCCTATCTGAAAGTCTGATAAACGCTGGAAAAATGACTAAGTCCAAAAAAAAAATTTTTTCAACTTTTTTCAATTTTACCATCGTGGGATATATATTCTACCCACACACATTTGGAACTCTCCTGGGGTACCCTCACACCATCAATTTTTTCAACTTTTTTCAATTTTACCATCGTGGGATATATATTCTACCCACACACATTTGGAACTCTCCTGGGGTACCCTCACACATATTATTCCCTCATTTAGTGGATATTTTCACAAAAAAGTGAAATTTTCAAAAATCCAAAATATTGGCTGAAAACGACTAAATATCAAGGACGCATTGGGCGAATCGCTCTGGAACTGAAATCTGAACGCTCACTGACATTTCCCCTATTTGAAAGTCTGATAAACGCCGGAAAAAAGACTAAGTCCAAAAAAAATTTTTTTTCAACTTTTTTCAATTTTACCCCCGTGGGATATAGATTCTACCCACACACATTTGGAACTCTCCTGGGGTACGCTCACACATATTATTCCCTCATTTAGTGGATATTTTCACAAAAAAGTGAAATTTTCAAAAATCCAGAAAATTGGCTGAAAACGACTAAATATCAAGGACTCATTGGGCGAATCGCTCTGGAACTGAAATCGGAACGCTCACTGACATTTGCCCTATCTGAAAGTCTGATAAACGCCGGAAAAATGACTAAGTCCAAAAAAAAAAATGTTTTCAACTTTTTTCAATTTTACCCCCGTGGGATATAGATTCTACCCACACACATTTGGAACTCTCCTGGGGTACCCTCACACATATTATTCCCTCATTTAGTGGATATTTTCACAAAAAAGTGAAATTTTCAAAAATCCAAAATATTGGCTGAAAACGACTACATATCAAGGACTCATTGCGCGAATCGCTCTGGAACTGAAATCGGAACGCTCACTGACATTTTCCCTATCTGAAAGTCTGATAAACGCCGGAAAAATGACTAAGTCCAAAAAAAAAATTTTTTCAACTTTTTTCAATTTTACCATCGTGGGATATATATTCTACCCACACACATTTGGAACTCTCCTGGGGTACCCTCACACATATTATTCCCTCATTTAGTGGATATTTTCACAAAAAAGTGAAATTTTCAAAAATCCAAAATATTGGCTGAAAACGACTAAATATCAAGGACTCATTGGGCGAATCGCTCTGGAACTGAAATCGGAACGCTCACTGACATTTCCCCTATATGAAAGTGTGCTAAACGCCGGAAAAATGACAGTCCAAAAAAAAATTGTTTTCAACTTTTTTCAATATTACCCCCGTGGGATATATATTCTACGCACACACATCCTGCGGTACCCTAACACATATTATTCCCTCATTTAGTGGATATTTTCACAAAAAAGTGAAATTTTCAAAAATCCAGAAAATTGGCTGAAAATGACTAAATATCAAGGACTCATTGCGCGAATCGCTCTGAAACTGAAATCGTAACGCTCACTGACATTTTCCCTATCTGAAAGTCTGATAAACGCTGGAAAAATGACTAAGTCCAAAAAAAAAATTTTTTCAACTTTTTTCAATTTTACCATCGTGGGATATATATTCTACCCACACACATTTGGAACTCTCCTGGGGTACCCTCACACCATCAATTTTTTCAACTTTTTTCAATTTTACCATCGTGGGATATATATTCTACCCACACACATTTGGAACTCTCCTGGGGTACCCTCACACATATTATTCCCTCATTTAGTGGATATTTTCACAAAAAAGTGAAATTTTCAAAAATCCAAAATATTGGCTGAAAACGACTAAATATCAAGGACGCATTGGGCGAATCGCTCTGGAACTGAAATCTGAACGCTCACTGACATTTCCCCTATTTGAAAGTCTGATAAACGCCGGAAAAAAGACTAAGTCCAAAAAAAATTTTTTTTCAACTTTTTTCAATTTTACCCCCGTGGGATATAGATTCTACCCACACACATTTGGAACTCTCCTGGGGTACGCTCACACATATTATTCCCTCATTTAGTGGATATTTTCACAAAAAAGTGAAATTTTCAAAAATCCAGAAAATTGGCTGAAAACGACTAAATATCAAGGACTCATTGGGCGAATCGCTCTGGAACTGAAATCGGAACGCTCACTGACATTTGCCCTATCTGAAAGTCTGATAAACGCCGGAAAAATGACTAAGTCCAAAAAAAAAAATGTTTTCAACTTTTTTCAATTTTACCCCCGTGGGATACAGATTCTACCCACACACATTTGGAACTCTCCTGGGGTACCCTCACACATATTATTCCCTCATTTAGTGGATATTTTCACAAAAAAGTGAAATTTTCAAAAATCCAAAATATTGGCTGAAAACGACTACATATCAAGGACTCATTGCTCGAATCGCTCTGGAACTGAAATCGGAACGCTCACTGACATTTTCCCTATCTGAAAGTCTGATAAACGCCGGAAAAATGACTAAGTCCAAAAAAAAAATTTTTTCAACTTTTTTCAATTTTACCATCGTGGGATATATATTCTACCCACACACATTTGGAACTCTCCTGGGGTACCCTCACACATATTATTCCCTCATTTAGTGGATATTTTCACAAAAAAGTGAAATTTTCAAAAATCCAAAATATTGGCTGAAAACGACTAAATATCAAGGACTCATTGAGCGAATCGCTCTGGAACTGAAATCTGAATGCTCACTGACATTTCCCCTATTTGAAAGTCTGATAAACGCCGGAAAAAAGACTAAGTCCAAAAAAAAATTGTTTTCAACTTTTTTCAATATTACCCCCGTGGGATATATATTCTACCCACACACATTTGGAACTCTCCTGCGGTACCCTAACACATATTATTCCCTCATTTAGTGGATATTTTCACAAAAAAGTGAAATTTTCAAAAATCCAGAAAATTGGCTGAAAATGACTAAATATCAAGGACTCATTGCGCGAATCGCTCTGGAACTGAAATCGTAACGCTCACTGACATTTTCCCTATCTGAAAGTCTGATAAACGCCGGAAAAATGACTAAGTCCAAAAAAAAATTTTTTTCAACTTTTTTCAATTTTACCATCGTGGGATATATGTTCTACCCACACACATTTGGAACTCTCCTGGGGTACCCTCACACATATTATTCCCTCATTTAGTGGATATTTTCACAAAAAAGTAAAATTTTCAAAAATCCGAAATATTGGCTGAAAACGACTAAATATCAAGGACTCATTGGGCGAATCGCTCTGGAACTGAAATGGGAACACTCACTGACATTTCCCCTATCTGAAAGTCTGATAAACGCCGGAAAAATGACTAAGTCCCCAAGAAAAAATTTTCAACTTTTTTCAATTTTACCCCCGTGGGATATATATTCTACCCACACACATTTGGAACTCTCCTGGGTACCCTCACACATATTATTCCCTCATTTAGTGGATATTTTCACAAAAAAGTGAAATTTTCAAAAATCCAAAATATTGGCTGAAAACGACTAAATATCAAGGACTCATTGGGCGAATCGCTCTGGAACTGAAATCGGAACGCTCACTGACATTTACCCTATCTGAAAGTCTGATAAACGCCGGAAAAATGACTAAGTCCAAAAAAAAAAAATTTTTTCAACTTTTTTCATTTTTACCCCCGTGGGATATAGATTCTACCCACACACATTTGGAACTCTCCTGGGGTACCCTCACACATATTATTCCCTCATTTAGTGGATATTTTCACAAAAAAGTGAAATTTTCAAAAATCCAAAATATTGGCTGAAAACGACTAAATATCAAGGACTCATTGCGCGAATCGCTCTGGAACTGAAATCGGAACGCTCACTGACATTTTCCCTATCTGAAAGTCTGATAAACGCCGGAAAAATGACTAAGTCCAAAAAAAAAATTTTTTCAACTTTTTTCAATTTTACCATCGTGGGATACATATTCTACCCACACACATTTGGAACTCTCCTGGGGTACCCTCACACATATTATTCCCTCATTTAGTGGATATTTTCACAAAAAAGTGAAATTTTCAAAAATCCAAAATATTGGCTGAAAACGACTAAATATCAAGGACTCATTGGGCGAATCGCTCTGGAACTGAAATTGGAATGCTCACTGACATTTGCCCTATCTGAAAGTCTGATAAACGCCGGAAAAATGACTAAGTCCAAAAAAAACATTTTTTCAACTTTTTTCAATTTTACCCCCGTGGGATATAGATTCTACCCACACACATTTGGAACTCTCCTGGGGTACCCTCACACATTTTATTCCCTCATTTAGTGGATATTTTCACAAAAAAGTGAAATTTTCAAAAATCCAGAAAATTGGCTGAAAACGACTAAATATCAAGGACTCATTGGGTGAATCGGTCTGGAACTGAAATGGGAACACTCACTGACATTTCCCCTATCTGAAAGTCTGATAAACGCCGGAAAAATGACTAAGTCCCCAAGAAAAAATTTTCAACTTTTTTCAATTTTACCCCCGTGGGATATATATTCTACCCACACACATTTGGAACTCTCCTGGGTACCCTCACACATATTATTCCCTCATTTAGTGGATATTTTCACAAAAAAGTGAAATTTTCAAAAATCCAAAATATTGGCTGAAAACGACTAAATATCAAGGACTCATTGGGCGAATCGCTCTGGAACTGAAATCGGAACGCTCACTGACATTTACCCTATCTGAAAGTCTGATAAACGCCGGAAAAATGACTAAGTCCAAAAAAAAAAAATTTTTTCAACTTTTTTCATTTTTACCCCCGTGGGATATAGATTCTACCCACACACATTTGGAACTCTCCTGGGGTACCCTCACACATATTATTCCCTCATTTAGTGGATATTTTCACAAAAAAGTGAAATTTTCAAAAATCCAAAATATTGGCTGAAAACGACTAAATATCAAGGACTCATTGCGCGAATCGCTCTGGAACTGAAATCGGAACGCTCACTGACATTTTCCCTATCTGAAAGTCTGATAAACGCCGGAAAAATGACTAAGTCCAAAAAAAAAATTTTTTCAACTTTTTTCAATTTTACCATCGTGGGATACATATTCTACCCACACACATTTGGAACTCTCCTGGGGTACCCTCACACATATTATTCCCTCATTTAGTGGATATTTTCACAAAAAAGTGAAATTTTCAAAAATCCAAAATATTGGCTGAAAACGACTAAATATCAAGGACTCATTGGGCGAATCGCTCTGGAACTGAAATTGGAATGCTCACTGACATTTGCCCTATCTGAAAGTCTGATAAACGCCGGAAAAATGACTAAGTCCAAAAAAAACATTTTTTCAACTTTTTTCAATTTTACCCCCGTGGGATATAGATTCTACCCACACACATTTGGAACTCTCCTGGGGTACCCTCACACATTTTATTCCCTCATTTAGTGGATATTTTCACAAAAAAGTGAAATTTTCAAAAATCCAGAAAATTGGCTGAAAACGACTAAATATCAAGGACTCATTGGGTGAATCGGTCTGGAACTGAAATCGGAACGCTCACTGACATTTCCCCTATTTGAAAGTCTGATAAACGCCGGAAAAATGACTAAGTCCCCAAGAAAAAATTTTCAACTTTTTTCAATTTTACCCCCGTGGGATATATATTCTACCCACACACATTTGGAACTCTCCTGGGTACCCTCACACATATTATTCCCTCATTTAGTGGATATTTTCACAAAAAGTGAAATTTTCAAAAATCCAAAAGATTGGCTGAAAACGACTAAATATCAAGGACTCATTGCGCGAATCGCTCTGGAACTGAAATCGGAACGCTCACTGACATTTGCCCTATCTGAAAGTCTGATAAACGCCGGAAAAATGACTAAGTCCAAAAAAAAAAATTTTTTCAACTTTTTTCAATTTTACCCCCGTGGGATATAGATTCTACCCACACACATTTGGAACTCTCCTGGGGTACCCTCACACATATTATTCCCTCATTTAGTGGATATTTTCACAAAAAAGTGAAATTTTCAAAAATCCAAAATATTGGCTGAAAACGACTAAATATCAAGGACTCATTGCACGAATCGCTCTGGAACTGAAATCGGAACGCTCACTGACATTTTCCCTATTTGAAAGTCTGATAAACGCCGGAAAAATGACTAAGTATAAAAAAAAAATTTTTTCAACTTTTTTCAATTTTACCATCGTGGGATACATATTCTACCCACACACATTTGGAACTCTCCTGGGGTACCCTCACACATATTATTCCCTCATTTAGTGGATATTTTCACAAAAAAGTGAAATTTTCAAAAATCCAAAATATTGGCTGAAAACGACTAAATATCAAGGACTCATTGGGCGAATCGCTCTGGAACTGAAATCGGAACGCTCACTGACATTTTCCCTATCTGAAAGTCTGATAAACGCCGGAAAAATGACTAAGTCCAAAAAAAAAATTTTTTCAACTTTTTTCAATTTTACCATCGTGGGATATATATTCTACCCACACACATTTGGAACTCTCCTGGGGTACCCTCACACATATTATTCCCTCATTTAGTGGATATTTTCACAAAAAAGTGAAATTTTCAAAAATCCAAAATATTGGCTGAAAACGACTAAATATCAAGGACTCATTGGGCGAATCGCTCTGGAACTGAAATCGGAACGCTCACTGACATTTGCCCTATCTGAAAGTCTGATAAACGCCGGAAAAATGACTAAGTCCAAAAAAAAAAATGTTTTCAACTTTTTTCAATTTTACCCCCGTGGGATATAGATTCTACCCACACACATTTGGAACTCTCCTGGGGTACCCTCACACATATTATTCCCTCATTTAGTGGATATTTTCACAAAAAAGTGAAATTTTCAAAAATCCAAAATATTGGCTGAAAACGACTACATATCAAGGACTCATTGCGCGAATCGCTCTGGAACTGAAATCGGAACGCTCACTGACATTTTCCCTATCTGAAAGTCTGATAAACGCCGGAAAAATGACTAAGTCCAAAAAAAATTTTTTTTCAACTTTTTTCAATTTTACCATCGTGGGATATATATTCTACCCACACACATTTGGAACTCTCCTGGGGTACCCTCACACATATTATTCCCTCATTTAGTGGATATTTTCACAAAAAAGTAAAATTTTCAAAAATCCGAAATATTGGCTGAAAACGACTAAATATCAAGGACTCATTGGGCGAATCGCTCTGGAACTGAAATGGGAACACTCACTGACATTTCCCCTATCTGAAAGTCTGATAAACGCCGGAAAAATGACTAAGTCCCCAAGAAAAAATTTTCAACTTTTTTCAATTTTACCCCCGTGGGATATATATTCTACCCACACACATTTGGAACTCTCCTGGGTACCCTCACACATATTATTCCCTCATTTAGTGGATATTTTCACAAAAAGTGAAATTTTCAAAAATCCAAAAGATTGGCTGAAAACGATTAAATATCAAGGACTCATTGCGCGAATCGCTCTGGAACTGAAATCGGAACGCTCACTGACATTTGCCCTATCTGAAAGTCTGATAAACGCCGGAAAAATGACTAAGTCCAAAAAAAAAAATGTTTTCAACTTTTTTCAATTTTACCCCCGTGGGATATAGATTCTACCCACACACATTTGGAACTCTCCTGGGGTACCCTCACACATATTATTCCCTCATTTAGTGGATATTTTCACAAAAAAGTGAAATTTTCAAAAATCCAAAATATTGTCTGAAAACGACTACATATCAAGGACTCATTGCACGAATCGCTCTGGAACTGAAATCGGAACGCTCACTGACATTTTCCCTATCTGAAAGTCTGATAAACGCCGGAAAAATGACTAAGTCCAAAAAAAAATTTTTTTCAACTTTTTTCAATTTTACCATCGTGGGATATATATTCTACCCACACACATTTGGAACTCTCCTGGGGTACCCTCACACATATTATTCCCTCATTTAGTGGATATTTTCACAAAAAAGTGAAATTTTCAAAAATCCAAAATATTGGCTGAAAACGACTAAATATCAAGGACTCATTGAGCGAATCGCTCTGGAACTGAAATCTGAATGCTCACTGACATTTCCCCTATTTGAAAGTCTGATAAACGCCGGAAAAAAGACTAAGTCCAAAAAAAATTTTTTTTTAACTTTTTTCAATTTTACCCCCGTGGGATATATATTCTACCCACACACATTTGGAACTCTCCTGGGTACCCTCACACATATTATTCCCTCATTTAGTGGATATTTTCACAAAAAGTGAAATTTTCAAAAATCCAAAATATTGGCTGAAAACGACTAAATATCAAGGACTCATTGGGCGAATCGCTCTGGAACTGAAATCGGAACGCTCACTGACATTTGCCCTATCTGAAAGTCTGATAAACGCCGGAAAAATGACTAAGTCCAAAAAAAAATTTTTTTCAACTTTTTTCAATTTTACCATCGTGGGATATATATTCTACCCACACACATTTGGAACTCTCCTGGGGTACCCTCACACATATTATTCCCTCATTTAGTGGATATTTTCACAAAAAAGTGAAATTTTCAAAAATCCAAAAGATTGGCTGAAAACGACTAAATATCAAGGACTCATTGAGCGAATCGCTCTGGAACTGAAATCTGAATGCTCACTGACATTTCCCCTATTTGAAAGTCTGATAAACGCCGGAAAAAAGACTAAGTCCAAAAAAAATTTTTTTTCAACTTTTTTCAATTTTACCCCCGTGGGATATATATTCTACCCACACACATTTGGAACTCTCCTGGGTACCCTCACACATATTATTCCCTCATTTAGTGGATATTTTCACAAAAAGTGAAATTTTCAAAAATCCAAAAGATTGGCTGAAAACGACTAAATATCAAGGACTCATTGGGCGAATCGCTCTGGAACTGAAATCGGAACGCTCACTGACATTTGCCCTATCTGAAAGTCTGATAAACGCCGGAAAAATGACTAAGTCCAAAAAAAAAAATTTTTTCAACTTTTTTCAATTTTACCCCCGTGGGATATAGATTCTACCCACACACATTTGGAACTCTCCTGGGGTACCCTCACACATATTATTCCCTCATTTAGTGGATATTTTCACAAAAAAGTGAAATTTTCAAAAATCCAAAATATTGGCTGAAAACGACTAAATATCAAGGACTCATTGCGCGAATCGCTCTGGAACTGAAATCGGAACGCTCACTGACATTTTCCCTATTTGAAAGTCTGATAAACGCCGGAAAAATGACTAAGTATAAAAAAAAAATTTTTTCAACTTTTTTCAATTTTACCATCGTGGGATACATATTCTACCCACACACATTTGGAACTCTCCTGGGGTACCCTCACACATATTATTCCCTCATTTAGTGGATATTTTCACAAAAAAGTGAAATTTTCAAAATTCCAAAATATTGGCTGAAAACGACTAAATATCAAGGACTCATTGGGCGAATCGCTCTGGAACTGAAATTGGAATGCTCACTGACATTTGCCCTATCTGAAAGTCTGATAAACGCCGGAAAAATGACTAAGTCCAAAAAAAAAAATGTTTTCAACTTTTTTCAATTTTACCCCCGTGGGATATAGATTCTACCCACACACATTTGGAACTCTCCTGGGGTACCCTCACACATATTATTCCCTCATTTAGTGGATATTTTCACAAAAAAGTGAAATTTTCAAAAATCCAAAATATTGGCTGAAAACGACTACATATCAAGGACTCATTGCACGAATCGCTCTGGAACTGAAATCGGAACGCTCACTGACATTTTCCCTATCTGAAAGTCTGATAAACGCCGGAAAAATGACTAAGTCCAAAAAAAAATTTTTTTCAACTTTTTTCAATTTTACCATCGTGGGATATATATTCTACCCACACACATTTGGAACTCTCCTGGGGTACCCTCACACATATTATTCCCTCATTTAGTGGATATTTTCACAAAAAAGTGAAATTTTCAAAAATCCAAAATATTGGCTGAAAACGACTAAATATCAAGGACTCATTGAGCGAATCGCTCTGGAACTGAAATCTGAATGCTCACTGACATTTCCCCTATTTGAAAGTCTGATAAACGCCGGAAAAAAGACTAAGTCCAAAAAAAATTTTTTTTCAACTTTTTTCAATTTTACCCCCGTGGGATATATATTCTACCCACACACATTTGGAACTCTCCTGGGTACCCTCACACATATTATTCACTCATTTAGTGGATATTTTCACAAAAAGTGAAATTTTCAAAAATCCAAAATATTGGCTGAAAACGACTAAATATCAAGGACTCATTGGGCGAATCGCTCTGGAACTGAAATCGGAATGCTCACTGACATTTGCCCTATCTGAAAGTCTGATAAACGCCGGAAAAATGACTAAGTCAAAAAAAAAAATTTTTTCAACTTTTTTCAATTTTACCATCGTGGGATACATATTCTACCCACACACATTTGGAACTCTCCTGGGGTACCCTCACACATATTATTCCCTCATTTAGTGGATATTTTCACAAAAAAGTGAAATTTTCAAAAATCCAAAATATTGGCTGAAAACGACTAAATATCAAGGACTCATTGGGCGAATCTCTCTGGAACTGAAATTGGAATGCTCACTGACATTTGCCCTATCTGAAAGTCTGATAAACGCCGGAAAAATGACTAAGTCAAAAAAAAAAATTTTTTCAACTTTTTTCAATTTTACCCCCGTGGGATATAGATTCTACCCACACACATTTGGAACTCTCCTGGGGTACCCTCACACATTTTATTCCCTCATTTAGTGGATATTTTCACAAAAAAGTGAAATTTTCAAAAATCCAGAAAATTGGCTGAAAATGACTAAATATCAAGGACTCATTGCGCGAATCGCTCTGGAACTGAAATCGGAACGCTCACTGACATTTTCCCTATCTGAAAGTCTGATAAACGCCGGAAAAATGACTAAGTATAAAAAAAAAATTTTTTCAACTTTTTTCAATTTTACCATCGTGGGATACATATTCTACCCACACACATTTGGAACTCTCCTGGGGTACCCTCACACATATTATACCCTAATTTAGTGGATATTTTCACAAAAAAGTGAAATTTTCAAAAATCCAAAATATTGGCTGAAAACGACTAAATATCAAGGACTCATTGGGCGAATCGCTCTGGAACGGAAATCGGAACGCTCACTGACATTTTCCCTATTTGAAAGTCTGATAAACGCCGGAAAAATGACTAAGTATAAAAAAAAAATTTTTTCAACTTTTTTCAATTTTACCATCGTGGGATACATATTCTACCCACACACATTTGGAACTCTCCTGCGGTACCCTAACACATATTATTCCCTCATTTAGTGGATATTTTCACAAAAAAGTGAAATTTTCAAAAATCCAGAAAATTGGCTGAAAATGACTAAATATCAAGGACTCATTGGGCGAATCGCTCTGGAACTGAAATCGGAATGCTCACTGACATTTCCCCTACTTGAAAGTCTTATAAACGCCGGAAAAATGACTAAGTCCAAAAAAAATTTTTATTCAACTTTTTTTCAGTATTACCCCCGTGGGATATATATTCTTCCCACACACATTTGGAACTCTCCTGGGGTACCCTCACACATATTATTCCCTCATTTAGTGGATATTTTCACAAAAAAGTGAAATTTTCAAAAATCCAAAATATTGGCTGAAAACGACTAAATATCAAGGACTCATTGGGCGAATCGCTCTGGAACTGAAATCGGAACGCTCACTGACATTTCCCCTATCTGAAAGTCTGATATACGCCGGAAAAATGACTAAGTCCAAAAAAAAATTGTTTTCAACTTTTTTCAATTTTACCCCCGTGGGATATATATTCTGCCCACACACATTTGGAACTCTCCTGGGGTACCCTCACACATATTATTCCCTTATTTAGTGGATATTTTCACAAAAAAGTGAAATTTTCAAATATCCAAAATATTGGCTGAAAACGACTAAATATCAAGGACTCATTGGGCGAATCGCTCTGGAACTGAAATCGGAATGTTCACTGACATTTCCCCAATTTGAAAGTCTGATAAACGCCGGAAAAATGACTAAGTCCAAAAAAAATTTTTTTAAACTTTTTTTCAATATTATCCCCGTGGGATATATATTCTACCCACACACATTTGGAACTCTCCTGGGGTACCCTCACACATATTATTCCCTCATTTAGTGGATATTTTCACAAAAAAGTGAAATTTTCAAAAATCCAAAATATTGTCTGAAAACGACTAAATATCAAGGACTCATTGGGCGAATCGCTCTGGAACTGAAATCGGAACGCTCACTGACATTTCCCCTATCTGAAAGTGTGATAAACGCCGGAAAAATGACTAAGTCCAAAAAAAAATTGTTTTCAACTTTTTTCAATATTACCCCCGTGGGATATATATTCTACCCACACACATTTGGAACTCTCCTGTGGTACCGTAACACATATTATTCCCTCATTTAGTGGATATTTTCACAAAAAAGTGAAATTTTCAAAAATCCAAAATATTGGCTGAAAACGACTAAATATCAACGACTCATTGGGCGAATAGCTCTGGAATTGAAATCGGAATGTTCACTGACATTTCCCCTATTTGAAAGTCTGATAAACGCCGGAAAAATGACTAAGTCCCAAAAAAAATTGTTTTCAACTTTTTTCAATATTACCCCCGTGGGATATATATTCTACCCACACACATTTGGAACTCTCCTGGGGTACCCTCACACATATTATTCCCTCATTTAGTGGATATTTTCACAAAAAAGTGAAATTTTCAAAAATCCAAAATATTGGCTGAAAACGACTAAATATCAAGGACTCATTGGGCGAATCGCTCTGGAATTGAAATCGGAATGCTCACTGACATTTCCCCTATTTGAAAGTCTGATAAACGCCGGAAAAATGACTAAGTCCAAAAAAATTTTTTTTAAACTTTTTTTCAATATTACCCCCGTGGGATATATATTCTACCCACACACATTTGGAAGTCTCCTGGGGTACCCTCACACATATTATTCCCTCATTTAGTGGATATTTTCACAAAAAAGTGAAATTTTCAAAAATCCAAAATATTGGCTGAAAACGACTAAATATCAAGGACTCATTGGGCGAATAGCTCTGGAATTGAAATCGGAATGTTCACTGACATTTCCCCTATTTGAAAGTCTGATAAACGCCGGAAAAATGACTAAGTCCAAAAAAAAATTGTTTTCAACTTTTTTCAATATTACCCCCGTGGGATATATATTCTACCCACACACATTTGGAACTCTCCTGGGGTACCCTCACACATATTATTCCCTCATTTAGTGGATATTTTCACAAAAAAGTGAAATTTTCAAAAATCCAAAATATTGGCTGAAAACGACTAAATATCAAGGACTCATTGGGCGAATCGCTCTGGAATTGAAATCGGAATGCTCACTGACATTTCCCCTATTTGAAAGTCTGATAAACGCCGGAAAAATGACTAAGTCCAAAAAAATTTTTTTTAAACTTTTTTTCAATATTACCCCCGTGGGATATATATTCTACCCACACACATTTGGAAGTCTCCTGGGGTACCCTCACACATATTATTCCCTCATTTAGTGGATATTTTCACAAAAAAGTAAAATTTTCAAAAATCTAAAATATTGGTTGAAAACGACTAAATATCAAGGACTCATTGGGCGAATCGCTCTGGAACTGAAATCGGAACGCTCACTGACATTTCACCTATTTGAAAGTCTGATAAACGCCGGAAAAAAGACTAAGTCCAAAAAAAATTTTTTTTCAACTTTTTTCAATTTTACCCCCGTGGGATATATATTCTACCCACACACATTTGGAACTCTCCTGGGGTACCCTCACACATTTTATTCCCTCATTTAGTGGATATTTTCACAAAAAAGTGAAATTTTCAAAAATCCAAAATATTGGCTGAAAACGACTAAATATCAAGGACTCATTGGGCGAATCGCTCTGGAACTGAAATCGGAATGCTCACTGACATTTCCCCTATTTGAAAGTCTGATAAACGCCGGAAAAATGACTAAGTCCAAAAAAAAATTGTTTTCAACTTTTTTCAATTTTACCCCCGTGGGATATATATTCTACCAACACACATTTGGAACTCTCCTGGGGTACCCTCACACATATTATTCCCTCATTTAGTGGATATTTTCACAAAAAAGTGAAATTTTCAAAAATCCAAAATATTGGCTGAAAACGACTAAATATCAAGGACTCATTGGGCGAATAGCTCTGGAATTGAAATCGGAATGTTCACTGACATTTCCCCTATTTGAAAGTCTGATAAACGCCGGAAACATGACTAAGTCCAAAAAAATTTTTTTTCAACTTTTTTCAATATTACCCCCGTGGGAAATATATTCTACCCACACACATTTGGAACTCTCCTGGGGTACCCTCACACATATTATTCCCTCATTTAGTGGATATTTTCACAAAAAAGTGAAATTTTCAAAAATCCAAAATATTGGCTGAAAATGACTAAATATCAAGGACTCATTGGGCGAATCGCTCTGGAACTGAAATCGGAACGCTCACTGACATTTCCCCTATCTGAAAGTGTGATAAACGCCGTAAAAATGACTAAGTCCAAAAAAAAATTGTTTTCAACTCTTTTTTCAATATTACCGCCGTGGGATATATATTCTACCCACACACATTTGGAACTCTCCTGCGGTACCCTAACACATATTATTCCCTCATTTAGTGGATATTTTCACAAAAAAGTGAAATTTTCAAAAATCCAAAATATTGGCTGAAAACGACTAAATATCAAGGACTCATTGGGCGAATCGCTCTGGAACTGAAATCGGAACGCTCACTGACATTTCCCCTATCTGAAAGTGTGATAAACGCCGGAAAAATGACTAAGTCCAAAAAAAAAATTTTTTCAACTTTTTTCAATTTTACCCCCGTGGGATATAGATTCTACCCACACACATTTGGAACTCTCCTGGGGTACCCTCACACATATTATTCCCTCATTTAGTGGATATTTTCACAGAAAAGTGAAATTTTCAAATATCCAAAATATTGGCTGAAAATGACTAAATATCAAGGACTCATTGGGCGAATCGCTCTGGAACTGAAATCGGAATGTTCACTGACATTTCCCCAATTTGAAAGTCTGATAAACGCCGGAAAAATGACTAAGTCCAAAAAAAATTTTTTTCAACTTTTTTTCAATATTATCCCCGTGGGATATATATTCTACCCACACACATTTGGAACTCTCCTGGGGTACCCTCACACATATTATTCCCTCATTTAGTGGATATTTTCACAAAAAAGTGAAATTTTCAAAAATCCAAAATATTGTCTGAAAACGACTAAATATCAAGGACTCATTGGGCGAATCGCTCTGGAACTGAAATCGGAAAGCTCACTGACATTTCCCCTATCTGAAAGTGTGATAAATGCCGGAAAAATGACTAAGTCCAAAAAAAAATTGTTTTCAACTTTTTTCAATATTACCCCCGTGGGATATATATTCTACCCACACACATTTGGAACTCTCCTGTGGTACCGTAACACATATTATTCCCTCATTTAGTGGATATTTTCACAAAAAAGTGAAATTTTCAAAAATCCAAAATATTGGCTGAAAACGACTAAATATCAACGACTCATTGGGCGAATAGCTCTGGAATTGAAATCGGAATGTTCACTGACATTTCCCCTATTTGAAAGTCTGATAAACGCCGGAAAAATGACTAAGTCCAAAAAAAAATTGTTTTCAACTTTTTTCAATATTACCCCCGTGGGATATATATTCTACCCACACACATTTGGAACTCTCCTGGGGTACCCTCACACATATTATTCCCTCATTTAGTGGATATTTTCACAAAAAAGTGAAATTTTCAAAAATCCAAAATATTGGCTGAAAACGACTAAATATCAAGGACTCTTTGGGCGAATCGCTCTGGAACTGAAATCGGAATGCTCACTGATATTTCCCCTATCTGAAAGTCTGATAAACGCCGGAAAAATGACTAAGTCCAAAAAAAAATTGTTTTCAACTTTTTTCAATTTTACCCCCGTGGGATATAGATTCTACCCACACACATTTGGAACTCTCCTGGGGTACCCTCACACATATTATTCCCTCATTTAGTGGATATTTTCACAAAAAAGTGAAATTTTCAAAAATCCAAAATATTGGCTGAAAACGACTAAATATCAAGGACTCTTTGGGCGAATCGCTCTGGAACTGAAATCGGAATGCTCACTGATATTTCCCCTATCTGAAAGTCTGATAAACGCCGGAAAAATGACTAAGTCCAAAAAAAAATTGTTTTCAACTTTTTTCAATTTTACCCCCGTGGGATATAGATTCTACCCACACACATTTGGAACTCTCCTGGGGTACCCTCACACATATTATTCCCTCATTTAGTGGATATTTTCACAAAAAAGTGAAATTTTCAAAAATCCAAAATATTGGCTGAAAACGACTAAATATCAAGGACTCATTGGGCGAATCGCTCTGGAACTGAAATCAGAACGCTCACTGACATTTGCCCTATCTGAAAGTCTGATAAACGCCGGAAAAATGACTAAGTCCAAAAAAAAATTGTTTTCAACTTATTTCAATTTTACCCCCGTGGGATATATATTCTACCCACACACATTTGGAACTCTCCTGCGGTACCCTAACACATATTATTCCCTCATTTAGTGGATATTTTCACAAAAAAGTGAAATTTTCAAAAATCCAAAATATTGGCTGAAAACGACTAAATATCAAGGACTCATTGGGCGAATCGCTCTGGAACTGAAATCGGAACGCTCACTGACATTTCCCCTATCTGAAAGTGTGATAAACGCCGGAAAAATGACTAAGTCCAAAAAAAAAATTTTTTCAACTTTTTTCAATTTTACCCCCGTGGGATATAGATTCTACCCACACACATTTGGAACTCTCCTGGGGTACCCTCACACATATTATTCCCTCATTTAGTGGATATTTTCACAGAAAAGTGAAATTTTCAAATATCCAAAATATTGGCTGAAAATGACTAAATATCAAGGACTCATTGGGCGAATCGCTCTGGAACTGAAATCGGAATGTTCACTGACATTTCCCCAATTTGAAAGTCTGATAAACGCCGGAAAAATGACTAAGTCCAAAAAAAATTTTTTTCAACTTTTTTTCAATATTATCCCCGTGGGATATATATTCTACCCACACACATTTGGAACTCTCCTGGGGTACCCTCACACATATTATTCCCTCATTTAGTGGATATTTTCACAAAAAAGTGAAATTTTCAAAAATCCAAAATATTGTCTGAAAACGACTAAATATCAAGGACTCATTGGGCGAATCGCTCTGGAACTGAAATCGGAACGCTCACTGACATTTCCCCTATCTGAAAGTGTGATAAATGCCGGAAAAATGACTAAGTCCAAAAAAAAATTGTTTTCAACTTTTTTCAATATTACCCCCGTGGGATATATATTCTACCCACACACATTTGGAACTCTCCTGTGGTACCGTAACACATATTATTCCCTCATTTAGTGGATATTTTCACAAAAAAGTGAAATTTTCAAAAATCCAAAATATTGGCTGAAAACGACTAAATATCAACGACTCATTGGGCGAATAGCTCTGGAATTGAAATCGGAATGTTCACTGACATTTCCCCTATTTGAAAGTCTGATAAACGCCGGAAAAATGACTAAGTCCAAAAAAAAATTGTTTTCAACTTTTTTCAATATTACCCCCGTGGGATATATATTCTACCCACACACATTTGGAACTCTCCTGGGGTACCCTCACACATATTATTCCCTCATTTAGTGGATATTTTCACAAAAAAGTGAAATTTTCAAAAATCCAAAATATTGGCTGAAAACGACTAAATATCAAGGACTCTTTGGGCGAATCGCTCTGGAACTGAAATCGGAATGCTCACTGATATTTCCCCTATCTGAAAGTCTGATAAACGCCGGAAAAATGACTAAGTCCAAAAAAAAATTGTTTTCAACTTTTTTCAATTTTACCCCCGTGGGATATAGATTCTACCCACACACATTTGGAACTCTCCTGGGGTACCCTCACACATATTATTCCCTCATTTAGTGGATATTTTCACAAAAAAGTGAAATTTTCAAAAATCCAAAATATTGGCTGAAAACGACTAAATATCAAGGACTCTTTGGGCGAATCGCTCTGGAACTGAAATCGGAATGCTCACTGATATTTCCCCTATCTGAAAGTCTGCTAAACGCCGGAAAAATGACTAAGTCCAAAAAAAAATTGTTTTCAACTTTTTTCAATTTTACCCCCGTGGGATATAGATTCTACCCACACACATTTGGAACTCTCCTGGGGTACCCTCACACATATTATTCCCTCATTTAGTGGATATTTTCACAAAAAAGTGAAATTTTCAAAAATCCAAAATATTGGCTGAAAACGACTAAATATCAAGGACTCATTGGGCGAATCGCTCTGGAACTGAAATCAGAACGCTCACTGACATTTGCCCTATCTGAAAGTCTGATAAACGCCGGAAAAATGACTAAGTCCAAAAAAAAATTGTTTTCAACTTATTTCAATTTTACCCCCGTGGGATATATATTCTACCCACACACATTTGGAACTCTCCTGGGGTACCCTCACACATATTATTCCCTTATTTAGTGGATATTTTCACAAAAAAGTGAAATTTTCAAATATCCAAAATATTGGCTGAAAACGACTAAATATCAAGGACTCATTGGGCGAATAGCTCTGGAATTGAAATCGGAATGTTCACTGACATTTCCCCTATTTGAAAGTCTGATAAACGCCGGAAAAATGACTAAGTCCAAAAAAAATTTTTTTTCAACTTTTTTCAATTTTACCCCCGTGGGATACAGATTCTACCCACACACATTTGGAACTCTCCTGGGGTACCCTCACACATATTATTCCCTCATTTAGTGGATATTTTCACAAAAAAGTGAAATTTTCAAAAATCCAAAATATTGGTTGAAAACGACTAAATATCAAGGATTCATTGGGCGAATCACTCTGGAACTGAAATCGGAATGCTCACTGACATTTCCCCTACTTGAAAGTCTGATAAACGCCAGAAAAATGACTAAGTCCAAAAAAAATTTTTATTCAACTTTTTTTCAATATTACCCCCGTGGGATATATATTCTTCCCACACACATTTGGAACTCTCCTGGGGTACCCTCACACATATTATTCCCTCATTTAGTGGATATTTTCACAAAAAAGTGAAATTTTCAAAAATCCAAAATATTGGCTGAAAACGACTAAATATCAAGGACTCATTGGGCGAATCGCTCTGGAACTGAAATCGGAATGCTCACTGACATTTCCCCTACCTGAAAGTGTGATAAACGCTGGAAAAATGACTAAGTCCAAAAAAATTTTTTTTCAACTTTTTTTCAATATTATCCCCGTGGGATATATATTCTACCCACACACATTTGGAACTCTCCTGGGGTACCCTCACACATATTATTCCCTCATTTAGTGGATATTTTCACAAAAAAGTGAAATTTTCAAAAATCCAAAATATTGTCTGAAAACGACTAAATATCAAGGACTCGTTGGGCGAATCGCTCTGGAACTGAAATCGGAACGCTCACTGACATTTCCCCTATCTGAAAGTGTGATAAACGCCGGAAAAATGACTAAGTCCAAAAAAAAATTGTTTTCAACTTTTTTCAATATTACCCCCGTGGGATATATATTCTACCCACACACATTTGGAACTCTCCTGGGGTACCCTCACACATATTATTCCCTCATTTAGTGGATATTTTCACAAAAAAGTGAAATTTTCAAAAATCCAAAATATTGGCTGAAAACGACTAAATATCAAGGACTCTTTGGGCGAATCGCTCTGGAACTGAAATCGGAATGCTCACTGATATTTCCCCTATCTGAAAGTCTGATAAACGCCGGAAAAATGACTAAGTCCAAAAAAAAATTGTTTTCAACTTTTTTCAATTTTACCCCCGTGGGATATAGATTCTACCCACACACATTTGGAACTCTCCTGGGGTACCCTCACACATATTATTCCCTCATTTAGTGGATATTTTCACAAAAAAGTGAAATTTTCAAAAATCCAAAATATTGGCTGAAAACGACTAAATATCAAGGACTCATTGGGCGAATCGCTCTGGAACTGAAATCAGAACGCTCACTGACATTTGCCCTATCTGAAAGTCTGATAAACGCCGGAAAAATGACTAAGTCCAAAAAAAAATTGTTTTCAACTTTTTTCAATTTTACCCCCGTGGGATATATATTCTACCCACACACATTTGGAACTCTCCTGGGGTACCCTCACACATATTATTCCCTTATTTAGTGGATATTTTCACAAAAAAGTGAAATTTTCAAATATCCAAAATATTGGCTGAAAACGACTAAATATCAAGGACTCATTGGGCGAATAGCTCTGGAATTGAAATCGGAATGTTCACTGACATTTCCCCTATTTGAAAGTCTGATAAACGCCGGAAAAATGACTTAAGTCCAAAAAAAATTTTTTTCAACTTTTTTTCAATATTACCCCCGTGGGATACATATTCTATCCACACACATTTGGAACTCTCCTGGGGTACCCTCACACATATTATTCCCTCATTTAGTGGATATTTTCACAAAAAAGTGAAATTTTAAAAAATCCAAAATATTGGCTGAAAATGACTAAATATCAAGGACTCATTGGGCGAATCGCTCTGGAACTGAAATCGGAACGTTCACTGACATTTCCCCTATCTGAAAGTCTGATAAACGCCGGAAAAATGACTAAGTCCAAAAAAAAATTGTTTTGAACCTTTTTCAATATTACCCCCGTGGGATATATATTCTACCCACACACATTTGGAACTCTCCTGGGGTACCCTCACACATATTATTCCCTCATTTAGTGGATATTTTCACAAAAAAGTGAAATTTTCAAAAATCCAAAATATTGGCTGAAAACGACTAAATATCAAGGAATCTTTGGGCGAATCGCTCTGGAACTGAAATCGGAATGCTCACTGACATTTCCCCTATCTGAAAGTCTGATAAACGCCGGAAAAATGACCAAGTCCAAAAAAAAATTGTTTTCAATCTTTTTCAATTTTACCCCCGTGGGATATAGATTCTACCCACACACATTTGGAACTCTCCTGGGGTACCCTCACACATATTATTCCCTCATTTAGTGGATATTTTCACAAAAAAGTGAAATTTTCAAAAATCCAAAATATTGGCTGAAAACGACTAAATATCAAGGACTCATTGGGCGAATCGCTCTGGAACTGAAATCGGAATGTTCACTGACATTTCCCCAATTTGAAAGTCTGATAAAGGCCGGAAAAATGACTAAGTCCAAAAAAATTTTTTTTCAACTTTTTTTCAATATTATCCCCGTGGGATATATATTCTACCCACACACATTTGGAACTCTCCTGGGGTACCCTCACACATATTATTCCCTCATTTAGTGGATATTTTCACAAAAAAGTGAAATTTTCAAAAATCCAAAATATTGTCTGAAAACGACTAAATATCAAGGACTCATTGGGCGAATCGCTCTGGAACTGAAATCGGAACGCTCACTGACATTTCCCCTATCTGAAAGTGTGATAAACGCCGGAAAAATGACTAAGTCCAAAAAAAAATTGTTTTCAACTTTTTTCAATATTACCCCCGTGGGATATATATTCTACCCACACACATTTGGAACTCTCCTGTGGTACCGTAACACATATTATTCCCTCATTTAGTGGATATTTTCACAAAAAAGTGAAATTTTCAAATATCCAAAATATTGGCTGAAAACGACTAAATATCAAGGACTCATTGGGCGATTCGCTCTGGAACTGAAATCGGAATGTTCACTGACATTTCCCCAATTTGAAAGTCTGATAAACGCCGGAAAAATGACTAAGTCCAAAAAAATTTTTTTTCAACTTTTTTTCAATATTATCCCCGTGGGATATATATTCTACCCACACACATTTGGAACTCTCCTGGGGTACCCTCACACATATTATTCCCTCATTTAGTGGATATTTTCACAAAAAAGTGAAATTTTCAAAAATCCAAAATATTGTCTGAAAACGACTAAATATCAAGGACTCATTGGGCGAATCGCTCTGGAACTGAAATCGGAACGCTCACTGACATTTCCCCTATCTGAAAGTGTGATAAACGCCGGAAAAATGACTAAGTCCAAAAAAAAATTGTTTTCAACTTTTTTCAATATTACCCCCGTGGGATATATATTCTACCCACACACATTTGGAACTCTCCTGTGGTACCGTAACACATATTATTCCCTCATTTAGTGGATATTTTCACAAAAAAGTGAAATTTTCAAAAATGCAAAATATTGGCTGAAAACGACTAAATATCAACGACTCATTGGGCGAATAGCTCTGGAATTGAAATCGGAATGTTCACTGACATTTCCCCTATTTGAAAGTCTGATAAACGCCGGAAAAATGACTAAGTCCAAAAAAAAATTGTTTTCAACTTTTTTCAATATTACCCCCGTGGGATATATATTCTACCCACACACATTTGGAACTCTCCTGGGGTACCCTCACACATATTATTCCCTCATTTAGTGGATATTTTCACAAAAAAGTGAAATTTTCAAAAATCCAAAATATTGGCTGAAAACGACTAAATATCAAGGACTCTTTGGGCGAATCGCTCTGGAACTGAAATCGGAATGCTCACTGATATTTCCCCTATCTGAAAGTCTGATAAACGCCGGAAAAATGACTAAGTCCAAAAAAAAATTGTTTTCAACTTTTTTCAATTTTACCCCCGTGGGATATAGATTCTACCCACACACATTTGGAACTCTCCTGGGGTACCCTCACACATATTATTCCCTCATTTAGTGGATATTTTCACAAAAAAGTGAAATTTTCAAAAATCCAAAATATTGGCTGAAAACGACTAAATATCAAGGACTCTTTGGGCGAATCGCTCTGGAACTGAAATCGGAATGCTCACTGATATTTCCCCTATCTGAAAGTCTGATAAACGCCGGAAAAATGACTAAGTCCAAAAAAAAATTGTTTTCAACTTTTTTCAATTTTACCCCCGTGGGATATAGATTCTACCCACACACATTTGGAACTCTCCTGGGGTACCCTCACACATATTATTCCCTCATTTAGTGGATATTTTCACAAAAAAGTGAAATTTTCAAAAATCCAAAATATTGGCTGAAAACGACTAAATATCAAGGACTCATTGGGCGAATCGCTCTGGAACTGAAATCAGAACGCTCACTGACATTTGCCCTATCTGAAAGTCTGATAAACGCCGGAAAAATGACTAAGTCCAAAAAAAAATTGTTTTCAACTTTTTTCAATTTTACCCCCGTGGGATATATATTCTACCCACACACATTTGGAACTCTCCTGGGGTACCCTCACACATATTATTCCCTTATTTAGTGGATATTTTCACAAAAAAGTGAAATTTTCAAATATCCAAAATATTGGCTGAAAACGACTAAATATCAAGGACTCATTGGGCGAATAGCTCTGGAATTGAAATCGGAATGTTCACTGACATTTCCCCTATTTGAAAGTCTGATAAACGCCGGAAAAATGACTTAAGTCCAAAAAAAATTTTTTTCAACTTTTTTTCAATATTACCCCCGTGGGATACATATTCTATCCACACACATTTGGAACTCTCCTGGGGTACCCTCACACATATTATTCCCTCATTTAGTGGATATTTTCACAAAAAAGTGAAATTTTCAAAAATCCAAAATATTGGCTGAAAACGACTAAATATCAAGGACTCTTTGGGCGAATCGCTCTGGAACTGAAATCGGAATGCTCACTGACATTTCCCCTATCTGAAAGTCTGATAAACGCCGGAAAAATGATTAAGTCCAAAAAAAAATTGTTTTCAACCTTTTTCAATATTACCCCCGTGGGATATATATTCTACCCACACACATTTGGAACTCTCCTGGGGTACCCTCACACATATTATTCCCTCATTTAGTGGATATTTTCACAAAAAAGTGAAATTTTCAAAAATCCAAAATATTGGCTGAAAACGACTAAATATCAAGGAATCTTTGGGCGAATCGCTCTGGAACTGAAATCGGAATGCTCACTGACATTTCCCCTATCTGAAAGTCTGATAAACGCCGGAAAAATGACCAAGTCCAAAAAAAAATTGTTTTCAACCTTTTTCAATTTTACCCCCGTGGGATATAGATTCTACCCACACACATTTGGAACTCTCCTGGGGTACCCTCACACATATTATTCCCTCATTTAGTGGATATTTTCACAAAAATGTGAAATTTTCAAAAATCCAAAATATTGGCTGAAAACGACTAAATATCAAGGACTCATTGGGCGAATCGCTCTGGAACTGAAATCAGAACGCTCACTGACATTTGCCCTATCTGAAAGTCTGATAAACGCCGGAAAAATGACTAAGTCCAAAAAAAAATTGTTTTCAACTTTTTTCAATTTTACCCCCGTGGGATATATATTCTACCCACACACATTTGGAACTCTCCTGGGGTACCCTCACACATATTATTCCCTTATTTAGTGGATATTTTCACAAAAAAGTGAAATTTTCAAATATCCAAAATATTGGCTGAAAACGACTAAATATCAAGGACTCATTGGGCGAATAGCTCTGGAATTGAAATCGGAATGTTCACTGACATTTCCCCTATTTGAAAGTCTGATAAACGCCGGAAAAATGACTTAAGTCCAAAAAAAATTTTTTTCAACTTTTTTTCAATATTACCCCCGTGGGATACATATTCTATCCACACACATTTGGAACTCTCCTGGGGTACCCTCACACATATTATTCCCTCATTTAGTGGATATTTTCACAAAAAAGTGAAATTTTCAAAAATCCAAAATATTGGCTGAAAACGACTAAATATCAAGGACTCTTTGGGCGAATCGCTCTGGAACTGAAATCGGAATGCTCACTGACATTTCCCCTATCTGAAAGTCTGATAAACGCCGGAAAAATGACTAAGTCCAAAAAAAAATTGTTTTCAACCTTTTTCAATATTACCCCCGTGGGATATATATTCTACCCACACACATTTGGAACTCTCCTGGGGTACCCTCACCCATATTATTCCCTCATTTAGTGGATATTTTCACAAAAATGTGAAATTTTCAAAAATCCAAAATATTGGCTGAAAACGACTAAATATCAAGGACTCATTGGGCGAATCGCTCTGGAACTGAAATCAGAACGCTCACTGACATTTGCCCTATCTGAAAGTCTGATAAACGCCGGAAAAATGACTAAGTCCAAAAAAAAATTGTTTTCAACTTTTTTCAATTTTACCCCCGTGGGATATATATTCTACCCACACACATTTGGAACTCTCCTGGGGTACCCTCACACATATTATTCCCTTATTTAGTGGATATTTTCACAAAAAAGTGAAATTTTCAAATATCCAAAATATTGGCTGAAAACGACTAAATATCAAGGACTCATTGGGCGAATCGCTCTGGAACTGAAATCGGAATGTTCACTGACATTTCCCCTATTTGAAAGTCTGATAAACGCCGGAAAAATGACTAAGTCCAAAAAAATTTTTTTTAAACTTTTTTTCAATATTATCCCCGTGGGATATATATTCTACCCACACACATTTGGAACTCTCCTGGGGTACCCTCACACATATTATTCCCTCATTTAGTGGATATTTTCACAAAAAAGTGAAATTTTCAAAAATCCAAAATATTGGCTGAAAACGACTAAATATCAAGGACTCTTTGGGCGAATCGCTCTGGAACTGAAATCGGAATGCTCACTGATATTTCCCCTATCTGAAAGTCTGATAAACGCCGGAAAAATGACTAAGTCCAAAAAAAAATTGTTTTCAACTTTTTTCAATTTTACCCCCGTGGGATATAGATTCTACCCACACACATTTGGAACTCTCCTGGGGTACCCTCACACATATTATTCCCTCATTTAGTGGATATTTTCACAAAAAAGTGAAATTTTCAAAAATCCAAAATATTGGCTGAAAACGACTAAATATCAAGGACTCTTTGGGCGAATCGCTCTGGAACTGAAATCGGAATGCTCACTGATATTTCCCCTATCTGAAAGTCTGATAAACGCCGGAAAAATGACTAAGTCCAAAAAAAAATTGTTTTCAACTTTTTTCAATTTTACCCCCGTGGGATATAGATTCTACCCACACACATTTGGAACTCTCCTGGGGTACCCTCACACATAATATTCCCTCATTTAGTGGATATTTTCACAAAAAAGTGAAATTTTCAAAAATCCAAAATATTGGCTGAAAACGACTAAATATCAAGGACTCATTGGGCGAATCGCTCTGGAACTGAAATCAGAACGCTCACTGACATTTGCCCTATCTGAAAGTCTGATAAACGCCGGAAAAATGACTAAGTCCAAAAAAAAATTGTTTTCAACTTTTTTCAATTTTACCCCCGTGGGATATATATTCTACCCACACACATTTGGAACTCTCCTGGGGTACCCTCACACATATTATTCCCTTATTTAGTGGATATTTTCACAAAAAAGTGAAATTTTCAAATATCCAAAATATTGGCTGAAAACGACTAAATATCAAGGACTCATTGGGCGAATAGCTCTGGAATTGAAATCGGAATGTTCACTGACATTTCCCCTATTTGAAAGTCTGATAAACGCCGGAAAAATGACTTAAGTCCAAAAAAAATTTTTTTCAACTTTTTTTCAATATTACCCCCGTGGGATACATATTCTATCCACACACATTTGGAACTCTCCTGGGGTACCCTCACACATATTATTCCCTCATTTAGTGGATATTTTCACAAAAAAGTGAAATTTTCAAAAATCCAAAATATTGGCTGAAAACGACTAAATATCAAGGACTCTTTGGGCGAATCGCTCTGGAACTGAAATCGGAATGCTCACTGACATTTCCCCTATCTGAAAGTCTGATAAACGCCGGAAAAATGACTAAGTCCAAAAAAAAATTGTTTTCAACCTTTTTCAATATTACCCCCGTGGGATATATATTCTACCCACACACATTTGGAACTCTCCTGGGGTACCCTCACACATATTATTCCCTCATTTAGTGGATATTTTCACAAAAAAGTGAAATTTTCAAAAATCCAAAATATTGGCTGAAAACGACTAAATATCAAGGAATCTTTGGGCGAATCGCTCTGGAACTGAAATCGGAATGCTCACTGACATTTCCCCTATCTGAAAGTCTGATAAACGCCGGAAAAATGACCAAGTCCAAAAAAAAATTGTTTTCAACCTTTTTCAATTTTACCCCCGTGGGATATAGATTCTACCCACACACATTTGGAACTCTCCTGGGGTACCCTCACACATATTATTCCCTCATTTAGTGGATATTTTCACAAAAATGTGAAATTTTCAAAAATCCAAAATATTGGCTGAAAACGACTAAATATCAAGGACTCATTGGGCGAATCGCTCTGGAACTGAAATCAGAACGCTCACTGACATTTGCCCTATCTGAAAGTCTGATAAACGCCGGAAAAATGACTAAGTCCAAAAAAAAATTGTTTTCAACTTTTTTCAATTTTACCCCCGTGGGATATATATTCTACCCACACACATTTGGAACTCTCCTGGGGTACCCTCACACATATTATTCCCTTATTTAGTGGATATTTTCACAAAAAAGTGAAATTTTCAAATATCCAAAATATTGGCTGAAAACGACTAAATATCAAGGACTCATTGGGCGAATAGCTCTGGAATTGAAATCGGAATGTTCACTGACATTTCCCCTATTTGAAAGTCTGATAAACGCCGGAAAAATGACTTAAGTCCAAAAAAAATTTTTTTCAACTTTTTTTCAATATTACCCCCGTGGGATACATATTCTATCCACACACATTTGGAACTCTCCTGGGGTACCCTCACACATATTATTCCCTCATTTAGTGGATATTTTCACAAAAAAGTGAAATTTTCAAAAATCCAAAATATTGGCTGAAAACGACTAAATATCAAGGACTCTTTGGGCGAATCGCTCTGGAACTGAAATCGGAATGCTCACTGACATTTCCCCTATCTGAAAGTCTGATAAACGCCGGAAAAATGACTAAGTCCAAAAAAAAATTGTTTTCAACCTTTTTCAATATTACCCCCGTGGGATATATATTCTACCCACACACATTTGGAACTCTCCTGGGGTACCCTCACCCATATTATTCCCTCATTTAGTGGATATTTTCACAAAAATGTGAAATTTTCAAAAATCCAAAATATTGGCTGAAAACGACTAAATATCAAGGACTCATTGGGCGAATCGCTCTGGAACTGAAATCAGAACGCTCACTGACATTTGCCCTATCTGAAAGTCTGATAAACGCCGGAAAAATGACTAAGTCCAAAAAAAAATTGTTTTCAACTTTTTTCAATTTTACCCCCGTGGGATATATATTCTACCCACACACATTTGGAACTCTCCTGGGGTACCCTCACACATATTATTCCCTTATTTAGTGGATATTTTCACAAAAAAGTGAAATTTTCAAATATCCAAAATATTGGCTGAAAACGACTAAATATCAAGGACTCATTGGGCGAATCGCTCTGGAACTGAAATCGGAATGTTCACTGACATTTCCCCTATTTGAAAGTCTGATAAACGCCGGAAAAATGACTAAGTCCAAAAAAATTTTTTTTAAACTTTTTTTCAATATTATCCCCGTGGGATATATATTCTACCCACACACATTTGGAACTCTCCTGGGGTACCCTCACACATATTATTCCCTCATTTAGTGGATATTTTCACAAAAAAGTGAAATTTTCAAAAATCCAAAATATTGGCTGAAAACGACTAAATATCAAGGACTCATTGGGCGAATCGCTCTGGAACTGAAATCGTAACGCTCACTGACATTTCCCCTATCTGAAAGTGTGATAAACGCCGGAAAAATGACTAAGTCCAAAAAAAAATTGTTTTCAACTTTTTTCAATATTACCCCCGTGGGATATATATTCTACCCACACACATTTGGAACTCTCCTGCGGTACCCTAACACATATTATTCCCTCATTTAGTGGATATTTTCACAAAAAAGTGAAATTTTCAAAAATCCAAAATATTGGCTGAAAGCGACTAAATATCAAGGACTCATTGGGCGAATAGCTCTGGAATTGAAATCGGAATGTTCAATGACATTTCCCCTATTTGAAAATCTGATAAACGCCGGAAAAATGACTAAGTCCAAAAAAAAATTGTTTTCAACTTTTTTCAGTATTACACCCGTGGGATATATATTCTACCCACACACATTTGGAACTCTCCTGGGGTACCCTCACACATATTATTCCCTCATTTAGTGGATATTTTCACAAAAAAGTGAAATTTTTAAAAATCCAAAATATTGGCTGAAAACGACTAAATATCAAGGACTCTTTGGGCGAATCGCTCTGGAACTGAAATCGGAATGCTCACTGACATTTCCCCTATCTGAAAGTCTGATAAACGCCGGAAAAATGACTAAGTCCAAAAAAAAATTGTTTTCAACTTTTTTCAATATTACCCCCGTGGGATATATATTCTACCCACACACATTTGGAACTCTCCTGCGGTACCCTAACACATATTATTCCCTCATTTAGTGGATATTTTCACAAAAAGTGAAATTTTCAAAAATCCAAAATATTGGCTGAAAACGACTAAATATCAAGGACTCATTGGGCGAATAGCTCTGGAATTGAAATCGGAATGTTCACTGACATTTCCCCTATTTGAAAATCTGATAAACGCCGGAAAAATGACTAAGTCCACAAAAAAATTGTTTTCAACTTTTTTCAATATTACACCCGTGGGATATATATTCTACCCACACACATTTGGAACTCTCCTGGGGTACCCTCACACATATTATTCCCTCATTCAGTGGATATTTTCACAAAAAAGTGAAATTTTTAAAAATCCAAAATATTGGCTGAAAACGACTAAATATCAAGGACTCTTTGGGCGAATCGCTCTGGAACTGAAATCGGAATGCTCACTGACATTTCCCCTATCTGAAAGTCTGATAAACGCCGGAAAAATGACTAAGTCCAAAAAAAAATTGTTTTCAACTTTTTTCAATATTACCCCCGTGGGATATATATTCTACCCACACACATTTGGAACTCTCCTGGGGTACCCTCACACATATTATTCCCTCATTTAGTGGATATTTTCACAAAAAAGTGAAATTTTCAAAAATCCCAAATATTGGCTGAAAACGACTAAATATCAAGGACTCTTTGGGCGAATCGCTCTGGAACTGAAATCGGAATGCTCACTGACATTTCCCCTATCTGAAAGTCTGATAAACGCCGGAAAAATGACTAAGTCCAAAAAAAAATTGTTTTCAACCTTTTTCAATTTTACCCCCGTGGGATATAGATTCTACCCACACATATTTGGAACTCTCCTGGGGTACCCTCACACATATTATTCCCTCATTTAGTGGATATTTTCACAAAAAAGTGAAATTTTCAAAAATCCAAAATATTGGCTGAAAACAACTAAATATCAAGGACTCATTGGGAGGATCGCTCTGGAACTGAAATCAGAACGCTCACTGACATTTGCCCTATCTGAAAGTCTGATAAACGCCGGAAAAATGACTAAGTCCAAAAAAAAATTGTTTTCAACTTTTTTCAATTTTACCCCCGTGGGATATATATTCTACCCACACACATTTGGAACTCTCCTGGGGTACCCTCACACATATTATTCCCTTATTTGGTGGATATTTTCACAAAAAAGTGAAATTTTCAAATATCCAAAATATTAGCTGAAAACGACTAAATATCAAGGACTCATTGGGCGAATAGCTCTGGAATTGAAATCGGAATGTTCACTGACATTTCCCCTATTTGAAAGTCTGATAAACGACGGAAAAATGACTAAGTCCAAAAAAAAATTGTTTTCAACTTTTTTCAATATTACCCCCGTGGGATATATATTCTACCCACACACATTTGGAACTCTCCTGGGGTACCCTCACACATATTATTCCCTCATTTAGTGGATATTTTCACAAAAAAGTGAAATTTTCAAAAATCCAAAATATTGGCTGAAAACGACTAAATATCAAGGACTCTTTGGGCGAATCGCTCTGGAACTGAAATCGGAATGCTCACTGACATTTCCCCTATTTGAAAGTCTGATAAACGCCGGAAAAATGACTAAGTCCAAAAAAAATTTTTTTCAACTTTTTTCAATATTACCCCCGTGGGATACATATTCTATCCACACACATTTGGAACTCTCCTGGGGTACCCTCACACATATTATTCCCTCATTTAGTGGATATTTTCACAAAAAAAGTGAAATTTTCAAAAATCCAAAATATTGGCTGAAAACGACTAAATATCAAGGACTCTTTGGGCGAATCGCTCTGGAACTGAAATCGGAATGCTCACTGACATTTCCCCTATCTGAAAGTCTGATAAACGCCGGAAAAATGACTAAGTCCAAAAAAAAATTGTTTTCAACTTTTTTCAATTTTACCCCCGTGGAATATAGATTCTACCCACACACATTTGGAACTCTCCTGGGGTACCCTCACACATATTATTCCCTCATTTAGTGGATATTTTCACAAAAAAGTGAAATTTTCAAAAATCCAAAATATTGGCTGAAAACGACTAAATATCAAGGACTCATTGGGCGAATCGCTCTGGAACTGAAATCAGAACGCTCACTGACATTTGCCCTATCTGAAAGTCTGATAAACGCCGGAAAAATGACTAAGTCCAAAAAAAAATTGTTTTCAACTTTTTTCCATATTACCCCCGTGGGATATATATTCTACCCACACACATTTGGAACTCTCCTGGGGTACCCTCACACATATTATTCCCTCATTTAGTGGATATTTTCACAAAAAAGTGAAATTTTCAAAAATCCAAAATATTGGCTGAAAACGACTAAATATCAAGGACTCATTGGGCGAATCGCTCTGGAACTGAAATCGGAACGCTCACTGACATTTCCCCTATCTGAAAGTGTGATAAACGCCGGAAAAATGACTAAGTCCAAAAAAAAATTGTTTTCAACTTTTTTCAATATTACCCCCGTGGGATATATATTCTACCCACACACATTTGGAACTCTCCTGCGGTACCCTAACACATATTATTCCCTCATTTAGTGGATATTTTCACAAAAAAGTGAAATTTTCAAAAATCCAAAATATTGGCTGAAAACGACTAAATATCAAGGACTCATTGGGCGAATAGCTGTGGAATTGAAATCGGAATGTTCACTGACATTTCCCCTATTTGAAAGTCTGATAAACGCCGGAAAAATGACTAAGTCCAAAAAAAAATTGTTTTCAACTTTTTTCAATATTACCCCCGTGGGATATATATTCTACCCACACACATTTGGAACTCTCCTGGGGTACCCTCACACATGTTATTCCCTCATTTAGTGGATATTTTCACAAAAAAGTGAAATTTTCAAAAATCCAAAATATTGGCTGAAAACGACTAAATATCAAGGACTCTTTGGGCGAATCGCTCTGGAACTGAAATCGGAATGCTCACTGACATTTCCCCTATCTGAAAGTCTGATAAACGCCGGAAAAATGACTAAGTCCAAAAAAAAATTGTTTTCAACTTTTTTCAATTCTACCCCCGTGGAATATAGATTCTACCCACACACATTTGAAACTCTCCTGGGGTACCCTCACACATATTATTCCCTCATTTAGTGGATATTTTCACAAAAAAGTGAAATTTTCAAAAATCCAAAATATTGGCTGAAAACGACTAAATATCAAGGACTCATTGGGCGAATCGCTCTGGAACTGAAATCAGAACGCTCACTGACATTTGCCCTATCTGAAAGTCTGATAAACGCCGGAAAAATGACTAAGTCCAAAAAAAATTGTTTTCAACTTTTTTCAATTTTACCCCCGTGGGATATATATTCTACCCACACACATTTGGAACTCTCCTGGGGTACCCTCACACATATTATTCCTTCATTTAGTGGATATTTTCACAAAAAAGTGAAATTTTCAAAAATCCAAAATATTGGCTGAAAATGACTAAATATCAAGGACTCATTTGGCGAATCGCTCTGGAACTGAAATTGGAACGCTCACTGACATTTGACCTATCTGAAAGTCTGATAAACGCCGGAAAAATGACTAAGTCCAAAAAAAAAATTTTTTCAACTTTTTTCAATTTTACCCCCGTGGGATATAGATTCTACCCACACACATTTGGAACTCTCCTGGGGTACCCTCACACATATTATTCCCTCATTTAGTGGATATTTTCACAAAAAAGTGAAATTTTCAAAAATCCAAAATATTGGCTGAAAACGACTAAATATCAAGGACTCTTTGGGCGAATCGCTCTGGAACTGAAATCGGAATGCTCACTGACATTTCCCCTATCTGAAAGTCTGATAAACGCCGGAAAAATGACTAAGTCCAAAAAAAAATTGTTTTCAACTTTTTTCAATATTACCCCCGTGGGATATATATTCTACCCACACACATTTGGAACTCTCCTGGGGTACCCTCACACATATTATTCCCTCATTTAGTGGATATTTTCACAAAAAAGTGAAATTTTCAAAAATCCCAAATATTGGCTGAAAACGACTAAATATCAAGGACTCTTTGGGCGAATCGCTCTGGAACTGAAATCGGAATGCTCACTGACATTTCCCCTATCTGAAAGTCTGATAAACGCCGGAAAAATGACTAAGTCCAAAAAAAAATTGTTTTCAACCTTTTTCAATTTTACCCCCGTGGGATATAGATTCTACCCACACATATTTGGAACTCTCCTGGGGTACCCTCACACATATTATTCCCTCATTTAGTGGATATTTTCACAAAAAAGTGAAATTTTCAAAAATCCAAAATATTGGCTGAAAACAACTAAATATCAAGGACTCATTGGGAGGATCGCTCTGGAACTGAAATCAGAACGCTCACTGACATTTGCCCTATCTGAAAGTCTGATAAACGCCGGAAAAATGACTAAGTCCAAAAAAAAATTGTTTTCAACTTTTTTCAATTTTACCCCCGTGGGATATATATTCTACCCACACACATTTGGAACTCTCCTGGGGTACCCTCACACATATTATTCCCTTATTTGGTGGATATTTTCACAAAAAAGTGAAATTTTCAAATATCCAAAATATTAGCTGAAAACGACTAAATATCAAGGACTCATTGGGCGAATAGCTCTGGAATTGAAATCGGAATGTTCACTGACATTTCCCCTATTTGAAAGTCTGATAAACGACGGAAAAATGACTAAGTCCAAAAAAAAATTGTTTTCAACTTTTTTCAATATTACCCCCGTGGGATATATATTCTACCCACACACATTTGGAACTCTCCTGGGGTACCCTCACACATATTATTCCCTCATTTAGTGGATATTTTCACAAAAAAGTGAAATTTTCAAAAATCCAAAATATTGGCTGAAAACGACTAAATATCAAGGACTCTTTGGGCGAATCGCTCTGGAACTGAAATCGGAATGCTCACTGACATTTCCCCTATTTGAAAGTCTGATAAACGCCGGAAAAATGACTAAGTCCAAAAAAAATTTTTTTCAACTTTTTTCAATATTACCCCCGTGGGATACATATTCTATCCACACACATTTGGAACTCTCCTGGGGTACCCTCACACATATTATTCCCTCATTTAGTGGATATTTTCACAAAAAAAGTGAAATTTTCAAAAATCCAAAATATTGGCTGAAAACGACTAAATATCAAGGACTCTTTGGGCGAATCGCTCTGGAACTGAAATCGGAATGCTCACTGACATTTCCCCTATCTGAAAGTCTGATAAACGCCGGAAAAATGACTAAGTCCAAAAAAAAATTGTTTTCAACTTTTTTCAATTTTACCCCCGTGGAATATAGATTCTACCCACACACATTTGGAACTCTCCTGGGGTACCCTCACACATATTATTCCCTCATTTAGTGGATATTTTCACAAAAAAGTGAAATTTTCAAAAATCCAAAATATTGGCTGAAAACGACTAAATATCAAGGACTCATTGGGCGAATCGCTCTGGAACTGAAATCAGAACGCTCACTGACATTTGCCCTATCTGAAAGTCTGATAAACGCCGGAAAAATGACTAAGTCCAAAAAAAAATTGTTTTCAACTTTTTTCCATATTACCCCCGTGGGATATATATTCTACCCACACACATTTGGAACTCTCCTGGGGTACCCTCACACATATTATTCCCTCATTTAGTGGATATTTTCACAAAAAAGTGAAATTTTCAAAAATCCAAAATATTGGCTGAAAACGACTAAATATCAAGGACTCATTGGGCGAATCGCTCTGGAACTGAAATCGGAACGCTCACTGACATTTCCCCTATCTGAAAGTGTGATAAACGCCGGAAAAATGACTAAGTCCAAAAAAAAATTGTTTTCAACTTTTTTCAATATTACCCCCGTGGGATATATATTCTACCCACACACATTTGGAACTCTCCTGCGGTACCCTAACACATATTATTCCCTCATTTAGTGGATATTTTCACAAAAAAGTGAAATTTTCAAAAATCCAAAATATTGGCTGAAAACGACTAAATATCAAGGACTCATTGGGCGAATAGCTGTGGAATTGAAATCGGAATGTTCACTGACATTTCCCCTATTTGAAAGTCTGATAAACGCCGGAAAAATGACTAAGTCCAAAAAAAAATTGTTTTCAACTTTTTTCAATATTACCCCCGTGGGATATATATTCTACCCACACACATTTGGAACTCTCCTGGGGTACCCTCACACATATTATTCCCTCATTTAGTGGATATTTTCACAAAAAAGTGAAATTTTCAAAAATCCAAAATATTGGCTGAAAACGACTAAATATCAAGGACTCTTTGGGCGAATCGCTCTGGAACTGAAATCGGAATGCTCACTGACATTTCCCCTATCTGAAAGTCTGATAAACGCCGGAAAAATGACTAAGTCCAAAAAAAAATTGTTTTCAACTTTTTTCAATTCTACCCCCGTGGAATATAGATTCTACCCACACACATTTGAAACTCTCCTGGGGTACCCTCACACATATTATTCCCTCATTTAGTGGATATTTTCACAAAAAAGTGAAATTTTCAAAAATCCAAAATATTGGCTGAAAACGACTAAATATCAAGGACTCATTGGGCGAATCGCTCTGGAACTGAAATCAGAACGCTCACTGACATTTGCCCTATCTGAAAGTCTGATAAACGCCGGAAAAATGACTAAGTCCAAAAAAAATTGTTTTCAACTTTTTTCAATTTTACCCCCGTGGGATATATATTCTACCCACACACATTTGGAACTCTCCTGGGGTACCCTCACACATATTATTCCTTCATTTAGTGGATATTTTCACAAAAAAGTGAAATTTTCAAAAATCCAAAATATTGGCTGAAAATGACTAAATATCAAGGACTCATTTGGCGAATCGCTCTGGAACTGAAATTGGAACGCTCACTGACATTTGACCTATCTGAAAGTCTGATAAACGCCGGAAAAATGACTAAGTCCAAAAAAAAAATTTTTTCAACTTTTTTCAATTTTACCCCCGTGGGATATAGATTCTACCCACACACATTTGGAACTCTCCTGGGGTACCCTCACACATATTATTCCCTCATTTAGTGGATATTTTCACAAAAAAGTGAAATTTTCAAAAATCCAAAATATTGGCTGAAAACGACTAAATATCAAGGACTCATTGGGCGAATCGCTCTGGAACTGAAATCAGAACGCTCACTGACATTTGCCCTATCTGAAAGTCTGATAAACGCCGGAAAAATGACTAAGTCCAAAAAAAAATTTTTTTCAACTTTTTTCAATATTACCCCCGTGGGATACATATTCTATCCACACACATTTGGAACTCTCCTGGGGTACCCTCACACATATTATTCCCTCATTTAGTGGATATTTTCACAAAAAAAGTGAAATTTTCAAAAATCCAAAATATTGGCTGAAAACGACTAAATATCAAGGACTCTTTGGGCGAATCGCTCTGGAACTGAAATCGGAATGCTCACTGACATTTCCCCTATCTGAAAGTCTGATAAACGCCGGAAAAATGACTAAGTCCAAAAAAAAATTGTTTTCAACTTTTTTCAATTTTACCCCCGTGGAATATAGATTCTACCCACACACATTTGGAACTCTCCTGGGGTACCCTCACACATATTATTCCCTCATTTAGTGGATATTTTCACAAAAAAGTGAAATTTTCAAAAATCCAAAATATTGGCTGAAAACGACTAAATATCAAGGACTCATTGGGCGAATCGCTCTGGAACTGAAATCAGAACGCTCACTGACATTTGCCCTATCTGAAAGTCTGATAAACGCCGGAAAAATGACTAAGTCCAAAAAAAAATTGTTTTCAACTTTTTTCCATATTACCCCCGTGGGATATATATTCTACCCACACACATTTGGAACTCTCCTGGGGTACCCTCACACATATTATTCCCTCATTTAGTGGATATTTTCACAAAAAAGTGAAATTTTCAAAAATCCAAAATATTGGCTGAAAACGACTAAATATCAAGGACTCATTGGGCGAATCGCTCTGGAACTGAAATCGGAACGCTCACTGACATTTCCCCTATCTGAAAGTGTGATAAACGCCGGAAAAATGACTAAGTCCAAAAAAAAATTGTTTTCAACTTTTTTCAATATTACCCCCGTGGGATATATATTCTACCCACACACATTTGGAACTCTCCTGCGGTACCCTAACACATATTATTCCCTCATTTAGTGGATATTTTCACAAAAAAGTGAAATTTTCAAAAATCCAAAATATTGGCTGAAAACGACTAAATATCAAGGACTCATTGGGCGAATAGCTGTGGAATTGAAATCGGAATGTTCACTGACATTTCCCCTATTTGAAAGTCTGATAAACGCCGGAAAAATGACTAAGTCCAAAAAAAAATTGTTTTCAACTTTTTTCAATATTACCCCCGTGGGATATATATTCTACCCACACACATTTGGAACTCTCCTGGGGTACCCTCACACATATTATTCCCTCATTTAGTGGATATTTTCACAAAAAAGTGAAATTTTCAAAAATCCAAAATATTGGCTGAAAACGACTAAATATCAAGGACTCTTTGGGCGAATCGCTCTGGAACTGAAATCGGAATGCTCACTGACATTTCCCCTATCTGAAAGTCTGATAAACGCCGGAAAAATGACTAAGTCCAAAAAAAAATTGTTTTCAACTTTTTTCAATTCTACCCCCGTGGAATATAGATTCTACCCACACACATTTGAAACTCTCCTGGGGTACCCTCACACATATTATTCCCTCATTTAGTGGATATTTTCACAAAAAAGTGAAATTTTCAAAAATCCAAAATATTGGCTGAAAACGACTAAATATCAAGGACTCATTGGGCGAATCGCTCTGGAACTGAAATCAGAACGCTCACTGACATTTGCCCTATCTGAAAGTCTGATAAACGCCGGAAAAATGACTAAGTCCAAAAAAAATTGTTTTCAACTTTTTTCAATTTTACCCCCGTGGGATATATATTCTACCCACACACATTTGGAACTCTCCTGGGGTACCCTCACACATATTATTCCTTCATTTAGTGGATATTTTCACAAAAAAGTGAAATTTTCAAAAATCCAAAATATTGGCTGAAAATGACTAAATATCAAGGACTCATTTGGCGAATCGCTCTGGAACTGAAATCAGAACGCTCACTGACATTTGCCCTATCTGAAAGTCTGATAAACGCCGGAAAAATGACTAAGTCCAAAAAAAAATTGTTTTCAACTTTTTTCAATTTTACCCCCGTGGGATATATATTCTACCCACACACATTTGGAACTCTCCTGGGGTACCCTCACACATATTATTCCTTCATTTAGTGGATATTTTCACAAAAAAGTGAAATTTTCAAAAATCCAAAATATTGGCTGAAAATGACTAAATATCAAGGACTCATTGGGCGAATCGCTCTGGAACTGAAATTGGAACGCTCACTGACATTTGCCCTATCTGAAAGTCTGATAAACGCCGGAAAAATGACTAAGTCCAAAAAAAAAATTTTTTCAACTTTTTTCAATTTTACGCCCGTGGGATATAGATTCTACCCACACACATTTGGAACTCTCCTGGGGTACCCTCACACATATTATTCCCTCATTTAGTGGATATTTTCACAAAAAAGTGAAATTTTCAAAAATCCAAAATATTGGCTGAAAACGACTAAATATCAAGGACTCATTGGGCGAATCGCTCTGGAACTGAAATCGGAATGCTCACTGACATTTCCCCTATTTGAAAGTCTGATAAACGCCGGAAAAATGACTAAGTCCAAAAAAAATTTTTTTCAACTTTTTTCAATATTACCCCCGTGGGATACATATTCTATCCACACACATTTGGAACTCTCCTGGGGTACCCTCACACATATTATTCCCTCATTTAGTGGATATTTTCACAAAAAAGTGAAATTTTAAAAAATCCAAAATATTGGCTGAAAACGACTAAATATCAAGGACTCATTGGGCGAATCGCTCTGGAACTGAAATCGGAACGCTCACTGACATTTCCCCTATCTGAAAGTGTGATAAACGCCGGAAAAATGACTAAGTCCAAAAATAAATTGTTTTCAACTTTTTTCAATATTACCCCCGTGGGATATATATTCTACCCACACACATTTGGAACTCTCCTGCGGTACCCTAACACATATTATTCCCTCATTTAGTGGATATTTTCACAAAAAAATGAAATTTTCAAAAATCCAAAATATTGGCTGAAAACGACTAAATATCAAGGACTCATTGGGCGAATAGCTCTGGAATTGAAATCGGAATGTTCACTGACATTTCCCCTATTTGAAAGTCTGATAAACGCCGGAAAAATGACTAAGTCCAAAAAAAAATTGTTTTCAACTTTTTTCAATATTACCCCCGTGGGATATATATTCTACCCACACACATTTGGAACTCTCCTGGGGTACCCTCACACATATTATTCCCTCATTTAGTGGATATTTTCACAAAAAAGTGAAATTTTCAAAAATCCAAAATATTGGCTGAAAACGACTAAAGATCAAGGACTCTTTGGGCGAATCGCTCTGGAACTGAAATCGGAATGCTCACTGACATTTCCCCTATCTGAAAGTCTGATAAACGCCGGAAAAATGACTAAGTCCAAAAAAAAATTGTTTTCAACTTTTTTCAATTTTACCCCCGTGGAATATAGATTCTACCCACACACATTTGAAACTCTCCTGGGGTACCCTCACACATATTATTCCCTCATTTAGTGGATATTTTCACAAAAAAGTGAAATTTTCAAAAATCCAAAATATTGGCTGAAAACGACTAAATATCAAGGACTCATTGGGCGAATCGCTCTGGAACTGAAATCAGAACGCTCACTGACATTTGCCCTATCTGAAAGTCTGATAAACGCCGGAAAAATGACTAAGTCCAAAAAAAAATTGTTTTCAACTTTTTTCAATTTTACCCCCGTGGGATATATATTCTACCCACACACATTTGGAACTCTCCTGGGGCACCCTCACACATATTATTCCTTCATTTAGTGGATATTTTCACAAAAAAGTGAAATTTTCAAAAATCCAAAATATTGGCTGAAAATGACTAAATATCAAGGACTCATTGGGCGAATCGCTCTGGAACTGAAATTGGAACGCTCACTGACATTTGCCCTATCTGAAAGTCTGATAAACGCCGGAAAAATGACTAAGTCCAAAAAAAAAATTTTTTCAACTTTTTTCAATTTTACCCCCGTGGGATATAGATTCTACCCACACACATTTGGAACTCTCCTGGGGTACCCTCACACATATTATTCCCTCATTTAGTGGATATTTTCACAAAAAAGTGAAATTTTCAAAAATCCAAAATATTGGCTGAAAACGACTAAATATCAAGGACTCATTGGGCGAATCGCTCTGGAACTGAAATCGGAATGCTCACTGACATTTCCCCTATTTGAAAGTCTGATAAACGCCGGAAAAATGACTAAGTCCAAAAAAAATTTTTTTCAACTTTTTTCAATATTACCCCCGTGGGATACATATTCTATCCACACACATTTGGAACTCTCCTGGGGTACCCTCACACATATTATTCCCTCATTTAGTGGATATTTTCACAAAAAAGTGAAGTTTTAAAAAATCCAAAATATTGGCTGAAAACGACTAAATATCAAGGACTCATTGGGCGAATCGCTCTGGAACTGAAATCGGAACGCTCACTGACATTTCCCCTATCTGAAAGTGTGATAAACGCCGGAAAAATGACTAAGTCCAAAAATAAATTGTTTTCAACTTTTTTCAATATTACCCCCGTGGGATATATATTCTACCCACACACATTTGGAACTCTCCTGCGGTACCCTAACACATATTATTCCCTCATTTAGTGGATATTTTCACAAAAAAATGAAATTTTCAAAAATCCAAAATATTGGCTGAAAACGACTAAATATCAAGGACTCATTGGGCGAATAGCTCTGGAATTGAAATCGGAATGTTAACTGACATTTCCCCTATTTGAAAGTCTGATAAACGCCGGAAAAATGACTAAGTCCAAAAAAAAATTGTTTTCAACTTTTTTCAATATTACCCCCGTGGGATATATATTCTACCCACACACATTTGGAACTCTCCTGGGGTACCCTCACACATATTATTCCCTCATTTAGTGGATATTTTCACAAAAAAGTGAAATTTTCAAAAATCCAAAATATTGGCTGAAAACGACTAAATATCAAGGACTCTTTGGGCGAATCGCTCTGGAACTGAAATCGGAATGCTCACTGACATTTCCCCTATCTGAAAGTCTGATAAACGCCGGAAAAATGACTAAGTCCAAAAAAAAATTTTTTCAACTTTTTTCAATTTTACCCCCGTGGGATATAGAGTCTACCCACACACAGTTGGAACTCTCCTGGGGTACCCTCACACATATTATTCCCTCATTTAGTGGATATTTTCACAAAAAAGTGAAATTTTCAAAAATCCAAAATATTGGCTGAAAACGACTAAATATCAAGGACTCATTGGGCGAATCGCTCTGGAACTGAAATCGGAATGCTCACTGACATTTCCCCTATTTGAAAGTCTGATAAACGCCGGAAAAATGACTAAGTCCAAAAAAAATTTTTTTCAACTTTTTTCAATATTACCCCCGTGGGATACATATTCTATCCACACACATTTGGAACTCTCCTGGGGTACCGTCACACATATTATTCCCTCATTTAGTGGATATTTTCACAAAAAAGTGAAGTTTTAAAAAATCCAAAATATTGGCTGAAAACGACTAAATATCAAGGACTCATTGGGCGAATCGCTCTGGAACTGAAATCGGAACGCTCACTGACATTTCCCCTATCTGAAAGTGTGATAAACGCCGGAAAAATGACTAAGTCCAAAAATAAATTGTTTTCAACTTTTTTCAATATTACCCCCGTGGGATATATATTCTACCCACACACATTTGGAACTCTCCTGCGGTACCCTAACACATATTATTCCCTCATTTAGTGGATATTTTCACAAAAAAATGAAATTTTCAAAAATCCAAAATATTGGCTGAAAACGACTAAATATCAAGGACTCATTGGGCGAATAGCTCTGGAATTGAAATCGGAATGTTAACTGACATTTCCCCTATTTGAAAGTCTGATAAACGCCGGAAAAATGACTAAGTCCAAAAAAAAATTGTTTTCAACTTTTTTCAATATTACCCCCGTGGGATATATATTCTACCCACACACATTTGGAACTCTCCTGGGGTACCCTCACACATATTATTCCCTCATTTAGTGGATATTTTCACAAAAAAGTGAAATTTTCAAAAATCCAAAATATTGGCTGAAAACGACTAAATATCAAGGACTCTTTGGGCGAATCGCTCTGGAACTGAAATCGGAATGCTCACTGACATTTCCCCTACCTGAAAGTCTGATAAACGCCGGAAAAATGACTAAGTCCAAAAAAAAATTTTTTCAACTTTTTTCAATTTTACCCCCGTGGGATATAGAGTCTACCCACACACAGTTGGAACTCTCCTGGGGTACCCTCACACATATTATTCCCTCATTTAGTGGATATTTTCACAAAAAAGTGAAATTTTCAAAAATCCAAAATATTGGCTGAAAACGACTAAATATCAAGGACTCATTGGGCGAATCGCTCTGGAACTGAAATCGGAATGCTCACTGACATTTCCCCTATTTGAAAGTCTGATAAACGCCGGAAAAATGACTAAGTCCAAAAAAAATTTTTTTCAACTTTTTTCAATATTACCCCCGTGGGATACATATTCTATCCACACACATTTGGAACTCTCCTGGGGTACCGTCACACATATTATTCCCTCATTTAGTGGATATTTTCACAAAAAAGTGAAGTTTTAAAAAATCCAAAATATTGGCTGAAAACGACTAAATATCAAGGACTCATTGGGCGAATCGCTCTGGAACTGAAATCGGAACGCTCACTGACATTTCCCCTATCTGAAAGTGTGATAAACGCCGGAAAAATGACTAAGTCCAAAAATAAATTGTTTTCAACTTTTTTCAATATTACCCCCGTGGGATATATATTCTACCCACACACATTTGGAACTCTCCTGCGGTACCCTAACACATATTATTCCCTCATTTAGTGGATATTTTCACAAAAAAATGAAATTTTCAAAAATCCAAAATATTGGCTGAAAACGACTAAATATCAAGGACTCATTGGGCGAATAGCTCTGGAATTGAAATCGGAATGTTAACTGACATTTCCCCTATTTGAAAGTCTGATAAACGCCGGAAAAATGACTAAGTCCAAAAAAAAATTGTTTTCAACTTTTTTCAATATTACCCCCGTGGGATATATATTCTACCCACACACATTTGGAACTCTCCTGGGGTACCCTCACACATATTATTCCCTCATTTAGTGGATATTTTCACAAAAAAGTGAAATTTTCAAAAATCCAAAATATTGGCTGAAAACGACTAAATATCAAGGACTCTTTGGGCGAATCGCTCTGGAACTGAAATCGGAATGCTCACTGACATTTCCCCTATCTGAAAGTCTGATAAACGCCGGAAAAATGACTAAGTCCAAAAAAAAATTTTTTCAACTTTTTTCAATTTTACCCCCGTGGGATATAGATTCTACCCACACACAGTTGGAACTCTCCTGGGGTACCCTCACACATATTATTCCCTCATTTAGTGGATATTTTCACAAAAAAGTGAAATTTTAAAAAATCCAAAATATTGGCTGAAAATGACTAAATATCAAGGACTCATTGGGCGAATTGCTCTGGAACTGAAATCGGAACGCTCACTGACATTTCCCCTATCTGAAAGTCTGATAAACGCCGGAAAAATGACTAAGTCCAAAAAAAAATTGTTTTCAACTTTTTTCAATTTTACCCCCGTGGGCTATATATTCTACCCACACACATTTGGAACTCTCCTGGGGTACCCTCACACATATTATTCCCTCATTTAGTGGATATTTTCACAAAAAAGTGAAATTTTCAAAAATCCAAAATATTGGCTGAAAACGACTAAATATCAAGGACTCATTGGGCGAATCGCTCTGGAACTGAAATCGGAACGCTCACTGACATTTCCCTTATCTGAAAGTGTGATAAACGCCGGAAAAATGACTAAGTCCAAAAAAAATTGTTTTCAACTTTTTTCAATATTACCCCCGTGGGATATATATTCTACCCACACACATTTGGAACTCTCCTGCGGTACCCTAACACATATTATTCCCTCATTTAGTGGATATTTTCACAAAAAAGTGAAATTTTCAAAAATCCAAAATATTGGCTGAAAACGACTAAATATCAAGGACTCATTTTTCGAATCGCTCTGGAACTGAAATCAGAACGCTCACTGACATTTGCCCTATCTGAAAGTCTGATAAACGCCGGAAAAATGACTAAGTCCAAAAAAAAATTGTTTTCAACTTTTTTCAATTTTACCCCCGTGGGATATATATTCTACCCACACACATTTGGAACTCTCCTGGGGTACCCTCACACATATTATTCCTTCATTTAGTGGATATTTTCACAAAAAAGTGAAATTTTCAAAAATCCAAAATATTGGCTGAAAATGACTAAATATCAAGGACTCATTGGGCGAATCGCTCTGGAACTGAAATTGGAACGCTCACTGACATTTGCCCTATCTGAAAGTCTGATAAACGCCGGAAAAATGACTAAGTCCAAAAAAAAAATTTTTTCAACTTTTTTCAATTTTACGCCCGTGGGATATAGATTCTACCCACACACATTTGGAACTCTCCTGGGGTACCCTCACACATATTATTCCCTCATTTAGTGGATATTTTCACAAAAAAGTGAAATTTTCAAAAATCCAAAATATTGGCTGAAAACGACTAAATATCAAGGACTCATTGGGCGAATCGCTCTGGAACTGAAATCGGAATGCTCACTGACATTTCCCCTATTTGAAAGTCTGATAAACGCCGGAAAAATGACTAAGTCCAAAAAAAATTTTTTTCAACTTTTTTCAATATTACCCCCGTGGGATACATATTCTATCCACACACATTTGGAACTCTCCTGGGGTACCCTCACACATATTATTCCCTCATTTAGTGGATATTTTCACAAAAAAGTGAAATTTTAAAAAATCCAAAATATTGGCTGAAAACGACTAAATATCAAGGACTCATTGGGCGAATCGCTCTGGAACTGAAATCGGAACGCTCACTGACATTTCCCCTATCTGAAAGTGTGATAAACGCCGGAAAAATGACTAAGTCCAAAAATAAATTGTTTTCAACTTTTTTCAATATTACCCCCGTGGGATATATATTCTACCCACACACATTTGGAACTCTCCTGCGGTACCCTAACACATATTATTCCCTCATTTAGTGGATATTTTCACAAAAAAATGAAATTTTCAAAAATCCAAAATATTGGCTGAAAACGACTAAATATCAAGGACTCATTGGGCGAATAGCTCTGGAATTGAAATCGGAATGTTCACTGACATTTCCCCTATTTGAAAGTCTGATAAACGCCGGAAAAATGACTAAGTCCAAAAAAAAATTGTTTTCAACTTTTTTCAATATTACCCCCGTGGGATATATATTCTACCCACACACATTTGGAACTCTCCTGGGGTACCCTCACACATATTATTCCCTCATTTAGTGGATATTTTCACAAAAAAGTGAAATTTTCAAAAATCCAAAATATTGGCTGAAAACGACTAAATATCAAGGACTCTTTGGGCGAATCGCTCTGGAACTGAAATCGGAATGCTCACTGACATTTCCCCTATCTGAAAGTCTGATAAACGCCGGAAAAATGACTAAGTCCAAAAAAAAATTGTTTTCAACTTTTTTCAATTTTACCCCCGTGGAATATAGATTCTACCCACACACATTTGAAACTCTCCTGGGGTACCCTCACACATATTATTCCCTCATTTAGTGGATATTTTCACAAAAAAGTGAAATTTTCAAAAATCCAAAATATTGGCTGAAAACGACTAAATATCAAGGACTCATTGGGCGAATCGCTCTGGAACTGAAATCAGAACGCTCACTGACATTTGCCCTATCTGAAAGTCTGATAAACGCCGGAAAAATGACTAAGTCCAAAAAAAAATTGTTTTCAACTTTTTTCAATTTTACCCCCGTGGGATATATATTCTACCCACACACATTTGGAACTCTCCTGGGGTACCCTCACACATATTATTCCTTCATTTAGTGGATATTTTCACAAAAAAGTGAAATTTTCAAAAATCCAAAATATTGGCTGAAAATGACTAAATATCAAGGACTCATTGGGCGAATCGCTCTGGAACTGAAATTGGAACGCTCACTGACATTTGCCCTATCTGAAAGTCTGATAAACGCCGGAAAAATGACTAAGTCCAAAAAAAAAATTTTTTCAACTTTTTTCAATTTTACCCCCGTGGGATATAGATTCTACCCACACACATTTGGAACTCTCCTGGGGTACCCTCACACATATTATTCCCTCATTTAGTGGATATTTTCACAAAAAAGTGAAATTTTCAAAAATCCAAAATATTGGCTGAAAACGACTAAATATCAAGGACTCATTGGGCGAATCGCTCTGGAACTGAAATCGGAATGCTCACTGACATTTCCCCTATTTGAAAGTCTGATAAACGCCGGAAAAATGACTAAGTCCAAAAAAATTTTTTTTCAACTTTTTTCAATATTACCCCCGTGGGATACATATTCTATCCACACACATTTGGAACTCTCCTGGGGTACCCTCACACATATTATTCCCTCATTTAGTGGATATTTTCACAAAAAAGTGAAGTTTTAAAAAATCCAAAATATTGGCTGAAAACGACTAAATATCAAGGACTCATTGGGCGAATCGCTCTGGAACTGAAATCGGAACGCTCACTGACATTTCCCCTATCTGAAAGTGTGATAAACGCCGGAAAAATGACTAAGTCCAAAAAAAATTGTTTTCAACTTTTTTCAATATTACCCCCGTGGGATATATATTCTACCCACACACATTTGGAACTCTCCTGCGGTACCCTAACACATATTATTCCCTCATTTAGTGGATATTTTCACAAAAAAGTGAAATTTTCAAAAATCCAAAATATTGGCTGAAAACGACTAAATATCAAGGACTCATTTTTCGAATCGCTCTGGAACTGAAATCAGAACGCTCACTGACATTTGCCCTATCTGAAAGTCTGATAAACGCCGGAAAAATGACTAAGTCCAAAAAAAAATTGTTTTCAACTTTTTTCAATTTTACCCCCGTGGGATATATATTCTACCCACACACATTTGGAACTCTCCTGGGGTACCCTCACACATATTATTCCTTCATTTAGTGGATATTTTCACAAAAAAGTGAAATTTTCAAAAATCCAAAATATTGGCTGAAAATGACTAAATATCAAGGACTCATTGGACGAATCGCTCTGGAACTGAAATTGGAACGCTCACTGACATTTGCCCTATCTGAAAGTCTGATAAACGCCGGAAAAATGACTAAGTCCAAAAAAAAAATTTTTTCAACTTTTTTCAATTTTACCCCCGTGGGATATAGATTCTACCCACACACATTTGGAACTCTCCTGGGGTACCCTCACACATATTATTCCCTCATTTAGTGGATATTTTCACAAAAAAGTGAAATTTTCAAAAATCCAAAATATTGGCTGAAAACGACTAATTATCAAGGACTCATTGGGCGAATCGCTCTGGAACTGAAATCGGAATGCTCACTGACATTTCCCCTATTTGAAAGTCTGATAAACGCCGGAAAAATGACTAAGTCCAAAAAAAATTTTTTTCAACTTTTTTCAATATTACCCCCGTGGGATACATATTCTATCCACACACATTTGGAACTCTCCTGGGGTACCCTCACACATATTATTCCCTCATTTAGTGGATATTTTCACAAAAAAGTGAAATTTTAAAAAATCCAAAATATTGGCTGAAAACGACTAAATATCAAGGACTCATTGGGCGAATCGCTCTGGAACTGAAATCGGAACGCTCACTGACATTTCCCCTATCTGAAAGTGTGATAAACGCCGGAAAAATGACTAAGTCCAAAAAAAAATTGTTTTCAACTTTTTTCAATATTACCCCCTTGGGATATATATTCTACCCACACACATTTGGAACTCTCCTGCGGTACCCTAACACATATTATTCCCTCATTTAGTGGATATTTTCACAAAAAAGTGAAATTTTCAAAAATCCAAAATATTGGCTGAAAACGACTAAATATCAAGGACTCATTGGGCGAATAGCTCTGGAATTGAAATCGGAATGTTAACTGACATTTCCCCTATTTGAAAGTCTGATAAACGCCGGAAAAATGACTAAGTCCAAAAAAAAATTGTTTTCAACTTTTTTCAATATTACCCCCGTGGGATATATATTCTACCCACACACATTTGGAACTCTCCTGGGGTACCCTCACACATATTATTCCCTCATTTAGTGGATATTTTCACAAAAAAGTGAAATTTTCAAAAATCCAAAATATTGGCTGAAAACGACTAAATATCAAGGACTCTTTGGGCGAATCGCTCTGGAACTGAAATCGGAATGCTCCCTGACATTTCCTCTATCTGAAAGTCTGATAAACGCCGGAAAAATGACTAAGTCCAAAAAAAAATTTTTTCAACTTTTTTCAATTTTACCCCCGTGGGATATAGATTCTACCCACACACAGTTGGAACTCTCCTGGGGTACCCTCACACATATTATTCCCTCATTTAGTGGATATTTTCACAAAAAAGTGAAATTTTAAAAAATCCAAAATATTGGCTGAAAATGACTAAATATCAAGGACTCATTGGGTGAATTGCTCTGGAACTGAAATCGGAACGTTCACTGACATTTCCCCTATCTGAAAGTCTGATAAACGCCGGAAAAATGACTAAGTCCAAAAAAAAATTGTTTTCAACTTTTTTCAATTTTACCCCCGTGGGATATATATTCTACCCACACACATTTGGAACTCTCCTGGGGTACCCTCACACATATTATTCCCTCATTTAGTGGATATTTTCACAAAAAAGTGAAATTTTCAAAAATCCAAAATATTGGCTGAAAACGACTAAATATCAAGGACTCATTGGGCGAATCGCTCTGGAACTGAAATCGGAACGCTCACTGACATTTCCCTTATCTGAAAGTGTGATAAACGCCGGAAAAATGACTAAGTCCAAAAAAAATTGTTTTCAACTTTTTTCAATATTACCCCCGTGGGATATATATTCTACCCACACACATTTGGAACTCTCCTGCGGTACCCTCACACATATTATTCCCTCATTTAGTGGATATTTTCACAAAAAAGTGAAATTTTCAAAAATCCAAAATATTGGCTGAAAACGACTAAATATCAAGGACTCATTGGGCGAATAGCTCTGGAATTGAAATCGGAATGTTAACTGACATTTCCCATATTTGAAAGTCTGATAAACGCCGGAAAAATGACTAAGTCCAAAAAAAAATTGTTTTCAACTTTTTTCAATATTACCCCCGTGGGATATATATTCTACCCACACACATTTGGAACTCTCCTGGGGTACCCTCACACATATTATTCCCTCATTTAGTGGATATTTTCACAAAAAAGTGAAATTTTCAAAAATCCAAAATATTGGCTGAAAACGACTAAATATCAAGGACTCTTTGGGCGAATCGCTCTGGAACTGAAATCGGAATGCTCACTGACATTTCCCCTATCTGAAAGTCTGATAAACGCCGGAAAAATGACTAAGTCCAAAAAAAAATTGTTTTCAACTTTTTTCAATTTTACCCCCGTGGGATATAGATTCTACCCACACACATTTGGAACTCTCCTGGGGTACCCTCACACATATTATTCCCTCATTTAGTGGATATTTTCACAAAAAAGTGAAATTTTCAAAAATCCAAAATATTGGCTGAAAACGACTAAATATCAAGGACTCATTTTTCGAATCGCTCTGGAACTGAAATTAGAACGCTCACTGACATTTGCCCTATCTGAAAGTCTGATAAACGCCGGAAAAATGACTAAGTCCAAAAAAAAATTTTTTTCAACTTTTTTCAATTTTACCCCCGTGGGATATATATTCTACCCACACACAGTTGGAACTCTCCTGGGGTACCCTCACACATATTATTCCCTCATTTAGTGGATATCTTCACAAAAAAGTGAAATTTTCAAAAATCCAAAATATTGGCTGAAAACGACTAAATATCAAGGACTCATTGGGCGAAACGCTCTGGAACTGAAATCGGAATGCTCACTGTCATTTCCCCTATTTGAAAGTCTGATAAACGCCGGAAAAATGACTAAGTCCTAAAAAAATTTTTTTCAACTTTTTTCAATATTACCCCCGTGGGATACATATTCTATCCACACACATTTGGAACTCTCCTGGGGTACCCTCACACATATTATTCCCTCATTTAGTGGATATTTTCACAAAAAAGTGAAATTTTAAAAAATCCAAAATATTGGCTGAAAACGACTAAATATCAAGTACTCTTTGGGCGAATCGCTCTGGAACTGAAATCGGAATGCTCACTGACATTTCCCCTATCTGAAAGTCTGATAAACGCCGGAAAAATGACTAAGTCCAAAAAAAAAATTGTTTAAACTTTTTTCAATTTTACCCCCGTGGGATATAGATTCTACCTACACACATTTGGAACTCTCCTGGGGTACCCTCACACATATTATTCCCTCATTTAGTGGATATTTTCACAAAAAAGTGAAATTTTCAAAAATCCAAAATATTGGCTGAAAACGACTAAATATCAAGGACTCATTGGGCGAATCGCTCTGGAACTGAAATCGGAATGCTCACTGACATTTTCCCTATCTGAAAGTCTGATAAACGCCGGAAAAATGACTAAGTCCAAAAAAAGAATTTTTCAACTTTTTTCAATTTTACCCCCGTGGGATATATATTCTACCCACACACATTTGGAACTCTCCTGGGGTACCCTCACACATATTATTCCCTCATTTAGTGGATATTTTCACAAAAAAGTGAAATTTTCAAAAATCCAAAATACTGGCTGAAAATGACTAAATATCAAGGACTCATTGGGCGAATAGCTCTGGAATTGAAATCGGAATGTTAACTGACATTTCCCATATTTGAAAGTCTGATAAACGCCGGAAAAATGACTAAGTCCAAAAAAAAATTGTTTTCAACTTTTTTCAATATTACCCCCGTGGGATATATATTCTACCCACACACATTTGGAACTCTCCTGGGGTACCCTCACACATATTATTCCCTCATTTAGTGGATATTTTCACAAAAAAGTGAAATTTTCAAAAATCCAAAATATTGGCTGAAAACGACTAAATATCAAGGACTCTTTGGGCGAATCGCTCTGGAAATGAAATCGGAATGCTCACTGACATTTCCCCTATCTGAAAGTCTGATAAACGCCGGAAAAATGACTAAGTCCAAAAAAAAATTGTTTTCAACTTCTTTCAATTTTACCCCCGTGGGATATAGATTCTACCCACACACATTTGGAACTCTCCTGGGGTACCCTCACACATATTATTCCCTCATTTAGTGGATATTTTCACAAAAAAGTGAAATTTTCAAAAATCCAAAATATTGGCTGAAAACGACTAAATATCAAGGACTCATTGGGCGAATCGCTCTGGAACTGAAATCGGAACGTTCACTGACATTTCCCCTATCTGAAAGTGTGATAAACGCCGGAAAAATGACTAAGTCCAAAAAAAAAATTGTTTTCAACTTTTTTCAATATTACCCCCGTGGGATATATATTCTACCCACACACATTTGGAACTCTCCTGCGGTACCCTAACACATATTATTCCCTCATTTAGTGGATATTTTCACAAAAAAGTGAAATTTTCAAAAATCCAAAATATTGGCTGAAAACGACTAAATATCAAGGACTCATTGGGCGAATCGCTCTGGAACTGAAATCAGAACGCTCACTGACATTTCCCCTATCTGAAAGTGTGATAAACGCCGGAAAAATGACTAAGTCCAAAAAAAATTGTTTTCAACTTTTTTCAATATTACCCCCGTGGGATATATATTCTAACCACACACATTTGGAACTCTCCTGCGGTACCCTAACACATATTATTCCCTCATTTAGTGGATATTTTCACAAAAAAGTGAAATTTTCAAAAATCCAAAATATTGGCTGAAAACGACTAAATATCAAGGACTCATTGGGCGAATAGCTCTGGAATTGAAATCGGAATGTTCACTGACATTTCCCCTATTTGAAAGTCTGATAAACGCCGGAAAAATGACTAAGTCCAAAAAAAAATTTTTTTCAACTTTTTTCAATTTTACCCCCGTGGGATATAGATTCTACCGACACACAGTTGGAACTCTCCTGGGGTACCCTCACACATATTATTCCCTCATTTAGTGGATATTTTCACAAAAAAGTGAAATTTTCAAAAATCCAAAATATTGGCTGAAAACGACTAAATATCAAGGACTCATTGGGCGAATAGCTCTGGAACTGAGATCGGAATGCTCACTGACATTTCCCCTATTTGAAAGTCTGATAAACGCCGGAAAAATGACTAAGTCCAAAAAAAATTTTTTTCAACTTTTTTCAATATTACCCCCGTGGGATACATATTCTATCCACACACATTTGGAACTCTCCTGGGGTACCCTCACACATATTATTCCCTCATTTAGTGGATATTTTCACAAAAAAGTGAAATTTTCAAAAATCCAAAATATTGGCTGAAAACGACTAAATATCAAGGACTCATTGGGCGAATCGCTCTGGAACTGAAATCGGAATGCTCACTGACATTTTCCCTATCTGAAAGTCTGATAAACGCCGGAAAAATGACTAAGTCCAAAAAAAGAATTTTTCAACTTTTTTCAATTTTACCCCCGTGGGATATATATTCTACCCACACACATTTGGAACTCTCCTGGGGTACCCTCACACATATTATTCCCTCATTTAGTGGATATTTTCACAAAAAAGTGAAATTTTCATAAATCCAAAATATTGGCTGAAAACGACTAAATATCAAGGACTCATTGGGCGAATCGCTCTGGAACTGAAATCGGAATGTTCACTGACATTTCCCCTATCTGAAAGTCTGATAAACGCCGGAAAAATGACTAAGTCCAAAAAAAAAATTTTTTCAACTTTTTTCAATTTTACCCCCGTGGGATATAGATTCTACCCACACACAGTTGGAACTCTCCTGGGGTACCCTCACACATATTATTCCCTCATTTAGTGGATATTTTCACAAAAAAGTGAAATTTTCAAAAATCCAAAATATTGGCTGAAAACGACTAAATATCAAGTACTCTTTGGGCGAATCGCTCTGGAACTGAAATCGGAATGCTCACTGACATTTCCCCTATCTGAAAGTCTGATAAACGCCGGAAAAATGACTAAGTCCAAAAAAAAAATTTTTTAAACTTTTTTCAATTTTACCCCCGTGGGATATAGATTCTACCTACACACATTTGGAACTCTCCTGGGGTACCCTCACACATATTATTCCCTCATTTAGTGGATATTTTCACAAAAAAGTGAAATTTTCAAAAATCCAAAATATTGGCTGAAAACGACTAAATATCAAGGACTCATTGGGCGAATCGCTCTGGAACTGAAATCGGAATGCTCACTGACATTTTCCCTATCTGAAAGTCTGATAAACGCCGGAAAAATGACTAAGTCCAAAAAAAGAATTTTTCAACTTTTTTCAATTTTACCCCCGTGGGATATATATTCTACCCACACACATTTGGAACTCTCCTGGGGTACCCTCACACATATTATTCCCTCATTTAGTGGATATTTTCACAAAAAAGTGAAATTTTCATAAATCCAAAATATTGGCTGAAAATGACTAAATATCAAGGACTCATTGGGCGAATCGCTCTGGAACTGAAATCGGAATGTTCACTGACATTTCCCCTATTTGAAAGTCTGATAAAAGCCGGAAAAATGACTAAGTCCAAAAAAAAATTGTTTTCAACTTTTTTCAATATTACCCCCGTGGGATATATATTCTACCCACACACATTTGGAACTCTCCTGGGGTACCCTCACACATATTATTCCCTCATTTAGTGGATATTTTCACAAAAAAGTGAAATTTTCAAAAATCCAAAATATTGGCTGAAAACGACTAAATATCAAGGACTCATTGGGCGAATAGCTCTGGAACTGAGATCGGAATGCTCACTGACATTTCCCCTATTTGAAAGTCTGATAAACGCCGGAAAAATGACTAAGTCCAAAAAAAATTTTTTTCAACTTTTTTCAATATTACCCCCGTGGGATACATATTCTATCCACACACATTTGGAACTCTCCTGGGGTACCCTCACACATATTATTCCCTCATTTAGTGGATATTTTCACAAAAAAGTGAAATTTTCAAAAATCCAAAATATTGGCTGAAAACGACTAAATATCAAGGACTCATTGGGCGAATCGCTCTGGAACTGAAATCGGAATGCTCACTGACATTTTCCCTATCTGAAAGTCTGATAAACGCCGGAAAAATGACTAAGTCCAAAAAAAGAATTTTTCAACTTTTTTCAATTTTACCCCCGTGGGATATATATTCTACCCACACACATTTGGAACTCTCCTGGGGTACCCTCACACATATTATTCCCTCATTTAGTGGATATTTTCACAAAAAAGTGAAATTTTCATAAATCCAAAATATTGGCTGAAAACGACTAAATATCAAGGACTCATTGGGCGAATCGCTCTGGAACTGAAATCGGAATGTTCACTGACATTTCCCCTATCTGAAAGTCTGATAAACGCCGGAAAAATGACTAAGTCCAAAAAAAAAATTTTTTCAACTTTTTTCAATTTTACCCCCGTGGGATATAGATTCTACCCACACACAGTTGGAACTCTCCTGGGGTACCCTCACACATATTATTCCCTCATTTAGTGGATATTTTCACAAAAAAGTGAAATTTTCAAAAATCCAAAATATTGGCTGAAAACGACTAAATATCAAGTACTCTTTGGGCGAATCGCTCTGGAACTGAAATCGGAATGCTCACTGACATTTCCCCTATCTGAAAGTCTGATAAACGCCGGAAAAATGACTAAGTCCAAAAAAAAAATTTTTTAAACTTTTTTCAATTTTACCCCCGTGGGATATAGATTCTACCTACACACATTTGGAACTCTCCTGGGGTACCCTCACACATATTATTCCCTCATTTAGTGGATATTTTCACAAAAAAGTGAAATTTTCAAAAATCCAAAATATTGGCTGAAAACGACTAAATATCAAGGACTCATTGGGCGAATCGCTCTGGAACTGAAATCGGAATGCTCACTGACATTTTCCCTATCTGAAAGTCTGATAAACGCCGGAAAAATGACTAAGTCCAAAAAAAGAATTTTTCAACTTTTTTCAATTTTACCCCCGTGGGATATATATTCTACCCACACACATTTGGAACTCTCCTGGGGTACCCTCACACATATTATTCCCTCATTTAGTGGATATTTTCACAAAAAAGTGAAATTTTCATAAATCCAAAATATTGGCTGAAAATGACTAAATATCAAGGACTCATTGGGCGAATCGCTCTGGAACTGAAATCGGAATGTTCACTGACATTTCCCCTATTTGAAAGTCTGATAAAAGCCGGAAAAATGACTAAGTCCAAAAAAAAATTGTTTTCAACTTTTTTCAATATTACCCCCGTGGGATATATATTCTACCCACACACATTTGGAACTCTCCTGGGGTACCCTCACACATATTATTCCCTCATTTAGTGGATATTTTCACAAAAAAGTGAAATTTTCAAAAATCCAAAATATTGGCGGAAAACGACTAAATATCAAGGACTCTTTGGGCGAATCGCTCTGGAAATGAAATCGGAATGCTCACTGACATTTCCCCTATCTGAAAGTCTGATAAACGCCGGAAAAATGACTAAGTCCAAAAAAAAATTGTTTTCAACTTTTTTCAATTTTACCCCCGTGGGATATAGATTCTACCCACACACATTTGGAACTCTCCTGGGGTACCCTCACACATATTATTCCCTCATTTAGTGGATATTTTCACAAAAAAGTGAAATTTTCAAAAATCCAAAATATTGGCTGAAAACGACTAAATATCAAGGACTCATTGGGCGAATCGCTCTGGAACTGAAATCAGAACGCTCACTGACATTTGCCCTATCTGAAAGTCTGATAAACGCCGGAAAAATGACTAAGTCCAAAAAAAAATTGTTTTCAACTTTTTTCAATTTTACCCCCGTGGGATATATATTCTACCCACACACATTTGGAACTCTCCTGGGGTACCCTCACACATATTATTCCTTCATTTAGTGGATATTTTCACAAAAAAGTGAAATTTTCAAAAATCCAAAATATTGGCTGAAAATGACTAAATATCAAGGACTCATTGGGCGAATCGCTCTGGAACTGAAATTGGAACGCTCACTGACATTTGCCCTATCTGAAATTCTGATAAACGCCGGAAAAATGACTAAGTCCAAAAAAAAAATTTTTTCAACTTTTTTCAATTTTACCCCCGTGGGATATAGATTCTACCCACACACATTTGGAACTCTCCTGGGGTACCCTCACACATATTATTCCCTCATTTAGTGGATATTTTCACAAAAAAGTGAAATTTTCAAAAATCCAAAATATTGGCTGAAAACGACTAAATATCAAGGACTCTTTGGGCGAATCGCTCTGGAAATGAAATCGGAATGCTCACTGACATTTCCCCTATCTGAAAGTCTGATAAACGCCGGAAAAATGACTAAGTCCAAAAAAAGAATTTTTCAACTTTTTTCAATTTTACCCCCGTGGGATATATATTCTACCCATACACATTTGGAACTCTCCTGGGGTACCCTCACACATATTATTCCCTCATTTAGTGGATATTTTCACAAAAAAGTGAAATTTTCATAAATCCAAAATATTGGCTGAAAACGACTAAATATCAAGGACTCATTGGGCGAATCGCTCTGGAACTGAAATCGGAATGTTCACTGACATTTCCCCTATCTGAAAGTGTGATAAACGCCGGAAAAATGACTAAGTCCAAAAAAAAAATTGTTTTCAATTTTTTTCAATATTACCCCCGTGGGATATATATTCTACCCACACACATTTGGAACTCTCCTGCGGTACCCTAACACATATTATTCCCTCATTTAGTGGATATTTTCACAAAAAAGTGAAATTTTCAAAAATCCAAAATATTGGCTGAAAACGACTACATATCAAGGACTCATTGGGCGAATCGCTCTGGAACTGAAATCGGAATGCTCACTGACATTTTCCCTATCTGAAAGTCTGATAAACGCCGGAAAAATGACTAAGTCCAAAAAAAGAATTTTTCAACTTTTTTCAATTTTACCCCCGTGGGATATATATTCTACCCACACACATTTGGAACTCTCCTGGGGTACCCTCACACATATTATTCCCTCATTTAGTGGATATTTTCACAAAAAAGTGAAATTTTCAAAAATCCAAAATATTGGCTGAAAATGACTAAATATCAAGGACTCATTGGGCGAATAGCTCTGGAATTGAAATCGGAATGTTAACTGACATTTCCCATATTTGAAAGTCTGATAAACGCCGGAAAAATGACTAAGTCCAAAAAAAAATTGTTTTCAACTTTTTTCAATATTACCCCCGTGGGATATATATTCTACACACACACATTTGGAACTCTCCTGGGGTACCCTCACACATATTATTCCCTCATTTAGTGGATATTTTCACAAAAAAGTGAAATTTTCAAAAATCCAAAATATTGGCTGAAAACGACTAAATATCAAGGACTCTTTGGGCGAATCGCTCTGGAAATGAAATCGGAATGCTCACTGACATTTCCCCTATCTGAAAGTCTGATAAACGCCGGAAAAATGACTAAGTCCAAAAAAAATTGTTTTCAACTTCTTTCAATTTTACCCCCGTGGGATATAGATTCTACCCACACACATTTGGAACTCTCCTGGGGTACCCTCACACATATTATTCCCTCATTTAGTGGATATTTTCACAAAAAAGTGAAATTTTCAAAAATCCAAAATATTGGCTGAAAACGACTAAATATCAAGGACTCATTGGGCGAATCGCTCTGGAACTGAAATCGGAACGTTCACTGACATTTCCCCTATCTGAAAGTGTGATAAACGCCGGAAAAATGACTAAGTCCAAAAAAAAAATTGTTTTCAACTTTTTTCAATATTACCCCCGTGGGATATATATTCTACCCACACACATTTGGAACTCTCCTGCGGTACCCTAACACATATTATTCCCTCATTTAGTGGATATTTTCACAAAAAAGTGAAATTTTCAAAAATCCAAAATATTGGCTGAAAACGACTACATATCAAGGACTCATTGGGCGAATCGCTCTGGAACTGAAATCGGAATGCTCACTGACATTTTCCCTATCTGAAAGTCTGATAAACGCCGGAAAAATGACTAAGTCCAAAAAAAGAATTTTTCAACTTTTTTCAATTTTACCCCCGTGGGATATATATTCTACCCACACACATTTGGAACTCTCCTGGGGTACCCTCACACATATTATTCCCTCATTTAGTGGATATTTTCACAAAAAAGTGAAATTTTCAAAAATCCAAAATATTGGCTGAAAATGACTAAATATCAAGGACTCATTGGGCGAATCGCTCTGGAATTGAAATCGGAATGTTAACTGACATTTCCCATATTTGAAAGTCTGATAAACGCCGGAAAAATGACTAAGTCCAAAAAAAAATTGTTTTCAACTTTTTTCAATATTACCCTCGTGGGATATATATTCTACACACACACATTTGGAACTCTCCTGGGGTACCCTCACACATATTATTCCCTCATTTAGTGGATATTTTCACAAAAAAGTGAAATTTTCAAAAATCCAAAATATTGGCTGAAAACGACTAAATATCAAGGACTCTTTGGGCGAATCGCTCTGGAAATGAAATCGGAATGCTCACTGACATTTCCCCTATCTGAAAGTCTGATAAACGCCGGAAAAATGACTAAGTCCAAAAAAAATTGTTTTCAACTTCTTTCAATTTTACCCCCGTGGGATATAGATTCTACCCACACACATTTGGAACTCTCCTGGGGTACCCTCACACATATTATTCCCTCATTTAGTGGATATTTTCACAAAAAAGTGAAATTTTCAAAAATCCAAAATATTGGCTGAAAACGACTAAATATCAAGGACTCATTGGGCGAATCGCTCTGGAACTGAAATCGGAACGTTCACTGACATTTCCCCTATCTGAAAGTGTGATAAACGCCGGAAAAATGACTAAGTCCAAAAAAAAAATTGTTTTCAACTTTTTTCAATATTACCCCCGTGGGATATATATTCTACCCACACACATTTGGAACTCTCCTGCGGTACCCTAACACATATTATTCCCTCATTTAGTGGATATTTTCACAAAAAAGTGAAATTTTCAAAAATCCAAAATATTGGCTGAAAACGACTAAATATCAAGGACTCATTGGGCGAATCGCTCTGGAACTGAAATCGGAACGCTCACTGACATTTCCCCTATCTGAAAGTGTGATAAACGCCGGAAAAATGACTAAGTCCAAAAAAAATTGTTTTCAACTTTTTTCAATATTACCCCCGTGGGATATATATTCTAACCACACACATTTGGAACTCTCCTGCGGTACCCTAACACATATTATTCCCTCATTTAGTGGATATTTTCACAAAAAAGTGAAATTTTCAAAAATCCAAAATATTGGCTGAAAACGACTAAATATCAAGGACTCATTGGGCGAATAGCTCTGGAATTGAAATCGGAATGTTCACTGACATTTCCCCTATTTGAAAGTCTGATAAACGCCGGAAAAATGACTAAGTCCAAAAAAAAATTTTTTTCAACTTTTTTCAATTTTACCCCCGTGGGATATAGATTCTACCCACACACAGTTGGAACTCTCCTGGGGTACCCTCACACATATTATTCCCTCATTTAGTGGATATTTTCACAAAAAAGTGAAATTTTCAAAAATCCAAAATATTGGCTGAAAACGACTAAATATCAAGGACTCATTGGGCGAATAGCTCTGGAACTGAGATCGGAATGCTCACTGACATTTCCCCTATTTGAAAGTCTGATAAACGCCGGAAAAATGACTAAGTCCAAAAAAAATTTTTTTCAACTTTTTTCAATATTACCCCCGTGGGATACATATTCTATCCACACACATTTGGAACTCTCCTGGGGTACCCTCACACATATTATTCCCTCATTTAGTGGATATTTTCACAAAAAAGTGAAATTTTCAAAAATCCAAAATATTGGCTGAAAACGACTAAATATCAAGGACTCATTGGGCGAATCGCTCTGGAACTGAAATCGGAATGCTCACTGACATTTTCCCTATCTGAAAGTCTGATAAACGCCGGAAAAATGACTAAGTCCAAAAAAAGAATTTTTCAACTTTTTTCAATTTTACCCCCGTGGGATATATATTCTACCCACACACATTTGGAACTCTCCTGGGGTACCCTCACACATATTATTCCCTCATTTAGTGGATATTTTCACAAAAAAGTGAAATTTTCATAAATCCAAAATATTGGCTGAAAACGACTAAATATCAAGGACTCATTGGGCGAATCGCTCTGGAACTGAAATCGGAATGTTCACTGACATTTCCCCTATCTGAAAGTCTGATAAACGCCGGAAAAATGACTAAGTCCAAAAAAAAAATTTTTTCAACTTTTTTCAATTTTACCCCCGTGGGATATAGATTCTACCCACACACAGTTGGAACTCTCCTGGGGTACCCTCACACATATTATTCCCTCATTTAGTGGATATTTTCACAAAAAAGTGAAATTTTCAAAAATCCAAAATATTGGCTGAAAACGACTAAATATCAAGTACTCTTCTGGCGAATCGCTCTGGAACTGAAATCGGAATGCTCACTGACATTTCCCCTATCTGAAAGTCTGATAAACGCCGGAAAAATGACTAAGTCCAAAAAAAAAGTTTTTTAAACTTTTTTCAATTTTACCCCCGTGGGATATAGATTCTACCTACACACATTTGGAACTCTCCTGGGGTACCCTCACACATATTATTCCCTCATTTAGTGGATATTTTCACAAAAAAGTGAAATTTTCAAAAATCCAAAATATTGGCTGAAAACGACTAAATATCAAGGACTCATTGGGCGAATCGCTCTGGAACTGAAATCAGAACGCTCACTGACATTTGCCCTATCTGAAAGTCTGATAAACGCCGGAAAAATGACTAAGTCCAAAAAAAAATTGTTTTCAACTTTTTTCAATTTTACCCCCGTGGGATATATATTCTACCCACACACATTTGGAACTCTCCTGGGGTACCCTCACACATATTATTCCTTCATTTAGTGGATATTTTCACAAAAAAGTGAAATTTTCAAAAATCCAAAATATTGGCTGAAAACGACTAAATATCAAGGACTCTTTGGGCGAATCGCTCTGGAAATGAAATCGGAATGCTCACTGACATTTCCCCTATCTGAAAGTCTGATAAACGCCGGAAAAATGACTAAGTCCAAAAAAAGAATTTTTCAACTTTTTTCAATTTTACCCCCGTGGGATATATATTCTACCCATACACATTTGGAACTCTCCTGGGGTACCCTCACACATATTATTCCCTCATTTAGTGGATATTTTCACAAAAAAGTGAAATTTTCATAAATCCAAAATATTGGCTGAAAACGACTAAATATCAAGGACTCATTGGGCGAATCGCTCTGGAACTGAAATCGGAATGTTCACTGACATTTCCCCTATCTGAAAGTGTGATAAACGCCGGAAAAATGACTAAGTCCAAAAAAAAAATTGTTTTCAATTTTTTTCAATATTACCCCCGTGGGATATATATTCTACCCACACACATTTGGAACTCTCCTGCGGTACCCTAACACATATTATTCCCTCATTTAGTGGATATTTTCACAAAAAAGTGAAATTTTCAAAAATCCAAAATATTGGCTGAAAACGACTAAATATCAAGGACTCATTTTTCGAATCGCTCTGGAACTGAAATTAGAACGCTCACTGACATTTGCCCTATCTGAAAGTCTGATAAACGCCGGAAAAATGACTAAGTCCAAAAAAAGAATTTTTCAACTTTTTTCAATTTTACCCCCGTGGGATATATATTCTACCCACACACATTTGGAACTCTCCTGGGGTACCCTCACACATATTATTCCCTCATTTAGTGGATATTTTCACAAAAAAGTGAAATTTTCAAAAATCCAAAATATTGGCTGAAAATGACTAAATATCAAGGACTCATTGGGCGAATAGCTCTGGAATTGAAATCGGAATGTTAACTGACATTTCCCATATTTGAAAGTCTGATAAACGCCGGAAAAATGACTAAGTCCAAAAAAAAATTGTTTTCAACTTTTTTCAATATTACCCTCGTGGGATATATATTCTACACACACACATTTGGAACTCTCCTGGGGTACCCTCACACATATTATTCCCTCATTTAGTGGATATTTTCACAAAAAAGTGAAATTTTCAAAAATCCAAAATATTGGCTGAAAACGACTAAATATCAAGGACTCTTTGGGCGAATCGCTCTGGAAATGAAATCGGAATGCTCACTGACATTTCCCCTATCTGAAAGTCTGATAAACGCCGGAAAAATGACTAAGTCCAAAAAAAATTGTTTTCAACTTCTTTCAATTTTACCCCCGTGGGATATAGATTCTACCCACACACATTTGGAACTCTCCTGGGGTACCCTCACACATATTATTCCCTCATTTAGTGGATATTTTCACAAAAAAGTGAAATTTTCAAAAATCCAAAATATTGGCTGAAAACGACTAAATATCAAGGACTCATTGGGCGAATCGCTCTGGAACTGAAATCGGAACGTTCACTGACATTTCCCCTATCTGAAAGTGTGATAAACGCCGGAAAAATGACTAAGTCCAAAAAAAAAATTGTTTTCAACTTTTTTCAATATTACCCCCGTGGGATATATATTCTACCCACACACATTTGGAACTCTCCTGCGGTACCCTAACACATATTATTCCCTCATTTAGTGGATATTTTCACAAAAAAGTGAAATTTTCAAAAATCCAAAATATTGGCTGAAAACGACTAAATATCAAGGACTCATTGGGCGAATCGCTCTGGAACTGAAATCGGAACGCTCACTGACATTTCCCCTATCTGAAAGTGTGATAAACGCCGGAAAAATGACTAAGTCCAAAAAAAATTGTTTTCAACTTTTTTCAATATTACCCCCGTGGGATATATATTCTAACCACACACATTTGGAACTCTCCTGCGGTACCCTAACACATATTATTCCCTCATTTAGTGGATATTTTCACAAAAAAGTGAAATTTTCAAAAATCCAAAATATTGGCTGAAAACGACTAAATATCAAGGACTCATTGGGCGAATAGCTCTGGAATTGAAATCGGAATGTTCACTGACATTTCCCCTATTTGAAAGTCTGATAAACGCCGGAAAAATGACTAAGTCCAAAAAAAAATTTTTTTCAACTTTTTTCAATTTTACCCCCGTGGGATATAGATTCTACCCACACACAGTTGGAACTCTCCTGGGGTACCCTCACACATATTATTCCCTCATTTAGTGGATATTTTCACAAAAAAGTGAAATTTTCAAAAATCCAAAATATTGGCTGAAAACGACTAAATATCAAGGACTCATTGGGCGAATAGCTCTGGAACTGAGATCGGAATGCTCACTGACATTTCCCCTATTTGAAAGTCTGATAAACGCCGGAAAAATGACTAAGTCCAAAAAAAATTTTTTTCAACTTTTTTCAATATTACCCCCGTGGGATACATATTCTATCCACACACATTTGGAACTCTCCTGGGGTACCCTCACACATATTATTCCCTCATTTAGTGGATATTTTCACAAAAAAGTGAAATTTTCAAAAATCCAAAATATTGGCTGAAAACGACTAAATATCAAGGACTCATTGGGCGAATCGCTCTGGAACTGAAATCGGAATGCTCACTGACATTTTCCCTATCTGAAAGTCTGATAAACGCCGGAAAAATGACTAAGTCCAAAAAAAGAATTTTTCAACTTTTTTCAATTTTACCCCCGTGGGATATATATTCTACCCACACACATTTGGAACTCTCCTGGGGTACCCTCACACATATTATTCCCTCATTTAGTGGATATTTTCACAAAAAAGTGAAATTTTCATAAATCCAAAATATTGGCTGAAAACGACTAAATATCAAGGACTCATTGGGCGAATCGCTCTGGAACTGAAATCGGAATGTTCACTGACATTTCCCCTATCTGAAAGTCTGATAAACGCCGGAAAAATGACTAAGTCCAAAAAAAAAATTTTTTCAACTTTTTTCAATTTTACCCCCGTGGGATATAGATTCTACCCACACACAGTTGGAACTCTCCTGGGGTACCCTCACACATATTATTCCCTCATTTAGTGGATATTTTCACAAAAAAGTGAAATTTTCAAAAATCCAAAATATTGGCTGAAAACGACTAAATATCAAGTACTCTTCTGGCGAATCGCTCTGGAACTGAAATCGGAATGCTCACTGACATTTCCCCTATCTGAAAGTCTGATAAACGCCGGAAAAATGACTAAGTCCAAAAAAAAAGTTTTTTAAACTTTTTTCAATTTTACCCCCGTGGGATATAGATTCTACCTACACACATTTGGAACTCTCCTGGGGTACCCTCACACATATTATTCCCTCATTTAGTGGATATTTTCACAAAAAAGTGAAATTTTCAAAAATCCAAAATATTGGCTGAAAACGACTAAATATCAAGGACTCATTGGGCGAATCGCTCTGGAACTGAAATCAGAACGCTCACTGACATTTGCCCTATCTGAAAGTCTGATAAACGCCGGAAAAATGACTAAGTCCAAAAAAAAATTGTTTTCAACTTTTTTCAATTTTACCCCCGTGGGATATATATTCTACCCACACACATTTGGAACTCTCCTGGGGTACCCTCACACATATTATTCCTTCATTTAGTGGATATTTTCACAAAAAAGTGAAATTTTCAAAAATCCAAAATATTGGCTGAAAACGACTAAATATCAAGGACTCTTTGGGCGAATCGCTCTGGAAATGAAATCGGAATGCTCACTGACATTTCCCCTATCTGAAAGTCTGATAAACGCCGGAAAAATGACTAAGTCCAAAAAAAGAATTTTTCAACTTTTTTCAATTTTACCCCCGTGGGATATATATTCTACCCATACACATTTGGAACTCTCCTGGGGTACCCTCACACATATTATTCCCTCATTTAGTGGATATTTTCACAAAAAAGTGAAATTTTCATAAATCCAAAATATTGGCTGAAAACGACTAAATATCAAGGACTCATTGGGCGAATCGCTCTGGAACTGAAATCGGAATGTTCACTGACATTTCCCCTATCTGAAAGTGTGATAAACGCCGGAAAAATGACTAAGTCCAAAAAAAAAATTGTTTTCAATTTTTTTCAATATTACCCCCGTGGGATATATATTCTACCCACACACATTTGGAACTCTCCTGCGGTACCCTAACACATATTATTCCCTCATTTAGTGGATATTTTCACAAAAAAGTGAAATTTTCAAAAATCCAAAATATTGGCTGAAAACGACTAAATATCAAGGACTCATTTTTCGAATCGCTCTGGAACTGAAATTAGAACGCTCACTGACATTTGCCCTATCTGAAAGTCTGATAAACGCCGGAAAAATGACTAAGTCCAAAAAAAAAATTGTTTTCAATTTTTTTCAATATTACCCCCGTGGGATATATATTCTACCCACACACATTTGGAACTCTCCTGCGGTACCCTAACACATATTATTCCCTCATTTAGTGGATATTTTCACAAAAAAGTGAAATTTTCAAAAATCCAAAATATTGGCTGAAAACGACTAAATATCAAGGACTCATTTTTCGAATCGCTCTGGAACTGAAATTAGAACGCTCACTGACATTTGCCCTATCTGAAAGTCTGATAAACGCCGGAAAAATGACTAAGTCCAAAAAAAAATTTTTTCAACTTTTTTCAATTTTACCCCCGTGGGATATAGATTCTACCCACACACAGTTGGAACTCTCCTGGGGTACCCTCACACATATTATTCCCTCATTTAGTGGATATTTTCACAAAAAAGTGAAATTTTCAAAAATCCAAAATATTGGCTGAAAACGACTACATATCAAGGACTCATTGGGCGAATCGCTCTGGAACTGAAATCGGAATGCTCACTGACATTTTCCCTATCTGAAAGTCTGATAAACGCCGGAAAAATGACTAAGTCCAAAAAAAAAATTGTTTTCAATTTTTTTCAATATTACCCCCGTGGGATATATATTCTACCCACACACATTTGGAACTCTCCTGCGGTACCCTAACACATATTATTCCCTCATTTAGTGGATATTTTCTAAAAAAGTGAAATTTTCAAAAATCCAGAAAATTGGCTGAAAATGACTAAATATCAAGGACTCATTGGGCGAATCGCTCTGGAACTGAAATCGGAATGCTCACTGACATTTCCCCTATCTGAAAGTCTGATAAACGCCGGAAAAATGACTAAGTCCAAAAAAAAAATTTTTTAAACTTTTTTCAATTTTACCCCCGTGGGATATAGATTCTACCTACACACATTTGGAACTCTCCTGGGGTACCCTCACACATATTATTCCCTCATTTAGTGGATATTTTCACAAAAAAGTGAAATTTTCATAAATCCAAAATATTGGCTGAAAACGACTAAATATCAAGGACTCATTGGGTGAATCGCTCTGGAACTGAAATCGGAACGTTCACTGACATTTCCCCTATCTGAAAGTGTGATAAACGCCGGAAAAATGACTAAGTCCAAAAAAAAAATTGTTTTCAACTTTTTTCAATATTACCCCCGTGGGATATATATTCTACACACACACATTTGGAACTCTCCTGCGGTACCCTAACACATATTATTCCCTCATTTAGTGGACATTTTCACAAAAAAGTGAAATTTTCAAAAATCCAAAATATTGGCTGAATATGACTAAATATCAAGGACTCATTGGGCGAATAGCTCTGGAATTGAAATCGGAATGTTCACTGACATTTCCCCTATTTGAAAGTCTGATAAAAGCCGGAAAAATGACTAAGTCCAAAAAAAAATTGTTTTCAACTTTTTTCAATATTACCCCCGTGGGATATATATTCTACCCACACACATTTGGAACTCTCCTGGGGTACCCTCACACATATTATTCCCTCATTTAGTGGATATTTTCACAAAAAAGTGAAATTTTCCAAAATATTGGCTGAAAACGACTAAATATCAAGGACTCTTTGGGCGAATCGCTCTGGAAATGAAATCGGAATGCTCACTGACATTTCCCCTATCTGAAAGTCTGATAAACGCCGGAAAAATGACTAAGTCCAAAAAAAAATTGTTTTCAACTTTTTTCAATTTTACCCCCGTGGGATATAGATTCTACCCACACACATTTGGAACTCTCCTGGGGTACCCTCACACATATTATTCCCTCATTTAGTGGATATTTTCACAAAAAAGTGAAATTTTCAAAAATCCAAAATATTGGCTGAAAACGACTAAATATCAAGGACTCATTGGGCGAATCGCTCTGGAACTGAAATCAGAACGCTCACTGACATTTCCCCTATCTGAAAGTCTGATAAACGCCGGAAAAATGACTAAGTCCAAAAAAAAATTGTTTTCAACTTTTTTCAATTTTACCCCCGTGGGATATATATTCTACCCACACACATTTGGAACTCTCCTGGGGTACCCTCACACATATTATTCCTTCATTTAGTGGATATTTTCACAAAAAAGTGAAATTTTCAAAAATCCAAAATATTGGCTGAAAATGACTAAATATCAAGGACTCATTGGGCGAATCGCTCTGGAACTGAAATTGTAACGCTCACTGACATTTGCCCTATCTGAAATTCTGATAAACGCCGGAAAAATGACTAAGTCCAAAAAAAAAATTTTTTCAACTTTTTTCGATTTTACCCCCGTGGGATATAGATTCTACCCACACACATTTGGAACTCTCCTGGGGTACCCTCACACATATTATTCCCTCATTTAGTGGATATTTTCACAAAAAAGTGAAATTTTCAAAAATCCAAAATATTGGCTGAAAATGACTAAATATCAAGGACTCATTTTTCGAATCGCTCTGGAACTGAAATTAGAACGCTCACTGACATTTGCCCTATCTGAAAGTCTGATAAACGCCGGAAAAATGACTAAGTCCAAAAAAAAAATTTTTTCAACTTTTTTCAATTTTACCCCCGTGGGATATAGATTCTACCCACACACAGTTGGAACTCTCCTGGGGTACCCTCACACATATTATTCCCTCATTTAGTGGATATTTTCACAAAAAAGTGAAATTTTCAAAAATCCAAAATATTGGCTGAAAACGACTACATATCAAGGACTCATTGGGCGAATCGCTCTGGAACTGAAATCGGAATGCTCACTGACATTTTCCCTATCTGAAAGTCTGATAAACGCCGGAAAAATGACTAAGTCCAAAAAAAAAATTGTTTTCAATTTTTTTCAATATTACCCCCGTGGGATATATATTCTACCCACACACATTTGGAACTCTCCTGCGGTACCCTAACACATATTATTCCCTCATTTAGTGGATATTTTCCAAAAAAGTGAAATTTTCAAAAATCCAGAAAATTGGCTGAAAATGACTAAATATCAAGGACTCATTGGGCGAATCGCTCTGGAACTGAAATCGGAATGCTCACTGACATTTCCCCTATCTGAAAGTCTGATAAACGCCGGAAAAATGACTAAGTCCAAAAAAAAAATTTTTTAAACTTTTTTCAATTTTACCCCCGTGGGATATAGATTCTACCTACACACATTTGGAACTCTCCTGGGGTACCCTCACACATATTATTCCCTCATTTAGTGGATATTTTCACAAAAAAGTGAAATTTTCAAAAATCCAAAATATTGGCTGAAAACGACTAAATATCAAGGACTCATTGGGCGAATCGCTCTGGAACTGAAATCGGAATGCTCACTGACATTTCCCCTATTTGAAAGTCTGATAAAAGCCGGAAAAATGACTAAGTCCAAAAAAAAATTGTTTTCAACTTTTTTCAATATTACCCCCGTGGGATATATATTCTACCCACACACATTTGGAACTCTCCTGGGGTACCCTCACACATATTATTCCCTCATTTAGTGGATATTTTCACAAAAAAGTGAAATTTTCAAAAATCCAAAATATTGGCTGAAAACGACTAAATATCAAGGACTCTTTGGGCGAATCGCTCTGGAAATGAAATCGGAATGCTCACTGACATTTCCCCTATCTGAAAGTCTGATAAACGCCGGAAAAATGACTAAGTCCAAAAAAAGAATTTTTCAACTTTTTTCAATTTTACCCCCGTGGGATATATATTCTACCCATACACATTTGGAACTCTCCTGGGGTACCCTCACACATATTATTCCCTCATTTAGTGGATATTTTCACAAAAAAGTGAAATTTTCATAAATCCAAAATATTGGCTGAAAACGACTAAATATCAAGGACTCATTGGGCGAATCGCTCTGGAACTGAAATCGGAATGTTCACTGACATTTCTCCTATCTGAAAGTCTGATAAACGCCGGAAAAATGACTAAGTCCAAAAAAAAATTTTTTCAACTTTTTTCAATTTTACCCCCGTGGGATATAGATTCTACCCACACACATTTGGAACTCTCCTGGGGTACCCTCACACATATTATTCCCTCATTTAGTGGATATTTTCACAAAAAAGTGAAATTTTCAAAAATCCAAAATATTGGCTGAAAACGACTAAATATCAAGGACTCATTGGGCGAATCGCTCTGGAACTGAAATCAGAACGCTCACTGACATTTGCCCTATCTGAAAGTCTGATAAACGCCGGAAAAATGACTAAGTCCAAAAAAAAATTGTTTTCAACTTTTTTCAATTTTACCCCCCGTGGGATATATATTCTACCCACACACATTTGGAACTCTCCTGGGGTACCCTCACACATATTATTCCTTCATTTAGTGGATATTTTCACAAAAAAGTGAAATTTTCAAAAATCCAAAATATTGGCTGAAAACGACTAAATATCAAGGACTCATTGGGCGAATCGCTCTGGAACTGAAATCGGAATGCTCACTGACATTTCCCCTATCTGAAAGTCTGATAAACGCCGGAAAAATGACTAAGTCCAAAAAAAAATTGTTTTCAACTTTTTTCAATTTTACCCCCGTGGGATATATATTCTACCCACACACATTTGGAACTCCCCTGGGGTAACCTCACACATATTATTCCCTCATTTAGTGGATATTTTCACAAAAAAGTGAAATTTTCAAAAATCCAAAATATTGGCTGAAAACGACTAAATATCAAGGACTCATTGGGCGAATCGCTCTGGAACTGAAATCGGAATGTTCACTGACATTTCCCCTATCTGAAAGTGTGATAAACGCCGGAAAAATGACTAAGTCCAAAAAAAAAATTGTTTTCAATTTTTTTCAATATTACCCCCGTGGGATATATATTCTACCCACACACATTTGGAACTCTCCTGCGGTACCCTAACACATATTATTCCCTCATTTAGTGGATATTTTCACAAAAAAGTGAAATTTTCAAAAATCCAGAAAATTGGCTGAAAATGACTAAATATCAAGGACTCATTGGGCGAATCGCTCTGGAACTGAAATCGGAACGCTCACTGACATTTTCCCTATCTGAAAGTCTGATAAACGCCGGAAAAATGACTAAGTCCAAAAAAAAATTTTTTCAACTTTTTTCAATTTTACCCCCGTGGGATATAGATTCTACCCACACACATTTGGAACTCTCCTGGGGTACCCTCACACATATTATTCCCTCATTTAGTGGATATTTTCACAAAAAAGTGAAATTTTCAAAAATCCAAAATATTGGCTGAAAACGACTAAATATCAAGGACTCATTGGGCGAATCGCTCTGGAACTGAAATCAGAACGCTCACTGACATTTGCCCTATCTGAAAGTCTGATAAACGCCGGAAAAATGACTAAGTCCAAAAAAAAATTGTTTTCAACTTTTTTCAATTTTACCCCCCGTGGGATATATATTCTACCCACACACATTTGGAACTCTCCTGGGGTACCCTCACACATATTATTCCTTCATTTAGTGGATATTTTCACAAAAAAGTGAAATTTTCAAAAATCCAAAATATTGGCTGAAAACGACTAAATATCAAGGACTCATTGGGCGAATCGCTCTGGAACTGAAATCGGAATGCTCACTGACATTTCCCCTATCTGAAAGTCTGATAAACGCCGGAAAAATGACTAAGTCCAAAAAAAAATTGTTTTCAACTTTTTTCAATTTTACCCCCGTGGGATATATATTCTACCCACACACATTTGGAACTCCCCTGGGGTAACCTCACACATATTATTCCCTCATTTAGTGGATATTTTCACAAAAAAGTGAAATTTTCAAATATCCAAAATATTGGCTGAAAACGACTGAATATCAAGGACTAATTGGGCGAATCGCTCTGGAACTGAAATCGGAACGTTCACTGACATTTCCCCTATCTGAAAGTGTGATAAACGCCGGAAAAATGACTAAGTCCAAAAAAAAAAAATTTTTCAACTTTTTTCAATTTTACCCCCGTGGGATATAGATTCTACCCACACACATTTGGAACTCTCCTGGGGTACCCTCACACATATTATTCCCTCATTTAGTGGATATTTTCACAAAAAAGTGAAATTTTCAAAAATCCAAAATATTGGCTGAAAACGACTAAATATCAAGGACTCATTGGGCGAATCGCTCTGGAACTGAAATCGGAATGTTCACTGACATTTCCCCTATCTGAAAGTCTGATAAACGCCGGAAAAATGACTAAGTCCAAAAAAAAAATTTTTCAACTTTTTTCAATTTTACCCCCGTGGGATATATATTCTACCCACACACATTTGGAACTCTCCTGGGGTACCCTCACACATATTATTCCCTCATTTAGTGGATATTTTCACAAAAAAGTGAAATTTTCAAAAATCCAAAATATTGGCTGAAAACGACTAAATATCAAGGACTCATTGGGCGAATCGCTCTGGAACTGAAATCGGAATGTTCACTGACATTTCCCCTATCTGAAAGTGTGATAAACGCCGGAAAAATGACTAAGTCCAAAAAAAAATTTGTTTTCAATTTTTTTCAATATTACCCCCGTGGGATATATATTCTACCCACACACATTTGGAACTCTCCTGCGGTACCCTAACACATATTATTCCCTCATTTAGTGGATATTTTCACAAAAAAGTGAAATTTTCAAAAATCCAGAAAATTGGCTGAAAATGACTAAATATCAAGGACTCATTGGGCGAATCGCTCTGGAACTGAAATCGGAACGCTCACTGACATTTTCCCTATCTGAAAGTCTGATAAACGCCGGAAAAATGACTAAGTCCAAAAAAAAAATTTTTCAACTTTTTCAATTTCACCCCCGTGGGATATAGATTCTACCCACACACATTTAAAACTCTCCTGGGGTACCCTCACACATATTGTTCCCTCATTTAGTGGATATTTTCACAAAAAAGTGAAATTTTCAAAAATCCAAAATATTGGCTGAAAACGACTAAATATCAAGGACTCATTGGGCGAATCGCTCTGGAACTGAAATCGGAATGTTCATTGACATTTCCCCTATCTGAAAGTGTGATAAACGCCAGAAAAATGACTAAGTCCAAAAAAAAATTGTTTTCAACTTTTTTCAATATTACCCCCGTGGGATATATATTCTACCCACACACATTTGGAACTCTCCTGCGGTACCCTAACACATATTATTCCCTCATTTAGTGGATATTTTCACAAAACAGTGAAATTTTCAAAAATCCAAAATATTGGCTGAAAACGACTAAATATCAAGGACTCATTGGGCGAATAGCTCTGGAATTGAAACCGGAATGTTCACTGACATTTCCCCTATTTGAAAGTCTGATAAACGCTGGAAAAATGACTAAGTCCAAAACAATTTTTTTTCCAACTTTTTTTCAATATTATCCCCGTGGGATATATATTCTACCCACACACATTTGGAACTCTCCTGGGGTACCCTCACACATATTATTCCCTCATTTAGTGGATATTTTCACAAAAAAGTGAAATTTTCAAAAATCCAGAAAATTGGCTGAAAATGACTAAATATCAAGGACTCATTGGGCGAATCGCTCTGGAACTGAAATCGGAACGCTCACTGACATTTGCCCTATCTGAAAGTCTGATAAACGCCGGAAAAATGACTAAGTCCAAAAAAAAAATTTTTCAACTTTTTTCAATTATACCCCCGTGGGATATATATTCCACCCACACACATTTGGAACTCTCCTGGGGTACCCTCACACATATTATTCCCTCAATTAGTGGATATTTTCACAAAAAAGTGAAATTTTCATAAATCCAAAATATTGGCTGAAAACGACTAAATATCAAGGACTAATTGGGCGAATCGCTCTGGAACTGAAATCGGAACGTTCACTGACATTTCCCCTATCTGAAAGTGTGATAAACGCCGGAAAAATGACTAAGTCCAAAAAAAAAACTGTTTTCAACTTTTTTCAATATTACCCCCGTGGGATATATATTCTACCCACACACATTTGGAACTCTCCTGCGGTACCCTAACACATATTATTCCCTCATTTAGTGGATATTTTCACAAAAAAGTGAAATTTTCAAAAATCCAGAAAATTGGCTGAAAATGACTAAATATCAAGGACTCATTGTGCGAGTCGCTCTGGAACTGAAATCGGAATGCTCACTGACATTTTCCCTATCTGAAAGTCTGATAAACGCCGGAAAAATGACTAAGTCCAAAAAAAAAATTTTTTCAACTTTTTTCAATTTTACCATCGTGGGATATATATTCTACCCAAACACATTTGGAACTCTCCTGCGGTACCCTAACACATATTATTCCCTCATTTAGTGGACATTTTCACAAAAAAGTGAAATTTTCAAAAATCCAAAATATTGGCTGAAAACGACTAAATATCAAGGACTCATTGGGCGAATCGCTCTGGAACTGAAATCGGAACGTTCACTGACATTTCCCCTATCTGAAAGTGTGATAAACGCCGGAAAAATGACAAAGTACAAAAAAAAATTGTTTTCAACTTTTTTCAATTTTACCCCCGTGGCATATATATTCTACCCACACACATTTGGAACTCTCCTGCGGTACCCTAACACATATTATTCCCTCATTTAGTGGATATTTTCACAAAAAAGTGAAATTTTCAAAAATCCAGAAAATTGGCTGAAAATGACTAAATATCAAGGACTCATTGGGCGAATCGCTCTGGAACTGAAATCGGAACGCTCACTGACATTTGCCCTATCTGAAAGTCTGATAAACGCCGGAAAAATGACTAAGTCCAAAAAAAAAATTTTTCAACTTTTTTCAATTATACCCCCGTGGGATATATATTCTACCCACACACATTTGGAACTCTCGTGGGGTACCCTCACACATATTATTCCCTCAATTAGTGGATATTTTCACAAAAAAGTGAAATTTTCATAAATCCAAAATATTGGCTGAAAACGACTAAATATCAAGGACTCATTGGGCGAATCGCTCTGGAACTGAAATCGGAACGTTCACTGACATTTCCCCTATCTGAAAGTGTGATAAACGCCGGAAAAATGACTAAGTCCAAAAAAAAATTGTTTTTAACTTTTTTCAATATTACCCCCGTGGGATATATATTCTACCCACACACATTTGGAACTCTCCTGTGGTACCCTAACACATATTATTCCCTCATTTAGTGGATATTTTCACAAAAAAGTGAAATTTTCAAATATCCAAAATATTGGCTGAAAACGACTAAATATCAAGGACTCATTGGGCGAATCGCTCTGGAACTGAAATCGGAATGTTCACTGACATTTCCCCTATCTGAAAGTGTGATAAACGCCGGAAAAATGACTAAGTCCAAAAAAAAATTGTTTTTAACTTTTTTCAATATTACCCCCGTGGGATATATATTCTACCCACACACATTTGGAACTCTCCTGTGGTACCCTAACACATATTATTCCCTCATTTAGTGGATATTTTCACAAAAAAGTGAAATTTTCAAATATCCAAAATATTGGCTGAAAACGACTAAATATCAATTACTCATTGGGCGAATAGCTCTGGAATTGAAACCGGAATGTTCACTGACATTTCCCCTATTTGAAAGTCTGATAAACGCTGGAAAAATGACTAAGTCCAAAACAATTTTTTTTCCAACTTTTTTTCAATATTATCCCCGTGGGATATATATTCTACCCACACACATTTGGAACTCTCCTGGGGTACCCTCACACATATTATTCCCTCATTTAGTGGATATTTTCACAAAAAAGTGAAATTTTCAAAAATCCAGAAAATTGGCTGAAAATGACTAAATATCAAGGACTCATTGGGCGAATCGCTCTGGAACTGAAATCGGAACGCTCACTGACATTTGCCCTATCTGAAAGTCTGATAAACGCCGGAAAAATGACTAAGTCCAAAAAAAAAATTTTTCAACTTTTTTCAATTATACCCCCGTGGGATATATATTCCACCCACACACATTTGGAACTCTCCTGGGGTACCCTCACACATATTATTCCCTCAATTAGTGGATATTTTCACAAAAAAGTGAAATTTTCATAAATCCAAAATATTGGCTGAAAACGACTAAATATCAAGGACTAATTGGGCGAATCGCTCTGGAACTGAAATCGGAACGTTCACTGACATTTCCCCTATCTGAAAGTGTGATAAACGCCGGAAAAATGACTAAGTCCAAAAAAAAAACTGTTTTCAACTTTTTTCAATATTACCCCCGTGGGATATATATTCTACCCACACACATTTGGAACTCTCCTGCGGTACCCTAACACATATTATTCCCTCATTTAGTGGATATTTTCACAAAAAAGTGAAATTTTCAAAAATCCAGAAAATTGGCTGAAAATGACTAAATATCAAGGACTCATTGTGCGAGTCGCTCTGGAACTGAAATCGGAATGCTCACTGACATTTTCCCTATCTGAAAGTCTGATAAACGCCGGAAAAATGACTAAGTCCAAAAAAAAAATTTTTTCAACTTTTTTCAATTTTACCATCGTGGGATATATATTCTACCCAAACACATTTGGAACTCTCCTGCGGTACCCTAACACATATTATTCCCTCATTTAGTGGACATTTTCACAAAAAAGTGAAATTTTCAAAAATCCAAAATATTGGCTGAAAACGACTAAATATCAAGGACTCATTGGGCGAATCGCTCTGGAACTGAAATCGGAACGTTCACTGACATTTCCCCTATCTGAAAGTGTGATAAACGCCGGAAAAATGACTAAGTACAAAAAAAAATTGTTTTCAACTTTTTTCAATTTTACCCCCGTGGGATATATATTCTACCCACACACATTTGGAACTCTCCTGCGGTACCCTAACACATATTATTCCCTCATTTAGTGGATATTTTCACAAAAAAGTGAAATTTTCAAAAATCCAGAAAATTGGCTGAAAATGACTAAATATCAAGGACTCATTGGGCGAATCGCTCTGGAACTGAAATCGGAACGCTCACTGACATTTGCCCTATCTGAAAGTCTGATAAACGCCGGAAAAATGACTAAGTCCAAAAAAAAAATTTTTCAACTTTTTTCAATTATACCCCCGTGGGATATATATTCTACCCACACACATTTGGAACTCTCGTGGGGTACCCTCACACATATTATTCCCTCAATTAGTGGATATTTTCACAAAAAAGTGAAATTTTCATAAATCCAAAATATTGGCTGAAAACGACTAAATATCAAGGACTCATTGGGCGAATCGCTCTGGAACTGAAATCGGAACGTTCACTGACATTTCCCCTATCTGAAAGTGTGATAAACGCCGGAAAAATGACTAAGTCCAAAAAAAAATTGTTTTTAACTTTTTTCAATATTACCCCCGTGGGATATATATTCTACCCACACACATTTGGAACTCTCCTGTGGTACCCTAACACATATTATTCCCTCATTTAGTGGATATTTTCACAAAAAAGTGAAATTTTCAAATATCCAAAATATTGGCTGAAAACGACTAAATATCAAGGACTCATTGGGCGAATCGCTCTGGAACTGAAATCGGAATGTTCACTGACATTTCCCCTATCTGAAAGTGTGATAAACGCCGGAAAAATGACTAAGTCCAAAAAAAAATTGTTTTTAACTTTTTTCAATATTACCCCCGTGGGATATATATTCTACCCACACACATTTGGAACTCTCCTGTGGTACCCTAACACATATTATTCCCTCATTTAGTGGATATTTTCACAAAAAAGTGAAATTTTCAAATATCCAAAATATTGGCTGAAAACGACTAAATATCAATTACTCATTGGGCGAATAGCTCTGGAATTGAAACCGGAATGTTCACTGACATTTCCCCTATTTGAAAGTCTGATAAACGCTGGAAAAATGACTAAGTCCAAAACAATTTTTTTTCCAACTTTTTTTCAATATTATCCCCGTGGGATATATATTCTACCCACACACATTTGGAACTCTCCTGGGGTACCCTCACACATATTATTCCCTCATTTAGTGGATATTTTCACAAAAAAGTGAAATTTTCAAAAATCCAGAAAATTGGCTGAAAATGACTAAATATCAAGGACTCATTGGGCGAATCGCTCTGGAACTGAAATCGGAACGCTCACTGACATTTGCCCTATCTGAAAGTCTGATAAACGCCGGAAAAATGACTAAGTCCAAAAAAAAAATTTTTCAACTTTTTTCAATTATACCCCCGTGGGATATATATTCCACCCACACACATTTGGAACTCTCCTGGGGTACCCTCACACATATTATTCCCTCAATTAGTGGATATTTTCACAAAAAAGTGAAATTTTCATAAATCCAAAATATTGGCTGAAAACGACTAAATATCAAGGACTAATTGGGCGAATCGCTCTGGAACTGAAATCGGAACGTTCACTGACATTTCCCCTATCTGAAAGTGTGATAAACGCCGGAAAAATGACTAAGTCCAAAAAAAAAACTGTTTTCAACTTTTTTCAATATTACCCCCGTGGGATATATATTCTACCCACACACATTTGGAACTCTCCTGCGGTACCCTCACACATATTATTAGCTCATTTAGTGGATATTTTCACAAAAAATGAAATTTTCAAAAATCCAGAAAATTGGCTGAAAATGACTAAATATCAAGGACTCATTGTGCGAATCGCTCTGGAACTGAAATCGGAATGCTCACTGACATTTTCCCTATCTGAAAGTCTGATAAACGCCGGAAAAATGACTAAGTCCAAAAAAAAAATTTTTTCAACTTTTTTCAATTTTACCATCGTGGGATATATATTCTACCCAAACACATTTGGAACTCTCCTGCGGTACCCTAACACATATTATTCCCTCATTTAGTGGATATTTTCACAAAAAAGTGAAATTTTCAAAAATCCAAAATATTGGCTGAAAACGACTAAATATCAAGGACTCATTGGGCGAATCGCTCTGGAACTGAAATCGGAACGTTCACTGACATTTCCCCTATCTGAAAGTGTGATAAACGCCGGAAAAATGACTAAGTAAAAAAAAAAATTGTTTTCAACTTTTTTCAATTTTACCCCCGTGGGATATATATTCTACCCACACACATTTGGAACTCTCCTGCGGTACCCTAACACATATTATTCCCTCATTTAGTGGATATTTTCACAAAAAAGTGAAATTTTCAAAAATCCAGAAAATTGGCTGAAAATGACTAAATATCAAGGACTCATTGGGCGAATCGCTCTGGAACTGAAATCGGAACGCTCACTGACATTTGCCCTATCTGAAAGTCTGATAAACGCCGGAAAAATGACTAAGTCCAAAAAAAAAATGTTTCAACTTTTTTCAATTATACCCCCGTGGGATATATATTCTACCCACACACATTTGGAACTCTCGTGGGGTACCCTCACACATATTATTCCCTCAATTAGTGGATATTTTCACAAAAAAGTGAAATTTTCATAAATCCAAAATATTGGCTGAAAACGACTAAATATCAAGGACTCATTGGGCGAATCGCTCTGGAACTGAAATCGGAACGTTCACTGACATTTCCCCTATCTGAAAGTGTGATAAACGCCGGAAAAATGACTAAGTCCAAAAAAAAATTGTTTTTAACTTTTTTCAATATTACCCCCGTGGGATATATATTCTACCCACACACATTTGGAACTCTCCTGTGGTACCCTAACACATATTATTCCCTCATTTAGTGGATATTTTCACAAAAAAGTGAAATTTTCAAATATCCAAAATATTGGCTGAAAACGACTAAATATCAAGGACTCATTGGACGAATAGCTCTGGAATTGAAACCGGAATGTTCACTGACATTTCCCCTATTTGAAAGTCTGATAAACGCTGGAAAAATGACTAAGTCCAAAAAAATTTTTTTTCCAACTTTTTTTCAATATTATCCCCGTGGGATATATATTCTACCCACACACATTTGGAACTCTCCTGGGGTACCCTCACACATATTATTCCCTCATTTAGTGGATATTTTCACAAAAAAGTGAAATTTTCAAAAATCCAGAAAATTGGCTGAAAATGACTAAATATCAAGGACTCATTGGGCGAATCGCTCTGGAACTGAAATCGGAACGCTCACTGACATTTGCCCTATCTGAAAGTCTGATAAACGCCGGAAAAATGACTAAGTCCAAAAAAAAAATTTTTCAACTTTTTTCAATTATACCCCCGTGGGATATATATTCTACCCACACACATTTGGAACTCTCCTGGGGTACCCTCACAAATATTATTCCCTCAATTAGTGGATATTTTCACAAAAAAGTGAAATTTTCATAAATCCAAAATATTGGCTGAAAACGACTAAATATCAAGGACTCATTGGGCGAATCGCTCTGGAACTGAAATCGGAATGTTCACTGACATTTCCCTTATCTGAAAGTCTGATAAACGCCGGAAAAATGACTAAGTCCAAAAAAAAATTGTTTTCAACTTTTTTCAATTTTACCCCCGTGGGATATATATTCTACCCACACACATTTGGAACTCCCCTGGGGTAACCTCACACATATTATTCCCTCATTTAGTGGATATTTTCACAAAAAAGTGAAATTTTCAAATATCCAAAATATTGGCTGAAAACGACTGAATATCAAGGACTAATTGGGCGAATCGCTCTGGAACTGAAATCGGAACGTTCACTGACATTTCCCCTATCTGAAAGTGTGATAAACTCCGGAAAAATGACTAAGTCCAAAAAAAAAACTGTTTTCAACTTTTTTCAATATTACCCCCGTGGGATATATATTCTACCCACACACATTTGGAACTCTCCTGCGGTACCCTAACACATATTATTCCCTCATTTAGTGGATATTTTCCAAAAAAGTGAAATTTTAAAAAATCCAGAAAATTGGCTGAAAATGACTAAATATCAAGGACTCATTGGGTGAATCGCTCTGGAACTGAAATCGGAACGCTCACTGACATTTTCCCTATCTGAAAGTCTGATAAACGCCGGAAAAATGACTAAGTCCAAAAAAAAAATTTTTCAACTTTTTTCAATTATATCCCCGTGGGATATATATTCCACCCACACACATTTGGAACTCTCCTGGGGTACCCTCACACATATTATTCCCTCAATTAGTGGATATTTTCACAAAAAAGTGAAATTTTCATAAATCCAAAATATTGGCTGAAAACGACTAAATATCAAGGACTAATTGGGCGAATCGCTCTGGAACTGAAATCGGAACGTTCACTGACATTTCCCCTATCTGAAAGTCTGATAAACGCCGGAAAAATGACTAAGTCCAAAAAAAAAACTGTTTTCAACTTTTTTCAATATTACCCCCGTGGGATATATATTCTACCCACACACATTTGGAACTCTCCTGCGGTACCCTAACACATATTATTCCCTCATTTAGTGGAAATTTTCACAAAAACGTGAAATTTTCAAAAATCCAGAAAATTGGCTGAAAATGACTAAATATCAAGGACTCATTCTGCGAATCGCTCTGGAACTGAAATCGGAATGCTCACTGACATTTTCCCTATCTGAAAGTCTGATAAACGCCGGAAAAATGACTAAGTCCAAAAAAAAATTTTTTTCAACTTTTTTCAATTTTACCATCGTGGGACATATATTCTACCCAAACACATTTGGAACTCTCCTGGGGTACCCTCACACATATTATTCCCTCAATTAGTGGATATTTTCACAAAAAAGTGAAATTTTCATAAATCCAAAATATTGGCTGAAAACGACTAAATATCAAGGACTCATTGGGCGAATCGCTCTGGAACTGAAATCGGAATGTTCACTGACATTTCCCTTATCTGAAAGTCTGATAAACGCCGGAAAAATGACTAAGTCCAAAAAAAAATTGTTTTCAACTTTTTTCAATTTTACCCCCGTGGGATATATATTCTACCCACACACATTTGGAACTCTCCTGCGGTACCCTAACACATATTATTCCCTCATTTAGTGGATATTTTCACAAAAAAGTGAAATTTTCAAAAATCCAGAAAATTGGCTGAAAATGACTAAATATCAAGGACTCATTGGGCGAATCGCTCTGGAACTGAAATCGGAACGCTCACTGACATTTGCCCTATCTGAAAGTCTGATAAACGCCGGAAAAATGACTAAGTCCAAAAAAAAAATTTTTCAACTTTTTTCAATTATACCCCCGTGGGATATATATTCCACCCACACACATTTGGAACTCTCCTGGGGTACCCTCACACATATTATTCCCTCAATTAGTGGATATTTTCACAAAAAAGTGAAATTTTCATAAATCCAAAATATTGGCTGAAAACGACTAAATATCAAGGACTAATTCGGCGAATCGCTCTGGAACTGAAATCGGAACGTTCACTGACATTTCCCCTATCTGAAAGTGTGATAAACGCCGGAAAAATGACTAAGTCCAAAAAAAAAACTGTTTTCAACTTTTTTCAATATTACCCCCGTGGGATATATATTCTACCCACACACATTTGGAACTCTCCTGCGGTACCCTAACACATATTATTCCCTCATTTAGTGGATATTTTCACAAAAAAGTGAAATTTTCAAAAATCCAGAAAATTGGCTGAAAATGACTAAATATCAAGGACTCATTCTGCGAATCGCTCTGGAACTGAAATCGGAATGCTCACTGACATTTTCCCTATCTGAAAGTCTGATAAACGCCGGAAAAATGACTAAGTCCAAAAAAAAAATTTTTCAACTTTTTTCAATTTTACCCCCGTGGGATATATATTCTACCCACACACATTTGGAACTCTCCTGGGGTACCCTCACACATATTATTCCCTCATTTAGTGGATATTTTCACAAAAAAGTGAAATTTTCAAAAATCCAAAATATTGGCTGAAAACGACTAAATATCAAGGACTCATTGGGCGAATCGCTCTGGAACTGAAATCGGAATGTTCACTGACATTTGCCCTATCTGAAAGTCTGATAAACGCCGGAAAAATGACTAAGTCCAAAAAAAAAATTGTTTTCAACTTTTTTCAATATTACCCCCGTGGGATATATATTCTACCCCACACACATTTGGAACTCTCCTGCGGTACCCTAACACATATTATTCCCTCATTTAGTGGATATTTTCACAAAAAAGTGAAATTTTCAAAAATCCAAAATATTGGCTGAAAACAACTAAATATCAAGGACTCATTGGGCGAATAGCTCTGGAACTGAAATCGGAATGTTCACTGACATTTCCCCTATCTGAAAGTCTGATAAACGCCGGAAAATTGACTAAGTCCAAAAAAATTTTTTTTCAACTTTTTTTCAATATTACCCCCGTGGGATATATATTCTACCCACACACATTTGGATCTCTCCTGGGGTACCCTCACACATATTATTCCCTCAATTAGTGGATATTTTCACAAAAAAGTGAAATTTTCATAAATCCAAAATATTGGCTGAAAACGACTAAATATCAAGGACTCATTGGGCGAATCGCTCTGGAACTGAAATCGGAACGTTCACTGACATTTCCCCTATCTGAAAGTCTGATAAACGCCGGAAAAATGACTAAGTCCAAAAAAAAATTGTTTTCAACTTTTTTCAATTTTACCCCCGTGGGATATATATTCTACTCACACACATTTGGAACTCCCCTGGGGTACCCTCACACATATTATTCCCTCATTTAGTGGATATTTTCACAAAAAAGTGAAATTTTCAAATATCCAAAATATTGGCTGAAAACGACTGAATATCAAGGACTAATTGGGCGAATCGCTCTGGAACTGAAATCGGAACGTTCACTGACATTTCCCCTATCTGAAAGTGTGATAAACGACGGAAAAATGACTAAGTCCAAAAAAAAAATTGTTTTCAACTTTTTTCAATATTACCCCCGTGGGATATATATTCTACCCACACACATTTGGAACTCTCCTGGGGTACCCTCACACATATTATTCCCTCATTTAGTGGATATTTTCACAAAAAAGTGAAATTTTCAAAAATCCAGAAAATTGGCTGAAAATGACTAAATATCATGGACTCATTGCGCGAATCACTCTGGAACTGAAATCGGAACGCTCACTGACATTTTCCCTATCTGAAAGTCTGATAAACGCCGGAAAAATGACTAAGTCCAAAAAAAAAATTTTTCAACTTTTTTCAATTTTACCCCCGTGGGATATATATTCTACCCACACACATTTGGAACCCTCCTGGGGTACCCTCACACATATTATTCCCTCATTTAGTGGATATTTTCACAAAAAAGTGAAATTTTCAAAAATCCAAAATATTGGCTGAAAACGACTAAATATCAAGGACTCATTGTGTGAATCGCTCTGGAACTGAAATCGGAATGCTCACTGACATTTTCCCTATCTGAAAGTCTGATAAACGCCGGAAAAATGACTAAGTCCAAAAAAAAAATTTTTTCAACTTTTTTCAATTTTACCATCGTGGGATATATATTCTACCCACACACATTTGGAACTCTCCTGCGGTACCCTAACACATATTATTCCCTCATTTAGTGGATATTTTCACAAAAAAGTGAAATTTTCAAAAATCCAAAATATTGGCTGAAAACGACTAAATATCAAGGACTCATTGGGCGAATCGCTCTGGAACTGAAATCGGAACGTTCACTGACATTTCCCCTATCTGAAAGTGTGATAAACGCCGGAAAAATGACTAAGTACAAAAAAAAAATTGTTTTCAACTTTTTTCAATTTTACCCCCGTGGGATATATATTCTACCCACACACATTTGGAACTCTCCTGCGGTACCCTAACACATATTATTCCCTCATTTAGTGGATATTTTCACAAAAAAGTGAAATTTTCAAAAATCCAGAAAATTGGATGAAAATGACTAAATATCAAGGACTCATTGGGCGAATCACTCTGGAACTGAAATCGGAATGTTCACTGACATTTGCCCTATCTGAAAGTCTGATAAACGCCGGAAAAATGACTAAGTCCAAAAAAAAAATTTTTCAACTTTTTTCAATTATACCCCCGTGGGATATATATTCTACCCACACACATTTGGAACTCTCCTGGGGTACCCTCACACATATTATTCCCTCAGTTAGTGGATATTTTCACAAAAAAGTGAAATTTTCAAAAATCCAAAATATTGGCTGAAAACGACTAAATATCAAGGACTCATTGGGCGAATCACTCTGGAACTGAAATCGGAATGTTCACTGACATTTGCCCTATCTGAAAGTCTGATAAACGCCGGAAAAATGAGTAAGTCCAAAAAAAAAATTGTTTTCAACTTTTTTCAATATTACCCCCGTGGGATATATATTCTACCCCACACACATTTGGAACTCTCCTGCGGTACCCTAACACATATTATTCCCTCATTTAGTGGATATTTTCACAAAAAAGTGAAATTTTCAAAAATCCAAAATATTGGCTGAAAACGACTAAATATCAAGGACTCATTGGGCGAATAGCTCTGGAACTGAAATCGGAATGTTCACTGACATTTCACCTATCTGAAAGTCTGATAAACGCCGGAAAAATGACTAAGTCCAAAAAAAAATTTTTTCAACTTTTTTTCAATATTACCCCCGTGGGATATATATTCTACCCACACACATTTGGAACTCTCCTGGGGTACCCTCACACATATTATTCCCTCAATTAGTGGATATTTTCACAAAAAAGTGAAATTTTCATAAATCCAAAATATTGGCTGAAAACGACTAAATATCAAGGACTCATTGGGCGAATCGCTCTGGAACTGAAATCGGAACGTTCACTGACATTTCCCCTATCTGAAAGTGTGATAAACGCCGGAAAAATGACTAAGTCCAAAAAAAAAATTGTTTTCAACTTTTTTCAATATTACCCCCGTGGGATATATATTCTACCCACACACATTTGGAACTCTCCTGCGGTACCCTAACACATATTATTCCCTCATTTAGTGGATATTTTCACAAAAAAGTGAAATTTTCAAAAATCCAGAAAATTGGCTGAAAATGACTAAATATCAATGAATCATTGGGCAAATCGCTCTGGAACTGAAATCGGAACGTTCACTGACATTTCCCCTATCTGAAAGTGTGATAAACGCCGGAAAAATGACTAAGTCCAAAAAAAAATTGTTTTCAACTTTTTTCAATATTACCCCCGTGGGATATATATTCTACCCACACACATTTGGAACTCTCCTGCGGTACCCTAACACATATTATTCCCTCATTTAGTGGATATTTTCACAAAAAAGTGAAATTTTCAAAAATCCAAAATATTGGCTGAAAACGACTAAATATCAAGGACTCATTGGGCGATTAGCTCTGGAACTGAAATCGGAATGTTCACTGACATTTCCCCTATCTTAAAGTCTGATAAACGCCGGAAAAATGACTAAGTCCAAAAAAAATTTTTTTCAACTTTTTTTCAATATTACCCCCGTGGGATATATATTCTACCCACACACATTTGGAACTCTCCTGGGGTACCCTCACACATATTATTCCCTCATTTAGTGGATATTTTCACAAAAAAGTGAAATTTTCAAAAATCCAAAATATTGTTGAAAACGACTAAATATCAAGGACTCATTGGGCGAATCGCTCTGGAACTGAAATCGGAACGTTCACTGACATTTCCCCTATCTGAAAGCGTGATAAACGCCGGAAAAATGACTAAGTACAAAAAAAAATTGTTTTCAACTTTTTTCAATTTTACCCCCGTGGGATATATATTCCACCCACACACATTTGGAACTCTCCTGCGGTACCCTAACACATATTATTCCCTCATTTAGTGGATATTTTCACAAAAAAGTGAAATTTTCAAAAATCCAGAAAATTGGCTGAAAATGACTAAATATCAAGGACTCATTGTGCGAATCGCTCTGGAACTGAAATCGGAATGCTCACTGACATTTCCCCTATTTGAAAGTCTGATAAACGCCAGAAAAATGACTAAGTCCCAAAAAATTTTTTTTCAACTTTTTTTCAATATTACCCCCGTGGGATATATATTCTACCCACACACATTTGGAACTCTCCTGGGGTACCCTCACACATATTATTCCCTCATTTAGTGGATATTTTCACAAAAAAGAGAAATTTTCAAATATCCAAAATATTGGCTGAAAATGACTAATTATCAAGGACTCATTGGGCGAATCGCTCTGGAACTGAAATCGGAACGCTCACTGACATTTTCCCTATCTGAAAGTCTGATAAACGCCGGAAAAATGACTAAGTCCAAAAAAAAAATTTTTCAACTTTTTTCAATTTTACCCCCGTGGGATATATATTCTACCCACACACATTTGGAACTCTCCTGGGGTACCCTCACACATATTATTCCCTCATTTAGTGGATATTTTCACAAAAAAGAGAAATTTTCAAATATACAAAATATTGGCTGAAAACGACTAATTATCCCTTAAGGACTCATTGGGCGAATCGCTCTGGAACTGAAATCGGAACGCTCACTGACATTTTCCCTATCTGAAAGTCTGATAAACGCCGGAAAAATGACTAAGTCCAAAAAAAAATTGTTTTCAACTTTTTTCAATTTGACCCCCGTGGGATATATATTCTACCCACACACATTTGGAACTCTCCTGGGGTACCCTCACACATATTATTCCCTCATTTAGTGGATATTTTCACAAAAAAGTGAAATTTTCAAAAATCCAAAATATTGGCTGAAAACGACTAAATATCAAGGACTCATTGGGCGAATCGCTCTGGAACTGAAATCGGAACGTTCACTGACATTTCCCCTATCTGAAAGCGTGATAAACGCCGGAAAAATGACTAAGTCCAAAAAAAAATTGTTTTCAACTTTTTTCAATTTTACCCCCGTGGGATATATATTCTACCCACACACATTTGGAACTCTACTGCGGTACCCTAACACATATTATTCCCTCATTTAGTGGATATTTTCACAAAAAAGTGAAATTTTCAAAAATCCAGAAAATTGGCTGAAAATGACTAAATATCAAGGACTCATTGCGTGAATCGCTCTGGAACTGAAATCGGAACGCTCACTGACATTTTCCCTATCTGAAAGTCTGATAAACGCCGGAAAAATGACTAAGTCCAAAAAAAAAATTGTTTTCAACTTTTTTCAATTTTACCATCGTGGGATGTATATTCTACCCACACACATTTGGAACTCTCCTGGGGTACCCTAACACATATTATTCCCTCATTTAGTGGATATTTTCACAAAAAAGTGAAATTTTCAAAAATCCAAAATATTGGCTGAAAACGACTAAATATCAAGGACTCATTGGGCAAATCGCTCTGGAACTGAAATCGGAATGTTCACTGACATTTGCCCTATCTGAAAGTCTGATAAACGCCGGAAAAATGACTAAGTCCAAAAAAAAAATTGTTTTCAACTTTTTTCAATATTACCCCCGTGGGATATATATTCTACCCACACACATTTGGAACTCTCCTGGGGTACCCTCACACATATTATTCCCTCATTTAGTGGATATTTTCACAAAAAAGTGAAATTTTCAAATATCCAAAATATTGGCTGAAAACGACTAAATATCAAGGACTCATTGCGCGAATCGCTCTGGAACTGAAATCGGAACGCTCACTGACATTTTCCCTATCTGAAAGTCTGATAAACGCCGGAAAAATGACTAAGTCTAAAAAAAAATTGTTTTCAACTTTTTTCAATATTACCCCCGTGGGATATATATTCTACCCACACACATTTGGAACTCTCCTGCGGTACCCTAACACATATTATTCCCTCATTTAGTGGATATTTTCACAAAAAAGTGAAATTTTCAAAAATCCAGAAAATTGGCTGAAAATGACTAAATATCAAGGACTCATTGCGCGAATCGCTCTGGAACTGAAATCGGAACGCTCACTGACATTTTCCCTATCTGAAAGTCTGATAAACGCCGGAAAAATGACTAAGTTGAAAAAAAAATTTTTTCAACTTTTTTCAATTTTACCCCCGTGGGATATGTATTCTACCCACACACATTTGGAACTCTCCTGGGGTACCCTCACACATATTATTCCCTCATTTAGTGGATATTTTCACAAAAAAGTGAAATTTTCAAATATCCAAAATATTGGCTGAAAACGACTAAATATCAAGGACTCATTGGGCGAATCGCTCTGGAACTGAAATCGGAACGTTCACTGACATTTCCCCTATCTGAAAGTGTGATAAACGCCGGAAAAATGACTAAGTCCAAAAAAAAATTGTTTTTAACTTTTTTCAATATTACCCCCGTGGGATATATATTCTACCCACACACATTTGGAACTCTCCTGCGGTACCCTAACACATATTATTCCCTCATTTAGTGGATATTTTCACAAAAAAGTGAAATTTTCAAATATCCAAAATATTGGCTGAAAACGACTAAATATCAAGGACTCATTGGGCGAATCGCTCTGGAACTGAAATCGGAACGTTCACTGACATTTCCCCTATCTGAAAGTGTGATAAACGCCAGAAAAATGACTAAGTCCAAAAAAAATTTTTTTCAACTTTTTTTCAATATTACCCCCGTGGGATATATATTCTACCCACACACATTTGGAACTCTCCTGGGGTACCCTCACACATATTATTCCCTCATTTAGTGGATATTTTCACAAAAAAGTGAAATTTTCAAAAATCCAAAGTATTGGTTGAAAACGACTAAATATCAAGGACTCATTGGGCGAATCGCTCTGGAACTGAAATCGGAATGCTCACTGACATTTCCCCTATTTGAAAGTCTGATAAACGCCGGAAAAATGACTAAGTCCAAAAAAAATTGTTTTCAACTTTTTTTCAATATTACCCCTGTGGGATATATATTCTACCCACACACATTTGGGACTCTCCTGGGGTACCCTCACACATATTATTCCCTCATTTAGTGTATATTTTCACAAAAAAGTGAAATTTTCAAAAATCCAAAATATTGGCTGAAAACGACTAAATATCAAGGACTCATTGGGCGAATCGCTCTGGAACTGAAATCGGAATGTTCACTGACATTTGCCCTATCTGAAAGTCTGATAAACGCCGGAAAAATGACTAAGTCCAAAAAAAAAATTTTTCAACTTTTTTCAATTTTACCCCCTTGGGATATATATTCTACCCACACACATTTGGAACTCTCCTGGGGTACCCTCACACATATTATTCCCTCATTTATTGGATATTTTCACAAGAAAGTGAAATTTTCAAATATCCAAAATATTGGCTGAAAACGACTAAATATCAAGGACTCATTGGGCGAATCGCTCTGGAACTGAAATCGGAACGTTCACTGACATTTCCCCTATCTGAAAGTGTATTAAACGCAGGAAAAATGACTAAGTCCAAAAAAAAAATTGTTTTCAACTTTTTTCAATATTACCCCTGTGGGATATATATTCTACCCACACACATTTGGAACTCTCCTGCGGTACCCTAACACATATTATTCCCTCATTTAGTGGATATTTTCACAAAAAAGTGAAATTTTCAAAAATCCAGAAAATTGGCTGAAAATGACTAAATATCAAGGACTCATTGCGCGAATCGCTCTGGAACTGAAATCGGAACGCTCACTGACATTTTCCCTATCTGAAAGTCTGATAAACGCCGGAAAAATGACTAAGTCCAAAAAAAAAATGTTTTCAACTTTTATCAATTTTACCCCCGTGGGATATAGATTCTACCCACACACATTTGGAACTCTCCTGGGGTACCCTCACACATATTATTCCCTCATTTAGTGGATATTTTCACAAAAAAGTGAAATTTTCAAAAATCCAAAATATTGGCTGAAAACGACTAAATATCAAGGACTCATTGGGCGAATCACTCTGGAACTGAAATCGGAATGTTCACTGACATTTGCCCTATCTGAAAGTCTGATAAACGCCGGAAAAATGACTAAGTCCAAAAAAAAAATTTTTCAACTTTTTTCAATTATACCCCCGTGGGATATATATTCTACCCACACACATTTGGAACTCTCCTGGGGTACCCTCACACATATTATTCCCTCAGTTAGTGGATATTTTCACAAAAAAGTGAAATTTTCAAAAATCCAAAATATTGGCTGAAAACGACTAAATATCAAGGACTCATTGGGCGAATCACTCTGGAACTGAAATCGGAATGTTCACTGACATTTGCCCTATCTGAAAGTCTGATAAACGCCGGAAAAATGAGTAAGTCCAAAAAAAAAATTGTTTTCAACTTTTTTCAATATTACCCCCGTGGGATATATATTCTACCCCACACACATTTGGAACTCTCCTGCGGTACCCTAACACATATTATTCCCTCATTTAGTGGATATTTTCACAAAAAAGTGAAATTTTCAAAAATCCAAAATATTGGCTGAAAACGACTAAATATCAAGGACTCATTGGGCGAATAGCTCTGGAACTGAAATCGGAATGTTCACTGACATTTCCCCTATCTGAAAGTCTGATAAACGCCGGAAAAATGACTAAGTCCAAAAAAAATTTTTTTCAACTTTTTTTCAATATTACCCCCGTGGGATATATATTCTACCCACACACATTTGGAACTCTCCTGGGGTACCCTCACACATATTATTCCCTCAATTAGTGGATATTTTCACAAAAAAGTGAAATTTTCATAAATCCAAAATATTGGCTGAAAACGACTAAATATCAAGGACTCATTGGGCGAATCGCTCTGGAACTGAAATCGGAACGTTCACTGACATTTCCCCTATCTGAAAGTGTGATAAACGCCGGAAAAATGACTAAGTCCAAAAAAAAAAATTGTTTTCAACTTTTTTCAATATTACCCCCGTGGGATATATATTCTACCCACACACATTTGGAACTCTCCTGCGGTACCCTAACACATATTATTCCCTCATTTAGTGGATATTTTCACAAAAAAGTGAAATTTTCAAAAATCCAGAAAATTGGCTGAAAATGACTAAATATCAAGGAATCATTGGGCAAATCGCTCTGGAACTGAAATCGGAACGTTCACTGACATTTCCCCTATCTGAAAGTGTGATAAACGCCGGAAAAATGACTAAGTCCAAAAAAAAATTGTTTTCAACTTTTTTCAATATTACCCCCGTGGGATATATATTCTACCCACACACATTTGGAACTCTCCTGCGGTACCCTAACACATATTATTCCCTCATTTAGTGGATATTTTCACAAAAAAGTGAAATTTTCAAAAATCCAAAATATTGGCTGAAAACGACTAAATATCAAGGACTCATTGGGCGAATAGCTCTGGAACTGAAATCGGAATGTTCACTGACATTTCCCCTATCTGAAAGTCTGATAAACGCCGGAAAAATGACTAAATCCAAAAAAATTTTTTTTCAACTTTTTTTCAATATTACCCCCGTGGGATAAATATTCTACCCACACACATTTGGAACTCTCCTGGGGTACCCTCACACATATTATTCCCTCATTTAGTGGATATTTTCACAAAAAAGTGAAATTTTCAAAAATCCAAAATATTGTTGAAAACGACTAAATATCAAGGACTCATTGGGCGAATCGCTCTGGAACTGAAATCGGAACGTTCACTGACATTTCCCCTATCTGAAAGCGTGATAAACGCCGGAAAAATGACTAAGTACAAAAAAAAATTGTTTTCAACTTTTTTCAATTTTACCCCCGTGGGATATATATTCTACCCACACACATTTGGAACTCTCCTGCGGTACCCTAACACATATTATTCCCTCATTTAGTGGATATTTTCACAAAAAAGTGAAATTTTCAAAAATCCAGAAAATTGGCTGAAAATGACTAAATATCAAGGACTCATTGGGCGAATCGCTCTGGAACTGAAATCGGAACGCTCACTGACATTTGCCCTATCTGAAAGTCTGATAAACGCCGGAAAAATGACTAAGTCCAAAAAAAAAATTTTTCAACTTTTTTCAATTATACCCCCGTGATATATATATTCTACCCGCACACATTTGGAACTCTCCTGGGGTACCCTCACACATATTATTCCCTCAATTAGTGGATATTTTCACAAAAAAGTGAAATTTTCATAAATCCAAAATATTGGCTGAAAACGACTAAATATCAAGGACTCATTGGGCGAATCGCTCTGGAACTGAAATCGGAATGTTCACTGACATTTCCCCTATCTGAAAGTCTGATAAACGCCGGAAAAATGACTAAGTCCAAAAAAAAATTGTTTTCAACTTTTTTCAATTTTACCCCCGTGGGATATATATTCTACCCACACACATTTGGAACTCTCCTGGGGTACCCTCACACATATTATTCCCTCATTTAGTGGATATTTTCACAAAAAAGTAAAATTTTCAAAAATCCAAAATATTGGTTGAAAACGACTAAATATCAAGGACTCTTTGGGCGAATCGCTCTGGAACTGAAATCGGAACGCTCACTGACATTTTCCCTATCTGAAAGTCTGATAAACGCCGGAAAAATGACTAAGTCCAAAAAAAAAATTTTTCAACTTTTTTCAATTTTACCCCCGTGGGATATATATTCTACCCACACACATTTGGAACTCTCCTGGGGTACCCTCACACATATTATTCCCTCATTTAGTGGATATTTTCACAAAAAAGAGAAATTTTCAAATATCCAAAATATTGGCTGAAAACGACTAATTATCCCTTAAGGACTCATTGGGCGAATCGCTCTGGAACTGAAATCGGAAAGTTCACTGACATTTTCTCTATCTGAAAGTCTGATAAACGCCGGAAAAATGACTAAGTCCAAAAAAAAATTGTTTTCAACTTTTTTCAATTTGACCCCCGTGGGATATATATTCTACCCACACACATTTGGAACTCTCCTGGGGTACCCTCACACATATTATTCCCTCATTTAGTGGATATTTTCACAAAAAAGTGAAATTTTCAAAAATCCAGAAAATTGGCTGAAAATGACTAAATATCAAGGACTCATTGCGCGAATCGCTCTGGAACTGAAATCGGAACGCTCACTGACATTTTCCCTATCTGAAAGTTTGATAAACGCCGGAAAAATCACTAAGTCCAAAAAAAATTTTTTTCAACTTTTTTTCAATATTACCCCCGTGGGATATATATTCTACCCACACACATTTGGAACTCTCCTGGGGTACCCTCACACATATTATTCCTTCATTTAGTGGATATTTTCACAAAAAAGTGAAATTTTCAAAAATCCAAAATATTGGATGAAAACGACTAAATATCAAGGACTCATTGGGCGAATCGCTCTGGAACTGAAATCGGAACGTTCACTGACATTTCCCCTATCTGAAAGTGTATTAAACGCAGGAAAAATGACTAAGTCCAAAAAAAAAATTGTTTTCAACTTTTTTCAATATTACCCCTGTGGGATATATATTCTACCCACACACATTTGGAACTCTCCTGCGGTACACTAACACATATTATTCCCTCATTTAGTGGATATTTTCACAAAAAAGTGAAATTTTCAAAAATCCAGAAAATTGGCTGAAAATGACTAAATATCAAGGACTCATTGCGCGAATCGCTCTGGAACTGAAATCGGAATGTTCACTGACATTTCCCCTATCTGAAAGTCTGATAAACGCCGGAAAAATGACTAAGTCCAAAAAAAATTTTTTTCAACTTTTTTTCAATATTACCCCCGTGGGATATATATTCTACCCACACACATTTGGAACTCTCCTGCGGTACACTATCACATATTATTCCCTCATTTAGTGGATATTTTCACAAAAAAGTGAAATTTTCAAAAATCCAGAAAATTGGCTGAAAATGACTAAATATCAAGGACTCATTGCGCGAATCGCTCTGGAACTGAAATCGGAACGCTCACTGACATTTTCCCTATCTGAAAGTCTGATAAACGCCGGAAAAATGACTAAGTCCAAAAAAAAAATTTTTTCAACTTTTATCAATTTTACCCCCGTGGGATATAGATTCTACCCACACACATTTGGAACTCTCCTGGGGTACCCTCACACATATTATTCCCTCATTTAGTGGATATTTTCACAAAAAAGTGAAATTTTCAAAAATCCAAAATATTGGCTGAAAACGACTAAATATCAAGGACTCATTGGGCGAATCGCTCTGGAACTGAAATCGGAACGTTCACTGACATTTCCCCTATCTGAAAGTGTGATAAACGCCGGAAAAATGACTAAGTACAAAAAAAAAATTGTTTTCAACTTTTTTCAATTTTACCCCCGTGGGATATATATTCTACCCACACACATTTGGAACTCTCCTGCAGTACCCTTACACATATTATTCCCTCATTTAGTGGATATTTTCACAAAAAAGTGAAATTTTCAAAAATCCAGAAAATTGGCTGAAAATGACTAAATATCAAGGACTCATTGGGCGAATCGCTCTGGAACTGAAATCGGAACGCTCACTGACATTTGCCCTATCTGAAAGTCTGATAAACGCCGGAAAAATGACTAAGTCCAAAAAAAAAATTTTTCAACTTTTTTCAATTATACCCCCGTGGGATATATATTCTACCCACACACATTTGGAACTCTCTCTCGGGGTACCCTCACACATATTATTCCTTCATTTAGTGGATATTTTCACAAAAAAGAGAAATTTTCAAATATCCAAAATATTGGCTGAAAACGACTAATTATCCCTTAAGGACTCATTGGGCGAATCGCTCTGGAACTGAAATCGGAAAGTTCACTGACATTTTCTCTATCTGAAAGTCTGATAAACGCCGGAAAAATGACTAAGTCCAAAAAAAAAATTTTTCAACTTTTTTCAATTATACCCCCGTGGGATATATATTCTACCCACACACATTTGGAACTCTCCTGGGGTACCCTCACACATATTATTCCCTCAGTTAGTGGATATTTTCACAAAAAAGTGAAATTTTCAAAAATCCAATATATTGGCTGAAAACGACTAAATATCAAGGACTCATTGGGCGAATCACTCTGGAACTGAAATCGGAATGTTCACTGACATTTGCCCTATCTGAAAGTCTGATAAACGCCGGAAAAATGACTAAGTCCAAAAAAAAAATTTTTCAACTTTTTTCAATTATACCCCCGTGGGATATATATTCTACCGACACACATTTGGAACTCTCCTGGGGTACCCTCACACATATTATTCCCTCAGTTAGTGGATATTTTCACAAAAAAGTGAAATTTTCAAAAATCCAAAATATTGGCTGAAAACGACTAAATATCAAGGACTCATTGGGCGAATCACTCTGGAACTGAAATCGGAATGCTCACTGACATTTGCCCTATCTGAAAGTCTGATAAACGCCGGAAAAATGAGTAAGTCCAAAAAAAAAATTGTTTTCAACTTTTTTCAATATTACCCCCGTGGGATATATATTCTACCCCACACACATTTGGAACTCTCCTGCGGTACCCTAACACATATTATTCCCTCATTTAGTGGATATTTTCACAAAAAAGTGAAATTTTCAAAAATCCAAAATATTGGCTGAAAACGACTAAATATCAAGGACTCATTGGGCGAATAGCTCTGGAACTGAAATCGGAATGTTCACTGACATTTCCCCTATCTGAAAGTTTGATAAACGCCGGAAAAATGACTAAGTCCAAAAAAAATTTTTTTCAACTTTTTTTCAATATTACCCCCGTGGGATATATATTCTACCCACACACATTTGGAACTCTCCTGGGGTACCCTCACACATATTATTCCCTCAATTAGTGGATATTTTCACAAAAAAGTGAAATTTTCATAAATCCAAAATATTGGCTGAAAACGACTAAATATCAAGGACTCATTGGGCGAATCGCTCTGGAACTGAAATCGGAACGTTCACTGACATTTCCCCTATCTGAAAGTGTGATAAACGCCGGAAAAATGACTAAGTCCAAAAAAAAAATTATTTTCAACTTTTTTCAATATTACCCCCGTGGGATATATATTCTACCCACACACATTTGGAACTCTCCTGCGGTACCCTAACACATATTATTCCCTCATTTAGTGGATATTTTCACAAAAAAGTGAAATTTTCAAAAATCCAGAAAATTGGCTGAAAATGACTAAATATCAAGGAATCATTGGGCAAATCGCTCTGGAACTGAAATCGGAATGTTCACTGACATTTCCCCTATCTGAAAGTGTGATAAACGCCGGAAAAATGACTAAGTCCAAAAAAAAATTGTTTTCAACTTTTTTCAATATTACCCCCGTGGGATATATATTCTACCCACACACATTTGGAACTCTCCTGCGGTACCCTAACACATATTATTCCCTCATTTAGTGGATATTTTCACAAAAAAGTGAAATTTTCAAAAATCCAAAATATTGGCTGAAAACGACTAAATATCAAGGACTCATTGGGCGAATCGCTCTGGAACTGAAATCGGAAAGTTCACTGACATTTTCTCTATCTGAAAGTCTGATAAACGCCGGAAAAATGACTAAGTCCAAAAAAAAATTGTTTTCAACTTTTTTCAATTTGACCCCCGTGGGATATATATTCTACCCACACACATTTGGAACTCTCCTGGGGTACCCTCACACATATTATTCCCTCATTTAGTGGATATTTTCACAAAAAAGTGAAATTTTCAAAAATCCAGAAAATTGGCTGAAAATGACTAAATATCAAGGACTCATTGCGTGAATCGCTCTGGAACTGAAATCAGAACGCTCACTGACATTTTCCCTATCTGAAAGTCTGATAAACGCCGGAAAAATGACTAAGTCCAAAAAAAAATTTTTTCAACTTTTTTCAATTTTACCCCCGTGGGATATATATTCTACCCACACACATTTGGAACTCTTCTGGGGTACCCTCACACATATTTTTCCCTCATTTAGTGGATATTTTCACAAAAAAGTGAAATTTTCAAAAATCCAAAATATTGGCTGAAAACGACTAAATATCAAGGACTCATTGTGCGAATCGCTCTGGAACTGAAATCGGAATGCTCACTGACATTTTCCCTATCTGAAAGTCTGATAAACGCCGGAAAAATGACTAGGTCCATAAAAAAAATTGTTTTCAACTTTTTTCAATTTTACCATCGTGGGATATATATTCTACCCACACACATTTGGAACTCTCCTGGGGTACCCTAACACATATTATTCCCTCATTTAGTGGATATTTTCACAAAAAAGTGAAATTTTCAAAAATCCAAAATATTGGCTGAAAACGACTAAATATCAAGGACTCATTGGGCAAATCGCTCTGGAACTGAAATCGGAATGTTCACTGACATTTGCCCTATCTGAAAGTCTGATAAACGCCGGAAAAATGACTAAGTCCAAAAAAAAAATTGTTTTGAACTTTTTTCAATATTACCCCCGTGGGATATATATTCTACCCACACACATTTTAACTCTCCTGGTGTACCCTCACACATATTTTTCCCTCATTTAGTGGATATTTTCACAAAAAAGTGAAATTTTCAAAAATCCAAAATATTGGCTGAAAACGACTAAATATCAAGGACTCATTGTGCGAATCGCTCTGGAGCTGAAATCGGAATGCTCACTGACATTTTCCCTATCTGAAAGTCTGATAAACGCCGGAAAAATGACTAAGTCCAAAAAAAAAATTTTTTCAACTTTTTTCAATTTTACCATCGTGGGATATATATTCTACCCACACACATTTGGAACTCTCCTGGGGTACCCTCACACATATTATTCCCTCATTTAGTGGATATTTTCACAAAAAAGTGAAATTTTCAAAAATCCAAAGTATTGGTTGAAAACGACTAAATATCAAGGACTCATTGGGCGAATCGCTCTGGAACTGAAATCGGAATGCTCACTGACATTTCCCCTATTTGAAAGTCTGATAAACGCCGGAAAAATGACTAAGTCCAAAAAAAATTGTTTTCAACTTTTTTTCAATATTACCCCCGTGGGATATATATTCTACCCACACACATTTGGGACTCTCCTGGGGTACCCTCACACATATTATTCCCTCATTTAGTGTATATTTTCACAAAAAAGTGAAATTTTCAAAAATCCAAAATATTGGCTGAAAACGACTAAATATCAAGGACTCATTGGGCGAATCGCTCTGGAACTGAAATCGGAATGTTCACTGACATTTGCCCTATCTGAAAGTCTGATAAACGCCGGAAAAATGACTAAGTCCAAAAAAAAAATTTTTCAACTTTTTTCAATTTTACCCCCTTGGGATATATATTCTACCCACACACATTTGGAACTCTCCTGGGGTACCCTCACACATATTATTCCCTCATTTATTGGATATTTTCACAAAAAAGTGAAATTTTCAAATATCCAAAATATTGGCTGAAAACGACTAAATATCAAGGACTCATTGGGCGAATCGCTCTGGAACTGAAATCGGAACGTTCACTGACATTTCCCCTATCTGAAAGTGTATTAAACGCAGGAAAAATGACTAAGTCCAAAAAAAAAATTGTTTTCAACTTTTTTCAATATTACCCCTGTGGGATATATATTCTACCCACACACATTTGGAACTCTCCTGCGGTACCCTAACACATATTATTCCCTCATTTAGTGGATATTTTCACAAAAAAGTGAAATTTTCAAAAATCCAGAAAATTGGCTGAAAATGACTAAATATCAAGGACTCATTGCGCGAATCGCTCTGGAACTGAAATCGGAACGCTCACTGACATTTTCCCTATCTGAAAGTCTGATAAACGCCGGAAAAATCACTAAGTCCAAAAAAAATTTTTTTCAACTTTTTTTCAATATTACCCCCGTGGGATATATATTCTACCCACACACATTTGGAACTCTCCTGGGGTACCCTCACACATATTATTCCTTCATTTAGTGGATATTTTCACAAAAAAGTGAAATTTTCAAAAATCCAAAATATTGGCTGAAAACGACTAAATATCAAGGACTCATTGGGTGAATCGCTCTGGAACTGAAATCGGAATGCTCACTGACATTTGCCCTATCTGAAAGTCTGATAAACGCCGGAAAAATGACTAAGTCCAAAAAAAAAATTTTTTCAACTTTTATCAATTTTACCCCCGTGGGATATAGATTCTACCCACACACATTTGGAACTCTCCTGGGGTACCCTCACACATTTTATTCCCTCATTTAGTGGATATTTTCACAAAAAAGTGAAATTTTCAAAAATCCAAAATATTGGCTGAAAACGACTAAATATCAAGGACTCATTGGGCGAATCGCTCTGGAACTGAAATCGGAATGTTCACTGACATTTGCCCTATCTGAAAGTCTGATAAACGCCGGAAAAATGACTAAGTCCAAAAAAAAAATTTTTCAACTTTTTTCAATTTTACCCCCGTGGGATATATATTCTACCCACACACATTTGGAACTCTCCTGGGGTACCCTCACACATATTATTCCCTCATTTAGTGGATATTTTCACAAAAAAGTGAAATTTTCAAAAATCCAAAATATTGGCTGAAAACGACTAAATATCAAGGACTCATTGTGTGAATCGCTCTGGAACTGAAATCGGAATGCTCACTGACATTTTCCCTATCTGAAAGTCTGATAAACGCCGGAAAAATGACTAAGTCCAAAAAAAAAATTTTTTCAACTTTTTTCAATTTTACCATCGTGGGATATATATTCTACCCACACACATTTGGAACTCTCCTGCGGTACCCTAACACATATTATTCCCTCATTTAGTGGATATTTTCACAAAAAAGTGAAATTTTCAAAAATCCAGAAAATTGGCTGAAAATGACTAAATATCAAGGACTCATTGCGTGAATCGCTCTGGAACTGAAATCGGAACGCTCACTGACATTTTCCCTATCTGAAAGTCTGATAAACGCCGGAAAAATGACTAAGTCCAAAAAAAAATTTTTTCAACTTTTTTCAATTTTACCCCCGTGGGATATATATTCTACCCACACACATTTGGAACTCTCCTGGGGTACCCTCACACATATTTTTCCCTCATTTAGTGGATATTTTCACAAAAAAGTGAAATTTTCAAAAATCCAAAATATTGGCTGAAAACGACTAAATATCAAGGACTCATTGTGCGAATCGCTCTGGAACTGAAATCGGAATGCTCACTGACATTTTCCCTATCTGAAAGTCTGATAAACGCCGGAAAAATGACTAAGTCCAAAAAAAAAATTGTTTTCAACTTTTTTCAATTTTACCATCGTGGGATATATATTCTACCCACACACATTTGGAACTCTCCTGGGGTACCCTAACACATATTATTCCCTCATTTAGTGGATATTTTCACAAAAAAGTGAAATTTTCAAAAATCCAAAATATTGGCTGAAAACGACTAAATATCAAGGACTCATTGGGCAAATCGCTCTGGAACTGAAATCGGAATGTTCACTGACATTTGCCCTATCTGAAAGTCTGATAAACGCCGGAAAAATGACTAAGTCCAAAAAAAAAATTGTTTTCAACTTTTTTCAATATTACCCCCGTGGGATATATATTCTACCCACACACATTTGGAACTCTCCTGGGGTACCCTCACACATATTTTTCCCTCATTTAGTGGATATTTTCACAAAAAAGTGAAATTTTCAAAAATCCAAAATATTGGCTGAAAACGACTAAATATCAAGGACTCATTGTGCGAATCGCTCTGGAGCTGAAATCGGAATGCTCACTGACATTTTCCCTATCTGAAAGTCTGATAAACGCCGGAAAAATGACTAAGTCCAAAAAAAAAATTTTTTCAACTTTTTTCAATTTTACCATCGTGGGATATATATTCTACCCACACACATTTGGAACTCTCCTGGGGTACCCTCACACATATTATTCCCTCATTTAGTGGATATTTTCACAAAAAAGTGAAATTTTCAAATATCCAAAATATTGGCTGAAAACGACTAAATATCAAGGACTCATTGGGCGAATCGCTCTGGAACTGAAATCGGAACGTTCACTGACATTTCCCCTATCTGAAAGTGTGATAAACGCCGGAAAAATGACTAAGTCCAAAAAAAAATTGTTTTTAACTTTTTTCAATATTACCCCCGTGGGATATATATTCTACCCACACACATTTGGAACTCTCCTGGGGTACCCTCACACATATTATTCCCTCATTTAGTGGATATTTTCACAAAAAAGTGAAATTTTCAAAAATCCAAAGTATTGGTTGAAAACGACTAAATATCAAGGACTCATTGGGCGAATCGCTCTGGAACTGAAATCGGAACGCTCACTGATATTTGCCCTATCTGAAAGTCTGATAAACGCCGGAAAAATGACTAAGTCCAAAAAAAAAATTTTTCAACTTTTTTCAATTATACCCCCGTGGGATATATATTCTACCCACACACATTTGGAACTCTCCTGGGGTACCCTCACACATATTATTCCCTCAGTTAGTGGATATTTTCACAAAAAAGTGAAATTTTCAAAAATCCAAAATATTGGCTGAAAACGACTAAATATCAAGGACTCATTGGGCGAATCACTCTGGAACTGAAATCGGAATGTTCACTGACATTTGCCCTATCTGAAAGTCTGATAAACGCCGGAAAAATGAGTAAGTCCAAAAAAAAAATTGTTTTCAACTTTTTTCAATATTACCCCCGTGGGATATATATTCTACCCCACACACATTTGGAACTCTCCTGCGGTACCCTAACACATATTATTCCCTCATTTAGTGGATATTTTCACAAAAAAGTGAAATTTTCAAAAATCCAAAATATTGGCTGAAAACGACTAAATATCAAGGACTCATTGGGCGAATAGCTCTGGAACTGAAATCGGAATGTTCACTGACATTTCCCCTATCTGAAAGTCTGATAAACGCTGGAAAAATGACTAAGTCCCAAAAAAATTTTTTTCAACTTTTTTTCAATATTACCCCCGTGGGATATATATTCTACCCACACACATTTGGAACTCTCCTGGGGTACCCTCACACATATTATTCCCTCAATTAGTGGATATTTTCACAAAAAAGTGAAATTTTCATAAATCCAAAATATTGGCTGAAAACGACTAAATATCAAGGACTCATTGGGCGAATCGCTCTGGAACTGAAATCGGAAAGTTCACTGACATTTCCCCTATCTGAAAGTGTGATAAACGCCGGAAAAATGACTAAGTCCAAAAAAAAAATTGTTTTCAACTTTTTTCAATATTACCCCCGTGGGATATATATTCTACCCACACACATTTGGAACTCTCCTGCGGTACCCTAACACATATTATTCCCTCATTTAGTGGATATTTTCACAAAAAAGTGAAATTTTCAAAAATCCAGAAAATTGGCTGAAAATGACTAAATATCAAGGAATCATTGGGCAAATCGCTCTGGAACTGAAATCGGAATGTTCACTGACATTTGCCCTATCTGAAAGTCTGATAAACGCCGGAAAAATGACTAAGTCCAAAAAAAAAATTGTTTTCAACTTTTTTCAATATTACCCCCGTGGGATATATATTCTACCCACACACATTTGGAACTCTCCTGGGGTACCCTCACACATATTTTTCCCTCATTTAGTGGATATTTTCACAAAAAAGTGAAATTTTCAAAAATCCAAAATATTGGCTGAAAACGACTAAATATCAAGGACTCATTGTGCGAATCGCTCTGGAGCTGAAATCGGAATGCTCACTGACATTTTCCCTATCTGAAAGTCTGATAAACGCCGGAAAAATGACTAAGTCCAAAAAAAAAATTTTTTCAACTTTTTTCAATTTTACCATCGTGGGATATATATTCTACCCACACACATTTGGAACTCTCCTGGGGTACCCTCACACATATTATTCCCTCATTTAGTGGATATTTTCACAAAAAAGTGAAATTTTCAAATATCCAAAATATTGGCTGAAAACGACTAAATATCAAGGACTCATTGGGCGAATCGCTCTGGAACTGAAATCGGAACGTTCACTGACATTTCCCCTATCTGAAAGTGTGATAAACGCCGGAAAAATGACTAAGTCCAAAAAAAAATTGTTTTTAACTTTTTTCAATATTACCCCCGTGGGATATATATTCTACCCACACACATTTGGAACTCTCCTGGGGTACCCTCACACATATTATTCCCTCATTTAGTGGATATTTTCACAAAAAAGTGAAATTTTCAAAAATCCAAAGTATTGGTTGAAAACGACTAAATATCAAGGACTCATTGGGCGAATCGCTCTGGAACTGAAATCGGAACGCTCACTGATATTTGCCCTATCTGAAAGTCTGATAAACGCCGGAAAAATGACTAAGTCCAAAAAAAAAATTTTTCAACTTTTTTCAATTATACCCCCGTGGGATATATATTCTACCCACACACATTTGGAACTCTCCTGGGGTACCCTCACACATATTATTCCCTCAGTTAGTGGATATTTTCACAAAAAAGTGAAATTTTCAAAAATCCAAAATATTGGCTGAAAACGACTAAATATCAAGGACTCATTGGGCGAATCACTCTGGAACTGAAATCGGAATGTTCACTGACATTTGCCCTATCTGAAAGTCTGATAAACGCCGGAAAAATGAGTAAGTCCAAAAAAAAAATTGTTTTCAACTTTTTTCAATATTACCCCCGTGGGATATATATTCTACCCCACACACATTTGGAACTCTCCTGCGGTACCCTAACACATATTATTCCCTCATTTAGTGGATATTTTCACAAAAAAGTGAAATTTTCAAAAATCCAAAATATTGGCTGAAAACGACTAAATATCAAGGACTCATTGGGCGAATAGCTCTGGAACTGAAATCGGAATGTTCACTGACATTTCCCCTATCTGAAAGTCTGATAAACGCTGGAAAAATGACTAAGTCCCAAAAAAATTTTTTTCAACTTTTTTTCAATATTACCCCCGTGGGATATATATTCTACCCACACACATTTGGAACTCTCCTGGGGTACCCTCACACATATTATTCCCTCAATTAGTGGATATTTTCACAAAAAAGTGAAATTTTCATAAATCCAAAATATTGGCTGAAAACGACTAAATATCAAGGACTCATTGGGCGAATCGCTCTGGAACTGAAATCGGAAAGTTCACTGACATTTCCCCTATCTGAAAGTGTGATAAACGCCGGAAAAATGACTAAGTCCAAAAAAAAAATTGTTTTCAACTTTTTTCAATATTACCCCCGTGGGATATATATTCTACCCACACACATTTGGAACTCTCCTGCGGTACCCTAACACATATTATTCCCTCATTTAGTGGATATTTTCACAAAAAAGTGAAATTTTCAAAAATCCAGAAAATTGGCTGAAAATGACTAAATATCAAGGAATCATTGGGCAAATCGCTCTGGAACTGAAATCGGAACATTCACTGACATTTCCCCTATCTGAAAGTGTGATAAACGCCGGAAAAATGACTAAGTCCAAAAAAAAATTGTTTTCAACTTTTTTCAATATTACCCCCGTGGGATATATATTCTACCCACACACATTTGGAACTCTCCTGCGGTACCCTAACACATATTATTCCCTCATTTAGTGGATATTTTCACAAAAAAGTGAAATTTTCAAAAATCCAAAATATTGGCTGAAAACGACTAAATATCAAGGACTCATTGGGCGAATAGCTCTGGAACTGAAATCGGAATGTTCACTGACATTTCCCCTATCTGAAAGCGTGATAAACGCCGGAAAAATGACTAAGTACAAAAAAAAATTGTTTTCAACTTTTTTCAATTTTACCCCCGTGGGATATATATTCTACCCACACACATTTGGAACTCTCCTGCGGTACCCTAACACATATTATTCCCTCATTTAGTGGATATTTTCACAAAAAAGTGAAATTTTCAAAAATCCAGAAAATTGGCTGAAAATGACTAAATATCAAGGACTCATTGGGCGAATCGCTCTGGAACTGAAATCGGAACGCTCACTGACATTTGCCCTATCTGAAAGTCTGATAAACGCCGGAAAAATGACTAAGTCCAAAAAAAAAATTTTTCAACTTTTTTCAATTATACCCCCGTGATATATATATTCTACCCACACACATTTGGAACTCTCCTGGGGTACCCTCACACATATTATTCCCTCAATTAGTGGATATTTTCACAAAAAAGTGAAATTTTCATAAATCCAAAATATTGGCTGAAAACGACTAAATATCAAGGACTCATTGGGCGAATCGCTCTGGAACTGAAATCGGAATGTTCACTGACATTTCCCCTATCTGAAAGTCTGATAAACGCCGGAAAAATGACTAAGTCCAAAAAAAAAATTGTTTTCAACTTTTTTCAATATTACCCCCGTGGGATATATATTCTACCCACACACATTTGGAACTCTCCTGCGGTACCCTAACACATATTATTCCCTCATTTAGTGGATATTTTCACAAAAAAGTGAAATTTTCAAAAATCCAGAAAATTGGCTGAAAATGACTAAATATCAAGGACTCATTGTGCGAATCGCTCTGGAACTGAAATCGGAATGCTCACTGACATTTCCCCTATTTGAAAGTCTGATAAACGCCAGAAAAATGACTAAGTCCCAAAAAATTTTTTTTCAACTTTTTTTCAATATTACCCCCGTGGGATATATATTCTACCCACACACATTTGGAACTCTCCTGGGGTACCCTCACACATATTATTCCCTCATTTAGTGGATATTTTCACAAAAAAGAGAAATTTTCAAATATCCAAAATATTGGCTGAAAACGACTAATTATCAAGGACTCATTGGGCGAATCGCTCTGGAACTGAAATCGGAACGTTCACTGACATTTCCCCTATCTGAAACTCTGATAAATGCCGGAAAAATGATTAAGTCCAAAAAAAAATTGTTTTCAACTTTTTTCAATTTTACCCCCGTGGGATATATATTCTACCCACACACATTTGGAACTCTCCTGGGGTACCCTCACACATATTATTCCCTCATTTAGTGGATATTTTCACAAAAAAGTGAAATTTTCAAAAATCCAAAGTATTGGTTGAAAACGACTAAATATCAAGGACTCATTGGGCGAATCGCTCTGGAACTGAAATCGGAACGCTCACTGACATTTGCCCTATCTGAAAGTCTGATAAACGCCGGAAAAATGACTAAGTCCAAAAAAAAAAATTTTTCAACTTTTTTCAATTATACCCCCGTGGGATATATATTCTACCCACACACATTTGGAACTCTCCTGGGGTACCCTCACACATATTATTCCCTCAGTTAGTGGATATTTTCACAAAAAAGTGAAATTTTCAAAAATCCAATATATTGGCTGAAAACGACTAAATATCAAGGACTCATTGGGCGAATCACTCTGGAACTGAAATCGGAATGTTCACTGACATTTGCCCTATCTGAAAGTCTGATAAACGCCGGAAAAATGACTAAGTCCAAAAAAAAAATTTTTCAACTTTTTTCAATTATACCCCCGTGGGATATATATTCTACCCACACACATTTGGAACTCTCCTGGGGTACCCTCACACATATTATTCCCTCAGTTAGTGGATATTTTCACAAAAAAGTGAAATTTTCAAAAATCCAAAATATTGGCTGAAAACGACTAAATATCAAGGACTCATTGGGCGAATCACTCTGGAACTGAAATCGGAATGTTCACTGACATTTGCCCTATCTGAAAGTCTGATAAACGCCGGAAAAATGAGTAAGTCCAAAAAAAAAATTGTTTTCAACTTTTTTCAATATTACCCCCGTGGGATATATATTCTACCCCACACACATTTGGAACTCTCCTGCGGTACCCTAACAAATATTATTCCCTCATTTAGTGGATATTTTCACAAAAAAGTGAAATTTTCAAAAATCCAAAATATTGGCTGAAAACGACTAAATATCAAGGACTCATTGGGCGAATAGCTCTGGAACTGAAATCGGAATGTTCACTGACATTTCCCCTATCTGAAAGTCTGATAAACGCTGGAAAAATGACTAAGTCCCAAAAAAATTTTTTTCAACTTTTTTTCAATATTACCCCCGTGGGATATATATTCTACCCACACACATTTGGAACTCTCCTGGGGTACCCTCACACATATTATTCCCTCAATTAGTGGATATTTTCACAAAAAAGTGAAATTTTCATAAATCCAAAATATTGGCTGAAAACGACTAAATATCAAGGACTCATTGGGCGAATCGCTCTGGAACTGAAATCGGAAAGTTCACTGACATTTCCCCTATCTGAAAGTGTGATAAACGCCGGAAAAATGACTAAGTCCAAAAAAAAAATTGTTTTCAACTTTTTTCAATATTACCCCCGTGGGATATATATTCTACCCACACACATTTGGAACTCTCCTGCGGTACCCTAACACATATTATTCCCTCATTTAGTGGATATTTTCACAAAAAAGTGAAATTTTCAAAAATCCAGAAAATTGGCTGAAAATGACTAAATATCAAGGAATCATTGGGCAAATCGCTCTGGAACTGAAATCGGAACATTCACTGACATTTCCCCTATCTGAAAGTGTGATAAACGCCGGAAAAATGACTAAGTCCAAAAAAAAATTGTTTTCAACTTTTTTCAATATTACCCCCGTGGGATATATATTCTACCCACACACATTTGGAACTCTCCTGCGGTACCCTAACACATATTATTCCCTCATTTAGTGGATATTTTCACAAAAAAGTGAAATTTTCAAAAATCCAAAATATTGGCTGAAAACGACTAAATATCAAGGACTCATTGGGCGAATAGCTCTGGAACTGAAATCGGAATGTTCACTGACATTTCCCCTATCTGAAAGCGTGATAAACGCCGGAAAAATGACTAAGTACAAAAAAAAATTGTTTTCAACTTTTTTCAATTTTACCCCCGTGGGATATATATTCTACCCACACACATTTGGAACTCTCCTGCGGTACCCTAACACATATTATTCCCTCATTTAGTGGATATTTTCACAAAAAAGTGAAATTTTCAAAAATCCAGAAAATTGGCTGAAAATGACTAAATATCAAGGACTCATTGGGCGAATCGCTCTGGAACTGAAATCGGAACGCTCACTGACATTTGCCCTATCTGAAAGTCTGATAAACGCCGGAAAAATGACTAAGTCCAAAAAAAAAATTTTTCAACTTTTTTCAATTATACCCCCGTGATATATATATTCTACCCACACACATTTGGAACTCTCCTGGGGTACCCTCACACATATTATTCCCTCAATTAGTGGATATTTTCACAAAAAAGTGAAATTTTCAAATATCCAAAATATTGGCTGAAAACGACTAATTATCAAGGACTCATTGGGCGAATCGCTCTGGAACTGAAATCGGAACGTTCACTGACATTTCCCCTATCTGAAACTCTGATAAATGCCGGAAAAATGATTAAGTCCAAAAAAAAATTGTTTTCAACTTTTTTCAATTTTACCCCCGTGGGATATATATTCTACCCACACACATTTGGAACTCTCCTGGGGTACCCTCACACATATTATTCCCTCATTTAGTGGATATTTTCACAAAAAAGTGAAATTTTCAAAAATCCAAAGTATTGGTTGAAAACGACTAAATATCAAGGACTCATTGGGCGAATCGCTCTGGAACTGAAATCGGAACGCTCACTGACATTTGCCCTATCTGAAAGTCTGATAAACGCCGGAAAAATGACTAAGTCCAAAAAAAAAAATTTTTCAACTTTTTTCAATTATACCCCCGTGGGATATATATTCTACCCACACACATTTGGAACTCTCCTGGGGTACCCTCACACATATTATTCCCTCAGTTAGTGGATATTTTCACAAAAAAGTGAAATTTTCAAAAATCCAATATATTGGCTGAAAACGACTAAATATCAAGGACTCATTGGGCGAATCACTCTGGAACTGAAATCGGAATGTTCACTGACATTTGCCCTATCTGAAAGTCTGATAAACGCCGGAAAAATGACTAAGTCCAAAAAAAAAATTTTTCAACTTTTTTCAATTATACCCCCGTGGGATATATATTCTACCCACACACATTTGGAACTCTCCTGGGGTACCCTCACACATATTATTCCCTCAGTTAGTGGATATTTTCACAAAAAAGTGAAATTTTCAAAAATCCAAAATATTGGCTGAAAACGACTAAATATCAAGGACTCATTGGGCGAATCACTCTGGAACTGAAATCGGAATGTTCACTGACATTTGCCCTATCTGAAAGTCTGATAAACGCCGGAAAAATGAGTAAGTCCAAAAAAAAAATTGTTTTCAACTTTTTTCAATATTACCCCCGTGGGATATATATTCTACCCCACACACATTTGGAACTCTCCTGCGGTACCCTAACACATATTATTCCCTCATTTAGTGGATATTTTCACAAAAAAGTGAAATTTTCAAAAATCCAAAATATTGGCTGAAAACGACTAAATATCAAGGACTCATTGGGCGAATAGCTCTGGAACTGAAATCGGAATGTTCACTGACATTTCCCCTATCTGAAAGTCTGATAAACGCTGGAAAAATGACTAAGTCCCAAAAAAATTTTTTTCAACTTTTTTTCAATATTACCCCCGTGGGATATATATTCTACCCACACACATTTGGAACTCTCCTGGGGTACCCTCACACATATTATTCCCTCAATTAGTGGATATTTTCACAAAAAAGTGAAATTTTCATAAATCCAAAATATTGGCTGAAAACGACTAAATATCAAGGACTCATTGGGCGAATCGCTCTGGAACTGAAATCGGAAAGTTCACTGACATTTCCCCTATCTGAAAGTGTGATAAACGCCGGAAAAATGACTAAGTCCAAAAAAAAAATTGTTTTCAACTTTTTTCAATATTACCCCCGTGGGATATATATTCTACCCACACACATTTGGAACTCTCCTGCGGTACCCTAACACATATTATTCCCTCATTTAGTGGATATTTTCACAAAAAAGTGAAATTTTCAAAAATCCAGAAAATTGGCTGAAAATGACTAAATATCAAGGAATCATTGGGCAAATCGCTCTGGAACTGAAATCGGAACATTCACTGACATTTCCCCTATCTGAAAGTGTGATAAACGCCGGAAAAATGACTAAGTCCAAAAAAAAATTGTTTTCAACTTTTTTCAATATTACCCCCGTGGGATATATATTCTACCCACACACATTTGGAACTCTCCTGCGGTACCCTAACACATATTATTCCCTCATTTAGTGGATATTTTCACAAAAAAGTGAAATTTTCAAAAATCCAAAATATTGGCTGAAAACGACTAAATATCAAGGACTCATTGGGCGAATAGCTCTGGAACTGAAATCGGAATGTTCACTGACATTTCCCCTATCTGAAAGCGTGATAAACGCCGGAAAAATGACTAAGTACAAAAAAAAATTGTTTTCAACTTTTTTCAATTTTACCCCCGTGGGATATATATTCTACCCACACACATTTGGAACTCTCCTGCGGTACCCTAACACATATTATTCCCTCATTTAGTGGATATTTTCACAAAAAAGTGAAATTTTCAAAAATCCAGAAAATTGGCTGAAAATGACTAAATATCAAGGACTCATTGGGCGAATCGCTCTGGAACTGAAATCGGAACGCTCACTGACATTTGCCCTATCTGAAAGTCTGATAAACGCCGGAAAAATGACTAAGTCCAAAAAAAAAATTTTTCAACTTTTTTCAATTATACCCCCGTGATATATATATTCTACCCACACACATTTGGAACTCTCCTGGGGTACCCTCACACATATTATTCCCTCAATTAGTGGATATTTTCACAAAAAAGTGAAATTTTCATAAATCCAAAATATTGGCTGAAAACGACTAAATATCAAGGACTCATTGGGCGAATCGCTCTGGAACTGAAATCGGAATGTTCACTGACATTTCCCCTATCTGAAAGTCTGATAAACGCCGGAAAAATGACTAAGTCCAAAAAAAAATTGTTTTCAACTTTTTTCAATTTTACCCCCGTGGGATATATATTCTACCCACACACATTTTGAACTCCCCTGGGGTACCCTCACACATATTATTCCCTCATTTAGTGGATATTTTCACAAAAAAGTGAAATTTTCAAATATCCAAAATATTGGCTGAAAACGAATGAATATCAAGGACTAATTGGGCGAATCGCTCTGTAACTGAAATCGGAACGTTCACTGACATTTCCCCTATCTGAAAGTGTGATAAACGCCGGAAAAATGACTAAGTCCAAAAAAATAATTGTTTTCAACTTTTTTCAATATTACCCCCGTGGGATATATATTCTACCCACACACATTTGGAACTCTCCTGCGGTACCCTAACACATATTATTCCCTCATTTAGTGGATATTTTCACAAAAAAGTGAAATTTTCAAAAATCCAGAAAATTGGCTGAAAATGACTAAATATCAAGGACTCATTGTGCGAATCGCTCTGGAACTGAAATCGGAATGCTCACTGACATTTCCCCTATTTGAAAGTCTGATAAACGCCAGAAAAATGACTAAGTCCCAAAAAATTTTTTTCAACTTTTTTTCAATATTACCCCCGTGGGATATATATTCTACCCACACACATTTGGAACTCTCCTGGGGTACCCTCACACATATTATTCCCTCATTTAGTGGATATTTTCACAAAAAAGAGAAATTTTCAAATATCCAAAATATTGGCTGAAAACGACTAATTATCCCTTAAGGACTCATTGGGCGAATCGCTCTGGAACTGAAATCGGAAAGTTCACTGACATTTTCTCTATCTGAAACTCTGATAAACGCCGGAAAAATGACTAAGTCCAAAAAAAAATTGTTTTCAACTTTTTTCAATTTGACCCCCGTGGGATATATATTCTACCCACACACATTTGGAACTCTCCTGGGGTACCCTCACACATATTATTCCCTCATTTAGTGGATATTTTCACAAAAAAGTGAAATTTTCAAAAATCCAAAATATTGGCTGAAAACGACTAAATATCAAGGACTCATTGGGCGAATCGCTCTGGAACTGAAATCGGAACGTTCACTGACATTTCCCCTATCTGAAAGCGTGATAAACGCCGGAAAAATGACTAAGTCCAAAAAAAAATTGTTTTCAACTTTTTTCAATTTTACCCCCGTGGGATATATATTCTACCCACACACATTTGGAACTCTCCTGCGGTACCCTAACACATATTATTCCCTCATTTAGTGGATATTTTCACAAAAAAGTGAAATTTTCAAAAATCCAGAAAATTGGCTGAAAATGACTAAATATCAAGGACTCATTGCGTGAATCGCTCTGGAACTGAAATCGGAACGCTCACTGACATTTTCCCTATCTGAAAGTCTGATAAACGCCGGAAAAATGACTAAGTCCAAAAAAAAATTTTTACAACTTATTTCAATTTTACCCCCGTGGGATATATATTCTACCCACACACATTTGGAACTCTCCTGGGGTACCCTAACACATATTATTCCCTCATTTAGTGGATATTTTCACAAAAAATTGAAATTTTCAAAAATCCAAAATATTGGCTGAAAACGACTAAATATCAAGGACTCATTGGGCAAATCGCTCTGGAACTGAAATCGGAATGTTCACTGACATTTGCCCTATCTGAAAGTCTGATAAACGCCGGAAAAATGACTAAGTCCAAAAAAAAAATTGTTTTCAACTTTTTTCAATATTACCCCCGTGGGATATATATTCTACCCACACACATTTGGAACTCTCCTGGGGTACCCTCACACATATTATTCCCTCATTTAGTGGATATTTTCACAAAAAAGTGAAATTTTCAAAAATCCAAAATATTGGTTGAAAACGACTAAACATCAAGGACTCTTTGGGCGAATCGCTCTGGAACTGAAATCGGAACGCTCACTGACATTTTCCCTATCTGAAAGTCTGATAAACGCCGGAAAAATGACTAAGTCCAAAAAAAAAATTTTTCAACTTTTTTCAATTTTACCCCCGTGGGATATATATTCTACCCACACACATTTGGAACTCTCCTGGGGTACCCTCACACATATTATTCCCTCATTTAGTGGATATTTTCACAAAAAAGAGAAATTTTCAAATATCCAAAATATTGGCTGAAAACGACTAATTATCCCTTAAGGACTCATTGGGCGAATCGCTCTGGAACTGAAATCGGAACGTTCACTGACATTTCCCCTATCTGAAAGTCTGATAAACGCCGGAAAAATGACTAAGTCCAAAAAAAAATTGTTTTCAACTTTTTTCAATATTACCCCCGTGGGATATATATTCTACCCACACACATTTGGAACTCTCCTGGGGTACCCTCACACATATTTTTCCCTCATTTAGTGGATATTTTCACAAAAAAGTGAAATTTTCAAAAATCCAAAATATTGGCTGAAAACGACTAAATATCAAGGACTCATTGTGCGAATCGCTCTGGAACTGAAATCGGAATGCTCACTGACATTTTCCCTATCTGAAAGTCTGATAAACGCCGGAAAAATGACTAAGTCCAAAAAAAAAATTTTTTCAACTTTTTTCAATTTTACCATCGTGGGATATATATTCTACCCACACACATTTGGAACTCTCCTGGGGTACCCTCACACATATTATTCCCTCATTTAGTGGATATTTTCACAAAAAAGTGAAATTTTCAAAAATTCAAAATATTGGCTGAAAACGACTAAATATCAAGGACTCATTGGGCAAATCGCTCTGGAACTGAAATCGGAATGTTCACTGACATTTGCCCTATCTGAAAGTCTGATAAACGCCGGAAAAATGACTAAGTCCAAAAAAAAATTGTTTTCAACTTTTTTCAATATTACCCCCGTGGGATATATATTCTACCCACACACATTTGGAACTCTCCTGCGGTACCCTAACACATATTATTCCCTCATTTAGTGGATATTTTCACAAAAAAGTGAAATTTTCAAAAATCCAGAAAATTGGCTGAAAATGACTAAATATCAATGACTCATTGCGCGAATCGCTCTGGAACTGAAATCGGAACGCTCACTGACATTTTCCCTATCTGAAAGTCTGATAAACGCCGGAAAAATGACTAAGTCCAAAAAAAAAATTTTTCAACTTTTTTCAATTTTACCCCCGTGGGATATATATTCTACCCACACTCATTTGGAACTCTCCTGGGGTACCCTCACACATATTATTCCCTCATTTAGTGGATATTTTCACAAAAAAGTGAAATTTTCAAATATCCAAAATATTGGCTGAAAACGACTAAATATCAAGGACTCATTGGGCGAATCGCTCTGGAACTGAAATCGGAACGTTCACTGACATTTCCCCTATCTGAAAGTGTGATAAACGCCGGAAAAATGACTAAGTCCAAAAAAAAATTGTTTTTAACTTTTTTCAATATTACCCCCGTGGGATATATATTCTACCCACACACATTTGGAACTCTCCTGCGGTACCCTAACACATATTATTCCCTCATTTAGTGGATATTTTCACAAAAAAGTGAAATTTTCAAATATCCAAAATATTGGCTGAAAACGACTAAATATCAAGGACTCATTGGGCGAATCGCTCTGGAACTGAAATCGGAACGCTCACTGACATTTTCCCTATCTGAAAGTCTGATAAACGCCGGAAAAATCACTAAGTCCAAAAAAAATTTTTTTCAACTTTTTTTCAATATTACCCCCGTGGGATATATATTCTACCCACACACATTTGGAACTCTCCTGGGGTACCCTCACACATATTATTCCCTCATTTAGTGGATATTTTCACAAAAAAGTGAAATTTTCAAAAATCCAGAAAATTGGCTGAAAATGACTAAATATCAAGGACTCATTGGGCGAATAGCTCTGGAATTGAAATCGTAATGTTCACTGACATTTCCCCTATTTGAAAGTCTGATAAACGCCAGAAAAATGACTAAGTCCAAAAAAAATTGTTTTCAACTTTTTTTCAATATTACCCCCGTGGGATATATATTCTACCCACACACATTTGGAACTCTCCTGGGGTACCCTCACACATATTATTCCCTCATTTAGTGGATATTTTCACAAAAAAGTGAAATTTTCAAAAATCCAAAGTATTGGTTGAAAACGACTAAATATCAAGGACTCATTGGGCGAATCGCTCTGGAACTGAAATCGGAATGCTCACTGACATTTCCCCTATTTGAAAGTCTGATAAACGCCGGAAAAATGACTAAGTCCAAAAAAAATTGTTTTCAACTTTTTTTCAATATTACCCCCGTGGGATATATATTCTACCCACACACATTTGGGACTCTCCTGGGGTACCCTCACACATATTATTCCCTCATTTAGTGGATATTTTCACAAAAAAGTGAAATTTTCAAAAATCCAAAATATTGGCTGAAAACGACTAAATATCAAGGACTCATTGGGCGAATCGCTCTGGAACTGAAATCGGAATGTTCACTGACATTTGCCCTATCTGAAAGTCTGATAAACGCCGGAAAAATGACTAAGTCCAAAAAAAAAATTTTTCAACTTTTTTCAATTTTACCCCCTTGGGATATATATTCTACCCACACACATTTGGAACTCTCCTGGGGTACCCTCACACATATTATTCCCTCATTTATTGGATATTTTCACAAAAAAGTGAAATTTTCAAATATCCAAAATATTGGCTGAAAACGACTAAATATCAAGGACTCATTGGGCGAATCGCTCTGGAACTGAAATCGGAACGTTCACTGACATTTCCCCTATCTGAAAGTGTATTAAACGCAGGAAAAATGACTAAGTCCAAAAAAAAAATTGTTTTCAACTTTTTTCAATATTACCCCTGTGGGATATATATTCTACCCACACACATTTGGAACTCTCCTGCGGTACCCTAACACATATTATTCCCTCATTTAGTGGATATTTTCACAAAAAAGTGAAATTTTCAAAAATCCAGAAAATTGGCTGAAAATGACTAAATATCAAGGACTCATTGCGCGAATCGCTCTGGAACTGAAATCGGAACGCTCACTGACATTTTCCCTATCTGAAAGTCTGATAAACGCCGGAAAAATCACTAAGTCCAAAAAAAATTTTTTTCAACTTTTTTTCAATATTACCCCCGTGGGATATATATTCTACCCACACACATTTGGAACTCTCCTGGGGTACCCTCACACATATTATTCCTTCATTTAGTGGATATTTTCACAAAAAAGTGAAATTTTCAAAAATCCAAAATATTGGCTGAAAACGACTAAATATCAAGGACTCATTGGGTGAATCGCTCTGGAACTGAAATCGGAATGCTCACTGACATTTCCCCTATCTGAAAGTCTGATAAACGCCGGAAAAATGACTAAGTCCAAAAAAAAAATTTTTTTCAACTTTTATCAATTTTACCCCCGTGGGATATAGATTCTACCCACACACATTTGGATCTCTCCTGGGGTACCCTCACACATATTATTCCCTCATTTATTGGATATTTTCACAAAAAAGTGAAATTTTCAAATATCCAAAATATTGGCTGAAAACGACTAAATATCAAGGACTCATTGGGCGAATAGCTCTGGAACTGAAATCGGAATGTTCACTGACATTTCCCCTATCTGAAAGTCTGATAAACGCCGGAAAAATGACTAAGTCCAAAAAAAATTTTTTTCAACTTTTTTTCAATATTACCCCCGTGGGATATATATTCTACCCACACACATTTGGAACTCTCCTGGGGTACCCTCACACATATTATTCCCTCATTTAGTGGATATTTTCACAAAAAAGTGAAATTTTCAAATATCCAAAATATTGGCTGAAAACGACTAAATATCAAGGACTCATTGGGCGAATCGCTTTGGAACTGAAATCGGAACGTTCACTGACATTTCCCCTATCTGAAAGGCTGATAAACGCCGGAAAAATGACTAAGTCCAAAAAAAAATTGTTTTCAACTTTTTTCAATTTTACCCCCGTGGGATATATATTCTACCCACACACATTTGGAACTCTCCTGGGGTACCCTCACACATATTATTCCCTCATTTATTGGATATTTTCACAAAAAAGTGAAATTTTCAAATATCCAAAATATTGGCTGAAAACGACTAAATATCAAGGACTCATTGGGCGAATCGCTCTGGAACTGAAATCGGAACGTTCACTGACATTTCCCCTATCTGAAAGTGTATTAAACGCCGGAAAAATGTCTAAGTCCAAAAAAAAAATTGTTTTCAACTTTTTTCAATATTACCCCTGTGGGATATATATTCTACCCACACACATTTGGAACTCTCCTGCGGTACCCTAACACATATTATTCCCTCATTTAGTGGATATTTTCACAAAAAAGTGAAATTTTCAAAAATCCAGAAAATTGGCTGAAAATGACTAAATATCAAGGACTCATTGCGCGAATCGCTCTGGAACTGAAATCGGAACGCTCACTGACATTTTCCCTATCTGAAAGTCTGATAAACGCCGGAAAAATGACTAAGTCCAAAAAAAAATTGTTTTCAACTTTTTTCAATTTTACCCCCGTTGGATATATATTCTACCCACACACATTTGGAACTCTCCTGAGGTACCCTCACACATATTATTCCTTCATTTAGTGGATATTTTCACAAAAAAAGTGAAATTTTCAAAAATCCAAAATATTGGCTGAAAACGACTAAATATCAAGGACTCATTGGGCGAAACGCTCTGGAACTGAAATCGGAACGCTCACTGACATTTGCCCTATCTGAAAGTCTGATAAACGCCGGAAAAATGACTAAGTCCAAAAAAAAAATTTTTTCAACTTTTTTCAATTTTACCCCCGTGGGATATAGATTCTACCCACACACATTTGGAACTCTCCTGGGGTACCCTCACACATATTATTCCCTCATTTAGTGGATATTTTCACAAAAAAGTGAAATTTCCAAAAATCCAATGTATTGGCTGAAAACGACTAAATATCAAGGACTCATTGGGCGAATCGCTCTGGAATTGAAATCGGAATGCTCACTGACATTTCCCCTATTTGAAAGTCTGATAAACGCCGGAAAAATGACTAAGTCCAAAAAAAAATTGTTTTCAACTTTTTTCAATTTTACCCCCGTGGGATATATATTCTACCCACACACATTTGGAACTCTCCTGGGGTACCCTCACACTTATTATTCCCTCATTTAGTGGATATTTTCACAAAAAAGTGAAATTTTCAAAAATCCAAAATATTGGCTGAAAACGACTAAATATCAAGGACTCTTTGGGCGAATCGCTCTGGAACTGAAATCGGAACGTTCACTGACATTTCCCCTATCTGAAAGTGTGATAAACGCCGGAAAAATGACTAAGTACAAAAAAAAATAGTTTTCAACTTTTTTCAATTTTACCCCCGTGGGATATATATTCTACCCACACACATTTGGAACTCTCCTGGGGTACCCTCACACATATTATTCCCTCATTTAGTGGATATTTTCACAAAAAAGTGAAATTTTCAAAAATCCAGAAAATTGGCTGAAAATGACTAAATATCAAGGACTCATTGCGCGAATCGCTCTGGAACTGAAATCGGAACGCTCACTGACATTTTCCCTATCTGAAAGTCTGATAAACGCCGGAAAAATGACTAAGTCCAAAAAAAACATTTTTTCAACTTTTTTCAATTTTACCCCCGTGGGATATAGATTCTACCCACACACATTTGGAACTCTCCTGGGGTACCCTCACACATATTATTCCCTCATTTAGTGGATATTTTCACAAAAAAAGTGAAATTTTCAAAAATCCAAAATATTGGCTGAAAACGACTAAATATCAAGGACTCATTGGGCGAATCGCTCTGGAACTGAAATCGGAATGTTCACTGACATTTCCCCTATCTGAAAGTCTGATAAATGCCGGAAAAATGACTAAGTCCAAAAAAAAATTGTTTTCAACTTTTTTCAATTTTACCCCCGTGGGATATATATTCTACCCACACACATTTGGAACTCTCCTGGGGTACCCTCACATATATTATTCCCTCATTTAGTGGATATTTTCACAAAAAAGTGAAATTTTCAAAAATCCAAAATATTGGCTGAAAACGACTAAATATCAAGGACTCATTGGGCGAATCGCTCTGGAACTGAAATCGGAACGTTCACTGACATTTTCCCTATCTGAAAGTCTGATAAACGTCGGAAAAATGACTAAGTCCAAAAAAAACATTTTTTCAAGTTTTTTCAATATTACCCCTGTGGGATATATATTCTACCCACACACATTTGGAACTCTCCTGCGGTACCCTAACACATACTATTCCCTCATTTAGTGGATATTTTCACAAAAAAGTGAAATTTTCAAAAATCCAGAAAATTGGCTGAAAATGACTAAATATCAAGGACTCATTGCGCGAATCGCTCTGGAACTGAAATCGGAACGCTCACTGACATTTTCCCTATCTGAAAGTCTGATAAACGCCGGAAAAATGACTAAGTCCAAAAAAAAATTGTTTTCAACTTTTTTCAATTTTACCCCCGTTGGATATATATTCTACCCACACACATTTGGAACTCTCCTGAGGTACCCTCACACATATTATTCCTTCATTTAGTGGATATTTTCACAAAAAAAGTGAAATTTTCAAAAATCCAAAATATTGGCTGAAAACGACTAAATATCAAGGACTCATTGGGCGAAACGCTCTGGAACTGAAATCGGAACGCTCACTGACATTTGCCCTATCTGAAAGTCTGATAAACGCCGGAAAAATGACTAAGTCCAAAAAAAAAATTTTTTCAACTTTTATCAATTTTACCCCCGTGGGATATAGATTCTACCCACACACATTTGGAACGCTCCTGGGGTACCCTCACACATATTATTCCCTCATTTAGTGGATATTTTCACAAAAAAGTGAAATTTCCAAAAATCCAATGTATTGGCTGAAAATGACTAAATATCAAGGACTCATTGGGCGAATCGCTCTGGAATTGAAATCGGAATGCTCACTGACATTTCCCCTATTTGAAAGTCTGATAAACGCCGGAAAAATGACTAAGTCCAAAAAAAATTTTTTTCAACTTTTTTTCAATATTACCCCCGTGGGATATATATTCTACCCACACACATTTGGAACTCTCCTGGGGTACCCTCACACATATTATTCCCTCATTTAGTGGATATTTTCACAAAAAAGTGAAATTTTCAAAAATCCAAAATATTGGCTGAAAACGACTAAATATCAAGGACTCATTGGGCGAATCGCTCTGGAACTGAAATCGGAATATTCACTGACATTTCCCCTATCTGAAAGTCTGATAAACGCCGGAAAAATGACTAAGTCCAAAAAAAAATTGTTTTCAACTTTTTTCAATTTTACCCCCGTGGGATATATATTCTACCCACACACATTTGGAACTCTCCTGGGGTACCCTCACACATATTATTCCCTCATTTAGTGGATATTTTCACAAAAAAGTGAAATTTTCAAAAATCCAAAATATTGGCTGAAAACGACTAAATATCAAGGACTCTTTGGGCGAATCGCTCTGGAACTGAAATCGGAACGTTCACTGACATTTCCCCTATCTGAAAGTGTGATAAACGCCGGAAAAATGACTAAGTACAAAAAAAAATTGTTTTCAACTTTTTTCAATTTTACCCCCGTGGGATATATATTCTACCCACACACATTTGGAACTCTCCTGGGGTACCCTCACACATATTATTCCCTCATTTATTGGATATTTTCACAAAAAAGTGAAATTTTCAAATATCCAAAATATTGGCTGAAAACGACTAAATATCAAGGACTCAATGGGCGAATCGCTCTGGAACTGAAATCGGAACGTTCACTGACATTTCCCCTATCTGAAAGTGTGATAGACGCCGGAAAAATGACTAAGTACAAAAAAAAATTGTTTTCAACTTTTTTCAATTTTACCCCCGTGGGATATATATTCTACCCACACACATTTGGAACTCTCCTGCGGTACCCTAACACATATTATTCCCTCATTTAGTGGATATTTTCACAAAAAAGTGAAATTTTCAAAAATCCAGAAAATTAGCTGAAAATGACTAAATATCAAGGACTCATTGGGCGAATCGCTCTGGAACTGAAATCGGAACGCTCACTGACATTTGCCCTATCTGAAAGTCTGATAAACACCGGAAAAATGACTAAGTCCAAAAAAAAAATTTTTCAACTTTTTTCAATTTTACCCCCGTGGGATATATATTCTACCCACACACATTTGGAACTCTCCTGGGGTACCCTCACACATATTATTCCCTCATTTAGTGGATATTTTCACAAAAAAGTGAAATTTTCATAAATCCAAAATATTGGCTGAAAACGACTAAATATCAAGGACTCATTGGGCGAATCGCTCTGGAAGTGAAATCGGAACGTTCACTGACATTTCCCCTATCTGAAAGTGTGATAAACGCCGGAAAAATGACTAAGTCCAAAAAAAAAAATTGTTTTCAACTTTTTTAAATATTACCCCCGTGGGATATATATTCTACCCACACACATTTGGAACTCTCCTGCGGTACCCTAACACATATTATTCCCTCATTTAGTGGATATTTTCACAAAAAAGTGAAATTTTCAAAAATCCAGAAAATTGGCTGAAAATGACTAAATATCAAGGACTCATTGCGCGAATCGCTCTGGAACTGAAATCGGAACGCTCACTGACATTTTCCCTATCTGAAAGTCTGATAAACGCCGGAAAAATGACTAAGTCCAAAAAAAACATTTTTTCAACTTTTTTCAATTTTACCCCCGTGGGATATAGATTCTACCCACACACATTTGGAACTCTCCTGGGGTACCCTCACACATATTATTCCCTCATTTAGTGGATATTTTCACAAAAAAGTGAAATTTTCAAAAATCCAAAATATTGGCTGAAAACGACTAAATATCAAGGACTCATTGGGCGAATCGCTCTGGAACTGAAATCGGAATGTTCACTGACATTTCCCCTATCTGAAAGTCTGATAAATGCCGGAAAAATGACTAAGTCCAAAAAAAAATTGTTTTCAACTTTTTTCAATTTTACCCCCGTGGGATATATATTCTACCCACACACATTTGGAACTCTCCTGGGGTACCCTCACATATATTATTCCCTCATTTAGTGGATATTTTCACAAAAAAGTGAAATTTTCAAAAATCCAAAATATTGGCTGAAAACGACTAAATATCAAGGACTCATTGGGCGAATCGCTCTGGAACTGAAATCGGAACGTTCACTGACATTTTCCCTATCTGAAAGTCTGATAAACGCCGGAAAAATGACTAAGTCCAAAAAAAACATTTTTTCAACTTTTTTCAATTTTACCCCCGTGGGATATATATTCTACCCACACACATTTGGAACTCTCCTGGGGTACCCTCACACATATTATTCCCTCATTTAGTGGATATTTTCACAAAAAAGTGAAATTTTCAAAAATCCAAAATATTGGCTGAAAACGACTAAATATCAAGGACTCATTGGGCGAATCGCTCTGGAACTGAAATCGGAACGTTCACTGACATTTCCCCTATCTGAAAGTGTGATAAACGCCGGAAAAATGACTAAGTCCAAAAAAAAAATTGTTTTCAACTTTTTTCAATATTACCCCCGTGGGATTTATATTCTAACCACACACATTTGGAACTCTCCTGCGGTACCCTAACACATATTATTCCCTCATTTAGTGGATATTTTCACAAAAAAGTGAAATTTTCAAAAATCCAGAAAATTGGCTGAAAATGACTAAATATCAAGGACTCATTGCGCGAATCGCTCTGGAACTGAAATCGGAACGCTCACTGACATTTTCCCTATCTGAAAGTCTGATAAACGCCGGAAAAATGACTAAGTCCAAAAAAAACATTTTTTCAACTTTTTTCAATTTTACCCCCGTGGGATATAGATTCTACCCACACACATTTGGAACTCTCCTGGGGTACCCTCACACATATTATTCCCTCATTTAGTGGATATTTTCACAAAAAAGTGAAATTTTCAAAAATACAAAATATTGGCTGAAAACGACTAAATATCAAGGACTCATTGGGCGAATAGCTCTGGAACTGAAATCGGAATGTTCACTGACATTTCCCCTATCTGAAAGTCTGATAAACGCCGGAAAAATGACTAAGTCCAAAAAAAATGTTTTTCAACTTTTTTTGAATATTACCCCCGTGGGATATATATTCTACCCACACACATTTGGAACTCTCCTGGGGTACCCTCACGCATATTATTCCCTCATTTAGTGGATATTTTCACAAAAAAGTGAAATTTTCAAAAATCCAAAATATTGGCTGAAAACGACTAAATATCAAGGACTCATTGGGCGAATCGCTCTGGAACTGAAATCGGAATGTTCACTGACATTTCCCCTATCTGAAAGTCTGATAAACGCCGGAAAAATGACTAAGTCCAAAAAAAAATTGTTTTCAACTTTTTTCAATTTTACCCCGTGGGATATATATTCTACCCACACACCTTTGGAACTCTCCTGGGGTACCCTCACACATATTATTCCCTCATTTAGTGGATATTTTCACAAAAAAGTGAAATTTTCAAATATCCAAAATATTGGCTGAAAACGACTAAATATCAAGGACTCATTGGGCGAATCGCTCTGGAACTGAAATCGGAACGTTCACTGACATTTCCCCTATCTGAAAGTGTGATAAACGCCGGAAAAATGACTAAGTACAAAAAAAAATTGTTTTCAACTTTTTTCAATTTTACCCCCGTGGGATATATATTCTACCCACACACATTTGGAACTCTCCTGGGGTACCCTCACATATATTATTCCCTCATTTAGTGGATATTTTCACAAAAAAGTGAAATTTTCAAAAATCCAAAATATTGGCTGAAAACGACTAAATATCAAGGACTCATTGGGCGAATCGCTCTGGAACTGAAATCGGAACGTTCACTGACATTTTCCCTATCTGAAAGTCTGATAAACGCCGGAAAAATGACTAAGTCCAAAAAAAACATTTTTTCAACTTTTTTCAATTTTACCCCCGTGGGATATATATTCTACCCACACACATTTGGAACTCTCCTGGGGTACCCTCACACATATTATTCCCTCATTTAGTGGATATTTTCACAAAAAAGTGAAATTTTCAAAAATCCAAAATATTGGCTGAAAACGACTAAATATCAAGGACTCTTTGGGCGAATCGCTCTGGAACTGAAATCGGAACGTTCACTGACATTTCCCCTATCTGAAAGTGTGATAAACGCCGGAAAAATGACTAAGTACAAAAAAAAATTGTTTTCAACTTTTTTCAATTTTACCCCCGTGGGATATATATTCTACCCACACACATTTGGAACTCTCCTGCGGTACCCTAACACATATTATTCCCTCATTTAGTGGATATTTTCACAAAAAAGTGAAATTTTCAAAAATCCAGAAAATTAGCTGAAAATGACTAAATATCAAGGACTCATTGGGCGAATCGCTCTGGAACTGAAATCGGAACGCTCACTGACATTTGCCCTATCTGAAAGTCTGATAAACGCCGGAAAAATGACTAAGTCCAAAAAAAAAATTTTTCAACTTTTTTCAATTTTACCCCCGTGGGATATATATTCTACCCACACACATTTGGAACTCTCCTGGGGTACCCTCACACATATTATTCCCTCATTTAGTGGATATTTTCACAAAAAAGTGAAATTTTCATAAATCCAAAATATTGGCTGAAAACGACTAAATATCAAGGACTCATTGGGCGAATCGCTCTGGAACTGAAATCGGAATGTTCACTGACATTTCCCCTATCTGAAAGTCTGATAAACGCCGGAAAAATGACTTAGTCCAAAAAAAAATTGTTTTCAACTTTTTTCAATTTTACCCCCGTGGGATATATATTCTACCCACATACATTTGGAACTCTCCTGGGGTACCCTCACACATATTATTCCCTCATTTAGTGGATATTTTCACAAAAAAGTGAAATTTTCAAAAATCCAAAATATTGGCTGAAAACGACTAAATATCAAGGACTCATTGGGCGAATCGCTCTGGAACTGAAATCGGAACGTTCACTGACATTTCCCCTATCTGAAAGTGTGATAAACGCCGGAAAAATGACTAAGTCCAAAAAAAAAATTGTTTTCAACTTTTTTCAATATTACCCCCGTGGGATATATATTCTACCCACACACATTTGGAACTCTCCTGGGGTACCCTCACACATATTATTCCCTCATTTAGTGGATATTTTCACAAAAAAGTGAAATTTTCATAAATCCAAAATATTGGCTGAAAACGACTAAATATCAAGGACTCATTGGGCGAATCGCTCTGGAAGTGAAATCGGAACGTTCACTGACATTTCCCCTATCTGAAAGTGTGATAAACGCCGGAAAAATGACTAAGTCCAAAAAAAAAAATTGTTTTCAACTTTTTTAAATATTACCCCCGTGGGATATATATTCTACCCACACACATTTGGAACTCTCCTGCGGTACCCTAACACATATTATTCCCTCATTTAGTGGATATTTTCACAAAAAAGTGAAATTTTCAAAAATCCAGAAAATTGGCTGAAAATGACTAAATATCAAGGACTCATTGCGCGAATCGCTCTGGAACTGAAATCGGAACGCTCACTGACATTTTCCCTATCTGAAAGTCTGATAAACGCCGGAAAAATGACTAAGTCCAAAAAAAACATTTTTTCAACTTTTTTCAATTTTACCCCCGTGGGATATAGATTCTACCCACACACATTTGGAACTCTCCTGGGGTACCCTCACACATATTATTCCCTCATTTAGTGGATATTTTCACAAAAAAGTGAAATTTTCAAAAATCCAAAATATTGGCTGAAAACGACTAAATATCAAGGACTCATTGGGCGAATCGCTCTGGAACTGAAATCGGAATGTTCACTGACATTTCCCCTATCTGAAAGTCTGATAAACGCCGGAAAAATGACTAAGTCCAAAAAAAAATTGTTTTCAACTTTTTTCAATTTTACCCCCGTGGGAAATATATTCTACCCACACACATTTGGAACTCTCCTGGGGTACCCTCACACATATTATTCCCACATTTAGTGGATATTTTCACAAAAAAGTGAAATTTTCAAAAATCCAAAATATTGGCTGAAAACGACTAAATATCAAGGACTCATTGGGCGAATCGCTCTGGAACTGAAATCGGAATGTTCACTGACATTTCCCCTATCTGAAAGTCTGATAAATGCCGGAAAAATGACTAAGTCCAAAAAAAAATTGTTTTCAACTTTTTTTCAATATTACCCCCGTGGGATATATATTCTACCCACACACATTTGGAACTCTCCTGGGGTACCCTCACACATATTATTCCCTCATTTAGTGGATATTTTCACAAAAAAGTGAAATTTTCAAAAATCCAAAATATTGACTGAAAATGACTAAATATCAAGGACTCATTGGGCGAATCGCTCTGGAACTGAAATCGGAATGTTCACTGACATTTCCCCAATCTGAAAGTCTGATAAACGCCGGAAAAATGACTAAGTCCAAAAAAAACATTTTTTCAACTTTTTTCAATTTTACCCCCGTGGGATATATATTCTACCCACACACATTTGGAACTCTCCTGGGGTACCCTCACACATATTATTCCCTCATTTAGTGGATATTTTCACAAAAAAGTGAAATTTTCAAAAATCCAAAATATTGGCTGAAAACGACTAAATATCAAGGACTCATTGGGCGAATCGCTCTGGAACTGAAATCGGAACGTTCACTGACATTTCCCCTATCTGAAAGTGTGATAAACGCCGGAAAAATGACTAAGTCCAAAAAAAAAATTGTTTTCAACTTTTTTCAATATTACCCCCGTGGGATATATATTCTAACCACACACATTTGGAACTCTCCTGCGGTACCCTAACACATACTATTCCCTCATTTAGTGGATATTTTCACAAAAAAGTGAAATTTTCAAAAATCCAGAAAATTGGCTGAAAATGACTAAATATCAAGGACTCATTGCGCGAATCGCTCTGGAACTGAAATCGGAACGCTCACTGACATTTTCCCTATCTGAAAGTCTGATAAACGCCGGAAAAATGACTAAGTCCAAAAAAAACATTTTTTCAACTTTTTTCAATTTTACCCCCGTGGGATATAGATTCTACCCACACACATTTGGAACTCTCCTGGGGTACCCTCACACATATTATTCCCTCATTTAGTGGATATTTTCACAAAAAAGTGAAATTTTCAAAAATCCAACATATTGGCTGAAAACGACTAAATATCAAGGACTCATTGGGCGAATCGCTCTGGAACTGAAATCGGAACGTTCACTGACATTTTCCCTATCTGAAAGTCTGATAAACGCCGGAAAAATGACTAAGTCCAAAAAAAACATTTTTTCAACTTTTTTCAATTTTACCCCCGTGGGATATAGATTCTACCCACACACATTTGGAACTCTCCTGGGGTACCCTCACACATATTATTCCCTCATTTAGTGGATATTTTCACAAAAAAGTGAAATTTTCAAAAATACAAAATATTGGCTGAAAACGACTAAATATCAAGGACTCATTGGGCGAATAGCTCTGGAACTGAAATCGGAATGTTCACTGACATTTCCCCTATCTGAAAGTCTGATAAACGCCGGAAAAATGACTAAGTCCAAAAAAAATGTTTTTCAACTTTTTTTCAATATTACCCCCGTGGGATATATATTCTACCCACACACATTTGGAACTCTCCTGGGGTACCCTCACACATATTATTCCCTCATTTAGTGGATATTTTCACAAAAAAGTGAAATTTTCAAAAATCCAAAATATTGGCTGAAAACGACTAAATATCAAGGACTCTTTGGGCGAATCGCTCTGGAACTGAAATCGGAACGTTCACTGACATTTCCCCTATCTGAAAGTGTGATAAACGCCGGAAAAATGACTAAGTCCAAAAAAAAAATTGTTTTCAACTTTTTTCAATATTACCCCCGTGGGATATATATTCTACCCACACACATTTGGAACTCTCCTGCGGTACCCTAACACATATTATTCCCTCATTTAGTGGATATTTTCACAAAAAAGTGAAATTTTCAAAAATCCAGAAAATTGGCTGAAAATGACTAAATATCAAGGACTCATTGCGCGAATCGCTCTGGAACTGAAATCGGAATGTTCACTGACATTTCCCCTATCTGAAAGTCTGATAAACGCCGGAAAAATGACTAAGTCCAAAAAAAATGTTTTTCAACTTTTTTTCAATATTACCCCCGTGGGATATATATTCTACCCACAAACATTTGGAACTCTTCTGGGGTACCCTCACACATATTATTCCCTCATTTAGTGGATATTTTCACAAAAAAGTGAAATTTTCAAAAATCCAAAATATTGGCTGAAAACGACTAAATATCAAGGACTCATTGGGCGAATCGCTCTGGAACTGAAATCGGAATGTTCAATGACATTTCCCCTATCTGAAAGTCTGATAAACACCGGAAAAATGACTAAGTCCAAAAAAAAATTGTTTTCAACTTTTTTCAATTTTACCCCGTGGGATATATATTCTACCCACACACATTTGGAACTCTCCTGGGGTACCCTCACACATATTATTCCCTCATTTAGTGGATATTTTCACAAAAAAGTGAAATTTTCAAATATCCAAAATATTGGCTGAAAACGACTAAATATCAAGGACTCATTGGGCGAATCGCTCTGGAACTGAAATCGGAACGTTCACTGACATTTCCCCTATCTGAAAGTGTGATAAACGCCGGAAAAATGACTAAGTCCAAAAAAAAAATTGTTTTCAACTTTTTTCAATATTACCCCCGTGGGATATATATTCTAACCACACACATTTGGAACTCTCCTGCGGTACCCTAACACATACTATTCCCTCATTTAGTGGATATTTTCACAAAAAAGTGAAATTTTCAAAAATCCAGAAAATTGGCTGAAAATGACTAAATATCAAGGACTCATTGCGCGAATCGCTCTGGAACTGAAATCGGAACGCTCACTGACATTTTCCCTATCTGAAAGTCTGATAAACGCCGGAAAAATGACTAAGTCCAAAAAAAACATTTTTTCAACTTTTTTCAATTTTACCCCCGTGGGATATAGATTCTACCCACACACATTTGGAACTCTCCTGGGGTACCCTCACACATATTATTCCCTCATTTAGTGGATATTTTCACAAAAAAGTGAAATTTTCAAAAATCCAACATATTGGCTGAAAACGACTAAATATCAAGGACTCATTGGGCGAATCGCTCTGGAACTGAAATCGGAATGTTCACTGACATTTCCCCTATCTGAAAGTCTGATAAATGCCGGAAAAATGACTAAGTCCAAAAAAAAATTGTTTTCAACTTTTTTTCAATATTACCCCCGTGGGATATATATTCTACCCACACACATTTGGAACTCTCCTGGGGTACCCTCACACATATTATTCCCTCATTTAGTGGATATTTTCACAAAAAAGTGAAATTTTCAAAAATCCAAAATATTGGCTGAAAATGACTAAATATCAAGGACTCATTGCGCGAATCGCTCTGGAACTGAAATCGGAACGCTCACTGACATTTTCCCTATCTGAAAGTCTGATAAACGCCGGAAAAATGACTAAGTCCAAAAAAAACATTTTTTCAACTTTTTTCAATTTTACCCCCGTGGGATATAGATTCTACCCACACACATTTGGAACTCTCCTGGGGTACCCTCACACATATTATTCCCTCATTTAGTGGATATTTTCACAAAAAAGTGAAATTTTCAAAAATCCAACATATTGGCTGAAAACGACTAAATATCAAGGACTCATTGGGCGAATCGCTCTGGAACTGAAATCGGAATGTTCACTGACATTTCCCCTATCTGAAAGTCTGATAAATGCCGGAAAAATGACTAAGTCCAAAAAAAAATTGTTTTCAACTTTTTTTCAATATTACCCCCGTGGGATATATATTCTACCCACACACATTTGGAACTCTCCTGGGGTACCCTCACACATATTATTCCCTCATTTAGTGGATATTTTCACAAAAAAGTGAAATTTTCAAAAATCCAAAATATTGACTGAAAATGACTAAATATCAAGGACTCATTGGGCGAATCGCTCTGGAACTGAAATCGGAATGTTCACTGACATTTCCCCAATCTGAAAGTCTGATAAACGCCGGAAAAATGACTAAGTCCAAAAAAAACATTTTTTCAACTTTTTTCAATTTTACCCCCGTGGGATATATATTCTACCCACACACATTTGGAACTCTCCTGGGGTACCCTCACACATATTATTCCCTCATTTAGTGGATATTTTCACAAAAAAGTGAAATTTTCAAAAATCCAAAATATTGGCTGAAAACGACTAAATATCAAGGACTCATTGGGCGAATCGCTCTGGAACTGAAATCGGAACGTTCACTGACATTTCCCCTATCTGAAAGTGTGATAAACGCCGGAAAAATGACTAAGTCCAAAAAAAAAATTGTTTTCAACTTTTTTCAATATTACCCCCGTGGGATATATATTCTAACCACACACATTTGGAACTCTCCTGCGGTACCCTAACACATACTATTCCCTCATTTAGTGGATATTTTCACAAAAAAGTGAAATTTTCAAAAATCCAGAAAATTGGCTGAAAATGACTAAATATCAAGGACTCATTGCGCGAATCGCTCTGGAACTGAAATCGGAACGCTCACTGACATTTTCCCTATCTGAAAGTCTGATAAACGCCGGAAAAATGACTAAGTCCAAAAAAAACATTTTTTCAACTTTTTTCAATTTTACCCCCGTGGGATATAGATTCTACCCACACACATTTGGAACTCTCCTGGGGTACCCTCACACATATTATTCCCTCATTTAGTGGATATTTTCACAAAAAAGTGAAATTTTCAAAAATCCAACATATTGGCTGAAAACGACTAAATATCAAGGACTCATTGGGCGAATCGCTCTGGAACTGAAATCGGAACGTTCACTGACATTTTCCCTATCTGAAAGTCTGATAAACGCCGGAAAAATGACTAAGTCCAAAAAAAACATTTTTTCAACTTTTTTCAATTTTACCCCCGTGGGATATAGATTCTACCCACACACATTTGGAACTCTCCTGGGGTACCCTCACACATATTATTCCCTCATTTAGTGGATATTTTCACAAAAAAGTGAAATTTTCAAAAATACAAAATATTGGCTGAAAACGACTAAATATCAAGGACTCATTGGGCGAATAGCTCTGGAACTGAAATCGGAATGTTCACTGACATTTCCCCTATCTGAAAGTCTGATAAACGCCGGAAAAATGACTAAGTCCAAAAAAAATGTTTTTCAACTTTTTTTCAATATTACCCCCGTGGGATATATATTCTACCCACACACATTTGGAACTCTCCTGGGGTACCCTCACACATATTATTCCCTCATTTAGTGGATATTTTCACAAAAAAGTGAAATTTTCAAAAATCCAAAATATTGGCTGAAAACGACTAAATATCAAGGACTCTTTGGGCGAATCGCTCTGGAACTGAAATCGGAACGTTCACTGACATTTCCCCTATCTGAAAGTGTGATAAACGCCGGAAAAATGACTAAGTCCAAAAAAAAAATTGTTTTCAACTTTTTTCAATATTACCCCCGTGGGATATATATTCTACCCACACACATTTGGAACTCTCCTGCGGTACCCTAACACATATTATTCCCTCATTTAGTGGATATTTTCACAAAAAAGTGAAATTTTCAAAAATCCAGAAAATTGGCTGAAAATGACTAAATATCAAGGACTCATTGCGCGAATCGCTCTGGAACTGAAATCGGAATGTTCACTGACATTTCCCCTATCTGAAAGTCTGATAAACGCCGGAAAAATGACTAAGTCCAAAAAAAATGTTTTTCAACTTTTTTTCAATATTACCCCCGTGGGATATATATTCTACCCACAAACATTTGGAACTCTTCTGGGGTACCCTCACACATATTATTCCCTCATTTAGTGGATATTTTCACAAAAAAGTGAAATTTTCAAAAATCCAAAATATTGGCTGAAAACGACTAAATATCAAGGACTCATTGGGCGAATCGCTCTGGAACTGAAATCGGAATGTTCAATGACATTTCCCCTATCTGAAAGTCTGATAAACACCGGAAAAATGACTAAGTCCAAAAAAAAATTGTTTTCAACTTTTTTCAATTTTACCCCGTGGGATATATATTCTACCCACACACATTTGGAACTCTCCTGGGGTACCCTCACACATATTATTCCCTCATTTAGTGGATATTTTCACAAAAAAGTGAAATTTTCAAATATCCAAAATATTGGCTGAAAACGACTAAATATCAAGGACTCATTGGGCGAATCGCTCTGGAACTGAAATCGGAACGTTCACTGACATTTCCCCTATCTGAAAGTGTGATAAACGCCGGAAAAATGACTAAGTCCAAAAAAAAAATTGTTTTCAACTTTTTTCAATATTACCCCCGTGGGATATATATTCTAACCACACACATTTGGAACTCTCCTGCGGTACCCTAACACATACTATTCCCTCATTTAGTGGATATTTTCACAAAAAAGTGAAATTTTCAAAAATCCAGAAAATTGGCTGAAAATGACTAAATATCAAGGACTCATTGCGCGAATCGCTCTGGAACTGAAATCGGAACGCTCACTGACATTTTCCCTATCTGAAAGTCTGATAAACGCCGGAAAAATGACTAAGTCCAAAAAAAACATTTTTTCAACTTTTTTCAATTTTACCCCCGTGGGATATAGATTCTACCCACACACATTTGGAACTCTCCTGGGGTACCCTCACACATATTATTCCCTCATTTAGTGGATATTTTCACAAAAAAGTGAAATTTTCAAAAATCCAACATATTGGCTGAAAACGACTAAATATCAAGGACTCATTGGGCGAATCGCTCTGGAACTGAAATCGGAACGTTCACTGACATTTTCCCTATCTGAAAGTCTGATAAACGCCGGAAAAATGACTAAGTCCAAAAAAAACATTTTTTCAACTTTTTTCAATTTTACCCCCGTGGGATATAGATTCTACCCACACACATTTGGAACTCTCCTGGGGTACCCTCACACATATTATTCCCTCATTTAGTGGATATTTTCACAAAAAAGTGAAATTTTCAAAAATACAAAATATTGGCTGAAAACGACTAAATATCAAGGACTCATTGGGCGAATAGCTCTGGAACTGAAATCGGAATGTTCACTGACATTTCCCCTATCTGAAAGTCTGATAAACGCCGGAAAAATGACTAAGTCCAAAAAAAATGTTTTTCAACTTTTTTTCAATATTACCCCCGTGGGATATATATTCTACCCACACACATTTGGAACTCTCCTGGGGTACCCTCACACATATTATTCCCTCATTTAGTGGATATTTTCACAAAAAAGTGAAATTTTCAAAAATCCAAAATATTGGCTGAAAACGACTAAATATCAAGGACTCTTTGGGCGAATCGCTCTGGAACTGAAATCGGAACGTTCACTGACATTTCCCCTATCTGAAAGTGTGATAAACGCCGGAAAAATGACTAAGTCCAAAAAAAAAATTGTTTTCAACTTTTTTCAATATTACCCCCGTGGGATATATATTCTACCCACACACATTTGGAACTCTCCTGCGGTACCCTAACACATATTATTCCCTCATTTAGTGGATATTTTCACAAAAAAGTGAAATTTTCAAAAATCCAGAAAATTGGCTGAAAATGACTAAATATCAAGGACTCATTGCGCGAATCGCTCTGGAACTGAAATCGGAATGTTCACTGACATTTCCCCTATCTGAAAGTCTGATAAACGCCGGAAAAATGACTAAGTCCAAAAAAAATGTTTTTCAACTTTTTTTCAATATTACCCCCGTGGGATATATATTCTACCCACAAACATTTGAAACTCTTCTGGGGTACCCTCACACATATTATTCCCTCATTTAGTGGATATTTTCACAAAAAAGTGAAATTTTCAAAAATCCAAAATATTGGCTGAAAACGACTAAATATCAAGGACTCATTGGGCGAATCGCTCTGGAACTGAAATCGGAATGTTCAATGACATTTCCCCTATCTGAAAGTCTGATAAACACCGGAAAAATGACTAAGTCCAAAAAAAAATTGTTTTCAACTTTTTTCAATTTTACCCCGTGGGATATATATTCTACCCACACACATTTGGAACTCTCCTGGGGTACCCTCACACATATTATTCCCTCATTTAGTGGATATTTTCACAAAAAAGTGAAATTTTCAAATATCCAAAATATTGGCTGAAAACGACTAAATATCAAGGACTCATTGGGCGAATCGCTCTGGAACTGAAATCGGAATGTTCACTGACATTTCCCCTATCTGAAAGTCTGATAAACGCCGGAAAAATGACTAAGTCCAAAAAAAAATTGTTTTCAACTTTTTTCAATTTTACCCCCGTGGGAAATATATTCTACCCACACACATTTGGAACTCTCCTGGGGTACCCTCACACATATTATTCCCACATTTAGTGGATATTTTCACAAAAAAGTGAAATTTTCAAAAATCCAAAATATTGGCTGAAAACGACTAAATATCAAGGACTCTTTGGGCGAATCGCTCTGGAACTGAAATCGGAACGCTCACTGACATTTTCCCTATCTGAAAGTCTGATAAACGCCGGAAAAATGACTAAGTCCAAAAAAAACATTTTTTCAACTTTTTTCAATTTTACCCCCGTGGGATATAGATTCTACCCACACACATTTGGAACTCTCCTGGGGTACCCTCACACATATTATTCCCTCATTTAGTGGATATTTTCACAAAAAAGTGAAATTTTCAAAAATCCAAAATATTGGCTGAAAACGACTAAATATCAAGGACTCATTGGGCGAATCGCTCTGGAACTGAAATCGGAATGTTCACTGACATTTCCCCTATCTGAAAGTCTGATAAATGCCGGAAAAATGACTAAGTCCAAAAAAAAATTGTTTTCAACTTTTTTTCAATATTACCCCCGTGGGATATATATTCTACCCACACACATTTGGAACTCTCCTGGGGTACCCTCACACATATTATTCCCTCATTTAGTGGATATTTTCACAAAAAAGTGAAATTTTCAAAAATCCAAAATATTGGCTGAAAATGACTAAATATCAAGGACTCATTGGGCGAATCGCTCTGGAACTGAAATCGGAATGTTCACTGACATTTCCCCAATCTGAAAGTCTGATAAACGCCGGAAAAATGACTAAGTCCAAAAAAAACATTTTTTCAACTTTTTTCAATTTTACCCCCGTGGGATATATATTCTACCCACACACATTTGGAACTCTCCTGGGGTACCCTCACACATATTATTCCCTCATTTAGTGGATATTTTCACAAAAAAGTGAAATTTTCAAAAATCCAAAATATTGGCTGAAAACGACTAAATATCAAGGACTCATTGGGCGAATCGCTCTGGAACTGAAATCGGAACGTTCACTGACATTTCCCCTATCTGAAAGTGTGATAAACGCCGGAAAAATGACTAAGTCCAAAAAAAAAATTGTTTTCAACTTTTTTCAATATTACCCCCGTGGGATATATATTCTAACCACACACATTTGGAACTCTCCTGCGGTACCCTAACACATATTATTCCCTCATTTAGTGGATATTTTCACAAAAAAGTGAAATTTTCAAAAATCCAGAAAAGTGGCTGAAAATGACTAAATATCAAGGACTCATTGCGCGAATCGCTCTGGAACTGAAATCGGAACGCTCACTGACATTTTCCCTATCTGAAAGTCTGATAAACGCCGGAAAAATGACTAAGTCCAAAAAAAATGTTTTTCAACTTTTTTTCAATATTACCCCCGTGGGATATATATTCTACCCACACACATTTGGAACTCTCCTGGGGTACCCTCACACATATTATTCCCTCATTTAGTGGATATTTTCACAAAAAAGTGAAATTTTCAAAAATCCAAAATATTGGCTGAAAACGACTAAATATCAAGGACTCTTTGGGCGAATCGCTCTGGAACTGAAATCGGAACGTTCACTGACATTTCCCCTATCTGAAAGTGTGATAAACGCCGGAAAAATGACTAAGTACAAAAAAAAATTGTTTTCAACTTTTTTCAATTTTACCCCCGTGGGATATATATTCTACCCACACACATTTGGAACTCTCCTGGGGTACCCTCACACATATTATTCCCTCATTTAGGGGATATTTTCACAAAAAAGTGAAATTTTCATAAATCCAAAATATTGGCTGAAAACGACTAAATATCAAGGACTCATTGGGCGAATCGCTCTGGAACTGAAATCGGAATGTTCACTGACATTTCCCCTATCTGAAAGTCTGATAAACGCCGGAAAAATGACTTAGTCCAAAAAAAAATTGTTTTCAACTTTTTTCAATTTTACCCCCGTGGGATATATATTCTACCCACATACATTTGGAACTCTCCTGGGGTACCCTAACACATATTATTCCCTCATTTAGTGGATATTTTCACAAAAAAGTGAAATTTTCAAAAATCCAGAAAATTGGCTGAAAATGACTAAATATCAAGGACTCAATGCGCGAATCGCTCTGGAACTGAAATCGGAACGCTCACTGACATTTTCCCTATCTGAAAGTCTGATAAACGCCGGAAAAATGACTAAGTCCAAAAAAAACATTTTTTCAACTTTTTTCAATTTTACCCCCGTGGGATATAGATTCTACCCACATACATTTGGAACTCTCCTGGGGTACCCTCACACATATTATTCCCTCATTTAGTGGATATTTTCACAGAAAAGTGAAATTTTCAAAAATACAAAATATTGGCTGAAAACGACTAAATATCAAGGACTCATTGGGCGAATAGCTCTGGAACTGAAATCGGAATGTTCACTGACATTTCCCCTATCTGAAAGTCTGATAAACGCCGGAAAAATGACTAAGTCCAAAAAAAATGTTTTTCAACTTTTTTTCAATATTACCCCCGTGGGATATATATTCTACCCACACACATTTGGAACTCTCCTGGGGTACCCTCACACATATTATTCCCTCATTTAGTGGATATTTTCACAAAAAAGTGAAATTTTCAAAAATCCAAAATATTGGCTGAAAACGACTAAATATCAAGGACTCTTTTGGCGAATCGCTCTGGAACTGAAATCGGAACGTTCACTGACATTTCCCCTATCTGAAAGTGTGATAAACGCCGGAAAAATGACTAAGTACAAAAAAAAATTGTTTTCAACTTTTTTCAATTTTACCCCCGTGGGATATATATTCTACCCACACACATTTGGAACTCTCCTGGGGTACCCTCACACATATTATTCCCTCATTTAGTGGATATTTTCACAAAAAAGTGAAATTTTCATAAATCCAAAATATTGGCTGAAAACGACTAAATATCAAGGACTCATTGGGCGAATCGCTCTGGAACTGAAATCGGAATGTTCACTGACATTTCCCCTATCTGAAAGTCTGATAAACGCCGGAAAAATGACTTAGTCCAAAAAAAAATTGTTTTCAACTTTTTTCAATTTTACCCCCGTGGGATATATATTCTACCCACATACATTTGGAACTCTCCTGGGGTACCCTCACACATATTATTCCCTCATTTAGTGGATATTTTCACAAAAAAGTGAAATTTTCAAAAATCCAGAAAATTGGCTGAAAATGACTAAATATCAAGGACTCAATGCGCGAATCGCTCTGGAACTGAAATCGGAATGTTCACTGACATTTCCCCTATCTGAAAGTCTGATAAATGCCGGAAAAATTACTAAGTCCAAAAAAAAATTGTTTTCAACTTTTTTTCAATATTACCCCCGTGGGATATATATTCTACCCACACACATTTGGAACTCTCCTGGGGTACCCTCACACATATTGTTCCCTCATTTAGTGGATATTTTCACAAAAAAGTGAAATTTTCAAAAATCCAAAATATTGGCTGAAAACGACTAAATATCAAGGACTCATTGGGCGAATCGCTCTGAAACTGAAATCGGAACGTTCACTGACATTTTCCCTATCTGAAAGTCTGATAAACGCCGGAAAAATGACTAAGTCCAAAAAAAACATTTTTTCAACTTTTTTCAATTTTACCCCCGTGGGATATAGATTCTACCCACACACATTTGGAACTCTCCTGGGGTACCCTCACACATATTATTCCCTCATTTAGTGGATATTTTCACAAAAAAGTGAAATTTTCAAAAATACAAAATATTGGCTGAAAACGACTAAATATCAAGGACTCATTGGGCGAATAGCTCTGGAACTGAAATCGGAATGTTCACTGACATTTCCCCTATCTGAAAGTCTGATAAACGCCGGAAAAATGACTAAGTCCAAAAAAAATGTTTTTCAACTTTTTTTCAATATTACCCCCGTGGGATATATATTCTACCCACACACATTTGGAACTCTCCTGGGGTACCCTCACACATATTATTCCCTCATTTAGTGGATATTTTCACAAAAAAGTGAAATTTTCAAAAATCCAAAATATTGGCTGAAAACGACTAAGTATCAAGGACTCTTTGGGCGAATCGCTCTGGAACTGAAATCGGAATGTTCACTGACATTTCCCCTATCTGAAAGTGTGATAAACGCCGGAAAAATGACTAAGTACAAAAAAAAATTGTTTTCAACTTTTTTCAATTTTACCCCCGTGGGATATATATTCTACCCACACACATTTGGAACTCTCCTGCGGTACCCTAACACATATTATTCCCTCATTTAGTGGATATTTTCACAAAAAAGTGAAATTTTCAAAAATCCAGAAAATTAGCTGAAAACGACTAAATATCAAGGACTCATTGGGCGAATCGCTCTGAAACTGAAATCGGAACGCTCACTGACATTTGCCCTATCTGAAAGTCTGATAAACGCCGGAAAAATGACTAAGTCCAAAAAAAAAATTGTTTTCAACTTTTTTCAATATTACCCCCGTGGGATATATATTCTACCCACACACATTTGGAACTCTCCTGCGGTACCCTAACACATATTATTCCCTCATTTAGTGGATATTTTCACAAAAAAGTGAAATTTTCAAAAATCCAGAAAATTGGCTGAAAATGACTAAATATCAAGGACTCATTGCGCGAATCGCTCTGGAACTGAAATCGGAACGTTCACTGACATTTTCCCTATCTGAAAGTCTGATAAACGCCGGAAAAATGACTAAGTCCAAAAAAAACATTTTTTCAACTTTTTTCAATTTTACCCCCGTGGGATATAGATTCTACCCACACACATTTGGAACTCTCCTGGGGTACCCTCACACATATTATTCCCTCATTTAGTGGATATTTTCACAAAAAAGTGAAATTTTCAAAAATCCAAAATATTGGCTGAAGACGACTAAATATCAAGGACTCATTGGGCGAATCGCTCTGGAACTGAAATCGGAACGTTCACTGACATTTTCCCTATCTGAAAGTCTGATAAACGCCGGAAAAATGACTAAGTCCAAAAAAAACATTTTTTCAACTTTTTTCAATTTTACCCCCGTGGGATATAGATTCTACCCACACACATTTGGAACTCTCCTGGGGTACCCTCACACATATTATTCCCTCATTTAGTGGATATTTTCACAAAAAAGTGAAATTTTCAAAAATACAAAATATTGGCTGAAAACGACTAAATATCAAGGACTCATTGGGCGAATAGCTCTGGAACTGAAATCGGAATGTTCACTGACATTTCCCCTATCTGAAAGTCTGATAAACGCCGGAAAAATGACTAAGTCCAAAAAAAATGTTTTTCAACTTTTTTTCAATATTACCCCCGTGGGATATATATTCTACCCACACACATTTGGAACTCTCCTGGGGTACCCTCACACATATTATTCCCTCATTTAGTGGATATTTTCACAAAAAAGTGAAATTTTCAAAAATCCAAAATATTGGCTGAAAACGACTAAATATCAAGGACTCATTGGGCGAATCGCTCTGGAACTGAAATCGGAATGTTCACTGACATTTCCCCTATCTGAAAGTCTGATAAACACCGGAAAAATGACTAAGTCCAAAAAAAAATTGTTTTCAACTTTTTTCAATTTTACCCCGTGGGATATATATTCTACCCACACACATTTGGAACTCTCCTGGGGTACCCTCACACATATTATTCCCTCATTTAGTGGATATTTTCACAAAAAAGTGAAATTTTCAAATATCCAAAATATTGGCTGAAAACGACTAAATATCAAGGACTCATTGGGCGAATCGCTCTGGAACTGAAATCGGAATGTTCACTGACATTTCCCCTATCTGAAAGTCTGATAAACGCCGGAAAAATGACTAAGTCCAAAAAAAAATTGTTTTCAACTTTTTTCAATTTTACCCCCGTGGGAAATATATTCTACCCACACACATTTGGAACTCTCCTGGGGTACCCTCACACATATTATTCCCACATTTAGTGGATATTTTCACAAAAAAGTGAAATTTTCAAAAATCCAAAATATTGGCTGAAAACGACTAAATATCAAGGACTCTTTGGGCGAATCGCTCTGGAACTGAAATCGGAACGCTCACTGACATTTTCCCTATCTGAAAGTCTGATAAACGCCGGAAAAATGACTAAGTCCAAAAAAAACATTTTTTCAACTTTTTTCAATTTTACCCCCGTGGGATATAGATTCTACCCACACACATTTGGAACTCTCCTGGGGTACCCTCACACATATTATTCCCTCATTTAGTGGATATTTTCACAAAAAAGTGAAATTTTCAAAAATCCAAAATATTGGCTGAAAACGACTAAATATCAAGGACTCATTGGGCGAATCGCTCTGGAACTGAAATCGGAATGTTCACTGACATTTCCCCTATCTGAAAGTCTGATAAATGCCGGAAAAATGACTAAGTCCAAAAAAAAATTGTTTTCAACTTTTTTTCAATATTACCCCCGAGGGATATATATTCTACCCACACACATTTGGAACTCTCCTGGGGTACCCTCACACATATTATTCCCTCATTTAGTGGATATTTTCACAAAAAAGTGAAATTTTCAAAAATCCAAAATATTGGCTGAAAACGACTAAATATCAAGGACTCATTGGGCGAATCGCTCTGGAACTGAAATCGGAACGTTCACTGACATTTCCCCTATCTGAAAGTGTGATAAACGCCGGAAAAATGACTAAGTCCAAAAAAAAAATTGTTTTCAACTTTTTTCAATATTACCCCCGTGGGATATATATTCTAACCACACACATTTGGAACTCTCCTGCGGTACCCTAACACATATTATTCCCTCATTTAGTGGATATTTTCACAAAAAAGTGAAATTTTCAAAAATCCAGAAAATTGGCTGAAAATGACTAAATATCAAGGACTCATTGCGCGAATCGCTCTGGAACTGAAATCGGAACGCTCACTGACATTTTCCCTATCTGAAAGTCTGATAAACGCCGGAAAAATGACTAAGTCCAAAAAAAACATTTTTTCAACTTTTTTCAATTTTACCCCCGTGGGATATAGATTCTACCCACACACATTTGGAACTCTCCTGGGGTACCCTCACACATATTATTCCCTCATTTAGTGGATATTTTCACAAAAAAGTGAAATTTTCAAAAATCCAAAATATTGGCTGAAAACGACTAAATATCAAGGACTCATTGGGCGAATCGCTCTGGAACTGAAATCGGAACGTTCACTGACATTTCCCCTATCTGAAAGTGTGATAAACGCCGGAAAAATGACTAAGTCCAAAAAAAAAATTGTTTTCAACTTTTTTCAATATTACCCCCGTGGGATATATATTCTACCCACACACATTTGGAACTCTCCTGCGGTACCCTAACACATATTATTCCCTCATTTAGTGGATATTTTCACAAAAAAGTGAAATATTCAAAAATCCAGAAAATTGGCTGAAAATGACTAAATATCAAGGACTCATTGCGCGAATCGCTCTGGAACTGAAATCGGAACGCTCAATGACATTTTCCCTATCTGAAAGTCTGATAAACGCCGGAAAAATGACTAAGTCCAAAAAAAACATTTTTTCAACTTTTTTCAATTTTACCCCCGTGGGATATAGATTCTACCCACACACATTTGGAACTCTCCTGGGGTACCCTCACACATATTATTCCCTCATTTAGTGGATATTTTCACAAAAAAGTGAAATTTTCAAAAATCCAAAATATTGGCTGAAAACGACTAAATATCAAGGACTCATTGGGCGAATCGCTCTGGAACTGAAATCGGAATGTTCACTGACATTTCCCCTATCTGAAAGTCTGATAAATGCCGGAAAAATTACTAAGTCCAAAAAAAAATTGTTTTCAACTTTTTTTCAATATTACCCCCGTGGGATATATATTCTACCCACACACATTTGGAACTCTCCTGCGGTACCCTAACACATATTATTCCCTCATTTAGTGGATATTTTCACAAAAAAGTGAAATTTTCAAAAATACAAAATATTGGCTGAAAACGACTAAATATCAAGGACTCATTGGGCGAATAGCTCTGGAACTGAAATCGGAATGTTCACTGACATTTCCCCTATCTGAAAGTCTGATAAACGCCGGAAAAATGACTAAGTCCAAAAAAAATGTTTTTCAACTTTTTTTCAATATTACCCCCGTGGGATATATATTCTACCCACACACATTTGGAACTCTCCTGGGGTACCCTCACACATATTATTCCCTCATTTAGTGGATATTTTCACAAAAAAGTGAAATTTTCAAAAATCCAAAATATTGGCTGAAAACGACTAAATATCAAGGACTCTTTGGGCGAATCGCTCTGGAACTGAAATCGGAACGTTCACTGACATTTCCCCTATCTGAAAGTGTGATAAACGCCGGAAAAATGACTAAGTACAAAAAAAAATTGTTTTCAACTTTTTTCAATTTTACCCCCGTGGGATATATATTCTACCCACACACATTTGGAACTCTCCTGCGGTACCCTAACACATATTATTCCCTCATTTAGTGGATATTTTCACAAAAAAGTGAAATTTTCAAAAATCCAGAAAATTAGCTGAAAATGACTAAATATCAAGGACTCATTGGGCGAATCGCTCTGGAACTGAAATCGGAACGCTCACTGACATTTGCCCTATCTGAAAGTCTGATAAACGCCGGAAAAATGACTAAGTCCAAAAAAAAAATTTTTCAACTTTTTTCAATTTTACCCCCGTGGGATATATATTCTACCCACACACATTTGGAACTCTCCTGGGGTACCCTCACACATATTATTCCCTCATTTAGTGGATATTTTCACAAAAAAGTGAAATTTTCATAAATCCAAAATATTGGCTGAAAACGACTAAATATCAAGGACTCATTGGGCGAATCGCTCTGGAACTGAAATCGGAATGTTCACTGACATTTCCCCTATCTGAAAGTCTGATAAACGCCGGAAAAATGACTTAGTCCAAAAAAAAATTGTTTTCAACTTTTTTCAATTTTACCCCCGTGGGATATATATTCTACCCACATACATTTGGAACTCTCCTGGGGTACCCTCACACATATTATTCCCTCATTTAGTGGATATTTTCACAAAAAAGTGAAATTTTCAAAAATCCAAAATATTGGCTGAAAACGACTAAATATCAAGGACTCATTGGGCGAATCGCTCTGGAACTGAAATCGGAACGTTCACTGACATTTCCCCTATCTGAAAGTGTGATAAACGCCGGAAAAATGACTAAGTCCAAAAAAAAAATTGTTTTCAACTTTTTTCAATATTACCCCCGTGGGATATATATTCTACCCACACACATTTGGAACTCTCCTGCGGTACCCTAACACATATTATTCCCTCATTTAGTGGATATTTTCACAAAAAAGTGAAATTTTCAAAAATCCAGAAAATTGGCTGAAAATGACTAAATATCAAGGACTCATTGCGCGAATCGCTCTGGAACTGAAATCGGAACGCTCACTGACATTTTCCCTATCTGAAAGTCTGATAAACGCCGGAAAAATGACTAAGTCCAAAAAAAACATTTTTTCAACTTTTTTCAATTTTACCCCCGTGGGATATAGATTCTACCCACACACATTTGGAACTCTCCTGGGGTACCCTCACACATATTATTCCCTCATTTAGTGGATATTTTCACAAAAAAGTGAAATTTTCAAAAATCCAAAATATTGGTTGAAAACGACTAAATATCAAGGACTCATTGGGCGAATCGCTCTGGAACTGAAATCGGAATGTTCACTGACATTTCCCCAATCTGAAAGTCTGATAAACGCCGGAAAAATGACTAAGTCCAAAAAAAACATTTTTTCAACTTTTTTCAATTTTACCCCCGTGGGATATATATTCTACCCACACACATTTGGAACTCTCCTGGGGTACCCTCACACATATTATTCCCTCATTTAGTGGATATTTTCACAAAAAAGTGAAATTTTCAAAAATCCAAAATATTGGCTGAAAACGACTAAATATCAAGGACTCATTGGGCGAATCGCTCTGGAACTGAAATCGGAACGTTCACTGACATTTTCCCTATCTGAAAGTCTGATAAACGCCGGAAAAATGACTAAGTCCAAAAAAAACATTTTTTCAACTTTTTTCAATTTTACCCCCGTGGGATATAGATTCTACCCACACACATTTGGAACTCTCCTGGGGTACCCTCACACATATTATTCCCTCATTTAGTGGATATTTTCACAAAAAAGTGAAATTTTCAAAAATACAAAATATTGGCTGAAAACGACTAAATATCAAGGACTCATTGGGCGAATAGCTCTGGAACTGAAATCGGAATGTTCACTGACATTTCCCCTATCTGAAAGTCTGATAAACGCCGGAAAAATGACTAAGTCCAAAAAAAATGTTTTTCAACTTTTTTTCAATATTACCCCCGTGGGATATATATTCTACCCACACACATTTGGAACTCTCCTGGGGTACCCTCACACATATTATTCCCTCATTTAGTGGATATTTTCACAAAAAAGTGAAATTTTCAAAAATCCAAAATATTGGCTGAAAACGACTAAGTATCAAGGACTCTTTGGGCGAATCGCTCTGGAACTGAAATCGGAATGTTCACTGACATTTCCCCTATCTGAAAGTGTGATAAACGCCGGAAAAATGACTAAGTACAAAAAAAAATTGTTTTCAACTTTTTTCAATTTTACCCCCGTGGGATATATATTCTACCCACACACATTTGGAACTCTCCTGCGGTACCCTAACACATATTATTCCCTCATTTAGTGGATATTTTCACAAAAAAGTGAAATTTTCAAAAATCCAGAAAATTAGCTGAAAATGACTAAATATCAAGGACTCATTGGGCGAATCGCTCTGGAACTGAAATCGGAACGCTCACTGACATTTGCCCTATCTGAAAGTCTGATAAACGCCGGAAAAATGACTTAGTCCAAAAAAAAAATTTTTCAACTTTTTTCAATTTTACCCCCGTGGGATATATATTCTACCCACACACATTTGGAACTCTCCTGGGGTACCCTCACACATATTATTCCCTCATTTAGTGGATATTTTCACAAAAAAGTGAAATTTTCATAAATCCAAAATATTGGCTGAAAACGACTAAATATCAAGGACTCATTGGGCGAATCGCTCTGGAACTGAAATCGGAATGTTCACTGACATTTCCCCTATCTAAAAGTCTGATAAACGCCGGAAAAATGACTTAGTCCAAAAAAAAATTGTTTTCAACTTTTTTCAATTTTACCCCCGTGGGATATATATTCTACCCACACACATTTGGAACTCTCCTGGGGTACCCTCACACATATTATTCCCTCATTTAGTGGATATTTTCACAAAAAAGTGAAATTTTCAAAAATCCAAAATATTGGCTGAAAACGACTAAATATCAAGGACTCATTGGGCGAATCGCTCTGGAACTGAAATCGGAACGTTCACTGACATTTCCCCTATCTGAAAGTGTGATAAACGCCGGAAAAATGACTAAGTCCAAAAAAAAAATTGTTTTCAACTTTTTTCAATATTACCCCCGTGGGATATATATTCTACCCACACACATTTGGAACTCTCCTGCGGTACCCTAACACATATTATTCCCTCATTTAGTGGATATTTTCACAAAAAAGTGAAATTTTCAAAAATCCAGAAAATTGGCTGAAAATGACTAAATATCAAGGACTCAATGCGCGAATCGCTCTGGAACTGAAATCGGAACGCTCACTGACATTTTCCCTATCTGAAAGTCTGATAAACGCCGGAAAAATGACTAAGTCCAAAAAAAACATTTTTTCAACTTTTTTCAATTTTACCCCCGTGGGATTTAGATTCTACCCACACACATTTGGAACTCTCCTGGGGTACCCTCACACATATTATTCCCTCATTTAGTGGATATTTTCACAAAAAAGTGAAATTTTCAAAAATACAAAATATTGGCTGAAAACGACTAAATATCAAGGACTCATTGGGCGAATAGCTCTGGAACTGAAATCGGAATGTTCACTGACATTTCCCCTATCTGAAAGTCTGATAAACGCCGGAAAAATGACTAAGTCCAAAAAAAATGTTTTTCAACTTTTTTTCAATATTACCCCCGTGGGATATATATTCTACCCACACACATTTGGAACTCTCCTGGGGTACCCTCACACATATTATTCCCTCATTTAGTGGATATTTTCACAAAAAAGTGAAATTTTCAAAAATCCAAAATATTGGCTGAAAACGACTAAGTATCAAGGACTCTTTGGGCGAATCGCTCTGGAACTGAAATCGGAATGTTCACTGACATTTCCCCTATCTGAAAGTGTGATAAACGCCGGAAAAATGACTAAGTACAAAAAAAAATTGTTTTCAACTTTTTTCAATTTTACCCCCGTGGGATATATATTCTACCCACACACATTTGGAACTCTCCTGCGGTACCCTAACACATATTATTCCCTCATTTAGTGGATATTTTCACAAAAAAGTGAAATTTTCAAAAATCCAGAAAATTAGCTGAAAATGACTAAATATCAAGGACTCATTGGGCGAATCGCTCTGGAACTGAAATCGGAACGCTCACTGACATTTGCCCTATCTGAAAGTCTGATAAACGCCGGAAAAATGACTTAGTCCAAAAAAAAAATTTTTCAACTTTTTTCAATTTTACCCCCGTGGGATATATATTCTACCCACACACATTTGGAACTCTCCTGGGGTACCCTCACACATATTATTCCCTCATTTAGTGGATATTTTCACAAAAAAGTGAAATTTTCATAAATCCAAAATATTGGCTGAAAACGACTAAATATCAAGGACTCATTGGGCGAATCGCTCTGGAACTGAAATCGGAATGTTCACTGACATTTCCCCTATCTAAAAGTCTGATAAACGCCGGAAAAATGACTTAGTCCAAAAAAAAATTGTTTTCAACTTTTTTCAATTTTACCCCCGTGGGATATATATTCTACCCACATACATTTGGAACTCTCCTGGGGTACCCTCACACATATTATTCCCTCATTTAGTGGATATTTTCACAAAAAAGTGAAATTTTCAAAAATCCAAAATATTGGCTGAAAACGACTAAATATCAAGGACTCATTGGGCGAATCGCTCTGGAACTGAAATCGGAATGTTCACTGACATTTCCCCAATCTGAAAGTCTGATAAACGCCGGAAAAATGACTAAGTCCAAAAAAAACATTTTTTCAACTTTTTTCAATTTTACCCCCGTGGGATATATATTCTACCCACACACATTTGGAACTCTCCTGGGGTACCCTCACACATATTATTCCCTCATTTAGTGGATATTTTCACAAAAAAGTGAAATTTTCAAAAATCCAAAATATTGGCTGAAAACGACTAAATATCAAGGACTCATTGGGCGAATCGCTCTGGAACTGAAATCGGAATGTTCACTGACATTTCCCCTATCTGAAAGTGTGATAAACGCCGGAAAAATGACTAAGTACAAAAAAAAATTGTTTTCAACTTTTTTCAATTTTACCCCCGTGGGATATATATTCTACCCACACACATTTGGAACTCTCCTGCGGTACCCTAACACATATTATTCCCTCATTTAGTGGATATTTTCACAAAAAAGTGAAATTTTCAAAAATCCAGAAAATTAGCTGAAAATGACTAAATATCAAGGACTCATTGGGCGAATCGCTCTGGAACTGAAATCGGAACGCTCACTGACATTTGCCCTATCTGAAAGTCTGATAAACGCCGGAAAAATGACTTAGTCCAAAAAAAAAATTTTTCAACTTTTTTCAATTTTACCCCCGTGGGATATATATTCTACCCACACACATTTGGAACTCTCCTGGGGTACCCTCACACATATTATTCCCTCATTTAGTGGATATTTTCACAAAAAAGTGAAATTTTCATAAATCCAAAATATTGGCTGAAAACGACTAAATATCAAGGACTCATTGGGCGAATCGCTCTGGAACTGAAATCGGAATGTTCACTGACATTTCCCCTATCTAAAAGTCTGATAAACGCCGGAAAAATGACTTAGTCCAAAAAAAAATTGTTTTCAACTTTTTTCAATTTTACCCCCGTGGGATATATATTCTACCCACACACATTTGGAACTCTCCTGGGGTACCCTCACACATATTATTCCCTCATTTAGTGGATATTTTCACAAAAAAGTGAAATTTTCAAAAATCCAAAATATTGGCTGAAAACGACTAAATATCAAGGACTCATTGGGCGAATCGCTCTGGAACTGAAATCGGAACGTTCACTGACATTTCCCCTATCTGAAAGTGTGATAAACGCCGGAAAAATGACTAAGTCCAAAAAAAAAATTGTTTTCAACTTTTTTCAATATTACCCCCGTGATATATATATTCTACCCACACACATTTGGAACTCTCCTGCGGTACCCTAACACATATTATTCCCTCATTTAGTGGATATTTTCACAAAAAAGTGAAATTTTCAAAAATCCAGAAAATTGGCTGAAAATGACTAAATATCAAGGACTCAATGCGCGAATCGCTCTGGAACTGAAATCGGAACGCTCACTGACATTTTCCCTATCTGAAAGTCTGATAAACGCCGGAAAAATGACTAAGTCCAAAAAAAACATTTTTTCAACTTTTTTCAATTTTACCCCCGTGGGATTTAGATTCTACCCACACACATTTGGAACTCTCCTGGGGTACCCTCACACATATTATTCCCTCATTTAGTGGATATTTTCACAAAAAAGTGAAATTTTCAAAAATACAAAATATTGGCTGAAAACGACTAAATATCAAGGACTCATTGGGCGAATAGCTCTGGAACTGAAATCGGAATGTTCACTGACATTTCCCCTATCTGAAAGTCTGATAAACGCCGGAAAAATGACTAAGTCCAAAAAAAATGTTTTTCAACTTTTTTTCAATATTACCCCCGTGGGATATATATTCTACCCACACACATTTGGAACTCTCCTGGGGTACCCTCACACATATTATTCCCTCATTTAGTGGATATTTTCACAAAAAAGTGAAATTTTCAAAAATCCAAAATATTGGCTGAAAACGACTAAGTATCAAGGACTCTTTGGGCGAATCGCTCTGGAACTGAAATCGGAATGTTCACTGACATTTCCCCTATCTGAAAGTGTGATAAACGCCGGAAAAATGACTAAGTACAAAAAAAAATTGTTTTCAACTTTTTTCAATTTTACCCCCGTGGGATATATATTCTACCCACACACATTTGGAACTCTCCTGCGGTACCCTAACACATATTATTCCCTCATTTAGTGGATATTTTCACAAAAAAGTGAAATTTTCAAAAATCCAGAAAATTAGCTGAAAATGACTAAATATCAAGGACTCATTGGGCGAATCGCTCTGGAACTGAAATCGGAACGCTCACTGACATTTGCCCTATCTGAAAGTCTGATAAACGCCGGAAAAATGACTTAGTCCAAAAAAAAAATTTTTCAACTTTTTTCAATTTTACCCCCGTGGGATATATATTCTACCCACACACATTTGGAACTCTCCTGGGGTACCCTCACACATATTATTCCCTCATTTAGTGGATATTTTCACAAAAAAGTGAAATTTTCATAAATCCAAAATATTGGCTGAAAACGACTAAATATCAAGGACTCATTGGGCGAATCGCTCTGGAACTGAAATCGGAATGTTCACTGACATTTCCCCTATCTAAAAGTCTGATAAACGCCGGAAAAATGACTTAGTCCAAAAAAAAATTGTTTTCAACTTTTTTCAATTTTACCCCCGTGGGATATATATTCTACCCACATACATTTGGAACTCTCCTGGGGTACCCTCACACATATTATTCCCTCATTTAGTGGATATTTTCACAAAAAAGTGAAATTTTCAAAAATCCAAAATATTGGCTGAAAACGACTAAATATCAAGGACTCATTGGGCGAATCGCTCTGGAACTGAAATCGGAATGTTCACTGACATTTCCCCAATCTGAAAGTCTGATAAACGCCGGAAAAATGACTAAGTCCAAAAAAAACATTTTTTCAACTTTTTTCAATTTTACCCCCGTGGGATATATATTCTACCCACACACATTTGGAACTCTCCTGGGGTACCCTCACACATATTATTCCCTCATTTAGTGGATATTTTCACAAAAAAGTGAAATTTTCAAAAATCCAAAATATTGGCTGAAAACGACTAAATATCAAGGACTCATTGGGCGAATCGCTCTGGAACTGAAATCGGAATGTTCACTGACATTTCCCCTATCTGAAAGTGTGATAAACGCCGGAAAAATGACTAAGTACAAAAAAAAATTGTTTTCAACTTTTTTCAATTTTACCCCCGTGGGATATATATTCTACCCACACACATTTGGAACTCTCCTGCGGTACCCTAACACATATTATTCCCTCATTTAGTGGATATTTTCACAAAAAAGTGAAATTTTCAAAAATCCAGAAAATTAGCTGAAAATGACTAAATATCAAGGACTCATTGGGCGAATCGCTCTGGAACTGAAATCGGAACGCTCACTGACATTTGCCCTATCTGAAAGTCTGATAAACGCCGGAAAAATGACTTAGTCCAAAAAAAAAATTTTTCAACTTTTTTCAATTTTACCCCCGTGGGATATATATTCTACCCACACACATTTGGAACTCTCCTGGGGTACCCTCACACATATTATTCCCTCATTTAGTGGATATTTTCACAAAAAAGTGAAATTTTCATAAATCCAAAATATTGGCTGAAAACGACTAAATATCAAGGACTCATTGGGCGAATCGCTCTGGAACTGAAATCGGAATGTTCACTGACATTTCCCCTATCTAAAAGTCTGATAAACGCCGGAAAAATGACTTAGTCCAAAAAAAAATTGTTTTCAACTTTTTTCAATTTTACCCCCGTGGGATATATATTCTACCCACACACATTTGGAACTCTCCTGGGGTACCCTCACACATATTATTCCCTCATTTAGTGGATATTTTCACAAAAAAGTGAAATTTTCAAAAATCCAAAATATTGGCTGAAAACGACTAAATATCAAGGACTCATTGGGCGAATCGCTCTGGAACTGAAATCGGAACGTTCACTGACATTTCCCCTATCTGAAAGTGTGATAAACGCCGGAAAAATGACTAAGTCCAAAAAAAAAATTGTTTTCAACTTTTTTCAATATTACCCCCGTGATATATATATTCTACCCACACACATTTGGAACTCTCCTGCGGTACCCTAACACATATTATTCCCTCATTTAGTGGATATTTTCACAAAAAAGTGAAATTTTCAAAAATCCAGAAAATTGGCTGAAAATGACTAAATATCAAGGACTCAATGCGCGAATCGCTCTGGAACTGAAATCGGAACGCTCACTGACATTTTCCCTATCTGAAAGTCTGATAAACGCCGGAAAAATGACTAAGTCCAAAAAAAACATTTTTTCAACTTTTTTCAATTTTACCCCCGTGGGATATAGATTCTACCCACACACATTTGGAACTCTCCTGGGGTACCCTCACACATATTATTCCCTCATTTAGTGGATATTTTCACAAAAAAGTGAAATTTTCAAAAATACAAAATATTGGCTGAAAACGACTAAATATCAAGGACTCATTGGGCGAATAGCTCTGGAACTGAAATCGGAATGTTCACTGACATTTCCCCTATCTGAAAGTCTGATAAACGCCGGAAAAATGACTAAGTCCAAAAAAAATGTTTTTCAACTTTTTTTCAATATTACCCCCGTGGGATATATATTCTACCCACACACATTTGGAACTCTCCTGGGGTACCCTCACACATATTATTCCCTCATTTAGTGGATATTTTCACAAAAAAGTGAAATTTTCAAAAATCCAAAATATTGGCTGAAAACGACTAAGTATCAAGGACTCTTTGGGCGAATCGCTCTGGAACTGAAATCGGAATGTTCACTGACATTTCCCCTATCTGAAAGTGTGATAAACGCCGGAAAAATGACTAAGTACAAAAAAAAATTGTTTTCAACTTTTTTCAATTTTACCCCCGTGGGATATATATTCTACCCACACACATTTGGAACTCTCCTGCGGTACCCTAACACATATTATTCCCTCATTTAGTGGATATTTTCACAAAAAAGTGAAATTTTCAAAAATCCAGAAAATTAGCTGAAAATGACTAAATATCAAGGACTCATTGGGCGAATCGCTCTGGAACTGAAATCGGAACGCTCACTGACATTTGCCCTATCTGAAAGTCTGATAAACGCCGGAAAAATGACTTAGTCCAAAAAAAAAATTTTTCAACTTTTTTCAATTTTACCCCCGTGGGATATATATTCTACCCACACACATTTGGAACTCTCCTGGGGTACCCTCACACATATTATTCCCTCATTTAGTGGATATTTTCACAAAAAAGTGAAATTTTCATAAATCCAAAATATTGGCTGAAAACGACTAAATATCAAGGACTCATTGGGCGAATCGCTCTGGAACTGAAATCGGAATGTTCACTGACATTTCCCCTATCTAAAAGTCTGATAAACGCCGGAAAAATGACTTAGTCCAAAAAAAAATTGTTTTCAACTTTTTTCAATTTTACCCCCGTGGGATATATATTCTACCCACATACATTTGGAACTCTCCTGGGGTACCCTCACACATATTATTCCCTCATTTAGTGGATATTTTCACAAAAAAGTGAAATTTTCAAAAATCCAAAATATTGGCTGAAAACGACTAAATATCAAGGACTCATTGGGCGAATCGCTCTGGAACTGAAATCGGAATGTTCACTGACATTTCCCCAATCTGAAAGTCTGATAAACGCCGGAAAAATGACTAAGTCCAAAAAAAACATTTTTTCAACTTTTTTCAATTTTACCCCCGTGGGATATATATTCTACCCACACACATTTGGAACTCTCCTGGGGTACCCTCACACATATTATTCCCTCATTTAGTGGATATTTTCACAAAAAAGTGAAATTTTCAAAAATCCAAAATATTGGCTGAAAACGACTAAATATCAAGGACTCATTGGGCGAATCGCTCTGGAACTGAAATCGGAACGTTCACTGACATTTCCCCTATCTGAAAGTGTGATAAACGCCGGAAAAATGACTAAGTCCAAAAAAAAAATTGTTTTCAACTTTTTTCAATATTACCCCCGTGGGATATATATTCTAACCACACACATTTGGAACTCTCCTGCGGTACCGTAACACATATTATTCCCTCATTTAGTGGATATTTTCACAAAAAAGTGAAATTTTCAAAAATCCAGAAAATTGGCTGAAAATGACTAAATATCAAGGACTCATTGCGCGAATCGCTCTGGAACTGAAATCGGAACGTTCACTGACATTTTCCCTATCTGAAAGTCTGATAAACGCCGGAAAAATGACTAAGTCCAAAAAAAACATTTTTTCAACTTTTTTCAATTTTACCCCCGTGGGATATAGATTCTACCCACACACATTTGGAACTCTCCTGGGGTACCCTCACACATATTATTCCCTCATTTAGTGGATATTTTCACAAAAAAGTGAAATTTTCAAAAATCCAACATATTGGCTGAAAACGACTAAATATCAAGGACTCATTGGGCGAATCGCTCTGGAACTGAAATCGGAACGTTCACTGACATTTTCCCTATCTGAAAGTCTGATAAACGCCGGAAAAATGACTAAGTCCAAAAAAAACATTTTTTCAACTTTTTTCAATTTTACCCCCGTGGGATATAGATTCTACCCACACACATTTGGAACTCTCCTGGGGTACCCTCACACATATTGTTCCCTCATTTAGTGGATATTTTCACAAAAAAGTGAAATTTTTAAAAATACAAAATATTGGCTGAAAACGACTAAATATCAAGGACTCATTGGGCGAATAGCTCTGGAACTGAAATCGGAATGTTCACTGACATTTCCCCTATCTGAAAGTCTGATAAACGCCGGAAAAATGACTAAGTCCAAAAAAAATGTTTTTCAACTTTTTTTCAATATTACCCCCGTGGGATATATATTCTACCCACACACATTTGGAACTCTCCTGGGGTACCCTCACACATATTATTCCCTCATTTAGTGGATATTTTCACAAAAAAGTGAAATTTTCAAAAATCCAAAATATTGGCTGAAAACGACTAAATATCAAGGACTCATTGGGCGAATCGCTCTGGAACTGAAATCGGAATGTTCACTGACATTTCCCCTATCTGAAAGTCTGATAAACGCCGGAAAAATGACTAAGTCCAAAAAAAAATTGTTTTCAACTTTTTTCAATTTTACCCCCGTGGGAAATATATTCTACCCACACACATTTGTAACTCTCCTGGGGTACCCTCACACATATTATTCCCTCATTTAGTGGATATTTTCACAAAAAAGTGAAATTTTCAAAAATCCAAAATATTGGCTGAAAACGACTAAATATCAAGGACTCATTGGGCGAATCGCTCTGGAACTGAAATCGGAACGTTCACTGACATTTCCCCTATCTGAAAGTGTGATAAACGCCGGAAAAATGACTAAGTACAAAAAAAAATTGTTTTCAACTTTTTTCAATTTTACCCCCGTATGATATATATTCTACCCACACACATTTGGAACTCTCCTGCGGTACCCTAACACATATTATTCCCTCATTTAGTGGATATTTTCACAAAAAAGTGAAATTTTCAAAAATCCAGAAAATTAGCTGAAAATGACTAAATATCAAGGACTCATTGGGCGAATCGCTCTGGAACTGAAATCGGAACGCTCACTGACATTTGCCCTATCTGAAAGTCTGATAAACGCCGGAAAAATGACTAAGTCCAAAAAAATAATTTTTCAACTTTTTTCAATTTTACCCCCGTGGGATATATATTCTACCCACACACATTTGGAACTCTCCTGGGGTACCCTCACACATATTATTCCCTCATTTAGTGGATATTTTGACAAAAAAGTGAAATTTTCATAAATCCAAAATATTGGCTGAAAACGACTAAATATCAAGGACTCATTGGGCGAATCGCTCTGGAACTGAAATCGGAATGTTCACTGACATTTCCCCTATCTGAAAGTCTGATAAACGCCGGAAAAATGACTTAGTCCAAAAAAAAATTGTTTTCAACTTTTTTCAATTTTACCCCCGTGGGATATATATTCTACCCACACACATTTGGAACTCTCCTGGGGTACCCTCACACATATTATTCCCTCATTTAGTGGATATTTTCACAAAAAAGTGAAATTTTCAAAAATCCAAAATATTGGCTGAAAACTACTAAATATCAAGGACTCATTGGGCGAATCGCTCTGGAACTGAAATCGGAATGTTCACTGACATTTCCCCAATCTGAAAGTCTGATAAACGCCGGAAAAATGACTAAGTCCAAAAAAAAATTGTTTTCAACTTTTTTCAATTTTACCCCGTGGGATATATATTCTACCCACACACATTTGGAACTCTCCTGGGGTACCCTCACACATATTATTCCCTCATTTAGTGGATATTTTCACAAAAAAGTGAAATTTTCAAATATCCAAAATATTGGCTGAAAACGACTAAATATCAAGGACTCATTGGGCGAATCGCTCTGGAACTGAAATCGGAATGTTCACTGACATTTCCCCAATCTGAAAGTCTGATAAACGCCGGAAAAATTACTAAGTCCAAAAAAAAATTGTTTTCAACTTTTTTCAATTTTACCCCGTGGGATATATATTCTACCCACACACATTTGGAACTCTCCTGGGGTACCCTCACACATATTATTCCCTCATTTAGTGGATATTTTCACAAAAAAGTGAAATTTTCAAATATCCAAAATATTGGCTGAAAACGACTAAATATCAAGGACTCATTGGGCGAATCGCTCTGGAACTGAAATCGGAATGTTCACTGACATTTCCCCAATCTGAAAATCTGATAAACGCCGGAAAAATGACTAAGTCCAAAAAAAAATTGTTTTCAACTTTTTTCAATTTTACCCCGTGGGATATATATTCTACCCACACACATTTGGAACTCTCCTGGTGTACCCTCACACATATTATTCCCTCATTTAGTGGATATTTTCACAAAAAAGTGAAATTTTCAAATATCCAAAATATTGGCTGAAAACGACTAAATATCAAGGACTCATTGGGCGAATCGCTCTGGAACTGAAATCGGAACGTTCACTGACATTTCCCCTATCTGAAAGTGTGATAAACGCCGGAAAAATGACTAAGTCCAAAAAAAAAATTGTTTTCAACTTTTTTCAATATTACCCCCGTGGGATATATATTCTACCCACACACATTTGGAACTCTCCTGCGGTACCCTAACACATATTATTCCCTCATTTAGTGGATATTTTCACAAAAAAGTGAAATTTTCAAATATCCAAAATATTGGCTGAAAATGACTAAATATCAAGGACTCATTGCGCGAATCGCTCTGGAACTGAAATCGGAACGCTCACTGACATTTTCCCTATCTGAAAGTCTGATAAATGCCGGAAAAATGACTAAGTCCAAAAAAAAAATGTTTTCAACTTTTTTTCAATATTACCCCCGTGGGATATATATTCTACCCACACACATTTGGAACTCTCCTGGGGTACCCTCACACATATTATTCCCTCATTTAGTGGATATTTTCACAAAAAAGTGAAATTTTCAAAAATCCAAAATATTGGCTGAAAACGACTAAATATCAAGGACTCATTGGGCGAATCGCTCTGGAACTGAAATCGGAATGTTCACTGACATTTCCCCAATCTGAAAGTCTGATAAACGCCGGAAAAATGACTAAGTCCAAAAAAAAATTGTTTTCAACTTTTTTCAATTTTACCCCGTGGGATATATATTCTACCCACACACATTTGGAACTCTCCTGGTGTACCCTCACACATATTATTCCCTCATTTAGTGGATATTTTCACAAAAAAGTGAAATTTTCAAATATCCAAAATATTGGCTGAAAACGACTAAATATCAAGGACTCATTGGGCGAATCGCTCTGGAACTGAAATCGGAACGTTCACTAACATTTCCCCTATCTGAAAGTCTGATAAACGCCGGAAAAATGACTAAGTCCAAAAAAAAATTATTTTCAACTTTTTTCAATTTTACCCCCGTGGGATATATATTCTACCCACACACATTTGGAACTCTCCTGGGGTACCCTCACACATATTATTCCCTCATTTAGTGGATATTTTCACAAAAAAGTGAAATTTTCAAATATCCAAAATATTGGCTGAAAACGACTAAATATCAAGGACTCATTGGGCGAATCGCTCTGGAACTGAAATCGGAACGTTCACTGACATTTCCCCTATCTGAAAGTGTGATAAACGCCGGAAAAATGACTAAGTCCAAAAAAAAATTGTTTTCAACTTTTTTCAATATTACCCCCGTGGGATATATATTCTACCCACACACATTTGGAACTCTCCTGCGGTACCCTAACACATATTATTCCCTCATTTAGTGGATATTTTCACAAAAAAGTGAAATTTTCAAATATCCAAAATATTGGCTGAAAACGACTAAATATCAAGGACTCATTGGGCGAATAGCTCTGGAATTGAAACCGGAATGTTCACTGACATTTCCCCTATTTGAAAGTCTGATAAACGCTGGAAAAATGACTAAGTCCAAAAAAATTTTTTTTCAACTTTTTTTCAATATTATCCCCGTGGGATATATATTCTACCCACACACATTTGGAACTCTCCTGGGGTACCCTCACACATATTATTCCCTCATTTAGTGGATATTTTCACAAAAAAGTGAAATTTTCAAATATCCAAAATATTGGCTGAAAACGACTAAATATCAAGGACTCATTGGGCGAATCGCTCTGGAACTGAAATCGGAATGTTCACTGACATTTCCCCTATCTGAAAGTCTGATAAACGCCGGAAAAATGACTAAGTCCAAAAAAAAATTGTTTTCAACTTTTTTCAATTTTACCCCCGTGGGATATATATTCTACCCACACACATTTGGAACTCTCCTGGGGTACCCTCACACATATTATTCCCTCATTTATTGGATATTTTCACAAAAAAGTGAAATTTTCAAATATCCAAAATATTGGCTGAAAACGACTAAATATCAAGGACTCATTGGGCGAATCGCTCTGGAACTGAAATCGGAACGTTCACTGACATTTCCCCTATCTGAAAGTGTGATAAACGCCGGAAAAATGACTAAGTACAAAAAAAAATTGTTTTCAACTTTTTTCAATTTTACCCCCGTGGGATATATATTCTACCCACACACATTTGGAACTCTCCTGCGGTACCCTAACACATATTATTCCCTCGTTTAGTGGATATTTTCACAAAAAAGTGAAATTTTCAAAAATCCAGAAAATTAGCTGAAAATGACTAAATATCAAGGACTCATTGGGCGAATCGCTCTGGAACTGAAATCGGAACGCTCACTGACATTTGCCCTATCTGAAAGTCTGATAAACGCCGGAAAAAAGACTAAGTCCAAAAATAAAATTTTTCAACTTTTTTCAATTTTACCCCCGTGGGATATATATTCTACCCACACACATTTGGAACTCTCCTGGGGTACCCTCACACATATTATTCCCTCATTTAGTGGATATTTTCACAAAAAAGTGAAATTTTCATAAATCCAAAATATTGGCTGAAAACGACTAAATATCAAGGACTCATTGCGCGAATCGCTCTGGAACTGAAATCGGAACGCTCACTGACATTTTCCCTATCTGAAAGTCTGATAAACGCCGGAAAAATGACTAAGTCCAAAAAAAACATTTTTTCAACTTTTTTCAATTTTACCCCCGTGGGATATAGATTCTACCCACACACATTTGGAACTCTCCTGCGATACCCTAAGACATATTATTCCCTCATTCAGTGGATATTTTCACAAAAAAGTGAAATTTTCAAAAATCCAGAAAATTGGCTGAAAATGACTAAATATCAAGGACTCATTGCGCGAATCGCTCTGGAACTGAAATCGGAACGCTCACTGACATTTTCCCTATCTGAAAGTCTGATAAACGCCGGAAAAATGACTAAGTCCAAAAAAAACATTTTTTCAACTTTTTTCAATTTTACCCCCGTGGGATATAGATTCTACCCACACACATTTGGAACTCTCCTGGGGTACCCTCACACATATTATTCCCTCATTTAGTGGATATTTTCACAAAAAAGTGAAATTTTCAAAAATCCAAAATATTGGCTGAAAACGACTAAATATCAAGGACTCATTGGGCGAATCGCTCTGGAACTGAAATCGGAATGTTCACTGACAATTCCCCTATCTGAAAGTCTGATAAATGCCGGAAAAATGACTAAGTCCAAAAAAAAATTGTTTTCAACTTTTTTTCAATATTACCCCCGTGGGATATATATTCTACCCACACACATTTGGAACTCTCCTGGGGTACCCTCACACATATTATTCCCTCATTTAGTGGATATTTTCACAAAAAAGTGAAATTTTCAAAAATCCAAAATATTGGCTGAAAACGACTAAATATCAAGGACTCATTGGGCGAATCGCTCTGGAACTGAAATCGGAATGTTCACTGACATTTCCCCAATCTGAAAGTCTGATAAACGCCGGAAAAATGACTAAGTCCAAAAAAAAATTGTTTTAAACTTTTTTCAATTTTACCCCGTGGGATATATATTCTACCCACACACATTTGGAACTCTCCTGGGGTACCCTCACACATATTATTCCCTCATTTAGTGGATATTTTCACAAAAAAGTGAAATTTTCAAATATCCAAAATATTGGCTGAAAACGACTAAATATCAAGGACTCATTGGGCGAATCGCTCTGGAACTGAAATCGGAATGTTCACTGACATTTCCCCAATCTGAAAATCTGATAAACGCCGGAAAAATGACTAAGTCCAAAAAAAAATTGTTTTCAACTTTTTTCAATTTTACCCCGTGGGATATATATTCTACCCACACACATTTGGAACTCTCCTGGGGTACCCTCACACATATTATTCCCTCATTTAGTGGATATTTTCACAAAAAAGTGAAATTTTCAAATATCCAAAATATTGGCTGAAAACGACTAAATATCAAGGACTCATTGGGCGAATCGCTCTGGAACTGAAATCGGAACGTTCACTGACATCTCCCCTATCTGAAAGTCTGATAAACGCCGGAAAAATGACTAAGTCCAAAAAAAAATTATTTTCAACTTTTTTCAATTTTACCCCCGTGGGATATATATTCTACCCACACACATTTGGAACTCTCCTGGGGTACCCTCACACATATTATTCCCTCATTTAGTGGATATTTTCACAAAAAAGTGAAATTTTCAAATATCCAAAATATTGGCTGAAAACTACTAAATATCAAGGACTCATTGGGCGAATCGCTCTGGAACTGAAATCGGAACGCTCACTGACATTTGCCCTATCTGAAAGTCTGATAAACTCCGGAAAAATGACTAAGTCCAAAAAAAAATTGTTTTCAACTTTTTTTCAATATTACCCCCATGGGATATATATTCTACCCACACACATTTGGAACTCTCCTGGGGTACCCTCACACATATTATTCCCTCATTTAGTGGATATTTTCACAAAAAAGTGAAATTTTCAAAAATCCAAAATATTGGCTGAAAACGACTAAATATCAAGGACTCATTGGGCGAATCGCTCTGGAACTGAAATCGGAATGTTCACTGACATTTCCCCAATCTGACAGTCTGATAAACGCCGGAAAAATGACTAAGTCCAAAAAAAAATTGTTTTCAACTTTTTTCAATTTTACCCCGTGGGATATATATTCTACCCACACACATTTGGAACTCTCCTGGGGTACCCTCACACATATTATTCCCTCATTTAGTGGATATTTTCACAAAAAAGTGAAATTTTCAAATATCCAAAATATTGGCTGAAAACGACTAAATATCAAGGACTCATTGGGCGAATCGCTATGGAACTGAAATCGGAACGTTCACTGACATTTCCCCTATCTGAAAGTCTGATAAACGCCGGAAAAATGACTAAGTCCAAAAAAAAATTATTTTCAACTTTTTTCAATTTTACCCCCGTGGGATATATATTCTACCCACACACATTTGGAACTCTCCTGGGGTACCCTCACACATATTATTCCCTCATTTAGTGGATATTTTCACAAAAAAGTGAAATTTTCAAATATCCAAAATATTGGCTGAAAACGACTAAATATCAAGGACTCATTGGGCGAATCGCTCTGGAACTGAAATCGGAACGTTCACTGACATTTCCCCTATCTGAAAGTGTGATAAACGACGGAAAAATGACTAAGTCCAAAAAAAAATTGTTTTCAACTTTTTTCAATATTACCCCCGTGGGATATATATTCTACCCACACACATTTGGAACTCTCCTGCGGTACCCTAACACATATTATTCCCTCATTTAGTGGATATTTTCACAAAAAAGTGAAATTTTCAAATATCCAAAATATTGGCTGAAAACTACTAAATATCAAGGACTCATTGGGCGAATAGCTCTGGAATTGAAACCGGAATGTTCACTGACATTTCCCCTATTAGAAAGTCTGATAAACGCTGGAAAAATGACTAAGTCCAAAAAAAAATTTTTTCAACTTTTTTTCAATATTATCCCCGTGGGATATATATTCTACCCACACACATTTGGAACTCTCCTGGGGTACCCTCACACATATTATTCCCTCATTTAGTGGATATTTTCACAAAAAAGTGAAATTTTCAAAAATCCAAAATATTGGCTGAAAACGACTAAATATCAAGGACTCTTTGGGCGAATCGCTCTGGAACTGAAATCGGAATGCTCACTGACATTTCCCCTATCTGAAAGTCTGATAAACGCCGGAAAAATGACAAAGTCCAAAAAAAAATTGTTTTCAACTTTTTTCAATTTTACCCCCGTGGGATATATATTCTACCCACACACATTTGGAACTCTCCTTGGGTACCCTCACACATATTATTCCCTCATTTAGTGGATATTTTCACAAAAAAGTGAAATTTTCAAATATCCAAAATATTGGCTGAAAACGACTAAATATCAAGGACTCAGAATCGCTCTGGAACTGAAATCGGAACGTTCACTGACATTTCCCCTATCTGAAAGTGTGATAAACGCCGGAAAAATGACTAAGTTTAAAAAAAAATTGTTTTCAACTTTTTTCAATATTACCCCCGTGGGATATATATTCTACCCACACACATTTGGAACTCTCCTGCGGTACCCTAACACATATTATTCCCTCATTTAGTGGATATTTTCACAAAAAAGTGAAATTTTCAAATATCCAAAATATTGGCTGAAAACGACTAAATATCAAGGACTCAGAATCGCTCTGGAACTGAAATCGGAACGTTCACTGAAATTTCCCCTATCTGAAAGTGTGATAAACGCCGGAAAAATGACTAAGTCCAAAAAAAAATTGTTTTAACTTTTTTCAATTTTACCCCGTGGGATATATATTCTACCCACACACATTTGGAACTCTCCTGGGGTACCCTCACACATATTATTCCCTCATTTAGTGGATATTTTCACAAAAAAGTGAAATTTTCAAATATCCAAAATATTGGCTGAAAACGACTAAATATCAAGGACTCATTGGGCGAATCGCTCTGGAACTGAAATCGGAACGTTCACTGACATCTCCCCTATCTGAAAGTCTGATAAACGCCGGAAAAATGACTAAGTCCAAAAAAAAATTATTTTCAACTTTTTTCAATTTTACCCCCGTGGGATATATATTCTACCCACACACATTTGGAACTCTCCTGGGGTACCCTCACACATATTATTCCCTCATTTAGTGGATATTTTCACAAAAAAGTGAAATTTTCAAATATCCAAAATATTGGCTGAAAACGACTAAATATCAAGGACTCATTGGGCGAATCGCTCTGGAACTGAAATCGGAACGTTCACTGACATTTCCCCTATCTGAAAGTGTGATAAACGCCGGAAAAATGACTAAGTCCAAAAAAAAATTGTTTTCAACTTTTTTCAATATTACCCCCGTGGGATATATATTCTACCCACACACATTTGGAACTCTCCTGCGGTACCCTAACACATATTATTCCCTCATTTAGTGGATATTTTCACAAAAAAGTGAAATTTTCAAATATCCAAAATATTGGCTGAAAACTACTAAATATCAAGGACTCAGAATCGCTCTGGAACTGAAATCGGAACGTTCACTGACATTTCCCCTATCTGAAAGTGTGATAAACGCCGGAAAAATGACTAAGTCCAAAAAAAATTTGTTTTCAACTTTTTTCAATATTACCCCCGTGGGATATATATTCTACCCACACACATTTGGAACTCTCCTGCGGTACCCTAACACATATTATTCCCTCATTTAGTGGATATTTTCACAAAAAAGTGAAATTTTCAAAAATCCAAAATATTGGCTGAAAACGACTAAATATCAAGGACTCATTGGGCGAATAGCTCTGGAATTGAAACCGGAATGTTCACTGACATTTCCCCTATTTGAAAGTCTGATAAACGCTGGAAAAATGACTAAGTCCAAAAAAAAATTTTTTCAACTTTTTTTCAATATTATCCCCGTGGGATATATATTCTACCCACACACATTTGGAACTCTCCTGGGGTACCCTCACACATATTATTCCCTCATTTAGTGGATATTTTCACAAAAAAGTGAAATTTTCAAAAATCCAAAATATTGGCTGAAAACGACTAAATATCAAGGACTCTTTGGGCGAATCGCTCTGGAACTGAAATCGGAATGCTAACTGACATTTCCCCTATCTGAAAGTCTGATAAACGCCGGAAAAATGACTAAGTCCAAAAAAAAATTGTTTTCAACTTTTTTCAATTTTACCCCCGTGGGATATATATTCTACCCACACACATTTGGAACTCTCCTTGGGTACCCTCACACATATTATTCCCTCATTTAGTGGATATTTTCACAAAAAAGTGAAATTTTCAAATATCCAAAATATTGGCTGAAAACGACTAAATATCAAGGACTCAGAATCGCTCTGGAACTGAAATCGGAACGTTCACTGACATTTCCCCTATCTGAAAGTGTGATAAACGCCGGAAAAATGACTAAGTTCAAAAAAAAATTGTTTTCAACTTTTTTCAATATTACCCCCGTGGGATATATATTCTACCCACACACATTTGGAACTCTCCTGCGGTACCCTAACACATATTATTCCCTCATTTAGTGGATATTTTCACAAAAAAGTGAAATTTTCAAATATCCAAAATATTGGCTGAAAACGACTAAATATCAAGGACTCATTGGGCGAATCGCTCTGGAACTGAAATCGGAACGTTCACTGACATTTCCCCTATCTGAAAGTGTGATAAACGACGGAAAAATGACAAAGTCCAAAAAAAAATTGTTTTCAACTTTTTTCAATATTACCCCCGTGGGATATATATTCTACCCACACACATTTGGAACTCTCCTGCGGTACCCTAACACATATTATTCCCTCATTTAGTGGATATTTTCACAAAAAAGTGAAATTTTCAAATATCCAAAATATTGGCTGAAAACTACTAAATATCAAGGACTCATTGGGCGAATCGCTCTGGAACTGAAATCGGAACGCTCACTGACATTTGCCCTATCTGAAAGTCTGATAAACGCCGGAAAAATGACTAAGTCCAAAAAAAAATTGTTTTCAACTTTTTTCAATTTTACCCCCGTGGGATATATATTCTACCCACACACATTTGGAACTCTCCTCGGGTACCCTCACACATATTATTCCCTCATTTAGTGGATATTTTCACAAAAAAGTGAAATTTTCAAATATCCAAAATATTGGCTGAAAACGACTAAATATCAAGGACTCAGAATCGCTCTGGAACTGAAATCGGAACGTTCACTGACATTTCCCCTATCTGAAAGTGTGATAAACGCCGGAAAAATGACTAAGTCCAAAAAAAAATTGTTTTCAACTTTTTTCAATATTACCCCCGTGGGATATATATTCTACCCACACACATTTGGAACTCTCCTGCGGTACCCTAACACATATTATTCCCTCATTTAGTGGATATTTTCACAAAAAAGTGAAATTTTCAAATATCCAAAATATTGGCTGAAAACGACTAAATATCAAGGACTCAGAATCGCTCTGGAACTGAAATCGGAACGTTCACTGAAATTTCCCCTATCTGAAAGTGTGATAAACGCCGGAAAAATGACTAAGTCCAAAAAAAAATTGTTTTCAACTTTTTTCAATATTACCCCCGTGGGATATATATTCTACCCACACACATTTGGAACTCTCCTGCAGTACCCTAACACATATTATTCCCTCATTTAGTGGATATTTTCACAAAAAAGTGAAATTTTCAAAAATCCAAAATATTGGCTGAAAACGACTAAATATCAAGGACTCATTGGGCGAATAGCTCTGGAATTGAAACCGGAATGTTCACTGACATTTCCCCTATTTGAAAGTCTGATAAACGCTGGAAAAATGACTAAGTCCAAAAAAATTTTTTTTCAACTTTTTTTCAATATTATCCCCGTGGGATATATATTCTACCCACACACATTTGGAACTCTCCTGGGGTACCCTCACACATATTATTCCCTCATTTAGTGGATATTTTCACAAAAAAGTGAAATTTTCAAAAATCCAAAATATTGGCTGAAAACGACTAAATATCAAGGACTCATTGGGCGAATCGCTCTGGAACTGAAATCGGAACGTTCACTGACATTTCCCATATCTGAAAGTGTGATAAACGCCGGAAAAATGACTAAGTCCAAAAAAAAATTGTTTTCAACTTTTTTCAATATTACCCCCGTGGGATATATATTCTACCCACACACATTTGGAACTCTCCTGCGGTACCCTAACACTTATTATTCCCTCATTTAGTGGATATTTTCACAAAAAAAGTGAAATTTTCAAAAATCCAAAATATTGGCTGAAAACGACTAAATATCAAGGACTCATTGGGCGAATAGCTGTGGAATTGAAACCGGAATGTTCACTAACATTTCCCCTATTTGAAAGTCTGATAAACGCTGGAAAAATGACTAAGTCCAAAAAAATTTTTTTTCAACTTTTTTTCAATATTATCCCCGTGGCATATATATTCTACCCACACACATTTGGAACTCTCCTGGGGTACCCTCACACATATTATTCCCTCATTTAGTGGATATTTTCACAAATAAGTGAAATTTTCAAAAATCCAAAATATTGACTGAAAACGACTAAATATCAAGGACTCTTTGGGCGAATCGCTCTGGAATTGAAATCGGAATGCTCACTGCCATTTCCCCTATCTGAAAGTCTGATAAACGTCGGAAAAATGACTAAGTCCAAAAAAAAAATTTTTCAACTTTTTTCAATTTTACCCCCGTGGGATATATATTCTACCCACACACATTTGGAACTCTCCTGGGGTACCCTCACACATATTATTCCCTCATTTAGTGGATATTTTCACAAAAAAGTGAAATTTTCAAAAATCCAAAATATTGGCTGAAAACGACTAAATATCAAGTACTCATTGGGCGAATCGCTCTGGAACTGAAATCGGAACGCTCACTGACATTTGCCCTATCTGAAAGTTTGATAAACGCCGGAAAAATGACTAAGTCCAAAAAAAAAATTTTTCAACTTTTTTCAATTTTACCCCCGTGGGATATATATTCTACCCACACACATTTGGAACTCTCCTGGGGTACCCTCACACATATTATTCCCTCATTTAGTGGATATTTTCACAAAAAAGTGAAATTTTCAAAAATCCAAAATATTGGCTGAAAACGACTAAATATCAAGGACTCATTGGACGAATCGCTCTGGAACTGAAATCGGAACGTTCACTGACATTTCCCCTATCTGAAAGTGTGATAAACGCCGGAAAAATTACTAAGTACAAAAAAAAATTGTTTTCAACTTTTTTCAATTTTACCCCCGTGGGATATATATTCTACCCACACACATTTGGAACTCTCCTGCGGTACCCTAACACATATTATTCCCTCATTTAGTGGATATTTTCACAAAAAAGTGAAATTTTCAAAAATCCAGAAAATTGGCTGAAAATGACTAAATATCAAGGACTCATTGGGCGAATCGCTCTGGAACTGAAATCGGAACGCTCACTGACATTTGCCCTATCTGAAAGTCTGATAAACGCCGGAAAAATGACTAAGTACAAAAAAAAAATTTTTCAACTTTTTTCAATTTTACCCCCGTGGGATATATATTCTACCCACACACATTTGGAACTCTCCTGGGGTACCCTCACACATATTATTCCCTCATTTAGTGGATATTTTCACAAAAAAGTGAAATTTTCAAAAATCCAAAATATTGGCTGAAAACGACTAAATATCAAGGACTCTTTGGGCGAATCGCTCTGGAACTGAAATCGGAATGCTCACTGACATTTCCCCTATCTGAAAGTCTGATAAACGCCGGAAAAATGATTAAGTCCATAAAAAAATTGTTTTCAACTTTTTTCAATTTTACCCCCGTGGGATATATATTCTACCCACACACATTTGGAACTCTCCTCGGGTACCCTCACACATATTATTCCCTCATTTAGTGGATATTTTCACAAAAAAGTGAAATTTTCAAATATCCAAAATATTGCCTGAAAACGACTAAATATCAAGGACTCAGAATCGCTCTGGAACTGAAATCGGAACGTTCACTGACATTTCCCCTATCTGAAAGTGTGATAAACGCCGGAAAAATGACTAAGTCCAAAAAAAAATTGTTTTCAACTTTTTTCAATATTACCCCCGTGGGATATATATTCTACCCACACACATTTGGAACTCTCCTGCGGTACCCTAACACATATTATTCCCTCATTTAGTGGATATTTTCACAAAAAAGTGAAATTTTCAAATATCCAAAATATTGGCTGAAAACGACTAAATATCAAGGACTCAGAATCGCTCTGGAACTGAAATCGGAACGTTCACTGAAATTTCCCCTATCTGAAAGTGTGATAAACGCCGGAAAAATGACTAAGTCCAAAAAAAAATTGTTTTCAACTTTTTTCAATATTACCCCCGTGGGATATATATTCTACCCACACACATTTGGAACTCTCCTGCAGTACCCTAACACATATTATTCCCTCATTTAGTGGATATTTTCACAAAAAAGTGAAATTTTCAAAAATCCAAAATATTGGCTGAAAACGACTAAATATCAAGGACTCATTGGGCGAATAGCTCTGGAATTGAAACCGGAATGTTCACTGACATTTCCCCTATTTGAAAGTCTGATAAACGCTGGAAAAATGACTAAGTCCAAAAAAATTTTTTTTCAACTTTTTTTCAATATTATCCCCGTGGGATATATATTCTACCCACACACATTTGGAACTCTCCTGGGGTACCCTCACACATATTATTCCCTCATTTAGTGGATATTTTCACAAAAAAGTGAAATTTTCAAAAATCCAAAATATTGGCTGAAAACGACTAAATATCAAGGACTCATTGGGCGAATCGCTCTGGAACTGAAATCGGAACGTTCACTGACATTTCCCCTATCTGAAAGTGTGATAAACGCCGGAAAAATGACTAAGTCCAAAAAAAAATTGTTTTCAACTTTTTTCAATATTACCCCCGTGGGATATATATTCTACCCACACACATTTGGAACTCTCCTGCGGTACCCTAACACTTATTATTCCCTCATTTAGTGGATATTTTCACAAAAAAAGTGAAATTTTCAAAAATCCAAAATATTGGCTGAAAACGACTAAATATCAAGGACTCATTGGGCGAATAGCTCTGGAATTGAAACCGGAATGTTCACTAACATTTCCCCTATTTGAAAGTCTGATAAACGCTGGAAAAATGACTAAGTCCAAAAAAATTTTTTTTCAACTTTTTTTCAATATTATCCCCGTGGCATATATATTCTACCCACACACATTTGGAACTCTCCTGGGGTACCCTCACACATATTATTCCCTCATTTAGTGGATATTTTCACAAATAAGTGAAATTTTCAAAAATCCAAAATATTGACTGAAAACGACTAAATATCAAGGACTCTTTGGGCGAATCGCTCTGGAATTGAAATCGGAATGCTCACTGCCATTTCCCCTATCTGAAAGTCTGATAAACGTCGGAAAAATGACTAAGTCCAAAAAAAAAATTTTTCAACTTTTTTCAATTTTACCCCCGTGGGATATATATTCTACCCACACACATTTGGAACTCTCCTGGGGTACCCTCACACATATTATTCCCTCATTTAGTGGATATTTTCACAAAAAAGTGAAATTTTCAAAAATCCAAAATATTGGCTGAAAACGACTAAATATCAAGTACTCATTGGGCGAATCGCTCTGGAACTGAAATCGGAACGCTCACTGACATTTGCCCTATCTGAAAGTTTGATAAACGCCGGAAAAATGACTAAGTCCAAAAAAAAAATTTTTCAACTTTTTTCAATTTTACCCCCGTGGGATATATATTCTACCCACACACATTTGGAACTCTCCTGGGGTACCCTCACACATATTATTCCCTCATTTAGTGGATATTTTCACAAAAAAGTGAAATTTTCAAAAATCCAAAATATTGGCTGAAAACGACTAAATATCAAGGACTCATTGGACGAATCGCTCTGGAACTGAAATCGGAACGTTCACTGACATTTCCCCTATCTGAAAGTGTGATAAACGCCGGAAAAATTACTAAGTACAAAAAAAAATTGTTTTCAACTTTTTTCAATTTTACCCCCGTGGGATATATATTCTACCCACACACATTTGGAACTCTCCTGGGGTACCCTAACACATATTATTCCCTCATTTAGTGGATATTTTCACAAAAAAGTGAAATTTTCAAAAATCCAAAATATTGGCTGAAAACGACTAAATATCAAGGACTCTTTGGGCGAATCGCTCTGGAACTGAAATCGGATTGCTCACTGACATTTCCCCTATCTGAAAGTCTGATAAACGGCGGAAAAATGACTAAGTCCAAAAAAAAATTGTTTTCAACTTTTTTCAATTTTACCCCCGTGGGATATATATTCTACCCACACACATTTGGAACTCTCCTCGGGTACCCTCACACATATTATTCCCTCATTTAGTGGATATTTTCACAAAAAAGTGAAATTTTCAAATATCCAAAATATTGGCTGAAAACGACTAAATATCAAGGACTCAGAATCGCTCTGGAACTGAAATCGGAACGTTCACTGAAATTTCCCCTATCTGAAAGTCTGATAAACGGCGGAAAAATGACTAAGTCCAAAAAAAAATTGTTTTCAACTTTTTTCAATTTTACCCCCGTGGGATATATATTCTACCCACACACATTTGGAACTCTCCTGCGGTACCCTAACACATATTATTCCCTCATTTAGTGGATATTTTCACAAAAAAGTGAAATTTTCAAAAATCCAAAATATTGGCTGAAAACGACTAAATATCAAGGACTCATTGGGCGAATAGCTCTGGAATTGAAACCGGAATGTTCACTGACATTTCCCCTATTTGAAAGTCTGATAAACGCTGGAAAAATGACTAAGTCCAAAAAAAAATTGTTTTCAACTTTTTTTCAATATTACCCCCGTGGGATATATATTCTACCCACACACATTTGGAACTCTCCTGGCGTACCCTCACACATATTATTCCCTCATTTAGTGGATATTTTCACAAAAAAGTGAAATTTTCAAAAATCCAAAATATTGGCTGAAAACGACTAAATATCAAGGACTCATTGGGCGAATCGCTCTGGAACTGAAATCGGAATGTTCACTGACATTTCCCCAATCTGACAGTCTGATAAACGCCGGAAAAATGACTAAGTCCAAAAAAAAATTGTTTTCAACTTTTTTCAATTTTACCCCGTGGGATATATATTCTACCCACACACATTTGGAACTCTCCTGGGGTACCCTCACACATATTATTCCCTCATTTAGTGGATATTTTCACAAAAAAGTGAAATTTTCAAATATCCAAAATATTGGCTGAAAACGACTAAATATCAAGGACTCATTGGGCGAATCGCTCTGGAACTGAAATCGGAACGTTCACTGACATTTCCCCTATCTGAAAGTCTGATAAACGCCGGAAAAATGACTAAGTCCAAAAAAAAATTATTTTCAACTTTTTTCAATTTTACCCCCGTGGGATATATATTCTACCCACACACATTTGGAACTCTCCTGGGGTACCCTCACACATATTATTCCCTCATTTAGTGGATATTTTCACAAAAAAGTGAAATTTTCAAATATCCAAAATATTGGCTGAAAACGACTAAATATCAAGGACTCATTGGGCTAATCGCTCTGGAACTGAAATCGGAACGTTCACTGACATTTCCCCTATCTGAAAGTGTGATAAACGACGGAAAAATGACTAAGTCCAAAAAAAAATTGTTTTCAACTTTTTTCAATATTACCCCCATGGGATATATATTCTACCCACACACATTTGGAACTCTCCTGCAGTACCCTAACACATATTATTCCCTCATTTAGTGGATATTTTCACAAAAAAGTGAAATTTTCAAATATCCAAAATATTGGCTGAAAACTTCTAAATATCAAGGACTCATTGGGCGAATCGCTCTGGAACTGAAATCGGAACGCTCACTGACATTTGCCCTATCTGAAAGTCTGATAAACGCCGGAAAAATGACTAAGTCCAAAAAAAAATTGTTTTCAACTTTTTTCAATTTTACCCCCGTGGGATATATATTCTACCCACACACATTTGGAACTCTCCTCGGGTACCCTCACACATATTATTCCCTCATTTAGTGGATATTTTCACAAAAAAGTGAAATTTTCAAATATCCAAAATATTGGCTGAAAACGACTAAATATCAAGGACTCAGAATCGCTCTGGAACTGAAATCGGAACGTTCACTGACATTTCCCCTATCTGAAAGTGTGATAAACGCCGGAAAAATGACTAAGTCCAAAAAAAAATTGTTTTCAACTTTTTTCAATATTACCCCCGTGGGATATATATTCTACCCACACACATTTGGAACTCTCCTGCGGTACCCTAACACATATTATTCCCTCATTTAGTGGATATTTTCACAAAAAAGTGAAATTTTCAAAAATCCAAAATATTGGCTGAAAACGACTAAATATCAAGGACTCATTGGGCGAATCGCTCTGGAACTGAAATCGGAATGTTCACTGACATTTCCCCAATCTGACAGTCTGATAAACGCCGGAAAAATGACTAAGTCCAAAAAAAAATTGTTTTCAACTTTTTTCAATTTTACCCCGTGGGATATATATTCTACCCACACACATTTGGAACTCTCCTGGGGTACCCTCACACATATTATTCCCTCATTTAGTGGATATTTTCACAAAAAAGTGAAATTTTCAAATATCCAAAATATTGGCTGAAAACGACTAAATATCAAGGACTCATTGGGCGAATCGCTCTGGAACTGAAATCGGAACGTTCACTGACATTTCCCCTATCTGAAAGTCTGATAAACGCCGGAAAAATGACTAAGTCCAAAAAAAAATTATTTTCAACTTTTTTCAATTTTACCCCCGTGGGATATATATTCTACCCACACACATTTGGAACTCTCCTGGGGTACCCTCACACATATTATTCCCTCATTTAGTGGATATTTTCACAAAAAAGTGAAATTTTCAAATATCCAAAATATTGGCTGAAAACGACTAAATATCAAGGACTCATTGGGCTAATCGCTCTGGAACTGAAATCGGAACGTTCACTGACATTTCCCCTATCTGAAAGTGTGATAAACGACGGAAAAATGACTAAGTCCAAAAAAAAATTGTTTTCAACTTTTTTCAATATTACCCCCGTGGGATATATATTCTACCCACACACATTTGGAACTCTCCTGCAGTACCCTAACACATATTATTCCCTCATTTAGTGGATATTTTCACAAAAAAGTGAAATTTTCAAATATCCAAAATATTGGCTGAAAACTTCTAAATATCAAGGACTCATTGGGCGAATCGCTCTGGAACTGAAATCGGAACGCTCACTGACATTTGCCCTATCTGAAAGTCTGATAAACGCCGGAAAAATGACTAAGTCCAAAAAAAAATTGTTTTCAACTTTTTTCAATTTTACCCCCGTGGGATATATATTCTACCCACACACATTTGGAACTCTCCTCGGGTACCCTCACACATATTATTCCCTCATTTAGTGGATATTTTCACAAAAAAGTGAAATTTTCAAATATCCAAAATATTGGCTGAAAACGACTAAATATCAAGGACTCAGAATCGCTCTGGAACTGAAATCGGAACGTTCACTGACATTTCCCCTATCTGAAAGTGTGATAAACGCCGGAAAAATGACTAAGTCCAAAAAAAAATTGTTTTCAACTTTTTTCAATATTACCCCCGTGGGATATATATTCTACCCACACACATTTGGAACTCTCCTGCGGTACCCTAACACATATTATTCCCTCATTTAGTGGATATTTTCACAAAAAAGTGAAATTTTCAAAAATCCAAAATATTGGCTGAAAACGACTAAATATCAAGGACTCTTTGGGCGAATCGCTCTGGAACTGAAATCGGAATGCTCACTGACATTTCCCCTATCTGAAAGTCTGATAAACGGCGGAAAAATGACTAAGTCCAAAAAAAAATTGTTTTCAACTTTTTTCAATTTTACCCCCGTGGGATATATATTCTACCCACACACATTTGGAACTCTCCTCGGGTACCCTCACACATATTATTCCCTCATTTAGTGGATATTTTCACAAAAAAGTGAAATTTTCAAATATCCAAAATATTGGCTGAAAACGACTAAATATCAAGGACTCAGAATCGCTCTGGAACTGAAATCGGAACGTTCACTGAAATTTCCCCTATCTGAAAGTCTGATAAACGCCGGAAAAATGACTAAGTCCAAAAAAAAATTGTTTTCAACTTTTTTTCAATATTACCCCCGTGGGATATATATTCTACCCACACACATTTGGAACTCTCCTGGGGTACCCTCACACATATTATTCCCTCATTTAGTGGATATTTTCACAAAAAAGTGAAATTTTCAAAAATCCAAAATATTGGCTGAAAACGACTAAATATCAAGGACTCATTGGGCGAATCGCTCTGGAACTGAAATCGGAATGTTCACTGACATTTCCCCAATCTGACAGTCTGATAAACGCCGGAAAAATGACTAAGTCCAAAAAAAAATTGTTTTCAACTTTTTTCAATTTTACCCCGTGGGATATATATTCTACCCACACACATTTGGAACTCTCCTGGGGTACCCTCACACATATTATTCCCTCATTTAGTGGATATTTTCACAAAAAAGTGAAATTTTCAAATATCCAAAATATTGGCTGAAAACGACTAAATATCAAGGACTCATTGGGCGAATCGCTCTGGAACTGAAATCGGAACGTTCACTGACATTTCCCCTATCTGAAAGTCTGATAAACGCCGGAAAAATGACTAAGTCCAAAAAAAAATTATTTTCAACTTTTTTCAATTTTACCCCCGTGGGATATATATTCTACCCACACACATTTGGAACTCTCCTGGGGTACCCTCACACATATTATTCCCTCATTTAGTGGATATTTTCACAAAAAAGTGAAATTTTCAAATATCCAAAATATTGGCTGAAAACGACTAAATATCAAGGACTCATTGGGCGAATCGCTCTGGAACTGAAATCGGAACGTTCACTGACATTTCCCCTATCTGAAAGTGTGATAAACGACGGAAAAATGACTAAGTCCAAAAAAAAATTGTTTTCAACTTTTTTCAATATTACCCCCATGGGATATATATTCTACCCACACACATTTGGAACTCTCCTGCAGTACCCTAACACATATTATTCCCTCATTTAGTGGATATTTTCACAAAAAAGTGAAATTTTCAAATATCCAAAATATTGGCTGAAAACTACTAAATATCAAGGACTCATTGGGCGAATCGCTCTGGAACTGAAATCGGAACGCTCACTGACATTTGCCCTATCTGAAAGTCTGATAAACGCCGGAAAAATGACTAAGTCCAAAAAAAAATTGTTTTCAACTTTTTTCAATTTTACCCCCGTGGGATATAGATTCTACCCACACACATTTGGAACTCTCCTGGGGTACCCTCACACATATTATTCCCTCATTTAGTGGATATTTTCACAAAAAAGTGAAATTTTCAAATATCCAAAATATTGGCTGAAAACGACTAAATATCAAGGACTCATTGGGCGAATCGCTCTGGAGCTGAAATCGGAACGTTCACTGACATTTCCCCTATCTGAAAGTGTGATAAACGACGGAAAAATGACTAAGTCCAAAAAAAAATTGTTTTCAACTTTTTTCAATATTACCCCCGTGGGATATATATTCTACCCACACACATTTGGAACTCTCCTGCGGTACCCTAACACATATTATTCCCTCATTTAGTGGATATTTTCACAAAAAAGTGAAATTTTCAAATATCCAAAATATTGGCTGAAAACTACTAAATATCAAGGACTCATTGGGCGAATCGCTCTGGAACTGAAATCGGAACGCTCACTGACATTTGCCCTATCTGAAAGTCTGATAAACGCCGGAAAAATGACTAAGTCCAAAAAAAAATTGTTTTCAACTTTTTTCAATTTTACCCCCGTGGGATATATATTCTACCCACACACATTTGGAACTCTCCTCGGGTACCCTCACACATATTATTCCCTCATTTAGTGGATATTTTCACAAAAAAGTGAAATTTTCAAATATCCAAAATATTGGCTGAAAACGACTAAATATCAAGGACTCAGAATCGCTCTGGAACTGAAATCGGAACGTTCACTGACATTTCCCCTATCTGAAAGTGTGATAAACGCCGGAAAAATGACTAAGTCCAAAAAAAAATTGTTTTCAACTTTTTTCAATATTACCCCCGTGGGATATATATTCTACCCACACACATTTGGAACTCTCCTGCGGTACCCTAACACATATTATTCCCTCATTTAGTGGATATTTTCACAAAAAAGTGAAATTTTCAAAAATCCAAAATATTGGCTGAAAACGACTAAATATCAAGGACTCATTGGGCGAATAGCTCTGGAATTGAAACCGGAATGTTCACTGACATTTCCCCTATTTGAAAGTCTGATAAACGCCGGAAAAATGACTAAGTCCAAAAAAAAATTGTTTTCAACTTTTTTCAATTTTACCCCGTGGGATATATATTCTACCCACACACATTTGGAACTCTCCTGGGGTACCCTCACACATATTATTCCCTCATTTAGTGGATATTTTCACAAAAAAGTGAAATTTTCAAATATCCAAAATATTGGCTGAAAACGACTAAATATCAAGGACTCATTGGGCGAATCGCTCTGGAACTGAAATCGGAATGTTCACTGACATTTCCCCAATCTGAAAATCTGATAAACGCCGGAAAAATGACTAAGTCCAAAAAAAAATTGTTTTCAACTTTTTTCAATTTTACCCCGTGGGATATATATTCTACCCACACACATTTGGAACTCTCCTGGGGTACCCTCACACATATTATTCCCTCATTTAGTGGATATTTTCACAAAAAAGTGAAATTTTCAAAAATCCAAAATATTGGCTGAAAACGACTAAATATCAAGGACTCATTGGGCGAATCGCTCTGGAACTGAAATCGGAACGTTCACTGACATCTCCCCTATCTGAAAGTCTGATAAACGCCGGAAAAATGACTAAGTCCAAAAAAAAATTATTTTCAACTTTTTTCAATTTTACCCCCGTGGGATATATATTCTACCCACACACATTTGGAACTCTCCTGGGGTACCCTCACACATATTATTCCCTCATTTAGTGGATATTTTCACAAAAAAGTGAAATTTTCAAATATCCAAAATATTGGCTGAAAACGACTAAATATCAAGGACTCATTGGGCGAATCACTCTGGAACTGAAATCGGAACGTTCACTGACATCTCCCCTATCTGAAAGTCTGATAAACGCCGGAAAAATGACTAAGTCCAAAAAAAAATTGTTTTCAACTTTTTTCAATATTACCCCCGTGGGATATATATTCTACCCACACACATTTGGAACTCTCCTGCGGTACCCTAACACATATTATTCTCTCATTTAGTGGATATTTTCACAAAAAAGTGAAATTTTCAAATATCCAAAATATTGGCTGAAAACTACTAAATATCAAGGACTCATTGGGCGAATCGCTCTGGAACTGAAATCGGAACGCTCACTGACATTTGCCCTATCTGAAAGTCTGATAAACGCCGGAAAAATGACTAAGTCCAAAAAAAAATTGTTTTCAACTTTTTTTCAATATTACCCCCGTGGGATATATATTCTACCCACACACATTTGGAACTCTCCTGGGGTACCCTCACACATATTATTCCCTCATTTAGTGGATATTTTCACAAAAAAGTGAAATTTTCAAAAATCCAAAATATTGGCTGAAAACGACTAAATATCAAGGACTCATTGGGCGAATCGCTCTGGAACTGAAATCGGAATGTTCACTGACATTTCCCCAATCTGAAAGTCTGATAAACGCCGGAAAAATGACTAAGTCCAAAAAAAAATTGTTTTCAACTTTTTTCAATTTTACCCCGTGGGATATATATTCTACCCACACACATTTGGAACTCTCCTGGGGTACCCTCACACATATTATTCCCTCATTTAGTGGATATTTTCACAAAAAAGTGAAATTTTCAAATATCCAAAATATTGGCTGAAAATGACTAAATATCAAGGACTCATTGGGCGAATCGCTCTGGAACTGAAATCGGAACGCTCACTGACATTTGCCCTATCTGAAAGTCTGATAAACGCCGGAAAAATGACTAAGTCCAAAAAAAAAATTTTTCAACTTTTTTCAATTTTACCCCCGTGGGATATATATTCTACCCACACACATTTGGAACTCTCCTGGGGTACCCTCACACATATTATTCCCTCATTTAGTGGATATTTTCACAAAAAAGTGAAATTTTCAAAAATCCAAAATATTGGCTGAAAACGACTAAATATCAAGGACTCTTTGGGCGAATCGCTCTGGAACTGAAATCGGAATGCTCACTGACATTTCCCCTATCTGAAAGTCTGATAAACGGCGGAAAAATGACTAAGTCCAAAAAAAAATTGTTTTCAACTTTTTTCAATTTTACCCCCGTGGGATATATATTCTACCCACACACATTTGGAACTCTCCTCGGGTACCCTCACACATATTATTCCCTCATTTAGTGGATATTTTCACAAAAAAGTGAAATTTTCAAATATCCAAAATATTGGCTGAAAACGACTAAATATCAAGGACTCAGAATCGCTCTGGAACTGAAATCGGAACATTCATTGAAATTTCCCCTATCTGAAAGTCTGATAAACGCCGGAAAAATGACTAAGTCCAAAAAAAAATTGTTTTCAACTTTTTTTCAATATTACCCCCGTGGGATATATATTCTACCCACACACATTTGGAACTCTCCTGGGGTACCCTCACACATATTATTCCCTCATTTAGTGGATATTTTCACAAAAAAGTGAAATTTTCAAAAATCCAAAATATTGGCTGAAAACGACTAAATATCAAGGACTCATTGGGCGAATCGCTCTGGAACTGAAATCGGAATGTTCACTGACATTTCCCCAATCTGACAGTCTGATAAACGCCGGAAAAATGACTAAGTCCAAAAAAAAATTGTTTTCAACTTTTTTCAATTTTACCCCGTGGGATATATATTCTACCCACACACATTTGGAACTCTCCTGGGGTACCCTCACACATATTATTCCCTCATTTAGTGGATATTTTCACAAAAAAGTGAAATTTTCAAATATCCAAAATATTGGCTGAAAACGACTAAATATCAAGGACTCATTGGGCGAATCGCTCTGGAACTGAAATCGGAACGTTCACTGACATTTCCCCTATCTGAAAGTCTGATAAACGCCGGAAAAATGACTAAGTCCAAAAAAAAATTATTTTCAACTTTTTTCAATTTTACCCCCGTGGGATATATATTCTACCCACACACATTTGGAACTCTCCTGGGGTACCCTCACACATATTATTCCCTCATTTAGTGGATATTTTCACAAAAAAGTGAAATTTTCAAATATCCAAAATATTGGCTGAAAACGACTAAATATCAAGGACTCATTGGGCGAATCGCTCTGGAACTGAAATCGGAACGTTCACTGACATTTCCCCTATCTGAAAGTGTGATAAACGACGGAAAAATGACTAAGTCCAAAAAAAAATTGTTTTCAACTTTTTTCAATATTACCCCCATGGGATATATATTCTACCCACAAACATTTGGAACTCTCCTGCGGTACCCTAACACATATTATTCCCTCATTTAGTGGATATTTTCACAAAAAAGTGAAATTTTCAAATATCCAAAATATTGGCTGAAAACTACTAAATATCAAGGACTCATTGGGCGAATCGCTCTGGAACTGAAATCGGAACGCTCACTGACATTTGCCCTATCTGAAAGTCTGATAAACGCCGGAAAAATGACTAAGTCCAAAAAAAAATTGTTTTCAACTTTTTTCAATTTTACCCCCGTGGGATATAGATTCTACCCACACACATTTGGAACTCTCCTGGGGTACCCTCACACATATTATTCCCTCATTTAGTGGATATTTTCACAAAAAAGTGAAATTTTCAAATATCCAAAATATTGGCTGAAAACGACTAAATATCAAGGACTCATTGGGCGAATCGCTCTGGAACTGAAATCGGAACGTTCACTGACATTTCCCCTATCTGAAAGTGTGAAAAACGACGGAAAAATGACTAAGTCCAAAAAAAAATTGTTTTCAACTTTTTTCAATATTACCCCCGTGGGATATATATTCTACCCACACACATTTGGAACTCTCCTGCGGTACCCTAACACATATTATTCCCTCATTTAGTGGATATTTTCACAAAAAAGTGAAATTTTCAAATATCCAAAATATTGACTGAAAACTACTAAATATCAAGGACTCATTGGGCGAATCGCTCTGGAACTGAAATCGGAACGCTCACTGACATTTGCCCTATCTGAAAGTCTGATAAACGCCGGAAAAATGACTAAGTCCAAAAAAAAATTGTTTTCAACTTTTTTCAATTTTACCCCCGTGGGATATATATTCTACCCACACACATTTGGAACTCTCCTCGGGTACCCTCACACATATTATTCCCTCATTTAGTGGATATTTTCACAAAAAAGTGAAATTTTCAAATATCCAAAATATTGGCTGAAAACGACTAAATATCAAGGACTCAGAATCGCTCTGGAACTGAAATCGGAACGTTCACTGACATTTCCCCTATCTGAAAGTGTGATAAAAGCCGGAAAAATGACTAAGTCCAAAAAAAAATTGTTTTCAACTTTTTTCAATATTACCCCCGTGGGATATATATTCTACCCACACACATTTGGAACTCTCCTGCGGTACCCTAACACATATTATTCCCTCATTTAGTGGATATTTTCACAAAAAAGTGAAATTTTCAAAAATCCAAAATATTGGCTGAAAACGACTAAATATCAAGGACTCATTGGGCGAATCGCTCTGGAACTGAAATCGGAACGTTCACTGACATCTCCCCTATCTGAAAGTCTGATAAACGCCGGAAAAATGACTAAGTCCAAAAAAAAATTGTTTTCAACTTTTTTCAATTTTACCCCCGTGGGATATATATTCTACCCACACACATTTGGAACTCTCCTCGGGTACCCTCACACATATTATTCCCTCATTTAGTGGATATTTTCACAAAAAAGTGAAATTTTCAAATATCCAAAATATTGGCTGAAAACGACTAAATATCAAGGACTCAGAATCGCTCTGGAACTGAAATCGGAACATTCATTGAAATTTCCCCTATCTGAAAGTCTGATAAACGCCGGAAAAATGACTAAGTCCAAAAAAAAATTGTTTTCAACTTTTTTTCAATATTACCCCCGTGGGATATATATTCTACCCACACACATTTGGAACTCTCCTGGGGTACCCTCACACATATTATTCCCTCATTTAGTGGATATTTTCACAAAAAAGTGAAATTTTCAAAAATCCAAAATATTGGCTGAAAACGACTAAATATCAAGGACTCATTGGGCGAATCGCTCTGGAACTGAAATCGGAATGTTCACTGACATTTCCCCAATCTGACAGTCTGATAAACGCCGGAAAAATGACTAAGTCCAAAAAAAAATTGTTTTCAACTTTTTTCAATTTTACCCCGTGGGATATATATTCTACCCACACACATTTGGAACTCTCCTGGGGTACCCTCACACATATTATTCCCTCATTTAGTGGATATTTTCACAAAAAAGTGAAATTTTCAAATATCCAAAATATTGGCTGAAAACGACTAAATATCAAGGACTCATTGGGCGAATCGCTCTGGAACTGAAATCGGAACGTTCACTGACATTTCCCCTATCTGAAAGTCTGATAAACGCCGGAAAAATGACTAAGTCCAAAAAAAAATTATTTTCAACTTTTTTCAATTTTACCCCCGTGGGATATATATTCTACCCACACACATTTGGAACTCTCCTGGGGTACCCTCACACATATTATTCCCTCATTTAGTGGATATTTTCACAAAAAAGTGAAATTTTCAAATATCCAAAATATTGGCTGAAAACGACTAAATATCAAGGACTCATTGGGCGAATCGCTCTGGAACTGAAATCGGAACGTTCACTGACATTTCCCCTATCTGAAAGTGTGATAAACGACGGAAAAATGACTAAGTCCAAAAAAAAATTGTTTTCAACTTTTTTCAATATTACCCCCATGGGATATATATTCTACCCACAAACATTTGGAACTCTCCTGCGGTACCCTAACACATATTATTCCCTCATTTAGTGGATATTTTCACAAAAAAGTGAAATTTTCAAATATCCAAAATATTGGCTGAAAACTACTAAATATCAAGGACTCATTGGGCGAATCGCTCTGGAACTGAAATCGGAACGCTCACTGACATTTGCCCTATCTGAAAGTCTGATAAACGCCGGAAAAATGACTAAGTCCAAAAAAAAATTGTTTTCAACTTTTTTCAATTTTACCCCCGTGGGATATAGATTCTACCCACACACATTTGGAACTCTCCTGGGGTACCCTCACACATATTATTCCCTCATTTAGTGGATATTTTCACAAAAAAGTGAAATTTTCAAATATCCAAAATATTGGCTGAAAACGACTAAATATCAAGGACTCATTGGGCGAATCGCTCTGGAACTGAAATCGGAACGTTCACTGACATTTCCCCTATCTGAAAGTGTGAAAAACGACGGAAAAATGACTAAGTCCAAAAAAAAATTGTTTTCAACTTTTTTCAATATTACCCCCGTGGGATATATATTCTACCCACACACATTTGGAACTCTCCTGCGGTACCCTAACACATATTATTCCCTCATTTAGTGGATATTTTCACAAAAAAGTGAAATTTTCAAATATCCAAAATATTGACTGAAAACTACTAAATATCAAGGACTCATTGGGCGAATCGCTCTGGAACTGAAATCGGAACGCTCACTGACATTTGCCCTATCTGAAAGTCTGATAAACGCCGGAAAAATGACTAAGTCCAAAAAAAAATTGTTTTCAACTTTTTTCAATTTTACCCCCGTGGGATATATATTCTACCCACACACATTTGGAACTCTCCTCGGGTACCCTCACACATATTATTCCCTCATTTAGTGGATATTTTCACAAAAAAGTGAAATTTTCAAATATCCAAAATATTGGCTGAAAACGACTAAATATCAAGGACTCAGAATCGCTCTGGAACTGAAATCGGAACGTTCACTGACATTTCCCCTATCTGAAAGTGTGATAAAAGCCGGAAAAATGACTAAGTCCAAAAAAAAATTGTTTTCAACTTTTTTCAATATTACCCCCGTGGGATATATATTCTACCCACACACATTTGGAACTCTCCTGCGGTACCCTAACACATATTATTCCCTCATTTAGTGGATATTTTCACAAAAAAGTGAAATTTTCAAAAATCCAAAATATTGGCTGAAAACGACTAAATATCAAGGACTCATTGGGCGAATCGCTCTGGAACTGAAATCGGAACGTTCACTGACATCTCCCCTATCTGAAAGTCTGATAAACGCCGGAAAAATGACTAAGTCCAAAAAAAAATTATTTTCAACTTTTTTCAATTTTACCCCCGTGGGATATATATTCTACCCACACACATTTGGAACTCTCCTGGGGTACCCTCACACATATTATTCCCTCATTTAGTGGATATTTTCACAAAAAAGTGAAATTTTCAAATATCCAAAATATTGGCTGAAAACGACTAAATATCAAGGACTCATTGGGCGAATCGCTCTGGAACTGAAATCGGAACGTTCACTGACATCTCCCCTCTCTGAAAGTCTGATAAACGCCGGAAAAATGACTAAGTCCAAAAAAAAATTATTTTCAACTTTTTTCAATTTTACCCCCGTGGGATATATATTCTACCCACACACATTTGGAACTCTCCTGGGGTACCCTCACACATATTATTCCCTCATTTAGTGGATATTTTCACAAAAAAGTGAAATTTTCAAATATCCAAAATATTGGCTGAAAACGACTAAATATCAAGGACTCATTGGGCGAATCGCTCTGGAACTGAAATCGGAACGTTCACTGACATTTCCCCTATCTGAAAGTGTGATAAACGCCGGAAAAATGACTAAGTCCAAAAAAAAATTGTTTTCAACTTTTTTCAATATTACCCCCGTGGGATATATATTCTACCCACACACATTTGGAACTCTCCTGCGGTACCCTAACACATATTATTCCCTCATTTAGTGGATATTTTCACAAAAAAGTGAAATTTTCAAATATCCAAAATATTGGCTGAAAACTACTAAATATCAAGGACTCATTGGGCGAATCGCTCTGGAACTGAAATCGGAACGCTCACTGACATTTGCCCTATCTGAAAGTCTGATAAACGCCGGAAAAATGACTAAGTCCAAAAAAAAATTGTTTTCAACTTTTTTTCAATATTACCCCCGTGGGATATATATTCTACCCACACACATTTGGAACTCTCCTGGGGTACCCTCACACATATTATTCCCTCATTTAGTGGATATTTTCACAAAAAAGTGAAATTTTCAAAAATCCAAAATATTGGCTGAAAACGACTAAATATTGGGCGAATCGCTCTGGAACTGAAATCGGAATGTTCACTGACATTTCCCCAATCTGAAAGTCTGATAAACGCCGGAAAAATGACTAAGTCCAAAAAAAAATTGTTTTCAACTTTTTTCAATTTTACCCCGTGGGATATATATTCTACCCACACACATTTGGAACTCTCCTGGGGTACCCTCACACATATTATTCCCTCATTTAGTGGATATTTTCACAAAAAAGTGAAATTTTCAAATATCCAAAATATTGGCTGAAAATGACTAAATATCAAGGACTCATTGGGCGAATCGCTCTGGAACTGAAATCGGAACGCTCACTGACATTTGCCCTATCTGAAAGTCTGATAAACGCCGGAAAAATGACTAAGTCCAAAAAAAAATTTTTCAACTTTTTTCAATTTTACCCCCGTGGGATATATATTCTACCCACACACATTTGGAACTCTCCTGGGGTACCCTCACACATATTATTCCCTCATTTAGTGGATATTTTCACAAAAAAGTGAAATTTTCAAAAATCCAAAATATTGGCTGAAAACGACTAAATATCAAGGACTCTTTGGGCGAATCGCTCTGGAACTGAAATCGGAATGCTCACTGACATTTCCCCTATCTGAAAGTCTGATAAACGGCGGAAAAATGACTAAGTCCAAAAAAAAATTGTTTTCAACTTTTTTCAATTTTACCCCCGTGGGATATATATTCTACCCACACACATTTGGAACTCTCCTCGGGTACCCTCACACATATTATTCCCTCATTTAGTGGATATTTTCACAAAAAAGTGAAATTTTCAAATATCCAAAATATTGGCTGAAAACGACTAAATATCAAGGACTCAGAATCGCTCTGGAACTGAAATCGGAACGTTCACTGAAATTTCCCCTATCTGAAAGTCTGATAAACGCCGGAAAAATGACTAAGTCCAAAAAAAAATTGTTTTCAACTTTTTTCAATATTACCCCCGTGGGATATATATTCTACCCACACACATTTGGAACTCTCCTGCGGTACCCTAACACATATTATTCCCTCATTTAGTGGATATTTTCACAAAAAAGTGAAATTTTCAAAAATCCAAAATATTGGCTGAAAACGACTAAATATCAAGGACTCATTGGGCGAATAGCTCTGGAATTGAAACCGGAATGTTCACTGACATTTCCCCTATTTGAAAGTCTGATAAACGCTGGAAAAATGACTAAGTCCAAAAAAAAATTGTTTTCAACTTTTTTTCAATATTACCCCCGTGGGATATATATTCTACCCACACACATTTGGAACTCTCCTGGGGTACCCTCACACATATTATTCCCTCATTTAGTGGATATTTTCACAAAAAAGTGAAATTTTCAAAAATCCAAAATATTGGCTGAAAACGACTAAATATCAAGGACTCATTGGGCGAATCGCTCTGGAACTGAAATCGGAATGTTCACTGACATTTCCCCAATCTGACAGTCTGATAAACGCCGGAAAAATGACTAAGTCCAAAAAAAAATTGTTTTCAACTTTTTTCAATTTTACCCCGTGGGATATATATTCTACCCACACACATTTGGAACTCTCCTGGGGTACCCTCACACATATTATTCCCTCATTTAGTGGATATTTTCACAAAAAAGTGAAATTTTCAAATATCCAAAATATTGGCTGAAAACGACTAAATATCAAGGACTCATTGGGCGAATCGCTCTGGAACTGAAATCGGAACGTTCACTGACATTTCCCCTATCTGAAAGTCTGATAAACGCCGGAAAAATGACTAAGTCCAAAAAAAAATTATTTTCAACTTTTTTCAATTTTACCCCCGTGGGATATATATTCTACCCACACACATTTGGAACTCTCCTGGGGTACCCTCACACATATTATTCCCTCATTTAGTGGATATTTTCACAAAAAAGTGAAATTTTCAAATATCCAAAATATTGGCTGAAAACGACTAAATATCAAGGACTCATTGGGCGAATCGCTCTGGAACTGAAATCGGAACGCTCACTGACATTTGCCCTATCTGAAAGTCTGATAAACGCCGGAAAAATGACTAAGTCCAAAAAAAAAATTTTTCAACTTTTTTCAATTTTACCCCCGTGGGATATATATTCTACCCACACACATTTGGAACTCTCCTGGGGTACCCTCACACATATTATTCCCTCATTTAGTGGATATTTTCACAAAAAAGTGAAATTTTCAAAAATCCAAAATATTGGCTGAAAACGACTAAATATCAAGGACTCTTTGGGCGAATCGCTCTGGAACTGAAATCGGAATGCTCACTGACATTTCCCCTATCTGAAAGTCTGATAAACGGCGGAAAAATGACTAAGTCCAAAAAAAAATTGTTTTCAACTTTTTTCAATTTTACCCCCGTGGGATATATATTCTACCCACACACATTTGGAACTCTCCTCGGGTACCCTCACACATATTATTCCCTCATTTAGTGGATATTTTCACAAAAAAGTGAAATTTTCAAATATCCAAAATATTGGCTGAAAACGACTAAATATCAAGGACTCAGAATCGCTCTGGAACTGAAATCGGAACGTTCACTGACATTTCCCCTATCTGAAAGTGTGATAAACGCCGGAAAAATGACTAAGTCCAAAAAAAAATTGTTTTCAACTTTTTTCAATATTACCCCCGTGGGATATATATTCTACCCACACACATTTGGAACTCTCCTGCGGTACCCTAACACATATTATTCCCTCATTTAGTGGATATTTTCACAAAAAAGTGAAATTTTCAAAAATCCAAAATATTGGCTGAAAACGACTAAATATCAAGGACTCATTGGGCGAATCGCTCTGGAACTGAAATCGGAACGTTCACTGACATCTCCCCTATCTGAAAGTCTGATAAACGCCGGAAAAATGACTAAGTCCAAAAAAAAATTATTTTCAACTTTTTTCAATTTTACCCCCGTGGGATATATATTCTACCCACACACATTTGGAACTCTCCTGGGGTACCCTCACACATATTATTCCCTCATTTAGTGGATATTTTCACAAAAAAGTGAAATTTTCAAATATCCAAAATATTGGCTGAAAACGACTAAATATCAAGGACTCATTGGGCGAATCGCTCTGGAACTGAAATCGGAACGTTCACTGACATCTCCCCTATCTGAAAGTGTGATAAACGCCGGAAAAATGACTAAGTCCAAAAAAAAATTGTTTTCAACTTTTTTCAATATTACCCCCGTGGGATATATATTCTACCCACACACATTTGGAACTCTCCTGCGGTACCCTAACACATATTATTCCCTCATTTAGTGGATATTTTCACAAAAAAGTGAAATTTTCAAAAATCCAAAATATTGGCTGAAAACGACTAAATATTGGGCGAATCGCTCTGGAACTGAAATCGGAATGTTCACTGACATTTCCCCAATCTGAAAGTCTGATAAACGCCGGAAAAATGACTAAGTCCAAAAAAAAATTGTTTTCAACTTTTTTCAATTTTACCCCGTGGGATATATATTCTACCCACACACATTTGGAACTCTCCTGGGGTACCCTCACACATATTATTCCCTCATTTAGTGGATATTTTCACAAAAAAGTGAAATTTTCAAATATCCAAAATATTGGCTGAAAATGACTAAATATCAAGGACTCATTGGGCGAATCGCTCTGGAACTGAAATCGGAACGCTCACTGACATTTGCCCTATCTGAAAGTCTGATAAACGCCGGAAAAATGACTAAGTCCAAAAAAAAAATTTTTCAACTTTTTTCAATTTTACCCCCGTGGGATATATATTCTACCCACACACATTTGGAACTCTCCTGGGGTACCCTCACACATATTATTCCCTCATTTAGTGGATATTTTCACAAAAAAGTGAAATTTTCAAAAATCCAAAATATTGGCTGAAAACGACTAAATATCAAGGACTCTTTGGGCGAATCGCTCTGGAACTGAAATCGGAATGCTCACTGACATTTCCCCTATCTGAAAGTCTGATAAACGGCGGAAAAATGACTAAGTCCAAAAAAAAATTGTTTTCAACTTTTTTCAATTTTACCCCCGTGGGATATATATTCTACCCACACACATTTGGAACTCTCCTCGGGTACCCTCACACATATTATTCCCTCATTTAGTGGATATTTTCACAAAAAAGTGAAATTTTCAAATATCCAAAATATTGGCTGAAAACGACTAAATATCAAGGACTCAGAATCGCTCTGGAACTGAAATCGGAACGTTCACTGAAATTTCCCCTATCTGAAAGTCTGATAAATGCCGGAAAAATGACTAAGTCCAAAAAAAAATTGTTTTCAACTTTTTTCAATATTACCCCCGTGGGATATATATTCTACCCACACACATTTGGAACTCTCCTGCGGTACCCTAACACATATTATTCCCTCATTTAGTGGATATTTTCACAAAAAGTGAAATTTTCAAATATCCAAAATATTGGCTGAAAACTACTAAATATCAAGGACTCATTGGGCGAATCGCTCTGGAACTGAAATCGGAACGCTCACTGACATTTGCCCTATCTGAAAGTCTGATAAACGCCGGAAAAATGACTAAGTCCAAAAAAAAATTGTTTTCAACTTTTTTTCAATATTACCCCCGTGGGATATATATTCTACCCACACACATTTGGAACTCTCCTGGGGTACCCTCACACATATTATTCCCTCATTTAGTGGATATTTTCACAAAAAAGTGAAATTTTCAAAAATCCAAAATATTGGCTGAAAACGACTAAATATTGGGCGAATCGCTCTGGAACTGAAATCGGAATGTTCACTGACATTTCCCCAATCTGAAAGTCTGATAAACGGCGGAAAAATGACTAAGTCCAAAAAAAAATTGTTTTCAACTTTTTTCAATTTTACCCCCGTGGGATATATATTCTACCCACACACATTTGGAACTCTCCTCGGGTACCCTCACACATATTATTCCCTCATTTAGTGGATATTTTCACAAAAAAGTGAAATTTTCAAATATCCAAAATATTGGCTGAAAACGACTAAATATCAAGGACTCAGAATCGCTCTGGAACTGAAATCGGAACGTTCACTGAAATTTCCCCTATCTGAAAGTCTGATAAACGCCGGAAAAATGACTAAGTCCAAAAAAAAATTGTTTTCAACTTTTTTCAATATTACCCCCGTGGGATATATATTCTACCCACACACATTTGGAACTCTCCTGCGGTACCCTAACACATATTATTCCCTCATTTAGTGGATATTTTCACAAAAAAGTGAAATTTTCAAAAATCCAAAATATTGGCTGATAACGACTAAATATCAAGGACTCATTGGGCGAATAGCTCTGGAATTGAAACCGGAATGTTCACTGACATTTCCCCTATTTGAAAGTCTGATAAACGCTGGAAAAATGACTAAGTCCAAAAAAAAATTGTTTTCAACTTTTTTTCAATATTACCCCCGTGGGATATATATTCTACCCACACACATTTGGAACTCTCCTGGGGTACCCTCACACATATTATTCCCTCATTTAGTGGATATTTTCACAAAAAAGTGAAATTTTCAAAAATCCAAAATATTGGCTGAAAACGACTAAATATCAAGGACTCATTGGGCGAATCGCTCTGGAACTGAAATCGGAATGTTCACTGACATTTCCCCAATCTGACAGTCTGATAAACGCCGTAAAAATGACTAAGTCCAAAAAAAAATTGTTTTCAACTTTTTTCAATTTTACCCCGTGGGATATATATTCTACCCACACACATTTGGAACTCTCCTGGGGTACCCTCACACATATTATTCCCTCATTTAGTGGATATTTTCACAAAAAAGTGAAATTTTCAAATATCCAAAATATTGGCTGAAAACGACTAAATATCAAGGACTCATTGGGCGAATCGCTCTGGAACTGAAATCGGAACGTTCACTGACATTTCCCCTATCTGAAAGTCTGATAAACGCCGGAAAAATGACTAAGTCCAAAAAAAAATTATTTTCAACTTTTTTCAATTTTACCCCCGTGGGATATATATTCTACCCACACACATTTGGAACTCTCCTGGGGTACCCTCACACATATTATTCCCTCATTTAGTGGATATTTTCACAAAAAAGTGAAATTTTCAAATATCCAAAATATTGGCTGAAAACGACTAAATATCAAGGACTCATTGGGCGAATCGCTCTGGAACTGAAATCGGAACGCTCACTGACATTTGCCCTATCTGAAAGTCTGATAAACGCCGGAAAAATGACTAAGTCCAAAAAAAAAATTTTTCAACTTTTTTCAATTTTACCCCCGTGGGATATATATTCTACCCACACACATTTGGAACTCTCCTGCGGTACCCTCACACATATTATTCCCTCATTTAGTGGATATTTTCACAAAAAAGTGAAATTTTCAAATATCCAAAATATTGGCTGAAAACGACTAAATATCAAGGACTCTTTGGGCGAATCGCTCTGGAACTGAAATCGGAATGCTCACTGACATTTCCCCTATCTGAAAGTCTGATAAAGGGCGGAAAAATGACTAAGTCCAAAAAAAAATTGTTTTCAACTTTTTTCAATTTTACCCCCGTGGGATATATATTCTACCCACACACATTTGGAACTCTCCTCGGGTACCCTCACACATATTATTCCCTCATTTAGTGGATATTTTCACAAAAAAGTGAAATTTTCAAATATCCAAAATATTGGCTGAAAACGACTAAATATCAAGGACTCAGAATCGCTCTGGAACTGAAATCGGAACGTTCACTGAAATTTCCCCTATCTGAAAGTCTGATAAACGCCGGAAAAATGACTAAGTCCAAAAAAAAATTGTTTTCAACTTTTTTCAATATTACCCCCGTGGGATATATATTCTACCCACACACATTTGGAACTCTCCTGCGGTACCCTAACACATATTATTCCCTCATTTAGTGGATATTTTCACAAAAAAGTGAAATTTTCAAAAATCCAAAATATTGGCTGAAAACGACTAAATATCAAGGACTCATTGGGCGAATAGCTCTGGAATTGAAACCGGAATGTTCACTGACATTTCCCCTATTTGAAAGTCTGATAAACGCTGGAAAAATGACTAAGTCCAAAAAAAAATTGTTTTCAACTTTTTTTCAATATTACCCCCGTGGGATATATATTCTACCCACACACATTTGGAACTCTCCTGGGGTACCCTCACACATATTATTCCCTCATTTAGTGGATATTTTCACAAAAAAGTGAAATTTTCAAAAATCCAAAATATTGGCTGAAAACGACTAAATATCAAGGACTCATTGGGCGAATCGCTCTGGAACTGAAATCGGAATGTTCACTGACATTTCCCCAATCTGACAGTCTGATAAACGCCGGAAAAATGACTAAGTCCAAAAAAAAATTGTTTTCAACTTTTTTCAATTTTACCCCGTGGGATATATATTCTACCCACACACATTTGGAACTCTCCTGGGGTACCCTCACACATATTATTCCCTCATTTAGTGGATATTTTCACAAAAAAGTGAAATTTTCAAATATCCAAAATATTGGCTGAAAACGACTAAATATCAAGGACTCATTGGGCGAATCGCTCTGGAACTGAAATCGGAACGTTCACTGACATTTCCCCTATCTGAAAGTCTGATAAACGCCGGAAAAATGACTAAGTCCAAAAAAAAATTATTTTCAACTTTTTTCAATTTTACCCCCGTGGGATATATATTCTACCCACACACATTTGGAACTCTCCTGGGGTACCCTCACACATATTATTCCCTCATTTAGTGGATATTTTCACAAAAAAGTGAAATTTTCAAATATCCAAAATATTGGCTGAAAACGACTAAATATCAAGGACTCATTGGGCGAATCGCTCTGGAACTGAAATCGGAACGTTCACTGACATTTCCCCTATCTGAAAGTGTGATAAACGACGGAAAAATGACTAAGTCCAAAAAAAAATTGTTTTCAACTTTTTTCAATATTACCCCCATGGGATATATATTCTACCCACAAACATTTGGAACTCTCCTGCGGTACCCTAACACATATTATTCCCTCATTTAGTGGATATTTTCACAAAAAAGTGAAATTTTCAAATATCCAAAATATTGGCTGAAAACTACTAAATATCAAGGACTCATTGGGCGAATCGCTCTGGAACTGAAATCGGAACGCTCACTGACATTTGCCCTATCTGAAAGTCTGATAAACGCCGGAAAAATGACTAAGTCCAAAAAAAAATTGTTTTCAACTTTTTTCAATTTTACCCCCGTGGGATATAGATTCTACCCACACACATTTGGAACTCTCCTGGGGTACCCTCACACATATTATTCCCTCATTTAGTGGATATTTTCACAAAAAAGTGAAATTTTCAAATATCCAAAATATTGGCTGAAAACGACTAAATATCAAGGACTCATTGGGCGAATCGCTCTGGAACTGAAATCGGAACGTTCACTGACATTTCCCCTATCTGAAAGTGTGATAAACGACGGAAAAATGACTAAGTCCAAAAAAAAATTGTTTTCAACTTTTTTCAATATTACCCCCGTGGGATATATATTCTACCCACACACATTTGGAACTCTCCTGCGGTACCCTAACACATATTATTCCCTCATTTAGTGGATATTTTCACAAAAAAGTGAAATTTTCAAATATCCAAAATATTGGCTGAAAACTACTAAATATCAAGGACTCATTGGGCGAATCGCTCTGGAACTGAAATCGGAACGCTCACTGACATTTGCCCTATCTGAAAGTCTGATAAACGCCGGAAAAATGACTAAGTCCAAAAAAAAATTGTTTTCAACTTTTTTCAATTTTACCCCCGTGGGATATATATTCTACCCACACACATTTGGAACTCTCCTCGGGTACCCTCACACATATTATTCCCTCATTTAGTGGATATTTTCACAAAAAAGTGAAATTTTCAAATATCCAAAATATTGGCTGAAAACGACTAAATATCAAGGACTCAGAATCGCTCTGGAACTGAAATCGGAACGTTCACTGACATTTCCCCTATCTGAAAGTGTGATAAACGCCGGAAAAATGACTAAGTCCAAAAAAAAATTGTTTTCAACTTTTTTCAATATTACCCCCGTGGGATATATATTCTACCCACACACATTTGGAACTCTCCTGCGGTACCCTAACACATATTATTCCCTCATTTAGTGGATATTTTCACAAAAAAGTGAAATTTTCAAAAATCCAAAATATTGGCTGAAAACGACTAAATATCAAGGACTCATTGGGCGAATCGCTCTGGAACTGAAATCGGAACGTTCACTGACATCTCCCCTATCTGAAAGTCTGATAAACGCCGGAAAAATGACTAAGTCCAAAAAAAAATTATTTTCAACTTTTTTCAATTTTACCCCCGTGGGATATATATTCTACCCACACACATTTGGAACTCTCCTGGGGTACCCTCACACATATTATTCCCTCATTTAGTGGATATTTTCACAAAAAAGTGAAATTTTCAAATATCCAAAATATTGGCTGAAAACGACTAAATATCAAGGACTCATTGGGCGAATCGCTCTGGAACTGAAATCGGAACGTTCACTGACATCTCCCCTATCTGAAAGTCTGATAAATGCCGGAAAAATGACTAAGTCCAAAAAAAAATTATTTTCAACTTTTTTCAATTTTACCCCCGTGGGATATATATTCTACCCACACACATTTGGAACTCTCCTGCGGTACCCTAACACATATTATTCCCTCATTTAGTGGATATTTTCACAAAAAAGTGAAATTTTCAAATATCCAAAATATTGGCTGAAAACTACTAAATATCAAGGACTCATTGGGCGAATCGCTCTGGAACTGAAATCGGAACGCTCACTGACATTTGCCCTATCTGAAAGTCTGATAAACGCCGGAAAAATGACTAAGTCCAAAAAAAAATTGTTTTCAACTTTTTTTCAATATTACCCCCGTGGGATATATATTCTACCCACACACATTTGGAACTCTCCTGGGGTACCCTCACATATATTATTCCCTCATTTAGTGGATATTTTCACAAAAAAGTGAAATTTTCAAAAATCCAAAATATTGGCTGAAAACGACTAAATATCAAGGACTCATTGGGCGAAACGCTCTGGAACTGAAATCGGAATGTTCACTGACATTTCCCCAATCTGAAAGTCTGATAAACGCCGGAAAAATGACTAAGTCCAAAAAAAAATTGTTTTCAACTTTTTTCAATTTTACCCCGTGGGATATATATTCTACCCACACACATTTGGAACTCTCCTGGGGTACCCTCACACATATTATTCCCTCATTTAGTGGATATTTTCACAAAAAAGTGAAATTTTCAAATATCCAAAATATTGGCTGAAAATGACTAAATATCAAGGACTCATTGGGCGAATCGCTCTGGAACTGAAATCGGAACGCTCACTGACATTTGCCCTATCTGAAAGTCTGATAAACGCCGGAAAAATGACTAAGTCCAAAAAAAAAATTTTTCAACTTTTTTCAATTTTACCCCCGTGGGATATATATTCTACCCACACACATTTGGAACTCTCCTGGGGTACCCTCACACATATTATTCCCTCATTTAGTGGATATTTTCACAAAAAAGTGAAATTTTCAAAAATCCAAAATATTGGCTGAAAACGACTAAATATCAAGGACTCTTTGGGCGAATCGCTCTGGAACTGAAATCGGAATGCTCACTGACATTTCCCCTATCTGAAAGTCTGATAAACGGCGGAAAAATGACTAAGTCCAAAAAAAAATTGTTTTCAACTTTTTTCAATTTTACCCCCGTGGGATATATATTCTACCCACACACATTTGGAACTCTCCTCGGGTACCCTCACACATATTATTCCCTCATTTAGTGGATATTTTCACAAAAAAGTGAAATTTTCAAAAATCCAAAATATTGGCTGAAAACGACTAAATATCAAGGACTCTTTGGGCGAATCGCTCTGGAACTGAAATCGGAATGCTCACTGACATTTCCCCTATCTGAAAGTCTGATAAACGGCGGAAAAATGACTAAGTCCAAAAAAAAATTGTTTTCAACTTTTTTCAATTTTACCCCCGTGGGATATATATTCTACCCACACACATTTGGAACTCTCCTCGGGTACCCTCACACATATTATTCCCTCATTTAGTGGATATTTTCACAAAAAAGTGAAATTTTCAAATATCCAAAATATTGGCTGAAAACGACTAAATATCAAGGACTCAGAATCGCTCTGGAACTGAAATCGGAACGTTCACTGAAATTTCCCCTATTTGAAAGTCTGATAAACGCTGGAAAAATGACTAAGTCCAAAAAAAAATTGTTTTCAACTTTTTTTCAATATTACCCCCGTGGGATATATATTCTACCCACACACATTTGGAACTCTCCTGGGGTACCCTCACACATATTATTCCCTCATTTAGTGGATATTTTCACAAAAAAGTGAAATTTTCAAAAATCCAAAATATTGGCTGAAAACGACTAAATATCAAGGACTCATTGGGCGAATCGCTCTGGAACTGAAATCGGAATGTTCACTGACATTTCCCCAATCTGACAGTCTGATAAACGCCGGAAAAATGACTAAGTCCAAAAAAAAATTGTTTTCAACTTTTTTCAATTTTACCCCGTGGGATATATATTCTACCCACACACATTTGGAACTCTCCTGGGGTACCCTCACACATATTATTCCCTCATTTAGTGGATATTTTCACAAAAAAGTGAAATTTTCAAATATCCAAAATATTGGCTGAAAACGACTAAATATCAAGGACTCATTGGGCGAATCGCTCTGGAACTGAAATCGGAACGTTCACTGACATTTCCCCTATCTGAAAGTCTGATAAACGCCGGAAAAATGACTAAGTCCAAAAAAAAATTATTTTCAACTTTTTTCAATTTTACCCCCGTGGGATATATATTCTACCCACACACATTTGGAACTCTCCTGGGGTACCCTCACACATATTATTCCCTCATTTAGTGGATATTTTCACAAAAAAGTGAAATTTTCAAATATCCAAAATATTGGCTGAAAACGACTAAATATCAAGGACTCATTGGGCGAATCGCTCTGGAACTGAAATCGGAACGTTCACTGACATTTCCCCTATCTGGAAGTCTGATAAACGCCGGAAAAATGACTAAGTCCAAAAAAAAATTATTTTCAACTTTTTTCAATTTTACCCCCGTGGGATATATATTCTACCCACACACATTTGGAACTCTCCTGGGGTACCCTCACACATATTATTCCCTCATTTAGTGGATATTTTCACAAAAAAGTGAAATTTTCAAATATCCAAAATATTGGCTGAAAACGACTAAATATCAAGGACTCATTGGGCGAATCGCTCTGGAACTGAAATCGGAACGCTCACTGACATTTGCCCTATCTGAAAGTCTGATAAACGCCGGAAAAATGACTAAGTCCAAAAAAAAAATTTTTCAACTTTTTTCAATTTTACCCCCGTGGGATATATATTCTACCCACACACATTTGGAACTCTCCTGCGGTACCCTCACACATATTATTCCCTCATTTAGTGGATATTTTCACAAAAAAGTGAAATTTTCAAATATCCAAAATATTGGCTGAAAACGACTAAATATCAAGGACTCTTTGGGCGAATCGCTCTGGAACTGAAATCGGAATGCTCACTGACATTTCCCCTATCTGAAAGTCTGATAAAGGGCGGAAAAATGACTAAGTCCAAAAAAAAATTGTTTTCAACTTTTTTCAATTTTACCCCCGTGGGATATATATTCTACCCACACACATTTGGAACTCTCCTCGGGTACCCTCACACATATTATTCCCTCATTTAGTGGATATTTTCACAAAAAAGTGAAATTTTCAAATATCCAAAATATTGGCTGAAAACGACTAAATATCAAGGACTCAGAATCGCTCTGGAACTGAAATCGGAACGTTCACTGAAATTTCCCCTATCTGAAAGTCTGATAAACGCCGGAAAAATGACTAAGTCCAAAAAAAAATTGTTTTCAACTTTTTTCAATATTACCCCCGTGGGATATATATTCTACCCACACACATTTGGAACTCTCCTGCGGTACCCTAACACATATTATTCCCTCATTTAGTGGATATTTTCACAAAAAAGTGAAATTTTCAAAAATCCAAAATATTGGCTGAAAACGACTAAATATCAAGGACTCATTGGGCGAATAGCTCTGGAATTGAAACCGGAATGTTCACTGACATTTCCCCTATTTGAAAGTCTGATAAACGCTGGAAAAATGACTAAGTCCAAAAAAAAATTGTTTTCAACTTTTTTTCAATATTACCCCCGTGGGATATATATTCTACCCACACACATTTGGAACTCTCCTGGGGTACCCTCACACATATTATTCCCTCATTTAGTGGATATTTTCACAAAAAAGTGAAATTTTCAAAAATCCAAAATATTGGCTGAAAACGACTAAATATCAAGGACTCATTGGGCGAATCGCTCTGGAACTGAAATCGGAATGTTCACTGACATTTCCCCAATCTGACAGTCTGATAAACGCCGGAAAAATGACTAAGTCCAAAAAAAAATTGTTTTCAACTTTTTTCAATTTTACCCCGTGGGATATATATTCTACCCACACACATTTGGAACTCTCCTGGGGTACCCTCACACATATTATTCCCTCATTTAGTGGATATTTTCACAAAAAAGTGAAATTTTCAAATATCCAAAATATTGGCTGAAAACGACTAAATATCAAGGACTCATTGGGCGAATCGCTCTGGAACTGAAATCGGAACGTTCACTGACATTTCCCCTATCTGAAAGTCTGATAAACGCCGGAAAAATGACTAAGTCCAAAAAAAAATTATTTTCAACTTTTTTCAATTTTACCCCCGTGGGATATATATTCTACCCACACACATTTGGAACTCTCCTGGGGTACCCTCACACATATTATTCCCTCATTTAGTGGATATTTTCACAAAAAAGTGAAATTTTCAAATATCCAAAATATTGGCTGAAAACGACTAAATATCAAGGACTCATTGGGCGAATCGCTCTGGAACTGAAATCGGAACGTTCACTGACATTTCCCCTATCTGAAAGTGTGATAAACGACGGAAAAATGACTAAGTCCAAAAAAAAATTGTTTTCAACTTTTTTCAATATTACCCCCATGGGATATATATTCTACCCACAAACATTTGGAACTCTCCTGCGGTACCCTAACACATATTATTCCCTCATTTAGTGGATATTTTCACAAAAAAGTGAAATTTTCAAATATCCAAAATATTGGCTGAAAACTACTAAATATCAAGGACTCATTGGGCGAATCGCTCTGGAACTGAAATCGGAACGCTCACTGACATTTGCCCTATCTGAAAGTCTGATAAACGCCGGAAAAATGACTAAGTCCAAAAAAAAATTGTTTTCAACTTTTTTCAATTTTACCCCCGTGGGATATAGATTCTACCCACACACATTTGGAACTCTCCTGGGGTACCCTCACACATATTATTCCCTCATTTAGTGGATATTTTCACAAAAAAGTGAAATTTTCAAATATCCAAAATATTGGCTGAAAACGACTAAATATCAAGGACTCATTGGGCGAATCGCTCTGGAACTGAAATCGGAACGTTCACTGACATTTCCCCTATCTGAAAGTGTGATAAACGACGGAAAAATGACTAAGTCCAAAAAAAAATTGTTTTCAACTTTTTTCAATATTACCCCCGTGGGATATATATTCTACCCACACACATTTGGAACTCTCCTGCGGTACCCTAACACATATTATTCCCTCATTTAGTGGATATTTTCACAAAAAAGTGAAATTTTCAAATATCCAAAATATTGGCTGAAAACTACTAAATATCAAGGACTCATTGGGCGAATCGCTCTGGAACTGAAATCGGAACGCTCACTGACATTTGCCCTATCTGAAAGTCTGATAAACGCCGGAAAAATGACTAAGTCCAAAAAAAAATTGTTTTCAACTTTTTTCAATTTTACCCCCGTGGGATATATATTCTACCCACACACATTTGGAACTCTCCTCGGGTACCCTCACACATATTATTCCCTCATTTAGTGGATATTTTCACAAAAAAGTGAAATTTTCAAATATCCAAAATATTGGCTGAAAACGACTAAATATCAAGGACTCAGAATCGCTCTGGAACTGAAATCGGAACGTTCACTGACATTTCCCCTATCTGAAAGTGTGATAAACGCCGGAAAAATGACTAAGTCCAAAAAAAAATTGTTTTCAACTTTTTTCAATATTACCCCCGTGGGATATATATTCTACCCACACACATTTGGAACTCTCCTGCGGTACCCTAACACATATTATTCCCTCATTTAGTGGATATTTTCACAAAAAAGTGAAATTTTCAAAAATCCAAAATATTGGCTGAAAACGACTAAATATCAAGGACTCATTGGGCGAATCGCTCTGGAACTGAAATCGGAACGTTCACTGACATCTCCCCTATCTGAAAGTCTGATAAACGCCGGAAAAATGACTAAGTCCAAAAAAAAATTATTTTCAACTTTTTTCAATTTTACCCCCGTGGGATATATATTCTACCCACACACATTTGGAACTCTCCTGGGGTACCCTCACACATATTATTCCCTCATTTAGTGGATATTTTCACAAAAAAGTGAAATTTTCAAATATCCAAAATATTGGCTGAAAACGACTAAATATCAAGGACTCATTGGGCGAATCGCTCTGGAACTGAAATCGGAACGTTCACTGACATCTCCCCTATCTGAAAGTCTGATAAATGCCGGAAAAATGACTAAGTCCAAAAAAAAATTATTTTCAACTTTTTTCAATTTTACCCCCGTGGGATATATATTCTACCCACACACATTTGGAACTCTCCTGCGGTACCCTAACACATATTATTCCCTCATTTAGTGGATATTTTCACAAAAAAGTGAAATTTTCAAATATCCAAAATATTGGCTGAAAACTACTAAATATCAAGGACTCATTGGGCGAATCGCTCTGGAACTGAAATCGGAACGCTCACTGACATTTGCCCTATCTGAAAGTCTGATAAACGCCGGAAAAATGACTAAGTCCAAAAAAAAATTGTTTTCAACTTTTTTTCAATATTACCCCCGTGGGATATATATTCTACCCACACACATTTGGAACTCTCCTGGGGTACCCTCACATATATTATTCCCTCATTTAGTGGATATTTTCACAAAAAAGTGAAATTTTCAAAAATCCAAAATATTGGCTGAAAACGACTAAATATCAAGGACTCATTGGGCGAAACGCTCTGGAACTGAAATCGGAATGTTCACTGACATTTCCCCAATCTGAAAGTCTGATAAACGCCGGAAAAATGACTAAGTCCAAAAAAAAATTGTTTTCAACTTTTTTCAATTTTACCCCGTGGGATATATATTCTACCCACACACATTTGGAACTCTCCTGGGGTACCCTCACACATATTATTCCCTCATTTAGTGGATATTTTCACAAAAAAGTGAAATTTTCAAATATCCAAAATATTGGCTGAAAATGACTAAATATCAAGGACTCATTGGGCGAATCGCTCTGGAACTGAAATCGGAACGCTCACTGACATTTGCCCTATCTGAAAGTCTGATAAACGCCGGAAAAATGACTAAGTCCAAAAAAAAAATTTTTCAACTTTTTTCAATTTTACCCCCGTGGGATATATATTCTACCCACACACATTTGGAACTCTCCTCGGGTACCCTCACACATATTATTCCCTCATTTAGTGGATATTTTCACAAAAAAGTGAAATTTTCAAAAATCCAAAATATTGGCTGAAAACGACTAAATATCAAGGACTCAGAATCGCTCTGGAACTGAAATCGGAACGTTCACTGAAATTTCCCCTATTTGAAAGTCTGATAAACGCTGGAAAAATGACTAAGTCCAAAAAAAAATTGTTTTCAACTTTTTTTCAATATTACCCCCGTGGGATATATATTCTACCCACACACATTTGGAACTCTCCTGGGGTACCCTCACACATATTATTCCCTCATTTAGTGGATATTTTCACAAAAAAGTGAAATTTTCAAAAATCCAAAATATTGGCTGAAAACGACTAAATATCAAGGACTCATTGGGCGAATCGCTCTGGAACTGAAATCGGAATGTTCACTGACATTTCCCCAATCTGACAGTCTGATAAACGCCGGAAAAATGACTAAGTCCAAAAAAAAATTGTTTTCAACTTTTTTCAATTTTACCCCGTGGGATATATATTCTACCCACACACATTTGGAACTCTCCTGGGGTACCCTCACACATATTATTCCCTCATTTAGTGGATATTTTCACAAAAAAGTGAAATTTTCAAATATCCAAAATATTGGCTGAAAACGACTAAATATCAAGGACTCATTGGGCGAATCGCTCTGGAACTGAAATCGGAACGTTCACTGACATTTCCCCTATCTGAAAGTCTGATAAACGCCGGAAAAATGACTAAGTCCAAAAAAAAATTATTTTCAACTTTTTTCAATTTTACCCCCGTGGGATATATATTCTACCCACACACATTTGGAACTCTCCTGGGGTACCCTCACACATATTATTCCCTCATTTAGTGGATATTTTCACAAAAAAGTGAAATTTTCAAATATCCAAAATATTGGCTGAAAACGACTAAATATCAAGGACTCATTGGGCGAATCGCTCTGGAACTGAAATCGGAACGTTCACTGACATTTCCCCTATCTGAAAGTGTGATAAACGACGGAAAAATGACTAAGTCCAAAAAAAAATTGTTTTCAACTTTTTTCAATATTACCCCCATGGGATATATATTCTACCCACACACATTTGGAACTCTCCTGCGGTACCCTAACACATATTATTCCCTCATTTAGTGGATATTTTCACAAAAAAGTGAAATTTTCAAATATCCAAAATATTGGCTGAAAACTACTAAATATCAAGGACTCATTGGGCGAATCGCTCTGGAACTGAAATCGGAACGCTCACTGACATTTGCCCTATCTGAAAGTCTGATAAACGCCGGAAAAATGACTAAGTCCAAAAAAAAATTGTTTTCAACTTTTTTCAATTTTACCCCCGTGGGATATAGATTCTACCCACACACATTTGGAACTCTCCTGGGGTACCCTCACACATATTATTCCCTCATTTAGTGGATATTTTCACAAAAAAGTGAAATTTTCAAATATCCAAAATATTGGCTGAAAACGACTAAATATCAAGGACTCATTGGGCGATTCGCTCTGGAACTGAAATCGGAACGTTCACTGACATTTCCCCTATCTGAAAGTGTGATAAACGACGGAAAAATGACTAAGTCAAAAAAAAAATTGTTTTCAACTTTTTTCAATATTACCCCCATGGGATATATATTCTACCCACACACATTTGGAACTCTCCTGCGGTACCCTAACACATATTATTCCCTCATTTAGTGGATATTTTCACAAAAAAGTGAAATTTTCAAATATCCAAAATATTGGCTGAAAACTACTAAATATCAAGGACTCATTGGGCGAATCGCTCTGGAACTGAAATCGGAACGCTCACTGACATTTGCCCTATCTGAAAGTCTGATAAACGCCGGAAAAATGACTAAGTCCAAAAAAAAATTGTTTTCAACTTTTTTCAATTTTACCCCCGTGGGATATATATTCTACCCACACACATTTGGAACTCTCCTCGGGTACCCTCACACATATTATTCCCTCATTTAGTGGATATTTTCACAAAAAAGTGAAATTTTCAAATATCCAAAATATTGGCTGAAAACGACTAAATATCAAGGACTCAGAATCGCTCTGGAACTGAAATCGGAACGTTCACTGACATTTCCCCTATCTGAAAGTGTGATAAACGCCGGAAAAATGACTAAGTCCAAAAAAAAATTGTTTTCAACTTTTTTCAATATTACCCCCGTGGGATATATATTCTACCCACACACATTTGGAACTCTCCTGGGGTACCCTCACACATATTATTCCCTCATTTAGTGGATATTTTCACAAAAAAGTGAAATTTTCAAATATCCAAAATATTGGCTGAAAACGACTAAATATCAAGGACTCATTGGGCGAATCGCTCTGGAACTGAAATCGGAACGTTCACTGACATCTCCCCTATCTGAAAGTCTGATAAACGCCGGAAAAATGACTAAGTCCAAAAAAAAATTATTTTCAACTTTTTTCAATTTTACCCCCGTGGGATATATATTCTACCCACACACATTTGGAACTCTCCTGGGGTACCCTCACACATATTATTCCCTCATTTAGTGGATATTTTCACAAAAAAGTGAAATTTTCAAATATCCAAAATATTGGCTGAAAACGACTAAATATCAAGGACTCATTGGGCGAATCGCTCTGGAACTGAAATCGGAACGTTCACTGACATTTCCCCTATCTGAAAGTGTGATAAACGCCGGAAAAATGACTAAGTCCAAAAAAAAATTGTTTTCAACTTTTTTCAATATTACCCCCGTGGGATATATATTCTACCCACACACATTTGGAACTCTCCTGCGGTACCCTAACACATATTATTCCCTCATTTAGTGGATATTTTCACAAAAAAGTGAAATTTTCAAATATCCAAAATATTGGCTGAAAACTACTAAATATCTAGGACTCATTGGGCGAATCGCTCTGGAACTGAAATCGGAACGCTCACTGACATTTGCCCTATCTGAAAGTCTGATAAACGCCGGAAAAATGACTAAGTCCAAAAAAAAATTGCTTTCAACTTTTTTTCAATATTACCCCCGTGGGATATATATTCTACCCACACACATTTGGAACTCTCCTGGGGTACCCTCACACATATTATTCCCTCATTTAGTGGATATTTTCACAAAAAAGTGAAATTTTCAAAAATCCAAAATATTGGCTGAAAACGACTAAATATCAAGGACTCATTGGGCGAATCGCTCTGGAACTGAAATCGGAATGTTCACTGACATTTCCCCAATCTGAAAGTCTGATAAACGCCGGAAAAATGACTAAGTCCAAAAAAAAATTGTTTTCAACTTTTTTCAATTTTACCCCGTGGGATATATATTCTACCCACACACATTTGGAACTCTCCTGGGGTACCCTCACACATATTATTCCCTCATTTAGTGGATATTTTCACAAAAAAGTGAAATTTTCAAATATCCAAAATATTGGCTGAAAACGACTAAATATCAAGGACTCATTGGGCGAATCGCTCTAGAACTGAAATCGGAACGTTCACTGACATTTCCCCTATCTGAAAGTCTGATAAACGCCGGAAAAATGACTAAGTCCAAAAAAAAATTATTTTCAACTTTTTTCAATTTTACCCCCGTGGGATATATATTCTACCCACACACATTTGGAACTCTCCTGGGGTGCCCTCACACATATTATTCCCTCATTTAGTGGATATTTTCACAAAAAAGTGAAATTTTCAAATATCCAAAATATTGGCTGAAAACGACTAAATATCAAGGACTCATTGGGCGAATCGCTCTGGAACTGAAATCAGAACGTTCACTGACATTTTCCCTATCTGAAAGTGTGATAAACGACGGAAAAATGACTAAGTCCAAAAAAAAATTGTTTTCAACTTTTTTCAATATTACCCCCGTGGGATATATATTCTACCCACACACATTTGGAACTCTCCTGCGGTACCCTAACACATATTATTCCCTCATTTAGTGGATATTTTCACAAAAAAGTGAAATTTTCAAATATCCAAAATATTGGCTGAAAACTACTAAATATCAAGGACTCATTGGGCGAATCGCTCTGGAACTGAAATCGGAACGCTCACTGACATTTGCCCTATCTGAAAGTCTGATAAACGCCGGAAAAATGACTAAGTCCAAAAAAAAATTGTTTTCAACTTTTTTCAATTTTACCCCCGTGGGATATATATTCTACCCACACACATTTGGAACTCTCCTCGGGTACCCTCACACATATTATTCCCTCATTTAGTGGATATTTTCACAAAAAAGTGAAATTTTCAAATATCCAAAATATTGGCTGAAAACGACTAAATATCAAGGACTCAGAATCGCTCTGGAACTGAAATCGGAACGTTCACTGACATTTCCCCTATCTGAAAGTGTGATAAACGCCGGAAAAATGACTAAGTCCAAAAAAAAATTGTTTTCAACTTTTTTCAATATTACCCCCGTGGGATATATATTCTACCCACACACATTTGGAACTCTCCTGCGGTACCCTAACACATATTATTCCCTCATTTAGTGTATATTTTCATAAAAAAGTGAAATTTTCAAATATCCAAAATATTGGCTGAAAACGACTAAATATCAAGGACTCAGAATCGCTCTGGAACTGAAATCGGAACGTTCACTGACATTTCCCCTATCTGAAAGTGTGATAAACGCCGGAAAAATGACTAAGTCCAAAAAAAAATTGTTTTCAACTTTTTTCAATATTACCCCCGTGGGATATATATTCTACCCACACACATTTGGAACTCTCCTGCGGTACCCTAACACATATTATTCCCTGATTTAGTGTATATTTTCATAAAAAAGTGAAATTTTCAAATATCCAAAATATTGGCTGAAAACGACTAAATATCAAGGACTCAGAATCGCTCTGGAACTGAAATCGGAACGTTCACTGAAATTTCCCCTATCTGAAAGTGTGATAAACGCCGGAAAAATGACTAAGTCCAAAAAAAAATTGTTTTCAACTTTTTTCAATATTACCCCCGTGGGATATATATTCTACCCACACACATTTGGAACTCTCCTGCAGTACCCTAACACATATTATTCAGTCATTTAGTGGATATTTTCACAAAAAAGTGAAATTTTCAAAAATCCAAAATATTGGTGGAAAACGACTAAATATCAAGGACTCATTGGGCGAATAGCTCTGGAATTGAAACCGGAATGTTCACTGACATTTCCCCTATTTGAAAGTCTGATAAACGCTGGAAAAATGACTAAGTCCAAAAAAATTTTTTTTCAACTTTTTTTCAATATTATCCCCGTGGGATATATATTCTACCCACACACATTTGGAACTCTCCTGGGGTACCCTCACACATATTATTCCCTCATTTAGTGGATATTTTCACAAAAAAGTGAAATTTTCAAAAATCCAAAATATTGGCTGAAAACGACTAAATATCAAGGACTCATTGGGCGAATCGCTCTGGAACTGAAATCGGAACGTTCACTGACATTTCCCCTATCTGAAAGTGTGATAAACGCCGGAAAAATGACTAAGTTCAAAAAAAAATTGTTTTCAACTTTTTTCAATATTACCCCCGTGGGATATATATTCTACCCACACACATTTGGAACTCTCCTGCGGTACCCTAACACTTATTATTCCCTCATTTAGTGGATATTTTCACAAAAAAAGTGAAATTTTCAAAAATCCAAAATATTGGCTGAAAACGACTAAATATCAAGGACTCATTGGGCGAATAGCTCTGGAATTGAAACCGGAATGTTCACTAACATTTCCCCTATTTGAAAGTCTGATAAACGCTGGAAAAATGACTAAGTCCAAAAAAATTTTTTTTCAATTTTTTTTCAATATTATCCCCGTGGCATATATATTCTACCCACACACATTTGGAACTCTCCTGGGGTACCCTCACACATATTATTCCCTCATTTAGTGGATATTTTCACAAATAAGTGAAATTTTCAAAAATCCAAAATATTGGCTGAAAACGACTAAATATCAAGGACTCTTTGGGCGAATCGCTCTGGAATTGAAATCGGAATGCTCACTGCCATTTCCCCTATCTGAAAGTCTGATAAACGTCGGAAAAATGACTAAGTCCAAAAAAAAAATTTTTCAACTTTTTTCAATTTTACCCCCGTGGGATATATATTCTACCCACACACATTTGGAACTCTCCTGGGGTACCCTCACACATATTATTCCCTCATTTAGTGGATATTTTCACAAAAAAGTGAAATTTTCAAAAATCCAAAATATTGGCTGAAAACGACTAAATATCAAGGACTCATTGGGCGAATCGCTCTGGAACTGAAATCGGAACGTTCACTGACATTTGCCCTATCTGAAAGTCTGATAAACGCCGGAAAAATGACTAAGTCCAAAAAAAAATTGTTTTCAACTTTTTTCAATATTACCCCCGTGGGATATATATTCTACCCACACACATTTGGAACTCTCCTGCGGTACCCTAACACATATTATTCCCTCATTTAGTGGATATTTTCACAAAAAAGTGAAATTTTCAAATATCCAAAATATTGGCTGAAAACTACTAAATATCAAGGACTCATTGGGCGAATCGCTCTGGAACTGAAATCGGAACGCTCACTGACATTTGCCCTATCTGAAAGTCTGATAAACGCCGGAAAAATGACTAAGTCCAAAAAAAAATTGTTTTCAACTTTTTTTCAATATTACCCCCGTGGGATATATATTCTACCCACACACATTTGGAACTCTCCTGGGGTACCCTCACACATATTATTCCCTCATTTAGTGGATATTTTCACAAAAAAGTGAAATTTTCAAAAATCCAAAATATTGGCTGAAAACGATTAAATATCAAGGACTCATTGGGCGAATCGCTCTGGAACTGAAATCGAAATGTTCACTGACATTTCCCCAATCTGAAAGTCTGATAAACGCCGGAAAAATGACTAAGTCCAAAAAAAAATTGTTTTCAACTTTTTTCAATTTTACCCCGTGGGATATATATTCTACCCACACACATTTGGAACTCTCCTGGGGTACCCTCACACATATTATTCCCTCATTTAGTGGATATTTTCACAAAAAAGTGAAATTTTCAAATATCCAAAATATTGGCTGAAAACGACTAAATATCAAGGACTCATTGGGCGAATCGCTCTGGAACTGAAATCGGAACGTTCACTGACATTTCCCCTATCTGAAAGTCTGATAAACGCCGGAAAAATGACTAAGTCCAAAAAAAAATTATTTTCAACTTTTTTCAATTTTACCCCCGTGGGATATATATTCTACCCACACACATTTGGAACTCTCCTGGGGTACCCTCACACATATTATTCCCTCATTTAGTGGATATTTTCACAAAAAAGTGAAATTTTCAAATATCCAAAATATTGGCTGAAAACGACTAAATATCAAGGACTCATTGGGCGAATCGCTCTGGAACTGAAATCGGAACGTTCACTGACATTTTCCCTATCTGAAAGTGTGATAAACGACGGAAAAATGACTAAGTCCAAAAAAAAATTGTTTTCAACTTTTTTCAATATTACCCCCGTGGGATATATATTCTACCCACACACATTTGGAACTCTCCTGCGGTACCCTAACACATATTATTCCCTCATTTAGTGGATATTTTCACAAAAAAGTGAAATTTTCAAATATCCAAAATATTGGCTGAAAACTACTAAATATCAAGGACTCATTGGGCGAATCGCTCTGGAACTGAAATCTGAACGCTCACTGACATTTGCCCTATCTGAAAGTCTGATAAACGCCGGAAAAATGACTAAGTCCAAAAAAAAATTGTTTTCAACTTTTTTCAATTTTACCCCCGTGGGATATATATTCTACCCACACACATTTGGAACTCTCCTCGGGTACCCTCACACATATTATTCCCTCATTTAGTGGATATTTTCACAAAAAAGTGAAATTTTCAAATATCCAAAATATTGGCTGAAAACTACTAAATATCAAGGACTCAGAATCGCTCTGGAACTGAAATCGGAACGTTCACTGAAATTTCCCCTATCTGAAAGTGTGATAAACGCCGGAAAAATGACTAAGTCCAAAAAAAAATTGTTTTCAACTTTTTTCAATATTACCCCCGTGGGATATATATTCTACCCACACACATTTGGAACTCTCCTGCAGTACCCTAACACATATTATTCCCTCATTTAGTGGATATTTTCACAAAAAAGTGAAATTTTCAAAAATCCAAAATATTGGCTGAAAACGACTAAATATCAAGGACTCATTGGGCGAATAGCTCTGGAATTGAAACCGGAATGTTCACTGACATTTCCCCTATTTGAAAGTCTGATAAACGCTGGAAAAATGACTAAGTCCAAAAAAATTTTTTTTCAACTTTTTTTCAATATTATCCCCGTGGGATATATATTCTACCCACACACATTTGGAACTCTCCTGGGGTACCCTCACACATATTATTCCCTCATTTAGTGGATATTTTCACAAAAAAGTGAAATTTTCAAAAATCCAAAATATTGGCTGAAAACGACTAAATATCAAGGACTCATTGGGCGAATCGCTCTGGAACTGAAATCGGAACGTTCACTGACATTTCCCCTATCTGAAAGTGTGATAAACGCCGGAAAAATGACTAAGTCCAAAAAAAAATTGTTTTCAACTTTTTTCAATATTACCCCCGTGGGATATATATTCTACCCACACACATTTGGAACTCTCCTGGGGTACCCTCACACATATTATTCCCTCATTTAGTGGATATTTTCACAAAAAAGTGAAATTTTCAAAAATCCAAAATATTGGCTGAAAACGACTAAATATCAAGGACTCATTGGGCGAATCGCTCTGGAACTGAAATCGGAACGCTCACTGACATTTGCCCTATCTGAAAGTCTGATAAACGCCGGAAAAATGACTAAGTCCAAAAAAAAAATTTTTCAACTTTTTTCAATTTTACCCCCGTGGGATATATATTCTACCCACACACATTTGGAACTCTCCTGGGGTACCCTCACACATATTATTCCCTCATTTAGTGGATATTTTCACAAAAAAGTGAAATTTTCAAAAATCCAAAATATTGGCTGAAAACGACTAAATATCAAGGACTCATTGGACGAATCGCTCTGGAACTGAAATCGGAACGTTCACTGACATTTCCCCTATCTGAAAGTGTGATAAACGACGGAAAAATTACTAAATACAAAAAAAAATTGTTTTCAACTTTTTTCAATTTTACCCCCGTGGGATATATATTCTACCCACACACATTTGGAACTCTCCTGCGGTACCCTAACACATATTATTCCCTCATTTAGTGGATATTTTCACAAAAAAGTGAAATTTTCAAAAATCCAGAAAATTGGCTGAAAATGACTAAATATCAAGGACTCATTGGGCGAATCGCTCTGGAACTGAAATCGGAACGCTCACTGACATTTGCCCTATCTGAAAGTCTGATAAACGCTGGAAAAATGACTAAGTCCAAAAAAAAAATTTTTCAACTTTTTTCAATTTTACCCCCGTGGGATATATATTCTACCCACACACATTTGGAAGTCTCCTGGGGTACCCTCACACATATTATTCCCTCATTTAGTGGATATTTTCACAAAAAAGTGAAATTTTCAAAAATCCAAAATATTGGCTGAAAACGACTAAATATCAAGGACTCTTTGGGCGAATCGCTCTGGAACTGAAATCGGAATGCTCACTGACATTTCCCCTATCTGAAAGTCTGATAAACGCCGGAAAAATGACTAAGTCCAAAAAAAAATTGTTTTCAACTTTTTTCAATTTTACCCCCGTGGGATATATATTCTACCCACACACATTTGGAACTCTCCTCGGGTACCCTCACACATATTATTCCCTCATTTAGTGGATATTTTCACAAAAAAGTGAAATTTTCAAATATCCAAAATATTGGCTGAAAACGACTAAATATCAAGGACTCAGAATCGCTCTGGAACTGAAATCGGAACGTTCACTGAAATTTCCCCTATCTGAAAGTCTGATAAACGCCGGAAAAATGACTAAGTCCAAAAAAAAATTGTTTTCAACTTTTTTCAATATTACCCCCGTGGGATATATATTCTACCCACACACATTTGGAACTCTCCTGCGGTACCCTAACACATATTATTCCCTCATTTAGTGGATATTTTCACAAAAAAGTGAAATTTTCAAAAATCCAAAATATTGGCTGAAAACGACTAAATATCAAGGACTCTTTGGGCGAATCGCTCTGGAACTGAAATCGGAATGCTCACTGACATTTCCCCTATCTGAAAGTCTGATAAACGCCGGAAAAATGACTAAGTCCAAAAAAAAATTGTTTTCAACTTTTTTCAATTTTACCCCCGTGGGATATAAATTCTACCCACACACATTTGGAACTCTACTGCGGTTCCCTAACACATATTATTCCCTCATTTAGTGGATATTTTCACAAAAAAGAGAAATTTTCAAAAATCCAAAATATTGGCTGAAAACGACTAAATATCAAGGACTCATTGGGCGAATCGCTCTGGAACTGAAATCGGAATGTTCACTGACATTTCCCCTATCTGAAAGTCTGATAAACGCCGGAAAAATGGCTAAGTCCAAAAAAAAATTGTTTTCAACTTTTTTCAATTTTACCCCCGTGGGATATATATTCTACCCACACACATTTGGAACTCTCCTGGGGTACCCTCACACATATTATTCCCTCATTTATTGGATATTTTCACAAAAAAGTGAAATTTTCAAATATCCAAAATATTGGCTGAAAACGACTAAATATCAAGGACTCATTGGGCGAATCGCTCTGGAACTGAAATCGGAACGTTCACTGACATTTCCCCTATCTGAAAGTGTGATAAACGCTGGAAAAATGACTAAGTCCAAAAAAAAAATTTTTCAACTTTTTTCAATTTTACCCCCGTGGGATATATATTCTACCCACACACATTTGGAACTCTCCTGGGGTACCCTCACACATATTATTCCCTCATTTAGTGGATATTTTCACAAAAAAGTGAAATTTTCAAAAATCCAAAATATTGGCTGAAAACGACTAAATATCAAGGACTCTTTGGGCGAATCGCTCTGGAACTGAAATCGGAATGCTCACTGACATTTCCCCTATCTGAAAGTCTGATAAACGCCGGAAAAATGACTAAGTCCAAAAAAAAATTGTTTTCAACTTTTTTCAATTTTACCCCCGTGGGATATATATTCTACCCACACACATTTGGAACTCTCCTCGGGTACCCTCACACATATTATTCCCTCATTTAGTGGATATTTTCACAAAAAAGTGAAATTTTCAAATATCCAAAATATTGGCTGAAAACGACTAAATATCAATGACTCAGAATCGCTCTGGAACTGAAATCGGAACGTTCACTGAAATTTCCCCTATCTGAAAGTCTGATAAACGCCGGAAAAATGACTAAGTCCAAAAAAAAATTGTTTTCAACTTTTTTCAATATTACCCCCGTGGGATATATATTCTACCCACACACATTTGGAACTCTCCTGCGGTACCCTAACACATATTATTCCCTCATTTAGTGGATATTTTCACAAAAAAGTGAAATTTTCAAAAATCCAAAATATTGGCTGAAAACGACTAAATATCAAGGACTCTTTGGGCGAATCGCTCTGGAACTGAAATCGGAATGCTCACTGACATTTCCCCTATCTGAAAGTCTGATAAACGCCGGAAAAATGACTAAGTCCAAAAAAAAATTGTTTTCAACTTTTTTCAATTTTACCCCCGTGGGATATAAATTCTACCCACACACATTTGGAACTCTACTGCGGTTCCCTAACACATATTATTCCCTCATTTAGTGGATATTTTCACAAAAAAGTGAAATTTTCAAAAATCCAAAATATTGGCTGAAAACGACTAAATATCAAGGACTCATTGGGCGAATCGCTCTGGAACTGAAATCGGAATGTTCACTGACATTTCCCCTATCTGAAAGTCTGATAAACGCCGGAAAAATGGCTAAGTCCAAAAAAAAATTGTTTTCAACTTTTTTCAATTTTACCCCCGTGGGATATATATTCTACCCACACACATTTGGAACTCTCCTGGGGTACCCTCACACATATTATTCCCTCATTTATTGGATATTTTCACAAAAAAGTGAAATTTTCAAATATCCAAAATATTGGCTGAAAACGACTAAATATCAAGGACTCATTGGGCGAATCGCTCTGGAACTGAAATCGGAACGTTCACTGACATTTCCCCTATCTGAAAGTGTGATAAACGCCGGAAAAATGACTAAGTCCAAAAAAAATTGTTTTCAACTTTTTTCAATATTACCCCCGTGGGATATATATTCTACCCACACACATTTGGAACTCTCCTGCGGTACCCTAACACATATTATTCCCTCATTTAGTGGATATTTTCACAAAAAAGTGAAATTTTCAAAAATCCAAAATATTGGCTGAAAACGACTAAATATCAAGGACTCTTTGGGCGAATCGCTCTGGAACTGAAATCGGAATGCTCACTGACATTTCCCCTATCTGAAAGTCTGATAAACGCCGGAAAAATGACTAAGTCCAAAAAAAAATTGTTTTCAACTTTTTTCAATTTTACCCCCGTGGGATATAAATTCTACCCACACACATTTGGAACTCTCCTGCGGTACCCTAACACATATTATTCCCTCATTTAGTGGATATTTTCACAAAAAAGTGAAATTTTCAAAAATCCAGAAAATTGGCTGAAAATGACTAAATATCAAGGACTCATTGGGCGAATCGCTCTGGAACTGAAATCGGAACGCTCACTGACATTTGCCCTATCTGAAAGTCTGATAAACGCCGGAAAAATGGCTAAGTCCAAAAAAAAATTGTTTTCAACTTTTTTCAATTTTACCCCCGTGGGATATATATTCTACCCACACACATTTGGAACTCTCCTGGGGTACCCTCACACATATTATTCCCTCATTTATTGGATATTTTCACAAAAAAGTGAAATTTTCAAATATCCAAAATATTGGCTGAAAACGACTAAATATCAAGGACTCATTGGGCGAATCGCTCTGGAACTGAAATCGGAACGTTCACTGACATTTCCCCTATCTGAAAGTGTGATAAACGCCGGAAAAATGACTAAGTCCAAAAAACAATTGTTTTCAACTTTTTTCAATTTTACCCCCGTGGGATATATATTCTACCCACACACATTTGGAACTCTCCTGCGGTACCCTAACACATATTATTCCCTCATTTAGTGGATATTTTCACAAAAAAAGTGAAATTTTCAAAAATCCAGAAAATTAGCTGAAAATGACTAAATATCAAGGACTCATTGGGCGAATCGCTCTGGAAGTGAAATCGGAACGCTCACTGACATTTGCCCTATCTGAAAGTCTGATAAACGCCGGAAAAATGACTAAGTCCAAAAAAAAAATTTTTCAACTTTTTTCAATTTTACCCCCGTGGGATATATATTCTACCCACACAAATTTGGAACTCTCCTGGGGTACCCTCACACATATTATTCCCTCATTTAGTGGATATTTTCACAAAAAAGTGAAATTTTCAAAAATCCAAAATACTGGCTGAAAACGACTAAATATCAAGGACTCTTTGGGCGAATCGCTCTGGAACTGAAATCGGAATGCTCACTGACATTTCCCCTATCTGAAAGTCTGATAAACGCCGGAAAAATGACTAAGTCCAAAAAAAAATTGTTTTCAACTTTTTTCAATTTTACCTCCGTGGGATATATATTCTACCCACACACATTTGGAACTCTCCTCGGGTACCCTCACAAATATTATTCCCTCATTTAGTGGATATTTTCACAAAAAAGTGAAATTTTCAAATATCCAAAATATTGGCTGAAAACGACTAAATATCAAGGACTCTTTGGGCGAATCGCTCTGGAACTGAAATCGGAATGCTCACTGACATTTCCCCTATCTGAAAGTCTGATAAACGCCGGAAAAATGACTAAGTCCAAAAAAAAATTGTTTTCAACTTTTTTCAATTTTACCCCCGTGGGATATAAATTCTACCCACACACATTTGGAACTCTCCTGCGGTACCCTAACACATATTATTCCCTCATTTAGTGGATATTTTCACAAAAAAGTGAAATTTTCAAAAATCCAGAAAATTGGCTGAAAATGACTAAATATCAAGGACTCATTGGGCGAATCGCTCTGGAACTGAAATCGGAACGCTCACTGACATTTGCCCTATCTGAAAGTCTGATAAACGCCGGAAAAATGACTAAGTCCAAAAAAAAAATTTTTCAACTTTTTTCAATTTTACCCCCGTGGGATATATATTCTACCCACAAACATTTGGAACTCTCCTGGGGTACCCTCACACATATTATTCCCTCATTTAGTGGATATTTTCACAAAAAAGTGAAATTTTCAAAAATCCAAAATATTGGCTGAAAACGACTAAATATCAAGGACTCATTGGGCGAATCGCTCTGGAACTGAAATCGGAATGTTCACTGACATTTCCCCTATCTGAAAGTCTGATAAACGCCGGAAAAATGGCTAAGTCCAAAAAAAAATTGTTTTCAACTTTTTCCAATTTTACCCCCGTGGGATATATATTCTACCCACACACATTTGGAACTCTCCTGGGGTACCCTCACACATATTATTCCCTCATTTATTGGATATTTTCACAAAAAAGTGAAATTTTCAAATATCCAAAATATTGGCTGAAAACGACTAAATATCAAGGACTCATTGGGCGAATCGCTCTGGAACTGAAATCGGAACGTTCACTGACATTTCCCCTATCTGAAAGTGTGATAAACGCCGGAAAAATGACTAAGTCCAAAAAACAATTGTTTTCAACTTTTTTCAATTTTACCCCCGTGGGATATATATTCTACCCACACACATTTGGAACTCTCCTGCGGTACCCTAACACATATTATTCCCTCATTTAGTGGATATTTTCACAAAAAAAGTGAAATTTTCAAAAATCCAGAAAATTAGCTGAAAATGACTAAATATCAAGGACTCATTGGGCGAATCGCTCTGGAAGTGAAATCGGAACGCTCACTGACATTTGCCCTATCTGAAAGTCTGATAAACGCCGGAAAAATGACTAAGTCCAAAAAAAAAATTTTTCAACTTTTTTCAATTTTACCCCCGTGGGATATATATTCTACCCACACACATTTGGAACTCTCCTGGGGTACCCTCACACATATTATTCCCTCATTTAGTGGATATTTTCACAAAAAAGTGAAATTTTCAAAAATCCAAAATATTGGCTGAAAACGACTAAATATCAAGGACTCATTGGGCGAATCGCTCTGGAACTGAAATCGGAATGTTCACTGACATTTCCCCTATCTGAAAGTCTGATAAACGCCGGAAAAATGGCTAAGTCCAAAAAAAAATTGTTTTCAACTTTTTTCAATTTTACCCCCGTGGGATATATATTCTACCCACACACATTTGGAACTCTCCTGGGGTACCCTCACACATATTATTCCCTCATTTATTGGATATTTTCACAAAAAAGTGAAATTTTCAAATATCCAAAATATTGGCTGAAAACGACTAAATATCAAGGACTCATTGGGCGAATCGCTCTGGAACTGAAATCGGAACGTTCACTGACATTTCCCCTATCTGAAAGTGTGATAAACGCCGGAAAAATGACTAAGTCCAAAAAACAATTGTTTTCAACTTTTTTCAATTTTACCCCCGTGGGATATATATTCTACCCACACACATTTGGAACTCTCCTGCGGTACCCTAACACATATTATTCCCTCATTTAGTGGATATTTTCACAAAAAAAGTGAAATTTTCAAAAATCCAGAAAATTAGCTGAAAATGACTAAATATCAAGGACTCATTGGGCGAATCGCTCTGGAAGTGAAATCGGAACGCTCACTGACATTTGCCCTATCTGAAAGTCTGATAAACGCCGGAAAAATGACTAAGTCCAAAAAAAAAATTTTTCAACTTTTTTCAATTTTACCCCCGTGGGATATATATTCTACCCACACAAATTTGGAACTCTCCTGGGGTACCCTCACACATATTATTCCCTCATTTAGTGGATATTTTCACAAAAAAGTGAAATTTTCAAAAATCCAAAATATTGGCTGAAAACGAGTAAATATCAAGGACTCATTGGGCGAATCGCTCTGGAACTGAAATCGGAACGCTCACTGACATTTGCCCTATCTGAAAGTCTGATAAACGCCGGAAAAATGACTAAGTACAAAAAAAAATTGTTTTCAACTTTTTTCAATTTTACCCCCGTGAGATATATATTCTACCCACACACATTTGGAACTCTCCGGCGGTACCCTAACACATATTATTCCCTCATTTAGTGGATATTTTCACAAAAAAGTGAAATTTTCAATTATCCAAAATATTGGCTGAAAACGACTAAATATCAAGGACTCATTGGGCGAATCGCTCTGGAACTGAAATCGGAACGTTCACTGACATTTCCCCTATCTGAAAGTGTGATAAACGCCGGAAAAATGACTAAGTCCAAAAAAAAATTGTTTTCAACTTTTTTCAATATTACCCCCGTGGGATATATATTCTACCCACACACATTTGGAACTCTCCTGCGGTACCCTAACACATATTATTCCCTCATTTAGTGGATATTTTCACAAAAAAGTGAAATTTTCAAAAATCCAGAAAATTGGCTGAAAATGACTAAATATCAAGGACTCATTGGGCGAATCGCTCTGGAACTGAAATCGGAACGCTCACTGACATTTGCCCTATCTGAAAGTCTGATAAACGCCGGAAAAATGGCTAAGTCCAAAAAAAAATTGTTTTCAACTTTTTTCAATTTTACCCCCGTGGGATATATATTCTACCCACACACATTTGGAACTCTCCTGGGGTACCCTCACACATATTATTCCCTCATTTATTGGATATTTTCACAAAAAAGTGAAATTTTCAAATATCCAAAATATTGGCTGAAAACGACTAAATATCAAGGACTCATTGGGCGAATCGCTCTGGAACTGAAATCGGAACGTTCACTGACATTTCCCCTATCTGAAAGTGTGATAAACGCCGGAAAAATGACTAAGTCCAAAAAACAATTGTTTTCAACTTTTTTCAATTTTACCCCCGTGGGATATATATTCTACCCACACACATTTGGAACTCTCCTGCGGTACCCTAACACATATTATTCCCTCATTTAGTGGATATTTTCACAAAAAAAGTGAAATTTTCAAAAATCCAGAAAATTAGCTGAAAATGACTAAATATCAAGGACTCATTGGGCGAATCGCTCTGGAAGTGAAATCGGAACGCTCACTGACATTTGCCCTATCTGAAAGTCTGATAAACGCCGGAAAAATGACTAAGTCCAAAAAAAAAATTTTTCAACTTTTTTCAATTTTACCCCCGTGGGATATATATTCTACCCACACAAATTTGGAACTCTCCTGGGGTACCCTCACACATATTATTCCCTCATTTAGTGGATATTTTCACAAAAAAGTGAAATTTTCAAAAATCCAAAATACTGGCTGAAAACGACTAAATATCAAGGACTCTTTGGGCGAATCGCTCTGGAACTGAAATCGGAATGCTCACTGACATTTCCCCTATCTGAAAGTCTGATAAACGCCGGAAAAATGACTAAGTCCAAAAAAAAATTGTTTTCAACTTTTTTCAATTTTACCTCCGTGGGATATATATTCTACCCACACACATTTGGAACTCTCCTCGGGTACCCTCACAAATATTATTCCCTCATTTAGTGGATATTTTCACAAAAAAGTGAAATTTTCAAATATCCAAAATATTGGCTGAAAACGACTAAATATCAAGGACTCTTTGGGCGAATCGCTCTGGAACTGAAATCGGAATGCTCACTGACATTTCCCCTATCTGAAAGTCTGATAAACGCCGGAAAAATGACTAAGTCCAAAAAAAAATTGTTTTCAACTTTTTTCAATTTTACCCCCGTGGGATATAAATTCTACCCACACACATTTGGAACTCTCCTGCGGTACCCTAACACATATTATTCCCTCATTTAGTGGATATTTTCACAAAAAAGTGAAATTTTCAAAAATCCAGAAAATTGGCTGAAAATGACTAAATATCAAGGACTCATTGGGCGAATCGCTCTGGAACTGAAATCGGAACGCTCACTGACATTTGCCCTATCTGAAAGTCTGATAAACGCCGGAAAAATGACTAAGTCCAAAAAAAAAATTTTTCAACTTTTTTCAATTTTACCCCCGTGGGATATATATTCTACCCACAAACATTTGGAACTCTCCTGGGGTACCCTCACACATATTATTCCCTCATTTAGTGGATATTTTCACAAAAAAGTGAAATTTTCAAAAATCCAAAATATTGGCTGAAAACGACTAAATATCAAGGACTCATTGGGCGAATCGCTCTGGAACTGAAATCGGAATGTTCACTGACATTTCCCCTATCTGAAAGTCTGATAAACGCCGGAAAAATGGCTAAGTCCAAAAAAAAATTGTTTTCAACTTTTTCCAATTTTACCCCCGTGGGATATATATTCTACCCACACACATTTGGAACTCTCCTGGGGTACCCTCACACATATTATTCCCTCATTTATTGGATATTTTCACAAAAAAGTGAAATTTTCAAATATCCAAAATATTGGCTGAAAACGACTAAATATCAAGGACTCATTGGGCGAATCGCTCTGGAACTGAAATCGGAACGTTCACTGACATTTCCCCTATCTGAAAGTGTGATAAACGCCGGAAAAATGACTAAGTCCAAAAAACAATTGTTTTCAACTTTTTTCAATTTTACCCCCGTGGGATATATATTCTACCCACACACATTTGGAACTCTCCTGCGGTACCCTAACACATATTATTCCCTCATTTAGTGGATATTTTCACAAAAAAAGTGAAATTTTCAAAAATCCAGAAAATTAGCTGAAAATGACTAAATATCAAGGACTCATTGGGCGAATCGCTCTGGAAGTGAAATCGGAACGCTCACTGACATTTGCCCTATCTGAAAGTCTGATAAACGCCGGAAAAATGACTAAGTCCAAAAAAAAAATTTTTCAACTTTTTTCAATTTTACCCCCGTGGGATATATATTCTACCCACACACATTTGGAACTCTCCTGGGGTACCCTCACACATATTATTCCCTCATTTAGTGGATATTTTCACAAAAAAGTGAAATTTTCAAAAATCCAAAATATTGGCTGAAAACGACTAAATATCAAGGACTCATTGGGCGAATCGCTCTGGAACTGAAATCGGAATGTTCACTGACATTTCCCCTATCTGAAAGTCTGATAAACGCCGGAAAAATGGCTAAGTCCAAAAAAAAATTGTTTTCAACTTTTTTCAATTTTACCCCCGTGGGATATATATTCTACCCACACACATTTGGAACTCTCCTGGGGTACCCTCACACATATTATTCCCTCATTTATTGGATATTTTCACAAAAAAGTGAAATTTTCAAATATCCAAAATATTGGCTGAAAACGACTAAATATCAAGGACTCATTGGGCGAATCGCTCTGGAACTGAAATCGGAACGTTCACTGACATTTCCCCTATCTGAAAGTGTGATAAACGCCGGAAAAATGACTAAGTCCAAAAAACAATTGTTTTCAACTTTTTTCAATTTTACCCCCGTGGGATATATATTCTACCCACACACATTTGGAACTCTCCTGCGGTACCCTAACACATATTATTCCCTCATTTAGTGGATATTTTCACAAAAAAAGTGAAATTTTCAAAAATCCAGAAAATTAGCTGAAAATGACTAAATATCAAGGACTCATTGGGCGAATCGCTCTGGAAGTGAAATCGGAACGCTCACTGACATTTGCCCTATCTGAAAGTCTGATAAACGCCGGAAAAATGACTAAGTCCAAAAAAAAAATTTTTCAACTTTTTTCAATTTTACCCCCGTGGGATATATATTCTACCCACACAAATTTGGAACTCTCCTGGGGTACCCTCACACATATTATTCCCTCATTTAGTGGATATTTTCACAAAAAAGTGAAATTTTCAAAAATCCAAAATATTGGCTGAAAACGAGTAAATATCAAGGACTCATTGGGCGAATCGCTCTGGAACTGAAATCGGAACGCTCACTGACATTTGCCCTATCTGAAAGTCTGATAAACGCCGGAAAAATGACTAAGTACAAAAAAAAATTGTTTTCAACTTTTTTCAATTTTACCCCCGTGAGATATATATTCTACCCACACACATTTGGAACTCTCCGGCGGTACCCTAACACATATTATTCCCTCATTTAGTGGATATTTTCACAAAAAAGTGAAATTTTCAATTATCCAAAATATTGGCTGAAAACGACTAAATATCAAGGACTCATTGGGCGAATCGCTCTGGAACTGAAATCGGAACGTTCACTGACATTTCCCCTATCTGAAAGTGTGATAAACGCCGGAAAAATGACTAAGTCCAAAAAAAAATTGTTTTCAACTTTTTTCAATATTACCCCCGTGGGATATATATTCTACCCACACACATTTGGAACTCTCCTGCGGTACCCTAACACATATTATTCCCTCATTTAGTGGATATTTTCACAAAAAAGTGAAATTTTCAAAAATCCAGAAAATTGGCTGAAAATGACTAAATATCAAGGACTCATTGGGCGAATCGCTCTGGAACTGAAATCGGAACGCTCACTGACATTTGCCCTATCTGAAAGTCTGATAAACGCCGGAAAAATGACTAAGTCCAAAAAAAAATTTTTTCAACTTTTTTCAATTTTACCCCCGTGGGATATATATTCTACCCACACACATTTGGAACTCTCCTGGGGTACCCTCACACATATTATTCCCTCATTTAGTGGATATTTTCACAAAAAAGTGAAATTTTCAAAAATCCAAAATATTGGCTGAAAACGACTAAATATCAAGGACTCATTGGGCGAATCGCTCTGGAACTGAAATCGGAACGTTCACTGACATTTCCCCTATCTGAAAGTGTGATAAACGCCGGAAAAATGACTAAGTACAAAAAAAAATTGTTTTCAACTTTTTTCAATTTTACCCCCGTGGGATATATATTCTACCCACACACATTTGGAACTCTCCTGCGGTACCCTAACACATATTATTCCCTCATTTAGTGGATATTTTCACAAAAAAGTGAAATTTTCAAATATCCAAAATATTGGCTGAAAACGACTAAATATGAAGGACTCATTGGGCGAATCGCTCTGGAACTGAAATCGGAACGTTCACTGACATTTCCCCTATCTGAAAGTGTGATAAACGCCGGAAAAATGACTAAGTCCAAAAAAAAATTGTTTTCAACTTTTTTCAATATTACCCCCGTGGGATATATATTCTACCCACACACATTTGGAACTCTCCTGCGGTACCCTAACACATATTATTCCCTCATTTAGTGGATATTTTCACAAAAAAAGTGAAATTTTCAAAAATCCAGAAAATTAGCTGAAAATGACTAAATATCAAGGACTCATTGGGCGAATCGCTCTGGAAGTGAAATCGGAACGCTCACTGACATTTGCCCTATCTGAAAGTCTGATAAACGCCGGAAAAATGACTAAGTACAAAAAAAAATTGTTTTCAACTTTTTTCAATTTTACCCCCGTCGGATATATATTCTACCCACACACATTTGGAACTCTCCTGCGGTACCCTAACACATATTATTCCCTCATTTAGTGGATATTTTCACAAAAAAGTGAAATTTTCAAATATCCAAAATATTGGCTGAAAACGACTAAATATCAAGGACTCATTGGGCGAATCGCTCTGGAACTGAAATCGGAACGTTCACTGACATTTCCCCTATCTGAAAGTGTGATAAACGCCGGAAAAATGACTAAGTCCAAAAAAAAATTGTTTTCAACCTTTTTCAATAATACCCCCGTGGGATATATATTCTACCCACACACATTTGGAACTCTACTGCGGTACCCTAACACATATTATTCCCTCATTTAGTGGATATTTTCACAAAAAAGTGAAATTTTCAAAAATCCAGAAAATTGGCTGAAAATGACTAAATATCAAGGACTCATTGGGCGAATCGCTCTGGAACTGAAATCGGAACGCTCACTGACATTTGCCCTATCTGAAAGTCTGATAAACGCCGGAAAAATGACTAAGTCCAAAAAAAAAATTTTTCAACTTTTTTCAATTTTACCCCCGTGGGATATATATTCTACCCACACACATTTGGAACTCTCCTGGGGTACCCTCACACATATTATTCCCTCATTTAGTGGATATTTTCACAAAAAAGTGAAATTTTCAAAAATCCAAAATATTGGCTGAAAACGACTAAATATCAAGGACTCTTTGGGCGAATCGCTCTGGAACTGAAATCGGAATGCTCACTGACATTTCCCCTATCTGAAAGTCTGATAAACGCCGGAAAAATGACTAAGTCCAAAAAAAAATTGTTTTCAACTTTTTTCAATTTTACCCCCGTGGGATATATATTCTACCCACACACATTTGGAACTCTCCTGCGGTACCCTAACACATATTATTCCCTCATTTAGTGGATATTTTCACAAAAAAGTGAAATTTTCAAAAATCCAGAAAATTGGCTGAAAATGACTAAATATCAAGGACTCATTGGGCGAATCGCTCTGGAACTGAAATCGGAACGCTCACTGACATTTGCCCTATCTGAAAGTCTGATAAACGCCGGAAAAATGACTAAGTCCAAAAAAAAAATTTTTCAACTTTTTTCAATTTTACCCCCGTGGGATATATATTCTACCCACACAAAGTTGGAACTCTCCTGGGGTACCCTCACACATATTATTCCCTCATTTAGTGGATATTTTCACAAAAAAGTGAAATTTTCAAAAATCCAAAATATTGGCTGAAAACGACTAAATATCAAGGACTCATTGGGCGAATCGCTCTGGAACTGAAATCGGAATGTTCACTGACATTTCCCCTATCTGAAAGTCTGATAAACGCCGGAAAAATGGCTAAGTCCAAAAAAAAATTGTTTTCAACTTTTTTCAATTTTACCCCCGTGGGATATATATTCTACCCACACACATTTGGAACTCTCCTGGGGTACCCTCACACATATTATTCCCTCATTTATTGGATATTTTCACAAAAAAGTGAAATTTTCAAATATCCAAAATATTGGCTGAAAACGACTAAATATCAAGGACTCATTGGGCGAATCGCTCTGGAACTGAAATCGGAACGTTCACTGACATTTCCCCTATCTGAAAGTGTGATAAACGCCGGAAAAATGACTAAGTCCAAAAAACAATTGTTTTCAACTTTTTTCAATTTTACCCCCGTGGGATATATATTCTACCCACACACATTTGGAACTCTCCTGGGGTACCCTCACACATATTATTCCCTCATTTAGTGGATATTTTCACAAAAAAGTGAAATTTTCAAAAATCCAAAATATTGGCTGAAAACGACTAAATATCAAGGACTCATTGGGCGAATCGCTCTGGAACTGAAATCGGAACGCTCACTGACATTTGCCCTATCTGAAAGTCTGATAAACGCCGGAAAAATGACTAAGTCCAAAAAAAAAATTTTTCAACTTTTTTCAATTTTACCCCCGTGGGATATATATTCTACCCACACACATTTGGAACTCTCCTGGGGTACCCTCACACATATTATTCCCTCATTTAGTGGATATTTTCACAAAAAAGTGAAATTTTCAAAAATCCAAAATATTGGCTGAAAACGACTAAATATCAAGGACTCATTGGGCGAATCGCTCTGGAACTGAAATCGGAACGTTCACTGACATTTCCCCTATCTGAAAGTGTGATAAACGCCGGAAAAATGACTAAGTACAAAAAAAAATTGTTTTCAACTTTTTTCAATTTTACCCCCGTGGGATATATATTCTACCCACACACATTTGGAACTCTCCTGCGGTACCCTAACACATATTATTCCCTCATTTAGTGGATATTTTCACAAAAAAGTGAAATTTTCAAATATCCAAAATATTGGCTGAAAACGACTAAATATGAAGGACTCATTGGGCGAATCGCTCTGGAACTGAAATCGGAACGTTCACTGACATTTCCCCTATCTGAAAGTGTGATAAACGCCGGAAAAATGACTAAGTCCAAAAAAAAATTGTTTTCAACTTTTTTCAATATTACCCCCGTGGGATATATATTCTACCCACACACATTTGGAACTCTCCTGCGGTACCCTAACACATATTATTCCCTCATTTAGTGGATATTTTCACAAAAAAAGTGAAATTTTCAAAAATCCAGAAAATTAGCTGAAAATGACTAAATATCAAGGACTCATTGGGCGAATCGCTCTGGAAGTGAAATCGGAACGCTCACTGACATTTGCCCTATCTGAAAGTCTGATAAACGCCGGAAAAATGACTAAGTACAAAAAAAAATTGTTTTCAACTTTTTTCAATTTTACCCCCGTGGGATATATATTCTACCCACACACATTTGGAACTCTCCTGCGGTACCCTAACACATATTATTCCCTCATTTAGTGGATATTTTCACAAAAAAGTGAAATTTTCAAATATCCAAAATATTGGCTGAAAACGACTAAATATCAAGGACTCATTGGGCGAATCGCTCTGGAACTGAAATCGGAACGTTCACTGACATTTCCCCTATCTGAAAGTGTGATAAACGCCGGAAAAATGACTAAGTCCAAAAAAAAATTGTTTTCAACTTTTTTCAATAATACCCCCGTGGGATATATATTCTACCCACACACATTTGGAACTCTACTGCGGTACCCTAACACATATTATTCCCTCATTTAGTGGATATTTTCACAAAAAAGTGAAATTTTCAAAAATCCAGAAAATTGGCTGAAAATGACTAAATATCAAGGACTCATTGGGCGAATCGCTCTGGAACTGAAATCGGAACGCTCACTGACATTTGCCCTATCTGAAAGTCTGATAAACGCCGGAAAAATGACTAAGTCCAAAAAAAAAATTTTTCAACTTTTTTCAATTTTACCCCCGTGGGATATATATTCTACCCACACACATTTGGAACTCTCCTGGGGTACCCTCACACATATTATTCCCTCATTTAGTGGATATTTTCACAAAAAAGTGAAATTTTCAAAAATCCAAAATATTGGCTGAAAACGACTAAATATCAAGGACTCTTTGGGCGAATCGCTCTGGAACTGAAATCGGAATGCTCACTGACATTTCCCCTATCTGAAAGTCTGATAAACGCCGGAAAAATGACTAAGTCCAAAAAAAAATTGTTTTCAACTTTTTTCAATTTTACCCCCGTGGGATATATATTCTACCCACACACATTTGGAACTCTCCTGCGGTACCCTAACACATATTATTCCCTCATTTAGTGGATATTTTCACAAAAAAGTGAAATTTTCAAAAATCCAGAAAATTGGCTGAAAATGACTAAATATCAAGGACTCATTGGGCGAATCGCTCTGGAACTGAAATCGGAACGCTCACTGACATTTGCCCTATCTGAAAGTCTGATAAACGCCGGAAAAATGACTAAGTCCAAAAAAAAAATTTTTCAACTTTTTTCAATTTTACCCCCGTGGGATATATATTCTACCCACACAAATTTGGAACTCTCCTGGGGTACCCTCACACATATTATTCCCTCATTTAGTGGATATTTTCACAAAAAAGTGAAATTTTCAAAAATCCAAAATATTGGCTGAAAACGACTAAATATCAAGGACTCATTGGGCGAATCGCTCTGGAACTGAAATCGGAATGTTCACTGACATTTCCCCTATCTGAAAGTCTGATAAACGCCGGAAAAATGGCTAAGTCCAAAAAAAAATTGTTTTCAACTTTTTTCAATTTTACCCCCGTGGGATATATATTCTACCCACACACATTTGGAACTCTCCTGGGGTACCCTCACACATATTATTCCCTCATTTATTGGATATTTTCACAAAAAAGTGAAATTTTCAAATATCCAAAATATTGGCTGAAAACGACTAAATATCAAGGACTCATTGGGCGAATCGCTCTGGAACTGAAATCGGAACGTTCACTGACATTTCCCCTATCTGAAAGTGTGATAAACGCCGGAAAAATGACTAAGTCCAAAAAACAATTGTTTTCAACTTTTTTCAATTTTACCCCCGTGGGATATATATTCTACCCACACACATTTGGAACTCTCCTGGGGTACCCTCACACATATTATTCCCTCATTTATTGGATATTTTCACAAAAAAGTGAAATTTTCAAATATCCAAAATATTGGCTGAAAACGACTAAATATCAAGGACTCATTGGGCGAATCGCTCTGGAACTGAAATCGGAACGTTCACTGACATTTCCCCTATCTGAAAGTGTGATAAACGCCGGAAAAATGACTAAGTCCAAAAAACAATTGTTTTCAACTTTTTTCAATTTTACCCCCGTGGGATATATATTCTACCCACACACATTTGGAACTCTCCTGCGGTACCCTAACACATATTATTCCCTCATTTAGTGGATATTTTCACAAAAAAAGTGAAATTTTCAAAAATCCAGAAAATTAGCTGAAAATGACTAAATATCAAGGACTCATTGGGCGAATCGCTCTGGAAGTGAAATCGGAACGCTCACTGACATTTGCCCTATCTGAAAGTCTGATAAACGCCGGAAAAATGACTAAGTCCAAAAAAAAAATTTTTCAACTTTTTTCAATTTTACCCCCGTGGGATATATATTCTACCCACACAAATTTGGAACTCTCCTGGGGTACCCTCACACATATTATTCCCTCATTTAGTGGATATTTTCACAAAAAAGTGAAATTTTCAAATATCCAAAATATTGGCTGAAAACGACTAAATATCAAGGACTCATTGGGCGAATCGCTCTGGAACTGAAATCGGAACGTTCACTGACATTTCCCCTATCTGAAAGTGTGATAAACGCCGGAAAAATGACTAAGTCCAAAAAAAAATTGTTTTCAACTTTTTTCAATAATACCCCCGTGGGATATATATTCTACCCACACACATTTGGAACTCTACTGCGGTACCCTAACACATATTATTCCCTCATTTAGTGGATATTTTCACAAAAAAGTGAAATTTTCAAAAATCCAGAAAATTGGCTGAAAATGACTAAATATCAAGGACTCATTGGGCGAATCGCTCTGGAACTGAAATCGGAACGCTCACTGACATTTGCCCTATCTGAAAGTCTGATAAACGCCGGAAAAATGACTAAGTCCAAAAAAAAAATTTTTCAACTTTTTTCAATTTTACCCCCGTGGGATATATATTCTACCCACACACATTTGGAACTCTCCTGGGGTACCCTCACACATATTATTCCCTCATTTAGTGGATATTTTCACAAAAAAGTGAAATTTTCAAAAATCCAAAATATTGGCTGAAAACGACTAAATATCAAGGACTCTTTGGGCGAATCGCTCTGGAACTGAAATCGGAATGCTCACTGACATTTCCCCTATCTGAAAGTCTGATAAACGCCGGAAAAATGACTAAGTCCAAAAAAAAATTGTTTTCAACTTTTTTCAATTTTACCCCCGTGGGATATATATTCTACCCACACACATTTGGAACTCTCCTGCGGTACCCTAACACATATTATTCCCTCATTTAGTGGATATTTTCACAAAAAAGTGAAATTTTCAAAAATCCAGAAAATTGGCTGAAAATGACTAAATATCAAGGACTCATTGGGCGAATCGCTCTGGAACTGAAATCGGAACGCTCACTGACATTTGCCCTATCTGAAAGTCTGATAAACGCCGGAAAAATGACTAAGTCCAAAAAAAAAATTTTTCAACTTTTTTCAATTTTACCCCCGTGGGATATATATTCTACCCACACAAATTTGGAACTCTCCTGGGGTACCCTCACACATATTATTCCCTCATTTAGTGGATATTTTCACAAAAAAGTGAAATTTTCAAAAATCCAAAATATTGGCTGAAAACGACTAAATATCAAGGACTCATTGGGCGAATCGCTCTGGAACTGAAATCGGAATGTTCACTGACATTTCCCCTATCTGAAAGTCTGATAAACGCCGGAAAAATGGCTAAGTCCAAAAAAAAATTGTTTTCAACTTTTTTCAATTTTACCCCCGTGGGATATATATTCTACCCACACACATTTGGAACTCTCCTGGGGTACCCTCACACATATTATTCCCTCATTTATTGGATATTTTCACAAAAAAGTGAAATTTTCAAATATCCAAAATATTGGCTGAAAACGACTAAATATCAAGGACTCATTGGGCGAATCGCTCTGGAACTGAAATCGGAACGTTCACTGACATTTCCCCTATCTGAAAGTGTGATAAACGCCGGAAAAATGACTAAGTCCAAAAAACAATTGTTTTCAACTTTTTTCAATTTTACCCCCGTGGGATATATATTCTACCCACACACATTTGGAACTCTCCTGGGGTACCCTCACACATATTATTCCCTCATTTATTGGATATTTTCACAAAAAAGTGAAATTTTCAAATATCCAAAATATTGGCTGAAAACGACTAAATATCAAGGACTCATTGGGCGAATCGCTCTGGAACTGAAATCGGAACGTTCACTGACATTTCCCCTATCTGAAAGTGTGATAAACGCCGGAAAAATGACTAAGTCCAAAAAACAATTGTTTTCAACTTTTTTCAATTTTACCCCCGTGGGATATATATTCTACCCACACACATTTGGAACTCTCCTGCGGTACCCTAACACATATTATTCCCTCATTTAGTGGATATTTTCACAAAAAAAGTGAAATTTTCAAAAATCCAGAAAATTAGCTGAAAATGACTAAATATCAAGGACTCATTGGGCGAATCGCTCTGGAAGTGAAATCGGAACGCTCACTGACATTTGCCCTATCTGAAAGTCTGATAAACGCCGGAAAAATGACTAAGTCCAAAAAAAAAATTTTTCAACTTTTTTCAATTTTACCCCCGTGGGATATATATTCTACCCACACAAATTTGGAACTCTCCTGGGGTACCCTCACACATATTATTCCCTCATTTAGTGGATATTTTCACAAAAAAGTGAAATTTTCAAAAATCCAAAATATTGGCTGAAAACGACTAAATATCAAGGACTCATTGGGCGAATCGCTCTGGAACTGAAATCGGAATGCTCACTGACATTTGCCCTATCTGAAAGTCTGATAAACGCCGGAAAAATGACTAAGTCCAAAAAAAAAATTTTTCAACTTTTTTCAATTTTACCCCCGTGGGATATATATTCTACCCACACACATTTGGAACTCTCCTGGGGTACCCTCACACATATTATTCCCTCATTTAGTGGATATTTTCACAAAAAAGTGAAATTTTCAAAAATCCAAAATATTGGCTGAAAACGACTAAATATCAAGGACTCATTGGGCGAATCGCTCTGGAACTGAAATCGGAACGTTCACTGACATTTCCCCTATCTGAAAGTGTGATAAACGCCGGAAAAATGACTAAGTACAAAAAAAAATTGTTTTCAACTTTTTTCAATTTTACCCCCGTGGGATATATATTCTACCCACACACATTTGGAACTCTCCTGCGGTACCCTAACACATATTATTCCCTCATTTAGTGGATATTTTCACAAAAAAGTGAAATTTTCAAATATCCAAAATATTGGCTGAAAACGACTAAATATCAAGGACTCATTGGGCGAATCGCTCTGGAACTGAAATCGGAACGTTCACTGACATTTCCCCTATCTGAAAGTGTGATAAACGCTGGAAAAATGACTAAGTCCAAAAAAAAATTGGTTTCAACTTATTTCAATATTACCCCCGTGGGATATATATTCTACCCACACACATTTGGAACTCTCCTGCGGTACCCTAACACATATTATTCCCTCATTTAGTGGATATTTTCACAAAAAAGTGAAATTTTCAAAAATCCAGAAAATTGGCTGAAAATGACTAAATATCAAGGACTCATTGGGCGAATCGCTCTGGAACTGAAATCGGAACGCTCACTGACATTTGCCCTATCTGAAAGTCTGATAAACGCCGGAAAAATGACTAAGTCCAAAAAAAAAATTTTTCAACTTTTTTCAATTTTATCCCCGTGGGATATATATTCTACCCACACACATTTGGAACTCTCCTGGGGTACCCTCACACATATTATTCCCTCATTTAGTGGATATTTTCACAAAAAAGTGAAATTTTCAAAAATCCTAAATATTGGCTGAAAACGACTAAATATCAAGGACTCTTTGGGCGAATCGCTCTGGAACTGAAATCGGAATGCTCCCTGACATTTGCCCTATCTGAAAGTCTGATAAACGCCGGAAAAATGACTAAGTCCAAAAAAAAAATTTTTCAACTTTTTTCAATTTTACCCCCGTGGTATATATATTCTACCCACACACATTTGGAACTCTCCTGGGGTACCCTCACACATATTATTCCCTCATTTAGTGGATATTTTCACAAAAAAGTGAAATTTTCAAAAATCCAAAATATTGTCTGAAAACGACTAAATATCAAGGACTCATTGGGCGAATCGCTCTGGAACTGAAATCGGAATGTTCACTGACATTTCCCCTATCTGAAAGTCTGATAAACGCCGGAAAAATGACTAAGTCCAAAAAAAAATTGTTTTCAACTTTTTTCAATTTTACCCCCGTGGGATATATATTCTACCCACACACATTTGGAACTCTCCTGGGGTACCCTCACACATATTATTCCCTCATTTATTGGATATTTTCACAAAAAAGTGAAATTTTCAAATATCCAAAATATTGGCTGAAAACGACTAAATATCAAGGACTCATTGGGCGAATCGCTCTGGAACTGAAATCGGAACGTTCACTGACATTTCCCCTATCTGAAAGTGTGATAAACGCCGGAAAAATGACTAAGTCCAAAAAACAATTGTTTTCAACTTTTTTCAATTTTACCCCCGTGGGATATATATTCTACCCACACACATTTGGAACTCTCCTGCGGTAACCTAACACATATTATTCCCTCATTTAGTGGATATTTTCACAAAAAAAGTGAAATTTTCAAAAATCCAGAAAATTATCTGAAAATGACTAAATATCAAGGACTCATTGGGCGAATCGCTCTGGAAGTGAAATCGGAACGCTCACTGACATTTGCCCTATCTGAAAGTCTGATAAACGCCGGAAAAATGACTAAGTCCAAAAAAAAAATTTTTCAACTTTTTTCAATTTTACCCCCGTGGGATATATATTCTACCCACACACATTTGGAACTCTCCTTGGGTACCCTCACACATATTATTCCCTCATTTAGTGGATATTTTCACAAAAAAGTGAAATTTTCAAAAATCCAAAATATTGGCTGAAAACGACTAAATATCAAGGACTCATTGGGCGAATCGCTCTGGAACTGAAATCGGAACGTTCACTGACATTTCACCTATCTGAAAGTGTGATAAACGCCGGAAAAATGACTAAGTCCAAAAAACAATTGTTTTCAACTTTTTTCAATTTTACCCCCGTGGGATATATATTCTACCCACACACATTTGGAACTCTACTGGGGTACCCTCACACATATTATTCCCTCATTTAGTGAATATTTTCACAAAAAAGTGAAATTTTCAAAAATCCAAAATATTGGCTGAAAACGACTAAATATCAAGGACTCTTTGGGCGAATCGCTCTGGAACTGAAATCGGAATGCTCACTGACATTTCCCCTATCTGAAAGTCTGATAAACGCCGGAAAAATGACAGTCCAAAAAAAAAATTTTTCAACTTTTTTCAATTTTACCCCCGTGGGATATATATTCTACCCACAAACATTTGGAACTCTCCTGGGGTACCCTCACACATATTATTCCCTCATTTAGTGGATATTTTCACAAAAAAGTGAAATTTTCAAAAATCCAAAATATTGGCTGAAAACGACTAAATATCAATTACTCATTGGGCGAATCGCTCTGGAACTGAAATCGGAATGTTCACTGACATTTCCCCTATCTGAAAGTCTGATAAACGCCGGAAAAATGACTAAGTCCAAAAAAAAATTGTTTTCAACTTTTTTCAATTTTACCCCCGTGGGATATATATTCTACCCACACACATTTGGAACTCTCCTGGGGTACCCTCACACATATTATTCCCTCATTTATTGGATATTTTCACAAAAAAGTGAAATTTTCAAATATCCAAAATATTGGCTGAAAACGACTAAATATCAAGGACTCATTGGGCGAATCGCTCTGGAACTGAAATCGGAACGTTCACTGACATTTCCCCTATCTGAAAGTGTGATAAACGCCGGAAAAATGATTAAGTACAAAAAAAAATTGTTTTCAACTTTTTTCAATTTTACCCCCGTGGGATATATATTCTACCCACACACATTTGGAACTCTCCTGGGGTACCCTCACACATATTATTCCCTCATTTAGTGGATATTTTCACAAAAAAGTGAAATTTTCAAAAATCCAAAATATTGGCTGAAAACGACTAAATATCAAGGACTCATTGGGCGAATCGCTCTGGAACTGAAATCGGAACGTTCACTGACATTTCCATTATCTGAAAGTGTGATAAACGCCGGAAAAATGACTAAGTACAAAAAAAAATTGTTTTCAACTTTTTTTCAATTTTACCCCCGTGGGATTTATATTCTACCCACACACATTTGGAACTCTCCTGGGGTACCCTCACACATATTATTCCCTCATTTATTGGATATTTTCACAAAAAAGTGAAATTTTCAAATATCCAAAATATTGGCTGAAAACGACTAAATATCAAGGACTCATTGGGCGAATCGCTCTGGAACTGAAATCGGAACGTTCACTGACATTTCCCCTATCTGAAAGTGTGATAAACGCCGGAAAAATGACTAAGTACAAAAAAAAATTGTTTTCAACTTTTTTCAATTTTATCCCCGTGGGATATATATTCTACCCACACACATTTGGAACTCTCCTGGGGTACCCTCACACATATTATTCCCTCATTTAGTGGATATTTTCACAAAAAAGTGAAATTTTCAAATATCCAAAATATTGGCTGAAAACGACTAAATATCAAGGACTCATTGGGCGAATCGCTCTGGAACTGAAATCGGAACGTTCACTGACATTTCCCCTATCTGAAAGGGTGATAAACGCCGGAAAAATGACTAAGTCCAAAAAAAAATTGTTTTCAACTTTTTTCAATATTACCCCCGTGGGATATATATTCTACCCACACACATTTGGAACTCTCCTGCGGTACCCTAACACATATTATTCCCTCATTTAGTGGATATTTTCACAAAAAAGTGAAATTTTCAAAAATCCAGAAAATTGGCTGAAAATGACTAAATATCAAGGACTCATTGGGCGAATCGCTCTGGAACTGAAATCGGAACGCTCACTGACATTTGCCCTATCTGAAAGTCTGATAAACGCCGGAAAAATGACTAAGTCCAAAAAAAAAATTTTTCAACTTTTTTCAATTTTATCCCCGTGGGATATATATTCTACCCACACACATTTGGAACTCTCCTGGGGTACCCTCACACATATTATTCCCTCATTTAGTGGATATTTTCACAAAAAAGTGAAATTTTCAAAAATCCTAAATATTGGCTGAAAACGACTAAATATCAAGGACTCTTTGGGCGAATCGCTCTGGAACTGAAATCGGAATGCTCCCTGACATTTGCCCTATCTGAAAGTCTGATAAACGCCGGAAAAATGACTAAGTCCAAAAAAAAAATTTTTCAACTTTTTTCAATTTTACCCCCGTGGTATATATATTCTACCCACACACATTTGGAACTCTCCTGGGGTACCCTCACACATATTATTCCCTCATTTAGTGGATATTTTCACAAAAAAGTGAAATTTTCAAAAATCCAAAATATTGTCTGAAAACGACTAAATATCAAGGACTCATTGGGCGAATCGCTCTGGAACTGAAATCGGAATGTTCACTGACATTTCCCCTATCTGAAAGTCTGATAAACGCCGGAAAAATGACTAAGTCCAAAAAAAAATTGTTTTCAACTTTTTTCAATTTTACCCCCGTGGGATATATATTCTACCCACACACATTTGGAACTCTCCTGGGGTACCCTCACACATATTATTCCCTCATTTATTGGATATTTTCACAAAAAAGTGAAATTTTCAAATATCCAAAATATTGGCTGAAAACGACTAAATATCAAGGACTCATTGGGCGAATCGCTCTGGAACTGAAATCGGAACGTTCACTGACATTTCCCCTATCTGAAAGTGTGATAAACGCCGGAAAAATGACTAAGTCCAAAAAACAATTGTTTTCAACTTTTTTCAATTTTACCCCCGTGGGATATATATTCTACCCACACACATTTGGAACTCTCCTGCGGTAACCTAACACATATTATTCCCTCATTTAGTGGATATTTTCACAAAAAAAGTGAAATTTTCAAAAATCCAGAAAATTATCTGAAAATGACTAAATATCAAGGACTCATTGGGCGAATCGCTCTGGAAGTGAAATCGGAACGCTCACTGACATTTGCCCTATCTGAAAGTCTGATAAACGCCGGAAAAATGACTAAGTCCAAAAAAAAAATTTTTCAACTTTTTTCAATTTTACCCCCGTGGGATATATATTCTACCCACACAAATTTGGAACTCTCCTGGGGTACCCTCACACATATTATTCCCTCATTTAGTGGATATTTTCACAAAAAAGTGAAATTTTCAAAAATCCAAAATATTGGCTGAAAATGACTAAATATCAAGGACTCATTGGGCGAATCGCTCTGGAAGTGAAATCGGAACGCTCACTGACATTTGCCCTATCTGAAAGTCTGATAAACGCCGGAAAAATGACTAAGTCCAAAAAAAAAATTTTTCAACTTTTTTCAATTTTACCCCCGTGGGATATATATTCTACCCACACAAATTTGGAACTCTCCTGGGGTACCCTCACACATATTATTCCCTCATTTAGTGGATATTTTCACAAAAAAGTGAAATTTTCAAAAATCCAAAATATTGGCTGAAAACGACTAAATATCAAGGACTCATTGGGCGAATCGCTCTGGAACTGAAATCGGAACGCTCACTGACATTTGCCCTATCTGAAAGTCTGATAAACGCCGGAAAAATGACTAAGTCCAAAAAAAAAATTTTTAAACTTTTTTCAATTTTACCCCCGTGGGATATATATTCTACCCACACACATTTGGAACTCTCCTTGGGTACCCTCACACATATTATTCCCTCATTTAGTGGATATTTTCACAAAAAAGTGAAATTTTCAAAAATCCAAAATATTGGCTGAAAACGACTAAATATCAAGGACTCATTGGGCGAATCGCTCTGGAACTGAAATCGGAACGTTCACTGACATTTCACCTATCTGAAAGTGTGATAAACGCCGGAAAAATGACTAAGTCCAAAAAACAATTGTTTTCAACTTTTTTCAATTTTACCCCCGTGGGATATATATTCTACCCACACACATTTGGAACTCTACTGGGGTACCCTCACACATATTATTCCCTCATTTAGTGAATATTTTCACAAAAAAGTGAAATTTTCAAAAATCCAAAATATTGGCTGAAAACGACTAAATATCAAGGACTCTTTGGGCGAATCGCTCTGGAACTGAAATCGGAATGCTCACTGACATTTCCCCTATCTGAAAGTCTGATAAACGCCGGAAAAATGACAGTCCAAAAAAAAAATTTTTCAACTTTTTTCAATTTTACCCCCGTGGGATATATATTCTACCCACAAACATTTGGAACTCTCCTGGGGTACCCTCACACATATTATTCCCTCATTTAGTGGATATTTTCACAAAAAAGTGAAATTTTCAAAAATCCAAAATATTGGCTGAAAACGACTAAATATCAATTACTCATTGGGCGAATCGCTCTGGAACTGAAATCGGAATGTTCACTGACATTTCCCCTATCTGAAAGTCTGATAAACGCCGGAAAAATGACTAAGTCCAAAAAAAAATTGTTTTCAACTTTTTTCAATTTTACCCCCGTGGGATATATATTCTACCCACACACATTTGGAACTCTCCTGGGGTACCCTCACACATATTATTCCCTCATTTATTGGATATTTTCACAAAAAAGTGAAATTTTCAAATATCCAAAATATTGGCTGAAAACGACTAAATATCAAGGACTCATTGGGCGAATCGCTCTGGAACTGAAATCGGAACGTTCACTGACATTTCCCCTATCTGAAAGTGTGATAAACGCCGGAAAAATGATTAAGTACAAAAAAAAATTGTTTTCAACTTTTTTCAATTTTACCCCCGTGGGATATATATTCTACCCACACACATTTGGAACTCTCCTGGGGTACCCTCACACATATTATTCCCTCATTTAGTGGATATTTTCACAAAAAAGTGAAATTTTCAAAAATCCAAAATATTGGCTGAAAACGACTAAATATCAAGGACTCATTGGGCGAATCGCTCTGGAACTGAAATCGGAACGTTCACTGACATTTCCATTATCTGAAAGTGTGATAAACGCCGGAAAAATGACTAAGTACAAAAAAAAATTGTTTTCAACTTTTTTCAATTTTACCCCCGTGGGATATATATTCTACCCACACACATTTGGAACTCTCCTGGGGTACCCTCACACATATTATTCCCTCATTTATTGGATATTTTCACAAAAAAGTGAAATTTTCAAATATCCAAAATATTGGCTGAAAACGACTAAATATCAAGGACTCATTGGGCGAATCGCTCTGGAACTGAAATCGGAACGTTCACTGACATTTCCCCTATCTGAAAGTGTGATAAACGCCGGAAAAATGACTAAGTACAAAAAAAAATTGTTTTCAACTTTTTTCAATTTTACCCCCGTGGGATATATATTCTACCCACACACATTTGGAACTCTCCTGGGGTACCCTCACACATATTATTCCCTCATTTAGTGGATATTTTCACAAAAAAGTGAAATTTTCAAAAATCCAAAATATTGGCTGAAAACGACTAAATATCAAGGACTCATTGGGCGAATCGCTCTGGAACTGAAATCGGAATGTTCACTGACATTTCCCCTATCTGAAAGTCTGATAAACGCCGGAAAAATGACTAAGTCCAAAAAAAAAATTTTTCAACTTTTTTCAATTTTACCCCCGTGGGATATATATTCTACCCACACACATTTGGAACTCTCCTGGGGTACCCTCAGACATATCATTCCCTCATTTATTGGATATTTTCACAAAAAAGTGAAATTTTCAAATATCCAAAATATTGGCTGAAAACGACTAAATATCAAGGACTCATTGGGCGAATCGCTCTGGAACTGAAATCGTAACGTTCACTGACATTTCCCCTATCTGAAAGTCTGATAAACGCCGGAAAAATGACTAAGTACAAAAAAAAATTGTTTTCAACTTTTTTCAATTTTACCCCCGTGGGATATATATTCTACCCACACACATTTGGAACTCTCCTGCGGTACCCTAACACATATTATTCCCTCATTTAGTGGATATTTTCACAAAAAAAGTGAAATTTTCAAAAATCCAGAAAATTAGCTGAAAATGACTAAATATCAAGGACTCATTGGGCGAATCGCTCTGGAAGTGAAATCGGAACGCTCACTGACATTTGCCCTATCTGAAAGTCTGATAAACGCCGGAAAAATGACTAAGTCCAAAAAAAAAATTTTTCAACTTTTTTCAATTTTACCCCCGTGGGATATATATTCTACCCAAACACATTTGGAACTCTCCTGGGGTACCCTCACACATATTATTCCCTCATTTAGTGGATATTTTCACAAAAAAGTGAAATTTTCAAAAATCCAAAATATTGGCTGAAAACGACTAAATATCAAGGACTCATTGGGCGAATCGCTCTGGAACTGAAATCGGAAAGTTCACTGACATTTCCCCTATCTGAAAGTGTGATAAACGAAGGAAAAATGACTAAGTCCAAAAAAAAATTGTTTTCAACTTTTTTCAATTTTACCCCCGTGGGATATATAGTCTACCCACACACATTTGGAACTCTCCTGGGGTAGCCTCACACATATTATTCCCTCATTTATTGGATATTTTCACAAAAAAGTGAAATTTTCAAATATCCAAAATATTGGCTGAAAACGACTAAATATCAAGGACTCATTGGGCGAATCGCTCTGGAACTGAAATCGGAACGTTCACTGACATTTCCCCTATCTGAAAGTGTGATAAACGCCGGAAAAATGATTAAGTACAAAAAAAAATGTTTTCAACTTTTTTCAATTTTACCCCCGTGGGATATATATTCTACCCACACACATTTGGAACTCTCCTGGGGTACCCTCACACATATTATTCCCTCATTTATTGGATATTTTCACAAAAAAGTGAAATTTTCAAATATCCAAAATATTGGCTGAAAACGACTAAATATCAAGGACTCATTGGGCGAATCGCTCTGGAACTGAAATCGGAACGTTCACTGACATTTCCCCTATCTGAAAGTGTGATAAACGCCGGAAAAATGACTAAGTACAAAAAAAAATTGTTTTCAACTTTTTTCAATTTTACCCCCGTGGGATATATATTCTACCCACACACATTTGGAACTCTCCTGGGGTACCCTCACACATATTATTCCCTCATTTAGTGGATATTTTCACAAAAAAGTGAAATTTTCAAAAATCCAAAATATTGGCTGAAAACGACTAAATATCAAGGACTCATTGGGCGAATCGCTCTGGAACTGAAATCGGAATGTTCACTGACATTTCCCCTATCTGAAAGTCTGATAAACGCCGGAAAAATGACTAAGTCCAAAAAAAAAATTTTAAAATTTTTTTCAATTTTACCCCCGTGGGATATATATTCTACCCACACACATTTGGAACTCTCCTGGGGTACCCTCACACATATTATCCCCTCATTTATTGGATATTTTCACAAAAAAGTGAAATTTTCAAATATCCAAAATATTGGCTGAAAACGACTAAATATCAAGGACTCATTGGGCGAATCGCTCTGGAACTGAAATCGTAACGTTCACTGACATTTCCCCTATCTGAAAGTGTGATAAACGCCGGAAAAATGACTAAGTACAAAAAAAAATTGTTTTCAACTTTTTTCAATTTTACCCCCGTGGGATATATATTCTACCCACACACATTTGGAACTCTCCTGCGGTACCCTAACACATATTATTCCCTCATTTAGTGGATATTTTCACAAAAAAAGTGAAATTTTCAAAAATCCAGAAAATTAGCTGAAAATGACTAAATATCAAGGACTCATTGGGCGAATCGCTCTGGAAGTGAAATCGGAACGCTCACTGACATTTGCCCTATCTGAAAGTCTGATAAACGCCGGAAAAATGACTAAGTCCAAAAAAAAATTTTTTCAACTTTTTTCAATTTTACCCCCGTGGGATATATATTCTACCCACACACATTTGGAACTCTCCTGGGGTACCCTCACACATATTATTCCCTCATTTAGTGGATATTTTCACAAAAAAGTGAAATTTTCAAAAATCCAAAATATTGGCTGAAAACGACTAAATATCAAGGACTCATTGGGCGAATCGCTCTGGAACTGAAATCGGAACGTTCACTGACATTTCCCCTATCTGAAAGTGTGATAAACGCCGGAAAAATGACTAAGTACAAAAAAAAATTGTTTTCAACTTTTTTCAATTTTACCCCCGTGGGATATATATTCTACCCACACACATTTGGAACTCTCCTGCGGTACCCTAACACATATTATTCCCTCATTTAGTGGATATTTTCACAAAAAAGTGAAATTTTCAAATATCCAAAATATTGGCTGAAAACGACTAAATATCAAGGACTCATTGGGCGAATCGCTCTGGAACTGAAATCGGAACGTTCACTGACATTTCCCCTATCTGAAAGTGTGATAAACGCCGGAAAAATGACTAAGTAAAAAAAAAAATTGTTTTCAACTTTTTTCAATATTACCCCCGTGGGATATATATTCTACCCACACACATTTGGAACTCTCCTGGGGTACCCTCACACATATTATTCCCTCATTTAGTGGATATTTTCACAAAAAAGTGAAATTTTCAAAAATCCAAAATATTGGCTGAAAACGACTAAATATCAAGGACTCATTGGGCGAATCGCTCTGGAACTGAAATCGGAAAGTTCACTGACATTTCCCCTATCTGAAAGTGTGATAAACGAAGGAAAAATGACTAAGTCCAAAAAAAAATTGTTTTCAACTTTTTTCAATTTTACCCCCGTGGGATATATATTCTACCCACACACATTTGGAACTCTCCTGGGGTAGCCTCACACATATTATTCCCTCATTTATTGGATATTTTCACAAAAAAGTGAAATTTTCAAATATCCAAAATATTGGCTGAAAACGACTAAATATCAAGGACTCATTGGGCGAATCGCTCTGGAACTGAAATCGGAACGTTCACTGACATTTCCCCTATCTGAAAGTGTGATAAACGCCGGAAAAATGATTAAGTACAAAAAAAAATTGTTTTCAACTTTTTTCAATTTTACCCCCGTGGGATATATATTCTACCCACACACATTTGGAACTCTCCTGGGGTACCCTCACACATATTATTCCCTCATTTATTGGATATTTTCACAAAAAAGTGAAATTTTCAAATATCCAAAATATTGGCTGAAAACGACTAAATATCAAGGACTCATTGGGCGAATCGCTCTGGAACTGAAATCGGAACGTTCACTGACATTTCCCCTATCTGAAAGAGTGATAAACGCCGGAAAAATGACTAAGTACAAAAAAAAATTGTTTTCAACTTTTTTCAATTTTACCCCCGTGGGATATATATTCTACCCACACACATTTGGAACTCTCCTGGGGTACCCTCACACATATTATTCCCTCATTTAGTGGATATTTTCACAAAAAAGTGAAATTTTCAAAAATCCAAAATATTGGCTGAAAACGACTAAATATCAAGGACTCATTGGGCGAATCGCTCTGGAACTGAAATCGGAATGTTCACTGACATTTCCCCTATCTGAAAGTCTGATAAACGCCGGAAAAATGACTAAGTCCAAAAAAAAAATTTTTAAACTTTTTTCAATTTTACCCCCGTGGGATATATATTCTACCCACACACATTTGGAACTCTCCTGGGGTACCCTCACACATATTATTCCCTCATTTATTGGATATTTTCACAAAAAAGTGAAATTTTCAAATATCCAAAATATTGGCTGAAAACGACTAAATATCAAGGACTCATTGGGCGAATCGCTCTGGAACTGAAATCGTAACGTTCACTGACATTTCCCCTATCTGAAAGTGTGATAAACGCCGGAAAAATGACTAAGTACAAAAAAAAATTGTTTTCAACTTTTTTCAATTTTACCCCCGTGGGATATATATTCTACCCACACACATTTGGAACTCTCCTGCGGTACCCTAACACATATTATTCCCTCATTTAGTGGATATTTTCACAAAAAAAGTGAAATTTTCAAAAATCCAGAAAATTAGCTGAAAATGACTAAATATCAAGGACTCATTGGGCGAATCGCTCTGGAAGTGAAATCGGAACGCTCACTGACATTTGCCCTATCTGAAAGTCTGATAAACGCCGGAAAAATGACTAAGTCCAAAAAAAAATTGTTTTCAACTTTTTTCAATTTTACCCCCGTGGGATATATATTCTACCCACACACATTTGGAACTCTCCTGGGGTAGCCTCACACATATTATTCCCTCATTTATTGGATATTTTCACAAAAAAGTGAAATTTTCAAATATCCAAAATATTGGCTGAAAACGACTAAATATCAAGGACTCATTGGGCGAATCGCTCTGGAACTGAAATCGGAACGTTCACTGACATTTCCCCTATCTGAAAGTGTGATAAACGCCGGAAAAATGATTAAGTACAAAAAAAAATTGTTTTCAACTTTTTTCAATTTTACCCCCGTGGGATATATATTCTACCCACACACATTTGGAACTCTCCTGGGGTACCCTCACACATATTATTCCCTCATTTATTGGATATTTTCACAAAAAAGTGAAATTTTCAAATATCCAAAATATTGGCTGAAAACGACTAAATATCAAGGACTCATTGGGCGAATCGCTCTGGAACTGAAATCGGAACGTTCACTGACATTTCCCCTATCTGAAAGTGTGATAAACGCCGGAAAAATGACTAAGTACAAAAAAAAATTGTTTTCAACTTTTTTCAATTTTACCCCCGTGGGATATATATTCTACCCACACACATTTGGAACTCTCCTGGGGTACCCTCACACATATTATTCCCTCATTTAGTGGATATTTTCACAAAAAAGTGAAATTTTCAAAAATCCAAAATATTGGCTGAAAACGACTAAATATCAAGGACTCATTGGGCGAATCGCTCTGGAACTGAAATCGGAATGTTCACTGACATTTCCCCTATCTGAAAGTCTGATAAACGCCGGAAAAATGACTAAGTCCAAAAAAAAAATTTTTAAACTTTTTTCAATTTTACCCCCGTGGGATATATATTCTACCCACACACATTTGGAACTCTCCTGGGGTACCCTCACACATATTATCCCCTCATTTATTGGATATTTTCACAAAAAAGTGAAATTTTCAAATATCCAAAATATTGGCTGAAAACGACTAAATATCAAGGACTCATTGGGCGAATCGCTCTGGAACTGAAATCGTAACGTTCACTGACATTTCCCCTATCTGAAAGTGTGATAAACGCCGGAAAAATGACTAAGTACAAAAAAAAATTGTTTTCAACTTTTTTCAATTTTACCCCCGTGGGATATATATTCTACCCACACACATTTGGAACTCTCCTGCGGTACCCTAACACATATTATTCCCTCATTTAGTGGATATTTTCACAAAAAAAGTGAAATTTTCAAAAATCCAGAAAATTAGCTGAAAATGACTAAATATCAAGGACTCATTGGGCGAATCGCTCTGGAAGTGAAATCGGAACGCTCACTGACATTTGCCCTATCTGAAAGTCTGATAAACGCCGGAAAAATGACTAAGTCCAAAAAAAAATTTTTTCAACTTTTTTCAATTTTACCCCCGTGGGATATATATTCTACCCACACACATTTGGAACTCTCCTGGGGTACCCTCACACATATTATTCCCTCATTTAGTGGATATTTTCACAAAAAAGTGAAATTTTCAAAAATCCAAAATATTGGCTGAAAACGACTAAATATCAAGGACTCATTGGGCGAATCGCTCTGGAACTGAAATCGGAACGTTCACTGACATTTCCCCTATCTGAAAGTGTGATAAACGCCGGAAAAATGACTAAGTAAAAAAAAAAATTGTTTTCAACTTTTTTCAATATTACCCCCGTGGGATATATATTCTACCCACACACATTTGGAACTCTCCTGGGGTACCCTCACACATATTATTCCCTCATTTAGTGGATATTTTCACAAAAAAGTGAAATTTTCAAAAATCCAAAATATTGGCTGAAAACGACTAAATATCAAGGACTCATTGGGCGAATCGCTCTGGAACTGAAATCGGAAAGTTCACTGACATTTCCCCTATCTGAAAGTGTGATAAACGAAGGAAAAATGACTAAGTACAAAAAAAAATTGTTTTCAACTTTTTTCAATTTTACCCCCGTGGGATATATATTCTACCCACACACATTTGGAACTCTCCTGCGGTACCCTAACACATATTATTCCCTCATTTAGTGGATATTTTCACAAAAAAAGTGAAATTTTCAAAAATCCAGAAAATTAGCTGAAAATGACTAAATATCAAGGACTCATTGGGCGAATCGCTCTGGAAGTGAAATCGGAACGCTCACTGACATTTGCCCTATCTGAAAGTCTGATAAACGCCGGAAAAATGACTAAGTCCAAAAAAAAAATTTTTCAACTTTTTTCAATTTTACCCCCGTGGGATATATATTCTACCCACACACATTTGGAACTCTCCTGGGGTACCCTCACACATATTATTCCCTCATTTAGTGGATATTTTCACAAAAAAGTGAAATTTTCAAAAATCCAAAATATTGGCTGAAAACGACTAAATATCAATTACTCATTGGGCGAATCGCTCTGGAACTGAAATCGGAATGTTCACTGACATTTCCCCTATCTGAAAGTCTGATAAACGCCGGAAAAATGACTAAGTCCAAAAAAAAATTGTTTTCAACTTTTTTCAATTTTACCCCCGTGGGATATATATTCTACCCACACACATTTGGAACTCTCCTGGGGTACCCTCACACATATTATTCCCTCATTTATTGGATATTTTCACAAAAAAGTGAAATTTTCAAATATCCAAAATATTGGCTGAAAACGACTAAATATCAAGGACTCATTGGGCGAATCGCTCTGGAACTGAAATCGGAACGTTCACTGACATTTCCCCTATCTGAAAGTGTGATAAACGCCGGAAAAATGACTAAGTACAAAAAAAAATTGCTTTCAACTTTTTTCAATTTTACCCCCGTGGGATATATATTCTACCCACACACATTTGGAACTCTCCTGCGGTACCCTAACACATATTATTCCCTCATTTAGTGGATATTTTCACAAAAAAAGTGAAATTTTCAAAAATCCAGAAAATTAGCTGAAAATGACTAAATATCAAGGACTCATTGGGCGAATCGCTCTGGAAGTGAAATCGGAACGCTCACTGACATTTGCCCTATCTGAAAGTCTGATAAACGCCGGAAAAATGACTAAGTCCAAAAAAAAAATTTTTCAACTTTTTTCAATTTTACCCCCGTGGGATATATATTCTACCCACACACATTTGGAACTCTCCTGGGGTACCCTCACACATATTATTCCCTCATTTAGTGGATATTTTCACAAAAAAGTGAAATTTTCAAAAATCCAAAATATTGGCTGAAAACGACTAAATATCAAGGACTCATTGGGCGAATCGCTCTGGAACTGAAATCGGAAAGTTCACTGACATTTCCCCTATCTGAAAGTGTGATAAACGCCGGAAAAATGATTAAGTACAAAAAAAAATTGTTTTCAACTTTTTTCAATTTTACCCCCGTGGGATATATATTCTACCCACACACATTTGGAACTCTCCTGGGGTACCCTCACACATATTATTCCCTCATTTATTGGATATTTTCACAAAAAAGTGAAATTTTCAAATATCCAAAATATTGGCTGAAAACGACTAAATATCAAGGACTCATTGGGCGAATCGCTCTGGAACTGAAATCGGAACGTTCACTGACATTTCCCCTATCTGAAAGTGTGATAAACGCCGGAAAAATGACTAAGTACAAAAAAAAATTGTTTTCAACTTTTTTCAATTTTACCCCCGTGGGATATATATTCTACCCACACACATTTGGAACTCTCCTGGGGTACCCTCACACATATTATTCCCTCATTTAGTGGATATTTTCACAAAAAAGTGAAATTTTCAAAAATCCAAAATATTGGCTGAAAACGACTAAATATCAAGGACTCATTGGGCGAATCGCTCTGGAACTGAAATCGGAATGTTCACTGACATTTCCCCTATCTGAAAGTCTGATAAACGCCGGAAAAATGACTAAGTCCAAAAAAAAAATTTTTAAACTTTTTTCAATTTTACCCCCGTGGGATATATATTCTACCCACACACATTTGGAACTCTCCTGGGGTACCCTCACACATATTATTCCCTCATTTATTGGATATTTTCACAAAAAAGTGAAATTTTCAAATATCCAAAATATTGGCTGAAAACGACTAAATATCAAGGACTCATTGGGCGAATCGCTCTGGAACTGAAATCGTAACGTTCACTGACATTTCCCCTATCTGAAAGTGTGATAAACGCCGGAAAAATGACTAAGTACAAAAAAAAATTGTTTTCAACTTTTTTCAATTTTACCCCCGTGGGATATATATTCTACCCACACACATTTGGAACTCTCCTGCGGTACCCTAACACATATTATTCCCTCATTTAGTGGATATTTTCACAAAAAAAGTGAAATTTTCAAAAATCCAGAAAATTAGCTGAAAATGACTAAATATCAAGGACTCATTGGGCGAATCGCTCTGGAAGTGAAATCGGAACGCTCACTGACATTTGCCCTATCTGAAAGTCTGATAAACGCCGGAAAAATGACTAAGTCCAAAAAAAAATTTTTTCAACTTTTTTCAATTTTACCCCCGTGGGATATATATTCTACCCACACACATTTGGAACTCTCCTGGGGTACCCTCACACATATTATTCCCTCATTTAGTGGATATTTTCACAAAAAAGTGAAATTTTCAAAAATCCAAAATATTGGCTGAAAACGACTAAATATCAAGGACTCATTGGGCGAATCGCTCTGGAACTGAAATCGGAACATTCACTGACATTTCCCCTATCTGAAAGTGTGATAAACGCCGGAAAAATGACTAAGTCCAAAAAAAAATTGTTTTCAACTTTTTTCAATTTTACCCCCGTGGGATATATATTCTACCCACACACATTTGGAACTCTCCTGCGGTACCCTAACACATATTATTCCCTCATTTAGTGGATATTTTCACAAAAAAAGTGAAATTTTCAAAAATCCAGAAAATTAGCTGAAAATGACTAAATATCAAGGACTCATTGGGCGAATCGCTCTGGAAGTGAAATCGGAACGCTCACTGACATTTGCCCTATCTGAAAGTCTGATAAACGCCGGAAAAATGACTAAGTCCAAAAAAAAAATTTTTCAACTTTTTTCAATTTTACCCCCGTGGGATATATATTCTACCCACACACATTTGGAACTCTCCTGGGGTACCCTCACACATATTATTCCCTCATTTAGTGGATATTTTCACAAAAAAGTGAAATTTTCAAAAATCCAAAATATTGGCTGAAAACGACTAAATATCAATTACTCATTGGGCGAATCGCTCTGGAACTGAAATCGGAATGTTCACTGACATTTCCCCTATCTGAAAGTCTGATAAACGCCGGAAAAATGACTAAGTCCAAAAAAAAATTGTTTTCAACTTTTTTCAATTTTACCCCCGTGGGATATATATTCTACCCACACACATTTGGAACTCTCCTGGGGTACCCTCACACATATTATTCCCTCATTTATTGGATATTTTCACAAAAAAGTGAAATTTTCAAATATCCAAAATATTGGCTGAAAACGACTAAATATCAAGGACTCATTGGGCGAATCGCTCTGGAACTGAAATCGGAACGTTCACTGACATTTCCCCTATCTGAAAGTGTGATAAACGCCGGAAAAATGACTAAGTCCAAAAAAAAATTGTTTTCAACTTTTTTCAATTTTACCCCCGTGGGATATATATTCTACCCACACACATTTGGAACTCTCCTGCGGTACCCTAACACATATTATTCCCTCATTTAGTGGATATTTTCACAAAAAAAGTGAAATTTTCAAAAATCCAGAAAATTAGCTGAAAATGACTAAATATCAAGGACTCATTGGGCGAATCGCTCTGGAAGTGAAATCGGAATGCTCACTGACATTTGCCCTATCTGAAAGTCTGATAAACGCCGGAAAAATGACTAAGTCCAAAAAAAAAATTTTTCAACTTTTTTCAATTTTACCCCCGTGGGATATATATTCTACCCACACACATTTGGAACTCTCCTGGGGTACCCTCACACATATTATTCCCTCATTTAGTGGATATTTTCACAAAAAAGTGAAATTTTCAAAAATCCAAAATATTGGCTGAAAACGACTAAATATCAAGGACTCATTGGGCGAATCGCTCTGGAACTGAAATCGGAAAGTTCACTGACATTTCCCCTATCTGAAAGTGTGATAAACGAAGGAAAAATGACTAAGTCCAAAAAAAAATTGTTTTCAACTTTTTTCAATTTTACCCCCGTGGGATATATATTCTACCCACACACATTTGGAACTCTCCTGGGGTAGCCTCACACATATTATTCCCTCATTTATTGGATATTTTCCCAAAAAAGTGAAATTTTCAAATATCCAAAATATTGGCTGAAAACGACTAAATATCAAGGACTCATTGGGCGAATCGCTCTGGAACTGAAATCGGAACGTTCACTGACATTTCCCCTATCTGAAAGTGTGATAAACGCCGGAAAAATGATTAAGTACAAAAAAAAATTGTTTTCAACTTTTTTCAATTTTACCCCCGTGGGATATATATTCTACCCACACACATTTGGAACTCTCCTGGGGTACCCTCACACATATTATTCCCTCATTTATTGGATATTTTCACAAAAAAGTGAAATTTTCAAATATCCAAAATATTGGCTGAAAACGACTAAATATCAAGGACTCATTGGGCGAATCGCTCTGGAACTGAAATCGGAACGTTCACTGACATTTCCCCTATCTGAAAGTGTGATAAACGCCGGAAAAATGACTAAGTCCAAAAAAAAATTGTTTTCAACTTTTTTCAATTTTACCCCCGTGGGATATATATTCTACCCACACACATTTGGAACTCTCCTGGGGTACCCTCACACATATTATTCCCTCATTTAGTGGATATTTTCACAAAAAAGTGAAATTTTCAAAAATCCAAAATATTGGCTGAAAACGACTAAATATCAAGGACTCATTGGGCGAATCGCTCTGGAACTGAAATCGGAATGTTCACTGACATTTCCCCTATCTGAAAGTCTGATAAACGCCGGAAAAATGACTAAGTCCAAAAAAAAAATTTTTAAACTTTTTTCAATTTTACCCCCGTGGGATATATATTCTACCCACACACATTTGGAACTCTCCTGGGGTACCCTCACACATATTATTCCCTCATTTATTGGATATTTTCACAAAAAAGTGAAATTTTCAAATATCCAAAATATTGGCTGAAAACGACTAAATATCAAGGACTCATTGGGCGAATCGCTCTGGAACTGAAATCGTAACGTTCACTGACATTTCCCCTATCTGAAAGTGTGATAAACGCCGGAAAAATGACTAAGTACAAAAAAAAATTGTTTTCAACTTTTTTCAATTTTACCCCCGTGGGATATATATTCTACCCACACACATTTGGAACTCTCCTGGGGTACCCTCACACATATTATTCCCTCATTTAGTGGATATTTTCACAAAAAAGTGAAATTTTCAAAAATCCAAAATATTGGCTGAAAACGACTAAATATCAAGGACTCATTGGGCGAATCGCTCTGGAACTGAAATCGGAACATTCACTGACATTTCCCCTATCTGAAAGTGTGATAAACGCCGGAAAAATGACTAAGTACAAAAAAAAATTGTTTTCAACTTTTTTCAATTTTACCCCCGTGGGATATATATTCTACCCACACACATTTGGAACTCTCCTGCGGTACCCTAACACATATTATTCCCTCATTTAGTGGATATTTTCACAAAAAAGTGAAATTTTCAAATATCCAAAATATTGGCTGAAAACGACTAAATATCAAGGACTCATTGGGCGAATCGCTCTGGAACTGAAATCGGAACGTTCACTGACATTTCCCCTATCTGAAAGTGTGATAAACGCCGGAAAAATGACTAAGTACAAAAAAAAATTGTTTTCAACTTTTTTCAATTTTACCCCCGTGGGATATATATTCTACCCACACACATTTAGAACTCTCCTGCGGTACCCTAACACATATTATTCCCTCATTTAGTGGATATTTTCACAAAAAAGTGAAATTTTCAAATATCCAAAATATTGGCTGAAAACGACTAAATATCAAGGACTCATTGGGCGAATCGCTCTGGAACTGAAATCGGAATGTTCACTGACATTTCCCCTATTTGAAAGTCTGATAAACGCTGGAAAAATGACTAAGTCCAAAAAAATTTTTTTTCAACTTTTTTTCAATATTATCCCCATGGGATATATATTCTACCCACACACATTTGGATCTCTCCTGGGGTACCCTCACACATATTATTCCCTCATTTAGTGGATATTTTCACAAAAAAGTGAAATTTTCAAAAATCCAAAATATTGGCTGAAAACGACTAAATATCAAGGACTCATTGGGCGAATCGCTCTGGAACTGAAATCGGAATGTTCACTGACATTTCCCCTCTCTGAAAGTCTGATAAACGCCGGAAAAATGACTAAGTCCAAAAAAAAATTGTTTTCAACTTTTTTCAATTTTACCCCCGTGGGATATATAGTCTACCCACACACATTTGGAACTCTCCTGGGGTACCCTCACACATATTATTCCCTCATTTAGTGGATATTTTCACAAAAAAGTGAAATTTTCAAAAATCCAAAATATTGGCTGAAAACGACTAAATATCAAGGACTCATTGGGCGAATCGCTCTGGAACTGAAATCGGAACGCTCACTGACATATGCCCTATCTGAAAGTCTGATAAACGCCGGAAAAATGACTAAGTCCAAAAAAAAAATTTTTCAACTTTTTTCAATTTTACCCCCGTGGGATATATATTCTACCCACACACATTTGGAACTCTCCTGGGGTACCCTCACACATATTATTCCCTCATTTAGTGGATATTTTCACAAAAAAGTGAAATTTTCAAAAATCCAAAATATTGGCTGAAAACGACTAAATATCAAGGACTCATTGGGCGAATCGCTCTGGAACTGAAATCGGAATGTTCACTGACATTTCCATTATCTGAAAGTGTGATAAACGCCGGAAAAATGACTAAGTACAAAAAAAAATTGTTTTCAACTTTTTTCAATTTTACCCCCGTGGGATATATATTCTACCCACACACATTTGGAACTCTCCTGGGGTACCCTCACACATATTATTCCCTCATTTAGTGGATATTTTCACAAAAAAGTGAAATTTTCAAAAATCCAAAATATTGGCTGAAAACGACTAAATATCAAGGACTCATTGGGCGAATCGCTCTGGAACTGAAATCGGAACGCTCACTGACATTTGCCCTATCTGAAAGTCTGATAAACGCCGGAAAAATGACTAAGTCCAAAAAAAAAATTTTTCAACTTTTTTCAATTTTACCCCCGTGGGATATATATTCTACCCACACACATTTGGAACTCTCCTGGGGTACCCTCACACATATTATTCCCTCATTTAGTGGATATTTTCACAAAAAAGTGAAATTTTCAAAAATCCAAAATATTGGCTGAAAACGACTAAATATCAAGGACTCATTGGGCGAATCGCTCTGGAACTGAAATCGGAATGTTCACTGACATTTCCCCTATCTGAAAGTCTGATAAACGCCGGAAAAATGACTAAGTCCAAAAAAAATTTTTTTCAACTTTTTTTCAATATTACCCCCGTGGGATATATATTCTACCCACACACATTTGGAACTCTCCTGGGGTACCCTCACACATATTATTCCCTCATTTAGTGGATATTTTCACAAAAAAGTGAAATTTTCAAAAATCCAAAATATTGGCTGAAAACGACTAAATATCAAGGACTCATTGGGCGAATCGCTCTGGAACTGAAATCGGAATGTTCACTGACATTTCCCCTATCTGAAAGTCTGATAAACGCCGGAAAAATGACTAAGTCCAAAAAAAATTTTTTTCAACTTTTTTTCAATATTACCCCCGTGGGATATATATTCTACCCACACACATTTGGAACTCTCCTGGGGTACCCTCACACATATTATTCCCTCATTTAGTGGATATTTTCACAAAAAAGTGAAATTTTCAAAAATCCAAAATATTGGCTGAAAACGACTAAATATCAAGGACTCATTGGGCGAATCGCTCTGGAACTGAAATCGGAATGTTCACTGACATTTCCCCTATCTGAAAGTCTGATAAACGCCGGAAAAATGACTAAGTCCAAAAAAAATTTTTTTCAACTTTTTTTCAATATTACCCCCGTGGGATATATATTCTACCCACACACATTTGGAACTCTCCTGGGGTACCCTCACACATATTATTCCCTCATTTAGTGGATATTTTCACAAAAAAGTGAAATTTTCAAAAATCCAAAATAATGGCTGAAAACGACTAAATATCAAGGACTCATTGGGCGAATCGCTCTGGAACTGAAATCGGAATGTTCAGACATTTCCCCTATCTGAAAGTCTGATAAACGCCGGAAAAATGACTAAGTCCAAAAAAAAATTGTTTTCAACTTTTTTCAATTTTACCCCCGTGGGATATATATTCTACCCACACACATTTGGAACTCTCCTGCGGTACCCTAACACATATTATTCCCTCATTTAGTGGATATTTTCACAAAAAAGTGAAATTTTCAAATATCCAAAATATTGGCTGAAAACGACTAAATATCAAGGACTCATTGGGCGAATCGCTCTGGAACTGAAATCGGAACATTCACTGACATTTCCCCTATCTGAAAGTCTGATAAACGCCGGAAAAATGACTAAGTCCAAAAAAAAATTGTTTTCAACTTTTTTCAATTTTACCCCCGTGGGATATATATTCTACCCACACACATTTGGAACTCTCCTGCGGTACCCTAACACATATTATTCCCTCATTTAGTGGATATTTTCACAAAAAAGTGAAATTTTCAAAAATCCAGAAAATTGGCTGAAAATGACTAAATATCAAGGACTCATTGGGCGAATCGCTCTGGAACTGAAATCGGAACGCTCACTGACATTTGCCCTATCTGAAAGTCTGATAAACGCCGGAAAAATGACTAAGTCCAAAAAAAAATTGTTTTCAACTTTTTTCAATTTTACCCCGTGGGATATATATTCTACCCACACACATTTGGAACTCTCCTCGGGTACCCTCACACATATTATTCCCTCATTTAGTGGATATTTTCACAAAAAAGTGAAATTTTCAAATATCCAAAATATTGGCTGAAAACGACTAAATATCAAGGACTCAGAATTGCTCTGGAACTGAAATCGGAACGCTCACTGACATTTGCCCTATCTGAAAGTCTGATAAACGCCGGAAAAATGACTAAGTCCAAAAAAAAATTGTTTTCAACTTTTTTCAATTTTACCCCCGTGGGATATATATTCTACCCACACACATTTGGAACTCTCCTGGGGTACCCTCACACATATTATTCCCTCATTTAGTGGATATTTTCACAAAAAAGTGAAATTTTCAAATATCCAAAATATTGGCTGAAAATGACTAAATATCAAGGACTCATTGGGCGAATCGCTCTGGAACTGAAATCGGAACGTTCACTGACATTTCCCCTCTCTGAAAGTGTGATAAACGCCGGAAAAATGACTAAGTCCAAAAAAAAATTGTTTTCAACTTTTTTCAATTTTACCCCGTGGGATATATATTCTACCCACACACATTTGGAACTCTCCTCGGGTACCCTCACACATATTATTCCCTCATTTAGTGGATATTTTCACAAAAAAGTGAAATTTTCAAATATCCAAAATATTGGCTGAAAACGACTAAATATCAAGGACTCAGAATTGCTCTGGAACTGAAATCGGAACGCTCACTGACATTTGCCCTATCTGAAAGTCTGATAAACGCCGGAAAAATGACTAAGTCCAAAAAAAAATTGTTTTCAACTTTTTTCAATTTTACCCCGTGGGATATATATTCTACCCACACACATTTGGAACTCTCCTGGGGTACCCTCACACATATTATTCCCTCATTTAGTGGATATTTTCACAAAAAAGTGAAATTTTCAAAAATCCAAAATATTGGCTGAAAACGACTAAATATCAAGGACTCATTGGGCGAATCGCTCTGGAACTGAAATCGGAATGTTCACTGACATTTCCCCTATCTGAAAGTCTGATAAACGCCGGAAAAATGACTAAGTCCAAAAAAAATTTTTTTCAACTTTTTTTCAATATTACCCCCGTGGGATATATATTCTACCCACACACATTTGGAACTCTCCTGGGGTACCCTCACACATATTATTCCCTCATTTAGTGGATATTTTCACAAAAAAGTGAAATTTTCAAATATCCAAAGTATTGGCTGAAAACGACTAAATATCAAGGACTCATTGGGCGAATCGCTCTGGAACTGAAATCGGAACATTCACTGACATTTCCCCTATCTGAAAGTCTGATAAACGCCAGAAAAATGACTAAGTCCAAAAAAAAATTGTTTTCAACTTTTTTCAATTTTACCCCGTGGGATATATATTCTACCCACACACATTTGGAACTCTCCTCGGGTACCCTCACACATATTATTCCCTCATTTAGTGGATATTTTCACAAAAAAGTGAAATTTTCAAATATCCAAAATATTGGCTGAAAACGACTAAATATCAAGGACTCAGAATCGCTCTGGAACTGAATTCAGAACGTTCACTGACATTTGCCCTATCTGAAAGTCTGATAAACGCCGGAAAAATGACTAAGTCCAAAAAAAAAATTTTTCAACTTTTTTCAATTTTACCCCCGTGGGATATATATTCTACCCACACACATTTGGAAGTCTCCTGGGGTACCCTCACACATATTATTCCCTCATTTAGTGGATATTTTCACAAAAAAGTGAAATTTTCAAAAATCCAAAATATTGGCTGAAAACGACTAAATATCAAGGACTCAGTGGGCGAATCGCTCTGGAACTGAAATCGGAACGCTCACTGACATTTGCCCTATCTGAAAGTCTGATAAACGCCGGAAAAATGACTAAGTCCAAAAAAAAAATTTTTCAACTTTTTTCAATTTTACCCCCGTGGGATATATATTCTACCCACACACATTTGGAACTCTCCTGGGGTACCCTCACACATATTATTCCCTCATTTAGTGGATATTTTCACAAAAAAGTGAAATTTTCAAAAATCCAAAATATTGGCTGAAAACGACTAAATATCAAGGACTCTTTGGGCGAATCGCTCTGGAACTGAAATCGGAATGCTCACTGACATTTCCCCTATCTGAAAGTCTGATAAACGCAGGAAAAATGACTAAGTCCAAAAAAAAAATTTTTCAACTTTTTTCAATTTTACCCCCGTGGGATATATATTCTACCCACACACATTTGGAACTCTCCTGGGGTACCCTCACACATATTATTCCCTCATTTAGTGGATATTTTCACAAAAAAGTGAAATTTTCAAAAATCCAAAATATTGGCTGAAAACGACTAAATATCAAGGACTCATTGGGCGAATCGCTCTGGAACTGAAATCGGAATGTTCACTGACATTTCCCCTATCTGAAAGTCTGATAAACGCCGGAAAAATGACTAAGTCCAAAAAAAATTTTTTTCAACTTTTTTTCAATATTACCCCCGTGGGATATATATTCTACCCACACACATTTGGAACTCTCCTGGGGTACCCTCACACATATTATTCCCTCATTTAGTGGATATTTTCACAAAAAAGTGAAATTTTCAAAAATCCAAAATAATGGCTGAAAACGACTAAATATCAAGGACTCATTGGGCGAATCGCTCTGGAACTGAAATCGGAATGTTCAGACATTTCCCCTATCTGAAAGTCTGATAAACGCCGGAAAAATGACTAAGTCCAAAAAAAAATTGTTTTCAACTTTTTTCAATTTTACCCCCGTGGGATATATATTCTACCCACACACATTTGGAACTCTCCTGCGGTACCCTAACACATATTATTCCCTCATTTAGTGGATATTTTCACAAAAAAGTGAAATTTTCAAATATCCAAAATATTGGCTGAAAACGACTAAATATCAAGGACTCATTGGGCGAATCGCTCTGGAACTGAAATCGGAACATTCACTGACATTTCCCCTATCTGAAAGTCTGATAAACGCCGGAAAAATGACTAAGTCCAAAAAAAAATTGTTTTCAACTTTTTTCAATTTTACCCCCGTGGGATATATATTCTACCCACACACATTTGGAACTCTCCTGCGGTACCCTAACACATATTATTCCCTCATTTAGTGGATATTTTCACAAAAAAGTGAAATTTTCAAAAATCCAGAAAATTGGCTGAAAATGACTAAATATCAAGGACTCATTGGGCGAATCGCTCTGGAACTGAAATCGGAACGCTCACTGACATTTGCCCTATCTGAAAGTCTGATAAACGCCGGAAAAATGACTAAGTCCAAAAAAAAATTGTTTTCAACTTTTTTCAATTTTACCCCGTGGGATATATATTCTACCCACACACATTTGGAACTCTCCTCGGGTACCCTCACACATATTATTCCCTCATTTAGTGGATATTTTCACAAAAAAGTGAAATTTTCAAATATCCAAAATATTGGCTGAAAACGACTAAATATCAAGGACTCAGAATTGCTCTGGAACTGAAATCGGAACGCTCACTGACATTTGCCCTATCTGAAAGTCTGATAAACGCCGGAAAAATGACTAAGTCCAAAAAAAAATTGTTTTCAACTTTTTTCAATTTTACCCCCGTGGGATATATATTCTACCCACACACATTTGGAACTCTCCTGGGGTACCCTCACACATATTATTCCCTCATTTAGTGGATATTTTCACAAAAAAGTGAAATTTTCAAATATCCAAAATATTGGCTGAAAATGACTAAATATCAAGGACTCATTGGGCGAATCGCTCTGGAACTGAAATCGGAACGTTCACTGACATTTCCCCTCTCTGAAAGTGTGATAAACGCCGGAAAAATGACTAAGTCCAAAAAAAAATTGTTTTCAACTTTTTTCAATTTTACCCCGTGGGATATATATTCTACCCACACACATTTGGAACTCTCCTCGGGTACCCTCACACATATTATTCCCTCATTTAGTGGATATTTTCACAAAAAAGTGAAATTTTCAAATATCCAAAATATTGGCTGAAAACGACTAAATATCAAGGACTCAGAATTGCTCTGGAACTGAAATCGGAACGCTCACTGACATTTGCCCTATCTGAAAGTCTGATAAACGCCGGAAAAATGACTAAGTCCAAAAAAAAATTGTTTTCAACTTTTTTCAATTTTACCCCGTGGGATATATATTCTACCCACACACATTTGGAACTCTCCTGGGGTACCCTCACACATATTATTCCCTCATTTAGTGGATATTTTCACAAAAAAGTGAAATTTTCAAAAATCCAAAATATTGGCTGAAAACGACTAAATATCAAGGACTCATTGGGCGAATCGCTCTGGAACTGAAATCGGAATGTTCACTGACATTTCCCCTATCTGAAAGTCTGATAAACGCCGGAAAAATGACTAAGTCCAAAAAAAATTTTTTTCAACTTTTTTTCAATATTACCCCCGTGGGATATATATTCTACCCACACACATTTGGAACTCTCCTGGGGTACCCTCACACATATTATTCCCTCATTTAGTGGATATTTTCACAAAAAAGTGAAATTTTCAAATATCCAAAATATTGGCTGAAAACGACTAAATATCAAGGACTCATTGGGCGAATCGCTCTGGAACTGAAATCGGAACATTCACTGACATTTCCCCTATCTGAAAGTCTGATAAACGCCAGAAAAATGACTAAGTCCAAAAAAAAATTGTTTTCAACTTTTTTCAATTTTACCCCGTGGGATATATATTCTACCCACACACATTTGGAACTCTCCTCGGGTACCCTCACACATATTATTCCCTCATTTAGTGGATATTTTCACAAAAAAGTGAAATTTTCAAATATCCAAAATATTGGCTGAAAACGACTAAATATCAAGGACTCAGAATCGCTCTGGAACTGAATTCAGAACGTTCACTGACATTTGCCCTATCTGAAAGTCTGATAAACGCCGGAAAAATGACTAAGTCCAAAAAAAAAATTTTTCAACTTTTTTCAATTTTACCCCCGTGGGATATATATTCTACCCACACACATTTGGAAGTCAGCTGGGGTACCCTCACACATATTATTCCCTCATTTAGTGGATATTTTCACAAAAAAGTGAAATTTTCAAAAATCCAAAATATTGGCTGAAAACGACTAAATATCAAGGACTCAGTGGGCGAATCGCTCTGGAACTGAAATCGGAACGCTCACTGACATTTGCCCTATCTGAAAGTCTGATAAACGCCGGAAAAATGACTAAGTCCAAAAAAAAAATTTTTCAACTTTTTTCAATTTTACCCCCGTGGGATATATATTCTACCCACACACATTTGGAACTCTCCTGGGGTACCCTCACACATATTATTCCCTCATTTAGTGGATATTTTCACAAAAAAGTGAAATTTTCAAAAATCCAAAATATTGGCTGAAAACGACTAAATATCAAGGACTCTTTGGGCGAATCGCTCTGGAACTGAAATCGGAATGCTCACTGACATTTCCCCTATCTGAAAGTCTGATAAACGCAGGAAAAATGACTAAGTCCAAAAAAAAAATTTTTCAACTTTTTTCAATTTTACCCCCGTGGGATATATATTCTACCCACACACATTTGGAACTCTCCTGGGGTACCCTCACACATATTATTCCCTCATTTAGTGGATATTTTCACAAAAAAGTGAAATTTTCAAAAATCCAAAATATTGGCTGAAAACGACTAAATATCAAGGACTCATTGGGCGAATCGCTCTGGAACTGAAATCGGAATGTTCACTGACATTTCCCCTATCTGAAAGTCTGATAAACGCCGGAAAAATGACTAAGTCCAAAAAAAAATTGTTTTCAACTTTTTTCAATATTACCCCCGTGGGATATATATTCTACCCACACACATTTGGAACTCTCCTGCGGTACCCTAACACATATTATTCCCTCATTTAGTGGATATTTTCACAAAAAAGTGAAATTTTCAAATATCCAAGATATTGGCTGAAAACGACTAAATATCAAGGACTCATTGGGCGAATCGCTCTGGAACTGAAATCGGAACGCTCACTGACATTTGCCCTATCTGAAAGTCTGATAAACGCCGGAAAAATGACTAAGTCCAAAAAAAAATTGTTTTCAACTTTTTTCAATTTTACCCCGTGGGATATATATTCTACCCACACACATTTGGAACTCTCCTCGGGTATCCTCACACATATTATTCCCTCATTTAGTGGATATTTTCACAAAAAAGTGAAATTTTCAAATATCCAAAATATTGGCTGAAAACGACTAAATATCAAGGACTTATTGGGCGAATCGCTCTGGAACTGAAATCGGAACGCTCACTGACATTTGCCCTATCTGAAAGTCTGATAAACGCCGGAAAAATGACTAAGTCCAAAAAAAAAATTTTTCAACTTTTTTCAATTTTACCCCCGTGGGATATATATTCTACCCACACACATTTGGAACTCTCCTCGGGTACCCTCACACATATTATTCCCTCATTTAGTGGATATTTTCACAAAAAAGTGAAATTTTCAAATATCCAAAATATTGGCTGAAAACGACTAAATATCAAGGACTCAGAATTGCTCTGGAACTGAAATCGGAACGCTCACTGACATTTGCCCTATCTGAAAGTCTGATAAACGCCGGAAAAATGACTAAGTCCAAAAAAAAATTGTTTTCAACTTTTTTCAATTTTACCCCGTGGGATATATATTCTACCCACACACATTTGGAACTCTCCTGGGGTACCCTCACACATATTATTCCCTCATTTAGTGGATATTTTCACAAAAAAGTGAAATTTTCAAAAATCCAAAATATTGGCTGAAAACGACTAAATATCAAGGACTCATTGGGCGAATCGCTCTGGAACTGAAATCGGAATGTTCACTGACATTTCCCCTATCTGAAAGTCTGATAAACGCCGGAAAAATGACTAAGTCCAAAAAAAATTTTTTTCAACTTTTTTTCAATATTACCCCCGTGGGATATATATTCTACCCACACACATTTGGAACTCTCCTGGGGTACCCTCACACATATTATTCCCTCATTTAGTGGATATTTTCACAAAAAAGTGAAATTTTCAAATATCCAAAATATTGGCTGAAAACGACTAAATATCAAGGACTCATTGGGCGAATCGCTCTGGAACTGAAATCGGAACATTCACTGACATTTCCCCTATCTGAAAGTCTGATAAACGCCAGAAAAATGACTAAGTCCAAAAAAAAATTGTTTTCAACTTTTTTCAATTTTACCCCGTGGGATATATATTCTACCCACACACATTTGGAACTCTCCTCGGGTACCCTCACACATATTATTCCCTCATTTAGTGGATATTTTCACAAAAAAGTGAAATTTTCAAAAATCCAAAATATTGGCTGAAAACGACTAAATATCAAGGACTCAGTGGGCGAATCGCTCTGGAACTGAAATCGGAACGCTCACTGACATTTGCCCTATCTGAAAGTCTGATAAACGCCGGAAAAATGACTAAGTCCAAAAAAAAAATTTTTCAACTTTTTTCAATTTTACCCCCGTGGGATATATATTCTACCCACACACATTTGGAACTCTCCTGGGGTACCCGCACACATATTATTCCCTCATTTAGTGGATATTTTCACAAAAAAGTGAAATTTTCAAAAATCCAAAATATTGGCTGAAAACGACTAAATATCAAGGACTCATTGGGCGAATCGCTCTGGAACTGAAATCGGAATGTTCACTGACATTTCCCCTATCTGAAAGTCTGATAAACGCCGGAAAAATGACTAAGTCCAAAAAAAATTTTTTTCAACTTTTTTTCAATATTACCCCCGTGGGATATATGTTCTACCCACACACATTTGGAACTCTCCTGGGGTACCCTCACACATATTATTCCCTCATTTAGTGGATATTTTCACAAAAAAGTGAAATTTTCAAATATCCAAAATATTGGCTGAAAACGACTAAATATCAAGGACTCATTGGGCGAATCGCTCTGGAACTGAAATCGGAACATTCACTGACATTTCCCCTATCTGAAAGTCTGATAAACGCCAGAAAAATGACTAAGTCCAAAAAAAAATTGTTTTCAACTTTTTTCAATTTTACCCCGTGGGATATATATTCTACCCACACACATTTGGAACTCTCCTCGGGTACCCTCACACATATTATTCCCTCATTTAGTGGATATTTTCACAAAAAAGTGAAATTTTCAAATATCCAAAATATTGGCTGAAAACGACTAAATATCAAGGACTCAGAATCGCTCTGGAACTGAATTCAGAACGTTCACTGACATTTGCCCTATCTGAAAGTCTGATAAACGCCGGAAAAATGACTAAGTCCAAAAAAAAAATTTTTCAACTTTTTTCAATTTTACCCCCGTGGGATATATATTCTACCCACACACATTTGGAAGTCTCCTGGGGTACCCTCACACATATTATTCCCTCATTTAGTGGATATTTTCACAAAAAAGTGAAATTTTCAAAAATCCAAAATATTGGCTGAAAACGACTAAATATCAAGGACTCAGTGGGCGAATCGCTCTGGAACTGAAATCGGAACGCTCACTGACATTTGCCCTATCTGAAAGTCTGATAAACGCCGGAAAAATGACTAAGTCCAAAAAAAAAATTTTTCAACTTTTTTCAATTTTACCCCCGTGGGATGTATATTCTACCCACACACATTTGGAACTCTCCTGGGGTACCCTCACACATATTATTCCCTCATTTAGTGGATATTTTCACAAAAAAGTGAAATTTTCAAAAATCCAAAATATTGGCTGAAAACGACTAAATATCAAGGACTCTTTGGGCGAATCGCTCTGGAACTGAAATCGGAATGCTCACTGACATTTCCCCTATCTGAAAGTCTGATAAACGCAGGAAAAATGACTAAGTCCAAAAAAAAAATTTTTCAACTTTTTTCAATTTTACCCCCGTGGGATATATATTCTACCCACACACATTTGGAACTCTCCTGGGGTACCCTCACACATATTATTCCCTCATTTAGTGGATATTTTCACAAAAAAGTGAAATTTTCAAAAATCCAAAATATTGGCTGAAAACGACTAAATATCAAGGACTCATTGGGCGAATCGCTCTGGAACTGAAATCGGAATGTTCACTGACATTTCCCCTATCTGAAAGTCTGATAAACGCCGGAAAAATGACTAAGTCCAAAAAAAAATTGTTTTCAACTTTTTTCAATATTACCCCCGTGGGATATATATTCTACCCACACACATTTGGAACTCTCCTGCGGTACCCTAACACATATTATTCCCTCATTTAGTGGATATTTTCACAAAAAAGTGAAATTTTCAAATATCCAAGATATTGGCTGAAAACGACTAAATATCAAGGACTCATTGGGCGAATCGCTCTGGAACTGAAATCGGAACGCTCACTGACATTTGCCCTATCTGAAAGTCTGATAAACGCCGGAAAAATGACTAAGTCCAAAAAAAAATTGTTTTCAACTTTTTTCAATTTTACCCCGTGGGATATATATTCTACCCACACACATTTGGAACTCTCCTCGGGTACCCTCACACATATTATTCCCTCATTTAGTGGATATTTTCACAAAAAAGTGAAATTTTCAAATATCCAAAATATTGGCTGAAAACGACTAAATATCAAGGACTTATTGGGCGAATCGCTCTGGAACTGAAATCGGAACGCTCACTGACATTTGCCCTATCTGAAAGTCTGATAAACGCCGGAAAAATGACTAAGTCCAAAAAAAAAAATTTTCAACTTTTTTCAATTTTACCCCCGTGGGATATATATTCTACCCACACACATTTGGAACTCTCCTGGGGTACCCTCACACATATTATTCCCTCATTTAGTGGATATTTTCACAAAAAAGTGAAATTTTCAAATATCCAAAATATTGGCTGAAAACGACTAAATATCAAGGACTCATTGGGCGAATCACTCTGGAACTGAAATCGGAACGTTCACTGACATTTCCCCTATCTGAAAGTGTGATAAACGCCGGAAAAATGACTAAGTCCAAAAAAAAATTGTTTTCAACTTTTTTCAATATTACCCCCGTGGGATATATATTCTACCCACACACATTTGGAACTCTCCTGCGGTACCCTAACACATATTATTCCCTCATTTAGTGGATATTTTCACAAAAAAAGTGAAATTTTCAAAAATCCAGAAAATTAGCTGAAAATGACTAAATATCAAGGACTCATTGGGCGAATCGCTCTGGAAGTGAAATCGGAACGCTCACTGACATTTGCCCTATCTGAAAGTCTGATAAACGCCGGAAAAATGACTAAGTACAAAAAAAAATTGTTTTCAACTTTTTTCAATATTACCCCCGTGGGATATATATTCTACCCACACACATTTGGAACTCTCCTGCGGTACCCTAACACATATTATTCCCTCATTTAGTGGATATTTTCACAAAAAAGTGAAATTTTCAAATATCCAAAATATTGGCTGAAAACGACTAAATATCAAGGACTCATTGGGCGAATCGCTCTGGAACTGAAATCGGAACGTTCACTGACATTTCCCCTATCTGAAAGTGTGATAAACGCCGGAAAAATGACTAAGTCCAAAAAAAAATTGTTTTCAACTTTTTTCAATTTTACTCCCGTGGGATATATATTCTACCCACACACATTTGGAACTCTCCTGCGGTACCCTAACACATATTATTCCCTCATTTAGTGGATATTTTCACAAAAAAGTGAAATTTTCAAAAATCCAGAAAATTGGCTGAAAATGACTAAATATCAAGGACTCATTGGGCGAATCGCTCTGGAACTGAAATCAGAATGCTCACTGACATTTCCCCTATCTGAAAGTCTGATAAACGCCGGAAAAATGACTAAGTCCAAAAAAAAATTGTTTTCAACTTTTTTCAATTTTACCCCCGTGGGATATATATTCTACCCACACACATTTGGAACTCTCCTGCGGTACCCTAACACATATTATTCCCTCATTTAGTGGATATTTTCACAAAAAAGTGAAATTTTCAAATATCCAAAATATTGGCTGAAAACGACTAAATATCAAGGACTCAGAATCGCTCTGGAACTGAAATCGGAACGTTCACTGACATTTCCCCTATCTGAAAGTGTGATAAACGCCGGAAAAATGACTAAGTCCAAAAAAAAATTGTTTTCAACTTTTTTCAATTTTACCCCCGTGGGATATATATTCTACCCACACCCATTTGGAACTCTCCTGGGTACACTCACACATATTATTCCCTCATTTAGTGGATATTTTCACAAAAAAGTGAAATTTTCAAAAATCCAGAAAATTGGCTGAAAATGACTAAATATCAAGGACTCATTGCGCGAATCGCTCTGGAATTGAAATCGTAATGCTCACTGACATTTTCCCTATCTGAAAGTCTGATAAACGCCGGAAAAATGACTAAGTCCAAAAAAATTTTTTTTCAACTTTTTTTCAATATTACCCCCGTGGGATATATATTCTACCCACACACATTTGGAAGTCTCCTGGGGTAGCCTCACACATATTATTCCCTCATTTAGTGGATATTTTCACAAAAAAGTGAAATTTTCAAAAATCCAGAAAATTGGCTGAAAATGTCTAAATATCAAGGACTCATTGGGCGAATCGCTCTGGAACTGAAATAGGAATGCTCACTGACATTTCCCCTATTTGAAAGTCTGATAAACGCCGGAAAAATGACTAAGTCCAAAAAAAAATTGTTTTCAACTTTTTTCAATTTTACCCCCGTGGGATATATATTCTACCCACACCCATTTGGAACTCTCCTGTGTACCCTCACACATATTATTCCCTCATTTAGTGGATATTTTCACAAAAAAGTGAAATTTTCAAAAATCCAAAATATTGGCTGAAAACGACTAAATATCAAGGACTCATTGGGCGAATCGCTCTGGAACTGAAATCGGAATGCTCAGTGACATTTGCCCTATCTGAAAGTCTGATAAACGCCGGAAAAATGACTAAGTCCAAAAAAAAATTTTTTTCATCTTTTTTCAATTTTACCATCGTGGGATATATATTCTACCCACACACATTTGGAACTCTCCTGGGGTACCCTCACACATATTATTCCCTCATTTAGTGGATATTTTCACAAAAAAGTGAAATTTTCAAAAATCCAAAATATTGGCTGAAAACGACTATATATCAAGGACTCATTGGGCGAATCGCTCTGGAACTGAAATCGGAATGCTCACTGACATTTCCCCTATCTGAAAGTCTGATAAACGCCGGAAAAATGACTAAGTCCAAAAAAATTTTTTTTCAACTTTTTTTCAATATTACTCCCGTGGGATATATTTTCTACCCACACACATTTGGAAGTCTCCTGGGGTACCCTCACACATATTATTCCCTCATTTAGTGGATATTTTCACAAAAAAGTGAAATTTTCAAAAATCCAAAATATTGGCTGAAAACGACTAAATATCAAGGACTCATTGGGCGAATCACTCTGGAACTGAAATCGGAATGCTCACTGACATTTGCCCTATCTGAAAGTCTGATAAACGCCGGAAAAATGACTAAGTCCAAAAAAAAATTTTTTTCAACTTTTTTCAATTTTACCCCCGTGGGATATATATTCTACCCACACACATTTGGAACTCTCCTGGGTACCCTCACACATATTATTCCCTCATTTAGTGGATATTTTCACAAAAAAGTGAAATTTTCAAAAATCCAGAAAATTGGCTGAAAATGACTAAATATCAAGGACTCATTGGGCGAATCGCTCTGGAACTGAAATAGGAATGCTCACTGACATTTCCCCTATTTGAAAGTCTGATAAACGCCGGAAAAATGACTAAGTCCAAAAAAAAATTGTTTTCAACTTTTTTCAATTTTACCCCCGTGGGATATATATTCTACCCACACCCATTTGGAACTCTCCTGTGTACCCTCACACATATTATTCCCTCATTTAGTGGATATTTTCACAAAAAAGTGAAATTTTCAAAAATCCAAAATATTGGCTGAAAACGACTAAATATCAAGGACTCATTGGGCGAATCGCTCTGGAACTGAAATCGGAATGCTCAGTGACATTTGCCCTATCTGAAAGTCTGATAAACGCCGGAAAAATGACTAAGTCCAAAAAAAAATTTTTTTCATCTTTTTTCAATTTTACCATCGTGGGATATATATTCTACCCACACACATTTGGAACTCTCCTGGGGTACCCTCACACATATTATTCCCTCATTTAGTGGATATTTTCACAAAAAAGTGAAATTTTCAAAAATCCAAAATATTGGCTGAAAACGACTAAATATCAAGGACTCATTGGGCGAACCGCTCTGGAACTGAAATCGGAACATTCACTGACATTTCCCCTATCTGAAAGTCTGATAAACGCCAGAAAAATGACTAAGTCCAAAAAAAAATTGTTTTCAACTTTTTTCAATTTTACCCCGTGGGATATATATTCTACCCACACACATTTGGAACTCTCCTCGGGTACCCTCACACATATTATTCCCTCATTTAGTGGATATTTTCACAAAAAAGTGAAATTTTCAAATATCCAAAATATTGGCTGAAAACGACTAAATATCAAGGACTCAGAATCGCTCTGGAACTGAATTCAGAACGTTCACTGACATTTGCCCTATCTGAAAGTCTGATAAACGCCGGAAAAATGACTAAGTCAAAAAAAAAAATTTTTCAACTTTTTTCAATTTTACCCCCGTGGGATATATATTCTACCCACACACATTTGGAAGTCTCCTGGGGTACCCTCACACATATTATTCCCTCATTTAGTGGATATTTTCACAAAAAAGTGAAATTTTCAAAAATCCAAAATATTGGCTGAAAACGACTAAATATCAAGGACTCAGTGGGCGAATCGCTCTGGAACTGAAATCGGAACGCTCACTGACATTTGCCCTATCTGAAAGTCTGATAAACGCCGGAAAAATGACTAAGTCCAAAAAAAAAATTTTTCAACTTTTTTCAATTTTACCCCCGTGGGATATATATTCTACCCACACACATTTGGAACTCTCCTGGGGTACCCTCACACATATTATTCCCTCATTTAGTGGATATTTTCACAAAAAAGTGAAATTTTCAAAAATCCAAAATATTGGCTGAAAACGACTAAATATCGAGGACTCTTTGGGCGAATCGCTCTGGAACTGAAATCGGAATGCTCACTGACATTTCCCCTATCTGAAAGTCTGATAAACGCAGGAAAAATGACTAAGTCCAAAAAAAAAATTTTTCAACTTTTTTCAATTTTACCCCCGTGGGATATATATTCTACCCACACACATTTGGAACTCTCCTGGGGTACCCTCACACATATTATTCCCTCATTTAGTGGATATTTTCACAAAAAAGTGAAATTTTCAAAAATCCAAAATATTGGCTGAAAACGACTAAATATCAAGGACTCATTGGGCGAATCGCTCTGGAACTGAAATCGGAATGTTCACTGACATTTCCCCTATCTGAAAGTCTGATAAACGCCGGAAAAATGACTAAGTCCAAAAAAAAATTGTTTTCAACTTTTTTCAATATTACCCCCGTGGGATATATATTCTACCCACACACATTTGGAACTCTCCTGCGGTACCCTAACACATATTATTCCCTCATTTAGTGGATATTTTCACAAAAAAGTGAAATTTTCAAATATCCAAGATATTGGCTGAAAACGACTAAATATCAAGGACTCATTGGGCGAATCGCTCTGGAACTGAAATCGGAACGCTCACTGACATTTGCCCTATCTGAAAGTCTGATAAACGCCGGAAAAATGACTAAGTCCAAAAAAAAATTGTTTTCAACTTTTTTCAATTTTACCCCGTGGGATATATATTCTACCCACACACATTTGGAACTCTCCTCGGGTACCCTCACACATATTATTCCCTCATTTAGTGGATATTTTCACAAAAAAAGTGAAATTTTCAAAAATCCAGAAAATTAGCTGAAAATGACTAAATATCAAGGACTCATTGGGCGAATCGCTCTGGAAGTGAAATCGGAACGCTCACTGACATTTGCCCTATCTGAAAGTCTGATAAACGCCGGAAAAATGACTAAGTACAAAAAAAAATTGTTTTCAACTTTTTTCAATATTACCCCCGTGGGATATATATTCTACCCACACACATTTGGAACTCTCCTGCGGTACCCTAACACATATTATTCCCTCATTTAGTGGATATTTTCACAAAAAAGTGAAATTTTCAAATATCCAAAATATTGGCTGAAAACGACTAAATATCAAGGACTCATTGGGCGAATCGCTCTGGAACTGAAATCGGAACGTTCACTGACATTTCCCCTATCTGAAAGTGTGATAAACGCCGGAAAAATGACTAAGTCCAAAAAAAAATTGTTTTCAACTTTTTTCAATTTTACTCCCGTGGGATATATATTCTACCCACACACATTTGGAACTCTCCTGCGGTACCCTAACACATATTATTCCCTCATTTAGTGGATATTTTCACAAAAAAGTGAAATTTTCAAAAATCCAGAAAATTGGCTGAAAATGACTAAATATCAAGGACTCATTGGGCGAATCGCTCTGGAACTGAAATCAGAATGCTCACTGACATTTCCCCTATCTGAAAGTCTGATAAACGCCGGAAAAATGACTAAGTCCAAAAAAAAATTGTTTTCAACTTTTTTCAATTTTACCCCCGTGGGATATATATTCTACCCACACACATTTGGAACTCTCCTGCGGTACCCTAACACATATTATTCCCTCATTTAGTGGATATTTTCACAAAAAAGTGAAATTTTCAAATATCCAAAATATTGGCTGAAAACGACTAAATATCAAGGACTCAGAATCGCTCTGGAACTGAAATCGGAACGTTCACTGACATTTCCCCTATCTGAAAGTGTGATAAACGCCGGAAAAATGACTAAGTCCAAAAAAAAATTGTTTTCAACTTTTTTCAATTTTACCCCCGTGGGATATATATTCTACCCACACCCATTTGGAACTCTCCTGGGTACACTCACACATATTATTCCCTCATTTAGTGGATATTTTCACAAAAAAGTGAAATTTTCAAAAATCCAGAAAATTGGCTGAAAATGACTAAATATCAAGGACTCATTGCGCGAATCGCTCTGGAATTGAAATCGTAATGCTCACTGACATTTTCCCTATCTGAAAGTCTGATAAACGCCGGAAAAATGACTAAGTCCAAAAAAATTTTTTTTCAACTTTTTTTCAATATTACCCCCGTGGGATATATATTCTACCCACACACATTTGGAAGTCTCCTGGGGTAGCCTCACACATATTATTCCCTCATTTAGTGGATATTTTCACAAAAAAGTGAAATTTTCAAAAATCCAGAAAATTGGCTGAAAATGACTAAATATCAAGGACTCATTGGGCGAATCGCTCTGGAACTGAAATAGGAATGCTCACTGACATTTCCCCTATTTGAAAGTCTGATAAACGCCGGAAAAATGACTAAGTCCAAAAAAAAATTGTTTTCAACTTTTTTCAATTTTACCCCCGTGGGATATATATTCTACCCACACCCATTTGGAACTCTCCTGTGTACCCTCACACATATTATTCCCTCATTTAGTGGATATTTTCACAAAAAAGTGAAATTTTCAAAAATCCAAAATATTGGCTGAAAACGACTAAATATCAAGGACTCATTGGGCGAATCGCTCTGGAACTGAAATCGGAATGCTCAGTGACATTTGCCCTATCTGAAAGTCTGATAAACGCCGGAAAAATGACTAAGTCCAAAAAAAAATTTTTTTCATCTTTTTTCAATTTTACCATCGTGGGATATATATTCTACCCACACACATTTGGAACTCTCCTGGGGTACCCTCACACATATTATTCCCTCATTTAGTGGATATTTTCACAAAAAAGTGAAATTTTCAAAAATCCAAAATATTGGCTGAAAACGACTATATATCAAGGACTCATTGGGCGAATCGCTCTGGAACTGAAATCGGAATGCTCACTGACATTTCCCCTATCTGAAAGTCTGATAAACGCCGGAAAAATGACTAAGTCCAAAAAAATTTTTTTTCAACTTTTTTTCAATATTACTCCCGTGGGATATATTTTCTACCCACACACATTTGGAAGTCTCCTGGGGTACCCTCACACATATTATTCCCTCATTTAGTGGATATTTTCACAAAAAAGTGAAATTTTCAAAAATCCAAAATATTGGCTGAAAACGACTAAATATCAAGGACTCATTGGGCGAATCACTCTGGAACTGAAATCGGAATGCTCACTGACATTTGCCCTATCTGAAAGTCTGATAAACGCCGGAAAAATGACTAAGTCCAAAAAAAAATTTTTTTCAACTTTTTTCAATTTTACCCCCGTGGGATATATATTCTACCCACACACATTTGGAACTCTCCTGGGTACCCTCACACATATTATTCCCTCATTTAGTGGATATTTTCACAAAAAAGTGAAATTTTCAAAAATCCAGAAAATTGGCTGAAAATGACTAAATATCAAGGACTCATTGGGCGAATCGCTCTGGAACTGAAATAGGAATGCTCACTGACATTTCCCCTATTTGAAAGTCTGATAAACGCCGGAAAAATGACTAAGTCCAAAAAAAAATTGTTTTCAACTTTTTTCAATTTTACCCCCGTGGGATATATATTCTACCCACACCCATTTGGAACTCTCCTGTGTACCCTCACACATATTATTCCCTCATTTAGTGGATATTTTCACAAAAAAGTGAAATTTTCAAAAATCCAAAATATTGGCTGAAAACGACTAAATATCAAGGACTCATTGGGCGAATCGCTCTGGAACTGAAATCGGAATGCTCAGTGACATTTGCCCTATCTGAAAGTCTGATAAACGCCGGAAAAATGACTAAGTCCAAAAAAAAATTTTTTTCATCTTTTTTCAATTTTACCATCGTGGGATATATATTCTACCCACACACATTTGGAACTCTCCTGGGGTACCCTCACACATATTATTCCCTCATTTAGTGGATATTTTCACAAAAAAGTGAAATTTTCAAAAATCCAAAATATTGGCTGAAAACGACTAAATATCAAGGACTCATTGGGCGAATCGCTCTGGAACTGAAATCGGAACATTCACTGACATTTCCCCTATCTGAAAGTCTGATAAACGCCAGAAAAATGACTAAGTCCAAAAAAAAATTGTTTTCAACTTTTTTCAATTTTACCCCGTGGGATATATATTCTACCCACACACATTTGGAACTCTCCTCGGGTACCCTCACACATATTATTCCCTCATTTAGTGGATATTTTCACAAAAAAGTGAAATTTTCAAATATCCAAAATATTGGCTGAAAACGACTAAATATCAAGGACTCAGAATCGCTCTGGAACTGAATTCAGAACGTTCACTGACATTTGCCCTATCTGAAAGTCTGATAAACGCCGGAAAAATGACTAAGTCAAAAAAAAAAATTTTTCAACTTTTTTCAATTTTACCCCCGTGGGATATATATTCTACCCACACACATTTGGAAGTCTCCTGGGGTACCCTCACACATATTATTCCCTCATTTAGTGGATATTTTCACAAAAAAGTGAAATTTTCAAAAATCCAAAATATTGGCTGAAAACGACTAAATATCAAGGACTCAGTGGGCGAATCGCTCTGGAACTGAAATCGGAACGCTCACTGACATTTGCCCTATCTGAAAGTCTGATAAACGCCGGAAAAATGACTAAGTCCAAAAAAAAAATTTTTCAACTTTTTTCAATTTTACCCCCGTGGGATATATATTCTACCCACACACATTTGGAACTCTCCTGGGGTACCCTCACACATATTATTCCCTCATTTAGTGGATATTTTCACAAAAAAGTGAAATTTTCAAAAATCCAAAATATTGGCTGAAAACGACTAAATATCGAGGACTCTTTGGGCGAATCGCTCTGGAACTGAAATCGGAATGCTCACTGACATTTCCCCTATCTGAAAGTCTGATAAACGCAGGAAAAATGACTAAGTCCAAAAAAAAAATTTTTCAACTTTTTTCAATTTTACCCCCGTGGGATATATATTCTACCCACACACATTTGGAACTCTCCTGGGGTACCCTCACACATATTATTCCCTCATTTAGTGGATATTTTCACAAAAAAGTGAAATTTTCAAAAATCCAAAATATTGGCTGAAAACGACTAAATATCAAGGACTCATTGGGCGAATCGCTCTGGAACTGAAATCGGAATGTTCACTGACATTTCCCCTATCTGAAAGTCTGATAAACGCCGGAAAAATGACTAAGTCCAAAAAAAAATTGTTTTCAACTTTTTTCAATATTACCCCCGTGGGATATATATTCTACCCACACACATTTGGAACTCTCCTGCGGTACCCTAACACATATTATTCCCTCATTTAGTGGATATTTTCACAAAAAAGTGAAATTTTCAAATATCCAAGATATTGGCTGAAAACGACTAAATATCAAGGACTCATTGGGCGAATCGCTCTGGAACTGAAATCGGAACGCTCACTGACATTTGCCCTATCTGAAAGTCTGATAAACGCCGGAAAAATGACTAAGTCCAAAAAAAAATTGTTTTCAACTTTTTTCAATTTTACCCCGTGGGATATATATTCTACCCACACACATTTGGAACTCTCCTCGGGTACCCTCACACATATTATTCCCTCATTTAGTGGATATTTTCACAAAAAAGTGAAATTTTCAAATATCCAAAATATTGGCTGAAAACGACTAAATATCAAGGACTTATTGGGCGAATCGCTCTGGAACTGAAATCGGAACGCTCACTGACATTTGCCCTATCTGAAAGTCTGATAAACGCCGGAAAAATGACTAAGTCCAAAAAAAAAATTTTTCAACTTTTTTCAATTTTACCCCCGTGGGATATATATTCTACCCACACACATTTGGAACTCTCCTGGGGTACCCTCACACATATTATTCCCTCATTTAGTGGATATTTTCACAAAAAAGTGAAATTTTCAAAAATCCAAAATATTGGCTGAAAACGACTAAATATCAAGGACTCATTGGGCGAATCGCTCTGGAACTGAAATCGGAACGTTCACTGACATTTCCCCTATCTGAAAGTGTGATAAACGCCGGAAAAATGACTAAGTCCAAAAAAAAATTGTTTTCAACTTTTTTCAATTTTACCCCCGTGGGATATATATTCTACCCACACACATTTGGAACTCTCCTGCGGTACCCTAACACATATTATTCCCTCATTTAGTGGATATTTTCACAAAAAAGTGAAATTTTCAAAAATCCAGAAAATTGGCTGAAAATGACTAAATATCAAGGACTCATTGGGCGAATCGCTCTGGAACTGAAATCGGAACGCTCACTGACATTTGCCCTATCTGAAAGTCTGATAAACGCCGGAAAAATGACTAAGTCCAAAAAAAAAAATTTTCAACTTTTTTCAATTTTACCCCCGTGGGATATATATTCTACCCACACACATTTGGAACTCTCCTGGGGTACCCTCACACATATTATTCCCTCATTTAGTGGATATTTTCACAAAAAAGTGAAATTTTCAAAAATCCAAAATATTGGCTGAAAACGACTAAATATCAAGGACTCATTGGGCGAATCGCTCTGGAACTGAAATCGGAATGTTCACTGACATTTCCCCTATCTGAAAGTCTGATAAACGCCGGAAAAATGACTAAGTCCAAAAAAAAATTGTTTTCAACTTTTTTCAATATTACCCCCGTGGGATATATATTCTACCCACACACATTTGGAACTCTCCTGCGGTACCCTAACACATATTATTCCCTCATTTAGTGGATATTTTCACAAAAAAGTGAAATTTTCAAATATCCAAGATATTGGCTGAAAACGACTAAATATCAAGGACTCATTGGGCGAATCGCTCTGGAACTGAAATCGGAACGCTCACTGACATTTGCCCTATCTGAAAGTCTGATAAACGCCGGAAAAATGACTAAGTCCAAAAAAAAATTGTTTTCAACTTTTTTCAATTTTACCCCGTGGGATATATATTCTACCCACACACATTTGGAACTCTCCTCGGGTACCCTCACACATATTATTCCCTCATTTAGTGGATATTTTCACAAAAAAGTGAAATTTTCAAATATCCAAAATATTGGCTGAAAACGACTAAATATCAAGGACTTATTGGGCGAATCGCTCTGGAACTGAAATCGGAACGCTCACTGACATTTGCCCTATCTGAAAGTCTGATAAACGCCGGAAAAATGACTAAGTCCAAAAAAAAAATTTTTCAACTTTTTTCAATTTTACCCCCGTGGGATATATATTCTACCCACACACATTTGGAACTCTCCTGGGGTACCCTCACACATATTATTCCCTCATTTAGTGGATATTTTCACAAAAAAGTGAAATTTTCAAAAATCCAAAATATTGGCTGAAAACGACTAAATATCAAGGACTCATTGGGCGAATCGCTCTGGAACTGAAATCGGAACGTTCACTGACATTTCCCCTATCTGAAAGTGTGATAAACGCCGGAAAAATGACTAAGTCCAAAAAAAAATTGTTTTCAACTTTTTTCAATTTTACCCCCGTGGGATATATATTCTACCCACACACATTTGGAACTCTCCTGCGGTACCCTAACACATATTATTCCCTCATTTAGTGGATATTTTCACAAAAAAGTGAAATTTTCAAAAATCCAGAAAATTGGCTGAAAATGACTAAATATCAAGGACTCATTGGGCGAATCGCTCTGGAACTGAAATCGGAACGCTCACTGACATTTGCCCTATCTGAAAGTCTGATAAACGCCGGAAAAATGACTAAGTCCAAAAAAAAAAATTTTCAACTTTTTTCAATTTTACCCCCGTGGGATATATATTCTACCCACACACATTTGGAAGTCTCCTGGGGTACCCTCACACATATTATTCCCTCATTTAGTGGATATTTTCACAAAAAAGTGAAATTTTCAAAAATCCAAAATATTGGCTGAAAACGACTAAATATCAAGGACTCAGTGGGCGAATCGCTCTGGAACTGAAATCGGAACGCTCACTGACATTTGCCCTATCTGAAAGTCTGATAAACGCCGGAAAAATGACTAAGTCCAAAAAAAAAATTTTTCAACTTTTTTCAATTTTACCCCCGTGGGATATATATTCTACCCACACACATTTGGAACTCTCCTGGGGTACCCTCACACATATTATTCCCTCATTTAGTGGATATTTTCACAAAAAAGTGAAATTTTCAAAAATCCAAAATATTGGCTGAAAACGACTAAATATCGAGGACTCTTTGGGCGAATCGCTCTGGAACTGAAATCGGAATGCTCACTGACATTTCCCCTATCTGAAAGTCTGATAAACGCAGGAAAAATGACTAAGTCCAAAAAAAAAATTTTTCAACTTTTTTCAATTTTACCCCCGTGGGATATATATTCTACCCACACACATTTGGAACTCTCCTGGGGTACCCTCACACATATTATTCCCTCATTTAGTGGATATTTTCACAAAAAAGTGAAATTTTCAAAAATCCAAAATATTGGCTGAAAACGACTAAATATCAAGGACTCATTGGGCGAATCGCTCTGGAACTGAAATCGGAATGTTCACTGACATTTCCCCTATCTGAAAGTCTGATAAACGCCGGAAAAATGACTAAGTCCAAAAAAAAATTGTTTTCAACTTTTTTCAATATTACCCCCGTGGGATATATATTCTACCCACACACATTTGGAACTCTCCTGCGGTACCCTAACACATATTATTCCCTCATTTAGTGGATATTTTCACAAAAAAGTGAAATTTTCAAATATCCAAGATATTGGCTGAAAACGACTAAATATCAAGGACTCATTGGGCGAATCGCTCTGGAACTGAAATCGGAACGCTCACTGACATTTGCCCTATCTGAAAGTCTGATAAACGCCGGAAAAATGACTAAGTCCAAAAAAAAATTGTTTTCAACTTTTTTCAATTTTACCCCGTGGGATATATGTTCTACCCACACACATTTGGAACTCTCCTCGGGTACCCTCACACATATTATTCCCTCATTTAGTGGATATTTTCACAAAAAAGTGAAATTTTCAAATATCCAAAATATTGGCTGAAAACGACTAAATATCAAGGACTTATTGGGCGAATCGCTCTGGAACTGAAATCGGAACGCTCACTGACATTTGCCCTATCTGAAAGTCTGATAAACGCCGGAAAAATGACTAAGTCCAAAAAAAAAATTTTTCAACTTTTTTCAATTTTACCCCCGTGGGATATATATTCTACCCACACACATTTGGAACTCTCCTGCGGTACCCTAACACATATTATTCCCTCATTTAGTGGATATTTTCACAAAAAAGTGAAATTTTCAAAAATCCAGAAAATTGGCTGAAAATGACTAAATATCAAGGACTCATTGGGCGAATCGCTCTGGAACTGAAATCGGAACGCTCACTGACATTTGCCCTATCTGAAAGTCTGATAAACGCCGGAAAAATGACTAAGTCCAAAAAAAAAAATTTTCAACTTTTTTCAATTTTACCCCCGTGGGATATATATTCTACCCACACACATTTGGAACTCTCCTGGGGTACCCTCACACATATTATTCCCTCATTTAGTGGATATTTTCACAAAAAAGTGAAATTTTCAAAAATCCAAAATATTGGCTGAAAACGACTAAATATCAAGGACTCATTGGGCGAATCGCTCTGGAACTGAAATCGGAATGTTCACTGACATTTCCCCTATCTGAAAGTCTGATAAACGCCGGAAAAATGACTAAGTCCAAAAAAAAATTGTTTTCAACTTTTTTCAATATTACCCCCGTGGGATATATATTCTACCCACACACATTTGGAACTCTCCTGCGGTACCCTAACACATATTATTCCCTCATTTAGTGGATATTTTCACAAAAAAGTGAAATTTTCAAATATCCAAGATATTGGCTGAAAACGACTAAATATCAAGGACTCATTGGGCGAATCGCTCTGGAACTGAAATCGGAACGCTCACTGACATTTGCCCTATCTGAAAGTCTGATAAACGCCGGAAAAATGACTAAGTCCAAAAAAAAATTGTTTTCAACTTTTTTCAATTTTACCCCGTGGGATATATATTCTACCCACACACATTTGGAACTCTCCTCGGGTACCCTCACACATATTATTCCCTCATTTAGTGGATATTTTCACAAAAAAGTGAAATTTTCAAATATCCAAAATATTGGCTGAAAACGACTAAATATCAAGGACTTATTGGGCGAATCGCTCTGGAACTGAAATCGGAACGCTCACTGACATTTGCCCTATCTGAAAGTCTGATAAACGCCGGAAAAATGACTAAGTCCAAAAAAAAAATTTTTCAACTTTTTTCAATTTTACCCCCGTGGGATATATATTCTACCCACACACATTTGGAACTCTCCTGGGGTACCCTCACACATATTATTCCCTCATTTAGTGGATATTTTCACAAAAAAGTGAAATTTTCAAAAATCCAAAATATTGGCTGAAAACGACTAAATATCAAGGACTCATTGGGCGAATCGCTCTGGAACTGAAATCGGAACGTTCACTGACATTTCCCCTATCTGAAAGTGTGATAAACGCCGGAAAAATGACTAAGTCCAAAAAAAAATTGTTTTCAACTTTTTTCAATTTTACCCCCGTGGGATATATATTCTACCCACACACATTTGGAACTCTCCTGCGGTACCCTAACACATATTATTCCCTCATTTAGTGGATATTTTCACAAAAAAGTGAAATTTTCAAAAATCCAGAAAATTGGCTGAAAATGACTAAATATCAAGGACTCATTGGGCGAATCGCTCTGGAACTGAAATCGGAACGCTCACTGACATTTGCCCTATCTGAAAGTCTGATAAACGCCGGAAAAATGACTAAGTCCAAAAAAAAATTGTTTTCAACTTTTTTCAATATTACCCCCGTGGGATATATATTCTACCCACACACATTTGGAACTCTCCTGCGGTACCCTAACACATATTATTCCCTCATTTAGTGGATATTTTCACAAAAAAGTGAAATTTTCAAATATCCAAAATATTGGCTGAAAACGACTAAATATCAAGGACTCATTGTGCGAATCGCTCTGGAACTGAAATCGGAACGTTCACTGACATTTCCCCTATCTGAAAGTCTGATAAACGCCGGAAAAATGACTAAGTCCAAAAAAAAATTGTTTTCAACTTTTTTAAATTTTACCCCCGTGGGATATGTATTCTACCCACACACATTTGGAACTCTCCTGCGGTACCCTAACACATATTATTCCCTCATTTAGTGGATATTTTCACAAAAAAGTGAAATTTTCAAAAATCCAGAAAATTGGCTGAAAATGACTAAATATCAAGGACTCATTGGGCGAATCGCTCTGGAACTGAAATCAGAATGCTCACTGACATTTCCCCTATCTGAAAGTCTGATAAACGACGGAAAAATGACTAAGTCCAAAAAAAAATTGTTTTCAACTTTTTTCAATTTTACCCCCGTGGGATATATATTCTACCCACACACATTTGGAACTCTCCTGCGGTACCCTAACACATATTATTCCCTCATTTAGTGGATATTTTCACAAAAAAGTGAAATTTTCAAATATCCAAAATATTGGCTGAAAACGACTAAATATCAAGGACTCAGAATCGCTCTGGAACTGAAATCGGAACGTTCACTGACATTTCCCCTATCTGAAAGTGTGATAAACGCCGGAAAAATGACTAAGTCCAAAAAAAAATTGTTTTCAACTTTTTTCAATATTACCTCCGTGGGATATATATTTTACCCACACACATTTGGAACTCTCCTGGGTACCCTCACACATATTATTCCCTCATTTAGTGGATATTTTCACAAAAAAGTGAAATTTTCAAAAATCCAGAAAATTGGCTGAAAATGACTAAATATCAAGGACTCATTGCGCGAATCACTCTGGAACTGAAATCGTAACGCTCACTGACATTTTCCCTATCTGAAAGTCTGATAAACGCCGGAAAAATGACTAAGTCCAAAAAAAAATTTTTTTCATCTTTTTTCAATTTTACCATCGTGGGATATATATTCTACCCACACACATTTGGAACTCTCCTGGGGTACCCTCACACATATTATTCCCTCATTTAGTGGATATTTTCACAAAAAAGTGAAATTTTCAAAAATCCAAAATATTGGCTGAAAACGACTATATATCAAGGACTCATTGGGCGAATCGCTCTGGAACTGAAATCGGAATGCTCACTGACATTTCCCCTATTTGAAAGTCTGATAAACGCCGGAAAAATGACTAAGTCCAAAAAAAAATTGTTTTCAACTTTTTTCAATTTTACCCCCGTGGGATATATATTCTACTCACACACATTTGGAACTCTCTTGGGTACCCTCACACATATTATTCCCTCATTTAGTGGATATTTTCACAAAAAAGTGAAATTTTCAAAAATCCAAAATATTGGCTGAAAACGACTAAATATCAAGGACTCATTGGGCGAATCGCTCTGGAACTGAAATCAGAATGCTCACTGACATTTCCCCTATCTGAAAGTCTGATAAACGCCGGAAAAATGACTAAGTCCAAAAAAATTTTTTTTCAACTTTTTTTCAATATTACTCCCGTGGGATATATTTTCTACCCACACACATTTGGAAGTCTCCTGGGGTACCCTCACACATATTATTCCCTCATTTAGTGGATATTTTCACAAAAAAGTGAAATTTTCAAAAATCCAAAATATTGGCTGAAAACGACTAAATATCAAGGACTCATTGGGCGAATCGCTCTGGAACTGAAATCGGAATGCTCAGTGACATTTGCCCTATCTGAAAGTCTGATAAACGCCGGAAAAAAGACTAAGTCCAAAAAAAAAATTTTTTCAACTTTTTTAAATTTTACCCCCGTGGGATATATATTCTACCCACACACATTTGGAACTCTCCTGGGTACCCTCACACATATTATTCCCTCATTTAGTGGATATTTTCACAAAAAAGTGAAATTTTCAAAAATCCAGAAAATTGGCTGAAAATGACTAAATATCAAGGACTCATTGGGCGAATCGCTCTGGAACTGAAATCGGAATGCTCACTGACATTTCCCCTATTTGAAAGTCTGATAAACGCCGGAAAAATGACTAAGTCCAAAAAAAAATTGTTTTCAACTTTTTTCAATTTTACCCCCGTGGGATATATATTCTACCCACACCCATTTGGAACTCTCCTGGGTACACTCACACATATTATTCCCTCATTTAGTGGATATTTTCACAAAAAAGTGAAATTTTCAAAAATCCAGAAAATTGGCTGAAAATGACTAAATATCAAGGACTCATTGGGCGAATCGCTCTGGAACTGAAATAGGAATGCTCACTGACATTTCCCCTATTTGAAAGTCTGATAAACGCCGGAAAAATGACTAAGTCCAAAAAAAAATTGTTTTCAACTTTTTTCAATTTTACCCCCGTGGGATATATATTCTACCCACACCCATTTGGAACTCTCCTGTGTACCCTCACACATATTATTCCCTCATTTAGTGGATATTTTCACAAAAAAGTGAAATTTTCAAAAATCCAAAATATTGGCTGAAAACGACTAAATATCAAGGACTCATTGGGCGAATCGCTCTGGAACTGAAATCGGAATGCTCAGTGACATTTGCCCTATCTGAAAGTCTGATAAACGCCGGAAAAATGACTAAGTCCAAAAAAAAATTTTTTTCATCTTTTTTCAATTTTACCATCGTGGGATATATATTCTACCCACACACATTTGGAACTCTCCTGGGGTACCCTCACACATATTATTCCCTCATTTAGTGGATATTTTCACAAAAAAGTGAAATTTTCAAAAATCCAAAATATTGGCTGAAAACGACTATATATCAAGGACTCATTGGGCGAATCGCTCTGGAACTGAAATCGGAATGCTCACTGACATTTCCCCTATTTGAAAGTCTGATAAACGCCGGAAAAATGACTAAGTCCAAAAAAAAATTGTTATCAAATTTTTTCAATTTTACCCCCGTGGGATATATATTCTACTCACACACATTTGGAACTCTCTTGGGTACCCTCACACATATTATTCCCTCATTTAGTGGATATTTTCACAAAAAAGTGAAATTTTCAAAAATCCAAAATATTGGCTGAAAACGACTAAATATCAAGGACTCATTGGGCGAATCGCTCTGGAACTGAAATCAGAATGCTCACTGACATTTCCCCTATCTGAAAGTCTGATAAACGCCGGAAAAATGACTAAGTCCAAAAAAATTTTTTTTCAACTTTTTTTCAATATTACTCCCGTGGGATATATTTTCTACCCACACACATTTGGAAGTCTCCTGGGGTAGCCTCACACATATTATTCCCTCATTTAGTGGATATTTTCACAAAAAAGTGAAATTTTCAAAAATCCAAAATATTGGCTGAAAACGACTAAATATCAAGGACTCATTGGGCGAATCACTCTGGAACTGAAATCGGAATGCTCACTGACATTTGCCCTATCTGAAAGTCTGATAAACGCCGGAAAAATGACTAAGTCCAAAAAAAAATTTTTTTCAACTTTTTTCAATTTTACCCCCGTGGGATATATATTCTACCCACACACATTTGGAACTCTCCTGGGTACCCTCACACATATTATTCCCTCATTTAGTGGATATTTTCACAAAAAAGTGAAATTTCCAAAAATCCAGAAAATTGGCTGAAAATGACTAAATATCAAGGACTCATTGGGCGAATCGCTCTGGAACTGAAATCGGAATGCTCACTGACATTTCCCCTATTTGAAAGTCTGATAAACGCCGGAAAAATGACTAAGTCCAAAAAAAAATTTTTTCAACTTTTTTCAATTTTACCCCCGTGGGATATATATTCTACCCACACCCATTTGGAACTCTCCTGGGTACACTCACACATATTATTCCCTCATTTAGTGGATATTTTCACAAAAAAGTGAAATTTTCAAAAATCCAGAAAATTGGCTGAAAATGACTAAATATCAAGGACTCATTGGGCGAATCGCTCTGGAACTGAAATAGGAATGCTCACTGACATTTCCCCTATTTGAAAGTCTGATAAACGCCGGAAAAATGACTAAGTCCAAAAAAAAATTGTTTTCAACTTTTTTCAATTTTACCCCCGTGGGATATATATTCTACCCACACCCATTTGGAACTCTCCTGTGTACCCTCACACATATTATTCCCTCATTTAGTGGATATTTTCACAAAAAAGTGAAATTTTCAAAAATCCAAAATATTGGCTGAAAACGACTAAATATCAAGGACTCATTGGGCGAATCGCTCTGGAACTGAAATCGGAATGCTCAGTGACATTTGCCCTATCTGAAAGTCTGATAAACGCCGGAAAAAAGACTATGTCCAAAAAAAAATTTTTTTCAACTTTTTTAAATTTTACCCCCGTGGGATATATATTCTACCCACACACATTTGGAACTCTCCTGGGTACCCTCACACATATTATTCCCTCATTTAGTGGATATTTTCACAAAAAAGTGAAATTTTCAAATATCCAAAATATTGGCTGAAAACGACTATATATCAAGGACTCATTGGGCGAATCGCTCTGGAACTGAAATCGGAATGCTCACTGACATTTCCCCTATCTGAAAGTCTGATAAACGCCGGAAAAATGACTAAGTCCAAAAAAAATTTTTTTCAACTTTTTTTCAATATTACCCCCGTGGGATATATATTCTACCCACACACATTTGGAAGTCTCCTGGGGTACCCTCACACATATTATTCCCTCATTTAGTGGATACTTTCACAAAAAAGTGAAATTTTCAAAAATCCAAAATATTGGCTGAAAACGACTATATATCAAGGACTCATTGGGCGAATCGCTCTGGAACTGAAATCGGAATGCTCACTGACATTTCCCCTATTTGAAAGTCTGATAAACGCCGGAAAAATGACTAAGTCCAAAAAAAAATTGTTTTCAACTTTTTTCAATTTTACCCCCGTGGGATATATATTCTACTCACACACATTTGGAACTCTCCTGGGTACCCTCACACATATTATTCCCTCATTTAGTGGATATTTTCACAAAAAAGTGAAATTTTCAAAAATCCAAAATATTGGCTGAAAACGACTAAATATCAAGGACTCATTGGGCGAATCGCTCTGGAACTGAAATCGGAATGCTCACTGACATTTCCCCTATCTGAAAGTCTGATAAACGCCGGAAAAATGACTAAGTCCAAAAAAATTTTTTTTCAACTTTTTTTCAATATTACTCCCGTGGGATATATTTTCTACCCACACACATTTGGAAGTCTCCTGGGGTACCCTCACACATATTATTCCCTCATTTAGTGGATATTTTCACAAAAAAGTGAAATTTTCAAAAATCCAAAATATTGGCTGAAAACGACTAAATATCAAGGACTCATTGGGCGAATCGCTCTGGAACTGAAATCGGAATGCTCAGTGACATTTGCCCTATCTGAAAGTCTGATAAACGCCGGAAAAAAGACTAAGTCCAAAAAAAAAATTTTTTCAACTTTTTTAAATTTTACCCCCGTGGGATATATATTCTACCCACACATATTTGGAACTCTCCTGGGTACCCTCACACATATTATTCCCTCATTTTGTGGATATTTTCACAAAAAAGTGAAATTTTCAAAAATCCAGAAAATTGGCTGAAAATGACTACATATCAAGGACTCATTGGGCGAATCGCTCTGGAACTGAAATCGGAATGCTCACTGACATTTCCCCTATTTGAAAGTCTGATAAACGCCGGAAAAATGACTAAGTCCAAAAAAAAATTGTTTTCAACTTTTTTCAATTTTACCCCCGTGGGATATATATTCTACCCACACCCATTTGGAACTCTCCTGGGTACACTCACACATATTATTCCCTCATTTAGTGGATATTTTCACAAAAAAGTGAAATTTTCAAAAATCCAGAAAATTGGCTGAAAATGACTAAATATCAAGGACTCATTGCGTGAATCACTCTGGAACTGAAATCGTAACGCTCACTGACATTTTCCCTATCTGAAAGTCTGATAAACGCCGGAAAAATGACTAAGTCCAAAAAAAAAATTTTTTCATCTTTTTTCAATTTTACCATCGTGGGATATATATTCTACCCACACACATTTGGAAGGCTCCTGGGGTACCCTCACACATATTATTCCCTCATTTAGTGGATATTTTCACAAAAAAGTGAAATTTTCAAAAATCCAGAAAATTGGCTGAAAATGACTAAATATCAAGGACTCATTGCGCGAATCGCTCTGGAATTGAAATCGTAACGCTCACTGACATTTTCCCTATCTGAAAGTCTGATAAACGCCGGAAAAATGACTAAGTCCAAAAAAATTTTTTTTCAACTTTTTTTCAATATTACCCCCGTGGGATATATATTCTACCCACACACATTTGGAAGTCTCCTGGGGTACCCTCACACATATTATTCCCTCATTTAGTGGATATTTTCACAAAAAAGTGAAATTTTCAAAAATCCAGAAAATTGGCTGAAAATGACTAAATATCAAGGACTCATTGCGTGAATCACTCTGGAACTGAAATCGTAACGCTCACTGACATTTTCCCTATCTGAAAGTCTGATAAACGCCGGAAAAATGACTAAGTCCAAAAAAAAATTTTTTTCAACTTTTTTTCAATATTACCCCCGTGGGATATATATTCTACCCACACACATTTGGAAGTCTCCTGGGGTACCCTCACACATATTATTCCCTCATTTAGTGGATACTTTCACAAAAAAGTGAAATTTTCAAAAATCCAAAATATTGGCTGAAAACGACTAAATATCAAGGACTCATTGGGCGAATCGCTCTGGAACTGAAATCGGAATGCTCACTGAAATTTGCCCTATCTGAAAGTCTGATAAACGCCGGAAAAATGACTAAGTCCAAAAAAATTTTTTTTCAACTTTTTTTCAATATTACTCCCGTGGGATATATTTTCTACCCACACACATTTGGAAGTCTCCTGGGGTACCCTCACACATATTATTCCCTCATTTAGTGGATATTTTCACAAAAAAGTGAAATTTTCAAAAATCCAAAATATTGGCTGAAAACGACTAAATATCAAGGACTCATTGGGCGAATCGCTCTGGAACTGAAATCGGAAAGCTCAGTGACATTTGCCCTATCTGAAAGTCTGATAAATGCCGGAAAAATGACTAAGTCCAAAAAAAAAATTTTTTAATCTTTTTTCAATTTTACCATCGTGGGATATATATTCTACCCACACACATTTGGAACTCTCCTGGGGTACCCTCACACATATTATTCCCTCATTTAGTGGATATTTTCACAAAAAAGTGAAATTTTCAAAAATCCAAAATATTGGCTGAAAACGACTATATATCAAGGACTCATTGGGCGAATCGCTCTGGAACTGAAATCGGAATGCTCACTGACATTTCCCCTATTTGAAAGTCTGATAAACGCCGGAAAAATGACTAAGTCCAAAAAAAAATTGTTTTCAACTTTTTTCAATTTTACCCCCGTGGGATATATATTCTACTCACACACATTTGGAACACTCCTGGGTACCCTCACACATATTATTCCCTCATTTAGTGGATATTTTCACAAAAAAGTGAAATTTTCAAAAATCCAAAATATTGGCTGAAAACGACTAAATATCAAGGACTCATTGGGCGAATCGCTCTGGAACTGAAATCGGAATGCTCACTGACATTTCCCCTATCTGAAAGTCTGATAAACGCCGGAAAAATGACTAAGTCCAAAAAAATTTTTTTTCAACTTTTTTTCAATATTACTCCCGTGGGATATATTTTCTACCCACACACATTTGGAATTCTCCTGGGGTACCCTCACACATATTATTCCCTCATTTAGTGGATATTTTCACAAAAAAGTGAAATTTTCAAAAATCCAAAATATTGGCTGAAAACGACTAAATATCAAGGACTCATTGGGCGAATCGCTCTGCAACTGAAATCGGAATGCTCAGTGACATTTGCCCTATCTGAAAGTCTGATAAACGCCGGAAAAAAGACTAAGTCCAAAAAAAAAATTTTTTCAACTTTTTTAAATTTTACCCCCGTGGGATATATATTCTACCCACACACATTTGGAACTCTCCTGGGTACCCTCACACATATTATTCCCTCATTTAGTTGATATTTTCACAAAAAAGTGAAATTTTCAAAAATCCAGAAAATTGGCTGAAAATGACTAAATATCAAGGACTCATTGGGCGAATCGCTCTGGAACTGAAATCGGAATGCTCACTGACATTTTCCCTATCTGAAAGTCTGATAAACGCCGGAAAAATGACTAAGTCCAAAAAAATTTTTTTTCAACTTTTTTTCAATATTACCCCCGTGGGATATATATTCTACCCACACACATTTGGAAGTCTCCTGGGGTACCCTCACACATATTATTCCCTCATTTAGTGGATATTTTCACAAAAAAGTGAAATTTTCAAAAATCCAGAAAATTGGCTGAAAATGACTAAATATCAAGGACTCATTGGGCGAATCGCTCTGGAACTGAAATCGGAATGCTCACTGACATTTCCCCTATTTGAAAGTCTGATAAACGCCGGAAAAATGACTAAGTCCAAAAAAAAATTGTTTTCAACTTTTTTCAATTTTACCCCCGTGGGATATATATTCTACCCACACCCATTTGGAACTCTCCTGTGTAACCTCACACATATTATTCCCTCATTTAGTGGATATTTTCACAAAAAAGTGAAGTTTTCAAAAAGCCAGAAAATTGGCTGAAAAAGACTAAATATCAAGGACTCATTGCGTGAATCACTCTGGAACTGAAATCGTAACGCTCACTGACATTTTCCCTATCTGAAAGTCTGATAAACGCCGGAAAAATGACTAAGTCCAAAAAAAAAATTTTTTCATCTTTTTTCAATTTTACCATCGTGGGATATATATTCTACCCACACACATTTGGAACTCTCCTGGGGTACCCTCACACATATTATTCCCTCTCTTAGTGGATATTTTCACAAAAAAGTGAAATTTTCAAATATCCAAAATATTGGCTGAAAACAACTATATATCAAGGACTCATTGGGCGAATCGCTCACGAACTGAAATCGGAATGCTCACTGACATTTCCCCTATCTGAAAGTCTGATAAACGCCGGAAAAATGACTAAGTCCAAAAAAAATTTTTTTCAACTTTTTTTCAATATTACCCCCGTGGGATATATATTCTACCCACACACATTTGGAAGTCTCCTGGGGTACCCTCACACATATTATTCCCTCATTTAGTGGATACTTTCACAAAAAAGTGAAATTTTCAAAAATCCAAAATATTGTCTGAAAACGACTAAATATCAAGGACTCATTGGGCGAATCGCTCTGGAACTGAAATCGGAACGCTCACTGACATTTCCCCTATTTGAAAGTCTGATAAACGCCGGAAAAAAGACTAAGTTTAAAAAAAAAATTTTTTCAACTTTTTTCAATTTTACCATCGTGGGATACATATTCTACCCACACACATTTGGAACTCTCCTGGGGTACCCTCACACATATTATTCCCTCATTTAGTGGATATTTTCACAAAAAAGTGAAATTTTCAAAAATCCAAAATATTGGCTGAAAACGACTAAATATCAAGGACTCATTGGGCGAATCGCTCTGGAACAGAAATCGGAATGCTCACTGACATTTCCCCTATTTGAAAGTCTGATAAACGCCCGAAAAATGACTAAGTCCAAAAAAAAATTGTTTTCAACTTTTTTCAATTTTACCCCCGTGGGATATATATTCTACCAACACACATTTGGAACTCTCCTGGGGTACCCTCACACATATTATTCCCTCATTTAGTGGATATTTTCACAAAAAAGTAAAATTTTCAAAAATCCAAAATATTGGCTGAAAACGACTAAATATCAAGGACTAATTGGGAGAATCGCTCTGGAACTGAAATGCGAACACTCACTGACATTTCCCCTATCTGAAAGTCTGATAAACGCCGGAAAATGACTAAGTTCCCAAGAAAAAATTTTCAACTTTTTTCAATTTTACCCCCGTGGGATATATATTCTACCCACAGACATTTGGAACTCTCCTGGGGTACCCTCACACATATTATTCCCTCATTTAGTGGATATTTTCGCAAAAAAGTGAAATTTTCAAAAATCCAAAATATTGGCTGAAAACGACTAAATATCACGGACTCATTGGGCGAATCGCTCTGGAACTGAAATCGGAACGCTCACTGACATTTCCCCTATTTGAAAGTCTGATAAACGCCGGAAAAATGACTAAGTCCAAAAAAAAATTTTTTTCAACTTTTTTCAATTTTACCCCCGTGGGATATATATTCTACCCACACACAGTTGGAACTCTCCTGGGTACCCTCACACATATTATTCCCTGATTTAGTGGATATTTTCACAAAAAAAGTGAAATTTTCAAAAATCCAGAAAATTGGCTGAAAATGACTAAATATCAAGGACTCATTGCGCGACTCGCTCTGGAACTGAAATCGGAACGCTCACTGACATTTTCCCTATCTGAAAGTCTGATAAACGCCGGAAAAATGACTAAGTCCAAAAAAAAAATTTTTTCAACTTTTTTCAATTTTACCATCGTGGGATATATATTCTACTCACACACATTTGGAACTCTCCTGGGGTACCCTCACACATATTATTCCCTCATTTAGTGGATATTTTCACAAAAAAGTGAAATTTTCAAAAATCCAAAATATTGGCTGAAAATGACTAAATATCAAGGACTCATTGGGCGAATCGCTCTGGAACTGAAATCAGAATGCTCACTGACATTTGCCCTATCTGAAAGTCTGATAAACGCCGGAAAAAAGACTAAGTCCAAAAAAAAAATTTTTTCAACTTTTTTAAATTTTACCCCCGTGGGATATATATTCTACCCACACACATTTGGAACTCTCCTGGGTACCCTCACACATATTATTCCCTCATTTAGTGGATATTTTCACAAAAAAGTGAAATTTTCAAAAATCCAGAAAATTGGCTGAAAATGACTAAATATCAAGGACTCATTGGGCGAATCGCTCTGGAACTGAAATAGGAATGCTCACTGACATTTCCCCTATTTGAATGTCTGATAAACGCCGGAAAAATGACTAAGTCCAAAAAAAAATTGTTTTCAACTTTTTTCAATTTTACCCCCGTGGGATATATATTCTACCCACACACATTTGGAAGTCTCCTGGGGTACCCTCACACATATTATTCCCTCATTTAGTGGATACTTTCACAAAAAAGTGAAATTTTCAAAAATCCAAAATATTGTCTGAAAACGACTAAATATCAAGGACTCATTGGGCGAATCGCTCTGGAACTGAAATCGGAACGCTCACTGACATTTCCCCTATTTGAAAGTCTGATAAACGCCGGAAAAAAGACTAAGTCCAAAAAAAAAATTTTTTCAACTTTTTTCAATTTTACCATCGTGGGATACATATTCTACCCACACACATTTGGAACTCTCCTGGGGTACCCTCACACATATTATTCCCTCATTTAGTGGATATTTTCACAAAAAAGTGAAATTTTCAAAAATCCAAAATATTGGCTGAAAACGACTAAATATCAAGGACTCATTGGGCGAATCGCTCTGGAACAGAAATCGGAATGCTCACTGACATTTCCCCTATTTGAAAGTCTGATAAACGCCGGAAAAAAGTCTAAGTCCAAAAAAAAATTTTTTTCAACTTTTTTCAATTTTACCCCCGTGGGATATATATTCTACCCACACACAGTTGGAACTCTCCTGGGTACCCTCACACATATTATTCCCTGATTTAGTGGATATTTTCACAAAAAAAGTGAAATTTTCAAAAATCCAGAAAATTGGCTGAAAATGACTAAATATCAAGGACTCATTGCGCGACTCGCTCTGGAACTGAAATCGGAACGCTCACTGACATTTTCCCTATCTGAAAGTCTGATAAACGCCGGAAAAATGACTAAGTCCAAAAAAAAAATTTTTTCAACTTTTTTCAATTTTACCATCGTGGGATATATATTCTACTCACACACATTTGGAACTCTCCTGGGGTACCCTCACACATATTATTCCCTCATTTAGTGGATATTTTCACAAAAAAGTGAAATTTTCAAAAATCCAAAATATTGGCTGAAAATGACTAAATATCAAGGACTCATTGGGCGAATCGCTCTGGAACTGAAATCAGAATGCTCACTGACATTTGCCCTATCTGAAAGTCTGATAAACGCCGGAAAAAAGACTAAGTCCAAAAAAAAATTGTTTTCAACTTTTTTCAATTTTACCCCCGTGGGATATATATTCTACCCACACCCATTTGGAACTCTCCTGTGTAACCTCACACATATTATTCCCTCATTTAGTGGATATTTTCACAAAAAAGTGAAGTTTTCAAAAAGCCAGAAAATTGGCTGAAAAAGACTAAATATCAAGGACTCATTGCGTGAATCACTCTGGAACTGAAATCGTAACGCTCACTGACATTTTCCCTATCTGAAAGTCTGATAAACGCCGGAAAAATGACTAAGTCCAAAAAAAAAATTTTTTCATCTTTTTTCAATTTTACCATCGTGGGATATATATTCTACCCACACACATTTGGAACTCTCCTGGGGTACCCTCACACATATTATTCCCTCTCTTAGTGGATATTTTCACAAAAAAGTGAAATTTTCAAATATCCAAAATATTGGCTGAAAACAACTATATATCAAGGACTCATTGGGCGAGTCGCTCACGAACTGAAATCGGAATGCTCACTGACATTTCCCCTATCTGAAAGTCTGATAAACGCCGGAAAAATGACTAAGTCCAAAAAAAATTTTTTTCAACTTTTTTTCAATATTACCCCCGTGGGATATATATTCTACCCACACACATTTGGAAGTCTCCTGGGGTACCCTCACACATATTATTCCCTCATTTAGTGGATACTTTCACAAAAAAGTGAAATTTTCAAAAATCCAAAATATTGTCTGAAAACGACTAAATATCAAGGACTCATTGGGCGAATCGCTCTGGAACTGAAATCGGAACGCTCACTGACATTTCCCCTATTTGAAAGTCTGATAAACGCCGGAAAAAAGACTAAGTTTAAAAAAAAAATTTTTTCAACTTTTTTCAATTTTACCATCGTGGGATACATATTCTACCCACACACATTTGGAACTCTCCTGGGGTACCCTCACACATATTATTCCCTCATTTAGTGGATATTTTCACAAAAAAGTGAAATTTTCAAAAATCCAAAATATTGGCTGAAAACGACTAAATATCAAGGACTCATTGGGCGAATCGCTCTGGAACAGAAATCGGAATGCTCACTGACATTTCCCCTATTTGAAAGTCTGATAAACGCCCGAAAAATGACTAAGTCCAAAAAAAAATTGTTTTCAACTTTTTTCAATTTTACCCCCGTGGGATATATATTCTACCAACACACATTTGGAACTCTCCTGGGGTACCCTCACACATATTATTCCCTCATTTAGTGGATATTTTCACAAAAAAGTAAAATTTTCAAAAATCCAAAATATTGGCTGAAAACGACTAAATATCAAGGACTCATTGGGAGAATCGCTCTGGAACTGAAATGCGAACACTCACTGACATTTCCCCTATCTGAAAGTCTGATAAACGCCGGAAAATGACTAAGTTCCCAAGAAAAAATTTTCAACTTTTTTCAATTTTACCCCCGTGGGATATATATTCTACCCACAGACATTTGGAACTCTCCTGGGGTACCCTCACACATATTATTCCCTCATTTAGTGGATATTTTCGCAAAAAAGTGAAATTTTCAAAAATCCAAAATATTGGCTGAAAACGACTAAATATCACGGACTCATTGGGCGAATCGCTCTGGAACTGAAATCGGAACGCTCACTGACATTTCCCCTATTTGAAAGTCTGATAAACGCCGGAAAAATGACTAAGTCCAAAAAAAAATTTTTTTCAACTTTTTTCAATTTTACCCCCGTGGGATATATATTCTACCCACACACAGTTGGAACTCTCCTGGGTACCCTCACACATATTATTCCCTGATTTAGTGGATATTTTCACAAAAAAAGTGAAATTTTCAAAAATCCAGAAAATTGGCTGAAAATGACTAAATATCAAGGACTCATTGCGCGACTCGCTCTGGAACTGAAATCGGAACGCTCACTGACATTTTCCCTATCTGAAAGTCTGATAAACGCCGGAAAAATGACTAAGTCCAAAAAAAAAATTTTTTCAACTTTTTTCAATTTTACCATCGTGGGATATATATTCTACTCACACACATTTGGAACTCTCCTGGGGTACCCTCACACATATTATTCCCTCATTTAGTGGATATTTTCACAAAAAAGTGAAATTTTCAAAAATCCAAAATATTGGCTGAAAATGACTAAATATCAAGGACTCATTGGGCGAATCGCTCTGGAACTGAAATCAGAATGCTCACTGACATTTGCCCTATCTGAAAGTCTGATAAACGCCGGAAAAAAGACTAAGTCCAAAAAAAAAATTTTTTCAACTTTTTTAAATTTTACCCCCGTGGGATATATATTCTACCCACACACATTTGGAACTCTCCTGGGTACCCTCACACATATTATTCCCTCATTTAGTGGATATTTTCACAAAAAAGTGAAATTTTCAAAAATCCAGAAAATTGGCTGAAAATGACTAAATATCAAGGACTCATTGGGCGAATCGCTCTGGAACTGAAATAGGAATGCTCACTGACATTTCCCCTATTTGAATGTCTGATAAACGCCGGAAAAATGACTAAGTCCAAAAAAAAATTGTTTTCAACTTCTTTCAATTTTACCCCCGTGGGATATATATTCTACCAACACCCATTTGGAACTCTCCTGGGTACCCTCACACATATTATTCCCTCATTTAGTGGATATTTTCACAAAAAAGTGAAAATTCAAAAATCCAGAAAATTGGCTGAAAATGACTAAATATCAAGGACTCATTGCGCGAATCACTCTGGAACTGAAATCGTAACGCTCACTGACATTTTCCCTATCTGAAAGTCTGATAAACGCCGGAAAAATGACTAAGTCCAAAAAAAAAATGTTTTCATCTTTTTTCAATTTTACCATCGTGGGATATATATTCTACCCACACACATTTGGAACTCTCCTGGGGTACCCTCACACATATTATTCCCTCATTTAGTGGATATTTTCACAAAAAAGTGAAATTTTCAAAAATCCAAAATATTGGCTGAAAACGACTAAATATCAAGGACTCATTGGGCGAATCGCTCTGGAACTGAAATCGGAATGCTCACTGACATTTCCCCTATCTGAAAGTCTGATAAACGCCGGAAAAATGACTAAGTCCAAAAAAATTTTTTTTAAACTTTTTTTCAATATTACCCCCGTGGGATATATATCCTACCCACACACATTTGGAAGTCTCCTGGGGTACCCTCACACATATTATTCCCTCATTTAGTGGATATTTTCACAAAAAAGTGAAATTTTCAAAAATCCAAAATATTGGCTGAAAATGACTAAATATCAAGGACTCATTGGGCGAATCGCTCTGGAACTGAAATCGGAATGCTCACTGACATTTGCCCTATCTGAAAGTCTGATAAACGGCGGAAAAAAGACAGTCCAAAAAAAAAATTTTTTCAACTTTTTTAAATTTTACCCCCGTGGGATATATATTCTACCCACACACATTTGGAACTCTCCTGGGTACCCTCACACATATTATTCGCTCATTTAGTGGATATTTTCACAAAAAAGTGAAATTTTCAAAAATCCAGAAAATTGGCTGAAAATGACTAAATATCAAGGACTCATTGGGCGAATCGCTCTGGAACTGAAATAGGAATGCTCACTGACATTTCCCCTATTTGAAAGTCTGATAAACGCCGGAAAAATGACTAAGTCCAAAAAAAAATTGTTTTCAACTTTTTTCAATTTTACCCCCGTGGGATATATATTCTACCCACACCCATTTGGAACTCTCCTGGGTACCCTCACACAAATTATTCCCTCATTTAGTGGATATTTTCACAAAAAAGTGAAATTTTCAAAAATCCAAAATATTGGCTGAAAACGACTATATATCAAGGACTCATTGGGCGAATCGCTCTGGAACTGAAATCGGAATGCTCACTGACATTTCCCCTATCTGAAAGTGTGCTAAACGCCGGCAAAATGACTAAGTCCAAAAAAACATTGTTTTCAACTTTTTTCAATATTACCCCCGTGGAATATACATTCTACCCACACACATTTGGAACTCTCCTGCGGTACCCTAACACATATTATTCCCTCATTTAGTGGATATTTTCACAAAAAACTGAAATTTTCAAAAATCCAGAAAACTGGCTGAAAATGACTAAATATCAAGTACTCATTGCGCGAATCGCTCTGGAACTGAAATCGTAACGCTCACTGACATTTTCCCTATCTGCAAGTCTGATAAACGCCGGAAAAATGACTAAGTCCAAAAAAAAAATTTTTTCAACTTTTTTCAATTTTACTCCCGTGGGATATATATTCTACCCACACCCATTTGGAACTCTCCTGGGTACCCTCACACATATTATTCCCTCATTTAGTGGATATTTTCACAAAAAAGTGAAATTTTCAAAAATCCAGAAAATTGGCTGAAAATGACTAAATATCAAGGACTCATTGCGCGAATCACTCTGGAACTGAAATCGTAACTCTCACTGACATTTTCCCTATTTGAAAGTCTGATAAACGCCGGAAAAATTACTAAGTCCAAAAAAAAAATTTTTTCATCTTTTTTCAATTTTACCATTGTGGGATATATATTCTACCCACACACATTTGGAACTCTCCTGGGGTACCCTCACACATATTATTCCCTCATTTAGTGGATATTTTCACAAAAAAGTGAAATTTTCAAAAATCCAAAATATTGGCTGAAAACGACTAAATATCAAGGACTCATTGGGCGAATCGCTCTGGAACTGAAATCGGAACGCTCACTGACATTTCCCCTATATGAAAGTGTGCTAAACGCCGGAAAAATGACAGTCCAAAAAAAAATTGTTTTCAACTTTTTTCAATATTACCCCCGTGGGATATATATTCTACCCACACACATTTGGAACTCTCCTGCGGTACCCTAACACATATTATTCCCTCATTTAGGGGATACTTTCACAAAAAAGTGAAATTTTCAAAAATCCAGAAAATTGGCTGAAAATGACTAAATATCAAGGACTCATTGCGCGAATCGCTCTGGAACTGAAATCGTAACGCTCACTGACATTTTCCCTATCTGAAAGTCTGATAAACGCCGGAAAAATGACTAAGTCCAAAAAAAAAATTTTTTCAACTTTTTTCAATTTTACCATCGTGGGATATATATTCTACCCACACACATTTGGAACTCTCCTGGGGTACCCTCACACATATTATTCCCTCATTTAGTGGATATTTTCACAAAAAAGTGAAATTTTCAAAAATCCAAAATATTGGCTGAGAACGACTAAATATCAAGGACTCATTGGGCGAATCGCTCTGGAACTGAAATCGGAATGCTCACTGACATTTCCCCTATATGAAAGTCTGATAAACGCCGGAAAAATGTCTAAGTCCAAAAAAAAATTGTTTTCAACTTTTTTCAATTTTACCCCCGTGGGATATATATTCTACCAACACACATTTGGAACTCTCCTGGGGTACCCTCACACATATTATTCCCTCATTTAGTGGATATTTTCACAAAAAAGTAAAATTTTCAAAAATCCGAAATATTGGCTGAAAACGACTAAATATCAAGGACTCATTGGGCGAATCGCTCTGGAACTGAAATGGGAACACTCACTGACATTTCCCCTATCTGAAAGTCTGATAAACGCCGGAAAAATGACTAAGTCCAAAAAAATTTTTTATTCAACTTTTTTTCAATATTACCCCCGTGGGATATATATTCTACCCACACACATTTGGAAGTCTCCTGGGGTACCCTCACACATATTATTCTCTCATTTAGTGGATACTTTCACAAAAAAGTGAAATTTTCAAAAATCCAAAATATTGGCTGAAAATGACTAAATATCAAGGACTCATTGGGCGAATCGCTCTGGAACTGAAATAGGAATGCTCACTGACATTTCCCCTATTTGAAAGTCTGATAAACGCCGGAAAAATGACTAAGTCCAAAAAAAAATTGTTTTCAACTTTTTTCAATTTTACCCCCGTGGGATATATATTCTACCCACACCCATTTGGAACTCTCCTGGGTACCCTCACACATATTATTCCCTCATTTAGTGGATATTTTCACAAAAAAGTGAAATTTTCAAAAATCCAGAAAATTGGCTGAAAATGACTAAATATCAAGGACTCATTGCGCGAATCACTCTGGAACTGAAATCGTAACGCTCACTGACATTTTCCCTATCTGAAAGTCTGATAAACGCCGGAAAAATGACTAAGTCCAAAAAAAAATTGTTTTCAACTTTTTTCAATTTTTCCCCCGTGGGATATATATTCTACCCACACACATTTGGAACTCTCCTGGGGTACCCTCACACATATTATTCCCTCATTTAGTGGATATTTTCACAAAAAAGTGAAATTTTCAAAAATCCAAATTATTGGCTGAAAAGGACTAAATATCAAGGACTCATTGGGCGAATCGCTCTGGAACTGAAATCGGAATGCTCACTGACATTTCCCCTATATGAAAGTCTGATAAACGCCAGAAAAATGTCTAAGTCCAAAAAAAAATTGTTTTCAACTTTTTTCAATTTTACCCCCGTGGGATATATATTCTACCAACACACATTTGGAACTCTCCTGGGGTACCCTCACACATATTATTCCCTCATTTAGTGGATATTTTCACAAAAAAGTAAAATTTTCAAAAATCCGAAATATTGGCTGAAAACGACTAAATATCAAGGACTCATTGGGCGAATCGCTCTGGAACTGAAATAGGAATGCTCACTGACATTTCCCCTATTTGAAAGTCTGATAAACGCCGGAAAAATGACTAAGTCCAAAAAAAAATAGTTTTCAACTTTTTTCAATTTTACCCCCGTGGGATATATATTCTACCCACACCCATTTGGAACTCTCCTGGGTACCCTCACACATATTATTCCCTCATTTAGTGGATATTTTCACAAAAAAGTGAAATTTTCAAAAATCCAGAAAATTGGCTGAAAATGACTAAATATCAAGGACTCATTGCGCGAATCACTCTGGAACTGAAATCGTAACGCTCACTGACATTTTCCCTATCTGAAAGTCTGATAAACGCCGGAAAAATGACTAAGTCCAAAAAAAAAATTTTTTCATCTTTTTTCAATTTTACCATCGTGGGATATATATTCTACCCACACACATTTGGAACTCTCCTGGGGTACCCTCACACATATTATTCCCTCATTTAGTGGATATTTTCACAAAAAAGTGAAATTTTCAAAAATCCAAAATATTGGCTGAAAACGACTAAATATCAAGGACTCATTGGGCGAATCGCTCTGGAACTGAAATCGGAATGCTCACTGACATTTCCCCTATCTGAAAGTCTGATAAACGCCGGAAAAATGACTAAGTCCAAAAAAATTTTCTTTCAACTTTTTTTCAATATTACCCCCGTGGGATATATATTCTACCCACACACATTTGGAAGTCTCCTGGGGTACCCTCACACATATTATTCCCTAATTTAGTGGATATTTTCACAAAAAAGTGAAATTTTCAAAAATCCAAAATATTGGCTGAAAACGACTAAATATCAAGGACTCATTGGGTGAATCGCTCTGGAACTGAAATCGGAATGCTCACTGACATTTGCCCTATCTGAAAGTCTTATAAACGCCGGAAAAATGACTAAGTCCAAAAAAATTTTTTTTAAACTTTTTTTCAATATTACCCCCGTGGGATATATATTCTACCCACACACATTTGGAAGTCTCCTGGGGTACCCTCACACATATTATTCCCTAATTTAGTGGATATTTTCACAAAAAAGTGAAATTTTCAAAAATCCAAAATATTGGCTGAAAACGACTAAATATCAAGGACTCATTGGGCGAATCGCTCTGGAATTGAAATCGGAATGCTCACTGACATTTCCCCTATTTGAAAGTCTGATAAACGCCGGAAAAAAGACTAAGTCCAAAAAAAAAATTTTTTCAACTTTTTTAAATTTTACCCCCGTGGGATATATATTCTACCCACACACATTTGGAACTCTCCTGGGTACCCTCACACATATTATTCCCTCATTTAGTGGATATTTTCACAAAAAAGTGAAATTTTCAAAAATCCAAAATATTGGCTGAAAACGACTATATATCAAGGACTCATTGGGCGAATCGCTCTGGAACTGAAATCGGAATGCTCACTGACATTTCCCCTGTCTGAAAGTGTGCTAAACGCCGGAAAAATGACTAAGTCCAAAAAAAAATTGTTTTCAACTTTTTTCAATATTACCCCCGTGGGATATATATTCTACCCACACACATTTGGAACTCTCCTGCGGTACCCTAACACATATTATTCCCTCATTTAGTGGATATTTTCACAAAAAAGTGAAATTTTCAAAAATCCAAAATATTGGCTGAGAACGACTAAATATCAAGGACTCATTGGGCGAATCGCTCTGGAACTGAAATCGGAACGCTCACTGACATTTGCCCTATCTGAAAGTCTGATAAACGCCGGAAAAATGACTAAGTCCAAAAAAAATTTTTATTCAACTTTTTTTCAATATTACCCCCGTGGGATGTATATTCTACCCACACACATTTGGAACTCTCCTGGGGTACCCTCACACATATTATTCCCTCATTTAGTGGATATTTTCACAAAAAAGTGAAATTTTCAAAAATCCAAAATATTGGCTGAAAACGACTAAATATCAAGGACTCATTGGGCGAATCGCTCTGGAACTGAAATCGGAACGCTCACTGACATTTCCCCTATATGAAAGTGTGCTAAACGCCGGAAAAATGACAGTCCAAAAAAAAATTGTTTTCAACTTTTTTCAATATTACCCCCGTGGGATATATATTCTACCCACACACATTTGGAACTCTCCTGCGGTACCCTAACACATATTATTCCCTCATTTAGTGGATATTTTCACAAAAAAGTGAAATTTTCAAAAATCCAGAAAATTGGCTGAAAATGACTAAATATCAAGGACTCATTGCGCGAATCGCTCTGGAACTGAAATCGTAACGCTCACTGACATTTTCCCTATCTGAAAGTCTGATAAACGCCGGAAAAATGACTAAGTCCAAAAAAAAAATTTTTTCAACTTTTTTCAATTTTACCATCGTGGGATATATATTCTACCCACACACATTTGGAACTCTCCTGGGGTACCCTCACACATATTATTCCCTCATTTAGTGGATATTTTCACAAAAAAGTGAAATTTTCAAAAATCCAAAATATTGGCTGAGAACGACTAAATATCAAGGACTCATTGCGCGAATCGCTCTGGAACTGAAATCGGAATGCTCACTGACATTTGCCCTATCTGAAAGTCTGATAAACGCCGGAAAAATGACTAAGTCCAAAAAAAAATTGTTTTCAACTTTTTTCAATTTTTCCCCCGTGGGATATATATTCTACCAAAACACATTTGGAACTCTCCTGGGGTACCCTCACACATATTATTCTCTCATTTAGTGGATACTTTCACAAAAAAGTGAAATTTTCAAAAATCCGAAATATTGGCTGAAAACGACTAAATATCAAGGACTCAATGGGCGAATCGCTCTGGAACTGAAATGGGAACACTCACTGACATTTCCCCTATCTGAAAGTCTGATAAACGCCGGAAAAATGACTAAGTCCAAAAAAATTTTTTATTCAACTTTTTTTCAATATTACCCCCGTGGGATATATATTCTACCCACACACATTTGGAAGTCTCCTGGGGTACCCTCACACATATTATTCTCTCATTTAGTGGATACTTTCACAAAAAAGTGAAATTTTCAAAAATCCAAAATATTGGCTGAAAACGACTAAATATCAAGGACTCATTGCGCGAATCACTCTGGAACTGAAATCGGAATGCTCACTGACATTTGCCCTATCTGAAAGTCTGATAAACGCCGGAAAAATGACTAAGTCCAAAAAAAAATTGTTTTCAACTTTTTTCAATTTTACCCCCGTGGGATATATATTCTACCCACACCCATTTGGAACTCTCCTGGGTACCCTCACACATATTATTCCCTCATTTAGTGGATATTTTCACAAAAAAGTGAAATTTTCAAAAATCCAGAAAATTGGCTGAAAATGACTAAATATCAAGGACTCATTGCGCGAATCACTCTGGAACTGAAATCGTAACGCTCACTGACATTTTCCCTATCTGAAAGTATGATAAACGCCGGAAAAATGACTAAGTCCAAAAAAAAATTTTTTTCATCTTTTTTCAATTTTACCCCCGTGGGATATATATTCTACCCACACACATTTGGAACTCTCCTGGGGTACCCTCACACATATTATTCCCTCATTTAGTGGATATTTTCACAAAAAAGTGAAATTTTCAAAAATCCAAAATATTGGCTGAAAACGACTAAATATCAAGGACTCATTGGGCGAATCGCTCTGGAACTGAAATCGGAACGCTCACTGACATTTCCCCTATATGAAAGTGTGCTAAACGCCGGAAAAATGACAGTCCAAAAAAAAATTGTTTTCAACTTTTTTCAATATTACCCCCGTGGGATATATATTCTACGCACACACATTTGGAACTCTCCTGCGGTACCCTAACACATATTATTCCCTCATTTAGTGGATATTTTCACAAAAAAGTGAAATTTTCAAAAATCCAGAAAATTGGCTGAAAATGACTAAATATCAAGGACTCATTGCGCGAATCGCTCTGGAACTGAAATCGTAACGCTCACTGACATTTTCCCTATCTGAAAGTCTGATAAACGCTGGAAAAATGACTAAGTCCAAAAAAAAAATTTTTTCAACTTTTTTCAATTTTACCATCGTGGGATATATATTCTACCCACACACATTTGGAACTCTCCTGGGGTACCCTCACACATATTATTCCCTCATTTAGTGGATATTTTCACAAAAAAGTGAAATTTTCAAAAATCCAAAATATTGGCTGAAAACGACTAAATATCAAGGACTCATTGGGCGAATCGCTCTGGAACTGAAATCGGAACGCTCACTGACATTTCCCCTATATGAAAGTGTGCTAAACGCCGGAAAAATGACAGTCCAAAAAAAAATTGTTTTCAACTTTTTTCAATATTACCCCCGTGGGATATATATTCTACGCACACACATTTGGAACTCTCCTGCGGTACCCTAACACATATTATTCCCTCATTTAGTGGATATTTTCACAAAAAAGTGAAATTTTCAAAAATCCAGAAAATTGGCTGAAAATGACTAAATATCAAGGACTCATTGCGCGAATCGCTCTGGAACTGAAATCGTAACGCTCACTGACATTTTCCCTATCTGAAAGTCTGATAAACGCTGGAAAAATGACTAAGTCCAAAAAAAAAATTTTTTCAACTTTTTTCAATTTTACCATCGTGGGATATATATTCTACCCACACACATTTGGAACTCTCCTGGGGTACCCTCACACATATTATTCCCTCATTTAGTGGATATTTTCACAAAAAAGTGAAATTTTCAAAAATCCAAAATATTGGCTGAGAACGACTAAATATCAAGGACTCATTGCGCGAATCGCTCTGGAACTGAAATCGGAATGCTCACTGTCATTTGCCCTATCTGAAAGTCTGATAAACGCCGGAAAAATGACTAAGTCCAAAAAAAAATTGTTTTCAACTTTTTTCAATATTACCCCCGTGGGATATATAATCTACCCACACACATTTGGAACTCTCCTGCGGTACCCTAACACATATTATTCCCTCATTTAGTGGATATTTTCACAAAAAAGTGAAATTTTCAAAAATCCAAAATATTGGCTGAAAATGACTAAATATCAAGGACTCATTGGGCGAATCGCTCTGGAACTGAAATCGGAACGCTCACTGACATTTCCCCTATATGAAAGTGTGCTAAACGCCGGAAAAATGACTAAGTCCAAAAAAAAATTGTTTTCAACTTTTTTCAATATTACCCCCGTGGGATATATATTCTACCCACACACATTTGGAACTCTCCTGCGGTACCCTAACACATATTATTCCCTCATTTAGTGGATATTTTCACAAAAAAGTGAAATTTTCAAAAATCCAGAAAATTGGCTGAAAATGACTAAATATCAAGGACTCATTGCGCGAATCGCTCTGGAACTGAAATCGTAACGCTCACTGACATTTTCCCTATCTGAAAGTCTGATAAACGCCGGAAAAATTACTAAGTCCAAAAAAAAAATTTTTTCAACTTTTTTCAATTTTAACCCCGTGGGATATAGATTCTACCCACACACATTTGGAACTCTCCTGGGGTACCCTCACACATTTTATTCCCTCATTTAGTGGATATTTTCACAAAAAAGTGAAATTTTCAAAAATCCAGAAAATTGGCTGAAAATGACTAAATATCAAGGACTCATTGCGCGAATCGCTCTGGAACTGAAATCGGAACGCTCACTGACATTTTCCCTATCTGAAAGTCTGATAAACGCCGGAAAAATGACTAAGTCCAAAAAAAAATTTTTTTCAACTTTTTTTAATTTTACCATCGTGGGATACATATTCTACCCACACACATTTGGAACTCTCCTGGGGTACCCTCACACATATTATTCCCTCATTTAGTGGATATTTTCACAAAAAAGTGAAATTTTCAAAAATCCAAAATATTGGCTGAAAACGACTAAATATCTAGGACTCATTGGGCGAATCGGTCTGGAACTGAAATCGGAACGCTCACTGACATTTCCCCTATTTGAAAGTCTGATAAACGCCGGAAAAAAGACTAAGTCCAAAAAAAAATTTTTTTCAACTTTTTTCAATTTTACCCCCGTGGGATATATATTCTACCCACACACAGTTGGAACTCTCCTGGGTACCCTCACACATATTATTCCCTGATTTAGTGGATATTTTCACAAAAAAGTGAAATTTTCAAAAATCCAGAAAATTGGCTGAAAATGACTAAATATCAAGGACTCATTGCGCGAATCGCTCTGGAACTGAAATCGGAATGCTCACTGACATTTTCCCTATCTGAAAGTCTGATAAACGCCGGAAAAATGACTAAGTCCAAAAAAAAAATTTTTTCAACTTTTTTCAATTTTACCATCGTGGGATATATATTCTACCCACACACATTTGGAACTCTCCTGGGGTACCCTCACACATATTATTCCCTCATTTAGTGGATATTTTCACAAAAAAGTGAAATTTTCAAAAATCCAAAATATTGGCTGAAAACGACTAAATATCAAGGACGCATTGGGCGAATCGCTCTGGAACTGAAATCTGAACGCTCACTGACATTTCCCCTATTTGAAAGTCTGATAAACGCCGGAAAAAAGACTAAGTCCAAAAAAAATTTTTTTTCAACTTTTTTCAATTTTACCCCCGTGGGATATAGATTCTACCCACACACATTTGGAACTCTCCTGGAGTACCCTCACACATATTATTCCCTCATTTAGTGGATATTTTCACAAAAAAGTGAAATTTTCAAAAATCCAGAAAATTGGCTGAAAACGACTAAATATCAAGGACTCATTGGGCGAATCGCTCTGGAACTGAAATCGGAACGCTCACTGACATTTGCCCTATCTGAAAGTCTGATAAACGCCGGAAAAATGACTAAGTCCAAAAAAAAAAATGTTTTCAACTTTTTTCAATTTTACCCCCGTGGGATATAGATTCTACCCACACACATTTGGAACTCTCCTGGGGTACCCTCACACATATTATTCCCTCATTTAGTGGATATTTTCACAAAAAAGTGAAATTTTCAAAAATCCAAAATATTGGCTGAAAACGACTAAATATCAAGGACTCATTGGGCGAATCGCTCTGGAACTGAAATCGGAACGCTCACTGACATTTCCCCTATATGAAAGTGTGCTAAACGCCGGAAAAATGACAGTCCAAAAAAAAATTGTTTTCAACTTTTTTCAATATTACCCCCGTGGGATATATATTCTACGCACACACATCCTGCGGTACCCTAACACATATTATTCCCTCATTTAGTGGATATTTTCACAAAAAAGTGAAATTTTCAAAAATCCAGAAAATTGGCTGAAAATGACTAAATATCAAGGACTCATTGCGCGAATCGCTCTGAAACTGAAATCGTAACGCTCACTGACATTTTCCCTATCTGAAAGTCTGATAAACGCTGGAAAAATGACTAAGTCCAAAAAAAAAATTTTTTCAACTTTTTTCAATTTTACCATCGTGGGATATATATTCTACCCAAACACATTTGGAACTCTCCTGGGGTACCCTCACACCCTCAATTTTTTCAACTTTTTTCAATTTTACCATCGTGGGATATATATTCTACCCACACACATTTGGAACTCTCCTGGGGTACCCTCACACATATTATTCCCTCATTTAGTGGATATTTTCACAAAAAAGTGAAATTTTCAAAAATCCAAAATATTGGCTGAGAACGACTAAATATCAAGGACTCATTGGGCGAATCGCTCTGGAACTGAAATCGGAACGCTCACTGACATTTCCCCTATATGAAAGTGTGCTAAACGCCGGAAAAATGACTAAGTCCAAAAAAAAATTGTTTTCAACTTTTTTCAATATTACCCCCGTGGGATATATATTCTACCCACACACATTTGGAACTCTCCTGCGGTACCCTAACACATATTATTCCCTCATTTAGTGGATATTTTCACAAAAAAGTGAAATTTTCAAAAATCCAGAAAATTGGCTGAAAATGACTAAATATCAAGGACTCATTGCGCGAATCGCTCTGGAACTGAAATCGTAACGCTCACTGACATTTTCCCTATCTGAAAGTCTGATAAACGCCGGAAAAATTACTAAGTCCAAAAAAAAATTTTTTTCAACTTTTTTCAATTTTACCCCCGTGGGATATAGATTCTACCCACACACAGTTGGAACTCTCCTGGGTACCCTCACACATATTATTCCCTGATTTAGTGGATATTTTCACAAAAAAGTGAAATTTTCAAAAATCCAGAAAATTGGCTGAAAATGACTAAATATCAAGGACTCATTGCGCGAATCGCTCTGGAACTGAAATCGTAACGCTCACTGACATTTTCCCTATCTGAAAGTCTGATAAACGCCGGAAAAATGACTAAGTCCCCAAGAAAAAATTTTCAACTTTTTTCAATTTTACCCCCGTGGGATATATATTCTACCCACACACATTTGGAACTCTCCTGGGTACCCTCACACATATTATTCCCTCATTTAGTGGATATTTTCACAAAAAAGTGAAATTTTCAAAAATCCAAAATATTGGCTGAAAACGACTAAATATCAAGGACTCATTGGGCGAATCGCTCTGGAACTGAAATCGGAACGCTCACTGACATTTGCCCTATCTGAAAGTCTGATAAACGCCGGAAAAATGACTAAGTCCAAAAAAAAAATTTTTTTCAACTTTTTTCATTTTTACCCCCGTGGGATATAGATTCTACCCACACACATTTGGAACTCTCCTGGGTACCCTCACACATATTATTCCCTCATTTAGTGGATATTTTCACAAAAAAGTGAAATTTTCAAAAATCCAAAATATTGGCTGAAAACGACTAAATATCAAGGACTCATTGCGCGAATCGCTCTGGAACTGAAATCGGAACGCTCACTGACATTTCCCCTATATGAAAGTGTGCTAAACGCCGGAAAAATGACTAAGTCCAAAAAAAAATTGTTTTCAACTTTTTTCAATATTACCCCCGTGGGATATATATTCTACCCACACACATTTGGAACTCTCCTGGGGTACCCTCACACATATTATTCCCTCATTTAGTGGATATTTTCACAAAAAAGTGAAATTTTCAAAAATCCAAAATATTGGCTGAAAACGACTAAATATCAAGGACGCATTGGGCGAATCGCTCTGGAACTGAAATCTGAACGCTCACTGACATTTCCCCTATTTGAAAGTCTGATAAACGCCGGAAAAAAGACTAAGTCCAAAAAAAATTTTTTTTCAACTTTTTTCAATTTTACCCCCGTGGGATATAGATTCTACCCACACACATTTGGAACTCTCCTGGGGTACGCTCACACATATTATTCCCTCATTTAGTGGATATTTTCACAAAAAAGTGAAATTTTCAAAAATCCAGAAAATTGGCTGAAAACGACTAAATATCAAGGACTCATTGAGCGAATCGCTCTGGAACTGAAATCTGAATGCTCACTGACATTTCCCCTATTTGAAAGTCTGATAAACGCCGGAAAAAAGACTAAGTCCAAAAAAAAATTGTTTTCAACTTTTTTCAATATTACCCCCGTGGGATATATATTCTACCCACACACATTTGGAACTCTCCTGCGGTACCCTAACACATATTATTCCCTCATTTAGTGGATATTTTCACAAAAAAGTGAAATTTTCAAAAATCCAGAAAATTGGCTGAAAATGACTAAATATCAAGGACTCATTGCGCGAATCGCTCTGGAACTGAAATCGTAACGCTCACTGACATTTTCCCTATCTGAAAGTCTGATAAACGCCGGAAAAATGACTAAGTCCAAAAAAAAATTTTATTCAACTTTTTTCAATTTTACCATCGTGGGATATATATTCTACCCACACACATTTGGAACTCTCCTGGGGTACCCTCACACATATTATTCCCTCATTTAGTGGATATTTTCACAAAAAAGTAAAATTTTCAAAAATCCGAAATATTGGCTGAAAACGACTAAATATCAAGGACTCATTGGGCGAATCGCTCTGGAACTGAAATGGGAACACTCACTGACATTTCCCCTATCTGAAAGTCTGATAAACGCCGGAAAAATGACTAAGTCCCCAAGAAAAAATTTTCAACTTTTTTCAATTTTACCCCCGTGGGATATATATTCTACCCACACACATTTGGAACTCTCCTGGGTACCCTCACACATATTATTCCCTCATTTAGTGGATATTTTCACAAAAAAGTGAAATTTTCAAAAATCCAAAATATTGGCTGAAAACGACTAAATATCAAGGACTCATTGGGCGAATCGCTCTGGAACTGAAATCGGAACGCTCACTGACATTTGCCCTATCTGAAAGTCTGATAAACGCCGGAAAAATGACTAAGTCCAAAAAAAAATTTTTTTCAACTTTTTTCAATTTTACCCCCGTGGGATATATATTCTACCCACACACAGTTGGAACTCTCCTGGGTACCCTCACACATATTATTCCCTGATTTAGTGGATATTTTCACAAAAAAGTGAAATTTTCAAAAATCCAGAAAATTGGCTGAAAATGACTAAATATCAAGGACTCATTGCGCGAATCGCTCTGGAACTGAAATCGGAACGCTCACTGACATTTTCCTTATCTGAAAGTCTGATAAACGCCGGAAAAATGACTAAGTCCAAAAAAAAAATTTTTTCAACTTTTTTCAATTTTACCATCGTGGGATATATATTCTACCCACACACATTTGGAACTCTCCTGGGGTACCCTCACACATATTATTCCCTCATTTAGTGGATATTTTCACAAAAAAGTGAAATTTTCAAAAATCCAAAATATTGGCTGAAAACGACTAAATATCAAGGACGCATTGGGCGAATCGCTCTGGAACTGAAATCTGAACGCTCACTGACATTTCCCCTATTTGAAAGTCTGATAAACGCCGGAAAAAAGACTAAGTCCAAAAAAAAAATTTTTTCAACTTTTTTCAATTTTACCCCCGTGGGATATAGATTCTACCCACACACATTTGGAACTCTCCTGGGGTACCCTCACACATATTATTCCCTCATTTAGTGGATATTTTCACAAAAAAGTGAAATTTTCAAAAATCCAGAAAATTGGCTGAAAATGACTAAATATCAAGGACTCATTGCGCGAATCGCTCTGGAACTGAAATCGGAACGCTCACTGACATTTTCCCGATCTGAAAGTCTGATAAACGCCGGAAAAATGACTAAGTCCAAAAAAAAAATTTTTTCAACTTTTTTCAATTTTACCATCGTGGGATATATATTCTACCCACACACATTTGGAACTCTCCTGGGGTACCCTCACACATATTACTCCCTCATTTAGTGGATATTTTCACAAAAAAGTGAAATTTTCAAAAATCCAAAATATTGGCTGAAAACGACTACATATCAAGGACTCATTGCGCGAATCGCTCTGGAACTGAAATCGGAACGCTCACTGACATTTTCCCTATCTGAAAGTCTGATAAACGCCGGAAAAATGACTAAGTCCAAAAAAAAATTTTTTTCAACTTTTTTCAATTTTACCATCGTGGGATATATATTCTACCCACACACATTTGGAACTCTCCTGGGGTACCCTCACACATATTATTCCCTCATTTAGTGGATATTTTCACAAAAAAGTGAAATTTTCAAAAATCCAGAAAATTGGCTGAAAATGACTAAATATCAAGGACTCATTGCGCGAATTGCTCTGGAACTGAAATCGTAATGCTCACTGACATTTTCCCTATCTGAAAGTCTGATAAACGCCGGAAAAATGACTAAGTCCAAAAAAAAATTGTTTTCAACTTTTTTCAATTTTACCCCCGTGGGATATATATTCTACCCACACCCATTTAGAACTCTCCTGGGTACCCTCACACATATTATTCCCTCATTTAGTGGATATTTTCACAAAAAAGTGAAATTTTCAAAAATCCAGAAAATTGGCTGAAAATGACTAAATATCAAGGACTCAATGCGCGAATTGCTCTGGAACTGAAATCGTAACGCTCACTGACATTTTCCCTATCTGAAAGTCTGATAAACGCCGGAAAAATGACTAAGTCCAAAAAAAAAATTTTTTCAATTTTACCATCGTGGGATATATATTCTACCCACACACATTTGGAACTCTCCTGGGGTACCCTCACACATATTATTCCCTCATTTAGTGGATATTTTCACAAAAAAGTGAAATTTTCAAAAATCCAAAATATTGGCTGAAAACGACTAAATATCAAGGAATCATTGGGCGAATCGCTCTGGAACTGAAATCGGAATGCTCACTGCCATTTCCCCTATTTGAAAGTCTGATAAACGCCGGAAAAATGACTAAGTCCAAAAGAAAATTGTTTTCAACTTTTTTCAATTTTACCCCCGTGGGATATATATTCTACCCACACCCATTTGGAACTCTCCTGGGTACCCTCACACATATTATTCCCTCATTTAGTGGATATTTTCACAAAAAAGTGAAATTTTCAAAAATCCAGAAAATTGGCTGAAAATGACTAAATATCAAGGACTCAATGCGCGAATCGCTCTGGAACTGAAATCATTACGCCCACTGACATTTTACCTATCTGAAAGTCTGATAAACGCCGGAAAAATGACTAAGTCCAAAAAAAAATTGTTTTCAACTTTTTTCAATTTTACCCCCGTGGGATATATATTCTACCCACACACATTTGGAACTCTCCTGGGGTAGCCTCACACATATTATTCCCTCATTTAGTGGATATTTTCACAAAAAAGTGAAATTTTCAAAAATCCAAAATATTGGCTGAAAACGACTAAATATCAAGGACTCATTGGGCGAATCGCTCTGGAACTGAAATCGGAACGCTCACTGACATTTGCCCTATCTGAAAGTCTGATAAACGCCGGAAAAATGACTAAGTCCAAAAAAAAATTTTTTTCAACTTTTTTCAATTTTACCATCGTGGGATATATATTCTACCCACACACATTTGGAACTCTCCTGGGGTACCCTCACACATATTATTCCCTCATTTAGTGGATATTTTCACAAAAAAGTGAAATTTTCAAAAATCCAAAATATTGGCTGAAAACGACTAAATATCAAGGACTCATTGAGCGAATCGCTCTGGAACTGAAATCTGAATGCTCACTGACATTTCCCCTATTTGAAAGTCTGATAAACGCCGGAAAAAAGACTAAGTCCAAAAAAAATTTTTTTTCAATTTTACCCCCGTGGGATATATATTCTACCCACACACATTTGGAACTCTCCTGGGTACCCTCACACATATTATTCCCTCATTTAGTGGATATTTTCACAAAAAGTGAAATTTTCAAAAATCCAAAATATTGGCTGAAAACGACTAAATATCAAGGACTCATTGGGCGAATCGCTCTGGAACTGAAATCGGAACGCTCACTGACATTTGCCCTATCTGAAAGTCTGATAAACGCCGGAAAAATGACTAAGTCCAAAAAAAAATTTTTTTCAACTTTTTTCAATTTTACCATCGTGGGATATATATTCTACCCACACACATTTGGAACTCTCCTGGGGTACCCTCACACATATTATTCCCTCATTTAGTGGATATTTTCACAAAAAAGTGAAATTTTCAAAAATCCAAAATATTGGCTGAAAACGACTAAATATCAAGGACTCATTGAGCGAATCGCTCTGGAACTGAAATCTGAATGCTCACTGACATTTCCCCTATTTGAAAGTCTGATAAACGCCGGAAAAAAGACTAAGTCCAAAAAAAATTTTTTTTCAACTTTTTTCAATTTTACCCCCGTGGGATATATATTCTACCCACACACATTTGGAACTCTCCTGGGTACCCTCACACATATTATTCCCTCATTTAGTGGATATTTTCACAAAAAGTGAAATTTTCAAAAATCCAAAAGATTGGCTGAAAACGACTAAATATCAAGGACTCATTGGGCGAATCGCTCTGGAACTGAAATCGGAACGCTCACTGACATTTGCCCTATCTGAAAGTCTGATAAACGCCGGAAAAATGACTAAGTCCAAAAAAAAAAATTTTTTCAACTTTTTTCAATTTTACCCCCGTGGGATATAGATTCTACCCACACACATTTGGAACTCTCCTGGGGTACCCTCACACATATTATTCCCTCATTTAGTGGATATTTTCACAAAAAAGTGAAATTTTCAAAAATCCAAAATATTGGCTGAAAACGACTAAATATCAAGGACTCATTGCGCGAATCGCTCTGGAACTGAAATCGGAACGCTCACTGACATTTTCCCTATTTGAAAGTCTGATAAACGCCGGAAAAATGACTAAGTATAAAAAAAAAATGTTTTCAACTTTTTTCAATTTTACCATCGTGGGATACATATTCTACCCACACACATTTGGAACTCTCCTGGGGTACCCTCACACATATTATTCCCTCATTTAGTGGATATTTTCACAAAAAAGTGAAATTTTCAAAAATCCAAAATATTGGCTGAAAACGACTAAATATCAAGGACTCATTGGGCGAATCGCTCTGGAACTGAAATTGGAATGCTCACTGACATTTGCCCTATCTGAAAGTCTGATAAACGCCGGAAAAATGACTAAGTCCAAAAAAAAAAATGTTTTCAACTTTTTTCAATTTTACCCCCGTGGGATATAGATTCTACCCACACACATTTGGAACTCTCCTGGGGTACCCTCACACATATTATTCCCTCATTTAGTGGATATTTTCACAAAAAAGTGAAATTTTCAAAAATCCAAAATATTGGCTGAAAACGACTACATATCAAGGACTCATTGCACGAATCGCTCTGGAACTGAAATCGGAACGCTCACTGACATTTTCCCTATCTGAAAGTCTGATAAACGCCGGAAAAATGACTAAGTCCCAAAAAAAATTTTTTTCAACTTTTTTCAATTTTACCATCGTGGGATATATATTCTACCCACACACATTTGGAACTCTCCTGGGGTACCCTCACACATATTATTCCCTCATTTAGTGGATATTTTCACAAAAAAGTGAAATTTTCAAAAATCCAAAATATTGGCTGAAAACGACTAAATATCAAGGACTCATTGAGCGAATCGCTCTGGAACTGAAATCTGAATGCTCACTGACATTTCCCCTATTTGAAAGTCTGATAAACGCCGGAAAAATGACTAAGTCCAAAAAAAAAAATGTTTTCAACTTTTTTCAATTTTACCCCCGTGGGATATAGATTCTACCCACACACATTTGGAACTCTCCTGGGGCACCCTCACACATATTATTCCCTCATTTAGTGGATATTTTCACAAAAAAGTGAAATTTTCAAAAATCCAAAATATTGGCTGAAAACGACTACATATCAAGGACTCATTGCACGAATCGCTCTGGAACTGAAATCGGAACGCTCACTGACATTTTCCCTATCTGAAAGTCTGATAAACGCCGGAAAAATGACTAAGTCCCAAAAAAAATTTTTTTCAACTTTTTTCAATTTTACCATCGTGGGATATATATTCTACCCACACACATTTGGAACTCTCCTGGGGTACCCTCACACATATTATTCCCTCATTTAGTGGATATTTTCACAAAAAAGTGAAATTTTCAAAAATCCAAAATATTGGCTGAAAACGACTAAATATCAAGGACTCATTGAGCGAATCGCTCTGGAACTGAAATCTGAATGCTCACTGACATTTCCCCTATTTGAAAGTCTGATAAACGCCGGAAAAAAGACTAAGTCCAAAAAAAATTTTTTTTTAACTTTTTTCAATTTTACCCCCGTGGGATATATATTCTACCCACACACATTTGGAACTCTCCTGGCTACCCTCACACATATTATTCCCTCATTTAGTGGATATTTTCACAAAAAGTGAAATTTTCAAAAATCCAAAATATTGGCTGAAAACGACTAAATATCAAGGACTCATTGGGCGAATCGCTCTGGAACTGAAATCGGAACGCTCACTGACATTTGCCCTATCTGAAAGTCTGATAAACGCCGGAAAAATGACTAAGTCCAAAAAAAAATTTTTTTCAACTTTTTTCAATTTTACCATCGTGGGATATATATTCTACCCACACACATTTGGAACTCTCCTGGGGTACCCTCACACATATTATTCCCTCATTTAGTGGATATTTTCACAAAAAAGTGAAATTTTCAAAAATCCAAAATATTGGCTGAAAACGACTAAATATCAAGGACTCATTGAGCGAATCGCTCTGGAACTGAAATCTGAATGCTCACTGACATTTCCCCTATTTGAAAGTCTGATAAACGCCGGAAAAAAGACTAAGTCCAAAAAAAATTTTTTTTCAACTTTTTTCAATTTTACCCCCGTGGGATATATATTCTACCCACACACATTTGGAACTCTCCTGGGTACCCTCACACATATTATTCCCTCATTTAGTGGATATTTTCACAAAAAGTGAAATTTTCAAAAATCCAAAAGATTGGCTGAAAACGACTAAATATCAAGGACTCATTGGGCGAATCGCTCTGGAACTGAAATCGGAACGCTCACTGACATTTGCCCTATCTGAAAGTCTGATAAACGCCGGAAAAATGACTAAGTCCAAAAAAAAAAATTTTTTCAACTTTTTTCAATTTTACCCCCGTGGGATATAGATTCTACCCACACACATTTGGAACTCTCCTGGGGTACCCTCACACATATTATTCCCTCATTTAGTGGATATTTTCACAAAAAAGTGAAATTTTCAAAAATCCAAAATATTGGCTGAAAACGACTAAATATCAAGGACTCATTGCGCGAATCGCTCTGGAACTGAAATCGGAACGCTCACTGACATTTTCCCTATTTGAAAGTCTGATAAACGCCGGAAAAATGACTAAGTATAAAAAAAAAATTTTTTCAACTTTTTTCAATTTTACCATCGTGGGATACATATTCTACCCACACACATTTGGAACTCTCCTGGGGTACCCTCACACATATTATTCCCTCATTTAGTGGATATTTTCACAAAAAAGTGAAATTTTCAAAAATCCAAAATATTGGCTGAAAACGACTAAATATCAAGGACTCATTGGGCGAATCGCTCTGGAACTGAAATTGGAATGCTCACTGACATTTGCCCTATCTGAAAGTCTGATAAACGACGGAAAAATGACTAAGTCCAAAAAAAAAAATGTTTTCAACTTTTTTCAATTTTACCCCCGTGGGATATAGATTCTACCCACACACATTTGGAACTCTCCTGGGGTACCCTCACACATATTATTCCCTCATTTAGTGGATATTTTCACAAAAAAGTGAAATTTTCAAAAATCCAAAATATTGGCTGAAAACGACTAAATATCAAGGACTCATTGAGCGAATCGCTCTGGAACTGAAATCTGAATGCTCACTGACATTTCCCCTATTTGAAAGTCTGATAAACGCCGGAAAAAAGACTAAGTCCAAAAAAAAATTTTTTTCAACTTTTTTCAATTTTACCCCCGTGGGATATATATTCTACCCACACACATTTGGAACTCTCCTGGGTACCCTCACACATATTATTCCCTCATTTAGTGGATATTTTCACAAAAAGTGAAATTTTCAAAAATCCAAAAGATTGGCTGAAAACGACTAAATATCAAGGACTCATTGGGCGAATCGCTCTGGAACTGAAATCGGAACGCTCACTGACATTTGCCCTATCTGAAAGTCTGATAAACGCCGGAAAAATGACTAAGTCCAAAAAAAAAAATTTTTTCAACTTTTTTCAATTTTACCCCCGTGGGATATAGATTCTACCCACACACATTTGGAACTCTCCTGGGGTACCCTCACACATATTATTCCCTCATTTAGTGGATATTTTCACAAAAAAGTGAAATTTTCAAAAATCCAAAATATTGGCTGAAAACGACTAAATATCAAGGACTCATTGCGCGAATCGCTCTGGAACTGAAATCGGAACGCTCACTGACATTTTCCCTATTTGAAAGTCTGATAAACGCCGGAAAAATGACTAAGTATAAAAAAAAAATTTTTTCAACTTTTTTCAATTTTACCATCGTGGGATACATATTCTACCCACACACATTTGGAACTCTCCTGGGGTACCCTCACACATATTATTCCCTCATTTAGTGGATATTTTCACAAAAAAGTGAAATTTTCAAAATTCCAAAATATTGGCTGAAAACGACTAAATATCAAGGACTCATTGGGCGAATCGCTCTGGAACTGAAATTGAAATGCTCACTGACATTTGCCCTATCTGAAAGTCTGATAAACGCCGGAAAAATGACTAAGTCCAAAAAAAAAAATGTTTTCAACTTTTTTCAATTTTACCCCCGTGGGATATAGATTCTACCCACACACATTTGGAACTCTCCTGGGGTACCCTCACACATATTATTCCCTCATTTAGTGGATATTTTCACAAAAAAGTGAAATTTTCAAAAATCCAAAATATTGGCTGAAAACGACTAAATATCAAGGACTCATTGAGCGAATCGCTCTGGAACTGAAATCTGAATGCTCACTGACATTTCCCCTATTTGAAAGTCTGATAAACGCCGGAAAAAAGACTAAGTCCAAAAAAAATTTTTTTTCAACTTTTTTCAATTTTACCCCCGTGGGATATATATTCTACCCACACACATTTGGAACTCTCCTGGGTACCCTCACACATATTATTCCCTCATTTAGTGGATATTTTCACAAAAAGTGAAATTTTCAAAAATCCAAAATATTGGCTGAAAACGACTAAATATCAAGGACTCATTGGGCGAATCGCTCTGGAACTGAAATCGGAATGCTCACTGACATTTGCCCTATCTGAAAGTCTGATAAACGCCGGAAAAATGACTAAGTCAAAAAAAAAAATTTTTTCAACTTTTTTCAATTTTACCCCCGTGGGATATAGATTCTACCCACACACATTTGGAACTCTCCTGGGGTACCCTCACACATTTTATTCCCTCATTTAGTGGATATTTTCACAAAAAAGTGAAATTTTCAAAAATCCAGAAAATTGGCTGAAAATGACTAAATATCAAGGACTCATTGCGCGAATCGCTCTGGAACTGAAATCGGAACGCTCACTGACATTTTCCCTATCTGAAAGTCTGATAAACGCCGGAAAAATGACTAAGTATAAAAAAAAAATTTTTTCAACTTTTTTCAATTTTACCATCGTGGGATACATATTCTACCCACACACATTTGGAACTCTCCTGGGGTACCCTCACACATATTATTCCCTCATTTAGTGGATATTTTCACAAAAAAGTGAAATTTTCAAAAATCCAAAATATTGGCTGAAAACGACTAAATATCAAGGACTCATTGGGCGAATCGCTCTGGAACTGAAATCGGAACGCTCACTGACATTTTCCCTATTTGAAAGTCTGATAAACGCCGGAAAAATGACTAAGTATAAAAAAAAAATTTTTTCAACTTTTTTCAATTTTACCATCGTGGGATACATATTCTACCCACACACATTTGGAACTCTCCTGGGGTACCCTCACACATATTATTCCCTCATTTAGTGGATATTTTCACAAAAAAAGTGAAATTTTCAAATATCCAAAATATTGGCTGAAAACGACTAAATATCAAGGACTCATTGGGCAAATCGCTCTGGAACTGAAATGGGAACACTCACTGACATTTCCCCTATCTGAAAGTCTGATAAACGCCGGAAAAATGACTAAGTCCCCAAGAAAAAATTTTCAACTTTTTTCAATTTTACCCCCGTGGGATATATATTCTACCCACACACATTTGGAACTCTCCTGGGGTACCCTCACACATATTATTCCCTCATTTAGTGGATATTTTCACAAAAAAGTGAAATTTTCAAAAATCCAAAATATTGGCTGAAAACGACTACATATCAAGGACTCATTGCACGAATCGCTCTGGAACTGAAATCGGAACGCTCACTGACATTTTCCCTATCTGAAAGTCTGATAAACGCCGGAAAAATGACTAAGTCCAAAAAAAAATTTTTTTCAACTTTTTTCAATTTTACCATCGTGGGATATATATTCTACCCACACACATTTGGAACTCTCCTGGGGTACCCTCACACATATTATTCCCTCATTTAGTGGATATTTTCACAAAAAAGTGAAATTTTCAAAAATCCAAAATATTGGCTGAAAACGACTAAATATCAAGGACTCATTGAGCGAATCGCTCTGGAACTGAAATCTGAATGCTCACTGACATTTCCCCTATTTGAAAGTCTGATAAACGCCGGAAAAAAGACTAAGTCCAAAAAAAATTTTTTTTCAACTTTTTTCAATTTTACCCCCGTGGGATATATATTCTACCCACACACATTTGGAACTCTCCTGGGTACCCTCACACATATTATTCCCTCATTTAGTGGATATTTTCACAAAAAGTGAAATTTTCAAAAATCCAAAATATTGGCTGAAAACGACTAAATATCAAGGACTCATTGGGCGAATCGCTCTGGAACTGAAATCGGAATGCTCACTGACATTTGCCCTATCTGAAAGTCTGATAAACGCCGGAAAAATGACTAAGTCCAAAAAAAAAAAATTTTTCAACTTTTTTCAATTTTACCCCCGTGGGATATAGATTCTACCCACACACATTTGGAACTCTCCTGGGGTACCCTCACACATATTATTCCCTCATTTAGTGGATATTTTCACAAAAAAGTGAAATTTTCAAAAATCCAAAATATTGGCTGAAAACGACTAAATATCAAGGACTCATTGCGCGAATCGCTCTGGAACTGAAATCGGAACGCTCACTGACATTTTCCCTATTTGAAAGTCTGATAAACGCCGGAAAAATGACTAAGTATAAAAAAAAAATTTTTTCAACTTTTTTCAATTTTACCATCGTGGCATACATATTCTACCCACACACATTTGGAACTCTCCTGGGGTACCCTCACACATATTATTCCCTCATTTAGTGGATATTTTCACAAAAAAGTGAAATTTTCAAAAATCCAAAATATTGGCTGAAAACGACTAAATATCAAGGACTCATTGGGCGAATCGCTCTGGAACTGAAATCGGAACGCTCACTGACATTTCCCCTATCTGAAAGTGTGATAAACGCCGTAAAAATGACTAAGTCCAAAAAAAAATAGTTTTCAACTTTTTTCAATATTACCCTCGTGGGATATATATTCTACCCACACACATTTGGAACTCTCCTGCGGTACCCTAACACATATTATTCCCTCATTTAGTGGATATTTTCACAAAAAAGTGAAATTTTCAAAAATCCAAAATATTGGCTGAAAACGACTAAATATCAAGGACTCATTGGGCGAATCGCTCTGGAACTGAAATCGGAACGCTCACTGACATTTCCCCTATCTGAAAGTGTGATAAACGCCGGAAAAATGACTAAGTCCAAAAAAAAAATTTTTTCAACTTTTTTCAATTTTACCCCCGTGGGATATAGATTCTACCCACACACATTTGGAACTCTCCTGGGGTACCCTCACACATATTATTCCCTTATTTAGTGGATATTTTCACAAAAAAGTGAAATTTTCAAAAATCCAAAATATTGGCTGAAAACGACTAAATATCAAGGACTCTTTGGGCGAATGGCTCTGGAACTGAAATCGGAATGCTCACTGACATTTCCCCTATCTGAAAGTCTGATAAACGCCGGAAAAATGACTAAGTCCAAAAAAAAATTGTTTTCAACTTTTTTCAATTTTACCCCCGTGGGATATATATTCTACCCACACACATTTGGAACTCTCCTGGGGTACCCTCACACATATTATTCCCTCATTTAGTGGATATTTTCACAAAAAAGTGAAATTTTCAAAAATCCAAAATATTGGCTGAAAACGACTACATATCAAGGACTCATTGCACGAATCGCTCTGGAACTGAAATCGGAACGCTCACTGACATTTTCCCTATCTGAAAGTCTGATAAACGCCGGAAAAATGACTAAGTCCAAAAAAAAATTTTTTTCAACTTTTTTCAATTTTACCCCCGTGGGATATAGATTCTACCCACACACATTTGGAACTCTCCTGGGGTACCCTCACACATATTATTCCCTCATTTAGTGGATATTTTCACAAAAAAGTGAAATTTTCAAAAATCCAAAATATTGGCTGAAAACGACTAAATATCAAGGACTCATTGCGCGAATCGCTCTGGAACTGAAATCGGAACGCTCACTGACATTTTCCCTATTTGAAAGTCTGATAAACGCCGGAAAAATGACTAAGTATAAAAAAAAAATTTTTTCAACTTTTTTCAATTTTACCATCGTGGCATACATATTCTACCCACACACATTTGGAACTCTCCTGGGGTACCCTCACACATATTATTCCCTCATTTAGTGGATATTTTCACAAAAAAGTGAAATTTTCAAAAATCCAAAATATTGGCTGAAAACGACTAAATATCAAGGACTCATTGAGCGAATCGCTCTGGAACTGAAATCTGAATGCTCACTGACATTTCCCCTATTTGAAAGTCTGATAAACGCCGGAAAAAAGACTAAGTCCAAAAAAAATTTTTTTTCAACTTTTTTCAATTTTACCCCCGTGGGATATATATTCTACCCACACACATTTGGAACTCTCCTGGGTACCCTCACACATATTATTCCCTCATTTAGTGGATATTTTCACAAAAAGTGAAATTTTCAAAAATCCAAAAGATTGGCTGAAAACGACTAAATATCAAGGACTCATTGGGCGAATCGCTCTGGAACTGAAATCGGAACGCTCACTGACATTTGCCCTATCTGAAAGTCTGATAAACGCCGGAAAAATGACTAAGTCCAAAAAAAAAAATTTTTTCAACTTTTTTCAATTTTACCCCCGTGGGATATAGATTCTACCCACACACATTTGGAACTCTCCTGGGGTACCCTCACACATATTATTCCCTCATTTAGTGGATATTTTCACAAAAAAGTGAAATTTTCAAAAATCCAAAATATTGGCTGAAAACGACTAAATATCAAGGACTCATTGCGCGAATCGCTCTGGAACTGAAATCGGAACGCTCACTGACATTTTCCCTATTTGAAAGTCTGATAAACGCCGGAAAAATGACTAAGTATAAAAAAAAAATTTTTTCAACTTTTTTCAATTTTACCATCGTGGGATACATATTCTACCCACACACATTTGGAACTCTCCTGGGGTACCCTCACACATATTATTCCCTCATTTAGTGGATATTTTCACAAAAAAGTGAAATTTTCAAAAATCCAAAATATTGGCTGAAAACGACTAAATATCAAGGACTCATTGGGCGAATCGCTCTGGAACTGAAATTGGAATGCTCACTGACATTTGCCCTATCTGAAAGTCTGATAAACGCCGGAAAAATGACTAAGTCCAAAAAAAAAAATGTTTTCAACTTTTTTCAATTTTACCCCCGTGGGATATAGATTCTACCCACACACATTTGGAACTCTCCTGGGGTACCCTCACACATATTATTCCCTCATTTAGTGGATATTTTCACAAAAAAGTGAAATTTTCAAAAATCCAAAATATTGGCTGAAAACGACTAAATATCAAGGACTCATTGAGCGAATCGCTCTGGAACTGAAATCTGAATGCTCACTGACATTTCCCCTATTTGAAAGTCTGATAAACGCCGGAAAAAAGACTAAGTCCAAAAAAAAATTTTTTTCAACTTTTTTCAATTTTACCCCCGTGGGATATATATTCTACCCACACACATTTGGAACTCTCCTGGGTACCCTCACACATATTATTCCCTCATTTAGTGGATATTTTCACAAAAAGTGAAATTTTCAAAAATCCAAAAGATTGGCTGAAAACGACTAAATATCAAGGACTCATTGGGCGAATCGCTCTGGAACTGAAATCGGAACGCTCACTGACATTTGCCCTATCTGAAAGTCTGATAAACGCCGGAAAAATGACTAAGTCCAAAAAAAAAAATTTTTTCAACTTTTTTCAATTTTACCCCCGTGGGATATAGATTCTACCCACACACATTTGGAACTCTCCTGGGGTACCCTCACACATATTATTCCCTCATTTAGTGGATATTTTCACAAAAAAGTGAAATTTTCAAAAATCCAAAATATTGGCTGAAAACGACTAAATATCAAGGACTCATTGCGCGAATCGCTCTGGAACTGAAATCGGAACGCTCACTGACATTTTCCCTATTTGAAAGTCTGATAAACGCCGGAAAAATGACTAAGTATAAAAAAAAAATTTTTTCAACTTTTTTCAATTTTACCATCGTGGGATACATATTCTACCCACACACATTTGGAACTCTCCTGGGGTACCCTCACACATATTATTCCCTCATTTAGTGGATATTTTCACAAAAAAGTGAAATTTTCAAAATTCCAAAATATTGGCTGAAAACGACTAAATATCAAGGACTCATTGGGCGAATCGCTCTGGAACTGAAATTGAAATGCTCACTGACATTTGCCCTATCTGAAAGTCTGATAAACGCCGGAAAAATGACTAAGTCCAAAAAAAAAAATGTTTTCAACTTTTTTCAATTTTACCCCCGTGGGATATAGATTCTACCCACACACATTTGGAACTCTCCTGGGGTACCCTCACACATATTATTCCCTCATTTAGTGGATATTTTCACAAAAAAGTGAAATTTTCAAAAATCCAAAATATTGGCTGAAAACGACTAAATATCAAGGACTCATTGAGCGAATCGCTCTGGAACTGAAATCTGAATGCTCACTGACATTTCCCCTATTTGAAAGTCTGATAAACGCCGGAAAAAAGACTAAGTCCAAAAAAAATTTTTTTTCAACTTTTTTCAATTTTACCCCCGTGGGATATATATTCTACCCACACACATTTGGAACTCTCCTGGGTACCCTCACACATATTATTCCCTCATTTAGTGGATATTTTCACAAAAAGTGAAATTTTCAAAAATCCAAAATATTGGCTGAAAACGACTAAATATCAAGGACTCATTGGGCGAATCGCTCTGGAACTGAAATCGGAATGCTCACTGACATTTGCCCCATCTGAAAGTCTGATAAACGCCGGAAAAATGACTAAGTCAAAAAAAAAAATTTTTTCAACTTTTTTCAATTTTACCCCCGTGGGATATAGATTCTACCCACACACATTTGGAACTCTCCTGGGGTACCCTCACACATTTTATTCCCTCATTTAGTGGATATTTTCACAAAAAAGTGAAATTTTCAAAAATCCAGAAAATTGGCTGAAAATGACTAAATATCAAGGACTCATTGCGCGAATCGCTCTGGAACTGAAATCGGAACGCTCACTGACATTTTCCCTATCTGAAAGTCTGATAAACGCCGGAAAAATGACTAAGTATAAAAAAAAAATTTTTTCAACTTTTTTCAATTTTACCATCGTGGGATACATATTCTACCCACACACATTTGGAACTCTCCTGGGGTACCCTCACACATATTATTCCCTCATTTAGTGGATATTTTCACAAAAAAGTGAAATTTTCAAAAATCCAAAATATTGGCTGAAAACGACTAAATATCAAGGACTCATTGGGCGAATCGCTCTGGAACTGAAATCGGAACGCTCACTGACATTTTCCCTATTTGAAAGTCTGATAAACGCCGGAAAAATGACTAAGTATAAAAAAAAAATTTTTTCAACTTTTTTCAATTTTACCATCGTGGGATACATATTCTACCCACACACATTTGGAACTCTCCTGGGGTACCCTCACACATATTATTCCCTCATTTAGTGGATATTTTCACAAAAAAAGTGAAATTTTCAAATATCCAAAATATTGGCTGAAAACGACTAAATATCAAGGACTCATTGGGCAAATCGCTCTGGAACTGAAATGGGAACACTCACTGACATTTCCCCTATCTGAAAGTCTGATAAACGCCGGAAAAATGACTAAGTCCCCAAGAAAAAATTTTCAACTTTTTTCAATTTTACCCCCGTGGGATATATATTCTACCCACACACATTTGGAACTCTCCTGGGGTACCCTCACACATATTATTCCCTCATTTAGTGGATATTTTCACAAAAAAGTGAAATTTTCAAAAATCCAAAATATTGGCTGAAAACGACTACATATCAAGGACTCATTGCACGAATCGCTCTGGAACTGAAATCGGAACGCTCACTGACATTTTCCCTATCTGAAAGTCTGATAAACGCCGGAAAAATGACTAAGTCCAAAAAAAAATTTTTTTCAACTTTTTTCAATTTTACCATCGTGGGATATATATTCTACCCACACACATTTGGAACTCTCCTGGGGTACCCTCACACATATTATTCCCTCATTTAGTGGATATTTTCACAAAAAAGTGAAATTTTCAAAAATCCAAAATATTGGCTGAAAACGACTAAATATCAAGGACTCATTGAGCGAATCGCTCTGGAACTGAAATCTGAATGCTCACTGACATTTCCCCTATTTGAAAGTCTGATAAACGCCGGAAAAAAGACTAAGTCCAAAAAAAATTTTTTTTCAACTTTTTTCAATTTTACCCCCGTGGGATATATATTCTACCCACACACATTTGGAACTCTCCTGGGTACCCTCACACATATTATTCCCTCATTTAGTGGATATTTTCACAAAAAGTGAAATTTTCAAAAATCCAAAATATTGGCTGAAAACGACTAAATATCAAGGACTCATTGGGCGAATCGCTCTGGAACTGAAATCGGAATGCTCACTGACATTTGCCCTATCTGAAAGTCTGATAAACGCCGGAAAAATGACTAAGTCCAAAAAAAAAAAATTTTTCAACTTTTTTCAATTTTACCCCCGTGGGATATAGATTCTACCCACACACATTTGGAACTCTCCTGGGGTACCCTCACACATATTATTCCCTCATTTAGTGGATATTTTCACAAAAAAGTGAAATTTTCAAAAATCCAAAATATTGGCTGAAAACGACTAAATATCAAGGACTCATTGCGCGAATCGCTCTGGAACTGAAATCGGAACGCTCACTGACATTTTCCCTATTTGAAAGTCTGATAAACGCCGGAAAAATGACTAAGTATAAAAAAAAAATTTTTTCAACTTTTTTCAATTTTACCATCGTGGCATACATATTCTACCCACACACATTTGGAACTCTCCTGGGGTACCCTCACACATATTATTCCCTCATTTAGTGGATATTTTCACAAAAAAGTGAAATTTTCAAAAATCCAAAATATTGGCTGAAAACGACTAAATATCAAGGACTCATTGGGCGAATCGCTCTGGAACTGAAATCGGAACGCTCACTGACATTTCCCCTATCTGAAAGTGTGATAAACGCCGTAAAAATGACTAAGTCCAAAAAAAAATAGTTTTCAACTTTTTTCAATATTACCCTCGTGGGATATATATTCTACCCACACACATTTGGAACTCTCCTGCGGTACCCTAACACATATTATTCCCTCATTTAGTGGATATTTTCACAAAAAAGTGAAATTTTCAAAAATCCAAAATATTGGCTGAAAACGACTAAATATCAAGGACTCATTGGGCGAATCGCTCTGGAACTGAAATCGGAACGCTCACTGACATTTCCCCTATCTGAAAGTGTGATAAACGCCGGAAAAATGACTAAGTCCAAAAAAAAAATTTTTTCAACTTTTTTCAATTTTACCCCCGTGGGATATAGATTCTACCCACACACATTTGGAACTCTCCTGGGGTACCCTCACACATATTATTCCCTTATTTAGTGGATATTTTCACAAAAAAGTGAAATTTTCAAAAATCCAAAATATTGGCTGAAAACGACTAAATATCAAGGACTCTTTGGGCGAATGGCTCTGGAACTGAAATCGGAATGCTCACTGACATTTCCCCTATCTGAAAGTCTGATAAACGCCGGAAAAATGACTAAGTCCAAAAAAAAATTGTTTTCAACTTTTTTCAATTTTACCCCCGTGGGATATATATTCTACCCACACACATTTGGAACTCTCCTGGGGTACCCTCACACATATTATTCCCTCATTTAGTGCATATTTTCACAAAAAAGTGAAATTTTCAAAAATCCAAAATATTGGCTGAAAACGACTACATATCAAGGACTCATTGCACGAATCGCTCTGGAACTGAAATCGGAACGCTCACTGACATTTTCCCTATCTGAAAGTCTGATAAACGCCGGAAAAATGACTAAGTCCAAAAAAAAATTTTTTTCAACTTTTTTCAATTTTACCATCGTGGGATATATATTCTACCCACACACATTTGGAACTCTCCTGGGGTACCCTCACACATATTATTCCCTCATTTAGTGGATATTTTCACAAAAAAGTGAAATTTTCAAAAATCCAAAATATTGGCTGAAAACGACTAAATATCAAGGACTCATTGAGCGAATCGCTCTGGAACTGAAATCTGAATGCTCACTGACATTTCCCCTATTTGAAAGTCTGATAAACGCCGGAAAAAAGACTAAGTCCAAAAAAAATTTTTTTTCAACTTTTTTCAATTTTACCCCCGTGGGATATATATTCTACCCACACACATTTGGAACTCTCCTGGGTACCCTCACACATATTATTCCCTCATTTAGTGGATATTTTCACAAAAAGTGAAATTTTCAAAAATCCAAAATATTGGCTGAAAACGACTAAATATCAAGGACTCATTGGGCGAATCGCTCTGGAACTGAAATCGGAATGCTCACTGACATTTGCCCTATCTGAAAGTCTGATAAACGCCGGAAAAATGACTAAGTCCAAAAAAAAAAATTTTTTCAACTTTTTTCAATTTTACCCCCGTGGGATATAGATTCTACCCACACACATTTGGAACTCTCCTGGGGTACCCTCACACATATTATTCCCTCATTTAGTGGATATTTTCACAAAAAAGTGAAATTTTCAAAAATCCAAAATATTGGCTGAAAACGACTAAATATCAAGGACTCATTGCGCGAATCGCTCTGGAACTGAAATCGGAACGCTCACTGACATTTTCCCTATTTGAAAGTCTGATAAACGCCGGAAAAATGACTAAGTATAAAAAAAAAATTTTTTCAACTTTTTTCAATTTTACCATCGTGGCATACATATTCTACCCACACACATTTGGAACTCTCCTGGGGTACCCTCACACATATTATTCCCTCATTTAGTGGATATTTTCACAAAAAAGTGAAATTTTCAAAAATCCAAAATATTGGCTGAAAACGACTAAATATCAAGGACTCATTGGGCGAATCGCTCTGGAACTGAAATCGGAACGCTCACTGACATTTCCCCTATCTGAAAGTGTGATAAACGCCGTAAAAATGACTAAGTCCAAAAAAAAATAGTTTTCAACTTTTTTCAATATTACCCTCGTGGGATATATATTCTACCCACACACATTTGGAACTCTCCTGCGGTACCCTAACACATATTATTCCCTCATTTAGTGGATATTTTCACAAAAAAGTGAAATTTTCAAAAATCCAAAATATTGGCTGAAAACGACTAAATATCAAGGACTCATTGGGCGAATCGCTCTGGAACTGAAATCGGAACGCTCACTGACATTTCCCCTATCTGAAAGTGTGATAAACGCCGGAAAAATGACTAAGTCCAAAAAAAAAATTTTTTCAACTTTTTTCAATTTTACCCCCGTGGGATATAGATTCTACCCACACACATTTGGAACTCTCCTGGAGTACCCTCACACATATTATTCCCTTATTTAGTGGATATTTTCACAAAAAAGTGAAATTTTCAAAAATCCAAAATATTGGCTGAAAACGACTAAATATCAAGGACTCTTTGGGCGAATGGCTCTGGAACTGAAATCGGAATGCTCACTGACATTTCCCCTATCTGAAAGTCTGATAAACGCCGGAAAAATGACTAAGTCCAAAAAAAAATTGTTTTCAACTTTTTTCAATTTTACCCCCGTGGGATATATATTCTACCCACACACATTTGGAACTCTCCTGCGGTACCCTAACACATATTATTCCCTCATTTAGTGGATATTTTCACAAAAAAGTGAAATTTTCAAAAATCCAAAATATTGTCTGAAAACGACTAAATATCAAGGACTCATTGGGCGAATCGCTCTGGAACTGAAATCGGAACGCTCACTGACATTTCCCCTATCTGAAAGTGTGATAAACGCCGGAAAAATGACTAAGTCCAAAAAAAAATTGTTTTCAACTTTTTTCAATATTACCCCCGTGGGATATATATTCTACCCACACACATTTGGAACTCTCCTGTGGTACCGTAACACATATTATTCCCTCATTTAGTGGATATTTTCACAAAAAAGTGAAATTTTCAAAAATCCAAAATATTGGCTGAAAACGACTAAATATCAACGACTCATTGGGCGAATAGCTCTGGAATTGAAATCGGAATGTTCAGTGACATTTCCCCTATTTGAAAGTCTGATAAACGCCGGAAAAATGACTAAGTCCAAAAAAAAATTGTTTTCAACTTTTTTCAATATTACCCCCGTGGGATATATATTCTACCCACACACATTTGGAACTCTCCTGGGGTACCCTCACACATATTATTCCCTCATTTAGTGGATATTTTCACAAAAAAGTGAAATTTTCAAAAATCCAAAATATTGGCTGAAAACGACTAAATATCAAGGACTCATTGGGCGAATCGCTCTGGAATTGAAATCGGAATGCTCACTGACATTTCCCCTATTTGAAAGTCTGATAAACGCCGGAAAAATGACTAAGTCCAAAAAAATTTATTTTAAACTTTTTTTCAATATTACCCCCGTGGGATATATATTCTACCCACACACATTTGGAAGTCTCCTGGGGTACCCTCACACATATTATTCCCTCATTTAGTGGATATTTTCACAAAAAAGTAAAATTTTCAAAAATCTAAAATATTGGTTGAAAACGACTAAATATCAAGGACTCATTGGGCGAATCGCTCTGGAACTGAAATCGGAACGCTCACTGACATTTCCCCTATTTGAAAGTCTGATAAACGCCGGAAAAAAGACTAAGTCCAAAAAAAATTTTTTTCAACTTTTTTCAATTTTACCCCCGTGGGATATATATTCTACCCACACACATTTGGAACTCTCCTGGGGTACCCTCACACATATTATTCCCTCATTTAGTGGATATTTTCACAAAAAAGTGAAATTTTCAAAAATCCAAAATATTGGCTGAAAACGACTAAATATCAAGGACTCATTGGGCGAATAGCTCTGGAATTGAAATCGGAATGTTCACTGACATTTCCCCTATTTGAAAGTCTGATAAACGCCGGAAACATGACTAAGTCCAAAAAAATTTTTTTTCAACTTTTTTCAATATTACCCCCGTGGGATATATATTCTACCCACACACATTTGGAACTCTCCTGGGGTACCCTCACACATATTATTCCCTCATTTAGTGGATATTTTCACAAAAAAGTGAAATTTTCAAAAATCCAAAATATTGGCTGAAAACGACTAAATATCAAGGACTCATTGGGCGAATCGCTCTGGAACTGAAATCGGAACGCTCACTGACATTTCCCCTATCTGAAAGTGTGATAAACGCCGTAAAAATGACTAAGTCCAAAAAAAAATTGTTTTCAACTCTTTTTTCAATATTACCCCCGTGGGATATATATTCTACCCACACACATTTGGAACTCTCCTGCGGTATCCTCACACATATTATTCCCTCATTTAGTGGATATTTTCACAAAAAAGTGAAATTTTCAAAAATCCAAAATATTGGCTGAAAACGACTAAATATCAAGGACTCATTGGGCGAATCGCTCTGGAACTGAAATCGGAACGCTCACTGACATTTCCCCTATCTGAAAGTGTGATAAACGCCGGAAAAATGACTAAGTCCAAAAAAAAAATTTTTTCAACTTTTTTCAATTTTACCCCCGTGGGATATAGATTCTACCCACACACATTTGGAACTCTCCTGGGGTACCCTCACACATATTATTCCCTCATTTAGTGGATATTTTCACAAAAAAGTGAAATTTTCAAAAATCCAAAATATTGGCTGAAAACGACTAAATATCAAGGACTCTTTGGGCGAATGGCTCTGGAACTGAAATCGGAATGCTCACTAACATTTCCCCTATCTGAAAGTCTGATAAACGCCGGAAAAATGACTAAGTCCAAAAAAAAATTGTTTTCAACTTTTTTCAATTTTACCCCCGTGGGATATATATTCTACCCACACACATTTGGAACTCTCCTGGGGTACCCTCACACATATTATTCCCTCATTTAGTGGATATTTTCACAAAAAAGTGAAATTTTCAAAAATCCAAAATATTGGCTGAAAACGACTAAATATCAAGGACTCATTGCGCGAATCGCTCTGGAACTGAAATCGGAACGCTCACTGACATTTTCCCTATTTGAAAGTCTGATAAACGCCGGAAAAATGACTAAGTATAAAAAAAAAATTTTTTCAACTTTTTTCAATTTTACCATCGTGGGATACATATTCTACCCACACACATTTGGAACTCTCCTGGGGTACCCTCACACATATTATTCCCTCATTTAGTGGATATTTTCACAAAAAAGTGAAATTTTCAAAAATCCAAAATATTGGCTGAAAACGACTAAATATCAAGGACTCATTGGGCGAATCGCTCTGGAATTGAAATCGGAATGCTCACTGACATTTCCCCTATTTGAAAGTCTGATAAACGCCGGAAAAATGACTAAGTCCAAAAAAATTTATTTTAAACTTTTTTTCAATATTACCCCCGTGGGATATATATTCTACCCACACACATTTGGAAGTCTCCTGGGGTACCCTCACACATATTATTCCCTCATTTAGTGGATATTTTCACAAAAAAGTAAAATTTTCAAAAATCTAAAATATTGGTTGAAAACGACTAAATATCAAGGACTCATTGGGCGAATCGCTCTGGAACTGAAATCGGAACGCTCACTGACATTTCCCCTATTTGAAAGTCTGATAAACGCCGGAAAAAAGACTAAGTCCAAAAAAAATTTTTTTCAACTTTTTTCAATTTTACCCCCGTGGGATATATATTCTACCCACACACATTTGGAACTCTCCTGGGGTACCCTCACACATATTATTCCCTCATTTAGTGGATATTTTCACAAAAAAGTGAAATTTTCAAAAATCCAAAATATTGGCTGAAAACGACTAAATATCAAGGACTCATTGGGCGAATAGCTCTGGAATTGAAATCGGAATGTTCACTGACATTTCCCCTATTTGAAAGTCTGATAAACGCCGGAAACATGACTAAGTCCAAAAAAATTTTTTTTCAACTTTTTTCAATATTACCCCCGTGGGATATATATTCTACCCACACACATTTGGAACTCTCCTGGGGTACCCTCACACATATTATTCCCTCATTTAGTGGATATTTTCACAAAAAAGTGAAATTTTCAAAAATCCAAAATATTGGCTGAAAACGACTAAATATCAAGGACTCATTGGGCGAATCGCTCTGGAACTGAAATCGGAACGCTCACTGACATTTCCCCTATCTGAAAGTGTGATAAACGCCGTAAAAATGACTAAGTCCAAAAAAAAATTGTTTTCAACTCTTTTTTCAATATTACCCCCGTGGGATATATATTCTACCCACACACATTTGGAACTCTCCTGCGGTATCCTCACACATATTATTCCCTCATTTAGTGGATATTTTCACAAAAAAGTGAAATTTTCAAAAATCCAAAATATTGGCTGAAAACGACTAAATATCAAGGACTCATTGGGCGAATCGCTCTGGAACTGAAATCGGAACGCTCACTGACATTTCCCCTATCTGAAAGTGTGATAAACGCCGGAAAAATGACTAAGTCCAAAAAAAAAATTTTTTCAACTTTTTTCAATTTTACCCCCGTGGGATATAGATTCTACCCACACACATTTGGAACTCTCCTGGGGTACCCTCACACATATTATTCCCTCATTTAGTGGATATTTTCACAAAAAAGTGAAATTTTCAAAAATCCAAAATATTGGCTGAAAACGACTAAATATCAAGGACTCTTTGGGCGAATGGCTCTGGAACTGAAATCGGAATGCTCACTAACATTTCCCCTATCTGAAAGTCTGATAAACGCCGGAAAAATGACTAAGTCCAAAAAAAAATTGTTTTCAACTTTTTTCAATTTTACCCCCGTGGGATATATATTCTACCCACACACATTTGGAACTCTCCTGGGGTACCCTCACACATATTATTCCCTCATTTAGTGGATATTTTCACAAAAAAGTGAAATTTTCAAAAATCCAAAATATTGGCTGAAAACGACTAAATATCAAGGACTCATTGCGCGAATCGCTCTGGAACTGAAATCGGAACGCTCACTGACATTTTCCCTATTTGAAAGTCTGATAAACGCCGGAAAAATGACTAAGTATAAAAAAAAAATTTTTTCAACTTTTTTCAATTTTACCATCGTGGGATACATATTCTACCCACACACATTTGGAACTCTCCTGGGGTACCCTCACACATATTATTCCCTCATTTAGTGGATATTTTCACAAAAAAGTGAAATTTTCAAAAATCCAAAATATTGGCTGAAAACGACTAAATATCAAGGACTCATTGGGCGAATCGCTCTGGAACTGAAATCGGAACGCTCACTGACATTTCCCCTATCTGAAAGTGTGATAAACGCCGTAAAAATGACTAAGTCCAAAAAAAAATAGTTTTCAACTTTTTTCAATATTACCCTCGTGGGATATATAATCTACCCACACACATTTGGAACTCTCCTGCGGTACCCTAACACATATTATTCCCTCATTTAGTGGATATTTTCACAAAAAAGTGAAATTTTCAAAAATCCAAAATATTGGCTGAAAACGACTAAATATCAAGGACTCATTGGGCGAATCGCTCTGGAACTGAAATCGGAACGCTCACTGACATTTCCCCTATCTGAAAGTGTGATAAACGCCGGAAAAATGACTAAGTCCAAAAAAAAAATTTTTTCAACTTTTTTCAATTTTACCCCCGTGGGATATAGATTCTACCCACACACATTTGGAACTCTCCTGGGGTACCCTCACACATATTATTCCCTCATTTAGTGGATATTTTCACAAAAAAGTGAAATTTTCAAAAATCCAAAATATTGGCTGAAAACGACTAAATATCAAGGACTCTTTGGGCGAATGGCTCTGGAACTGAAATCGGAATGCTCACTGACATTTCCCCTATCTGAAAGTCTGATAAACGCCGGAAAAATGACTAAGTCCAAAAAAAAATTGTTTTCAACTTTTTTCAATTTTACCCCCGTGGGATATATATTCTACCCACACACATTTGGAACTCTCCTGCGGTACCCTAACACATATTATTCCCTCATTTAGTGGATATTTTCACAAAAAAGTGAAATTTTCAAAAATCCAAAATATTGTCTGAAAACGACTAAATATCAAGGACTCATTGGGCGAATCGCTCTGGAACTGAAATCGGAACGCTCACTGACATTTCCCCTATCTGAAAGTGTGATAAACGCCGGAAAAATGACTAAGTCCAAAAAAAAATTGTTTTCAACTTTTTTCAATATTACCCCCGTGGGATATATATTCTACCCACACACATTTGGAACTCTCCTGTGGTACCGTAACACATATTATTCCCTCATTTAGTGGATATTTTCACAAAAAAGTGAAATTTTCAAAAATCCAAAATATTGGCTGAAAACAACTAAATATCAACGACTCATTGGGCGAATAGCTCTGGAATTGAAATCGGAATGTTCAGTGACATTTCCCCTATTTGAAAGTCTGATAAACGCCGGAAAAATGACTAAGTCCAAAAAAATTTTTTTTAAACTTTTTTTCAATATTACCCCCGTGGGATATATATTCTACCCACACACATTTGGAAGTCTCCTGGGGTACCCTCACACATATTATTCCCTCATTTAGTGGATATTTTCACAAAAAAGTAAAATTTTCAAAAATCTAAAATATTGGTTGAAAACGACTAAATATCAAGGACTCATTGGGCGAATCGCTCTGGAACTGAAATCGGAACGCTCACTGACATTTCCCCTATTTGAAAGTCTGATAAACGCCGGAAAAAAGACTAAGTCCAAAAAAAATTTTTTTTCAACTTTTTTCAATTTTACCCCCGTGGGATATATATTCTACCCACACACATTTGGAACTCTCCTGGGGTACCCTCACACATTTTATTCCCTCATTTAGTGGATATTTTCACAAAAAAGTGAAATTTTCAAAAATCCAAAATATTGGCTGAAAACGACTAAATATCAAGGACTCATTGGGCGAATCGCTCTGGAACTGAAATCGGAATGCTCACTGACATTTCCCCTATTTGAAAGTCTGATAAACGCCGGAAAAATGACTAAGTCCAAAAAAAAATTGTTTTCAACTTTTTTCAATTTTACCCCCGTGGGATATATATTCTACCAACACACATTTGGAACTCTCCTGGGGTACCCTCACACATATTATTCCCTCATTTAGTGGATATTTTCACAAAAAAGTAAAAGTTTCAAAAATCCAAAATATTGGCTGAAAACGAATAAATATCAAGGACTCATTGGGCAAATCGCTCTGGAACTGAAATGGGAACACTCACTGACATTTCCCCTATCTGAAAGTCTGATAAACGCCGGAAAAATGACTAAGTCCCCAAGAAAAAATTTTCAACTTTTTTCAATTTTACCCCCGTGGGATATATATTCTACCCACACACATTTGGAACTCTCCTGGGGTACCCTCACACATATTATTCCCTCATTTAGTGGATATTTTCACAAAAAAGTGAAATTTTCAAAAATCCAAAATATTGGCTGAAAACGACTAAATATCAAGGACTCATTGGGCGAATAGCTCTGGAATTGAAATCGGAATGTTCACTGACATTTCCCCTATTTGAAAGTCTGATAAACGCCGGAAACATGACTAAGTCCAAAAAAATTTTTTTTCAACTTTTTTCAATATTACCCCCGTGGGATATATATTCTACCCACACACATTTGGAACTCTCCTGGGGTACCCTCACACATATTATTCCCTCATTTAGTGGATATTTTCACAAAAAAGTGAAATTTTCAAAAATCCAAAATATTGGCTGAAAACGACTAAATATCAAGGACTCATTGGGCGAATCGCTCTGGAACTGAAATCGGAACGCTCACTGACATTTCCCCTATCTGAAAGTGTGATAAACGCCGTAAAAATGACTAAGTCCAAAAAAAAATTGTTTTCAACTCTTTTTTCAATATTACCCCCGTGGGATATATATTCTACCCACACACATTTGGAACTCTCCTGCGGTACCCTAACACATATTATTCCCTCATTTAGTGGATATTTTCACAAAAAAGTGAAATTTTCAAAAATCCAAAATATTGGCTGAAAACGACTAAATATCAAGGACTCATTGGGCGAATAGCTCTGAAATTGAAATCGGAATGTTCACTGACATTTCCCCTATTTGAAAGTCTGATAAACGCCGGAAAAATGACTAAGTCCAAAAAAATTTTTTTTCAACTTTTTTCAATATTACCCCCGTGGGATATATATTCTACCCACACACATTTGGAACTCTCCTGGGGTATCCTCACACATATTATTCCCTCATTTAGTGGATATTTTCACAAAAAAGTGAAATTTTCAAAAATCCAAAATATTGGCTGAAAACGACTAAATATCAAGGACTCATTGGGCGAATCGCTCTGGAACTGAAATCGGAACGCTCACTGACATTTCCCCTATCTAAAAGTGTGATAAACGCCGGAAAAATGACTAAGTCCAAAAAAAAAATTTTTTCAACTTTTTTCAATTTTACCCCCGTGGGATATAGATTCTACCCACACACATTTGGAACTCTCCTGGGGTACCCTCACACATATTATTCCCTCATTTAGTGGATATTTTCACAAAAAAGTGAAATTTTCAAAAATCCAAAATATTGGCTGAAAACGACTAAATATCAAGGACTCATTGGGCGAATAGCTCTGAAATTGAAATCGGAATGTTCACTGACATTTCCCCTATTTGAAAGTCTGATAAACGCCGGAAAAATGACTAAGTCCAAAAAAATTTTTTTTCAACTTTTTTCAATATTACCCCCGTGGGATATATATTCTACCCACACACATTTGGAACTCTCCTGGGGTATCCTCACACATATTATTCCCTCATTTAGTGGATATTTTCACAAAAAAGTGAAATTTTCAAAAATCCAAAATATTGGCTGAAAACGACTAAATATCAAGGACTCATTGGGCGAATCGCTCTGGAACTGAAATCGGAACGCTCACTGACATTTCCCCTATCTGAAAGTGTGATAAACGCCGGAAAAATGACTAAGTCCAAAAAAAAAATTTTTTCAACTTTTTTCAATTTTACCCCCGTGGGATATAGATTCTACCCACACACATTTGGAACTCTCCTGGGGTACCCTCACACATATTATTCCCTCATTTAGTGGATATTTTCACAAAAAAGTGAAATTTTCAAAAATCCAAAATATTGGCTGAAAACGACTAAATATCAAGGACTCTTTGGGCGAATGGCTCTGGAACTGAAATCGGAATGCTCACTAACATTTCCCCTATCTGAAAGTCTGATAAACGCCGGAAAAATGACTAAGTCCAAAAAAAAATTGTTTTCAACTTTTTTCAATTTTACCCCGTGGGATATATATTCTACCCACACACATTTGGAACTCTCCTGCGGTACCCTAACACATATTATTCCCTCATTTAGTGGATATTTTCACAAAAAAGTGAAATTTTCAAAAATCTAGAAAATTGGCTGAAAATGACTAAATATCAAGGACTCATTGGGCAAATCGCTCTGGAACTGAAATCGGAATGCTCACTGACATTTCCCCTACTTGAAAGTCTGATAAACGCCGGAAAAATGACTAAGTCCAAAAAAAATTTTTATTCAACTTTTTTTCAATATTACCCCCGTGGGATATATATTCTTCCCACACACATTTGGAACTCTCCTGGGGTACCCTCACACATATTATTCCCTCATTTAGTGGATATTTTCACAAAAAAGTGAAATTTTCAAAAATCCAAAATATTGGCTGAAAACGACTAAATATCAAGGACTCATTGGGCGAATCGCTCTGGAACTGAAATCGGAATGCTCACTGACATTTCCCCTACCTGAAAGTGTGATAAACGCCGGAAAAATGACTAAGTCCAAAAAAAAATTGTTTTCAACTTTTTTCAATTTTACCCCCGTGGGATATATATTCTGCCCACACACATTTGGAACTCTCCTGGGGTACCCTCACACATATTATTCCCTTATTTAGTGGATATTTTCACAGAAAAGTGAAATTTTCAAATATCCAAAATATTGGCTGAAAACGACTAAATATCAAGGACTCATTGGGCGAATCGCTCTGGAACTGAAATCGGAACGCTCACTGACATTTCCCCTATCTGAAAGTGTGATAAACGCCGGAAAAATGACTAAGTCCAAAAAAAAATTGTTTTCAACTTTTTTCAATATTACCCCCGTGGGATATATATTCTACCCACACACATTTGGAACTCTCCTGGGGTACCCTCACACATATTATTCCCTCATTTAGTGGATATTTTCACAAAAAAGTGAAATTTTCAAAAATCCAAAATATTGGCTGAAAACGACTACATATCAAGGACTCATTGCACGAATCGCTCTGGAACTGAAATCGGAACGCTCACTGACATTTTCCCTATCTGAAAGTCTGATAAACGCCGGAAAAATGACTAAGTCCAAAAAAAAATTTTTTTCAACTTATTTCAATTTTACCATCGTGGGATATATATTCTACCCACACACATTTGGAACTCTCCTGGGGTACCCTCACACATATTATTCCCTCATTTAGTGGATATTTTCACAAAAAAGTGAAATTTTCAAAAATCCAAAATATTGGCTGAAAACGACTAAATATCAAGGACTCATTGAGCGAATCGCTCTGGAACTGAAATCTGAATGCTCACTGACATTTCCCCTATTTGAAAGTCTGATAAACGCCGGAAAAAAGACTAAGTCCAAAAAAAATTTTTTTTCAACTTTTTTCAATTTTACCCCCGTGGGATATATATTCTACCCACACACATTTGGAACTCTCCTGGGTACCCTCACACATATTATTCCCTCATTTAGTGGATATTTTCACAAAAAGTGAAATTTTCAAAAATCCAAAATATTGGCTGAAAACGACTAAATATCAAGGACTCATTGGGCGAATCGCTCTGGAACTGAAATCGGAATGCTCACTGACATTTGCCCTATCTGAAAGTCTGATAAACGCCGGAAAAATGACTAAGTCCAAAAAAAAAAATTTTTTCAACTTTTTTCAATTTTACCCCCGTGGGATATAGATTCTACCCACACACATTTGGAACTCTCCTGGGGTACCCTCACACATATTATTCCCTCATTTAGTGGATATTTTCACAAAAAAGTGAAATTTTCAAAAATCCAAAATATTGGCTGAAAACGACTAAATATCAAGGACTCATTGCGCGAATCGCTCTGGAACTGAAATCGGAACGCTCACTGACATTTTCCCTATTTGAAAGTCTGATAAACGCCGGAAAAATGACTAAGTATAAAAAAAAAATTTTTTCAACTTTTTTCAATTTTACCATCGTGGCATACATATTCTACCCACACACATTTGGAACTCTCCTGGGGTACCCTCACACATATTATTCCCTCATTTAGTGGATATTTTCACAAAAAAGTGAAATTTTCAAAAATCCAAAATATTGGCTGAAAACGACTAAATATCAAGGACTCATTGGGCGAATCGCTCTGGAACTGAAATCGGAACGCTCACTGACATTTCCCCTATCTGAAAGTGTGATAAACGCCGTAAAAATGACTAAGTCCAAAAAAAAATAGTTTTCAACTTTTTTCAATATTACCCTCGTGGGATATATATTCTACCCACACACATTTGGAACTCTCCTGCGGTACCCTAACACATATTATTCCCTCATTTAGTGGATATTTTCACAAAAAAGTGAAATTTTCAAAAATCCAAAATATTGGCTGAAAACGACTAAATATCAAGGACTCATTGGGCGAATCGCTCTGGAACTGAAATCGGAACGCTCACTGACATTTCCCCTATCTGAAAGTGTGATAAACGCCGGAAAAATGACTAAGTCCAAAAAAAAAATTTTTTCAACTTTTTTCAATTTTACCCCCGTGGGATATAGATTCTACCCACACACATTTGGAACTCTCCTGGGGTACCCTCACACATATTATTCCCTTATTTAGTGGATATTTTCACAAAAAAGTGAAATTTTCAAAAATCCAAAATATTGGCTGAAAACGACTAAATATCAAGGACTCTTTGGGCGAATGGCTCTGGAACTGAAATCGGAATGCTCACTGACATTTCCCCTATCTGAAAGTCTGATAAACGCCGGAAAAATGACTAAGTCCAAAAAAAAATTGTTTTCAACTTTTTTCAATTTTACCCCCGTGGGATATATATTCTACCCACACACATTTGGAACTCTCCTGGGGTACCCTCACACATATTATTCCCTCATTTAGTGGATATTTTCACAAAAAAGTGAAATTTTCAAAAATCCAAAATATTGGCTGAAAACGACTACATATCAAGGACTCATTGCACGAATCGCTCTGGAACTGAAATCGGAACGCTCACTGACATTTTCCCTATCTGAAAGTCTGATAAACGCCGGAAAAATGACTAAGTCCAAAAAAAAATTTTTTTCAACTTTTTTCAATTTTACCATCGTGGGATATATATTCTACCCACACACATTTGGAACTCTCCTGGGGTACCCTCACACATATTATTCCCTCATTTAGTGGATATTTTCACAAAAAAGTGAAATTTTCAAAAATCCAAAATATTGGCTGAAAACGACTAAATATCAAGGACTCATTGAGCGAATCGCTCTGGAACTGAAATCTGAATGCTCACTGACATTTCCCCTATTTGAAAGTCTGATAAACGCCGGAAAAAAGACTAAGTCCAAAAAAAATTTTTTTTCAACTTTTTTCAATTTTACCCCCGTGGGATATATATTCTACCCACACACATTTGGAACTCTCCTGGGTACCCTCACACATATTATTCCCTCATTTAGTGGATATTTTCACAAAAAAGTGAAATTTTCAAAAATCCAAAATATTGGCTGAAAACGACTAAATATCAAGGACTCATTGCGCGAATCGCTCTGGAACTGAAATCGGAACGCTCACTGACATTTTCCCTATTTGAAAGTCTGATAAACGCCGGAAAAATGACTAAGTATAAAAAAAAAATTTTTTCAACTTTTTTCAATTTTACCATCGTGGCATACATATTCTACCCACACACATTTGGAACTCTCCTGGGGTACCCTCACACATATTATTCCCTCATTTAGTGGATATTTTCACAAAAAAGTGAAATTTTCAAAAATCCAAAATATTGGCTGAAAACGACTAAATATCAAGGACTCATTGGGCGAATCGCTCTGGAACTGAAATCGGAACGCTCACTGACATTTCCCCTATCTGAAAGTGTGATAAACGCCGTAAAAATGACTAAGTCCAAAAAAAAATAGTTTTCAACTTTTTTCAATATTACCCTCGTGGGATATATATTCTACCCACACACATTTGGAACTCTCCTGCGGTACCCTAACACATATTATTCCCTCATTTAGTGGATATTTTCACAAAAAAGTGAAATTTTCAAAAATCCAAAATATTGGCTGAAAACGACTAAATATCAAGGACTCATTGGGCGAATCGCTCTGGAACTGAAATCGGAACGCTCACTGACATTTCCCCTATCTGAAAGTGTGATAAACGCCGGAAAAATGACTAAGTCCAAAAAAAAAATTTTTTCAACTTTTTTCAATTTTACCCCCGTGGGATATAGATTCTACCCACACACATTTGGAACTCTCCTGGGGTACCCTCACACATATTATTCCCTTATTTAGTGGATATTTTCACAAAAAAGTGAAATTTTCAAAAATCCAAAATATTGGCTGAAAACGACTAAATATCAAGGACTCTTTGGGCGAATGGCTCTGGAACTGAAATCGGAATGCTCACTGACATTTCCCCTATCTGAAAGTCTGATAAACGCCGGAAAAATGACTAAGTCCAAAAAAAAATTGTTTTCAACTTTTTTCAATTTTACCCCCGTGGGATATATATTCTACCCACACACATTTGGAACTCTCCTGCGGTACCCTAACACATATTATTCCCTCATTTAGTGGATATTTTCACAAAAAAGTGAAATTTTCAAAAATCCAAAATATTGTCTGAAAACGACTAAATATCAAGGACTCATTGGGCGAATCGCTCTGGAACTGAAATCGGAACGCTCACTGACATTTCCCCTATCTGAAAGTGTGATAAACGCCGGAAAAATGACTAAGTCCAAAAAAAAATTGTTTTCAACTTTTTTCAATATTACCCCCGTGGGATATATATTCTACCCACACACATTTGGAACTCTCCTGTGGTACCGTAACACATATTATTCCCTCATTTAGTGGATATTTTCACAAAAAAGTGAAATTTTCAAAAATCCAAAATATTGGCTGAAAACGACTAAATATCAACGACTCATTGGGCGAATAGCTCTGGAATTGAAATCGGAATGTTCAGTGACATTTCCCCTATTTGAAAGTCTGATAAACGCCGGAAAAATGACTAAGTCCAAAAAAAAATTGTTTTCAACTTTTTTCAATATTACCCCCGTGGGATATATATTCTACCCACACACATTTGGAACTCTCCTGGGGTACCCTCACACATATTATTCCCTCATTTAGTGGATATTTTCACAAAAAAGTGAAATTTTCAAAAATCCAAAATATTGGCTGAAAACGACTAAATATCAAGGACTCATTGGGCGAATCGCTCTGGAATTGAAATCGGAATGCTCACTGACATTTCCCCTATTTGAAAGTCTGATAAACGCCGGAAAAATGACTAAGTCCAAAAAAATTTATTTTAAACTTTTTTTCAATATTACCCCCGTGGGATATATATTCTACCCACACACATTTGGAAGTCTCCTGGGGTACCCTCACACATATTATTCCCTCATTTAGTGGATATTTTCACAAAAAAGTAAAATTTTCAAAAATCTAAAATATTGGTTGAAAACGACTAAATATCAAGGACTCATTGGGCGAATCGCTCTGGAACTGAAATCGGAACGCTCACTGACATTTCCCCTATTTGAAAGTCTGATAAACGCCGGAAAAAAGACTAAGTCCAAAAAAAATTTTTTTTCAACTTTTTTCAATTTTACCCCCGTGGGATATATATTCTACCCACACACATTTGGAACTCTCCTGGGGTACCCTCACACATATTATTCCCTCATTTAGTGGATATTTTCACAAAAAAGTGAAATTTTCAAAAATCCAAAATATTGGCTGAAAACGACTAAATATCAAGGACTCATTGGGCGAATAGCTCTGGAATTGAAATCGGAATGTTCACTGACATTTCCCCTATTTGAAAGTCTGATAAACGCCGGAAACATGACTAAGTCCAAAAAAATTTTTTTTCAACTTTTTTCAATATTACCCCCGTGGGATATATATTCTACCCACACACATTTGGAACTCTCCTGGGGTACCCTCACACATATTATTCCCTCATTTAGTGGATATTTTCACAAAAAAGTGAAATTTTCAAAAATCCAAAATATTGGCTGAAAACGACTAAATATCAAGGACTCATTGGGCGAATCGCTCTGGAACTGAAATCGGAACGCTCACTGACATTTCCCCTATCTGAAAGTGTGATAAACGCCGTAAAAATGACTAAGTCCAAAAAAAAATTGTTTTCAACTCTTTTTTCAATATTACCCCCGTGGGATATATATTCTACCCACACACATTTGGAACTCTCCTGCGGTACCCTAACACATATTATTCCCTCATTTAGTGGATATTTTCACAAAAAAGTGAAATTTTCAAAAATCCAAAATATTGGCTGAAAACGACTAAATATCAAGGACTCATTGGGCGAATCGCTCTGGAACTGAAATCGGAACGCTCACTGACATTTCCCCTATCTGAAAGTGTGATAAACGCCGGAAAAATGACTAAGTCCAAAAAAAAAATTTTTTCAACTTTTTTCAATTTTACCCCCGTGGGATATAGATTCTACCCACACACATTTGGAACTCTCCTGGGGTACCCTCACACATATTATTCCCTCATTTAGTGGATATTTTCACAAAAAAGTGAAATTTTCAAAAATCCAAAATATTGGCTGAAAACGACTAAATATCAAGGACTCATTGGGCGAATAGCTCTGAAATTGAAATCGGAATGTTCACTGACATTTCCCCTATTTGAAAGTCTGATAAACGCCGGAAAAATGACTAAGTCCAAAAAAATTTTTTTTCAACTTTTTTCAATATTACCCCCGTGGGATATATATTCTACCCACACACATTTGGAACTCTCCTGGGGTATCCTCACACATATTATTCCCTCATTTAGTGGATATTTTCACAAAAAAGTGAAATTTTTAAAAATCCAAAATATTGGCTGAAAACGACTAAATATCAAGGACTCATTGGGCGAATCGCTCTGGAACTGAAATCGGAACGCTCACTGACATTTCCCCTATCTGAAAGTGTGATAAACGCCGGAAAAATGACTAAGTCCAAAAAAAAAATTTTTTCAACTTTTTTCAATTTTACCCCCGTGGGATATAGATTCTACCCACACACATTTGGAACTCTCCTGGGGTACCCTCACACATATTATTCCCTCATTTAGTGGATATTTTCACAAAAAAGTGAAATTTTCAAAAATCCAAAATATTGGCTGAAAACGACTAAATATCAAGGACTCTTTGGGCGAATGGCTCTGGAACTGAAATCGGAATGCTCACTAACATTTCCCCTATCTGAAAGTCTGATAAACGCCGGAAAAATGACTAAGTCCAAAAAAAAATTGTTTTCAACTTTTTTCAATTTTACCCCCGTGGGATATATATTCTACCCACACACATTTGGAACTCTCCTGGGGTACCCTCACACATATTATTCCCTCATTTAGTGGATATTTTCACAAAAAAGTGAAATTTTCAAAAATCCAAAATATTGGCTGAAAACGACTAAATATCAAGGACTCATTGCGCGAATCGCTCTGGAACTGAAATCGGAACGCTCACTGACATTTTCCCTATTTGAAAGTCTGATAAACGCCGGAAAAATGACTAAGTATAAAAAAAAAATTTTTTCAACTTTTTTCAATTTTACCATCGTGGGATACATATTCTACCCACACACATTTGGAACTCTCCTGGGGTACCCTCACACATATTATTCCCTCATTTAGTGGATATTTTCACAAAAAAGTGAAATTTTCAAAAATCCAAAATATTGGCTGAAAACGACTAAATATCAAGGACTCATTGGGCGAATCGCTCTGGAACTGAAATCGGAACGCTCACTGACATTTCCCCTATCTGAAAGTGTGATAAACGCCGTAAAAATGACTAAGTCCAAAAAAAAATAGTTTTCAACTTTTTTCAATATTACCCTCGTGGGATATATAATCTACCCACACACATTTGGAACTCTCCTGCGGTACCCTAACACATATTATTCCCTCATTTAGTGGATATTTTCACAAAAAAGTGAAATTTTCAAAAATCCAAAATATTGGCTGAAAACGACTAAATATCAAGGACTCATTGGGCGAATCGCTCTGGAACTGAAATCGGAACGCTCACTGACATTTCCCCTATCTGAAAGTGTGATAAACGCCGGAAAAATGACTAAGTCCAAAAAAAAAATTTTTTCAACTTTTTTCAATTTTACCCCCGTGGGATATAGATTCTACCCACACACATTTGGAACTCTCCTGGGGTACCCTCACACATATTATTCCCTCATTTAGTGGATATTTTCACAAAAAAGTGAAATTTTCAAAAATCCAAAATATTGGCTGAAAACGACTAAATATCAAGGACTCTTTGGGCGAATGGCTCTGGAACTGAAATCGGAATGCTCACTGACATTTCCCCTATCTGAAAGTCTGATAAACGCCGGAAAAATGACTAAGTCCAAAAAAAAATTGTTTTCAACTTTTTTCAATTTTACCCCCGTGGGATATATATTCTACCCACACACATTTGGAACTCTCCTGCGGTACCCTAACACATATTATTCCCTCATTTAGTGGATATTTTCACAAAAAAGTGAAATTTTCAAAAATCCAAAATATTGTCTGAAAACGACTAAATATCAAGGACTCATTGGGCGAATCGCTCTGGAACTGAAATCGGAACGCTCACTGACATTTCCCCTATCTGAAAGTGTGATAAACGCCGGAAAAATGACTAAGTCCAAAAAAAAATTGTTTTCAACTTTTTTCAATATTACCCCCGTGGGATATATATTCTACCCACACACATTTGGAACTCTCCTGTGGTACCGTAACACATATTATTCCCTCATTTAGTGGATATTTTCACAAAAAAGTGAAATTTTCAAAAATCCAAAATATTGGCTGAAAACGACTAAATATCAACGACTCATTGGGCGAATAGCTCTGGAATTGAAATCGGAATGTTCAGTGACATTTCCCCTATTTGAAAGTCTGATAAACGCCGGAAAAATGACTAAGTCCAAAAAAAAATTGTTTTCAACTTTTTTCAATATTACCCCCGTGGGATATATATTCTACCCACACACATTTGGAACTCTCCTGGGGTACCCTCACACATATTATTCCCTCATTTAGTGGATATTTTCACAAAAAAGTGAAATTTTCAAAAATCCAAAATATTGGCTGAAAACGACTAAATATCAAGGACTCATTGGGCGAATCGCTCTGGAATTGAAATCGGAATGCTCACTGACATTTCCCCTATTTGAAAGTCTGATAAACGCCGGAAAAATGACTAAGTCCAAAAAAATTTTTTTTAAACTTTTTTTCAATATTACCCCCGTGGGATATATATTCTACCCACACACATTTGGAAGTCTCCTGGGGTACCCTCACACATATTATTCCCTCATTTAGTGGATATTTTCACAAAAAAGTAAAATTTTCAAAAATCTAAAATATTGGTTGAAAACGACTAAATATCAAGGACTCATTGGGCGAATCGCTCTGGAACTGAAATCGGAACGCTCACTGACATTTCCCCTATTTGAAAGTCTGATAAACGCCGGAAAAAAGACTAAGTCCAAAAAAAATTTTTTTTCAACTTTTTTCAATTTTACCCCCGTGGGATATATATTCTACCCACACACATTTGGAACTCTCCTGGGGTACCCTCACACATTTTATTCCCTCATTTAGTGGATATTTTCACAAAAAAGTGAAATTTTCAAAAATCCAAAATATTGGCTGAAAACGACTAAATATCAAGGACTCATTGGGCGAATCGCTCTGGAACTGAAATCGGAATGCTCACTGACATTTCCCCTATTTGAAAGTCTGATAAACGCCGGAAAAATGACTAAGTCCAAAAAAAAATTGTTTTCAACTTTTTTCAATTTTACCCCCGTGGGATATATATTCTACCAACACACATTTGGAACTCTCCTGGGGTACCCTCACACATATTATTCCCTCATTTAGTGGATATTTTCACAAAAAAGTAAAATTTTCAAAAATCCAAAATATTGGCTGAAAACGAATAAATATCAAGGACTCATTGGGCAAATCGCTCTGGAACTGAAATGGGAACACTCACTGACATTTCCCCTATCTGAAAGTCTGATAAACGCCGGAAAAATGACTAAGTCCCCAAGAAAAAATTTTCAACTTTTTTCAATTTTACCCCCGTGGGATATATATTCTACCCACACACATTTGGAACTCTCCTGGGGTACCCTCACACATATTATTCCCTCATTTAGTGGATATTTTCACAAAAAAGTGAAATTTTCAAAAATCCAAAATATTGGCTGAAAACGACTAAATATCAAGGACTCATTGGGCGAATAGCTCTGGAATTGAAATCGGAATGTTCACTGACATTTCCCCTATTTGAAAGTCTGATAAACGCCGGAAACATGACTAAGTCCAAAAAAATTTTTTTTCAACTTTTTTCAATATTACCCCCGTGGGATATATATTCTACCCACACACATTTGGAACTCTCCTGGGGTACCCTCACACATATTATTCCCTCATTTAGTGGATATTTTCACAAAAAAGTGAAATTTTCAAAAATCCAAAATATTGGCTGAAAACGACTAAATATCAAGGACTCATTGGGCGAATCGCTCTGGAACTGAAATCGGAACGCTCACTGACATTTCCCCTATCTGAAAGTGTGATAAACGCCGTAAAAATGACTAAGTCCAAAAAAAAATTGTTTTCAACTCTTTTTTCAATATTACCCCCGTGGGATATATATTCTACCCACACACATTTGGAACTCTCCTGCGGTACCCTAACACATATTATTCCCTCATTTAGTGGATATTTTCACAAAAAAGTGAAATTTTCAAAAATCCAAAATATTGGCTGAAAACGACTAAATATCAAGGACTCATTGGGCGAATCGCTCTGGAACTGAAATCGGAACGCTCACTGACATTTCCCCTATCTGAAAGTGTGATAAACGCCGGAAAAATGACTAAGTCCAAAAAAAAAATTTTTTCAACTTTTTTCAATTTTACCCCCGTGGGATATAGATTCTACCCACACACATTTGGAACTCTCCTGGGGTACCCTCACACATATTATTCCCTCATTTAGTGGATATTTTCACAAAAAAGTGAAATTTTCAAAAATCCAAAATATTGGCTGAAAACGACTAAATATCAAGGACTCATTGGGCGAATAGCCCTGAAATTGAAATCGGAATGTTCACTGACATTTCCCCTATTTGAAAGTCTGAGAAACGCCGGAAAAATGACTAAGTCCAAAAAAATTTTTTTTCAACTTTTTTCAATATTACCCCCGTGGGATATATATTCTACCCACACACATTTGGAACTCTCCTGGGGTATCCTCACACATATTATTCCCTCATTTAGTGGATATTTTCACAAAAAAGTGAAATTTTCAAAAATCCAAAATATTGGCTGAAAACGACTAAATATCAAGGACTCATTGGGCGAATCGCTCTGGAACTGAAATCGGAACGCTCACTGACATTTCCCCTATCTGAAAGTGTGATAAACGCCGGAAAAATGACTAAGTCCAAAAAAAAAATTTTTTCAACTTTTTTCAATTTTACCCCCGTGGGATATAGATTCTACCCACACACATTTGGAACTCTCCTGGGGTACCCTCACACATATTATTCCCTCATTTAGTGGATATTTTCACAAAAAAGTGAAATTTTCAAAAATCCAAAATATTGGCTGAAAACGACTAAATATCAAGGACTCTTTGGGCGAATGGCTCTGGAACTGAAATCGGAATGCTCACTAACATTTCCCCTATCTGAAAGTCTGATAAACGCCGGAAAAATGACTAAGTCCAAAAAAAAATTGTTTTCAACTTTTTTCAATTTTACCCCGTGGGATATATATTCTACCCACACACATTTGGAACTCTCCTGCGGTACCCTAACACATATTATTCCCTCATTTAGTGGATATTTTCACAAAAAAGTGAAATTTTCAAAAATCTAGAAAATTGGCTGAAAATGACTAAATATCAAGGACTCATTGGGCAAATCGCTCTGGAACTGAAATCGGAATGCTCACTGACATTTCCCCTACTTGAAAGTCTGATAAACGCCGGAAAAATGACTAAGTCCAAAAAAAATTTTTATTCAACTTTTTTTCAATATTACCCCCGTGGGATATATATTCTTCCCACACACATTTGGAACTCTCCTGGGGTACCCTCACACATATTATTCCCTCATTTAGTGGATATTTTCACAAAAAAGTGAAATTTTCAAAAATCCAAAATATTGGCTGAAAACGACTAAATATCAAGGACTCATTGGGCGAATCGCTCTGGAACTGAAATCGGAATGCTCACTGACATTTCCCCTACCTGAAAGTGTGATAAACGCCGGAAAAATGACTAAGTCCAAAAAAAAATTGTTTTCAACTTTTTTCAATTTTACCCCCGTGGGATATATATTCTGCCCACACACATTTGGAACTCTCCTGGGGTACCCTCACACATATTATTCCCTTATTTAGTGGATATTTTCACAGAAAAGTGAAATTTTCAAATATCCAAAATATTGGCTGAAAAAGACTAAATATCAAGGACTCATTGGGCGAATCGCTCTGGAACTGAAATCGGAACGCTCACTGACATTTCCCCTATCTGAAAGTGTGATAAACGCCGGAAAAATGACTAAGTCCAAAAAAAAATTGTTTTCAACTTTTTTCAATATTACCCCCGTGGGATATATATTCTACCCACACACATTTGGAACTCTCCTGTGGTACCGTAACACATATTATTCCCTCATTTAGTGGATATTTTCACAAAAAAGTGGAATTTTCAAAAATCCAAAATATTGGCTGAAAACGACTAAATATCAACGACTCATTGGGCGAATAGCTCTGGAATTGAAATCGGAATGTTCACTGACATTTCCCCTATTTGAAAGTCTGATAAACGCCGGAAAAATGACTAAGTCCAAAAAAAAATTGTTTTCAACTTTTTTCAATATTACCCCCGTGGGATATATATTCTACCCACACACATTTGGAACTCTCCTGGGGTACCCTCACACATATTATTCCCTCATTTAGTGGATATTTTCACAAAAAAGTGAAATTTTCAAAAATCCAAAATATTGGCTGAAAACGACTAAATATCAAGGACTCTTTGGGCGAATCGCTCTGGAACTGAAATCGGAATGCTCACTGATATTTCCCCTATCTGAAAGTCTGATAAACGCCGGAAAAATGACTAAGTCCAAAAAAAAATTGTTTTCAACTTTTTTCAATTTTACCCCCGTGGGATATAGATTCTACCCACACACATTTGGAACTCTCCTGGGGTACCCTCACACATATTATTCCCTCATTTAGTGGATATTTTCACAAAAAAGTGAAATTTTCAAAAATCCAAAATATTGGCTGAAAACGACTAAATATCAAGGACTCATTGGGCGAACCGCTCTGGAACTGAAATCAGAACGCTCACTGACATTTGCCCTATCTGAAAGTCTGATAAACGCCGGAAAAATGACTAAGTCCAAAAAAAAATTGTTTTCAACTTTTTTCAATTTTACCCCCGTGGGATATATATTCTACCCACACACATTTGGAACTCTCCTGGGGTACCCTCACACATATTATTCCCTTATTTAGTGGATATTTTCACAAAAAAGTGAAATTTTCAAATATCCAAAATATTGGCTGAAAACGACTAAATATCAAGGACTCATTGGGCGAATAGCTCTGGAATTGAAATCGGAATGTTCACTGACATTTCCCCTATTTGAAAGTCTGATAAACGCCGGAAAAATGACTTAAGTCCAAAAAAAATTTTTTTCAACTTTTTTTCAATATTACCCCCGTGGGATACATATTCTATCCACACACATTTGGAACTCTCCTGGGGTACCCTCACACATATTATTCCCTCATTTAGTGGATATTTTCACAAAAAAGTGAAATTTTAAAAAATCCAAAATATTGGCTGAAAATGACTAAATATCAAGGACTCATTGGGCGAATCGCTCTGAAACTGAAATCGGAACGTTCACTGACATTTCCCCTATCTGAAAGTCTGATAAACGCCGGAAAAATGACTAAGTCCAAAAAAAAATTGTTTTCAACTTTTTTCAATTTTACCCCCGTGGGATATATATTCTACCCACACACATTTGGAACTCTCCTGGGGTACCCTCACACATATTATTCCCTCATTTAGTGGATATTTTCACAAAAAAGTGAAATTTTCAAAAATCTAAAATATTGGCTGAAAACGACTAAATATCAAGGACTCTTTGGGCGAATCGCTCTGGAACTGAAATCGGAATGCTCACTGACATTTCCCCTATCTGAAAGTCTGATAAACGCCGGAAAAATGACTAAGTCCAAAAAAAAATTGTTTTCAACCTTTTTCAATATTACCCCCGTGGGATATATATTCTACCCACACACATTTGGTACTCTCCTGGGGTACCCTCACACATATTATTCCCTCATTTAGTGGATATTTTCACAAAAAAGTGAAATTTTCAAAAATCCAAAATATTGGCTGAAAACGACTAAATATCAAGGAATCTTTGGGCGAATCGCTCTGGAACTGAAATCGGAATGCTCACTGACATTTCCCCTATCTGAAAGTCTGATAAACGCCGGAAAAATGACCAAGTCCAAAAAAAAATTGTTTTCAATCTTTTTCAATTTTACCCCCGTGGGATATAGATTCTACCCACACACATTTGGAACTCTCCTGGGGTACCCTCACACATATTATTCCCTCATTTAGTGGATATTTTCACAAAAAAGTGAAATTTTCAAAAATCCAAAATATTGGCTGAAAACGACTAAATATCAAGGACTCATTGGGCGAATCGCTCTGGAACTGAAATCGGAATGTTCACTGACATTTCCCCAATTTGAAAGTCTGATAAACGCCGGAAAAATGACTAAGTCCAAAAAAATTTTTTTTCAACTTTTTTTCAATATTATCCCCGTGGGATATATATTCTACCCACACACATTTGGAACTCTCCTGGGGTACCCTCACACATATTATTCCCTCATTTAGTGGATATTTTCACAAAAAAGTGAAATTTTCAAAAATCCAAAATATTGTCTGAAAACGACTAAATATCAAGGACTCATTGGGCGAATCGCTCTGGAACTGAAATCGGAATGCTCACTGACATTTCCCCTATCTGAAAGTGTGATAAACGCCGGAAAAATGACTAAGTCCAAAAAAAAATTGTTTTCAACTTTTTTCAATATTACCCCCGTGGGATATATATTCTACCCACACACATTTGGAACTCTCCTGGGGTACCCTCACACATATTATTCCCTCATTTAGTGGATATTTTCACAAAAAAGTGAAATTTTCAAAAATCCAAAATATTGGCTGAAAACGACTAAATATCAAGGACTCTTTGGGCGAATCGCTCTGGAACTGAAATCGGAATGCTCACTGATATTTCCCCTATCTGAAAGTCTGATAAACGCCGGAAAAATGACTAAGTCCAAAAAAAAATTGTTTTCAACTTTTTTCAATTTTACCCCCGTGGGATATAGATTCTACCCACACACATTTGGAACTCTCCTGGGGTACCCTCACACATATTATTCCCTCATTTAGTGGATATTTTCACAAAAAAGTGAAATTTTCAAAAATCCAAAATATTGGCTGAAAACGACTAAATATCAAGGACTCTTTGGGCGAATCGCTCTGGAACTGAAATCGGAATGCTCACTGATATTTCCCCTATCTGAAAGTCTGAAAAACGCCGGAAAAATGACTAAGTCCAAAAAAAAATTGTTTTCAACTTTTTTCAATTTTACCCCCGTGGGATATAGATTCTACCCACACACATTTGGAACTCTCCTGGGGTACCCTCACACATATTATTCCCTCATTTAGTGGATATTTTCACAAAAAAGTGAAATTTTCAAAAATCCAAAATATTGGCTGAAAACGACTAAATATCAAGGACTCATTGGGCGAATCGCTCTGGAACTGAAATCAGAACGCTCACTGACATTTGCCCTATCTGAAAGTCTGATAAACGCCGGAAAAATGACTAAGTCCAAAAAAAAATTGTTTTCAACTTTTTTCAATTTTACCCCCGTGGGATATATATTCTACCCACACACATTTGGAACTCTCCTGGGGTACCCTCACACATATTATTCCCTTATTTAGTGGATATTTTCACAAAAAAGTGAAATTTTCAAATATCCAAAATATTGGCTGAAAACGACTAAATATCAAGGACTCATTGGGCGAATCGCTCTGGAACTGAAATCGTAACGCTCACTGACATTTCCCCTATCTGAAAGTGTGATAAACGCCGGAAAAATGACTAAGTCCAAAAAAAAATTGTTTTCAACTTTTTTCAATATTACCCCCGTGGGATATATATTCTACCCACACACATTTGGAACTCTCCTGCGGTACCCTAACACATATTATTCCCTCATTTAGTGGATATTTTCACAAAAAAGTGAAATTTTCAAAAATCCAAAATATTGGCTGAAAGCGACTAAATATCAAGGACTCATTGGGCGAATAGCTCTGGAATTGAAATCGGAATGTTCACTGACATTTCCCCTATTTGAAAATCTGATAAACGCCGGAAAAATGACTAAGTCCAAAAAAAAATTGTTTTCAACTTTTTTCAATATTACACCCGTGGGATATATATTCTACCCACACACATTTGGAACTCTCCTGGGGTACCCTCACACATATTATTCCCTCATTCAGTGGATATTTTCACAAAAAAGTGAAATTTTTAAAAATCCAAAATATTGGCTGAAAACAACTAAATATCAAGGACTCATTGGGAGGATCGCTCTGGAACTGAAATCAGAACGCTCACTGACATTTGCCCTATCTGAAAGTCTGATAAACGCCGGAAAAATGACTAAGTCCAAAAAAAAATTGTTTTCAACTTTTTTCAATTTTACCCCCGTGGGATATATATTCTACCCACACACATTTGGAACTCTCCTGGGGTACCCTCACACATATTATTCCCTTATTTGGTGGATATTTTCACAAAAAAGTGAAATTTTCAAATATCCAAAATATTGGCTGAAAACGACTAAATATCAAGGACTCATTGGGCGAATAGCTCTGGAATTGAAATCGGAATGTTCACTGACATTTCCCCTATTTGAAAGTCTGATAAACGCCGGAAAAATGACTAAGTCCAAAAAAAAATTGTTTTCAACTTTTTTCAATATTACCCCCGTGGGATATATATTCTACCCACACACATTTGGAACTCTCCTGGGGTACCCTCACACATATTATTCCCTCATTTAGTGGATATTTTCACAAAAAAGTGAAATTTTCAAAAATCCAAAATATTGGCTGAAAACGACTAAATATCAAGGACTCTTTGGGCGAATCGCTCTGGAACTGAAATCGGAATGCTCACTGATATTTCCCCTATCTGAAAGTCTGATAAACGCCGAAAAAATGACTAAGTCCAAAAAAAAATTGTTTTCAACTTTTTTCAATTTTACCCCCGTGGGATATAGATTCTACCCACACACATTTGGAACTCTCCTGGGGTACCCTCACACATATTATTCCCTCATTTAGTGGATATTTTCACAAAAAAGTGAAATTTTCAAAAATCCAAAATATTGGCTGAAAACGACTAAATATCAAGGACTCTTTTGGCGAATCGCTCTGGAACTGAAATCGGAATGCTCACTGATATTTCCCCTATCTGAAAGTCTGATAAACGCCGGAAAAATGACTAAGTCCAAAAAAAAATTGTTTTCAACTTTTTTCAATTTTACCCCCGTGGGATATATATTCTACCCACACACATTTGGAACTCTCCTGGGGTACCCTCACACATATTATTCCCTTATTTAGTGGATATTTTCACAAAAAAGTGAAATTTTCAAATATCCAAAATATTGGCTGAAAACGACTAAATATCAAGGACTCATTGGGCGAATAGCTCTGGAATTGAAATCGGAATGTTCACTGACATTTCCCCTATTTGAAAGTCTGATAAACGCCGGAAAAATGACTTAAGTCCAAAAAAAATTTTTTTCAACTTTTTTTCAATATTACCCCCGTGGGATACATATTCTATCCACACACATTTGGAACTCTCCTGGGGTACCCTCACACATATTATTCCCTCATTTAGTGGATATTTTCACAAAAAAGTGAAATTTTCAAAAATCCAAAATATTGGCTGAAAACGACTAAATATCAAGGACTCTTTGGGCGAATCGCTCTGGAACTGAAATCGGAATGCTCACTGACATTTCCCCTATCTGAAAGTCTGATAAACGCCGGAAAAATGACTAAGTCCAAAAAAAAATTGTTTTCAACCTTTTTCAATATTACCCCCGTGGGATATATATTCTACCCACACACATTTGGAACTCTCCTGGGGTACCCTCACACATATTATTCCCTCATTTAGTGGATATTTTCACAAAAAAGTGAAATTTTCAAAAATCCAAAATATTGGCTGAAAACGACTAAATATCAAGGACTCATTGGGCGAATCGCTCTGGAACTGAAATCAGAACGCTCACTGACATTTGCCCTATCTGAAAGTCTGATAAACGCCGGAAAAATGACTAAGTCCAAAAAAAAATTGTTTTCAACTTTTTTCAATATTACCCCCGTGGGATATATATTCTACCCACACACATTTGGAACTCTCCTGGGGTACCCTCACACATATTATTCCCTTATTTAGTGGATATTTTCACAAAAAAGTGAAATTTTCAAATATCCAAAATATTGGCTGAAAACGACTAAATATCAAGGACTCATTGGGCGAATCGCTCTGGAACTGAAATCGTAACGCTCACTGACATTTCCCCTATCTGAAAGTGTGATAAACGCCGGAAAAATGACTAAGTCCAAAAAAAAATTGTTTTCAACTTTTTTCAATATTACCCCCGTGGGATATATATTCTACCCACACACATTTGGAACTCTCCTGCGGTACCCTAACACATATTATTCCCTCATTTAGTGGATATTTTCACAAAAAAGTGAAATTTTCAAAAATCCAAAATATTGGCTGAAAGCGACTAAATATCAAGGACTCATTGGGCGAATAGCTCTGGAATTGAAATCGGAATGTTCACTGACATTTCCCCTATTTGAAAATCTGATAAACGCCGGAAAAATGACTAAGTCCAAAAAAAAATTGTTTTCAACTTTTTTCAATATTACACCCGTGGGATATATATTCTACCCACACACATTTGGAACTCTCCTGGGGTACCCTCACACATATTATTCCCTCATTTAGTGGATATTTTCACAAAAAAGTGAAATTTTTAAAAATCCAAAATATTGGCTGAAAACGACTAAATATCAAGGACTCTTTGGGCGAATCGCTCTGGAACTGAAATCGGAATGCTCACTGACATTTCCCCTATCTGAAAGTCTGATAAACGCCGGAAAAATGACTAAGTCCAAAAAAAAATTGTTTTCAACTTTTTTCAATATTACCCCCGTGGGATATATATTCTACCCACACACATTTGGAACTCTCCTGCGGTACCCTAACACATATTATTCCCTCATTTAGTGGATATTTTCACAAAAAAGTGAAATTTTCAAAAATCCAAAATATTGGCTGAAAGCGACTAAATATCAAGGACTCATTGGGCGAATAGCTCTGGAATTGAAATCGGAATGTTCACTGACATTTCCCCTATTTGAAAATCTGATAAACGCCGGAAAAATGACTAAGTCCAAAAAAAAATTGTTTTCAACTTTTTTCAATATTACACCCGTGGGATATATATTCTACCCACACACATTTGGAACTCTCCTGGGGTACCCTCACACATATTATTCCCTCATTCAGTGGATATTTTCACAAAAAAGTGAAATTTTTAAAAATCCAAAATATTGGCTGAAAACAACTAAATATCAAAGGACTCATTGGGAGGATCGCTCTGGAACTGAAATCAGAACGCTCACTGACATTTGCCCTATCTGAAAGTCTGATAAACGCCGGAAAAATGACTAAGTCCAAAAAAAAATTGTTTTCAACTTTTTTCAATTTTACCCCCGTGGGATATATATTCTACCCACACACATTTGGAACTCTCCTGGGGTACCCTCACACATATTATTCCCTTATTTGGTGGATATTTTCACAAAAAAGTGAAATTTTCAAATATCCAAAATATTGGCTGAAAACGACTAAATATCAAGGACTCATTGGGCGAATAGCTCTGGAATTGAAATCGGAATGTTCACTGACATTTCCCCTATTTGAAAGTCTGATAAACGCCGGAAAAATGACTAAGTCCAAAAAAAAATTGTTTTCAACTTTTTTCAATATTACCCCCGTGGGATATATATTCTACCCACACACATTTGGAACTCTCCTGGGGTACCCTCACACATATTATTCCCTCATTTAGTGGATATTTTCACAAAAAAGTGAAATTTTCAAAAATCCAAAATATTGGCTGAAAACGACTAAATATCAAGGACTCTTTGGGCGAATCGCTCTGGAACTGAAATCGGAATGCTCACTGATATTTCCCCTATCTGAAAGTCTGATAAACGCCGAAAAAATGACTAAGTCCAAAAAAAAATTGTTTTCAACTTTTTTCAATTTTACCCCCGTGGGATATAGATTCTACCCACACACATTTGGAACTCTCCTGGGGTACCCTCACACATATTATTCCCTCATTTAGTGGATATTTTCACAAAAAAGTGAAATTTTCAAAAATCCAAAATATTGGCTGAAAACGACTAAATATCAAGGACTCTTTTGGCGAATCGCTCTGGAACTGAAATCGGAATGCTCACTGATATTTCCCCTATCTGAAAGTCTGATAAACGCCGGAAAAATGACTAAGTCCAAAAAAAAATTGTTTTCAACTTTTTTCAATTTTACCCCCGTGGGATATATATTCTACCCACACACATTTGGAACTCTCCTGGGGTACCCTCACACATATTATTCCCTTATTTAGTGGATATTTTCACAAAAAAGTGAAATTTTCAAATATCCAAAATATTGGCTGAAAACGACTAAATATCAAGGACTCATTGGGCGAATAGCTCTGGAATTGAAATCGGAATGTTCACTGACATTTCCCCTATTTGAAAGTCTGATAAACGCCGGAAAAATGACTTAAGTCCAAAAAAAATTTTTTTCAACTTTTTTTCAATATTACCCCCGTGGGATACATATTCTATCCACACACATTTGGAACTCTCCTGGGGTACCCTCACACATATTATTCCCTCATTTAGTGGATATTTTCACAAAAAAGTGAAATTTTCAAAAATCCAAAATATTGGCTGAAAACGACTAAATATCAAGGACTCTTTGGGCGAATCGCTCTGGAACTGAAATCGGAATGCTCACTGACATTTCCCCTATCTGAAAGTCTGATAAACGCCGGAAAAATGACTAAGTCCAAAAAAAAATTGTTTTCAACCTTTTTCAATATTACCCCCGTGGGATATATATTCTACCCACACACATTTGGAACTCTCCTGGGGTACCCTCACACATATTATTCCCTCATTTAGTGGATATTTTCACAAAAAAGTGAAATTTTCAAAAATCCAAAATATTGGCTGAAAACGACTAAATATCAAGGACTCATTGGGCGAATCGCTCTGGAACTGAAATCAGAACGCTCACTGACATTTGCCCTATCTGAAAGTCTGATAAACGCCGGAAAAATGACTAAGTCCAAAAAAAAATTGTTTTCAACTTTTTTCAATTTTACCCCCGTGGGATATATATTCTACCCACACACATTTGGAACTCTCCTGGGGTACCCTCACACATATTATTCCCTTATTTAGTGGATATTTTCACAAAAAAGTGAAATTTTCAAATATCCAAAATATTGGCTGAAAACGACTAAATATCAAGGACTCATTGGGCGAATCGCTCTGGAACTGAAATCGTAACGCTCACTGACATTTCCCCTATCTGAAAGTGTGATAAACGCCGGAAAAATGACTAAGTCCAAAAAAAAATTGTTTTCAACTTTTTTCAATATTACCCCCGTGGGATATATATTCTACCCACACACATTTGGAACTCTCCTGCGGTACCCTAACACATATTATTCCCTCATTTAGTGGATATTTTCACAAAAAAGTGAAATTTTCAAAAATCCAAAATATTGGCTGAAAGCGACTAAATATCAAGGACTCATTGGGCGAATAGCTCTGGAATTGAAATCGGAATGTTCACTGACATTTCCCCTATTTGAAAATCTGATAAACGCCGGAAAAATGACTAAGTCCAAAAAAAAATTGTTTTCAACTTTTTTCAATATTACACCCGTGGGATATATATTCTACCCACACACATTTGGAACTCTCCTGGGGTACCCTAACACATATTATTCCCTCATTTAGTGGATATTTTCACAAAAAGTGAAATTTTCAAAAATCCAAAATATTGGCTGAAAACGACTAAATATCAAGGACTCATTGGGCGAATAGCTCTGGAATTGAAATCGGAATGTTCACTGACATTTCCCCTATTTGAAAATCTGATAAACGCCGGAAAAATGACTAAGTCCAAAAAAAAATTGTTTTCAACTTTTTTCAATTTTACCCCCGTGGGATATAGATTCTACCCACACACATTTGGAACTCTCCTGGGGTACCCTCACACATATTATTCCCTCATTTAGTGGATATTTTCACAAAAAAGTGAAATTTTCAAAAATCCAAAATATTGGCTGAAAACGACTAAATATCAAGGACTCATTGGGCGAATCGCTCTGGAACTGAAATCAGAACGCTCACTGACATTTGCCCTATCTGAAAGTCTGATAAACGCCGGAAAAATGACTAAGTCCAAAAAAAAATTGTTTTCAACTTTTTTCAATTTTACCCCCGTGGGATATATATTCTACCCACACACATTTGGAACTCTCCTGGGGTACCCTCACACATATTATTCCCTTATTTAGTGGATATTTTCACAAAAAAGTGAAATTTTCAAATATCCAAAATATTGGCTGAAAACGACTAAATATCAAGGACTCATTGGGCGAATAGCTCTGGAATTGAAATCGGAATGTTCACTGACATTTCCCCTATTTGAAAGTCTGATAAACGCCGGAAAAATGACTTAAGTCCAAAAAAAATTTTTTTCAACTTTTTTTCAATATTACCCCCGTGGGATACATATTCTATCCACACACATTTGGAACTCTCCTGGGGTACCCTCACACATATTATTCCCTCATTTAGTGGATATTTTCACAAAAAAGTGAAATTTTCAAAAATCCAAAATATTGGCTGAAAACGACTAAATATCAAGGACTCTTTGGGCGAATCGCTCTGGAACTGAAATCGGAATGCTCACTGACATTTCCCCTATCTGAAAGTCTGATAAACGCCGGAAAAATGACTAAGTCCAAAAAAAAATTGTTTTCAACCTTTTTCAATATTACCCCCGTGGGATATATATTCTACCCACACACATTTGGAACTCTCCTGGGGTACCCTCACACATATTATTCCCTCATTTAGTGGATATTTTCACAAAAAAGTGAAATTTTCAAAAATCCAAAATATTGGCTGAAAACGACTAAATATCAAGGAATCTTTGGGCGAATCGCTCTGGAACTGAAATCGGAATGCTCACTGACATTTCCCCTATCTGAAAGTCTGATAAACGCCGGAAAAATGACCAAGTCCAAAAAAAAATTGTTTTCAACCTTTTTCAATTTTACCCCCGTGGGATATAGATTCTACCCACACACATTTGGAACTCTCCTGGGGTACCCTCACACATATTATTCCCTCATTTAGTGGATATTTTCACAAAAATGTGAAATTTTCAAAAATCCAAAATATTGGCTGAAAACGACTAAATATCAAGGACTCATTGGGCGAATCGCTCTGGAACTGAAATCAGAACGCTCACTGACATTTGCCCTATCTGAAAGTCTGATAAACGCCGGAAAAATGACTAAGTCCAAAAAAAAATTGTTTTCAACTTTTTTCAATTTTACCCCCGTGGGATATATATTCTACCCACATACATTTGGAACTCTCCTGGGGTACCCTCACACATATTATTCCCTTATTTAGTGGATATTTTCACAAAAAAGTGAAATTTTCAAATATCCAAAATATTGGCTGAAAACGACTAAATATCAAGGACTCATTGGGCGAATAGCTCTGGAATTGAAATCGGAATGTTCACTGACATTTCCCCTATTTGAAAGTCTGATAAACGCCGGAAAAATGACTTAAGTCCAAAAAAAATTTTTTTCAACTTTTTTTCAATATTACCCCCGTGGGATACATATTCTATCCACACACATTTGGAACTCTCCTGGGGTACCCTCACACATATTATTCCCTCATTTAGTGGATATTTTCACAAAAAAGTGAAATTTTCAAAAATCCAAAATATTGGCTGAAAACGACTAAATATCAAGGACTCTTTGGGCGAATCGCTCTGGAACTGAAATCGGAATGCTCACTGACATTTCCCCTATCTGAAAGTCTGATAAACGCCGGAAAAATGACTAAGTCCAAAAAAAAATTGTTTTCAACCTTTTTCAATATTACCCCCGTGGGATATATATTCTACCCACACACATTTGGAACTCTCCTGGGGTACCCTCACACATATTATTCCCTCATTTAGTGGATATTTTCACAAAAAAGTGAAATTTTCAAAAATCCAAAATATTGGCTGAAAACGACTAAATATCAAGGAATCTTTGGGCGAATCGCTCTGGAACTGAAATCGGAATGCTCACTGACATTTCCCCTATCTGAAAGTCTGATAAACGCCGGAAAAATGACCAAGTCCAAAAAAAAATTGTTTTCAACCTTTTTCAATTTTACCCCCGTGGGATATAGATTCTACCCACACACATTTGGAACTCTCCTGGGGTACCCTCACACATATTATTCCCTCATTTAGTGGATATTTTCACAAAAATGTGAAATTTTCAAAAATCCAAAATATTGGCTGAAAACGACTAAATATCAAGGACTCATTGGGCGAATCGCTCTGGAACTGAAATCAGAACGCTCACTGACATTTGCCCTATCTGAAAGTCTGATAAACGCCGGAAAAATGACTAAGTCCAAAAAAAAATTGTTTTCAACTTTTTTCAATTTTACCCCCGTGGGATATATATTCTACCCACACACATTTGGAACTCTCCTGGGGTACCCTCACACATATTATTCCCTTATTTAGTGGATATTTTCACAAAAAAGTGAAATTTTCAAATATCCAAAATATTGGCTGAAAACGACTAAATATCAAGGACTCATTGGGCGAATCGCTCTGGAACTGAAATCGGAATGTTCACTGACATTTCCCCTATTTGAAAGTCTGATAAACGCCGGAAAAATGACTAAGTCCAAAAAAATTTTTTTTAAACTTTTTTTCAATATTATCCCCGTGGGATATATATTCTACCCACACACATTTGGAACTCTCCTGGGGTACCCTCACACATATTATTCCCTCATTTAGTGGATATTTTCACAAAAAAGTGAAATTTTTAAAAATCCAAAATATTGGCTGAAAACGACTAAATATCAAGGACTCTTTGGGCGAATCGCTCTGGAACTGAAATCGGAATGCTCACTGACATTTCCCCTATCTGAAAGTCTGATAAACGCCGGAAAAATGACTAAGTCCAAAAAAAAATTGTTTTCAACTTTTTTCAATATTACCCCCGTGGGATATATATTCTACCCACACACATTTGGAACTCTCCTGCGGTACCCTAACACATATTATTCCCTCATTTAGTGGATATTTTCACAAAAAGTGAAATTTTCAAAAATCCAAAATATTGGCTGAAAACGACTAAATATCAAGGACTCATTGGGCGAATAGCTCTGGAATTGAAATCGGAATGTTCACTGACATTTCCCCTATTTGAAAATCTGATAAACGCCGGAAAAATGACTAAGTCCAAAAAAAATTTGTTTTCAACTTTTTTCAATATTACACCCGTGGGATATATATTCTACCCACACACATTTGGAACTCTCCTGGGGTACCCTCACACATATTATTCCCTCATTCAGTGGATATTTTCACAAAAAAGTGAAATTTTTAAAAATCCAAAATATTGGCTGAAAACAACTAAATATCAAGGACTCATTGGGAGGATCGCTCTGGAACTGAAATCAGAACGCTCACTGACATTTGCCCTATCTGAAAGTCTGATAAACGCCGGAAAAATGACTAAGTCCAAAAAAAATTTTTTTCAACTTTTTTCAATATTACCCCCGTGGGATACATATTCTATCCACACACATTTGGAACTCTCCTGGGGTACCCTCACACATATTATTCCCTCATTTAGTGGATATTTTCACAAAAAAAGTGAAATTTTCAAAAATCCAAAATATTGGCTGAAAACGACTAAATATCAAGGACTCTTTGGGCGAATCGCTCTGGAACTGAAATCGGAATGCTCACTGACATTTCCCCTATCTGAAAGTATGATAAACGCCGGAAAAATGACTAAGTCCAAAAAAAAATTGTTTTCAACTTTTTTCAATTTTACCCCCGTGGAATATAGATTCTACCCACACACATTTGGAACTCTCCTGGGGTACCCTCACACATATTATTCCCTCATTTAGTGGATATTTTCACAAAAAAGTGAAATTTTCAAAAATCCAAAATATTGGCTGAAAACGACTAAATATCAAGGACTCATTGGGCGAATCGCTCTGGAACTGAAATCAGAACGCTCACTGACATTTGCCCTATCTGAAAGTCTGATAAACGCCGGAAAAATGACTAAGTCCAAAAAAAAATTGTTTTCAACTTTTTTCAATTTTACCCCCGTGGGATATATATTCTACCCACACACATTTGGAACTCTCCTGGGGTACCCTCACACATATTATTCCTTCATTTAGTGGATATTTTCACAAAAAAGTGAAATTTTCAAAAATCCAAAATATTGGCTGAAAATGACTAAATATCAAGGACTCATTGGGCGAATCGCTCTGGAACTGAAATTGGAACGCTCACTGACATTTGCCCTATCTGAAAGTCTGATAAACGCCGGAAAAATGACTAAGTCCAAAAAAAAAATTTTTTCAACTTTTTTCAATTTTACCCCCGTGGGATATAGATTCTACCCACACACATTTGGAACTCTCCTGGGGTACCCTCACACATATTATTCCCTCATTTAGTGGATATTTTCACAAAAAAGTGAAATTTTCAAAAATCCAAAATATTGGCTGAAAACGACTAAATATCAAGGACTCTTTGGGCGAATCGCTCTGGAACTGAAATCGGAATGCTCACTGACATTTCCCCTATTTGAAAGTCTGATAAACGCCGGAAAAATGACTAAGTCCAAAAAAAAATTGTTTTCAACTTTTTTCAATTTTACCCCCGTGGAATATAGATTCTACCCACACACATTTGAAACTCTCCTGGGGTACCCTCACACATATTATTCCCTCATTTAGTGGATATTTTCACAAAAAAGTGAAATTTTCAAAAATCCAAAATATTGGCTGAAAATGACTAAATATCAAGGACTCATTGGGCGAATCGCTCTGGAACTGAAATTGGAACGCTCACTGACATTTGCCCTATCTGAAAGTCTGATAAACGCCGGAAAAATGACTAAGTCCAAAAAAAAATTGTTTTCAACTTTTTTCAATTTTACCCCCGTGGGATATATATTCTACCCACACACATTTGGAACTCTCCTGGGGTACCCTCACACATATTATTCCCTCATTTAGTGGATATTTTCACAAAAAAGTGAAATTTTCAAAAATCCAAAATATTGGCTGAAAACGACTAAATATCAAGGATTCATTGGGCGAATCGCTCTGGAACTGAAATCGGAATGCTCACTGACATTTCCCCTATTTGAAAGTCTGATAAACGCCGGAAAAATGACTAAGTCCAAAAAAAATTTTTTTCAACTTTTTTCAATATTACCCCCGTGGGATACATATTCTATCCACACACATTTGGAACTCTCCTGGGGTACCCTCACACATATTATTCCCTCATTTAGTGGATATTTTCACAAAAAAGTGAAATTTTAAAAAATCCAAAATATTGGCTGAAAACGACTAAATATCAAGGACTCATTGGGCGAATCGCTCTGGAACTGAAATCGGAACGCTCACTGACATTTCCCCTATCTGAAAGTGTGATAAACGCCGGAAAAATGACTAAGTCCAAAAATAAATTGTTTTCAACTTTTTTCAATATTACCCCCGTGGGATATATATTCTACCCACACACATTTGGAACTCTACTGGGGTACCCTCACACATATTATTCCCTCATTTAGTGGATATTTTCACAAAAAAGTGAAATTTTCAAAAATCCAAAATATTGGCTGAAAACGACTAAATATCAAGGACTCTTTGGGCGAATCGCTCTGGAACTGAAATCGGAATGCTCACTGACATTTCCCCTATCTGAAAGTCTGAAAAACGCCGGAAAAATGACTAAGTCCAAAAAAAAATTGTTTTCAACTTTTTTCAATTTTACCCCCGTGGAATATAGATTCTACCCACACACATTTGAAACTCTCCTGGGGTACCCTCACACATATTATTCCCTCATTTAGTGGATATTTTCACAAAAAAGTGAAATTTTCAAAAATCCAAAATATTGGCTGAAAATGACTAAATATCAAGGACTCATTGGGCGAATTGCTCTGGAACTGAAATCGGAACGTTCACTGACATTTCCCCTATCTGAAAGTCTGATAAACGCCGGAAAAATGACTAAGTCCAAAAAAAAATTGTTTTCAACTTTTTTCAATTTTACCCCCGTGGGATATATATTCTACCCACACACATTTGGAACTCTCCTGGGGTACCCTCACACATATTATTCCCTCATTTAGTGGATATTTTCACAAAAAAGTGAAATTTTCAAAAATCCAAAATATTGGCTGAAAACGACTAAATATCAAGGACTCATTGGGCGAATCGCTCTGGAACTGAAATCGGAACGCTCACTGACATTTCCCTTATCTGAAAGTGTGATAAACGCCGGAAAAATGACTAAGTCCAAAAAAAATTGTTTTCAACTTTTTTCAATATTACCCCCGTGGGATATATATTCTACCCACACACATTTGGAACTCTCCTGCGGTACCCTAACACATATTATTCCCTCATTTAGTGGATATTTTCACAAAAAAGTGAAATTTTCAAAAATCCAAAATATTGGCTGAAAACGACTAAATATCAAGGACTCATTGGGCGAATAGCTCTGGAATTGAAATCGGAATGTTAACTGACATTTCCCATATTTGAAAGTCTGATAAACGCCGGAAAAATGACTAAGTCCAAAAAAAAATTGTTTTCAACTTTTTTCAATATTACCCCCGTGGGATATATATTCTACCCACACACATTTGGAACTCTCCTGGGGTACCCTCACACATATTATTCCCTCATTTAGTGGATATTTTCACAAAAAAGTGAAATTTTCAAAAATCCAAAATATTGGCTGAAAACGACTAAATATCAAGGACTCTTTGGGCGAATCGCTCTGGAACTGAAATCGGAATGCTCACTGACATTTCCCCTATCTGAAAGTCTGATAAACGCCGGAAAAATGACTAAGTCCAAAAAAAAATTGTTTTCAACTTTTTTCAATTTTACCCCCGTGGGATATAGATTCTACCCACACACATTTGGAACTCTCCTGGGGTACCCTCACACATATTATTCCCTCATTTAGTGGATATTTTCACAAAAAAGTGAAATTTTCAAAAATCCAAAATATTGGCTGAAAACGACTAAATATCAAGGACTCATTTTTCGAATCGCTCTGGAACTGAAATCAGAACGCTCACTGACATTTGCCCTATCTGAAAGTCTGATAAACGCCGGAAAAATGACTAAGTCCAAAAAAAAATTGTTTTCAACTTTTTTCAATTTTACCCCCGTGGGATATATATTCTACCCACACACATTTGGAACTCTCCTGGGGTACCCTCACACATATTATTCCTTCATTTAGTGGATATTTTCACAAAAAAGTGAAATTTTCAAAAATCCAAAATATTGGCTGAAAATGACTAAATATCAAGGACTCATTGGGCGAATCGCTCTGGAACTGAAATTGGAATGCTCACTGACATTTGCCCTATCTGAAAGTCTGATAAACGCCGGAAAAATGACTAAGTCCAAAAAAAAAATTATTTCAACTTTTTTCAATTTTACCCCCGTGGGATATAGATTCTACCCACACACATTTGGAACTCTCCTGGGGTACCCTCACACATATTATTCCCTCATTTAGTGGATATTTTCACAAAAAAGTGAAATTTTAAAAAATCCAAAATATTGGCTGAAAACGACTAAATATCAAGGACTCATTGGGCGAATCGCTCTGGAACTGAAATCGGAACGCTCACTGACATTTCCCCTATCTGAAAGTGTGATAAACGCCGGAAAAATGACTAAGTCCAAAAAAAAATTGTTTTCAACTTTTTTCAATATTACCCCCGTGGGATATATATTCTACCCACACACATTTGGAACTCTCCTGCGGTACCCTAACACATATTATTCCCTCATTTAGTGGATATTTTCACAAAAAAGTGAAATTTTCAAAAATCCAAAATATTGGCTGAAAACGACTAAATATCAAGGACTCATTGGGCGAATAGCTCTGGAATTGAAATCGGAATGTTAACTGACATTTCCCCTATTTGAAAGTCTGATAAACGCCGGAAAAATGACTAAGTCCAAAAAAAAATTGTTTTCAACTTTTTTCAATATTACCCCCGTGGGATATATATTCTACCCACACACATTTGGAACTCTCCTGGGGTACCCTCACACATATTATTCCCTCATTTAGTGGATATTTTCACAAAAAAGTGAAATTTTCAAAAATCCAAAATATTGGCTGAAAACGACTAAATATCAAGGACTCTTTGGGCGAATCGCTCTGGAACTGAAATCGGAATGCTCACTGACATTTCCCCTATCTGAAAGTCTGATAAACGCCGGAAAAATGACTAAGTCCAAAAAAAAATTTTTTCAACTTTTTTCAATTTTACCCCCGTGGGATATAGATTCTACCCACACACAGTTGGAACTCTCCTGGGGTACCCTCACACATATTATTCCCTCATTTAGTGGATATTTTCACAAAAAAGTGAAATTTTAAAAAATCCAAAATATTGGCTGAAAATGACTAAATATCAAGGACTCATTGGGCGAATTGCTCTGGAACTGAAATCGGAACGTTCACTGACATTTCCCCTATCTGAAAGTCTGATAAACGCCGGAAAAATGACTAAGTCCAAAAAAAAATTGTTTTCAACTTTTTTCAATTTTACCCCCGTGGGATATAGATTCTACCCACACACATTTGGAACTCTCCTGGGGTACCCTCACACATATTATTCCCTCATTTAGTGGATATTTTCACAAAAAAGTGAAATTTTCAAAAATCCAAAATATTGGCTGAAAACGACTAAATATCAAGGACTCTTTGGGCGAATCGCTCTGGAACTGAAATCGGAATGCTCACTGACATTTCCCCTATCTGAAAGTCTGATAAACGCCGGAAAAATGACTAAGTCCAAAAAAAAATTGTTTTCAACTTTTTTCAATTTTACCCCCGTGGGATATAGATTCTACCCACACACATTTGGAACTCTCCTGGGGTACCCTCACACATATTATTCCCTCATTTAGTGGATATTTTCACAAAAAAGTGAAATTTTCAAAAATCCAAAATATTGGCTGAAAACGACTAATTATCAAGGACTCATTGGGCGAATCGCTCTGGAACTGAAATCGGAATGCTCACTGACATTTCCAATATTTGAAAGTCTGATAAACGCCGGAAAAATGACTAAGTCCAAAAAAAATTTTTTTCAACTTTTTTCAATATTACCCCCGTGGGATACATATTCTATCCACACACATTTGGAACTCTCCTGGGGTACCCTCACACATATTATTCCCTCATTTAGTGGATATTTTCACAAAAAAGTGAAATTTTAAAAAATCCAAAATATTGGCTGAAAACGACTAAATATCAAGGACTCATTGGGCGAATCGCTCTGGAACTGAAATCGGAACGCTCACTGACATTTCCCCTATCTGAAAGTGTGATAAACGCCGGAAAAATGACTAAGTCCAAAAAAAAATTGTTTTCAACTTTTTTCAATATTACCCCCGTGGGATATATATTCTACCCACACACATTTGGAACTCTCCTGGGGTACCCTCACACATATTATTCCCTCATTTAGTGGATATTTTCACAAAAAAGTGAAATTTTCAAAAATCCAAAATATTGGCTGAAAATGACTAAATATCAAGGACTCATTGGGCGAATCGCTCTGGAACTGAAATCGGAATGCTCACTGACATTTCCCCTATCTGAAAGTCTGATAAACGCCGGAAAAATGACTAAGTCCAAAAAAAAATTTTTTCAACTTTTTTCAATTTTACCCCCGTGGGATATAGATTCTACCCACACACAGTTGGAACTCTCCTGGGGTACCCTCACACATATTATTCCCTCATTTAGTGGATATTTTCACAAAAAAGTGAAATTTTAAAAAATCCAAAATATTGGCTGAAAATGACTAAATATCAAGGACTCATTGGGCGAATTGCTCTGGAACTGAAATCGGAACGTTCACTGACATTTCCCCTATCTGAAAGTCTGATAAACGCCGGAAAAATGACTAAGTCCAAAAAAAAATTGTTTTCAACTTTTTTCAATTTTACCCCCGTGGGATATATATTCTACCCACACACATTTGGAACTCTCCTGGGGTACCCTCACACATATTATTCCCTCATTTAGTGGATATTTTCACAAAAAAGTGAAATTTTCAAAAATCCAAAATATTGGCTGAAAACGACTAAATATCAAGGACTCATTGGGCGAATCGCTCTGGAACTGAAATCGGAACGCTCACTGACATTTCCCTTATCTGAAAGTGTGATAAACGCCGGAAAAATGACTAAGTCCAAAAAAAATTGTTTTCAACTTTTTTCAATATTACCCCCGTGGGATATATATTCTACCCACACACATTTGGAACTCTCCTGCGGTACCCTAACACATATTATTCCCTCATTTAGTGGATATTTTCACAAAAAAGTGAAATTTTCAAAAATCCAAAATATTGGCTGAAAACGACTAAATATCAAGGACTCATTGGGCGAATAGCTCTGGAATTGAAATCGGAATGTTAACTGACATTTCCCATATTTGAAAGTCTGATAAACGCCGGAAAAATGACTAAGTCCAAAAAAAAATTGTTTTCAACTTTTTTCAATATTACCCCCGTGGGATATATATTCTACCCACACACATTTGGAACTCTCCTGGGGTACCCTCACACATATTATTCCCTCATTTAGTGGATATTTTCACAAAAAAGTGAAATTTTCAAAAATCCAAAATATTGGCTGAAAACGACTAAATATCAAGGACTCTTTGGGCGAATCGCTCTGGAACTGAAATCGGAATGCTCACTGACATTTCCCCTATCTGAAAGTCTGATAAACGCCGGAAAAATGACTAAGTCCAAAAAAAAATTGTTTTCAACTTTTTTCAATTTTACCCCCGTGGGATATAGATTCTACCCACACACATTTGGAACTCTCCTGGGGTACCCTCACACATATTATTCCCTCATTTAGTGGATATTTTCACAAAAAAGTGAAATTTTCAAAAATCCAAAATATTGGCTGAAAACGACTAAATATCAAGGACTCATTTTTCGAATCGCTCTGGAACTGAAATCAGAACGCTCACAGACATTTGCCCAATCTGAAAGTCTGATAAACGCCGGAAAAATGACTAAGTCCAAAAAAAAATTGTTTTCAACTTTTTTCAATTTTACCCCCGTGGGATATATATTCTACCCACACACATTTGGAACTCTCCTGGGGTACCCTCACACATATTATTCCTTCATTTAGTGGATATTTTCACAAAAAAGTGAAATTTTCAAAAATCCAAAATATTGGCTGAAAATGACTAAATATCAAGGACTCATTGGGCGAATCGCTCTGGAACTGAAATTGGAACGCTCACTGACATTTGCCCTATCTGAAAGTCTGATAAACGCCGGAAAAATGACTAAGTCCAAAAAAAAAATTTTTTCAACTTTTTTCAATTTTACCCCCGTGGGATATAGATTCTACCCACACACATTTGGAACTCTCCTGGGGTACCCTCACACATATTATTCCCTCATTTAGTGGATATTTTCACAAAAAAGAGAAATTTTCAAAAATCCAAAATATTGGCTGAAAACGACTAATTATCAAGGACTCATTGGGCGAATCGCTCTGGAACTGAAATCGGAATGCTCACTGACATTTCCCCTATTTGAAAGTCTGATAAACGCCGGAAAAATGACTAAGTCCAAAAAAAATTTTTTTCAACTTTTTTCAATTTTACCCCCGTGGGATATATATTCTACCCACACACAGTTGGAACTCTCCTGGGGTACCCTCACACATATTATTCCCTCATTTAGTGGATATCTTCACAAAAAAGTGAAATTTTCAAAAATCCAAAATATTGGCTGAAAACGACTAAATATCAAGGACTCATTGGGCGAAACGCTCTGGAACTGAAATCGGAATGCTCACTGTCATTTCCCCTATTTGAAAGTCTGATAAACGCCGGAAAAATGACTAAGTCCTAAAAAAATTTTTTTCAACTTTTTTCAATATTACCCCCGTGGGATACATATTCTATCCACACACATTTGGAACTCTCCTGGGGTACCCTCACACATATTATTCCCTCATTTAGTGGATATTTTCACAAAAAAGTGAAATTTTAAAAAATCCAAAATATTGGCTGAAAACGACTAAATATCAAGTACTCTTTGGGCGAATCGCTCTGGAACTGAAATCGGAATGCTCACTGACATTTCCCCTATCTGAAAGTCTGATAAACGCCGGAAAAATGACTAAGTCCAAAAAAAAAATTGTTTAAACTTTTTTCAATTTTACCCCCGTGGGATATAGATTCTACCTACACACATTTGGAACTCTCCTGGGGTACCCTCACACATATTATTCCCTCATTTAGTGGATATTTTCACAAAAAAGTGAAATTTTCAAAAATCCAAAATATTGGCTGAAAACGACTAAATATCAAGGACTCATTGGGCGAATCGCTCTGGAACTGAAATCGGAATGCTCACTGACATTTTCCCTATCTGAAAGTCTGATAAACGCCGGAAAAATGACTAAGTCCAAAAAAAGAATTTTTCAACTTTTTTCAATTTTACCCCCGTGGGATATATATTCTACCCACACACATTTGGAACTCTCCTGGGGTACCCTCACACATATTATTCCCTCATTTAGTGGATATTTTCACAAAAAAGTGAAATTTTCAAAAATCCAAAATATTGGCTGAAAATGACTAAATATCAAGGACTCATTGGGCGAATAGCTCTGGAATTGAAATCGGAATGTTAACTGACATTTCCCATATTTGAAAGTCTGATAAACGCCGGAAAAATGACTAAGTCCAAAAAAAAATTGTTTTCAACTTTTTTCAATATTACCCCCGTGGGATATATATTCTACCCACACACATTTGGAACTCTCCTGGGGTACCCTCACACATATTATTCCCTCATTTAGTGGATATTTTCACAAAAAAGTGAAATTTTCAAAAATCCAAAATATTGGCTGAAAACGACTAAATATCAAGGACTCTTTGGGCGAATCGCTCTGGAAATGAAATCGGAATGCTCACTGACATTTCCCCGATCTGAAAGTCTGATAAACGCCGGAAAAATGACTAAGTCCAAAAAAAAATTGTTTTCAACTTTTTTCAATTTTACCCCCGTGGGATATAGATTCTACCCACACACATTTGGAACTCTCCTGGGGTACCCTCACACATATTATTCCCTCATTTAGTGGATATTTTCACAAAAAAGTGAAATTTTCAAAAATCCAAAATATTGGCTGAAAACGACTAAATATCAAGGACTCATTTTTCGAATCGCTCTGGAACTGAAATTAGAACGCTCACTGACATTTGCCCTATCTGAAAGTCTGATAAACGCCGGAAAAATGACTAAGTCCAAAAAAAAAATTTTTTCAACTTTTTTCAATTTTACCCCCGTGGGATATATATTCTACCCACACACAGTTGGAACTCTCCTGGGGTACCCTCACACATATTATTCCCTCATTTAGTGGATATCTTCACAAAAAAGTGAAATTTTCAAAAATCCAAAATATTGGCTGAAAACGACTAAATATCAAGGACTCATTGGGCGAAACGCTCTGGAACTGAAATCGGAATGCTCACTGTCATTTCCCCTATTTGAAAGTCTGATAAACGCCGGAAAAATGACTAAGTCCTAAAAAAATTTTTTTCAACTTTTTTCAATATTACCCCCGTGGGATACATATTCTATCCACACACATTTGGAACTCTCCTGGGGTACCCTCACACATATTATTCCCTCATTTAGTGGATATTTTCACAAAAAAGTGAAATTTTAAAAAATCCAAAATATTGGCTGAAAACGACTAAATATCAAGTACTCTTTGGGCGAATCGCTCTGGAACTGAAATCGGAATGCTCACTGACATTTCCCCTATCTGAAAGTCTGATAAACGCCGGAAAAATGACTAAGTCCAAAAAAAAAATTGTTTAAACTTTTTTCAATTTTACCCCCGTGGGATATAGATTCTACCTACACACATTTGGAACTCTCCTGGGGTACCCTCACACATATTATTCCCTCATTTAGTGGATATTTTCACAAAAAAGTGAAATTTTCAAAAATCCAAAATATTGGCTGAAAACGACTAAATATCAAGGACTCATTGGGCGAATCGCTCTGGAACTGAAATCGGAATGCTCACTGACATTTTCCCTATCTGAAAGTCTGATAAACGCCGGAAAAATGACTAAGTCCAAAAAAAGAATTTTTCAACTTTTTTCAATTTTACCCCCGTGGGATATATATTCTACCCACACACATTTGGAACTCTCCTGGGGTACCCTCACACATATTATTCCCTCATTTAGTGGATATTTTCACAAAAAAGTGAAATTTTCAAAAATCCAAAATATTGGCTGAAAATGACTAAATATCAAGGACTCATTGGGCGAATAGCTCTGGAATTGAAATCGGAATGTTAACTGACATTTCCCATATTTGAAAGTCTGATAAACGCCGGAAAAATGACTAAGTCCAAAAAAAAATTGTTTTCAACTTTTTTCAATATTACCCCCGTGGGATATATATTCTACCCACACACATTTGGAACTCTCCTGGGGTACCCTCACACATATTATTCCCTCATTTAGTGGATATTTTCACAAAAAAGTGAAATTTTCAAAAATCCAAAATATTGGCTGAAAACGACTAAATATCAAGGACTCTTTGGGCGAATCGCTCTGGAAATGAAATCGGAATGCTCACTGACATTTCCCCTATCTGAAAGTCTGATAAACGCCGGAAAAATGACTAAGTCCAAAAAAAAATTGTTTTCAACTTCTTTCAATTTTACCCCCGTGGGATATAGATTCTACCCACACACATTTGGAACTCTCCTGGGGTACCCTCACACATATTATTCCCTCATTTAGTGGATATTTTCACAAAAAAGTGAAATTTTCAAAAATCCAAAATATTGGCTGAAAACGACTAAATATCAAGGACTCATTGGGCGAATCGCTCTGGAACTGAAATCGGAACGTTCACTGACATTTCCCCTATCTGAAAGTGTGATAAACGCCGGAAAAATGACTAAGTCCAAAAAAAAAATTGTTTTCAACTTTTTTCAATATTACCCCCGTGGGATATATATTCTACCCACACACATTTGGAACTCTCCTGCGGTACCCTAACACATATTATTCCCTCATTTAGTGGATATTTTCACAAAAAAGTGAAATTTTCAAAAATCCAAAATATTGGCTGAAAACGACTAAATATCAAGGACTCATTGGGCGAATAGCTCTGGAATTGAAATCGGAATGTTCACTGACATTTCCCCTATTTGAAAGTCTGATAAACGCCGGAAAAATGACTAAGTCCAAAAAAAAATTTTTTTCAACTTTTTTCAATTTTACCCCCGTGGGATATAGATTCTACCCACACACAGTTGGAACTCTCCTGGGGTACCCTCACACATATTATTCCCTCATTTAGTGGATATTTTCACAAAAAAGTGAAATTTTCAAAAATCCAAAATATTGGCTGAAAACGACTAAATATCAAGGACTCATTGGGCGAATAGCTCTGGAACTGAGATCGGAATGCTCACTGACATTTCCCCTATTTGAAAGTCTGATAAACGCCGGAAAAATGACTAAGTCCAAAAAAAATTTTTTTCAACTTTTTTCAATATTACCCCCGTGGGATACATATTCTATCCACACACATTTGGAACTCTCCTGGGGTACCCTCACACATATTATTCCCTCATTTAGTGGATATTTTCACAAAAAAGTGAAATTTTCAAAAATCCAAAATATTGGCTGAAAACGACTAAATATCAAGGACTCATTGGGCGAATCGCTCTGGAACTGAAATCGGAATGCTCACTGACATTTTCCCTATCTGAAAGTCTGATAAACGCCGGAAAAATGACTAAGTCCAAAAAAAGAATTTTTCAACTTTTTTCAATTTTACCCCCGTGGGATATATATTCTACCCACACACATTTGGAACTCTCCTGGGGTACCCTCACACATATTATTCCCTCATTTAGTGGATATTTTCACAAAAAAGTGAAATTTTCATAAATCCAAAATATTGGCTGAAAACGACTAAATATCAAGGACTCATTGGGCGAATCGCTCTGGAACTGAAATCGGAATGTTCACTGACATTTCCCCTATCTGAAAGTCTGATAAACGCCGGAAAAATGACTAAGTCCAAAAAAAAAATTTTTTCAACTTTTTTCAATTTTACCCCCGTGGGATATAGATTCTACCCACACACAGTTGGAACTCTCCTGGGGTACCCTCACACATATTATTCCCTCATTTAGTGGATATTTTCACAAAAAAGTGAAATTTTCAAAAATCCAAAATATTGGCTGAAAACGACTAAATATCAAGTACTCTTTGGGCGAATCGCTCTGGAACTGAAATCGGAATGCTCACTGACATTTCCCCTATCTGAAAGTCTGATAAACGCCGGAAAAATGACTAAGTCCAAAAAAAAAATTTTTTAAACTTTTTTCAATTTTACCCCCGTGGGATATAGATTCTACCTACACACATTTGGAACTCTCCTGGGGTACCCTCACACATATTATTCCCTCATTTAGTGGATATTTTCACAAAAAAGTGAAATTTTCAAAAATCCAAAATATTGGCTGAAAACGACTAAATATCAAGGACTCATTGGGCGAATCGCTCTGGAACTGAAATCGGAATGTTCACTGACATTTCCCCTATTTGAAAGTCTGATAAAAGCCGGAAAAATGACTAAGTCCAAAAAAAAATTGTTTTCAACTTTTTTCAATATTACCCCCGTGGGATATATATTCTACCCACACACATTTGGAACTCTCCTGGGGTACCCTCACACATATTATTCCCTCATTTAGTGGATATTTTCACAAAAAAGTGAAATTTTCAAAAATCCAAAATATTGGCGGAAAACGACTAAATATCAAGGACTCTTTGGGCGAATCGCTCTGGAAATGAAATCGGAATGCTCACTGACATTTCCCCTATCTGAAAGTCTGATAAACGCCGGAAAAATGACTAAGTCCAAAAAAAAATTGTTTTCAACTTTTTTCAATTTTACCCCCGTGGGATATAGATTCTACCCACACACATTTGGAACTCTCCTGGGGTACCCTCACACATATTATTCCCTCATTTAGTGGATATTTTCACAAAAAAGTGAAATTTTCAAAAATCCAAAATATTGGCTGAAAACGACTTAATATCAAGGACTCATTGGGCGAATCGCTCTGGAACTGAAATCAGAACGCTCACTGACATTTGCCCTATCTGAAAGTCTGATAAACGCCGGAAAAATGACTAAGTCCAAAAAAAAATTGTTTTCAACTTTTTTCAATTTTACCCCCGTGGGATATATATTCTACCCACACACATTTGGAACTCTCCTGGGGTACCCTCACACATATTATTCCTTCATTTAGTGGATATTTTCACAAAAAAGTGAAATTTTCAAAAATCCAAAATATTGGCTGAAAATGACTAAATATCAAGGACTCATTGGGCGAATCGCTCTGGAACTGAAATTGGAACGCTCACTGACATTTGCCCTATCTGAAATTCTGATAAACGCCGGAAAAATGACTAAGTCCAAAAAAAAAATTTTTTCAACTTTTTTCAATTTTACCCCCGTGGGATATAGATTCTACCCACACACATTTGGAACTCTCCTGGGGTACCCTCACACATATTATTCCCTCATTTAGTGGATATTTTCACAAAAAAGTGAAATTTTCAAAAATCCAAAATATTGGCTGAAAACGACTAAATATCAAGGACTCTTTGGGCGAATCGCTCTGGAAATGAAATCGGAATGCTCACTGACATTTCCCCTATCTGAAAGTCTGATAAACGCCGGAAAAATGACTAAGTCCAAAAAAAAAATTGTTTTCAATTTTTTTCAATATTACCCCCGTGGGATATATATTCTACCCACACACATTTGGAACTCTCCTGCGGTACCCTAACACATATTATTCCCTCATTTAGTGGATATTTTCACAAAAAAGTGAAATTTTCAAAAATCCAAAATATTGGCTGAAAACGACTAAATATCAAGGACTCATTTTTCGAATCGCTCTGGAACTGAAATTAGAACGCTCACTGACATTTGCCCTATCTGAAAGTCTGATAAACGCCGGAAAAATGACTAAGTCCAAAAAAAAAATTTTTCAACTTTTTTCAATTTTACCCCCGTGGGATATATATTCTACCCACACACATTTGGAACTCTCCTGGGGTACCCTCACACATATTATTCCCTCATTTAGTGGATATTTTCACAAAAAAGTGAAATTTTCAAAAATCCAAAATATTGGCGGAAAACGACTAAATATCAAGGACTCTTTGGGCGAATCGCTCTGGAAATGAAATCGGAATGCTCACTGACATTTCCCCTATCTGAAAGTCTGATAAACGCCGGAAAAATGACTAAGTCCAAAAAAAAATTGTTTTCAACTTTTTTCAATTTTACCCCCGTGGGATATAGATTCTACCCACACACATTTGGAACTCTCCTGGGGTACCCTCACACATATTATTCCCTCATTTAGTGGATATTTTCACAAAAAAGTGAAATTTTCAAAAATCCAAAATATTGGCTGAAAACGACTTAATATCAAGGACTCATTGGGCGAATCGCTCTGGAACTGAAATCAGAACGCTCACTGACATTTGCCCTATCTGAAAGTCTGATAAACGCCGGAAAAATGACTAAGTCCAAAAAAAAATTGTTTTCAACTTTTTTCAATTTTAGCCCCGTGGGATATATATTCTACCCACACACATTTGGAACTCTCCTGGGGTACCCTCACACATATTATTCCTTCATTTAGTGGATATTTTCACAAAAAAGTGAAATTTTCAAAAATCCAAAATATTGGCTGAAAATGACTAAATATCAAGGACTCATTGGGCGAATCGCTCTGGAACTGAAATTGGAACGCTCACTGACATTTGCCCTATCTGAAATTCTGATAAACGCCGGAAAAATGACTAAGTCCAAAAAAAAAATTTTTTCAACTTTTTTCAATTTTACCCCCGTGGGATATAGATTCTACCCACACACATTTGGAACTCTCCTGGGGTACCCTCACACATATTATTCCCTCATTTAGTGGATATTTTCACAAAAAAGTGAAATTTTCAAAAATCCAAAATATTGGCTGAAAACGACTAAATATCAAGGACTCTTTGGGCGAATCGCTCTGGAAATGAAATCGGAATGCTCACTGACATTTCCCCTATCTGAAAGTCTGATAAACGCCGGAAAAATGACTAAGTCCAAAAAAAAAATTGTTTTCAATTTTTTTCAATATTACCCCCGTGGGATATATATTCTACCCACACACATTTGGAACTCTCCTGCGGTACCCTAACACATATTATTCCCTCATTTAGTGGATATTTTCACAAAAAAGTGAAATTTTCAAAAATCCAAAATATTGGCTGAAAACGACTAAATATCAAGGACTCATTTTTCGAATCGCTCTGGAACTGAAATTAGAACGCTCACTGACATTTGCCCTATCTGAAAGTCTGATAAACGCCGGAAAAATGACTAAGTCCAAAAAAAAAATTTTTCAACTTTTTTCAATTTTACCCCCGTGGGATATATATTCTACCCACACACATTTGGAACTCTCCTGGGGTACCCTCACACATATTATTCCCTCATTTAGTGGATATTTTCACAAAAAAGTGAAATTTTCAAAAATCCAAAATATTGGCTGAAAATGACTAAATATCAAGGACTCATTGGGCGAATAGCTCTGGAATTGAAATCGGAATGTTAACTGACATTTCCCATATTTGAAAGTCTGATAAACGCCGGAAAAATGACTAAGTCCAAAAAAAAATTGTTTTCAACTTTTTTCAATATTACCCCCGTGGGATATATATTCTACCCACACACATTTGGAACTCTCCTGGGGTACCCTCACACATATTATTCCCTCATTTAGTGGATATTTTCACAAAAAAGTGAAATTTTCAAAAATCCAAAATATTGGCTGAAAACGACTAAATATCAAGGACTCTTTGGGCGAATCGCTCTGGAAATGAAATCGGAATGCTCACTGACATTTCCCCTATCTGAAAGTCTGATAAACGCCGGAAAAATGACTAAGTCCAAAAAAAAATTGTTTTCAACTTCTTTCAATTTTACCCCCGTGGGATATAGATTCTACCCACACACATTTGGAACTCTCCTGGGGTACCCTCACACATATTATTCCCTCATTTAGTGGATATTTTCACAAAAAAGTGAAATTTTCAAAAATCCAAAATATTGGCTGAAAACGGCTAAATATCAAGGACTCATTGGGCGAATCGCTCTGGAACTGAAATCGGAACGTTCACTGACATTTCCCCTATCTGAAAGTGTGATAAACGCCGGAAAAATGACTAAGTCCAAAAAAAAAATTGTTTTCAACTTTTTTCAATATTACCCCCGTGGGATATATATTCTACCCACACACATTTGGAACTCTCCTGCGGTACCCTCACACATATTATTCCCTCATTTAGTGGATATTTTCACAAAAAAGTGAAATTTTCAAAAATCCAAAATATTGGCTGAAAACGACTAAATATCAAGGACTCATTGGGCGAATCGCTCTGGAACTGAAATCGGAACGCTCACTGACATTTCCCCTATCTGAAAGTGTTATAAACGCCGGAAAAATGACTAAGTCCAAAAAAAATTGTTTTCAACTTTTTTCAATATTACCCCCGTGGGATATATATTCTAACCACACACATTTGGAACTCTCCTGCGGTACCCTAACACATATTATTCCCTCATTTAGTGGATATTTTCACAAAAAAGTGAAATTTTCAAAAATCCAAAATATTGGCTGAAAACGACTAAATATCAAGGACTCATTGGGCGAATAGCTCTGGAATTGAAATCGGAATGTTCACTGACATTTCCCCTATTTGAAAGTCTGATAAACGCCGGAAAAATGACTAAGTCCAAAAAAAAATTTTTTTCAACTTTTTTCAATTTTACCCCCGTGGGATATAGATTCTACCCACACACAGTTGGAACTCTCCTGGGGTACCCTCACACATATTATTCCCTCATTTAGTGGATATTTTCACAAAAAAGTGAAATTTTCAAAAATCCAAAATATTGGCTGAAAACGACTAAATATCAAGGACTCATTGGGCGAATCGCTCTGGAACTGAAATCGGAATGCTCACTGACATTTTCCCTATCTGAAAGTCTGATAAACGCCGGAAAAATGACTAAGTCCAAAAAAAGAATTTTTCAACTTTTTTCAATTTTACCCCCGTGGGATATATATTCTACCCACACACATTTGGAACTCTCCTGGGGTACCCTCACACATATTATTCCCTCATTTAGTGGATATTTTCACAAAAAAGTGAAATTTTCATAAATCCAAAATATTGGCTGAAAACGACTAAATATCAAGGACTCATTGGGCGAATCGCTCTGGAACTGAAATCGGAATGTTCACTGACATTTCCCCTATCTGAAAGTCTGATAAACGCCGGAAAAATGACTAAGTCCAAAAAAAAAATTTTTTCAACTTTTTTCAATTTTACCCCCGTGGGATATAGATTCTACCCACACACAGTTGGAACTCTCCTGGGGTACCCTCACACATATTATTCCCTCATTTAGTGGATATTTTCACAAAAAAGTGAAATTTTCAAAAATCCAAAATATTGGCTGAAAACGACTAAATATCAAGTACTCTTTGGGCGAATCGCTCTGGAACTGAAATCGGAATGCTCACTGACATTTCCCCTATCTGAAAGTCTGATAAACGCCGGAAAAATGACTAAGTCCAAAAAAAAATTGTTTTCAACTTTTTTCAATTTTACCCCCGTGGGATATATATTCTACCCACACACATTTGGAACTCTACTGGGGTACCCTCACACATATTATTCCTTCATTTAGTGGATATTTTCACAAAAAAGTGAAATTTTCAAAAATCCAAAATATTGGCTGAAAATGACTAAATATCAAGGACTCATTGGGCGAATCGCTCTGGAACTGAAATTGGAACGCTCACTGACATTTGCCCTATCTGAAATTCTGATAAACGCCGGAAAAATGACTAAGTCCAAAAAAAAAATTTTTTCAACTTTTTTCAATTTTACCCCCGTGGGATATAGATTCTACCCACACACATTTGGAACTCTCCTGGGGTACCCTCACACATATTATTCCCTCATTTAGTGGATATTTTCACAAAAAAGTGAAATTTTCAAAAATCCAAAATATTGGCTGAAAACGACTAAATATCAAGGACTCTTTGGGCGAATCGCTCTGGAAATGAAATCGGAATGCTCACTGACATTTCCCCTATCTGAAAGTCTGATAAACGCCGGAAAAATGACTAAGTCCAAAAAAAGAATTTTTCAACTTTTTTCAATTTTACCCCCGTGGGATATATATTCTACCCATACACATTTGGAACTCTCCTGGGGTACCCTCACACATATTATTCCCTCATTTAGTGGATATTTTCACAAAAAAGTGAAATTTTCATAAATCCAAAATATTGGCTGAAAACGACTAAATATCAAGGACTCATTGGGCGAATCGCTCTGGAACTGAAATCGGAATGTTCACTGACATTTCCCCTATCTGAAAGTGTGATAAACGCCGGAAAAATGACTAAGTCATAAAAAAAAAATTGTTTTCAATTTTTTTCAATATTACCCCCGTGGGATATATATTCTACCCACACACATTTGGAACTCTCCTGCGGTACCCTAACACATATTATTCCCTCATTTAGTGGATATTTTCACAAAAAAGTGAAATTTTCAAAAATCCAAAATATTGGCTGAAAACGACTAAATATCAAGGACTCATTTTTCGAATCGCTCTGGAACTGAAATTAGAACGCTCACTGACATTTGCCCTATCTGAAAGTCTGATAAACGCCGGAAAAATGACTAAGTCCAAAAAAAAAATTTTTTCAACTTTTTTCAATTTTACCCCCGTGGGATATAGATTCTACCCACACACAGTTGGAACTCTCCTGGGGTACCCTCACACATATTATTCCCTCATTTAGTGGATATTTTCACAAAAAAGTGAAATTTTCAAAAATCCAAAATATTGGCTGAAAACGACTAAATATCAAGGACTCAGTGGGCGAATCGCTCTGGAACTGAAATCGGAACGCTCACTGACATTTCCCCTATCTGAAAGTGTTATAAACGCCGGAAAAATGACTAAGTCCAAAAAAAATTGTTTTCAACTTTTTTCAATATTACCCCCGTGGGATATATATTCTAACCACACACATTTGGAACTCTCCTGCGGTACCCTAACACATATTATTCCCTCATTTAGTGGATATTTTCACAAAAAAGTGAAATTTTCAAAAATCCAAAATATTGGCTGAAAACGACTAAATATCAAGGACTCATTGGGCGAATAGCTCTGGAATTGAAATCGGAATGTTCACTGACATTTCCCCTATTTGAAAGTCTGATAAACGCCGGAAAAATGACTAAGTCCAAAAAAAAATTTTTTTCAACTTTTTTCAATTTTACCCCCGTGGGATATAGATTCTACCCACACACAGTTGGAACTCTCCTGGGGTACCCTCACACATATTATTCCCTCATTTAGTGGATATTTTCACAAAAAAGTGAAATTTTCAAAAATCCAAAATATTGGCTGAAAACGACTAAATATCAAGGACTCATTGGGCGAATCGCTCTGGAACTGAAATCGGAATGCTCACTGACATTTTCCCTATCTGAAAGTCTGATAAACGCCGGAAAAATGACTAAGTCCAAAAAAAGAATTTTTCAACTTTTTTCAATTTTACCCCCGTGGGATATATATTCTACCCACACACATTTGGAACTCTCCTGGGGTACCCTCACACATATTATTCCCTCATTTAGTGGATATTTTCACAAAAAAGTGAAATTTTCATAAATCCAAAATATTGGCTGAAAACGACTAAATATCAAGGACTCATTGGGCGAATCGCTCTGGAACTGAAATCGGAATGTTCACTGACATTTCCCCTATCTGAAAGTCTGATAAACGCCGGAAAAATGACTAAGTCCAAAAAAAAAATTTTTTCAACTTTTTTCAATTTTACCCCCGTGGGATATAGATTCTACCCACACACAGTTGGAACTCTCCTGGGGTACCCTCACACATATTATTCCCTCATTTAGTGGATATTTTCACAAAAAAGTGAAATTTTCAAAAATCCAAAATATTGGCTGAAAACGACTAAATATCAAGTACTCTTTGGGCGAATCGCTCTGGAACTGAAATCGGAATGCTCACTGACATTTCCCCTATCTGAAAGTCTGATAAACGCCGGAAAAATGACTAAGTCCAAAAAAAAATTGTTTTCAACTTTTTTCAATTTTACCCCCGTGGGATATATATTCTACCCACACACATTTGGAACTCTACTGGGGTACCCTCACACATATTATTCCTTCATTTAGTGGATATTTTCACAAAAAAGTGAAATTTTCAAAAATCCAAAATATTGGCTGAAAATGACTAAATATCAAGGACTCATTGGGCGAATCGCTCTGGAACTGAAATTGGAACGCTCACTGACATTTGCCCTATCTGAAATTCTGATAAACGCCGGAAAAATGACTAAGTCCAAAAAAAAAATTTTTTCAACTTTTTTCAATTTTACCCCCGTGGGATATAGATTCTACCCACACACATTTGGAACTCTCCTGGGGTACCCTCACACATATTATTCCCTCATTTAGTGGATATTTTCACAAAAAAGTGAAATTTTCAAAAATCCAAAATATTGGCTGAAAACGACTAAATATCAAGGACTCTTTGGGCGAATCGCTCTGGAAATGAAATCGGAATGCTCACTGACATTTCCCCTATCTGAAAGTCTGATAAACGCCGGAAAAATGACTAAGTCCAAAAAAAGAATTTTTCAACTTTTTTCAATTTTACCCCCGTGGGATATATATTCTACCCATACACATTTGGAACTCTCCTGGGGTACCCTCACACATATTATTCCCTCATTTAGTGGATATTTTCACAAAAAAGTGAAATTTTCATAAATCCAAAATATTGGCTGAAAACGACTAAATATCAAGGACTCATTGGGCGAATCGCTCTGGAACTGAAATCGGAATGTTCACTGACATTTCCCCTATCTGAAAGTGTGATAAACGCCGGAAAAATGACTAAGTCATAAAAAAAAAATTGTTTTCAATTTTTTTCAATATTACCCCCGTGGGATATATATTCTACCCACACACATTTGGAACTCTCCTGCGGTACCCTAACACATATTATTCCCTCATTTAGTGGATATTTTCACAAAAAAGTGAAATTTTCAAAAATCCAAAATATTGGCTGAAAACGACTAAATATCAAGGACTCATTTTTCGAATCGCTCTGGAACTGAAATTAGAACGCTCACTGACATTTTCCCTATCTGAAAGTCTGATAAACGCCGGAAAAATGACTAAGTCCAAAAAAAGAATTTTTCAACTTTTTTCAATTTTACCCCCGTGGGATATATATTCTACCCACACACATTTGGAACTCTCCTGGGGTTCCCTCACACATATTATTCCCTCATTTAGTGGATATTTTCACAAAAAAGTGAAATTTTCATAAATCCAAAATATTGGCTGAAAACGACTAAATATCAAGGACTCATTGGGTGAATCGCTCTGGAACTGAAATCGGAACGTTCACTGACATTTCCCCTATCTGAAAGTGTGATAAACGCCGGAAAAATGACTAAGTCCAAAAAAAAAATTGTTTTCAACTTTTTTCAATATTACCCCCGTGGGATATATATTCTACCCACACACATTTGGAACTCTCCTGGGGTACCCTCACACATATTATTCCCTCATTTAGTGGATATTTTCACAAAAAAGTGAAATTTTCAAAAATCCAAAATATTGGCTGAAAACGACTAAATATCAAGGACTCTTTGGGCGAATCGCTCTGGAAATGAAATCGGAATGCTCACTGACATTTCCCCTATCTGAAAGTCTGATAAACGCCGGAAAAATGACTAAGTCCAAAAAAAAATTGTTTTCAACTTTTTTCAATTTTACCCCCGTGGGATATAGATTCTACCCACACACATTTGGAACTCTCCTGGGGTACCCTCACACATATTATTCCCTCATTTAGTGGATATTTTCACAAAAAAGTGAAATTTTCAAAAATCCAAAATATTGGCTGAAAACGACTAAATATCAAGGACTCATTGGGCGAATCGCTCTGGAACTGAAATCAGAACGCTCACTGACATTTCCCCTATCTGAAAGTCTGATAAACGCCGGAAAAATGACTAAGTCCAAAAAAAAATTGTTTTCAACTTTTTTCAATTTTACCCCCGTGGGATATATATTCTCCCACACACATTTGGAACTCTCCTGGGGTACCCTCACACATATTATTCCTTCATTTAGTGGATATTTTCACAAAAAAGTGAAATTTTCAAAAATCCAAAATATTGGCTGAAAATGACTAAATATCAAGGACTCATTGGGCGAATCGCTCTGGAACTGAAATTGGAACGCTCACTGACATTTGCCCTATCTGAAATTCTGATAAACGCCGGAAAAATGACTAAGTCCAAAAAAAAAATTTTTTCAACTTTTTTCAATTTTACCCCCGTGGGATATAGATTCTACCCACACACATTTGGAGCTCTCCTGGGGTACCCTCACACATATTATTCCCTCATTTAGTGGATATTTTCACAAAAAAGTGAAATTTTCAAAAATCCAAAATATTGGCTGAAAACGACTAAATATCAAGGACTCATTTTTTGAATCGCTCTGGAACTGAAATTAGAACGCTCACTGACATTTGCCCTATCTGAAAGTCTGATAAACGCCGGAAAAATGACTAAGTCCAAAAAAAAAATTTTTTCAACTTTTTTCAATTTTACCCCCGTGGGATATAGATTCTACCCACACACAGTTGGAACTCTCCTGGGGTACCCTCACACATATTATTCCCTCATTTAGTGGATATTTTCACAAAAAAGTGAAATTTTCAAAAATCCAAAATATTGGCTGAAAACGACTACATATCAAGGACTCATTGGGCGAATCGCTCTGGAACTGAAATCGGAATGCTCACTGACATTTTCCCTATCTGAAAGTCTGATAAACGCCGGAAAAATGACTAAGTCCAAAAAAAAAATTGTTTTCAACTTTTTTCAATATTACCCCCGTGGGATATATATTCTACCCACACACATTTGGAACTCTCCTGCGGTACCCTAACACATATTATTCCCTCATTTAGTGGATATTTTCACAAAAAAGTGAAATTTTCAAAAATCCAAAATACTGGCTGAAAATGACTAAATATCAAGGACTCATTGGGCGAATAGCTCTGGAATTGAAATCGGAATGTTCACTGACATTTCCCCTATTTGAAAGTCTGATAAAAGCCGGAAAAATGACTAAGTCCAAAAAAAAATTGTTTTCAACTTTTTTCAATATTACCCCCGTGGGATATATATTCTACCCACACACATTTGGAACTCTCCTGGGGTACCCTCACACATATTATTCGTTCATTTAGTGGATATTTTCACAAAAAAGTGAAATTTTCAAAAATCCAAAATATTGGCTGAAAATGACTAAATATCAAGGACTCTTTGGGCGAATCGCTCTGGAACTGAAATCGGAATGCTCACTGACATTTTCCCTATCTGAAAGTCTGATAAACGCCGGAAAAATGACTAAGTCCAAAAAAAGAATTTTTCAACTTTTTTCAATTTTACCCCCGTGGGATATATATTCTACCCACACACATTTGGAACTCTCCTGGGGTTCCCTCACACATATTATTCCCTCATTTAGTGGATATTTTCACAAAAAAGTGAAATTTTCATAAATCCAAAATATTGGCTGAAAACGACTAAATATCAAGGACTCATTGGGTGAATCGCTCTGGAACTGAAATCGGAACGTTCACTGACATTTCCCCTATCTGAAAGTGTGATAAACGCCGGAAAAATGACTAAGTCCAAAAAAAAAATTGTTTTCAACTTTTTTCAATATTACCCCCGTGGGATATATATTCTACCCACACACATTTGGAACTCTCCTGGGGTACCCTCACACATATTATTCCCTCATTTAGTGGATATTTTCACAAAAAAGTGAAATTTTCAAAAATCCAAAATATTGGCTGAAAACGACTAAATATCAAGGACTCTTTGGGCGAATCGCTCTGGAAATGAAATCGGAATGCTCACTGACATTTCCCCTATCTGAAAGTCTGATAAACGCCGGAAAAATGACTAAGTCCAAAAAAAAATTGTTTTCAACTTTTTTCAATTTTACCCCCGTGGGATATAGATTCTACCCACACACATTTGGAACTCTCCTGGGGTACCCTCACACATATTATTCCCTCATTTAGTGGATATTTTCACAAAAAAGTGAAATTTTCAAAAATCCAAAATATTGGCTGAAAACGACTAAATATCAAGGACTCATTGGGCGAATCGCTCTGGAACTGAAATCAGAACGCTCACTGACATTTCCCCTATCTGAAAGTCTGATAAACGCCGGAAAAATGACTAAGTCCAAAAAAAAAATTTTTTCAACTTTTTTCAATTTTACCCCCGTGGGATATAGATTCTACCCACACACATTTGGAACTCTCCTGGGGTACCCTCACACATATTATTCCCTCATTTAGTGGATATTTTCACAAAAAAGTGAAATTTTCAAAAATCCAAAATATTGGCTGAAAACGACTAAATATCAAGGACTCATTTTTCGAATCGCTCTGGAACTGAAATTAGAACGCTCACTGACATTTGCCCTATCTGAAAGTCTGATAAACGCCGGAAAAATGACTAAGTCCAAAAAAAAAATTTTTTCAACTTTTTTCAATTTTACCCCCGTGGGATATAGATTCTACCCACACACAGTTGGAACTCTCCTGGGGTACCCTCACACATATTATTCCCTCATTTAGTGGATATTTTCACAAAAAAGTGAAATTTTCAAAAATCCAAAATATTGGCTGAAAACGACTACATATCAAGGACTCATTGGGCGAATCGCTCTGGAACTGAAATCGGAATGCTCACTGACATTTTCCCTATCTGAAAGTCTGATAAACGCCGGAAAAATGACTAAGTCCAAAAAAAAAATTGTTTTCAATTTTTTTCAATATTACCCCCGTGGGATATATATTCTACCCACACACATTTGGAACTCTCCTGCGGTACCCTAACACATATTATTCCCTCATTTAGTGGATATTTTCCAAAAAAGTGAAATTTTCAAAAATCCAGAAAATTGGCTGAAAATGACTAAATATCAAGGACTCATTGGGCGAATCGCTCTGGAACTGAAATCGGAATGCTCACTGACATTTCCCCTATCTGAAAGTCTGATAAACGCCGGAAAAATGACTAAGTCCAAAAAAAAAATTTTTTAAACTTTTTTCAATTTTACCCCCGTGGGATATAGATTCTACCTACACACATTTGGAACTCTCCTGGGGTACCCTCACACATATTATTCCCTCATTTAGTGGATATTTTCACAAAAAAGTGAAATTTTCAAAAATCCAAAATATTGGCTGAAAACGACTAAATATCAAGGACTCATTGGGCGAATCGCTCTGGAACTGAAATCGGAATGCTCACTGACATTTTCCCTATCTGAAAGTCTGATAAACGCCGGAAAAATGACTAAGTCCAAAAAAAGAATTTTTCAACTTTTTTCAATTTTACCCCCGTGGGATATATATTCTACCCACACACATTTGGAACTCTCCTGGGGTACCCTCACACATATTATTCCCTCATTTAGTGGATATTTTCACAAAAAAGTGAAATTTTCAAAAATCCAAAATATTGGCTGAAAACGACTACATATCAAGGACTCATTGGGCGAATCGCTCTGGAACTGAAATCGGAATGCTCACTGACATTTTCCCTATCTGAAAGTCTGATAAACGCCGGAAAAATGACTAAGTCCAAAAAAAAAATTGTTTTCAATTTTTTTCAATATTACCCCCGTGGGATATATATTCTACCCACACACATTTGGAACTCTCCTGCGGTACCCTAACACATATTATTCCCTCATTTAGTGGATATTTTCCAAAAAAGTGAAATTTTCAAAAATCCAGAAAATTGGCTGAAAATGACTAAATATCAAGGACTCATTGGGCGAATCGCTCTGGAACTGAAATCGGAATGCTCACTGACATTTCCCCTATCTGAAAGTCTGATAAACGCCGGAAAAATGACTAAGTCCAAAAAAAAAATTTTTTAAACTTTTTTCAATTTTACCCCCGTGGGATATAGATTCTACCTACACACATTTGGAACTCTCCTGGGGTACCCTCACACATATTATTCCCTCATTTAGTGGATATTTTCACAAAAAAGTGAAATTTTCAAAAATCCAAAATATTGGCTGAAAACGACTAAATATCAAGGACTCATTGGGCGAATCGCTCTGGAACTGAAATCGGAATGCTCACTGACATTTTCCCTATCTGAAAGTCTGATAAACGCCGGAAAAATGACTAAGTCCAAAAAAAGAATTTTTCAACTTTTTTCAATTTTACCCCCGTGGGATATATATTCTACCCACACACATTTGGAACTCTCCTGGGGTACCCTCACACATATTATTCCCTCATTTAGTGGATATTTTCACAAAAAAGTGAAATTTTCATAAATCCAAAATATTGGCTGAAAACGACTAAATATCAAGGACTCATTGGGCGAATCGCTCTGGAACTGAAATCGGAACGTTCACTGACATTTCCCCTATCTGAAAGTGTGATAAACGCCGGAAAAATGACTAAGTCCAAAAAAAAAATTGTTTTCAACTTTTTTCAATATTACCCCCGTGGGATATATATTCTACCCACACACATTTGGAACTCTCCTGCGGTACCCTAACACATATTATTCCCTCATTTAGTGGATATTTTCACAAAAAAGTGAAATTTTCAAAAATCCAAAATATTGGCTGAAAATGACTAAATATCAAGGACTCATTGGGCGAATAGCTCTGGAATTGAAATCGGAATGTTCACTGACATTTCCCCTATTTGAAAGTCTGATAAAAGCCGGAAAAATGACTAAGTCCAAAAAAAAATTGTTTTCAACTTTTTTCAATATTACCCCCGTGGGATATATATTCTACCCACACACATTTGGAACTCTCCTGGGGTACCCTCACACATATTATTCCCTCATTTAGTGGATATTTTCACAAAAAAGTGAAATTTTCAAAAATCCAAAATATTGGCTGAAAACGACTAAATATCAAGGACTCTTTGGGCGAATCGCTCTGGAAATGAAATCGGAATGCTCACTGACATTTCCCCTATCTGAAAGTCTGATAAACGCCGGAAAAATGACTAAGTCCAAAAAAAAATTGTTTTCAACTTTTTTCAATTTTACCCCCGTGGGATATAGATTCTACCCACACACATTTGGAACTCTCCTGGGGTACCCTCACACATATTATTCCCTCATTTAGTGGATATTTTCACAAAAAAGTGAAATTTTCAAAAATCCAAAATATTGGCTGAAAACGACTAAATATCAAGGACTCATTGGGCGAATCGCTCTGGAACTGAAATCAGAACGCTCACTGACATTTCCCCTATCTGAAAGTCTGATAAACGCCGGAAAAATTACTAAGTCCAAAAAAAAATTGTTTTCAACTTTTTTCAATTTTACCCCCGTGGGATATATATTCTACCCACACACATTTGGAACTCTCCTGGGGTACCCTCACACATATTATTCCTTCATTTAGTGGATATTTTCACAAAAAAGTGAAATTTTCAAAAATCCAAAATATTGGCTGAAAATGACTAAATATCAAGGACTCATTGGGCGAATCGCTCTGGAACTGAAATTGGAACGCTCACTGACATTTGCCCTATCTGAAATTCTGATAAACGCCGGAAAAATGACTAAGTCCAAAAAAAAAATTTTTTCAACTTTTTTCAATTTTACCCCCGTGGGATATAGATTCTACCCACACACATTTGGAACTCTCCTGGGGTACCCTCACACATATTATTCCCTCATTTAGTGGATATTTTCACAAAAAAGTGAAATTTTCAAAAATCCAAAATATTGGCTGAAAATGACTAAATATCAAGGACTCTTTGGGCGAATCGCTCTGGAAATGAAATCGGAATGCTCACTGACATTTCCCCTATCTGAAAGTCTGATAAACGCCGGAAAAATGACTAAGTCCAAAAAAAGAATTTTTCAACTTTTTTCAATTTTACCCCCGTGGGATATATATTCTACCCATACACATTTGGAACTCTCCTGGGGTACCCTCACACATATTATTCCCTCATTTAGTGGATATTTTCACAAAAAAGTGAAATTTTCATAAATCCAAAATATTGGCTGAAAACGACTAAATATCAAGGACTCATTGGGCGAATCGCTCTGGAACTGAAATCGGAATGCTCACTGACATTTCCCCTATCTGAAAGTCTGATAAACGCCGGAAAAATGACTAAGTCCAAAAAAAAATTGTTTTCAACTTTTTTCAATTTTACCCCCGTGGGATATATATTCTACCCACACACATTTGGAACTCCCCTGGGGTAACCTCACACATATTATTCCCTCATTTAGTGGATATTTTCACAAAAAAGTGAAATTTTCAAATATCCAAAATATTGGCTGAAAACGACTGAATATCAAGGACTAATTGGGCGAATCGCTCTGGAACTGAAATCGGAACGTTCACTGACATTTCCCCTATCTGAAAGTGTGATAAACGCCGGAAAAATGACTAAGTCCAAAAAAAAAACTGTTTTCAACTTTTTTCAATATTACCCCCGTGGGATATATATTCTACCCACACACATTTGGAACTCTCCTGCGGTACCCTAACACATTTTATTCCCTCATTTAGTGGATATTTTCCAAAAAAGTGAAATTTTCAAAAATCCACAAAATTGGCTGAAAATGACTAAATATCAAGGACTCATTGGGCGAATCGCTCTGGAACTGAAATCGGAACGCTCACTGACATTTTCCCTATCTGAAAGTCTGATAAACGCCGGAAAAATGACTAAGTCCAAAAAAAAAAAATTTTTCAACTTTTTTCAATTTTACCCCCGTGGGATATAGATTCTACCCACACACATTTGGAACTCTCCTGGGGTACCCTCACACATATTATTCCCTCATTTAGTGGATATTTTCACAAAAAAGTGAAATTTTCAAAAATCCAAAATATTGGCTGAAAACGACTAAATATCAAGGACTCATTGGGCGAATCGCTCTGGAACTGAAATCGGAATGTTCACTGACATTTCCCCTATCTGAAAGTCTGATAAACGCCGGAAAAATGACTAAGTCCAAAAAAAAAATTTTTCAACTTTTTTCAATTTTACCCCCGTGGGATATATATTCTACCCACACACATTTGGAACTCTCCTGGGGTACCCTCACACATATTATTCCTTCATTTAGTGGATATTTTCACAAAAAAGTGAAATTTTCAAAAATCCAAAATATTGGCTGAAAATGACTAAATATCAAGGACTCATTGGGCGAATCGCTCTGGAACTGAAATTGGAACGCTCACTGACATTTGCCCTATCTGAAATTCTGATAAACGCCGGAAAAATGACTAAGTCCAAAAAAAAAATTTTTTCAACTTTTTTCAATTTTACCCCCGTGGGATATAGATTCTACCCACACACATTTGGAACTCTCCTGGGGTACCCTCACACATATTATTCCCTCATTTAGTGGATATTTTCACAAAAAAGTGAAATTTTCAAAAATCCAAAATATTGGCTGAAAATGACTAAATATCAAGGACTCTTTGGGCGAATCGCTCTGGAAATGAAATCGGAATGCTCACTGACATTTCCCCTATCTGAAAGTCTGATAAACGCCGGAAAAATGACTAAGTCCAAAAAAAGAATTTTTCAACTTTTTTCAATTTTACCCCCGTGGGATATATATTCTACCCATACACATTTGGAACTCTCCTGGGGTACCCTCACACATATTATTCCCTCATTTAGTGGATATTTTCACAAAAAAGTGAAATTTTCATAAATCCAAAATATTGGCTGAAAACGACTAAATATCAAGGACTCATTGGGCGAATCGCTCTGGAACTGAAATCGGAATGCTCACTGACATTTCCCCTATCTGAAAGTCTGATAAACGCCGGAAAAATGACTAAGTCCAAAAAAAAATTGTTTTCAACTTTTTTCAATTTTACCCCCGTGGGATATATATTCTACCCACACACATTTGGAACTCCCCTGGGGTAACCTCACACATATTATTCCCTCATTTAGTGGATATTTTCACAAAAAAGTGAAATTTTCAAATATCCAAAATATTGGCTGAAAACGACTGAATATCAAGGACTAATTGGGCGAATCGCTCTGGAACTGAAATCGGAACGTTCACTGACATTTCCCCTATCTGAAAGTGTGATAAACGCCGGAAAAATGACTAAGTCCAAAAAAAAAACTGTTTTCAACTTTTTTCAATATTACCCCCGTGGGATATATATTCTACCCACACACATTTGGAACTCTCCTGCGGTACCCTAACACATTTTATTCCCTCATTTAGTGGATATTTTCCAAAAAAGTGAAATTTTCAAAAATCCACAAAATTGGCTGAAAATGACTAAATATCAAGGACTCATTGGGCGAATCGCTCTGGAACTGAAATCGGAACGCTCACTGACATTTTCCCTATCTGAAAGTCTGATAAACGCCGGAAAAATGACTAAGTCCAAAAAAAAAAAATTTTTCAACTTTTTTCAATTTTACCCCCGTGGGATATAGATTCTACCCACACACATTTGGAACTCTCCTGGGGTACCCTCACACATATTATTCCCTCATTTAGTGGATATTTTCACAAAAAAGTGAAATTTTCAAAAATCCAAAATATTGGCTGAAAACGACTAAATATCAAGGACTCATTGGGCGAATCGCTCTGGAACTGAAATCGGAATGTTCACTGACATTTCCCCTATCTGAAAGTCTGATAAACGCCGGAAAAATGACTAAGTCCAAAAAAAAAATTTTTCAACTTTTTTCAATTTTACCCCCGTGGGATATATATTCTACCCACACACATTTGGAACTCTCCTGGGGTACCCTCACACATATTATTCCTTCATTTAGTGGATATTTTCACAAAAAAGTGAAATTTTCAAAAATCCAAAATATTGGCTGAAAATGACTAAATATCAAGGACTCATTGGGCGAATCGCTCTGGAACTGAAATTGGAACGCTCACTGACATTTGCCCTATCTGAAATTCTGATAAACGCCGGAAAAATGACTAAGTCCAAAAAAAAAATTTTTTCAACTTTTTTCAATTTTACCCCCGTGGGATATAGATTCTACCCACACACATTTGGAACTCTCCTGGGGTACCCTCACACATATTATTCCCTCATTTAGTGGATATTTTCACAAAAAAGTGAAATTTTCAAAAATCCAAAATATTGGCTGAAAATGACTAAATATCAAGGACTCTTTGGGCGAATCGCTCTGGAAATGAAATCGGAATGCTCACTGACATTTCCCCTATCTGAAAGTCTGATAAACGCCGGAAAAATGACTAAGTCCAAAAAAAGAATTTTTCAACTTTTTTCAATTTTACCCCCGTGGGATATATATTCTACCCATACACATTTGGAACTCTCCTGGGGTACCCTCACACATATTATTCCCTCATTTAGTGGATATTTTCACAAAAAAGTGAAATTTTCATAAATCCAAAATATTGGCTGAAAACGACTAAATATCAAGGACTCATTGGGCGAATCGCTCTGGAACTGAAATCGGAATGCTCACTGACATTTCCCCTATCTGAAAGTCTGATAAACGCCGGAAAAATGACTAAGTCCAAAAAAAAATTGTTTTCAACTTTTTTCAATTTTACCCCCGTGGGATATATATTCTACCCACACACATTTGGAACTCCCCTGGGTAACCTCACACATATTATTCCCTCATTTAGTGGATATTTTCACAAAAAAGTGAAATTTTCAAATATCCAAAATATTGGCTGAAAACGACTGAATATCAAGGACTAATTGGGCGAATCGCTCTGGAACTGAAATCGGAACGTTCACTGACATTTCCCCTATCTGAAAGTGTGATAAACGCCGGAAAAATGACTAAGTCCAAAAAAAAAACTGTTTTCAACTTTTTTCAATATTACCCCCGTGGGATATATATTCTACCCACACACATTTGGAACTCTCCTGCGGTACCCTAACACATTTTATTCCCTCATTTAGTGGATATTTTCCAAAAAAGTGAAATTTTCAAAAATCCACAAAATTGGCTGAAAATGACTAAATATCAAGGACTCATTGGGCGAATCGCTCTGGAACTGAAATCGGAACGCTCACTGACATTTTCCCTATCTGAAAGTCTGATAAACGCCGGAAAAATGACTAAGTCCAAAAAAAAAAAATTTTTCAACTTTTTTCAATTTTACCCCCGTGGGATATAGATTCTACCCACACACATTTGGAACTCTCCTGGGGTACCCTCACACATATTATTCCCTCATTTAGTGGATATTTTCACAAAAAAGTGAAATTTTCAAAAATCCAAAATATTGGCTGAAAACGACTAAATATCAAGGACTCATTGGGCGAATCGCTCTGGAACTGAAATCGGAATGTTCACTGACATTTCCCCTATCTGAAAGTCTGATAAACGCCGGAAAAATGACTAAGTCCAAAAAAAAAATTTTTCAACTTTTTTCAATTTTACCCCCGTGGGATATATATTCTACCCACACACATTTGGAACTCTCCTGGGGTACCCTCACACATATTATTCCTTCATTTAGTGGATATTTTCACAAAAAAGTGAAATTTTCAAAAATCCAAAATATTGGCTGAAAATGACTAAATATCAAGGACTCATTGGGCGAATCGCTCTGGAACTGAAATTGGAACGCTCACTGACATTTGCCCTATCTGAAATTCTGATAAACGCCGGAAAAATGACTAAGTCCAAAAAAAAAATTTTTTCAACTTTTTTCAATTTTACCCCCGTGGGATATAGATTCTACCCACACACATTTGGAACTCTCCTGGGGTACCCTCACACATATTATTCCCTCATTTAGTGGATATTTTCACAAAAAAGTGAAATTTTCAAAAATCCAAAATATTGGCTGAAAATGACTAAATATCAAGGACTCTTTGGGCGAATCGCTCTGGAAATGAAATCGGAATGCTCACTGATATTTCCCCTATCTGAAAGTCTGATAAACGCCGGAAAAATGACTAAGTCCAAAAAAAGAATTTTTCAACTTTTTTCAATTTTACCCCCGTGGGATATATATTCTACCCATACACATTTGGAACTCTCCTGGGGTACCCTCACACATATTATTCCCTCATTTAGTGGATATTTTCACAAAAAAGTGAAATTTTCATAAATCCAAAATATTGGCTGAAAACGACTAAATATCAAGGACTCATTGGGCGAATCGCTCTGGAACTGAAATCGGAATGCTCACTGACATTTCCCCTATCTGAAAGTCTGATAAACGCCGGAAAAATGACTAAGTCCAAAAAAAAATTGTTTTCAACTTTTTTCAATTTTACCCCCGTGGGATATATATTCTACCCACACACATTTGGAACTCCCCTGGGGTAACCTCACACATATTATTCCCTCATTTAGTGGATATTTTCACAAAAAAGTGAAATTTTCAAATATCCAAAATATTGGCTGAAAACGACTGAATATCAAGGACTAATTGGGCGAATCGCTCTGGAACTGAAATCGGAACGTTCACTGACATTTCCCCTATCTGAAAGTGTGATAAACGCCGGAAAAATGACTAAGTCCAAAAAAAAAACTGTTTTCAACTTTTTTCAATATTACCCCCGTGGGATATATATTCTACCCACACACATTTGGAACTCTCCTGCGGTACCCTAACACATTTTATTCCCTCATTTAGTGGATATTTTCCAAAAAAGTGAAATTTTCAAAAATCCACAAAATTGGCTGAAAATGACTAAATATCAAGGACTCATTGGGCGAATCGCTCTGGAACTGAAATCGGAACGCTCACTGACATTTTCCCTATCTGAAAGTCTGATAAACGCCGGAAAAATGACTAAGTCCAAAAAAAAAAAATTTTTCAACTTTTTTCAATTTTACCCCCGTGGGATATAGATTCTACCCACACACATTTGGAACTCTCCTGGGGTACCCTCACACATATTATTCCCTCATTTAGTGGATATTTTCACAAAAAAGTGAAATTTTCAAAAATCCAAAATATTGGCTGAAAACGACTAAATATCAAGGACTCATTGGGCGAATCGCTCTGGAACTGAAATCGGAATGTTCACTGACATTTCCCCTATCTGAAAGTCTGATAAACGCCGGAAAAATGACTAAGTCCAAAAAAAAAATTTTTCAACTTTTTTCAATTTTACCCCCGTGGGATATATATTCTACCCACACACATTTGGAACTCTCCTGGGGTACCCTCACACATATTATTCCCTCATTTAGTGGATATTTTCACAAAAAAGTGAAATTTTCAAAAATCCAAAATATTGGCTGAAAACGACTAAATATCAAGGACTCATTGGGCGAATCGCTCTGGAACTGAAATCGGAATGTTCACTGACATTTCCCCTATCTGAAAGTGTGATAAACGCCGGAAAAATGACTAAGTCCAAAAAAAAAATTGTTTTCAATTTTTTTCAATATTACCCCCGTGGGATATATATTCTACCCACACACATTTGGAACTCTCCTGCGGTACCCTAACACATATTATTCCCTCATTTAGTGGATATTTTCACAAAAAAGTGAAATTTTCAAAAATCCAGAAAATTGGCTGAAAATGACTAAATATCAAGGACTCATTGGGCGAATCGCTCTGGAACTGAAATCGGAACGCTCACTGACATTTTCCCTATCTGAAAGTCTGATAAACGCCGGAAAAATGACTAAGTCCAAAAAAAAAATTTTTCAACTTTTTCAATTTCACCCCCGTGGGATATAGATTCTACCCACACACATTTAAAACTCTCCTGGGGTACCCTCACACATATTATTCCCTCATTTAGTGGATATTTTCACAAAAAAGTGAAATTTTCAAAAATCCAAAATATTGGCTGAAAACGACTAAATATCAAGGACTCATTGGGCGAATCGCTCTGGAACTGAAATCGGAATGTTCAGTGACATTTCCCCTATCTGAAAGTCTGATAAACGCCGGAAAAATGACTAAGTCCAAAAAAAAAATTTTTCAACTTTTTTCAATTTTACCCCCGTGGGATATATATTCTACCCACACACATTTGGAACTCTCCTGGGGTACCCTCACACATATTGTTCCCTCATTTAGTGGATATTTTCACAAAAAAGTGAAATTTTCAAAAATCCAGAAAATTGGCTGAAAATGACTAAATATCAAGGACTCATTGGGCGAATCGCTCTGGAACTGAAATCGGAACGCTCACTGACATTTGCCCTATCTGAAAGTCTGATAAACGCCGGAAAAATGACTAAGTCCAAAAAAAAAATTTTTCAACTTTTTTCAATTATACCCCCGTGGGATATATATTCCACCCACACACATTTGGAACTCTCCTGGGGTACCCTCACACATATTATTCCCTCAATTAGTGGATATTTTCACAAAAAAGTGAAATTTTCATAAATCCAAAATATTGGCTGAAAACGACTAAATATCAAGGACTAATTGGGCGAATCGCTCTGGAACTGAAATCGGAACGTTCACTGACATTTCCCCTATCTGAAAGTGTGATAAACGCCGGAAAAATGACTAAGTCCAAAAAAAAAACTGTTTTCAACTTTTTTCAATATTACCCCCGTGGGATATATATTCTACCCACACACATTTGGAACTCTCCTGCGGTACCCTAACACATATTATTCCCTCATTTAGTGGATATTTTCACAAAAAAGTGAAATTTTCAAAAATCCAGAAAATTGGCTGAAAATGACTAAATATCAAGGACTCATTGTGCGAATCGCTCTGGAACTGAAATCGGAATGCTCACTGACATTTTCCCTATCTGAAAGTCTGAAAAACGCCGGAAAAATGACTAAGTCCAAAAAAAAAATTTTTTCAACTTTTTTCAATTTTACCATCGTGGGATATATATTCTACCCAAACACATTTGGAACTCTCCTGCGGTACCCTAACACATATTATTCCCTCATTTAGTGGATATTTTCACAAAAAAGTGAAATTTTCAAAAATCCAAAATATTGGCTGAAAACGACTAAATATCAAGAACTCATTGGGCGAATCGCTCTGGAACTGAAATCGGAACGTTCACTGACATTTCCCCTATCTGAAAGTGTGATAAACGCCGGAAAAATGACTAAGTACAAAAAAAAATTGTTTTCAACTTTTTTCAATTTTACCCCCGTGGGATATATATTCTACCCACACACATTTGGAACTCTCCTGCGGTACCCTAACACATATTATTCCCTCATTTAGTGGATATTTTCACAAAAAAGTGAAATTTTCAAAAATCCAGAAAATTGGCTGAAAATGACTAAATATCAAGGACTCATTGGGCGAATCGCTCTGGAACTGAAATCGGAACGCTCACTGACATTTGCCCTATCTGAAAGTCTGATAAACGCCGTAAAAATGACTAAGTCCAAAAAAAAAATTTTTCAACTTTTTTCAATTATACCCCCGTGGGATATATATTCTACCCACACACATTTGGAACTCTCGTGGGGTACCCTCACACATATTATTCCCTCAATTAGTGGATATTTTCACAAAAAAGTGAAATTTTCATAAATCCAAAATATTGGCTGAAAACGACTAAATATCAAGGACTCATTGGGCGAATCGCTCTGGAACTGAAATCGGAACGTTCACTGACATTTCCCCTATCTGAAAGTGTGATAAACGCCGGAAAAATGACTAAGTCCAAAAAAAAATTGTTTTTAACTTTTTTCAATATTACCCCCGTGGGATATATATTCTACCCACACACATTTGGAACTCTCCTGTGGTACCCTAACACATATTATTCCCTCATTTAGTGGATATTTTCACAAAAAAGTGAAATTTTCAAATATCCAAAATATTGGCTGAAAACGACTAAATATCAAGGACTCATTGGGCGAATCGCTCTGGAACTGAAATCGGAATGTTCACTGACATTTCCCCTATCTGAAAGTGTGATAAACGCCGGAAAAATGACTAAGTCCAAAAAAAAATTGTTTTCAACTTTTTTCAATATTACCCCCGTGGGATATATATTCTACCCACACACATTTGGAACTCTCCTGCGGTACCCTAACACATATTATTCCCTCATTTAGTGGATATTTTCACAAAAAAGTGAAATTTTCAAAAATCCAAAATATTGGCTGAAAACGACTAAATATCAAGGACTCATTGGGCGAATAGCTCTGGAATTGAAACCGGAATGTTCACTGACATTTCCCCTATTTGAAAGTCTGATAAACGCTGGAAAAATGACTAAGTCCAAAACAATTTTTTTTCCAACTTTTTTTCAATATTATCCCCGTGGGATATATATTCTACCCACACACATTTGGAACTCTCCTGGGGTACCCTCACACATATTATTCCCTCATTTAGTGGATATTTTCACAAAAAAGTGAAATTTTCAAAAATCCAGAAAATTGGCTGAAAATGACTAAATATCAAGGACTCATTGGGCGAATCGCTCTGGAACTGAAATCGGAACGCTCACTGACATTTGCCCTATCTGAAAGTCTGATAAACGCCGGAAAAATGACTAAGTCCAAAAAAAAAATTTTTCAACTTTTTTCAATTATATCCCCGTGGGATATATATTCTACCCACACACATTTGGAACTCTCCTGCGGTACCCTCACACATATTATTCCCTCATTTAGTGGATATTTTCACAAAAAAGTGAAATTTTCAAAAATCCAGAAAATTGGCTGAAAATGACTAAATATCAAGGACTCATTGTGCGAATCGCTCTGGAACTGAAATCGGAATGCTCACTGACATTTTCCCTATCTGAAAGTCTGATAAACGCCGGAAAAATGACTAAGTCCAAAAAAAAAATTTTTTCAACTTTTTTCAATTTTACCATCGTGGGATATATATTCTACCCAAACACATTTGGAACTCTCCTGCGGTACCCTAACAGATATTATTCCCTCATTTAGTGGATATTTTCACAAAAAAGTGAAATTTTCAAAAATCCAAAATATTGGCTGAAAACGACTAAATATCAAGGACTCATTGGGCGAATCGCTCTGGAACTGAAATCGGAACGTTCACTGACATTTCCCCTATCTGAAAGTGTGATAAACGCCGGAAAAATGACTAAGTAAAAAAAAAAATTGTTTTCAACTTTTTTCAATTTTACCCCCGTGGGATATATATTCTACCCACACACATTTGGAACTCTCCTGCGGTACCCTAACACATATTATTCCCTCATTTAGTGGATATTTTCACAAAAAAGTGAAATTTTCAAAAATCCAGAAAATTGGCTGAAAATGACTAAATATCAAGGACTCATTGGGCGAATCGCTCTGGAACTGAAATCGGAACGCTCACTGACATTTGCCCTATCTGAAAGTCTGATAAACGCCGGAAAAATGACTAAGTCCAAAAAAAAAATGTTTCAACTTTTTTCAATTATACCCCCGTGGGATATATATTCTACCCACACACATTTGGAACTCTCGTGGGGTACCCTCACACATATTATTCCCTCAATTAGTGGATATTTTCACAAAAAAGTGAAATTTTCATAAATCCAAAATATTGGCTGAAAACGACTAAATATCAAGGACTCATTGGGCGAATCGCTCTGGAACTGAAATCGGAACGTTCACTGACATTTCCCCTATCTGAAAGTGTGATAAACGCCGGAAAAATGACTAAGTCCAAAAAAAAATTGTTTTTAACTTTTTTCAATATTACCCCCGTGGGATATATATTCTACCCACACACATTTGGAACTCTCCTGTGGTACCCTAACACATATTATTCCCTCATTTAGTGGATATTTTCACAAAAAAGTGAAATTTTCAAATATCCAAAATATTGGCTGAAAACGACTAAATATCAAGGACTCATTGGGCGAATCGCTCTGGAACTGAAATCGGAACGTTCACTGACATTTCCCCTATCTGAAAGTGTGATAAACGCCGGAAAAATGACTAAGTCCAAAAAAAAATTGTTTTCAACTTTTTTCAATATTACCCCCGTGGGATATATATTCTACCCACACACATTTGGAACTCTCCTGCGGTACCCTAACACATATTATTCCCTCATTTAGTGGATATTTTCACAAAAAAGTGAAATTTTCAAAAATCCAAAATATTGGCTGAAAACGACTAAATATCAAGGACTCATTGGACGAATAGCTCTGGAATTGAAACCGGAATGTTCACTGACATTTCCCCTATTTGAAAGTCTGATAAACGCTGGAAAAATGACTAAGTCCAAAAAAATTTTTTTTCCAACTTTTTTTCAATATTATCCCCGTGGGATATATATTCTACCCACACACATTTGGAACTCTCCTGGGGTACCCTCACACATATTATTCCCTCATTTAGTGGATATTTTCACAAAAAAGTGAAATTTTCAAAAATCCAGAAAATTGGCTGAAAATGACTAAATATCAAGGACTCATTGGGCGAATCGCTCTGGAACTGAAATCTGAACGCTCACTGACATTTGCCCTATCTGAAAGTCTGATAAACGCCGGAAAAATGACTAAGTCCAAAAAAAAAATTTTTCAACTTTTTTCAATTATACCCCCGTGGGATATATATTGTACCCACACACATTTGGAACTCTCCTGGGGTACCCTCACAAATATTATTCCCTCAATTAGTGGATATTTTCACAAAAAAGTGAAATTTTCATAAATCCAAAATATTGGCTGAAAACGACTAAATATCAAGGACTCATTGGGCGAATCGCTCTGGAACTGAAATCGGAATGTTCACTGACATTTCCCTTATCTGAAAGTCTGATAAACGCCGGAAAAATGACTAAGTCCAAAAAAAAATTGTTTTCAACTTTTTTCAATTTTACCCCCGTGGGATATATATTCTACCCACACACATTTGGAACTCCCCTGGGGTACCCTAACACATATTATTCCCTCATTTAGTGGATATTTTCCAAAAAAGTGAAATTTTCAAAAATCCAGAAAATTGGCTGAAAATGACTAAATATCAAGGACTCATTGGGCGAATCGCTCTGGAACTGAAATCGGAACGCTCACTGACATTTTCCCTATCTGAAAGTCTGATAAACGCCGGAAAAATGACTAAGTCCAAAAAAAAAATTTTTCAACTTTTTTCAATTATATCCCCGTGGGATATATATTCCACCCACACACATTTGGAACTCTCCTGGGGTACCCTCACACATATTATTCCCTCAATTAGTGGATATTTTCACAAAAAAGTGAAATTTTCATAAATCCAAAATATTGGCTGAAAACGACTAAATATCAAGGACTAATTGGGCGAATCGCTCTGGAACTGAAATCGGAACGTTCACTGACATTTCCCCTATCTGAAAGTGTGATAAACGCCGGAAAAATGACTAAGTCCAAAAAAAAAACTGTTTTCAACTTTTTTCAATATTACCCCCGTGGGATATATATTCTACCCACACACATTTGGAACTCTCCTGCGGTACCCTAACACATATTATTCCCTCATTTAGTGGATATTTTCACAAAAAAGTGAAATTTTCAAAAATCCAGAAAATTGGCTGAAAATGACTAAATATCAAGGACTCATTCTGCGAATCGCTCTGGAACTGAAATCGGAATGCTCACTGACATTTTCCCTATCTGAAAGTCTGATAAACGCCGGAAAAATGACTAAGTCCAAAAAAAATTTTTTTTCAACTTTTTTCAATTTTACCATCGTGGGATATATATTCTACCCAAACACATTTGGAACTCTCCTGGGGTACCCTCACACATATTATTCCCTCAATTAGTGGATATTTTCACAAAAAAGTGAAATTTTCATAAATCCAAAATATTGGCTGAAAACGACTAAATATCAAGGACTCATTGGGCGAATCGCTCTGGAACTGAAATCGGAATGTTCACTGACATTTCCCTTATCTGAAAGTCTGATAAACGCCGGAAAAATGACTAAGTCCAAAAAAAAATTGTTTTCAACTTTTTTCAATTTTACCCCCGTGGGATATATATTCTACCCACACACATTTGGAACTCCCCTGGGGTAACCTCACACATATTATTCCCTCATTTAGTGGATATTTTCACAAAAAAGTGAAATTTTCAAATATCCAAAATATTGGCTGAAAACGACTGAATATCAAGGACTAATTGGGCGAATCGCTCTGGAACTGAAATCGGAACGTTCACTGACATTTCCCCTATCTGAAAGTGTGATAAACGCCGGAAAAATGACTAAGTCCAAAAAAAAAACTGTTTTCAACTTTTTTCAATATTACCCCCGTGGGATATATATTCTACCCACACACATTTGGAACTCTCCTGCGGTACCCTAACACATATTATTCCCTCATTTAGTGGATATTTTCCAAAAAAGTGAAATTTTCAAAAATCCAGAAAATTGGCTGAAAATGACTAAATATCAAGGACTCATTGGGCGAATCGCTCTGGAACTGAAATCGGAACGCTCACTGACATTCTCCCTATCTGAAAGTCTGATAAACGCCGGAAAAATGACTAAGTCCAAAAAAAAAATTTTTTCAACTTTTTTCAATTTTACCCCCGTGGGATATAGATTCTACCCACACACATTTGGAACTCTCCTGGGGTACCCTCACACATATTATTCCCTCATTTAGTGGATATTTTCACAAAAAAGTGAAATTTTCAAAAATCCAAAATATTGGCTGAAAACGACTAAATATCAAGGACTCATTGGGCGAATCGCTCTGGAACTGAAATCGGTATGTTCACTGACATTTCCCCTATCTGAAAGTCTGATAAACGCCGGAAAAATGACTAAGTCCAAAAAAAAATTGTTTTCAACTTTTTTCAATATTACCCCCGTGGGATATATATTCTACCCACACACATTTGGAACTCTCCTGCGGTACCCTAACACATATTATTCCCTCATTTAGTGGATATTTTCACAAAAAAGTGAAATTTTCAAAAATCCAAAATATTGGCTGAAAACGACTAAATATCAAGGACTCATTGGGCGAATAGCTCTGGAATTGAAACCGGAATGTTCACTGACATTTCCCCTATTTGAAAGTCTGATAAACGCTGGAAAAATGACTAAGTCCAAAACAATTTTTTTTCCAACTTTTTTTCAATATTATCCCCGTGGGATATATATTCTACCCACACACATTTGGAACTCTCCTGGGGTACCCTCACACATATTATTCCCTCATTTAGTGGATATTTTCACAAAAAAGTGAAATTTTCATAAATCCAAAATATTGGCTGAAAACGACTAAATATCAAGGACTCATTGGGCGAATCGCTCTGGAACTGAAATCGGAACGCTCACTGACATTTGCCCTATCTGAAAGTCTGATAAACGCCGGAAAAATGACTAAGTCCAAAAAAAAAATTTTTCAACTTTTTTCAATTATACCCCCGTGGGATATATATTCTACCCACACACATTTGGAACTCTCCTGGGGTACCCTCACACATATTATTCCCTCAATTAGTGGATATTTTCACAAAAAAGTGAAATTTTCATAAATTCAAAATATTGGCTGAAAACGACTAAATATCAAGGACTCATTGGGCGAATCGCTCTGGAACTGAAATCGGAACGTTCACTGACATTTCCCCTATCTGAAAGTGTGATAAACGCCGGAAAAATGACTAAGTCCAAAAAAAAATTGTTTTTAACTTTTTTCAATATTACCCCCGTGGGATATATATTCTACCCACACACATTTGGAACTCTCCTGCGGTACCCTAACACATATTATTCCCTCATTTAGTGGATATTTTCACAAAAAAGTGAAATTTTCAAAAATCCAGAAAATTGGCTGAAAATGACTAAATATAAAGTACTCATTGCGCGAATCGCTCTGGAACTGAAATCGGAACGCTCACTGACATTTTCCCTATCTGAAAGTCTGATAAACGCCAGAAAAATGACTAAGTCCAAAAAAAAAATTTTTCAACTTTTTTCAATTTTACCCCCGTGGGATATATATTCTACCCACACACATTTGGAACTCTCCTGGGGTACCCTCACACATATTATTCCCTCATTTAGTGGATATTTTCACAAAAAAGTGAAATTTTCAAAAATCCAAAATATTGGCTGAAAACGACTAAATATCAAGGACTCATTGGGCGAATCGCTCTGGAACTGAAATCCTAATGTTCACTGACATTTGCCCTATCTGAAAGTCTGATAAACGCCGGAAAAATGACTAAGTCCAAAAAAAAAATTTTTTCAACTTTTTTCAATTTTACCATCGTGGGATATATATTCTACCCACACACATTTGGAACTCTCCTGCGGTACCCTAACACATATTATTCCCTCATTTAGTGGATATTTTCACAAAAAAGTGAAATTTTCAAAAATCCAAAATATTGGCTGAAAACGACTAAATATCAAGGACTCATTGGGCGAATCGCTCTGGAACTGAAATCGGAACGTTCACTGACATTTCCCCTATCTGAAAGTGTGATAAACGCCGGAAAAATGACTAAGTACAAAAAAAAAATTGTTTTCAACTTTTTTCAATTTTACCCCCGTGGGATATATATTCTACCCACACACATTTGGAACTCTCCTGCGGTACCCTAACACATATTATTCCCTCATTTAGTGGATATTTTCACAAAAAAGTGAAATTTTCAAAAATCCAGAAAATTGGCTGAAAATGACTAAATATCAATGAATCATTGGGCAAATCGCTCTGGAACTGAAATCGGAACGTTCACTGACATTTCCCCTATCTGAAAGTGTGATAAACGCCGGAAAAATGACTAAGTCCAAAAAAAAAATTTTTCAACTTTTTTCAATTATACCCCCGTGGGATATATATTCTACCCACACACATTTGGAACTCTCCTGGGGTACCCTCACACATATTATTCCCTCAGTTAGTGGATATTTTCACAAAAAAGTGAAATTTTCAAAAATCCAAAATATTGGCTGAAAACGACTAAATATCAAGGACTCATTGGGCGAATCACTCTGGAACTGAAATCGGAATGTTCACTGACATTTGCCCTATCTGAAAGTCTGATAAACGCCGGAAAAATGACTAAGTCCAAAAAAAAAATTTTTCAACTTTTTTCAATTATACCCCCGTGGGATATATATTCTACCCACACACATTTGGAACTCTCCTGGGGTACCCTCACACATATTATTCCCTCAGTTAGTGGATATTTTCACAAAAAAGTGAAATTTTCAAAAATCCAAAATATTGGCTGAAAACGACTAAATATCAAGGACTCATTGGGCGAATCACTCTGGAACTGAAATCGGAATGTTCACTGACATTTGCCCTATCTGAAAGTCTGATAAACGCCGGAAAAATGAGTAAGTCCAAAAAAAAAATTGTTTTCAACTTTTTTCAATATTACCCCCGTGGGATATATATTCTACCCCACACACATTTGGAACTCTCCTGCGGTACCCTAACACATATTATTCCCTCATTTAGTGGATATTTTCACAAAAAAGTGAAATTTTCAAAAATCCAAAATATTGGCTGAAAACGACTAAATATCAAGGACTCATTGGGCGAATAGCTCTGGAACTGAAATCGGAATGTTCACTGACATTTCACCTATCTGAAAGTCTGATAAACGCCGGAAAAATGACTAAGTCCAAAAAAAATTTTTTTCAACTTTTTTTCAATATTACCCCCGTGGGATATATATTCTACCCACACACATTTGGAACTCTCCTGGGGTACCCTCACACATATTATTCCCTCAATTAGTGGATATTTTCACAAAAAAGTGAAATTTTCATAAATCCAAAATATTGGCTGAAAACGACTAAATATCAAGGACTCATTGGGCGAATCGCTCTGGAACTGAAATCGGAACGTTCACTGACATTTCCCCTATCTGAAAGTGTGATAAACGCCGGAAAAATGACTAAGTCCAAAAAAAAAATTGTTTTCAATTTTTTTCAATATTACCCCCGTGGGATATATATTCTACCCACACACATTTGGAACTCTCCTGCGGTACCCTAACACATATTATTCCCTCATTTAGTGGATATTTTCACAAAAAAGTGAAATTTTCAAAAATCCAGAAAATTGGCTGAAAATGACTAAATATCAATGAATCATTGGGCAAATCGCTCTGGAACTGAAATCGGAACGTTCACTGACATTTCCCCTATCTGAAAGTGTGATAAACGCCGGAAAAATGACTAAGTCCAAAAAAAAATTGTTTTCAACTTTTTTCAATATTACCCCCGTGGGATATATATTCTACCCACACACATTTGGAACTCTCCTGCGGTACCCTAACACATATTATTCCCTCATTTAGTGGATATTTTCACAAAAAAGTGAAATTTTCAAAAATCCAAAATATTGGCTGAAAACGACTAAATATCAAGGACTCATTGGGCGAATAGCTCTGGAACTGAAATCGGAATGTTCACTGACATTTCCCCTATCTTAAAGTCTGATAAACGCCGGAAAAATGACTAAGTCCAAAAAAAATTTTTTTCAACTTTTTTTCAATATTACCCCCGTGGGATATATATTCTACCCACACACATTTGGAACTCTCCTGGGGTACCCTCACACATATTATTCCCTCATTTAGTGGATATTTTCACAAAAAAGTGAAATTTTCAAAAATCCAAAATATTGTTGAAAACGACTAAATATCAAGGACTCATTGGGCGAATCGCTCTGGAACTGAAATCGGAACGTTCACTGACATTTCCCCTATCTGAAAGCGTGACAAACGCCGGAAAAATGACTAAGTACAAAAAAAAATTGTTTTCAACTTTTTTCAATTTTACCCCCGTGGGATATATATTCCACCCACACACATTTGGAACTCTCCTGCGGTACCCTAACACATATTATTCCCTCATTTAGTGGATATTTTCACAAAAAAGTGAAATTTTCAAAAATCCAGAAAATTGGCTGAAAATGACTAAATATCAAGGACTCATTGTGCGAATCGCTCTGGAACTGAAATCGGAATGCTCACTGACATTTCCCCTATTTGAAAGTCTGATAAACGCCAGAAAAATGACTAAGTCCCAAAAAATTTTTTTTCAACTTTTTTTCAATATTACCCCCGTGGGATATATATTCTACCCACACACATTTGGAACTCTCCTGGGGTACCCTCACACATATTATTCCCTCATTTAGTGGATATTTTCACAAAAAAGTAAAATTTTCAAAAATCCAAAATATTGGTTGAAAACGACTAAATATCAAGGACTCTTTGGGCGAATCGCTCTGGAACTGAAATCGGAACGCTCACTGACATTTTCCCTATCTGAAAGTCTGATAAACGCCGGAAAAATGACTAAGTCCAAAAAAAAAATTTTTCAACTTTTTTCAATTTTACCCCCGTGGGATATATATTCTACCCACACACATTTGGAACTCTCCTGGGGTACCCTCACACATATTATTCCCTCATTTAGTGGATATTTTCACAAAAAAGAGAAATTTTCAAATATCCAAAATATTGGCTGAAAACGACTAATTATCCCTTAAGGACTCATTGGGCGAATCGCTCTGGAACTGAAATCGGAAAGTTCACTGACATTTTCCCTATCTGAAAGTCTGATAAACGCCGGAAAAATGACTAAGTCCAAAAAAAAATTGTTTTCAACTTTTTTCAATTTGACCCCCGTGGGATATATATTCTACCCACACACATTTGGAACTCTCCTGGGGTACCCTAACACATATTATTCCCTCATTTAGTGGATATTTTCACAAAAAAGTGAAATTTTCAAAAATCCAAAATATTGGCTGAAAACGACTAAATATCAAGGACTCATTGGGCAAATCGCTCTGGAACTGAAATCGGAATGTTCACTGACATTTGCCCTATCTGAAAGTCTGATAAACGCCGGAAAAATGACTAAGTCCAAAAAAAAAATTGTTTTCAACTTTTTTCAATATTACCCCCGTGGGATATATATTCTACCCACACACATTTGGAACTCTCCTGGGGTACCCTCACACATATTATTCCCTCATTTAGTGGATATTTTCACAAAAAAGTGAAATTTTCAAATATCCAAAATATTGGCTGAAAACGACTAAATATCAAGGACTCATTGGGCGAATCGCTCTGGAACTGAAATCGGAACGTTCACTGACATTTCCCCTATCTGAAAGTGTGATAAACGCCGGAAAAATGACTAAGTCCAAAAAAAAATTGTTTTCAACTTTTTTCAATATTACCCCCGTGGGATATATATTCTACCCACACACATTTGGAACTCTCCTGCGGTACCCTAACACATATTATTCCCTCATTTAGTGGATATTTTCACAAAAAAGTGAAATTTTCAAAAATCCAGAAAATTGGCTGAAAATGACTAAATATCAAGGACTCATTGCGCGAATCGCTCTGGAACTGAAATCGGAACGCTCACTGACATTTTCCCTATCTGAAAGTCTGATAAACGCCGGAAAAATGACTAAGTCCAAAAAAAAATTGTTTTCAACTTTTTTCAATATTACCCCCGTGGGATATATATTCTACCCACACACATTTGGAACTCTCCTGGGGTACCCTCACACATATTTTTCCCTCATTTAGTGGATATTTTCACAAAAAAGTGAAATTTTCAAAAATCCAAAATATTGGCTGAAAACGACTAAATATCAAGGACTCATTGTGCGAATCGCTCTGGAACTGAAATCGGAATGCTCACTGACATTTTCCCTATCTGAAAGTCTGATAAACGCCGGAAAAATGACTAAGTCCAAAAAAAAAATTTTTTCAACTTTTTTCAATTTTACCATCGTGGGATATATATTCTACCCACACACATTTGGAACTCTCCTGGGGTACCCTCACACATATTATTCCCTCATTTAGTGGATATTTTCACAAAAAAGTGAAATTTTCAAAAATTCAAAATATTGGCTGAAAACGACTAAATATCAAGGACTCATTGCGCGAATCGCTCTGGAACTGATATCGGAACGCTCACTGACATTTTCCCTATCTGAAAGTCTGATAAACGCCGGAAAAATGACTAAGTCCAAAAAAAAAATTTTTCAACTTTTTTCAATTTTACCCCCGTGGGATATATATTCTACCCACACACATTTGGAACTCTCCTGGGGTACCCTCACACATATTATTCCCTCATTTAGTGGATATTTTCACAAAAAAGTGAAATTTTCAAATATCCAAAATATTGGCTGAAAACGACTAAATATCAAGGACTCATTGGGCGAATCGCTCTGGAACTGAAATCGGAACGTTCACTGACATTTCCCCTATCTGAAAGTGTGATAAACGCCGGAAAAATGACTAAGTCCAAAAAAAAATTGTTTTTAACTTTTTTCAATATTACCCCCGTGGGATATATATTCTACCCACACACATTTGGTACTCTCCTGCGGTACCCTAACACATATTATTCCCTCATTTAGTGGATATTTTCACAAAAAAGTGAAATTTTCAAAAATCCAAAATATTGGCTGAAAACGACTAAATATCAAGGACTCATTGGGCGAATCGCTCTGGAACTTAAATCGGAACGTTCACTGACATTTCCCCTATCTGAAAGTCTGATAAACGCCGGAAAAATGACTAAGTCCAAAAAAAAATTGTTTTTAACTTTTTTCAATTTTACCCCCGTGGGATATATATTCTACCCACACACATTTGGAACTCTCCTGCGGTACCCTAACACATATTATTCCCTCATTTAGTGGATATTTTCACAAAAAAGTGAAATTTTCAAAAATCCAGAAAATTGGCTGAAAATGACTAAATATCAAGGACTCATTGCGCGAATCGCTCTGGAACTGAAATCGGAACGCTCACTGACATTTTCCCTATCTGAAAGTCTGATAAACGCCGGAAAAATGACTAAGTTGAAAAAAAAAATTTTTCAACTTTTTTCAATTTTACCCCCGTGGGATATATATTCTACCCACACACATTTGGAACTCTCCTGGGGTACCCTCACACATATTATTCCCTCATTTAGTGGATATTTTCACAAAAAAGTGAAATTTTCAAAAATCCAAAATATTGGCTGAAAACGACTAAATATCAAGGACTCATTGGGCGAATCGCTCTGGAACTGAAATCGGAACGTTCACTGACATTTCCCCTATCTGAAAGCGTGATAAACGCCGGAAAAATGACTAAGTCCAAAAAAAAATTGTTTTCAACTTTTTTCAATTTTACCCCCGTGGGATATATATTCTACCCACACACATTTGGAACTCTACTGCGGTACCCTAACACATATTATTCCCTCATTTAGTGGATATTTTCACAAAAAAGTGAAATTTTCAAAAATCCAGAAAATTGGCTGAAAATGACTAAATATCAAGGACTCATTGCGTGAATCGCTCTGGAACTGAAATCGGAACGCTCACTGACATTTTCCCTATCTGAAAGTCTGATAAACGCCGGAAAAATGACTAAGTCCAAAAAAAAAATTGTTTTCAACTTTTTTCAATTTTACCATCGTGGGATGTATATTCTACCCACACACATTTGGAACTCTCCTGGGGTACCCTAACACATATTATTCCCTCATTTAGTGGATATTTTCACAAAAAAGTGAAATTTTCAAAAATCCAAAATATTGGCTGAAAACGACTAAATATCAAGGACTCATTGGGCAAATCGCTCTGGAACTGAAATCGGAATGTTCACTGACATTTGCCCTATCTGAAAGTCTGATAAACGCCGGAAAAATGACTAAGTCCAAAAAAAAAATTGTTTTCAACTTTTTTCAATATTACCCCCGTGGGATATATATTCTACCCACACACATTTGGAACTCTCCTGGGGTACCCTCACACATATTATTCCCTCATTTAGTGGATATTTTCACAAAAAAGTGAAATTTTCAAATATCCAAAATATTGGCTGAAAACGACTAAATATCAAGGACTCATTGGGCGAATCGCTCTGGAACTGAAATCGGAACGTTCACTGACATTTCCCCTATCTGAAAGTGTGATAAACGCCGGAAAAATGACTAAGTCCAAAAAAAAATTGTTTTCAACTTTTTTCAATATTACCCCCGTGGGATATATATTCTACCCACACACATTTGGAACTCTCCTGCGGTACCCTAACACATATTATTCCCTCATTTAGTGGATATTTTCACAAAAAAGTGAAATTTTCAAAAATCCAGAAAATTGGCTGAAAATGACTAAATATCAAGGACTCATTGCGCGAATCGCTCTGGAACTGAAATCGGAACGCTCACTGACATTTTCCCTATCTGAAAGTCTGATAAACGCCGGAAAAATGACTAAGTCCAAAAAAAAATTGTTTTCAACTTTTTTCAATATTACCCCCGTGGGATATATATTCTACCCACACACATTTGGAACTCTCCTGGGGTACCCTCACACATATTTTTCCCTCATTTAGTGGATATTTTCACAAAAAAGTGAAATTTTCAAAAATCCAAAATATTGGCTGAAAACGACTAAATATCAAGGACTCATTGTGCGAATCGCTCTGGAACTGAAATCGGAATGCTCACTGACATTTTCCCTATCTGAAAGTCTGATAAACGCCGGAAAAATGACTAAGTCCAAAAAAAAAATTTTTTCAACTTTTTTCAATTTTACCATCGTGGGATATATATTCTACCCACACACATTTGGAACTCTCCTGGGGTACCCTCACACATATTATTCCCTCATTTAGTGGATATTTTCACAAAAAAGTGAAATTTTCAAAAATTCAAAATATTGGCTGAAAACGACTAAATATCAAGGACTCATTGCGCGAATCGCTCTGGAACTGATATCGGAACGCTCACTGACATTTTCCCTATCTGAAAGTCTGATAAACGCCGGAAAAATGACTAAGTCCAAAAAAAAATTGTTTTTAACTTTTTTCAATATTACCCCCGTGGGATATATATTCTACCCACACACATTTGGAACTCTCCTGCGGTACCCTAACACATATTATTCCCTCATTTAGTGGATATTTTCACAAAAAAGTGAAATTTTCAAAAATCCAAAATATTGGCTGAAAACGACTAAATATCAAGGACTCATTGGGCGAATCGCTCTGGAACTGAAATCGGAACGTTCACTGACATTTCCCCTATCTGAAAGTGTGATAAACGCCGGAAAAATGACTAAGTCCAAAAAAAAATTGTTTTTAACTTTTTTCAATATTACCCCCGTGGGATATATATTCTACCCACACACATTTGGAACTCTCCTGCGGTACCCTAACACATATTATTCCCTCATTTAGTGGATATTTTCACAAAAAAGTGAAATTTTCAAATATCCAAAATATTGGCTGAAAACGACTAAATATCAAGGACTCATTGGGCGAATCGCTCTGGAACTGAAATCGGAACGTTCACTGACATTTCCCCTATCTGAAAGTGTGATAAACGCCAGAAAAATGACTAAGTCCAAAAAAAATTTTTTTCAACTTTTTTTCAATATTACCCCCGTGGGATATATATTCTACCCACACACATTTGGAACTCTCCTGGGGTACCCTCACACATATTATTCCCTCATTTAGTGGATATTTTCACAAAAAAGTGAAATTTTCAAAAATCCAAAGTATTGGTTGAAAACGACTAAATATCAAGGACTCATTGGGCGAATCGCTCTGGAACTGAAATCGGAATGCTCACTGACATTTCCCCTATTTGAAAGTCTGATAAACGCCGGAAAAATGACTAAGTCCAAAAAAAATTGTTTTCAACTTTTTTTCAATATTACCCCCGTGGGATATATATTCTACCCACACACATTTGGGACTCTCCTGGGGTACCCTCACACATATTATTCCCTCATTTAGTGTATATTTTCACAAAAAAGTGAAATTTTCAAAAATCCAAAATATTGGCTGAAAACGACTAAATATCAAGGACTCATTGGGCGAATCGCTCTGGAACTGAAATCGGAATGTTCACTGACATTTGCCCTATCTGAAAGTCTGATAAACGCCGGAAAAATGACTAAGTCCAAAAAAAAAATTTTTCAACTTTTTTCAATTTTACCCCCTTGGGATATATATTCTACCCACACACATTTGGAACTCTCCTGGGGTACCCTCACACATATTATTCCCTCATTTATTGGATATTTTCACAAAAAAGTGAAATTTTCAAATATCCAAAATATTGGCTGAAAACGACTAAATATCAAGGACTCATTGGGCGAATCGCTCTGGAACTGAAATCGGAACGTTCACTGACATTTCCCCTATCTGAAAGTGTATTAAACGCAGAAAAAATGACTAAGTCCAAAAAAAAAATTGTTTTCAACTTTTTTCAATATTACCCCTGTGGGATATATATTCTACCCACACACATTTGGAACTCTCCTGCGGTACCCTAACACATATTATTCCCTCATTTAGTGGATATTTTCACAAAAAAGTGAAATTTTCAAAAATCCAAAATATTGGCTGAAAACGACTAAATATCAAGGACTCATTGGGCGAATAGCTCTGGAACTGAAATCGGAATGTTCACTGACATTTCACCTATCTGAAAGTCTGATAAACGCCGGAAAAATGACTAAGTCCAAAAAAAATTTTTTTCAACTTTTTTTCAATATTACCCCCGTGGGATATATATTCTACCCACACACATTTGGAACTCTCCTGGGGTACCCTCACACATATTATTCCCTCAATTAGTGGATATTTTCACAAAAAAGTGAAATTTTCATAAATCCAAAATATTGGCTGAAAACGACTAAATATCAAGGACTCATTGGGCGAATCGCTCTGGAACTGAAATCGGAACGTTCACTGACATTTCCCCTATCTGAAAGTGTGATAAACGCCGGAAAAATGACTAAGTCCAAAAAAAAAATTGTTTTCAATTTTTTTCAATATTACCCCCGTGGGATATATATTCTACCCACACACATTTGGAACTCTCCTGCGGTACCCTAACACATATTATTCCCTCATTTAGTGGATATTTTCACAAAAAAGTGAAATTTTCAAAAATCCAGAAAATTGGCTGAAAATGACTAAATATCAATGAATCATTGGGCAAATCGCTCTGGAACTGAAATCGGAACGTTCACTGACATTTCCCCTATCTGAAAGTGTGATAAACGCCGGAAAAATGACTAAGTCCAAAAAAAAATTGTTTTCAACTTTTTTCAATATTACCCCCGTGGGATATATATTCTACCCACACACATTTGGAACTCTCCTGCGGTACCCTAACACATATTATTCCCTCATTTAGTGGATATTTTCACAAAAAAGTGAAATTTTCAAATATCCAAAATATTGGCTGAAAACGACTAAATATCAAGGACTCATTGGGCGAATCGCTCTGGAACTGAAATCGGAACGTTCACTGACATTTCCCCTATCTGAAAGTGTGATAAACGCCGGAAAAATGACTAAGTCCAAAAAAAATTTTTTTCAACTTTTTTTCAATATTACCCCCGTGGGATATATATTCTACCCACACACATTTGGAACTCTCCTGGGGTACCCTCACACATATTATTCCCTCATTTAGTGGATATTTTCACAAAAAAGTGAAATTTTCAAAAATCCAAAATATTGTTGAAAACGACTAAATATCAAGGACTCATTGGGCGAATCGCTCTGGAACTGAAATCGGAACGTTCACTGACATTTCCCCTATCTGAAAGCGTGACAAACGCCGGAAAAATGACTAAGTACAAAAAAAAATTGTTTTCAACTTTTTTCAATTTTACCCCCGTGGGATATATATTCCACCCACACACATTTGGAACTCTCCTGCGGTACCCTAACACATATTATTCCCTCATTTAGTGGATATTTTCACAAAAAAGTGAAATTTTCAAATATCCAAAATATTGGCTGAAAACGAATGAATATCAAGGACTAATTGGGCGAATCGCTCTGTAACTGAAATCGGAACGTTCACTGACATTTCCCCTATCTGAAAGTGTGATAAACGCCGGAAAAATGACTAAGTCCAAAAAAATAATTGTTTTCAACTTTTTTCAATATTACCCCCGTGGGATTTATATTCTACCCACACACATTTGGAACTCTCCTGCGGTACCCTAACACATATTATTCCCTCATTTAGTGGATATTTTCACAAAAAAGTGAAATTTTCAAAAATCCAGAAAATTGGCTGAAAATGACTAAATATCAAGGACTCATTGTGCGAATCGCTCTGGAACTGAAATCGGAATGCTCACTGACATTTCCCCTATTTGAAAGTCTGATAAACGCCAGAAAAATGACTAAGTCCCAAAAAATTTTTTTTCAACTTTTTTTCAATATTACCCCCGTGGGATATATATTCTACCCACACACATTTGGAACTCTCCTGGGGTACCCTCACACATATTATTCCCTCATTTAGTGGATATTTTCACAAAAAAGTAAAATTTTCAAAAATCCAAAATATTGGTTGAAAACGACTAAATATCAAGGACTCTTTGGGCGAATCGCTCTGGAACTGAAATCGGAACGCTCACTGACATTTTCCCTATCTGAAAGTCTGATAAACGCCGGAAAAATGACTAAGTCCAAAAAAAAAATTTTTCAACTTTTTTCAATTTTACCCCCGTGGGATATATATTCTACCCACACACATTTGGAACTCTCCTGGGGTACCCTCACACATATTATTCCCTCATTTAGTGGATATTTTCACAAAAAAGAGAAATTTTCAAATATCCAAAATATTGGCTGAAAACGACTAATTATCCCTTAAGGACTCATTGGGCGAATCGCTCTGGAACTGAAATCGGAAAGTTCACTGACATTTTCCCTATCTGAAAGTCTGATAAACGCCGGAAAAATGACTAAGTCCAAAAAAAAATTGTTTTCAACTTTTTTCAATTTGACCCCCGTGGGATATATATTCTACCCACACACATTTGGAACTCTCCTGGGGTACCCTAACACATATTATTCCCTCATTTAGTGGATATTTTCACAAAAAAGTGAAATTTTCAAAAATCCAAAATATTGGCTGAAAACGACTAAATATCAAGGACTCATTGGGCAAATCGCTCTGGAACTGAAATCGGAATGTTCACTGACATTTGCCCTATCTGAAAGTCTGATAAACGCCGGAAAAATGACTAAGTCCAAAAAAAAAATTGTTTTCAACTTTTTTCAATATTACCCCCGTGGGATATATATTCTACCCACACACATTTGGAACTCTCCTGGGGTACCCTCACACATATTATTCCCTCATTTAGTGGATATTTTCACAAAAAAGTGAAATTTTCAAATATCCAAAATATTGGCTGAAAACGACTAAATATCAAGGACTCATTGGGCGAATCGCTCTGGAACTGAAATCGGAACGTTCACTGACATTTCCCCTATCTGAAAGTGTGATAAACGCCGGAAAAATGACTAAGTCCAAAAAAAAATTGTTTTCAACTTTTTTCAATATTACCCCCGTGGGATATATATTCTACCCACACACATTTGGAACTCTCCTGCGGTACCCTAACACATATTATTCCCTCATTTAGTGGATATTTTCACAAAAAAGTGAAATTTTCAAAAATCCAGAAAATTGGCTGAAAATGACTAAATATCAAGGACTCATTGCGCGAATCGCTCTGGAACTGAAATCGGAACGCTCACTGACATTTTCCCTATCTGAAAGTCTGATAAACGCCGGAAAAATGACTAAGTCCAAAAAAAAATTGTTTTCAACTTTTTTCAATATTACCCCCGTGGGATATATATTCTACCCACACACATTTGGAACTCTCCTGGGGTACCCTCACACATATTTTTCCCTCATTTAGTGGATATTTTCACAAAAAAGTGAAATTTTCAAAAATCCAAAATATTGGCTGAAAACGACTAAATATCAAGGACTCATTGTGCGAATCGCTCTGGAACTGAAATCGGAATGCTCACTGACATTTTCCCTATCTGAAAGTCTGATAAACGCCGGAAAAATGACTAAGTCCAAAAAAAAAATTTTTTCAACTTTTTTCAATTTTACCATCGTGGGATATATATTCTACCCACACACATTTGGAACTCTCCTGGGGTACCCTCACACATATTATTCCCTCATTTAGTGGATATTTTCACAAAAAAGTGAAATTTTCAAAAATTCAAAATATTGGCTGAAAACGACTAAATATCAAGGACTCATTGCGCGAATCGCTCTGGAACTGATATCGGAACGCTCACTGACATTTTCCCTATCTGAAAGTCTGATAAACGCCGGAAAAATGACTAAGTCCAAAAAAAAAATTTTTCAACTTTTTTCAATTTTACCCCCGTGGGATATATATTCTACCCACACACATTTGGTACTCTCCTGCGGTACCCTAACACATATTATTCCCTCATTTAGTGGATATTTTCACAAAAAAGTGAAATTTTCAAAAATCCAAAATATTGGCTGAAAACGACTAAATATCAAGGACTCATTGGGCGAATCGCTCTGGAACTTAAATCGGAACGTTCACTGACATTTCCCCTATCTGAAAGTCTGATAAACGCCGGAAAAATGACTAAGTCCAAAAAAAAATTGTTTTTAACTTTTTTCAATTTTACCCCCGTGGGATATATATTCTACCCACACACATTTGGAACTCTCCTGCGGTACCCTAACACATATTATTCCCTCATTTAGTGGATATTTTCACAAAAAAGTGAAATTTTCAAAAATCCAGAAAATTGGCTGAAAATGACTAAATATCAAGGACTCATTGCGCGAATCGCTCTGGAACTGAAATCGGAACGCTCACTGACATTTTCCCTATCTGAAAGTCTGATAAACGCCGGAAAAATGACTAAGTTGAAAAAAAAAATTTTTCAACTTTTTTCAATTTTACCCCCGTGGGATATATATTCTACCCACACACATTTGGAACTCTCCTGGGGTACCCTCACACATATTATTCCCTCATTTAGTGGATATTTTCACAAAAAAGTGAAATTTTCAAATATCCAAAATATTGGCTGAAAACGACTAAATATCAAGGACTCATTGGGCGAATCGCTCTGGAACTGAAATCGGAACGTTCACTGACATTTCCCCTATCTGAAAGTCTGATAAACGCCGGAAAAATGACTAAGTCCAAAAAAAAATTGTTTTCAACTTTTTTCAATTTGACCCCCGTGGGATATATATTCTACCCACACACATTTGGAACTCTCCTGGGGTACCCTCACACATATTATTCCCTCATTTAGTGGATATTTTCACAAAAAAGTGAAATTTTCAAAAATCCAAAATATTGGCTGAAAACGACTAAATATCAAGGACTCATTGGGCGAATCGCTCTGGAACTGAAATCGGAACGTTCACTGACATTTCCCCTATCTGAAAGCGTGATAAACGCCGGAAAAATGACTAAGTCCAAAAAAAAATTGTTTTCAACTTTTTTCAATTTTACCCCCGTGGGATATATATTCTACCCACACACATTTGGAACTCTACTGCGGTACCCTAACACATATTATTCCCTCATTTAGTGGATATTTTCACAAAAAAGTGAAATTTTCAAAAATCCAGAAAATTGGCTGAAAATGACTAAATATCAAGGACTCATTGCGTGAATCGCTCTGGAACTGAAATCGGAACGCTCACTGACATTTTCCCTATCTGAAAGTCTGATAAACGCCGGAAAAATGACTAAGTCCAAAAAAAAAATTGTTTTCAACTTTTTTCAATTTTACCATCGTGGGATGTATATTCTACCCACACACATTTGGAACTCTCCTGGGGTACCCTAACACATATTATTCCCTCATTTAGTGGATATTTTCACAAAAAAGTGAAATTTTCAAAAATCCAAAATATTGGCTGAAAACGACTAAATATCAAGGACTCATTGGGCAAATCGCTCTGGAACTGAAATCGGAATGTTCACTGACATTTGCCCTATCTGAAAGTCTGATAAACGCCGGAAAAATGACTAAGTCCAAAAAAAAAATTGTTTTCAACTTTTTTCAATATTACCCCCGTGGGATATATATTCTACCCACACACATTTGGAACTCTCCTGGGGTACCCTCACACATATTATTCCCTCATTTAGTGGATATTTTCACAAAAAAGTGAAATTTTCAAATATCCAAAATATTGGCTGAAAACGACTAAATATCAAGGACTCATTGGGCGAATCGTTCTGGAACTGAAATCGGAACGTTCACTGACATTTCCCCTATCTGAAAGTGTGATAAACGCCGGAAAAATGACTAAGTCCAAAAAAAAATTGTTTTCAACTTTTTTCAATATTACCCCCGTGGGATATATATTCTACCCACACACATTTGGAACTCTCCTGCGGTACCCTAACACATATTATTCCCTCATTTAGTGGATATTTTCACAAAAAAGTGAAATTTTCAAAAATCCAGAAAATTGGCTGAAAATGACTAAATATCAAGGACTCATTGCGCGAATCGCTCTGGAACTGAAATCGGAACGCTCACTGACATTTTCCCTATCTGAAAGTCTGATAAACGCCGGAAAAATGACTAAGTCCAAAAAAAAATTGTTTTCAACTTTTTTCAATATTACCCCCGTGGGATATATATTCTACCCACACACATTTGGAACTCTCCTGGGGTACCCTCACACATATTTTTCCCTCATTTAGTGGATATTTTCACAAAAAAGTGAAATTTTCAAAAATCCAAAATATTGGCTGAAAACGACTAAATATCAAGGACTCATTGTGCGAATCGCTCTGGAACTGAAATCGGAATGCTCACTGACATTTTCCCTATCTGAAAGTCTGATAAACGCCGGAAAAATGACTAAGTCCAAAAAAAAAATTTTTTCAACTTTTTTCAATTTTACCATCGTGGGATATATATTCTACCCACACACATTTGGAACTCTCCTGGGGTACCCTCACACATATTATTCCCTCATTTAGTGGATATTTTCACAAAAAAGTGAAATTTTCAAAAATTCAAAATATTGGCTGAAAACGACTAAATATCAAGGACTCATTGCGCGAATCGCTCTGGAACTGATATCGGAACGCTCACTGACATTTTCCCTATCTGAAAGTCTGATAAACGCCGGAAAAATGACTAAGTCCAAAAAAAAATTGTTTTTAACTTTTTTCAATATTACCCCCGTGGGATATATATTCTACCCACACACATTTGGAACTCTCCTGCGGTACCCTAACACATATTATTCCCTCATTTAGTGGATATTTTCACAAAAAAGTGAAATTTTCAAAAATCCAAAATATTGGCTGAAAACGACTAAATATCAAGGACTCATTGGGCGAATCGCTCTGGAACTGAAATCGGAACGTTCACTGACATTTCCCCTATCTGAAAGTGTGATAAACGCCGGAAAAATGACTAAGTCCAAAAAAAAATTGTTTTTAACTTTTTTCAATATTACCCCCGTGGGATATATATTCTACCCACACACATTTGGAACTCTCCTGCGGTACCCTAACACATATTATTCCCTCATTTAGTGGATATTTTCACAAAAAAGTGAAATTTTCAAATATCCAAAATATTGGCTGAAAACGACTAAATATCAAGGACTCATTGGGCGAATCGCTCTGGAACTGAAATCGGAACGTTCACTGACATTTCCCCTATCTGAAAGTGTGATAAACGCCAGAAAAATGACTAAGTCCAAAAAAAATTTTTTTCAACTTTTTTTCAATATTACCCCCGTGGGATATATATTCTACCCACACACATTTGGAACTCTCCTGGGGTACCCTCACACATATTATTCCCTCATTTAGTGGATATTTTCACAAAAAAGTGAAATTTTCAAAAATCCAAAGTATTGGTTGAAAACGACTAAATATCAAGGACTCATTGGGCGAATCGCTCTGGAACTGAAATCGGAATGCTCACTGACATTTCCCCTATTTGAAAGTCTGATAAACGCCGGAAAAATGACTAAGTCCAAAAAAAATTGTTTTCAACTTTTTTTCAATATTACCCCCGTGGGATATATATTCTACCCACACACATTTGGGACTCTCCTGGGGTACCCTCACACATATTATTCCCTCATTTAGTGTATATTTTCACAAAAAAGTGAAATTTTCAAAAATCCAAAATATTGGCTGAAAACGACTAAATATCAAGGACTCATTGGGCGAATCGCTCTGGAACTGAAATCGGAATGTTCACTGACATTTGCCCTATCTGAAAGTCTGATAAACGCCGGAAAAATGACTAAGTCAAAAAAAAAAATTTTTCAACTTTTTTCAATTTTACCCCCTTGGGATATATATTCTACCCACACACATTTGGAACTCTCCTGGGGTACCCTCACACATATTATTCCCTCATTTATTGGATATTTTCACAAAAAAGTGAAATTTTCAAATATCCAAAATATTGGCTGAAAACGACTAAATATCAAGGACTCATTGGGCGAATCGCTCTGGAACTGAAATCGGAACGTTCACTGACATTTCCCCTATCTGAAAGTGTATTAAACGCAGAAAAAATGACTAAGTCCAAAAAAAAAATTGTTTTCAACTTTTTTCAATATTACCCCTGTGGGATATATATTCTACCCACACACATTTGGAACTCTCCTGCGGTACCCTAACACATATTATTCCCTCATTTAGTGGATATTTTCACAAAAAAGTGAAATTTTCAAAAATCCAGAAAATTGGCTGAAAATGACTAAATATCAAGGACTCATTGCGCGAATCGCTCTGGAACTGAAATCGGAACGCTCACTGACATTTTCCCTATCTGAAAGTCTGATAAACGCCGGAAAAATGACTAAGTCCAAAAAAAAAATTTTTTCAACTTTTATCAATTTTACCCCCGTGGGATATAGATTCTACCCACACACATTTGGAACTCTCCTGGGGTACCCTCACACATATTATTCCCTCATTTAGTGGATATTTTCACAAAAAAGTGAAATTTTCAAAAATCCAAAATATTGGCTGAAAACGACTAAATATCAAGGACTCATTGGGCGAATCGCTCTGGAACTGAAATCGGAATGTTCACTGACATTTGCCCTATCTGAAAGTCTGATAAACGCCGGAAAAATGACTAAGTCCAAAAAAAAAATTTTTCAACTTTTTTCAATTTTACCCCCGTGGGATATATATTCTACCCACACACATTTGGAACTCTCCTGGGGTACCCTCACACATATTATTCCCTCAATTAGTGGATATTTTCACAAAAAAGTGAAATTTTCATAAATCCAAAATATTGGCTGAAAACGACTAAATATCAAGGACTCATTATGCGAATCGCTCTGGAACTGAAATCGGAACGTTCACTGACATTTCCCCTATCTGAAAGTGTGATAAACGCCGGAAAAATGACTAAGTCCAAAAAAAAAATTGTTTTCAACTTTTTTCAATATTACCCCCGTGGGATATATATTCTACCCACACACATTTGGAACTCTCCTGCGGTACCCTAACACATATTATTCCCTCATTTAATGGATATTTTCACAAAAAAGTGAAATTTTCAAAAATCCAGAAAATTGGCTGAAAATGACTAAATATCAAGGAATCATTGGGCAAATCGCTCTGGAACTGAAATCGGAACGTTCACTGACATTTCCCCTATCTGAAAGTGTGATAAACGCCGGAAAAATGACTAAGTCCAAAAAAAAATTGTTTTCAACTTTTTTCAATATTACCCCCGTGGGATATATATTCTACCCACACACATTTGGAACTCTCCTGCGGTACCCTAACACATATTATTCCCTCATTTAGTGGATATTTTCACAAAAAAGTGAAATTTTCAAAAATCCAAAATATTGGCTGAAAACGACTAAATATCAAGGACTCATTGGGCGAATAGCTCTGGAACTGAAATCGGAATGTTCACTGACATTTCCCCTATCTGAAAGTCTGATAAACGCCGGAAAAATGACTAAATCCAAAAAAATTTTTTTTCAACTTTTTTTCAATATTACCCCTGTGGGATAAATATTCTACCCACACACATTTGGAACTCTCCTGGGGTACCCTCACACATATTATTCCCTCATTTAGTGGATATTTTCACAAAAAAGTGAAATTTTCAAAAATCCAAAATATTGTTGAAAACGACTAAATATCAAGGACTCATTGGGCGAATCGCTCTGGAACTGAAATCGGAACGTTCACTGACATTTCCCCTATCTGAAAGCGTGATAAACGCCGGAAAAATGACTAAGTACAAAAAAAATTGTTTTCAACTTTTTTCAATTTTACCCCCGTGGGATATATATTCTACCCACACACATTTGGAACTCTCCTGCGGTACCCTAACACATATTATTCCCTCATTTAGTGGATATTTTCACAAAAAAGTGAAATTTTCAAAAATCCAGAAAATTGGCTGAAAATGACTAAATATCAAGGACTCATTGGGCGAATCGCTCTGGAACTGAAATCGGAACGCTCACTGACATTTGCCCTATCTGAAAGTCTGATAAACGCCGGAAAAATGACTAAGTCCAAAAAAAAAATTTTTCAACTTTTTTCAATTATACCCCCGTGATATATATATTCTACCCGCACACATTTGGAACTCTCCTGGGGTACCCTCACACATATCATTCCCTCAATTAGTGGATATTTTCACAAAAAAGTGAAATTTTCATAAATCCAAAATATTGGCTGAAAACGACTAAATATCAAGGACTCATTGGGCGAATCGCTCTGGAACTGAAATCGGAATGTTCACTGACATTTCCCCTATCTGAAAGTCTGATAAACGCCGGAAAAATGACTAAGTCCAAAAAAAAATTGTTTTCAACTTTTTTCAATTTTACCCCCGTGGGATATATATTCTACCCACACACATTTGGAACTCTCCTGGGGTACCCTCACACATATTATTCCCTCATTTAGTGGATATTTTCACAAAAAAGTAAAATTTTCAAAAATCCAAAATATTGGTTGAAAACGACTAAATATCAAGGACTCTTTGGGCGAATCGCTCTGGAACTGAAATCGGAACGCTCACTGACATTTTCCCTATCTGAAAGTCTGATAAACGCCGGAAAAATGACTAAGTCCAAAAAAAAAATTTTTCAACTTTTTTCAATTTTACCCCCGTGGGATATATATTCTACCCACACACATTTGGAACTCTCCTGGGGTACCCTCACACATATTATTCCCTCATTTAGTGGATATTTTCACAAAAAAGAGAAATTTTCAAATATCCAAAATATTGGCTGAAAACGACTAATTATCCCTTAAGGACTCATTGGGCGAATCGCTCTGGAACTGAAATCGGAAAGTTCACTGACATTTTCTCTATCTGAAAGTCTGATAAACGCCGGAAAAATGACTAAGTCCAAAAAAAAATTGTTTTCAACTTTTTTCAATTTGACCCCCGTGGGATATATATTCTACCCACACACATTTGGAACTCTCCTGGGGTACCCTCACACATATTATTCCCTCATTTAGTGGATATTTTCACAAAAAAGTGAAATTTTCAAAAATCCAGAAAATTGGCTGAAAATGACTAAATATCAAGGACTCATTGCGCGAATCGCTCTGGAACTGAAATCGGAACGCTCACTGACATTTTCCCTATCTGAAAGTCTGATAAACGCCGGAAAAATCACTAAGTCCAAAAAAAATTTTTTTCGACTTTTTTTCAATATTACCCCCGTGGGATATATATTCTACCCACACACATTTGGAACTCTCCTGGGGTACCCTCACACATATTATTCCTTCATTTAGTGGATATTTTCACAAAAAAGTGAAATTTTCAAAAATCCAAAATATTGGCTGAAAACGACTAAATATCAAGGACTCATTGGGCGAATCGCTCTGGAACTGAAATCGGAACGTTCACTGACATTTCCCCTATCTGAAAGTGTATTAAACGCAGGAAAAATGACTAAGTCCAAAAAAAAAATTGTTTTCAACTTTTTTCAATATTACCCCTGTGGGATATATATTCTACCCACACACATTTGGAACTCTCCTGCGGTACCCTAACACATATTATTCCCTCATTTAGTGGATATTTTCACAAAAAAGTGAAATTTTCAAAAATCCAGAAAATTGGCTGAAAATGACTAAATATCAAGGACTCATTGCGCGAATCGCTCTGGAACTGAAATCGGAACGCTCACTGACATTTTCCCTATCTGAAAGTCTGATAAACGCCGGAAAAATGACTAAGTCCAAAAAAAAAATTTTTCAACTTTTTTCAATTTTACCCCCGTGGGATATATATTCTACCCACACACATTTGGAACTCTCCTGGGGTACCCTCACACATATTATTCCCTCATTTAGTGGATATTTTCACAAAAAAGTGAAATTTTCAAAAATCCAAAATATTGGCTGAAAACGACTAAATATCAAGGACTCATTGAGTGAATCGCTCTGGAACTGAAATCGGAATGCTCACTGACATTTTCCCTATCTGAAAGTCTGATAAACGCCGGAAAAATGACTAAGTCCAAAAAAAAATTTTTTTCAACTTTTTTCAATTTTACCATCGTGGGATATATATTCTACCCACACACATTTGGAACTCTCCTGCGGTACCCTAACACATATTATTCCCTCATTTAGTGGATATTTTCACAAAAAAGTGAAATTTTCAAAAATCCAAAATATTGGCTGAAAACGACTAAATATCAAGGACTCATTGGGCGAATCGCTCTGGAACTGAAATCGGAACGTTCACTGACATTTCCCCTATCTGAAAGTGTGATAAACGCCGGAAAAATGACTAAGTACAAAAAAAAAATTGTTTTCAACTTTTTTCAATTTTACCCCCGTGGGATATATATTCTACCCACACACATTTGGAACTCTCCTGCGGTACCCTTACACATATTATTCCCTCATTTAGTGGATATTTTCACAAAAAAGTGAAATTTTCAAAAATCCAGAAAATTGGCTGAAAATGACTAAATATCAAGGACTCATTGGGCGAATCGCTCTGGAACTGAAATCGGAACGCTCACTGACATTTGCCCTATCTGAAAGTCTGATAAACGCCGGAAAAATGACTAAGTCCAAAAAAAAAATTTTTCAACTTTTTTCAATTATACCCCCGTGGGATATATATTCTACCCACACACATTTGGAACTCTCCTGGGGTACCCTCACACATATTATTCCTTCATTTAGTGGATATTTTCACAAAAAAGAGAAATTTTCAAATATCCAAAATATTGGCTGAAAACGACTAATTATCCCTTAAGGACTCATTGGGCGAATCGCTCTGGAACTGAAATCGGAAAGTTCACTGACATTTTCTCTATCTGAAAGTGTGATAAACGCCGGAAAAATGACTAAGTCCAAAAAAAAAATTTTTTTCAACTTTTTTCAATATTACCCCCGTGGGATATATATTCTACCCACACACATTTGGAACTCTCCTGCGGTACCCTAACACATATTATTCCCTCATTTAGTGGATATTTTCACAAAAAAGTGAAATTTTCAAAAATCCAGAAAATTGGCTGAAAATGACTAAATATCAAGGAATCATTGGGCAAATCGCTCTGGAACTGAAATCGGAATGTTCACTGACATTTCCCCTATCTGAAAGTGTGATAAACGCCGGAAAAATGACTAAGTCCAAAAAAAAATTGTTTTCAACTTTTTTCAATATTACCCCCGTGGGATATATATTCTACCCACACACATTTGGAACTCTCCTGCGGTACCCTAACACATATTATTCCCTCATTTAGTGGATATTTTCACAAAAAAGTGAAATTTTCAAAAATCCAAAATATTGGCTGAAAACGACTAAATATCAAGGACTCATTGGGCGAATAGCTCTGGAACTGAAATCGGAATGTTCACTGACATTTCCCCTATCTGAAAGTCTGATAAACGCCGGAAAAATGACTAAGTCCAAAAAAAATTTTTTTCAACTTTTTTTCAATATTACCCCCGTGGGATAAATATTCTACCCACACACATTTGGAACTCTCCTGGGGTACCCTCACACATATTATTCCCTCATTTAGTGGATATTTTCACAAAAAAGTGAAATTTTCAAAAATCCAAAATATTGTTGAAAACGACTAAATATCAAGGACTCATTGGGCGAATCGCTCTGGAACTGAAATCGGAACGTTCACTGACATTTCCCCTATCTGAAAGCGTGATAAACGCCGGAAAAATGACTAAGTACAAAAAAAAATTGTTTTCAACTTTTTTCAATTTTACCCCCGTGGGATATATATTCTACCCACACACATTTGGAACTCTCCTGCGGTACCCTAACACATATTATTCCCTCATTTAGTGGATATTTTCACAAAAAAGTGAAATTTTCAAAAATCCAGAAAATTGGCTGAAAATGACTAAATATCAAGGACTCATTGGGCGAATCGCTCTGGAACTGAAATCGGAACGCTCACTGACATTTGCCCTATCTGAAAGTCTGATAAACGTCGGAAAAATGACTAAGTCCAAAAAAAAAATTTTTCAACTTTTTTCAATTATACCCCCGTGATATATATATTCTACCCGCACACATTTGGAACTCTCCTGGGGTACCCTCACACATATTATTCCCTCAATTAGTGGATATTTTCACAAAAAAGTGAAATTTTCATAAATCCAAAATATTGGCTGAAAACGACTAAATATCAAGGACTCATTGGGCGAATCGCTCTGGAACTGAAATCGGAATGTTCACTGACATTTCCCCTATCTGAAAGTCTGATAAACGCCGGAAAAATGACTAAGTCCAAAAAAAAATTGTTTTCAACTTTTTTCAATTTTACCCCCGTGGGATATATATTCTACCCACACACATTTGGAACTCTCCTGGGGTACCCTCACACATATTATTCCCTCATTTAGTGGATATTTTCACAAAAAAGTAAAATTTTCAAAAATCCAAAATATTGGTTGAAAACGACTAAATATCAAGGACTCTTTGGGCGAATCGCTCTGGAACTGAAATCGGAACGCTCACTGACATTTTCCCTATCTGAAAGTCTGATAAACGCCGGAAAAATGACTAAGTCCAAAAAAAAAATTTTTCAACTTTTTTCAATTTTACCCCCGTGGGATATATATTCTACCTACACACATTTGGAACTCTCCTGGGGTACCCTCACACATATTATTCCCTCATTTAGTGGATATTTTCACAAAAAAGAGAAATTTTCAAATATCCAAAATATTGGCTGAAAACGACTAATTATCCCTTAAGGACTCATTGGGCGAATCGCTCTGGAACTGAAATCGGAAAGTTCACTGACATTTTCTCTATCTGAAAGTCTGATAAACGCCGGAAAAATGACTAAGTCCAAAAAAAAATTGTTTTCAACTTTTTTCAATTTGACCCCCGTGGGATATATATTCTACCCACACACATTTGGAACTCTCCTGGGGTACCCTCACACATATTATTCCCTCATTTAGTGGATATTTTCACAAAAAAGTGAAATTTTCAAAAATCCAGAAAATTGGCTGAAAATGACTAAATATCAAGGACTCATTGCGTGAATCGCTCTGGAACTGAAATCGGAACGCTCACTGACATTTTCCCTATCTGAAAGTCTGATAAACGCCGGAAAAATGACTAAGTCCAAAAAAAAATTTTTTCAACTTTTTTCAATTTTACCCCCGTGGGATATATATTCTACCCACACACATTTGGAACTCTCCTGGGGTACCCTCACACATATTTTTCCCTCATTTAGTGGATATTTTCACAAAAAAGTGAAATTTTCAAAAATCCAAAATATTGGCTGAAAACGACTAAATATCAAGGACTCATTGTGCGAATCGCTCTGGAACTGAAATCGGAATGCTCACTGACATTTTCCCTATCTGAAAGTCTGATAAACGCCGGAAAAATGACTAAGTCCATAAAAAAAATTGTTTTCAACTTTTTTCAATTTTACCATCGTGGGATATATATTCTACCCACACACATTTGGAACTCTCCTGGGGTACCCTAACACATATTATTCCCTCATTTAGTGGATATTTTCACAAAAAAGTGAAATTTTCAAAAATCCAAAATATTGGCTGAAAACAACTAAATATCAAGGACTCATTGGGCAAATCGCTCTGGAACTGAAATCGGAATGTTCACTGACATTTGCCCTATCTGAAAGTCTGATAAACGCCGGAAAAATGACTAAGTCCAAAAAAAAAATTGTTTTCAACTTTTTTCAATATTACCCCCGTGGGATATATATTCTACCCACACACATTTGGAACTCTCCTGGGGTACCCTCACACATATTTTTCCCTCATTTAGTGGATATTTTCACAAAAAAGTGAAATTTTCAAAAATCCAAAATATTGGCTGAAAACGACTAAATATCAAGGACTCATTGTGCGAATCGCTCTGGAGCTGAAATCGGAATGCTCACTGACATTTTCCCTATCTGAAAGTCTGATAAACGCCGGAAAAATGACTAAGTCCAAAAAAAAAATTTTTTCAACTTTTTTCAATTTTACCATCGTGGGATATATATTCTACCCACACACATTTGGAACTCTCCTGGGGTACCCTCACACATATTATTCCCTCATTTAGTGGATATTTTCACAAAAAAGTGAAATTTTCAAATATCCAAAATATTGGCTGAAAACGACTAAATATCTACGACTCATTGGGCGAATCGCTCTGGAACTGAAATCGGAACGTTCACTGACATTTCCCCTATCTGAAAGTGTGATAAACGCCGGAAAAATGACTAAGTCCAAAAAAAAATTGTTTTTAACTTTTTTCAATATTACCCCCGTGGGATATATATTCTACCCACACACATTTGGAACTCTCCTGCGGTACCCTAACACATATTATTCCCTCATTTAGTGGATATTTTCACAAAAAAGTGAAATTTTCAAAAATCCAAAATATTGGCTGAAAACGACTAAATATCAAGGACTCATTGGGCGAATCGCTCTGGAACTTAAATCGGAACGTTCACTGACATTTCCCCTATCTGAAAGTCTGATAAACGCCGGAAAAATGACTAAGTCCAAAAAAATATTGTTTACAACTTTTTTCAATATTACCCCTGTGGGATATATATTCTACCCACACACATTTGGAACTCTCCTGCGGTACCCTAACACATATTATTCCCTCATTTAGTGGATATTTTCACAAAAAAGTGAAATTTTCAAAAATCCAGAAAATTGGCTGAAAATGACTAAATATCAAGGACTCATTGCGCGAATCGCTCTGGAACTGAAATCGGAACGCTCACTGACATTTTCCCTATCTGAAAGTGTGATAAACGCCGGAAAAATGACTAAGTCCAAAAAAAAAATTTTTCAACTTTTTTCAATTTTACCCCCGTGGGATATATATTCTACCCACACACATTTGGAACTCTCCTGGGGTACCCTCACACATATTATTCCCTCATTTAGTGGATATTTTCACAAAAAAGTGAAATTTTCAAATATCCAAAATATTGGCTGAAAACGACTAAATATCAAGGACTCATTGGGCGAATCGCTCTGGAACTGAAATCGGAACGTTCACTGACATTTCCCCTATCTGAAAGTGTGATAAACGCCGGAAAAATGACTAAGTCCAAAAAAAAATTGTTTTTAACTTTTTTCAATATTACCCCCGTGGGATATATATTCTACCCACACACATTTGGAACTCTCCTGCGGTACCCTAACACATATTATTCCCTCATTTAGTGGATATTTTCACAAAAAAGTGAAATTTTCAAATATCCAGAAAATTGGCTGAAAATGACTAAATATCAAGGACTCATTGGGCGAATAGCTCTGGAATTGAAATCGTAATGTTCACTGACATTTCCCCTATTTGAAAGTCTGATAAACGCCAGAAAAATGACTAAGTCCAAAAAAAATTTTTTTCAACTTTTTTTCAATATTACCCCCGTGGGATATATATTCTACCCACACACATTTGGAACTCTCCTGGGGTACCCTCACACATATTATTCCCTCATTTAGTGGATATTTTCACAAAAAAGTGAAATTTTCAAAAATCCAAAGTATTGGTTGAAAACGACTAAATATCAAGGACTCATTGGGCGAATCGCTCTGGAACTGAAATCGGAATGCTCACTGACATTTCCCCTATTTGAAAGTCTGATAAACGCCGGAAAAATGACTAAGTCCAAAAAAAATTGTTTTCAACTTTTTTTCAATATTACCCCCGTGGGATATATATTCTACCCACACACATTTGGGACTCTCCTGGGGTACCCTCACACATATTATTCCCTCATTTAGTGTATATTTTCACAAAAAAGTGAAATTTTCAAAAATCCAAAATATTGGCTGAAAACGACTAAATATCAAGGACTCATTGGGCGAATCGCTCTGGAACTTAAATCGGAACGTTCACTGACATTTCCCCTATCTGAAAGTCTGATAAACGCCGGAAAAATGACTAAGTCCAAAAAAAAATTGTTTACAACTTTTTTCAATATTACCCCCGTGGGATATATATTCTACCCACACACATTTGGAACTCTCCTGCGGTACCCTAACACATATTATTCCCTCATTTAGTGGATATTTTCACAAAAAAGTGAAATTTTCAAAAATCCAGAAAATTGGCTGAAAATGACTAAATATCAAGGACTCATTGCGCGAATCGCTCTGGAACTGAAATCGGAACGCTCACTGACATTTTCCCTATCTGAAAGTCTGATAAACGCCGGAAAAATGACTAAGTCCAAAAAAAAAATTTTTCAACTTTTTTCAATTTTACCCCCGTGGGATATATATTCTACCCACACACATTTGGAACTCTCCTGGGGTACCCTCACACATATTATTCCCTCATTTAGTGGATATTTTCACAAAAAAGTGAAATTTTCAAATATCCAAAATATTGGCTGAAAACGACTAAATATCAAGGACTCATTGGGCGAATCGCTCTGGAACTGAAATCGGAACGTTCACTGACATTTCCCCTATCTGAAAGTGTGATAAACGCCGGAAAAATGACTAAGTCCAAAAAAAAATTGTTTTTAACTTTTTTCAATATTACCCCCGTGGGATATATATTCTACCCACACACATTTGGAACTCTCCTGCGGTACCCTAACACATATTATTCCCTCATTTAGTGGATATTTTCACAAAAAAGTGAAATTTTCAAATATCCAAAATATTGGCTGAAAACGACTAAATTTCAAGGACTCATTGGGCGAATCGCTCTGGAACTGAAATCGGAACGTTCACTGACATTTCCCCTATCTGAAAGTGTGATAAACGCCGGAAAAATGACTAAGTCCAAAAAAAAATTGTTTTCAACTTTTTTCAATATTACCCCCGTGGGATATATATTCTACCCACACACATTTGGAACTCTCCTGCGGTACCCTAACACATATTATTCCCTCATTTAGTGGATATTTTCACAAAAAAGTGAAATTTTCAAAAATCCAGAAAATTGGCTGAAAATGACTAAATATCAAGGACTCATTGGGCGAATAGCTCTGGAATTGAAATCGTAATGTTCACTGACATTTCCCCTATTTGAAAGTCTGATAAACGCCAGATAAATGACTAAGTCCAAAAAAAATTTTTTTCAACTTTTTTTCAATATTACCCCCGTGGGATATATATTCTACCCACACACATTTGGAACTCTCCTGGGGTACCCTCACACATATTATTCCCTCATTTAGTGGATATTTTCACAAAAAAGTGAAATTTTCAAAAATCCAAAGTATTGGTTGAAAACGACTAAATATCAAGGACTCATTGGGCGAATCGCTCTGGAACTGAAATCGGAATGCTCACTGACATTTCCCCTATTTGAAAGTCTGATAAACGCCGGAAAAATGACTAAGTCCAAAAAAAATTGTTTTCAACTTTTTTTCAATATTACCCCCGTGGGATATATATTCTACCCAAACACATTTGGGACTCTCCTGGGGTACCCTCACACATATTATTCCCTCATTTAGTGTATATTTTCACAAAAAAGTGAAATTTTCAAAAATCCAAAATATTGGCTGAAAACGACTAAATATCAAGGACTCATTGGGCGAATCGCTCTGGAACTGAAATCGGAATGTTCACTGACATTTGCCCTATCTGAAAGTCTGATAAACGCCGGAAAAATGACTAAGTCCAAAAAAAAAATTTTTCAACTTTTTTCAATTTTACCCCCTTGGGATATATATTCTACCCACACACATTTGGAACTCTCCTGGGGTACCCTCACACATATTATTCCCTCATTTACTGGATATTTTCACAAAAAAGTGAAATTTTCAAATATCCAAAATATTGGCTGAAAACGACTAAATATCAAGGACTCATTGGGCGAATCGCTCTGGAACTGAAATCGGAACGTTCACTGACATTTCCCCTATCTGAAAGTGTATTAAACGCAGAAAAAATGACTAAGTCCAAAAAAAAAATTGTTTTCAACTTTTTTCAATATTACCCCTGTGGGATATATATTCTACCCACACACATTTGGAACTCTCCTGCGGTACCCTAACACATATTATGCCCTCATTTAGTGGATATTTTCACAAAAAAGTGAAATTTTCAAAAATCCAGAAAATTGGCTGAAAATGACTAAATATCAAGGACTCATTGCGCGAATCGCTCTGGAACTGAAATCGGAACGCTCACTGACATTTTCCCTATCTGAAAGTCTGATAAACGCCGGAAAAATCACTAAGTCCAAAAAAAATTTTTTTCAACTTTTTTTCAATATTACCCCCGTGGGATATATATTCTACCCACACACATTTGGAACTCTCCTGGGGTACCCTCACACATATTATTCCTTCATTTAGTGGATATTTTCACAAAAAAGTGAAATTTTCAAAAATCCAAAATATTGGCTGAAAACGACTAAATATCAAGGACTCATTAGGCGAATCGCTCTGGAACTGAAATCGGAATGCTCAATGACATTTGCCCTATCTGAAAGTCTGATAAACGCCGGAAAAATGACTAAGTCCAAAAAAAAAATTTTTTCAACTTTTATCAATTTTACCCCCGTGGGATATAGATTCTACCCACACACATTTGGAACTCTCCTGGGGTACCCTCACACATATTATTCCCTCATTTAGTGGATATTTTCACAAAAAAGTGAAATTTTCAAAAATCCAAAATATTGGCTGAAAACGACTAAATATCAAGGACTCATTGGGCGAATCGCTCTGGAACTGAAATCGGAATGTTCACTGACATTTGCCCTATCTGAAAGTCTGATAAACGCCGGAAAAATGACTAAGTCCAAAAAAAAAATTTTTCAACTTTTTTCAATTTTACCCCCGTGGGATATATATTCTACCCACACACATTTGGAACTCTCCTGGGGTACCCTCACACATATTATTCCCTCATTTAGTGGATATTTTCACAAAAAAGTGAAATTTTCAAAAATCCAAAATATTGGCTGAAAACGACTAAATATCAAGGACTCATTGTGTGAATCGCTCTGGAACTGAAATCGGAATGCTCACTGACATTTTCCCTATCTGAAAGTCTGATAAACGCCGGAAAAATGACTAAGTCCAAAAAAAAAATTTTTTCAACTTTTTTCAATTTTACCATCGTGGGATATATATTCTACCCACACAAATTTGGAACTCTCCTGCGGTACCCTAACACATATTATTCCCTCATTTAGTGGATATTTTCACAAAAAAGTGAAATTTTCAAAAATCCAGAAAATTGGCTGAAAATGACTAAATATCAAGGACTCATTGCGTGAATCGCTCTGGAACTGAAATCGGAACGCTCACTGACATTTTCACTATCTGAAAGTCTGATAAACGCCGGAAAAATGACTAAGTCCAAAAAAAAATTTTTTCAACTTTTTTCAATTTTACCCCCGTGGGATATATATTCTACCCACACACATTTGGAACTCTCCTGGGGTACCCTCACACATATTTTTCCCTCATTTAGTGGATATTTTCACAAAAAAGTGAAATTTTCAAAAATCCAAAATATTGGCTGAAAACGACTAAATATCAAGGACTCATTGTGCGAATCGCTCTGGAACTGAAATCGGAATGCTCACTGACATTTTCCCTATCTGAAAGTCTGATAAACGCCGGAAAAATGACTAAGTCCAAAAAAAAAATTGTTTTCAACTTTTTTCAATTTTACCATCGTGGGATATATATTCTACCCACACACATTTGGAACTCTCCTGGGGTACCCTAACACATATTATTCCCTCATTTAGTGGATATTTTCACAAAAAAGTGAAATTTTCAAAAATCCAAAATATTGGCTGAAAACGACTAAATATCAAGGACTCATTGGGCAAATCGCTCTGGAACTGAAATCGGAATGTTCACTGACATTTGCCCTATCTGAAAGTCTGATAAACGCCGGAAAAATGACTAAGTCCAAAAAAAAAATTGTTTTCAACTTTTTTCAATATTACCCCCGTGGGATATATATTCTACCCACACACATTTGGAACTCTCCTGGGGTACCCTCACACATATTTTTCCCTCATTTAGTGGATATTTTCACAAAAAAGTGAAATTTTCAAAAATCCAAAATATTGGCTGAAAACGACTAAATATCAAGGACTCATTGTGCGAATCGCTCTGGAGCTGAAATCGGAATGCTCACTGACATTTTCCCCATCTGAAAGTCTGATAAACGCCGGAAAAATGACTAAGTCCAAAAAAAAAATTTTTTCAACTTTTTTCAATTTTACCATCGTGGGATATATATTCTACCCACACACATTTGGAACTCTCCTGGGGTACCCTCACACATATTATTCCCTCATTTAGTGGATATTTTCACAAAAAAGTGAAATTTTCAAATATCCAAAATATTGGCTGAAAACGACTAAATATCAAGGACTCATTGGGCGAATCGCTCTGGAACTGAAATCGGAACGTTCACTGACATTTCCCCTATCTGAAAGTGTGATAAACGCCGGAAAAATGACTAAGTCCAAAAAAAAATTGTTTTTAACTTTTTTCAATATTACCCCCGTGGGATATATATTCTACCCACACACATTTGGAACTCTCCTGCGGTACCCTAACACATATTATTCCCTCATTTAGTGGATATTTTCACAAAAAAGTGAAATTTTCAAATATCCAAAATATTGGCTGAAAACGACTAAATATCAAGGACTCATTGGGCGAATCGCTCTGGAACTGAAATCGGAACGTTCACTGACATTTCCCCTATCTGAAAGTGTGATAAACGCCGGAAAAATGACTAAGTCCAAAAAAAAATTGTTTTCAACTTTTTTCAATATTACCCCCGTGGGATATATATTCTACCCACACACATTTGGAACTCTCCTGCGGTACCCTAACACATATTATTCCCTCATTTAGTGGATATTTTCACAAAAAAGTGAAATTTTCAAAAATCCAGAAAATTGGCTGAAAATGACTAAATATCAAGGACTCATTGGGCGAATAGCTCTGGAATTGAAATCGTAATGTTCACTGACATTTCCCCTATTTGAAAGTCTGATAAACGCCAGAAAAATGACTAAGTCCAAAAAAAATTTTTTTCAACTTTTTTTCAATATTACCCCCGTGGGATATATATTCTACCCACACACATTTGGAACTCTCCTGGGGTACCCTCACACATATTATTCCCTCATTTAGTGGATATTTTCACAAAAAAGTGAAATTTTCAAAAATCCAAAGTATTGGTTGAAAACGACTAAATATCAAGGACTCATTGGGCGAATCGCTCTGGAACTGAAATCGGAATGTTCACTGACATTTGCCCTATCTGAAAGTCTGATAAACGCCGGAAAAATGACTAAGTCCAAAAAAAAAATTTTTCAACTTTTTTCAATTTTACCCCCGTGGGATATATATTCTACCCACACACATTTGGAACTCTCCTGGGGTACCCTCACACATATTATTCCCTCATTTAGTGGATATTTTCACAAAAAAGTGAAATTTTCAAAAATCCAAAATATTGGCTGAAAACGACTAAATATCAAGGACTCATTGTGCGAATCGCTCTGGAACTGAAATCGGAATGCTCACTGACATTTTCCCTATCTGAAAGTCTGATAAACGCCGGAAAAATGACTAAGTCCAAAAAAAAAATTGTTTTCAACTTTTTTCAATTTTACCATCGTGGGATATATATTCTACCCACACACATTTGGAACTCTCCTGGGGTACCCTAACACATATTATTCCCTCATTTAGTGGATATTTTCACAAAAAAGTGAAATTTTCAAAAATCCAAAATATTGGCTGAAAACGACTAAATATCAAGGACTCATTGGGCAAATCGCTCTGGAACTGAAATCGGAATGTTCACTGACATTTGCCCTATCTGAAAGTCTGATAAACGCCGGAAAAATGACTAAGTCCAAAAAAAAATTGTTTTCAACTTTTTTCAATATTACCCCGTGGGATATATATTCTACCCACACACATTTGGAACTCTCCTGGGGTACCCTCACACATATTTTTCCCTCATTTAGTGGATATTTTCACAAAAAAGTGAAATTTTCAAAAATCCAAAATATTGGCTGAAAACGACTAAATATCAAGGACTCATTGTGCGAATCGCTCTGGAGCTGAAATCGGAATGCTCACTGACATTTTCCCCATCTGAAAGTCTGATAAACGCCGGAAAAATGACTAAGTCCAAAAAAAAAATTTTTTCAACTTTTTTCAATTTTACCATCGTGGGATATATATTCTACCCACACACATTTGGAACTCTCCTGGGGTACCCTCACACATATTATTCCCTCATTTAGTGGATATTTTCACAAAAAAGTGAAATTTTCAAATATCCAAAATATTGGCTGAAAACGACTAAATATCAAGGACTCATTGGGCGAATCGCTCTGGAACTGAAATCGGAACGTTCACTGACATTTCCCCTATCTGAAAGTGTGATAAACGCCGGAAAAATGACTAAGTCCAAAAAAAAATTGTTTTTAACTTTTTTCAATATTACCCCCGTGGGATATATATTCTACCCACACACATTTGGAACTCTCCTGCGGTACCCTAACACATATTATTCCCTCATTTAGTGGATATTTTCACAAAAAAGTGAAATTTTCAAAAATCCAGAAAATTGGCTGAAAATGACTAAATATCAAGGACTCATTGCGCGAATCGCTCTGGAACTGAAATCGGAACGCTCACTGACATTTTCCCTATCTGAAAGTCTGATAAACGCCGGAAAAATGACTAAGTCCAAAAAAAAAATTTTTCAACTTTTTTCAATTTTACCCCCGTGGGATATATATTCTACCCAAACACATTTGGAACTCTCCTGGGGTACCCTCACACATATTATTCCCTCATTTAGTGTATATTTTCACAAAAAAGTGAAATTTTCAAATATCCAAAATATTGGCTGAAAACGACTAAATATCAAGGACTCATTGGGCGAATCGCTCTGGAACTGAAATCGGAACGTTCACTGACATTTCCCCTATCTGAAAGTGTGATAAACGCCGGAAAAATGACTAAGTCCAAAAAAAAATTGTTTTTAACTTTTTTCAATATTACCCCCGTGGGATATATATTCTACCCACACACATTTGGAACTCTCCTGCGGTACCCTAACACATATTATTCCCTCATTTAGTGGATATTTTCACAAAAAAGTGAAATTTTCAAATATCCAAAATATTGGCTGAAAACGACTAAATATCAAGGACTCATTGGGCGAATCGCTCTGGAACTGAAATCGGAACGTTCACTGACATTTCCCCTATCTGAAAGTGTGATAAACGCCGGAAAAATGACTAAGTCCAAAAAAAAATTGTTTTCAACTTTTTTCAATATTACCCCCGTGGGATATATATTCTACCCACACACATTTGGAACTCTCCTGCGGTACCCTAACACATATTATTCCCTCATTTAGTGGATATTTTCACAAAAAAGTGAAATTTTCAAAAATCCAGAAAATTGGCTGAAAATGACTAAATATCAAGGACTCATTGGGCGAATAGCTCTGGAATTGAAATCGTAATGTTCACTGACATTTCCCCTATTTGAAAGTCTGATAAACGCCAGAAAAATGACTAAGTCCAAAAAAAATTTTTTTCAACTTTTTTTCAATATTACCCCCGTGGGATATATATTCTACCCACACACATTTGGAACTCTCCTGGGGTACCCTCACACATATTATTCCCTCATTTAGTGGATATTTTCACAAAAAAGTGAAATTTTCAAAAATCCAAAGTATTGGTTGAAAACGACTAAATATCAAGGACTCATTGGGCGAATCGCTCTGGAACTGAAATCGGAATGTTCACTGACATTTGCCCTATCTGAAAGTCTGATAAACGCCGGAAAAATGACTAAGTCCAAAAAAAAAATTTTTCAACTTTTTTCAATTTTACCCCCGTGGGATATATATTCTACCCACACACATTTGGAACTCTCTTGGGGTACCCTCACACATATTATTCCCTCATTTAGTGGATATTTTCACAAAAAAGCGAAATTTTCAAAAATCCAAAATATTGGCTGAAAACGACTAAATATCAAGGACTCATTGTGTGAATCGCTCTGGAACTGAAATCGGAATGCTCACTGACATTTTCCCTATCTGAAAGTCTGATAAACGCCGGAAAAATGAGTAAGTCCAAAAAAAAAATTTTTTCAACTTTTTTCAATTTTACCATCGTGGGATATATATTCTACCCACACACATTTGGAACTCTCCTGCGGTACCCTAACACATATTATTCCCTCATTTAGTGGATATTTTCACAAAAAAGTGAAATTTTCAAAAATCCAAAATATTGGCTGAAAACGACTAAATATCAAGGACTCATTGGGCGAATCGCTCTGGAACTGAAATCGGAACGTTCACTGACATTTCCCCTATCTGAAAGTGTGATAAACGCCGGAAAAATGACTAAGTACAAAAAAAAAATTGTTTTCAACTTTTTTCAATTTTACCCCCGTGGGATATATATTCTACCCACACACATTTGGAACTCTCCTGCGGTACCCTTACACATATTATTCCCTCATTTAGTGGATATTTTCACAAAAAAGTGAAATTTTCAAAAATCCAGAAAATTGGCTGAAAATGACTAAATATCAAGGACTCATTGGGCGAATCGCTCTGGAACTGAAATCGGAACGCTCACTGACATTTGCCCTATCTGAAAGTCTGATAAACGCCGGAAAAATGACAGTCCAAAAAAAAAATTTTTCAACTTTTTTCAATTATACCCCCGTGGGATATATATTCTACCCACACACATTTGGAACTCTCCTGGGGTACCCTCACACATATTATTCCCTCAGTTAGTGGATATTTTCACAAAAAAGTGAAATTTTCAAAAATCCAATATATTGGCTGAAAACGACTAAATATCAAGGACTCATTGGGCGAATCACTCTGGAACTGAAATCGGAATGTTCACTGACATTTGCCCTATCTGAAAGTCTGATAAACGCCGGAAAAATGACTAAGTCCAAAAAAAAAATTTTTCAACTTTTTTCAATTATACCCCCGTGGGATATATATTCTACCCACACACATTTGGAACTCTCCTGGGGTACCCTCACACATATTATTCCCTCAGTTAGTGGATATTTTCACAAAAAAGTGAAATTTTCAAAAATCCAAAATATTGGCTGAAAACGACTAAATATCAAGGACTCATTCGGCGAATCACTCTGGAACTTAAATCGGAATGTTCACTGACATTTGCCCTATCTGAAAGTCTGATAAACGCCGGAAAAATGAGTAAGTCCAAAAAAAAAATTGTTTTCAACTTTTTTCAATATTACCCCCGTGGGATATATATTCTACCCCACACACATTTGGAACTCTCCTGCGGTACCCTAACACATATTATTCCCTCATTTAGTGGATATTTTCACAAAAAAGTGAAATTTTCAAAAATCCAAAATATTGGCTGAAAACGACTAAATATCAAGGACTCATTGGGCGAATAGCTCTGGAACTGAAATCGGAATGTTCACTGACATTTCCCCTATCTGAAAGTCTGATAAACGCCGGAAAAATGACTAAGTCCAAAAAAAATTTTTTTCAACTTTTTTTCAATATTACCCCCGTGGGATATATATTCTACCCACACACATTTGGAACTCTCCTGGGGTACCCTCACACATATTATTCCCTCAATTAGTGGATATTTTCACAAAAAAGTGAAATTTTCATAAATCCAAAATATTGGCTGAAAACGACTAAATATCAAGGACTCATTGGGCGAATCGCTCTGGAACTGAAATCGGAAAGTTCACTGACATTTCCCCTATCTGAAAGTGTGATAAACGCCGGAAAAATGACTAAGTCCAAAAAAAAAATTGTTTTCAACTTTTTTCAATATTACCCCCGTGGGATATATATTCTACCCACACACATTTGGAACTCTCCTGCGGTACCCTAACACATATTATTCCCTCATTTAGTGGATATTTTCACAAAAAAGTGAAATTTTCAAAAATCCAGAAAATTGGCTGAAAATGACTAAATATCAAGGAATCATTGGGCAAATCGCTCTGGAACTGAAATCGGAACGTTCACTGACATTTCCCCTATCTGAAAGTGTGATAAACGCCGGAAAAATGACTAAGTCCAAAAAAAAATTGTTTTCAACTTTTTTCAATATTACCCCCGTGGGATATATATTCTACCCACACACATTTGGAACTCTCCTGCGGTACCCTAACACATATTATTCCCTCATTTAGTGGATATTTTCACAAAAAAGTGAAATTTTCAAAAATCCAAAATATTGGCTGAAAACGACTAAATATCAAGGACTCATTGGGCGAATAGCTCTGGAACTGAAATCGGAATGTTCACTGACATTTCCCCTATCTGAAAGCGTGATAAACGCCGGAAAAATGACTAAGTACAAAAAAAAATTGTTTTCAACTTTTTTCAATTTTACCCCCGTGGGATATATATTCTACCCACACACATTTGGAACTCTCCTGCGGTACCCTAACACATATTATTCCCTCATTTAGTGGATATTTTCACAAAAAAGTGAAATTTTCAAAAATCCAGAAAATTGGCTGAAAATGACTAAATATCAAGGACTCATTGGGCGAATCGCTCTGGAACTGAAATCGGAACGCTCACTGACATTTGCCCTATCTGAAAGTCTGATAAACGCCGGAAAAATGACTAAGTCCAAAAAAAAAATTTTTCAACTTTTTTCAATTATACCCCCGTGATATATATATTCTACCCACACACATTTGGAACTCTCCTGGGGTACCCTCACACATATTATTCCCTCAATTAGTGGATATTTTCACAAAAAAGTGAAATTTTCATAAATCCAAAATATTGGCTGAAAACGACTAAATATCAAGGACTCATTGGGCGAATCGCTCTGGAACTGAAATCGGAATGTTCACTGACATTTCCCCTATCTGAAAGTCTGATAAACGCCGGAAAAATGACTAAGTCCAAAAAAAAATTGTTTTCAACTTTTTTCAATTTTACCCCCGTGGGATATATATTCTACCCACACACATTTGGAACTCCCCTGGGGTACCCTCACACATATTATTCCCTCATTTAGTGGATATTTTCACAAAAAAGTGAAATTTTCAAATATCCAAAATATTGGCTGAAAACGAATGAATATCAAGGACTAATTGGGCGAATCGCTCTGTAACTGAAATCGGAACGTTCACTGACATTTCCCCTATCTGAAAGTGTGATAAACGCCGGAAAAATGACTAAGTCCAAAAAAATAATTGTTTTCAACTTTTTTCAATATTACCCCCGTGGGATATATATTCTACCCACACACATTTGGAACTCTCCTGCGGTACCCTAACACATATTATTCCCTCATTTAGTGGATATTTTCACAAAAAAGTGAAATTTTCAAAAATCCAGAAAATTGTCTGAAAATGACTAAATATCAAGGACTCATTGTGCGAATCGCTCTGGAACTGAAATCGGAATGCTCACTGACATTTCCCCTATTTGAAAGTCTGATAAACGCCAGAAAAATGACTAAGTCCCAAAAAATTTTTTTTCAACTTTTTTTCAATATTACCCCCGTGGGATATATATTCTACCCACACACATTTGGAACTCTCCTGGGGTACCCTCACACATATTATTCCCTCATTTAGTGGATATTTTCACAAAAAAGAGAAATTTTCAAATATCCAAAATATTGGCTGAAAACGACTAATTATCAAGGACTCATTGGGCGAATCGCTCTGGAACTGAAATCGGAACGTTCACTGACATTTCCCCTATCTGAAAGTCTGATAAATGCCGGAAAAATGATTAAGTCCAAAAAAAAATTGTTTTCAACTTTTTTCAATTTTACCCCCGTGGGATATATATTCTACCCACACACATTTGGAACTCTCCTGGGGTACCCTCACACATATTATTCCCTCATTTAGTGGATATTTTCACAAAAAAGTAAAATTTTCAAAAATCCAAAATATTGGTTGAAAACGACTAAATATCAAGGACTCTTTGGGCGAATCGCTCTGGAACTGAAATCGGAACGCTCACTGACATTTTCCCTATCTGAAAGTCTGATAAACGCCGGAAAAATGACTAAGTCCAAAAAAAAAATTTTTCAACTTTTTTCAATTTTACCCCCGTGGGATATATATTCTACCCACACACATTTGGAACTCTCCTGGGGTACCCTCACACATATTATTCCCTCATTTAGTGGATATTTTCACAAAAAAGAGAAATTTTCAAATATCCAAAATATTGGCTGAAAACGACTAATTATCCCTTAAGGACTCATTGGGCGAATCGCTCTGGAACTGAAATCGGAAAGTTCACTGACATTTTCTCTATCTGAAAGTCTGATAAACGCCGGAAAAATGACTAAGTCCAAAAAAAAATTGTTTTCAACTTTTTTCAATTTGACCCCCGTGGGATATATATTCTACCCACACACATTTGGAACTCTCCTGGGGTACCCTCACACATATTATTCCCTCATTTAGTGGATATTTTCACAAAAAAGTGAAATTTTCAAAAATCCAAAATATTGGCTGAAAACGACTAAATATCAAGGACTCATTGGGCGAATCGCTCTGGAACTGAAATCGGAACGTTCACTGACATTTCCCCTATCTGAAAGCGTGATAAACGCCGGAAAAATGACTAAGTCCAAAAAAAAATTGTTTTCAACTTTTTTCAATTTTACCCCCGTGGGATATATATTCTACCCACACACATTTGGAACTCTACTGCGGTACCCTAACACATATTATTCCCTCATTTAGTGGATATTTTCACAAAAAAGTGAAATTTTCAAAAATCCAGAAAATTGGCTGAAAATGACTAAATATCAAGGACTCATTGCGTGAATCGCTCTGGAACTGAAATCGGAACGCTCACTGACATTTTCCCTATCTGAAAGTCTGATAAACGCCGGAAAAATGACTAAGTCCAAAAAAAAATTTTTTCAACTTTTTTCAATTTTACCCCCGTGGGATATATATTCTACCCACACACATTTGGAACTCTCCTGGGGTACCCTAACACATATTATTCCCTCATTTAGTGGATATTTTCACAAAAAAGTGAAATTTTCAAAAATCCAAAATATTGGCTGAAAACGACTAAATATCAAGGACTCATTGGGCAAATCGCTCTGGAACTGAAATCGGAATGTTCACTGACATTTGCCCTATCTGAAAGTCTGATAAACGCCGGAAAAATGACTAAGTCCAAAAAAAAAATTGTTTTCAACTTTTTTCAATATTACCCCCGTGGGATATATATTCTACCCACACACATTTGGAACTCTCCTGGGGTACCCTCACACATATTATTCCCTCATTTAGTGGATATTTTCACAAAAAAGTGAAATTTTCAAAAATCCAAAATATTGGTTGAAAACGACTAAACATCAAGGACTCTTTGGGCGAATCGCTCTGGAACTGAAATCGGAACGCTCACTGACATTTTCCCTATCTGAAAGTCTGATAAACGCCGGAAAAATGACTAAGTCCAAAAAAAAAATTTTTCAACTTTTTTCAATTTTACCCCCGTGGGATATACAGTACAGACCAAAAGTTTGGACACACCTTCTCATTTAAAGATTTTTCTGTTTTTACATGACTTTGAAAATTGTACATTCACACTGAAGTCATCAAAACTATGAATTTACACATGTGGAATTATATACTTAACAAAAAAGTGTGAAACAGCTGAAAATATGTCTTATATTCTAGGTTCTTCAAAGTAGCCACCTTTTGCTTTGATGACTGCTTTGCACACTCTTGGCATTCTCTTGATGAGCTTCAAGAAGTAGTCACCGGAAATGGTTTTCACTTCACAGGTGTGCCCTTTCAGGTTTAATAAGTGGTATTTTTTGCCTTATAAATGGTGTTGGGACCATCAGTTGTGTTGTGCAGAAGTCAGGTGGATACACAGCTGATAGTCCTACTGAATAGACTGATAGAATTTGTATTATGGCAAGAAAAAAGCAGCTAAGTAAAGAAAAACGAGTGGCCATCATTACTTTAAGAAATGAAGGTCAGTCAGTCCAAAAAATTGGGCAAACTTTGAAAGTGTCCCCAAGTGCAGTTGCAAAAACCATCAAGCGCTACAAAGAAACTGGCTCACATGAGGATCGCCCCAGGAAAGGAAGACCAAGAGTCACCTCTGCTTCTGAGAATAAGTTTATCCGAGTCACCAGCCTCAGAAATCGCAGGTTAACAGCAGCTCAGATTAGAGACCAGGTCAATGCCACACAGAGTTCTAGCAGCAGACACATCTCTACAACAACTGTTAAGAGGAGACTTTGTGCAGCAGGCCTTCATGGTAAAATAGCTGCTAGGAAACCACTGCTAAGGACAGGCAACAAGCAAAAGAGACTCGTTTGGGCTAAAGAACACAAGGAGTGGACATTAGACCAGTGGAAATCTGTGCTTTGGTCTGATGAGTCCAAATTTGAGATCTTTGGTTCCAACCACCGTGTCTTTGTGCTACGCAGAAAAGGTGAACGGATGGACTCAACATGCCTGGTTCCCACCGTGAAGCATGGAGGAGGAGGTGTGATGGTGTGGGGGTGCTTTGCTGGTGACACTGTTGGGGATTTATTCAAAATTGAAGGCATACTGAACCAGCATGGCTACCACAGCATCTTGCAGCGGCATGCTATTCCTTCCGGTTTGCGTTTAGTTGGACCATCATTTATTTTTCAACAGGACAATGACCCCAAACACACCTCCAGGCTGTGTAAGGGCTATTTGACCAAGATGGAGAGTGATGGGGTGCTACGCCAGATGACCTGGCCTCCACAGTCACCAGACCTGAACCCAATCGAGATGGTTTGGGGTGAGCTGGACCGCAGAGTGAAGGCAAAAGGGCCAAGAAGTGCTAAGCATCTCTGGGAACTCCTTCAAGATTGTTGGAAGACCATTTCTGGTGACTACCTCTTGAAGCTCATCAAGAGAATGCCAAGAGTGTGCAAAGCAGTCATCATAGCAAAAGGTGGCTACTTTGAAGAACCTAGAATATAAGACATATTTTCAGTTGTTTCACACTTTTTTGTTAAGTATATAATTCCACATGTGTTAATTCATAGTTTTGATGCCTTCAGTGTGAATGTACAATTTTCAAAGTCATGAAAATACAGAAAAATCTTTAAATGAGAAGGTGTGTCCAAACTTTTGGTCTGTACTGTATATTCTACCCACACACATTTGGAACTCTCCTGGGGTACCCTCACACATATTATTCCCTCATTTAGTGGATATTTTCACAAAAAAGAGAAATTTTCAAATATCCAAAATATTGGCTGAAAACGACTAATTATCCCTTAAGGACTCATTGGGCGAATCGCTCTGGAACTGAAATCGGAACGTTCACTGACATTTCCCCTATCTGAAAGTCTGATAAACGCTGGAAAAATGACTAAGTCCAAAAAAAAATTGTTTTCAACTTTTTTCAATATTACCCCCGTGGGATATATATTCTACCCACACACATTTGGAACTCTCCTGGGGTACCCTCACACATATTTTTCCCTCATTTAGTGGATATTTTCACAAAAAAGTGAAATTTTCAAAAATCCAAAATATTGGCTGAAAACGACTAAATATCAAGGACTCATTGTGCGAATCGCTCTGGAACTGAAATCGGAATGCTCACTGACATTTTCCCTATCTGAAAGTCTGATAAACGCCGGAAAAATGACTAAGTCCAAAAAAAAAATTTTTTCAACTTTTTTCAATTTTACCATCGTGGGATATATATTCTACCCACACACATTTGGAACTCTCCTGGGGTACCCTCACACATATTATTCCCTCATTTAGTGGATATTTTCACAAAAAAGTGAAATTTTCAAAAATTCAAAATATTGGCTGAAAACGACTAAATATCAAGGACTCATTGGGCAAATCGCTCTGGAACTGAAATCGGAATGTTCACTGACATTTGCCCTATCTGAAAGTCTGATAAACGCCGGAAAAATGACTAAGTCCAAAAAAAAAATTGTTTTCAACTTTTTTCAATATTACCCCCGTGGGATATAGTTTCTACCCACACACATTTGGAACTCTCCTGCGGTACCCTAACACATATTATTCCCTCATTTAGTGGATATTTTCACAAAAAAGTGAAATTTTCAAAAATCCAAAATATTGGCTGAAAACGACTAAATATCAAGGACTCATTGGGCGAATCGCTCTGGAACTTAAATCGGAACGTTCACTGACATTTCCCCTATCTGAAAGTCTGATAAACGCCGGAAAAATGACTAAGTCCAAAAAAAAATTGTTTTCAACTTTTTTCAATATTACCCCCGTGGGATATATATTCTACCCACACACATTTGGAACTCTCCTGCGGTACCCTAACACATATTATTCCCTCATTTAGTGGATATTTTCACAAAAAAGTGAAATTTTCAAAAATCCAGAAAATTGGCTGAAAATGACTAAATATCAAGGACTCATTGCGCGAATCGCTCTGGAACTGAAATCGGAACGCTCACTGACATTTTCCCTATCTGAAAGTCTGATAAACGCCGGAAAAATGACTAAGTCCAAAAAAAAAATTTTTCAACTTTTTTCAATTTTACCCCCGTGGGATATATATTCTACCCACACTCATTTGGAACTCTCCTGGGGTACCCTCACACATATTATTCCCTCATTTAGTGGATATTTTCACAAAAAAGTGAAATTTTCAAATATCCAAAATATTGGCTGAAAACGACTAAATATCAAGGACTCATTGGGCGAATCGCTCTGGAACTGAAATCGGAACGTTCACTGACATTTCCCCTATCTGAAAGTGTGATAAACGCCGGAAAAATGACTAAGTCCAAAAAAAAATTGTTTTTAACTTTTTTCAATATTACCCCCGTGGGATATATATTCTACCCACACACATTTGGAACTCTCCTGCGGTACCCTAACACATATTATTCCCTCATTTAGTGGATATTTTCACAAAAAAGTGAAATTTTCAAATATCCAAAATATTGGCTGAAAACGACTAAATATCAAGGACTCATTGGGCGAATCGCTCTGGAACTGAAATCGGAACGTTCACTGACATTTCCCCTATCTGAAAGTGTGATAAACGCCGGAAAAATGACTAAGTCCAAAAAAAAATTGTTTTCAACTTTTTTCAATATTACCCCTGTGGGATATATATTCTACCCACACACATTTGGAACTCTCCTGCGGTACCCTAACACATATTATTCCCTCATTTAGTGGATATTTTCACAAAAAAGTGAAATTTTCAAAAATCCAGAAAATTGGCTGAAAATGACTAAATATCAAGGACTCATTGCGCGAATCGCTCTGGAACTGAAATCGGAACGCTCACTGACATTTTCCCTATCTGAAAGTCTGCTAAACGCCGGAAAAATCACTAAGTCCAAAAAAAATTTTTTTCAACTTTTTTTCAATATTACCCCCGTGGGATATATATTCTACCCACACACATTTGGAACTCTCCTGTGGTACCCTCACACATATTATTCCCTCATTTAGTGGATATTTTCACAAAAAAGTGAAATTTTCAAAAATCCAGAAAATTGGCTGAAAATGACTAAATATCAAGGACTCATTGGGCGAATAGCTCTGGAATTGAAATCGTAATGTTCACTGACATTTCCCCTATTTGAAAGTCTGATAAACGCCAGAAAAATGACTAAGTCCAAAAAAAATTGTTTTCAACTTTTTTTCAATACTACCCCCGTGGGATATATATTCTACCCACACACATTTGAAACTCTCCTGGGGTACCCTCACACATATTATTCCCTCATTTAGTGGATATTTTCACAAAAAAGTGAAATTTTCAAAAATCCAAAGTATTGGTTGAAAACGACTAAATATCAAGGACTCATTGGGCGAATCGCTCTGGAACTGAAATCGGAATGCTCACTGACATTTCCCCTATTTGAAAGTCTGATAAACGCCGGAAAAATGACTAAGTCCAAAAAAAATTGTTTTCAACTTTTTTTCAATATTACCCCCATGGGATATATATTCTACCCACACACATTTGGGACTCTCCTGGGGTACCCTCACACATATTATTCCCTCATTTAGTGGATATTTTCACAAAAAAGTGAAATTTTCAAAAATCCAAAATATTGGCTGAAAACGACTAAATATCAAGGACTCATTGGGCGAATCGCTCTGGAACTGAAATCGGAATGTTCACTGACATTTGCCCTATCTGAAAGTCTGATAAACGCCGGAAAAATGACTAAGTCCAAAAAAAAAATTTTTCAACTTTTTTCAATTTTACCCCCTTGGGATATATATTCTACCCACACACATTTGGAACTCTCCTGGGGTACCCTCACACATATTATTCCCTCATTTATTGGATATTTTCACAAAAAAGTGAAATTTTCAAATATCCAAAATATTGGCTGAAAACGACTAAATATCAAGGACTCATTGGGCGAATCGCTCTGGAACTGAAATCGGAACGTTCACTGACATTTCCCCTATCTGAAAGTGTATTAAACGCAGGAAAAATGACTAAGTCCAAAAAAAAAATTGTTTTCAACTTTTTTCAATATTACCCCTGTGGGATATATATTCTACCCACACACATTTGGAACTCTCCTGCGGTACCCTAACACATATTATTCCCTCATTTAGTGGATATTTTCACAAAAAAGTGAAATTTTCAAAAATCCAGAAAATTGGCTGAAAATGACTAAATATCAAGGACTCATTGCGCGAATCGCTCTGGAACTGAAATCGGAACGCTCACTGACATTTTCCCTATCTGAAAGTCTGATAAACGCCGGAAAAATCACTAAGTCCAAAAAAAATTTTTTTCAACTTTTTTTCAATATTACCCCCGTGGGATATATATTCTACCCACACACATTTCGAACTCTCCTGGGGTACCCTCACACATATTATTCCTTCATTTAGTGGATATTTTCACAAAAAAGTGAAATTTTCAAAAATCCAAAATATTGGCTGAAAACGACTAAATATCAAGGACTCATTGGGTGAATCGCTCTGGAACTGAAATCGGAATGCTCACTGACATTTGCCCTATCTGAAAGTCTGATAAACGGCGGAAAAATGACTAAGTCCAAAAAAAAAAATTTTTTCAACTTTTATCAATTTTACCCCCGTGGGATATAGATTCTACCCACATACATTTGGAACTCTCCTGGGGTACCCTCACACATATTATTCCCTCATTTAGTGGATATTTTCACAAAAAAGTGAAATTTTCAAAAATCCAAAATATTGGCTGAAAACGACTAAATATCAAGGACTCATTGGGCGAATCGCTCTGGAACTGAAATCGGAATGTTCACTGACATTTGCCCTATCTGAAAGTCTGATAAACGCCGGAAAAATGACTAAGTCCAAAAAAAAAATTTTTCAACTTTTTTCAATTTTACCCCCGTGGGATATATATTCTACCCACACACATTTGGAACTCTCCTGGGGTACCCTCACACATATTATTCCCTCATTTATTGGATATTTTCACAAAAAAGTGAAATTTTCAAATATCCAAAATATTGGCTGAAAACGACTAAATATCAAGGACTCATTGGGCGAATCGCTCTGGAACTGAAATCGGAACGTTCACTGACATTTCCCCTATCTGAAAGTGTATTAAACGCCGGAAAAATGTCTAAGTCCAAAAAAAAAATTGTTTTCAACTTTTTTCAATATTACCCCTGTGGGATATATATTCTACCCACACACATTTGGAACTCTCCTGCGGTACCCTAACACATATTATTCCCTCATTTAGTGGATATTTTCACAAAAAAGTGAAATTTTCAAAAATCCAGAAAATTGGCTGAAAATGACTAAATATCAAGGAATCATTGGGCAAATCGCTCTGGAACTGAAATCGGAACGTTCACTGACATTTCCCCTATCTGAAAGTGTGATAAACGCCGGAAAAATGACTAAGTCCAAAAAAAAATTGTTTTCAACTTTTTTCAATATTACCCCCGTGGGATATATATTCTACCCACACACATTTGGAACTCTCCTGCGGTACCCTAACACATATTATTCCCTCATTTAGTGGATATTTTCACAAAAAAGTGAAATTTTCAAAAATCCAAAATATTGGCTGAAAACGACTAAATATCAAGGACTCATTGGGCGAATAGCTCTGGAACTGAAATCGGAATGTTCACTGACATTTCCCCTATCTGAAAGCGTGATAAACGCCGGAAAAATGACTAAGTACAAAAAAAAATTGTTTTCAACTTTTTTCAATTTTACCCCCGTGGGATATATATTCTACCCACACACATTTGGAACTCTCCTGCGGTACCCTAACACATATTATTCCCTCATTTAGTGGATATTTTCACAAAAAAGTGAAATTTTCAAAAATCCAGAAAATTGGCTGAAAATGACTAAATATCAAGGACTCATTGGGCGAATCGCTCTGGAACTGAAATCGGAACGCTCACTGACATTTGCCCTATCTGAAAGTCTGATAAACGCCGGAAAAATGACTAAGTCCAAAAAAAAAATTTTTCAACTTTTTTCAATTATACCCCCGTGATATATATATTCTACCCACACACATTTGGAACTCTCCTGGGGTACCCTCACACATATTATTCCCTCAATTAGTGGATATTTTCACAAAAAAGTGAAATTTTCATAAATCCAAAATATTGGCTGAAAACGACTAAATATCAAGGACTCATTGGGCGAATCGCTCTGGAACTGAAATCGGAATGTTCACTGACATTTCCCCTATCTGAAAGTCTGATAAACGCCGGAAAAATGACTAAGTCCAAAAAAAAATTGTTTTCAACTTTTTTCAATTTTACCCCCGTGGGATATATATTCTACCCACACACATTTGGAACTCCCCTGGGGTACCCTCACACATATTATTCCCTCATTTAGTGGATATTTTCACAAAAAAGTGAAATTTTCAAATATCCAAAATATTGGCTGAAAACGAATGAATATCAAGGACTAATTGGGCGAATCGCTCTGTAACTGAAATCGGAACGTTCACTGACATTTCCCCTATCTGAAAGTGTGATAAACGCCGGAAAAATGACTAAGTCCAAAAAAATAATTGTTTTCAACTTTTTTCAATATTACCCCCGTGGGATATATATTCTACCCACACACATTTGGAACTCTCCTGCGGTACCCTAACACATATTATTCCCTCATTTAGTGGATATTTTCACAAAAAAGTGAAATTTTCAAAAATCCAGAAAATTGTCTGAAAATGACTAAATATCAAGGACTCATTGTGCGAATCGCTCTGGAACTGAAATCGGAATGCTCACTGACATTTCCCCTATTTGAAAGTCTGATAAACGCCAGAAAAATGACTAAGTCCCAAAAAATTTTTTTTCAACTTTTTTTCAATATTACCCCCGTGGGATATATATTCTACCCACACACATTTGGAACTCTCCTGGGGTACCCTCACACATATTATTCCCTCATTTAGTGGATATTTTCACAAAAAAGAGAAATTTTCAAATATCCAAAATATTGGCTGAAAACGACTAATTATCAAGGACTCATTGGGCGAATCGCTCTGGAACTGAAATCGGAACGTTCACTGACATTTCCCCTATCTGAAAGTCTGATAAATGCCGGAAAAATGATTAAGTCCAAAAAAAAATTGTTTTCAACTTTTTTCAATTTTACCCCCGTGGGATATATATTCTACCCACACACATTTGGAACTCTCCTGGGGTACCCTCACACATATTATTCCCTCATTTAGTGGATATTTTCACAAAAAAGTAAAATTTTCAAAAATCCAAAATATTGGTTGAAAACGACTAAATATCAAGGACTCTTTGGGCGAATCGCTCTGGAACTGAAATCGGAACGCTCACTGACATTTTCCCTATCTGAAAGTCTGATAAACGCCGGAAAAATGACTAAGTCCAAAAAAAAAATTTTTCAACTTTTTTCAATTTTACCCCCGTGGGATATATATTCTACCCACACACATTTGGAACTCTCCTGCGGTACCCTAACACATATTATTCCCTCATTTAGTGGATATTTTCACAAAAAAGTGAAATTTTCAAAAATCCAAAATATTGGCTGAAAACGACTAAATATCAAGGACTCATTGGGCGAATAGCTCTGGAACTGAAATCGGAATGTTCACTGACATTTCCCCTATCTGAAAGCGTGATAAACGCCGGAAAAATGACTAAGTACAAAAAAAAATTGTTTTCAACTTTTTTCAATTTTACCCCCGTGGGATATATATTCTACCCACACACATTTGGAACTCTCCTGCGGTACCCTAACACATATTATTCCCTCATTTAGTGGATATTTTCACAAAAAAGTGAAATTTTCAAAAATCCAGAAAATTGGCTGAAAATGACTAAATATCAAGGACTCATTGGGCGAATCGCTCTGGAACTGAAATCGGAACGCTCACTGACATTTGCCCTATCTGAAAGTCTGATAAACGCCGGAAAAATGACTAAGTCCAAAAAAAAAATTTTTCAACTTTTTTCAATTATACCCCCGTGATATATATATTCTACCCACACACATTTGGAACTCTCCTGGGGTACCCTCACACATATTATTCCCTCAATTAGTGGATATTTTCACAAAAAAGTGAAATTTTCATAAATCCAAAATATTGGCTGAAAACGACTAAATATCAAGGACTCATTGGGCGAATCGCTCTGGAACTGAAATCGGAATGTTCACTGACATTTCCCCTATCTGAAAGTCTGATAAACGCCGGAAAAATGACTAAGTCCAAAAAAAAATTGTTTTCAACTTTTTTCAATTTTACCCCCGTGGGATATATATTCTACCCACACACATTTGGAACTCCCCTGGGGTACCCTCACACATATTATTCCCTCATTTAGTGGATATTTTCACAAAAAAGTGAAATTTTCAAATATCCAAAATATTGGCTGAAAACGAATGAATATCAAGGACTAATTGGGCGAATCGCTCTGTAACTGAAATCGGAACGTTCACTGACATTTCCCCTATCTGAAAGTGTGATAAACGCCGGAAAAATGACTAAGTCCAAAAAAATAATTGTTTTCAACTTTTTTCAATATTACCCCCGTGGGATATATATTCTACCCACACACATTTGGAACTCTCCTGCGGTACCCTAACACATATTATTCCCTCATTTAGTGGATATTTTCACAAAAAAGTGAAATTTTCAAAAATCCAGAAAATTGTCTGAAAATGACTAAATATCAAGGACTCATTGTGCGAATCGCTCTGGAACTGAAATCGGAATGCTCACTGACATTTCCCCTATTTGAAAGTCTGATAAACGCCAGAAAAATGACTAAGTCCCAAAAAATTTTTTTTCAACTTTTTTTCAATATTACCCCCGTGGGATATATATTCTACCCACACACATTTGGAACTCTCCTGGGGTACCCTCACACATATTATTCCCTCATTTAGTGGATATTTTCACAAAAAAGAGAAATTTTCAAATATCCAAAATATTGGCTGAAAACGACTAATTATCAAGGACTCATTGGGCGAATCGCTCTGGAACTGAAATCGGAACGTTCACTGACATTTCCCCTATCTGAAAGTCTGATAAATGCCGGAAAAATGATTAAGTCCAAAAAAAAATTGTTTTCAACTTTTTTCAATTTTACCCCCGTGGGATATATATTCTACCCACACACATTTGGAACTCTCCTGGGGTACCCTCACACATATTATTCCCTCATTTAGTGGATATTTTCACAAAAAAGTAAAATTTTCAAAAATCCAAAATATTGGTTGAAAACGACTAAATATCAAGGACTCTTTGGGCGAATCGCTCTGGAACTGAAATCGGAACGCTCACTGACATTTTCCCTATCTGAAAGTCTGATAAACGCCGGAAAAATGACTAAGTCCAAAAAAAAAATTTTTCAACTTTTTTCAATTTTACCCCCGTGGGATATATATTCTACCCACACACATTTGGAACTCTCCTGGGGTACCCTCACACATATTATTCCCTCATTTAGTGGATATTTTCACAAAAAAGAGAAATTTTCAAATATCCAAAATATTGGCTGAAAACGACTAATTATCCCTTAAGGACTCATTGGGCGAATCGCTCTGGAACTGAAATCGGAAAGTTCACTGACATTTTCTCTATCTGAAAGTCTGATAAACGCCGGAAAAATGACTAAGTCCAAAAAAAAATTGTTTTCAACTTTTTTCAATTTGACCCCCGTGGGATATATATTCTACCCACACACATTTGGAACTCTCCTGGGGTACCCTCACACATATTATTCCCTCATTTAGTGGATATTTTCACAAAAAAGTGAAATTTTCAAAAATCCAAAATATTGGCTGAAAACGACTAAATATCAAGGACTCATTGGGCGAATCGCTCTGGAACTGAAATCGGAACGTTCACTGACATTTCCCCTATCTGAAAGCGTGATAAACGCCGGAAAAATGACTAAGTCCAAAAAAAAATTGTTTTCAACTTTTTTCAATTTTACCCCCGTGGGATATATATTCTACCCACACACATTTGGAACTCTACTGCGGTACCCTAACACATATTATTCCCTCATTTAGTGGATATTTTCACAAAAAAGTGAAATTTTCAAAAATCCAGAAAATTGGCTGAAAATGACTAAATATCAAGGACTCATTGCGTGAATCGCTCTGGAACTGAAATCGGAACGCTCACTGACATTTTCCCTATCTGAAAGTCTGATAAACGCCGGAAAAATGACTAAGTCCAAAAAAAAATTTTTTCAACTTTTTTCAATTTTACCCCCGTGGGATATATATTCTACCCACACACATTTGGAACTCTCCTGGGGTACCCTAACACATATTATTCCCTCATTTAGTGGATATTTTCACAAAAAAGTGAAATTTTCAAAAATCCAAAATATTGGCTGAAAACGACTAAATATCAAGGACTCATTGGGCAAATCGCTCTGGAACTGAAATCGGAATGTTCACTGACATTTGCCCTATCTGAAAGTCTGATAAACGCCGGAAAAATGACTAAGTCCAAAAAAAAAATTGTTTTCAACTTTTTTCAATATTACCCCCGTGGGATATATATTCTACCCACACACATTTGGAACTCTCCTGGGGTACCCTCACACATATTATTCCCTCATTTAGTGGATATTTTCACAAAAAAGTGAAATTTTCAAAAATCCAAAATATTGGTTGAAAACGACTAAACATCAAGGACTCTTTGGGCGAATCGCTCTGGAACTGAAATCGGAACGCTCACTGACATTTTCCCTATCTGAAAGTCTGATAAACGCCGGAAAAATGACTAAGTCCAAAAAAAAAATTTTTCAACTTTTTTCAATTTTACCCCCGTGGGATATATATTCTACCCACACACATTTGGAACTCTCCTGGGGTACCCTCACACATATTATTCCCTCATTTAGTGGATATTTTCACAAAAAAGAGAAATTTTCAAATATCCAAAATATTGGCTGAAAACGACTAATTATCCCTTAAGGACTCATTGGGCGAATCGCTCTGGAACTGAAATCGGAACGTTCACTGACATTTCCCCTATCTGAAAGTCTGATAAACGCCGGAAAAATGACTAAGTCCAAAAAAAAATTTTTTCAACTTTTTTCAATTTTACCCCCGTGGGATATATATTCTACCCACACACATTTGGAACTCTCCTGGGGTACCCTAACACATATTATTCCCTCATTTAGTGGATATTTTCACAAAAAAGTGAAATTTTCAAAAATCCAAAATATTGGCTGAAAACGACTAAATATCAAGGACTCATTGGGCAAATCGCTCTGGAACTGAAATCGGAATGTTCACTGACATTTGCCCTATCTGAAAGTCTGATAAACGCCGGAAAAATGACTAAGTCCAAAAAAAAAATTGTTTTCAACTTTTTTCAATATTACCCCCGTGGGATATATATTCTACCCACACACATTTGGAACTCTCCTGGGGTACCCTCACACATATTATTCCCTCATTTAGTGGATATTTTCACAAAAAAGTGAAATTTTCAAAAATCCAAAATATTGGTTGAAAACGACTAAACATCAAGGACTCTTTGGGCGAATCGCTCTGGAACTGAAATCGGAACGCTCACTGACATTTTCCCTATCTGAAAGTCTGATAAACGCCGGAAAAATGACTAAGTCCAAAAAAAAAATTTTTCAACTTTTTTCAATTTTACCCCCGTGGGATATATATTCTACCCACACACATTTGGAACTCTCCTGGGGTACCCTCACACATATTATTCCCTCATTTAGTGGATATTTTCACAAAAAAGAGAAATTTTCAAATATCCAAAATATTGGCTGAAAACGACTAATTATCCCTTAAGGACTCATTGGGCGAATCGCTCTGGAACTGAAATCGGAACGTTCACTGACATTTCCCCTATCTGAAAGTCTGATAAACGCTGGAAAAATGACTAAGTCCAAAAAAAAATTGTTTTCAACTTTTTTCAATATTACCCCCGTGGGATATATATTCTACCCACACACATTTGGAACTCTCCTGGGGTACCCTCACACATATTTTTCCCTCATTTAGTGGATATTTTCACAAAAAAGTGAAATTTTCAAAAATCCAAAATATTGGCTGAAAACGACTAAATATCAAGGACTCATTGTGCGAATCGCTCTGGAACTGAAATCGGAATGCTCACTGACATTTTCCCTATCTGAAAGTCTGATAAACGCCGGAAAAATGACTAAGTCCAAAAAAAAAATTTTTTCAACTTTTTTCAATTTTACCATCGTGGGATATATATTCTACCCACACACATTTGGAACTCTCCTGGGGTACCCTCACACATATTATTCCCTCATTTAGTGGATATTTTCACAAAAAAGTGAAATTTTCAAAAATTCAAAATATTGGCTGAAAACGACTAAATATCAAGGACTCATTGGGCAAATCGCTCTGGAACTGAAATCGGAATGTTCACTGACATTTGCCCTATCTGAAAGTCTGATAAACGCCGGAAAAATGACTAAGTCCAAAAAAAAAATTGTTTTCAACTTTTTTCAATATTACCCCCGTGGGATATAGTTTCTACCCACACACATTTGGAACTCTCCTGCGGTACCCTAACACATATTATTCCCTCATTTAGTGGATATTTTCACAAAAAAGTGAAATTTTCAAAAATCCAAAATATTGGCTGAAAACGACTAAATATCAAGGACTCATTGGGCGAATCGCTCTGGAACTTAAATCGGAACGTTCACTGACATTTCCCCTATCTGAAAGTCTGATAAACGCCGGAAAAATGACTAAGTCCAAAAAAAAATTGTTTTCAACTTTTTTCAATATTACCCCCGTGGGATATATATTCTACCCACACACATTTGGAACTCTCCTGCGGTACCCTAACACATATTATTCCCTCATTTAGTGGATATTTTCACAAAAAAGTGAAATTTTCAAAAATCCAGAAAATTGGCTGAAAATGACTAAATATCAAGGACTCATTGCGCGAATCGCTCTGGAACTGAAATCGGAACGCTCACTGACATTTTCCCTATCTGAAAGTCTGATAAACGCCGGAAAAATGACTAAGTCCAAAAAAAAAATTTTTCAACTTTTTTCAATTTTACCCCCGTGGGATATATATTCTACCCACACTCATTTGGAACTCTCCTGGGGTACCCTCACACATATTATTCCCTCATTTAGTGGATATTTTCACAAAAAAGTGAAATTTTCAAATATCCAAAATATTGGCTGAAAACGACTAAATATCAAGGACTCATTGGGCGAATCGCTCTGGAACTGAAATCGGAACGTTCACTGACATTTCCCCTATCTGAAAGTGTGATAAACGCCGGAAAAATGACTAAGTCCAAAAAAAAATTGTTTTCAACTTTTTTCAATATTACCCCCGTGGGATATATATTCTACCCACACACATTTGGAACTCTCCTGCGGTACCCTAACACATATTATTCCCTCATTTAGTGGATATTTTCACAAAAAAGTGAAATTTTCAAAAATCCAGAAAATTGGCTGAAAATGACTAAATATCAAGGACTCATTGCGCGAATCGCTCTGGAACTGAAATCGGAACGCTCACTGACATTTTCCCTATCTGAAAGTCTGATAAACGCCGGAAAAATGACTAAGTCCAAAAAAAAAATTTTTCAACTTTTTTCAATTTTACCCCCGTGGGATATATATTCTACCCACACTCATTTGGAACTCTCCTGCGGTACCCTAACACATATTATTCCCTCATTTAGTGGATATTTTCACAAAAAAGTGAAATTTTCAAATATCCAAAATATTGGCTGAAAACGACTAAATATCAAGGACTCATTGGGCGAATCGCTCTGGAACTGAAATCGGAACGTTCACTGACATTTCCCCTATCTGAAAGTGTGATAAACGCCGGAAAAATGACTAAGTCCAAAAAAAAATTGTTTTCAACTTTTTTCAATATTACCCCTGTGGGATATATATTCTACCCACACACATTTGGAACTCTCCTGCGGTACCCTAACACATATTATTCCCTCATTTAGTGGATATTTTCACAAAAAAGTGAAATTTTCAAAAATCCAGAAAATTGGCTGAAAATGACTAAATATCAAGGACTCATTGCGCGAATCGCTCTGGAACTGAAATCGGAACGCTCACTGACATTTTCCCTATCTGAAAGTCTGCTAAACGCCGGAAAAATCACTAAGTCCAAAAAAAATTTTTTTCAACTTTTTTTCAATATTACCCCCGTGGGATATATATTCTACCCACACACATTTGGAACTCTCCTGTGGTACCCTCACACATATTATTCCCTCATTTAGTGGATATTTTCACAAAAAAGTGAAATTTTCAAAAATCCAGAAAATTGGCTGAAAATGACTAAATATCAAGGACTCATTGGGCGAATAGCTCTGGAATTGAAATCGTAATGTTCACTGACATTTCCCCTATTTGAAAGTCTGATAAACGCCAGAAAAATGACTAAGTCCAAAAAAAATTGTTTTCAACTTTTTTTCAATACTACCCCCGTGGGATATATATTCTACCCACACACATTTGAAACTCTCCTGGGGTACCCTCACACATATTATTCCCTCATTTAGTGGATATTTTCACAAAAAAGTGAAATTTTCAAAAATCCAAAGTATTGGTTGAAAACGACTAAATATCAAGGACTCATTGGGCGAATCGCTCTGGAACTGAAATCGGAATGCTCACTGACATTTCCCCTATTTGAAAGTCTGATAAACGCCGGAAAAATGACTAAGTCCAAAAAAAATTGTTTTCAACTTTTTTTCAATATTACCCCCGTGGGATATATATTCTACCCACACACATTTGGGACTCTCCTGGGGTACCCTCACACATATTATTCCCTCATTTAGTGGATATTTTCACAAAAAAGTGAAATTTTCAAAAATCCAAAATATTGGCTGAAAACGACTAAATATCAAGGACTCATTGGGCGAATCGCTCTGGAACTGAAATCGGAATGTTCACTGACATTTGCCCTATCTGAAAGTCTGATAAACGCCGGAAAAATGACTAAGTCCAAAAAAAAAATTTTTCAACTTTTTTCAATTTTACCCCCTTGGGATATATATTCTACCCACACACATTTGGAACTCTCCTGGGGTACCCTCACACATATTATTCCCTCATTTATTGGATATTTTCACAAAAAAGTGAAATTTTCAAATATCCAAAATATTGGCTGAAAACGACTAAATATCAAGGACTCATTGGGCGAATCGCTCTGGAACTGAAATCGGAACGTTCACTGACATTTCCCCTATCTGAAAGTGTATTAAACGCAGGAAAAATGACTAAGTCCAAAAAAAAAATTGTTTTCAACTTTTTTCAATATTACCCCTGTGGGATATATATTCTACCCACACACATTTGGAACTCTCCTGCGGTACCCTAACACATATTATTCCCTCATTTAGTGGATATTTTCACAAAAAAGTGAAATTTTCAAAAATCCAGAAAATTGGCTGAAAATGACTAAATATCAAGGACTCATTGCGCGAATCGCTCTGGAACTGAAATCGGAACGCTCACTGACATTTTCCCTATCTGAAAGTCTGATAAACGCCGGAAAAATCACTAAGTCCAAAAAAAATTTTTTTCAACTTTTTTTCAATATTACCCCCGTGGGATATATATTCTACCCACACACATTTGGAACTCTCCTGGGGTACCCTCACACATATTATTCCTTCATTTAGTGGATATTTTCACAAAAAAGTGAAATTTTCAAAAATCCAAAATATTGGCTGAAAACGACTAAATATCAAGGACTCATTGGGTGAATCGCTCTGGAACTGAAATCGGAATGCTCACTGACATTTGCCCTATCTGAAAGTCTGATAAACGGCGGAAAAATGACTAAGTCCAAAAAAAAAAATTTTTTCAACTTTTATCAATTTTACCCCCGTGGGATATAGATTCTACCCACATACATTTGGAACTCTCCTGGGGTACCCTCACACATATTATTCCCTCATTTAGTGGATATTTTCACAAAAAAGTGAAATTTTCAAAAATCCAAAATATTGGCTGAAAACGACTAAATATCAAGGACTCATTGGGCGAATCGCTCTGGAACTGAAATCGGAATGTTCACTGACATTTGCCCTATCTGAAAGTCTGATAAACGCCGGAAAAATGACTAAGTCCAAAAAAAAAATTTTTCAACTTTTTTCAATTTTACCCCCGTGGGATATATATTCTACCCACACACATTTGGAACTCTCCTGGGGTACCCTCACACATATTATTCCCTCATTTATTGGATATTTTCACAAAAAAGTGAAATTTTCAAATATCCAAAATATTGGCTGAAAACGACTAAATATCAAGGACTCATTGGGCGAATCGCTCTGGAACTGAAATCGGAACGTTCACTGACATTTCCCCTATCTGAAAGTGTATTAAACGCCGGAAAAATGTCTAAGTCCAAAAAAAAAATTGTTTTCAACTTTTTTCAATATTACCCCTGTGGGATATATATTCTACCCACACACATTTGGAACTCTCCTGCGGTACCCTAACACATATTATTCCCTCATTTAGTGGATATTTTCACAAAAAAGTGAAATTTTCAAAAATCCAGAAAATTGGCTGAAAATGACTAAATATCAAGGACTCATTGCGCGAATCGCTCTGGAACTGAAATCGGAACGCTCACTGACATTTTCCCTATCTGAAAGTCTGATAAACGCCGGAAAAATGACTAAGTCCAAAAAAAAATTGTTTTCAACTTTTTTCAATTTTACCTCCGTTGGATATATATTCTACCCACACACATTTGGAACTCTCCTGAGGTACCCTCACACATATTATTCCTTCATTTAGTGGATATTTTCACAAAAAAAGTGAAATTTTCAAAAATCCAAAATATTGGCTGAAAACGACTAAATATCAAGGACTCATTGGGCGAAACGCTCTGGAACTGAAATCGGAACGCTCACTGACATTTGCCCTATCTGAAAGTCTGATAAACGCCGGAAAAATGACTAAGTCCAAAAAAAAAATTTTTTCAACTTTTATCAATTTTACCCCCGTGGGATATAGATTCTACCCACACACATTTGGAACTCTCCTGGGGTACCCTCACACATATTATTCCCTCATTTAGTGGATATTTTCACAAAAAAGTGAAATTTTCAAAAATCCAAAATATTGGCTGAAAACGACTAAATATCAAGGACTCATTGGGCGAATCGCTCTGGAACTGAAATCGGAATGTTCACTGACATTTCCCCTATCTGAAAGTCTGATAAACGCCGGAAAAATGACTAAGTCCAAAAAAAAATTGTTTTCAACTTTTTTCAATTTTACCCCCGTGGGATATATATTCTACCCACACACATTTGGAACTCTCCTGGGGTACCCTCACACATATTATTCCCTCATTTAGTGGATATTTTCACAAAAAAGTGAAATTTTCAAAAATCCAAAATATTGGCTGAAAACGACTAAATATCAAGGACTCTTTGGGCGAATCGCTCTGGAACTGAAATCGGAACGTTCACTGACATTTCCCCTATCTGAAAGTGTGATAAACGCCGGAAAAATGACTAAGTACAAAAAAAAATTGTTTTCAACTTTTTTCAATTTTACCCCCGTGGGATATATATTCTACCCACACACATTTGGAACTCTCCTGGGGTACCCTCACACATATTATTCCCTCATTTATTGGATATTTTCACAAAAAAGTGAAATTTTCAAATATCCAAAATATTGGCTGAAAACGACTAAATATCAAGGACTCATTGGGCGAATCGCTCTGGAACTGAAATCGGAACGTTCACTGACATTTCCCCTATCTGAAAGTGTGATAAACGCCGGAAAAATGACTAAGTACAAAAAAAAATTGTTTTCAACTTTTTTCAATTTTACCCCCGTGGGATATATATTCTACCCACACACATTTGGAACTCTCCTGCGGTACCCTAACACATATTATTCCCTCATTTAGTGGATATTTTCACAAAAAAGTGAAATTTTCATAAATCCAAAATATTGGCTGAAAACGACTAAATATCAAGGACTCATTGGGCGAATCGCTCTGGAAGTGAAATCGGAACGTTCACTGACATTTCCCCTATCTGAAAGTGTGATAAACGCCGGAAAAATGACTAAGTCCAAAAAAAAAAATTGTTTTCAACTTTTTTAAATATTACCCCCGTGGGATATATATTCTACCCACACACATTTGGAACTCTCCTGCGGTACCCTAACACATATTATTCCCTCATTTAGTGGATATTTTCACAAAAAAGTGAAATTTTCAAAAATCCAGAAAATTGGCTGAAAATGACTAAATATCAAGGACTCATTGCGCGAATCGCTCTGGAACTGAAATCGGAACGCTCACTGACATTTTCCCTATCTGAAAGTCTGATAAACGCCGGAAAAATGACTAAGTCCAAAAAAAAATTGTTTTCAATTTTTTCAATTTTACCCCCGTTGGATATATATTCTACCCACACACATTTGGAACTCTCCTGAGGTACCCTCACACATATTATTCCTTCATTTAGTGGATATTTTCACAAAAAAAGTGAAATTTTCAAAAATCCAAAATATTGGCTGAAAACGACTAAATATCAAGGACTCATTGGGCGAAACGCTCTGGAACTGAAATCGGAACGCTCACTGACATTTGCCCTATCTGAAAGTCTGATAAACGCCGGAAAAATGACTAAGTCCAAAAAAAAAATTTTTTCAACTTTTATCAATTTTACCCCCGTGGGATATAGATTCTACCCACACACATTTGGAACTCTCCTGGGGTACCCTCACACATATTTTTCCCTCATTTAGTGGATATTTTCACAAAAAAGTGAAATTTCCAAAAATCCAATGTATTGGCTGAAAACGACTAAATATCAAGGACTCATTGGGCGAATCGCTCTGGAATTGAAATCGGAATGCTCACTGACATTTCCCCTATTTGAAAGTCTGATAAACGCCGGAAAAATGACTAAGTCCAAAAAAAATTTTTTTCAACCTTTTTTCAATATTACCCCCGTGGGATATATATTCTACCCACACACATTTGGAACTCTCCTGGGGTACCCTCACACATATTATTCCCTCATTTAGTGGATATTTTCACAAAAAAGTGAAATTTTCAAAAATACAAAATATTGGCTGAAAACGACTAAATATCAAGGACTCATTGGGCGAATCGCTCTGGAACTGAAATCGGAATGTTCACTGACATTTCCCCTATCTGAAAGTCTGATAAACGCCGGAAAAATGACTAAGTCCAAAAAAAAATTGTTTTCAACTTTTTTCAATTTTACCCCCGTGGGATATATATTCTACCCACACACATTTGGAACTCTCCTGGGGTACCCTCACACATATTATTCCCTCATTTAGTGGATATTTTCACAAAAAAGTGAAATTTTCAAAAATCCAAAATATTGGCTGAAAACGACTAAATATCAAGGACTCTTTGGGCGAATCGCTCTGGAACTGAAATCGGAACGTTCACTGACATTTCCCCTATCTGAAAGTGTGATAAACGCCGGAAAAATGACTAAGTACAAAAAAAAATTGTTTTCAACTTTTTTCAATTTTACCCCCGTGGGATATATATTCTACCCACACACATTTGGAACTCTCCTGGGGTACCCTCACACATATTATTCCCTCATTTATTGGATATTTTCACAAAAAAGTGAAATTTTCAAATATCCAAAATATTGGCTGAAAACGACTAAATATCAAGGACTCATTGGGCGAATCGCTCTGGAACTGAAATCGGAACGTTCACTGACATTTCCCCTATCTGAAAGTGTGATAAACGCCGGAAAAATGACTAAGTACAAAAAAAAATTGTTTTCAACTTTTTTCAATTTTACCCCCGTGGGATATATATTCTACCCACACACATTTGGAACTCTCCTGCGGTACCCTAACACATATTATTCCCTCATTTAGTGGATATTTTCACAAAAAAGTGAAATTTTCATAAATCCAAAATATTGGCTGAAAACGACTAAATATCAAGGACTCATTGGGCGAATCGCTCTGGAAGTGAAATCGGAACGTTCACTGACATTTCCCCTATCTGAAAGTGTGATAAACGCCGGAAAAATGACTAAGTCCAAAAAAAAAAATTGTTTTCAACTTTTTTAAATATTACCCCCGTGGGATATATATTCTACCCACACACATTTGGAACTCTCCTGCGGTACCCTAACACATATTATTCCCTCATTTAGTGGATATTTTCACAAAAAAGTGAAATTTTCAAAAATCCAGAAAATTGGCTGAAAATGACTAAATATCAAGGACTCATTGCGCGAATCGCTCTGGAACTGAAATCGGAACGCTCACTGACATTTTCCCTATCTGAAAGTCTGATAAACGCCGGAAAAATGACTAAGTCCAAAAAAAAATTGTTTTCAATTTTTTCAATTTTACCCCCGTTGGATATATATTCTACCCACACACATTTGGAACTCTCCTGAGGTACCCTCACACATATTATTCCTTCATTTAGTGGATATTTTCACAAAAAAAGTGAAATTTTCAAAAATCCAAAATATTGGCTGAAAACGACTAAATATCAAGGACTCATTGGGCGAAACGCTCTGGAACTGAAATCGGAACGCTCACTGACATTTGCCCTATCTGAAAGTCTGATAAACGCCGGAAAAATGACTAAGTCCAAAAAAAAAATTTTTTCAACTTTTATCAATTTTACCCCCGTGGGATATAGATTCTACCCACACACATTTGGAACTCTCCTGGGGTACCCTCACACATATTTTTCCCTCATTTAGTGGATATTTTCACAAAAAAGTGAAATTTCCAAAAATCCAATGTATTGGCTGAAAACGACTAAATATCAAGGACTCATTGGGCGAATCGCTCTGGAATTGAAATCGGAATGCTCACTGACATTTCCCCTATTTGAAAGTCTGATAAACGCCGGAAAAATGACTAAGTCCAAAAAAAATTTTTTTCAACCTTTTTTCAATATTACCCCCGTGGGATATATATTCTACCCACACACATTTGGAACTCTCCTGGGGTACCCTCACACATATTATTCCCTCATTTAGTGGATATTTTCACAAAAAAGTGAAATTTTCAAAAATACAAAATATTGGCTGAAAACGACTAAATATCAAGGACTCATTGGGCGAATCGCTCTGGAACTGAAATCGGAATGTTCACTGACATTTCCCCTATCTGAAAGTCTGATAAACGCCGGAAAAATGACTAAGTCCAAAAAAAAATTGTTTTCAACTTTTTTCAATTTTACCCCCGTGGGATATATATTCTACCCACACACATTTGGAACTCTCCTGGGGTACCCTCACACATATTATTCCCTCATTTAGTGGATATTTTCACAAAAAAGTGAAATTTTCATAAATCCAAAATATTGGCTGAAAACGACTAAATATCAAGGACTCATTGGGCGAATCGCTCTGGAAGTGAAATCGGAACGTTCACTGACATTTCCCCTATCTGAAAGTGTGATAAACGCCGGAAAAATGACTAAGTCCAAAAAAAAAAATTGTTTTCAACTTTTTTAAATATTACCCCCGTGGGATATATATTCTACCCACACACATTTGGAACTCTCCTGCGGTACCCTAACACATATTATTCCCTCATTTAGTGGATATTTTCACAAAAAAGTGAAATTTTCAAAAATCCAGAAAATTGGCTGAAAATGACTAAATATCAAGGACTCATTGCGCGAATCGCTCTGGAACTGAAATCGGAACGCTCACTGACATTTTCCCTATCTGAAAGTCTGATAAACGCCGGAAAAATGACTAAGTCCAAAAAAAACATTTTTTCAACTTTTTTCAATTTTACCCCCGTGGGATATAGATTCTACCCACACACATTTGGAACTCTCCTGGGGTACCCTCACACATATTATTCCCTCATTTAGTGGATATTTTCACAAAAAAGTGAAATTTTCAAAAATCCAAAATATTGGCTGAAAACGACTAAATATCAAGGACTCATTGGGCGAATCGCTCTGGAACTGAAATCGGAATGTTCACTGACATTTCCCCTATCTGAAAGTCTGATAAATGCCGGAAAAATGACTAAGTCCAAAAAAAAATTGTTTTCAACTTTTTTCAATTTTACCCCCGTGGGATATATATTCTACCCACACACATTTGGAACTCTCCTGGGGTACCCTCACATATATTATTCCCTCATTTAGTGGATATTTTCACAAAAAAGTGAAATTTTCAAAAATCCAAAATATTGGCTGAAAACGACTAACTATCAAGGACTCATTGGGCGAATCGCTCTGGAACTGAAATCGGAACGTTCACTGACATTTTCCCTATCTGAAAGTCTGATAAACGCCGGAAAAATGACTAAGTCCAAAAAAAACATTTTTTCAACTTTTTTCAATTTTACCCCCGTGGGATATATATTCTACCCACACACATTTGGAACTCTCCTGGGGTACCCTCACACATATTATTCCCTCATTTAGTGGATATTTTCAGAAAAAAGTGAAATTTTCAAAAATCCAAAATATTGGCTGAAAACGACTAAATATCAAGGACTCATTGGGCGAATCGCTCTGGAACTGAAATCGGAACGTTCACTGACATTTCCCCTATCTGAAAGTGTGATAAACGCCGGAAAAATGACTAAGTCCAAAAAAAAAATTGTTTTCAACTTTTTTCAATATTACCCCCGTGGGATATATATTCTAACCACACACATTTGGAACTCTCCTGCGGTACCCTAACACATATTATTCCCTCATTTAGTGGATATTTTCACAAAAAAGTGAAATTTTCAAAAATCCAGAAAATTGGCTGAAAATGACTAAATATCAAGGACTCATTGCGCGAATCGCTCTGGAACTGAAATCGGAACGCTCACTGACATTTTCCCTATCTGAAAGTCTGATAAACGCCGGAAAAATGACTAAGTCCAAAAAAAACATTTTTTCAACTTTTTTCAATTTTACCCCCGTGGGATATAGATTCTACCCACACACATTTGGAACTCTCCTGGGGTACCCTCACACATATTATTCCCTCATTTAGTGGATATTTTCACAAAAAAGTGAAATTTTCAAAAATCCAAAATATTGGCTGAAAACGACTAAATATCAAGGACTCATTGGGCGAATCGCTCTGGAACTGAAATCGGAACGTTCACTGACATTTTCCCTATCTGAAAGTCTGATAAACGCCGGAAAAATGACTAAGTCCAAAAAAAAATTGTTTTCAACTTTTTTCAATTTTACCCCGTGGGATATATATTCTACCCACACACCTTTGGAACTCTCCTGGGGTACCCTCACACATATTATTCCCTCATTTAGTGGATATTTTCACAAAAAAGTGAAATTTTCAAATATCCAAAATATTGGCTGAAAACGACTAAATATCAAGGACTCATTGGGCGAATCGCTCTGGAACTGAAATCGGAACGTTCACTGACATTTCCCCTATCTGAAAGTGTGATAAACGCCGGAAAAATGACTAAGTACAAAAAAAAATTGTTTTCAACTTTTTTCAATTTTACCCCCGTGGGATATATATTCTACCCACACACATTTGGAACTCTCCTGGGGTACCCTCACATATATTATTCCCTCATTTAGTGGATATTTTCACAAAAAAGTGAAATTTTCAAAAATCCAAAATATTGGCTGAAAACGACTAAATATCAAGGACTCATTGGGCGAATCGCTCTGGAACTGAAATCGGAACGTTCACTGACATTTTCCCTATCTGAAAGTCTGATAAACGCCGGAAAAATGACTAAGTCCAAAAAAAACATTTTTTCAACTTTTTTCAATTTTACCCCCGTGGGATATATATTCTACCCACACACATTTGGAACTCTCCTGGGGTACCCTCACACATATTATTCCCTCATTTAGTGGATATTTTCACAAAAAAGTGAAATTTTCAAAAATCCAAAATATTGGCTGAAAACGACTAAATATCAAGGACTCTTTGGGCGAATCGCTCTGGAACTGAAATCGGAACGTTCACTGACATTTCCCCTATCTGAAAGTGTGATAAACGCCGGAAAAATGACTAAGTACAAAAAAAAATTGTTTTCAACTTTTTTCAATTTTACCCCCGTGGGATATATATTCTACCCACACACATTTGGAACTCTCCTGCGGTACCCTAACACATATTATTCCCTCATTTAGTGGATATTTTCACAAAAAAGTGAAATTTTCAAAAATCCAGAAAATTAGCTGAAAATGACTAAATATCAAGGACTCATTGGGCGAATCGCTCTGGAACTGAAATCGGAACGCTCACTGACATTTGCCCTATCTGAAAGTCTGATAAACGCCGGAAAAATGACTAAGTCCAAACAAAAATTTTTTAAACTTTTTTCAATTTTACCCCCGTGGGATATATATTCTACCCACACACATTTGGAACTCTCCTGGGGTACCCTCACACATATTATTCCCTCATTTAGTGGATATTTTCACAAAAAAGTGAAATTTTCATAAATCCAAAATATTGGCTGAAAACGACTAAATATCAAGGACTCATTGGGCGAATCGCTCTGGAACTGAAATCGGAACGTTCACTGACATTTTCCCTATCTGAAAGTCTGATAAACGCCGGAAAAATGACTAAGTCCAAAAAAAACATTTTTTCAACTTTTTTCAATTTTACCCCCGTGGGATATAGATTCTACCCACACACATTTGGAACTCTCCTGGGGTACCCTCACACATATTATTCCCTCATTTAGTGGATATTTTCACAAAAAAGTGAAATTTTCAAAAATCCAAAATATTGGCTGAAAACGACTAAATATCAAGGACTCATTGGGCGAATCGCTCTGGAACTGAAATCGGAACGTTCACTGACATTTCCCCTATCTGAAAGTGTGATAAACGCCGGAAAAATGACTAAGTCCAAAAAAAAAATTGTTTTCAACTTTTTTCAATATTACCCCCGTGGGATATATATTCTACCCACACACATTTGGAACTCTCCTGGGGTACCCTCACACATATTATTCCCTCATTTAGTGGATATTTTCACAAAAAAGTGAAATTTTCATAAATCCAAAATATTGGCTGAAAACGAATAAATATCAAGGACTCATTGGGCGAATCGCTCTGGAAGTGAAATCGGAACGTTCACTGACATTTCCCCTATCTGAAAGTGTGATAAACGCCGGAAAAATGACTAAGTCCAAAAAAAAAAATTGTTTTCAACTTTTTTAAATATTACCCCCGTGGGATATATATTCTACCCACACACATTTGGAACTCTCCTGCGGTACCCTAACACATATTATTCCCTCATTTAGTGGATATTTTCACAAAAAAGTGAAATTTTCAAAAATCCAGAAAATTGGCTGAAAATGACTAAATATCAAGGACTCATTGCGCGAATCGCTCTGGAACTGAAATCGGAACGCTCACTGACATTTTCCCTATCTGAAAGTCTGATAAACGCCGGAAAAATGACTAAGTCCAAAAAAAACATTTTTTCAACTTTTTTCAATTTTACCCCCGTGGGATATAGATTCTACCCACACACATTTGGAACTCTCCTGGGGTACCCTCACACATATTATTCCCTCATTTAGTGGATATTTTCACAAAAAAGTGAAATTTTCAAAAATCCAAAATATTGGCTGAAAACGACTAAATATCAAGGACTCATTGGGCGAATCGCTCTGGAACTGAAATCGGAATGTTCACTGACATTTCCCCTATCTGAAAGTCTGATAAATGCCGGAAAAATGACTAAGTCCAAAAAAAAATTGTTTTCAACTTTTTTCAATTTTACCCCCGTGGGATATATATTCTACCCACACACATTTGGAACTCTCCTGGGGTACCCTCACATATATTATTCCCTCATTTAGTGGATATTTTCACAAAAAAGTGAAATTTTCAAAAATCCAAAATATTGGCTGAAAACGACTAAATATCAAGGACTCATTGGGCGAATCGCTCTGGAACTGAAATCGGAACGTTCACTGACATTTTCCCTATCTGAAAGTCTGATAAACGCCGGAAAAATGACTAAGTCCAAAAAAAACATTTTTTCAACTTTTTTGAATTTTACCCCCGTGGGATATATATTCTACCCACACACATTTGGAACTCTCCTGGGGTACCCTCACACATATTATTCCCTCATTTAGTGGATATTTTCACAAAAAAGTGAAATTTTCAAAAATCCAAAATATTGGCTGAAAACGACTAAATATCAAGGACTCATTGGGCGAATCGCTCTGGAACTGAAATCGGAACGTTCACTGACATTTCCCCTATCTGAAAGTGTGATAAACGCCGGAAAAATGACTAAGTCCAAAAAAAAAATTGTTTTCAACTTTTTTCAATATTACCCCCGTGGGATATATATTCTAACCACACACATTTGGAACTCTCCTGCGGTACCCTAACACATATTATTCCCTCATTTAGTGGATATTTTCACAAAAAAGTGAAATTTTCAAAAATCCAAAATATTGGCTGAAAACGACTAAATATCAAGGACTCATTGGGCGAATCGCTCTGGAACTGAAATCGGAACGTTCACTGACATTTCCCCTATCTGAAAGTGTGATAAACGCCGGAAAAATGACTAAGTCCAAAAAAAAATTTGTTTTCAACTTTTTTCAATATTACCCCCGTGGGATATATATTCTAACCACACACATTTGGAACTCTCCTGCGGTACCCTAACACATATTATTCCCTCATTTAGTGGATATTTTCACAAAAAAGTGAAATTTTCAAAAATCCAGAAAATTGGCTGAAAATGACTAAATATCAAGGACTCATTGCGCGAATCGCTCTGGAACTGAAATCGGAACGCTCACTGACATTTTCCCTATCTGAAAGTCTGATAAACGCCGGAAAAATGACTAAGTCCAAAAAAAACATTTTTTCAACTTTTTTCAATTTTACCCCCGTGGGATATAGATTCTACCCACACACATTTGGAACTCTCCTGGGGTACCCTCACACATATTATTCCCTCATTTAGTGGATATTTTCACAAAAAAGTGAAATTTTCAAAAATCCAAAATATTGGCTGAAAACGACTAAATATCAAGGACTCATTGGGCGAATCGCTCTGGAACTGAAATCGGAACGTTCACTGACATTTTCCCTATCTGAAAGTCTGATAAACGCCGGAAAAATGACTAAGTCCAAAAAAAACATTTTTTCAACTTTTTTCAATTTTACCCCCGTGGGATATAGATTCTACCCACACACATTTGGAACTCTCCTGGGGTACCCTCACACATATTATTCCCTCATTTAGTGGATATTTTCACAAAAAAGTGAAATTTTCAAAAATCCTAAATATTGGCTGAAAACGACTAAATATCAAGGACTCATTGGGCGAATCGCTCTGGAACTGAAATCGGAACGTTCACTGACATTTCCCCTATCTGAAAGTGTGATAAACGCCGGAAAAATGACTAAGTCCAAAAAAAAAATTGTTTTCAACTTTTTTCAATATTACCCCCGTGGGATATATATTCTACCCACACACATTTGGAACTCTCCTGGGGTACCCTCACACATATTATTCCCTCATTTAGTGGATATTTTCACAAAAAAGTGAAATTTTCATAAATCCAAAATATTGGCTGAAAACGACTAAATATCAAGGACTCATTGGGCGAATCGCTCTGGAAGTGAAATCGGAACGTTCACTGACATTTCCCCTATCTGAAAGTGTGATAAACGCCGGAAAAATGACTAAGTCCAAAAAAAAAAATTGTTTTCAACTTTTTTAAATATTACCCCCGTGGGATATATATTCTACCCACACACATTTGGAACTCTCCTGCGGTACCCTAACACATATTATTCCCTCATTTAGTGGATATTTTCACAAAAAAGTGAAATTTTCAAAAATCCAGAAAATTGGCTGAAAATGACTAAATATCAAGGACTCATTGCGCGAATCGCTCTGGAACTGAAATCGGAACGCTCACTGACATTTTCCCTATCTGAAAGTCTGATAAACGCCGGAAAAATGACTAAGTCCAAAAAAAACATTTTTTCAACTTTTTTCAATTTTACCCCCGTGGGATATAGATTCTACCCACACACATTTGGAACTCTCCTGGGGTACCCTCACACATATTATTCCCTCATTTAGTGGATATTTTCACAAAAAAGTGAAATTTTCAAAAATCCAAAATATTGGCTGAAAACGACTAAATATCAAGGACTCATTGGGCGAATCGCTCTGGAACTGAAATCGGAATGTTCACTGACATTTCCCCTATCTGAAAGTCTGATAAATGCCGGAAAAATGACTAAGTCCAAAAAAAAATTGTTTTCAACTTTTTTCAATTTTACCCCCGTGGGATATATATTCTACCCACACACATTTGGAACTCTCCTGGGGTACCCTCACATATATTATTCCCTCATTTAGTGGATATTTTCACAAAAAAGTGAAATTTTCAAAAATCCAAAATATTGGCTGAAAACGACTAAATATCAAGGACTCATTGGGCGAATCGCTCTGGAACTGAAATCGGAACGTTCACTGACATTTTCCCTATCTGAAAGTCTGATAAACGCCGGAAAAATGACTAAGTCCAAAAAAAACATTTTTTCAACTTTTTTCAATTTTACCCCCGTGGGATATATATTCTACCCACACACATTTGGAACTCTCCTGGGGTACCCTCACACATATTATTCCCTCATTTAGTGGATATTTTCACAAAAAAGTGAAATTTTCAAAAATCCAAAATATTGTCTGAAAACGACTAAATATCAAGGACTCATTGGGCGAATCGCTCTGGAACTGAAATCGGAACGTTCACTGACATTTCCCCTATCTGAAAGTGTGATAAACGCCGGAAAAATGACTAAGTCCAAAAAAAAAATTGTTTTCAACTTTTTTCAATATTACCCCCGTGGGATATATATTCTAACCACACACATTTGGAACTCTCCTGCGGTACCCTAACACATATTATTCCCTCATTTAGTGGATATTTTCACAAAAAAGTGAAATTTTCAAAAATCCAGAAAATTGGCTGAAAATGACTAAATATCAAGGACTCATTGCGCGAATCGCTCTGGAACTGAAATCGGAACGCTCACTGACATTTTCCCTATCTGAAAGTCTGATAAACGCCGGAAAAATGACTAAGTCCAAAAAAAACATTTTTTCAACTTTTTTCAATTTTACCCCCGTGGGATATAGATTCTACCCACACACATTTGGAACTCTCCTGGGGTACCCTCACACATATTATTCCCTCATTTAGTGGATATTTTCACAAAAAAGTGAAATTTTCAAAAATCCAAAATATTGGCTGAAAACGACTAAATATCAAGGACTCATTGGGCGAATCGCTCTGGAACTGAAATCGGAACGTTCACTGACATTTTCCCTATCTGAAAGTCTGATAAACGCCGGAAAAATGACTAAGTCCAAAAAAAACATTTTTTCAACTTTTTTCAATTTTACCCCCGTGGGATATAGATTCTACCCACACACATTTGGAACTCTCCTGGGGTACCCTCACACATATCATTCCCTCATTTAGTGGATATTTTCACAAAAAAGTGAAATTTTCAAAAATACAAAATATTGGCTGAAAACGACTAAATATCAAGGACTCATTGGGCGAATAGCTCTGGAACTGAAATCGGAATGTTCACTGACATTTCCCCTATCTGAAAGTCTGATAAACGCCGGAAAAATGACTAAGTCCAAAAAAAATGTTTTTCAACTTTTTTTGAATATTACCCCCGTGGGATATATATTCTACCCACACACATTTGGAACTCTCCTGGGGTACCCTCACACATATTATTCCCTCATTTAGTGGATATTTTCACAAAAAAGTGAAATTTTCAAAAATCCAAAATATTGGCTGAAAACGACTAAATATCAAGGACTCATTGGGCGAATCGCTCTGGAACTGAAATCGGAATGTTCACTGACATTTCCCCTATCTGAAAGTCTGATAAACGCCGGAAAAATGACTAAGTCCAAAAAAAAATTGTTTTCAACTTTTTTCAATTTTACCCCGTGGGATATATATTCTACCCACACACCTTTGGAACTCTCCTGGGGTACCCTCACACATATTATTCCCTCATTTAGTGGATATTTTCACAAAAAAGTGAAATTTTCAAAAATCCAAAATATTGGCTGAAAACGACTAAATATCAAGGACTCATTGGGCGAATCGCTCTGGAACTGAAATCGGAACGTTCACTGACATTTCCCCTATCTGAAAGTGTGATAAACGCCGGAAAAATGACTAAGTACAAAAAAAAATTGTTTTCAACTTTTTTCAATTTTACCCCCGTGGGATATATATTCTACCCACACACATTTGGAACTCTCCTGGGGTACCCTCACATATATTATTCCCTCATTTAGTGGATATTTTCACAAAAAAGTGAAATTTTCAAAAATCCAAAATATTGGCTGAAAACGACTAAATATCAAGGACTCATTGGGCGAATCGCTCTGGAACTGAAATCGGAACGTTCACTGACATTTTCCCTATCTGAAAGTCTGATAAACGCCGGAAAAATGACTAAGTCCAAAAAAAACATTTTTTCAACTTTTTTCAATTTTACCCCCGTGGGATATATATTCTACCCACACACATTTGGAACTCTCCTGGGGTACCCTCACACATATTATTCCCTCATTTAGTGGATATTTTCACAAAAAAGTGAAATTTTCAAAAATCCAAAATATTGGCTGAAAACGACTAAATATCAAGGACACTTTGGGCGAATCGCTCTGGAACTGAAATCGGAACGTTCACTGACATTTCCCCTATCTGAAAGTGTGATAAACGCCGGAAAAATGACTAAGTACAAAAAAAAATTGTTTTCAACTTTTTTCAATTTTACCCCCGTGGGATATATATTCTACCCACACACATTTGGAACTCTCCTGCGGTACCCTAACACATATTATTCCCTCATTTAGTGGATATTTTCACAAAAAAGTGAAATTTTCAAAAATCCAGAAAATTAGCTGAAAATGACTAAATATCAAGGACTCATTGGGCGAATCGCTCTGGAACTGAAATCGGAACGCTCACTGACATTTGCCCTATCTGAAAGTCTGATAAACGCCGGAAAAATGACTAAGTCCAAAAAAAAAATTTTTCAACTTTTTTCAATTTTACCCCCGTGGGATATATATTCTACCCACACACATTTGGAACTCTCCTGGGGTACCCTCACACATATTATTCCCTCATTTAGTGGATATTTTACAAAAAAAGTGAAATTTTCATAAATCCAAAATATTGGCTGAAAACGACTAAATATCAAGGACTCATTGGGCGAATCGCTCTGGAACTGAAATCGGAACGTTCACTGACATTTCCCCTATCTGAAAGTGTGATAAACGCCGGAAAAATGACTAAGTACAAAAAAAAATTGTTTTCAACTTTTTTCAATTTTACCCCCGTGGGATATATATTCTACCCACACACATTTGGAACTCTCCTGGGGTACCCTCACATATATTATTCCCTCATTTAGTGGATATTTTCACAAAAAAGTGAAATTTTCAAAAATCCAAAATATTGGCTGAAAACGACTAAATATCAAGGACTCATTGGGCGAATCGCTCTGGAACTGAAATCGGAACGTTCACTGACATTTTCCCTATCTGAAAGTCTGATAAACGCCGGAAAAATGACTAAGTCCAAAAAAAAAATTTTTCAACTTTTTTCAATTTTACCCCCGTGGGATATATATTCTACCCACACACATTTGGAACTCTCCTGGGGTACCCTCACACATATTATTCCCTCATTTAGTGGATATTTTCACAAAAAAGTGAAATTTTCATAAATCCAAAATATTGGCTGAAAACGACTAAATATCAAGGACTCATTGGGCGAATCGCTCTGGAACTGAAATCGGAATGTTCACTGACATTTCCCCTATCTGAAAGTCTGATAAACGCCGGAAAAATGACTTAGTCCAAAAAAAAATTGTTTTCAACTTTTTTCAATTTTACCCCCGTGGGATATATATTCTACCCACATACATTTGGAACTCTCCTGGGGTACCCTCACACATATTATTCCCTCATTTAGTGGATATTTTCACAAAAAAGTGAAATTTTCAAAAATCCAAAATATTGGCTGAAAACGACTAAATATCAAGGACTCATTGGGCGAATCGCTCTGGAACTGAAATCGGAACGTTCACTGACATTTCCCCTATCTGAAAGTGTGATAAACGCCGGAAAAATGACTAAGTCCAAAAAAAAAATTGTTTTCAACTTTTTTCAATATTACCCCCGTGGGATATATATTCTACCCACACACATTTGGAACTCTCCTGCGGTACCCTAACACATATTATTCCCTCATTTAGTGGATATTTTCACAAAAAAGTGAAATTTTCAAAAATCCAGAAAATTGGCTGAAAATGACTAAATATCAAGGACTCATTGCGCGAATCGCTCTGGAACTGAAATCGGAATGTTCACTGACATTTCCCCTATCTGAAAGTCTGATAAACGCCGGAAAAATGACTAAGTCCAAAAAAAATGTTTTTCAACTTTTTTTCAATATTACCCCCGTGGGATATATATTCTACCCACAAACATTTGGAACTCTTCTGGGGTACCCTCACACATATTATTCCCTCATTTAGTGGATATTTTCACAAAAAAGTGAAATTTTCAAAAATCCAAAATATTGGCTGAAAACGACTAAATATCAAGGACTCATTGGGCGAATCGCTCTGGAACTGAAATCGGAATGTTCACTGACATTTCCCCTATCTGAAAGTCTGATAAACACCGGAAAAATGACTAAGTCCAAAAAAAAATTGTTTTCAACTTTTTTCAATTTTACCCCGTGGGATATATATTCTACCCACACACATTTGGAACTCTCCTGGGGTACCCTCACACATATTATTCCCACATTTAGTGGATATTTTCACAAAAAAGTGAAATTTTCAAAAATCCAAAATATTGGCTGAAAACGACTAAATATCAAGGACTCTTTGGGCGAATCGCTCTGGAACTGAAATCGGAACGCTCACTGACATTTTCCCTATCTGAAAGTCTGATAAACGCCGGAAAAATGACTAAGTCCAAAAAAAACATTTTTTCAACTTTTTTCAATTTTACCCCCGTGGGATATAGATTCTACCCACACACATTTGGAACTCTCCTGGGGTACCCTCACACATATTATTCCCTCATTTAGTGGATATTTTCACAAAAAAGTGAAATTTTCAAAAATCCAAAATATTGGCTGAAAACGACTAAATATCAAGGACTCATTGGGCGAATCGCTCTGGAACTGAAATCGGAATGTTCACTGACATTTCCCCTATCTGAAAGTCTGATAAATGCCGGAAAAATGACTAAGTCCAAAAAAAAATTGTTTTCAACTTTTTTTCAATATTACCCCCGTGGGATATATATTCTACCCACACACATTTGGAACTCTCCTGGGGTACCCTCACACATATTATTCCCTCATTTAGTGGATATTTTCACAAAAAAGTGAAATTTTCAAAAATCCAACATATTGGCTGAAAACGACTAAATATCAAGGACTCATTGGGCGAATCGCTCTGGAACTGAAATCGGAACGTTCACTGACATTTTCCCTATCTGAAAGTCTGATAAACGCCGGAAAAATGACTAAGTCCAAAAAAAACATTTTTTCAACTTTTTTCAATTTTACCCCCGTGGGATATAGATTCTACCCACACACATTTGGAACTCTCCTGGGGTACCCTCACACATATTATTCCCTCATTTAGTGGATATTTTCATAAAAAAGTGAAATTTTCAAAAATACAAAATATTGGCTGAAAACGACTAAATATCAAGGACTCATTGGGCGAATCGCTCTGGAACTGAAATCGGAATGTTCACTGACATTTCCCCTATCTGAAAGTCTGATAAACGCCGGAAAAATGACTTAGTCCAAAAAAAAATTGTTTTCAACTTTTTTCAATTTTACCCCCGTGGGATATATATTCTACCCACATACATTTGGAACTCTCCTGGGGTACCCTCACACATATTATTCCCTCATTTAGTGGATATTTTCACAAAAAAGTGAAATTTTCAAAAATCCAGAAAATTGGCTGAAAATGACTAAATATCAAGGACTCAATGCGCGAATCGCTCTGGAACTGAAATCGGAACGCTCACTGACATTTTCCCTATCTGAAAGTCTGATAAACGCCGGAAAAATGACTAAGTCCAAAAAAAACATTTTTTCAACTTTTTTCAATTTTACCCCCGTGGGATATAGATTCTACCCACACACATTTGGAACTCTCCTGGGGTACCCTCACACATATTATTCCCTCATTTAGTGGATATTTTCACAAAAAAGTGAAATTTTCAAAAATCCAAAATATTGGCTGAAAACGACTAAATATCAAGGACTCATTGGGCGAATCGCTCTGGAACTGAAATCGGAATGTTCACTGACATTTCCCCTATCTGAAAGTCTGATAAATGCCGGTAAAATTACTAAGTCCAAAAAAAAATTGTTTTCAACTTTTTTTCAATATTACCCCCGTGGGATATATATTCTACCCACACACATTTGGAACTCTCCTGGGGTACCCTCACACATATTGTTCCCTCATTTAGTGGATATTTTCACAAAAAAGTGAAATTTTCAAAAATCCAAAATATTGGCTGAAAACGACTAAATATCAAGGACTCATTGGGCGAATCGCTCTGGAACTGAAATCGGAATGTTCACTGACATTTCCCCTATCTGAAAGTCTGATAAATGCCGGAAAAATGACTAAGTCCAAAAAAAAATTGTTTTCAACTTTTTTTCAATATTACCCCCGTGGGATATATATTCTACCCACACACATTTGGAACTCTCCTGGGGTACCCTCACACATATTATTCCCTCATTTAGTGGATATTTTCACAAAAAAGTGAAATTTTCAAAAATCCAACATATTGGCTGAAAACGACTAAATATCAAGGACTCATTGGGCGAATCGCTCTGGAACTGAAATCGGAACGTTCACTGACATTTTCCCTATCTGAAAGTCTGATAAACGCCGGAAAAATGACTAAGTCCAAAAAAAACATTTTTTCAACTTTTTTCAATTTTACCCCCGTGGGATATAGATTCTACCCACACACATTTGGAACTCTCCTGGGGTACCCTCACACATATTATTCCCTCATTTAGTGGATATTTTCATAAAAAAGTGAAATTTTCAAAAATACAAAATATTGGCTGAAAACGACTAAATATCAAGGACTCATTGGGCGAATAGCTCTGGAACTGAAATCGGAATGTTCACTGACATTTCCCCTATCTGAAAGTCTGATAAACGCCGGAAAAATGACTAAGTCCAAAAAAAAATGTTTTTCAACTTTTTTTCAATATTACCCCCGTGGGATATATATTCTACCCACACACATTTGGAACTCTCCTGGGGTACCCTCACACATATTATTCCCTCATTTAGTGGATATTTTCACAAAAAAGTGAAATTTTCAAAAATCCAAAATATTGGCTGAAAACGACTAAATATCAAGGACTCTTTGGGCGAATCGCTCTGGAACTGAAATCGGAACGTTCACTGACATTTCCCCTATCTGAAAGTGTGATAAACGCCGGAAAAATGACTAAGTACAAAAAAAAATTGTTTTCAACTTTTTTCAATTTTACCCCCGTGGGATATATATTCTACCCACACACATTTGGAACTCTCCTGGGGTACCCTCACACATATTATTCCCTCATTTAGTGGATATTTTCACAAAAAAGTGAAATTTTCATAAATCCAAAATATTGGCTGAAAACGACTAAATATCAAGGACTCATTGGGCGAATCGCTCTGGAACTGAAATCGGAATGTTCACTGACATTTCCCCTATCTGAAAGTCTGATAAACGCCGGAAAAATGACTTAGTCCAAAAAAAAATTGTTTTCAACTTTTTTCAATTTTACCCCCGTGGGATATATATTCTACCCACATACATTTGGAACTCTCCTGGGGTACCCTCACACATATTATTCCCTCATTTAGTGGATATTTTCACAAAAAAGTGAAATTTTCAAAAATCCAGAAAATTGGCTGAAAATGACTAAATATCAAGGACTCAATGCGCGAATCGCTCTGGAACTGAAATCGGAACGCTCACTGACATTTTCCCTATCTGAAAGTCTGATAAACGCCGGAAAAATGACTAAGTCCAAAAAAAACATTTTTTCAACTTTTTTCAATTTTACCCCCGTGGGATATAGATTCTACCCACACACATTTGGAACTCTCCTGGGGTACCCTCACACATATTATTCCCTCATTTAGTGGATATTTTCACAAAAAAGTGAAATTTTCAAAAATCCAAAATATTGGCTGAAAACGACTAAATATCAAGGACTCATTGGGCGAATCGCTCTGGAACTGAAATCGGAATGTTCACTGACATTTCCCCTATCTGAAAGTCTGATAAATGCCGGTAAAATTACTAAGTCCAAAAAAAAATTGTTTTCAACTTTTTTTCAATATTACCCCCGTGGGATATATATTCTACCCACACACATTTGGAACTCTCCTGGGGTACCCTCACACATATTGTTCCCTCATTTAGTGGATATTTTCACAAAAAAGTGAAATTTTCAAAAATCCAAAATATTGGCTGAAAACGACTAAATATCAAGGACTCATTGGGCGAATCGCTCTGGAACTGAAATCGGAATGTTCACTGACATTTCCCCAATCTGAAAGTCTGATAAACGCCGGAAAAATGACTAAGTCCAAAAAAAACATTTTTTCAACTTTTTTCAATTTTACCCCCGTGGGATATATATTCTACCCACACACATTTGGAACTCTCCTGGGGTACCCTCACACATATTATTCCCTCATTTAGTGGATATTTTCACAAAAAAGTGAAATTTTCAAAAATACAAAATATTGGCTGAAAACGACTAAATATCAAGGACTCATTGGGCGAATAGCTCTGGAACTGAAATCGGAATGTTCACTGACATTTCCCCTATCTGAAAGTCTGATAAACGCCGGAAAAATGACTAAGTCCAAAAAAAATGTTTTTCAACTTTTTTTCAATATTACCCCCGTGGGATATATATTCTACCCACACACATTTGGAACTCTCCTGGGGTACCCTCACACATATTATTCCCTCATTTAGTGGATATTTTCACAAAAAAGTGAAATTTTCAAAAATCCAAAATATTGGCTGAAAACGACTAAGTATCAAGGACTCTTTGGGCGAATCACTCTGGAACTGAAATCGGAATGTTCACTGACATTTCCCCTATCTGAAAGTGTGATAAACGCCGGAAAAATGACTAAGTACAAAAAAAAATTGTTTTCAACTTTTTTCAATTTTACCCCCGTGGGATATATATTCTACCCACACACATTTGGAACTCTCCTGCGGTACCCTAACACATATTATTCCCTCATTTAGTGGATATTTTCACAAAAAAGTGAAATTTTCAAAAATCCAGAAAATTAGCTGAAAACGACTAAATATCAAGGACTCATTGGGCGAATCGCTCTGAAACTGAAATCGGAACGCTCACTGACATTTGCCCTATCTGAAAGTCTGATAAACGCCGGAAAAATGACTAAGTCCAAAAAAAAAATTGTTTTCAACTTTTTTCAATATTACCCCCGTGGGATATATATTCTACCCACACACATTTGGAACTCTCCTGCGGTACCCTAACACATATTATTCCCTCATTTAGTGGATATTTTCACAAAAAAGTGAAATTTTCAAAAATCCAGAAAATTGGCTGAAAATGACTAAATATCAAGGACTCATTGCGCGAATCGCTCTGGAACTGAAATCGGAACGTTCACTGACATTTTCCCTATCTGAAAGTCTGATAAACGCCGGAAAAATGACTAAGTCCAAAAAAAACATTTTTTCAACTTTTTTCAATTTTACCCCCGTGGGATATAGATTCTACCCACACACATTTGGAACTCTCCTGGGGTACCCTCACACATATTATTCCCTCATTTAGTGGATATTTTCACAAAAAAGTGAAATTTTCAAAAATCCAAAATATTGGCTGAAAACGACTAAATATCAAGGACTCATTGGGCGAATTGCTCTGGAACTGAAATCGGAACGTTCACTGACATTTTCCCTATCTGAAAGTCTGATAAACGCCGGAAAAATGACTAAGTCCAAAAAAAACATTTTTTCAACTTTTTTCAATTTTACCCCCGTGGGATATAGATTCTACCCACACACATTTGGAACTCTCCTGGGGTACCCTCACACATATTATTCCCTCATTTAGTGGATATTTTCACAAAAAAGTGAAATTTTCAAAAATACAAAATATTGGCTGAAAACGACTAAATATCAAGGACTCATTGGGCGAATAGCTCTGGAACTGAAATCGGAATGTTCACTGACATTTCCCCTATCTGAAAGTCTGATAAACGCCGGAAAAATGACTAAGTCCAAAAAAAATGTTTTTCAACTTTTTTTCAATATTACCCCCGTGGGATATATATTCTACCCACACACATTTGGAACTCTCCTGGGGTACCCACACACATATTATTCCCTCATTTAGTGGATATTTTCACAAAAAAGTGAAATTTTCAAAAATCCAAAATATTGGCTGAAAACGACTAAATATCAAGGACTCATTGGGCGAATCGCTCTGGAACTGAAATCGGAATGTTCACTGACATTTCCCCTATCTGAAAGTCTGATAAATGCCGGAAAAATGACTAAGTCCAAAAAAAAATTGTTTTCAACTTTTTTCAATTTTACCCCCGTGGGAAATATATTCTACCCACACACATTTGGAACTCTCCTGGGGTACCCTCACACATATTATTCCCACATTTAGTGGATATTTTCACAAAAAAGTGAAATTTTCAAAAATCCAAAATATTGGCTGAAAACGACTAAATATCAAGGACTCTTTGGGCGAATCGCTCTGGAACTGAAATCGGAACGCTCACTGACATTTTCCCTATCTGAAAGTCTGATAAACGCCGGAAAAATGACTAAGTCCAAAAAAAACATTTTTTCAACTTTTTTCAATTTTACCCCCGTGGGATATAGATTCTACCCACACACATTTGGAACTCTCCTGGGGTACCCTCACACATATTATTCCCTCATTTAGTGGATATTTTCACAAAAAAGTGAAATTTTCAAAAATCCAAAATATTGGCTGAAAACGACTAAATATCAAGGACTCATTGGGCGAATCGCTCTGGAACTGAAATCGGAATGTTCACTGACATTTCCCCTATCTGAAAGTCTGATAAATGCCGGAAAAATGACTAAGTCCAAAAAAAAATTGTTTTCAACTTTTTTCAATTTTACCCCCGTGGGAAATATATTCTACCCACACACATTTGGAACTCTCCTGGGGTACCCTCACACATATTATTCCCACATTTAGTGGATATTTTCACAAAAAAGTGAAATTTTCAAAAATCCAAAATATTGGCTGAAAACGACTAAATATCAAGGACTCTTTGGGCGAATCGCTCTGGAACTGAAATCGGAACGCTCACTGACATTTTCCCTATCTGAAAGTCTGATAAACGCCGGAAAAATGACTAAGTCCAAAAAAAACATTTTTTCAACTTTTTTCAATTTTACCCCCGTGGGATACAGATTCTACCCACACACATTTGGAACTCTCCTGGGGTACCCTCACACATATTATTCCCTCATTTAGTGGATATTTTCACAAAAAATTGAAATTTTCAAAAATCCAAAATATTGGCTGAAAACGACTAAATATCAAGGACTCATTGGGCGAATCGCTCTGGAACTGAAATCGGAATGTTCACTGACATTTCCCCTATCTGAAAGTCTGATAAATGCCGGAAAAATGACTAAGTCCAAAAAAAAATTGTTTTCAACTTTTTTTCAATATTACCCCCGTGGGATATATATTCTACCCACACACATTTGGAACTCTCCTGGGGTACCCTCACACATATTATTCCCTCATTTAGTGGATATTTTCACAAAAAAGTGAAATTTTCAAAAATCCAAAATATTGGCTGAAAACGACTAAATATCAAGGACTCATTGGGCGAAACGCTCTGGAACTGAAATCGGAACGTTCACTGACATTTCCCCTATCTGAAAGTGTGATAAACGCCGGAAAAATGACTAAGTCCAAAAAAAAAATTGTTTTCAACTTTTTTCAATATTACCCCCGTGGGATATATATTCTAACCACACACATTTGGAACTCTCCTGCGGTACCCTAACACATATTATTCCCTCATTTAGTGGATATTTTCACAAAAAAGTGAAATTTTCAAAAATCCAGAAAATTGGCTGAAAATGACTAAATATCAAGGACTCATTGCGCGAATCGCTCTGGAACTGAAATCGGAACGCTCACTGACATTTTCCCTATCTGAAAGTCTGATAAACGCCGGAAAAATGACTAAGTCCAAAAAAAACATTTTTTCAACTTTTTTCAATTTTACCCCCGTGGGATATAGATTCTACCCACACACATTTGGAACTCTCCTGGGGTACCCTCACACATATTATTCCCTCATTTAGTGGATATTTTCACAAAAAAGTGAAATTTTCAAAAATCCAAAATATTGGCTGAAAACGACTAAATATCAAGGACTCATTGGGCGAATCGCTCTGGAACTGAAATCGGAATGTTCACTGACATTTCCCCTATCTGAAAGTCTGATAAATGCCGGAAAAATGACTAAGTCCAAAAAAAAATTGTTTTCAACTTTTTTTCAATATTACCCCCGTGGGATATATATTCTACCCACACACATTTGGAACTCTCCTGGGGTACCCTCACACATATTATTCCCTCATTTAGTGGATATTTTCACAAAAAAGTGAAATTTTCAAAAATCCAAAATATTGGCTGAAAACGACTAAATATCAAGGACTCATTGGGCGAAACGCTCTGGAACTGAAATCGGAACGTTCACTGACATTTCCCCTATCTGAAAGTGTGATAAACGCCGGAAAAATGACTAAGTCCAAAAAAAAAATTGTTTTCAACTTTTTTCAATATTACCCCCGTGGGATATATATTCTAACCACACACATTTGGAACTCTCCTACGGTACCCTAACACATATTATTCCCTCATTTAGTGGATATTTTCACAAAAAAGTGAAATTTTCAAAAATCCAGAAAATTGGCTGAAAATGACTAAATATCAAGGACTCATTGCGCGAATCGCTCTGGAACTGAAATCGGAACGCTCACTGACATTTTCCCTATCTGAAAGTCTGATAAACGCCGGAAAAATGACTAAGTCCAAAAAAAACATTTTTTCAACTTTTTTCAATTTTACCCCCGTGGGATATAGATTCTACCCACACACATTTGGAACTCTCCTGGGGTACCCTCACACATATTATTCCCTCATTTAGTGGATATTTTCACAAAAAAGTGAAATTTTCAAAAATCCAAAATATTGGCTGAAAACGACTAAATATCAAGGACTCATTGGGCGAATCGCTCTGGAACTGAAATCGGAACGTTCACTGACATTTCCCCTATCTGAAAGTGTGATAAACGCCGGAAAAATGACTAAGTCCAAAAAAAAAATTGTTTTCAACTTTTTTCAATATTACCCCCGTGGGATATATATTCTACCCACACACATTTGGAACTCTCCTGCGGTACCCTAACACATATTATTCCCTCATTTAGTGGATATTTTCACAAAAAAGTGAAATTTTCAAAAATCCAGAAAATTGGCTGAAAATGACTAAATATCAAGGACTCATTGCGCGAATCGCTCTGGAACTGAAATCGGAACGCTCACTGACATTTTCCCTATCTGAAAGTCTGATAAACGCCGGAAAAATGACTAAGTCCAAAAAAAACATTTTTTCAACTTTTTTCAATTTTACCCCCGTGGGATACAGATTCTACCCACACACATTTGGAACTCTCCTGGGGTACCCTCACACATATTATTCCCTCATTTAGTGGATATTTTCACAAAAAAGTGAAATTTTCAAAAATCCAAAATATTGGCTGAAAACGACTAAATATCAAGGACTCATTGGGCGAATCGCTCTGGAACTGAAATCGGAATGTTCACTGACATTTCCCCTATCTGAAAGTCTGATAAATGCCGGAAAAATGACTAAGTCCAAAAAAAAATTGTTTTCAACTTTTTTTCAATATTACCCCCGTGGGATATATATTCTACCCACACACATTTGGAACTCTCCTGGGGTACCCTCACACATATTATTCCCTCATTTAGTGAATATTTTCACAAAAAAGTGAAATTTTCAAAAATCCAAAATATTGGCTGAAAACGACTAAATATCAAGGACTCATTGGGCGAAACGCTCTGGAATTGAAATCGGAACGTTCACTGACATTTCCCCTATCTGAAAGTGTGATAAACGCCGGAAAAATGACTAAGTCCAAAAAAAAAATTGTTTTCAACTTTTTTCAATATTACCCCCGTGGGATATATATTCTAACCACACACATTTGGAACTCTCCTGCGGTACCCTAACACATATTATTCCCTCATTTAGTGGATATTTTCACAAAAAAGTGAAATTTTCAAAAATCCAGAAAATTGGCTGAAAATGACTAAATATCAAGGACTCATTGCGCGAATCGCTCTGGAACTGAAATCGGAACGCTCACTGACATTTTCCCTATCTGAAAGTCTGATAAACGCCGGAAAAATGACTAAGTCCAAAAAAAACATTTTTTCAACTTTTTTCAATTTTACCCCCGTGGGATATAGATTCTACCCACACACATTTGGAACTCTCCTGGGGTACCCTCACACATATTATTCCCTCATTTAGTGGATATTTTCACAAAAAAGTGAAATTTTCAAAAATCCAAAATATTGGCTGAAAACGACTAAATATCAAGGACTCATTGGGCGAATCGCTCTGGAACTGAAATCGGAATGTTCACTGACATTTCCCCTATCTGAAAGTCTGATAAATGCCGGAAAAATGACTAAGTCCAAAAAAAAATTGTTTTCAACTTTTTTTCAATATTACCCCCGTGGGATATATATTCTACCCACACACATTTGGAACTCTCCTGGGGTACCCTCACACATATTATTCCCTCATTTAGTGGATATTTTCACAAAAAAGTGAAATTTTCAAAAATCCAAAATATTGGCTGAAAACGACTAAATATCAAGGACTCATTGGGCGAAACGCTCTGGAACTGAAATCGGAACGTTCACTGACATTTCCCCTATCTGAAAGTGTGATAAACGCCGGAAAAATGACTAAGTCCAAAAAAAAAATTGTTTTCAACTTTTTTCAATATTACCCCCGTGGGATATATATTCTAACCACACACATTTGGAACTCTCCTGCGGTACCCTAACACATATTATTCCCTCATTTAGTGGATATTTTCACAAAAAAGTGAAATTTTCAAAAATCCAGAAAATTGGCTGAAAATGACTAAATATCAAGGACTCATTGCGCGAATCGCTCTGGAACTGAAATCGAAACGCTCACTGACATTTTCCCTATCTGAAAGTCTGATAAACGCCGGAAAAATGACTAAGTCCAAAAAAAACATTTTTTCAACTTTTTTCAATTTTACCCCCGTGGGATATAGATTCTACCCACACACATTTGGAACTCTCCTGGGGTACCCTCACACATATTATTCCCTCATTTAGTGGATATTTTCACAAAAAAGTGAAATTTTCAAAAATCCAAAATATTGGCTGAAAACGACTAAATATCAAGGACTCATTGGGCGAATCGCTCTGGAACTGAAATCGGAACGTTCACTGACATTTCCCCTATCTGAAAGTGTGATAAACGCCGGAAAAGTGACTAAGTCCAAAAAAAAAATTGTTTTCAACTTTTTTCAATATTACCCCCGTGGGATATATATTCTACCCACACACATTTGGAACTCTCCTGCGGTACCCTAACACATATTATTCCCTCATTTAGTGGATATTTTCACAAAAAAGTGAAATTTTCAAAAATCCAGAAAATTGGCTGAAAATGACTAAATATCAAGGACTCATTGCGCGAATCGCTCTGGAACTGAAATCGGAACGCTCAATGACATTTTCCCTATCTGAAAGTCTGATAAACGCCGGAAAAATGACTAAGTCCAAAAAAAACATTTTTTCAACTTTTTTCAATTTTACCCCCGTGGGATATAGATTCTACCCACACACATTTGGAACTCTCCTGGGGTACCCTCACACATATTATTCCCTCATTTAGTGGATATTTTCACAAAAAAGTGAAATTTTCAAAAATCCAAAATATTGGCTGAAAACGACTAAATATCAAGGACTCATTGGGCGAATCGCTCTGGAACTGAAATCGGAATGTTCACTGACATTTCCCCTATCTGAAAGTCTGATAAATGCCGGAAAAATTACTAAGTCCAAAAAAAAATTGTTTTCAACTTTTTTTCAATATTACCCCCGTGGGATATATATTCTACCCACACACATTTGGAACTCTCCTGGGGTACCCTCACACATATTATTCCCTCATTTAGTGGATATTTTCACAAAAAAGTGAAATTTTCAAAAATCCAAAATATTGGCTGAAAACGACTAAATATCAAGGACTCATTGGGCGAATCGCTCTGGAACTGAAATCGGAATGTTCACTGACATTTCCCCAATCTGAAAGTCTGATAAACGCCGGAAAAATGACTAAGTCCAAAAAAACCATTTTTTCAACTTTTTTCAATTTTACCCCCGTGGGATATATATTCTACCCACACACATTTGGAACTCTCCTGGGGTACCCTCACACATATTATTCCCTCATTTAGTGGATATTTTCACAAAAAAGTGAAATTTTCAAAAATCCAAAATATTGGCTGAAAACGACTAAATATCAAGGACTCATTGGGTGAATCGCTCTGGAACTGAAATCGGAACGTTCACTGACATTTTCCCTATCTGAAAGTCTGATAAACGCCGGAAAAATGACTAAGTCCAAAAAAAACATTTTTTCAACTTTTTTCAATTTTACCCCCGTGGGATATAGATTCTACCCACACACATTTGGAACTCTCCTGGGGTACCCTCACACATATTATTCCCTCATTTAGTGGATATTTTCACAAAAAAGTGAAATTTTCAAAAATACAAAATATTGGCTGAAAACGACTAAATATCAAGGACTCATTGGGCGAATAGCTCTGGAACTGAAATCGGAATGTTCACTGACATTTCCCCTATCTGAAAGTCTGATAAACGCCGGAAAAATGACTAAGTCCAAAAAAAATGTTTTTCAACTTTTTTTCAATATTACCCCCGTGGGATATATATTCTACCCACACACATTTGGAACTCTCCTGGGGTACCCTCACACATATTATTCCCTCATTTAGTGGATATTTTCACAAAAAAGTGAAATTTTCAAAAATCCAAAATATTGGCTGAAAACGACTAAGTATCAAGGACTCTTTGTGCGAATCGCTCTGGAACTGAAATCGGAATGTTCACTGACATTTCCCCTATCTGAAAGTGTGATAAACGCCGGAAAAATGACTAAGTACAAAAAAAAATTGTTTTCAACTTTTTTCAATTTTACCCCCGTGGGATATATATTCTACCCACACACATTTGGAACTCTCCTGCGGTACCCTAACACATATTATTCCCTCATTTAGTGGATATTTTCACAAAAAAGTGAAATTTTCAAAAATACAAAATATTGGCTGAAAACGACTAAATATCAAGGACTCATTGGGCGAATAGCTCTGGAACTGAAATCGGAATGTTCACTGACATTTCCCCTATCTGAAAGTCTGATAAACGCCGGAAAAATGACTAAGTCCAAAAAAAATGTTTTTCAACTTTTTTTCAATATTACCCCCGTGGGATATATATTCTACCCACACACATTTGGAACTCTCCTGGGGTACCCTCACACATATTATTCCCTCATTTAGTGGATATTTTCACAAAAAAGTGAAATTTTCAAAAATCCAAAATATTGGCTGAAAACGACTAAATATCAAGGACTCTTTGGGCGAATCGCTCTGGAACTGAAATCGGAACGTTCACTGACATTTCCCCTATCTGAAAGTGTGATAAATGCCGGAAAAATGACGAAGTACAAAAAAAAATTGTTTTCAACTTTTTTCAATTTTACCCCCGTGGGATATATATTCTACCCACACACATTTGGAACTCTCCTGCGGTACCCTAACACATATTATTCCCTCATTTAGTGGATATTTTCACAAAAAAGTGAAATTTTCAAAAATCCAGAAAATTAGCTGAAAATGACTAAATATCAAGGACTCATTGGGCGAATCGCTCTGGAACTGAAATCGGAACGCTCACTGACATTTGCCCTATCTGAAAGTCTGATAAACGCCGGAAAAATGACTAAGTCCAAAAAAAAAATTTTTCAACTTTTTTCAATTTTACCCCGTGGGATATATATTCTACCCACACACATTTGGAACTCTCCTGGGGTACCCTCACACATATTATTCCCTCATTTAGTGGATATTTTCACAAAAAAGTGAAATTTTCATAAATCCAAAATATTGGCTGAAAACGACTAAATATCAAGGACTCATTGGGCGAATCGCTCTGGAACTGAAATCGGAATGTTCACTGACATTTCCCCTATCTGAAAGTCTGATAAACGCCGAAAAAATGACTTAGTCCAAAAAAAAATTGTTTTCAACTTTTTTCAATTTTACCCCCGTGGGATATATATTCTACCCACATACATTTGGAACTCTCCTGGGGTACCCTCACACATATTATTCCCTCATTTAGTGGATATTTTCACAAAAAAGTGAAATTTTCAAAAATCCAAAATATTGGCTGAAAACGACTAAATATCAAGGACTCATTGGGCGAATCGCTCTGGAACTGAAATCGGAACGTTCACTGACATTTCCCCTATCTGAAAGTGTGATAAACGCCGGAAAAATGACTAAGTCCAAAAAAAAAATTGTTTTCAACTTTTTTCAATATTACCCCCGTGGGATATATATTCTACCCACACACATTTGGAACTCTCCTGCGGTACCCTAACACATATTATTCCCTCATTTAGTGGATATTTTCACAAAAAAGTGAAATTTTCAAAAATCCAGAAAATTGGCTGAAAATGACTAAATATCAAGGACTCATTGCGCGAATCGCTCTGGAACTGAAATCGGAACGCTCACTGACATTTTCCCTATCTGAAAGTCTGATAAACGCCGGAAAAATGACTAAGTCCAAAAAAAACATTTTTTCAACTTTTTTCAATTTTACCCCCGTGGGATATAGATTCTACCCACACACATTTGGAACTCTCCTGGGGTACCCTCACACATATTATTCCCTCATTTAGTGGATATTTTCACAAAAAAGTGAAATTTTCAAAAATCCAAAATATTGGCTGAAAACGACTAAATATCAAGGACTCATTGGGCGAATCGCTCTGGAACTGAAATCAGAATGTTCACTGACATTTCCCCTATCTGAAAGTCTGATAAATGCCGGAAAAATTACTAAGTCCAAAAAAAAATTGTTTTCAACTTTTTTTCAATATTACCCCCGTGGGATATATATTCTACCCACACACATTTGGAACTCTCCTGGGGTACCCTCACACATATTATTCCCTCATTTAGTGGATATTTTCACAAAAAAGTGAAATTTTCAAAAATCCAAAATATTGGCTGAAAACGACTAAATATCAAGGACTCATTGGGCGAATCGCTCTGGAACTGAAATCGGAATGTTCACTGACATTTCCCCAATCTGAAAGTCTGATAAACGCCGGAAAAATGACTAAGTCCAAAAAAAACATTTTTTCAACTTTTTTCAATTTTACCCCCGTGGGATATATATTCTACCCACACACATTTGGAACTCTCCTGGGGTACCCTCACACATATTATTCCCTCATTTAGTGGATATTTTCACAAAAAAGTGAAATTTTCAAAAATCCAAAATATTGGCTGAAAACGACTAAATATCAAGGACTCATTGGGCGAATCGCTCTGGAACTGAAATCGGAACGTTCACTGACATTTTCCCTATCTGAAAGTCTGATAAACGCCGGAAAAATGACTAAGTCCAAAAAAAACATTTTTTCAACTTTTTTCAATTTTACCCCCGTGGGATATAGATTCTACCCACACACATTTGGAACTCTCCTGGGGTACCCTCACACATATTATTCCCTCATTTAGTGGATATTTTCACAAAAAAGTGAAATTTTCAAAAATACAAAATATTGGCTGAAAACGACTAAATATCAAGGACTCATTGGGCGAATAGCTCTGGAACTGAAATCGGAATGTTCACTGACATTTCCCCTATCTGAAAGTCTGATAAACGCCGGAAAAATGACTAAGTCCAAAAAAAATGTTTTTCAACTTTTTTTCAATATTACCCCCGTGGGATATATATTCTACCCACACACATTTGGAACTCTCCTGGGGTACCCTCACACATATTATTCCCTCATTTAGTGGATATTTTCACAAAAAAGTGAAATTTTCAAAAATCCAAAATATTGGCTGAAAACGACTAAGTATCAAGGACTCTTTGGGCGAATCGCTCTGGAACTGAAATCGGAATGTTCACTGACATTTCCCCTATCTGAAAGTGTGATAAACGCCGGAAAAATGACTAAGTACAAAAAAAAATTGTTTTCAACTTTTTTCAATTTTACCCCCGTGGGATATATATTCTACCCACACACATTTGGAACTCTCCTGCGGTACCCTAACACATATTATTCCCTCATTTAGTGGATATTTTCACAAAAAAGTGAAATTTTCAAAAATCCAGAAAATTGGCTGAAAATGACTAAATATCAAGGACTCATTGCGCGAATCGCTCTGGAACTGAAATCGGAACGTTCACTGACATTTTCCCTATCTGAAAGTCTGATAAACGCCGGAAAAATGACTAAGTCCAAAAAAAAAATTGTTTTCAACTTTTTTCAATATTACCCCCGTGGGATATATATTCTAACCACACACATTTGGAACTCTCCTGGGGTACCCTCACACATATTATTCCCTCATTTAGTGGATATTTTCACAAAAAAGTGAAATTTTCAAAAATCCAACATATTGGCTGAAAACGACTAAATATCAAGGACTCATTGGGCGAATCGCTCTGGAACTGAAATCGGAACGTTCACTGACATTTTCCCTATCTGAAAGTCTGATAAACGCCGGAAAAATGACTAAGTCCAAAAAAAACATTTTTTCAACTTTTTTCAATTTTACCCCCGTGGGATATAGATTCTACCCACACACATTTGGAACTCTCCTGGGGTACCCTCACACATATTATTCCCTCATTTAGTGGATATTTTCACAAAAAAGTGAAATTTTTAAAAATACAAAATATTGGCTGAAAACGACTAAATATCAAGGACTCATTGGGCGAATAGCTCTGGAACTGAAATCGGAATGTTCACTGACATTTCCCCTATCTGAAAGTCTGATTAACGCCGGAAAAATGACTAAGTCCAAAAAAAATGTTTTTCAACTTTTTTTCAATATTACCCCCGTGGGATATATATTCTACCCACACACATTTGGAACTCTCCTGGGGTACCCTCACACATATTATTTCCTCATTTAGTGGATATTTTCACAAAAAAGTGAAATTTTCAAAAATCCAAAATATTGGCTGAAAACGACTAAATATCAAGGACTCATTGGGCGAATCGCTCTGGAACTGAAATCGGAATGTTCACTGACATTTCCCCTATCTGAAAGTCTGATAAACACCGGAAAAATGACTAAGTCCAAAAAAAAATTGTTTTCAACTTTTTTCAATTTTACCCCGTGGGATATATATTCTACCCACACACATTTGGAACTCTCCTGGGGTACCCTCACACATATTATTCCCTCATTTAGTGGATATTTTCACAAAAAAGTGAAATTTTCAAATATCCAAAATATTGGCTGAAAACGACTAAATATCAAGGACTCATTGGGCGAATCGCTCTGGAACTGAAATCGGAATGTTCACTGACATTTCCCCTATCTGAAAGTCTGATAAACGCCGGAAAAATGACTAAGTCCAAAAAAAAATTGTTTTCAACTTTTTTCAATTTTACCCCCGTGGGAAATATATTCTACCCACACACATTTGGAACTCTCCTGGGGTACCCTCACACATATTATTCCCTCATTTAGTGGATATTTTCACAAAAAAGTGAAATTTTCAAAAATCCAAAATATTGGCTGAAAACGACTAAATATCAAGGACTCATTGGGCGAATCGCTCTGGAACTGAAATCGGAATGTTCACTGACATTTCCCCTATCTGAAAGTCTGATAAACGCCGGAAAAATGACTAAGTCCAAAAAAAAATTGTTTTCAACTTTTTTCAATTTTACCCCCGTGGGATATATATTCTACCCACACACATTTGGAACTCTCCTGGGGTACCCTCACACATATTATTCCCTCATTTATTGGATATTTTCACAAAAAAGTGAAATTTTCAAATATCCAAAATATTGGCTGAAAACGACTAAATATCAAGGACTCATTGGGCGAATCGCTCTGGAACTGAAATCGGAACGTTCACTGACATTTCCCCTATCTGAAAGTGTGATAAACGCCGGAAAAATGACTAAGTACAAAAAAAATTGTTTTCAACTTTTTTCAATTTTACCCCCGTATGATATATATTCTACCCACACACATTTGGAACTCTCCTGCGGTACCCTAACACATATTATTCCCTCATTTAGTGGATATTTTCACAAAAAAGTGAAATTTTCAAAAATCCAGAAAATTAGCTGAAAATGACTAAATATCAAGGACTCATTGGGCGAATCGCTCTGGAACTGAAATCGGAACGCTCACTGACATTTGCCCTATCTGAAAGTCTGATAAACGCCGGAAAAATGACTAAGTCCAAAAAAAAAATTTTTCAACTTTTTTTAATTTTACCCCCGTGGGATATATATTCTACCCACACACATTTGGAACTCTCCTGGGGTACCCTCACACATATTATTCCCTCATTTAGTGGATATTTTCACAAAAAAGTGAAATTTTCATAAATCCAAAATATTGGCTGAAAACGACTAAATATCAAGGACTCATTGGGCGAATCGCTCTGGAACTGAAATCGGAATGTTCACTGACATTTCCCCTATCTGAAAGTCTGATAAACGCCGGAAAAATGACTTAGTCCAAAAAAAAATTGTTTTCAACTTTTTTCAATTTTACCCCCGTGGGATATATATTCTACCCACATACATTTGGAACTCTCCTGGGGTACCCTCACACATATTATTCCCTCATTTAGTGGATATTTTCACAAAAAAGTGAAATTTTCAAAAATCCAAAATATTGGCTGAAAACGACTAAATATCAAGGACTCATTGGGCGAATCGCTCTGGAACTGAAATCGGAACGTTCACTGACATTTCCCCTATCTGAAAGTGTGATAAACGCCGGAAAAATGACTAAGTCCAAAAAAAAAATTGTTTTCAACTTTTTTCAATATTACCCCCGTGGGATATATATTCTACCCACACACATTTGGAACTCTCCTGCGGTACCCTAACACATATTATTCCCTCATTTAGTGGATATTTTCACAAAAAAGTGAAATTTTCAAAAATCCAAAATATTGGCTGAAAACGACTAAATATCAAGGACTCATTGGGCGAATCGCTCTGGAACTGAAATCGGAATGTTCACTGACATTTCCCCAATCTGAAAGTCTGATAAACGCCGGAAAAATTACTAAGTCCAAAAAAAAATTGTTTTCAACTTTTTTCAATTTTACCCCGTGGGATATATATTCTACCCACACACATTTGGAACTCTCCTGGGGTACCCTCACACATATTATTCCCTCATTTAGTGGATATTTTCACAAAAAAGTGAAATTTTCAAATATCCAAAATATTGGCTGAAAACGACTAAATATCAAGGACTCATTGGGCGAATCGCTCTGGAACTGAAATCGGAATGTTCACTGACATTTCCCCAATCTGAAAATCTGATAAACGCCGGAAAAATGACTAAGTCCAAAAAAAAATTGTTTTCAACTTTTTTCAATTTTACCCCGTGGGATATATATTCTACCCACACACATTTGGAACTCTCCTGGTGTACCCTCACACATATTATTCCCTCATTTAGTGGATATTTTCACAAAAAAGTGAAATTTTCAAATATCCAAAATATTGGCTGAAAACGACTAAATATCAAGGACTCATTGGGCGAATCGCTCTGGAACTGAAATCGGAACGTTCACTGACATTTCCCCTATCTGAAAGTGTGATAAACGCCGGAAAAATGACTAAGTCCAAAAAAAAAATAGTTTTCAACTTTTTTCAATATTACCCCCGTGGGATATATATTCTACCCACACACATTTGGAACTCTCCTGCGGTACCCTAACACATATTATTCCCTCATTTAGTGGATATTTTCACAAAAAAGTGAAATTTTCAAATATCCAAAATATTGGCTGAAAATGACTAAATATCAAGGACTCATTGCGCGAATCGCTCTGGAACTGAAATCGGAACGCTCACTGACATTTTCCCTATCTGAAAGTCTGATAAATGCCGGAAAAATGACTAAGTCCAAAAAAAAATTGTTTTCAACTTTTTTTCAATATTACCCCCGTGGGATATATATTCTACCCACACACATTTGGAACTCTCCTGGGGTACCCTCACACATATTATTCCCTCATTTAGTGGATATTTTCACAAAAAAGTGAAATTTTCAAAAATCCAAAATATTGGCTGAAAACGACTAAATATCAAGGACTTATTGGGCGAATCGCTCTGGAACTGAAATCGGAATGTTCACTGACATTTCCCTAATCTGAAAGTCTGATAAACGCCGGAAAAATGACTAAGTCCAAAAAAAAATTGTTTTCAACTTTTTTCAATTTTACCCCGTGGGATATATATTCTACCCACACACATTTGGAACTCTCCTGGGGTACCCTCACACATATTATTCCCTCATTTAGTGGATATTTTCACAAAAAAGTGAAATTTTCAAATATCCAAAATATTGGCTGAAAACGACTAAATATCAAGGACTCATTGGGCGAATCGCTCTGGAACTGAAATCGGAATGTTCACTGACATTTCCCCAATCTGAAAATCTGATAAACGCCGGAAAAATGACTAAGTCCAAAAAAAAATTGTTTTCAACTTTTTTCAATTTTACCCCGTGGGATATATATTCTACCCACACACATTTGGAACTCTCCTGGTGTACCCTCACACATATTATTCCCTCATTTAGTGGATATTTTCACAAAAAAGTGAAATTTTCAAATATCCAAAATATTGGCTGAAAACGACTAAATATCAAGGACTCATTGGGCGAATCGCTCTGGAACTGAAATCGGAACGTTCACTAACATTTCCCCTATCTGAAAGTCTGATAAACGCCGGAAAAATGACTAAGTCCAAAAAAAAATTATTTTCAACTTTTTTCAATTTTACCCCCGTGGGATATATATTCTACCCACACACATTTGGAACTCTCCTGGGGTACCCTCACACATATTATTCCCTCATTTAGTGGATATTTTCACAAAAAAGTGAAATTTTCAAATATCCAAAATATTGGCTGAAAACGACTAAATATCAAGGACTCATTGGGCGAATCGCTCTGGAACTGAAATCGGAACGTTCACTGACATTTCCCCTATCTGAAAGTGTGATAAACGCCGGAAAAATGACTAAGTCCAAAAAAAAATTGTTTTCAACTTTTTTCAATATTACCCCCGTGGGATATATATTCTACCCACACACATTTGGAACTCTCCTGCGGTACCCTAACACATATTATTCCCTCATTTAGTGGATATTTTCACAAAAAAGTGAAATTTTCAAATATCCAAAATATTGGCTGAAAACTACTAAATATCAAGGACTCATTGGGCGAATCGCTCTGGAACTGAAATCGGAACGCTCACTGACATTTGCCCTATCTGAAAGTCTGATAAACGCCGGAAAAATGACTAAGTCCAAAAAAAAATTGTTTTCAACTTTTTTTCAATATTACCCCCGTGGGATATATATTCTACCCACACACATTTGGAACTCTCCTGGGGTACCCTCACACATATTATTCCCTCATTTAGTGGATATTTTCACAAAAAAGTGAAATTTTCAAAAATCCAAAATATTGGCTGAAAACGACTAAATATCAAGGACTCATTGGGCGAATCGCTCTGGAACTGAAATCGGAATGTTCACTGACATTTCCCCAATCTGAAAGTCTGATAAACGCCGGAAAAATGACTAAGTCCAAAAAAAAATTGTTTTCAACTTTTTTCAATTTTACCCCGTGGGATATATATTCTACCCACACACATTTGGAACTCTCCTGGGGTACCCTAACACATATTATTCCCTCATTTAGTGGATATTTTCACAAAAAAGTGAAATTTTCAAATATCCAAAATATTGGCTGAAAACGACTAAATATCAAGGACTCATTGGGCGAATCGCTTTGGAACTGAAATCGGAATGTTCACTGACATTTCCCCAATCTGAAAGTCTGATAAACGCCGGAAAAATTACTAAGTCCAAAAAAAAATTGTTTTCAACTTTTTTCAATTTTACCCCGTGGGATATATATTCTACCCACACACATTTGGAACTCTCCTGGGGTACCCTCACACATATTATTCCCTCATTTAGTGGATATTTTCACAAAAAAGTGAAATTTTCAAATATCCAAAATATTGGCTGAAAACGACTAAATATCAAGGACTCATTGGGCGAATCGCTCTGGAACTGAAATCGGAATGTTCACTGACATTTCCCCAATCTGAAAATCTGATAAACGCCGGAAAAATGACTAAGTCCAAAAAAAAATTGTTTTCAACTTTTTTCAATTTTACCCCGTGGGATATATATTCTACCCACACACATTTGGAACTCTCCTGGTGTACCCTCACACATATTATTCCCTCATTTAGTGGATATTTTCACAAAAAAGTGAAATTTTCAAATATCCAAAATATTGGCTGAAAACGACTAAATATCAAGGACTCATTGGGCGAATCGCTCTGGAACTGAAATCGGAACGTTCACTGACATTTCCCCTATCTGAAAGTGTGATAAACGCCGGAAAAATGACTAAGTCCAAAAAAAAATTGTTTTCAACTTTTTTCAATATTACCCCCGTGGGATATATATTCTACCCACACACATTTGGAACTCTCCTGCGGTACCCTAACACATATTATTCCCTCATTTAGTGGATATTTTCACAAAAAAGTGAAATTTTCAAAAATCCAAAATATTGGCTGAAAACGACTAAATATCAAGGACTCTTTGGGCGAATCGCTCTGGAACTGAAATCGGGATGCTCACTGACATTTCCCCTATCTGAAAGTCTGATAAACGCCGGAAAAATGACTAAGTCCAAAAAAAAATTGTTTTCAACTTTTTTCAATTTTACCCCCGTGGGATATATATTCTACCCACACACATTTGGAACTCTCCTCGGGTACCCTCACACATATTATTCCCTCATTTAGTGGATATTTTCACAAAAAAGTGAAATTTTCAAATATCCAAAATATTGGCTGAAAACGACTAAATATCAAGGACTCAGAATCGCTCTGGAACTGAAATCGGAACGTTCACTGACATTTCCCCTATCTGAAAGTGTGATAAACGCCGGAAAAATGACTAAGTCCAAAAAAAAACTGTTTTCAACTTTTTTCAATATTACCCCCGTGGGATATATATTCTACCCACACACATTTGGAACTCTCCTGCGGTACCCTAACACATATTATTCCCTCATTTAGTGGATATTTTCACAAAAAAGTGAAATTTTCAAATATCCAAAATATTGGCTGAAAACGACTAAATATCAAGGACTCAGAATCTCTCTGGAACTGAAATCGGAACGTTCACTGAAATTTCCCCTATCTGAAAGTGTGATAAACGCCGGAAAAATGACTAAGTCCAAAAAAAAATTGTTTTCAACTATTTTCAATATTACCCCCGTGGGATATATATTCTACCCACACACATTTGGAACTCTCCTGCAGTACCCTAACACATATTATTCCCTCATTTAGTGGATATTTTCACAAAAAAGTGAAATTTTCAAAAATCCAAAATATTGGCTGAAAACGACTAAATATCAAGGACTCATTGGGCGAATAGCTCTGGAATTGAAACCGGAATGTTCACTGACATTTCCCCTATTTGAAAGTCTGATAAACGCTGGAAAAATGACTAAGTCCAAAAAAATTTTTTTTCAACTTTTTTTCAATATTATCCCCGTGGGATATATATTCTACCCACACACATTTGGAACTCTCCTGGGGTACCCTCACACATATTATTCCCTCATTTAGTGGATATTTTCACAAAAAAGTGAAATTTTCAAATATCCAAAATATTGGCTGAAAACGACTAAATATCAAGGACTCATTGGGCGAATCGCTCTGGAACTGAAATCGGAATGTTCACTGACATTTCCCCTATCTGAAAGTCTGATAAACGCCGGAAAAATGACTAAGTCCAAAAAAAAATTGTTTTCAACTTTTTTCAATTTTACCCCCGTGGGATATATATTCTACCCACACACATTTGGAACTCTCCTGGGGTACCCTCACACATATTATTCCCTCATTTAGTGGATATTTTCACAAAAAAGTGAAATTTTCAAAAATCCAAAATATTGGCTGAAAACGACTAAATATCAAGGACTCTTTGGGCGAATCGCTCTGGAACTGAAATCGGAACGTTCACTGACATTTCCCCTATCTGAAAGTGTGATAAACGCCGAAAAAATGACTAAGTACAAAAAAAAATTGTTTTCAACTTTTTTCAATTTTACCCCCGTGGGATATATATTCTACCCACACACATTTGGAACTCTCCTGGGGTACCCTCACACATATTATTCCCTCATTTATTGGATATTTTCACAAAAAAGTGAAATTTTCAAATATCCAAAATATTGGCTGAAAACGACTAAATATCAAGGACTCATTGGGCGAATCGCTCTGGAACTGAAATCGGAACGTTCACTGACATTTCCCCTATCTGAAAGTGTGATAAACGCCGGAAAAATGACTAAGTACAAAAAAAAATTGTTTTCAACTTTTTTCAATTTTACCCCCGTGGGATATATATTCTACCCACACACATTTGGAACTCTCCTGCGGTACCCTAACACATATTATTCCCTCGTTTAGTGGATATTTTCACAAAAAAGTGAAATTTTCAAAAATCCAGAAAATTAGCTGAAAATGACTAAATATCAAGGACTCATTGGGCGAATCGCTCTGGAACTGAAATCGGAACGCTCACTGACATTTGCCCTATCTGAAAGTCTGATAAACGCCGGAAAATGACTAAGTCCAAAAAAAAAATTTTTCAACTTTTTTCAATTTTACCCCCGTGGGATATATATTCTACCCACACACATTTGGAACTCTCCTGGGGTACCCTCACACATATTATTCCCTCATTTAGTGGATATTTTCACAAAAAAGTGAAATTTTCATAAATCCTAAATATTGGCTGAAAACGACTAAATATCAAGGACTCATTGCGCGAATCGCTCTGGAACTGAAATCGGAACGCTCACTGACATTTTCCCTATCTGAAAGTCTGATAAACGCCGGAAAAATGACTAAGTCCAAAAAAAACATTTTTTCAACTTTTTTCAATTTTACCCCCGTGGGATATAGATTCTACCCACACACATTTGGAACTCTCCTGGGGTACCCTCACACATATTATTCCCTCATTTAGTGGATATTTTCACAAAAAAGTGAAATTTTCAAAAATCCAAAATATTGGCTGAAAACGACTAAATATCAAGGACTCATTGGGCGAATCGCTCTGGAACTGAAATCGGAATGTTCACTGACAATTCCCCTATCTGAAAGTCTGATAAATGCCGGAAAAATGACTAAGTCCAAAAAAAAATTGTTTTCAACTTTTTTTCAATATTACCCCCGTGGGATATATATTCTACCCACACACATTTGGAACTCTCCTGGGGTACCCTCACACATATTATTCCCTCATTTAGTGGATATTTTCACAAAAAAGTGAAATTTTCAAAAATCCAAAATATTGGCTGAAAACGACTAAATATCAAGGACTCATTGGGCGAATCGCTCTGGAACTGAAATCGGAATGTTCACTGACATTTCCCCAATCTGAAAGTCTGATAAACGCCGGAAAAATGACTAAGTCCAAAAAAAAATTGTTTTAAACTTTTTTCAATTTTACCCCGTGGGATATATATTCTACCCACACACATTTGGAACTCTCCTGGGGTACCCTCACACATATTATTCCCTCATTTAGTGGATATTTTCACAAAAAAGTGAAATTTTCAAATATCCAAAATATTGGCTGAAAACGACTAAATATCAAGGACTCATTGGGCGAATCGCTCTGGAACTGAAATCGGAATGTTCACTGACATTTCCCCAATCTGAAAATCTGATAAACGCCGGAAAAATGACTAAGTCCAAAAAAAAATTGTTTTCAACTTTTTTCAATTTTACCCCGTGGGATATATATTCTACCCACACACATTTGGAACTCTCCTGGGGTACCCTCACACATATTATTCCCTCATTTAGTGGATATTTTCACAAAAAAGTGAAATTTTCAAATATCCAAAATATTGGCTGAAAACGACTAAATATCAAGGACTCATTGGGCGAATCGCTCTGGAACTGAAATCGGAACGTTCACTGACATTTCCCCTATCTGAAAGTGTGATAAACGCCGGAAAAATGACTAAGTCCAAAAAAAAATTGTTTTCAACTTTTTTCAATATTACCCCCGTGGGATATATATTCTACCCACACACATTTGGAACTCTCCTGCGGTACCCTAACACATATTATTCCCTCATTTAGTGGATATTTTCACAAAAAAGTGAAATTTTCAAATATCCAAAATATTGGCTGAAAACTACTAAATATCAAGGACTCATTGGGCGAATCGCTCTGGAACTGAAATCGGAACGCTCACTGACATTTGCCCTATCTGAAAGTCTGATAAACGCCGGAAAAATGACTAAGTCCAAAAAAAAATTGTTTTCAACTTTTTTCAATTTTACCCCGTGGGATATATATTCTACCCACACACATTTGGAACTCTCCTGGGGTACCCTCACACATATTATTCCCTCATTTAGTGGATATTTTCACAAAAAAGTGAAATTTTCAAATATCCAAAATATTGGCTGAAAACGACTAAATATCAAGGACTCATTGGGCGAATCGCTATGGAACTGAAATCGGAACGTTCACTGACATTTCCCCTATCTGAAAGTCTGATAAACGCCGGAAAAATGACTAAGTCCAAAAAAAAATTATTTTCAACTTTTTTCAATTTTACCCCCGTGGGATATATATTCTACCCACACACATTTGGAACTCTCCTGGGGTACCCTCACACATATTATTCCCTCATTTAGTGGATATTTTCACAAAAAAGTGAAATTTTCAAATATCCAAAATATTGGCTGAAAACGACTAAATATCAAGGACTCATTGGGCGAATCGCTCTGGAACTGAAATCGGAACGTTCACTGACATTTCCCCTATCTGAAAGTGTGATAAACGCCGGAAAAATGACTAAGTACAAAAAAAAATTGTTTTCAACTTTTTTCAATTTTACCCCCGTGGGATATATATTCTACCCACACACATTTGGAACTCTCCTGCGGTACCCTAACACATATTATTCCCTCGTTTAGTGGATATTTTCACAAAAAAGTGAAATTTTCAAAAATCCAGAAAATTAGCTGAAAATGACTAAATATCAAGGACTCATTGGGCGAATCGCTCTGGAACTGAAATCGGAACGCTCACTGACATTTGCCCTATCTGAAAGTCTGATAAACGCCGGAAAAATGACTAAGTCCAAAAAAAAAATTTTTCAACTTTTTTCAATTTTACCCCCGTGGGATATATATTCTACCCACACACATTTGGAACTCTCCTGGGGTACCCTCACACATATTATTCCCTCATTTAGTGGATATTTTCACAAAAAAGTGAAATTTTCATAAATCCAAAATATTGGCTGAAAACGACTAAATATCAAGGACTCATTGCGCGAATCGCTCTGGAACTGAAATCGGAACGCTCACTGACATTTTCCCTATCTGAAAGTCTGATAAACGCCGGAAAAATGACTAAGTCCAAAAAAAACATTTTTTCAACTTTTTTCAATTTTACCCCCGTGGGATATAGATTCTACCCACACACATTTGGAACTCTCCTGGGGTACCCTCACACATATTATTCCCTCATTTAGTGGATATTTTCACAAAAAAGTGAAATTTTCAAAAATCCAAAATATTGGCTGAAAACGACTAAATATCAAGGACTCATTGGGCGAATCGCTCTGGAACTGAAATCGGAATGTTCACTGACAATTCCCCTATCTGAAAGTCTGATAAATGCCGGAAAAATGACTAAGTCCAAAAAAAAATTGTTTTCAACTTTTTTTCAATATTACCCCCGTGGGATATATATTCTACCCACACACATTTGGAACTCTCCTGGGGTACCCTCACACATATTATTCCCTCATTTAGTGGATATTTTCACAAAAAAGTGAAATTTTCAAAAATCCAAAATATTGGCTGAAAACGACTAAATATCAAGGACTCATTGGGCGAATCGCTCTGGAACTGAAATCGGAATGTTCACTGACATTTCCCCAATCTGAAAGTCTGATAAACGCCGGAAAAATGACTAAGTCCAAAAAAAAATTGTTTTAAACTTTTTTCAATTTTACCCCGTGGGATATATATTCTACCCACACACATTTGGAACTCTCCTGGGGTACCCTCACACATATTATTCCCTCATTTAGTGGATATTTTCACAAAAAAGTGAAATTTTCAAATATCCAAAATATTGGCTGAAAACGACTAAATATCAAGGACTCATTGGGCGAATCGCTCTGGAACTGAAATCGGAATGTTCACTGACATTTCCCCAATCTGAAAATCTGATAAACGCCGGAAAAATGACTAAGTCCAAAAAAAAATTGTTTTCAACTTTTTTCAATTTTACCCCGTGGGATATATATTCTACCCACACACATTTGGAACTCTCCTGGGGTACCCTCACACATATTATTCCCTCATTTAGTGGATATTTTCACAAAAAAGTGAAATTTTCAAATATCCAAAATATTGGCTGAAAACGACTAAATATCAAGGACTCATTGGGCGAATCGCTCTGGAACTGAAATCGGAACGTTCACTGACATCTCCCCTATCTGAAAGTCTGATAAACGCCGGAAAAATGACTAAGTCCAAAAAAAAATTATTTTCAACTTTTTTCAATTTTACCCCCGTGGGATATATATTCTACCCACACACATTTGGAACTCTCCTGGGGTACCCTCACACATATTATTCCCTCATTTAGTGGATATTTTCACAAAAAAGTGAAATTTTCAAATATCCAAAATATTGGCTGAAAACGACTAAATATCAAGGACTCATTGGGCGAATCGCTCTGGAACTGAAATCGGAACGTTCACTGACATTTCCCCTATCTGAAAGTGTGATAAACGCCGGAAAAATGACTAAGTCCAAAAAAAAATTGTTTTCAACTTTTTTCAATATTACCCCCGTGGGATATATATTCTACCCACACACATTTGGAACTCTCCTGCGGTACCCTAACACATATTATTCCCTCATTTAGTGGATATTTTCACAAAAAAGTGAAATTTTCAAATATCCAAAATATTGGCTGAAAACTACTAAATATCAAGGACTCATTGGGCGAATCGCTCTGGAACTGAAATCGGAACGCTCACTGACATTTGCCCTATCTGAAAGTCTGATAAACGCCGGAAAAATGACTAAGTCCAAAAAAAAATTGTTTTCAACTTTTTTTCAATATTACCCCCATGGGATATATATTCTACCCACACACATTTGGAACTCTCCTGGGGTACCCTCACACATATTATTCCCTCATTTAGTGGATATTTTCACAAAAAAGTGAAATTTTCAAAAATCCAAAATATTGGCTGAAAACGACTAAATATCAAGGACTCATTGGGCGAATCGCTCTGGAACTGAAATCGGAATGTTCACTGACATTTCCCCAATCTGACAGTCTGATAAACGCCGGAAAAATGACTAAGTCCAAAAAAAAATTGTTTTCAACTTTTTTCAATTTTACCCCGTGGGATATATATTCTACCCACACACATTTGGAACTCTCCTGGGGTACCCTCACACATATTATTCCCTCATTTAGTGGATATTTTCACAAAAAAGTGAAATTTTCAAATATCCAAAATATTGGCTGAAAACGACTAAATATCAAGGACACATTGGGCGAATCGCTATGGAACTGAAATCGGAACGTTCACTGACATTTCCCCTATCTGAAAGTGTGATAAACGACGGAAAAATGACTAAGTCCAAAAAAAAATTGTTTTCAACTTTTTTCAATATTACCCCCGTGGGATATATATTCTACCCACACACATTTGGAACTCTCCTGCGGTACCCTAACACATATTATTCCCTCATTTAGTGGATATTTTCACAAAAAAGGGAAATTTTCAAATATCCAAAATATTGGCTGAAAACTACTAAATATCAAGGACTCATTGGGCGAATCGCTCTGGAACTGAAATCGGAACGCTCACTGACATTTGCCCTATCTGAAAGTCTGATAAACGCCGGAAAAATGACTAAGTCCAAAAAAAAATTGTTTTCAACTTTTTTCAATTTTACCCCCGTGGGATATATATTCTACCCACACACATTTGGAACTCTCCTGCGGTACCCTAACACATATTATTCCCTCATTTAGTGGATATTTTCACAAAAAAGTGAAATTTTCAAAAATCCAAAATATTGGCTGAAAACGACTAAATATCAAGGACTCATTGGGCGAATAGCTCTGGAATTGAAACCGGAATGTTCACTGACATTTCCCCTATTTGAAAGTCTGATAAACGCTGGAAAAATGACTAAGTCCAAAAAAAAATTTTTTCAACTTTTTTTCAATATTATCCCCGTGGGATATATATTCTACCCACACACATTTGGAACTCTCCTGGGGTACCCTCACACATATTATTCCCTCATTTAGTGGATATTTTCACAAAAAAGTGAAATTTTCAAAAATCCAAAATATTGGCTGAAAACGACTAAATATCAAGGACTCTTTGGGCGAATCGCTCTGGAACTGAAATCGGAATGCTCACTGACATTTCCCCTATCTGAAAGTCTGATAAACGCCGGAAAAATGACTAAGTCCAAAAAAAAATTGTTTTCAACTTTTTTCAATTTTACCCCCGTGGGATATATATTCTACCCACACACATTTGGAACTCTCCTTGGGTACCCTCACACATATTATTCCCTCATTTAGTGGATATTTTCACAAAAAAGTGAAATTTTCAAATATCCAAAATATTGGCTGAAAACGACTAAATATTAAGGACTCAGAATCGCTCTGGAACTGAAATCGGAACGTTCACTGACATTTCCCCTATCTGAAAGTGTGATAAACGCCGGAAAAATGACTAAGTTCAAAAAAAAATTGTTTTCAACTTTTTTCAATATTACCCCCGTGGGATATATATTCTACCCACACACATTTGGAACTCTCCTGCGGTACCCTAACACATATTATTCCCTCATTTAGTGGATATTTTCACAAAAAAGTGAAATTTTCAAATATCCAAAATATTGGCTGAAAACGACTAAATATCAAGGACTCAGAATCGCTCTGGAACTGAAATCGGAACGTTCACTGAAATTTCCCCTATCTGAAAGTGTGATAAACGCCGGAAAAATGACTAAGTCCAAAAAAAAATTGTTTTCAACTTTTTTCAATTTTACCCCGTGGGATATATATTCTACCCACACACATTTGGAACTCTCCTGGGGTACCCTCACACATATTATTCCCTCATTTAGTGGATATTTTCACAAAAAAGTGAAATTTTCAAATATCCAAAATATTGGCTGAAAACGACTAAATATCAAGGACTCATTGGGCGAATCGCTCTGGAACTGAAATCGGATCGTTCACTGACATCTCCCTTATCTGAAAGTCTGATAAACGCCGGAAAAATGACTAAGTCCAAAAAAAAATTATTTTCAACTTTTTTCAATTTTACCCCCGTGGGATATATATTCTACCCACACACATTTGGAACTCTCCTGGGGTACCCTCACACATATTATTCCCTCATTTAGTGGATATTTTCACAAAAAAGTGAAATTTTCAAATATCCAAAATATTGGCTGAAAACGACTAAATATCAAGGACTCATTGGGCGAATCGCTCTGGAACTGAAATCGGAACGTTCACTGACATTTCCCCTATCTGAAAGTGTGATAAACGCCGGAAAAATGACTAAGTCCAAAAAAAAATTGTTTTCAACTTTTTTCAATATTACCCCCGTGGGATATATATTCTACCCACACACATTTGGAACTCTCCTGCGGTACCCTAACACATATTATTCCCTCATTTAGTGGATATTTTCACAAAAAAGTGAAATTTTCAAATATCCAAAATATTGGCTGAAAACTACTAAATATCAAGGACTCATTGGGCGAATCGCTCTGGAACTGAAATCGGAACGCTCACTGACATTTGCCCTATCTGAAAGTCTGATAAACGCCGGAAAAATGACTAAGTCCAAAAAAAAATTGTTTTCAACTTTTTTTCAATATTACCCCCATGGGATATATATTCTACCCACACACATTTGGAACTCTCCTGGGGTACCCTCACACATATTATTCCCTCATTTAGTGGATATTTTCACAAAAAAGTGAAATTTTCAAAAATCCAAAATATTGGCTGAAAACGACTAAATATCAAGGACTCATTGGGCGAATCGCTCTGGAACTGAAATCGGAATGTTCACTGACATTTCCCCAATCTGACAGTCTGATAAACGCCGGAAAAATGACTAAGTCCAAAAAAAAATTGTTTTCAACTTTTTTCAATTTTACCCCGTGGGATATATATTCTACCCACACACATTTGGAACTCTCCTGGGGTACCCTCACACATATTATTCCCTCATTTAGTGGATATTTTCACAAAAAAGTGAAATTTTCAAATATCCAAAATATTGGCTGAAAACGACTAAATATCAAGGACACATTGGGCGAATCGCTATGGAACTGAAATCGGAACGTTCACTGACATTTCCCCTATCTGAAAGTCTGATAAACGCCGGAAAAATGACTAAGTCCAAAAAAAAATTATTTTCAACTTTTTTCAATTTTACCCCCGTGGGATATATATTCTACCCACACACATTTGGAACTCTCCTGGGGTACCCTCACACATATTATTCCCTCATTTAGTGGATATTTTCACAAAAAAGTGAAATTTTCAAATATCCAAAATATTGGCTGAAAACGACTAAATATCAAGGACTCATTGGGCGAATCGCTCTGGAACTGAAATCGGAACGTTCACTGACATTTCCCCTATCTGAAAGTGTGATAAACGACGGAAAAATGACTAAGTCCAAAAAAAAATTGTTTTCAACTTTTTTCAATATTACCCCCGTGGGATATATATTCTACCCACACACATTTGTAACTCTCCTGCGGTACCCTAACACATATTATTCCCTCATTTAGTGGATATTTTCACAAAAAAGTGAAATTTTCAAATATCCAAAATATTGGCTGAAAACTGCTAAATATCAAGGACTCATTGGGCGAATCGCTCTGGAACTGAAATCGGAACGCTCGCTGACATTTGCCCTATCTGAAAGTCTGATAAACGCCGGAAAAATGACTAAGTCCAAAAAAAAATTGTTTTCAACTTTTTTCAATTTTACCCCCGTGGGATATATATTCTACCCACACACATTTGGAAATCTCCTCGGGTACCCTCACACATATTATTCCCTCATTTAGTGGATATTTTCACAAAAAAGTGAAATTTTCAAATATCCAAAATATTGGCTGAAAACGACTAAATATCAAGGACTCAGAATCGCTCTGGAACTGAAATCGGAACGTTCACTGACATTTCCCCTATCTGAAAGTGTGATAAACGCCGGAAAAATGACTAAGTCCAAAAAAAAATTGTTTTCAACTTTTTTCAATATTACCCCCGTGGGATATATATTCTACCCACACACATTTGGAACTCTCCTGCGGTACCCTAACACATATTATTCCCTCATTTAGTGGATATTTTCACAAAAAAGTGAAATTTTCAAAAATCCAAAATATTGGCTGAAAACGACTAAATATCACGGACTCATTGGGCGAATAGCTCTGGAATTGAAACCGGAATGTTCACTGACATTTCCCCTATTTGAAAGTCTGATAAACGCTGGAAAAATGACTAAGTCCAAAAAAAAATTTTTTCAACTTTTTTTCAATATTACCCCCGTGGGATATATATTCTACCCACACACATTTGGAACTCTCCTGCGGTACCCTAACACATATTATTCCCTCATTTAGTGGATATTTTCACAAAAAAGTGAAATTTTCAAATATCCAAAATATTGGCTGAAAACGACTAAATATCAAGGACTCAGAATCGCTCTGGAACTGAAATCGGAACGTTCACTGAAATTTCCCCAATCTGAAAGTGTGATAAACGCCGGAAAAATGACTAAGTCCAAAAAAAAATTGTTTTCAACTTTTTTCAATATTACCCCCGTGGGATATATATTCTACCCACACACATTTGGAACTCTCCTGCAGTACCCTAACACATATTATTCCCTCATTTAGTGGATATTTTCACAAAAAAGTGAAATTTTCAAAAATCCAAAATATTGGCTGAAAACGACTAAATATCAAGGACTCATTGGGCGAATAGCTCTGGAATTGAAACCGGAATGTTCACTGACATTTCCCCTATTTGAAAGTCTGATAAACACCGGAAAAATGACTAAGTCCAAAAAAAAATTGTTTTCAACTTTTTTCAATTTTACCCCGTGGGATATATATTCTACCCACACACATTTGGAACTCTCCTGCGGTACCCTAACACATATTATTCCCTCATTTAGTGGATATTTTCACAAAAAAGTGAAATTTTCAAATATCCAAAATATTGGCTGAAAACTACTAAATATCAAGGACTCATTGGGCGAATCGCTCTGGAACTGAAATCGGAATGCTCACTGACATTTGCCCTATCTGAAAGTCTGATAAACGCCGGAAAAATGACTAAGTCCAAAAAAAAATTGTTTTCAACTTTTTTTCAATATTACCCCCGTGGGATATATATTCTACCCACACACATTTGGAACTCTCCTGGGGTACCCTCACACATATTATTCCCTCATTTAGTGGATATTTTCACAAAAAAGTGAAATTTTCAAAAATCCAAAATATTGGCTGAAAACGACTAAATATCAAGGACTCATTGGGCGAATCGCTCTGGAACTGAAATCGGAATGTTCACTGACATTTCCCCAATCTGAAAGTCTGATAAACGCCGGAAAAATGACTAAGTCCAAAAAAAAATTGTTTTCAACTTTTTTCAATTTTACCCCGTGGGATATATATTCTACCCACACACATTTGGAACTCTCCTGGGGTACCCTCACACATATTATTCCCTCATTTAGTGGATATTTTCACAAAAAAGTGAAATTTTCAAATATCCAAAATATTGGCTGAAAACGACTAAATATCAAGGACTCAGAATCGCTCTGGAACTGAAATCGGAACGTTCACTGACATTTCCCCTATCTGAAAGTGTGATAAACGCCGGAAAAATGACTAAGTCCAAAAAAAAATTGTTTTCAACTTTTTTCAATATTACCCCCGTGGGATATATATTCTACCCACACACATTTGGAACTCTCCTGCGGTACCCTAACACATATTATTCCCTCATTTAGTGGATATTTTCACAAAAAAGTGAAATTTTCAAAAATCCAAAATATTGGCTGAAAACGACTAAATATCACGGACTCATTGGGCGAATAGCTCTGGAATTGAAACCGGAATGTTCACTGACATTTCCCCTATTTGAAAGTCTGATAAACGCTGGAAAAATGACTAAGTCCAAAAAAAAATTTTTTCAACTTTTTTTCAATATTATCCCCGTGGGATATATATTCTACCCACACACATTTGGAACTCTCCTGGGGTACCCTCACACATATTATTCCCTCATTTAGTGGATATTTTCACAAAAAAGTGAAATTTTCAAAAATCCAAAATATTGGCTGAAAACGACTAAATATCAAGGACTCTTTGGGCGAATCGCTCTGGAACTGAAATCGGAATGCTCACTGACATTTCCCCTATCTGAAAGTCTGATAAACGCCGGAAAAATGACTAAGTCCAAAAAAAAATTGTTTTCAACTTTTTTCAATTTTACCCCCGTGGGATATATATTCTACCCACACACATTTGGAACTCTCCTTGGGTACCCTCACACATATTATTCCCTCATTTAGTGGATATTTTCACAAAAAAGTGAAATTTTCAAATATCCAAAATATTGGCTGAAAACGACTAAATATCAAGGACTCAGAATCGCTCTGGAACTGAAATCGGAACGTTCACTGACATTTCCCCTATCTGAAAGTGTGATAAACGCCGGAAAAATGACTAAGTTCAAAAAAAAATTGTTTTCAACTTTTTTCAATATTACCCCCGTGGGATATATATTCTACCCACACACATTTGGAACTCTCCTGCGGTACCCTAACACATATTATTCCCTCATTTAGTGGATATTTTCACAAAAAAGTGAAATTTTCAAATATCCAAAATATTGGCTGAAAACGACTAAATATCAAGGACTCAGAATCGCTCTGGAACTGAAATCGGAACGTTCACTGAAATTTCCCCAATCTGAAAGTGTGATAAACGCCGGAAAAATGACTAAGTCCAAAAAAAAATTGTTTTCAACTTTTTTCAATATTACCCCCGTGGGATATATATTCTACCCACACACATTTGGAACTCTCCTGCAGTACCCTAACACATATTATTCCCTCATTTAGTGGATATTTTCACAAAAAAGTGAAATTTTCAAAAATCCAAAATATTGGCTGAAAACGACTAAATATCAAGGACTCATTGGGCGAATAGCTCTGGAATTGAAACCGGAATGTTCACTGACATTTCCCCTATTTGAAAGTCTGATAAACACCGGAAAAATGACTAAGTCCAAAAAAAAATTGTTTTCAACTTTTTTCAATTTTACCCCGTGGGATATATATTCTACCCACACACATTTGGAACTCTCCTGCGGTACCCTAACACATATTATTCCCTCATTTAGTGGATATTTTCACAAAAAAGTGAAATTTTCAAATATCCAAAATATTGGCTGAAAACTACTAAATATCAAGGACTCATTGGGCGAATCGCTCTGGAACTGAAATCGGAATGCTCACTGACATTTGCCCTATCTGAAAGTCTGATAAACGCCGGAAAAATGACTAAGTCCAAAAAAAAATTGTTTTCAACTTTTTTTCAATATTACCCCCGTGGGATATATATTCTACCCACACACATTTGGAACTCTCCTGGGGTACCCTCACACATATTATTCCCTCATTTAGTGGATATTTTCACAAAAAAGTGAAATTTTCAAAAATCCAAAATATTGGCTGAAAACGACTAAATATCAAGGACTCATTGGGCGAATCGCTCTGGAACTGAAATCGGAATGTTCACTGACATTTCCCCAATCTGAAAGTCTGATAAACGCCGGAAAAATGACTAAGTCCAAAAAAAAATTGTTTTCAACTTTTTTCAATTTTACCCCGTGGGATATATATTCTACCCACACACATTTGGAACTCTCCTGGGGTACCCTCACACATATTATTCCCTCATTTAGTGGATATTTTCACAAAAAAGTGAAATTTTCAAATATCCAAAATATTGGCTGAAAACGACTAAATATCAAGGACTCATTGGGCGAATCGCTCTGGAACTGAAATCGGAACGTTCACTGACATTTTCCCTATCTGAAAGTGTGATAAACGACGGAAAAATGACTAAGTCCAAAAAAAAATTGTTTTCAACTTTTTTCAATATTACCCCCGTGGGATATATATTCTACCCACACACATTTGGAACTCTCCTGCGGTACCCTAACACATATTATTCCCTCATTTAGTGGATATTTTCACAAAAAAGTGAAATTTTCAAATATCCAAAATATTGGCTGAAAACTACTAAATATCAAGGACTCATTGGGCGAATCGCTCTGGAACTGAAATCGGAACGCTCACTGACATTTGCCCTATCTGAAAGTCTGATAAACGCCGGAAAAATGACTAAGTCCAAAAAAAAATTGTTTTCAACTTTTTTCAATTTTACCCCCGTGGGATATATATTCTACCCACACACATTTGGAACTCTCCTCGGGTACCCTCACACATATTATTCCCTCATTTAGTGGATATTTTCACAAAAAAGTGAAATTTTCAAATATCCAAAATATTGCCTGAAAACGACTAAATATCAAGGACTCAGAATCGCTCTGGAACTGAAATCGGAACGTTCACTGACATTTCCCCTATCTGAAAGTGTGATAAACGCCGGAAAAATGACTAAGTCCAAAAAAAAATTGTTTTCAACTTTTTTCAATATTACCCCCGTGGGATATATATTCTACCCACACACATTTGGAACTCTCCTGCGGTACCCTAACACATATTATTCCCTCATTTAGTGGATATTTTCACAAAAAAGTGAAATTTTCAAATATCCAAAATATTGGCTGAAAACGACTAAATATCAAGGACTCAGAATCGCTCTGGAACTGAAATCGGAACGTTCACTGAAATTTCCCCTATCTGAAAGTGTGATAAACGCCGGAAAAATGACTAAGTCCAAAAAAAAATTGTTTTCAACTTTTTTCAATATTACCCCCGTGGGATATATATTCTACCCACACACATTTGGAACTCTCCTGCAGTACCCTAACACATATTATTCCCTCATTTAGTGGATATTTTCACAAATAAGTGAAATTTTCAAAAATCCAAAATATTGACTGAAAACGACTAAATATCAAGGACTCTTTGGGCGAATCGCTCTGGAATTGAAATCGGAATGCTCACTGCCATTTCCCCTATCTGAAAGTCTGATAAACGTCGGAAAAATGACTAAGTCCAAAAAAAAAATTTTTCAACTTTTTTCAATTTTACCCCCGTGGGATATATATTCTACCCACACACATTTGGAACTCTCCTGGGGTACCCTAACACATATTATTCCCTCATTTAGTGGATATTTTCACAAAAAAGTGAAATTTTCAAAAATCCAGAAAATTGGCTGAAAATGACTAAATATCAAGGACTCATTGGGCGAATCGCTCTGGAACTGAAATCGGAACGCTCACTGACATTTGCCCTATCTGAAAGTCTGATAAACGCCGGAAAAATGACTAAGTCCAAAAAAAAAATTTTTCAACTTTTTTCAATTTTACCCCCGTGGGATATATATTCTACCCACACACATTTGGAACTCTCCTGGGGTACCCTCACACATATTATTCCCTCATTTAGTGGATATTTTCACAAAAAAGTGAAATTTTCAAAAATCCAAAATATTGGCTGAAAACGACTAAATATCAAGGACTCTTTGGGCGAATCGCTCTGGAACTGAAATCGGAATGCTCACTGACATTTCCCCTATCTGAAAGTCTGATAAACGGCGGAAAAATGACTAAGTCCAAAAAAAAATTGTTTTCAACTTTTTTCAATTTTACCCCCGTGGGATATATATTCTACCCACACACATTTGGAACTCTCCTCGGGTACCCTCACACATATTATTCCCTCATTTAGTGGATATTTTCACAAAAAAGTGAAATTTTCAAATATCCAAAATATTGGCTGAAAACGACTAAATATCAAGGACTCAGAATCGCTCTGGAACTGAAATCGGAACGTTCACTGAAATTTCCCCTATCTGAAAGTCTGATAAACGCCGGAAAAATGACTAAGTCCAAAAAAAAATTGTTTTCAACTTTTTTCAATATTACCCCCGTGGGATATATATTCTACCCACACACATTTGGAACTCTCCTGCGGTACCCTAACACATATTATTCCCTCATTTAGTGGATATTTTCACAAAAAAGTGAAATTTTCAAAAATCCAAAATATTGGCTGAAAACGACTAAAAATCAAGGACTCATTGGGCGAATAGCTCTGGAATTGAAACCGGAATGTTCACTGACATTTCCCCTATTTGAAAGTCTGATAAACGCTGGAAAAATGACTAAGTCCAAAAAAAAATTGTTTTCAACTTTTTTTCAATATTACCCCCGTGGGATATATATTCTACCCACACACATTTGGAACTCTCCTGGGGTACCCTCACACATATTATTCCCTCATTTAGTGGATATTTTCACAAAAAAGTGAAATTTTCAAATATCCAAAATATTGGCTGAAAACGACTAAATATCAAGGACTCATTGGGCGAATCGCTCTGGAACTGAAATCGGAACGTTCACTGACATTTCCCCTATCTGAAAGTGTGATAAACGACGGAAAAATGACTAAGTCCAAAAAAAAATTGTTTTCAACTTTTTTCAATATTACCCCCATGGGATATATATTCTACCCACACACATTTGGAACTCTCCTGCAGTACCCTAACACATATTATTCCCTCATTTAGTGGATATTTTCACAAAAAAGTGAAATTTTCAAATATCCAAAATATTGGCTGAAAACTACTAAATATCAAGGACTCATTGGGCGAATCGCTCTGGAACTGAAATCGGAACGCTCACTGACATTTGCCCTATCTGAAAGTCTGATAAACGCCGGAAAAATGACTAAGTCCAAAAAAAAATTGTTTTCAACTTTTTTCAATTTTACCCCCGTGGGATATAGATTCTACCCACACACATTTGGAACTCTCCTGGGGTACCCTCACACATATTATTCCCTCATTTAGTGGATATTTTCACAAAAAAGTGAAATTTTCAAATATCCAAAATATTGGCTGAAAACGACTAAATATCAAGGACTCATTGGGCGAATCGCTCTGGAACTGAAATCGGAACGTTCACTGACATTTCCCCTATCTGAAAGTGTGATAAACGACGGAAAAATGACTAAGTCCAAAAAAAAATTGTTTTCAACTTTTTTCAATATTACCCCCGTGGGATATATATTCTACCCACACACATTTGGAACTCTCCTGCGGTACCCTAACACATATTATTCCCTCATTTTGTGGATATTTTCACAAAAAAGTGAAATTTTCAAATATCCAAAATATTGGCTGAAAACTACTAAATATCAAGGACTCATTGGGCGAATCGCTCTGGAACTGAAATCGGAACGCTCACTGACATTTGCCCTATCTGAAAGTCTGATAAACGCTGGAAAAATGACTAAGTCCAAAAAAAAATTGTTTTCAACTTTTTTCAATTTTACCCCCGTGGGATATATATTCTACCCACACACATTTGGAACTCTCCTCGGGTACCCTCACACATATTATTCCCTCATTTAGTGGATATTTTCACAAAAAAGTGAAATTTTCAAATATCCAAAATATTGGCTGAAAACGACTAAATATCAAGGACTCAGAATCGCTCTGGAACTGAAATCGGAACGTTCACTGACATTTCCCCTATCTGAAAGTGTGATAAACGCCGGAAAAATGACTAAGTCCAAAAAAAAATTGTTTTCAACTTTTTTCAATATTACCCCCGTGGGATATATATTCTACCCACACACATTTGGAACTCTCCTGCGGTACCCTAACACATATTATTCCCTCATTTAGTGGATATTTTCACAAAAAAGTGAAATTTTCAAATATCCAAAATATTGGCTGAAAACGACTAAATATCAAGGACTCATTGGGCGAATCGCTCTGGAACTGAAATCGGAATGTTCACTGACATTTCCCCAATCTGAAAATCTGATAAACGCCGGAAAAATGACTAAGTCCAAAAAAAAATTGTTTTCAACTTTTTTCAATTTTACCCCGTGGGATATATATTCTACCCACACACATTTGGAACTCTCCTGGGGTACCCTCACACATATTATTCCCTCATTTAGTGGATATTTTCACAAAAAAGTGAAATTTTCAAAAATCCAAAATATTGGCTGAAAACGACTAAAAATCAAGGACTCATTGGGCGAATAGCTCTGGAATTGAAACCGGAATGTTCACTGACATTTCCCCTATTTGAAAGTCTGATAAACGCTGGAAAAATGACTAAGTCCAAAAAAAAATTGTTTTCAACTTTTTTTCAATATTACCCCCGTGGGATATATATTCTACCCACACACATTTGGAACTCTCCTGGGGTACCATCACACATATTATTCCCTCATTTAGTGGATATTTTCACAAAAAAGTGAAATTTTCAAATATCCAAAATATTGGCTGAAAACGACTAAATATCAAGGACTCATTGGGCGAATCGCTCTGGAACTGAAATCGGAACGTTCACTGACATTTCCCCTATCTGAAAGTGTGATAAACGACGGAAAAATGACTAAGTCCAAAAAAAAATTGTTTTCAACTTTTTTCAATATTACCCCCATGGGATATATATTCTACCCACACACATTTGGAACTCTCCTGCAGTACCCTAACACATATTATTCCCTCATTTAGTGGATATTTTCACAAAAAAGTGAAATTTTCAAATATCCAAAATATTGGCTGAAAACTACTAAATATCAAGGACTCATTGGGCGAATCGCTCTGGAACTGAAATCGGAACGCTCACTGACATTTGCCCTATCTGAAAGTCTGATAAACGCCGGAAAAATGACTAAGTCCAAAAAAAAATTGTTTTCAACTTTTTTCAATTTTACCCCCGTGGGATATAGATTCTACCCACACACATTTGGAACTCTCCTGGGGTACCCTCACACATATTATTCCCTCATTTAGTGGATATTTTCACAAAAAAGTGAAATTTTCAAATATCCAAAATATTGGCTGAAAACGACTAAATATCAAGGACTCATTGGGCGAATCGCTCTGGAACTGAAATCGGAACGTTCACTGACATTTCCCCTATCTGAAAGTGTGATAAACGACGGAAAAATGACTAAGTCCAAAAAAAAATTGTTTTCAACTTTTTTCAATATTACCCCCGTGGGATATATATTCTACCCACACACATTTGGAACTCTCCTGCGGTACCCTAACACATATTATTCCCTCATTTTGTGGATATTTTCACAAAAAAGTGAAATTTTCAAATATCCAAAATATTGGCTGAAAACTACTAAATATCAAGGACTCATTGGGCGAATCGCTCTGGAACTGAAATCGGAACGCTCACTGACATTTGCCCTATCTGAAAGTCTGATAAACGCTGGAAAAATGACTAAGTCCAAAAAAAAATTGTTTTCAACTTTTTTCAATTTTACCCCCGTGGGATATATATTCTACCCACACACATTTGGAACTCTCCTCGGGTACCCTCACACATATTATTCCCTCATTTAGTGGATATTTTCACAAAAAAGTGAAATTTTCAAATATCCAAAATATTGGCTGAAAACGACTAAATATCAAGGACTCAGAATCGCTCTGGAACTGAAATCGGAACGTTCACTGACATTTCCCCTATCTGAAAGTGTGATAAACGCCGGAAAAATGACTAAGTCCAAAAAAAAATTGTTTTCAACTTTTTTCAATATTACCCCCGTGGGATATATATTCTACCCACACACATTTGGAACTCTCCTGCGGTACCCTAACACATATTATTCCCTCATTTAGTGGATATTTTCACAAAAAAGTGAAATTTTCAAATATCCAAAATATTGGCTGAAAACGACTAAATATCAAGGACTCATTGGGCGAATCGCTCTGGAACTGAAATCGGAATGTTCACTGACATTTCCCCAATCTGAAAATCTGATAAACGCCGGAAAAATGACTAAGTCCAAAAAAAAATTGTTTTCAACTTTTTTCAATTTTACCCCGTGGGATATATATTCTACCCACACACATTTGGAACTCTCCTGGGGTACCCTCACACATATTATTCCCTCATTTAGTGGATATTTTCACAAAAAAGTGAAATTTTCAAAAATCCAAAATATTGGCTGAAAACGACTAAATATCAAGGACTCATTGGGCGAATCGCTCTGGAACTGAAATCGGAACGTTCACTGACATCTCCCCTATCTGAAAGTCTGATAAACGCCGGAAAAATGACTAAGTCCAAAAAAAAATTATTTTCAACTTTTTTCAATTTTACCCCCGTGGGATATATATTCTACCCACACACATTTGGAACTCTCCTGGGGTACCCTCACACATATTATTCCCTCATTTAGTGGATATTTTCACAAAAAAGTGAAATTTTCAAATATCCAAAATATTGGCTGAAAACGACTAAATATCAGGGACTCATTGGGCGAATCGCTCTGGAACTGAAATCGGAACGTTCACTGACATCTCCCCTATCTGAAAGTCTGATAAACGCCGGAAAAATGACTAAGTCCAAAAAAAAATTATTTTCAACTTTTTTCAATTTTACCCCCGTGGGATATATATTCTACCCACACACATTTGGAACTCTCCTGGGGTACCCTCACACATATTATTCCCTCATTTAGTGGATATTTTCACAAAAAAGTGAAATTTTCAAATATCCAAAATATTGGCTGAAAACGACTAAATATCAAGGACTCATTGGGCGAATCGCTCTGGAACTGAAATCGGAACGTTCACTGACATTTCCCCTATCTGAAAGTGTGATAAACGCCGGAAAAATGACTAAGTCCAAAAAAAAATTGTTTTCAACTTTTTTCAATATTACCCCCGTGGGATATATATTCTACCCACACACATTTGGAACTCTCCTGCGGTACCCTAACACATATTATTCCCTCATTTAGTGGATATTTTCACAAAAAAGTGAAATTTTCAAATATCCAAAATATTGGCTGAAAACTACTAAATATCAAGGACTCATTGGGCGAATCGCTCTGGAACTGAAATCGGAACGCTCACTGACATTTGCCCTATCTGAAAGTCTGATAAACGCCGGAAAAATGACTAAGTCCAAAAAAAAATTGTTTTCAACTTTTTTTCAATATTACCCCCGTGGGATATATATTCTACCCACACACATTTGGAACTCTCCTGGGGTACCCTCACACATATTATTCCCTCATTTAGTGGATATTTTCACAAAAAAGTGAAATTTTCAAAAATCCAAAATATTGGCTGAAAACGACTAAATATCAAGGACTCTTTGGGCGAATCGCTCTGGAACTGAAATCGGAATGCTCACTGACATTTCCCCTATCTGAAAGTCTGATAAACGGCGGAAAAATGACTAAGTCCAAAAAAAAATTGTTTTCAACTTTTTTCAATTTTACCCCCGTGGGATATATATTCTACCCACACACATTTGGAACTCTCCTGGGGTACCCTCACACATATTATTCCCTCATTTAGTGGATATTTTCACAAAAAAGTGAAATTTTCAAATATCCAAAATATTGGCTGAAAACGACTAAATATCAAGGACTCATTGGGCGAATCGCTCTGGAACTGAAATCGGAACGTTCACTGACATTTTCCCTATCTGAAAGTGTGATAAACGACGGAAAAATGACTAAGTCCAAAAAAAAATTGTTTTCAACTTTTTTCAATATTACCCCCGTGGGATATATATTCTACCCACACACATTTGGAACTCTCCTGCGGTACCCTAACACATATTATTCCCTCATTTAGTGGATATTTTCACAAAAAAGTGAAATTTTCAAAAATCCAAAATATTGGCTGAAAACGACTAAATATCAAGGACTCATTGGGCGAATAGCTCTGGAATTGAAACCGGAATGTTCACTGACATTTCCCCTATTTGAAAGTCTGATAAACGCTGGAAAAATGACTAAGTCCCAAAAAATTTTTTTTCAACTTTTTTTCAATATTACCCCCGTGGGATATATATTCTACCCACACACATTTGGAACTCTCCTGCAGTACCCTAACACATATTATTCCCTCATTTAGTGGATATTTTCACAAAAAAGTGAAATTTTCAAATATCCAAAATATTGGCTGAAAACTACTAAATATCAAGGACTCATTGGGCGAATCGCTCTGGAACTGAAATCGGAACGCTCACTGACATTTGCCCTATCTGAAAGTCTGATAAACGCCGGAAAAATGACTAAGTCCAAAAAAAAATTGTTTTCAACTTTTTTCAATTTTACCCCCGTGGGATATATATTCTACCCACACACATTTGGAACTCTCCTCGGGTACCCTCACACATATTATTCCCTCATTTAGTGGATATTTTCACAAAAAAGTGAAATTTTCAAATATCCAAAATATTGGCTGAAAACGACTAAATATCAAGGACTCAGAATCGCTCTGGAACTGAAATCGGAACGTTCACTGACATTTCCCCTATCTGAAAGTGTGATAAACGCCGGAAAAATGACTAAGTCCAAAAAAAAATTGTTTTCAACTTTTTTCAATATTACCCCCGTGGGATATATATTCTACCCACACACATTTGGAACTCTCCTGGGGTACCCTCACACATATTATTCCCTCATTTAGTGGATATTTTCACAAAAAAGTGAAATTTTCAAATATCCAAAATATTGGCTGAAAACGACTAAATATCAAGGACTCATTGGGCGAATCGCTCTGGAACTGAAATCGGAATGTTCACTGACATTTCCCCAATCTGAAAATCTGATAAACGCCGGAAAAATGACTAAGTCCAAAAAAAAATTGTTTTCAACTTTTTTCAATTTTACCCCGTGGGATATATATTCTACCCACACACATTTGGAACTCTCCTGGGGTACCCTCACACATATTATTCCCTCATTTAGTGGATATTTTCACAAAAAAGTGAAATTTTCAAATATCCAAAATATTGGCTGAAAACGACTAAATATCAAGGACTCATTGGGCGAATCGCTCTGGAACTGAAATCGGAACGTTCACTGACATCTCCCCTATCTGAAAGTCTGATAAACGCCGGAAAAATGACTAAGTCCAAAAAAAAATTATTTTCAACTTTTTTCAATTTTACCCCCGTGGGATATATATTCTACCCACACACATTTGGAACTCTCCTGGGTTACCCTCACACATATTATTCCCTCATTTAGTGGATATTTTCACAAAAAAGTGAAATTTTCAAATATCCAAAATATTGGCTGAAAACGACTAAATATCAAGGACTCATTGGGCGAATCGCTCTGGAACTGAAATCGGAACGTTCACTGACATTTCCCCTATCTGAAAGTGTGATAAACGCCGGAAAAATGACTAAGTCCAAAAAAAAATTGTTTTCAACTTTTTTCAATATTACCCCCGTGGGATATATATTCTACCCACACACATTTGGAACTCTCCTGCGGTACCCTAACACATATTATTCCCTCATTTAGTGGATATTTTCACAAAAAAGTGAAATTTTCAAATATCCAAAACATTGGCTGAAAACTACTAAATATCAAGGACTCATTGGGCGAATCGCTCTGGAACTGAAATCGGAACGCTCACTGACATTTGCCCTATCTGAAAGTCTGATGAACGCCGGAAAAATGACTAAGTTCAAAAAAAAATTGTTTTCAACTTTTTTTCAATATTACCCCCGTGGGATATATATTCTACCCACACACATTTGGAACTCTCCTGGGGTACCCTCACACATATTATTCCCTCATTTAGTGGATATTTTCACAAAAAAGTGAAATTTTCAAAAATCCAAAATATTGGCTGAAAACGACTAAATATCAAGGACTCTTTGGGCGAATCGCTCTGGAACTGAAATCGGAATGCTCACTGACATTTCCCCTATCTGAAAGTCTGATAAACGGCGGAAAAATGACTAAGTCCAAAAAAAAATTGTTTTCAACTTTTTTCAATTTTACCCCCGTGGGATATATATTCTACCCACACACATTTGGAACTCTCCTGGGGTACCCTCACACATATTATTCCCTCATTTAGTGGATATTTTCACAAAAAAGTGAAATTTTCAAATATCCAAAATATTGGCTGAAAACGACTAAATATCAAGGACTCATTGGGCGAATCGCTCTGGAACTGAAATCGGAACGTTCACTGACATTTTCCCTATCTGAAAGTGTGATAAACGACGGAAAAATGACTAAGTCCAAAAAAAAATTGTTTTCAACTTTTTTCAATATTACCCCCGTGGGATATATATTCTACCCACACACATTTGGAACTCTCCTGCGGTACCCTAACACATATTATTCCCTCATTTAGTGGATATTTTCACAAAAAAGTGAAATTTTCAAATATCCAAAATATTGGCTGAAAACTACTAAATATCAAGGACTCATTGGGCGAATCGCTCTGGAACTGAAATCGGAACGCTCACTGACATTTGCCCTATCTGAAAGTCTGATAAACGCCGGAAAAATGACTAAGTCCAAAAAAAAATTGTTTTCAACTTTTTTCAATTTTACCCCCGTGGGATATATATTCTACCCACACACATTTGGAACTCTCCTCGGGTACCCTCACACATATTATTCCCTCATTTAGTGGATATTTTCACAAAAAAGTGAAATTTTCAAATATCCAAAATATTGCCTGAAAACGACTAAATATCAAGGACTCAGAATCGCTCTGGAACTGAAATCGGAACGTTCACTGACATTTCCCCTATCTGAAAGTGTGATAAACGCCGGAAAAATGACTAAGTCCAAAAAAAAATAGTTTTCAACTTTTTTCAATATTACCCCCGTGGGATATATATTCTACCCACACACATTTGGAACTCTCCTGCGGTACCCTAACACATATTATTCCCTCATTTAGTGGATATTTTCACAAAAAAGTGAAATTTTCAAATATCCAAAATATTGGCTGAAAACGACTAAATATCAAGGACTCAGAATCGCTCTGGAACTGAAATCGGAACGTTCACTGAAATTTCCCCTATCTGAAAGTGTGATAAACGCCGGAAAAATGACTAAGTCCAAAAAAAAATTGTTTTCAACTTTTTTCAATATTACCCCCGTGGGATATATATTCTACCCACACACATTTGGAACTCTCCTGCAGTACCCTAACACATATTATTCCCTCATTTAGTGGATATTTTCACAAAAAAGTGAAATTTTCAAAAATCCAAAATATTGGCTGAAAACGACTAAATATCAAGGACTCATTGGGCGAATAGCTCTGGAATTGAAACCGGAATTTTCACTGACATTTCCCCTATTTGAAAGTCTGATAAACGCTGGAAAAATGACTAAGTCCAAAAAAATTTTTTTTCAACTTTTTTTCAATATTATCCCCGTGGGATATATATTCTACCCACACACATTTGGAACTCTCCTGGGGTACCCTCACACATATTATTCCCTCATTTAGTGGATATTTTCACAAAAAAGTGAAATTTTCAAAAATCCAAAATATTGGCTGAAAACGACTAAATATCAAGGACTCATTGGGCGAATCGCTCTGGAACTGAAATCGGAACGTTCACTGACATTTCCCCTATCTGAAAGTGTGATAAACGCCGGAAAAATGACTAAGTCCAAAAAAAAATTGTTTTCAACTTTTTTCAATATTACCCCCGTGGGATATATATTCTACCCACACACATTTGGAACTCTCCTGCGGTACCCTAACACTTATTATTCCCTCATTTAGTGGATATTTTCACAAAAAAAGTGAAATTTTCAAAAATCCAAAATATTGGCTGAAAACGACTAAATATCAAGGACTCATTGGGCGAATAGCTCTGGAATTGAAACCGGAATGTTCACTAACATTTCCCCTATTTGAAAGTCTGATAAACGCTGGAAAAATGACTAAGTCCAAAAAAATTTTTTTTCAACTTTTTTTCAATATTATCCCCGTGGCATATATATTCTACCCACACACATTTGGAACTCTCCTGGGGTACCCTCACACATATTATTCCCTCATTTAGTGGATATTTTCACAAATAAGTGAAATTTTCAAAAATCCAAAATATTGACTGAAAACGACTAAATATCAAGGACTCTTTGGGCGAATCGCTCTGGAATTGAAATCGGAATGCTCACTGCCATTTCCCCTATCTGAAAGTCTGATAAACGTCGGAAAAATGACTAAGTCCAAAAAAAAAATTTTTCAACTTTTTTCAATTTTACCCCCGTGGGATATATATTCTACCCACACACATTTGGAACTCTCCTGGGGTACCCTAACACATATTATTCCCTCATTTAGTGGATATTTTCACAAAAAAGTGAAATTTTCAAAAATCCAGAAAATTGGCTGAAAATGACTAAATATCAAGGACTCATTGGGCGAATCGCTCTGGAACTGAAATCGGAACGCTCACTGACATTTGCCCTATCTGAAAGTCTGATAAACGCCGGAAAAATGACTAAGTCCAAAAAAAAAATTTTTCAACTTTTTTCAATTTTACCCCCGTGGGATATATATTCTACCCACACACATTTGGAACTCTCCTGGGGTACCCTCACACATATTATTCCCTCATTTAGTGAATATTTTCACAAAAAAGTGAAATTTTCAAATATCCAAAATATTGGCTGAAAACGACTAAATATCAAGGACTCAGAATCGCTCTGGAACTGAAATCGGAACGTTCTCTGAAATTTCCCCTATCTGAAAGTCTGATAAACGCCGGAAAAATGACTAAGTCCAAAAAAAAATTGTTTTCAACTTTTTTCAATATTACCCCCGTGGGATATATATTCTACCCACACACATTTGGAACTCTCCTGCGGTACCCTAACACATATTATTCCCTCATTTAGTGGATATTTTCACAAAAAAGTGAAATTTTCAAAAATCCAAAATATTGGCTGAAAACGACTAAATATCAAGGACTCATTGGGCGAATAGCTCTGGAATTGAAACCGGAATGTTCACTGACATTTCCCCAATCTGACAGTCTGATAAACGCCGGAAAAATGACTAAGTCCAAAAAAAAATTGTTTTCAACTTTTTTCAATTTTACCCCGTGGGATATATATTCTACCCACACACATTTGGAACTCTCCTGGGGTACCCTCACACATATTATTCCCTCATTTAGTGGATATTTTCACAAAAAAGTGAAATTTTCAAATATCCAAAATATTGGCTGAAAACGACTAAATATCAAGGACTCATTGGGCGAATCGCTCTGGAACTGAAATCGGAACGTTCACTGACATTTCCCCTATCTGAAAGTCTGATAAACGCCGGAAAAATGACTAAGTCCAAAAAAAAATTATTTTCAACTTTTTTCAATTTTACCCCCGTGGGATATATATTCTACCCACACACATTTGGAACTCTCCTGGGGTACCCTCACACATATTATTCCCTCATTTAGTGGATATTTTCACAAAAAAGTGAAATTTTCAAATATCCAAAATATTGGCTGAAAACGACTAAATATCAAGGACTCATTGGGCGAATCGCTCTGGAACTGAAATCGGAACGTTCACTGACATTTCCCCTATCTGAAAGTGTGATCAACGACGGAAAAATGACTAAGTCCAAAAAAAAATTGTTTTCAACTTTTTTCAATATTACCCCCATGGGATATATATTCTACCCACACACATTTGGAACTCTCCTGCAGTACCCTAACACATATTATTCCCTCATTTAGTGGATATTTTCACAAAAAAGTGAAATTTTCAAATATCCAAAATATTGGCTGAAAACTACTAAATATCAAGGACTCATTTGGCGAATCGCTCTGGAACTGAAATCGGAACGCTCACTGACATTTGCCCTATCTGAAAGTCTGATAAACGCCGGAAAAATGACTAAGTCCAAAAAAAAATTGTTTTCAACTTTTTTCAATTTTACCCCCGTGGGATATAGATTCTACCCACACACATTTGGAACTCTCCTGGGGTACCCTCACACATATTATTCCCTCATTTAGTGGATATTTTCATAAAAAAGTGAAATTTTCAAATATCCAAAATATTGGCTGAAAACGACTAAATATCAAGGACTCATTGGGCGAATCGCTCTGGAACTGAAATCGGAATGTTCACTGACATTTCCCCAATCTGAAAATCTGATAAACGCCGGAAAAATGACTAAGTCCAAAAAAAAATTGTTTTCAACTTTTTTCAATTTTACCCCGTGGGATATATATTCTACCCACACACATTTGGAACTCTCCTGGGGTACCCTCACACATATTATTCCCTCATTTAGTGGATATTTTCACAAAAAAGTGAAATTTTCAAATATCCAAAATATTGGCTGAAAACGACTAAATATCAAGGACTCATTGGGCGAATCGCTCTGGAACTGAAATCGGAACGTTCACTGACATCTCCCCTATCTGAAAGTCTGATAAACGCCGGAAAAATGACTAAGTCCAAAAAAAAATTATTTTCAACTTTTTTCAATTTTACCCCCGTGGGATATATATTCTACCCACACACATTTGGAACTCTCCTGGGGTACCCTCACACATATTATTCCCTCATTTAGTGGATATTTTCATAAAAAAGTGAAATTTTCAAATATCCAAAATATTGGCTGAAAACGACTAAATATCAAGGACTCATTGGGCGAATCGCTCTGGAACTGAAATCGGAACGTTCACTGACATTTCCCCTATCTGAAAGTGTGATAAACGCTGGAAAAATGACTAAGTCCAAAAAAAAATTGTTTTCAACTTTTTTCAATATTACCCCCGTGGGATATATATTCTACCCACACACATTTGGAACTCTCCTGCGGTACCCTAACACATATTATTCCCTCATTTAGTGGATATTTTCACAAAAAAGTGAAATTTTCAAATATCCAAAATATTGGCTGAAAACTACTAAATATCAAGGACTCATTGGGCGAATCGCTCTGGAACTGAAATCGGAACGCTCACTGACATTTGCCCTATCTGAAAGTCTGATAAACGCCGGAAAAATGACTAAGTCCAAAAAAAAATTGTTTTCAACTTTTTTTCAATATTACCCCCGTGGGATATATATTCTACCCACACACATTTGGAACTCTCCTGGGGTACCCTCACACATATTATTCCCTCATTTAGTGGATATTTTCACAAAAAAGTGAAATTTTCAAAAATCCAAAATATTGGCTGAAAACGACTAAATATCAAGGACTCATTGGGCGAATCGCTCTGGAACTGAAATCGGAATGTTCACTGACATTTCCCCAATCTGAAAGTCTGATAAACGCCGGAAAAATGACTAAGTCCAAAAAAAAATTGTTTTCAACTTTTTTCAATTTTACCCCGTGGGATATATATTCTACCCACACACATTTGGAACTCTCCTGGGGTACCCTCACACATATTATTCCCTCATTTAGTGGATATTTTCACAAAAAAGTGAAATTTTCAAATATCCAAAATATTGGCTGAAAATGACTAAATATCAAGGACTCATTGGGCGAATCGCTCTGGAACTGAAATCGGAACGCTCACTGACATTTGCCCTATCTGAAAGTCTGATAAACGCCGGAAAAATGACTAAGTCCAAAAAAAAAATTTTTCAACTTTTTTCAATTTTACCCCCGTGGGATATATATTCTACCCACACACATTTGGAACTCTCCTGGGGTACCCTCACACATATTATTCCCTCATTTAGTGGATATTTTCACAAAAAAGTGAAATTTTCAAAAATCCAAAATATTGGCTGAAAACGACTAAATATCAAGGACTCTTTGGGCGAATCGCTCTGGAACTGAAATCGGAATGCTCACTGACATTTCCCCTATCTGAAAGTCGGATAAACGGCGGAAAAATGACTAAGTCCAAAAAAAAATTGTTTTCAACTTTTTTCAATTTTACCCCCGTGGGATATATATTCTACCCACACACATTTGGAACTCTCCTCGGGTACCCTCACACATATTATTCCCTCATTTAGTGGATATTTTCACAAAAAAGTGAAATTTTCAAATATCCAAAATATTGGCTGAAAACGACTAAATATCAAGGACTCAGAATCGCTCTGGAACTGAAATCGGAACGTTCACTGACATTTCCCCTATCTGAAAGTGTGATAAACGCCGGAAAAATGACTAAGTCCAAAAAAAAATTATTTTCAACTTTTTTCAATTTTACCCCCGTGGGATATATATTCTACCCACACACATTTGGAACTCTCCTGGGGTACCCTCACACATATTATTCCCTCATTTAGTGGATATTTTCACAAAAAAGTGAAATTTTCAAATATCCAAAATATTGGCTGAAAACGACTAAATATCAAGGACTCATTGGGCGAATCGCTCTGGAACTGAAATCGGAACGTTCACTGACATCTCCCCTATCTGAAAGTCTGATAAACACCGGAAAAATGACTAAGTCCAAAAAAAAATTATTTTCAACTTTTTTCAATTTTACCCCCGTGGGATATATATTCTACCCACACACATTTGGAACTCTCCTGGGGTACCCTCACACATATTATTCCCTCATTTAGTGGATATTTTCACAAAAAAGTGAAATTTTCAAATATCCAAAATATTGGCTGAAAACGACTAAATATCAAGGACTCATTGGGCGAATCGCTCTGGAACTGAAATCGGAACGTTCACTGACATTTCCCCTATCTGAAAGTGTGATAAACGCCGGAAAAATGACTAAGTCCAAAAAAAAATTGTTTTCAACTTTTTTCAATATTACCCCCGTGGGATATATATTCTACCCACACACATTTGGAACTCTCCTGCGGTACCCTAACACATATTATTCCCTCATTTAGTGGATATTTTCACAAAAAAGTGAAATTTTCAAATATCCAAAATATTGGCTGAAAACTACTAAATATCAAGGACTCATTGGGCGAATCGCTCTGGAACTGAAATCGGAACGCTCACTGACATTTGCCCTATCTGAAAGTCTGATAAACGCCGGAAAAATGACTAAGTCCAAAAAAAAATTGTTTTCAACTTTTTTTCAATATTACCCCCGTGGGATATATATTCTACCCACACACATTTGGAACTCTCCTGGGGTACCCTCACACATATTATTCCCTCATTTAGTGGATATTTTCACAAAAAAGTGAAATTTTCAAAAATCCAAAATATTGGCTGAAAACGACTAAATATCAAGGACTCATTGGGCGAATCGCTCTGGAACTGAAATCGGAATGTTCACTGACATTTCCCCAATCTGAAAGTCTGATAAACGCCGGAAAAATGACTAAGTCCAAAAAAAAATTGTTTTCAACTTTTTTCAATTTTACCCCGTGGGATATATATTCTACCCACACACATTTGGAACTCTCCTGGGGTACCCTCACACATATTATTCCCTCATTTAGTGGATATTTTCACAAAAAAGTGAAATTTTCAAATATCCAAAATATTGGCTGAAAATGACTAAATATCAAGGACTCATTGGGCGAATCGCTCTGGAACTGAAATCGGAACGCTCACTGACATTTGCCCTATCTGAAAGTCTGATAAACGCCGGAAAAATGACTAAGTCCAAAAAAAAAATTTTTCAACTTTTTTCAATTTTACCCCCATGGGATATATATTCTACCCACACACATTTGGAACTCTCCTGGGGTACCCTCACACATATTATTCCCTCATTTAGTGGATATTTTCACAAAAAAGTGAAATTTTCAAAAATCCAAAATATTGGCTGAAAACGACTAAATATCAAGGACTCTTTGGGCGAATCGCTCTGGAACTGAAATCGGAATGCTCACTGACATTTCCCCTATCTGAAAGTCTGATAAACGGCGGAAAAATGACTAAGTCCAAAAAAAAATTGTTTTCAACTTTTTTCAATTTTACCCCCGTGGGATATATATTCTACCCACACACATTTGGAACTCTCCTCGGGTACCCTCACACATATTATTCCCTCATTTAGTGGATATTTTCACAAAAAAGTGAAATTTTCAAATATCCAAAATATTGGCTGAAAACGACTAAATATCAAGGACTCAGAATCGCTCTGGAACTGAAATCGGAACGTTCACTGAAATTTCCCCTATCTGAAAGTCTGATAAACGCCGGAAAAATGACTAAGTCCAAAAAAAAATTGTTTTCAACTTTTTTCAATATTACCCCCGTGGGATATATATTCTACCCACACACATTTGGAACTCTCCTGCGGTACCCTAACACATATTATTCCCTCATTTAGTGGATATTTTCACAAAAAAGTGAAATTTTCAAAAATCCAAAATATTGGCTGAAAACGACTAAATATCAAGGACTCATTGGGCGAATAGCTCTGGAATTGAAACCGGAATGTTCACTGACATTTCCCCTATTTGAAAGTCTGATAAACGCTGGAAAAATGACTAAGTCCAAAAAAAAATTGTTTTCAACTTTTTTTCAATATTACCCCCGTGGGATATATATTCTACCCACACACATTTGGAACTCTCCTGGGGTACCCTCACACATATTATTCCCTCATTTAGTGGATATTTTCACAAAAAAGTGAAATTTTCAAAAATCCAAAATATTGGCTGAAAACGACTAAATATCAAGGACTCATTGGGCGAATCGCTCTGGAACTGAAATCGGAATGTTCACTGACATTTCCCCAATCTGACAGTCTGATAAACGCCGGAAAAATGACTAAGTCCAAAAAAAAATTGTTTTCAACTTTTTTCAATTTTACCCCGTGGGATATATATTCTACCCACACACATTTGGAACTCTCCTGGGGTACCCTCACACATATTATTCCCTCATTTAGTGGATATTTTCACAAAAAAGTGAAATTTTCAAATATCCAAAATATTGGCTGAAAACGACTAAATATCAAGGACTCATTGGGCGAATCGCTCTGGAACTGAAATCGGAACGTTCACTGACATTTCCCCTATCTGAAAGTCTGATAAACGCCGGAAAAATGACTAAGTCCAAAAAAAAATTATTTTCAACTTTTTTCAATTTTACCCCCGTGGGATATATATTCTACCCACACACATTTGGAACTCTCCTGGGGTACCCTCACACATATTATTCCCTCATTTAGTGGATATTTTCACAAAAAAGTGAAATTTTCAAATATCCAAAATATTGGCTGAAAACGACTAAATATCAAGGACTCATTGGGCGAATCGCTCTGGAACTGAAATCGGAACGTTCACTGACATTTCCCCTATCTGAAAGTGTGATAAACGACGGAAAAATGACTAAGTCCAAAAAAAAATTGTTTTCAACTTTTTTCAATATTACCCCCATGGGATATATATTCTACCCACACACATTTGGAACTCTCCTGCGGTACCCTAACACATATTATTCCCTCATTTAGTGGATATTTTCACAAAAAAGTGAAATTTTCAAATATCCAAAATATTGGCTGAAAACTACTAAATATCAAGGACTCATTGGGCGAATCGCTCTGGAACTGAAATCGGAACGCTCACTGACATTTGCCCTATCTGAAAGTCTGATAAACGCCGGAAAAATGACTAAGTCCAAAAAAAAATTGTTTTCAACTTTTTTCAATTTTACCCCCGTGGGATATAGATTCTACCCACACACATTTGGAACTCTCCTGGGGTACCCTCACACATATTATTCCCTCATTTAGTGGATATTTTCACAAAAAAGTGAAATTTTCAAATATCCAAAATATTGGCTGAAAACGACTAAATATCAAGGACTCATTGGGCGAATCGCTCTGGAACTGAAATCGGAACGTTCACTGACATTTCCCCTATCTGAAAGTGTGATAAACGACGGAAAAATGACTAAGTCCAAAAAAAAATTGTTTTCAACTTTTTTCAATATTACCCCCGTGGGATATATATTCTACCCACACACATTTGGAACTCTCCTGCGGTACCCTAACACATATTATTCCCTCATTTAGTGGATATTTTCACAAAAAAGTGAAATTTTCAAAAATCCAAAATATTGGCTGAAAACGACTAAATATCAAGGACTCATTGGGCGAATAACTCTGGAATTGAAACCGGAATGTTCACTGACATTTCCCCTATTTGAAAGTCTGATAAACGCCGGAAAAATGACTAAGTCCAAAAAAAAATTGTTTTCAACTTTTTTCAATTTTACCCCGTGGGATATATATTCTACCCACACACATTTGGAACTCTCCTGGGGTACCCTCACACATATTATTCCCTCATTTAGTGGATATTTTCACAAAAAAGTGAAATTTTCAAATATCCAAAATATTGGCTGAAAACGACTAAATATCAAGGACTCATTGGGCGAATCGCTCTGGAACTGAAATCGGAACGTTCACTGACATCTCCCCTATCTGAAAGTCTGATAAACGCCGGAAAAATGACTAAGTCCAAAAAAAAATTATTTTCAACTTTTTTCAATTTTACCCCCGTGGGATATATATTCTACCCACACACATTTGGAACTCTCCTGGGGTACCCTCACACATATTATTCCCTCATTTAGTGGATATTTTCACAAAAAAGTGAAATTTTCAAATATCCAAAATATTGGCTGAAAACGACTAAATATCAAGGACTCATTGGGCGAATCGCTCTGGAACTGAAATCGGAACGTTCACTGACATTTCCCCTATCTGAAAGTGTGATAAACGCCGGAAAAATGACTAAGTCCAAAAAAAAATTGTTTTCAACTTTTTTCAATATTACCCCCGTGGGATATATATTCTACCCACACACATTTGGAACTCTCCTGCGGTACCCTAACACATATTATTCCCTCATTTAGTGGATATTTTCACAAAAAAGTGAAATTTTCAAATATCCAAAATATTGGCTGAAAACTACTAAATATCAAGGACTCATTGGGCGAATCGCTCTGGAACTGAAATCGGAACGCTCACTGACATTTGCCCTATCTGAAAGTCTGATAAACGCCGGAAAAATGACTAAGTCCAAAAAAAAATTGTTTTCAACTTTTTTTCAATATTACCCCCGTGGGATATATATTCTACCCACACACATTTGGAACTCTCCTGGGGTACCCTCACACATATTATTCCCTCATTTAGTGGATATTTTCACAAAAAAGTGAAATTTTCAAAAATCCAAAATATTGGCTGAAAACGACTAAATATCAAGGACTCATTGGGCGAATCGCTCTGGAACTGAAATCGGAATGTTCACTGACATTTCCCCAATCTGAAAGTCTGATAAACGCCGGAAAAATGACTAAGTCCAAAAAAAAATTGTTTTCAACTTTTTTCAATTTTACCCCGTGGGATATATATTCTACCCACACACATTTGGAACTCTCCTGGGGTACCCTCACACATATTATTCCCTCATTTAGTGGATATTTTCACAAAAAAGTGAAATTTTCAAATATCCAAAATATTGGCTGAAAACGACTAAATATCAAGGACTCATTGGGCGAATCGCTCTGGAACTGAAATCGGAACGTTCACTGACATTTCCCCTATCTGAAAGTCTGATAAACGCCGGAAAAATGACTAAGTCCAAAAAAAAATTATTTTCAACTTTTTTCAATTTTACCCCCGTGGGATATATATTCTACCCACACACATTTGGAACTCTCCTGGGGTACCCTCACACATATTATTCCCTCATTTAGTGGATATTTTCACAAAAAAGTGAAATTTTCAAATATCCAAAATATTGGCTGAAAACGACTAAATATCAAGGACTCATTGGGCGAATCGCTCTGGAACTGAAATCAGAACGTTCACTGACATTTTCCCTATCTGAAAGTGTGATAAACGACGGAAAAATGACTAAGTCCAAAAAAAAATTGTTTTCAACTTTTTTCAATATTACCCCCGTGGGATATATATTCTACCCACACACATTTGGAACTCTCCTGCGGTACCCTAACACATATTATTCCCTCATTTAGTGGATATTTTCACAAAAAAGTGAAATTTTCAAATATCCAAAATATTGGCTGAAAACTACTAAATATCAAGGACTCATTGGGCGAATCGCTCTGGAACTGAAATCGGAACGCTCACTGACATTTGCCCTATCTGAAAGTCTGATAAACGCCGGAAAAATGACTAAGTCCAAAAAAAAATTGTTTTCAACTTTTTTCAATTTTACCCCCGTGGGATATATATTCTACCCACACACATTTGGAACTCTCCTCGGGTACCCTCACACATATTATTCCCTCATTTAGTGGATATTTTCACAAAAAAGTGAAATTTTCAAATATCCAAAATATTGGCTGAAAACAACTAAATATCAAGGACTCAGAATCGCTCTGGAACTGAAATCGGAACGTTCACTGACATTTCCCCTATCTGAAAGTGTGATAAACGCCGGAAAAATGACTAAGTCCAAAAAAAAATTGTTTTCAACTTTTTTCAATATTACCCCCGTGGGATATATATTCTACCCACACACATTTGGAACTCTCCTGCGGTACCCTAACACATATTATTCCCTCATTTAGTGTATATTTTCATAAAAAAGTGAAATTTTCAAATATCCAAAATATTGGCTGAAAACGACTAAATATCAAGGACTCAGAATCGCTCTGGAACTGAAATCGGAACGTTCACTGAAATTTCCCCTATCTGAAAGTGTGATAAACGCCGGAAAAATGACTAAGTCCAAAAAAAAATTGTTTTCAACTTTTTTCAATATTACCCCCGTGGGATATATATTCTACCCACACACATTTGGAACTCTCCTGCAGTACCCTAACACATATTATTCCCTCATTTAGTGGATATTTTCACAAAAAAGTGAAATTTTCAAAAATCCAAAATATTGGCTGAAAACGACTAAATATCAAGGACTCATTGGGCGAATAGCTCTGGAATTGAAACCGGAATGTTCACTGACATTTCCCCTATTTGAAAGTCTGATAAACGCTGGAAAAATGACTAAGTCCAAAAAAATTTTTTTTCAACTTTTTTTCAATATTATCCCCGTGGGATATATATTCTACCCACACACATTTGGAACTCTCCTGGGGTACCCTCACACATATTATTCCCTCATTTAGTGGATATTTTCACAAAAAAGTGAAATTTTCAAAAATCCAAAATATTGGCTGAAAACGACTAAATATCAAGGACTCATTGGGCGAATCGCTCTGGAACTGAAATCGGAACGTTCACTGACATTTCCCCTATCTGAAAGTGTGATAAACGCCGGAAAAATGACTAAGTTCAAAAAAAAATTGTTTTCAACTTTTTTCAATATTACCCCCGTGGGATATATATTCTACCCACACACATTTGGAACTCTCCTGCGGTACCCTAACACTTATTATTCCCTCATTTAGTGGATATTTTCACAAAAAAAGTGAAATTTTCAAAAATCCAAAATATTGGCTGAAAACGACTAAATATCAAGGACTCATTGGGCGAATAGCTCTGGAATTGAAACCGGAATGTTCACTAACATTTCCCCTATTTGAAAGTCTGATAAACGCTGGAAAAATGACTAAGTCCAAAAAAATTTTTTTTCAACTTTTTTTCAATATTATCCCCGTGGCATATATATTCTACCCACACACATTTGGAACTCTCCTGGGGTACCCTCACACATATTATTCCCTCATTTAGTGGATATTTTCACAAATAAGTGAAATTTTCAAAAATCCAAAATATTGGCTGAAAACGACTAAATATCAAGGACTCTTTGGGCGAATCGCTCTGGAATTGAAATCGGAATGCTCACTGCCATTTCCCCTATCTGAAAGTCTGATAAACGTCGGAAAAATGACTAAGTCCAAAAAAAAAATTTTTCAACTTTTTTCAATTTTACCCCCGTGGGATATATATTCTACCCACACACATTTGGAACTCTCCTGGGGTACCCTCACACATATTATTCCCTCATTTAGTGGATATTTTCACAAAAAAGTGAAATTTTCAAAAATCCAAAATATTGGCTGAAAACGACTAAATATCAAGGACTCATTGGGCGAATCGCTCTGGAACTGAAATCGGAATGTTCACTGACATTTGCCCTATCTGAAAGTCTGATAAACGCCGGAAAAATGACTAAGTCCAAAAAAAAATTGTTTTCAACTTTTTTCAATATTACCCCCGTGGGATATATATTCTACCCACACACATTTGGAACTCTCCTGCGGTACCCTAACACATATTATTCCCTCATTTAGTGGATATTTTCACAAAAAAGTGAAATTTTCAAATATCCAAAATATTGGCTGAAAACTACTAAATATCAAGGACTCATTGGGCGAATCGCTCTGGAACTGAAATCGGAACGCTCACTGACATTTGCCCTATCTGAAAGTCTGATAAACGCCGGAAAAATGACTAAGTCCAAAAAAAAATTGTTTTCAACTTTTTTTCAATATTACCCCCGTGGGATATATATTCTACCCACACACATTTGGAACTCTCCTGGGGTACCCTCACACATATTATTCCCTCATTTAGTGGATATTTTCACAAAAAAGTGAAATTTTCAAAAATCCAAAATATTGGCTGAAAACGACTAAATATCAAGGACTCATTGGGCGAATCGCTCTGGAACTGAAATCGGAATGTTCACTGACATTTCCCCAATCTGAAAGTCTGATAAACGCCGGAAAAATGACTAAGTCCAAAAAAAAATTGTTTTCAACTTTTTTCAATTTTACCCCGTGGGATATATATTCTACCCACACACATTTGGAACTCTCCTGGGGTACCCTCACACATATTATTCCCTCATTTAGTGGATATTTTCACAAAAAAGTGAAATTTTCAAATATCCAAAATATTGGCTGAAAACGACTAAATATCAAGGACTCATTGGGCGAATCGCTCTGGAACTGAAATCGGAACGTTCACTGACATTTCCCCTATCTGAAAGTCTGATAAACGCCGGAAAAATGACTAAGTCCAAAAAAAAATTATTTTCAACTTTTTTCAATTTTACCCCCGTGGGATATATATTCTACCCACACACATTTGGAACTCTCCTGGGGTACCCTCACACATATTATTCCCTCATTTAGTGGATATTTTCACAAAAAAGTGAAATTTTCAAATATCCAAAATATTGGCTGAAAACTACTAAATATCAAGGACTCATTGGGCGAATCGCTCTGGAACTGAAATCGGAACACTCACTGACATTTGCCCTATCTGAAAGTCTGATAAACGCCGGAAAAATGACTAAGTCCAAAAAAAAATTGTTTTCAACTTTTTTCAATTTTACCCCCGTGGGATATATATTCTACCCACACACATTTGGAACTCTCCTCGGGTACCCTCACACATATTATTCCCTCATTTAGTGGATATTTTCACAAAAAAGTGAAATTTTCAAATATCCAAAATATTGGCTGAAAACGACTAAATATCAAGGACTCAGAATCGCTCTGGAACTGAAATCGGAACGTTCACTGACATTTCCCCTATCTGAAAGTGTGATAGACGCCGGAAAAATGACTAAGTCCAAAAAAAAATTGTTTTCAACTTTTTTCAATATTACCCCCGTGGGATATATATTCTACCCACACACATTTGGAACTCTCCTGCGGTACCCTAACACATATTATTCCCTCATTTAGTGTATATTTTCATAAAAAAGTGAAATTTTCAATTATCCAAAATATTGGCTGAAAACGACTAAATATCAAGGACTCAGAATCGCTCTGGAACTGAAATCGGAACGTTCACTGAAATTTCCCCTATCTGAAAGTGTGATAAACGCCGGAAAAATGACTAAGTCCAAAAAAAAATTGTTTTCAACTTTTTTCAATATTACCCCCGTGGGATATATATTCTACCCACACACATTTGGAACTCTCCTGCAGTACCCTAACACATATTATTCCCTCATTTAGTGGATATTTTCACAAAAAAGTGAAATTTTCAAAAATCCAAAATATTGGCTGAAAACGACTAAATATCAAGGACTCATTGGGCGAATAGCTCTGGAATTGAAACCGGAATGTTCACTGACATTTCCCCTATTTGAAAGTCTGATAAACGCTGGAAAAATGACTAAGTCCAAAAAAATTTTTTTTCAACTTTTTTTCAATATTATCCCCGTGGGATATATATTCTACCCACACACATTTGGAACTCTCCTGGGGTACCCTCACACATATTATTCCCTCATTTAGTGGATATTTTCACAAAAAAGTGAAATTTTCAAAAATCCAAAATATTGGCTGAAAACGACTAAATATCAAGGACTCATTGGGCGAATCGCTCTGGAACTGAAATCGGAACGTTCACTGACATTTCCCCTATCTGAAAGTGTGATAAACGCCGGAAAAATGACTAAGTCCAAAAAAAAATTGTTTTCAACTTTTTTCAATATTACCCCCGTGGGATATATATTCTACCCACACACATTTGGAACTCTCCTGCGGTACCCTAACACTTATTATTCCCTCATTTAGTGGATATTTTCACAAAAAAAGTGAAATTTTCAAAAATCCAAAATATTGGCTGAAAACGACTAAATATCAAGGACTCATTGGGCGAATAGCTCTGGAATTGAAACCGGAATGTTCACTAACATTTCCCCTATTTGAAAGTCTGATAAACGCTGGAAAAATGACTAAGTCCAAAAAAATTTTTTTTCAACTTTTTTTCAATATTATCCCCGTGGCATATATATTCTACCCACACACATTTGGAACTCTCCTGGGGTACCCTCACACATATTATTCCCTCATTTAGTGGATATTTTCACAAAAAAGTGAAATTTTCAAAAATCCAAAATATTGGCTGAAAACGACTAAATATCAAGGACTCATTGGGCGAATCGCTCTGGAACTGAAATCGGAACGCTCACTGACATTTGCCCTATCTGAAAGTCTGATAAACGCCGGAAAAATGACTAAGTCCAAAAAAAAAATTTTTCAACTTTTTTCAATTTTACCCCCGTGGGATATATATTCTACCCACACACATTTGGAACTCTCCTGGGGTACCCTCACACATATTATTCCCTCATTTAGTGGATATTTTCACAAAAAAGTGAAATTTTCAAAAATCCAAAATATTGGCTGAAAACGACTAAATATCAAGGACTCATTGGACGAATCGCTCTGGAACTGAAATCGGAACGTTCACTGACATTTCCCCTATCTGAAAGTGTGATAAACGCCGGAAAAATTACTAAGTACAAAAAAAAATTGTTTTCAACTTTTTTCAATTTTACCCCCGTGGGATATATATTCTACCCACACACATTTGGAACTCTCCTGCGGTACCCTAACACATATTATTCCCTCATTTAGTGGATATTTTCACAAAAAAGTGAAATTTTCAAAAATCCAGAAAATTGGCTGAAAATGACTAAATATCAAGGACTCATTGGGCGAATCGCTCTGGAACTGAAATCGGAACGCTCACTGACATTTGCCCTATCTGAAAGTCTGATAAACGCTGGAAAAATGACTAAGTCCAAAAAAAAAATTTTTCAACTTTTTTCAATTTTACCCCCGTGGGATATATATTCTACCCACACACATTTGGAACTCTCCTGGGGTACCCTCACACATATTATTCCCTCATTTAGTGGATATTTTCACAAAAAAGTGAAATTTTCAAAAATCCAAAATATTGGCTGAAAACGACTAAATATCAAGGACTCTTTGGGCGAATCGCTCTGGAACTGAAATCGGAATGCTCACTGACATTTCCCCTATCTGAAAGTCTGATAAACGCCGGAAAAATGACTAAGTCCAAAAAAAAATTGTTTTCAACTTTTTTCAATTTTACCCCCGTGGGATATATATTCTACCCACACACATTTGGAACTCTCCTCGGGTACCCTCACACATATTATTCCCTCATTTAGTGGATATTTTCACAAAAAAGTGAAATTTTCAAATATCCAAAATATTGGCTGAAAACGACTAAATATCAAGGACTCAGAATCGCTCTGGAACTGAAATCGGAACGTTCACTGAAATTTCCCCTATCTGAAAGTCTGATAAACGCCGGAAAAATGACTAAGTCCAAAAAAAAATTGTTTTCAACTTTTTTCAATATTACCCCCGTGGGATATATATTCTACCCACACACATTTGGAACTCTCCTGCGGTACCCTAACACATATTATTCCCTCATTTAGTGGATATTTTCACAAAAAAGTGAAATTTTCAAAAATCCAAAATATTGGCTGAAAACGACTAAATATCAAGGACTCTTTGGGCGAATCGCTCTGGAACTGAAATCGGAATGCTCACTGACATTTCCCCTATCTGAAAGTCTGATAAACGCCGGAAAAATGACTAAGTCCAAAAAAAAATTGTTTTCAACTTTTTTCAATTTTACCCCCGTGGGATATAAATTCTACCCACACACATTTGGAACTCTCCTGCGGTACCCTAACACATATTATTCCCTCATTTAGTGGATATTTTCACAAAAAAGTGAAATTTTCAAAAATCCAGAAAATTGGCTGAAAATGACTAAATATCAAGGACTCATTGGGCGAATCGCTCTGGAACTGAAATCGGAACGCTCACTGACATTTGCCCTATCTGAAAGTCTGATAAACGCCGGAAAAATGACTAAGTCCAAAAAAAAAATTTTTCAACTTTTTTCAATTTTACCCCCGTGGGATATATATTCTACCCACACACATTTGGAACTCTCCTGGGGTACCCTCACACATATTATTCCCTCATTTATTGGATATTTTCACAAAAAAGTGAAATTTTCAAATATCCAAAATATTGGCTGAAAACGACTAAATATCAAGGACTCATTGGGCGAATCGCTCTGGAACTGAAATCGGAACGTTCACTGACATTTCCCCTATCTGAAAGTGTGATAAACGCCGGAAAAATGACTAAGTCCAAAAAACAATTGTTTTCAACTTTTTTCAATTTTACCCCCGTGGGATATATATTCTACCCACACACATTTGGAACTCTCCTGCGGTACCCTAACACATATTATTCCCTCATTTAGTGGATATTTTCACAAAAAAAGTGAAATTTTCAAAAATCCAGAAAATTAGCTGAAAATGACTAAATATCAAGGACTCATTGGGCGAATCGCTCTGGAAGTGAAATCGGAACGCTCACTGACATTTGCCCTATCTGAAAGTCTGATAAACGCCGGAAAAATGACTAAGTCCAAAAGAAAAATTTTTCAACTTTTTTCAATTTTACCCCCGTGGGATATATATTCTACCCACACAAATTTGGAACTCTCCTGGGGTACCCTCACACATATTATTCCCTCATTTAGTGGATATTTTCACAAAAAAGTGAAATTTTCAAAAATCCAAAATATTGGCTGAAAACGACTAAATATCAAGGACTCATTGGACGAATCGCTCTGTAACTGAAATCGGAACGTTCACTGACATTTCCCCTATCTGAAAGTGTGATAAACGCCGGAAAAATTACTAAGTACAAAAAAAAATTGTTTTCAACTTTTTTCAATTTTACCCCCGTGGGATATATATTCTACCCACACACATTTGGAACTCTCCTGCGGTACCCTAACACATATTATTCCCTCATTTAGTGGATATTTTCACAAAAAAGTGAAATTTTCAAAAATCCAGAAAATTGGCTGAAAATGACTAAATATCAAGGACTCATTGGGCGAATCGCTCTGGAACTGAAATCGGAACGCTCACTGACATTTGCCCTATCTGAAAGTCTGATAAACGCTGGAAAAATGACTAAGTCCAAAAAAAAATTGTTTTCAACTTTTTTCAATTTTACCCCCGTGGGATATATATTCTACCCACACACATTTGGAACTCTCCTCGGGTACCCTCACACATATTATTCCCTCATTTAGTGGATATTTTCACAAAAAAGTGAAATTTTCAAATATCCAAAATATTGGCTGAAAACGACTAAATATCAAGGACTCAGAATCGCTCTGGAACTGAAATCGGAACGTTCACTGAAATTTCCCCTATCTGAAAGTCTGATAAACGCCGGAAAAATGACTAAGTCCAAAAAAAAATTGTTTTCAACTTTTTTCAATATTACCCCCGTGGGATATATATTCTACCCACACACATTTGGAACTCTCCTGCGGTACCCTAACACATATTATTCCCTCATTTAGTGGATATTTTCACAAAAAAGTGAAATTTTCAAAAATCCAAAATATTGGCTGAAAACGACTAAATATCAAGGACTCTTTGGGCGAATCGCTCTGGAACTGAAATCGGAATGCTCACTGACATTTCCCCTATCTGAAAGTCTGATAAACGCCGGAAAAATGACTAAGTCCAAAAAAAAATTGTTTTCAACTTTTTTCAATTTTACCCCCGTGGGATATAAATTCTACCCACACACATTTGGAACTCTCCTGCGGTACCCTAACACATATTATTCCCTCATTTAGTGGATATTTTCACAAAAAAGTGAAATTTTCAAAAATCCAGAAAATTGGCTGAAAATGACTAAATATCAAGGACTCATTGGGCGAATCGCTCTGGAACTGAAATCGGAACGCTCACTGACATTTGCCCTATCTGAAAGTCTGATAAACGCCGGAAAAATGACTAAGTCCAAAAAAAAAATTTTTCAACTTTTTTCAATTTTACCCCCGTGGGATATATATTCTACCCACACACATTTGGAACTCTCCTGGGGTACCCTCACACATATTATTCCCTCATTTATTGGATATTTTCACAAAAAAGTGAAATTTTCAAATATCCAAAATATTGGCTGAAAACGACTAAATATCAAGGACTCATTGGGCGAATCGCTCTGGAACTGAAATCGGAACGTTCACTGACATTTCCCCTATCTGAAAGTGTGATAAACGCCGGAAAAATGACTAAGTCCAAAAAACAATTGTTTTCAACTTTTTTCAATTTTACCCCCGTGGGATATATATTCTACCCACACACATTTGGAACTCTCCTGCGGTACCCTAACACATATTATTCCCTCATTTAGTGGATATTTTCACAAAAAAAGTGAAATTTTCAAAAATCCAGAAAATTAGCTGAAAATGACTAAATATCAAGGACTCATTGGGCGAATCGCTCTGGAAGTGAAATCGGAACGCTCACTGACATTTGCCCTATCTGAAAGTCTGATAAACGCCGGAAAAATGACTAAGTCCAAAAAAAAAATTTTTCAACTTTTTTCAATTTTACCCCCGTGGGATATATATTCTACCCACACAAATTTGGAACTCTCCTGGGGTACCCTCACACATATTATTCCCTCATTTAGTGGATATTTTCACAAAAAAGTGAAATTTTCAAAAATCCAAAATATTGGCTGAAAACGACTAAATATCAAGGACTCATTGGACGAATCGCTCTGGAACTGAAATCGGAACGTTCACTGACATTTCCCCTATCTGAAAGTGTGATAAACGCCGGAAAAATTACTAAGTACAAAAAAAAATTGTTTTCAACTTTTTTCAATTTTACCCCCGTGGGATATATATTCTACCCACACACATTTGGAACTCTCCTGCGGTACCCTAACACATATTATTCCCTCATTTAGTGGATATTTTCACAAAAAAGTGAAATTTTCAAAAATCCAGAAAATTGGCTGAAAATGACTAAATATCAAGGACTCATTGGGCGAATCGCTCTGGAACTGAAATCGGAACGCTCACTGACATTTGCCCTATCTGAAAGTCTGATAAACGCTGGAAAAATGACTAAGTCCAAAAAAAAAATTTTTCAACTTTTTTCAATTTTACCCCGTGGGATATATATTCTACCCACACACATTTGGAACTCTCCTGGGGTACCCTCACACATATTATTCCCTCATTTAGTGGATATTTTCACAAAAAAGTGAAATTTTCAAAAATCCAAAATATTGGCTGAAAACGACTAAATATCAAGGACTCTTTGGGCGAATCGCTCTGGAACTGAAATCGGAATGCTCACTGACATTTCCCCTATCTGAAAGTCTGATAAACGCCGGAAAAATGACTAAGTCCAAAAAAAAATTGTTTTCAACTTTTTTCAATTTTACCCCCGTGGGATATATATTCTACCCACACACATTTGGAACTCTCCTCGGGTACCCTCACACATATTATTCCCTCATTTAGTGGATATTTTCACAAAAAAGTGAAATTTTCAAATATCCAAAATATTGGCTGAAAACGACTAAATATCAAGGACTCAGAATCGCTCTGGAACTGAAATCGGAACGTTCACTGAAATTTCCCCTATCTGAAAGTCTGATAAACGCCGGAAAAATGACTAAGTCCAAAAAAAAATTGTTTTCAACTTTTTTCAATATTACCCCCGTGGGATATATATTCTACCCACACACATTTGGAACTCTCCTGCGGTACCCTAACACATATTATTCCCTCATTTAGTGGATATTTTCACAAAAAAGTGAAATTTTCAAAAATCCAAAATATTGGCTGAAAACGACTAAATATCAAGGACTCTTTGGGCGAATCGCTCTGGAACTGAAATCGGAATGCTCACTGACATTTCCCCTATCTGAAAGTCTGATAAACGCCGGAAAAATGACTAAGTCCAAAAAAAAATTGTTTTCAACTTTTTTCAATTTTACCCCCGTGGGATATAAATTCTACCCACACACATTTGGAACTCTCCTGCGGTACCCTAACACATATTATTCCCTCATTTAGTGGATATTTTCACAAAAAAGTGAAATTTTCAAAAATCCAGAAAATTGGCTGAAAATGACTAAATATCAAGGACTCATTGGGCGAATCGCTCTGGAACTGAAATCGGAACGCTCACTGACATTTGCCCTATCTGAAAGTCTGATAAACGCCGGAAAAATGACTAAGTCCAAAAAAAAAATTTTTCAACTTTTTTCAATTTTACCCCCGTGGGATATATATTCTACCCACAAACATTTGGAACTCTCCTGGGGTACCCTCACACATATTATTCCCTCATTTAGTGGATATTTTCACAAAAAAGTGAAATTTTCAAAAATCCAAAATATTGGCTGAAAACGACTAAATATCAAGGACTCATTGGGCGAATCGCTCTGGAACTGAAATCGGAATGTTCACTGACATTTCCCCTATCTGAAAGTCTGATAAACGCCGGAAAAATGGCTAAGTCCAAAAAAAAATTGTTTTCAACTTTTTTCAATTTTACCCCCGTGGGATATATATTCTACCCACACACATTTGGAACTCTCCTGGGGTACCCTCACACATATTATTCCCTCATTTATTGGATATTTTCACAAAAAAGTGAAATTTTCAAATATCCAAAATATTGGCTGAAAACGACTAAATATCAAGGACTCATTGGGCGAATCGCTCTGGAACTGAAATCGGAACGTTCACTGACATTTCCCCTATCTGAAAGTGTGATAAACGCCGGAAAAATTACTAAGTCCAAAAAACAATTGTTTTCAACTTTTTTCAATTTTACCCCCGTGGGATATATATTCTACCCACACACATTTGGAACTCTCCTGCGGTACCCTAACACATATTATTCCCTCATTTAGTGGATATTTTCACAAAAAAAGTGAAATTTTCAAAAATCCAGAAAATTAGCTGAAAATGACTAAATATCAAGGACTCATTGGGCGAATCGCTCTGGAAGTGAAATCGGAACGCTCACTGACATTTGCCCTATCTGAAAGTCTGATAAAAGCCGGAAAAATGACTAAGTCCAAAAAAAAAATTTTTCAACTTTTTTCAATTTTACCCCCGTGGGATATATATTCTACCCACACACATTTGGAACTCTCCTGGGGTACCCTCACACATATTATTCCCTCATTTAGTGGATATTTTCACAAAAAAGTGAAATTTTCAAAAATCCAAAATATTGGCTGAAAACGACTAAATATCAAGGACTCATTGGGCGAATCGCTCTGGAACTGAAATCGGAATGTTCACTGACATTTCCCCTATCTGAAAGTCTGATAAACGCCGGAAAAATGGCTAAGTCCAAAAAAAAATTGTTTTCAACTTTTTTCAATTTTACCCCCGTGGGATATATATTCTACCCACACACATTTGGAACTCTCCTGGGGTACCCTCACACATATTATTCCCTCATTTATTGGATATTTTCACAAAAAAGTGAAATTTTCAAATATCCAAAATATTGGCTGAAAACGACTAAATATCAAGGACTCATTGGGCGAATCGCTCTGGAACTGAAATCGGAACGTTCACTGACATTTCCCCTATCTGAAAGTGTGATAAACGCCGGAAAAATGACTAAGTCCAAAAAACAATTGTTTTCAACTTTTTTCAATTTTACCCCCGTGGGATATATATTCTACCCACACACATTTGGAACTCTCCTGCGGTACCCTAACACATATTATTCCCTCATTTAGTGGATATTTTCACAAAAAAAGTGAAATTTTCAAAAATCCAGAAAATTAGCTGAAAATGACTAAATATCAAGGACTCATTGGGCGAATCGCTCTGGAAGTGAAATCGGAACGCTCACTGACATTTGCCCTATCTGAAAGTCTGATAAACGCCGGAAAAATGACTAAGTCCAAAAAAAAAATTTTTCAACTTTTTTCAATTTTACCCCCGTGGGATATATATTCTACCCACACAAATTTGGAACTCTCCTGGGGTACCCTCACACATATTATTCCCTCATTTAGTGGATATTTTCACAAAAAAGTGAAATTTTCAAAAATCCAAAATATTGGCTGAAAACGAGTAAATATCAAGGACTCATTGGGCGAATCGCTCTGGAACTGAAATCGGAACGCTCACTGACATTTGCTCTATCTGAAAGTCTGATAAACGCCGGAAAAATGACTAAGTACAAAAAAAAATTGTTTTCAACTTTTTTCAATTTTACCCCCGTGGGATATATATTCTACCCACACACATTTGGAACTCTCCGGCGGTACCCTAACACATATTATTCCCTCATTTAGTGGATATTTTCACAAAAAAGTGAAATTTTCAATTATCCAAAATATTGGCTGAAAACGACTAAATATCAAGGACTCATTGGGCGAATCGCTCTGGAACTGAAATCGGAACGTTCACTGACATTTCCCCTATCTGAAAGTGTGATAAACGCCGGAAAAATGACTAAGTCCAAAAAAAAATTGTTTTCAACTTTTTTCAATATTACCCCCGTGGGATATATATTCTACCCACACACATTTGGAACTCTCCTGCGGTACCCTAACACATATTATTCCCTCATTTAGTGGATATTTTCACAAAAAAGTGAAATTTTCAAAAATCCAGAAAATTGGCTGAAAATGACTAAATATCAAGGACTCATTGGGCGAATCGCTCTGGAACTGAAATCGGAACGCTCACTGACATTTGCCCTATCTGAAAGTCTGATAAACGCCGGAAAAATGACTAAGTCCAAAAAAAAATTTTTTCAACTTTTTTCAATTTTACCCCCGTGGGATATATATTCTACCCACACACATTTGGAACTCTCCTGGGGTACCCTCACACATATTATTCCCTCATTTAGTGGATATTTTCACAAAAAAGTGAAATTTTCAAAAATCCAAAATATTGGCTGAAAACGACTAAATATCAAGGACTCTTTGGGCGAATCGCTCTGGAACTGAAATCGGAATGCTCACTGACATTTCCCCTATCTGAAAGTCTGATAAACGCCGGAAAAATGACTAAGTCCAAAAAAAAAATTTTTCAACTTTTTTCAATTTTACCCCCGTAGGATATATATTCTACCCACACATATTTGGAACTCTCCTGGGGTACCCTCACACATATTATTCCCTCATTTATTGGATATTTTCACAAAAAAGTGAAATTTTCAAATATCCAAAATATTGGCTGAAAACGACTAAATATCAAGGACTCATTGGGCGAATCGCTCTGGAACTGAAATCGGAACGTTCACTGACATTTCCCCTATCTGAAAGTGTGATAAACGCCGGAAAAATGACTAAGTCCAAAAAACAATTGTTTTCAACTTTTTTCAATTTTACCCCCGTGGGATATATATTCTACCCACACACATTTGGAACTCTCCTGCGGTACCCTAACACATATTATTCCCTCATTTAGTGGATATTTTCACAAAAAAAGTGAAATTTTCAAAAATCCAGAAAATTAGCTGAAAATGACTAAATATCAAGGACTCATTGGGCGAATCGCTCTGGAAGTGAAATCGGAACGCTCACTGACATTTGCCCTATCTGAAAGTCTGATAAACGCCGGAAAAATGACTAAGTCCAAAAAAAAAATTTTTCAACTTTTTTCAATTTTACCCCCGTGGGATATATATTCTACCCACACAAATTTGGAACTCTCCTGGGGTACCCTCACACATATTATTCCCTCATTTAGTGGATATTTTCACAAAAAAGTGAAATTTTCAAAAATCCAAAATACTGGCTGAAAACGACTAAATATCAAGGACTCTTTGGGCGAATCGCTCTGGAACTGAAATCGGAATGCTCACTGACATTTCCCCTATCTGAAAGTCTGATAAACGCCGGAAAAATGACTAAGTACAAAAAAAAATTGTTTTCAACTTTTTTCAATTTTACCCCCGTGGGATATATATTCTACCCACACACATTTGGAACTCTCCTGGGGTACCCTCACACATATTATTCCCTCATTTATTGGATATTTTCACAAAAAAGTGAAATTTTCAAATATCCAAAATATTGGCTGAAAACGACTAAATATCAAGGACTCATTGGGCGAATCGCTCTGGAACTGAAATCGGAACGTTCACTGACATTTCCCCTATCTGAAAGTGTGATAAACGCCGGAAAAATGACTAAGTCCAAAAAACAATTGTTTTCAACTTTTTTCAATTTTACCCCCGTGGGATATATATTCTACCCACACACATTTGGAACTCTCCTGTGGTACCCTAACACATATTATTCCCTCATTTAGTGGATATTTTCACAAAAAAAGTGAAATTTTCAAAAATCCAGAAAATTAGCTGAAAATGACTAAATATCAAGGACTCATTGGGCGAATCGCTCTGGAAGTGAAATCGGAACGCTCACTGACATTTGCCCTATCTGAAAGTCTGATAAACGCCGGAAAAATGACTAAGTCCAAAAAAAAAATTTTTCAACTTTTTTCAATTTTACCCCCGTGGGATATATATTCTACCCACACAAATTTGGAACTCTCCTGGGGTACCCTCACACATATTATTCCCTCATTTAGTGGATATTTTCACAAAAAAGTGAAATTTTCAAAAATCCAAAATATTGGCTGAAAACGAGTAAATATCAAGGACTCATTGGGCGAATCGCTCTGGAACTGAAATCGGAACGCTCACTGACATTTGCCCTATCTGAAAGTCTGATAAACGCCGGAAAAATGACTAAGTACAAAAAAAAATTGTTTTCAACTTTTTTCAATTTTACCCCCGTGGGATATATATTCTACCCACACACATTTGGAACTCTCCGGCGGTACCCTAACACATATTATTCCCTCATTTAGTGGATATTTTCACAAAAAAGTGAAATTTTCAATTATCCAAAATATTGGCTGAAAACGACTAAATATCAAGGACTCATTGGGCGAATCGCTCTGGAACTGAAATCGGAACGTTCACTGACATTTCCCCTATCTGAAAGTGTGATAAACGCCGGAAAAATGACTAAGTCCAAAAAAAAATTGTTTTCAACTTTTTTCAATATTACCCCCGTGGGATATATATTCTACCCACACACATTTGGAACTCTCCTGCGGTACCCTAACACATATTATTCCCTCATTTAGTGGATATTTTCACAAAAAAGTGAAATTTTCAAAAATCCAGAAAATTGGCTGAAAATGACTAAATATCAAGGACTCATTGGGCGAATCGCTCTGGAACTGAAATCGGAACGCTCACTGACATTTGCCCTATCTGAAAGTCTGATAAACGCCGGAAAAATGACTAAGTCCAAAAAAAAATTTTTTCAACTTTTTTCAATTTTACCCCCGTGGGATATATATTCTACCCACACACATTTGGAACTCTCCTGGGGTACCCTCACACATATTATTCCCTCATTTAGTGGATATTTTCACAAAAAAGTGAAATTTTCAAAAATCCAAAATATTGGCTGAAAACGACTAAATATCAAGGACTCTTTGGGCGAATCGCTCTGGAACTGAAATCGGAATGCTCACTGACATTTCCCCTATCTGAAAGTCTGATAAACGCCGGAAAAATGACTAAGTCCAAAAAAAAATTGTTTTCAACTTTTTTCAATTTTACCCCCGTGGGATATAAATTCTACCCACACACATTTGGAACTCTCCTGCGGTACCCTAACACATATTATTCCCTCATTTAGTGGATATTTTCACAAAAAAGTGAAATTTTCAAAAATCCAGAAAATTGGCTGAAAATGACTAAATATCAAGGACTCATTGGGCGAATCGCTCTGGAACTGAAATCGGAACGCTCACTGACATTTGCCCTATCTGAAAGTCTGATAAACGCCGGAAAAATGACTAAGTCCAAAAAAAAAATTTTTCAACTTTTTTCAATTTTACCCCCGTAGGATATATATTCTACCCACACATATTTGGAACTCTCCTGGGGTACCCTCACACATATTATTCCCTCATTTAGTGGATATTTTCACAAAAAAGTGAAATTTTCAAAAATCCAAAATATTGGCTGAAAACGACTAAATATCAAGGACTCATTGGGCGAATCGCTCTGGAACTGAAATCGGAATGTTCACTGACATTTCCCCTATCTGAAAGTCTGATAAATGCCGGAAAAATGGCTAAGTCCAAAAAAAAATTGTTTTCAACTTTTTTCAATTTTACCCCCGTGGGATATATATTCTACCCACACACATTTGGAACTCTCCTGGGGTACCCTCACACATATTATTCCCTCATTTATTGGATATTTTCACAAAAAAGTGAAATTTTCAAATATCCAAAATATTGGCTGAAAACGACTAAATATCAAGGACTCATTGGGCGAATCGCTCTGGAACTGAAATCGGAACGTTCACTGACATTTCCCCTATCTGAAAGTGTGATAAACGCCGGAAAAATGACTAAGTCCAAAAAACAATTGTTTTCAACTTTTTTCAATTTTACCCCCGTGGGATATATATTCTACCCACACACATTTGGAACTCTCCTGCGGTACCCTAACACATATTATTCCCTCATTTAGTGGATATTTTCACAAAAAAAGTGAAATTTTCAAAAATCCAGAAAATTAGCTGAAAATGACTAAATATCAAGGACTCATTGGGCGAATCGCTCTGGAAGTGAAATCGGAACGCTCACTGACATTTGCCCTATCTGAAAGTCTGATAAACGCCGGAAAAATGACTAAGTCCAAAAAAAAAATTTTTCAACTTTTTTCAATTTTACCCCCGTGGGATATATATTCTACCCACACAAATTTGGAACTCTCCTGGGGTACCCTCACACATATTATTCCCTCATTTAGTGGATATTTTCACAAAAAAGTGAAATTTTCAAAAATCCAAAATATTGGCTGAAAACGAGTAAATATCAAGGACTCATTGGGCGAATCGCTCTGGAACTGAAATCGGAACGCTCACTGACATTTGCCCTATCTGAAAGTCTGATAAACGCCGGAAAAATGACTAAGTCCAAAAAAAAATTGTTTTCAACTTTTTTCAATTTTACCCCCGTGGGATATATATTCTACCCACACACATTTGGAACTCTCCTGCGGTACCCTAACACATATTATTCCCTCATTTAGTGGATATTTTCACAAAAAAGTGAAATTTTCAAATATCCAAAATATTGGCTGAAAACGACTAAATATCAAGGACTCATTGGGCGAATCGCTCTGGAACTGAAATCGGAACGTTCACTGACATTTCCCCTATCTGAAAGTGTGATAAACGCCGGAAAAATGACTAAGTCCAAAAAAAAATTGTTTTCAACTTTTTTCAATATTACCCCCGTGGGATATATATTCTACCCACACACATTTGGAACTCTCCTGCGGTACCCTAACACATATTATTCCCTCATTTAGTGGATATTTTCACAAAAAAGTGAAATTTTCAAAAATCCAGAAAATTGGCTGAAAATGACTAAATATCAAGGACTCATTGGGCGAATCGCTCTGGAACTGAAATCGGAACGCTCACTGACATTTGCCCTATCTGAAAGTCTGATAAACGCCGGAAAAATGACTAAGTCCAAAAAAAAATTTTTTCAACTTTTTTCAATTTTACCCCCGTGGGATATATATTCTACCCACACACATTTGGAACTCTCCTGGGGTACCCTCACACATATTATTCCCTCATTTAGTGGATATTTTCACAAAAAAGTGAAATTTTCAAAAATCCAAAATATTGGCTGAAAACGACTAAATATCAAGGACTCTTTGGGCGAATCGCTCTGGAACTGAAATCGGAATGCTCACTGACATTTCCCCTATCTGAAAGTCTGATAAACGCCGGAAAAATGACTAAGTCCAAAAAAAAATTGTTTTCAACTTTTTTCAATTTTACCCCCGTGGGATATAAATTCTACCCACACACATTTGGAACTCTCCTGCGGTACCCTAACACATATTATTCCCTCATTTAGTGGATATTTTCACAAAAAAGTGAAATTTTCAAAAATCCAAAATATTGGCTGAAAACGACTAAATATCAAGGACTCATTGGGCGAATCGCTCTGGAACTGAAATCGGAATGTTCACTGACATTTCCCCTATCTGAAAGTCTGATAAATGCCGGAAAAATGGCTAAGTCCAAAAAAAAATTGTTTTCAACTTTTTTCAATTTTACCCCCGTGGGATATATATTCTACCCACACACATTTGGAACTCTCCTGGGGTACCCTCACACATATTATTCCCTCATTTATTGGATATTTTCACAAAAAAGTGAAATTTTCAAATATCCAAAATATTGGCTGAAAACGACTAAATATCAAGGACTCATTGGGCGAATCGCTCTGGAACTGAAATCGGAACGTTCACTGACATTTCCCCTATCTGAAAGTGTGATAAACGCCGGAAAAATGACTAAGTCCAAAAAACAATTGTTTTCAACTTTTTTCAATTTTACCCCCGTGGGATATATATTCTACCCACACACATTTGGAACTCTCCTGCGGTACCCTAACACATATTATTCCCTCATTTAGTGGATATTTTCACAAAAAAAGTGAAATTTTCAAAAATCCAGAAAATTAGCTGAAAATGACTAAATATCAAGGACTCATTGGGCGAATCGCTCTGGAAGTGAAATCGGAACGCTCACTGACATTTGCCCTATCTGAAAGTCTGATAAACGCCGGAAAAATGACTAAGTCCAAAAAAAAAAATTTTTCAACTTTTTTCAATTTTACCCCCGTGGGATATATATTCTACCCACACAAATTTGGAACTCTCCTGGGGTACCCTCACACATATTATTCCCTCATTTAGTGGATATTTTCACAAAAAAGTGAAATTTTCAAAAATCCAAAATATTGGCTGAAAACGACTAAATATCAAGGACTCATTGGGCGAATCGCTCTGGAACTGAAATCGGAACGCTCACTGACATTTGCCCTATCTGAAAGTCTGATAAACGCCGGAAAAATGACTAAGTCCAAAAAAAAAATTTTTCAACTTTTTTCAATTTTACCCCCGTGGGATATATATTCTACCCACACACATTTGGAACTCTCCTGGGGTACCCTCACACATATTATTCCCTCATTTAGTGGATATTTTCACAAAAAAGTGAAATTTTCAAAAATCCAAAATATTGGCTGAAAACGACTAAATATCAAGGACTCATTGGGCGAATCGCTCTGGAACTGAAATCGGAACGTTCACTGACATTTCCCCTATCTGAAAGTGTGATAAACGCCGGAAAAATGACTAAGTACAAAAAAAAATTGTTTTCAACTTTTTTCAATTTTACCCCCGTGGGATATATATTCTACCCACACAAATTTGGAACTCTCCTGGGGTACCCTCACACATATTATTCCCTCATTTAGTGGATATTTTCACAAAAAAGTGAAATTTTCAAAAATCCAAAATATTGGCTGAAAACGAGTAAATATCAAGGACTCATTGGGCGAATCGCTCTGGAACTGAAATCGGAACGCTCACTGACATTTGCCCTATCTGAAAGTCTGATAAACGCCGGAAAAATGACTAAGTACAAAAAAAAATTGTTTTCAACTTTTTTCAATTTTACCCCCGTGGGATATATATTCTACCCACACAAATTTGGAACTCTCCTGGGGTACCCTCACACATATTATTCCCTCATTTAGTGGATATTTTCACAAAAAAGTGAAATTTTCAAAAATCCAAAATATTGGCTGAAAACGAGTAAATATCAAGGACTCATTGGGCGAATCGCTCTGGAACTGAAATCGGAACGCTCACTGACATTTGCCCTATCTGAAAGTCTGATAAACGCCGGAAAAATGACTAAGTACAAAAAAAAATTGTTTTCAACTTTTTTCAATTTTACCCCCGTGGGATATATATTCTACCCACACACATTTGGAACTCTCCTGCGGTACCCTAACACATATTATTCCCTCATTTAGTGGATATTTTCACAAAAAAGTGAAATTTTCAAAAATCCAAAATATTGGCTGAAAACGACTAAATATCAAGGACTCATTGGGCGAATCGCTCTGGAACTGAAATCGGAACGTTCACTGACATTTCCCCTATCTGAAAGTGTGATAAACGCCGGAAAAATGACTAAGTACAAAAAAAAATTGTTTTCAACTTTTTTCAATTTTACCCCCGTGGGATATATATTCTACCCACACACATTTGGAACTCTCCTGCGGTACCCTAACACATATTATTCCCTCATTTAGTGGATATTTTCACAAAAAAGTGAAATTTTCAAATATCCAAAATATTGGCTGAAAACGACTAAATATCAAGGACTCATTGGGCGAATCGCTCTGGAACTGAAATCGGAACGTTCACTGACATTTCCCCTATCTGAAAGTGTGATAAACGCCGGAAAAATGACTAAGTCCAAAAAAACATTGTTTTCAACTTTTTTCAATATTACCCCCGTGGGATATATATTCTACCCACACACATTTGGAACTCTCCTGCGGTACCCTAACACATATTATTCCCTCATTTAGTGGATATTTTCACAAAAAAGTGAAATTTTCAAAAATCCAGAAAATTGGCTGAAAATGACTAAATATCAAGGACTCATTGGGCGAATCGCTCTGGAACTGAAATCGGAACGCTCACTGACATTTGCCCTATCTGAAAGTCTGATAAACGCCGGAAAAATGACTAAGTCCAAAAAAAAAATTTTTCAACTTTTTTCAATTTTATCCCCGTGGGATATATATTCTACCCACACACATTTGGAACTCTCCTGGGGTACCCTCACACATATTATTCCCTCATTTAGTGGATATTTTCACAAAAAAGTGAAATTTTCAAAAATCCTAAATATTGGCTGAAAACGACTAAATATCAAGGACTCTTTGGGCGAATCGCTCTGGAACTGAAATCGGAATGCTCACTGACATTTCCCCTATCTGAAAGTCTGATAAACGCCGGAAAAATGACTAAGTCCAAAAAAAAATTGTTTTCAACTTTTTTCAATTTTACCCCCGTGGGATATATATTCTACCCACACACATTTGGAACTCTCCTGCGGTACCCTAACACATATTATTCCCTCATTTAGTGGATATTTTCACAAAAAAGTGAAATTTTCAAAAATCCAGAAAATTGGCTGAAAATGACTAAATATCAAGGACTCATTGGGCGAATCGCTCTGGAACTGAAATCGGAACGCTCACTGACATTTGCCCTATCTGAAAGTCTGATAAACGCCGGAAAAATGACTAAGTCCAAAAAAAAAATTTTTCAACTTTTTTCAATTTTACCCCCGTGGTATATATATTCTACCCACACACATTTGGAACTCTCCTGGGGTACCCTCACACATATTATTCCCTCATTTAGTGGATATTTTCACAAAAAAGTGAAATTTTCAAAAATCCAAAATATTGTCTGAAAACGACTAAATATCAAGGACTCATTGGGCGAATCGCTCTGGAACTGAAATCGGAATGTTCACTGACATTTCCCCTATCTGAAAGTCTGATAAACGCCGGAAAAATGACTAAGTCCAAAAAAAAATTGTTTTCAACTTTTTTCAATTTTACCCCTGTGGGATATATATTCTACCCACACACATTTGGAACTCTCCTGGGGTACCCTCACACATATTATTCCCTCATTTATTGGATATTTTCACAAAAAAGTGAAATTTTCAAATATCCAAAATATTGGCTGAAAACGACTAAATATCAATGACTCATTGGGCGAATCGCTCTGGAACTGAAATCGGAACGTTCACTGACATTTCCCCTATCTGAAAGTGTGATAAACGCCGGAAAAATGACTAAGTCCAAAAAACAATTGTTTTCAACTTTTTTCAATTTTACCCCCGTGGGATATATATTCTACCCACACAAATTTGGAACTCTCCTGCGGTAACCTAACACATATTATTCCCTCATTTAGTGGATATTTTCACAAAAAAGTGAAATTTTCAAAAATCCAAAATATTGGCTGAAAACGACTAAATATCAAGGACTCATTGGGCGAATCGCTCTGGAACTGAAATCGGAACGCTCACTGACATTTGCCCTATCTGAAAGTCTGATAAACGCCGGAAAAATGACTAAGTCCAAAAAAAAAATTTTTCAACTTTTTTCAATTTTACCCCCGTGGGATATATATTCTACCCACACACATTTGGAACTCTCCTGGGGTACCCTCACACATATTATTCCCTCATTTAGTGGATATTTTCACAAAAAAGTGAAATTTTCAAAAATCCAAAATATTGGCTGAAAACGACTAAATATCAAGGACTCATTGGGCGAATCGCTCTGGAACTGAAATCGGAACGTTCACTGACATTTCACCTATCTGAAAGTGTGATAAACGCCGGAAAAATGACTAAGTCCAAAAAACAATTGTTTTCAACTTTTTTCAATTTTACCCCCGTGGGATATATATTCTACCCACACACATTTGGAACTCTACTGGGGTACCCTCACACATATTATTCCCTCATTTAGTGAATATTTTCACAAAAAAGTGAAATTTTCAAAAATCCAAAATATTGGCTGAAAACGACTAAATATCAAGGACTCTTTGGGCGAATCGCTCTGGAACTGAAATCGGAATGCTCACTGACATTTCCCCTATCTGAAAGTCTGAGAAACGCCGGAAAAATGACAGTCCAAAAAAAAAATTTTTCAACTTTTTTCAATTTTACCCCCGTGGGATATATATTCTACCCACAAACATTTGGAACTCTCCTGGGGTACCCTCACACATATTATTCCCTCATTTAGTGGATATTTTCACAAAAAAGTGAAATTTTCAAAAATCCAAAATATTGGCTGAAAACGACTAAATATCAATTACTCATTGGGCGAATCGCTCTGGAACTGAAATCGGAATGTTCACTGACATTTCCCCTATCTGAAAGTCTGATAAACGCCGGAAAAATGACTAAGTCCAAAAAAAAATTGTTTTCAACTTTTTTCAATTTTACCCCCGTGGGATATATATTCTACCCACACACATTTGGAACTCTCCTGGGGTACCCTCACACATATTATTCCCTCATTTATTGGATATTTTCACAAAAAAGTGAAATTTTCAAATATCCAAAATATTGGCTGAAAACGACTAAATATCAAGGACTCATTGGGCGAATCGCTCTGGAACTGAAATCGGAACGTTCACTGACATTTCCCCTATCTGAAAGTGTGATAAACGCCGGAAAAATGACTAAGTACAAAAAAAAATTGTTTTCAACTTTTTTCAATTTTACCCCCGTGGGATATATATTCTACCCACACACATTTGGAACTCTCCTGGGGTAGCCTCACACATATTATTCCCTCATTTATTGGATATTTTCACAAAAAAGTGAAATTTTCAAATATCCAAAATATTGGCTGAAAACGACTAAATATCAAGGACTCATTGGGCGAATCGCTCTGGAACTGAAATCGGAACGTTCACTGACATTTCCCCTATCTGAAAGTGTGATAAACGCCGGAAAAATGATTAAGTACAAAAAAAAATTGTTTTCAACTTTTTTCAATTTTACCCCCGTGGGATATATATTCTACCCACACACATTTGGAACTCTCCTGGGGTACCCTCACACATATTATTCCCTCATTTAGTGGATATTTTCACAAAAAAGTGAAATTTTCAAAAATCCAAAATATTGGCTGAAAACGACTAAATATCAAGGACTCATTGGGCGAATCGCTCTGGAACTGAAATCGGAACGTTCACTGACATTTCCATTATCTGAAAGTGTGATAAACGCCGGAAAAATGACTAAGTACAAAAAAATATTGTTTTCAACTTTTTTCAATTTTACCCCCGTGGGATATATATTCTACCCACACACATTTGGAACTCTCCTGGGGTACCCTCACACATATTATTCCCTCATTTATTGGATATTTTCACAAAAAAGTGAAATTTTCAAATATCCAAAATATTGGCTGAAAACGACTAAATATCAAGGACTCATTGGGCGAATCGCTCTGGAACTGAAATCGGAACGTTCACTGACATTTCCCCTATCTGAAAGTGTGATAAACGCCGGAAAAATGACTAAGTACAAAAAAAAATTGTTTTCAACTTTTTTCAATTTTACCCCCGTGGGATATATATTCTACCCACACACATTTGGAACTCTCCTGGGGTACCCTCACACATATTATTCCCTCATTTAGTGGATATTTTCACAAAAAAGTGAAATTTTCAAAAATCCAAAATATTGGCTGAAAACGACTAAATATCAAGGACTCATTGGGCGAATCGCTCTGGAACTGAAATCGGAATGTTCACTGACATTTCCCCTATCTGAAAGTCTGATAAACGCCGGAAAAATGACTAAGTCCAAAAAAAAATTTTTCAACTTTTTTCAATTTTACCCCCGTGGGATATATATTCTACCCACACACATTTGGAACTCTCCTGGGGTACCCTCACACATATTATTCCCTCATTTATTGGATATTTTCACAAAAAAGTGAAATTTTCAAATATCCAAAATATTGGCTGAAAACGACTAAATATCAAGGACTCATTGGGCGAATCGCTCTGGAACTGAAATCGTAACGTTCACTGACATTTCCCCTATCTGAAAGTCTGATAAATGCCGGAAAAATGACTAAGTACAAAAAAAAATTGTTTTCAACTTTTTTCAATTTTACCCCCGTGGGATATATATTCTACCCACACACATTTGGAACTCTCCTGCGGTACCCTAACACATATTATTCCCTCATTTAGTGGATATTTTCACAAAAAAAGTGAAATTTTCAAAAATCCAGAAAATTAGCTGAAAATGACTAAATATCAAGGACTCATTGGGCGAATCGCTCTGGAAGTGAAATCGGAACGCTCACTGACATTTGCCCTATCTGAAAGTCTGATAAACGCCGGAAAAATGACTAAGTCCAAAAAAAAAATTTTTCAACTTTTTTCAATTTTACCCCCGTGGGATATATATTCTACCCACACACATTTGGAACTCTCCTGGGGTACCCTCACACATATTATTCCCTCATTTAGTGGATATTTTCACAAAAAAGTGAAATTTTCAAAAATCCAAAATATTGGCTGAAAACGACTAAATATCAATTACTCATTGGGCGAATCGCTCTGGAACTGAAATCGGAATGTTCACTGACATTTCCCCTATCTGAAAGTCTGATAAACGCCGGAAAAATGACTAAGTCCAAAAAAAAATTGTTTTCAACTTTTTTCAATTTTACCCCCGTGGGATATATATTCTACCCACACACATTTGGAACTCTCCTGGGGTACCCTCACACATATTATTCCCTCATTTATTGGATATTTTCACAAAAAAGTGAAATTTTCAAATATCCAAAATATTGGCTGAAAACGACTAAATATCAAGGACTCATTGGGCGAATCGCTCTGGAACTGAAATCGGAACGTTCACTGACATTTCCCCTATCTGAAAGTGTGATAAACGCCGGAAAAATGACTAAGTACAAAAAAAAATTGTTTTCAACTTTTTTCAATTTTACCCCCGTGGGATATATATTCTACCCACACACATTTGGAACTCTCCTGCGGTACCCTAACACATATTATTCCCTCATTTAGTGGATATTTTCACAAAAAAAGTGAAATTTTCAAAAATCCAGAAAATTAGCTGAAAATGACTAAATATCAAGGACTCATTGGGCGAATCGCTCTGGAAGTGAAATCGGAACGCTCACTGACATTTGCCCTATCTGAAAGTCTGATAAACCCCGGAAAAATGACTAAGTCCAAAAAAAAAATTTTTCAACTTTTTTCAATTTTACCCCCGTGGGATATATATTCTACCCACACACATTTGGAACTCTCCTGGGGTACCCTCACACATATTATTCCCTCATTTAGTGGATATTTTCACAAAAAAGTGAAATTTTCAAAAATCCAAAATATTGGCTGAAAACGACTAAATATCAAGGACTCATTGGGCGAATCGCTCTGGAACTGAAATCGGAAAGTTCACTGACATTTCCCCTATCTGAAAGTGTGATAAACGAAGGAAAAATGACTAAGTCCAAAAAAAAATTGTTTTCAACTTTTTTCAATTTTACCCCCGTGGGATATATATTCTACCCACACACATTTGGAACTCTCCTGGGGTAGCCTCACACATATTATTCCCTCATTTATTGGATATTTTCACAAAAAAGTGAAATTTTCAAATATCCAAAATATTGGCTGAAAACGACTAAATAATCAAGGACTCATTGGGCGAATCGCTCTGGAACTGAAATCGGAACGTTCACTGACATTTCCCTATCTGAAAGTGTGATAAACGCCGGAAAAATGATTAAGTACAAAAAAAAATTGTTTTCAACTTTTTTCAATTTTACCCCCGTGGGATATATATTCTACCCACACACATTTGGAACTCTCCTGGGGTACCCTCACACATATTATTCCCTCATTTATTGGATATTTTCACAAAAAAGTGAAATTTTCAAATATCCAAAATATTGGCTGAAAACGACTAAATATCAAGGACTCATTGGGCGAATCGCTCCGGAACTGAAATCGGAACGTTCACTGACATTTCCCCTATCTGAAAGTGTGATAAACGCCGGAAAAATGACTAAGTACAAAAAAAAATTGTTTTCAACTTTTTTCAATTTTACCCCCGTGGGATATATATTCTACCCACACACATTTGGAACTCTCCTGGGGTACCCTCACACATATTATTCCCTCATTTAGTGGATATTTTCACAAAAAAGTGAAATTTTCAAAAATCCAAAATATTGGCTGAAAACGACTAAATATCAAGGACTCATTGGGCGAATCGCTCTGGAACTGAAATCGGAATGTTCACTGACATTTCCCCTATCTGAAAGTCTGATAAACGCCGGAAAAATGACTAAGTCCAAAAAAAAAATTTTTAAACTTTTTTCAATTTTACCCCCGTGGGATATATATTCTACCCACACACATTTGGAACTCTCTTGGGGTACCCTCACACATATTATTCCCTCATTTATTGGATATTTTCACAAAAAAGTGAAATTTTCAAATATCCAAAATATTGGCTGAAAACGACTAAATATCAAGGACTCATTGGGCGAATCGCTCTGGAACTGAAATCGTAACGTTCACTGACATTTCCCCTATCTGAAAGTCTGATAAATGCCGGAAAAATGACTAAGTACAAAAAAAAATTGTTTTCAACTTTTTTCAATTTTACCCCCGTGGGATATATATTCTACCCACACACATTTGGAACTCTCCTGCGGTACCCTAACACATATTATTCCCTCATTTAGTGGATATTTTCACAAAAAAAGTGAAATTTTCAAAAATCCAGAAAATTAGCTGAAAATGACTAAATATCAAGGACTCATTGGGCGAATCGCTCTGGAAGTGAAATCGGAACGCTCACTGACATTTGCCCTATCTGAAAGTCTGATAAACGCCGGAAAAATGACTAAGTCCAAAAAAAAAATTTTTCAACTTTTTTCAATTTTACCCCCGTGGGATATATATTCTACCCACACACATTTGGAACTCTCCTGGGGTACCCTCACACATATTATTCCCTCATTTAGTGGATATTTTCACAAAAAAGTGAAATTTTCAAAAATCCAAAATATTGGCTGAAAACGACTAAATATCAATTACTCATTGGGCGAATCGCTCTGGAACTGAAATCGGAATGTTCACTGACATTTCCCCTATCTGAAAGTCTGATAAACGCCGGAAAAATGACTAAGTCCAAAAAAAAATTGTTTTCAACTTTTTTCAATTTTACCCCCGTGGGATATATATTCTACCCACACACATTTGGAACTCTCCTGGGGTACCCTCACACATATTATTCCCTCATTTATTGGATATTTTCACAAAAAAGTGAAATTTTCAAATATCCAAAATATTGGCTGAAAACGACTAAATATCAAGGACTCATTGGGCGAATCGCTCTGGAACTGAAATCGGAACGTTCACTGACATTTCCCCTATCTGAAAGTGTGATAAACGCCGGAAAAATGACTAAGTACAAAAAAAAATTGTTTTCAACTTTTTTCAATTTTACCCCCGTGGGATATATATTCTACCCACACACATTTGGAACTCTCCTGCGGTACCCTAACACATATTATTCCCTCATTTAGTGGATATTTTCACAAAAAAAGTGAAATTTTCAAAAATCCAGAAAATTAGCTGAAAATGACTAAATATCAAGGACTCATTGGGCGAATCGCTCTGGAAGTGAAATCGGAACGCTCACTGACATTTGCCCTATCTGAAAGTCTGATAAACCCCGGAAAAATGACTAAGTCCAAAAAAAAAATTTTTCAACTTTTTTCAATTTTACCCCCGTGGGATATATATTCTACCCACACACATTTGGAACTCTCCTGGGGTACCCTCACACATATTATTCCCTCATTTAGTGGATATTTTCACAAAAAAGTGAAATTTTCAAAAATCCAAAATATTGGCTGAAAACGACTAAATATCAAGGACTCATTGGGCGAATCGCTCTGGAACTGAAATCGGAAAGTTCACTGACATTTCCCCTATCTGAAAGTGTGATAAACGAAGGAAAAATGACTAAGTCCAAAAAAAAATTGTTTTCAACTTTTTTCAATTTTACCCCCGTGGGATATATATTCTACCCACACACATTTGGAACTCTCCTGGGGTAGCCTCACACATATTATTCCCTCATTTATTGGATATTTTCACAAAAAAGTGAAATTTTCAAATATCCAAAATATTGGCTGAAAACGACTAAATAATCAAGGACTCATTGGGCGAATCGCTCTGGAACTGAAATCGGAACGTTCACTGACATTTCCCTATCTGAAAGTGTGATAAACGCCGGAAAAATGATTAAGTACAAAAAAAAATTGTTTTCAACTTTTTTCAATTTTACCCCCGTGGGATATATATTCTACCCACACACATTTGGAACTCTCCTGGGGTACCCTCACACATATTATTCCCTCATTTATTGGATATTTTCACAAAAAAGTGAAATTTTCAAATATCCAAAATATTGGCTGAAAACGACTAAATATCAAGGACTCATTGGGCGAATCGCTCCGGAACTGAAATCGGAACGTTCACTGACATTTCCCCTATCTGAAAGTGTGATAAACGCCGGAAAAATGACTAAGTACAAAAAAAAATTGTTTTCAACTTTTTTCAATTTTACCCCCGTGGGATATATATTCTACCCACACACATTTGGAACTCTCCTGGGGTACCCTCACACATATTATTCCCTCATTTAGTGGATATTTTCACAAAAAAGTGAAATTTTCAAAAATCCAAAATATTGGCTGAAAACGACTAAATATCAAGGACTCATTGGGCGAATCGCTCTGGAACTGAAATCGGAATGTTCACTGACATTTCCCCTATCTGAAAGTCTGATAAACGCCGGAAAAATGACTAAGTCCAAAAAAAAAATTTTTAAACTTTTTTCAATTTTACCCCCGTGGGATATATATTCTACCCACACACATTTGGAACTCTCTTGGGGTACCCTCACACATATTATTCCCTCATTTATTGGATATTTTCACAAAAAAGTGAAATTTTCAAATATCCAAAATATTGGCTGAAAACGACTAAATATCAAGGACTCATTGGGCGAATCGCTCTGGAACTGAAATCGTAACGTTCACTGACATTTCCCCTATCTGAAAGTGTGATAAACGCCGGAAAAATGACTAAGTCCAAAAAAAAATTTTTTCAACTTTTTTCAATTTTACCCCCGTGGGATATATATTCTACCCACACACATTTGGAACTCTCCTGGGGTACCCTAACACATATTATTCCCTCATTTAGTGGATATTTTCACAAAAAAAGTGAAATTTTCAAAAATCCAGAAAATTAGCTGAAAATGACTAAATATCAAGGACTCATTGGGCGAATCGCTCTGGAACTGAAATCGGAACGTTCTCTGACATTTCCCCTATCTGAAAGTGTGATAAACGCCGGAAAAATGACTAAGTACAAAAAAAAATTGTTTTCAACTTTTTTCAATTTTACCCCCGTGGGATATATATTCTACCCACACACATTTGGAACTCTCCTGCGGTACCCTAACACATATTATTCCCTCATTTAGTGGATATTTTCACAAAAAAGTGAAATTTTCAAATATCCAAAATATTGGCTGAAAACGACTAAATATCAAGGACTCATTGGGCGAATCGCTCTGGAACTGAAATCGGAACGTTCACTGACATTTCCCCTATCTGAAAGTGTGATAAACGCCGGAAAAATGACTAAGTAAAAAAAAAAATTGTTTTCAACTTTTTTCAATATTACCCCCGTGGGATATATATTCTACCCACACACATTTGGAACTCTCCTGGGGTACCCTCACACATATTATTCCCTCATTTAGTGGATATTTTCACAAAAAAGTGAAATTTTCAAATATCCAAAATATTGGCTGAAAACGACTAAATATCAAGGACTCATTGGGCGAATCGCTCTGGAACTGAAATCGGAACGTTCACTGACATTTCCCCTATCTGAAAGTGTGATAAACGCCGGAAAAATGATTAAGTACAAAAAAAAATTGTTTTCAACTTTTTTCAATTTTACCCCCGTGGGATATATATTCTACCCACACACATTTGGAACTCTCCTGGGGTACCCTCACACATATTATTCCCTCATTTATTGGATATTTTCACAAAAAAGTGAAATTTTCAAATATCCAAAATATTGGCTGAAAACGACTAAATATCAAGGACTCATTGGGCGAATCGCTCTGGAACTGAAATCGGAACGTTCACTGACATTTCCCCTATCTGAAAGTGTGATAAACGCCGGAAAAATGACTAAGTACAAAAAAAAATTGTTTTCAACTTTTTTCAATTTTACCCCCGTGGGATATATATTCTACCCACACACATTTGGAACTCTCCTGGGGTACCCTCACACATATTATTCCCTCATTTAGTGGATATTTTCACAAAAAAGTGAAATTTTCAAAAATCCAAAATATTGGCTGAAAACGACTAAATATCAAGGACTCATTGGGCGAATCGCTCTGGAACTGAAATCGGAATGTTCACTGACATTTCCCCTATCTGAAAGTCTGATAAACGCCGGAAAAATGACTAAGTCCAAAAAAAAAATTTTTAAACTTTTTTCAATTTTACCCCCGTGGGATATATATTCTACCCACACACATTTGGAACTCTCCTGGGGTACCCTCACACATATTATTCCCTCATTTATTGGATATTTTCACAAAAAAGTGAAATTTTCAAATATCCAAAATATTGGCTGAAAACGACTAAATATCAAGGACTCATTGGGCGAATCGCTCTGGAACTGAAATCGTAACGTTCACTGACATTTCCCCTATCTGAAAGTGTGATAAACGCCGGAAAAATGACTAAGTACAAAAAAAAATTGTTTTCAACTTTTTTCAATTTTACCCCCGTGGGATATATATTCTACCCACACACATTTGGAACTCTCCTGCGGTACCCTAACACATATTATTCCCTCATTTAGTGGATATTTTCACAAAAAAAGTGAAATTTTCAAAAATCCAGAAAATTAGCTGAAAATGACTAAATATCAAGGACTCATTGGGCGAATCGCTCTGGAAGTGAAATCGGAACGCTCACTGACATTTGCCCTATCTGAAAGTCTGATAAACGCCGGAAAAATGACTAAGTCCAAAAAAAAATTTTTTCAACTTTTTTCAATTTTACCCCCGTGGGATATATATTCTACCCACACACATTTGGAACTCTCCTGGGGTACCCTCACACATATTATTCCCTCATTTAGTGGATATTTTCACAAAAAAGTGAAATTTTCAAAAATCCAAAATATTGGCTGAAAACGACTAAATATCAAGGACTCATTGGGCGAATCGCTCTGGAACTGAAATCGGAACGTTCTCTGACATTTCCCCTATCTGAAAGTGTGATAAACGCCGGAAAAATGACTAAGTACAAAAAAAAATTGTTTTCAACTTTTTTCAATTTTACCCCCGTGGGATATATATTCTACCCACACACATTTGGAACTCTCCTGCGGTACCCTAACACATATTATTCCCTCATTTAGTGGATATTTTCACAAAAAAGTGAAATTTTCAAATATCCAAAATATTGGCTGAAAACGACTAAATATCAAGGACTCATTGGGCGAATCGCTCTGGAACTGAAATCGGAACGTTCACTGACATTTCCCCTATCTGAAAGTGTGATAAACGCCGGAAAAATGACTAAGCAAAAAAAAAAATTGTTTTCAACTTTTTTCAATATTACCCCCGTGGGATATATATTCTACCCACACACATTTGGAACTCTCCTGGGGTACCCTCACACATATTATTCCCTCATTTAGTGGATATTTTCACAAAAAAGTGAAATTTTCAAAAATCCAAAATATTGGCTGAAAACGACTAAATATCAAGGACTCATTGGGCGAATCGCTCTGGAACTGAAATCGGAAAGTTCACTGACATTTCCCCCATCTGAAAGTGTGATAAACGAAGGAAAAATGACTAAGTCCAAAAAAAAATTGTTTTCAACTTTTTTCAATTTTACCCCCGTGGGATATATATTCTACCCACACACATTTGGAACTCTCCTGGGGTAGCCTCACACATATTATTCCCTCATTTATTGGATATTTTCACAAAAAAGTGAAATTTTCAAATATCCAAAATATTGGCTGAAAACGACTAAATATCAAGGACTCATTGGGCGAATCGCTCTGGAACTGAAATCGGAACGTTCACTGACATTTCCCCTATCTGAAAGTGTGATAAACGCCGGAAAAATGATTAAGTACAAAAAAAAATTGTTTTCAACTTTTTTCAATTTTACCCCCGTGGGATATATATTCTACCCACACACATTTGGAACTCTCCTGGGGTACCCTCACACATATTATTCCCTCATTTATTGGATATTTTCACAAAAAAGTGAAATTTTCAAATATCCAAAATATTGGCTGAAAACGACTAAATATCAAGGACTCATTGGGCGAATCGCTCTGGAACTGAAATCGGAACGTTCACTGACATTTCCCCTATCTGAAAGTGTGATAAACGCCGGAAAAATGACTAAGTACAAAAAAAAATTGTTTTCAACTTTTTTCAATTTTACCCCCGTGGGATATATATTCTACCCACACACATTTGGAACTCTCCTGCGGTACCCTAACACATATTATTCCCTCATTTAGTGGATATTTTCACAAAAAAAGTGAAATTTTCAAAAATCCAGAAAATTAGCTGAAAATGACTAAATATCAAGGACTCATTGGGCGAATCGCTCTGGAAGTGAAATCGGAACGCTCACTGACATTTGCCCTATCTGAAAGTCTGATAAACGCCGGAAAAATGACTAAGTCCAAAAAAAAATGTTTTCAACTTTTTTCAATTTTACCCCCGTGGGATATATATTCTACCCACACACATTTGGAACTCTCCTGGGGTACCCTCACACATATTATTCCCTCATTTAGTGGATATTTTCACAAAAAAGTGAAATTTTCAAAAATCCAAAATATTGGCTGAAAACGACTAAATATCCAGGACTCATTGGGCGAATCGCTCTGGAACTGAAATCGGAACGTTCACTGACATTTCCCCTATCTGAAAGTGTGATAAACGCCGGAAAAATGACTAAGTACAAAAAAAAATTGTTTTCAACTTTTTTCAATTTTACCCCCGTGGGATATATATTCTACCCACACACATTTGGAACTCTCCTGCGGTACCCTAACACATATTATTCCCTCATTTAGTGGATATTTTCACAAAAAAGTGAAATTTTCAAATATCCAAAATATTGGCTGAAAACGACTAAATATCAAGGACTCATTGGGCGAATCGCTCTGGAACTGAAATCGGAATGTTCACTGACATTTCCCCTATCTGAAAGTCTGATAAACGCCGGAAAAATGACTAAGTCCAAAAAAAAAATTTTTCAACTTTTTTCAATTTTACCCCCGTGGGATATATATTCTACCCACACACATTTGGAACTCTCCTGGGGTACCCTCACACATATTATTCCCTCATTTATTGGATATTTTCACAAAAAAGTGAAATTTTCAAATATCCAAAATATTGGCTGAAAACGACTAAATATCAAGGACTCATTGGGCGAATCGCTCTGGAACTGAAATCGGAACGTTCACTGACATTTCCATTATCTGAAAGTGTGATAAACGCCGGAAAAATGACTAAGTACAAAAAAAAATTGTTTTCAACTTTTTTCAATTTTACCCCCGTGGGATATATATTCTACCCACACACATTTGGAACTCTCCTGCGGTACCCTAACACATATTATTCCCTCATTTAGTGGATATTTTCACAAAAAAGTGAAATTTTCAAAAATCCAGAAAATTAGCTGAAAATGACTAAATATCAAGGACTCATTGGGCGAATCGCTCTGGAAGTGAAATCGGAACGCTCACTGACATTTGCCCTATCTGAAAGTCTGATAAACGCCAGAAAAATGACTAAGTCCAAAAAAAAATTTTTTCAACTTTTTTCAATTTTACCCCCGTGGGATATATATTCTACCCACACACATTTGGAACTCTCCTGGGGTACCCTCACACATATTATTCCCTCATTTAGTGGATATTTTCACAAAAAAGTGAAATTTTCAAAAATCCAAAATATTGGCTGAAAACGACTAAATATCAAGGACTCATTGGGCGAATCGCTCTGGAACTGAAATCGGAACGTTCACTGACATTTCCCCTATCTGAAAGTGTGATAAACGCCGGAAAAATGACTAAGTACAAAAAAAAATTGTTTTCAACTTTTTTCAATTTTACCCCCGTGGGATATATATTCTACCCACACACATTTGGAACTCTCCTGCGGTACCCTAACACATATTATTCCCTCATTTAGTGGATATTTTCACAAAAAAGTGAAATTTTCAAATATCCAAAATATTGGCTGAAAACGACTAAATATCAAGGACTCATTGGGCGAATCGCTCTGGAACTGAAATCGGAACGTTCACTGACATTTCCCCTATCTGAAAGTGTGATAAACGCCGGAAAAATGACTAAGTAAAAAAAAAAATTGTTTTCAACTTTTTTCAATATTACCCCCGTGGGATATATATTCTACCCACACACATTTGGAACTCTCCTGCGGTACCCTAACACATATTATTCCCTCATTTAGTGGATATTTTCACAAAAAAGTGAAATTTTCAAAAATCCAAAATATTGGCTGAAAACGACTAAATATCAAGGACTCATTGGGCGAATAGCTCTGGAATTGAAACCGGAATGTTCACTGACATTTCCCCTATTTGAAAGTCTGATAAACGCTGGAAAAATGACTAAGTCCAAAAAAATTTTTTTTCAACTTTTTTTCAATATTATCCCCATGGGATATATATTCTACCCACACACATTTGGATCTCTCCTGGGGTACCCTCACACATATTATTCCCTCATTTAGTGGATATTTTCACAAAAAAGTGAAATTTTCAAAAATCCAAAATATTGGCTGAAAACGACTAAATATCAAGGACTCATTGGGCGAATCGCTCTGGAACTGAAATCGGAATGTTCACTGACATTTCCCCTATCTGAAAGTCTGATAAACGCCGGAAAAATGACTAAGTCCAAAAAAAAATTGTTTTCAACTTTTTTCAATTTTACCCCCGTGGGATATATATTCTACCCACACACATTTGGAACTCTCCTGGGGTACCCTCACACATATTATTCCCTCATTTAGTGGATATTTTCACAAAAAAGTGAAATTTTCAAAAATCCAAAATATTGGCTGAAAACGACTAAATATCAAGGACTCATTGGGCGAATCGCTCTGGAACTGAAATCGGAACGCTCACTGACATATGCCCTATCTGAAAGTCTGATAAACGCCGGAAAAATGACTAAGTCCAAAAAAAAAATTTTTCAACTTTTTTCAATTTTACCCCCGTGGGATATATATTCTACCCACACACATTTGGAACTCTCCTGGGGTACCCTCACACATATTATTCCCTCATTTAGTGGATATTTTCACAAAAAAGTGAAATTTTCAAAAATCCAAAATATTGGCTGAAAACGACTAAATATCAAGGACTCATTGGGCGAATCGCTCTGGAACTGAAATCGGAACGTTCACTGACATTTCCATTATCTGAAAGTGTGATAAACGCCGGAAAAATGACTAAGTACAAAAAAAAATTGTTTTCAACTTTTTTCAATTTTACCCCCGTGGGATATATATTCTACCCACACACATTTGGAACTCTCCTGGGGTACCCTCACACATATTATTCCCTCATTTAGTGGATATTTTCACAAAAAAGTGAAATTTTCAAAAATCCAAAATATTGGCTGAAAACGACTAAATATCAAGGACTCATTGGGCGAATCGCTCTGGAACTGAAATCGGAATGTTCACTGACATTTCCCCTATCTGAAAGTCTGATAAACGCCGGAAAAATGACTAAGTCCAAAAAAAATTTTTTTCAACTTTTTTTCAATATTACCCCCGTGGGATATATATTCTACCCACACACATTTGGAACTCTCCTGGGGTACCCTCACACATATTATTCCCTCATTTAGTGGATATTTTCACAAAAAAGTGAAATTTTCAAAAATCCAAAATATTGGCTGAAAACGACTAAATATCAAGGACTCATTGGGCGAATCGCTCTGGAACTGAAATCGGAACGCTCACTGACATTTGCCCTATCTGAAAGTCTGATAAACGCCGGAAAAATGACTAAGTCCAAAAAAAAAATTTTTCAACTTTTTTCAATTTTACCCCCGTGGGATATATATTCTACCCACACACATTTGGAACTCTCCTGGGGTACCCTCACACATATTATTCCCTCATTTAGTGGATATTTTCACAAAAAAGTGAAATTTTCAAAAATCCAAAATATTGGCTGAAAACGACTAAATATCAAGGACTCATTGGGCGAATCGCTCTGGAACTGAAATCGGAATGTTCACTGACATTTCCCCTATCTGAAAGTCTGATAAACGCCGGAAAAATGACTAAGTCCAAAAAAAATTTTTTTCAACTTTTTTTCAATATTACCCCCGTGGGATATATATTCTACCCACACACATTTGGAACTCTCCTGGGGTACCCTCACACATATTATTCCCTCATTTAGTGGATATTTTCACAAAAAAGTGAAATTTTCAAATATCCAAAATATTGGCTGAAAACGACTAAATATCAAGGACTCATTGGGCGAATCGCTCTGGAACTGAAATCGGAACGTTCACTGACATTTCCCCTATCTGAAAGTGTGATAAACGCCGGAAAAATGACTAAGTAAAAAAAAAAATTGTTTTCAACTTTTTTCAATATTACCCCCGTGGGATATATATTCTACCCACACACATTTGGAACTCTCCTGGGGTACCCTCACACATATTATTCCCTCATTTAGTGGATATTTTCACAAAAAAGTGAAATTTTCAAAAATCCAAAATATTGGCTGAAAACGACTAAATATCAAGGACTCATTGGGCGAATCGCTCTGGAACTGAAATCGGAATGTTCACTGACATTTCCCCTATCTGAAAGTCTGATAAACGCCGGAAAAATGACTAAGTCCAAAAAAAAAATTTTTCAACTTTTTTCAATTTTACCCCCGTGGGATATATATTCTACCCACACACATTTGGAACTCTCCTGGGGTACCCTCACACATATTATTCCCTCATTTATTGGATATTTTCACAAAAAAGTGAAATTTTCAAATATCCAAAATATTGGCTGAAAACGACTAAATATCAAGGACTCATTGGGCGAATCGCTCTGGAACTGAAATCGGAACGTTCACTGACATTTCCATTATCTGAAAGTGTGATAAACGCCGGAAAAATGACTAAGTACAAAAAAAAATTGTTTTCAACTTTTTTCAATTTTACCCCCGTGGGATATATATTCTACCCACAAACATTTGGAACTCTCCTGCGGTACCCTAACACATATTATTCCCTCATTTAGTGGATATTTTCACAAAAAAGTGAAATTTTCAAAAATCCAGAAAATTAGCTGAAAATGACTAAATATCAAGGACTCATTGGGCGAATCGCTCTGGAAGTGAAATCGGAACGCTCATTGACATTTGCCCTATCTGAAAGTCTGATAAACGCCAGAAAAATGACTAAGTCCAAAAAAAAATTTTTTCAACTTTTTTCAATTTTACCCCCGTGGGATATATATTCTACCCACACACATTTGGAACTCTCCTGGGGTACCCTCACACATATTATTCCCTCATTTAGTGGATATTTTCACAAAAAAGTGAAATTTTCAAAAATCCAAAATATTGGCTGAAAACGACTAAATATCAAGGACTCATTGGGCGAATCGCTCTGGAACTGAAATCGGAACGTTCACTGACATTTCCCCTATCTGAAAGTGTGATAAACGCCGGAAAAATGACTAAGTACAAAAAAAAATTGTTTTCAACTTTTTTCAATTTTACCCCCGTGGGATATATATTCTACCCACACACATTTGGAACTCTCCTGCGGTACCCTAACACATATTATTCCCTCATTTAGTGGATATTTTCACAAAAAAGTGAAATTTTCAAATATCCAAAATATTGGCTGAAAACGACTAAATATCAAGGACTCATTGGGCGAATCGCTCTGGAACTGAAATCGGAACGTTCACTGACATTTCCCCTATCTGAAAGTGTGATAAACGCCGGAAAAATGACTAAGTAAAAAAAAAAATTGTTTTCAACTTTTTTCAATATTACCCCCGTGGGATATATATTCTACCCACACACATTTGGAACTCTCCTGCGGTACCCTAACACATATTATTCCCTCATTTAGTGGATATTTTCACAAAAAAGTGAAATTTTCAAAAATCCAAAATATTGGCTGAAAACGACTAAATATCAAGGACTCATTGGGCGAATAGCTCTGGAATTGAAACCGGAATGTTCACTGACATTTCCCCTATTTGAAAGTCTGATAAACGCTGGAAAAATGACTAAGTCCAAAAAAATTTTTTTTCAACTTTTTTTCAATATTATCCCCATGGGATATATATTCTACCCACACACATTTGGATCTCTCCTGGGGTACCCTCACACATATTATTCCCTCATTTAGTGGATATTTTCACAAAAAAGTGAAATTTTCAAAAATCCAAAATATTGGCTGAAAACGACTAAATATCAAGGACTCATTGGGCGAATCGCTCTGGAACTGAAATCGGAATGTTCACTGACATTTCCCCTATCTGAAAGTCTGATAAACGCCGGAAAAATGACTAAGTCCAAAAAAAAATTGTTTTCAACTTTTTTCAATTTTACCCCCGTGGGACATATATTCTACCCACACACATTTGGAACTCTCCTGGGGTACCCTCACACATATTATTCCCTCATTTAGTGGATATTTTCACAAAAAAGTGAAATTTTCAAAAATCCAAAATATTGGCTGAAAACGACTAAATATCAAGGACTCATTGGGCGAATCGCTCTGGAACTGAAATCGGAACGCTCACTGACATATGCCCTATCTGAAAGTCTGATAAACGCCGGAAAAATGACTAAGTCCAAAAAAAAAATTTTTCAACTTTTTTCAATTTTACCCCCGTGGGATATATATTCTACCCACACACATTTGGAACTCTCCTGGGGTACCCTCACACATATTATTCCCTCATTTAGTGGATATTTTCACAAAAAAGTGAAATTTTCAAAAATCCAAAATATTGGCTGAAAACGACTAAATATCAAGGACTCATTGGGCGAATCGCTCTGGAACTGAAATCGGAACGTTCACTGACATTTCCATTATCTGAAAGTGTGATAAACGCCGGAAAAATGACTAAGTACAAAAAAAAATTGTTTTCAACTTTTTTCAATTTTACCCCCGTGGGATATATATTCTACCCACACACATTTGGAACTCTCCTGGGGTACCCTCACACATATTATTCCCTCATTTAGTGGATATTTTCACAAAAAAGTGAAATTTTCAAAAATCCAAAATATTGGCTGAAAACGACTAAATATCAAGGACTCATTGGGCGAATCGCTCTGGAACTGAAATCGGAATGTTCACTGACATTTCCCCTATCTGAAAGTCTGATAAACGCCGGAAAAATGACTAAGTCCAAAAAAAATTTTTTTCAACTTTTTTTCAATATTACCCCCGTGGGATATATATTCTACCCACACACATTTGGAACTCTCCTGGGGTACCCTCACACATATTATTCCCTCATTTAGTGGATATTTTCACAAAAAAGTGAAATTTTCAAAAATCCAAAATATTGGCTGAAAACGACTAAATATCAAGGACTCATTGGGCGAATCGCTCTGGAACTGAAATCGGAACGCTCACTGACATTTGCCCTATCTGAAAGTCTGATAAACGCCGGAAAAATGACTAAGTCCAAAAAAAAAATTTTTCAACTTTTTTCAATTTTACCCCCGTGGGATATATATTCTACCCACACACATTTGGAACTCTCCTGGGGTACCCTCACACATATTATTCCCTCATTTAGTGGATATTTTCACAAAAAAGTGAAATTTTCAAAAATCCAAAATATTGGCTGAAAACGACTAAATATCAAGGACTCATTGGGCGAATCGCTCTGGAACTGAAATCGGAATGTTCACTGACATTTCCCCTATCTGAAAGTCTGATAAACGCCGGAAAAATGACTAAGTCCAAAAAAAATTTTTTTCAACTTTTTTTCAATATTACCCCCGTGGGATATATATTCTACCCACACACATTTGGAACTCTCCTGGGGTACCCTCACACATATTATTCCCTCATTTAGTGGATATTTTCACAAAAAAGTGAAATTTTCAAAAATCCAAAATATTGGCTGAAAACGACTAAATATCAAGGACTCATTGGGCGAATCGCTCTGGAACTGAAATCGGAATGTTCACTGACATTTCCCCTATCTGAAAGTCTGATAAACGCCGGAAAAATGACTAAGTCCAAAAAAAATTTTTTTCAACTTTTTTTCAATATTACCCCCGTGGGATATATATTCTACCCACACACATTTGGAACTCTCCTGGGGTACCCTCACACATATTATTCCCTCATTTAGTGGATATTTTCACAAAAAAGTGAAATTTTCAAAAATCCAAAATAATGGCTGAAAACGACTAAATATCAAGGACTCATTGGGCGAATCGCTCTGGAACTGAAATCGGAATGTTCAGACATTTCCCCTATCTGAAAGTCTGATAAACGCCGGAAAAATGACTAAGTCCAAAAAAAAATTGTTTTCAACTTTTTTCAATTTTACCCCCGTGGGATATATATTCTACCCACACACATTTGGAACTCTCCTGGGGTACCCTCACACATATTATTCCCTCATTTAGTGGATATTTTCACAAAAAAGTGAAATTTTCAAATATCCAAAATATTGGCTGAAAACGACTAAATATCAAGGACTCATTGGGCGAATCGCTCTGGAACTGAAATCGGAACGTTCACTGACATTTCCCTTATCTGAAAGTGTGATAAACGCCGGAAAAATGACTAAGTCCAAAAAAAAATTGTTTTCAACTTTTTTCAATATTACCCCCGTGGGATATATATTCTACCCACACACATTTGGAACTCTCCTGCGGTACCCTAACACATATTATTCCCTCATTTAGTGGATATTTTCACAAAAAAGTGAAATTTTCAAAAATCCAGAAAATTGGCTGAAAATGACTAAATATCAAGGACTCATTGGGCGAATCGCTCTGGAACTGAAATCGGAACGCTCACTGACATTTGCCCTATCTGAAAGTCTGATAAACGCCGGAAAAATGACTAAGTCCAAAAAAAAATTGTTTTCAACTTTTTTCAATTTTACCCCGTGGGATATATATTCTACCCACACACATTTGGAACTCTCCTGGGGTACCCTCACACATATTATTCCCTCATTTAGTGGATATTTTCACAAAAAAGTGAAATTTTCAAATATCCAAAATATTGGCTGAAAACGACTAAATATCAAGGACTCATTGGGCGAATCGCTCTGGAACTGAAATCGGAACGTTCACTGACATTTCCCTTATCTGAAAGTGTGATAAACGCCGGAAAAATGACTAAGTCCAAAAAAAAATTGTTTTCAACTTTTTTCAATATTACCCCCGTGGGATATATATTCTACCCACACACATTTGGAACTCTCCTGCGGTACCCTAACACATATTATTCCCTCATTTAGTGGATATTTTCACAAAAAAGTGAAATTTTCAAATATCCAAAATATTGGCTGAAAACGACTAAATATCAAGGACTCATTGGGCGAATCGCTCTGGAACTGAAATCGGAACATTCACTGACATTTCCCCTATCTGAAAGTCTGATAAACGCCGGAAAAATGACTAAGTCCAAAAAAAAATTGTTTTCAACTTTTTTCAATTTTACCCCCGTGGGATATATATTCTACCCACACACATTTGGAACTCTCCTGCGGTACCCTAACACATATTATTCCCTCATTTAGTGGATATTTTCACAAAAAAGTGAAATTTTCAAAAATCCAGAAAATTGGCTGAAAATGACTAAATATCAAGGACTCATTGGGCGAATCGCTCTGGAACTGAAATCGGAACGCTCACTGACATTTGCCCTATCTGAAAGTCTGATAAACGCCGGAAAAATGACTAAGTCCAAAAAAAAATTGTTTTCAACTTTTTTCAATTTTACCCCGTGGGATATATATTCTACCCACACACATTTGGAACTCTCCTCGGGTACCCTCACACATATTATTCCCTCATTTAGTGGATATTTTCACAAAAAAGTGAAATTTTCAAATATCCAAAATATTGGCTGAAAACGACTAAATATCAAGGACTCAGAATTGCTCTGGAACTGAAATCGGAACGCTCACTGACATTTGCCCTATCTGAAAGTCTGATAAACGCCGGAAAAATGACTAAGTCCAAAAAAAAATTGTTTTCAACTTTTTTCAATTTTACCCCCGTGGGATATATATTCTACCCACACACATTTGGAACTCTCCTGGGGTACCCTCACACATATTATTCCCTCATTTAGTGGATATTTTCACAAAAAAGTGAAATTTTCAAATATCCAAAATATTGGCTGAAAATGACTAAATATCAAGGACTCATTGGGCGAATCGCTCTGGAACTGAAATCGGAACGTTCACTGACATTTCCCCTATCTGAAAGTGTGATAAACGCCGGAAAAATGACTAAGTCCAAAAAAAAATTGTTTTCAACTTTTTTCAATATTACCCCCGTGGGATATATATTCTACCCACACACATTTGGAACTCTCCTGCGGTACCCTAACACATATTATTCCCTCATTTAGTGGATATTTTCACAAAAAAGTGAAATTTTCAAATATCCAAAATATTGGCTGAAAACGACTAAATATCAAGGACTCATTGGGCGAATCGCTCTGGAACTGAAATCGGAACATTCACTGACATTTCCCCTATCTGAAAGTCTGATGAACGCCGGAAAAATGACTAAGTCCAAAAAAAAATTGTTTTCAACTTTTTTCAATTTTACCCCCGTGGGATATATATTCTACCCACACACATTTGGAACTCTCCTGCGGTACCCTAACACATATTATTCCCTCATTTAGTGGATATTTTCACAAAAAAGTGAAATTTTCAAAAATCCAGAAAATTGGCTGAAAATGACTAAATATCAAGGACTCATTGGGCGAATCGCTCTGGAACTGAAATCGGAACGCTCACTGACATTTGCCCTATCTGAAAGTCTGATAAACGCCGGAAAAATGACTAAGTCCAAAAAAAAATTGTTTTCAACTTTTTTCAATTTTACCCCGTGGGATATATATTCTACCCACACACATTTGGAACTCTCCTGGGGTACCCTCACACATATTATTCCCTCATTTAGTGGATATTTTCACAAAAGAGTGAAATTTTCAAAAATCCAAAATATTGGCTGAAAACGACTAAATATCAAGGACTCATTGGGCGAATCGCTCTGGAACTGAAATCGGAATGTTCACTGACATTTCCCCTATCTGAAAGTCTGATAAACGCCGGAAAAATGACTAAGTCCAAAAAAAATTTTTTTCAACTTTTTTTCAATATTACCCCCGTGGGATATATATTCTACCCACACACATTTGGAACTCTCCTGGGGTACCCTCACACATATTATTCCCTCATTTAGTGGATATTTTCACAAAAAAGTGAAATTTTCAAATATCCAAAATATTGGCTGAAAACGACTAAATATCAAGGACTCATTGGGCGAATCGCTCTGGAACTGAAATCGGAACATTCACTGACATTTCCCCTATCTGAAAGTCTGATAAACGCCGGAAAAATGACTAAGTCCAAAAAAAAATTGTTTTCAACTTTTTTCAATTTTACCCCCGTGGGATATATATTCTACCCACACACATTTGGAACTCTCCTGCGGTACCCTAACACATATTATTCCCTCATTTAGTGGATATTTTCACAAAAAAGTGAAATTTTCAAAAATCCAGAAAATTGGCTGAAAATGACTAAATATCAAGGACTCATTGGGCGAATCGCTCTGGAACTGAAATCGGAACGCTCACTGACATTTGCCCTATCTGAAAGTCTGATAAACGCCGGAAAAATGACTAAGTCCAAAAAAAAATTGTTTTCAACTTTTTTCAATTTTACCCCGTGGGATATATATTCTACCCACACACATTTGGAACTCTCCTGGGGTACCCTCACACATATTATTCCCTCATTTAGTGGATATTTTCACAAAAAAGTGAAATTTTCAAAAATCCAAAATATTGGCTGAAAACGACTAAATATCAAGGACTCATTGGGCGAATCGCTCTGGAACTGAAATCGGAATGTTCACTGACATTTCCCCTATCTGAAAGTCTGATAAACGCCAGAAAAATGACTAAGTCCAAAAAAAATTTTTTTCAACTTTTTTTCAATATTACCCCCGTGGGATATATATTCTACCCACACACATTTGGAACTCTCCTGGGGTACCCTCACACATATTATTCCCTCATTTAGTGGATATTTTCACAAAAAAGTGAAATTTTCAAATATCCAAAATATTGGCTGAAAACGACTAAATATCAAGGACTCATTGGGCGAATCGCTCTGGAACTGAAATCGGAACATTCACTGACATTTCCCCTATCTGAAAGTCTGATAAACGCCAGAAAAATGACTAAGTCCAAAAAAAAATTGTTTTCAACTTTTTTCAATTTTACCCCGTGGGATATATATTCTACCCACACACATTTGGAACTCTCCTCGGGTACCCTCACACATATTATTCCCTCATTTAGTGGATATTTTCACAAAAAAGTGAAATTTTCAAATATCCAAAATATTGGCTGAAAACGACTAAATGTCAAGGACTCAGAATCGCTCTGGAACTGAATTCAGAACGTTCACTGACATTTGCCCTATCTGAAAGTCTGATAAACGCCGGAAAAATGACTAAGTCCAAAAAAAAATTGTTTTCAACTTTTTTCAATTTTACCCCCGTGGGATATATATTCTACCCACACACATTTGGAACTCTCCTGCGGTACCCTAACACATATTATTCCCTCATTTAGTGGATATTTTCACAAAAAAGTGAAATTTTCAAAAATCCAGAAAATTGGCTGAAAATAACTAAATATCAAGGACTCATTGGGCGAATCGCTCTGGAACTGAAATCGGAACGCTCACTGACATTTGCCCTATCTGAAAGTCTGATAAACGCCGGAAAAATGACTAAGTCCAAAAAAAAATTGTTTTCAACTTTTTTCAATTTTACCCCGTGGGATATATATTCTACCCACACACATTTGGAACTCTCCTCGGGTACCCTCACACATATTATTCCCTCATTTAGTGGATATTTTCACAAAAAAGTGAAATTTTCAAATATCCAAAATATTGGCTGAAAACGACTAAATATCAAGGACTCAGAATTGCTCTGGAACTGAAATCGGAACGCTCACTGACATTTGCCCTATCTGAAAGTCTGATAAACGCCGGAAAAATGACTAAGTCCAAAAAAAAATTGTTTTCAACTTTTTTCAATTTTACCCCCGTGGGATATATATTCTACCCACACACATTTGGAACTCTCCTGGGGTACCCTCACACATATTATTCCCTCATTTAGTGGATATTTTCACAAAAAAGTGAAATTTTCAAATATCCAAAATATTGGCTGAAAATGACTAAATATCAAGGACTCATTGGGCGAATCGCTCTGGAACTGAAATCGGAACGTTCACTGACATTTCCCCTATCTGAAAGTGTGATAAACGCCGGAAAAATGACTAAGTCCAAAAAAAAATTGTTTTCAACTTTTTTCAATACTACCCCCGTGGGATATATATTCTACCCACACACATTTGGAACTCTCCTGCGGTACCCTAACACATATTATTCCCTCATTTAGTGGATATTTTCACAAAAAAGTGAAATTTTCAAATATCCAAAATATTGGCTGAAAACGACTAAATATCAAGGACTCATTGGGCGAATCGCTCTGGAACTGAAATCGGAACATTCACTGACATTTCCCCTATCTGAAAGTCTGATGAACGCCGGAAAAATGACTAAGTCCAAAAAAAAATTGTTTTCAACTTTTTTCAATTTTACCCCCGTGGGATATATATTCTACCCACACACATTTGGAACTCTCCTGCGGTACCCTAACACATATTATTCCCTCATTTAGTGGATATTTTCACAAAAAAGTGAAATTTTCAAAAATCCAGAAAATTGGCTGAAAATGACTAAATATCAAGGACTCATTGGGCGAATCGCTCTGGAACTGAAATCGGAACGCTCACTGACATTTGCCCTATCTGAAAGTCTGATAAACGCCGGAAAAATGACTAAGTCCAAAAAAAAATTGTTTTCAACTTTTTTCAATTTTACCCCGTGGGATATATATTCTACCCACACACATTTGGAACTCTCCTGGGGTACCCTCACACATATTATTCCCTCATTTAGTGGATATTTTCACAAAAAAGTGAAATTTTCAAAAATCCAAAATATTGGCTGAAAACGACTAAATATCAAGGACTCATTGGGCGAATCGCTCTGGAACTGAAATCGGAATGTTCACTGACATTTCCCCTATCTGAAAGTCTGATAAACGCCGGAAAAATGACTAAGTCCAAAAAAAATTTTTTTCAACTTTTTTTCAATATTACCCCCGTGGGATATATATTCTACCCACACACATTTGGAACTCTCCTGGGGTACCCTCACACATATTATTCCCTCATTTAGTGGATATTTTCACAAAAAAGTGAAATTTTCAAATATCCAAAATATTGGCTGAAAACGACTAAATATCAAGGACTCATTGGGCGGATCGCTCTGGAACTGAAATCGGAACATTCACTGACATTTCCCCTATCTGAAAGTCTGATAAACGCCAGAAAAATGACTAAGTCCAAAAAAAAATTGTTTTCAACTTTTTTCAATTTTACCCCGTGGGATATATATTCTACCCACACACATTTGGAACTCTCCTCGGGTACCCTCACACATATTATTCCCTCATTTAGTGGATATTTTCACAAAAAAGTGAAATTTTCAAATATCCAAAATATTGGCTGAAAACGACTAAATATCAAGGACTCAGAATCGCTCTGGAACTGAATTCAGAACGTTCACTGACATTTGCCCTATCTGAAATTCTGATAAACGCCGGAAAAATGACTAAGTCCAAAAAAAAAATTTTTCAACTTTTTTCAATTTTACCCCCGTGGGATATATATTCTACCCACACACATTTGGAAGTCTCCTGGGGTACCCTCACACATATTATTCCCTCATTTAGTGGATATTTTCACAAAAAAGTGAAATTTTCAAAAATCCAAAATATTGGCTGAAAACGACTAAATATCAAGGACTCAGTGGGCGAATCGCTCTGGAACTGAAATCGGAACGCTCACTGACATTTGCCCTATCTGAAAGTCTGATAAACGCCGGAAAAATGACTAAGTCCAAAAAAAAAATTTTTCAACTTTTTTCAATTTTACCCCCGTGGGATATATATTCTACCCACACACATTTGGAACTCTCCTGGGGTACCCGCACACATATTATTCCCTCATTTAGTGGATATTTTCACAAAAAAGTGAAATTTTCAAAAATCCAAAATATTGGCTGAAAACGACTAAATATCAAGGACTCATTGGGCGAATCGCTCTGGAACTGAAATCGGAATGTTCACTGACATTTCCCCTATCTGAAAGTCTGATAAACGCCGGAAAAATGACTAAGTCCAAAAAAAATTTTTTTCAACTTTTTTTCAATATTACCCCCGTGGGATATATATTCTACCCACACACATTTGGAACTCTCCTGGGGTACCCTCACACATATTATTCCCTCATTTAGTGGATATTTTCACAAAAAAGTGAAATTTTCAAATATCCAAAATATTGGCTGAAAACGACTAAATATCAAGGACTCATTGGGCGAATCGCTCTGGAACTGAAATCGGAACATTCACTGACATTTCCCCTATCTGAAAGTCTGATAAACGCCGGAAAAATGACTAAGTCCAAAAAAAAATTGTTTTCAACTTTTTTCAATTTTACCCCCGTGGGATATATATTCTACCCACACACATTTGGAACTCTCCTGCGGTACCCTAACACATATTATTCCCTCATTTAGTGGATATTTTCACAAAAAAGTGAAATTTTCAAAAATCCAGAAAATTGGCTGAAAATGACTAAATATCAAGGACTCATTGGGCGAATCGCTCTGGAACTGAAATCGGAACGCTCACTGACATTTGCCCTATCTGAAAGTCTGATAAACGCCGGAAAAATGACTAAGTCCAAAAAAAAATTGTTTTCAACTTTTTTCAATTTTACCCCGTGGGATATATATTCTACCCACACACATTTGGAACTCTCCTGGGGTACCCTCACACATATTATTCCCTCATTTAGTGGATATTTTCACAAAAAAGTGAAATTTTCAAAAATCCAAAATATTGGCTGAAAACGACTAAATATCAAGGACTCATTGGGCGAATCGCTCTGGAACTGAAATCGGAATGTTCACTGACATTTCCCCTATCTGAAAGTCTGATAAACGCCAGAAAAATGACTAAGTCCAAAAAAAATTTTTTTCAACTTTTTTTCAATATTACCCCCGTGGGATATATATTCTACCCACACACATTTGGAACTCTCCTGGGGTACCCTCACACATATTATTCCCTCATTTAGTGGATATTTTCACAAAAAAGTGAAATTTTCAAATATCCAAAATATTGGCTGAAAACGACTAAATATCAAGGACTCATTGGGCGAATCGCTCTGGAACTGAAATCGGAACATTCACTGACATTTCCCCTATCTGAAAGTCTGATAAACGCCAGAAAAATGACTAAGTCCAAAAAAAAATTGTTTTCAACTTTTTTCAATTTTACCCCGTGGGATATATATTCTACCCACACACATTTGGAACTCTCCTCGGGTACCCTCACACATATTATTCCCTCATTTAGTGGATATTTTCACAAAAAAGTGAAATTTTCAAATATCCAAAATATTGGCTGAAAACGACTAAATGTCAAGGACTCAGAATCGCTCTGGAACTGAATTCAGAACGTTCACTGACATTTGCCCTATCTGAAAGTCTGATAAACGCCGGAAAAATGACTAAGTCCAAAAAAAAATTGTTTTCAACTTTTTTCAATTTTACCCCCGTGGGATATATATTCTACCCACACACATTTGGAACTCTCCTGCGGTACCCTAACACATATTATTCCCTCATTTAGTGGATATTTTCACAAAAAAGTGAAATTTTCAAAAATCCAGAAAATTGGCTGAAAATAACTAAATATCAAGGACTCATTGGGCGAATCGCTCTGGAACTGAAATCGGAACGCTCACTGACATTTGCCCTATCTGAAAGTCTGATAAACGCCGGAAAAATGACTAAGTCCAAAAAAAAATTGTTTTCAACTTTTTTCAATTTTACCCCGTGGGATATATATTCTACCCACACACATTTGGAACTCTCCTCGGGTACCCTCACACATATTATTCCCTCATTTAGTGGATATTTTCACAAAAAAGTGAAATTTTCAAATATCCAAAATATTGGCTGAAAACGACTAAATATCAAGGACTCAGAATTGCTCTGGAACTGAAATCGGAACGCTCACTGACATTTGCCCTATCTGAAAGTCTGATAAACGCCGGAAAAATGACTAAGTCCAAAAAAAAATTGTTTTCAACTTTTTTCAATTTTACCCCCGTGGGATATATATTCTACCCACACACATTTGGAACTCTCCTGGGGTACCCTCACACATATTATTCCCTCATTTAGTGGATATTTTCACAAAAAAGTGAAATTTTCAAATATCCAAAATATTGGCTGAAAATGACTAAATATCAAGGACTCATTGGGCGAATCGCTCTGGAACTGAAATCGGAACGTTCACTGACATTTCCCCTATCTGAAAGTGTGATAAACGCCGGAAAAATGACTAAGTCCAAAAAAAAATTGTTTTCAACTTTTTTCAATACTACCCCCGTGGGATATATATTCTACCCACACACATTTGGAACTCTCCTGCGGTACCCTAACACATATTATTCCCTCATTTAGTGGATATTTTCACAAAAAAGTGAAATTTTCAAATATCCAAAATATTGGCTGAAAACGACTAAATATCAAGGACTCATTGGGCGAATCGCTCTGGAACTGAAATCGGAACATTCACTGACATTTCCCCTATCTGAAAGTCTGATGAACGCCGGAAAAATGACTAAGTCCAAAAAAAAATTGTTTTCAACTTTTTTCAATTTTACCCCCGTGGGATATATATTCTACCCACACACATTTGGAACTCTCCTGCGGTACCCTAACACATATTATTCCCTCATTTAGTGGATATTTTCACAAAAAAGTGAAATTTTCAAAAATCCAGAAAATTGGCTGAAAATGACTAAATATCAAGGACTCATTGGGCGAATCGCTCTGGAACTGAAATCGGAACGCTCACTGACATTTGCCCTATCTGAAAGTCTGATAAACGCCGGAAAAATGACTAAGTCCAAAAAAAAATTGTTTTCAACTTTTTTCAATTTTACCCCGTGGGATATATATTCTACCCACACACATTTGGAACTCTCCTGGGGTACCCTCACACATATTATTCCCTCATTTAGTGGATATTTTCACAAAAAAGTGAAATTTTCAAAAATCCAAAATATTGGCTGAAAACGACTAAATATCAAGGACTCATTGGGCGAATCGCTCTGGAACTGAAATCGGAATGTTCACTGACATTTCCCCTATCTGAAAGTCTGATAAACGCCGGAAAAATGACTAAGTCCAAAAAAAATTTTTTTCAACTTTTTTTCAATATTACCCCCGTGGGATATATATTCTACCCACACACATTTGGAACTCTCCTGGGGTACCCTCACACATATTATTCCCTCATTTAGTGGATATTTTCACAAAAAAGTGAAATTTTCAAATATCCAAAATATTGGCTGAAAACGACTAAATATCAAGGACTCATTGGGCGGATCGCTCTGGAACTGAAATCGGAACATTCACTGACATTTCCCCTATCTGAAAGTCTGATAAACGCCAGAAAAATGACTAAGTCCAAAAAAAAATTGTTTTCAACTTTTTTCAATTTTACCCCGTGGGATATATATTCTACCCACACACATTTGGAACTCTCCTCGGGTACCCTCACACATATTATTCCCTCATTTAGTGGATATTTTCACAAAAAAGTGAAATTTTCAAATATCCAAAATATTGGCTGAAAACGACTAAATATCAAGGACTCAGAATCGCTCTGGAACTGAATTCAGAACGTTCACTGACATTTGCCCTATCTGAAATTCTGATAAACGCCGGAAAAATGACTAAGTCCAAAAAAAAAATTTTTCAACTTTTTTCAATTTTACCCCCGTGGGATATATATTCTACCCACACACATTTGGAAGTCTCCTGGGGTACCCTCACACATATTATTCCCTCATTTAGTGGATATTTTCACAAAAAAGTGAAATTTTCAAAAATCCAAAATATTGGCTGAAAACGACTAAATATCAAGGACTCAGTGGGCGAATCGCTCTGGAACTGAAATCGGAACGCTCACTGACATTTGCCCTATCTGAAAGTCTGATAAACGCCGGAAAAATGACTAAGTCCAAAAAAAAAATTTTTCAACTTTTTTCAATTTTACCCCCGTGGGATATATATTCTACCCACACACATTTGGAACTCTCCTGGGGTACCCGCACACATATTATTCCCTCATTTAGTGGATATTTTCACAAAAAAGTGAAATTTTCAAATATCCAAAATATTGGCTGAAAACGACTAAATATCAAGGACTCATTGGGCGAATCGCTCTGGAACTGAAATCGGAACATTCACTGACATTTCCCCTATCTGAAAGTCTGATAAACGCCAGAAAAATGACTAAGTCCAAAAAAAAATTGTTTTCAACTTTTTTCAATTTTACCCCGTGGGATATATATTCTACCCACACACATTTGGAACTCTCCTCGGGTACCCTCACACATATTATTCCCTCATTTAGTGGATATTTTCACAAAAAAGTGAAATTTTCAAATATCCAAAATATTGGCTGAAAACGACTAAATATCAAGGACTCATTGGGCGAATCGCTCTGGAACTGAAATCGGAATGTTCACTGACATTTCCCCTATCTGAAAGTCTGATAAACGCCGGAAAAATGACTAAGTCCAAAAAAAAATTGTTTTCAACTTTTTTCAATATTACCCCCGTGGGATGTATATTCTACCCACACACATTTGGAACTCTCCTGCGGTACCCTAACACATATTATTCCCTCATTTAGTGGATATTTTCACAAAAAAGTGAAATTTTCAAATATCCAAGATATTGGCTGAAAACGACTAAATATCAAGGACTCATTGGGCGAATCGCTCTGGAACTGAAATCGGAACGCTCACTGACATTTGCCCTATCTGAAAGTCTGATAAACGCCGGAAAAATGACTAAGTCCAAAAAAAAATTGTTTTCAACTTTTTTCAATTTTACCCCGTGGGATATATATTCTACCCACACACATTTGGAACTCTCCTCGGGTACCCTCACACATATTATTCCCTCATTTAGTGGATATTTTCACAAAAAAGTGAAATTTTCAAATATCCAAAATATTGGCTGAAAACGACTAAATATCAAGGACTTATTGGGCGAATGCTCTGGAACTGAAATCGGAACGCTCACTGACATTTGCCCTATCTGAAAGTCTGATAAACGCCGGAAAAATGACTAAGTCCAAAAAAAAAATTTTTCAACTTTTTTCAATTTTACCCCCGTGGGATATATATTCTACCCACACACATTTGGAACTCTCCTGGGGTACCCTCACACATATTATTCCCTCATTTAGTGGATATTTTCACAAAAAAGTGAAATTTTCAAAAATCCAAAATATTGGCTGAAAACGACTAAATATCAAGGACTCATTGGGCGAATCGCTCTGGAACTGAAATCGGAACGTTCACTGACATTTCCCCTATCTGAAAGTGTGATAAACGCCGGAAAAATGACTAAGTCCAAAAAAAAATTGTTTTCAACTTTTTTCAATTTTACCCCCGTGGGATATATATTCTACCCACACACATTTGGAACTCTCCTGCGGTACCCTAACACATATTATTCCCTCATTTAGTGGATATTTTCACAAAAAAGTGAAATTTTCAAAAATCCAGAAAATTGGCTGAAAATGACTAAATATCAAGGATTCATTGGGCGAATCGCTCTGGAACTGAAATCGGAACGCTCACTGACATTTGCCCTATCTGAAAGTCTGATAAACGCCGGAAAAATGACTAAGTCCAAAAAAAAAAATTTTCAACTTTTTTCAATTTTACCCCCGTGGGATATATATTCTACCCACACACATTTGGAACTCTCCTGGGGTACCCTCACACATATTATTCCCTCATTTAGTGGATATTTTCACAAAAAAGTGAAATTTTCAAATATCCAAAATATTGGCTGAAAACGACTAAATATCAAGGACTCATTGGGCGAATCGCTCTGGAACTGAAATCGGAACGTTCACTGACATTTCCCCTATCTGAAAGTGTGATAAACGCCGGAAAAATGACTAAGTCCAAAAAAAAATTGTTTTCAACTTTTTTCAATATTACCCCCGTGGGATATATATTCTACCCACACACATTTGGAACTCTCCTGCAGTACCCTAACACATATTATTCCCTCATTTAGTGGATATTTTCACAAAAAAGTGAAATTTTCAAATATCCAAAATATTGGCTGAAAACGACTAAATATCAAGGACTCATTGGGCGAATCGCTCTGGAACTGAAATCGGAACGTTCACTGACATTTCCCCTATCTGAAAGTCTGATAAACGCCGGAAAAATGACTAAGTCCAAAAAAAAATTGTTTTCAACTTTTTTAAATTTTACCCCCGTGGGATATATATTCTACCCACACACATTTGAAACTCTCCTGCGGTACCCTAACACATATTATTCCCTCATTTAGTGGATATTTTCACAAAAAAGTGAAATTTTCAAAAATCCAGAAAATTGGCTGAAAATGACTAAATATCAAGGACTCATTGGGCGAATCGCTCTGGAACTGAAATCAGAATGCTCACTGACATTTCCCCTATCTGAAAGTCTGATAAACGCCGGAAAAATGACTAAGTCCAAAAAAAAATTGTTTTCAACTTTTTTCAATTTTACCCCCGTGGGATATATATTCTACCCACACACATTTGGAACTCTCCTGCGGTACCCTAACACATATTATTCCCTCATTTAGTGGATATTTTCACAAAAAAGTGAAATTTTCAAATATCCAAAATATTGGCTGAAAACGACTAAATATCAAGGACTCATTGGGCGAATCGCTCTGGAACTGAAATCGGAACATTCACTGACATTTCCCCTATCTGAAAGTCTGATAAACGCCAGAAAAATGACTAAGTCCAAAAAAAAATTGTTTTCAACTTTTTTCAATTTTACCCCGTGGGATATATATTCTACCCACACACATTTGGAACTCTCCTCGGGTACCCTCACACATATTATTCCCTCATTTAGTGGATATTTTCACAAAAAAGTGAAATTTTCAAATATCCAAAATATTGGCTGAAAACGACTAAATATCAAGGACTCAGAATCGCTCTGGAACTGAATTCAGAACGTTCACTGACATTTGCCCTATCTGAAAGTCTGATAAACGCCGGAAAAATGACTAAGTCCAAAAAAAATTTTTTTCAACTTTTTTTCAATATTACCCCCGTGGGATATATATTCTACCCACACACATTTGGAACTCTCCTGGGGTACCCTCACACATATTATTCCCTCATTTAGTGGATATTTTCACAAAAAAGTGAAATTTTCAAATATCCAAAATATTGGCTGAAAACGACTAAATATCAAGGACTCATTGGGCGAATCGCTCTGGAACTGAAATCGGAACATTCACTGACATTTCCCCTATCTGAAAGTCTGATAAACGCCAGAAAAATGACTAAGTCCAAAAAAAAATAGTTTTCAACTTTTTTCAATTTTACCCCGTGGGATATATATTCTACCCACACACATTTGGAACTCTCCTCGGGTACCCTCACACATATTATTCCCTCATTTAGTGGATATTTTCACAAAAAAGTGAAATTTTCAAATATCCAAAATATTGGCTGAAAACGACTAAATATCAAGGACTCATTGGGCGAATCGCTCTGGAACTGAAATCGGAACGTTCACTGACATTTCCCCTATCTGAAAGTGTGATAAACGCCGGAAAAATGACTAAGTCCAAAAAAAAATTGTTTTCAACTTTTTTCAATATTACCCCCGTGGGATATATATTCTACCCACACACATTTGGAACTCTCCTGCAGTACCCTAACACATATTATTCCCTCATTTAGTGGATATTTTCACAAAAAAGTGAAATTTTCAAATATCCAAAATATTGGCTGAAAACGACTAAATATCAAGGACTCATTGGGCGAATCGCTCTGGAACTGAAATCGGAACGTTCACTGACATTTCCCCTATCTGAAAGTCTGATAAACGCCGGAAAAATGACTAAGTCCAAAAAAAAATTGTTTTCAACTTTTTTAAATTTTACCCCCGTGGGATATATATTCTACCCACACACATTTGAAACTCTCCTGCGGTACCCTAACACATATTATTCCCTCATTTAGTGGATATTTTCACAAAAAAGTGAAATTTTCAAAAATCCAGAAAATTGGCTGAAAATGACTAAATATCAAGGACTCATTGGGCGAATCGCTCTGGAACTGAAATCAGAATGCTCACTGACATTTCCCCTATCTGAAAGTCTGATAAACGCCGGAAAAATGACTAAGTCCAAAAAAAAATTGTTTTCAACTTTTTTCAATTTTACCCCCGTGGGATATATATTCTACCCACACACATTTGGAACTCTCCTGCGGTACCCTAACACATATTATTCCCTCATTTAGTGGATATTTTCACAAAAAAGTGAAATTTTCAAATATCCAAAATATTGGCTGAAAACGACTAAATATCAAGGACTCATTGGGCGAATCGCTCTGGAACTGAAATCGGAACATTCACTGACATTTCCCCTATCTGAAAGTCTGATAAACGCCAGAAAAATGACTAAGTCCAAAAAAAAATTGTTTTCAACTTTTTTCAATTTTACCCCGTGGGATATATATTCTACCCACACACATTTGGAACTCTCCTCGGGTACCCTCACACATATTATTCCCTCATTTAGTGGATATTTTCACAAAAAAGTGAAATTTTCAAATATCCAAAATATTGGCTGAAAACGACTAAATATCAAGGACTCAGAATCGCTCTGGAACTGAATTCAGAACGTTCACTGACATTTGCCCTATCTGAAAGTCTGATAAACGCCGGAAAAATGACTAAGTCCAAAAAAAATTTTTTTCAACTTTTTTTCAATATTACCCCCGTGGGATATATATTCTACCCACACACATTTGGAACTCTCCTGGGGTACCCTCACACATATTATTCCCTCATTTAGTGGATATTTTCACAAAAAAGTGAAATTTTCAAATATCCAAAATATTGGCTGAAAACGACTAAATATCAAGGACTCATTGGGCGAATCGCTCTGGAACTGAAATCGGAACATTCACTGACATTTCCCCTATCTGAAAGTCTGATAAACGCCAGAAAAATGACTAAGTCCAAAAAAAAATAGTTTTCAACTTTTTTCAATTTTACCCCGTGGGATATATATTCTACCCACACACATTTGGAACTCTCCTCGGGTACCCTCACACATATTATTCCCTCATTTAGTGGATATTTTCACAAAAAAGTGAAATTTTCAAATATCCAAAATATTGGCTGAAAACGACTAAATATCAAGGACTCAGAATCGCTCTGGAACTGAATTCAGAACGTTCACTGACATTTGCCCTATCTGAAAGTCTGATAAACGCCGGAAAAATGACTAAGTCCAAAAAAAAAATTTTTCAACTTTTTTCAATTTTACCCCCGTGGGATATATATTCTACCCACACACATTTGGAAGTCTCCTGGGGTACCCTCACACATATTATTCCCTCATTTAGTGGATATTTTCACAAAAAAGTGAAATTTTCAAAAATCCAAAATATTGGCTGAAAACGACTAAATATCAAGGACTCAGTGGGCGAATCGCTCTGGAACTGAAATCGGAACGCTCACTGACATTTGCCCTATCTGAAAGTCTGATAAACGCCGGAAAAATGACTAAGTCCAAAAAAAAAATTTTTCAACTTTTTTCAATTTTACCCCCGTGGGATATATATTCTACCCACACACATTTGGAACTCTCCTGGGGTACCCTCACACATATTATTCCCTCATTTAGTGGATATTTTCACAAAAAAGTGAAATTTTCAAAAATCCAAAATATTGGCTGAAAACGACTAAATATCAAGGACTCTTTGGGCGAATCGCTCTGGAACTGAAATCGGAATGCTCACTGACATTTCCCCTATCTGAAAGTCTGATAAACGCAGGAAAAATGACTAAGTCCAAAAAAAAAATTTTTCAACTTTTTTCAATTTTACCCCCGTGGGATATATATTCTACCCACACACATTTGGAACTCTCCTGGGGTACCCTCACACATATTATTCCCTCATTTAGTGGATATTTTCACAAAAAAGTGAAATTTTCAAAAATCCAAAATATTGGCTGAAAACGACTAAATATCAAGGACTCATTGGGCGAATCGCTCTGGAACTGAAATCGGAATGTTCACTGACATTTCCCCTATCTGAAAGTCTGATAAACGCCGGAAAAATGACTAAGTCCAAAAAAAAATTGTTTTCAACTTTTTTCAATATTACCCCCGTGGGATGTATATTCTACCCACACACATTTGGAACTCTCCTGCGGTACCCTAACACATATTATTCCCTCATTTAGTGGATATTTTCACAAAAAAGTGAAATTTTCAAAAATCCAGAAAATTGGCTGAAAATGACTAAATATCAAGGACTCATTGGGCGAATCGCTCTGGAACTGAAATCGGAACGCTCACTGACATTTGCCCTATCTGAAAGTCTGATAAACGCCGGAAAAATGACTAAGTCCAAAAAAAAAAATTTTCAACTTTTTTCAATTTTACCCCCGTGGGATATATATTCTACCCACACACATTTGGAAGTCTCCTGGGGTACCCTCACACATATTATTCCCTCATTTAGTGGATATTTTCACAAAAAAGTGAAATTTTCAAAAATCCAAAATATTGGCTGAAAACGACTAAATATCAAGGACTCAGTGGGCGAATCGCTCTGGAACTGAAATCGGAACGCTCACTGACATTTGCCCTATCTGAAAGTCTGATAAACGCCGGAAAAATGACTAAGTCCAAAAAAAAAATTTTTCAACTTTTTTCAATTTTACCCCCGTGGGATATATATTCTACCCACACACATTTGGAACTCTCCTGGGGTACCCTCACACATATTATTCCCTCATTTAGTGGATATTTTCACAAAAAAGTGAAATTTTCAAAAATCCAAAATATTGGCTGAAAACGACTAAATATCAAGGACTCTTTGGGCGAATCGCTCTGGAACTGAAATCGGAATGCTCACTGACATTTCCCCTATCTGAAAGTCTGATAAACGCAGGAAAAATGACTAAGTCCAAAAAAAAAATTTTTCAACTTTTTTCAATTTTACCCCCGTGGGATATATATTCTACCCACACACATTTGGAACTCTCCTGGGGTACCCTCACACATATTATTCCCTCATTTAGTGGATATTTTCACAAAAAAGTGAAATTTTCAAAAATCCAAAATATTGGCTGAAAACGACTAAATATCAAGGACTCATTGGGCGAATCGCTCTGGAACTGAAATCGGAATGTTCACTGACATTTCCCCTATCTGAAAGTCTGATAAACGCCGGAAAAATGACTAAGTCCAAAAAAAAATTGTTTTCAACTTTTTTCAATATTACCCCCGTGGAATGTATATTCTACCCACACACATTTGGAACTCTCCTGCGGTACCCTAACACATATTATTCCCTCATTTAGTGGATATTTTCACAAAAAAGTGAAATTTTCAAAAATCCAGAAAATTGGCTGAAAATGACTAAATATCAAGGACTCATTGGGCGAATCGCTCTGGAACTGAAATCGGAACGCTCACTGACATTTGCCCTATCTGAAAGTCTGATAAACGCCGGAAAAATGACTAAGTCCAAAAAAAAAAATTTTCAACTTTTTTCAATTTTACCCCCGTGGGATATATATTCTACCCACACACATTTGGAAGTCTCCTGGGGTACCCTCACACATATTATTCCCTCATTTAGTGGATATTTTCACAAAAAAGTGAAATTTTCAAAAATCCAAAATATTGGCTGAAAACGACTAAATATCAAGGACTCAGTGGGCGAATCGCTCTGGAACTGAAATCGGAACGCTCACTGACATTTGCCCTATCTGAAAGTCTGATAAACGCCGGAAAAATGACTAAGTCCAAAAAAAAAATTTTTCAACTTTTTTCAATTTTACCCCCGTGGGATATATATTCTACCCACACACATTTGGAACTCTCCTGGGGTACCCTCACACATATTATTCCCTCATTTAGTGGATATTTTCACAAAAAAGTGAAATTTTCAAAAATCCAAAATATTGGCTGAAAACGACTAAATATCAAGGACTCTTTGGGCGAATCGCTCTGGAACTGAAATCGGAATGCTCACTGACATTTCCCCTATCTGAAAGTCTGATAAACGCAGGAAAAATGACTAAGTCCAAAAAAAAAATTTTTCAACTTTTTTCAATTTTACCCCCGTGGGATATATATTCTACCCACACACATTTGGAACTCTCCTGGGGTACCCTCACACATATTATTCCCTCATTTAGTGGATATTTTCACAAAAAAGTGAAATTTTCAAAAATCCAGAAAATTGGCTGAAAATGACTAAATATCAAGGACTCATTGGGCGAATCGCTCTGGAACTGAAATCAGAATGCTCACTGACATTTCCCCTATCTGAAAGTCTGATAAACGCCGGAAAAATGACTAAGTCCAAAAAAAAATTGTTTTCAACTTTTTTCAATTTTACCCCCGTGGGATATATATTCTACCCACACACATTTGGAACTCTCCTGCGGTACCCTAACACATATTATTCCCTCATTTAGTGGATATTTTCACAAAAAAGTGAAATTTTCAAATATCCAAAATATTGGCTGAAAACGACTAAATATCAAGGACTCAGAATCGCTCTGGAACTGAAATCGGAACGTTCACTGACATTTCCCCTATCTGAAAGTGTGATAAACGCCGGAAAAATGACTAAGTCCAAAAAAAAATTGTTTTCAACTTTTTTCAATTTTACCCCCGTGGGATATATATTCTACCCACACACATTTGGAACTCTCCTGCGGTACCCTAACACATATTATTCCCTCATTTAGTGGATATTTTCACAAAAAAGTGAAATTTTCAAATATCCAAAATATTGGCTGAAAACGACTAAATATCAAGGACTCAGAATCGCTCTGGAACTGAAATCGGAACGTTCACTGACATTTCCCCTATCTGAAAGTGTGATAAACGCCGGAAAAATGACTAAGTCCAAAAAAAAATTGTTTTCAACTTTTTTCAATTTTACCCCCGTGGGATATATATTCTACCCACACACATTTGGAACTCTCCTGCGGTACCCTAACACATATTATTCCCTCATTTAGTGGATATTTTCACAAAAAAGTGAAATTTTCAAAAATCCAGAAAATTGGCTGAAAATGACTAAATATCAAGGACTCATTGAGCGAATCGCTCTGGAACTGAAATCGGAACGCTCACTGACATTTGCCCTATCTGAAAGTCTGATAAACGCCGGAAAAATGACTAAGTCCAAAAAAAAAAATTTTCAACTTTTTTCAATTTTACCCCCGTGGGATATATATTCTACCCACACACATTTGGAACTCTCCTGGGGTACCCTCACACATATTATTCCCTCATTTAGTGGATATTTTCACAAAAAAGTGAAATTTTCAAATATCCAAAATATTGGCTGAAAACGACTAAATATCAAGGACTCATTGGGCGAATCGCTCTGGAACTGAAATCGGAACGTTCACTGACATTTCCCCTATCTGAAAGTGTGATAAACGCCGGAAAAATGACTAAGTCCAAAAAAAAATTGTTTTCAACTTTTTTCAATATTACCCCCGTGGGATATATATTCTACCCACACACATTTGGAACTCTCCTGCGGTACCCTAACACATATTATTCCCTCATTTAGTGGATATTTTCACAAAAAAGTGAAATTTTCAAATATCCAAAATATTGGCTGAAAACGACTAAATATCAAGGACTCATTGGGCGAATCGCTCTGGAACTGAAATCGGAACGTTCACTGACATTTCCCCTATCTGAAAGTCTGATAAACGCCGGAAAAATGACTAAGTCCAAAAAAAAATTGTTTTCAACTTTTTTAAATTTTACCCCCGTGGGATATATATTCTACCCACACACATTTGGAACTCTCCTGCGGTACCCTAACACATATTATTCCCTCATTTAGTGGATATTTTCACAAAAAAGTGAAATTTTCAAAAATCCAGAAAATTGGCTGAAAATGACTAAATATCAAGGACTCATTGGGCGAATCGCTCTGGAACTGAAATCAGAATGCTCACTGACATTTCCCCTATCTGAAAGTCTGATAAACGCCGGAAAAATGACTAAGTCCAAAAAAAAATTGTTTTCAACTTTTTTCAATTTTACCCCCGTGGGATATATATTCTACCCACACACATTTGGAACTCTCCTGCGGTACCCTAACACATATTATTCCCTCATTTAGTGGATATTTTCACAAAAAAGTGAAATTTTCAAATATCCAAAATATTGGCTGAAAACGACTAAATATCAAGGACTCAGAATCGCTCTGGAACTGAAATCGGAACGTTCACTGACATTTCCCCTATCTGAAAGTGTGATAAACGCCGGAAAAATGACTAAGTCCAAAAAAAAATTGTTTTCAACTTTTTTCAATATTACCCCCGTGGGATATATATTTTACCCACACACATTTGGAACTCTCCTGCGGTACCCTAACACATATTATTCCCTCATTTAGTGGATATTTTCACAAAAAAGTGAAATTTTCAAAAATCCAAAATATTGGCTGAAAACAACTAAATATCAAGGACTCATTGGGCGAATAGCTCTGGAATTGAAACCGGAATGTTCACTGACATTTCCCCTATTTGAAAGTCTGATAAACGCTGGAAAAATGACTAAGTCCAAAAAAAATTTTTTTCAACTTTTTTTCAATATTATCCCCGTGGGATATATATTCTACCCACACACATTTAGAACTCTCCTGGGGTACCCTCACACATATTATTCCCTCATTTAGTGGATATTTTCACAAAAAAGTGAAATTTTCAAAAATCCAAAATATTGGCTGAAAACGACTAAATATCAAGGACTCTTTGGGCGAATCGCTCTGGAACTGAAATCGGAATGCTCACTGACATTTCCCCTATCTGAAAGTCTGATAAACGCCGGAAAAATGACTAAGTCCAAAAAAAAAATTTTTCAACTTTTTTCAATTTTACCCCCGTGGGATATATATTCTACCCACACACATTTGGAACTCTCCTGGGGTACCCTAACACATATTATTCCCTCATTTAGTGGATATTTTCACAAAAAAGTGAAATTTTCAAATATCCAAGATATTGGCTGAAAACGACTAAATATCAAGGACTCATTGGGCGAATCGCTCTGGAACTGAAATCGGAACGTTCACTGACATTTCCCCTATCTGAAAATCTGATAAACGCCGGAAAAATGACTAAGTCCAAAAAAAAATTGTTTTCAACTTTTTTCAATTTTACCCCCGTGGGATATATATTCTACCCACACACATTTGGAACTCTCCTGCGGTACCCTAACACATATTATTCCCTCATTTAGTGGATATTTTCACAAAAAAGTGAAATTTTCAAAAATCCAGAAAATTGGCTGAAAATGACTAAATATCAAGGACTCATTGGGCGAATCGCTCTGGAACTGAAATCGGAACGCTCACTGACATTTGCCCTATCTGAAAGTCTGATAAACGCCGGAAAAATGACTAAGTCCAAAAAAACAATTTTTCAACTTTTTTCAGTTTTACCCCCGTGGGATATATATTCTACCCACACACATTTGGAACTCTCCTGGGGTACCCTCACACATATTATTCCCTCATTTAGTGGATATTTTCACAAAAAAGTGAAATTTTCAAAAATCCAAAATATTGGCTGAAAACGACTAAATATCAAGGACTCATTGGGCGAATCGCTCTGGAACTGAAATCGGAACGCTCACTGACATTTGCCCTATCTGAAAGTCTGATAAACGCCGGAAAAATGACTAAGTCCAAAAAAAAAATTTTTCAACTTTTTTCAATTTTACCCCCGTGGGATATATATTCTACCCACACACATTTGGAACTCTCCTGGGGTACCCTCACACATATTATTCCCTCATTTAGTGGATATTTTCACAAAAAAGTGAAATTTTCAAAAATCCAAAATATTGTCTGAAAACGACTAAATATCAAGTACTCATTGGGCGAATCGCTCTGGAACTGAAATCGGAACGTTCACTGACATTTCCCCTATCTGAAAGTGTGATAAACGCCGGAAAAATTACTAAGTACAAAAAAAAATTGTTTTCAACTTTTTTCAATTTTACCCCCGTGGAATATATATTCTACCCACACACATTTGGAACTCTCCTGGGGTACCCTCACACATATTATTCCCTCATTTAGTGGATATTTTCACAAAAAAGTGAAATTTTCAAAAATCCAAAATATTGGCTGAAAACGACTAAATATCAAGGACTCTTTGGGCGAATCGCTCTGGAACTGAAATCGGAATGCTCACTGACATTTCCCCTATCTGAAAGTCTGATAAACGCAGGAAAAATGACTAAGTCCAAAAAAAAAATTTTTCAACTTTTTTCAATTTTACCCCCGTGGGATATATATTCTACCCACACACATTTGGAACTCTCCTGGGGTACCCTCACACATATTATTCCCTCATTTAGTGGATATTTTCACAAAAAAGTGAAATTTTCAAAAATCCAAAATATTGGCTGAAAACGACTAAATATCAAGGACTCATTGGGCGAATCGCTCTGGAACTGAAATCGGAACGTTCACTGACATTTCCCCTATCTGAAAGTCTGATAAACGCCGGAAAAATGACTAAGTCCAAAAAAAAATTGTTTTCAACTTTTTTCAATTTTACCCCCGTGGGATATATATTCTACCCACACACATTTGGAACTCTCCTGCGGTACCCTAACACATATTATTCCCTCATTTAGTGGATATTTTCACAAAAAAGTGAAATTTTCAAAAATCCAGAAAATTGGCTGAAAATGACTAAATATCAAGGACTCATTGGGCGAATCGCTCTGGAACTGAAATCGGAACGTTCACTGACATTTCCCCTATCTGAAAGTCTGATAAACGCCGGAAAAATGACTAAGTCCAAAAAAAAATTGTTTTCAACTTTTTTCAATTTTACCCCCGTGGGATATATATTCTACCCACACACATTTGGAACTCTCCTGCGGTACCCTAACACATATTATTCCCTCATTTAGTGGATATTTTCACAAAAAAGTGAAATTTTCAAAAATCCAGAAAATTGGCTGAAAATGACTAAATATCAAGGACTCATTGGGCGAATCGCTCTGGAACTGAAATCAGAATGCTCACTGACATTTCCCCTATCTGAAAGTCTGATAAACGCCGGAAAAATGACTAAGTCCAAAAAAAAATTGTTTTCAACTTTTTTCAATTTTACCCCCGTGGGATATATATTCTACCCACACACATTTGGAACTCTCCTGCGGTACCCTAACACATATTATTCCCTCATTTAGTGGATATTTTCACAAAAAAGTGAAATTTTCAAATATCCAAAATATTGGCTGAAAACGACTAAATATCAAGGACTCAGAATCGCTCTGGAACTGAAATCGGAACGTTCACTGACATTTCCCCTATCTGAAAGTGTGATAAACGCCGGAAAAATGACTAAGTCCAAAAAAAAATTGTTTTCAACTTTTTTCAATTTTACCCCCGTGGGATATATATTCTACCCACACACATTTGGAACTCTCCTGCGGTACCCTAACACATATTATTCCCTCATTTAGTGGATATTTTCACAAAAAAGTGAAATTTTCAAAAATCCAGAAAATTGGCTGAAAATGACTAAATATCAAGGACTCATTGAGCGAATCGCTCTGGAACTGAAATCGGAACGCTCACTGACATTTGCCCTATCTGAAAGTCTGATAAACGCCGGAAAAATGACTAAGTCCAAAAAAAAAAATTTTCAACTTTTTTCAATTTTACCCCCGTGGGATATATATTCTACCCACACACATTTGGAACTCTCCTGGGGTACCCTCACACATATTATTCCCTCATTTAGTGGATATTTTCACAAAAAAGTGAAATTTTCAAATATCCAAAATATTGGCTGAAAACGACTAAATATCAAGGACTCATTGGGCGAATCGCTCTGGAACTGAAATCGGAACGTTCACTGACATTTCCCCTATCTGAAAGTGTGATAAACGCCGGAAAAATGACTAAGTCCAAAAAAAAATTGTTTTCAACTTTTTTCAATATTACCCCCGTGGGATATATATTCTACCCACACACATTTGGAACTCTCCTGCGGTACCCTAACACATATTATTCCCTCATTTAGTGGATATTTTCACAAAAAAGTGAAATTTTCAAATATCCAAAATATTGGCTGAAAACGACTAAATATCAAGGACTCATTGGGCGAATCGCTCTGGAACTGAAATCGGAACGTTCACTGACATTTCCCCTATCTGAAAGTCTGATAAACGCCGGAAAAATGACTAAGTCCAAAAAAAAATTGTTTTCAACTTTTTTCAATTTTACCCCCGTGGGATATATATTCTACCCACACACATTTGGAACTCTCCTGCGGTACCCTAACACATATTATTCCCTCATTTAGTGGATATTTTCACAAAAAAGTGAAATTTTCAAATATCCAAAATATTGGCTGAAAACGACTAAATATCAAGGACTCAGAATCGCTCTGGAACTGAAATCGGAACGTTCACTGACATTTCCCCTATCTGAAAGTGTGATAAACGCCGGAAAAATGACTAAGTCCAAAAAAAAATTGTTTTCAACTTTTTTCAATATTACCCCCGTGGGATATATATTTTACCCACACACATTTGGAACTCTCCTGCGGTACCCTAACACATATTATTCCCTCATTTAGTGGATATTTTCACAAAAAAGTGAAATTTTCAAAAATCCAAAATATTGGCTGAAAACAACTAAATATCAAGGACTCATTGGGCGAATAGCTCTGGAATTGAAACCGGAATGTTCACTGACATTTCCCCTATTTGAAAGTCTGATAAACGCTGGAAAAATGACTAAGTCCAAAAAAAATTTTTTTCAACTTTTTTTCAATATTATCCCCGTGGGATATATATTCTACCCACACACATTTAGAACTTTCCTGGGGTACCCTCACACATATTATTCCCTCATTTAGTGGATATTTTCACAAAAAAGTGAAATTTTCAAAAATCCAAAATATTGGCTGAAAACGACTAAATATCAAGGACTCTTTGGGCGAATCGCTCTGGAACTGAAATCGGAATGCTCACTGACATTTCCCCTATCTGAAAGTCTGATAAACGCCGGAAAAATGACTAAGTCCAAAAAAAAAATTTTTCAACTTTTTTCAATTTTACCCCCGTGGGATATATATTCTACCCACACACATTTGGAACTCTCCTGGGGTACCCTAACACATATTATTCCCTCATTTAGTGGATATTTTCACAAAAAAGTGAAATTTTCAAATATCCAAGATATTGGCTGAAAACGACTAAATATCAAGGACTCATTGGGCGAATCGCTCTGGAACTGAAATCGGAACATTCACTGACATTTCCCCTATCTGAAAATCTGATAAACGCCGGAAAAATGACTAAGTCCAAAAAAAAATTGTTTTCAACTTTTTTCAATTTTACCCCCGTGGGATATATATTCTACCCACACACATTTGGAACTCTCCTGCGGTACCCTAACACATATTATTCCCTCATTTAGTGGATATTTTCACAAAAAAGTGAAATTTTCAAAAATCCAGAAAATTGGCTGAAAATGACTAAATATCAAGGACTCATTGGGCGAATCGCTCTGGAATTGAAATCAGAATGCTCACTGACATTTCCCCTATCTGAAAGTCTGATAAACGCCGGAAAAATGACTAAGTCCAAAAAAAAATTGTTTTCAACTTTTTTCAATTTTACCCCCGTGGGATATATATTCTACCCACACACATTTGGAACTCTCCTGCGGTACCCTAACACATATTATTCCCTCATTTAGTGGATATTTTCACAAAAAAGTGAAATTTTCAAATATCCAAAATATTGGCTGAAAACGACTAAATATCAAGGACTCAGAATCGCTCTGGAACTGAATTCGGAACGTTCACTGACATTTCCCCTATCTGAAAGTGTGATAAACGCCGGAAAAATGACTAAGAACAAAAAAAAATTGTTTTCAACTTTTTTCAATTTTACCCCCGTGGGATATATATTCTACCCACACACATTTGGAACTCTCCTGCGGTACCCTAACACATATTATCCCCTCATTTAGTGGATATTTTAACAAAAAAAGTGAAATTTTCAAAAATCCAGAAAATTAGCTGAAAATGACTAAATATCAAGGACTCATTGGGCGAATCGCTCTGGAACTGAAATCGGAACGCTCACTGACATTTGCCCTATCTGAAAGTCTGATAAACGCCGGAAAAATGACTAAGTCCAAAAAAACAATTTTTCAACTTTTTTCAGTTTTACCCCCGTGGGATATATATTCTACCCACACACATTTGGAACTCTCCTGGGGTACCCTCACACATATTATTCCCTCATTTAGTGGATATTTTCACAAAAAAGTGAAATTTTCAAAAATCCAAAATATTGGCTGAAAACGACTAAATATCAAGGACTCATTGGGCGAATCGCTCTGGAACTGAAATCGGAACGCTCACTGACATTTGCCCTATCTGAAAGTCTGATAAACGCCGGAAAAATGACTAAGTCCAAAAAAAAAATTTTTCAACTTTTTTCAATTTTACCCCCGTGGGATATATATTCTACCCACACACATTTGGAACTCTCCTGGGGTACCCTCACACATATTATTCCCTCATTTAGTGGATATTTTCACAAAAAAGTGAAATTTTCAAAAATCCAAAATATTGTCTGAAAACGACTAAATATCAAGTACTCATTGGGCGAATCGCTCTGGAACTGAAATCGGAACGTTCACTGACATTTCCCCTATCTGAAAGTGTGATAAACGCCGGAAAAATTACTAAGTACAAAAAAAAATTGTTTTCAACTTTTTTCAATTTTACCCCCGTGGGATATATATTCTACCCACACACATTTGGAACTCTCCTGGGGTACCCTCACACATATTATTCCCTCATTTAGTGGATATTTTCACAAAAAAGTGAAATTTTCAAAAATCCAAAATATTGGCTGAAAACGACTAAATATCAAGGACTCTTTGGGCGAATCGCTCTGGAACTGAAATCGGAATGCTCACTGACATTTCCCCTATCTGAAAGTCTGATAAACGCAGGAAAAATGACTAAGTCCAAAAAAAAAATTTTTCAACTTTTTTCAATTTTACCCCCGTGGGATATATATTCTACCCACACACATTTGGAACTCTCCTGGGGTACCCTCACACATATTATTCCCTCATTTAGTGGATATTTTCACAAAAAAGTGAAATTTTCAAAAATCCAAAATATTGGCTGAAAACGACTAAATATCAAGGACTCATTGGGCGAATCGCTCTGGAACTGAAATCGGAACGTTCACTGACATTTCCCCTATCTGAAAGTCTGATAAACGCCGGAAAAATGACTAAGTCCAAAAAAAAATTGTTTTCAACTTTTTTCAATTTTACCCCCGTGGGATATATATTCTACCCACACACATTTGGAACTCTCCTGCGGTACCCTAACACATATTATTCCCTCATTTAGTGGATATTTTCACAAAAAAGTGAAATTTTCAAAAATCCAGAAAATTGGCTGAAAATGACTAAATATCAAGGACTCATTGGGCGAATCGCTCTGGAACTGAAATCGGAACGTTCACTGACATTTCCCCTATCTGAAAGTCTGATAAACGCCGGAAAAATGACTAAGTCCAAAAAAAAATTGTTTTCAACTTTTTTCAATTTTACCCCCGTGGGATATATATTCTACCCACACACATTTGGAACTCTCCTGCGGTACCCTAACACATATTATTCCCTCATTTAGTGGATATTTTCACAAAAAAGTGAAATTTTCAAAAATCCAGAAAATTGGCTGAAAATGACTAAATATCAAGGACTCATTGGGCGAATCGCTCTGGAACTGAAATCAGAATGCTCACTGACATTTCCCCTATCTGAAAGTCTGATAAACGCCGGAAAAATGACTAAGTCCAAAAAAAAATTGTTTTCAACTTTTTTCAATTTTACCCCCGTGGGATATATATTCTACCCACACACATTTGGAACTCTCCTGCGGTACCCTAACACATATTATTCCCTCATTTAGTGGATATTTTCACAAAAAAGTGAAATTTTCAAATATCCAAAATATTGGCTGAAAACGACTAAATATCAAGGACTCAGAATCGCTCTGGAACTGAAATCGGAACGTTCACTGACATTTCCCCTATCTGAAAGTGTGATAAACGCCGGAAAAATGACTAAGTCCAAAAAAAAATTGTTTTCAACTTTTTTCAATATTACCCCCGTGGGATATATATTTTACCCACACACATTTGGAACTCTCCTGCGGTACCCTAACACATATTATTCCCTCATTTAGTGGATATTTTCACAAAAAAGTGAAATTTTCAAAAATCCAAAATATTGGCTGAAAACAACTAAATATCAAGGACTCATTGGGCGAATAGCTCTGGAATTGAAACCGGAATGTTCACTGACATTTCCCCTATTTGAAAGTCTGATAAACGCTGGAAAAATGACTAAGTCCAAAAAAAATTTTTTTCCACTTTTTTCAATTTTACCCCCGTGGGATATATATTCTACCCACACACATTTGGAACTCTCCTGCGGTACCCTAACACATATTATTCCCTCATTTAGTGGATATTTTCACAAAAAAGTGAAATTTTCAAAAATCCAAAATATTGGCTGAAAACGACTAAATATCAAGGACTCATTGGGCGAATCGCTCTGGAACTGAAATCGGAACGTTCACTGACATTTCCCCTATCTGAAAGTCTGATAAACGCCGGAAAAATGACTAAGTCCAAAAAAAAATTGTTTTCAACTTTTTTCAATTTTACCCCCGTGGGATATATATTCTACCCACACACATTTGGAACTCTCCTGCGGTACCCTAACACATATTATTCCCTCATTTAGTGGATATTTTCACAAAAAAGTGAAATTTTCAAAAATCCAGAAAATTGGCTGAAAATGACTAAATATCAAGGACTCATTGGGCGAATCGCTCTGGAACTGAAATCGGAACGTTCACTGACATTTCCCCTATCTGAAAGTCTGATAAACGCCGGAAAAATGACTAAGTCCAAAAAAAAATTGTTTTCAACTTTTTTCAATTTTACCCCCGTGGGATATATATTCTACCCACACACATTTGGAACTCTCCTGCGGTACCCTAACACATATTATTCCCTCATTTAGTGGATATTTTCACAAAAAAGTGAAATTTTCAAATATCCAAAATATTGGCTGAAAACGACTAAATATCAAGGACTCAGAATCGCTCTGGAACTGAAATCGGAACGTTCACTGACATTTCCCCTATCTGAAAGTGTGATAAACGCCGGAAAAATGACTAAGTCCAAAAAAAAATTGTTTTCAACTTTTTTCAATATTACCCCCGTGGGATATATATTTTACCCACACACATTTGGAACTCTCCTGCGGTACCCTAACACATATTATTCCCTCATTTAGTGGATATTTTCACAAAAAAGTGAAATTTTCAAAAATCCAAAATATTGGCTGAAAACAACTAAATATCAAGGACTCATTGGGCGAATAGCTCTGGAATTGAAACCGGAATGTTCACTGACATTTCCCCTATTTGAAAGTCTGATAAACGCTGGAAAAATGACTAAGTCCAAAAAAAATTTTTTTCCACTTTTTTCAATTTTACCCCCATGGGATATATATTCTACCCACACACATTTGGAACTCTCCTGCGGTACCCTAACACATATTATTCCCTCATTTAGTGGATATTTTCACAAAAAAGTGAAATTTTCAAAAATCCAAAATATTGGCTGAAAACGACTAAATATCAAGGACTCATTGGGCGAATCGCTCTGGAACTGAAATCGGAACGTTCACTGACATTTCCCCTATCTGAAAGTCTGATAAACGCCGGAAAAATGACTAAGTCCAAAAAAAAATTGTTTTCAACTTTTTTCAATTTTACCCCCGTGGGATATATATTCTACCCACACACATTTGGAACTCTCCTGCGGTACCCTAACACATATTATTCCCTCATTTAGTGGATATTTTCACAAAAAAGTGAAATTTTCAAAAATCCAGAAAATTGGCTGAAAATGACTAAATATCAAGGACTCATTGGGCGAATCGCTCTGGAACTGAAATCGGAACGTTCACTGACATTTCCCCTATCTGAAAGTCTGATAAACGCCGGAAAAATGACTAAGTCCAAAAAAAAATTGTTTTCAACTTTTTTCAATTTTACCCCCGTGGGATATATATTCTACCCACACACATTTGGAACTCTCCTGCGGTACCCTAACACATATTATTCCCTCATTTAGTGGATATTTTCACAAAAAAGTGAAATTTTCAAAAATCCAGAAAATTGGCTGAAAATGACTAAATATCAAGGACTCATTGGGCGAATCGCTCTGGAACTGAAATCAGAATGCTCACTGACATTTCCCCTATCTGAAAGTCTGATAAACGCCGGAAAAATGACTAAGTCCAAAAAAAAATTGTTTTCAACTTTTTTCAATTTTACCCCCGTGGGATATATATTCTACCCACACACATTTGGAACTCTCCTGCGGTACCCTAACACATATTATTCCCTCATTTAGTGGATATTTTCACAAAAAAGTGAAATTTTCAAATATCCAAAATATTGGCTGAAAACGACTAAATATCAAGGACTCAGAATCGCTCTGGAACTGAAATCGGAACGTTCACTGACATTTCCCCTATCTGAAAGTGTGATAAACGCCGGAAAAATGACTAAGTCCAAAAAAAAATTGTTTTCAACTTTTTTCAATATTACCCCCGTGGGATATATATTTTACCCACACACATTTGGAACTCTCCTGCGGTACCCTAACACATATTATTCCCTCATTTAGTGGATATTTTCACAAAAAAGTGAAATTTTCAAAAATCCAAAATATTGGCTGAAAACAACTAAATATCAAGGACTCATTGGGCGAATAGCTCTGGAATTGAAACCGGAATGTTCACTGACATTTCCCCTATTTGAAAGTCTGATAAACGCTGGAAAAATGACTAAGTCCAAAAAAAATTTTTTTCCACTTTTTTCAATTTTACCCCCGTGGGATATATATTCTACCCACACACATTTGGAACTCTCCTGCGGTACCCTAACACATATTATTCCCTCATTTAGTGGATATTTTCACAAAAAAGTGAAATTTTCAAAAATCCAGAAAATTGGCTGAAAATGACTAAATATCAAGGACTCATTGGGCGAATCGCTCTGGAACTGAAATCGGAACGCTCACTGACATTTGCCCTATCTGAAAGTCTGATAAACGCCGGAAAAATGACTAAGTCCAAAAAAACAATTTTTCAACTTTTTTCAGTTTTACCCCCGTGGGATATATATTCTACCCACACACATTTGGAACTCTCCTGGGGTACCCTCACACATATTATTCCCTCATTTAGTGGATATTTTCACAAAAAAGTGAAATTTTCAAAAATCCAAAATATTGGCTGAAAACGACTAAATATCAAGGACTCATTGGGCGAATCGCTCTGGAACTGAAATCGGAACGCTCACTGACATTTGCCCTATCTGAAAGTCTGATAAACGCCGGAAAAATGACTAAGTCCAAAAAAAAAATTTTTCAACTTTTTTCAATTTTACCCCCGTGGGATATATATTCTACCCACACACATTTGGAACTCTCCTGGGGTACCCTCACACATATTATTCCCTCATTTAGTGGATATTTTCACAAAAAAGTGAAATTTTCAAAAATCCAAAATATTGTCTGAAAACGACTAAATATCAAGGACTCATTGGGCGAATCGCTCTGGAACTGAAATCGGTACGTTCACTGACATTTCCCCTATCTGAAAGTGTGATAAACGCCGGAAAAATTACTAAGTACAAAAAAAAATTGTTTTCAACTTTTTTCAATTTTACCCCCGTGGGATATATATTCTACCCACACACATTTGGAACTCTCCTGGGGTACCCTCACACATATTATTCCCTCATTTAGTGGATATTTTCACAAAAAAGTGAAATTTTCAAAAATCCAAAATATTGGCTGAAAACGACTAAATATCAAGGACTCTTTGGGCGAATCGCTCTGGAACTGAAATCGGAACGTTCACTGACATTTCCCCTATCTGAAAGTCTGATAAACGCCGGAAAAATGACTAAGTCCAAAAAAAAATTGTTTTCAACTTTTTTCAATTTTACCCCCGTGGGATATATATTCTACCCACACACATTTGGAACTCTCCTGCGGTACCCTAACACATATTATTCCCTCATTTAGTGGATATTTTCACAAAAAAGTGAAATTTTCAAATATCCAAAATATTGGCTGAAAACGACTAAATATCAAGGACTCAGAATCGCTCTGGAACTGAAATCGGAACGTTCACTGACATTTCCCCATCTGAAAGTGTGATAAAAGCCGGAAAAATGACTAAGTCCAAAAAAAAATTGTTTTCAACTTTTTTCAATATTACCCCCGTGGGATATATATTTTACCCACACACATTTGGAACTCTCCTGCGGTACCCTAACACATATTATTCCCTCATTTAGTGGATATTTTCACAAAAAAGTGAAATTTTCAAAAATCCAAAATATTGGCTGAAAACAACTAAATATCAAGGACTCATTGGGCGAATAGCTCTGGAATTGAAACCGGAATGTTCACTGACATTTCCCCTATTTGAAAGTCTGATAAACGCTGGAAAAATGACTAAGTCCAAAAAAAATTTTTTTCCACTTTTTTCAATTTTACCCCCGTGGGATATATATTCTACCCACACACATTTGGAACTCTCCTGCGGTACCCTAACACATATTATTCCCTCATTTAGTGGATATTTTCACAAAAAAGTGAAATTTTCAAAAATCCAGAAAATTGGCTGAAAATGACTAAATATCAAGGACTCATTGGGCGAATCGCTCTGGAACTGAAATCGGAACGCTCACTGACATTTGCCCTATCTGAAAGTCTGATAAACGCCGGAAAAATGACTAAGTCCAAAAAAACAATTTTTCAACTTTTTTCAGTTTTACCCCCGTGGGATATATATTCTACCCACACACATTTGGAACTCTCCTGGGGTACCCTCACACATATTATTCCCTCATTTAGTGGATATTTTCACAAAAAAGTGAAATTTTCAAAAATCCAAAATATTGGCTGAAAACGACTAAATATCAAGGACTCATTGGGCGAATCGCTCTGGAACTGAAATCGGAACGCTCACTGACATTTGCCCTATCTGAAAGTCTGATAAACGCCGGAAAAATGACTAAGTCCAAAAAAAAAATTTTTCAACTTTTTTCAATTTTACCCCCGTGGGATATATATTCTACCCACACACATTTGGAACTCTCCTGGGGTACCCTCACACATATTATTCCCTCATTTAGTGGATATTTTCACAAAAAAGTGAAATTTTCAAAAATCCAAAATATTGTCTGAAAACGACTAAATATCAAGGACTCATTGGGCGAATCGCTCTGGAACTGAAATCGGTACGTTCACTGACATTTCCCCTATCTGAAAGTGTGATAAACGCCGGAAAAATTACTAAGTACAAAAAAAAATTGTTTTCAACTTTTTTCAATTTTACCCCCGTGGGATATATATTCTACCCACACACATTTGGAACTCTCCTGGGGTACCCTCACACATATTATTCCCTCATTTAGTGGATATTTTCACAAAAAAGTGAAATTTTCAAAAATCCAAAATATTGGCTGAAAACGACTAAATATCAAGGACTCTTTGGGCGAATCGCTCTGGAACTGAAATCGGAACGTTCACTGACATTTCCCCTATCTGAAAGTCTGATAAACGCCGGAAAAATGACTAAGTCCAAAAAAAAATTGTTTTCAACTTTTTTCAATTTTACCCCCGTGGGATATATATTCTACCCACACACATTTGGAACTCTCCTGCGGTACCCTAACACATATTATTCCCTCATTTAGTGGATATTTTCACAAAAAAGTGAAATTTTCAAATATCCAAAATATTGGCTGAAAACGACTAAATATCAAGGACTCAGAATCGCTCTGGAACTGAAATCGGAACGTTCACTGACATTTCCCCATCTGAAAGTGTGATAAAAGCCGGAAAAATGACTAAGTCCAAAAAAAAATTGTTTTCAACTTTTTTCAATATTACCCCCGTGGGATATATATTTTACCCACACACATTTGGAACTCTCCTGCGGTACCCTAACACATATTATTCCCTCATTTAGTGGATATTTTCACAAAAAAGTGAAATTTTCAAAAATCCAAAATATTGGCTGAAAACAACTAAATATCAAGGACTCATTGGGCGAATAGCTCTGGAATTGAAACCGGAATGTTCACTGACATTTCCCCTATTTGAAAGTCTGATAAACGCTGGAAAAATGACTAAGTCCAAAAAAAATTTTTTTCAACTTTTTTCAATTTTACCCCCGTGGGATATATATTCTACCCACACACATTTGGAACTCTCCTGCGGTACCCTAACACATATTATTCCCTCATTTAGTGGATATTTTCACAAAAAAGTGAAATTTTCAAAAATCCAGAAAATTGGCTGAAAATGACTAAATATCAAGGACTCATTGGGCGAATCGCTCTGGAACTGAAATCAGAATGCTCACTGACATTTCCCCTATCTGAAAGTCTGATAAACGCCGGAAAAATGACTAAGTCCAAAAAAAATTTTTTTAAACTTTTTTTCAATATTATCCCCGTGGGATATATATTCTACCCACACACATTTAGAACTCTCCTGGGGTACCCTCACACATATTATTCCCTCATTTAGTGGATATTTTCACAAAAAAGTGAAATTTTCAAAAATCCAAAATATTGGCTGAAAACGACTAAATATCAAGGACTCTTTGGTCGAATCGCTCTGGAACTGAAATCGGAATGCTCACTGACATTTCCCCTATCTGAAAGTCTGATAAACGCCGGAAAAATGACTAAGTCCAAAAAAAAAATTTTTCAACTTTTTTCAATTTTACCCCCGTGGGATATATATTCTACCCACACACATTTGGAACTCTCCTGGGGTACCCTCACACATATTATTCCCTCATTTAGTGGATATTTTCACAAAAAAGTGAAATTTTCAAAAATCCAAAATATTGGCTGAAAACGACTAAATATCAAGGACTCATTGGGCGAATCGCTCTGGAACTGAAATCGGAACGTTCACTGACATTTCCCCTATCTGAAAGTGTGATAAACGCCGGAAAAATGACTAAGTCCAAAAAAAAATTGTTTTCAACTTTTTTCAATATTACCCCCGTGGGATATATATTCTACCCACACACATTTGGAACTCTCCTGGGGTACCCTAACACATATTATTCCCTCATTTAGTGGATATTTTCACAAAAAAGTGAAATTTTCAAATATCCAAGATATTGGCTGAAAACGACTAAATATCAAGGACTCATTGGGCGAATCGCTCTGGAACTGAAATCGGAACATTCACTGACATTTCCCCTATCTGAAAATCTGATAAACGCCGGAAAAATGACTAAGTCCAAAAAAAAATTGTTTTCAACTTTTTTCAATTTTACCCCCGTGGGATATATATTCTACCCACACACATTTGGAACTCTCCTGCGGTACCCTAACACATATTATTCCCTCATTTAGTGGATATTTTCACAAAAAAGTGAAATTTTCAAAAATCCAGAAAATTGGCTGAAAATGACTAAATATCAAGGACTCATTGGGCGAATCGCTCTGGAACTGAAATCAGAATGCTCACTGACATTTCCCCTATCTGAAAGTCTGATAAACGCCGGAAAAATGACTAAGTCCAAAAAAAAATTGTTTTCAACTTTTTTCAATTTTACCCCCGTGGGATATATATTCTACCCACACACATTTGGAACTCTCCTGCGGTACCCTAACACATATTATTCCCTCATTTAGTGGATATTTTCACAAAAAAGTGAAATTTTCAAATATCCAAAATATTGGCTGAAAACGACTAAATATCAAGGACTCAGAATCGCTCTGGAACAGAATTCGGAACGTTCACTGACATTTCCCCTATCTGAAAGTGTGATAAACGCCGGAAAAATGACTAAGTACAAAAAAAAATTGTTTTCAACTTTTTTCAATTTTACCCCCGTGGGATATATATTCTACCCACACACATTTGGAACTCTCCTGCGGTACCCTAACACATATTATCCCCTCATTTAGTGGATATTTTCACAAAAAAAGTGAAATTTTCAAAAATCCAGAAAATTAGCTGAAAATGACTAAATATCAAGGACTCATTGGGCGAATCGCTCTGGAACTGAAATCGGAACGCTCACTGACATTTGCCCTATCTGAAAGTCTGATAAACGCCGGAAAAATGACTAAGTCCAAAAAAAAAATTTTTCAACTTTTTTCAGTTTTACCCCCGTGGGATATATATTCTACCCACACACATTTGGAACTCTCCTGGGGTACCCTCACACATATTATTCCCTCATTTATTGGATATTTTCACAAAAAAGTGAAATTTTCAAAAATCCAAAATATTGGCTGAAAACGACTAAATATCAAGGACTCATTGGGCGAATCGCTCTGGAACTGAAATCGGAACGTTCACTGACATTTCCCCTATCTGAAAGTGTGATAAACGCCGGAAAAATGACTAAGTCCAAAAAAAAATTGTTTTCAACTTTTTTCAATATTACCCCCGTGGGATATATATTCTACCCACACACATTTGGAACTCTCCTGGTGTACCCTCACACATATTATTCCCTCATTTAGTGGATATTTTCACAAAAAAGTGAAATTTTCAAATATCCAAAATATTGGCTGAAAACGACTAAATATCAAGGACTCATTGGGCGAATCGCTCTGGAACTGAAATCGGAACGCTCACTGACATTTGCCCTATCTGAAAGTCTGATAAACGCCGGAAAAATGACTAAGTCCAAAAAAAAAATTTTTCAACTTTTTTCAATTTTACCCCCGTGGGATATATATTCTACCCACACACATTTGGAACTCTCCTGCGGTACCCTAACACATATTATTCCCTCATTTAGTGGATATTTTCACAAAAAAGTGAAATTTTCAAAAATCCAGAAAATTGGCTGAAAATGACTAAATATCAAGGACTCATTGGGCGAATCGCTCTGGAACTGAAATCAGAATGCTCACTGACATTTCCCCTATCTGAAAGTCTGATAAACGCCGGAAAAATGACTAAGTCCAAAAAAAAATTGTTTTCAACTTTTTTCAATTTTACCCCCGTGGGATATATATTCTACCCACACACATTTGGAACTCTCCTGCGGTACCCTAACACATATTATTCCCTCATTTAGTGGATATTTTCACAAAAAAGTGAAATTTTCAAATATCCAAAATATTGGCTGAAAACGACTAAATATCAAGGACTCAGAATCGCTCTGGAACTGAAATCGGAACGTTCACTGACATTTCCCCTATCTGAAAGTGTGATAAACGCCGGAAAAATGACTAAGTCCAAAAAAAAATTGTTTTCAACTTTTTTCAATATTACCCCCGTGGGATATATATTTTACCCACACACATTTGGAACTCTCCTGCGGTACCCTAACACATATTATTCCCTCATTTAGTGGATATTTTCACAAAAAAGTGAAATTTTCAAAAATCCAGAAAATTGGCTGAAAATGACTAAATATCAAGGACTCATTGGGCGAATCGCTCTGGAACTGAAATCGGAACGCTCACTGACATTTGCCCTATCTGAAAGTCTGATAAACGCCGGAAAAATGACTAAGTCCAAAAAAACAATTTTTCAACTTTTTTCAGTTTTACCCCCGTGGGATATATATTCTACCCACACACATTTGGAACTCTCCTGGGGTACCCTCACACATATTATTCCCTCATTTAGTGGATATTTTCACAAAAAAGTGAAATTTTCAAATATCCAAAATATTGGCTGAAAACGACTAAATATCAAGGACTCATTGGGCGAATCGCTCTGGAACTGAAATCGGAACGCTCACTGACATTTGCCCTATCTGAAAGTCTGATAAACGCCGGAAAAATGACTAAGTCCAAAAAAAAAATTTTTCAACTTTTTTCAATTTTACCCCCGTGGGATATATATTCTACCCACACACATTTGGAACTCTCCTGCGGTACCCTAACACATATTATTCCCTCATTTAGTGGATATTTTCACAAAAAAGTGAAATTTTCAAAAATCCAGAAAATTGGCTGAAAATGACTAAATATCAAGGACTCATTGGGCGAATCGCTCTGGAACTGAAATCAGAATGCTCACTGACATTTCCCCTATCTGAAAGTCTGATAAACGCCGGAAAAATGACTAAGTCCAAAAAAAAATTGTTTTCAACTTTTTTCAATTTTACCCCCGTGGGATATATATTCTACCCACACACATTTGGAACTCTCCTGCGGTACCCTAACACATATTATTCCCTCATTTAGTGGATATTTTCACAAAAAAGTGAAATTTTCAAATATCCAAAATATTGGCTGAAAACGACTAAATATCAAGGACTCAGAATCGCTCTGGAACTGAAATCGGAACGTTCACTGACATTTCCCCTATCTGAAAGTGTGATAAACGCCGGAAAAATGACTAAGTCCAAAAAAAAATTGTTTTCAACTTTTTTCAATATTACCCCCGTGGGATATATATTTTACCCACACACATTTGGAACTCTCCTGCGGTACCCTAACACATATTATTCCCTCATTTAGTGGATATTTTCACAAAAAAGTGAAATTTTCAAAAATCCAGAAAATTGGCTGAAAATGACTAAATATCAAGGACTCATTGGGCGAATCGCTCTGGAACTGAAATCGGAACGCTCACTGACATTTGCCCTATCTGAAAGTCTGATAAACGCCGGAAAAATGACTAAGTCCAAAAAAACAATTTTTCAACTTTTTTCAGTTTTACCCCCGTGGGATATATATTCTACCCACACACATTTGGAACTCTCCTGGGGTACCCTCACACATATTATTCCCTCATTTAGTGGATATTTTCACAAAAAAGTGAAATTTTCAAAAATCCAAAATATTGGCTGAAAACGACTAAATATCAAGGACTCATTGGGCGAATCGCTCTGGAACTGAAATCGGAACGCTCACTGACATTTGCCCTATCTGAAAGTCTGATAAACGCCGGAAAAATGACTAAGTCCAAAAAAAAAATTTTTCAACTTTTTTCAATTTTACCCCCGTGGGATATATATTCTACCCACACACATTTGGAACTCTCCTGGGGTACCCTCACACATATTATTCCCTCATTTAGTGGATATTTTCACAAAAAAGTGAAATTTTCAAAAATCCAAAATATTGTCTGAAAACGACTAAATATCAAGGACTCATTGGGCGAATCGCTCTGGAACTGAAATCGGAACGTTCACTGACATTTCCCCTATCTGAAAGTGTGATAAACGCCGGAAAAATTACTAAGTACAAAAAAAAATTGTTTTCAACTTTTTTCAATTTTACCCCCGTGGGATATATATTCTACCCACACACATTTGGAACTCTCCTGGGGTACCCTCACACATATTATTCCCTCATTTAGTGGATATTTTCACAAAAAAGTGAAATTTTCAAAAATCCAAAATATTGGCTGAAAACGACTAAATATCAAGGACTCATTGGGCGAATCGCTCTGGAACTGAAATCGGAACGTTCACTGACATTTCCCCTATCTGAAAGTCTGATAAACGCCGGAAAAATGACTAAGTCCAAAAAAAAATTGTTTTCAACTTTTTTCAATTTTACCCCCGTGGGATATATATTCTACCCACACACATTTGGAACTCTCCTGCGGTACCCTAACACATATTATTCCCTCATTTAGTGGATATTTTCACAAAAAAGTGAAATTTTCAAATATCCAAAATATTGGCTGAAAACGACTAAATATCAAGGACTCAGAATCGCTCTGGAACTGAAATCGGAACGTTCACTGACATTTCCCCATCTGAAAGTGTGATAAACGCCGGAAAAATGACTAAGTCCAAAAAAAAATTGTTTTCAACTTTTTTCAATATTACCCCCGTGGGATATATATTTTACCCACACACATTTGGAACTCTCCTGCGGTACCCTAACACATATTATTCCCTCATTTAGTGGATATTTTCACAAAAAAGTGAAATTTTCAAAAATCCAAAATATTGGCTGAAAACAACTAAATATCAAGGACTCATTGGGCGAATAGCTCTGGAATTGAAACCGGAATGTTCACTGACATTTCCCCTATTTGAAAGTCTGATAAACGCTGGAAAAATGACTAAGTCCAAAAAAAATTTTTTTCAACTTTTTTCAATTTTACCCCCGTGGGATATATATTCTACCCACACACATTTGGAACTCTCCTGCGGTACCCTAACACATATTATTCCCTCATTTAGTGGATATTTTCACAAAAAAGTGAAATTTTCAAAAATCCAGAAAATTGGCTGAAAATGACTAAATATCAAGGACTCATTGGGAGAATCGCTCTGGAACTGAAATCAGAATGCTCACTGACATTTCCCCTATCTGAAAGTCTGATAAACGCCGGAAAAATGACTAAGTCCAAAAAAAAATTGTTTTCAACTTTTTTCAATTTTACCCCCGTGGGATATATATTCTACCCACACACATTTGGAACTCTCCTGCGGTACCCTAACACATATTATTCCCTCATTTAGTGGATATTTTCACAAAAAAGTGAAATTTTCAAATATCCAAAATATTGGCTGAAAACGACTAAATATCAAAGACTCAGAATCGCTCTGGAACTGAAATCGGAACGTTCACTGACATTTCCCCTATCTGAAAGTGTGATAAACGCCGGAAAAATGACTAAGTCCAAAAAAAAATTGTTTTCAACTTTTTTCAATATTACCCCCGTGGGATATATATTTTACCCACACACATTTGGAACTCTCCTGCGGTACCCTAACACATATTATTCCCTCATTTAGTGGATATTTTCACAAAAAAGTGAAATTTTCAAAAATCCAAAATATTGGCTGAAAACAACTAAATATCAAGGACTCATTGGGCGAATAGCTCTGGAATTGAAACCGGAATGTTCACTGACATTTCCCCTATTTGAAAGTCTGATAAACGCTGGAAAAATGACTAAGTCCAAAAAAAATTTTTTAAACTTTTTTTCAATATTATCCCCGTGGGATATATATTCTACCCACACACATTTAGAACTCTCCTGGGGTACCCTCACACATATTATTCCCTCATTTAGTGGATATTTTCACAAAAAAGTGAAATTTTCAAAAATCCAAAATATTGGCTGAAAACGACTAAATATCAAGGACTCTTTGGTCGAATCGCTCTGGAACTGAAATCGGAATGCTCACTGACATTTCCCCTATCTGAAAGTCTGATAAACGCCGGAAAAATGACTAAGTCCAAAAAAAAAATTTTTCAACTTTTTTCAATTTTACCCCCGTGGGATATATATTCTACCCACACACATTTGGAACTCTCCTGGGGTACCCTCACACATATTATTCCCTCATTTAGTGGATATTTTCACAAAAAAGTGAAATTTTCAAAAATCCAAAATATTGGCTGAAAACGACTAAATATCAAGGACTCATTGGGCGAATCGCTCTGGAACTGAAATCGGAACGTTCACTGACATTTCCCCTATCTGAAAGTGTGATAAACGCCGGAAAAATGACTAAGTCCAAAAAAAAATTGTTTTCAACTTTTTTCAATATTACCCCCGTGGGATATATATTCTACCCACACACATTTGGAACTCTCCTGGGGTACCCTAACACATATTATTCCCTCATTTAGTGGATATTTTCACAAAAAAGTGAAATTTTCAAATATCCAAGATATTGGCTGAAAACGACTAAATATCAAGGACTCATTGGGCGAATCGCTCTGGAACTGAAATCGGAACATTCACTGACATTTCCCCTATCTGAAAATCTGATAAACGCCGGAAAAATGACTAAGTCCAAAAAAAAATTGTTTTCAACTTTTTTCAATTTTACCCCCGTGGGATATATATTCTACCCACACACATTTGGAACTCTCCTGCGGTACCCTAACACATATTATTCCCTCATTTAGTGGATATTTTCACAAAAAAGTGAAATTTTCAAAAATCCAGAAAATTGGCTGAAAATGACTAAATATCAAGGACTCATTGGGCGAATCGCTCTGGAACTGAAATCAGAATGCTCACTGACATTTCCCCTATCTGAAAGTCTGATAAACGCCGGAAAAATGACTAAGTCCAAAAAAAAATTGTTTTCAACTTTTTTCAATTTTACCCCCGTGGGATATATATTCTACCCACACACATTTGGAACTCTCCTGCGGTACCCTAACACATATTATTCCCTCATTTAGTGGATATTTTCACAAAAAAGTGAAATTTTCAAATATCCAAAATATTGGCTGAAAACGACTAAATATCAAGGACTCAGAATCGCTCTGGAACTGAAATCGGAACGTTCACTGACATTTCCCCTATCTGAAAGTGTGATAAACGCCGGAAAAATGACTAAGTCCAAAAAAAAATTGTTTTCAACTTTTTTCAATATTACCCCCGTGGGATATATATTTTACCCACACACATTTGGAACTCTCCTGCGGTACCCTAACACATATTATTCCCTCATTTAGTGGATATTTTCACAAAAAAGTGAAATTTTCAAAAATCCAGAAAATTGGCTGAAAATGACTAAATATCAAGGACTCATTGGGCGAATCGCTCTGGAACTGAAATCGGAACGCTCACTGACATTTGCCCTATCTGAAAGTCTGATAAACGCCGGAAAAATGACTAAGTCCAAAAAAACAATTTTTCAACTTTTTTCAGTTTTACCCCCGTGGGATATATATTCTACCCACACACATTTGGAACTCTCCTGGGGTACCCTCACACATATTATTCCCTCATTTAGTGGATATTTTCACAAAAAAGTGAAATTTTCAAAAATCCAAAATATTGGCTGAAAACGACTAAATATCAAGGACTCATTGGGCGAATCGCTCTGGAACTGAAATCGGAACGCTCACTGACATTTGCCCTATCTGAAAGTCTGATAAACGCCGGAAAAATGACTAAGTCCAAAAAAAAAATTTTTCAACTTTTTTCAATTTTACCCCCGTGGGATATATATTCTACCCACACACATTTGGAACTCTCCTGGGGTACCCTCACACATATTATTCCCTCATTTAGTGGATATTTTCACAAAAAAGTGAAATTTTCAAAAATCCAAAATATTGTCTGAAAACGACTAAATATCAAGGACTCATTGGGCGAATCGCTCTGGAACTGAAATCGGAACGTTCACTGACATTTCCCCTATCTGAAAGTGTGATAAACGCCGGAAAAATTACTAAGTACAAAAAAAAATTGTTTTCAACTTTTTTCAATTTTACCCCCGTGGGATATATATTCTACCCACACACATTTGGAACTCTCCTGGGGTACCCTCACACATATTATTCCCTCATTTAGTGGATATTTTCACAAAAAAGTGAAATTTTCAAAAATCCAAAATATTGGCTGAAAACGACTAAATATCAAGGACTCATTGGGCGAATCGCTCTGGAACTGAAATCGGAACGTTCACTGACATTTCCCCTATCTGAAAGTCTGATAAACGCCGGAAAAATGACTAAGTCCAAAAAAAAATTGTTTTCAACTTTTTTCAATTTTACCCCCGTGGGATATATATTCTACCCACACACATTTGGAACTCTCCTGCGGTACCCTAACACATATTATTCCCTCATTTAGTGGATATTTTCACAAAAAAGTGAAATTTTCAAATATCCAAAATATTGGCTGAAAACGACTAAATATCAAGGACTCAGAATCGCTCTGGAACTGAAATCGGAACGTTCACTGACATTTCCCCATCTGAAAGTGTGATAAACGCCGGAAAAATGACTAAGTCCAAAAAAAAATTGTTTTCAACTTTTTTCAATATTACCCCCGTGGGATATATATTTTACCCACACACATTTGGAACTCTCCTGCGGTACCCTAACACATATTATTCCCTCATTTAGTGGATATTTTCACAAAAAAGTGAAATTTTCAAAAATCCAAAATATTGGCTGAAAACAACTAAATATCAAGGACTCATTGGGCGAATAGCTCTGGAATTGAAACCGGAATGTTCACTGACATTTCCCCTATTTGAAAGTCTGATAAACGCTGGAAAAATGACTAAGTCCAAAAAAAATTTTTTTCAACTTTTTTCAATTTTACCCCCGTGGGATATATATTCTACCCACACACATTTGGAACTCTCCTGCGGTACCCTAACACATATTATTCCCTCATTTAGTGGATATTTTCACAAAAAAGTGAAATTTTCAAAAATCCAGAAAATTGGCTGAAAATGACTAAATATCAAGGACTCATTGGGAGAATCGCTCTGGAACTGAAATCAGAATGCTCACTGACATTTCCCCTATCTGAAAGTCTGATAAACGCCGGAAAAATGACTAAGTCCAAAAAAAAATTGTTTTCAACTTTTTTCAATTTTACCCCCGTGGGATATATATTCTACCCACACACATTTGGAACTCTCCTGCGGTACCCTAACACATATTATTCCCTCATTTAGTGGATATTTTCACAAAAAAGTGAAATTTTCAAATATCCAAAATATTGGCTGAAAACGACTAAATATCAAAGACTCAGAATCGCTCTGGAACTGAAATCGGAACGTTCACTGACATTTCCCCTATCTGAAAGTGTGATAAACGCCGGAAAAATGACTAAGTCCAAAAAAAAATTGTTTTCAACTTTTTTCAATATTACCCCCGTGGGATATATATTTTACCCACACACATTTGGAACTCTCCTGCGGTACCCTAACACATATTATTCCCTCATTTAGTGGATATTTTCACAAAAAAGTGAAATTTTCAAAAATCCAAAATATTGGCTGAAAACAACTAAATATCAAGGACTCATTGGGCGAATAGCTCTGGAATTGAAACCGGAATGTTCACTGACATTTCCCCTATTTGAAAGTCTGATAAACGCTGGAAAAATGACTAAGTCCAAAAAAAATTTTTTAAACTTTTTTTCAATATTATCCCCGTGGGATATATATTCTACCCACACACATTTAGAACTCTCCTGGGGTACCCTCACACATATTATTCCCTCATTTAGTGGATATTTTCACAAAAAAGTGAAATTTTCAAAAATCCAAAATATTGGCTGAAAACGACTAAACATCAAGGACTCTTTGGTCGAATCGCTCTGGAACTGAAATCGGAATGCTCACTGACATTTCCCCTATCTGAAAGTCTGATAAACGCCGGAAAAATGACTAAGTCCAAAAAAAAAATTTTTCAACTTTTTTCAATTTTACCCCCGTGGGATATATATTCTACCCACACACATTTGGAACTCTCCTGGGGTACCCTCACACATATTATTCCCTCATTTAGTGGATATTTTCACAAAAAAGTGAAATTTTCAAAAATCCAAAATATTGGCTGAAAACGACTAAATATCAAGGACTCATTGGGCGAATCGCTCTGGAACTGAAATCGGAACGTTCACTGACATTTCCCCTATCTGAAAGTGTGATAAACGCCGGAAAAATGACTAAGTCCAAAAAAAAATTGTTTTCAACTTTTTTCAATATTACCCCCGTGGGATATATATTCTACCCACACACATTTGGAACTCTCCTGGGGTACCCTAACACATATTATTCCCTCATTTAGTGGATATTTTCACAAAAAAGTGAAATTTTCAAATATCCAAGATATTGGCTGAAAACGACTAAATATCAAGGACTCATTGGGCGAATCGCTCTGGAACTGAAATCGGAACATTCACTGACATTTCCCCTATCTGAAAATCTGATAAACGCCGGAAAAATGACTAAGTCCAAAAAAAAATTGTTTTCAACTTTTTTCAATTTTACCCCCGTGGGATATATATTCTACCCACACACATTTGGAACTCTCCTGCGGTACCCTAACACATATTATTCCCTCATTTAGTGGATATTTTCACAAAAAAGTGAAATTTTCAAAAATCCAGAAAATTGGCTGAAAATGACTAAATATCAAGGACTCATTGGGCGAATCGCTCTGGAACTGAAATCAGAATGCTCACTGACATTTCCCCTATCTGAAAGTCTGATAAACGCCGGAAAAATGACTAAGTCCAAAAAAAAATTGTTTTCAACTTTTTTCAATTTTACCCCCGTGGGATATATATTCTACCCACACACATTTGGAACTCTCCTGCGGTACCCTAACACATATTATTCCCTCATTTAGTGGATATTTTCACAAAAAAGTGAAATTTTCAAATATCCAAAATATTGGCTGAAAACGACTAAATATCAAGGACTCAGAATCGCTCTGGAACAGAATTCGGAACGTTCACTGACATTTCCCCTATCTGAAAGTGTGATAAACGCCGGAAAAATGACTAAGTACAAAAAAAAATTGTTTTCAACTTTTTTCAATTTTACCCCCGTGGGATATATATTCTACCCACACACATTTGGAACTCTCCTGCGGTACCCTAACACATATTATCCCCTCATTTAGTGGATATTTTCACAAAAAAAGTGAAATTTTCAAAAATCCAGAAAATTAGCTGAAAATGACTAAATATCAAGGACTCATTGGGCGAATCGCTCTGGAACTGAAATCGGAACGCTCACTGACATTTGCCCTATCTGAAAGTCTGATAAACGCCGGAAAAATGACTAAGTCCAAAAAAAAAATTTTTCAACTTTTTTCAGTTTTACCCCCGTGGGATATATATTCTACCCACACACATTTGGAACTCTCCTGGGGTACCCTCACACATATTATTCCCTCATTTATTGGATATTTTCACAAAAAAGTGAAATTTTCAAAAATCCAAAATATTGGCTGAAAACGACTAAATATCAAGGACTCATTGGGCGAATCGCTCTGGAACTGAAATCGGAACGTTCACTGACATTTCCCCTATCTGAAAGTGTGATAAACGCCGGAAAAATGACTAAGTCCAAAAAAAAATTGTTTTCAACTTTTTTCAATATTACCCCCGTGGGATATATATTCTACCCACACACATTTGGAACTCTCCTGGGGTACCCTCACACATATTATTCCCTCATTTAGTGGATATTTTCACAAAAAAGTGAAATTTTCAAATATCCAAAATATTGGCTGAAAACGACTAAATATCAAGGACTCATTGGGCGAATCGCTCTGGAACTGAAATCGGAACGCTCACTGACATTTGCCCTATCTGAAAGTCTGATAAACGCCGGAAAAATGACTAAGTCCAAAAAAAAAATTTTTCAACTTTTTTCAATTTTACCCCCGTGGGATATATATTCTACCCACACACATTTGGAACTCTCCTGCGGTACCCTAACACATATTATTCCCTCATTTAGTGGATATTTTCACAAAAAAGTGAAATTTTCAAAAATCCAGAAAATTGGCTGAAAATGACTAAATATCAAGGACTCATTGGGCGAATCGCTCTGGAACTGAAATCGGAACGCTCACTGACATTTGCCCTATCTGAAAGTCTGATAAACGCCGGAAAAATGACTAAGTCCAAAAAAAAAATTTTTCAACTTTTTTCAATTTTACCCCCGTGGGATATATATTCTACCCACACACATTTGGAACTCTCCTGGGGTACCCTCACACATATTATTCCCTCATTTAGTGGATATTTTCACAAAAAAGTGAAATTTTCAAATATCCAAAATATTGGCTGAAAACGACTAAATATCAAGGACTCATTGGGCGAATCGCTCTGGAACTGAAATCGGAACGTTCACTGACATTTCCCCTATCTGAAAGTGTGATAAACGCCGGAAAAATGACTAAGTCCAAAAAAAAATTGTTTTCAACTTTTTTCAATATTACCCCCGTGGGATATATATTCTACCCACACACATTTGGAACTCTCCTGCGGTACCCTAACACATATTATTCCCTCATTTAGTGGATATTTTCACAAAAAAGTGAAATTTTCAAATATCCAAAATATTGGCTGAAAACGACTAAATATCAAGGACTCATTGGGCGAATCGCTCTGGAACTGAAATCGGAACGTTCACTGACATTTCCCCTATCTGAAAGTCTGATAAACGCCGGAAAAATGACTAAGTCCAAAAAAAAATTGTTTTCAACTTTTTTCAATTTTACCCCCGTGGGATATATATTCTACCCACACACATTTGGAACTCTCCTGCGGTACCCTAACACATATTATTCCCTCATTTAGTGGATATTTTCACAAAAAAGTGAAATTTTCAAAAATCCAGAAAATTGGCTGAAAATGACTAAATATCAAGGACTCATTGGGCGAATCGCTCTGGAACTGAAATCGGAATGCTCACTGACATTTCCCCTATCTGAAAGTCTGATAAACGCCGGAAAAATGACTAAGTCCAAAAAAAAATTGTTTTCAACTTTTTTCAATTTTACCCCCGTGGGATATATATTCTACCCACACACATTTGGAACTCTCCTGCGGTACCCTAACACATATTATTCCCTCATTTAGTGGATATTTTCACAAAAAAGTGAAATTTTCAAATATCCAAAATATTGGCTGAAAACGACTAAATATCAAGGACTCAGAATCGCTCTGGAACTGAAATCGGAACGTTCACTGACATTTCCCCTATCTGAAAGTGTGATAAACGCCGGAAAAATGACTAAGTCCAAAAAAAAATTGTTTTCAACTTTTTTCAATATTACCCCCGTGGGATATATATTTTACCCACACACATTTGGAACTCTCCTGCGGTACCCTAACACATATTATTCCCTCATTTAGTGGATATTTTCACAAAAAAGTGAAATTTTCAAAAATCCAAAATATTGGCTGAAAACGACTAAATATCAAGGACTCATTGGGCGAATCGCTCTGGAACTGAAATCGGAACGTTCACTGACATTTCCCCTATCTGAAAGTGTGATAAATGCCGGAAAAATGACTAAGTCCAAAAAAAAATTGTTTTCATCTTTTTTCAATATTACCCCCGTGGGATATATATTCTACCCACACACATTTGGAACTCTCCTGGGGTACCCTCACACATATTATTCCCTCATTTAGTGGATATTTTCACAAAAAAGTGAAATTTTCAAATATCCAAAATATTGGCTGAAAACGACTAAATATCAAGGACTCATTGGGCGAATCGCTCTGGAACTGAAATCGGAATACTCACTGACATTTGCCCTATCTGAAAGTCTGATAAACGCCGGAAAAATGACTAAGTCCAAAAAAAAAATTTTTCAACTTTTTTCAATTTTACCCCCGTGGGATATATATTCTACCCACACACATTTGGAACTCTCCTGGGGTACCCTCACACATATTATTCCCTCATTTAGTGGATATTTTCACAAAAAAGTGAAATTTTCAAATATCCAAAATATTGGCTGAAAACGACTAAATATCAAGGACTCATTGGGCGAATCGCTCTGGAACTGAAATCGGAACGTTCACTGACATTTCCCCTATCTGAAAGTGTGATAAACGCCGGAAAAATGACTAAGTCCAAAAAAAAATTGTTTTCAACTTTTTTCAATATTACCCCCGTGGGATATATATTCTACCCACACACATTTGGAACTCTCCTGCGGTACCCTAACACATATTATTCCCTCATTTAGTGGATATTTTCACAAAAAAGTGAAATTTTCAAATATCCAAAATATTGGCTGAAAACGACTAAATATCAAGGACTCATTGGGCGAATCGCTCTGGAACTGAAATCGGAACGTTCACTGACATTTCCCCTATCTGAAAGTCTGATAAACGCCGGAAAAATGACTAAGTCCAAAAAAAAATTGTTTTCAACTTTTTTCAATTTTACCCCCGTGGGATATATATTCTACCCACACACATTTGGAACTCTCCTGCGGTACCCTAACACATATTATTCCCTCATTTAGTGGATATTTTCACAAAAAAGTGAAATTTTCAAATATCCAAAATATTGGCTGAAAACGACTAAATATCAAGGACTCAGAATCGCTCTGGAACTGAAATCGGAACGTTCACTGACATTTCCCCTATCTGAAAGTGTGATAAACGCCGGAAAAATGACTAAGTCCAAAAAAAATTGTTTTCAACTTTTTTCAATTTTACCCCCGTGGGATATATATTCTACCCACACACATTTGGAACTCTCCTGCGGTACCCTAACACATATTATTCCCTCATTTAGTGGATATTTTCACAAAAAAGTGAAATTTTCAAATATCCAAAATATTGGCTGAAAACGACTAAATATCAAGGACTCATTGGGCGAATCGCTCTGGAACTGAAATCGGAACGTTCACTGACATTTCCCCTATCTGAAAGTCTGATAAACGCCGGAAAAATGACTAAGTCCAAAAAAAAATTGTTTTCAACTTTTTTCAATTTTACCCCCGTGGGATATATATTCTACCCACACACATTTGGAACTCTCCTGCGGTACCCTAACACATATTATTCCCTCATTTAGTGGATATTTTCACAAAAAAGTGACATTTTCAAAAATCCAGAAAATTGGCTGAAAATGACTAAATGTCAAGGACTCATTGGGCGAATCGCTCTGGAACTGAAATCGGAATGCTCACTGACATTTCCCCTATCTGAAAGTTTGATAAACGCCGGAAAAATGACTAAGTCCAAAAAAAAATTGTTTTCAACTTTTTTCAATTTTACCCCCGTGGGATATATATTCTACCCACACACATTTGGAACTCTCCTGCGGTACCCTAACACATATTATTCCCTCATTTAGTGGATATTTTCACAAAAAAGTGAAATTTTCAAATATCCAAAATATTGGCTGAAAACGACTAAATATCAAGGACTCAGAATCGCTCTGGAACTGAAATCGGAACGTTCACTGACATTTCCCCTATCTGAAAGTGTGATAAACGCCGGAAAAATGACTAAGTCCAAAAAAAAATTGTTTTCAACTTTTTTCAATATTACCCCCGTGGGATATATATTCTACCCACACACATTTGGAACTCTCCTGCGGTACCCTAACACATATTATTCCCTCATTTAGTGGATATTTTCACAAAAAAGTGAAATTTTCAAATATCCAAAATATTGGCTGAAAACGACTAAATATCAAGGACTCATTGGGCGAATCGCTCTGGAACTGAAATCGGAACGTTCACTGACATTTCCCCTATCTGAAAGTCTGATAAACGCCGGAAAAATGACTAAGTCCAAAAAAAAATTGTTTTCAACTTTTTTCAATTTTACCCCCGTGGGATATATATTCTACCCACACACATTTGGAACTCTCCTGCGGTACCCTAACACATATTATTCCCTCATTTAGTGGATATTTTCACAAAAAAGTGAAATTTTCATATATCCAAAATATTGGCTGAAAACGACTAAATATCAAGGACTCAGAATCGCTCTGGAACTGAAATTGGAATGTTCACTGACATTTCCCCTATCTGAAAGTGTGATAAACGCCGGAAAAATGACTAAGTCCAAAAAAAAATTGTTTTCAACTTTTTTTCAATATTATCCCCGTGGGATATATATTCTACCCACACACATTTGGAACTCTCCTGGGGTACCCTCACACATATTATTCCCTCATTTAGTGGATATTTTCACAAAAATGTGAAATTTTCAAAAATCCAAAATATTGGCTGAAAACGACTAAATATCAAGGACTCATTGGGCGAATCGCTCTGGAACTGAAATCGGAACGCTCACTGACATTTGCCCTATCTGAAAGTCTGATAAACGCCGGAAAAATGACTAAGTCCAAAAAAAAAATTTTTCAACTTTTTTCAATTTTACCCCCGTGGGATATATATTCTACCCACACACATTTGGAACTCTCCTGGGGTACCCTCACACATATTATTCCCTCATTTAGTGGATATTTTCACAAAAAAGTGAAATTTTCAAATATCCAAAATATTGGCTGAAAACGACTAAATATCAAGGACTCATTGGGCGAATCGCTCTGGAACTGAAATCGGAACGCTCACTGACATTTCCCCTATCTGAAAGTCTGATAAACGCCGGAAAAATGACTAAGTCCAAAAAAAAAATTTTTCAACTTTTTTCAATTTTACCCCCGTGGGATATATATTCTACCCACACACATTTGGAACTCTCCTGGGGTACCATCACACATATTATTCCCTCATTTAGTGGATATTTTCACAAAAAAGTGAAATTTTCAAAAATCCAAAATATTGGCTGAAAACGACTAAATATCAAGGACTCATTGGGCGAATCGCTCTGGAACTGAAATCGGAACGTTCACTGACATTTCCCCTATCTGAAAGTCTGATAAACGCCGGAAAAATGACTAAGTCCAAAAAAAAATTGTTTTCAACTTTTTTCAATTTTACCCCCGTGGGATATATATTCTACCCACACACATTTGGAACTCTCCTGCGGTACCCTAACACATATTATTCCCTCATTTAGTGGATATTTTCACAAAAAAGTGAAATTTTCAAATATCCAAAATATTGGCTGAAAACGACTAAATATCAAGGACTCAGAATCGCTCTGGAACTGAAATCGGAACGTTCACTGACATTTCCCCTATCTGAAAGTGTGATAAACGCCGGAAAAATGACTAAGTCCAAAAAAAATTGTTTTCAACTTTTTTCAATTTTACCCCCGTGGGATATATATTCTACCCACACACATTTGGAACTCTCCTGCGGTACCCTAACACATATTATTCCCTCATTTAGTGGATATTTTCACAAAAAAGTGAAATTTTCAAATATCCAAAATATTGGCTGAAAACGACTAAATATCAAGGACTCATTGGGCGAATCGCTCTGGAACTGAAATCGGAACGTTCACTGACATTTCCCCTATCTGAAAGTCTGATAAACGCCGGAAAAATGACTAAGTCCAAAAAAAAATTGTTTTCAACTTTTTTCAATTTTACCCCCGTGGGATATATATTCTACCCACACACATTTGGAACTCTCCTGCGGTACCCTAACACATATTATTCCCTCATTTAGTGGATATTTTCACAAAAAAGTGAAATTTTCAAAAATCCAGAAAATTGGCTGAAAATGACTAAATGTCAAGGACTCATTGGGCGAATCGCTCTGGAACTGAAATCGGAATGCTCACTGACATTTCCCCTATCTGAAAGTTTGATAAACGCCGGAAAAATGACTAAGTCCAAAAAAAAATTGTTTTCAACTTTTTTCAATTTTACCCCCGTGGGATATATATTCTACCCACACACATTTGGAACTCTCCTGCGGTACCCTAACACATATTATTCCCTCATTTAGTGGATATTTTCACAAAAAAGTGAAATTTTCAAATATCCAAAATATTGGCTGAAAACGACTAAATATCAAGGACTCAGAATCGCTCTGGAACTGAAATCGGAACGTTCACTGACATTTCCCCTATCTGAAAGTGTGATAAACGCCGGAAAAATGACTAAGTCCAAAAAAAAATTGTTTTCAACTTTTTTCAATATTACCCCCGTGGGATATATATTCTACCCACACACATTTGGAACTCTCCTGCGGTACCCTAACACATATTATTCCCTCATTTAGTGGATATTTTCACAAAAAAGTGAAATTTTCAAATATCCAAAATATTGGCTGAAAACGACTAAATATCAAGGACTCATTGGGCGAATCGCTCTGGAACTGAAATCGGAACGTTCACTGACATTTCCCCTATCTGAAAGTCTGATAAACGCCGGAAAAATGACTAAGTCCAAAAAAAAATTGTTTTCAACTTTTTTCAATTTTACCCCCGTGGGATATATATTCTACCCACACACATTTGGAACTCTCCTGCGGTACCCTAACACATATTATTCCCTCATTTAGTGGATATTTTCACAAAAAAGTGAAATTTTCATATATCCAAAATATTGGCTGAAAACGACTAAATATCAAGGACTCAGAATCGCTCTGGAACTGAAATTGGAATGTTCACTGACATTTCCCCTATCTGAAAGTGTGATAAACGCCGGAAAAATGACTAAGTCCAAAAAAAAATTGTTTTCAACTTTTTTTCAATATTATCCCCGTGGGATATATATTCTACCCACACACATTTGGAACTCTCCTGGGGTACCCTCACACATATTATTCCCTCATTTAGTGGATATTTTCACAAAAATGTGAAATTTTCAAAAATCCAAAATATTGGCTGAAAACGACTAAATATCAAGGACTCATTGGGCGAATCGCTCTGGAACTGAAATCGGAACGCTCACTGACATTTGCCCTATCTGAAAGTCTGATAAACGCCGGAAAAATGACTAAGTCCAAAAAAAAAATTTTTCAACTTTTTTCAATTTTACCCCCGTGGGATATATATTCTACCCACACACATTTGGAACTCTCCTGGGGTACCCTCACACATATTATTCCCTCATTTAGTGGATATTTTCACAAAAAAGTGAAATTTTCAAATATCCAAAATATTGGCTGAAAACGACTAAATATCAAGGACTCATTGGGCGAATCGCTCTGGAACTGAAATCGGAACGCTCACTGACATTTCCCCTATCTGAAAGTCTGATAAACGCCGGAAAAATGACTAAGTCCAAAAAAAAAATTTTTCAACTTTTTTCAATTTTACCCCCGTGGGATATATATTCTACCCACACACATTTGGAACTCTCCTGGGGTACCATCACACATATTATTCCCTCATTTAGTGGATATTTTCACAAAAAAGTGAAATTTTCAAAAATCCAAAATATTGGCTGAAAACGACTAAATATCAAGGACTCATTGGGCGAATCGCTCTGGAACTGAAATCGGAACGCTCACTGACATTTGCCCTATCTGAAAGTCTGATAAACGCCGGAAAAATGACTAAGTCCAAAAAAAAAATTTTTCAACTTTTTTCAATTTTACCCCCGTGGGATATATATTCTACCCACACACATTTGGAACTCTCCTGGGGTACCCTCACACATATTATTCCCTCATTTAGTGGATATTTTCACAAAAAAGTGAAATTTTCATATATCCAAAATATTGGCTGAAAACGACTAAATATCAAGGACTCAGAATCGCTCTGGAACTGAAATTGGAATGTTCACTGACATTTCCCCTATCTGAAAGTCTGATAAACGCCGGAAAAATGACTAAGTCCAAAAAAAAATTGTTTTCAACTTTTTTCAATTTTACCCCCGTGGGATATATATTCTACCCACACACATTTGGAACTCTCCTGCGGTACCCTAACACATATTATTCCCTCATTTAGTGGATATTTTCACAAAAAAGTGAAATTTTCAAAAATCCAGAAAATTGGCTGAAAATGACTAAATATCAAGGACTCATTGGGCGAATCGCTCTGGAACTGAAATCGGAATGCTCACTGACATTTCCCCTATCTGAAAGTCTGATAAACGCCGGAAAAATGACTAAGTCCAAAAAAAAATTGTTTTCAACTTTTTTCAATTTTACCCCCGTGGGATATATATTCTACCCACACACATTTGGAACTCTCCTGCGGTACCCTAACACATATTATTCCCTCATTTAGTGGATATTTTCACAAAAAAGTGAAATTTTCAAATATCCAAAATATTGGCTGAAAACGACTAAATATCAAGGACTCAGAATCGCTCTGGAACTGAAATCGGAACGTTCACTGACATTTCCCCTATCTGAAAGTGTGATAAACGCCGGAAAAATGACTAAGTCCAAAAAAAAATTGTTTTCAACTTTTTTCAATATTACCCCCGTGGGATATATATTTTACCCACACACATTTGGAACTCTCCTGCGGTACCCTAACACATATTATTCCCTCATTTAGTGGATATTTTCACAAAAAAGTGAAATTTTCAAAAATCCAAAATATTGGCTGAAAACGACTAAATATCAAGGACTCATTGGGCGAATCGCTCTGGAACTGAAATCGGAACGTTCACTGACATTTCCCCTATCTGAAAGTGTGATAAATGCCGGAAAAATGACTAAGTCCAAAAAAAAATTGTTTTCAACTTTTTTCAATATTAACCCCGTGGGATATATATTCTACCCACACACATTTGGAACTCTCCTGGGGTACCCTCACACATATTATTCCCTCATTTAGTGGATATTTTCACAAAAAAGTGAAATTTTCAAATATCCAAAATATTGGCTGAAAACGACTAAATATCAAGGACTCATTGGGCGAATCGCTCTGGAACTGAAATCGGAATACTCACTGACATTTGCCCTATCTGAAAGTCTGATAAACGCCGGAAAAATGACTAAGTCCAAAAAAAAAATTTTTCAACTTTTTTCAATTTTACCCCCGTGGGATATATATTCTACCCACACACATTTGGAACTCTCCTGGGGTACCCTCACACATATTATTCCCTCATTTAGTGGATATTTTCACAAAAAAGTGAAATTTTCAAATATCCAAAATATTGGCTGAAAACGACTAAATATCAAGGACTCATTGGGCGAATCGCTCTGGAACTGAAATCGGAACGTTCACTGACATTTCCCCTATCTGAAAGTCTGATAAACGCCGGAAAAATGACTAAGTCCAAAAAAAAATTGTTTTCAACTTTTTTCAATTTTACCCCCGTGGGATATATATTCTACCCACACACATTTGGAACTCTCCTGCGGTACCCTAACACATATTATTCCCTCATTTAGTGGATATTTTCACAAAAAAGTGAAATTTTCAAATATCCAAAATATTGGCTGAAAACGACTAAATATCAAGGACTCAGAATCGCTCTGGAACTGAAATCGGAACGTTCACTGACATTTCCCCTATCTGAAAGTGTGATAAACGCCGGAAAAATGACTAAGTCCAAAAAAAAATTGTTTTCAACTTTTTTCAATTTTACCCCCGTGGGATATATATTCTACCCACACACATTTGGAACTCTCCTGCGGTACCCTAACACATATTATTCCCTCATTTAGTGGATATTTTCACAAAAAAGTGAAATTTTCAAATATCCAAAATATTGGCTGAAAACGACTAAATATCAAGGACTCATTGGGCGAATCGCTCTGGAACTGAAATCGGAACGTTCACTGACATTTCCCCTATCTGAAAGTCTGATAAACGCCGGAAAAATGACTAAGTCCAAAAAAAAATTGTTTTCAACTTTTTTCAATTTTACCCCCGTGGGATATATATTCTACCCACACACATTTGGAACTCTCCTGCGGTACCCTAACACATATTATTCCCTCATTTAGTGGATATTTTCACAAAAAAGTGAAATTTTCAAAAATCCAGAAAATTGGCTGAAAATGACTAAATATCAAGGACTCATTGGGCGAATCGCTCTGGAACTGAAATCGGAATGCTCACTGACATTTGCCCTATCTGAAAGTTTGATAAACGCCGGAAAAATGACTAAGTCCAAAAAAAAATTGTTTTCAACTTTTTTCAATTTTACCCCCGTGGGATATATATTCTACCCACACACATTTGGAACTCTCCTGCGGTACCCTAACACATATTATTCCCTCATTTAGTGGATATTTTCACAAAAAAGTGAAATTTTCAAATATCCAAAATATTGGCTGAAAACGACTAAATATCAAGGACTCAGAATCGCTCTGGAACTGAAATCGGAACGTTCACTGACATTTCCCCTATCTGAAAGTGTGATAAACGCCGGAAAAATGACTAAGTCCAAAAAAAAATTGTTTTCAACTTTTTTCAATTTTACCCCCGTGGGATATATATTTTACCCACACACATTTGGAACTCTCCTGCGGTACCCTAACACATATTATTCCCTCATTTAGTGGATATTTTCACAAAAAAGTGAAATTTTCAAATATCCAAAATATTGGCTGAAAACGACTAAATATCAAGGACTCATTGGGCGAATCGCTCTGGAACTGAAATCGGAACGTTCACTGACATTTCCCCTATCTGAAAGTCTGATAAACGCCGGAAAAATGACTAAGTCCAAAAAAAAATTGTTTTCAACTTTTTTCAATTTTACCCCCGTGGGATATATATTCTACCCACACACATTTGGAACTCTCCTGCGGTACACTAACACATATTATTCCCTTATTGAGTGGATATTTTCACAAAAAAGTGAAATTTTCAAAAATCCAGAAAATTGGCTGAAAATGACTAAATATCAAGGACTCATTGGGCGAATCGCTCTGGAACTGAAATCGGAATGCTCACTGACATTTCCCCTATCTGAAAGTTTGATAAACGCCGGAAAAATGACTAAGTCCAAAAAAAAATTGTTTTCAAATTTTTTCAATTTTACCCCCGTGGGATATATATTCTACCCACACACATTTGGAACTCTCCTGCGGTACCCTAACACATATTATTCCCTCATTTAGTGGATATTTTCACAAAAAAGTGAAATTTTCAAATATCCAAAATATTGGCTGAAAACGACTAAATATCAAGGACTCAGAATCGCTCTGGAACTGAAATCGGAACGTTCACTGACATTTCCCCTATCTGAAAGTGTGATAAACGCCGGAAAAATGACTAAGTCCAAAAAAAAATTGTTTTCAACTTTTTTCAATATTACCCCCGTGGGATATATATTCTACCCACACACATTTGGAACTCTCCTGCGGTACCCTAACACATATTATTCCCTCATTTAGTGGATATTTTCACAAAAAAGTGAAATTTTCAAATATCCAAAATATTGGCTGAAAACGACTAAATATCAAGGACTCATTGGGCGAATCGCTCTGGAACTGAAATCGGAATGTTCACTGACATTTCCCCTATCTGAAAGTCTGATAAACGCCGGAAAAATGACTAAGTCCAAAAAAAAATTGTTTTCAACTTTTTTCAATTTTACCCCCGTGGGATATATATTCTACCCACACACATTTGGAACTCTCCTGCGGTACCCTAACACATATTATTCCCTCATTTAGTGGATATTTTCACAAATAAGTGAAATTTTCATATATCCAAAATATTGGCTGAAAACGACTAAATATCAAGGACTCATTGGGCGAATCGCTCTGGAACTGAAATCGGAACGTTCACTGACATTTCCCCTATCTGAAAGTGTGATAAACGCCGGAAAAATGACTAAGTCCAAAAAAAAATTGTTTTCAACTTTTTTCAATGTTACCCCCGTGGGATATATATTCTACCCACACACATTTGGAACTCTCCTGCGGTACCCTAACACATATTATTCCCTCATTTAGTGGATATTTTCACAAAAAAGTGAAATTTTCAAAAATCCAGAAAATTGGCTGAAAATGACTAAATATCAAGGACTCATTGGGCGAATCGCTCTGGAACTGAAATCGGAATGCTCACTGACATTTCCCCTATCTGAAAGTCTGATAAACGCCGGAAAAATGACTAAGTCCAAAAAAAAATTGTTTTCAACTTTTTTCAATTTTACCCCCGTGGGATATATATTCTACCCACACACATTTGGAACTCTCCTGCGGTACCCTAACACATATTATTCCCTCATTTAGTGGAAATTTTCACAAAAAAGTGAAATTTTCAAAAATCCAGAAAATTGGCTGAAAATGACTAAATATCAAGGACTCATTGGGCGAATCGCTCTGGAACTGAAATCGGAATGCTCACTGACATTTCCCCTATCTGAAAGTCTGATAAACGCCGGAAAAATGACTAAGTCCAAAAAAAAATTGTTTTCAACTTTTTTCAATTTTACCCCCGTGGGATATATATTCTACCCACACACATTTGGAACTCTCCTGCGGTACCCTAACACATATTATTCCCTCATTTAGTGGATATTTTCACAAAAAAGTGAAATTTTCAAAAATCCAAAATATTGGCTGAAAACGACTAAATATCAAGGACTCATTGGGCGAATCGCTCTGGAACTGAAATCGGAATGCTCACTGACATTTCCCCTATCTGAAAGTCTGATAAACGCCGGAAAAATGACTAAGTCCAAAAAAAAAATTTTTCAACTTTTTTCAATTTTACCCCCGTGGGATATATATTCTACCCACACACATTTGGAACTCTCCTGGGGTACCCTCACACATATTATTCCCTCATTTAGTGGATATTTTCACAAAAAAGTGAAATTTTCAAAAATCCAAAATATTGGCTGAAAACGACTAAATATCAAGGACTCATTGGGCGAATCGCTCTGGAACTGAAATCGGAACGCTCACTGACATTTGCCCTATCTGAAAGTCTGATAAACGCCGGAAAAATGACTAAGTCCAAAAAAAAAATTTTTCAACTTTTTTCAATTTTACCCCGTGGGATATATATTCTACCCACACACATTTGGAACTCTCCTGGGGTACCCTCACACATATTATTCCCTCATTTAGTGGATATTTTCACAAAAAAGTGAAATTTTCAAATATCCAAAATATTGGCTGAAAACGACTAAATATCAAGGACTCATTGGGCGAATCGCTCTGGAACTGAAATCGGAATGCTCACTGACATTTCCCCTATCTGAAAGTCTGATAAACGCCGGAAAAATGACTAAGTCCAAAAAAAAATTGTTTTCAACTTTTTTCAATTTTACCCCCGTGGGATATATATTCTACCCACACACATTTGGAACTCTCCTGCGGTACCCTAACACATATTATTCCCTCATTTAGTGGATATTTTCACAAAAAAGTGAAATTTTCAAAAATCCAGAAAATTGGCTGAAAATGACTAAATATCAAGGACTCATTGGGCGAATCGCTCTGGAACTGAAATCGGAATGCTCACTGACATTTCCCCTATCTGAAAGTCTGATAAACGCCGGAAAAATGACTAAGTCCAAAAAAAAATTGTTTTCAACTTTTTTCAATTTTACCCCCGTGGGATATATATTCTACCCACACACATTTGGAACTCTCCTGCGGTACCCTAACACATATTATTCCCTCATTTAGTGGATATTTTCACAAAAAAGTGAAATTTTCAAAAATCCAAAATATTGGCTGAAAACGACTAAATATCAAGGACTCATTGGGCGAATCGCTCTGGAACTGAAATCGGAACGCTCACTGACATTTGCCCTCTCTGAAAGTCTGATAAACGCCGGAAAAATGACTAAGTCCAAAAAAAAAATTTTTCAACTTTTTTCAATTTTACCCCCGTGGGATATATATTCTACCCACACACATTTGGAACTCTCCTGGGGTACCCTCACACATATTATTCCCTCATTTAGTGGATATTTTCACAAAAAAGTGAAATTTTCAAAAATCCAAAATATTGGCTGAAAACGACTAAATATCAAGGACTCATTGGGCGAATCGCTCTGGAACTGAAATCGGAACGTTCACTGACATTTCCCCTATCTGAAAGTGTGATAAACGCCGGAAAAATGACTAAGTCCAAAAAAAAATTGTTTCCAACTTTTTTCAATATTACCCCCGTGGGATATATATTCTACCCACACACATTTGGAACTCTCCTGCGGTACCCTAACACATATTATTCCCTCATTTAGTGGATATTTTCACAAAAAAGTGAAATTTTCAAAAATCCAGAAAATTGGCTGAAAATGACTAAATATCAAGGACTCATTGGGCGAATCGCTCTGGAACTGAAATCGGAATGCTCACTGACATTTCCCCTATCTGAAAGTCTGATAAACGCCGGAAAAATGACTAAGTCCAAAAAAAAATTGTTTTCAACTTTTTTCAATTTTACCCCCGTGGGATATATATTCTACCCACACACATTTGGAACTCTCCTGCGGTACCCTAACACATATTATTCCCTCATTTAGTGGATATTTTCACAAAAAAGTGAAATTTTCAAATATCCAAAATATTGGCTGAAAACGACTAAATATCAAGGACTCAGAATCGCTCTGGAACTGAAATCGGAACGTTCACTGACATTTCCCCTATCTGAAAGTGTGATAAACGCCGGAAAAATGACTAAGTACAAAAAAAAATTGTTTTCAACTTTTTTCAATTTTACCCCCGTGGGATATATATTCTACCCACACACATTTGGAACTCTCCTGGGGTACCCTCACACATATTATTCCCTCATTTAGTGGATATTTTCACAAAAAAGTGAAATTTTCAAATATCCAAAATATTGGCTGAAAACGACTAAATATCAAGGACTCATTGGGCGAATCGCTCTGGAACTGAAATCGGAACGTTCACTGACATTTCCCCTATCTGAAACTGTGATAAACGCCGGAAAAATGACTAAGTCCAAAAAAAAATTGTTTTCAACTTTTTTCAATATTACCCCCGTGGGATATATATTCTACCCACACACATTTGGAACTCTCCTGCGGTACCCTAACACATATTATTCCCTCATTTAGTGGATATTTTCACAAAAAAGTGAAATTTTCAAAAATCCAGAAAATTGGCTGAAAATGACTAAATATCAAGGACTCATTGGGCGAATCGCTCTGGAACTGAAATCGGAATGCTCACTGACATTTCCCCTATCTGAAAGTCTGATAAACGCCGGAAAAATGACTAAGTCCAAAAAAAAATTGTTTTCAACTTTTTTCAATTTTACCCCCGTGGGATATATATTCTACCCACACACATTTGGAACTCTCCTGCGGTACCCTAACACATATTATTCCCTCATTTAGTGGATATTTTCACAAAAAAGTGAAATTTTCAAAAATCCAAAATATTGGCTGAAAACGACTAAATATCAAGGACTCATTGGGCGAATCGCTCTGGAACTGAAATCGGAATGCTCACTGACATTTCCCCTATCTGAAAGTCTGATAAACGCCGGAAAAATGACTAAGTCCAAAAAAAAAATTTTTCAACTTTTTTCAATTTTACCCCCGTGGGATATATATTCTACCCACACACATTTGGAACTCTCCTGGGGTACCCTCACACATATTATTCCCTCATTTAGTGGATATTTTCACAAAAAAGTGAAATTTTCAAAAATCCAAAATATTGGCTGAAAACGACTAAATATCAAGGACTCATTGGGCGAATCGCTCTGGAACTGAAATCGGAACGTTCACTGACATTTCCCCTATCTGAAAGTGTGATAAACGCCGGAAAAATGACTAAGTCCAAAAAAAAATTGTTTTCAACTTTTTTCAATATTACCCCCGTGGGATATATATTCTACCCACACACATTTGGAACTCTCCTGCGGTACCCTAACACATATTATTCCCTCATTTAGTGGATATTTTCACAAAAAAGTGAAATTTTCAAAAATCCAGAAAATTGGCTGAAAATGACTAAATATCAAGGACTCATTGGGCGAATCGCTCTGGAACTGAAATCGGAATGCTCACTGACATTTCCCCTATCTGAAAGTCTGATAAACGCCGGAAAAATGACTAAGTCCAAAAAAAAATTGTTTTCAACTTTTTTCAATTTTACCCCCGTGGGATATATATTCTACCCACACACATTTGGAACTCTCCTGCGGTACCCTAACACATATTATTCCCTCATTTAGTGGATATTTTCACAAAAAAGTGAAATTTTCAAATATCCAAAATATTGGCTGAAAACGACTAAATATCAAGGACTCAGAATCGCTCTGGAACTGAAATCGGAACGTTCACTGACATTTCCCCTATCTGAAAGTGTGATAAACGCCGGAAAAATGACTAAGTACAAAAAAAAATTGTTTTCAACTTTTTTCAATTTTACCCCCGTGGGATATATATTCTACCCACACACATTTGGAACTCTCCTGCGGTACCCTAACACATATTATTCCCTCATTTAGTGGATATTTTCACAAAAAAAGTGAAATTTTCAAAAATCCAGAAAATTAGCTGAAAATGACTAAATATCAAGGACTCATTGGGCGAATCGCTCTGGAACTGAAATCGGAACGTTCACTGACATTGCCCCTATCTGAAAGTCTGATAAACGCTGGAAAAATGACTAAGTCCAAAAAAAAATTGTTTTCAAATTTTTCAATTTTACCCCCGTGGGATATATATTCTACCCACACACATTTGGAACTCTCCTGCGGTACCCTAACACATATTATTCCCTCATTTAGTGGATATTTTCACAAAAAAGTGAAATTTTCAAAAATCCAGAAAATTGGCTGAAAATGACTAAATATCAAGGACTCATTGGGTGAATCGCTCTGGAACTGAAATCGGAACGCTCACTGACATTTGCCCTATCTGAAAGTCTGATAAACGCCGGAAAAATGACTAAGTCCAAAAAAAAATTGTTTTCAACTTTTTTCAATTTTACCCCCGTGGGATATATATTCTACCCACACACATTTGGAACTCTCCTCGGGTACCCTCACACATATTATTCCCTCATTTAGTGGATATTTTCACAAAAAAGTGAAATTTTCAAATATCCAAAATATTGGCTGAAAACGACTAAATATCAAGGACTCATTGGGCGAATCGCTCTGGAACTGAAATCGGAACGCTCACTGACATTTGCCCTATCTGAAAGTCTGATAAACGCCGGAAAAATGACTAAGTCCAAAAAAAAAATTTTTCAACTTTTTTCAATTTTACCCCCGTGGGATATATATTCTACCCACACACATTTGGAACTCTCCTGGGGTACCCTCACACATATTATTCCCTCATTTAGTGGATATTTTCACAAAAAAGTGAAATTTTCAAAAATCCAAAATATTGGCTGAAAACGACTAAATATCAAGGACTCAGAATCGCTCTGGAACTGAAACCGGAACGTTCACTGACATTTCCCCTATCTGAAAGTGTGATAAACGCCGGAAAAATGACTAAGTCCAAAAAAAAATTGTTTTCAACTTTTTTCATTATTACCCCCGTGGGATATATATTTTACCCACACACATTTGGAACTCTCCTGCGGTACCCTAACACATATTATTCCCTCATTTAGTGGATATTTTCACAAAAAAGTGAAATTTTCAAAAATCCAAAATATTGGCTGAAAACGACTAAATATCAAGGACTCATTGGGCGAATAGCTCTGGAATTGAAACCGGAATGTTCACTGACATTTCCCCTATTTGAAAGTCTGATAAACGCTGGAAAAATGACTAAGTCCAAAAAAATTTTTTTTCAACTTTTTTTCAATATTATCCCCGTGGGATATATATTCTAGCCACACACATTTGGAACTCTCCTGGGGTACCCTCACACATATTATTCCCTCATTTAGTGGATATTTTCACAAAAAAGTGAAATTTTCAAAAATCCAAAATATTGGCTGAAAACGACTAAATATCAAGGACTCTTTGGGCGAATCGCTCTGGAACTGAAATCGGAACGTTCACTCACATTTCCCCTATCTGAAAGTGTGATAAACGCCGGAAAAATGACTAAGTACAAAAAAAAATTGTTTTCAACTTTTTTCAATTTTACCCCCGTGGGATATATATTCTACCCACACACATTTGGAACTCTCCTGCGGTACCCTAACACATATTATTCCCTCATTTAGTGGATATTTTCACAAAAAAAGTGAAATTTTCAAAAATCCAGAAAATTAGCTGAAAATGACTAAATATCAAGGACTCATTGGGCGAATCGCTCTGGAACTGAAATTGGAACGTTCACTGACATTTCCCCTATCTGAAAGTCTGATAAACGCCGGAAAAATGACTAAGTCCAAAAAAAAATTGTTTTCAACTTTTTTCAATTTTACCCCCGTGGGATATATATTCTACCCACACACATTTGGAACTCTCCTGCAGTACCCTAACACATATTATTCCCTCATTTAGTGGATATTTTCACAAAAAAGTGAAATTTTCAAAAATCCAGAAAATTGGCTGAAAATGACTAAATATCAAGGACTCATTGGACGAATCGCTCTGGAACTGAAATCGGAATGCTCACTGACATTTCCCCTATCTGAAAGTCTGATAAACGCCGGAAAAATGACTAAGTCCAAAAAAAAATTGTTTTCAACTTTTTTCAATTTTACCCCCGTGGGATATATATTCTACCCACACACATTTGGAACTCTCCTGCGGTACCCTAACACATATTATTCCCTCATTTAGTGGATATTTTCACAAAAAAGTGAAATTTTCAAATATCCAAAATATTGGCTGAAAACGACTAAATATCAAGGACTCAGAATCGCTCTGGAACTGAAACCGGAATGTTCACTGACATTTCCCCTATCTGAAAGTGTGATAAACGCCGGAAAAATGACTAAGTCCAAAAAAAAATTGTTTTCAACTTTTTTCAATATTACCCCCGTGGGATATATATTTTACCCACACACATTTGGAACTCTCCTGCGGTACCCTAACACATATTATTCCCTCATTTAGTGGATATTTTCACAAAAAAGTGAAATTTTCAAAAATCCAAAATATTGGCTGAAAACGACTAAATATCAAGGACTCATTGGGCGAATAGCTCTGGATTTGAAACCGGAATGTTCACTGACATTTCCCCTATTTGAAAGTCTGATAAACGTTGGAAAAATGACTAAGTACAAAAAAAAATTGTTTTCAACTTTTTTCAATTTTACCCCCGTGGGATATATATTCTACCCACACACATTTGGAACTCTCCTGGGGTACCCTCACACATATTATTCCCTCATTTAGTGGATATTTTCACAAAAAAGTGAAATTTTCAAAAATCCAGAAAATTAGCTGAAAATGACTAAATATCAAGGACTCATTGGGCGAATCGCTCTGGAACTGAAATTGGAACGTTCACTGACATTTCCCCTATCTGAAAGTGTGATAAACGCCGGAAAAATGACTAAGTCCAAAAAAATATTGTTTTCAACTTTTTTCAATTTTACCCCCGTGGGATATATATTCTACCCACACACATTTGGAACTCTCCTCGGGTACCCTCACACATATTATTCCCTCATTTAGTGGATATTTTCACAAAAAAGTGAAATTTTCAAATATCCAAAATATTGGCTGAAAACGACTAAATATCAAGGACTCAGAATCGCTCTGGAACTGAAACCGGAACGTTCACTGACATTTCCCCTATCTGAAAGTGTGATAAACGCCGGAAAAATGACTAAGTCCAAAAAAAAATTGTTTTCAACTTTTTTCATTATTACCCCCGTGGGATATATATTTTACCCACACACATTTGGAACTCTCCTGCGGTACCCTAACACATATTATTCCCTCATTTAGTGGATATTTTCACAAAAAAGTGAAATTTTCAAAAATCCAAAATATTGGCTGAAAACGACTAAATATCAAGGACTCATTGGGCGAATAGCTCTGGAATTGAAACCGGAATGTTCACTGACATTTCCCCTATTTGAAAGTCTGATAAACGCTGGAAAAATGACTAAGTCCAAAAAAATTTTTTTTCAACTTTTTTTCAATATTATCCCCGTGGGATATATATTCTACCCACACACATTTGGAACTCTCCTGGGGTACCCTCACACATATTATTCCCTCATTTAGTGGATATTTTCACAAAAAAGTGAAATTTTCAAAAATCCAAAATATTGGCTGAAAACGACTAAATATCAAGGACTCTTTGGGCGAATCGCTCTGGAACTGAAATCGGAACGTTCACTCACATTTCCCCTATCTGAAAGTGTGATAAACGCCGGAAAAATGACTAAGTACAAAAAAAAATTGTTTTCAACTTTTTTCAATTTTACCCCCGTGGGATATATATTCTACCCACACACATTTGGAACTCTCCTGCGGTACCCTAACACATATTATTCCCTCATTTAGTGGATATTTTCACAAAAAAAGTGAAATTTTCAAAAATCCAGAAAATTAGCTGAAAATGACTAAATATCAAGGACTCATTGGGCGAATCGCTCTGGAACTGAAATTGGAACGTTCACTGACATTTCCCCTATCTGAAAGTCTGATAAACGCCGGAAAAATGACTAAGTCCAAAAAAAAATTGTTTTCAACTTTTTTCAATTTTACCCCCGTGGGATATATATTCTACCCACACACATTTGGAACTCTCCTGCAGTACCCTAACACATATTATTCCCTCATTTAGTGGATATTTTCACAAAAAAGTGAAATTTTCAAAAATCCAGAAAATTGGCTGAAAATGACTAAATATCAAGGACTCATTGGACGAATCGCTCTGGAACTGAAATCGGAATGCTCACTGACATTTCCCCTATCTGAAAGTCTGATAAACGCCGGAAAAATGACTAAGTCCAAAAAAAAATTGTTTTCAACTTTTTTCAATTTTACCCCCGTGGGATATATATTCTACCCACACACATTTGGAACTCTCCTGCGGTACCCTAACACATATTATTCCCTCATTTAGTGGATATTTTCACAAAAAAGTGAAATTTTCAAATATCCAAAATATTGGCTGAAAACGACTAAATATCAAGGACTCAGAATCGCTCTGGAACTGAAACCGGAATGTTCACTGACATTTCCCCTATCTGAAAGTGTGATAAACGCCGGAAAAATGACTAAGTCCAAAAAAAAATTGTTTTCAACTTTTTTCAATATTACCCCCGTGGGATATATATTTTACCCACACACATTTGGAACTCTCCTGCGGTACCCTAACACATATTATTCCCTCATTTAGTGGATATTTTCACAAAAAAGTGAAATTTTCAAAAATCCAAAATATTGGCTGAAAACGACTAAATATCAAGGACTCATTGGGCGAATAGCTCTGGATTTGAAACCGGAATGTTCACTGACATTTCCCCTATTTGAAAGTCTGATAAACGCTGGAAAAATGACTAAGTACAAAAAAAAATTGTTTTCAACTTTTTTCAATTTTACCCCCGTGGGATATATATTCTACCCACACACATTTGGAACTCTCCTGGGGTACCCTCACACATATTATTCCCTCATTTAGTGGATATTTTCACAAAAAAGTGAAATTTTCAAAAATCCAGAAAATTAGCTGAAAATGACTAAATATCAAGGACTCATTGGGCGAATCGCTCTGGAACTGAAATTGGAACGTTCACTGACATTTCCCCTATCTGAAAGTGTGATAAACGCCGGAAAAATGACTAAGTCCAAAAAAAAATTGTTTTCAACTTTTTTCAATTTTACCCCCGTGGGATATATATTCTACCCACACACATTTGGAACTCTCCTCGGGTACCCTCACACATATTATTCCCTCATTTAGTGGATATTTTCACAAAAAAGTGAAATTTTCAAATATCCAAAATATTGGCTGAAAACGACTAAATATCAAGGACTCAGAATCGCTCTGGAACTGAAATCGGAACGTTCACTGACATTTCCCCTATCTGAAAGTGTGATAAATGCCGGAAAAATGACTAAGTCCAAAAAAAAATTGTTTTCAACTTTTTTCAATATTACCCCCGTGGGATATATATTCTACCCACACACATTTGGAACTCTCCTGGGGTACCCTCACACATATTATTCCCTCATTTAGTGGATATTTTCACAAAAAAGTGAAATTTTCAAATATCCAAAATATTGGCTGAAAACGACTAAATATCAAGGACTCAGAATCGCTCTGGAACTGAAATCGGAACGTTCACTGACATTTCCCCTATCTGAAAGTGTGATAAACGCCGGAAAAATGACTAAGTCCAAAAAAAAATTGTTTTCAACTTTTTTCAATTTTACCCCCGTGGGATATATATTCTACCCACACACATTTGGAACTCTCCTGCGGTACCCTAACACATATTATTCCCTCATTTAGTGGATATTTTCACAAAAAAGTGAAATTTTCAAATATCCAAAATATTGGCTGAAAACGACTAAATATCAAGGACTCATTGGGCGAATCGCTCTGGAACTGAAATCGGAACGTTCACTGACATTTCCCCTATCTGAAAGTCTGATAAACGCCGGAAAAATGACTAAGTCCAAAAAAAAATTGTTTTCAACTTTTTTCAATTTTACCCCCGTGGGATATATATTCTACCCACACACATTTGGAACTCTCCTGCGGTACCCTAACACATATTATTCCCTCATTTAGTGGATATTTTCACAAAAAAGTGAAATTTTCAATAATCCAGAAAATTGGCTGAAAATGACTAAATATCAAGGACTCATTGGGCGAATCGCTCTGGAACTGAAATCGGAATGCTCACTGACATTTGCCCTATCTGAAAGTTTGATAAACGACGGAAAAATGACTAAGTCCAAAAAAAAATTGTTTTCAACTTTTTTCAATTTTACCCCCGTGGGATATATATTCTACCCACACACATTTGGAACTCTCCTGCGGTACCCTAACACATATTATTCCCTCATTTAGTGGATATTTTCACAAAAAAGTGAAATTTTCAAATATCCAAAATATTGGCTGAAAACGACTAAATATCAAGGACTCAGAATCGCTCTGGAACTGAAATCGGAACGTTCACTGACATTTCCCCTATCTGAAAGTGTGATAAACGCCGGAAAAATGACTAAGTCCAAAAAAAAAATTGTTTTCAACTTTTTTCAATTTTACCCCCGTGGGATATATATTCTACCCACACACATTTGGAACTCTCCTGCGGTACCCTAACACATATTATTCCCTCATTTAGTGGATATTTTCACAAAAAAGTGAAATTTTCAAATATCCAAAATATTGGCTGAAAACGACTAAATATCAAGGACTCATTGGGCGAATCGCTCTGGAACTGAAATCGGAACGTTCACTGACATTTCCCCTATCTGAAAGTCTGATAAACGCCGGAAAAATGACTAAGTCCAAAAAAAAATTGTTTTCAACTTTTTTCAATTTTACCCCCGTGGGATATATATTCTACCCACACACATTTGGAACTCTCCTGCGGTACCCTAACACATATTATTCCCTCATTTAGTGGATATTTTCACAAAAAAGTGAAATTTTCAAAAATCCAGAAAATTGGCTGAAAATGACTAAATATCAAGGACTCATTGGGCGAATCGCTCTGGAACTGAAATCGGAATGCTCACTGACATTTGCCCTATCTGAAAGTTTGATAAACGACGGAAAAATGACTAAGTCCAAAAAAAAATTGTTTTCAACTTTTTTCAATTTTACCCCCGTGGGATATATATTCTACCCACACACATTTGGAACTCTCCTGCGGTACCCTAACACATATTATTCCCTCATTTAGTGGATATTTTCACAAAAAAGTGAAATTTTCAAATATCCAAAATATTGGCTGAAAACGACTAAATATCAAGGACTCAGAATCGCTCTGGAACTGAAATCGGAACGTTCACTGACATTTCCCCTATCTGAAAGTGTGATAAACGCCGGAAAAATGACTAAGTCCAAAAAAAAATTGTTTTCAACTTTTTTCAATTTTACCCCCGTGGGATATATATTTTACCCACACACATTTGGAACTCTCCTGCGGTACCCTAACACATATTCCCTCATTTAGTGGATATTTTCACAAAAAAGTGAAATTTTCAAATATCCAAAATATTGGCTGAAAACGACTAAATATCAAGGACTCATTGGGCGAATCGCTCTGGAACTGAAATCGGAACGTTCACTGACATTTCCCCTATCTGAAAGTCTGATAAACGCCGGAAAAATGACTAAGTCCAAAAAAAAATTGTTTTCAACTTTTTTCAATTTTACCCCCGTGGGATATATATTCTACCCACACACATTTGGAACTCTCCTGCGGTACCCTAACACATATTATTCCCTCATTTAGTGGATATTTTCACAAAAAAGTGAAATTTTCAAAAATCCAGAAAATTGGCTGAAAATGACTAAATGTCAAGGACTCATTGGGCGAATCGCTCTGGAACTGAAATCGGAATGCTCACTGACATTTCCCCTATCTGAAAGTTTGATAAACGCCGGAAAAATGACTAAGTCCAAAAAAAAATTGTTTTCAACTTTTTTCAATTTTACCCCCGTGGGATATATATTCTACCCACACACATTTGGAACTCTCCTGCGGTACCCTAACACATATTATTCCCTCATTTAGTGGATATTTTCACAAAAAAGTGAAATTTTCAAATATCCGAAATATTGGCTGAAAACGACTAAATATCAAGGACTCAGAATCGCTCTGGAACTGAAATCGGAACGTTCACTGACATTTCCCCTATCTGAAAGTGTGATAAACGCCGGAAAAATGACTAAGTCCAAAAAAAAATTGTTTTCAACTTTTTTCAATATTACCCCCGTGGGATATATATTTTACCCACACACATTTGGAACTCTCCTGCGGTACCCTAACACATATTATTCCCTCATTTAGTGGATATTTTCACAAAAAAGTGAAATTTTCAAAAATCCAAAATATTGGCTGAAAACGACTAAATATCAAGGACTCATTGGGCGAATAGCTCTGGATTTGAAACCGGAATGTTCACTGACATTTCCCCTATTTGAAAGTCTGATAAACGCTGGAAAAATGACTAAGTACAAAAAAAAATTGTTTTCAACTTTTTTCAATTTTACCCCCGTGGGATATATATTCTACCCACACACATTTGGAACTCTCCTGGGGTACCCTCACACATATTATTCCCTCATTTAGTGGATATTTTCACAAAAAAGTGAAATTTTCAAAAATCCAGAAAATTAGCTGAAAATGACTAAATATCAAGGACTCATTGGGCGAATCGCTCTGGAACTGAAATTGGAACGTTCACTGACATTTCCCCTATCTGAAAGTGTGATAAACGCCGGAAAAATGACTAAGTCCAAAAAAAAATTGTTTTCAACTTTTTTCAATTTTACCCCCATGGGATATATATTCTACCCACACACATTTGGAACTCTCCTCGGGTACCCTCACACATATTATTCCCTCATTTAGTGGATATTTTCACAAAAAAGTGAAATTTTCAAATATCCAAAATATTGGCTGAAAACGACTAAATATCAAGGACTCAGAATCGCTCTGGAACTGAAATCGGAACGTTCACTGACATTTCCCCTATCTGAAAGTGTGATAAATGCCGGAAAAATGACTAAGTCCAAAAAAAAATTGTTTTCAACTTTTTTCAATATTACCCCCGTGGGATATATATTCTACCCACACACATTTGGAACTCTCCTGGGGTACCCTCACACATATTATTCCCTCATTTAGTGGATATTTTCACAAAAAAGTGAAATTTTCAAATATCCAAAATATTGGCTGAAAACGACTAAATATCAAGGACTCAGAATCGCTCTGGAACTGAAATCGGAACGTTCACTGACATTTCCCCTATCTGAAAGTGTGATAAACGCCGGAAAAATGACTAAGTCCAAAAAAAAATTGTTTTCAACTTTTTTCAATTTTACCCCCGTGGGATATATATTCTACCCACACACATTTGGAACTCTCCTGCGGTACCCTAACACATATTATTCCCTCATTTAGTGGATATTTTCACAAAAAAGTGAAATTTTCAAATATCCAAAATATTGGCTGAAAACGACTAAATATCAAGGACTCATTGGGCGAATCGCTCTGGAACTGAAATCGGAACGTTCACTGACATTTCCCCTATCTGAAAGTCTGATAAACGCCGGAAAAATGACTAAGTCCAAAAAAAAATTGTTTTCAACTTTTTTCAATTTTACCCCCGTGGGATATATATTCTACCCACACACATTTGGAACTCTCCTGCGGTACCCTAACACATATTATTCCCTCATTTAGTGGATATTTTCACAAAAAAGTGAAATTTTCAATAATCCAGAAAATTGGCTGAAAATGACTAAATATCAAGGACTCATTGGGCGAATCGCTCTGGAACTGAAATCGGAATGCTCACTGACATTTGCCCTATCTGAAAGTTTGATAAACGACGGAAAAATGACTAAGTCCAAAAAAAAATTGTTTTCAACTTTTTTCAATTTTACCCCCGTGGGATATATATTCTACCCACACACATTTGGAACTCTCCTGCGGTACCCTAACACATATTATTCCCTCATTTAGTGGATATTTTCACAAAAAAGTGAAATTTTCAAATATCCAAAATATTGGCTGAAAACGACTAAATATCAAGGACTCAGAATCGCTCTGGAACTGAAATCGGAACGTTCACTGACATTTCCCCTATCTGAAAGTGTGATAAACGCCGGAAAAATGACTAAGTCCAAAAAAAAAATTGTTTTCAACTTTTTTCAATTTTACCCCCGTGGGATATATATTCTACCCACACACATTTGGAACTCTCCTGCGGTACCCTAACACATATTATTCCCTCATTTAGTGGATATTTTCACAAAAAAGTGAAATTTTCAAATATCCAAAATATTGGCTGAAAACGACTAAATATCAACGACTCATTGGGCGAATCGCTCTGGAACTGAAATCGGAACGTTCACTGACATTTCCCCTATCTGAAAGTCTGATAAACGCCGGAAAAATGACTAAGTCCAAAAAAAAATTGTTTTCAACTTTTTTCAATTTTACCCCCGTGGGATATATATTCTACCCACACACATTTGGAACTCTCCTGCGGTACCCTAACACATATTATTCCCTCATTTAGTGGATATTTTCACAAAAAAGTGAAATTTTCAAAAATCCAGAAAATTGGCTGAAAATGACTAAATATCAAGGACTCATTGGGCGAATCGCTCTGGAACTGAAATCGGAATGCTCACTGACATTTGCCCTATCTGAAAGTTTGATAAACGACGGAAAAATGACTAAGTCCAAAAAAAAATTGTTTTCAACTTTTTTCAATTTTACCCCCGTGGGATATATATTCTACCCACACACATTTGGAACTCTCCTGCGGTACCCTAACACATATTATTCCCTCATTTAGTGGATATTTTCACAAAAAAGTGAAATTTTCAAATATCCAAAATATTGGCTGAAAACGACTAAATATCAAGGACTCAGAATCGCTCTGGAACTGAAATCGGAACGTTCACTGACATTTCCCCTATCTGAAAGTGTGATAAACGCCGGAAAAATGACTAAATCCAAAAAAAAATTGTTTTCAACTTTTTTCAATTTTACCCCCGTGGGATATATATTTTACCCACACACATTTGGAACTCTCCTGCGGTACCCTAACACATATTCCCTCATTTAGTGGATATTTTCACAAAAAAGTGAAATTTTCAAATATCCAAAATATTGGCTGAAAACGACTAAATATCAAGGACTCATTGGGCGAATCGCTCTGGAACTGAAATCGGAACGTTCACTGACATTTCCCCTATCTGAAAGTCTGATAAACGCCGGAAAAATGACTAAGTCCAAAAAAAAATTGTTTTCAACTTTTTTCAATTTTACCCCCGTGGGATATATATTCTACCCACACACATTTGGAACTCTCCTGCGGTACCCTAACACATATTATTCCCTCATTTAGTGGATATTTTCACAAAAAAGTGAAATTTTCAAATATCCAAAATATTGGCTGAAAACGACTAAATATCAAGGACTCAGAATCGCTCTGGAACTGAAATCGGAACGTTCACTGACATTTCCCCTATCTGAAAGTGTGATAAACGCCGGAAAAATGACTAAGTCCAAAAAAAAATTGTTTTCAACTTTTTTCAATATTACCCCCGTGGGATATATATTCTACCCACACACATTTGGAACTCTCCTGCGGTACCCTAACACATATTATTCCCTCATTTAGTGGATATTTTCACAAAAAAGTGAAATTTTCAAATATCCAAAATATTGGCTGAAAACGACTAAATATCAAGGACTCATTGGGCGAATCGCTCTGGAACTGAAATCGGAACGTTCACTGACATTTCCCCTATCTGAAAGTCTGATAAACGCCGGAAAAATGACTAAGTCCAAAAAAAAATTGTTTTCAACTTTTTTCAATTTTACCCCCGTGGGATATATATTCTACCCACACACATTTGGAACTCTCCTGCGGTACCCTAACACATATTATTCCCTCATTTAGTGGATATTTTCACAAAAAAGTGAAATTTTCATATATCATAAATATTGGCTGAAAACGACTAAATATCAAGGACTCAGAATCGCTCTGGAACTGAAATTGGAATGTTCACTGACATTTCCCCTATCTGAAAGTGTGATAAACGCCGGAAAAATGACTAAGTCCAAAAAAAAATTGTTTTCAACTTTTTTTCAATATTATCCCCGTGGGATATATATTCTACCCACACACATTTGGAACTCTCCTGGGGTACCCTCACACATATTATTCCCTCATTTAGTGGATATTTTCACAAAAAAGTGAAATTTTCAAATATCCAAAATATTGGCTGAAAACGACTAAATATCAAGGACTCATTGGGCGAATCGCTCTGGAACTGAAATCGGAACGCTCACTGACATTTGCCCTATCTGAAAGTCTGATAAACGCCGGAAAAATGACTAAGTCCAAAAAAAAAATTTTTCAACTTTTTTCAATTTTACCCCCGTGGGATATATATTCTACCCACACACATTTGGAACTCTCCTGGGGTACCCTCACACATATTATTCCCTCATTTAGTGGATATTTTCACAAAAAAGTGAAATTTTCAAATATCCAAAATATTGGCTGAAAACGACTAAATATCAAGGACTCATTGGGCGAATCGCTCTGGAACTGAAATCGGAACGCTCACTGACATTTCCCCTATCTGAAAGTCTGATAAACGCCGGAAAAATGACTAAGTCCAAAAAAAAAATTTTTCAACTTTTTTCAATTTTACCCCCGTGGGATATATATTCTACCCACACACATTTGGAACTCTCCTGGGGTACCATCACACATATTATTCCCTCATTTAGTGGATATTTTCACAAAAAAGTGAAATTTTCAAAAATCCAAAATATTGGCTGAAAACGACTAAATATCAAGGACTCATTGGGCGAATCGCTCTGGAACTGAAATCGGAACGCTCACTGACATTTGCCCTATCTGAAAGTCTGATAAACGCCGGAAAAATGACTAAGTCCAAAAAAAAAATTTTTCAACTTTTTTCAATTTTACCCCCGTGGGATATATATTCTACCCACACACATTTGGAACTCTCCTGGGGTACCCTCACACATATTATTCCCTCATTTAGTGGATATTTTCACAAAAAAGTGAAATTTTCATATATCCAAAATATTGGCTGAAAACGACTAAATATCAAGGACTCAGAATCGCTCTGGAACTGAAATTGGAATGTTCACTGACATTTCCCCTATCTGAAAGTGTGATAAACGCCGGAAAAATGACTAAGTCCAAAAAAAAATTGTTTTCAACTTTTTTCAATTTTACCCCCGTGGGATATATATTCTACCCACACACATTTGGAACTCTCCTGCGGTACCCTAACACATATTATTCCCTCATTTAGTGGATATTTTCACAAAAAAGTGAAATTTTCAAAAATCCAGAAAATTGGCTGAAAATGACTAAATATCAAGGACTCATTGGGCGAATCGCTCTGGAACTGAAATCGGAATGCTCACTGACATTTCCCCTATCTGAAAGTCTGATAAACGCCGGAAAAATGACTAAGTCCAAAAAAAAATTGTTTTCAACTTTTTTCAATTTTACCCCCGTGGGATATATATTCTACCCACACACATTTGGAACTCTCCTGCGGTACCCTAACACATATTATTCCCTCATTTAGTGGATATTTTCACAAAAAAGTGAAATTTTCAAATATCCAAAATATTGGCTGAAAACGACTAAATATCAAGGACTCAGAATCGCTCTGGAACTGAAATCGGAACGTTCACTGACATTTCCCCTATCTGAAAGTGTGATAAACGCCGGAAAAATGACTAAGTCCAAAAAAAAATTGTTTTCAACTTTTTTCAATATTACCCCCGTGGGATATATATTTTACCCACACACATTTGGAACTCTCCTGCGGTACCCTAACACATATTATTCCCTCATTTAGTGGATATTTTCACAAAAAAGTGAAATTTTCAAAAATCCAAAATATTGGCTGAAAACGACTAAATATCAAGGACTCATTGGGCGAATCGCTCTGGAACTGAAATCGGAACGTTCACTGACATTTCCCCTATCTGAAAGTGTGATAAATGCCGGAAAAATGACTAAGTCCAAAAAAAAATTGTTTTCAACTTTTTTCAATATTACCCCCGTGGGATATATATTCTACCCACACACATTTGGAACTCTCCTGGGGTACCCTCACACATATTATTCCCTCATTTAGTGGATATTTTCACAAAAAAGTGAAATTTTCAAATATCCAAAATATTGGCTGAAAACGACTAAATATCAAGGACTCATTGGGCGAATCGCTCTGGAACTGAAATCGGAACGTTCACTGACATTTCCCCTATCTGAAAGTCTGATAAACGCCGGAAAAATGACTAAGTCCAAAAAAAAATTGTTTTCAACTTTTTTCAATTTTACCCCCGTGGGATATATATTCTACCCACACACATTTGGAACTCTCCTGCGGTACCCTAACACATATTATTCCCTCATTTAGTGGATATTTTCACAAAAAAGTGAAATTTTCAAATATCCAAAATATTGGCTGAAAACGACTAAATATCAAGGACTCAGAATCGCTCTGGAACTGAAATCGGAACGTTCACTGACATTTCCCCTATCTGAAAGTGTGATAAACGCCGGAAAAATGACTAAGTCCAAAAAAAAATTGTTTTCAACTTTTTTCAATTTTACCCCCGTGGGATATATATTCTACCCACACACATTTGGAACTCTCCTGCGGTACCCTAACACATATTATTCCCTCATTTAGTGGATATTTTCACAAAAAAGTGAAATTTTCAAAAATCCAGAAAATTGGCTGAAAATGACTAAATATCAAGGACTCATTGGGCGAATCGCTCTGGAACTGAAATCGGAATGCTCACTGACATTTGCCCTATCTGAAAGTTTGATAAACGCCGGAAAAATGACTAAGTCCAAAAAAAAATTGTTTTCAACTTTTTTCAATTTTACCCCCGTGGGATATATATTCTACCCACACACATTTGGAACTCTCCTGCGGTACCCTAACACATATTATTCCCTCATTTAGTGGATATTTTCACAAAAAAGTGAAATTTTCAAATATCCAAAATATTGGCTGAAAACGACTAAATATCAAGGACTCAGAATCGCTCTGGAACTGAAATCGGAACGTTCACTGACATTTCCCCTATCTGAAAGTGTGATAAACGCCGGAAAAATGACTAAGTCCAAAAAAAAATTGTTTTCAACTTTTTTAAATTTTACCCCCGTGGGATATATATTCTACCCACACACATTTGGAACTCTCCTGCGGTACCCTAACACATATTATTCCCTTATTGAGTGGATATTTTCACAAAAAAGTGAAATTTTCAAAAATCCAGAAAATTGGCTGAAAATGACTAAATATCAAGGACTCATTGGGCGAATCGCTCTGGAACTGAAATCGGAATGCTCACTGACATTTCCCCTATCTGAAAGTTTGATAAACGCCGGAAAAATGACTAAGTCCAAAAAAAAATTGTTTTCAACTTTTTTCAATTTTACCCCCGTGGGATATATATTCTACCCACACACATTTGGAACTCTCCTGCGGTACCCTAACACATATTATTCCCTCATTTAGTGGATATTTTCACAAAAAAGTGAAATTTTCAAATATCCAAAATATTGGCTGAAAACGACTAAATATCAAGGACTCAGAATCGCTCTGGAACTGAAATCGGAACGTTCACTGACATTTCCCCTATCTGAAAGTGTGATAAACGCCGGAAAAATGACTAAGTCCAAAAAAAAATTGTTTTCAACTTTTTTCAATATTACCCCCGTGGGATATATATTCTACCCACACACATTTGGAACTCTCCTGCGGTACCCTAACACATATTATTCCCTCATTTAGTGGATATTTTCACAAAAAAGTGAAATTTTCAAATATCCAAAATATTGGCTGAAAACGACTAAATATCAAGGACTCATTGGGCGAATCGCTCTGGAACTGAAATCGGAATGTTCACTGACATTTCCCCTATCTGAAAGTCTGATAAACGCCGGAAAAATGACTAAGTCCAAAAAAAAATTGTTTTCAACTTTTTTCAATTTTACCCCCGTGGGATATATATTCTACCCACACACATTTGGAACTCTCCTGCGGTACCCTAACACATATTATTCCCTCATTTAGTGGATATTTTCACAAATAAGTGAAATTTTCATATATCCAAAATATTGGCTGAAAACGACTAAATATCAAGGACTCAGAATCGCTCTGGAACTGAAATTGGAATGTTCACTGACATTTCCCCTATCTGAAAGTGTGATAAACGCCGGAAAAATGACTAAGTCCAAAAAAAAATTGTTTTCAACTTTTTTTCAATATTATCCCCGTGGGATATATATTCTACCCACACACATTTGGAACTCTCCTGGGGTACCCTCACACATATTATTCCCTCATTTAGTGGATATTTTCACAAAAAAGTGAAATTTTCAAAAATCCAAAATATTGGCTGAAAACGACTAAATATCAAGGACTCATTGGGCGAATCGCTCTGGAACTGAAATCGGAACGCTCACTGACATTTGCCCTATCTGAAAGTCTGATAAACGCCGGAAAAATGACTAAGTCCAAAAAAAAAATTTTTCAACTTTTTTCAATTTTACCCCCGTGGGATATATATTCTACCCACACACATTTGGAACTCTCCTGGGGTACCCTCACACATATTATTCCCTCATTTAGTGGATATTTTCACAAAAAAGTGAAATTTTCAAATATCCAAAATATTGGCTGAAAACGACTAAATATCAAGGACTCATTGGGCGAATCGCTCTGGAACTGAAATCGGAACGCTCACTGACATTTGCCCTATCTGAAAGTCTGATAAACGCCGGAAAAATGACTAAGTCCAAAAAAAAAATTTTTCAACTCTTTTCAATTTTACCCCCGTGGGATATATATTCTACCCACACACATTTGGAACTCTCCTGGGGTACCCTCACACATATTATTCCCTCATTTAGTGGATATTTTCACAAAAAAGTGAAATTTTCAAATATCCAAAATATTGGCTGAAAACGACTAAATATCAAGGACTCATTGGGCGAATCGCTCTGGAACTGAAATCGGAACGTTCACTGACATTTCCCCTATCTGAAAGTGTGATAAACGCCGGAAAAATGACTAAGTCCAAAAAAAAATTGTTTTCAACTTTTTTTCAATATTATCCCCGTGGGATATATATTCTACCCACACATATTTGGAACTCTCCTGGGGTACCCTCACACATATTATTCCCTCATTTAGTGGATATTTTCACAAAAAAGTGAAATTTTCAAAAATCCAAAATATTGGCTGAAAACGACTAAATATCAAGGACTCTTTGGGCGAATCGCTCTGGAACTGAAATCGGAATGCTCACTGACATTTCCCCTATCTGAAAGTCTGATAAACGCCGGAAAAATGACTAAGTCCAAAAAAAAAATTTTTCAACTTTTTTCAATTTTACCCCCGTGGGATATATATTCTACCCACACACATTTGAAACTCTCCTGGGGTACCCTCACACATATTATTCCCTCATTTAGTGGATATTTTCACAAAAAAGTGAAATTTTCAAAAATCCAAAATATTGGCTGAAAACGACTAAATATCAAGGACTCATTGGGCGAATCGCTCTGGAACTGAAATCGGAACGTTCACTGACATTTCCCCTATCTGAAACTGTGATAAACGCCGGAAAAATGACTAAGTCCAAAAAAAAATTGTTTTCAACTTTTTTCAATATTACCCCCGTGGGATATATATTCTACCCACACACATTTGGAACTCTCCTGCGGTACCCTAACACATATTATTCCCTCATTTAGTGGATATTTTCACAAAAAAGTGAAATTTTCAAAAATCCAGAAAATTGGCTGAAAATGACTAAATATCAAGGACTCATTGGGCGAATCGCTCTGGAACTGAAATCGGAATGCTCACTGACATTTCCCCTATCTGAAAGTCTGATAAACGCCGGAAAAATGACTAAGTCCAAAAAAAAATTGTTTTCAACTTTTTTCAATTTTACCCCCGTGGGATATATATTCTACCCACACACATTTGGAACTCTCCTGCGGTACCCTAACACATATTATTCCCTCATTTAGTGGATATTTTCACAAAAAAGTGAAATTTTCAAAAATCCAAAATATTGGCTGAAAACGACTAAATATCAAGGACTCATTGGGCGAATCGCTCTGGAACTGAAATCGGAATGCTCACTGACATTTCCCCTATCTGAAAGTCTGATAAACGCCGGAAAAATGACTAAGTCCAAAAAAAAAATTTTTCAACTTTTTTCAATTTTACCCCCGTGGGATATATATTCTACCCACACACATTTGGAACTCTCCTGGGGTACCCTCACACATATTATTCCCTCATTTAGTGGATATTTTCACAAAAAAGTGAAATTTTCAAAAATCCAAAATATTGGCTGAAAACGACTAAATATCAAGGACTCATTGGGCGAATCGCTCTGGAACTGAAATCGGAACGCTCACTGACATTTGCCCTATCTGAAAGTCTGATAAACGCCGGAAAAATGACTAAGTCCAAAAAAAAAATTTTTCAACTTTTTTCAATTTTACCCCCGTGGGATATATATTCTACCCACACACATTTGGAACTCTCCTGGGGTACCCTCACACATATTATTCCCTCATTTAGTGGATATTTTCACAAAAAAGTGAAATTTTCAAATATCCAAAATATTGGCTGAAAACGACTAAATATCAAGGACTCATTGGGCGAATCGCTCTGGAACTGAAATCGGAACGTTCACTGACATTTCCCCTATCTGAAACTGTGATAAACGCCGGAAAAATGACTAAGTCCAAAAAAAAATTGTTTTCAACTTTTTTCAATATTACCCCCGTGGGATATATATTCTACCCACACACATTTGGAACTCTCCTGCGGTACCCTAACACATATTATTCCCTCATTTAGTGGATATTTTCACAAAAAAGTGAAATTTTCAAAAATCCAGAAAATTGGCTGAAAATGACTAAATATCAAGGACTCATTGGGCGAATCGCTCTGGAACTGAAATCGGAATGCTCACTGACATTTCCCCTATCTGAAAGTCTGATAAACGCCGGAAAAATGACTAAGTCCAAAAAAAAATTGTTTTCAACTTTTTTCAATTTTACCCCCGTGGGATATATATTCTACCCACACACATTTGGAACTCTCCTGGGGTACCCTCACACATATTATTCCCTCATTTAGTGGATATTTTCACAAAAAAGTGAAATTTTCAAATATCCAAAATATTGGCTGAAAACGACTAAATATCAAGGACTCATTGGGCGAATCGCTCTGGAACTGAAATCGGAACGTTCACTGACATTTCCCCTATCTGAAAGTGTGATAAACGCCGGAAAAATGACTAAGTCCAAAAAAAAATTGTTTTCAACTTTTTTCAATATTACCCCCGTGGGATATATATTCTACCCACACACATTTGGAACTCTCCTGCGGTACCCTAACACATATTATTCCCTCATTTAGTGGATATTTTCACAAAAAAGTGAAATTTTCAAAAATCCAGAAAATTGGCTGAAAATGACTAAATATCAAGGACTCATTGGGCGAATCGCTCTGGAACTGAAATCGGAATGCTCACTGACATTTCCCCTATCTGAAAGTCTGATAAACGCCGGAAAAATGACTAAGTCCAAAAAAAAATTGTTTTCAACTTTTTTCAATTTTACCCCCGTGGGATATATATTCTACCCACACACATTTGGAACTCTCCTGCGGTACCCTAACACATATTATTCCCTCATTTAGTGGATATTTTCACAAAAAAGTGAAATTTTCAAAAATCCAAAATATTGGCTGAAAACGACTAAATATCAAGGACTCTTTGGGCGAATCGCTCTGGAACTGAAATCGGAATGCTCACTGACATTTCCCCTATCTGAAAGTCTGATAAACGCCGGAAAAATGACTAAGTCCAAAAAAAAAATTTTTCAACTTTTTTCAATTTTACCCCCGTGGGATATATATTCTACCCACACACATTTGGAACTCTCCTGGGGTACCCTCACACATATTATTCCCTCATTTAGTGGATATTTTCACAAAAAAGTGAAATTTTCAAAAATCCAAAATATTGGCTGAAAACGACTAAATATCAAGGACTCATTGGGCGAATCGCTCTGGAACTGAAATCGGAACGCTCACTGACATTTGCCCTATCTGAAAGTCTGATAAACGCCGGAAAAATGACTAAGTCCAAAAAAAAAATTTTTCAACTTTTTTCAATTTTACCCCCGTGGGATATATATTCTACCCACACACATTTGGAACTCTCCTGGGGTACCCTCACACATATTATTCCCTCATTTAGTGGATATTTTCACAAAAAAGTGAAATTTTCAAATATCCAAAATATTGGCTGAAAACGACTAAATATCAAGGACTCATTGGGCGAATCGCTCTGGAACTGAAATCGGAACGTTCACTGACATTTCCCCTATCTGAAAGTGTGATAAACGCCGGAAAAATGACTAAGTCCAAAAAAAAATTGTTTTCAACTTTTTTTCAATATTATCCCCGTGGGATATATATTCTACCCACACACATTTGGAACTCTCCTGGGGTACCCTCACACATATTATTCCCTCATTTAGTGGATATTTTCACAAAAAAGTGAAATTTTCAAAAATCCAAAATATTGGCTGAAAACGACTAAATATCAAGGACTCTTTGGGCGAATCGCTCTGGTACTGAAATCGGAATGCTCACTGACATTTCCCCTATCTGAAAGTCTGATAAACGCCGGAAAAATGACTAAGTCCAAAAAAAAAATTTTTCAACTTTTTTCAATTTTACCCCCGTGGGATATATATTCTACCCACACACATTTGGAACTCTCCTGGGGTACCCTCACACATATTATTCCCTCATTTAGTGGATATTTTCACAAAAAAGTGAAATTTTCAAATATCCAAAATATTGGCTGAAAACGACTAAATATCAAGGACTCATTGGGCGAATCGCTCTGGAACTGAAATCGGAACGTTCACTGACATTTCCCCTATCTGAAACTGTGATAAACGCCGGAAAAATGACTAAGTCCAAAAAAAAATTGTTTTCAACTTTTTTCAATATTACCCCCGTGGGATATATATTCTACCCACACACATTTGGAACTCTCCTGCGGTACCCTAACACATATTATTCCCTCATTTAGTGGATATTTTCACAAAAAAGTGAAATTTTCAAAAATCCAGAAAATTGGCTGAAAATGACTAAATATCAAGGACTCATTGGGCGAATCGCTCTGGAACTGAAATCGGAATGCTCACTGACATTTCCCCTATCTGAAAGTCTGATAAACGCCGGAAAAATGACTAAGTCCAAAAAAAAAATTTTTCAACTTTTTTCAATTTTACCCCCGTGGGATATATATTCTACCCACACACATTTGGAACTCTCCTGGGGTACCCTCACACATATTATTCCCTCATTTAGTGGATATTTTCACAAAAAAGTGAAATTTTCAAAAATCCAAAATATTGGCTGAAAACGACTAAATATCAAGGACTCATTGGGCGAATCGCTCTGGAACTGAAATCGGAACGCTCACTGACATTTGCCCTCTCTGAAAGTCTGATAAACGCCGGAAAAATGACTAAGTCCAAAAAAAAAATTTTTCAACTTTTTTCAATTTTACCCCCGTGGGATATATATTCTACCCACACACATTTGGAACTCTCCTGGGGTACCCTCACACATATTATTCCCTCATTTAGTGGATATTTTCACAAAAAAGTGAAATTTTCAAATATCCAAAATATTGGCTGAAAACGACTAAATATCAAGGACTCATTGGGCGAATCGCTCTGGAACTGAAATCGGAATGTTCACTGACATTTCCCCTATCTGAAACTGTGATAAACGCCGGAAAAATGACTAAGTCCAAAAAAAAATTGTTTTCAACTTTTTTCAATATTACCCCCGTGGGATATATATTCTACCCACACACATTTGGAACTCTCCTGCGGTACCCTAACACATATTATTCCCTCATTTAGTGGATATTTTCACAAAAAAGTGAAATTTTCAAAAATCCAGAAAATTGGCTGAAAATGACTAAATATCAAGGACTCATTGGGCGAATCGCTCTGGAACTGAAATCGGAATGCTCACTGACATTTCCCCTATCTGAAAGTCTGATAAACGCCGGAAAAATGACTAAGTCCAAAAAAAAATTGTTTTCAACTTTTTTCAATTTTACCCCCGTGGGATATATATTCTACCCACACACATTTGGAACTCTCCTGCGGTACCCTAACACATATTATTCCCTCATTTAGTGGATATTTTCACAAAAAAGTGAAATTTTCAAAAATCCAAAATATTGGCTGAAAACGACTAAATATCAAGGACTCATTGGGCGAATCGCTCTGGAACTGAAATCGGAACGCTCACTGACATTTGCACTCTCTGAAAGTCTGATAAACGCCGGAAAAATGACTAAGTCCAAAAAAAAAATTTTTCAACTTTTTTCAATTTTACCCCCGTGGGATATATATTCTACCCACACACATTTGGAACTCTCCTGGGGTACCCTCACACATATTATTCCCTCATTTAGTGGATATTTTCACAAAAAAGTGAAATTTTCAAAAATCCAAAATATTGGCTGAAAACGACTAAATATCAAGGACTCATTGGGCGAATCGCTCTGGAACTGAAATCGGAACGTTCACTGACATTTCCCCTATCTGAAAGTGTGATAAACGCCGGAAAAATGACTAAGTCCAAAAAAAAATTGTTTTCAACTTTTTTCAATATTACCCCCGTGGGATATATATTCTACCCACACACATTTGGAACTCTCCTGGGGTACCCTCACACATATTATTCCCTCATTTAGTAGATATTTTCACAAAAAAGTGAAATTTTCAAATATCCAAAATATTGGCTGAAAACGACTAAATATCAAGGACTCATTGGGCGAATCGCTCTGGAACTGAAATCAGAACGTTCACTGACATTTCCCCTATCTGAAAGTGTGATAAACGCCGGAAAAATGACTAAGTCCAAAAAAAAATTGTTTTCAACTTTTTTCAATATTACCCCCGTGGGATATATATTCTACCCACACACATTTGGAACTCTCCTGCGGTACCCTAACACATATTATTCCCTCATTTAGTGGATATTTTCACAAAAAAGTGAAATTTTCAAAAATCCAGAAAATTGGCTGAAAATGACTAAATATCAAGGACTCATTGGGCGAATCGCTCTGGAACTGAAATCGGAATGCTCACTGACATTTCCCCTATCTGAAAGTCTGATAAACGCCGGAAAAATGACTAAGTCCAAAAAAAAATTGTTTTCAACTTTTTTCAATTTTACCCCCGTGGGATATATATTCTACCCACACACATTTGGAACTCTCCTGCGGTACCCTAACACATATTATTCCCTCATTTAGTGGATATTTTCACAAAAAAGTGAAATTTTCAAAAATCCAAAATATTGGCTGAAAACGACTAAATATCAAGGACTCTTTGGGCGAATCGCTCTGGAACTGAAATCGGAATGCTCACTGACATTTCCCCTATCTGAAAGTCTGATAAACGCCGGAAAAATGACTAAGTCCAAAAAAAAAATTTTTCAACTTTTTTCAATTTTACCCCCGTGGGATATATATTCTACCCACACACATTTGGAACTCTCCTGGGGTACCCTCACACATATTATTCCCTCATTTAGTGGATATTTTCACAAAAAAGTGAAATTTTCAAAAATCCAAAATATTGGCTGAAAACGACTAAATATCAAGGACTCATTGGGCGAATCGCTCTGGAACTGAAATCGGAACGCTCACTGACATTTGCACTCTCTGAAAGTCTGATAAACGCCGGAAAAATGACTAAGTCCAAAAAAAAAATTTTTCAACTTTTTTCAATTTTACCCCCGTGGGATATATATTCTACCCACACACATTTGGAACTCTCCTGGGGTACCCTCACACATATTATTCCCTCATTTAGTGGATATTTTCACAAAAAAGTGAAATTTTCAAAAATCCAAAATATTGGCTGAAAACGACTAAATATCAAGGACTCATTGGGCGAATCGCTCTGGAACTGAAATCGGAACGTTCACTGACATTTCCCCTATCTGAAAGTGTGATAAACGCCGGAAAAATGACTAAGTCCAAAAAAAAATTGTTTTCAACTTTTTTCAATATTACCCCCGTGGGATATATATTCTACCCACACACATTTGGAACTCTCCTGGGGTACCCTCACACATATTATTCCCTCATTTAGTAGATATTTTCACAAAAAAGTGAAATTTTCAAATATCCAAAATATTGGCTGAAAACGACTAAATATCAAGGACTCATTGGGCGAATCGCTCTGGAACTGAAATCAGAACGTTCACTGACATTTCCCCTATCTGAAAGTGTGATAAACGCCGGAAAAATGACTAAGTCCAAAAAAAAATTGTTTTCAACTTTTTTCAATATTACCCCCGTGGGATATATATTCTACCCACACACATTTGGAACTCTCCTGCGGTACCCTAACACATATTATTCCCTCATTTAGTGGATATTTTCACAAAAAAGTGAAATTTTCAAAAATCCAGAAAATTGGCTGAAAATGACTAAATATCAAGGACTCATTGGGCGAATCGCTCTGGAACTGAAATCGGAATGCTCACTGACATTTCCCCTATCTGAAAGTCTGATAAACGCCGGAAAAATGACTAAGTCCAAAAAAAAATTGTTTTCAACTTTTTTCAATTTTACCCCCGTGGGATATATATTCTACCCACACACATTTGGAACTCTCCTGCGGTACCCTAACACATATTATTCCCTCATTTAGTGGATATTTTCACAAAAAAGTGAAATTTTCAAAAATCCAAAATATTGGCTGAAAACGACTAAATATCAAGGACTCTTTGGGCGAATCACTCTGGAACTGAAATCGGAATGCTCACTGACATTTCCCCTATCTGAAAGTCTGATAAACGCCGGAAAAATGACTAAGTCCAAAAAAAAAATTTTTCAACTTTTTTCAATTTTACCCCCGTGGGATATATATTCTACCCACACACATTTGGAACTCTCCTGGGGTACCCTCACACATATTATTCCCTCATTTAGTGGATATTTTCACAAAAAAGTGAAATTTTCAAAAATCCAAAATATTGGCTGAAAACGACTAAATATCAAGGACTCATTGGGCGAATCGCTCTGGAATTGAAATCGGAACGCTCACTGACATTTGCCCTATCTGAAAGTCTGATAAACGCCGGAAAAATGACTAAGTCCAAAAAAAAAATTTTTCAACTTTTTTCAATTTTACCCCCGTGGGATATATATTCTACCCACACACATTTGGAACTCTCCTGGGGTACCCTCACACATATTATTTCCTCATTTAGTGGATATTTTCACAAAAAAGTGAAATTTTCAAATATCCAAAATATTGGCTGAAAACGACTAAATATCAAGGACTCATTGGGCGAATCGCTCTGGAACTGAAATCGGAACGTTCACTGACATTTCCCCTATCTGAAACTGTGATAAACGCCGGAAAAATGACTAAGTCCAAAAAAAAATTGTTTTCAACTTTTTTCAATATTACCCCCGTGGGATATATATTCTACCCACACACATTTGGAACTCTCCTGCGGTACCCTAACACATATTATTCCCTCATTTAGTGGATATTTTCACAAAAAAGTGAAATTTTCAAAAATCCAGAAAATTGGCTGAAAATGACTAAATATCAAGGACTCATTGGGCGAATCGCTCTGCAACTGAAATCGGAATGCTCACTGACATTTCCCCTATCTGAAAGTCTGATAAACGCCGGAAAAATGACTAAGTCCAAAAAAAAATTGTTTTCAACTTTTTTCAATTTTACCCCCGTGGGATATATATTCTACCCACACACATTTGGAACTCTCCTGCGGTACCCTAACACATATTATTCCCTCATTTAGTGGATATTTTCACAAAAAAGTGAAATTTTCAAAAATCCAAAATATTGGCTGAAAACGACTAAATATCAAGGACTCATTGGGCGAATCGCTCTGGAACTGAAATCGGAATGCTCACTGACATTTCCCCTATCTGAAAGTCTGATAAACGCCGGAAAAATGACTAAGTCCAAAAAAAAAATTTTTCAACTTTTTTCAATTTTACCCCCGTGGGATATATATTCTACCCACACACATTTGGAACTCTCCTGGGGTACCCTCACACATATTATTCCCTCATTTAGTGGATATTTTCACAAAAAAGTGAAATTTTCAAAAATCCAAAATATTGGCTGAAAACGACTAAATATCAAGGACTCATTGGGCGAATCGCTCTGGAACTGAAATCGGAATGCTCACTGACATTTCCCCTATCTGAAAGTCTGATAAACGCCGGAAAAATGACTAAGTCCAAAAAAAAATTGTTTTCAACTTTTTTCAATTTTACCCCCGTGGGATATATATTCTACCCACACACATTTGGAACTCTCCTGCGGTACCCTAACACATATTATTCCCTCATTTAGTGGATATTTTCACAAAAAAGTGAAATTTTCAAAAATCCAAAATATTGGCTGAAAACGACTAAATATCAAGGACTCATTGGGCGAATCGCTCTGGAACTGAAATCGGAACGCTCACTGACATTTGCCCTCTCTGAAAGTCTGATAAACGCCGGAAAAATGACTAAGTCCAAAAAAAAAATTTTTCAACTTTTTTCAATTTTACCCCCGTGGGATATATATTCTACCCACACACATTTGGAACTCTCCTGGGGTACCCTCACACATATTATTCCCTCATTTAGTGGATATTTTCACAAAAAAGTGAAATTTTCAAAAATCCAAAATATTGGCTGAAAACGACTAAATATCAAGGACTCATTGGGCGAATCGCTCTGGAACTGAAATCGGAACGTTCACTGACATTTCCCCTATCTGAAAGTGTGATAAACGCCGGAAAAATGACTAAGTCCAAAAAAAAATTGTTTTCAACTTTTTTCAATATTACCCCCGTGGGATATATATTCTACCCACACACATTTGGAACTCTCCTGGGGTACCCTCACACATATTATTCCCTCATTTAGTAGATATTTTCACAAAAAAGTGAAATTTTCAAATATCCAAAATATTGGCTGAAAACGACTAAATATCAAGGACTCATTGGGCGAATCGCTCTGGAACTGAAATCGGAACGTTCACTGACATTTCCCCTATCTGAAAGTGTGATAAACGCCGGAAAAATGACTAAGTCCAAAAAAAAATTGTTTTCAACTTTTTTCAATATTACCCCCGTGGGATATATATTCTACCCACACACATTTGGAACTCTCCTGCGGTACCCTAACACATATTATTCCCTCATTTAGTGGATATTTTCACAAAAAAGTGAAATTTTCAAAAATCCAGAAAATTGGCTGAAAATGACTAAATATCAAGGACTCATTGGGCGAATCGCTCTGGAACTGAAATCGGAATGCTCACTGACATTTCCCCTATCTGAAAGTCTGATAAACGCCGGAAAAATGACTAAGTCCAAAAAAAAATTGTTTTCAACTTTTTTCAATTTTACCCCCGTGGGATATATATTCTACCCACACACATTTGGAACTCTCCTGCGGTACCCTAACACATATTATTCCCTCATTTAGTGGATATTTTCACAAAAAAGTGAAATTTTCAAAAATCCAAAATATTGGCTGAAAACGACTAAATATCAAGGACTCTTTGGGCGAATCGCTCTGGAACTGAAATCGGAATGCTCACTGACATTTCCCCTATCTGAAAGTCTGATAAACGCCGGAAAAATGACTAAGTCCAAAAAAAAAATTTTTCAACTTTTTTCAATTTTACCCCCGTGGGATATATATTCTACCCACACACATTTGGAACTCTCCTGGGGTACCCTCACACATATTATTCCCTCATTTAGTGGATATTTTCACAAAAAAGTGAAATTTTCAAAAATCCAAAATATTGGCTGAAAACGACTAAATATCAAGGACTCATTGGGCGAATCGCTCTGGAACTGAAATCGGAACGCTCACTGACATTTGCCCTATCTGAAAGTCTGATAAACGCCGGAAAAATGACTAAGTCCAAAAAAAAAATTTTTCAACTTTTTTCAATTTTACCCCCGTGGGATATATATTCTACCCACACACATTTGGAACTCTCCTGGGGTACCCTCACACATATTATTTCCTCATTTAGTGGATATTTTCACAAAAAAGTGAAATTTTCAAATATCCAAAATATTGGCTGAAAACGACTAAATATCAAGGACTCATTGGGCGAATCGCTCTGGAACTGAAATCGGAACGTTCACTGACATTTCCCCTATCTGAAACTGTGATAAACGCCGGAAAAATGACTAAGTCCAAAAAAAAATTGTTTTCAACTTTTTTCAATATTACCCCCGTGGGATATATATTCTACCCACACACATTTGGAACTCTCCTGCGGTACCCTAACACATATTATTCCCTCATTTAGTGGATATTTTCACAAAAAAGTGAAATTTTCAAAAATCCAGAAAATTGGCTGAAAATGACTAAATATCAAGGACTCATTGGGCGAATCGCTCTGCAACTGAAATCGGAATGCTCACTGACATTTCCCCTATCTGAAAGTCTGATAAACGCCGGAAAAATGACTAAGTCCAAAAAAAAATTGTTTTCAACTTTTTTCAATTTTACCCCCGTGGGATATATATTCTACCCACACACATTTGGAACTCTCCTGCGGTACCCTAACACATATTATTCCCTCATTTAGTGGATATTTTCACAAAAAAGTGAAATTTTCAAAAATCCAAAATATTGGCTGAAAACGACTAAATATCAAGGACTCATTGGGCGAATCGCTCTGGAACTGAAATCGGAATGCTCACTGACATTTCCCCTATCTGAAAGTCTGATAAACGCCGGAAAAATGACTAAGTCCAAAAAAAAAATGTTTCAACTTTTTTCAATTTTACCCCCGTGGGATATATATTCTACCCACACACATTTGGAACTCTCCTGGGGTACCCTCACACATATTATTCCCTCATTTAGTGGATATTTTCACAAAAAAGTGAAATTTTCAAAAATCCAAAATATTGGCTGAAAACGACTAAATATCAAGGACTCATTGGGCGAATCGCTCTGGAACTGAAATCGGAACGCTCACTGACATTTGCCCTATCTGAAAGTCTGATAAACGCCGGAAAAATGACTAAGTCCAAAAAAAAAATTTTTCAACTTTTTTCAATTTTACCCCCGTGGGATATATATTCTACCCACACACATTTGGAACTCTCCTGGGGTACCCTCACACATATTATTCCCTCATTTAGTGGATATTTTCACAAAAAAGTGAAATTTTCAAATATCCAAAATATTGGCTGAAAACGACTAAATATCAAGGACTCATTGGGCGAATCGCTCTGGAACTGAAATCGGAACGTTCACTGACATTTCCCCTATCTGAAACTGTGATAAACGCCAGAAAAATGACTAAGTCCAAAAAAAAATTGTTTTCAACTTTTTTCAATATTACCCCCGTGGGATATATATTCTACCCACACACATTTGGAACTCTCCTGCGGTACCCTAACACATATTATTCCCTCATTTAGTGGATATTTTCACAAAAAAGTGAAATTTTCAAAAATCCAGAAAATTGGCTGAAAATGACTAAATATCAAGGACTCATTGGGCGAATCGCTCTGGAACTGAAATCGGAATGCTCACTGACATTTCCCCTATCTGAAAGTCTGATAAACGCCGGAAAAATGACTAAGTCCAAAAAAAAATTGTTTTCAACTTTTTTCAATTTTACCCCCGTGGGATATATATTCTACCCACACACATTTGGAACTCTCCTGCGGTACCCTAACACATATTATTCCCTCATTTAGTGGATATTTTCACAAAAAAGTGAAATTTTCAAAAATCCAAAATATTGGCTGAAAACGACTAAATATCAAGGACTCATTGGGCGAATCGCTCTGGAACTGAAATCGGAACGTTCACTGACATTTCCCCTATCTGAAACTGTGATAAACGCCGGAAAAATGACTAAGTCCAAAAAAAAATTGTTTTCAACTTTTTTCAATATTACCCCCGTGGGATATATATTCTACCCACACACATTTGGAACTCTCCTGCGGTACCCTAACACATATTATTCCCTCATTTAGTGGATATTTTCACAAAAAAGTGAAATTTTCAAAAATCCAGAAAATTGGCTGAAAATGACTAAATATCAAGGACTCATTGGGCGAATCGCTCTGGAACTGAAATTGGAACGCTCACTGACATTTCCCCTATCTGAAAGTCTGATAAACGCCGGAAAAATGACTAAGTCCAAAAAAAAATTGTTTTCAACTTTTTTCAATTTTACCCCCGTGGGATATATATTCTACCCACACACATTTGGAACTCTCCTGCGGTACCCTAACACATATTATTCCCTCATTTAGTGGATATTTTCACAAAAAAGTGAAATTTTCAAAAATCCAGAAAATTGGCTGAAAATGACTAAATATCAAGGACTCATTGGATGAATCGCTCTGGAACTGAAATCGGAATGCTCACTGACATTTCCCCTATCTGAAAGTCTGATAAACGCCGGAAAAATGACTAAGTCCAAAAAAAAATTGTTTTCAACTTTTTTCAATTTTACCCCCGTGGGATATATATTCTACCCACACACATTTGGAACTCTCCTGCGGTACCCTAACACATATTATTCCCTCATTTAGTGGATATTTTCACAAAAAAGTGAAATTTTCAAATATCCAAAATATTGGCTGAAAACGACTAAATATCAAGGACTCAGAATCGCTCTGGAACTGAAACCGGAATGTTCACTGACATTTCCCCTATCTGAAAGTGTGATAAACGCCGGAAAAATGACTAAGTCCAAAAAAAAATTGTTTTCAACTTTTTTCAATATTACCCCCGTGGGATATATATTTTACCCACACACATTTGGAACTCTCCTGCGGTACCCTAACACATATTATTCCCTCATTTAGTGGATATTTTCACAAAAAAGTGAAATTTTCAAAAATCCAAAATATTGGCTGAAAACGACTAAATATCAAGGACTCATTGGGCGAATAGCTCTGGATTTGAAACCGGAATGTTCACTGACATTTCCCCTATTTGAAAGTCTGATAAACGCTGGAAAAATGACTAAGTCCAAAAAAATTTTTTTTCAACTTTTTTTCAATATTATCCCCGTGGGATATATATTCTACCCACACACATTTGGAACTCTCCTGGGGTACCCTCACACATATTATTCCCTCATTTAGTGGATATTTTCACAAAAAAGTGAAATTTTCAAAAATCCAAAATATTGGCTGAAAACGACTAAATATCAAGGACTCTTTGGGCGAATCGCTCTGGAACTGAAATCGGAACGTTCACTCACATTTCCCCTATCTGAAAGTGTGATAAACGCCGGAAAAATGACTAAGTACAAAAAAAAATTGTTTTCAACTTTTTTCAATTTTACCCCCGTGGGATATATATTCTACCCACACACATTTGGAACTCTCCTGCGGTACCCTAACACATATTATTCCCTCATTTAGTGGATATTTTCACAAAAAAAGTGAAATTTTCAAAAATCCAGAAAATTAGCTGAAAATGACTAAATATCAAGGACTCATTGGGCGAATCGCTCTGGAACTGAAATTGGAACGTTCACTGACATTTCCCCTATCTGAAAGTCTGATAAACGCCGGAAAAATGACTAAGTCCAAAAAAAAATTGTTTTCAACTTTTTTCAATTTTACCCCCGTGGGATATATATTCTACCCACACACATTTGGAACTCTCCTGCGGTACCCTAACACATATTATTCCCTCATTTAGTGGATATTTTCACAAAAAAGTGAAATTTTCAAAAATCCAGAAAATTGGCTGAAAATGACTAAATATCAAGGACTCATTGGATGAATCGCTCTGGAACTGAAATCGGAATGCTCACTGACATTTCCCCTATCTGAAAGTCTGATAAACGCCGGAAAAATGACTAAGTCCAAAAAAAAATTGTTTTCAACTTTTTTCAATTTTACCCCCGTGGGATATATATTCTACCCACACACATTTGGAACTCTCCTGCGGTACCCTAACACATATTATTCCCTCATTTAGTGGATATTTTCACAAAAAAGTGAAATTTTCAAAAATCCAAAATATTGGCTGAAAACGACTAAATATCAAGGACTCAGAATCGCTCTGGAACTGAAACCGGAATGTTCACTGACATTTCCCCTATCTGAAAGTGTGATAAACGCCGGAAAAATGACTAAGTCCAAAAAAAAATTGTTTTCAACTTTTTTCAATATTACCCCCGTGGGATATATATTTTACCCACACACATTTGGAACTCTCCTGGGGTACCCTCACACATATTATTCCCTCATTTAGTGGATATTTTCACAAAAAAGTGAAATTTTCAAAAATCCAAAATATTGGCTGAAAACAACTAAATATCAAGGACTCAGAATCGCTCTGGAACTGAAATCGGAACGTTCACTGACATTTCCCCTATCTGAAAGTGTGATAAACGCCGGAAAAATGACTAAGTCCAAAAAAAAATTGTTTTCAACTTTTTTCAATATTACCCCCGTGGGATATATATTTTACCCACACACATTTGGAACTCTCCTGCGGTACCCTAACACATATTATTCCCTCATTTAGTGGATATTTTCACAAAAAAGTGAAATTTTCAAAAATCCAAAATATTGGCTGAAAACGACTAAATATCAAGGACTCATTGGGCGAATAGCTCTGGAATTGAAACCGGAATGTTCACTGACATTTCCCCTATTTGAAAGTCTGATAAACGCTGGAAAAATGACTAAGTCCAAAAAAATTTTTTTTCAACTTTTTTTCAATATTATCCCCGTGGGATATATATTCTACCCACACACATTTGGAACTCTCCTGGGGTACCCTCACACATATTATTCCCTCATTTAGTGGATATTTTCACAAAAAAGTGAAATTTTCAAAAATCCAAAATATTGGCTGAAAACGACTAAATATCAAGGACTCTTTGGGCGAATCGCTCTGGAACTGAAATCGGAATGCTCACTGACATTTCCCCTATCTGAAAGTCTGATAAACGCCGGAAAAATGACTAAGTCCAAAAAAAAAATTTTTCAACTTTTTTCAATTTTACCCCCGTGGGATATATATTCTACCCACACACATTTGGAACTCTCCTGGGGTACCCTCACACATATTATTCCCTCATTTAGTGGATATTTTCACAAAAAAGTGAAATTTTCAAAAATCCAAAATATTGGCTGAAAACGACTAAATATCAAGGACTCATTGGGCGAATCGCTCTGGAACTGAAATCGGAACGCTCACTGACATTTGCCCTATCTGAAAGTCTGATAAACGCCGGAAAAATGACTAAGTCCAAAAAAAAAATTTTTCAACTTTTTTCAATTTTACCCCCGTGGGATATATATTCTACCCACACACATTTGGAACTCTCCTGGGGTACCCTCACACATATTATTCCCTCATTTAGTGGATATTTTCACAAAAAAGTGAAATTTTCAAAAATCCAAAATATTGGCTGAAAACGACTAAATATCAAGGACTCAGAATCGCTCTGGAACTGAAATCGGAACGTTCACTGACATTTCCCCTATCTGAAAGTGTGATAAACGCCGGAAAAATGACTAAGTCCAAAAAAAAATTGTTTTCAACTTTTTTCAATATTACCCCCGTGGGATATATATTTTACCCACACACATTTGGAACTCTCCTGCGGTACCCTAACACATATTATTCCCTCATTTAGTGGATATTTTCACAAAAAAGTGAAATTTTCAAAAATCCAAAATATTGGCTGAAAACGACTAAATATCAAGGACTCATTGGGCGAATAGCTCTGGAATTGAAACCGGAATGTTCACTGACATTTCCCCTATTTGAAAGTCTGATAAACGCTGGAAAAATGACTAAGTCCAAAAAAATTTTTTTTCAACTTTTTTTCAATATTATCCCCGTGGGATATATATTCTACCCACACACATTTGGAACTCTCCTGGGGTACCCTCACACATATTATTCCCTCATTTAGTGGATATTTTCACAAAAAAGTGAAATTTTCAAAAATCCAAAATATTGGCTGAAAACGACTAAATATCAAGGACTCTTTGGGCGAATCGCTCTGGAACTGAAATCGGAACGTTCACTCACATTTCCCCTATCTGAAAGTGTGATAAACGCCGGAAAAATGACTAAGTACAAAAAAAAATTGTTTTCAACTTTTTTCAATTTTACCCCCGTGGGATATATATTCTACCCACACACATTTGGAACTCTCCTGCGGTACCCTAACACATATTATTCCCTCATTTAGTGGATATTTTCACAAAAAAAGTGAAATTTTCAAAAATCCAGAAAATTAGCTGAAAATGACTAAATATCAAGGACTCATTGGGCGAATCGCTCTGGAACTGAAATCGGAACGTTCACTGACATTTCCCCTATCTGAAAGTCTGATAAACGCTGGAAAAATGACTAAGTCCAAAAAAAAATTGTTTTCAACTTTTTTCAATTTTACCCCCGTGGGATATATATTCTACCCACACACATTTGGAACTCTCCTGCGGTACCCTAACACATATTATTCCCTCATTTAGTGGATATTTTCACAAAAAAGTGAAATTTTCAAAAATCCAGAAAATTGGCTGAAAATGACTAAATATCAAGGACTCATTGGGTGAATCGCTCTGGAACTGAAATCGGAACGCTCACTGACATTTGCCCTATCTGAAAGTCTGATAAACGCCGGAAAAATGACTAAGTCCAAAAAAAAATTGTTTTCAACTTTTTTCAATTTTACCCCCGTGGGATATATATTCTACCCACACACATTTGAAACTCTCCTCGGGTACCCTCACACATATTATTCCCTCATTTAGTGGATATTTTCACAAAAAAGTGACATTTTCAAATATCCAAAATATTGGCTGAAAACGACTAAATATCAAGGACTCAGAATCGCTCTGGAACTGAAATCGGAACGTTCACTGACATTTCCCCTATCTGAAATTGTGATAAACGCCGGAAAAATGACTAAGTCCAAAAAAAAATTGTTTTCAACTTTTTTCAATATTACCCCCGTGGGATATATATTCTACCCACACACATTTGGAACTCTCCTGCGGTACCCTAACACATATTATTCCCTCATTTAGTGGATATTTTCACAAAAAAGTGAAATTTTCAAAAATCCAAAATATTGGCTGAAAACGACTAAATATCAGGGACTCATTGGGCGAATAGCTCTGGAATTGAAACCGGAATGTTCACTGACATTTCCCCTATTTGAAAGTCTGATAAACGCTGGAAAAATGACTAAGTCCAAAAAAAATTTTTTTCAACTGTTTTTCAATATTATCCCCGTGGGATATATATTCTACCCACACACATTTGGAACTCTCCTGGGGTACCCTCACACATATTATTCCCTCATTTAGTGGATATTTTCACAAAAAAGTGAAATTTTCAAAAATCCAAAATATTGGCTGAAAACGACTAAATATCAAGGACTCTTTGGGCGAATCGCTCTGGAACTGAAATCGGAATGCTCACTGACATTTCCCCTATCTGAAAGTCTGATAAACGCCGGAAAAATGACTAAGTCCAAAAAAAAAATTTTTCAACTTTTTTCAATTTTACCCCCGTGGGATATATATTCTACCCACACACATTTGGAACTCTCCTGGGGTACCCTCACACATATTATTCCCTCATTTAGTGGATATTTTCACAAAAAAGTGAAATTTTCAAAAATCCAAAATATTGGCTGAAAACGACTAAATATCAAGGACTCATTGGGCGAATCGCTCTGGAACTGAAATCGGAACGCTCACTGACATTTGCCCTATCTGAAAGTCTGATAAACGCCGGAAAAATGACTAAGTCCAAAAAAAAAATTTTTCAACTTTTTTCAATTTTACCCCCGTGGGATATATATTCTACCCACACACATTTGGAACTCTCCTGGGGTACCCTCACACATATTATTCCCTCATTTAGTGGATATTTTCACAAAAAAGTGAAATTTTCAAAAATCCAAAATATTGGCTGAAAACGACTAAATATCAAGGACTCAGAATCGCTCTGGAACTGAAATCGGAACGTTCACTGACATTTCCCCTATCTGAAAGTGTGATAAACGCCGGAAAAATGACTAAGTCCAAAAAAAAATTGTTTTCAACTTTTTTCAATATTACCCCCGTGGGATATATATTTTACCCACACACATTTGGAACTCTCCTGCGGTACCCTAACACATATTATTCCCTCATTTAGTGGATATTTTCACAAAAAAGTGAAATTTTCAAAAATCCAAAATATTGGCTGAAAACGACTAAATATCAAGGACTCATTGGGCGAATAGCTCTGGAATTGAAACCGGAATGTTCACTGACATTTCCCCTATTTGAAAGTCTGATAAACGCTGGAAAAATGACTAAGTCCAAAAAAATTTTTTTTCAACTTTTTTTCAATATTATCCCCGTGGGATATATATTCTACCCACACACATTTGGAACTCTCCTGGGGTACCCTCACACATATTATTCCCTCATTTAGTGGATATTTTCACAAAAAAGTGAAATTTTCAAAAATCCAAAATATTGGCTGAAAACGACTAAATATCAAGGACTCTTTGGGCGAATCGCTCTGGAACTGAAATCGGAACGTTCACTCACATTTCCCCTATCTGAAAGTGTGATAAACGCCGGAAAAATGACTAAGTACAAAAAAAAATTGTTTTCAACTTTTTTCAATTTTACCCCCGTGGGATATATATTCTACCCACACACATTTGGAACTCTCCTGCGGTACCCTAACACATATTATTCCCTCATTTAGTGGATATTTTCACAAAAAAAGTGAAATTTTCAAAAATCCAGAAAATTAGCTGAAAATGACTAAATATCAAGGACTCATTGGGCGAATCGCTCTGGAACTGAAATCGGAACGTTCACTGACATTTCCCCTATCTGAAAGTCTGATAAACGCTGGAAAAATGACTAAGTCCAAAAAAAAATTGTTTTCAACTTTTTTCAATATTACCCCTGTGGGATATATATTTTACCCACACACATTTGGAACTCTCCTGCGGTACCCTAACACATATTATTCCCTCATTTAGTGGATATTTTCACAAAAAAGTGAAATTTTCAAAAATCCAAAATATTGGCTGAAAACGACTAAATATCAAGGACTCATTGGGCGAATAGCTCTGGAATTGAAACCGGAATGTTCACTGACATTTCCCCTATTTGAAAGTCTGATAAACGCTGGAAAAATGACTAAGTCCAAAAAAATTTTTTTTCAACTTTTTTTCAATATTATCCCCGTGGGATATATATTCTACCCACACACATTTGTAACTCTCCTGGGGTACCCTCACACATATTATTCCCTCATTTAGTGGATATTTTCACAAAAAAGTGAAATTTGCAAAAATCCAGAAAATTAGCTGAAAATGACTAAATATCAAGGATTCATTGGGCGAATCGCTCTGGAACTGAAATCGGAACGTTCACTGACATTTCCCCTATCTGAAAGTCTGATAAACGCTGGAAAAATGACTAAGTCCAAAAAAAAATTGTTTTCAACTTTTTTCAATTTTACCCCCGTGGGATATATATTCTACCCACACACATTTGGAACTCTCCTGCGGTACCCTAACACTTATTATTCCCTCATTTAGTGGATATTTTCACAAAAAAGTGAAATTTTCAAAAATCCAGAAAATTGGCTGAAAATGACTAAATATCAAGGACTCATTGGGTGAATCGCTCTGGAACTGAAATCGGAACGCTCACTGACATTTGCCCTATCTGAAAGTCTGATAAACGCCGGAAAAATGACTAAGTCCAAAAAAAAATTGTTTTCAACTTTTTTCAATTTTACCCCCGTGGGATATATATTCTACCCACACACATTTGGAACTCTCCTCGGGTACCCTCACACATATTATTCCCTCATTTAGTGGATATTTTCACAAAAAAGTGAAATTTTCAAATATCCAAAATATTGGCTGAAAACGACTAAATATCAAGGACTCAGAATCGCTCTGGAACTGAAATCGGAACGTTCACTGACATTTCCCCTATCTGAAATTGTGATAAACGCCGGAAAAATGACTAAGTCCCAAAAAAAAATTGTTTTCAACTTTTTTCAATATTACCCCCGTGGGATATATATTCTACCCACACACATTTGGAAATCTCCTGCGGTACCCTAACACATATTATTCCCTCATTTAGTGGATATTTTCACAAAAAAGTGAAATTTTCAAAAATCCAAAATATTGGCTGAAAACGACTAAATATCAAGGACTCATTGGGCGAATAGCTCTGGAATTGAAACCGGAATGTTCACTGACATTTCCCCTATTTGAAAGTCTGATAAACGCTGGAAAAATGACTAAGTCCAAAAAAAATTTTTTTCAACTGTTTTTCAATATTATCCCCGTGGGATATATATTCTACCCACACACATTTGGAACTCTCCTGGGGTACCCTCACACATATTATTCCCTCATTTAGTGGATATTTTCACAAAAAAGTGAAATTTTCAAAAATCCAAAATATTGGGTGAAAACGACTAAATATCAAGGACTCTTTGGGCGAATCGCTCTGGAACTGAAATCGGAATGGTCACTGACATTTCCCCTATCTGAAAGTCTGATAAACGCCGGAAAAATGACTAAGTCCAAAAAAAAAATTTTTCAACTTTTTTCAATTTTACCCCCGTGGGATATATATTCTACCCACACACATTTGGAACTCTCCTGGGGTACCCTCACACATATTATTCCCTCATTTAGTGGATATTTTCACAAAAAAGTGAAATTTTCAAAAATCCAAAATATTGGCTGAAAACGACTAAATATCAAGGACTCATTGGGCGAATCGCTCTGGAACTGAAATCGGAACACTCACTGACATTTGCCCTATCTGAAAGTCTGATAAACGCCGGAAAAATGACTAAGTCCAAAAAAAAAATTTTTCAACTTTTTTCAATTTTACCCCCGTGGGATATATATTCTACCCACACACATTTGGAACTCTCCTGGGGTACCCTCACACATATTATTCCCTCATTTAGTGGATATTTTCACAAAAAAGTGAAATTTTCAAAAATCCAAAATATTGGCTGAAAACGACTAAATATCAAGGACTCATTGGGCGAATCGCTCTGGAACTGAAATCGGAACGTTCACTGACATTTCCCCTATCTGAAAGTGTGATAAACGCCGGAAAAATGACTAAGTCCAAAAAAAATTGTTTTCAACTTTTTTCAATATTACCCCCGTGGGATATATATTCTACCCACACACATTTGGAACTCTCCTGGGGTACCCTCACACATATTATTCCCTCATTTAGTGGATATTTTCACAAAAAAGTGAAATTTTCAAATATCCAAAATATTGGCTGAAAACGACTAAATATCAAGGACTCATTGGGCGAATCGCTCTGGAACTGAAATCGGAACGTTCACTGACATTTCCCCTATCTGAAAGTGTGATAAACGCCGGAAAAATGACTAAGTCCAAAAAAAAATTGTTTTCAACTTTTTTCAATATTACCCCCGTGGGATATATATTCTACCCACACACATTTGGAACTCTCCTGCGGTACCCTAACACATATTATTCCCTCATTTAGTGGATATTTTCACAAAAAAGTGAAATTTTCAAATATCCAAAATATTGGCTGAAAACGACTAAATATCAAGGACTCATTGGGCGAATCGCTCTGGAACTGAAATCGGAACGTTCACTGACATTTCCCCTATCTGAAAGTCTGATAAACGCCGGAAAAATGACTAAGTCCAAAAAAAAATTGTTTTCAACTTTTTTCAATTTTACCCCCGTGGGATATATATTCTACCCACACACATTTGGAACTCTCCTGCGGTACCCTAACACATATTATTCCCTCATTTAGTGGATATTTTCACAAAAAAGTGAAATTTTCAAAAATCCAGAAAATTGGCTGAAAATGACTAAATATCAAGGACTCATTGGGCGAATCGCTCTGGAACTGAAATCGGAATGCTCACTGACATTTCCCCTATCTGAAAGTCTGATAAACGCCGGAAAAATGACTAAGTCCAAAAAAAAATTGTTTTCAACTTTTTTCAATTTTACCCCCGTGGGATATATATTCTACCCACACACATTTGGAACTCTCCTGCGGTACCCTAACACATATTATTCCCTCATTTAGTGGATATTTTCACAAAAAAGTGAAATTTTCAAATATCCAAAATATTGGCTGAAAACGACTAAATATCAAGGACTTATTGGGCGAATCGCTCTGGAACTGAAATCGGAACGTTCACTGACATTTCCCCTATCTGAAAGTCTGATAAACGCCGGAAAAATGACTAAGTCCAAAAAAAAATTGTTTTCAACTTTTTTCAATTTTACCCCCGTGGGATATATATTCTACCCACACACATTAGGAACTCTCCTGCGGTACCCTAACACATATTATTCCCTCATTTAGTGGATATTTTCACAAAAAAGTGAAATTTTCAAATATCCAAAATATTGGCTGAAAACGACTAAATATCAAGGACTCAGAATCGCTCTGGAACTGAAATCGGTACGTTCACTGACATTTCCCCTATCTGAAAGTGTGATAAACGCCGGAAAAATGACTAAGTCCAAAAAAAAATTGTTTTCAACTTTTTTCAATATTACCCCCGTGGGATATATATTCTACCCACACACATTTGGAACTCTCCTGCGGTACCCTAACACATATTATTCCCTCATTTAGTGGATATTTTCACAAAAAAGTGAAATTTTCAAAAATCCAGAAAATTAGCTGAAAATGACTAAATATCAAGGACTCATTGGGCGAATCGCTCTGGAACTGAAATCGGAACGCTCACTGACATTTGCCCTATCTGAAAGTCTGATAAACGCCAGAAAAATGACTAAGTCCAAAAAAAAAATTTTTCAACTTTTTTCAATTTTACCCCCGTGGGATATATATTCTACCCACACACATTTGGAACTCTCCTGGGGTACCCTCACACATATTATTCCCTCATTTAGTGGATATTTTCACAAAAAAGTGAAATTTTCAAAAATCCAAAATATTGGCTGAAAACGACTAAATATCAAGGACTCATAGGGCGAATCGCTCTGGAACTGAAATCGGAACGTTCACTGACATTTCCCCTATCTGAAAGTGTGATAAACGCCGGAAAAAAGACTAAGTACAAAAAAAAATTGTTTTCAACTTTTTTCAATTTTACCCCCGTGGGATATATATTCTACCCACACACATTTGGAACTCTCCTGCGGTACCCTAACACATATTATTCCCTCATTTAGTGGATATTTTCACAAAAAAGTGAAATTTTCAAAAATCCAGAAAATTGGCTGAAAATGACTAAATATCAAGGACTCATTGGGCGAATCGCTCTGGAACTGAAATCGGAACGCTCACTGACATTTGTCCTATCTGAAAGTCTGATAAACGCCGGAAAAATGACTAAGTCCAAAAAAAAAATTTTTCAACTTTTTTCAATTTTACCCCCGTGGGATATATATTCTACCCACACACATTTGGAACTCTCCTGGGGTACCCTCACACATATTATTTCCTCAATTAGTGGATATTTTCACAAAAAAGTGAAATTTTCATAAATCCAAAATATTGGCTGAAAACGACTAAATATCAAGGACTCATTGTGCGAATCGCCCTGGAACTGAAATCGGAATGCTCACTGACATTTTCCCTATCTGAAAGTCTGATAAACGCCGGAAAAATGACTAAGTCCAAAAAAAATTTTTTTTCAACTTTTTTCAATTTTACCATCGTGGGATATATATTCTACCCACACACATTTGGAACTCTCCTGGGGTACCCTCACACATTTTATTCCCTCATTTAGTGGATATTTTCACAAAAAAGTGAAATGTTCAAAAATCCAATATATTGGCTGAAAACGACTAAATATCAAGGACTCATTGGGCGAATTGCTCTGGAACTGAAATCGGAGTGCTCACTGACATTTGCCCTATCTGAAAGTCTGATAAACGCCGGAAAAATGACTAAGTCCAAAAAAAAAATTTTTTCAACTTTTTTCAATTTTACCCCCGTGGGATATATATTCTACCCACACACATTTGGAACTCTCCTGGGGTACCCTCACACATATTATTCCCTCATTTAGTGGATATTTTCACAAAAAAGTGAAATTTTCAAAAATCCAAAATATTGGCTGAAAACGACTAAATATCAAGGACTCATTGGGCGAATCGCTCTGGAACTGAAATCGGAATGTTCACTGACATTTCCCCTATCTGAAAGTCTGATAAACGCCGGAAAAATGACTAAGTCCAAAAAAAAATTGTTTTCAACTTTTTTCAATTTTACCCCCGTGGGATATATATTCTACCCACACACATTTGGAACTCTCCTGTGCTACCCTAACACATATTATTCCCTCATTTAGTGAATATTTTCACAAAAAAGTGAAATTTTCAAAAATCCAGAAAATTGGCTGAAAATGACTAAATATCAAGGACTCATTGTGCGAATCGCCCTGGAACTGAAATCGGAATGCTCACTGACATTTTCCCTATCTGAAAGTCTGATAAACGCCGGAAAAATGACTAAGTCCAAAAAAAATTTTTTTTCAACTTTTTTCAATTTTACCATCGTGGGATATATATTCTACCCACACACATTTGGAACTCTCCTGGGGTACCCTCACACATTTTATTCCCTCATTTAGTGGATATTTTCACAAAAAAGTGAAATGTTCAAAAATCCAAAATATTGGCTGAAAACGACTAAATATCAAGGACTCATTGGGCGAATCGCTCTGGAACTGAAATCGGAGTGCTCACTGACATTTGCCCTATCTGAAAGTCTGATAAACGCCGGAAAAATGACTAAGTCCAAAAAAAAAATTTTTTCAACTTTTTTCAATTTTACCCCCGTGGGATATATATTCTACCCACACACATTTGGAACTCTCCTGGGGTACCCTCACACATATTATTCCCTCATTTAGTGGATATTTTCACAAAAAAGTGAAATTTTCAAAAATCCAAAATATTGGCTGAAAACGACTAAATATCAAGGACTCATTGGGCGAATCGCTCTGGAACTGAAATCGGAATGTTCACTGACATTTCCCCTATCTGAAAGTGTGATAAACGCCGGAAAAATGACTAAGTCCAAAAAAAAATTGTTTTCAACTTTTTTCAATTTTACCCCCGTGGGATATATATTCTACCCACACACATTTGGAACTCCACTGGGGTACCCTCACACATATTATTCCCTCATTTAGTGGATATTTTCACAAAAAAGTGAAATTTTCAAATATCCAAAATATTGGCTGAAAACGACTGAATATCAAGGACTCATTGGGCGAATCGCTCTGGAACTGAAATCGGAACGTTCACTGACATTTCCCCTATCTGAAAGAGTGATAAACGCCGGAAAAATGACTAAGTCCAAAAAAAAAATTGTTTTCAACTTTTTTCAATATTACCCCCGTGGGATATATATTCTACCCACACACATTTGGAACTCTCCTGGGGTACCCTCACACATATTATTCCCTCATTTAGTGGATATTTTCACAAAAAAGTGAAATTTTCAAAAATCCAGAAAATTGGCTGAAAATGACTAAATATCAAGGACTCATTGGGCGAATCGCTCTGGAAATGAAATCGGAACGCTCACTGACATTTGCCCTATCTGAAAGTCTGATAAACGCCGGAAAAATGACTAAGTCCAAAAAAAAAATTTTTCAACTTTTTTCAATTTTACCCCCGTGGGATATATATTCTACCCACACACATTTGGAACTCTCCTGGGGTACCCTCACACATATTATTTCCTCAATTAGTGCATATTTTCACAAAAAAGTGAAATTTTCATAAATCCAAAATATTGGCTGAAAACGACTAAATATCAAGGACTCATTGTGCGAATCGCCCTGGAACTGAAATCGGAATGCTCACTGACATTTTCCCTATCTGAAAGTCTGATAAACGCCGGAAAAATGACTAAGTCCAAAAAAAAATTGTTTTCAACTTTTTTCAATTTTACCCCCGTGGGATATATATTCTACCCACACACATTTGGAACTCTCCTGTGCTACCCTAACACATATTATTCCCTCATTTAGTGGATATTTTCACAAAAAAGTGAAATTTTCAAAAATACAGAAAATTGGCTGAAAATGACTAAATATCAAGGACTCATTGTGCGAATCGACCTGGAACTGAAATCGGAATGCTCACTGACATTTTCCCTATCTGAAAGTCTGATAAACGCCGGAAAAATGACTAAGTCCAAAAAAAATTTTTTTTCAACTTTTTTCAATTTTACCATCGTGGGATATATATTCTACCCACACACATTTGGAACTCTCCTGGGGTACCCTCACACATTTTATTCCCTCATTTAGTGGATATTTTCACAAAAAAGTGAAATGTTCAAAAATCCAAAATATTGGCTGAAAACGACTAAATATCAAGGACTCATTGGGCGAATCGCTCTGGAACTGAAATCGGAGTGCTCACTGACATTTGCCCTATCTGAAAGTCTGATAAACGCCGGAAAAATGACTAAGTCCAAAAAAAAAATTTTTTCAACTTTTTTCAATTTTACCCCCGTGGGATATATATTCTACCCACACACATTTGGAACTCTCCTGGGGTACCCTCACACATATTATTCCCTCATTTAGTGGATATTTTCACAAAAAAGTGAAATTTTCAAAAATCCAAAATATTTCCTGAAAACGACTAAATATCAAGGACTCATTGGGCGAATCGCTCTGGAACTGAAATCGGAATGTTCACTGACATTTCCCCTATCTGAAAGTCTGATAAACGCCGGAAAAATGACTAAGTCCAAAAAAAAATTGTTTTCAACTTTTTTCAATTTTACCCCCGTGGGATATATATTCTACCCACACACATTTGGAACTCCACTGGGGTACCCTCACACATATTATTCCCTCATTTAGTGGATATTTTCACAAAAAAGTGAAATTTTCAAATATCCAAAATATTGGCTGAAAACGACTGAATATCAAGGACTCATTGGGCGAATCGCTCTGTGAACTGAAATCGGAACGTTCACTGACATTTCCCCTATCTGAAAGAGTGATAAACGCCGGAAAAATGACTAAGTCCAAAAAAAAAATTGTTTTCAACTTTTTTCAATATTACCCCCGTGGGATATATATTCTACCCACACACATTTGGAACTCTCCTGTGCTACCCTAACACATATTATTCCCTCATTTAGTGGATATTTTCACAAAAAAGTGAAATTTTCAAAAATCCAGAAAATTGGCTGAAAATGACTAAATATCAAGGACTCATTGTGCGAATCGCCCTGGAACTGAAATCGGAATGCTCACTGACATTTTCCCTATCTGAAAGTCTGATAAACGCCGGAAAAATGACTAAGTCCAAAAAAATTTTTTTTTCAACTTTTTTCAATTTTACCATCGTGGGATATATATTCTACCCACACACATTTGGAACTCTCCTGGGGTACCCTCACACATATTATTCCCTCATTTAGTGGATATTTTCACAAAAAAGTGAAATGTTCAAAAATCCAAAATATTGGCTGAAAACGACTAAATATCAAGGACTCATTGGGCGAATCGCTCTGGAACTGAAATCGGAATGCTCACTGACATTTGCCCTATCTGAAAGTCTGATAAACGCCGGAAAAATGACTAAGTCCAAAAAAAAAATTTTTTCAACTTTTTTCAATTTTACCCCCGTGGGATATATATTCTACCCACACACATTTGGAACTCTCCAGCGGTACCCTAACACATATTATTCCCTCATTTAGTGGATATTTTCACAAAAAAGTGAAATTTTCAAAAATCCAAAATATTGGCTGAAAACGACTAAATATCAAGGACTCATTGGGCGAATAGCTCTGGAATTGAAATTGGAATGTTCACTGACATTTCCCCTATTTGAAAGTCTGATAAACGCCGGAAAAATGACTAAGTCCAAAAAAATTTTTTTTCAACTTTTTTTCAATATTACCCCCGTGGGATATATATTCTACCCACACACATTTGGAACTCTCCTGGGGTACCCTCACACATATTATTCCCTCATTTAGTGGATATTTTCACAAAAAAGTGTAATTTTCAAATATCCAAAATATTGGCTGAAAACGACTAAATATCAAGGACTCATTGGGCGAATCGCTCTGGAACTGAAATCGGAACGTTCACTGACATTTCCCCTATCTGAAAGTCTGATAAACGCCGGAAAAATGACTAAGTCCAAAAAAAAATTGTTTTCAACTTTTTTCAATTTTACCCCCGTGGGATATATATTCTACCCACACACATTTGGAACTCTCCTGGGGTACCCTCACACATATTATTCCCTCATTTAGTGGATATTTTCACAAAAAAGTTAAATTTTCAAATATCCAAAATATTGGCTGAAAACGACTAAATATCAAGGACTCATTGGGCGAATCGCTCTGGAACTGAAATCGGAACGTTCACTGACATTTCCCCTATCTGAAAGTGTGATAAATGCCAGAAAAATGACTAAGTCCAAAAAAAAATTGTTTTCAACTTTTTTCAATATTACCCCCGTGGGATATATATTCTACCCACACACATTTGGAACTCTCCTGCGGTACCCTAACACATATTATTCCCTCATTTAGTGGATATTTTCACAAAAAAGTGAAATTTTCAAAAATCCAAAATATTGGCTGAAAACGACTAAATATCAAGGACTCATTGGGCGAATAGCTCTGGAATTGAAACCGGAATGTTCACTGACATTTCCCCTATTTGAAAGTCTGATAAACACTGGAAAAATGACTAAGTCCAAAAAAATTTTTTTTCAACTTTTTTTCAATATTATCCCCGTGGGATATATATTCTACCCACACACATTTGGAACTCTCCTGGGGTACCCTCACACATATTATTCCCTCATTTAGTGGATATTTTCACAAAAAAGTGAAATTTTCAAAAATCCAAAATATTGGCTGAAAACGTCTAAATATCAAGGACTCATTGGGCGAATCGCTCTGGAACTGAAATCGGAATGTTCACTGACATTTCCCCTATCTGAAAGTCTGATAAACGCTGGAAAAATGACTAAGTCCAAAAAAAAATTGTTTTCAACTTTTTTCAATTTTACCCCCGTGGGATATATATTCTACCCACACACATTTGGAACTCCCCTGGGGTACCCTCACACATATTATTCCCTCATTTAGTGGATATTTTCACAAAAAAGTGAAATTTTCAAATATCCAAAATATTGGCTGAAAACGACTGAATATCAAGGACTCATTGGGCGAATCGCCCTGGAACTGAAATCGGAATGCTCACTGACATTTTCCCTGTCTGAAAGTCTGATAAAGGCCGTAAAAATGACTAAGTCCAAAAAAAATTTTTTTTCAACTTTTTTCAATTTTACCATCGTGGGATATATATGCTACCCACACACATTTGGAACTCTCCTGGGGTACCCTCACACATATTATTCCCTCATTTAGTGGATATTTTCACAAAAAAGTGAAATGTTCAAAAATCCAAAATATTGGCTGAAAACGACTAAATATCAAGGACTCATTGGGCGAATCGCTCTGGAACTGAAATCGGAACGCTCACTGACATTTGCCCTATCTTAAAGTCTGATAAACGCCGGAAAAATGACTAAGTCCAAAAAAAAAATGTTTTCAACTTTTTTCAATTTTACCCCCGTGGGATATATATTCTACCCACACACATTTGGAACTCTCCTGGGGTACCCTCACACATATTATTCCCTCATTTAGTGGATATTTTCACAAAAAAGTGAAATGTTCAAAAATCGAAAATATTGGCTGAAAACGACTAAATATCAAGGACTCATTTGGCGAATCGCTCTGGAACTGAAATCGGAACGCTCACTGACATTTGCCCTATCTGAAAGTCTGATAAACGCCGGAAAAATGACTAAGTCCAAAAAAAAATTTTTTTCAACTTTTTTCAATTTTACCCCCGTGGGATATATATTCTACCCACACACATTTGGAACTCTCCTGGGGTACCCTCACACATATTATTCCCTCATTTAGTGGATATTTTCACAAAAAAGTGACATTTTCAAAAATCCAAAATATTGGCTGATAACGACTAAATATCAAGGTCTCATTGCGTGAATCGCTCTGGAACTGAAATCGGAACGCTCACTGACATTTTCCCTATCTGAAAGTCTGATAAACGCCGGGAAAATGACTAAGTCCAAAAAAAAAATTTTTTCAACTTTTTTCAATTTTACCATCGTGGGATATATATTCTACCCACACACATTTGGAACTCTCTTGGGGTACCCTCACACATATTATTCCCTCATTTAGTGGATATTTTCACAAAAAAGTGAAATTTTCAAAAATCCAAAATATTGGCTGAAAATGACTAAATATCAAGGACTCATTGGGCGAATAGCTCTGGAACTGAAATCGGAATGCTCACTGACATTTTCCCTATCTGAAAGTCTGATAAACTCCGGAAAAATGACAGTCCAAAAAAAATTTTTTTTCAACTTTTTTCAATTTTACCATCGTGGGATATATATTCTACCCACACACATTTGGAACTCTCCTGGGGTACCCTCACACATATTATTCCCTCATTTAGTGGATATTTTCACAAAAAAGTGAAATGTTCAAAAATCCAAAATATTGGCTGAAAACGACTAAATATCAAGGACTCATTGGGCGAATCGCTCTGGAACTGAAATCGGAACGCTCACTGACATTTGCCCTATCTGAAAGTCTGATAAACGCCGGAAAAATGACTAAGTCCAAAAAAAAAATTTTTTGAACTTTTTTCAATTTTACCCCCGTGGGATATATATTCTACCCACACACATTTGGAACTCTCCTGGGGTACCCTCACACATATTATTCCCTCATTTAGTGGATATTTTCACAAAAAAGTGACATTTTCAAAAATCCAAAATATTGGCTGATAACGACTAAATATCAAGGACTCATTGCGTGAATCGCTCTGGAACTGAAATCGGAACGCTCACTGACATTTTCCCTATCTGAAAGTCTGATAAACTCCGGAAAAATGACAGTCCAAAAAATTTTTTTTTGAACTTTTTTCAATTTTACCATCGTGGGATATATATTCTACCCACACACATTTGGAACTCTCCTGGGGTACCCTCACACATATTATTCCCTCATTTAGTGGATATTTTCACAAAAAAGTGAAATGTTCAAAAATCCAAAATATTGGCTGAAAACGACTAAATATCAAGGACTCATTGGGAGAATCGCTCTGGAACTGAAATCGGAACGCTCACTGACATTTGCCCTATCTGAAAGTCTGATAAACGCCGGAAAAATGACTAAGTCCAAAAAAAAAATTTTTTCAACTTTTTTCAATTTTAGCCCCGTGGGATATATATTCTACCCACACACATTTGGAACTCTCCTGGGGTACCCTCACACATATTATTCCCTCATTTAGTGGATATTTTCACAAAAAAGTGAAATTTTCAAAAATCCAAAATATTGGCTGAAAACGACTAAATATCAAGGACTCATTGCGCGAATCGCTCTGGAACTGAAATCGGAACGCTCACTGACATTTTCCCTATCTGAAAGTCTGATAAACGCCGGAAAAATGACTAAGTCCAAAAAAAAAATTTTTTCAACTTTTTTCAATTTTACCATCGTGGGATATATATTCTACCCACACACATTTGGAACTCTCCTGTGCTACCCTAACACATATTATTCCCTCATTTAGTGGATATTTTCACAAAAAAGTGAAATTTTCAAAAATCCAGAAAATTGGCTGAAAATGACTAAATATCAAGGACTCATTGTGCGAATCGCCCTGGAACTGAAATCGGAATGCTCACTGACATTTTCCCTATCTGAAAGTCTGATAAACGCCGGAAAAATGACTAAGCCCAAAAAAAATTTTTTTTCAACTTTTTTCAATTTTACCATCGTGGGATATATATTCTACCCACACACATTTGGAACTCTCCTGGGGTACCCTCACACATTTTATTCCCTCATTTAGTGGATATTTTCACAAAAAAGTGAAATGTTCAAAAATCCAAAATATTGGCTGAAAACGACTAAATATCAAGGACTCATTGGGCGAATCGCTCTGGAACTGAAATCGGAGTGCTCACTGACATTTGCCCTATCTGAAAGTCTGATAAACGCCGGAAAAATGACTAAGTCCAAAAAAAAAATTTTTTCAACTTTTTTCAATTTTACCCCCGTGGGATATATATTCTACCCACACACATTTGGAACTCTCCTGGGGTACCCTCACACATATTATTCCCTCATTTAGTGGATATTTTCACAAAAAAGTGAAATTTTCAAAAATCCAAAATATTGGCTGAAAACGACTAAATATCAAGGACTCATTGGGCGAATCGCTCTGGAACTGAAATCGGAATGTTCACTGACATTTCCCCTATCTGAAAGTGTGATAAACGCCGGAAAAATGACTAAGTCCAAAAAAAAATTGTTTTCAACTTTTTTCAATTTTACCCCCGTGGGATATATATTCTACCCACACACATTTGGAACTCCACTGGGGTACCCTCACACATATTATTCCCTCATTTAGTGGATATTTTCACAAAAAAGTGAAATTTTCAAATATCCAAAATATTGGCTGAAAACGACTGAATATCAAGGACTCATTGGGCGAATCGCTCTGGAACTGAAATCGGAACGTTCACTGACATTTCCCCTATCTGAAAGAGTGATAAACGCCGGAAAAATGACTAAGTCCAAAAAAAAAATTGTTTTCAACTTTTTTCAATATTACCCCCGTGGGATATATATTCTACCCACACACATTTGGAACTCTCCTGGGGTACCCTCACACATATTATTCCCTCATTTAGTGGATATTTTCACAAAAAAGTGAAATTTTCAAAAATCCAGAAAATTGGCTGAAAATGACTAAATATCAAGGACTCATTGGGCGAATCGCTCTGGAAATGAAATCGGAACGCTCACTGACATTTGCCCTATCTGAAAGTCTGATAAACGCCGGAAAAATGACTAAGTCCAAAAAAAAAATTTTTCAACTTTTTTCAATTTTACCCCCGTGGGATATATATTCTACCCACACACATTTGGAACTCTCCTGGGGTACCCTCACACATATTATTTCCTCAATTAGTGCATATTTTCACAAAAAAGTGAAATTTTCATAAATCCAAAATATTGGCTGAAAACGACTAAATATCAAGGACTCATTGTGCGAATCGCCCTGGAACTGAAATCGGAATGCTCACTGACATTTTCCCTATCTGAAAGTCTGATAAACGCCGGAAAAATGACTAAGTCCAAAAAAAAATTGTTTTCAACTTTTTTCAATTTTACCCCCGTGGGATATATATTCTACCCACACACATTTGGAACTCTCCTGTGCTACCCTAACACATATTATTCCCTCATTTAGTGGATATTTTCACAAAAAAGTGAAATTTTCAAAAATCCAGAAAATTGGCTGAAAATGACTAAATATCAAGGACTCATTGTGCGAATCGACCTGGAACTGAAATCGGAATGCTCACTGACATTTTCCCTATCTGAAAGTCTGATAAACGCCGGAAAAATGACTAAGTCCAAAAAAAATTTTTTTTCAACTTTTTTCAATTTTACCATCGTGGGATATATATTCTACCCACACACATTTGGAACTCTCCTGGGGTACCCTCACACATTTTATTCCCTCATTTAGTGGATATTTTCACAAAAAAGTGAAATGTTCAAAAATCCAAAATATTGGCTGAAAACGACTAAATATCAAGGACTCATTGGGCGAATCGCTCTGGAACTGAAATCGGAGTGCTCACTGACATTTGCCCTATATGAAAGTCTGATAAACGCCGGAAAAATGACTAAGTCCAAAAAAAAAATTTTTTCAACTTTTTTCAATTTTACCCCCGTGGGATATATATTCTACCCACACACATTTGGAACTCTCCTGGGGTACCCTCACACATATTATTCCCTCATTTAGTGGATATTTTCACAAAAAAGTGAAATTTTCAAAAATCCAAAATATTTCCTGAAAACGACTAAATATCAAGGACTCATTGGGCGAATCGCTCTGGAACTGAAATCGGAATGTTCACTGACATTTCCCCTATCTGAAAGTCTGATAAACGCCGGAAAAATGACTAAGTCCAAAAAAAAATTGTTTTCAACTTTTTTCAATTTTACCCCCGTGGGATATATATTCTACCCACACACATTTGGAACTCCACTGGGGTACCCTCACACATATTATTCCCTCATTTAGTGGATATTTTCACAAAAAAGTGAAATTTTCAAATATCCAAAATATTGGCTGAAAACGACTGAATATCAAGGACTCATTGGGCGAATCGCTCTGGAACTGAAATCGGAACGTTCACTGACATTTCCCCTATCTGAAAGAGTGATAAACGCCGGAAAAATGACTAAGTCCAAAAAAAAAATTGTTTTCAACTTTTTTCAATATTACCCCCGTGGGATATATATTCTACCCACACACATTTGGAACTCTCCTGTGCTACCCTAACACATATTATTCCCTCATTTAGTGGATATTTTCACAAAAAAGTGAAATTTTCAAAAATCCAGAAAATTGGCTGAAAATGACTAAATATCAAGGACTCATTGTGCGAATCGCCCTGGAACTGAAATCGGAATGCTCACTGACATTTTCCCTATCTGAAAGTCTGATAAACGCCGGAAAAATGACTAAGTCCAAAAAAATTTTTTTTTCAACTTTTTTCAATTTTACCATCGTGGGATATATATTCTACCCACACACATTTGGAACTCTCCTGGGGTACCCTCACACATATTATTCCCTCATTTAGTGGATATTTTCACAAAAAAGTGAAATGTTCAAAAATCCAAAATATTGGCTGAAAACGACTAAATATCAAGGACTCATTGGGCGAATCGCTCTGGAACTGAAATCGGAATGCTCACTGACATTTGCCCTATCTGAAAGTCTGATAAACGCCGGAAAAATGACTAAGTCCAAAAAAAAAATTTTTTCAACTTTTTTCAATTTTACCCCCGTGGGATATATATTCTACCCACACACATTTGGAACTCTCCAGCGGTACCCTAACACATATTATTCCCTCATTTAGTGGATATTTTCACAAAAAAGTGAAATTTTCAAAAATCCAAAATATTGGCTGAAAACGACTAAATATCAAGGACTCATTGGGCGAATAGCTCTGGAATTGAAATTGGAATGTTCACTGACATTTCCCCTATTTGAAAGTCTGATAAACGCCGGAAAAATGACTAAGTCCAAAAAAATTTTTTTTCAACTTTTTTTCAATATTACCCCCGTGGGATATATATTCTACCCACACACATTTGGAACTCTCCTGGGGTACCCTCACACATATTATTCCTTCATTTAGTGGATATTTTCACAAAAAAGTGAAATTTTCAAAAATCCAAAATATTGGCTGAAAACGACTAAATATCAAGGACTCATTGGGCGAATCGCTCTGGAACTGAAATCGGAATGCTCACTGACATTTGCCCTATCTGAAAGTCTGATAAACGCCGGAAAAATGACTAAGTCCCAAAAAAAAATTTTTTCAACTTTTATCAATTTTACCCCCGTGGGATATAGATTCTACCCACACACATTTGGAACTCTCCTGGGGTACCCTCACACATATTATTCCCTCATTTAGTGGATATTTTCACAAAAAAGTGTAATTTTCAAATATCCAAAATATTGGCTGAAAACGACTAAATATCAAGGACTCATTGGGCGAATCGCTCTGGAACTGAAATCGGAACGTTCACTGACATTTCCCCTATCTGAAAGTCTGATAAACGCCGGAAAAATGACTAAGTCCAAAAAAAAATTGTTTTCAACTTTTTTCAATTTTACCCCCGTGGGATATATATTCTACCCACACACATTTGGAACTCTCCTGGGGTACCCTCACACATATTATTCCCTCATTTAGTGGATATTTTCACAAAAAAGTTAAATTTTCAAATATCCAAAATATTGGCTGAAAACGACTAAATATCAAGGACTCATTGGGCGAATCGCTCTGGAACTGAAATCGGAACGTTCACTGACATTTCCCCTATCTGAAAGTGTGATAAATGCCGGAAAAATGACTAAGTCCAAAAAAAAATTGTTTTCAACTTTTTTCAATATTACCCCCGTGGGATATATATTCTACCCACACACATTTGGAACTCTCCTGCGGTACCCTAACACATATTATTCCCTCATTTAGTGGATATTTTCACAAAAAAGTGAAATTTTCAAAAATCCAAAATATTGGCTGAAAACGACTAAATATCAAGGACTCATTGGGCGAATAGCTCTGGAATTGAAACCGGAATGTTCACTGACATTTCCCCTATTTGAAAGTCTGATAAATACTGGAAAAATGACTAAGTCCAAAAAAATTTTTTTTCAACTTTTTTTCAATATTATCCCCGTGGGATATATATTCTACCCACACACATTTGGAACTCTCCTGGGGTACCCTCACACATATTATTCCCTCATTTAGTGGATATTTTCACAAAAAAGTGAAATTTTCAAAAATCCAAAATATTGGCTGAAAACGTCTAAATATCAAGGACTCATTGGGCGAATCGCTCTGGAACTGAAATCGGAATGTTCACTGACATTTCCCCTATCTGAAAGTCTGATAAACGCTGGAAAAATGACTAAGTCCAAAAAAAAATTGTTTTCAACTTTTTTCAATTTTACCCCCGTGGGATATATATTCTACCCACACACATTTGGAACTCCCCTGGGGTACCCTCACACATATTATTCCCTCATTTAGTGGATATTTTCACAAAAAAGTGAAATTTTCAAATATCCAAAATATTGGCTGAAAACGACTGAATATCAAGGACTCATTGGGCGAATCGCCCTGGAACTGAAATCGGAATGCTCACTGACATTTTCCCTGTCTGAAAGTCTGATAAACGCCGTAAAAATGACTAAGTCCAAAAAAAATTTTTTTTCAACTTTTTTCAATTTTACCATCGTGGGATATATATGCTACCCACACACATTTGGAACTCTCCTGGGGTACCCTCACACATATTATTCCCTCATTTAGTGGATATTTTCACAAAAAAGTGAAATGTTCAAAAATCCAAAATATTGGCTGAAAACGACTAAATATCAAGGACTCATTGGGCGAATCGCTCTGGAACTGAAATCGGAACGCTCACTGACATTTGCCCTATCTTAAAGTCTGATAAACGCCGGAAAAATGACTAAGTCCAAAAAAAAAATGTTTTCAACTTTTTTCAATTTTACCCCCGTGGGATATATATTCTACCCACACACATTTGGAACTCTCCTGGGGTACCCTCACACATATTATTCCCTCATTTAGTGGATATTTTCACAAAAAAGTGAAATGTTCAAAAATCCAAAATATTGGCTGAAAACGACTAAATATCAAGGACTCATTGGGCGAATCGCTCTGGAACTGAAATCGGAACGTTCACTGACATTTCCCCTATCTGAAAGTCTGATAAACGCCGGAAAAATGACTAAGTCCAAAAAAAAATTGTTTTCAACTTTTTTCAATTTTACCCCCGTGGGATATATATTCTACCCACACACATTTGGAACTCTCCTGGGGTACCCTCACACATATTATTCCCTCATTTAGTGGATATTTTCACAAAAAAGTTAAATTTTCAAATATCCAAAATATTGGCTGAAAACGACTAAATATCAAGGACTCATTGGGCGAATCGCTCTGGAACTGAAATCGGAACGTTCACTGACATTTCCCCTATCTGAAAGTGTGATAAATGCCGGAAAAATGACTAAGTCCAAAAAAAAATTGTTTTCAACTTTTTTCAATATTACCCCCGTGGGATATATATTCTACCCACACACATTTGGAACTCTCCTGCGGTACCCTAACACATATTATTCCCTCATTTAGTGGATATTTTCACAAAAAAGTGAAATTTTCAAAAATCCAAAATATTGGCTGAAAACGACTAAATATCAAGGACTCATTGGGCGAATAGCTCTGGAATTGAAACCGGAATGTTCACTGACATTTCCCCTATTTGAAAGTCTGATAAACACTGGAAAAATGACTAAGTCCAAAAAAATTTTTTTTCAACTTTTTTTCAATATTATCCCCGTGGGATATATATTCTACCCACACACATTTGGAACTCTCCTGGGGTACCCTCACACATATTATTCCCTCATTTAGTGGATATTTTCACAAAAAAGTGAAATTTTCAAAAATCCAAAATATTGGCTGAAAACGTCTAAATATCAAGGACTCATTGGGCGAATCGCTCTGGAACTGAAATCGGAATGTTCACTGACATTTCCCCTATCTGAAAGTCTGATAAACGCTGGAAAAATGACTAAGTCCAAAAAAAAATTGTTTTCAACTTTTTTCAATTTTACCCCCGTGGGATATATATTCTACCCACACACATTTGGAACTCCCCTGGGGTACCCTCACACATATTATTCCCTCATTTAGTGGATATTTTCACAAAAAAGTGAAATTTTCAAATATCCAAAATATTGGCTGAAAACGACTGAATATCAAGGACTCATTGGGCGAATCGCCCTGGAACTGAAATCGGAATGCTCACTGACATTTTCCCTGTCTGAAAGTCTGATAAACGCCGTAAAAATGACTAAGTCCAAAAAAAATTTTTTTTCAACTTTTTTCAATTTTACCATCGTGGGATATATATGCTACCCACACACATTTGGAACTCTCCTGGGGTACCCTCACACATATTATTCCCTCATTTAGTGGATATTTTCACAAAAAAGTGAAATGTTCAAAAATCCAAAATATTGGCTGAAAACGACTAAATATCAAGGACTCATTGGGCGAATCGCTCTGGAACTGAAATCGGAACGCTCACTGACATTTGCCCTATCTTAAAGTCTGATAAACGCCGGAAAAATGACTAAGTCCAAAAAAAAAATGTTTTCAACTTTTTTCAATTTTACCCCCGTGGGATATATATTCTACCCACACACATTTGGAACTCTCCTGGGGTACCCTCACACATATTATTCCCTCATTTAGTGGATATTTTCACAAAAAAGTGACATTTTCAAAAATCCAAAATATTGGCTGATAACGACTAAATATCAAGGTCTCATTGCGTGAATCGCTCTGGAACTGAAATCGGAACGCTCACTGACATTTTCCCTATCTGAAAGTCTGATAAACGCCGGGAAAATGACTAAGTCCAAAAAAAAAATTTTTTCAACTTTTTTCAATTTTACCATCGTGGGATATATATTCTACCCACACACATTTGGAACTCTCTTGGGGTACCCTCACACATATTATTCCCTCATTTAGTGGATATTTTCACAAAAAAGTGAAATTTTCAAAAATCCAAAATATTGGCTGAAAATGACTAAATATCAAGGACTCATTGGGCGAATAGCTCTGGAACTGAAATCGGAATGCTCACTGACATTTTCCCTATCTGAAAGTCTGATAAACTCCGGAAAAATGACAGTCCAAAAAAAATTTTTTTTCAACTTTTTTCAATTTTACCATCGTGGGATATATATTCTACCCACACACATTTGGAACTCTCCTGGGGTACCCTCACACATATTATTCCCTCATTTAGTGGATATTTTCACAAAAAAGTGACATTTTCAAAAATCCAAAATATTGGCTGATAACGACTAAATATCAAGGACTCATTGCGTGAATCGCTCTGGAACTGAAATCGGAACGCTCACTGACATTTTCCCTATCTGAAAGTCTGATAAACTCCGGAAAAATGACAGTCCAAAAAAAATTTTTTTTCAACTTTTTTCAATTTTACCATCGTGGGATATATATTCTACCCACACACATTTGGAACTCTCCTGGGGTACCCTCACACATATTATTCCCTCATTTAGTGGATATTTTCACAAAAAAGTGAAATGTTCAAAAATCCAAAATATTGGCTGAAAACGACTAAATATCAAGGACTCATTGGGAGAATCGCTCTGGAACTGAAATCGGAACGCTCACTGACATTTGCCCTATCTGAAAGTCTGATAAACGCCGGAAAAATGACTAAGTCCAAAAAAAAAATTTTTTCAACTTTTTTCAATTTTAGCCCCGTGGGATATATATTCTACCCACACACATTTGGAACTCTCCTGGGGTACCCTCACACATATTATTCCCTCATTTAGTGGATATTTTCACAAAAAAGTGAAATTTTCAAAAATCCAAAATATTGGCTGAAAACGACTAAATATCAAGGACTCATTGCGCGAATCGCTCTGGAACTGAAATCGGAACGCTCACTGACATTTTCCCTATCTGAAAGTCTGATAAACGCCGGAAAAATGACTAAGTCCAAAAAAAAAATTTTTTCAACTTTTTTCAATTTTACCATCGTGGGATAGATATTCTACCCACACACATTTGGAACTCTCTTGGGGTACCCTCACACATATTATTCCCTCATTTAGTGGATATTTTCACAAAAAAGTGAAATTTTCAAAAATCCAAAATATTGGCTGAAAATGACTAAATATCAAGGACTCATTGGGCGAATCGCTCTGGAACTGAAATCGGAATGCTCACTGACATTTGCCCTATCTGAAAGTCTGATAAACGCCGGAAAAATGACTAAGTCCAAAAAAAAAATTTTTTCAACTTTTTTCAATTTTACCCCCGTGGGATATATATTCTACCCACACACATTTGGAACTCTCCTGGGGTACCCTCACACATATTATTCCCTCATTTAGTGGATATTTTCACAAAAAAGTGACATTTTCAAAAATCCAAAATATTGGCTGATAACGACTAAATATCAAGGACTCATTGCGCGAATCGCTCTGGAACTGAAATCGGAACGCTCACTGACATTTTCCCTATCTGAAAGTCTGATAAACGCCGGAAAAATGACTAAGTCCAAAAAAAAATTTTTTTCAACTTTTTTCAATTTTACCATTGTGGGATATATATTCTACCCACACACATTTGGAACTCTCTTGGGGTACCCTCACACATATTATTCCCTCATTTAGTGGATATTTTCACAAAAAAGTGAAATTTTCAAAAATCCAAAATATTGGCTGAAAATGACTAAATATCAAGGACTCATTGGGCGAATCGCTCTGGAACTGAAATCGGAACGCTCACTGACATTTGCCCTATCTGAAAGTCTGATAAACGCCGGAAAAATGACTAAGTCCAGAAAAAAAATGTTTTCAACTTTTTTCAATTTTACCCCAGTGGGATATAGATTCTACCCACACACATTTGGAACTCTCCTGCGGTACCCTAACACATATTATTCCCTCATTTAGTGGATATTTTCACAAAAAAGTGAAATTTTCAAAAATCCAAAATATTGGCTGAAAACGACTAAATATCAAGGACTCATTGGGCGAATAGCTCTGGAATTGAAATCGGAATGTTCACTGACATTTCCCCTATTTGAAAGTCTGATAAACGCCAGAAAAATGACTAAGTCCCAAAAAAATTTTTTTCAACTTTTTTTCAATATAACCCCCTTGGGATATATATTCTACCCACACACATTTGGAACTCTCCTGGGGTACCCTCACACATATTATACCCTTACTTAGTGGATATTTTCACAAAACAGTGAAATTTTCAAAAATCCAAAATATTGGCTGAAAACGACTAAATATCAAGGACTCATTGGGCGAATCGCTCTGGAACTGAAATCGGAACGTTCACTGACATTTCCCCTATCTGAAAGTCTGATAAACGCCGGAAAAATGACTAAGTCCAAAAAAAAATTGTTTTCAACTTTTTTCAATTTTACCCCCGTGGGATATATATTCTACCCACACACATTTGGAACTCTCCTGGGGTACCCTCACACATATTATTCCCTCATTTAGTGGATATTTTCACAAAAAAGTAAAATTTTCAAATATCCAAAATATTGGCTGAAAACGACTAAATATCAAGGACTCATTGGGCGAATCGCTCTGGAACTGAAATCGGAACATTCACTGACATTTCCCCTATCTGAAAGTGTGATAAACGCCGGAAAAATGACTAAGTACAAAAAAAAATTGTTTTCAACTTTTTTCAATATTACCCCCGTGGGATATATATTCTACCCACACACATTTGGAACTCTCCTGCGGTACCCTAACACATATTATTCCCTCATTTAGTGGATATTTTCACAAAAAAGTGAAATTTTCAAAAATCCAAAATATTGGCTGAAAACGACTAAATATCAAGGACTCATTGGGCGAATAGCTCTGGAATTGAAACCGGAATGTTCACTGACATTTCCCCTATTTGAAAGTCTGATAAACACTGGAAAAATGACTAAGTCCAAAAAAATTTTTTTTCAACTTTTTTTCAATATTACCCCCGTGGGATATATATTCTACCCACACACATTTGGAACTCTCCTGGGGTACCCTCACACATATTATTCCTTCATTTCGTGGATATTTTCACAAAAAAGTGAAATTTTCAAAAATCCAAAATATTGGCTGAAAACGACTAAATATCAAGGACTCATTGGGCGAATCGCTCTGGAACTGAAATCGGAATGCTCACTGACATTTGCCCTATCTGAAAGTCTGATAAACGCCGGAAAAATGACTAAGTCCAAAAAAAAAATTTTTTCAACTTTTATCAATTTTACCCCCGTGGGAAATAGATTCTACCCACACACATTTGGAACTCTCCTGGGGTACCCGCACACATATTATTCCCTCATTTAGTGGATATTTTCACAAAAAAGTGAAATTTTCAAAAATCCAAAATATTGGCTGAAAACGACTAAACATCAAGGACTCATTGGGCGAATCGCTCTGGAACTGAAATTGGAATGCTCAATGACATTTCCCCTATTTGAAAGTCTGATAAACGCCAGAAAAATGACTAAGTCCCAAAAAAATTTTTTTCAACTTTTTTTCAATATAACCCCCTTGGGATATATATTCTACCCACACACATTTGGAACTCTCCTGGGGTACCCTCACACATATTATTCCCTCACTTAGTGGATATTTTCACAAAAAAGTGAAATTTTCAAAAATCCAAAATATTGGCTGAAAACGACTAAATATCAAGGACTCATTGGGCGAATCGCTCTGGAACTGAAATCGGAACATTCACTGACATTTCCCCTATCTGAAAGTCTGATAAACGCCGGAAAAATGACTAAGTCCAAAAAAAAATTGTTTTCAACTTTTATCAATTTTACCCCCGTGGGATATATATTCTACCCACACACATTTGGAACTCTCCTGGGGTACCCTCACACATATTATTCCCTCATTTAGTGGATATTTTCACAAAAAAGTAAAATTTTCAAATATCCAAAATATTGGCTGAAAACGACTAAATATCAAGGACTCATTGGGCGAATCGCTCTGGAACTGAAATCGGAACGTTCACTGACATTTCCCCTATCTGAAAGTGTGATAAACGCCGGAAAAATGACTAAGTCCAAAAAAAAATTGTTTTCAACTTTTTTCAATATTACCCCCGTGGGATATATATTCTACCCACACACATTTGGAACTCTCCTGCGGTACCCTAACACATATTATTCCCTCATTTAGTGGATATTTTCACAAAAAAGTGAAATTTTCAAAAATCCAAAATATTGGCTGAAAACGACTAAATATCAAGGACTCATTGGGCGAATAGCTCTGGAATTGAAACCGGAATGTTCACTGACATTTCCCCTATTTGAAAGTCTGATAAACACTGGAAAAATGACTAAGTCCAAAAAAATTTTTTTTCAACTTTTTTTCAATATTACCCCCGTGGGATATATATTCTACCCACACACATTTGGAACTCTCCTGGGGTACCCTCACACATATTATTCCTTCATTTAGTGGATATTTTCACAAAAAAGTGAAATTTTCAAAAATCCAAAATATTGGCTGAAAACGACTAAATATCAAGGACTCATTGGGCGAATCGCTCTGGAACTGAAATCGGAATGCTCACTGACATTTGCCCTATCTGAAAGTCTGATAAACGCCGGAAAAATGACTAAGTCAAAAAAAAAATTTTTTTCAACTTTTATCAATTTTACCCCCGTGGGATATAGATTCTACCCACACACATTTGGAACTCTCCTGGGGTACCCGCACACATATTATTCCCTCATTTAGTGGATATTTTCACAAAAAAGTGAAATTTTCAAAAATCCAAAATATTGGCTGAAAACGACTAAATATCAAGGACTCATTGGGCGAATCGCTCTGTAACTGAAATCGGAATGCTCACTGACATTTCCCCTATTTGAAAGTCTGATAAACGCCAGAAAAATGACTAAGTCCCAAAAAATTTTTTTCAACTTTTTTTCAATATTATCCCCGTGGGATATATATTCTACCCACACACATTTGGAACTCTCCTGGGGTACCCTCACACATATTATTCCCTCATTTAGTGGATATTTTCATAAAAAAGTGAAATGTTCAAAAATCCAAAATATTGGCTGAAAACGACTAAATATCAAGGACTCATTGGGCGAATCGCTCTGGAACTGAAATCGGAACATTCACTGACATTTCCCCTATCTGAAAGTGTGATAAACGCCGGAAAAATGACTAAGTCCAAAAAAAAAATTGTTTTCAACTTGTTTCAATATTACCCCCGTGGGATATATATTCTACCCACACACATTTGGAACTCTCTTGTGCTACCCTAACACATATTATTCCCTCATTTAGTGGATATTTTCACAAAAAAGTGAAATTTTCAAAAATCCAGAAAATTGGCTGAAAATGACTAAATATCAAGGACTCATTGTGCGAATCGCCCTGGAACTGAAATCGGAATGCTCACTGACATTTTCCCAATCTGAAAGTCTGATAAACGCCGGAAAAATGACTAAGTCCAAAAAAAATTTTTTTTCAACTTTTTTCAATTTTACCATCGTGGGATATATATTCTACCCACACACATTTGGAACTCTCCTGGGGTACCCTCACACATATTATTCCCTCATTTAGTGGATATTTTCACAAAAAAGTGAAATGTTCAAAAATCCAAAATATTGGCTGAAAACGACTAAATATCAAGGACTCATTGGGCGAATCGCTCTGGAACTGAAATCGGAACGCTCACTGACATTTGCCCTATCTGAAAGTCTGATAAACGCCGGAAAAATGACTAAGTCCAAAAAAAAAATTTTTTCAACTTTTTTCAATTTTACCCCCGTGGGATATATATTATACCCACACACATTTGGAACTCTCCTGGGGTACCCTCACACATATTATTCCCTCATTTAGTGGATATTTTCACAAAAAAGTGAAATTTTCAAAAATCCAAAATATTGGCTGAAAACGACTAAATATCAAGGACTCATTGGGCGAATAGCTCTGGAATTGAAACCGGAATGTTCACTGACATTTCCCCTATTTGAAAGTCTGATAAACACTGGAAAAATGACTAAGTCCAAAAAAATTTTTTTTCAACTTTTTTTCAATATTACCCCCGTGGGATATATATTCTACCCACACACATTTGGAACTCTCCTGGGGTACCCTCACACATATTATTCCTTCATTTAGTGGATATTTTCACAAAAAAGTGAAATTTTCAAAAATCCAAAATATTGGCTGAAAACGACTAAATATCAAGGACTCATTGGGCGAATCGCTCTGGAACTGAAATCGGAATGCTCACTGACATTTGCCCTATCTGAAAGTCTGATAAACGCCGGAAAAATGACTAAGTCAAAAAAAAAATTTTTTTAAACTTTTATCAATTTTACCCCCGTGGGATATAGATTCTACCCACACACATTTGGAACTCTCCTGGGGTACCCGCACACATATTATTCCCTCATTTAGTGGATATTTTCACAAAAAAGTGAAATTTTCAAAAATCCAAAATATTGGCTGAAAACGACTAAATATCAAGGACTCATTGGGCGAATCGCTCTGGAACTGAAATCGGAACGTTCACTGACATTTCCCCTATCTGAAAGTCTGATAAACGCCGGAAAAATGACTAAGTCCAAAAAAAAATTGTTTTCAACTTTTTTCAATTTTACCCCCGTGGGATATATATTCTACCCACACACATTTGGAACTCTCCTGGGGTACCCTCACACATATTACTCCCTCATTTAGTGGATATTTTCACAAAAAAGTGAAATTTTCAAAAATCCAAAATATTGGCTGAAAACGACTAAATATCAAGGACTCATTGGGCGAATAGCTCTGGAATTGAAACCGGAATGTTCACTGACATTTCCCCTATTTGAAAGTCTGATAAACACTGGAAAAATGACTAAGTCCAAAAAAATTTTTTTTCAACTTTTTTTCAATATTATCCCCGTGGGATATATATTCTACCCACACACATTTGGAACTCTCCAGGGGTACCCTCACACATATTATTCCCTCATTTAGTGGATATTTTCACAAAAAAGTGAAATGTTCAAAAATCCAAAATATTGGCTGAAAACGACTAAATATCAAGGACTCATTGGGCGAATCGCTCTGGAACTGAAATCGGAACGCTCACTGACATTTGCCCTATCTGAAAGTCTGATAAACGCCGGAAAAATGACTAAGTCCAAAAAAAAAATTTTTTCAACTTTTTTCAATTTTACCCCCGTGGGATATATATTCTACCCACACACATTTGGAACTCTCCTGGGGTACCCTCACACATATTATTCCCTCATTTAGTGGATATTTTCACAAAAAAGTGAAATTTTCAAAAATCCAAAATATTGGCTGAAAACGACTAAATATCAAGGACTCATTGGGCGAATCGCTCTGGAACTGAAATCGGAATGTTCACTGACATTTCCCCTATCTGAAAGTCTGATAAACGCCGGAAAAATGACTAAGTCCAAAAAAAAATTGTTTTCAACTTTTTTCAATTTTACCCCCGTGGGATATATATTCTACCCACACACATTTGGAACTCCCCTGGGGTACCCTCACACATATTATTCCCTCATTTAGTGGATATTTTCACAAAAAAGTGAAATTTTCAAATATCCAAAATATTGGCTGAAAACGACTGAATATCAAGGACTCATTGGGCGAATCGCTCTGGAACTGAAATCGGAACATTCACTGACATTTCCCCTATCTGAAAGTGTGATAAACGCCGGAAAAATGACTAAGTCCAAAAAAAAAATTGTTTTCAACTTGTTTCAATATTACCCCCGTGGGATATATATTCTACCCACACACATTTGGAACTCTCTTGTGCTACCCTAACACATATTATTCCCTCATTTAGTGGATATTTTCACAAAAAAGTGAAATTTTCAAAAATCCAGAAAATTGGCTGAAAATGACTAAATATCAAGGACTCATTGTGCGAATCGCCCTGGAACTGAAATCGGAATGCTCACTGACATTTTCCCAATCTGAAAGTCTGATAAACGCCGGAAAAATGACTAAGTCCAAAAAAAATTTTTTTTCAACTTTTTTCAATTTTACCATCGTGGGATATATATTCTACCCACACACATTTGGAACTCTCCTGGGGTACCCTCACACATATTATTCCCTCATTTAGTGGATATTTTCACAAAAAAGTGAAATGTTCAAAAATCCAAAATATTGGCTGAAAACGACTAAATATCAAGGACTCATTGGGCGAATCGCTCTGGAACTGAAATCGGAACGCTCACTGACATTTGCCCTATCTGAAAGTCTGATAAACGCCGGAAAAATGACTAAGTCCAGAAAAAAAATGTTTTCAACTTTTTTCAATTTTACCATCGTGGGATATATATTCTACCCACACACATTTGGAACTCTCTTGGGGTACCCTCACACATATTATTCCCTCATTTAGTGGATATTTTCACAAAAAAGTGAAATTTTCAAAAATCCAAAATATTGGCTGAAAATGACTAAATATCAAGGACTCATTGGGCGAATCGCTCTGGAACTGAAATCGGAACGCTCACTGACATTTGCCCTATCTGAAAGTCTGATAAACGCCGGAAAAATGACTAAGTCCAGAAAAAAAATGTTTTCAACTTTTTTCAATTTTACCCCCGTGGGATATAGATTCTACCCACACACATTTGGAACTCTCCTGCGGTACCCTAACACATATTATTCCCTCATTTAGTGGATATTTTCACAAAAAAGTGAAATTTTCAAAAATCCAAAATATTGGCTGAAAACGACTAAATATCAAGGACTCATTGGGCGAATAGCTCTGGAATTGAAATCGGAATGTTCACTGACATTTCCCCTATCTGAAAGTCTGATAAACGCCGGAAAAATGACTAAGTCCAAAAAAAAAATGTTTTCAACTTTTATCAATTTTACCCCCGTGGGATATAGATTCTACCCACACACATTTGGAACTCTCCTGGGGTACCCGCACACATATTATTCCCTCATTTAGTGGATATTTTCACAAAAAAGTGAAATTTTCAAAAATCCAAAATATTGGCTGAAAACGACTAAATATCAAGGACTCATTGGGTGAATCGCTCTGGAACTGAAATCGGAATGCTCACTGACATTTCCCCTATTTGAAAGTCTGATAAACGCCAGAAAAATGACTAAGTCCCAAAAAAATTTTTTTCAACTTTTTTTCAATATAACCCCCTTGGGATATATATTCTACCCACACACATTTCGAACTCTCCTGGGGTACCCTCACACATATTATTCCCTCATTTAGTGGATATTTTCACAAAAAAGTGAAATTTTCAAAAATCCAAAATATTGGCTGAAAACGACTAAATATCAAGGACTCATTGGGCGAATCGCTCTGGAACTGAAATCGGAACGTTCACTGACATTTCCCCTATCTGAAAGTCTGATAAACGCCGGAAAAATGACTAAGTCCAAAAAAAAATTGTTTTCAACTTTTTTCAATTTTACCCCCGTGGGATATATATTCTACCCACACACATTTGGAACTCTCCTGGGGTACCCTCACACATATTATTCCCTCATTTAGTGGATATTTTCACAAAAAAGTGAAATTTTCAAATATCCAAAATATTGGCTGAAAACGACTAAATATCAAGGACTCATTGGGTGAATCTCTCTGGAACTGAAATCGGAACGTTCACTGACATTTCCCCTATTTGAAAGTCTGATAAACGCCAGAAAAATGACTAAGTCCCAAAAAAATTTTTTTCAACTTTTTTTCAATATAACCCCCTTGGGATATATATTCTACCCACACACATTTGGAACTCTCCTGGGGTACCCTCACACATATTATTCCCTCATTTAGTGGATATTTTCACAAAAAAGTGAAATTTTCAAAAATCCAAAATATTGGCTGAAAACGACTAAATATCAAGGACTCATTGGGCGAATCGCTCTGGAACTGAAATCGGAACGTTCACTGACATTTCCCCTATCTGAAAGTCTGATAAACGCCGGAAAAATGACTAAGTCCAAAAAAAAATTGTTTTCAACTTTTTTCAATTTTACCCCCGTGGGATATATATTCTACCCACACACATTTGGAACTCTCCTGGGGTACCCTCACACATATTATTCCCTCATTTAGTGGATATTTTCACAAAAAAGTGAAATTTTCAAATATCCAAAATATTGGCTGAAAACGACTAAATATCAAGGACTCATTGGGCGAATCTCTCTGGAACTGAAATCGGAACGTTCACTGACATTTCCCCTATCTGAAAGTGTGATAAACGCCGGAAAAATGACTAAGTCCAAAAAAAAATTGTTTTCAACTTTTTTCAATATTACCCCCGTGGGATATATATTCTACCCACACACATTTGGAACTCTCCTGCGGTACCCTAACACATATTATTCCCTCATTTAGTGGATATTTTCACAAAAAAGTGAAATTTTCAAAAATCCAAAATATTGGCTGAAAACGACTAAATATCAAGGACTCATTGGGCGAATAGCTCTGGAATTGAAATCGGAATGTTCACTGACATTTCCCCTATCTGAAAGTCTGATAAACGCCGGAAAAATGACTAAGTCCAAAAAAAAAATGTTTTCAACTTTTATCAATTTTACCCCCGTGGGATATAGATTCTACCCACACACATTTGGAACTCTCCTGGGGTACCCGCACACATATTATTCCCTCATTTAGTGGATATTTTCACAAAAAAGTGAAATTTTCAAATATCCAAAATATTGGCTGAAAACGACTAAATATCAAGGACTCATTGGGCGAATCTCTCTGGAACTGAAATCGGAACGTTCACTGACATTTCCCCTATCTGAAAGTGTGATAAACGCCGGAAAAATGACTAAGTCCAAAAAAAAATTGTTTTCAACTTTTTTCAATATTACCTCCGTGGGATATATATTCTACCCACACACATTTGGAACTCTCCTGCGGTACCCTAACACATATTATTCCCTCATTTAGTGGATATTTTCACAAAAAAGTGAAATTTTCAAAAATCCAAAATATTGGCTGAAAACGACTAAATATCAAGGACTCATTGGGTGAATCGCTCTGGAACTGAAATCGGAATGCTCACTGACATTTCCCCTATTTGAAAGTCTGATAAACGCCAGAAAAATGACTAAGTCCCAAAAAAATTTTTTTCAACTTTTTTTCAATATAACCCCCTTGGGATATATATTCTACCCACACACATTTGGAACTCTCCTGGGGTACCCTCACACATATTATTCCCTCATTTAGTGGATATTTTCACAAAAAAGTGAAATTTTCAAAAATCCAAAATATTGGCTGAAAACGACTAAATATCAAGGACTCATTGGGCGAATCGCTCTGGAACTGAAATCGGAACGTTCACTGACATTTCCCCTATCTGAAAGTCTGATAAACGCCGGAAAAATGACTAAGTCCAAAAAAAAATTGTTTTCAACTTTTTTCAATTTTACCCCCGTGGGATATATATTCTACCCACACACATTTGGAACTCTCCTGGGGTACCCTCACACATATTATTCCCTCATTTAGTGGATATTTTCACAAAAAAGTGAAATTTTCAAATATCCAAAATATTGGCTGAAAACGACTAAATATCAAGGACTCATTGGGCGAATCTCTCTGGAACTGAAATCGGAACGTTCACTGACATTTCCCCTATCTGAAAGTGTGATAAACGCCGGAAAAATGACTAAGTCCAAAAAAAAATTGTTTTCAACTTTTTTCAATATTACCTCCGTGGGATATATATTCTACCCACACACATTTGGAACTCTCCTGGGGTACCCTCACACATATTATTCCCTCATTTAGTGGATATTTTCACAAAAAAGTGAAATTTTCAAATATCCAAAATATTGGCTGAAAACGACTAAATATCAAGGACTCATTGGGCGAATCTCTCTGGAACTGAAATCGGAACGTTCACTGACATTTCCCCTATCTGAAAGTGTGATAAACGCCGGAAAAATGACTAAGTCCAAAAAAAAATTGTTTTCAACTTTTTTCAATATTACCCCCGTGGGATATATATTCTACCCACACACATTTGGAACTCTCCTGCGGTACCCTAACACATATTATTCCCTCATTTAGTGGATATTTTCACAAAAAAGTGAAATTTTCAAAAATCCAAAATATTGGCTGAAAACGACTAAATATCAAGGACTCATTGGGCGAATAGCTCTGGAATTGAAATCGGAATGTTCACTGACATTTCCCCTATCTGAAAGTCTGATAAACGCCGGAAAAATGACTAAGTCCAAAAAAAAAATGTTTTCAACTTTTATCAATTTTACCCCCGTGGGATATAGATTCTACCCACACACATTTGGAACTCTCCTGGGGTACCCGCACACATATTATTCCCTCATTTAGTGGATATTTTCACAAAAAAGTGAAATTTTCAAAAATCCAAAATATTGGCTGAAAACGACTAAATATCAAGGACTCATTGGGTGAATCGCTCTGGAACTGAAATCGGAATGCTCACTGACATTTCCCCTATTTGAAAGTCTGATAAACGCCAGAAAAATGACTAAGTCCCAAAAAAATTTTTTTCAACTTTTTTTCAATATAACCCCCTTGGGATATATATTCTACCCACACACATTTGGAACTCTCCTGGGGTACCCTCACACATATTATTCCCTCATTTAGTGGATATTTTCACAAAAAAGTGAAATTTTCAAAAATCCAAAATATTGGCTGAAAACGACTAAATATCAAGGACTCATTGGGCGAATCGCTCTGGAACTGAAATCGGAACGTTCACTGACATTTCCCCTATCTGAAAGTCTGATAAACGCCGGAAAAATGACTAAGTCCAAAAAAAAATTGTTTTCAACTTTTTTCAATTTTACCCCCGTGGGATATATATTCTACCCACACACATTTGGAACTCTCCTGGGGTACCCTCTCACATATTATTCCCTCATTTAGTGGATATTTTCACAAAAAAGTGAAATTTTCAAATATCCAAAATATTGGCTGAAAACGACTAAATATCAAGGACTCATTGGGCGAATCTCTCTGGAACTGAAATCGGAACGTTCACTGACATTTCCCCTATCTGAAAGTGTGATAAACGCCGGAAAAATGACTAAGTCCAAAAAAAAATTGTTTTCAACTTTTTTCAATATTACCCCCGTGGGATATATATTCTACCCACACACATTTGGAACTCTCCTGCGGTACCCTAACACATATTATTCCCTCATTTAGTGGATATTTTCACAAAAAAGTGAAATTTTCAAAAATCCAAAATATTGGCTGAAAACGACTAAATATCAAGGACTCATTGGGCGAATAGCTCTGGAATTGAAATCGGAATGTTCACTGACATTTCCCCTATCTGAAAGTCTGATAAACGCCGGAAAAATGACTAAGTCCAAAAAAAAAATGTTTTCAACTTTTATCAATTTTACCCCCGTGGGATATAGATTCTACCCACACACATTTGGAACTCTCCTGGGGTACCCGCACACATATTATTCCCTCATTTAGTGGATATTTTCACAAAAAAGTGAAATTTTCAAATATCCAAAATATTGGCTGAAAACGACTAAATATCAAGGACTCATTGGGCGAATCTCTCTGGAACTGAAATCGGAACGTTCACTGACATTTCCCCTATCTGAAAGTGTGATAAACGCCGGAAAAATGACTAAGTCCAAAAAAAAATTGTTTTCAACTTTTTTCAATATTACCTCCGTGGGATATATATTCTACCCACACACATTTGGAACTCTCCTGCGGTACCCTAACACATATTATTCCCTCATTTAGTGGATATTTTCACAAAAAAGTGAAATTTTCAAAAATCCAAAATATTGGCTGAAAACGACTAAATATCAAGGACTCATTGGGTGAATCGCTCTGGAACTGAAATCGGAATGCTCACTGACATTTCCCCTATTTGAAAGTCTGATAAACGCCAGAAAAATGACTAAGTCCCAAAAAAATTTTTTTCAACTTTTTTTCAATATAACCCCCTTGGGATATATATTCTACCCACACACATTTGGAACTCTCCTGGGGTACCCTCACACATATTATTCCCTCATTTAGTGGATATTTTCACAAAAAAGTGAAATTTTCAAAAATCCAAAATATTGGCTGAAAACGACTAAATATCAAGGACTCATTGGGCGAATCGCTCTGGAACTGAAATCGGAACGTTCACTGACATTTCCCCTATCTGAAAGTCTGATAAACGCCGGAAAAATGACTAAGTCCAAAAAAAAATTGTTTTCAACTTTTTTCAATTTTACCCCCGTGGGATATATATTCTACCCACACACATTTGGAACTCTCCTGGGGTACCCTCACACATATTATTCCCTCATTTAGTGGATATTTTCACAAAAAAGTGAAATTTTCAAATATCCAAAATATTGGCTGAAAACGACTAAATATCAAGGACTCATTGGGCGAATCTCTCTGGAACTGAAATCGGAACGTTCACTGACATTTCCCCTATCTGAAAGTGTGATAAACGCCGGAAAAATGACTAAGTCCAAAAAAAAATTGTTTTCAACTTTTTTCAATATTACCTCCGTGGGATATATATTCTACCCACACACATTTGGAACTCTCCTGGGGTACCCTCACACATATTATTCCCTCATTTAGTGGATATTTTCACAAAAAAGTGAAATTTTCAAATATCCAAAATATTGGCTGAAAACGACTAAATATCAAGGACTCATTGGGCGAATCTCTCTGGAACTGAAATCGGAACGTTCACTGACATTTCCCCTATCTGAAAGTGTGATAAACGCCGGAAAAATGACTAAGTCCAAAAAAAAATTGTTTTCAACTTTTTTCAATATTACCCCCGTGGGATATATATTCTACCCACACACATTTGGAACTCTCCTGCGGTACCCTAACACATATTATTCCCTCATTTAGTGGATATTTTCACAAAAAAGTGAAATTTTCAAAAATCCAAAATATTGGCTGAAAACGACTAAATATCAAGGACTCATTGGGCGAATAGCTCTGGAATTGAAATCGGAATGTTCACTGACATTTCCCCTATCTGAAAGTCTGATAAACGCCGGAAAAATGACTAAGTCCAAAAAAAAAATGTTTTCAACTTTTATCAATTTTACCCCCGTGGGATATAGATTCTACCCACACACATTTGGAACTCTCCTGGGGTACCCGCACACATATTATTCCCTCATTTAGTGGATATTTTCACAAAAAAGTGAAATTTTCAAAAATCCAAAATATTGGCTGAAAACGACTAAATATCAAGGACTCATTGGGCGAATCTCTCTGGAACTGAAATCGGAACGTTCACTGACATTTCCCCTATCTGAAAGTGTGATAAACGCCGGAAAAATGACTAAGTCCAAAAAAAAATTGTTTTCAACTTTTTTCAATATTACCTCCGTGGGATATATATTCTACCCACACACATTTGGAACTCTCCTGCGGTACCCTAACACATATTATTCCCTCATTTAGTGGATATTTTCACAAAAAAGTGAAATTTTCAAAAATCCAAAATATTGGCTGAAAACGACTAAATATCAAGGACTCATTGGGTGAATCGCTCTGGAACTGAAATCGGAATGCTCACTGACATTTCCCCTATTTGAAAGTCTGATAAACGCCAGAAAAATGACTAAGTCCCAAAAAAATTTTTTTCAACTTTTTTTCAATATAACCCCCTTGGGATATATATTCTACCCACACACATTTGGAACTCTCCTGGGGTACCCTCACACATATTATTCCCTCATTTAGTGGATATTTTCACAAAAAAGTGAAATTTTCAAAAATCCAAAATATTGGCTGAAAACGACTAAATATCAAGGACTCATTGGGCGAATCGCTCTGGAACTGAAATCGGAACGTTCACTGACATTTCCCCTATCTGAAAGTCTGATAAACGCCGGAAAAATGACTAAGTCCAAAAAAAAATTGTTTTCAACTTTTTTCAATTTTACCCCCGTGGGATATATATTCTACCCACACACATTTGGAACTCTCCTGGGGTACCCTCACACATATTATTCCCTCATTTAGTGGATATTTTCACAAAAAAGTGAAATTTTCAAATATCCAAAATATTGGCTGAAAACGACTAAATATCAAGGACTCATTGGGCGAATCTCTCTGGAACTGAAATCGGAACGTTCACTGACATTTCCCCTATCTGAAAGTGTGATAAACGCCGGAAAAATGACTAAGTCCAAAAAAAAATTGTTTTCAACTTTTTTCAATATTACCTCCGTGGGATATATATTCTACCCACACACATTTGGAACTCTCCTGGGGTACCCTCACACATATTATTCCCTCATTTAGTGGATATTTTCACAAAAAAGTGAAATTTTCAAATATCCAAAATATTGGCTGAAAACGACTAAATATCAAGGACTCATTGGGCGAATCTCTCTGGAACTGAAATCGGAACGTTCACTGACATTTCCCCTATCTGAAAGTGTGATAAACGCCGGAAAAATGACTAAGTCCAAAAAAAAATTGTTTTCAACTTTTTTCAATATTACCCCCGTGGGATATATATTCTACCCACACACATTTGGAACTCTCCTGCGGTACCCTAACACATATTATTCCCTCATTTAGTGGATATTTTCACAAAAAAGTGAAATTTTCAAAAATCCAAAATATTGGCTGAAAACGACTAAATATCAAGGACTCATTGGGCGAATAGCTCTGGAATTGAAATCGGAATGTTCACTGACATTTCCCCTATCTGAAAGTCTGATAAACGCCGGAAAAATGACTAAGTCCAAAAAAAAAATGTTTTCAACTTTTATCAATTTTACCCCCGTGGGATATAGATTCTACCCACACACATTTGGAACTCTCCTGGGGTACCCGCACACATATTATTCCCTCATTTAGTGGATATTTTCACAAAAAAGTGAAATTTTCAAAAATCCAAAATATTGGCTGAAAACGACTAAATATCAAGGACTCATTGGGTGAATCGCTCTGGAACTGAAATCGGAATGCTCACTGACATTTCCCCTATTTGAAAGTCTGATAAACGCCAGAAAAATGACTAAGTCCCAAAAAAATTTTTTTCAACTTTTTTTCAATATAACCCCCTTGGGATATATATTCTACCCACACACATTTGGAACTCTCCTGGGGTACCCTCACACATATTATTCCCTCATTTAGTGGATATTTTCACAAAAAAGTGAAATTTTCAAAAATCCAAAATATTGGCTGAAAACGACTAAATATCAAGGACTCATTGGGCGAATCGCTCTGGAACTGAAATCGGAACGTTCACTGACATTTCCCCTATCTGAAAGTCTGATAAACGCCGGAAAAATGACTAAGTCCAAAAAAAAATTGTTTTCAACTTTTTTCAATTTTACCCCCGTGGGATATATATTCTACCCACACACATTTGGAACTCTCCTGGGGTACCCTCACACATATTATTCCCTCATTTAGTGGATATTTTCACAAAAAAGTGAAATTTTCAAATATCCAAAATATTGGCTGAAAACGACTAAATATCAAGGACTCATTGGGCGAATCTCTCTGGAACTGAAATCGGAACGTTCACTGACATTTCCCCTATCTGAAAGTGTGATAAACGCCGGAAAAATGACTAAGTCCAAAAAAAAATTGTTTTCAACTTTTTTCAATATTACCCCCGTGGGATATATATTCTACCCACACACATTTGGAACTCTCCTGCGGTACCCTAACACATATTATTCCCTCATTTAGTGGATATTTTCACAAAAAAGTGAAATTTTCAAAAATCCAAAATATTGGCTGAAAACGACTAAATATCAAGGACTCATTGGGCGAATAGCTCTGGAATTGAAACCGGAATGTTCACTGACATTTCGCCTATTTGAAAGTCTGATAAACACTGGAAAAATGACTAAGTCCAAAAAAATTTTTTTTAAACTTTTTTTCAATATTATCCCCGTGGGATATATATTCTACCCACACACATTTGGAACTCTCCTGGGGTACCCTCACACATATTATTCCCTCATTTAGTGGATATTTTCACAAAAAAGTGAAATTTTCAAAAATCCAAAATATTGGCTGAAAACGACAAAATATCAAGGACTCTTTTTGCGAATTGCTCTGGAACTGAAATCGGAATGCTCACTGACATTTCCCCTATCTGAAAGTCTGATAAACGCCGGAAAAATGACTAAGTCCAAAAAAAACTTTTTTCAACTTTTTTCAATTTTACCATCGTGGGATATATATTCTACCCACACACATTTGGAACTCTCTTGGGGTACCCTCACACATATTATTCCCTCATTTAGTGGATATTTTCACAAAAAAGTGAAATTTTCAAAAATCCAAAATATTGGCTGAAAATGACTAAATATCAAGGACTCATTGGGCGAATCGCTCTGGAACTGAAATCGGAACGCTCACTGACATTTGCCCTATCTGAAAGTCTGATAAACGCCGGAAAAATGACTAAGTCCAGAAAAAAAATGTTTTCAACTTTTTTCAATTTTACCCCCGTGGGATATAGATTCTACCCACACACATTTGGAACTCTCCTGCGGTACCCTAACACATATTATTCCCTCATTTAGTGGATATTTTCACAAAAAAGTGAAATTTTCAAAAATCCAAAATATTGGCTGAAAACGACTAAATATCAAGGACTCATTGGGCGAATAGCTCTGGAATTGAAATCGGAATGTTCACTGACATTTCCCCTATTTGAAAGTCTGATAAACGCCAGAAAAATGACTAAGTCCCAAAAAAATTTTTTTCAACTTTTTTTCAATATTACCCCCGTGGGATAAATATTCTACCCACACACATTTGGAACTCTCCTGGGGTACCCTCACACATATTATTCCTTCATTTAGTGGATATTTTCAGAAAAAAGTGAAATTTTCAAAAATCCAAAATATTGGCTGAAAACGACTAAATATCAAGGACTCATTGGGCGAATCGCTCTGGAACTGAAATCGGAATGCTCACTGACATTTGCCCTATCTGAAAGTCTGATAAACGCCGGAAAAATGATTAAGTCCAAAAAAAAAATTTTTTCAACTTTTATCAATTTTACCCCCGTGGGATAAAGATTCTACCCACACACATTTGGAACTCTCCTGGGGTACCCGCACACATATTATTCCCTCATTTAGTGGATATTTTCACAAAAAAGTGAAATTTTCAAAAATCCAAAATATTGGCTGAAAACGACTAAATATCAAGGACTCATTGGGCGAATCGCTCTGGAACTGAAATCGGAACGTTCACTGACATTTCCCCTATCTGAAAGTCTGATAAACGCCGGAAAAATGACTAAGTCCAAAAAAAAATTGTTTTCAACTTTTTTCAATTTTACCCCCGTGGGATATATATTCTACCCACAAACATTTGGAACTCTCCTGGGGTACCCTCACACATATTATTCCCTCATTTAGTGGATATTTTCACAAAAAAGTGAAATTTTCAAATATCCAAAATATTGGCTGAAAACGACTAAATATCAAGGACTCATTGGGCGAATCGCTCTGGAACTGAAATCGGAACGCTCACTGACATTTGCCCTATCTGAAAGTCTGATAAACGCCGGAAAAATGACTAAGTCCAGAAAAAAAATGTTTTCAACTTTTTTCAATTTTACCCCCGTGGGATATAGATTCTACCCACACACATTTGGAACTCTCCCGCGGTACCCTAACACATATTATTCCCTCATTTAGTGGATATTTTCACAAAAAAGTGAAATTTTCAAAAATCCAAAATATTGGCTGAAAACTACTAAATATCAAGGACTCATTGGGCGAATAGCTCTGGAATTGAAATCAGAATGTTCACTGACATTTCCCCTATTTGAAAGTCTGATAAACGCCAGAAAAATGACTAAGTCCAAAAAAATTTTTTTTCAACTTTTTTTCAATATTACCCCCGTGGGATATATATTCTACCCACACACATTTGGAACTCTCCTGGGGTACCCTCACACATATTATTCCTTCATTTAGTGGATATTTTCACAAAAAAGTGAAATTTTCAAAAATCCAAAATATTGGCTGAAAACGACTAAATATCAAGGACTCATTGGGCGAATCGCTCTGGAACTGACATCGGAATGCTCACTGACATTTGCCCTATCTGAAAGTCTGATAAACGCCGGAAAAATGACTAAGTCCAAAAAAAAAATTTTTTCAACTTTTATCAATTTTACCCCCGTGGGATATAGATTCTACCCACACACATTTGGAACTCTCCTGGGGTACCCGCACACATATTATTCCCTCATTTAGTGGATATTTTCACAAAAAAGTAAAATTTTCAAATATCCAAAATATTGGCTGAAAACGACTAAATATCAAGGACTCATTGGGCGAATCGCTCTGGAACTGAAATCGGAATGCTCACTGACATTTCCCCTATTTGAAAGTCTGATAAACGCCAGAAAAATGATTAAGTCCCAAAAAAATGTTTTTCAACTTTTTTTCAATATAACCCCCTTGGGATATACAGTACAGACCAAAAGTTTGGACACAACTTCTCATTTAAAGATTTTTCTGTATTTTCATGACTATGAAAATTGTACATTCACACTGAAGGCATCAAAACTATGAATTGACACATGTGGAATTATATACTTAACAAAAAAGTGTGAAACAACTGAAAATTTTTCTTATATTCTAGGTTCTTCAAAGTAGCCACATTTTGCTTTGATGACTGCTTTGCACACTGTTGGCATTCTCTTGATGAGCTTCAAGAGGTAGTCACCGGAAATGGTCTTCCAACAATCTTGAAGGAGTTCCCAGAGATGCTTAGCACTTGTTGGCCCTTTTGCCTTCACTCTGCGGTCCAGCTCACCCCAAACCATCTCGATTGGGTTCAGGTCTGGTGACTGTGGAGGCCAGGTCATCTGGCGTAGCACCCCATCACTCTCCTTCTTGGTCAAATAGCCCTTACACAGCCTGGAGGTGTGTTTGGGGTCATTGTCCTGTTGAAAAATAAATTATGGTCTGCCTAAACGCAAACCGGATGGCATAGCATGCCGCTGCGAGATGCTGTGGTAGCCATGCTGGTTCAGTATGCCTTCAATTTTGAATAAATCCCCAACAGTGTCACCAGCAAAGCACCCCCACACCATCACACCTCCTCCTCCATGCTTCACAGTGGGAACCAGGCATGTAGAGTCCATCCGTTCACCTTTTCTGCGTCGCACAAAGACACGGTGGTTGGAACCAAAGATCTCAAATTTGGGCTCATCAGACCAAAGCACAGATTTCCACTGGTCTAATGTCCATTCCTTGTGTTCTTTAGCCCAAACAAGTCTCTTCTGCTTGTTGCCTGTCCTTAGCAGTGGTTTCCTAGCAGCTATTTTACCATGAAGGCCTGCTGCACAAAGTCTCCTCTTAACAGTTGTTGAAGAGATGTGTCTGCTGCTAGAACTCTGTGTGGCATTGACCTGGTCTCTAATCTCAGCTGCTGTTAACCTGCGATTTCTGAGGCTGGTGACTCGGATAAACTTATCCTCAGAAGCAGAGGTGACTCTTGGTCTTCCTTTCCTGGGGCGGTCCTCATGTGAGCCAGTTTCTTTGTAGCGCTTGATGGTTTTTGCAACTGCACTTGGGACACTTTCAAAGTTTTCCCAATTTTTCGCAGTGACTGACCTTCATTTCGATGTCCACTCATTTTTCTTTACTTAGCTGCTTTTTTCTTGCCATAATACAAATTCTAATAGTCTATTCAGTAGGACTATCAGCTGTGTATCCACCAGACTTCTGCACAACACAACTGATGGTCCCAACCCCATTTATAAGGCAAGAAATCCCACTTATTAAACCTGACAGGGCACACCTGTGAAGTGAAAACCATTTCCGGTGACTACCTCTTGAAGCTCATTAAGAGAATGACAAGAGTGTGCAAAGCAGTCATCAAAGCAAAAGGTGGCTACTTTGAAGAACCTAGAATATAAGACATATTTTCAGTTGTTTCACACTTTTTTGTTAAGTATATAATTCCACATGTGTTAATTCATAGTTTTGATGCCTTCAGTGTGAATGTACAATTTTCATTGTCATGAAAATACGGAAAAATCTTTAAATGAGAAGGTGTGTCCAAACTTTTGGTCTGTACTGTATATTCTACCCACACACATTTGGAACTCTCCTGGGGTACCCTCACACATATTATTCCCTCATTTAGTGGATATTTTCACAAAAAAGTGAAATTTTCAAAAATCCAAAATATTGGCTGAAAACGACTAAATATCAAGGACTCATTGGGCGAATCGCTCTGGAACTGAAATCGGAACGTTCACTGACATTTCCCCTATCTGAAAGTCTGATAAACGCCGGAAAAATGACTAAGTCCAAAAAAAAATTGTTTTCAACTTTTTTCAATTTTACCCCCGTGGGATATATATTCTACCCACACACATTTGGAACTCTCCTGGGGTACCCTCACACATATTATTCCCTCATTTAGTGGATATTTTCACAAAAAAGTGAAATTTTCAAATATCCAAAATATTGGCTGAAAACGACTAAATATCAAGGACTCATTGGGCGAATCGCTCTGGAACTGAAATTGGAACGTTCACTGACATTTCCCCTATCTGAAAGTCTGATAAACGCCAGAAAAATGACTAAGTCCAAAAAAAATTTTTTTTCAACTTTTTTCAATTTTACCATCGTGGGATATATATTCTACCCACACACATTTGGAACTCTCTTGGGGTACCCTCACACATATTATTCCCTCATTTAGTGGATATTTTCACAAAAAAGTGAAATTTTCAAAAATCCAAAATATTGGCTGAAAATGACTAAATATCAAGGACTCATTGGGCGAATCGCTCTGGAACTGAAATCGGAACGCTCACTGACATTTGCCCTATCTGAAAGTCTGATAAACGCCGGAAAAATGATTAAGTCCAGAAAAAAAATGTTTTCAACTTTTTTCAATTTTACCCCCGTGGGATATAGATTCTACCCACACACATTTGGAACTCTCCTGGGGTACCCGCACACATATTATTCCCTCATTTAATGGATATTTTCACAAAAAAGTGAAATTTTCAAATATCCAAAATATTGGCTGAAAACGACTAAATATCAAGGACTCATTGGGCGAATCGCTCTGGAACTGAAATCGGAACGTTCACTGACATTTCCCCTATCTGAAAGTCTGATAAACGCCGGAAAAATGACTAAGTCCAAAAAAAAATTGTTTTCAACTTTTTTCAATTTTACCCCCGTGGGATATATATTCTACCCACACACATTTGGAACTCTCCTGGGGTACCCTCACACATATTATTCCCTCATTTAGTGGATATTTTCACAAAAAAGTAAAATTTTCAAATATCCAAAATATTGGCTGAAAACGACTAAATATCAAGGACTCATTGGGCGAATCGCTCTGGAACTGAAATCGGAACGTTCACTGACATTTCCCCTATTTGAAAGTCTGATAAACGCCAGAAAAATGACTAAGTCCAAAAAAAAAATTGTTTTCAACTTTTTTCAATATTACCCCTGTGGGATATATATTCTACCCACACACATTTGGAACTCTCCTGCGGTACCCTAACACATATTATTCCCTCATTTAGTGGATATTTTCACAAAAAAGTGAAATTTTCAAAAATCCAGAAAATTGGCTGAAAATGACTAAATATCAAGGACTCATTGCGCGAATCGCTCTGGAACTGAAATCGGAACGCTCACTGACATTTTCCCTATCTGAAAGTCTGATAAACGCCGGAAAAATGACTAAGTCCAAAAAAAAAATTTTTTCAACTTTTTTCAATTGTACCCCCGTGGGATATAGATTCTACCCACACACATTTGGAACTCTCCTGCGGGAACCCTCACACATATTATTCCTTCATTTAGTGGATATTTTCAAAAAAAAGTGAAATTTTCAAAAATCCAAAATATTGGCTGAAAACGACTAAATATCAAGGACTCATTGAGCGAATCGCTCTGGAACTGAAATCGGAATGCTCACTGACATTTCCCCTATTTGAAAGTCTGATAAACGCCAGAAAAATGATTAAGTCCCAAAAAAATGTTTTTCAACTTTTTTTCAATATAACCCCCTTGGGATATACAGTACAGACCAAAAGTTTGGACACAACTTCTCATTTAAAGATTTTTCTGTATTTTCATGACTATGAAAATTGTACATTCACACTGAAGGCATCAAAACTATGAATTGACACATGTGGAATTATATACTTAACAAAAAAGTGTGAAACAACTGAAAATTTTTCTTATATTCTAGGTTCTTCAAAGTAGCCACATTTTGCTTTGATGACTGCTTTGCACACGGTTGGCATTCTCTTGATGAGCTTCAAGAGGTAGTCACCGGAAATGGTCTTCCAACAATCTTGAAGGAGTTCCCAGAGATGCTTAGCACTTGTTGGCCCTTTTGCCTTCACTCTGCGGTCCAGCTCACCCCAAACCATCTCGATTGGGTTCAGGTCTGGTGACTGTGGAGGCCAGGTCATCTGGCGTAGCACCCCATCACTCTCCTTCTTGGTCAAATAGCCCTTACACAGCCTGGAGGTGTGTTTGGGGTCATTGTCCTGTTGAAAAATAAATTATGGTCTGCCTAAACGCAAACCGGATGGCATAGCATGCCGCTGCGAGATGCTGTGGTAGCCATGCTGGTTCAGTATGCCTTCAATTTTGAATAAATCCCCAACAGTGTCACCAGCAAAGCACCCCCACACCATCACACCTCCTCCTCCATGCTTCACAGTGGGAACCAGGCATGTAGAGTCCATCCGTTCACCTTTTCTGCGTCGCACAAAGACACGGTGGTTGGAACCAAAGATCTCAAATTTGGGCTCATCAGACCAAAGCACAGATTTCCACTGGTCTAATGTCCATTCCTTGTGTTCTTTAGCCCAAACAAGTCTCTTCTGCTTGTTGCCTGTCCTTAGCAGTGGTTTCCTAGCAGCTATTTTACCATGAAGGCCTGCTGCACAAACTCTCCTCTTAACAGTTGTTGAAGAGATGTGTCTGCTGCTAGAACTCTGTGTGGCATTGACCTGGTCTCTAATCTCAGCTGCTGTTAACCTGCGATTTCTGAGGCTGGTGACTCGGATAAACTTATCCTCAGAAGCAGAGGTGACTCTTGGTCTTCCTTTCCTGGGGCGGTCCTCATGTGAGCCAGTTTCTTTGTAGCGCTTGATGGTTTTTGCAACTGCACTTGGGACACTTTCAAAGTTTTCCCAATTTTTCGCAGTGACTGACCTTCATTTCGATGTCCACTCGTTTTTCTTTACTTAGCTGCTTTTTTCTTGCCATAATACAAATTCTAATAGTCTATTCAGTAGGACTATCAGCTGTGTATCCACCAGACTTCTGCACAACACAACTGATGGTCCCAACCCCATTTATAAGGCAAGAAATCCCACTTATTAAACCTGACAGGGCACACCTGTGAAGTGAAAACCATTTCCGGTGACTACCTCTTGAAGCTCATTAAGAGAATGACAAGAGTGTGCAAAGCAGTCATCAAAGCAAAAGGTGGCTACTTTGAAGAACCTAGAATATAAGACATATTTTCAGTTGTTTCACACTTTTTTGTTAAGTATATAATTCCACATGTGTTAATTCATAGTTTTGATGCCTTCAGTGTGAATGTACAATTTTCATTGTCATGAAAATACGGAAAAATCTTTAAATGAGAAGGTGTGTCCAAACTTTTGGTCTGTACTGTATATTCTACCCACACACATTTGGAACTCTCCTGGGGTACCCTCACACATATTATTCCCTCATTTAGTGGATATTTTCACAAAAAAGTGAAATTTTCAAAAATCCAAAATATTGGCTGAAAACGACTAAATATCAAGGACTCATTGGGCGAATCGCTCTGGAACTGAAATCGGAACGTTCACTGACATTTCCCCTATCTGAAAGTCTGATAAACGCCGGAAAAATGACTAAGTCCAAAAAAAAATTGTTTTAAACTTTTTTCAATTTTACCCCCGTGGGATATATATTCTACCCACACACATTTGGAACTCTCCTGGGGTACCCTCACACATATTATTCCCTCATTTAGTGGATATTTTCACAAAAAAGTGAAATTTTCAAATATCCAAAATATTGGCTGAAAACGACTAAATATCAAGGACTCATTGGGCGAATCGCTCTGGAACTGAAATCGGAACGTTCACTGACATTTCCCCTATCTGAAAGTCTGATAAACGCCGTAAAAATAACTAAGTCCAAAAAAAAATTGTTTTCAACTTTTTTCAATTTTACCCCCGTGGGATATATATTCTACCCACACACATTTGGAACTCTCCTGGGGTACCCTCACACATATTATTCCCTCATTTAGTGGATATTTTCACAAAAAAGTAAAATTTTCAAATATCCAAAATATTGGCTGAAAACGACTAAATATCAAGGACTCATTGGGCGAATCGCTCTGGAACTGAAATCGGAACGTTCACTGACATTTCCCCTATCTGAAAGTGTGATAAACGCCGGAAAAATGACTAAGTCCAAAAAAAAATTGTTTTCAACTTTTTTCAATATTACCCCCGTGGGATATATATTCTACCCACACACATTTGGAACTCTCCTGCGGTACCCTAACACATATTATTCCCTCATTTAGTGGATATTTTCACAAAAAAGTGAAATTTTCAAAAATCCAAAATATTGGCTGAAAACGACTAAATATCAAGGACTCATTGGGCGAATAGCTCTGGAATTGAAACCGGAATGTTCACTGACATTTCCCCTATTTGAAAGTCTGATAAACACTGGAAAAATGACTAAGTCCAAAAAAATTTTTTTTCAACTTTTTTTCAATATTATCCCCGTGGGATATATATTCTACCCACACACATTTGGAACTCTCCTGGGGTACCCTCACACATATTATTCCCTCATTTAGTGGATATTTTCACAAAAAAGTGAAATTTTCAAAAATTCAAAATATTGGCTGAAAACGACAAAATATCAAGGACTCTTTGGGCGAATCGCTCTGGAACTGAAATCGGAATGCTCACTGACATTTCCCCTATCTGAAAGTCTGATAAACGCCGGAAAAATGACTAAGTCCAAAAAAAAATTGTTTTCAACTTTTTTCAATTTTACCCCCGTGGGATATATATTCTACCCACACACATTTGGAACTCTCCTGCGGTATTATTCCCTCATTTAGTGGATATTTTCACAAAAAAGTGAAATTTTCAAAAATCCAGAAAATTGGCTGAAAATGACTAAATATCAAGGACTCATTGGGCGAATCGCTCTGGAACTGAAATCGGAACGCTCACTGACATTTGCCCTATCTGAAAGTCTGATAAACGCCGGAAAAATGACTAAGTCCAAAAAAATTTTTTTTCAACTTTTTTTCAATATTACCCCCGTGGGATATATATTCTACCCACACACATTTGGAACTCTCCTGGGGTACCCTCACACATATTATTCCCTCATTTAGTGGATATTTTCACAAAAAAGTGAAATTTTCAAAAATCCAAAATATTGGCTGAAAACAACTAAATATCAAGGACTCATTGGGCGAATCGCTCTGGAACTGAAATCGGAACATTCACTGACATTTCCCCTATCTGAAAGTGTGATAAACGCCGGAAAAATGACTAAGTCCAAAAAAAAATTGTTTTCAACTTTTTTCAATATTACCCCCGTGGGATATATATTCTACCCACACACATTTGGAACTCTCCTGCGGTACCCTAACACATATTATTCCCTCATTTAGTGGATATTTTCACAAAAAAGTGAAATTTTCAAAAATCCAAAATATTGGCTGAAAACGACTAAATATCAAGGACTCATTGGGCGAATAGCTCTGGAATTGAAACCGGAATGTTCACTGACATTTCCCCTATTTGAAAGTCTGATAAACACTGGAAAAATGACTAAGTCCAAAAAAATTTTTTTTCAACTTTTTTTCAATATTATCCCCGTGGGATATATATTCTACCCACACACATTTGGAACTCTCCTGGGGTACCCTCACACATATTATTCCCTCATTTAGTGGATATTTTCACAAAAAAGTGACATTTTCAAAAATCCAGAAAATTGGCTGAAAATGACTAAATATCAAGGACTCATTGCGCGAATCGCTCTGGAACTGAAATCGGAACGCTCACTGACATTTTCCCAATCTGAAAGTCTGATAAACGCCGGAAAAATGACTAAGTCCAAAAAAAAAATTTTTTCAACTTTATTCAATTTTACCCCCGTGGGATATAGATTCTACCCACACACATTTGGAACTCTCCTGGGGTACCCTCACACATATTATTCCCTCATTTAGTGGATATTTTCACAAAAAAGTGAAATTTTCAAATATCCAAAATATTGGCTGAAAACGACTAAATATCAAGGACTCATTGGGCGAATCGCTCTGGAACTGAAATCGGAACGTTCACTGACATTTCCCCTATCTGAAAGTGTGATAAACGCCGGAAAAATGACTAAGTCCAAAAAAAAATTGTTTACAACTTTTTTCAATATTACCCCTGTGGGATATATATTCTACCCACACACATTTGGAACTCTCCTGCGGTACCCTAACACATATTATTCCCTCACTTAGTGGATATTTTCACAAAAAAGTGAAATTTTCAAAAATCCAAAATATTGGCTGAAAACGACTAAATATCAAGGACTCATTGGGCGAATAGCTCTGGAATTGAAACCGGAATGTTCACTGACATTTCCCCTATTTGAAAGTCTGATAAACGCCGGAAAAATGACTAAGTCCAAAAAAATTTGTTTTCAACTTTTTTGCAATATTACCCCCGTGGGATATATATTCTACCCACACACATTTGGAACTCTCCTGGGGTACCCTCACACATATTATTCCCTCATTTAGTGGATATTTTAACAAAAAAGTGAAATTTTCAAAAATTCAAAATATTGGCTGAAAACGACTAAATATCAAGGACTCATTGGGCGAATCGCTCTGGAACTGAAATCGGAACGTTCACTGACATTTCCCCTATCTGAAAGTCTGATAAACGCCGGAAAAATGACTAAGTCCAAAAAAAAATTGTTTTCAACTTTTTTCAATTTTACCCCCGTGGGATATATATTCTACCCACACACATTTGGAACTCTCCTTGGGTACCCTCACACATATTATTCCCTCATTTAGTGGATATTTTCACAAAAAAGTGAAATTTTCAAATATCCAATATATTGGCTGAAAACGACTAAATATCAAGGACTCATTGGGCGAATCGCTCTGGAACTGAAATCGGAACGTTCACTGACATTTCCCCTATCTGAAAGTGTGATAAACGCCGGAAAAATGACTAAGTCCAAAAAACAATTGTTTACAACTTTTTTCAATATTACCCCTGTGGGATATATATTCTACCCACACACATTTGGAACTCTCCTGCGGTACCCTAACACATATTATTCCCTCACTTAGTGGATATTTTCACAAAAAGGTGAAATTTTCAAAAATCCAAAATATTGGCTGAAAACGACTAAATATCAAGGACTCATTGGGCGAATAGCTCTGGAATTGAAACCGGAATGTTCACTGACATTTCCCCTATTTGAAAGTCTGATAAACGCTGGAAAAATGACTAAGTCCAAAAAAATTTGTTTTCAACTTTTTTTCAATATTACCCCCGTGGGATATATATTCTACCCACACACATTTGGAACTCTCCTGGGGTACCCTCACACATATTATTCCCTCATTTAGTGGATATTTTCATAAAAAAGTGAAATTTTCAAAAATCCAAAATATTGGCTGAAAACGACTAAATATCAAGGACTCTTTGGGCGAATCGCTCTGGAACTGAAATCGGAATGCTCACTGACATTTCCCCTATCTGAAAGTTTGATAAACGCCGGAAAAATGACTAAGTCCAAAAAAAAATAGTTTTCAACTTTTTTCAATTTTACCCCCGTGGGATATATATTCTACCCACACACATTTGGAACTCTCCTGCGGTACCCTCACACATATTATTCCCTCATTTAGTGGATATTTTCACAAAAAAGTGAAATTTTCAAAAATCCAAAATATTGGCTGAAAACGACTAAATATCAAGGACTCATTGGGCGAATCGCTCTGGAACTGAAATCGGAACGCTCACTGACATTTGCCCTATCTGAAAGTCTGATAAACGCCGGAAAAATGACTAAGTCCAAAAAAAAAATTTTTTTACTTTTTTCAATTTTACCCCCGTGGGATATATATTCTACCCACACACATTTGGAACTCTCCTGGGGTACCCTCACACATATTATTCCCTCATTTAGTGGATATTTTCACAAAAAAGTGAAATTTTCAAATATCCAAAATATTGGCTGAAAACGACTGAATATCAAGGACTCATTGGGCGAATCGCTCTGGAACTGAAATCGGAACGTTCACTGACATTTCCCCTATCTGAAAGTGTGATAAACGCCGGAAAAATGACTAAGTCCAAAAAAAAAATTGTTTTCAACTTTTTTCAATATTACCCCCGTGGGATATATATTCTACCCACACACATTTGGAACTCTCCTGCGGTACCCTAACACATATTATTCCCTCATTTAGTGGATATTTTCACAAAAAAGTGAAATTTTCAAAAATCCAGAAAATTGGCTGAAAACGACTAAATATCAAGGACTCATTGGGCGAATCGCTCTGGAACTGAAATCGGAACGCTCACTGACATTTGCCCTATCTGAAAGTCTGATAAACGCCGGAAAAATGACTAAGTTCAAAAAAAAAATTGTTTTCAACTTTTTTCAATTTTACCCCCGTGGGATATATATTCTACCCACACACATTTGGAACTCTCCTGGGGTACCCTCACACATATTATTCCCTCATTTAGTGGATATTTTCACAAAAAAGTGAAATTTTCAAATATCGAAAATATTGGCTGAAAACGACTAAATATCAAGGACTCATTGGGCGAATCGCTCTGGAACTGAAATCGGAACGTTCACTGACATTTCCCCTATCTGAAAGTGTGATAAACGCCGGAAAAATGACTAAGTCCAAAAAAAAATTGTTTACAACTTTTTTCAATATTACCCCTGTGGGATATATATTCTACCCACACACATTTGGAACTCTCCTGCGGTACCCTAAGACATATTATTCCCTCACTTAGTGGATATTTTCACAAAAAAGTGAAATTTTCAAAAATCCAAAATATTGGCTGAAAACGACTAAATATCAAGGACTCATTGGGCGAATAGCTCTGGAATTGAAACCGGAATGTTCACTGACATTTCCCCTATTTGAAAGTCTGATAAACGCCGGAAAAATGACTAAGTCCAAAAAAATTTGTTTTCAACTTTTTTTCAATATTACCCCCGTGGGATATATATTCTACCCACACACATTTGGAACACTCCTGGGGTACCCTCACACATATTATTCCCTCATTTAGTGGATATTTTCATAAAAAAGTGAAATTTTCAAAAATCCAAAATATTGGCTGAAAACGACTAAATATCAAGGACTCTTTGGGCGAATCGCTCTGTAACTGAAATCGGAATGCTCACTGACATTTTCCCTATCTGAAAGTCTGATAAACGCCGGAAAAATGACTAAGTCCAAAAAAAAAATTTTTTCAACTTTTTTCAATTTTACCATCGTGGGATATATATTCTACCCACACACATTTGGAACTCTCCTGGGGTACCCTCACACATATTATTACCTCATTTAGTGGATATTTTCACAAAAAAGTGAAATTTTCAAAAATCCAAAATATTGGCTGAAAACGACTAAATATCAAGGACTCATTGGGCGAATCGCTCTGGAACTGAAATCGGAACGCTCACTGACATTTGCCCTATCTGAAAGTCTGATAAACGCCGGAAAAATGACTAAGTCCAAAAAAAAAATTGTTTTCAACTTTTTTCAATTTTACCCCCGTGGGATATATATTCTACCCACACACATTTGGAACTCTCCTGGGGTACCCTCACACATATTATTCCCTCATTTAGTGGATATTTTCACAAAAAAGTGAAATTTTCAAATATCGAAAATATTGGCTGAAAACGACTAAATATCAAGGACTCATTGGGCGAATCGCTCTGGAACTGAAATCGGAACGTTCACTGACATTTCCCCTATCTGAAAGTGTGATAAACGCCGGAAAAATGACTAAGTCCAAAAAAAAATTGTTTACAACTTTTTTCAATATTACCCCTGTGGGATATATATTCTACCCACACACATTTGGAACTCTCCTGCGGTACCCTAAGACATATTATTCCCTCACTTAGTGGATATTTTCACAAAAAAGTGAAATTTTCAAAAATCCAAAATATTGGCTGAAAACGACTAAATATCAAGGACTCATTGGGCGAATAGCTCTGGAATTGAAACCGGAATGTTCACTGACATTTCCCCTATTTGAAAGTCTGATAAACGCCGGAAAAATGACTAAGTCCAAAAAAATTTGTTTTCAACTTTTTTTCAATATTACCCCCGTGGGATATATATTCTACCCACACACATTTGGAACACTCCTGGGGTACCCTCACACATATTATTCCCTCATTTAGTGGATATTTTCATAAAAAAGTGAAATTTTCAAAAATCCAAAATATTGGCTGAAAACGACTAAATATCAAGGACTCTTTGGGCGAATCGCTCTGTAACTGAAATCGGAATGCTCACTGACATTTTCCCTATCTGAAAGTCTGATAAACGCCGGAAAAATGACTAAGTCCAAAAAAAAAATTTTTTCAACTTTTTTCAATTTTACCATCGTGGGATATATATTCTACCCACACACATTTGGAACTCTCCTGGGGTACCCTCACACATATTATTACCTCATTTAGTGGATATTTTCACAAAAAAGTGAAATTTTCAAAAATCCAAAATATTGGCTGAAAACGACTAAATATCAAGGACTCATTGGGCGAATCGCTCTGGAACTGAAATCGGAACGCTCACTGACATTTGCCCTATCTGAAAGTCTGATAAACGCCGGAAAAATGACTAAGTCCAAAAAAAAAATTGTTTTCAACTTTTTTCAATTTTACCCCCGTGGGATATATATTCTACCCACACACATTTGGAACTCTCCTGGGGTACCCTCACACATATTATTCCCTCATTTAGTGGATATTTTCACAAAAAAGTGAAATTTTCAAATATCAAAAATATTGGCTGAAAACGACTAAATATCAAGGACTCATTGGGCGAATCGCTCTGGAACTGAAATCGGAACGTTCACTGACATTTCCCCTATCTGAAAGTGTGATAAACGCCGGAAAAATGACTAAGTCCAAAAAAAAATTGTTTACAACTTTTTTCAATATTACCCCTGTGGGATATATATTCTACCCACACACATTTGGAACTCTCCTGCGGTACCCTAACACATATTATTCCCTCACTTAGTGGATATTTTCACAAAAAAGTGAAATTTTCAAAAATCCAAAATATTGGCTGAAAACGACTAAATATCAAGGACTCATTGGGCGAATAGCTCTGGAATTGAAACCGGAATGTTCACTGACATTTCCCCTATTTGAAAGTCTGATAAACGCCGGAAAAATGACTAAGTCCAAAAAAATTTGTTTTCAACTTTTTTTCAATATTACCCCCGTGGGATATATATTCTACCCACACACATTTGGAACACTCCTGGGGTACCCTCACACATATTATTCCCTCATTTAGTGGATATTTTCATAAAAAAGTGAAATTTTCAAAAATCCAAAATATTGGCTGAAAACGACTAAATATCAAGGACTCTTTGGGCGAATCGCTCTGTAACTGAAATCGGAATGCTCACTGACATTTTCCCTATCTGAAAGTCTGATAAACGCCGGAAAAATGACTAAGTCCAAAAAAAAAATTTTTTCAACTTTTTTCAATTTTACCATCGTGGGATATATATTCTACCCACACACATTTGGAACTCTCCTGGGGTACCCTCACACATATTATTACCTCATTTAGTGGATATTTTCACAAAAAAGTGAAATTTTCAAAAATCCAAAATATTGGCTGAAAACGACTAAATATCAAGGACTCATTGGGCGAATCGCTCTGGAACTGAAATCGGAACGCTCACTGACATTTGCCCTATCTGAAAGTCTGATAAACGCCGGAAAAATGACTAAGTCCAAAAAAAAAATTGTTTTCAACTTTTTTCAATTTTACCCCCGTGGGATATATATTCTACCCACACACATTTGGAACTCTCCTGGGGTACCCTCACACATATTATTCCCTCATTTAGTGGATATTTTCACAAAAAAGTGAAATTTTCAAATATCAAAAATATTGGCTGAAAACGACTAAATATCAAGGACTCATTGGGCGAATCGCTCTGGAACTGAAATCGGAACGTTCACTGACATTTCCCCTATCTGAAAGTGTGATAAACGCCGGAAAAATGACTAAGTCCAAAAAAAAATTGTTTACAACTTTTTTCAATATTACCCCTGTGGGATATATATTCTACCCACACACATTTGGAACTCTCCTGCGGTACCCTAACACATATTATTCCCTCACTTAGTGGATATTTTCACAAAAAAGTGAAATTTTCAAAAATCCAAAATATTGGCTGAAAACGACTAAATATCAAGGACTCATTGGGCGAATGGCTCTCGAATTGAAACCGGAATGTTCACTGACATTTCCCCTATTTGAAAGTCTGATAAACGCCAGAAAAATTACTAAGTCCAAAAAAATTTGTTTTCAACTTTTTTTCAATATTACCCCCGTGGGATATATATTCTACCCACACACATTTGGAACTCTCCTGGGGTACCCTCACACATATTATTCCCTCATTTAGTGGATATTTTCATAAAAAAGTGAAATTTTCAAAAATCCAAAATATTGGCTGAAAACGACTAAATATCAAGGACTCTTTTGGGCGAATCGCTCTGGAACTGAAATCGGAATGCTCACTGACATTTCCCCTATCTGAAAGTTTGATAAACGCCGGAAAAATGACTAAGTCCAAAAAAAAATTGTTTTCAACTTTTTTCAATTTTACCCCCGTGGGATATATATTCTACCCACACACATTTGGAACTCTCCTGCGGTACCCTAACACATATTATTCCCTCATTTAGTGGATATTTTCACAAAAAAGTGAAATTTTCAAAAATCCAGAAAATTGGCTGAAAATGACTAAATATCAAGGACTCATTGCGTGAATCGCTCTGGAACTGAAATCGGAACGCTCACTGACATTTTCCCTATCTGAAAGTCTGATAAACACCGGAAAAATGACTAAGTCCAAAAAAAAAATTTTTTTACTTTTTTCAATTTTACCCCCGTGGGATATATATTCTACCCACACACATTTGGAACTCTCCTGGGGTACCCTCACACATATTATTCCCTCATTTAGTGGATATTTTCACAAAAAAGTGAAATTTTCAAAAATCCAAAATATTGGCTGAAAACGACTAAATATCAAGGACTCATTTGGCGAATCGCTCTGGAACTGAAATCGGAATGTTCACTGACATTTGCCCTATCTGAAAGTCTGATAAACGCCGGAAAAATGACTAAGTCCAAAAAAAAAATTGTTTTCAACTTTTTTCAATATTACCCCCGTGGGATATATATTCTACCCACACACATTTGGAACTCTCCTGCGGTACCCTAACACATATCATTCCCTCATTTAGTGGATATTTTCACAAAAAAGTGAAATTTTCAAAAATCCAGAAAATTGGCTGAAAATGACTAAATATCAAGGACTCATTGTGCGAATTGCTCTGGAACTGAAATCGGAACGCTCACTGACATTTTCCCTATCTGAAAGTCTGATAAACGCCGGAAAAATGACTAAGTCCAAAAAAAAAATTTTTTCAACTTTTTTCAATTTTACCATCGTGGGATATATATTCTACCCACACACATTTGGAACTCTCCTGGGGTGCCCTCACACATATTATTCCCTCATTTAGTGGATATTTTCACAAAAAAGTGAAATTTAAAAAAATCCAAAATATTGGCTGAAAATGACTAAATATCAAGGACTCATTGGGCGAATAGCTCTGGAATTGAAATCGGAATGTTCACTGACATTTCCCCTATTTGAAAGTCTGATAAACGCCAGAAAAATGACTAAGTCCAAAAAAATTTTTTTTCAACTTTTTTTCAATATTAACCCCGTGGGATATATATTCTACCCACACACATTTGGAACTCTCCTGGGGTACCCTCACACATATTATTCCTTCATTTAGTGGATATTTTCACAAAAAAGTGAAATTTTCAAAAATCCAAAATATTGGCTGAAAACGACTAAATATCAAGGACTCTTTGGGCGAATCGCTCTGGAACTGAAATCGGAATGCTCACTGACATTTCCCCTATCTGAAAGTTTGATAAACGCCGGAAAAATGACTAAGTCCAAAAAAAAATTGTTTTCAACTTTTTTCAATTTTACCCCCGTGGGATATATATTCTACCCACACACATTTGGAACTCTCCTGCGGTACCCTAACACATATTATTCCCTCATTTAGTGGATATTTTCACAAAAAAGTGAAATTTTCAAAAATCCAGAAAATTGGCTGAAAATGACTAAATATCAAGGACTCATTGCGTGAATCGCTCTGGAACTGAAATCGGAACGCTCACTGACATTTTCCCTATCTGAAAGTCTGATAAACGCCGGAAAAATGACTAAGTCCAAAAAAAAAATTTTTTCAACTTTTTTCAATTTTACCATCGTGGGATATATATTCTACCCACAAACATTTGGAACTCTCCTGCGGTACCCTAACACATATTATTCCCTCATTTAGTGGATATTTTCACAAAAAAGTGAAATTTTCAAAAATCCAAAATATTGGCTGAAAATGACTAAATATCAAGGACTCATTGGGCGAATAGCTCTGGAATTGAAATCGGAATGTTCACTGACATTTCCCCTATTTGAAAGTCTGATAAACGCCAGAAAAATGACTAAGTCCAAAAAAATTTTTTTTCAACTTTTTTTCAATATTACCCCCGTGGGATATATATTCTACCCACACACATTTGGAACTCTCCTGGGGTACCCTCACACATATTATTCCTTCATTTAGTGGATATTTTCACAAAAAAGTGAAATTTCCAAAAATCCAAAGTATTGGCTGAAAACGACTAAATATCAAGGACTCATTGGGCGAATCGCTCTGGAACTGAAATCGGAATGTTCACTGACATTTCCCCTATCTGAAAGTCTGATAAACGCCAGAAAAATGACTAAGTCCAAAAAAAAATTGTTTTCAACTTTTTCCAATTTTACCCCCGTGGGATATAGATTCTACCCACTCACGTTTGGAACTCTCCTGCGGTACCCTAACACATATTATTCCCTCATTTAGTGGATATTTTCACAAAAAAGTGAAATTTTCAAAAATCCAAAATATTGGCTGAAAATGACTAAATATCAAGGACTCATTGGGCGAATAGCTCTGGAATTGAAATCGGAATGTTCACTGACATTTCCCCTATTTGAAAGTCTGATAAACGCCAGAAAAATGACTAAGTCCAAAAAAATTTTTTTTCAACTTTTTTTCAATATTACCCCCGTGGGATATATATTCTACCCACACACATTTGGAACTCTCCTGGGGTACCCTCACACATATTATTCCTTCATTTAGTGGATATTTTCACAAAAAAGTGAAATTTCCAAAAATCCAAAGTATTGGCTGAAAACGACTAAATATCAAGGACTCATTGGGCGAATCGCTCTGGAACTGAAATCGGAATGCTCACTGACATTTGCCCTATCTGAAAGTCTGATAAACGCCGGAAAAATGACTAAGTCCAGAAAAAAAAATTTTTCAACTTTTTTCAATTTTACCCCCGTGGGATATAGATTCTACCCACACACATTTGGAACTCTCCTGCGGTACCCTAACACATATTATTCCCTCACTTAGTGGATATTTTCACAAAAAATGAAATTTTCAAAAATCCAAAATATTGGCTGAAAACGACTAAATATCAAGGACTCATTGGGCGAATAGCTCTGGAATTGAAACCGGAATGTTCACTGACATTTCCCCTATTTGAAAGTCTGATAAACGCCGGAAAAATGACTAAGTCCAAAAAAATTTGTTTTCAACTTTTTTTCAATATTACCCCCGTGGGATATATATTCTACCCACACACATTTGGAACTCTCCTGGGGTACCCTCACACATGTTATTCCCTCATTAAGTGGATATTTTCATAAAAAAAGTGAAATTTTCAAAAATCCAAAATATTGGCTGAAAACGACTAAATATCAAGGACTCTTTGGGCGAATCGCTCTGGAACTGAAATCGGAATGCTCACTGACATTTCCCCTATCTGAAAGTTTGATAAACGCCGGAAAAATGACTAAGTCCAAAAAAAAATTGTTTTCAACTTTTTTCAATTTTACCCCCGTGGGATATATATTCTACCCACACACATTTGGAACTCTCCTGCGGTACCCTAACACATATTATTCCCTCATTTAGTGGATATTTTCACAAAAAAGTGAAATTTTCAAAAATCCAGAAAATTGGCTGAAAATGACTAAATATCAAGGACTCATTGCGTGAATCGCTCTGGAACTGAAATCGGAACGCTCACTGACATTTTCCCTATCTGAAAGTCTGATAAACGCCGGAAAAATGACTAAGTCCAAAAAAAAAATTTTTTTACTTTTTTCAATTTTACCCCCGTGGGATATATATTCTACCCACACACATTTGGAACTCTCCTGGGGTACCCTCACACATCTTATTCCCTCATTTAGTGGATATTTTCATAAAAAAGTGAAATTTTCAAATATCCAAAATATTGGCTGAAAACGACTGAATATCAAGGACTCATTGGGTGAATCGCTCTGGAACTGAAATCGGAACGTTCACTGACATTTCCCCTATCTGAAAGTGTGATAAACGCCGGAAAAATGACTAAGTCCAAAAAAAAAATTGTTTTCAACTTTTTTCAATATTACCCCCGTGGGATTTATATTCTACCCACAAACATTTGGAACTCTCCTGCGGTACCCTAACACATATTATTCCCTCATTTAGTGGATATTTTCACAAAAAAGTGAAATTTTCAAAAATCCAGAAAATTGGCTGAAAATTACTAAATATCAAGGACTCATTGGGCGAATAGCTCTGGAATTGAAATCGGAATGTTCACTGACATTTCCCCTATTTGAAAGTCTGATAAACGCCAGAAAAATGACTAAGTCCAAAAAAATTTTTTTTCAACTTTTTTTCAATATTACCCCCGTGGGATATATATTCTACCCACACACATTTGGAACTCTCCTGGGGTACCCTCACACATATTATTCCTTCATTTAGTGGATATTTTCACAAAAAAGTGAAATTTCCATAAATCCAAAGTATTGGCTGAAAACGACTAAATATCAAGGACTCATTGGGCGAATCGCTCTGGAACTGAAATCGGAATGCTCACTGACATTTCCCCTATTTGAAAGTCTGATAAACGCCGGAAAAATGACTAAGTCCAAAAAAAATTTTTTTCAACTTTTTTCAATATTACCCCCGTGGGATATAGATTCTACCCACACACATTTGGAACACTCCTGCGGTACCCTAACACATATTATTCCCTCACTTAGTGGATATTTTCACAAAAAAGTGAAATTTTCAAAAATCCAAAATATTGGCTGAAAACGACTAAATATCAAGGACTCATTGGGCGAATAGCTCTGGAATTGAAACCGGAATGTTCACTGACATTTCCCCTATTTGAAAGTCTGATAAACGTCGGAAAAATGACTGAGTCCAAAAAAATTTGTTTTCAACTTTTTTTCAATATTACCCCCGTGGGATATATATTCTACCCACACACATTTGGAACTCTCCTGGGGTACCCTCACACATATTATTCCCTCATTTAGTGGATATTTTCATAAAAAAGTGAAATTTTCAAAAATCCAAAATATTGGCTGAAAACGACTAAATATCAAGGACTCTTTGGGCGAATCGCTCTGGAACTGAAATCGGAATGCTCACTGACATTTCCCCTATCTGAAAGTTTGATAAACGCCGGAAAAATGACTAAGTCCAAAAAAAAATTGATTTCAACTTTTTTCAATTTTACCCCCGTGGGATATATATTCTACCCACACACATTTGGAACTCTCCTGGGGTACCCTCACACATATTATTCCCTCATTTAGTGGATATTTTCACAAAAAAGTGAAATTTTCAAAAATCCAGAAAATTGGCTGAAAATGACTACATGTCAAGGACTCATTGCGTGAATCGCTCTGGAACTGAAATCGGAACGCTCACTGACATTTTCCCTATCTGAAAGTCTGATAAACGCCGGAAAAATGACTAAGTCCAAAAAAAAAATTTTTTTACTTTTTTCAATTTTACCCCCGTGGGATATATATTCTACCCACACACATTTGGAACTCTCCTGGGGTACCCTCACACATCTTATTCCCTCATTTAGTGGATATTTTCACAAAAAAGTGAAATTTTCAAATATCCAAAATATTGGCTGAAAACGACTGAATATCAAGGACTCATTGGGTGAATCGCTCTGGAACTGAAATCGGAACGTTCACTGACATTTCCCCTATCTGAAAGTGTGATAAACGGCGGAAAAATGACTAAGTCCAAAAAAAAAATTGTTTTCAACTTTTTTCAATATTACCCCCGTGGGATATATATTCTACCCACACACATTTGGAACTCTCCTGGGGTACCCTCACACATATTATTCCCTCATTTAGTGGATATTTTCACAAAAAAGTGAAATTTTCAAAAATCCAAAATATTGGCTGAAAACGACTAAATATCAAGGACTCTTTGGGCGAATCGCTCTGGAACTGAAATCGGAATGTTCACTGATATTTCCCCTATCTGAAAGTCTGATAAACGCCAGAAAAATGACTAAGTCCAAAAAAAAATTGTTTTCAACTTTTTTCAATTTTACCCCCGTGGGATATATATTCTACCCACACACATTTGGAACTCTCCTGGGGTACCCTCACACATATTATTCCCTCATTTAGTGGATATTTTCACAAAAAAGTGAAATTTTCAAATATCCAAAATATTGGCTGAAAACGACTGAATATCAAGGACTCATTGGGTGAATCGCTCTGGAACTGAAATCGGAACGTTCACTGACATTTCCCCTATCTGAAAGTGTGATAAACGCCGGAAAAATGACTAAGTCCAAAAAAAAAATTGTTTTCAACTTTTTTCAATATTACCCCCGTGGGATATATATTCTACCCACACACATTTGGAACTCTCCTGCGGTACCCTAACACATATTATTCCCTCATTTAGTGGATATTTTCACAAAAAAGTGAAATTTTCAAAAATCCAGAAAATTGGCTGAAAATGACTAAATATCAAGGACTCATTGGGCGAATCGCTCTGGAACTGAAATCGGAATGTTCACTGACATTTCCCCTATCTGAAAGTCTGATAAACGCCGGAAAAATAACTAAGTCCAAAAAAAAAATTTTTTCAACTTTTTTCAATTTTACCATCGTGGGATATATATTCTACCCACACACATTTGGAACTCTCCTGGGGTACCCTCACACATATTATTCCCTCATTTAGTGGATATTTTCACAAAAAAGTGAAATTTTCAAAAATCCAAAATATTGGCTGAAAACGACTAAATATCAAGGACTCATTGGGTGAATCGCTCTGGAACTGAAATCGGAACGCTCACTGACATTTGCCCTATCTGAAAGTCTGATAAACGCCGGAAAAATGACTAAGTCCAAAAAAAAAATTTTTTCAACTTTTTTCAATTTTACCCCCATGGGATATATATTCTACCCACACACATTTGGAACTCTCCTGGGGTACCCTCACACATATTATTCCCTCATTTAGTGGATATTTTCACAAAAAAGTGAAATTTTCAAAAATCCAAAATATTGGCTGAAAACGACTAAATATCAAGGACTCATTGGGCGAATCGCTCTGGAACTGAAATCGGAATGTTCACTGACATTTCCCCTATCTGAAAGTCTGATAAACGCCGGAAAAATTACTAAGTCCAAAAAAAAATTGTTTTCAACTTTTTTCAATTTTACCCCCGTGGGATATATATTCTACCCACACACATTTGGAACTCTCCTGGGGTACCCTCACACATATTATTCCCTCATTTAGTGGATATTTTCACAAAAAAGTGAAATTTTCAAAAATCCAAAATATTGGCTGAAAACGACTAAATATCAAGGACTCATTGGGCGAATAGCTCTGGAATTGAAATCGGAATGTTCACTGACATTTCCCCTATTTGAAAGTCTGATAAACGCCAGAAAAATGACTAAGTCCAAAAAAATTTTTTTTCAACTTTTTTTCAATATTACCCCCGTGGGATATATATTCTACCACACACATTTGGAACTCTCCTGGGGTACCCTCACACATATTATTCCTTCATTTAGTGGATTTTTTCACAAAAAAGTGAAATTTTCAAAAATCCAAAATATTGGCTGAAAACGACTAAATATCAAGGACTCATTGGGCGAATCGCTCTGGAACTGAAATCGGAACGCTCACTGACACTTGCCCTATCTGAAAGTCTGATAAACGCCGGAAAAATGACTAAGTCCAAAAAAAAATTTTTTTCAACTTTTATCAATTTTACCCCCGTGGGATATAGATTCTACCCACACACATTTGGAACTCTCCTGGGGTACCCTCACATATATTATTCCCTCATTTAGTGGATATTTTCACAAAAAAGTGAAATTTTCAAAAATCCAAAATATTGGCTGAAAACGACTAAATATCAAGGACTCATTGGGCGAATCGCTCTGGAACTGAAATCGGAATGCTCACTGACATTTCCCCTATTTGAAAGTCTGATAAACGCCGGAAAAATGACTAAGTCCAAAAAAAAAATTTTTTCAACTTTTTTCAATTTTACCATCGTGGGATATATATTCTACCCACACACATTTGGAACTCTCCTGGGGTGCCCTCACACATATTATTCCCTCATTTAGTGGATATTTTCACAAAAAAGTGAAATTTAAAAAAATCCAAAATATTGGCTGAAAATGACTAAATATCAAGGACTCATTGGGCGAATAGCTCTGGAATTGAAATCGGAATGTTCACTGACATTTCCCCTATTTGAAAGTCTGATAAACGCCAGAAAAATGACTAAGTCCAAAAAAATTTTTTTTCAACTTTTTTTCAATATTACCCCCGTGGGATATATATTCTACCCACACACATTTGGAACTCTCCTGGGGTACCCTCACACATATTATTCCTTCATTTAGTGGATATTTTCACAAAAAAGTGAAATTTTCAAAAATCCAAAATATTGGCTGAAAACGACTAAATATCAAGGACTCTTTGGGCGAATCGCTCTGGAACTGAAATCGGAATGCTCACTGACATTTCCCCTATCTGAAAGTTTGATAAACGCCGGAAAAATGACTAAGTCCAAAAAAAAATTGTTTTCAACTTTTTTCAATTTTACCCCCGTGGGATATATATTCTACCCACACACATTTGGAACTCTCCTGCGGTACCCTAACACATATTATTCCCTCATTTAGTGGATATTTTCACAAAAAAGTGAAATTTTCAAAAATCCAGAAAATTGGCTGAAAATGACTAAATATCAAGGACTCATTGCGTGAATCGCTCTGGAACTGAAATCGGAACGCTCACTGACATTTTCCCTATCTGAAAGTCTGATAAACGCCAGAAAAATGACTAAGTCCAAAAAAAAATTGTTTTCAACTTTTTCCAATTTTACCCCCGTGGGATATAGATTCTACCCACTCACGTTTGGAACTCTCCTGCGGTACCCTAACACATATTATTCCCTCATTTAGTGGATATTTTCACAAAAAAGTGAAATTTTCAAAAATCCAAAATATTGGCTGAAAATGACTAAATATCAAGGACTCATTGGGCGAATAGCTCTGGAATTGAAATCGGAATGTTCACTGACATTTCCCCTATTTGAAAGTCTGATAAACGCCAGAAAAATGACTAAGTCCAAAAAAATTTTTTTTCAACTTTTTTTCAATATTACCCCCGTGGGATATATATTCTACCCACACACATTTGGAACTCTCCTGGGGTACCCTCACACATATTATTCCTTCATTTAGTGGATATTTTCACAAAAAAGTGAAATTTCCAAAAATCCAAAGTATTGGCTGAAAACGACTAAATATCAAGGACTCATTGGGCGAATCGCTCTGGAACTGAAATCGGAATGCTCACTGACATTTCCCCTATTTGAAAGTCTGATAAACGCCGGAAAAATGACTAAGTCCAAAAAAAATTTTTTTCAACTTTTTTCAATATTACCCCCGTGTGATGTATATTCTACCCACACACATTTGGAACTCTCCTGGGGTACCCTCACACATATTATTCCCTCATTTAGTGGATATTTTCACAAAAAAGTGAAATTTTCAAAAATCCAAAATATTGGCTGAAAACGACTAAATATCAAGGACTCATTGGGCGAATCGCTCTGGAACTGAAATCGGAAAGTTCACTGACATTTCCCCTATCTGAAAGTCTGATAAACGCCAGAAAAATGACTAAATCCAAAAAAAAATTGTTTTCAACTTTTTTCAATTTTACCCCCGTGGGATATATATTCTACCCACACACATTTGGAACTCTCCTGGGGTACCCTCACACATATTATTCCCTCATTTAGTGGATATTTTCACAAAAAAGTGAAATTTTCAAATATCCAAAATATTGGCTGAAAACGACTAAATATCAAGGACTCATTGGGGAAATCGCTCTGGAACTGAAATCGGAACGCTCACTGACATTTGCCCTATCTGAAAGTCTGATAAACGCCGGAAAAATGACTAAGTCCAGAAAAAAAAATTTTTCAACTTTTTTCAATTTTACCCCCGTGGGATATAGATTCTACCCACACACATTTGGAACTCTCCTGCGGTACCCTAACACATATTATTCCCTCACTTAGTGGATATTTTCACAAAAAATGAAATTTTCAAAAATCCAAAATATTGGCTGAAAACGACTAAATATCAAGGACTCATTGGGCGAATAGCTCTGGAATTGAAACCGGAATGTTCACTGACATTTCCCCTATTTGAAAGTCTGATAAACGCCGGAAAAATGACTAAGTCCAAAAAAATTTGTTTTCAACTTTTTTTCAATATTACCCCCGTGGGATATATATTCTACCCACACACATTTGGAACTCTCCTGGGGTACCCTCACACATGTTATTCCCTCATTAAGTGGATATTTTCATAAAAAAAGTGAAATTTTCAAAAATCCAAAATATTGGCTGAAAACGACTAAATATCAAGGACTCTTTGGGCGAATCGCTCTGGAACTGAAATCGGAATGCTCACTGACATTTCCCCTATCTGAAAGTTTGATAAACGCCGGAAAAATGACTAAGTCCAAAAAAAAATTGTTTTCAACTTTTTTCAATTTTACCCCCGTGGGATATATATTCTACCCACACACATTTGGAACTCTCCTGCGGTACCCTAACACATATTATTCCCTCATTTAGTGGATATTTTCACAAAAAAGTGAAATTTTCAAAAATCCAGAAAATTGGCTGAAAATGACTAAATATCAAGGACTCATTGCGTGAATCGCTCTGGAACTGAAATCGGAACGCTCACTGACATTTTCCCTATCTGAAAGTCTGATAAACGCCGGAAAAATGACTAAGTCCAAAAAAAAAATTTTTTTACTTTTTTCAATTTTACCCCCGTGGGATATATATTCTACCCACACACATTTGGAACTCTCCTGGGGTACCCTCACACATCTTATTCCCTCATTTAGTGGATATTTTCACAAAAAAGTGAAATTTTCAAATATACAAAATATTGGCTGAAAACGACTGAATATCAAGGACTCATTGGGTGAATCGCTCTGGAACTGAAATCGGAACGTTCACTGACATTTCCCCTATCTGAAAGTGTGATAAACGGCGGAAAAATGACTAAGTCCAAAAAAAAAATTGTTTTCAACTTTTTTCAATATTACCCCCGTGGGATATATATTCTACCCACACACATTTGGAACTCTCCTGGGGTACCCTCACACATATTATTCCCTCATTTAGTGGATATTTTCACAAAAAAGTGAAATTTTCAAAAATCCAAAATATTGGCTGAAAACGACTAAATATCAAGGACTCTTTGGGCGAATCGCTCTGGAACTGAAATCGGAATGTTCACTGATATTTCCCCTATCTGAAAGTCTGATAAACGCCAGAAAAATGACTAAGTCCAAAAAAAAATTGTTTTCAACTTTTTTCAATTTTACCCCCGTGGGATATATATTCTACCCACACACATTTGGAACTCTCCTGGGGTACCCTCACACATATTATTCCCTCATTTAGTGGATATTTTCACAAAAAAGTGAAATTTTCAAATATCCAAAATATTGGCTGAAAACGACTGAATATCAAGGACTCATTGGGTGAATCGCTCTGGAACTGAAATCGGAACGTTCACTGACATTTCCCCTATCTGAAAGTGTGATAAACGCCGGAAAAATGACTAAGTCCAAAAAAAAAATTGTTTTCAACTTTTTTCAATATTACCCCCGTGGGATATATATTCTACCCACACACATTTGGAACTCTCCTGCGGTACCCTAACACATATTATTCCCTCATTTAGTGGATATTTTCACAAAAAAGTGAAATTTTCAAAAATCCAGAAAATTGGCTGAAAATGACTAAATATCAAGGACTCATTGTGCGAATCGCTCTGTAACAGAAATCGGAATGCTCACTGACATTTTCCCTATCTGAAAGTCTGATAAACGCCGGAAAAATAACTAAGTCCAAAAAAAAAATTTTTTCAACTTTTTTCAATTTTACCATCGTGGGATATATATTCTACCCACACACATTTGGAACTCTCCTGGGGTACCCTCACACATATTATTCCCTCATTTAGTGGATATTTTCACAAAAAAGTGAAATTTTCAAAAATCCAAAATATTGGCTGAAAACGACTAAATATCAAGGACTCATTGGGTGAATCGCTCTGGAACTGAAATCGGAACGCTCACTGACATTTGCCCTATCTGAAAGTCTGATAAACGCCGGAAAAATGACTAAGTCCAAAAAAAAAATTTTTTCAACTTTTTTCAATTTTACCCCCATGGGATATATATTCTACCCACACACATTTGGAACTCTCCTGGGGTACCCTCACACATATTATTCCCTCATTTAGTGGATATTTTCACAAAAAAGTGAAATTTTCAAAAATCCAAAATATTGGCTGAAAACGACTAAATATCAAGGACTCATTGGGCGAATCGCTCTGGAACTGAAATCGGAATGTTCACTGACATTTCCCCTATCTGAAAGTCTGATAAACGCCGGAAAAATTACTAAGTCCAAAAAAAAATTGTTTTCAACTTTTTTCAATTTTACCCCCGTGGGATATATATTCTACCCACACACATTTGGAACTCTCCTGGGGTACCCTCACACATATTATTCCCTCATTTAGTGGATATTTTCACAAAAAAGTGAAATTTTCAAAAATCCAAAATATTGGCTGAAAACGACTAAATATCAAGGACTCATTGGGCGAATAGCTCTGGAATTGAAATCGGAATGTTCACTGACATTTCCCCTATTTGAAAGTCTGATAAACGCCAGAAAAATGACTAAGTCCAAAAAAATTTTTTTTCAACTTTTTTTCAATATTACCCCCGTGGGATATATATTCTACCACACACATTTGGAACTCTCCTGGGGTACCCTCACACATATTATTCCTTCATTTAGTGGATTTTTTCACAAAAAAGTGAAATTTTCAAAAATCCAAAATATTGGCTGAAAACGACTAAATATCAAGGACTCATTGGGCGAATCGCTCTGGAACTGAAATCGGAACGCTCACTGACACTTGCCCTATCTGAAAGTCTGATAAACGCCGGAAAAATGACTAAGTCCAAAAAAAAATTTTTTTCAACTTTTATCAATTTTACCCCCGTGGGATATAGATTCTACCCACACACATTTGGAACTCTCCTGGGGTACCCTCACATATATTATTCCCTCATTTAGTGGATATTTTCACAAAAAAGTGAAATTTTCAAAAATCCAAAATATTGGCTGAAAACGACTAAATATCAAGGACTCATTGGGCGAATCGCTCTGGAACTGAAATCGGAATGCTCACTGACATTTCCCGTATTTGAAAGTCTGATAAACGCCGGAAAAATGACTAAGTCCAAAAAAAAAATTTTTTCAACTTTTTTCAATTTTACCATCGTGGGATATATATTCTACCCACACACATTTGGAACTCTCCTGGGGTGCCCTCACACATATTATTCCCTCATTTAGTGGATATTTTCACAAAAAAGTGAAATTTAAAAAAATCCAAAATATTGGCTGAAAATGACTAAATATCAAGGACTCATTGGGCGAATAGCTCTGGAATTGAAATCGGAATGTTCACTGACATTTCCCCTATTTGAAAGTCTGATAAACGCCAGAAAAATGACTAAGTCCAAAAAAATTTTTTTTCAACTTTTTTTCAATATTACCCCCGTGGGATATATATTCTACCCACACACATTTGGAACTCTCCTGGGGTACCCTCACACATATTATTCCTTCATTTAGTGGATATTTTCACAAAAAAGTGAAATTTTCAAAAATCCAAAATATTGGCTGAAAACGACTAAATATCAAGGACTCTTTGGGCGAATCGCTCTGGAACTGAAATCGGAATGCTCACTGACATTTCCCCTATCTGAAAGTTTGATAAACGCCGGAAAAATGACTAAGTCCAAAAAAAAATTGTTTTCAACTTTTTTCAATTTTACCCCCGTGGGATATATATTCTACCCACACACATTTGGAACTCTCCTGCGGTACCCTAACACATATTATTCCCTCATTTAGTGGATATTTTCACAAAAAAGTGAAATTTTCAAAAATCTAGAAAATTGGCTGAAAATGACTAAATATCAAGGACTCATTGCGTGAATCGCTCTGGAACTGAAATCGGAACGCTCACTGACATTTTCCCTATCTGAAAGTCTGATAAACGCCAGAAAAATGACTAAGTCCAAAAAAAAATTGTTTTCAACTTTTTCCAATTTTACCCCCGTGGGATATAGATTCTACCCACTCACGTTTGGAACTCTCCTGCGGTACCCTAACACATATTATTCCCTCATTTAGTGGATATTTTCACAAAAAAGTGAAATTTTCAAAAATCCAAAATATTGGCTGAAAATGACTAAATATCAAGGACTCATTGGGCGAATAGCTCTGGAATTGAAATCGGAATGTTCACTGACATTTCCCCTATTTGAAAGTCTGATAAACGCCAGAAAAATGACTAAGTCCAAAAAAATTTTTTTTCAACTTTTTTTCAATATTACCCCCGTGGGATATATATTCTACCCACACACATTTGGAACTCTCCTGGGGTACCCTCACACATATTATTCCTTCATTTAGTGGATATTTTCACAAAAAAGTGAAATTTCCAAAAATCCAAAGTATTGGCTGAAAACGACTAAATATCAAGGACTCATTGGGCGAATCGCTCTGGAACTGAAATCGGAATGCTCACTGACATTTCCCCTATTTGAAAGTCTGATAAACGCCGGAAAAATGACTAAGTCCAAAAAAAATTTTTTTCAACTTTTTTCAATATTACCCCCGTGTGATGTATATTCTACCCACACACATTTGGAACTCTCCTGGGGTACCCTCACACATATTATTCCCTCATTTAGTGGATATTTTCACAAAAAAGTGAAATTTTCAAAAATCCAAAATATTGGCTGAAAACGACTAAATATCAAGGACTCATTGGGCGAATCGCTCTGGAACTGAAATCGGAAAGTTCACTGACATTTCCCCTATCTGAAAGTCTGATAAACGCCAGAAAAATGACTAAATCCAAAAAAAAATTGTTTTCAACTTTTTTCAATTTTACCCCCGTGGGATATATATTCTACCCACACACATTTGGAACTCTCCTGGGGTACCCTCACACATATTATTCCCTCATTTAGTGGATATTTTCACAAAAAAGTGAAATTTTCAAATATCCAAAATATTGGCTGAAAACGACTAAATATCAAGGACTCATTGGGGAAATCGCTCTGGAACTGAAATCGGAACGCTCACTGACATTTGCCCTATCTGAAAGTCTGATAAACGCCGGAAAAATGACTAAGTCCAGAAAAAAAAATTTTTCAACTTTTTTCAATTTTACCCCCGTGGGATATAGATTCTACCCACACACATTTGGAACTCTCCTGCGGTACCCTAACACATATTATTCCCTCACTTAGTGGATATTTTCACAAAAAATGAAATTTTCAAAAATCCAAAATATTGGCTGAAAACGACTAAATATCAAGGACTCATTGGGCGAATAGCTCTGGAATTGAAACCGGAATGTTCACTGACATTTCCCCTATTTGAAAGTCTGATAAACGCCGGAAAAATGACTAAGTCCAAAAAAATTTGTTTTCAACTTTTTTTCAATATTACCCCCGTGGGATATATATTCTACCCACACACATTTGGAACTCTCCTGGGGTACCCTCACACATGTTATTCCCTCATTAAGTGGATATTTTCATAAAAAAAGTGAAATTTTCAAAAATCCAAAATATTGGCTGAAAACGACTAAATATCAAGGACTCTTTGGGCGAATCGCTCTGGAACTGAAATCGGAATGCTCACTGACATTTCCCCTATCTGAAAGTTTGATAAACGCCGGAAAAATGACTAAGTCCAAAAAAAAATTGTTTTCAACTTTTTTCAATTTTACCCCCGTGGGATATATATTCTACCCACACACATTTGGAACTCTCCTGCGGTACCCTAACACATATTATTCCCTCATTTAGTGGATATTTTCACAAAAAAGTGAAATTTTCAAAAATCCAGAAAATTGGCTGAAAATGACTAAATATCAAGGACTCATTGCGTGAATCGCTCTGGAACTGAAATCGGAACGCTCACTGACATTTTCCCTATCTGAAAGTCTGATAAACGCCGGAAAAATGACTAAGTCCAAAAAAAAAATTTTTTTACTTTTTTCAATTTTACCCCCGTGGGATATATATTCTACCCACACACATTTGGAACTCTCCTGGGGTACCCTCACACATCTTATTCCCTCATTTAGTGGATATTTTCATAAAAAAGTGAAATTTTCAAATATCCAAAATATTGGCTGAAAACGACTGAATATCAAGGACTCATTGGGTGAATCGCTCTGGAACTGAAATCGGAACGTTCACTGACATTTCCCCTATCTGAAAGTGTGATAAACGCCGGAAAAATGACTAAGTCCAAAAAAAAAATTGTTTTCAACTTTTTTCAATATTACCCCCGTGGGATTTATATTCTACCCACACACATTTGGAACTCTCCTGCGGTACCCTAACACATATTATTCCCTCATTTAGTGGATATTTTCACAAAAAAGTGAAATTTTCAAAAATCCAGAAAATTGGCTGAAAATTACTAAATATCAAGGACTCATTGGGCGAATAGCTCTGGAATTGAAATCGGAATGTTCACTGACATTTCCCCTATTTGAAAGTCTGATAAACGCCAGAAAAATGACTAAGTCCAAAAAAATTTTTTTTCAACTTTTTTTCAATATTACCCCCGTGGGATATATATTCTACCCACACACATTTGGAACTCTCCTGGGGTACCCTCACACATATTATTCCTTCATTTAGTGGATATTTTCACAAAAAAGTGAAATTTCCATAAATCCAAAGTATTGGCTGAAAACGACTAAATATCAAGGACTCATTGGGCGAATCGCTCTGGAACTGAAATCGGAATGCTCACTGACATTTCCCCTATTTGAAAGTCTGATAAACGCCGGAAAAATGACTAAGTCCAAAAAAAAAATTTTTTCAACTTTTTTCAATTTTACCATCGTGGGATATATATTCTACCCACACACATTTGGAACTCTCCTGGGGTGCCCTCACACATATTATTCCCTCATTTAGTGGATATTTTCACAAAAAAGTGAAATTTAAAAAAATCCAAAATATTGGCTGAAAATGACTAAATATCAAGGACTCATTGGGCGAATAGCTCTGGAATTGAAATCGGAATGTTCACTGACATTTCCCCTATTTGAAAGTCTGATAAACGCCAGAAAAATGACTAAGTCCAAAAAAATTTTTTTTCAACTTTTTTTCAATATTACCCCCGTGGGATATATATTCTACCCACACACATTTGGAACTCTCCTGGGGTACCCTCACACATATTATTCCTTCATTTAGTGGATATTTTCACAAAAAAGTGAAATTTTCAAAAATCCAAAATATTGGCTGAAAACGACTAAATATCAAGGACTCTTTGGGCGAATCGCTCTGGAACTGAAATCGGAATGCTCACTGACATTTCCCCTATCTGAAAGTTTGATAAACGCCGGAAAAATGACTAAGTCCAAAAAAAAATTGTTTTCAACTTTTTTCAATTTTACCCCCGTGGGATATATATTCTACCCACACACATTTGGAACTCTCCTGCGGTACCCTAACACATATTATTCCCTCATTTAGTGGATATTTTCACAAAAAAGTGAAATTTTCAAAAATCCAGAAAATTGGCTGAAAATGACTAAATATCAAGGACTCATTGCGTGAATCGCTCTGGAACTGAAATCGGAACGCTCACTGACATTTTCCCTATCTGAAAGTCTGATAAACGCCAGAAAAATGACTAAGTCCAAAAAAAAATAGTTTTCAACTTTTTCCAATTTTACCCCCGTGGGATATAGATTCTACCCACTCACGTTTGGAACTCTCCTGCGGTACCCTAACACATATTATTCCCTCATTTAGTGGATATTTTCACAAAAAAGTGAAATTTTCAAAAATCCAAAATATTGGCTGAAAATGACTAAATATCAAGGACTCATTGGGCGAATAGCTCTGGAATTGAAATCGGAATGTTCACTGACATTTCCCCTATTTGAAAGTCTGATAAACGCCAGAAAAATGACTAAGTCCAAAAAAATTTTTTTTCAACTTTTTTTCAATATTACCCCCGTGGGATATATATTCTACCCACACACATTTGGAACTCTCCTGGGGTACCCTCACACATATTATTCCTTCATTTAGTGGATATTTTCACAAAAAAGTGAAATTTCCAAAAATCCAAAGTATTGGCTGAAAACGACTAAATATCAAGGACTCATTGGGCGAATCGCTCTGGAACTGAAATCGGAATGCTCACTGACATTTCCCCTATTTGAAAGTCTGATAAACGCCGGAAAAATGACTAAGTCCAAAAAAAATTTTTTTCAACTTTTTTCAATATTACCCCCGTGTGATGTATATTCTACCCACACACATTTGGAACTCTCCTGGGGTACCCTCACACATATTATTCCCTCATTTAGTGGATATTTTCACAAAAAAGTGAAATTTTCAAAAATCCAAAATATTGGCTGAAAACGACTAAATATCAAGGACTCATTGGGCGAATCGCTCTGGAACTGAAATCGGAAAGTTCACTGACATTTCCCCTATCTGAAAGTCTGATAAACGCCAGAAAAATGACTAAATCCCAAAAAAAATTGTTTTCAACTTTTTTCAATTTTACCCCCGTGGGATATATATTCTACCCACACACATTTGGAACTCTCCTGGGGTACCCTCACACATATTATTCCCTCATTTAGTGGATATTTTCACAAAAAAGTGAAATTTTCAAATATCCAAAATATTGGCTGAAAACGACTAAATATCAAGGACTCATTGGGGAAATCGCTCTGGAACTGAAATCGGAACGCTCACTGACATTTGCCCTATCTGAAAGTCTGATAAACGCCGGAAAAATGACTAAGTCCAGAAAAAAAAATTTTTCAACTTTTTTCAATTTTACCCCCGTGGGATATAGATTCTACCCACACACATTTGGAACTCTCCTGCGGTACCCTAACACATATTATTCCCTCACTTAGTGGATATTTTCACAAAAAATGAAATTTTCAAAAATCCAAAATATTGGCTGAAAACGACTAAATATCAAGGACTCATTGGGCGAATAGCTCTGGAATTGAAACCGGAATGTTCACTGACATTTCCCCTATTTGAAAGTCTGATAAACGCCGGAAAAATGACTAAGTCCAAAAAAATTTGTTTTCAACTTTTTTTCAATATTACCCCCGTGGGATATATATTCTACCCACACACATTTGGAACTCTCCTGGGGTACCCTCACACATGTTATTCCCTCATTAAGTGGATATTTTCATAAAAAAAGTGAAATTTTCAAAAATCCAAAATATTGGCTGAAAACGACTAAATATCAAGGACTCTTTGGGCGAATCGCTCTGGAACTGAAATCGGAATGCTCACTGACATTTCCCCTATCTGAAAGTTTGATAAACGCCGGAAAAATGACTAAGTCCAAAAAAAAATTGTTTTCAACTTTTTTCAATTTTACCCCCGTGGGATATATATTCTACCCACACACATTTGGAACTCTCCTGCGGTACCCTAACACATATTATTCCCTCATTTAGTGGATATTTTCACAAAAAAGTGAAATTTTCAAAAATCCAGAAAATTGGCTGAAAATGACTAAATATCAAGGACTCATTGCGTGAATCGCTCTGGAACTGAAATCGGAACGCTCACTGACATTTTCCCTATCTGAAAGTCTGATAAACGCCGGAAAAATGACTAAGTCCAAAAAAAAAATTTTTTTACTTTTTTCAATTTTACCCCCGTGGGATATATATTCTACCCACACACATTTGGAACTCTCCTGGGGTACCCTCACACATCTTATTCCCTCATTTAGTGGATATTTTCATAAAAAAGTGAAATTTTCAAATATCCAAAATATTGGCTGAAAACGACTGAATATCAAGGACTCATTGGGTGAATCGCTCTGGAACTGAAATCGGAACGTTCACTGACATTTCCCCTATCTGAAAGTGTGATAAACGCCGGAAAAATGACTAAGTCCAAAAAAAAAATTGTTTTCAACTTTTTTCAATATTACCCCCGTGGGATTTATATTCTACCCACACACATTTGGAACTCTCCTGCGGTACCCTAACACATATTATTCCCTCATTTAGTGGATATTTTCACAAAAAAGTGAAATTTTCAAAAATCCAGAAAATTGGCTGAAAATTACTAAATATCAAGGACTCATTGGGCGAATAGCTCTGGAATTGAAATCGGAATGTTCACTGACATTTCCCCTATTTGAAAGTCTGATAAACGCCAGAAAAATGACTAAGTCCAAAAAAATTTTTTTTCAACTTTTTTTCAATATTACCCCCGTGGGATATATATTCTACCCACACACATTTGGAACTCTCCTGGGGTACCCTCACACATATTATTCCTTCATTTAGTGGATATTTTCACAAAAAAGTGAAATTTCCATAAATCCAAAGTATTGGCTGAAAACGACTAAATATCAAGGACTCATTGGGCGAATCGCTCTGGAACTGAAATCGGAAAGCTCACTGACATTTCCCCTATTTGAAAGTCTGATAAACGCCGGAAAAATGACTAAGTCCAAAAAAAATTTTTTTCAACTTTTTTCAATATTACCCCCGTGGGATATAGATTCTACCCACACACATTTGGAACAATCCTGCGGTACCCTAACACATATTATTCCCTCACTTAGTGGATATTTTCACAAAAAAGTGAAATTTTCAAAAATCCAAAATATTGGCTGAAAACGACTAAATATCAAGGACTCATTGGGCGAATAGCTCTGGAATTGAAACCGGAATGTTCACTGACATTTCCCCTATTTGAAAGTCTGATAAACGTCGGAAAAATGACTGAGTCCAAAAAAATTTGTTTTCAACTTTTTTTCAATATTACCCCCGTGGGATATATATTCTACCCACACACATTTGGAACTCTCCTGGGGTACCCTCACACATATTATTCCCTCATTTAGTGGATATTTTCATAAAAAAGTGAAATTTTCAAAAATCCAAAATATTGGCTGAAAACGACTAAATATCAAGGACTCTTTGGGCGAATCGCTCTGGAACTGAAATCGGAATGCTCACTGACATTTCCCCTATCTGAAAGTTTGATAAACGCCGGAAAAATGACTAAGTCCAAAAAAAAATTGTTTTCAACTTTTTTCAATTTTACCCCCGTGGGATATATATTCTACCCACACACATTTGGAACTCTCCTGGGGTACCCTCACACATATTATTCCCTCATTTAGTGGATATTTTCACAAAAAAGTGAAATTTTCAAAAATCCAGAAAATTGGCTGAAAATGACTACATGTCAAGGACTCATTGCGTGAATCGCTCTGGAACTGAAATCGGAACGCTCACTGACATTTTCCCTATCTGAAAGTCTGATAAACGCCGGAAAAATGACTAAGTCCAAAAAAAAAATTTTTTTACTTTTTTCAATTTTACCCCCGTGGGATATATATTCTACCCACACACATTTGGAACTCTCCTGGGGTACCCTCACACATCTTATTCCCTCATTTAGTGGATATTTTCACAAAAAAGTGAAATTTTCAAATATCCAAAATATTGGCTGAAAACGACTGAATATCAAGGACTCATTGGGTGAATCGCTCTGGAACTGAAATCGGAACGTTCACTGACATTTCCCCTATCTGAAAGTGTGATAAACGCCGGAAAAATGACTAAGTCCAAAAAAAAAATTGTTTTCAACTTTTTTCAATATTACCCCCGTGGGATATATATTCTACCCACACACATTTGGAACTCTCCTGGGGTACCCTCACACATATTATTCCCTCATTTAGTGGATATTTTCACAAAAAAGTGAAATTTTCAAAAATCCAAAATATTGGCTGAAAACGACTAAATATCAAGGACTCTTTGGGCGAATCGCTCTGGAACTGAAATCGGAATGTTCACTGATATTTCCCCTATCTGAAAGTCTGATAAACGCCAGAAAAATGACTAAGTCCAAAAAAAAATTGTTTTCAACTTTTTTCAATTTTACCCCCGTGGGATATATATTCTACCCACACACATTTGGAACTCTCCTGGGGTACCCTCACACATATTATTCCCTCATTTAGTGGATATTTTCACAAAAAAGTGAAATTTTCAAATATCCAAAATATTGGCTGAAAATGACTAAATATCAAGGACTCATTGTGCGAATCGCTCTGTAACAGAAATCGGAATGCTCACTGACATTTTCCCTATCTGAAAGTCTGATAAACGCCGGAAAAATAACTAAGTCCAAAAAAAAAATTTTTTCAACTTTTTTCAATTTTACCATCGTGGGATATATATTCTACCCACACACATTTGGAACTCTCCTGGGGTACCCTCACACATATTATTCCCTCATTTAGTGGATATTTTCACAAAAAAGTGAAATTTTCAAAAATCCAAAATATTGGCTGAAAACGACTAAATATCAAGGACTCATTGGGTGAATCGCTCTGGAACTGAAATCGGAACGCTCACTGACATTTGCCCTATCTGAAAGTCTGATAAACGCCGGAAAAATGACTAAGTCCAAAAAAAAAATTTTTTCAACTTTTTTCAATTTTACCCCCATGGGATATATATTCTACCCACACACATTTGGAACTCTCCTGGGGTACCCTCACACATATTATTCCCTCATTTAGTGGATATTTTCACAAAAAAGTGAAATTTTCAAAAATCCAAAATATTGGCTGAAAACGACTAAATATCAAGGACTCATTGGGCGAATCGCTCTGGAACTGAAATCGGAATGTTCACTGACATTTCCCCTATCTGAAAGTCTGATAAACGCCGGAAAAATTACTAAGTCCAAAAAAAAATTGTTTTCAACTTTTTTCAATTTTACCCCCGTGGGATATATATTCTACCCACACACATTTGGAACTCTCCTGGGGTACCCTCACACATATTATTCCCTCATTTAGTGGATATTTTCACAAAAAAGTGAAATTTTCAAAAATCCAAAATATTGGCTGAAAACGACTAAATATCAAGGACTCATTGGGCGAATAGCTCTGGAATTGAAATCGGAATGTTCACTGACATTTCCCCTATTTGAAAGTCTGATAAACGCCAGAAAAATGACTAAGTCCAAAAAAATTTTTTTTCAACTTTTTTTCAATATTACCCCCGTGGGATATATATTATACCACACACATTTGGAACTCTCCTGGGGTACCCTCACACATATTATTCCTTCATTTAGTGGATTTTTTCACAAAAAAGTGAAATTTTCAAAAATCCAAAATATTGGCTGAAAACGACTAAATATCAAGGACTCATTGGGCGAATCGCTCTGGAACTGAAATCGGAACGCTCACTGACACTTGCCCTATCTGAAAGTCTGATAAACGCCGGAAAAATGACTAAGTCCAAAAAAAAATTTTTTTCAACTTTTATCAATTTTACCCCCGTGGGATATAGATTCTACCCACACACATTTGGAACTCTCCTGGGGTACCCTCACATATATTATTCCCTCATTTAGTGGATATTTTCACAAAAAAGTGAAATTTTCAAAAATCCAAAATATTGGCTGAAAACGACTAAATATCAAGGACTCATTGGGCGAATCGCTCTGGAACTGAAATCGGAATGCTCACTGACATTTCCCCTATTTGAAAGTCTGATAAACGTCGGAAAAATGACTAAGTCCCAAAAAAATTTTTTTCAACTTTTTTCAATATTACCCCCGTGGGATATATATTCTACCCACACACATTTGGAACTCTCCTGGGGTACCCTCACACATATTATTCCCTCATTTAGTGGATATTTTCACAAAAAAGTGAAATTTTCAAATATCCAAAATATTGGTTGAAAATGACTAAATATCAAGGACTCATTGGGCGAATAGCTCTGGAATTGAAACCCGAATGTTCACTGACATTTCCCCTATTTGAAAGTCTGATAAACGCCGGAAAAATGACTAAGTCCAAAAAAAAAATTGTTTTCAACTTTTTTCAATATTACCCCCGTGGGATATATATTCTACCCACACACATTTGGAACTCTCCTGCGGTACCCTAACACATATTATTCCCTCATTTAGTGGATATTTTCACAAAAAAGTGAAATTTTCAAAAATCCAGAAAATTGGCTGAAAATTACAAAATATCAAGGACTCATTGGGCGAATAGCTCTGGAATTGAAATCGGAATGTTCACTGACTTTTCCCCTATTTGAAAGTCTGATAAACGCCAGAAAAATGACTAAGTCCAAAAAAATTTTTTTTCAACTTTTTTTCAATATTACCCCCGTGGGATATATATTCTACCCACACACATTTGGAACTCTCCTGGGGTACCCTCACACATATTATTCCTTCATTTAGTGGATATTTTCACAAAAAAGTGAAATTTCCAAAAATCCAAAGTATTGGCTGAAAACGACTAAATATCAAGGACTCATTGGGCGAATCGCTCTGGAACTGAAATCGGAATGTTCACTGACATTTCCCCTATCTGAAAGTCTGATAAACGCCAGAAAAATTACTAAGTCCAAAAAAAAATTGTTTTCAACTTTTATCAATTTTACCCCCGTGGGATATAGATTCTACCCACACACATTTGGAACTCTCCTGGGGTACCCTCACATATATTATTCCCTCATTTAGTGGATATTTTCACAAAAAAGTGAAATTTTCAAAAATCCAAAATATTGGCTGAAAACGACTAAATATCAAGGACTCATTGGGCGAATCGCTCTGGAACTGAAATCGGAATGCTCACTGACATTTCCCCTATTTGAAAGTCTGATAAACGCCGGAAAAATGACTAAGTCCAAAAAAATTTTTTTTCAACTTTTTTCAATATTACCCCCGTGGGATATATATTCTACCCACACACATTTGGAACTCTCCTGGGGTACCCTCACACATATTATTCCCTCATTTAGTGGATATTTTCACAAAAAAGTGAAATTTTCAAAAATCCAAAATATTGGCTGAAAACGACTAAATATCAAGGACTCATTGGGCGAATCGCTCTGGAACTGAAATCGGAATGTTCACTGACATTTCCCCTATCTGAAAGTCTGATAAACGCCAGAAAAATGACTAAGTCCAAAAAAAAATTGTTTTCAACTTTTTTCAATTTTACCCCCGTGGGATATATATTCTACCCACACACATTTGGAACTCTCCTGGGGTACCCTCACACATATTATTCCCTCATTTAGTGGATATTTTCACAAAAAAGTGAAATTTTCAAATATCCAAAATATTGGCTGAAAACGACTAAATATCAAGGACTCATTGGGCGAATAGCTCTGGAATTGAAACCCGAATGTTCACTGACATTTCCCCTATTTGAAAGTCTGATAAACGCCGGAAAAATGACTAAGTCCAAAAAAAATTTTTTTACTTTTTTCAATTTTACCCCCGTGGGATATATATTCTACCCACACACATTTGGAACTCTCCTGGGGTACCCTCACACATATTATTCCCTCATTTAGTGGATATTTTCACAAAAAAGTGAAATTTTCAAATATCCAAAATATTGGCTGAAAACGACTGAATATCAAGGACTCATTGGGTGAATAGCTCTGGAACTGAAATCGGAACGTTCACTGACATTTCCCCTATCTGAAAGTGTGATAAACGCCGGAAAAATGACTAAGTCCAAAAAAAAAATTGTTTTCAACTTTTTTCAATATTACCCCCGTGGGATATATATTCTACCCACACACATTTGGAACTCTCCTGCGGTACCCTAACACATATTATTCCCTCATTTAGTGGATATTTTCACAAAAAAGTGAAATTTTCAAAAATCCAAAATATTGGCTGAAAACGATTAAATATCAAGGACTCATTGGGCGAATCGCTCTGGAACTGAAATCGGAATGCTCACTGACATTTCCCCTATCTGAAAGTTTGATAAACGCCGGAAAAATGACTAAGTCCAAAAAAAAATTGTTTTCAACTTTTTTCAATTTTACCCCCGTGGGATATATATTCTACCCACACACATTTGGAACTCTCCTGTGGTACCCTAACACATATTATTCCCTCATTTAGTGGATATTTTCACAAAAAAGTGAAATTTTCAAAAATCCAGAAAATTGGCTGAAAATGACTAAATATCAAGGACTCATTGCGTGAATCGCTCTGGAACTGAAATCGGAACGCTCACTGACACTTGCCCTATCTGAAAGTCTGATAAACGCCGGAAAAATGACTAAGTCCAAAAAAAAAATTGTTTTCAACTTTTTTCAATTTTACCCCCGTGGGATATATATTCTACCCACACACATTTGGAACTCTCCTGGGGTACCCTCACACATATTATTCCCTCATTTAGTGGATATTTTCACAAAAAAGTGAAATTTTCAAATATCCAAAATATTGGCTGAAAACGACTAAATATCAAGGACTCATTGGGCGAATCGCTCTGGAACTGAAATCGGAACGTTCACTGACATTTCCCCTATCTGAAAGTGTGATAAACGCCGGAAAAATGACTAAGTCCAAAAAAAAATTGTTTACAACTTTTTTCAATATTACCCCTGTGGGATATATATTCTACCCACACACATTTGGAACTCTCCTGCGGTACCCTAACACATATTATTCCCTCACTTAGTGGATATTTTCACAAAAAAGTGAAATTTTCAAAAATCCAAAATATTGGCTGAAAACGACTAAATATCAAGGACTCATTGTGCGAATCGCTCTGTAACTGAAATCGGAATGCTCACTGACATTTTCCCTATCTGAAAGTCTGATAAACGCCGGAAAAATGACTAAGTCCAAAAAAAAAATTTTTTCAACTTTTTTCAATTTTACCATCGTGGGATATATTTTCTACCCACACACATTTGGAACTCTCCTGGGGTACCCTCACACATATTATTCCCTCATTTAGTGGATATTTTCACAAAAAAGTGAAATTTTCAAAAATCCAAAATATTGGCTGAAAACGACTAAATATCAAGGACTCATTGGGCGAATCGCTCTGGAACTGAAATCGGAATGTTCACTGACATTTGCCCTATCTGAAAGTCTGATAAACGCCTGAAAAATGACTAAGTCCAAAAAAAAAATTGTTTTCAACTTTTTTCAATATTACCCCCGTGGGATATATATTCTACCCACACACATTTGGATCTCTCCTGCGGTACCCTAACACATATCATTCCCTCATTTAGTGGATATTTTCACAAAAAAGTGAAATTTTCAAAAATCCAGAAAATTGGCTGAAAATGACTAAATATCAAGGACTCATTGTGCGAATTGCTCTGGAACTGAAATCGGAACGCTCACTGACATTTTCCCTATCTGAAAGTCTGATAAACGCCGGAAAAATGACTAAGTCCAAAAAAAAAATTGTTTTCAACTTTTTTCAATTTTACCCCCGTGGGATATATATTCTACCCACACACATTTGGAACTCTCCTGGGGTACCCTCACACATATTATTCCCTCATTTAGTGGATATTTTCACAAAAAAGTGAAATTTTCAAATATCCAAAATATTGGCTGAAAACGACTAAATATCAAGGACTCATTGGGCGAATCGCTCTGGAACTGAAATCGGAATGTTCACTGACATTTCCCCTATCTGAAAGTGTGATAAACGCCGGAAAAATGACTAAGTCCAAAAAAAAATTGTTTACAACTTTTTTCAATATTACCCCTGTGGGATATATATTCTACCCACACACATTTGGAACTCTCCTGTGGTACCCTAACACATATTATTCCCTCACTTAGTGGATATTTTCACAAAAAAGTGAAATTTTCAAAAATCCAAAATATTGGCTGAAAACGACTAAATATCAAGGACTCATTGTGCGAATCGCTCTGTAACTGAAATCGGAACGCTCACTGACATTTTCCCTATCTGAAAGTCTGATAAACGCCGGAAAAATGACTAAGTCCAAAAAAAAAAATTTTTCAACTTTTTTCAATTTTACCATCGTAGGATATATTTTCTACCCACACACATTTGGAACTCTCCTGGGGTACCCTCACACATATTATTCCCTCATTTAGTGGATATTTTCACAAAAAAGTGAAATTTTCAAAAATCCAAAATATTGGCTGAAAACGACTAAATATCAAGGACTCATTGGGCGAATCGCTCTGGAACTGAAATCGGAACGCTCACTGACATTTGCCCTATCTGAAAGTCTGATAAACGCCGGAAAAATGACTAAGTCCAAAAAAAAAATTGTTTTCAACTTTTTTCAATTTTACCCCCGTGGGATATATATTCTACCCACACACATTTGGAACTCTCCTGGGGTACCCTCACACATATTATTCCCTCATTTAGTGGATATTTTCACAAAAAAGTGAAATTTTCAAATATCCAAAATATTGGCTGAAAACGACTAAATATGAAGGACTCATTGGGCGAATCGCTCTGGAACTGAAATCGGAACGTTCACTGACATTTCCCCTATCTGAAAGTGTGATAAACGCCGGAAAAATGACTAAGTCCAAAAAAAAATTGTTTACAACTTTTTTCAATATTACCCCTGTGGGATATATATTCTACCCACACACATTTGGAACTCTCCTGCGGTACCCTAACACATATTATTCCCTCACTTAGTGGATATTTTCACAAAAAAGTGAAATTTTCAAAAATCCAAAATATTGGCTGAAAACGACTAAATATCAAGGACTCATTGCGTGAATCGCTCTGGAACTGAAATCGGAACGCTCACTGACACTTGCCCTATCTGAAAGTCTGATAAACGCCGGAAAAATGACTAAGTCCAAAAAAAAAATTTTTTCAACTTTTATCAATTTTACCCCCGTGGGATATAGATTCTACCCACACACATTTGGAACTCTCCTGGGGTACCCTCACATATATTATTCCCTCATTTAGTGGATATTTTCACAAAAAAGTGAAATTTTCAAAAATCCAAAATATTGGCTGAAAACGACTAAATATCAAGGACTCATTGGGCGAATCGCTCTGGAACTGAAATCGGAATATTCACTGACATTTCCCCTATCTGAAAGTCTGATAAACGCCAGAAAAATGACTAAGTCCAAAAAAAAATTGTTTTCAACTTTTTTCAATTTTACCCCCGTGGGATATATATTCTACCCACACACATTTGGAACTCTCCTGCGGTACCCTAACACATATTATTCCCTCATTTAGTGGATATTTTCACAAAAAAGTGAAATTTTCAAAAATCCAAAATATTGGCTGAAAACGACTAAATATCAAGGACTCATTGGGCGAATCGCTCTGGAACTGAAATCGGAATGTTCACTGACATTTCCCCTATCTGAAAGTGTGATAAACGCCGGAAAAATGACTAAGTCCAAAAAAAAATTGTTTTCAACTTTTTTCAATATTACCCCCGTGGGATATATATTCTACCCACACACATTTGGAACTCTCCTGCGGTACCCTAACACATATTATTCCCTCATTTAGTGGATATTTTCACAAAAAAGTGAAATTTTCAAAAATCCAGAAAATTGGCTGAAAATGACTAAATATCAAGGACTCATTGCGCGAATCGCTCTGGAACTGAAATCGGAACGCTCACTGACATTTTCCCAATCTGAAAGTCTGATAAACGCCGGAAAAATGACTAAGTCCAAAAAAAATAATTTTTCAACTTTATTCAATTTTACCCCCGTGGGATATAGATTCTACCCACACACATTTGGAACTCTCCTGGGGTACCCTCACACATATTATTCCCTCATTTAGTGGATATTTTCACAAAAAAGTGAAATTTTCAAAAATCCAAAATATTGGCTGAAAACGATTAAATATCAAGGACTCATTGGGCGAATCGCTCTGGAACTGAAATCGGAATGTTCACTAACATTTCCCCTATCTGAAAGTCTGATAAACGCCGGAAAAATGACTAAGCCAAAAAAAAATTGTTTTCAACTTTTTTCAATATTACCCCTGTGGGATATATATTCTACCCACACACATTTGGAACTCTCCTGCGGTACCCTAACACATATTATTCCCTCACTTAGTGGATATTTTCACAAAAAGGTGAAATTTTCAAAAATCCAAAATATTGGCTGAAAACGACTAAATATCAAGGACTCATTGGGCGAATAGCTCTGGAATTGAAACCGGAATGTTCACTGACATTTCCCCTATTTGAAAGTCTGATAAACGCAGAAAAAATGACTAAGTCCAAAAAAATTTGTTTTCAACTTTTTTTCAATATTACCCCCGTGGGATATATATTCTACCCACACACATTTGGAACTCTCCTGGGGTACCCTCACACATATTATTCCCTCATTTAGTGGATATTTTCATAAAAAAGTGAAATTTTCAAAAATCCAAAATATTGGCTGAAAACGACTAAATATCAAGGACTCTTTGGGTGAATCGCTCTGGAACTGAAATCGGAATGCTCACTGACATTTCCCCTATCTGAAAGTTTGATAAACGCCGGAAAAATGACTAAGTCCAAAAAAAAATTGTTTTCAACTTTTTTCAATTTTACCCCCGTGGGATATATATTCTACCCACACACATTTGGAACTCTCCTGCGGTACCCTAACACATATTATTCCCTCATTTAGTGGATATGTTCACAAAAAAGTGAAATTTTCAAAAATCCAGAAAATTGGCTGAAAATAACTAAATATCAAGGACTCATTGCGTGAATCGCTCTGGAACTGAAATCGGAACGCTCACTGACACTTGCCCTATCTGAAAGTCTGATAAACGCCGGAAAAATGACTAAGTCCAAAAAAAAAATTTTTTCAACTTTTATCAATTTTACCCCCGTGGGATATAGATTCTACCCACACACATTTGGAACTCTCCTGGGGTACCCTCACATATATTATTCCCTCATTTAGTGGATATTTTCACAAAAAAGTGAAATTTTCAAAAATCCAAAATATTGGCTGAAAACGACTAAATATCAAGGACTCATTGGGCGAATCGCTCTGGAACTGAAATCGGAATATTCACTGACATTTCCCCTATCTGAAAGTCTGATAAACGCCAGAAAAATGACTAAGTCCAAAAAAAAATTGTTTTCAACTTTTTTCAATTTTACCCCTGTGGGATATATATTCTACCCACACACATTTGGAACTCTCCTGCGGTACCCTAACACATATTATTCCCTCATTTAGTGGATATTTTCACAAAAAAGTGAAATTTTCAAAAATCCAAAATATTGGCTGAAAACGACTAAATATCAAGGACTCATTGGGCGAATCGCTTTGGAACTGAAATCGGAATGTTCACTGACATTTCCCCTATCTGAAAGTGTAATAAACGCCGGAAAAATGACTAAGTCCAAAAAAAAATTGTTTTCAACTTTTTTCAATATTACCCCCGTGGGATATATATTCTACCCACACACATTTGGAACTCTCCTGCGTTACCCTAACACATATTATTCCCTCATTTAGTGGATATTTTCACAAAAAAGTGAAATTTTCAAAAATCCAGAAAATTGGCTGAAAATGACTAAATATCAAGGACTCATTGCGCGAATCGCTCTGGAACTGAAATCGGAACGCTCACTGACATTTTCCCAATCTGAAAGTCTGATAAACGCCGGAAAAATGACTAAGTCCAAGAAAAGAAATTTTTCAACTTTATTCAATTTTACCCCCGTGGGATATAGATTCTACCCACACACATTTGGAACTCTCCTGGGGTACCCTCACACATATTATTCCCTCATTTAGTGGATATTTTCACAAAAAAGTGAAATTTTCAAAAATCCAAAATATTGGCTGAAAACGATTAAATATCAAGGACTCATTGGGCGAATCGCTCTGGAACTGAAATCGGAATGCTCACTGACATTTCCCCTATCTGAAAGTTTGATAAACGCCGGAAAAATGACTAAGTCCAAAAAAAAATTGTTTTCAACTTTTTTCAATTTTACCCCCGTGGGATATATATTCTACCCACACACATTTGGAACTCTCCTGTGGTACCCTAACACATATTATTCCCTCATTTAGTGGATATTTTCACAAAAAAGTGAAATTTTCAAAAATCCAGAAAATTGGCTGAAAATGACTAAATATCAAGGACTCATTGCGTGAATCGCTCTGGAACTGAAATCGGAACGCTCACTGACACTTGCCCTATCTGAAAGTCTGATAAACGCCGGAAAAATGACTAAGTCCAAAAAAAAAATTTTTTCAACTTTTATCAATTTTACCCCCGTGGGATATAGATTCTACCAACACACATTTGGAACTCTCCTGGGGTACCCTCACATATATTATTCCCTCATTTAGTGGATATTTTCATAAAAAAGTGAAATTTTCAAAAATCCAAAATATTGGCTGAAAATGACTGAATATCAAGGACTCATTGGGCGAATCGCTCTGGAACTGAAATCGGAACGTTCACTGACATTTCCCCTATCTGAAAGTGTGATAAACGCCGGAAAAATGACTAAGTCCAAAAAAAAAAATTGTTTTCAACTTTTTTCAATATTACCCCCGTGGGATATATATTCTACCCACACACATTTGGAACTCTCCTGCGGTACCCTAACAGATATTATTCCCTCATTTAGTGGATATTTTCACAAAAAAGTGAAATTTTCAAAAATCCAAAATATTGGCTGAAAACGACTAAATATCAAGGACTCATTGGGCGAATCGCTCTGGAACTGAAATCGGAACGCTCACTGACATTTGCCCTATCTGAAAGTCTGATAAACGCCGGAAAAATGACTAAGTCCAAAAAAAAAATTGTTTTCAACTTTTTTCAATTTTACCCCCGTGGGATATATATTCTACCCACACACATTTGGAACTCTCCTGGGGTACCCTCACACATATTATTCCCTCATTTAGTGGATATTTTCACAAAAAAGTGAAATTTTCAAATATCCAAAATATTGGCTGAAAACGACTAAATATCAAGGACTCATTGGGCGAATCGCTCTGGAACTGAAATCGGAACGTTCACTGACATTTCCCCTATCTGAAAGTGTGATAAACGCCGGAAAAATGACTAAGTCCAAAAAAAAATTGTTTACAACTTTTTTCAATATTACCCCTGTGGGATATATATTCTACCCACACACATTTGGAACTCTCCTGCGGTACCCTAACACATATTATTCCCTCACTTAGTGGATATTTTCACAAAAAAGTGAAATTTTCAAAAATCCAAAATATTGGCTGAAAACGACTAAATATCAAGGACTCATTGTGCGAATCGCTCTGTAACTGAAATCGGAATGCTCACTGACATTTTCCCTATCTGAAAGTCTGATAAACGCCGGAAAAATGACTAAGTCCAAAAAAAAAATTTTTTCAACTTTTTTCAATTTTACCATCGTGGGATATATTTTCTACCCACACACATTTGGAACTCTCCTGGGGTACCCTCACACATATTATTCCCTCATTTAGTGGATATTTTCACAAAAAAGTGAAATTTTCAAAAATCCAAAATATTGGCTGAAAACGACTAAATATCAAGGACTCATTGGGCGAATCGCTCTGGAACTGAAATCGGAATGTTCACTGACATTTGCCCTATCTGAAAGTCTGATAAACGCCGGAAAAATGACTAAGTCCAAAAAAAAAATTGTTTTCAACTTTTTTCAATTTTACCCCCGTGGGATATATATTCTACCCACACACATTTGGAACTCTCCTGGGGTACCCTCACACATATTATTCCCTCATTTAGTGGATATTTTCACAAAAAAGTGAAATTTTCAAATATCCAAAATATTGGCTGAAAACGACTAAATATGAAGGACTCATTGGGCGAATCGCTCTGGAACTGAAATCGGAACGTTCACTGACATTTCCCCTATCTGAAAGTGTGATAAACGCCGGAAAAATGACTAAGTCCAAAAAAAAATTGTTTTCAACTTTTTTCAATTTTACCCCCGTGGGATATATATTCTACCCACACACATTTGGAACTCTCCTGTGGTACCCTAACACATATTATTCCCTCATTTAGTGGATATTTTCACAAAAAAGTGAAATTTTCAAAAATCCAGAAAATTGGCTGAAAATGACTAAATATCAAGGACTCATTGCGTGAATCGCTCTGGAACTGAAATCGGAACGCTCACTGACACTTGCCCTATCTGAAAGTCTGATAAACGCCGGAAAAATGACTAAGTCCAAAAAAAAAATTTTTTCAACTTTTATCAATTTTACCCCCGTGGGATATAGATTCTACCAACACACATTTGGAACTCTCCTGGGGTACCCTCACATATATTATTCCCTCATTTAGTGGATATTTTCATAAAAAAGTGAAATTTTCAAAAATCCAAAATATTGGCTGAAAATGACTGAATATCAAGGACTCATTGGGCGAATCGCTCTGGAACTGAAATCGGAACGTTCACTGACATTTCCCCTATCTGAAAGTGAGATAAACGCCGGAAAAATGACTAAGTCCAAAAAAAAAAATTGTTTTCAACTTTTTTCAATATTACCCCCGTGGGATATATATTCTACCCACACACATTTGGAACTCTCCTGCGGTACCCTAACAGATATTATTCCCTCATTTAGTGGATATTTTCACAAAAAAGTGAAATTTTCAAAAATCCAAAATATTGGCTGAAAACGACTAAATATCAAGGACTCATTGGGCGAATCGCTCTGGAACTGAAATCGGAACGCTCACTGACATTTGCCCTATCTGAAAGTCTGATAAACGCCGGAAAAATGACTAAGTCCAAAAAAAAAATTGTTTTCAACTTTTTTCAATTTTACCCCCGTGGGATATATATTCTACCCACACACATTTGGAACTCTCCTGGGGTACCCTCACACATATTATTCCCTCATTTAGTGGATATTTTCACAAAAAAGTGAAATTTTCAAATATCCAAAATATTGGCTGAAAACGACTAAATATCAAGGACTCATTGGGCGAATCGCTCTGGAACTGAAATCGGAACGTTCACTGACATTTCCCCTATCTGAAAGTGTGATAAACGCCGGAAAAATGACTAAGTCCAAAAAAAAATTGTTTACAACTTTTTTCAATATTACCCCTGTGGGATATATATTCTACCCACACACATTTGGAACTCTCCTGCGGTACCCTAACACATATTATTCCCTCACTTAGTGGATATTTTCACAAAAAAGTGAAATTTTCAAAAATCCAAAATATTGGCTGAAAACGACTAAATATCAAGGACTCATTGTGCGAATCGCTCTGTAACTGAAATCGGAATGCTCACTGACATTTTCCCTATCTGAAAGTCTGATAAACGCCGGAAAAATGACTAAGTCCAAAAAAAAAATTTTTTCAACTTTTTTCAATTTTACCATCGTGGGATATATTTTCTACCCACACACATTTGGAACTCTCCTGGGGTACCCTCACACATATTATTCCCTCATTTAGTGGATATTTTCACAAAAAAGTGAAATTTTCAAAAATCCAAAATATTGGCTGAAAACGACTAAATATCAAGGACTCATTGGGCGAATCGCTCTGGAACTGAAATCGGAATGTTCACTGACATTTGCCCTATCTGAAAGTCTGATAAACGCCGGAAAAATGACTAAGTCCAAAAAAAAAATTGTTTTCAACTTTTTTCAATTTTACCCCCGTGGGATATATATTCTACCCACACACATTTGGAACTCTCCTGGGGTACCCTCACACATATTATTCCCTCATTTAGTGGATATTTTCACAAAAAAGTGAAATTTTCAAATATCCAAAATATTGGCTGAAAACGACTAAATATGAAGGACTCATTGGGCGAATCGCTCTGGAACTGAAATCGGAACGTTCACTGACATTTCCCCTATCTGAAAGTGTGATAAACGCCGGAAAAATGACTAAGTCCAAAAAAAAATTGTTTACAACTTTTTTCAATATTACCCCTGTGGGATATATATTCTACCCACACACATTTGGAACTCTCCTGCGGTACCCTAACACATATTATTCCCTCACTTAGTGGATATTTTCACAAAAAAGTGAAATTTTCAAAAATCCAAAATATTGGCTGAAAACGACTAAATATCAAGGACTCATTGGGCGAATAGCTCTGGAATTGAAACCGAAATGTTCACTGACATTTCCCCTATTTGAAAGTCTGATAATCCAAAAAAATTGGTTTTCAACTTTTTTTCAATATTACCCCCGTGGGATATATATTCTACCCACACACATTTGGAACTCTCCTGGGGTACCCTCACACATATTATTCCCTCATTTAGTGGATATTTTCATAAAAAAGTGAAATTTTCAAAAATCCAAAATATTGGCTGAAAACGACTAAATATCAATGACTCTTTGGGCGAATCGCTCTGGAACTGAAATCGGAATGCTCACTGATATTTCCCCTATCTGAAAGTTTGATAAACGCCGGAAAAATGACTAAGTCCAAAAAAAAATTGTTTTCAACTTTTTTCAATTTTACCCCCGTGGGATATATATTCTACCCACACACATTTGGAACTCTCCTGCGGTACCCTAACACATATTATTCCCTCATTTAGTGGATATTTTCACAAAAAAGTGAAATTTTCAAAAATCCAAAATATTGGCTGAAAACGACTAAATATCAAGGACTCATTGGGCGAATCGCTCTGGAACTGAAATCGGAATGTTCACTGACATTTCCCCTATCTGAAAGTGTGATAAACGCCGGAAAAATGACTAAGTCCAAAAAAAAATTGTTTTCAACTTTTTTCAATATTACCCCAGTGGGATATATATTCTACCCACACACATTTGGAACTCTCCTGCGGTACCCTAACACATATTATTCCCTCATTTAGTGGATATTTTCACAAAAAAGTGAAATTTTCAAAAATCCAGAAAATTGGCTGAAAATGACTAAATATCAAGGACTCATGGCGCGAATCGCTCTGGAACTGAAATCGGAACGCTCACTGACATTTTCCCAATCTGAAAGTCTGATAAACGCCGGAAAAATGACTAAGTCCAAAAAAAATTTTTTTCAACTTTTTTTCAATATTACCCCCGTGGGATATAGATTCTACCCACACACATTTGGAACTCTCCTGGGGTACCCTCACACATATTATTCCCTCATTTAGTGGATATTTTCACAAAAAAGTGAAATTTTCAAAAATTCAAAATATTGGCTGAAAACGACTAAATATCAAGGACTCATTGGGCGAATCGCTCTGGAACTGAAATCGGAATGTTCACTAACATTTCCCCTATCTGAAAGTCTGATAAACGCCGGAAAAATGACTAAGTCCAAAAAAAAATTGTTTTCAACTTTTTTCAATTTTACCCCGTGGGATATATAATCTACCCACACACATTTGGAACTCTCCTGGGGTACCCTCACACATATTATTCCCTCATTTAGTGGATATTTTCACAAAAAAGTGAAATTTTCAAATATCCAAAATATTGGCTGAAAACGACTAAATATCAAGGACTCATTGGGCGAATCGCTCTGGAACTGAAATCGGAACGTTCACTGACATTTCCCCTATCTGAAAGTGTGATAAACGCCGGAAAAATGACTAAGTCCAAAAAAAAATTATTTACAACTTTTTTCAATATTACCCCTGTGGGATATATATTCTACCCACACACATTTGGATCTCTCCTGCGGTACCCTAACACATATTATTCCCTCACTTAGTGGATATTTTCACAAAAAGGTGAAATTTTCAAAAATCCAAAATATTGGCTGAAAACGACTAAATATCAAGGACTCATTGGGCGAATAGCTCTCGAATTGAAACCGGAATGTTCACTGACATTTCCCCTATTTGAAAGTCTGATAAACGCAGGAAAAATGACTAAGTCCAAAAAAATTTGTTTTCAACTTTTTTTCAATATTACCCCCGTGATATATATATTCTACCCACACACATTTGGAACTCTCCTGGGGTACCCTCACACATATTATTCCCTCATTTAGTGGATATTTTCATAAAAAAGTGAAATTTTCAAAAATCCAAAATATTGGCTGAAAACGACTAAATATCAAGGACTCTTTGGGCGAATCGCTCTGGAACTGAAATCGGAATGCTCACTGACATTTCCCCTATCTGAAAGTTTGATAAACGCCGGAAAAATGACTAAGTCCAAAAAAAAATTGTTTTCAACTTTTTTCAATTTTACCCCCGTGGGATATATATTCTACCCACACACATTTGGAACTCTCCTGCGGTACCCTAACACATATTATTCCCTCATTTAGTGGACATGTTCACAAAAAAGTGAAATTTTCAAAAATCCAGAAAATTGGCTGAAAATGACTAAATATCAAGGACTCATTGCGTGAATCGCTCTGGAACTGAAATCGGAACGCTCACTGACATTTTCCCTATCTGAAAGTCTGATAAACGCCGGAAAAATGACTAAGTCCAAAAAAAAAATTTTTTTACTTTTTTCAATTTTACCCCTGTGGGATATATATTCTACCCACACACATTTGGAACTCTACTGGGGTACCCTCACACATATTATTCCCTCATTTAGTGGATATTTTCACAAAAAAGTGAAATTTTCAAATATCCAAAATATTGGCTGAAAACGACTGAATATCAAGGACTCATTGGGCGAATCGCTCTGGAATTGAAACCGGAATGTTCACTGACATTTCCCCTATTTGAAAGTCTGATAAACGCAGGAAAAATGACTAAGTCCAAAAAAATTTGTTTTCAACTTTTTTTCAATATTACCCCCGCGGGATATATATTCTACCCACACACATTTGTAACTCTCCTGGGGTACCCTCACACATATTATTCCCTCATTTAGTGGATATTTTCACAAAAAAGTGAAATTTTCAAAAATCCAAAATATTGGCTGAAAACGACTAAATATCAAGGACTCTTTGGGCGAATCGCTCTGGAACTGAAATCGGAATGCTCACTGACATTTCCCCTATCTGAAAGTTTGATAAACGCCGGAAAAATGACTAAGTCCAAAAAAAAATTGTTTTCAACTTTTTTCAATTTTACCCCCGTGGGATATATATTCTACCCACACACATTTGGAACTCTCCTGCGGTACCCTAACACATATCATTCCCTCATTTAGTGGATATTTTCACAAAAAAGTGAAATTTTCAAAAATCCAAAATATTGGCTGAAAACGACTAAATATCAAGGACTCATTGGGCGAATCGCTCTGGAACTGAAATCGGAATGTTCACTGACATTTCCCCTATCTGAAAGTGTGATAAACGCCGGAAAAATGACTAAGTCCAAAAAAAAATTGTTTTCAACTTTTTTCAATATTACCCCAGTGGGATATATATTCTACCCACACACATTTGGAACTCTCCTGCAGTACCCTAACACATATTATTCCCTCATTTAGTGGATATTTTCACAAAAAAGTGAAATTTTCAAAAATTCTAAATATTGGCTGAAAACGACTAAATATCAAGGACTCATTGGGCGAATCGCTCTGGAACTGAAATCGGAATGTTCACTAACATTTCCCCTATCTGAAAGTCTGATAAACGCCGGAAAAATGACTAAGTCCAAAAAAAAATTGTTTTCAACTTTTTTCAATTTTACCCCGTGGGATATATAATCTACCCACACACATTTGGAACTCTCCTGGGGTACCTTCACACATATTATTCCCTCATTTAGTGGATATTTTCACAAAAAAGTGAAATTTTCAAATATCCAAAATATTGGCTGAAAACGACTAAATATCAAGGACTCATTGGGCGAATCGCTCTGGAACTGAAATCGGAACGTTCACTGACATTTCCCCTATCTGAAAGTGTGATAAACGCCGGAAAAATGACTAAGTCCAAAAAAAAATTATTTACAACTTTTTTCAATATTACCCCTGTGGGATATATATTCTACCCACACACATTTGGAACTCTCCTGCGGTACCCTAACACATATTATTCCCTCACTTAGTGGATATTTTCACAAAAAGGTGAAATTTTCAAAAATCCAAAATATTGGCTGAAAACGACTAAATATCAAGGACTCATTGGGCGAATAGCTCTGGAATTGAAACCGGAATGTTCACTGACATTTCCCCTATTTGAAAGTCTGATAAACGCAGGAAAAATGACTAAGTCCAAAAAAATTTGTTTTCAACTTTTTTTCAATATTACCCCCGCGGGATATATATTCTACCCACACACATTTGGAACTCTCCTGGGGTACCCTAACACATATTATTCCCTCATTTAGTGGATATGTTCACAAAAAAGTGAAATTTTCAAAAATCCAGAAAATTGGCTGAAAATGACTAAATATCAAGAACTCATTGCGTGAATCGCTCTGGAACTGAAATCGGAACGCTCACTGACATTTTCCCTATCTGAAAGTCTGATAAACGCCGGAAAAATGACTGAGTCCAAAAAAAAAATTTTTTTACTTTTTTCAATTTTACCCCTGTGGGATATATATTCTACCCACACACATTTGGAACTCTCCTGGGGTACCCTAACACATATCATTCCCTCATTTAGTGGATATTTTCACAAAAAAGTGAAATTTTCAAAAATCCAGAAAATTGGCTGAAAATGACTAAATATCAAGGACTCATTGTGCGAATTGCTCTGGAACTGAAATCGGAACGCTCACTGACATTTTCCCTATCTGAAAGTCTGATAAACGCCTGAAAAATGACTAAGTCCAAAAAAAAATTTTTTTCAACTTTTTTCAATTTTACCATCGTGGGATATATATTCTACCCACACACATTTGGAACTCTCCTGGGGTACCCTCACACATATTATTCCCTCATTTAGTGGATATTTTCACAAAAAAGTGAAATTTTCAAAAATCCAAAATATTGGCTGAAAATGACTAAATATCAAGGACTCATTGGGCGAATCGCTCTGGAATTGAAATCGGAATGTTCACTGACATTTCCCCTATTTGAAAGTCTGATAAACGCCAGAAAAATGACTAAGTCCAAAAAAATTTTTTTTCAACTTTTTTTCAATATTACCCCCGTGGGATATATATTCTACCCACACACATTTGGAACTCTCCTGGGGTACCCTCACACATATTATTCCCTCATTTAGTGGATATTTTCATAAAAAAGTGAAATTTTCAAAAATCCAAAATATTGGCTGAAAACGACTAAATATCAAGGACTCTTTGGGCGAATTGCTCTGGAACTGAAATCGGAATACTCACTGACATTTCCCCTATCTGAAAGTTTGATAAACGCCGGAAAAATGACTAAGTCCAAAAAAAAATTGTTTTCAACTTTTTTCAATTTTACCCCCGTGGGATATATATTCTACCCACACACATTTGGAACTCTCCTGCGGTACCCTAACACATATTATTCCCTCATTTAGTGGATATGTTCACAAAAAAGTGAAATTTTCAAAAATCCAGAAAATTGGCTGAAAATGACTAAATATCAAGAAATCATTGCGTGAATCGCTCTGGAACTGAAATCGGAACGCTCACTGACATTTTCCCTATCTGAAAGTCTGATAAACGCCGGAAAAATGACTAAGTCCAAAAAAAAAATTTTTTTACTTTTTTCAATTTTACCCCTGTGGGATATATATTCTACCCACACACATTTGGAACTCTCCTGGGGTACCCTCACACATATTATTCCCTCATTTAGTGGATATTTTCACAAAAAAGTGAAATTTTCAAAAATCCAAAATATTGACTGAAAACGACTAAATATCAAGGACTCATTGGGCGAATAGCTCTGGAATTGAAACCGGAATGTTCACTGACATTTCCCCTATCTGAAAGTCTGATAAACGCCAGAAAAATGACTAAGTCCAAAAAAAAATATTTTTTCAACTTTTTTTCAATATTACCCCCGTGGGATATATATTCTACCCACACACATTTGGAACTCTCCTGGGTACCCTCACACATATTATTCCCTCATTTAGTGGATATTTTCACAAAAAAGTGAAATTTTCAAAAATCCAAAATATTGGCTGAAAATGACTAAATATCAAGGACTCATTGGGCGAATCACTCTGGAAGTGAAATCGGAATGTTCACTGACATTTCCCCTATCTGAAAGTCTGATAAACGCCAGAAAAATGACTAAGTCCAAAAAAAAATAGTTTTCAACTTTTTTCAATTTTACCCCCGTGGGATATATATTCTACCCACACACATTTGGAACTCTCCTGGGGTACCCTCACACATATTATTCCCTCATTTAGTGGATATTTTCACAAAAAAGTGAAATTTTCAAATATCCAAAATATTGGCTGAAAACGACTAAATATCAAGGACTCATTGGGCAAATCGCTCTGGAACTGAAATCGGAACGCTCACTGACATTTCCCCTATCTGAAAGTGTGATAAACGCCGGAAAAATGACTAAGTCCAAAAAAAAATTGTTTTCTACTTTTTTCAATATTACCCCCGTGGGATATATATTCTACCCACACACATTTGGAACTCTCCTGTGGTACCCTAACACATATTATTCCCTCATTTAGTGGATATTTTCACAAAAAAGTGAAATTTTCAAAAATCCAAAATATTGACTGAAAACGACTAAATATCAAGGACTCATTGGGCGAATAGCTCTGGAATTGAAACCGGAATGTTCACTGACATTTCCCCTATTTGAAAGTTTGATAAACGCCGGAGAAATGACTAAGTCCAAAAAAAAATATTTTTTCAACTTTTTTTCAATATTACCCCCGTGGGATATATATTCTACCCACACACATTTGGAACTCTCCTGGGGTACCCTCACACATATTATTCCCTCATTTAGTGGATATTTTCACAAAAAAGTGAAATTTTCAAAAATCCAAAATATTGGCTGAAAACGACTAAATATCAAGGACTCTTTGGGCGAATCGCTCTGGAACTGAAATCGGAATGCTCACTGACATTTGCCCTATCTGAAAGTCTGATAAACGCCGGAAAAATGACTAAGTCCAAAAAAAAATTTTTTTCAACTTTTATCAATTTTACCCCCGTGGGATATAGATTCTACCCACACACATTTGGAAGTCTCCTGGGGTACCCTCACACATATTATTCCCTCATTTAGTGGATATTTTCACAAAATAGTGAAATTTTCAAAAATCCAAAATATTGGCTGAAAACGACTAAATATCAAGGACTCATTGGGCGAATCGCTCTGGAACTGAAATCGGAATGTTCACTGACATTTCCCCTATCTGAAAGTCTGATAAACGCCAGAAAAATGACTAAGTCCAAAAAAAAATTGTTTTCAACTTTTTTCAATTTTACCCCCGTGGGATATATATTCTACCCACACACATTTGGAACTCTCCTGGGGTACCCTCACACATATTATTCCCTCATTTAGTGGATATTTTCACAAAAAAGTGAAATTTTCAAATATCCAAAATATTGGCTGAAAACGACTAAATATCAAGGACTCATTGGGCGAATCGCTCTGGAACTGAAATCGGAACGTTCACTGACATTTCCCCTATCTGAAAGTCTGATAAACGCCGGAAAAATGACTAAGTCCAAAAAAAAATTGTTTTCAACTTTTTTCAATTTTACCCCCGTGGGATATATATTCTACCCACACACATTTGGAACTCTCCTGGGGTACCCTCACACATATTATTCCCTCATTTAGTGGATATTTTCACAAAAAAGTGAAATTTTCAAAAATCCAAAATATTGGCTGAAAACGACTAAATATCAAGGACTCTTTGGGCGAATCGCTCTGGAACTGAAATCGGAATGCTCACTGACATTTCCCCTATCTGAAAGTCTGATAAACGCCGGAAAAATGACTAAGTCCAAAAAAAAAATGTTTTCAACTTTTTTCAATTTTACCCCCGTGGGATATATATTCTACCCACACACATTTGGAACTCTCCTGCGGTACCCTAACACATATTATTCCCTCATTTAGTGGATATTTTCACAAAAAAGTGAAATTTTCAAAAATCCAAAATATTGGCTGAAAACGACTAAATATCAAGGACTCATTGGGCGAATAGCTCTGGAATTGAAATCGGAATGTTCACTGACATTTCCCCTATTTGAAAGTCTGATAAACGCCAGAAAAATGACTAAGTCCAAAAAAATTTTTTTTCAACTTTTTTTCAATATTACCCCCGTGGGATATATATTCTACCACACACATTTGGAACTCTCCTGGGGTACCCTCACACATATTATTTCTTCATTTAGTGGATATTTTCAAAAAAAAGTGAAATTTTCAAAAATCCAAAATATTGGCTGAAAACGACTAAATATCAAGGACTCATTGGGCGTATCGCTCTGGAACTGAAATCGGAACGCTCACTGACATTTCCCCTATCTGAAAGTGTGATAAACGCCGGAAAAATGACTAAGTCCAAAAAAAAATTGTTTTCTACTTTTTTCAATATTACCCCCGTGGGATATATATTCTACCCACACACATTTGGAACTCTCCTGTGGTACCCTAACACATATTATTCCCTCATTTAGTGGATATTTTCACAAAAAAGTGAAATTTTCAAAAATCCAAAATATTGACTGAAAACGACTAAATATCAAGGACTCATTGGGCGAATAGCTCTGGAATTGAAACCGGAATGTTCACTGACATTTCCCCTATTTGAAAGTCTGATAAACGCCGGAAAAATGACTAAGTCCAAAAAAAAATTGTTTTCAACTTTTTTCAATTTTACCCCCGTGGGATATAGATTCTACCCACACACATTTGGAACTCTCCTGCGGTACCCTAACACATATTATTCCCTCATTTAGTGGATATTTTCACAAAAAAGTGAAATTTTCAAAAGTCCAAAGTATTGGCTGAAAACGACTAAATATCAAGGACTCATTGGGCGAATCGCTCTGGAATTGAAATCGGAATGCTCACTGACATTTCACCTATTTGAAAGTCTGATAAACGCCGGAAAAATGACTAAGTCCAAAAAAAATTTTTTTCAACTTTTTTCAATATTACCCCCGTGGGATATATATTCTACCCACACACATTTGGAAGTCTCCTGGGGTACCCTCACACATATTATTCCCTCATTTAGTGGATATTTTCACAAAAAAGTGAAATTTCCAAAAATCCAAAGTATTGGCTGAAAACGACTAAATATCAAGGACTCATTGGGCGAATCGCTCTGGAACTGAAATCGGAATGCTCACTGACATTTCCCCTATTTGAAAGTCTGATAAACGCCGGAAAAATGACTAAGTCCAAAAAAAATTTTTTTCAACTTTTTTCAATATTACCCCCGTGGGATATATATTCTACCCACACACATTTGGAACTCTCCTGGGCTACCCTCACACATATTATTCCCTCATTTAGTGGATATTTTCACAAAAAAGTGAAATTTTCAAAAATCCAAAATATTGGCTGAAAACGACTAAATATCAAGGACTCATTGGGCGAATCGCTCTGGAACTGAAATCGGAATGTTCACTGACATTTCCCCTATCTGAAAGTCTGATAAACGCCAGAAAAATGACTAAGTCCAAAAAAAAATTGTTTTCAACTTTTTTCAATTTTACCCCTGTGGGATATATATTCTACCCACACACATTTGGAACTCTCCTGGGGTACCCTCACACATATTATTCCCTCATTTAGTGGATATTTTCACAAAAAAGCGAAATTTTCAAATATCCAAAATATTGGCTGAAAACGACTAAATATCAAGGACTCATTGGGCGAATCGCTCTGGAACTGAAATCGGAACGCTCACTGACATTTGCCCTATCTGAAAGTCTGATAAACGCCGGAAAAATGACTAAGTCCAGAAAAAAAAATTTTTCAACTTTTTTCAATTTTACCCCCGTGGGATATAGATTCTACCCACACACATTTGGAACTCTCCTGCGGTACCCTAACACATATTATTCCCTCATTTAGTGGATATTTTCACAAAAAAGTGAAATTTTCAAAAATCCAAAATATTGGCTGAAAACGACTAAATATCAAGGACTCATTGGGCGAATCGCTCTGGAACTGAAATCGGAATGCTCACTGACATTTCCCCTATTTGAAAGTCTGATAAACGCCGGAAAAATGACTAAGTCCAAAAAAAAATTGTTTTCAACTTTTTTCAATTTTACCCCCGTGGGATATATATTCTACCCACACACATTTGGAACTCTCCTGGGGTACCCTCACACATATTATTCCCTCATTTAGTGGATATTTTCACAAAAAAGTGAAATTTTCAAATATCCAAAATATTGGCTGAAAACGACTAAATATCAAGGACTCATTGGGCGAATCGCTCTGGAACTGAAATCGGAACGTTCACTGACATTTCCCCTATCTGAAAGTCTGATAAACGCCGGAAAAATGACTAAGTCCAAAAAAAAATTGTTTTCAACTTTTTTCAATTTTACCCCCGTGGGATATATATTCTACCCACACACATTTGGAACTCTCCTGGGGTACCCTCACACATATTATTCCCTCATTTAGTGGATATTTTCACAAAAAAGTGAAATTTTCAAAAATCCAAAATATTGGCTGAAAATGACTAAATATCAAGGACTCTTTGGGCGAATCGCTCTGGAACTGAAATCGGAATGCTCACTGACATTTCCCCTATCTGAAACTCTGATAAACGCCGGAAAAATGACTAAGTCCAAAAAAAAAAATGTTTTCAACTTTTTTCAATTTTACCCCCGTGGGATATATATTCTACCCACACACATTTGGAACTCTCCTGCGGTACCCTAACACATATTATTCCCTCATTTAGTGGATATTTTCACAAAAAAGTGAAATTTTCAAAAATCCAAAATATTGGCTGAAAACGACTAAATATCAAGGACTCATTGGGCGAATCGCTCTGGAACTGAAATCGGAATGTTCACTGACATTTCCCCTATCTGAAAGTCTGATAAACGCCAGAAAAATTACTAAGTCCAAAAAAAAATTGTTTTCAACTTTTTTCAATTTTACCCACGTGGGATATATATTCTACCCACACACATTTGGAAGTCTCCTGGGGTACCCTCACACATATTATTCCCTCATTTAGTGGATATTTTCACAAAAAAGTGAAATTTCCAAAAATCCAAAGTATTGGCTGAAAACGACTAAATATCAAGGACTCATTGGGCGAATCGCTCTGGAACTGAAATCGGAATGCTCACTGACATTTCCCCTATTTGAAAGTCTGATAAACGCCGGAAAAATGACTAAGTCCAAAAAAAAATTGTTTTCAACTTTTTTCAATTTTACCCCCGTGGGATATATATTCTACCCACACACATTTGGAACTCTCCTGGGGTACCCTCACACATATTATTCCCTCATTTAGTGGATATTTTCACAAAAAAGTTAAATTTTCAAATATCCAAAATATTGGCTGAAAACGACTAAATATCAAGGACTCATTGGGCGAATCGCTCTGGAACTGAAATCGGAACGTTCACTGACATTTCCCCTATCTGAAAGTCTGATAAACGCCGGAAAAATGACTAAGTCCAAAAAAAAATTGTTTTCAACTTTTTTCAATTTTACCCCCGTGGGATATATATTCTACCCACACACATTTGGAACTCTCCTGGGGTACCCTCACACATATTATTCCCTCATTTAGTGGATATTTTCACAAAAAAGTGAAATTTTCAAAAATCCAAAATATTGGCTGAAAATGACTAAATATCAAGGACTCTTTGGGCGAATCGCTCTGGAACTGAAATCGGAATGCTCACTGACATTTCCCCTATCTGAAAGTCTGATAAACGCCGGAAAAATGACTAAGTCCAAAAAAAAAAATGTTTTCAACTTTTTTCAATTTTACCCCCGTGGGATATATATTCTACCCACACACATTTGGAACTCTCCTGCGGTACCCTAACACATATTATTCCCTCATTTAGTGGATATTTTCACAAAAAAGTGAAATTTTCAAAAATCCAAAATATTGGCTGAAATTGACTAAATATCAAGTACTCATTGGGCGAATCGCTCTGGAACTGAAATCGGAACGCTCACTGACATTTGCCCTATCTGAAAGTCTGATAAACGCCGGAAAAATGACTAAGTCCAGAAAAAAAATTTTTTCAACTTTTTTCAATTTTACCCCCGTGGGATATAGATTCTACCCACACACATTTGGAACTCTCCTGCGGTACCCTAACACATATTATTCCCTCATTTAGTGGATATTTTCACAAAAAAGTGAAATTTTCAAAAATCCAAAATATTGGCTGAAAACGACTAAATATCAAGGACTCATTGGGCGAATCGCTCTGGAACTGAAATCGGAATGTTCACTGACATTTCCCCTATCTGAAAGTCTGATAAACGCCAGAAAAATGACTAAGTCCAAAAAAAAATTGTTTTCAACTTTTTTCAATTTTACCCACGTGGGATATATATTCTACCCACACACATTTGGAACTCTCCTGGGGTACCCTCACACATATTATTCCCTCATTTAGTGGATCTTTTCACAAAAAAGTGAAATTTTCAAAAATCCAAAATATTGGCTGAAAACGACTAAATATCAAGGACTCATTGGGCGAATCGCTCTGGAACTGAAATCGGAACGTTCACTGACATTTCCCCTATCTGAAAGTCTGATAAACGCCGGAAAAATGACTAAGTCCAAAAAATAATTGTTTTCAACTTTTTTCAATTTTACCCCCGTGGGATATATATTCTACCCACACACATTTGGAACTCTCCTGGGGTACCCTCACACATATTATTCCCTCATTTAGTGGATATTTTCACAAAAAAGTGAAATTTTCAAATATCCAAAATATTGGCTGAAAACGACTAAATATCAAGGACTCATTGGGCGAATCGCTCTGGAACTGAAATCGGAGCGTTCACTGACATTTCCCCTATCTGAAAGTGTGATAAACGCCGGAAAAATGACTAAGTCCAAAAAAAAATTGTTTTCAACTTTTTTCAATATTACCCCGTGGGATATATATTCTACCCACACACATTTGGAACTCTCCTGCGGTACCCTAACACATATTATTCCCTCATTTAGTGGATATTTTCACAAAAAAGTGAAATTTTCAAAAATCCAAAATATTGGCTGAAAACGACTAAATATCAAGGACTCATTGGGCGAATCGCTCTGGAACTGAAATCGGAATGTTCACTGACATTTCCCCTATCTGAAAGTCTGATAAACGCCAGAAAAATGACTAAGTCCAAAAAAAAATGATTTCAACTTTTTTCAATTTTACCCACGTGGGATATATATTCTACCCACACACATTTGGAACTCTCCTGGGGTACCCTCACACATATTATTCCCTCATTTAGTGGATATTTTCACAAAAAAGTATAATTTTCAAAAATCCAAAATATTGGCTGAAAACGACTAAATATCAAGGACTCATTGGGCGAATCGCTCTGGAACTGAAATCGGAACGTTCACTGACATTTCCCCTATCTGAAAGTCTGATAAACGCCGGAAAAATGACTAAGTCCAAAAAATAATTGTTTTCAACTTTTTTCAATTTTACCCCCGTGGGATATATATTCTACCCACACACATTTGGAACTCTCCTGGGGTACCCTCACACATATTATTCCCTCATTTAGTGGATATTTTCACAAAAAAGTGAAATTTTCAAATATCCAAAATATTGGCTGAAAACGACTAAATATCAAGGACTCATTGGGCGCATCGCTCTGGAACTGAAATCGGAGCGTTCACTGACATTTCCCCTATCTGAAAGTGTGATAAACGCCGGAAAAATGACTAAGTCCAAAAAAAAATTGTTTTCAACTTTTTTCAATATTACCCCGTGGGATATATATTCTACCCACACACATTTGGAACTCTCCTGCGGTACCCTAACACATATTATTCCCTCATTTAGTGGATATTTTCACAAAAAAGTGAAATTTTCAAAAATCCAAAATATTGGCTGAAAATGACTAAATATCAAGTACTCATTGGGCGAATCGCTCTTCAACTGAAATCGGAACGCTCACTGACATTTGCCCTATCTGAAAGTCTGATAAACGCCGGAAAAATGACTAAGTCCAGAAAAAAAAATTTTTCAACTTTTTTCAATTTTACCCCCGTGGGATATAGATTCTACCCACACACATTTGGAACTCTCCTGCGGTACCCTAACACATATTATTCCCTCATTTAGTGGATATTTTCACAAAAAAGTGAAATTTTCAAAAATCCAAAATATTGGCTGAAAACGACTAAATATCAAGGACTCATTGGGCGAATAGCTCTGGAATTGAAATCGGAATGTTCACTGACATTTCCCCTATTTGAAAGTCTGATAAACGCCGGAAAAATGACTAAGTCCAAAAAAAATTTTTTTCAACTTTTTTCAATATTACCCCCGTGGGATATATATTCTACCCACACACATTTGGAACTCTCCTGGGGTACCCTCACACATATTATTCCTTCATTTAGTGGATATTTTCACAAAAAAGTGAAATTTTGAAAAATCCAAAATATTGGCTGAAAACGACTAAATATCAAGGACTCATTGGGCGAATCGCTCTGGAACTGAAATCGGAACGCTCACTGACATTTGCCCTATCTGAAAGTCTGATAAACGCCGGAAAAATGACTAAGTCCAAAAAAAAAATTTTTTCAACTTTTATCAATTTTACCCCCGTGGGATATAGATTCTACCCACACACATTTGGAACTCTCCTGGGGTACCCTCACACATATTATTCCCTCATTTAGTGGATATTTTCACAAAAAAGTGAAATTTCCAAAAATCCAAAGTATTGGCTGAAAACGACTAAATATCAAGGACTCATTGGGCGAATCGCTCTGGAACTGAAATCGAAATGCTCACTGACATTTCCCCTATTTGAAAGTCTGATAAACGCCGGAAAAATGACTAAGTCCAAAAAATAATTGTTTTCAACTTTTTTCAATTTTACCCCCGTGGGATATATATTCTACCCACACACATTTGGAACTCTCCTGGGGTACCCTCACACATATTATTCCCTCATTTAGTGGATATTTTCACAAAAAAGTGAAATTTTCAAATATCCAAAATATTGGCTGAAAACGACTAAATATCAAGGACTCATTGGGCGAATCGCTCTGGAACTGAAATCGGAGCGTTCACTGACATTTCCCCTATCTGAAAGTGTGATAAACGCCGGAAAAATGACTAAGTCCAAAAAAAAATTGTTTTCAACTTATTTCAATATTACCCCGTGGGATATATATTCTACCCACACACATTTGGAACTCTCCTGCGGTACCCTAACACATATTATTCCCTCATTTAGTGGATATTTTCACAAAAAAGTGAAATTTTCAAAAATCCAAAATATTGGCTGAAAATGACTAAATATCAAGTACTCATTGGGCGAATCGCTCTGGAACTGAAATCGGAACGCTCACTGACATTTGCCCTATCTGAAAGTCTGATAAACGCCGGAAAAATGACTAAGTCCAGAAAAAAAAATTTTTCAACTTTTTTCAATTTTACCCCCGTGGGATATAGATTCTACCCACACACATTTGGAACTCTCCTGCGGTACCCTAACACATATTATTCCCTCATTTAGTGGATATTTTCACAAAAAAGTGAAATTTTCAAAAATCCAAAATATTGGCTGAAAACGACTAAGTATCAAGGACTCATTGGGCGAATAGCTCTGGAATTGAAATCGGAATGTTCACTGACATTTCCCCTATTTGAAAGTCTGATAAACGCCGGAAAAATGACTAAGTCCAAAAAAAATTTTTTTCAACTTTTTTCAATATTACCCCCGTGGGATATATATTCTACCCACACACATTTGGAACTCTCCTGGGGTACCCTCACACATATTATTCCTTCATTTAGTGGATATTTTCACAAAAAAGTGAAATTTTCAAAAATCCAAAATATTGGCTGAAAACGACTAAATATCAAGGACTCATTGGGCGAATCGCTCTGGAACTGAAATCGGAACGCTCACTGACATTTGCCCTATCTGAAAGTCTGATAAACGCCGGAAAAATGACTAAGTCAAAAAAAAAAATTTTTTCAACTTTTATCAATTTTACCCCCGTGGGATATAGATTCTACCCACACACATTTGGAACTCTCCTGGGGTACCCTCACACATATTATTCCCTCATTTAGTGGATATTTTCACAAAAAAGTGAAATTCCCAAAAATCCAAAGTATTGGCTGAAAACGACTAAATATCAAGGACTCATTGGGCGAATCGCTCTGGAACTGAAATCGAAATGCTCACTGACATTTCCCCTATTTGAAAGTCTGATAAACGCCGGAAAAATGACTAAGTCCAAAAAAAATTTTTTTCAACATTGTTCAATATTACCCCCGTGGGATATATATTCTACCCACACACATTTGGAACTCTCCTGGGGTACCCTCACACATATTATTCCCTCATTTAGTGGATATTTTCACAAAAAAGTGAAATTTTCAAATATCCAAAATATTGGCTGAAAACGACTAAATATCAAGGACTCATTGGGCGAATCGCTCTGGAACTGAAATCGGAACGTTCACTGACATTTCCCCTATCTGAAAGTCTGATAAACGCCGGAAAAATGACTAAGTCCAAAAAAAAATTGTTTTCTACTTTTTTCAATATTACCCCCGTGGGATATATATTCTATCCACACACATTTGGAACTCTCCTGTGGTACCCTAACACATATTTAGTGGATATTTTCACAAAAAAGTGAAATTTTCAAAAATCCAAAATATTGACTGAAAACGACTAAATATCAAGGACTCATTGGGCGAATAGCTCTGGAATTGAAACCGGAATGTTCACTGACATTTCCCCTATTTGAAAGTCTGATAAACGCCGGAAAAGTGACTAAGTCCAAAAAAAAATATTTTTTCAACTTTTTTTCAATACCCTAACCCTCATTTAGTGGATATTTTCACAAAAAAGTGAAATTTTCAAAAATCCAAAATATTGGCTGAAAACGACTAAATATCAAGGACTCATTGGGCGAATCGCTCTGGAACTGAAATCGGAACGTTCACTGACATTTCCCCTATCTGAAAGTCTGATAAACGCCGGAAAAATGACTAAGTCCAAAAAATAATTGTTTTCAACTTTTTTCAATTTTACCCCCGTGGGATATATATTCTACCCACACACATTTGGAACTCTCCTGGGGTACCCTCACACATATTATTCCCTCATTTAGTGGATATTTTCACAAAAAAGTGAAATTTTCAAATATCCAAAATATTGGCTGAAAACGACTAAATATCAAGGACTCATTGGGCGAATCGCTCTGGAACTGAAATCGGAGCGTTCACTGACATTTCCCCTATCTGAAAGTGTGATAAACGCCGGAAAAATGACTAAGTCCAAAAAAAAATTGTTTTCAACTTTTTTCAATATTACCCCGTGGGATATATATTCTACCCACACACATTTGGAACTCTCCTGCGGTACCCTAACACATATTATTCCCTCATTTAGTGGATATTTTCACAAAAAAGTGAAATTTTCAAAAATCCAAAATATTGGCTGAAAACGACTAAATATCAAGGACTCATTGGGCGAATCGCTCTGGAACTGAAATCGGAATGTTCACTGACATTTCCCCTATCTGAAAGTCTGATAAACGCCAGAAAAATGACTAAGTCCAAAAAAAAATTGTTTTCAACTTTTTTCAATTTTACCCACGTGGGATATATATTCTACCCACACACATTTGGAACTCTCCTGGGGTACCCTCACACATATTATTCCCTCATTTAGTGGATATTTTCACAAAAAAGTGAAATTTTCAAAAATCCAAAATATTGGCTGAAAACGACTAAATATCAAGGACTCATTGGGCGAATCGCTCTGGAACTGAAATCGGAACGTTCACTGACATTTCCCCTATCTGAAAGTCTGATAAACGCCGGAAAAATGACTAAGTCCAAAAAATAATTGTTTTCAACTTTTTTCAATTTTACCCCCGTGGGATATATATTCTACCCACACACATTTGGAACTCTCCTGGGGTACCCTCACACATATTATTCCCTCATTTAGTGGATATTTTCACAAAAAAGTGAAATTTTCAAATATCCAAAATATTGGCTGAAAACGACTAAATATCAAGGACTCATTGGGCGAATCGCTCTGGAACTGAAATCGGAGCGTTCACTGACATTTCCCCTATCTGAAAGTGTGATAAACGCCGGAAAAATGACTAAGTCCAAAAAAAAATTGTTTTCAACTTTTTTCAATATTACCCCGTGGGATATATATTCTACCCACACACATTTGGAACTCTCCTGGGGTACCCTCACACATATTATTCCTTCATTTAGTGGATATTTTCACAAAAAAGTGAAATTTTCAAAAATCCAAAATATTGGCTGAAAACGACTAAATATCAAGGACTCATTGGGCGAATCGCTCTTCAACTGAAATCGGAACGCTCACTGACATTTGCCCTATCTGAAAGTCTGATAAACGCCGGAAAAATGACTAAGTCCAAAAAAAAAATTTTTTCAACTTTTATCAATTTTACCCCCGTGGGATATAGATTCTACCCACACACATTTGGAACTCTCCTGGGGTACCCTCACACATATTATTCCCTCATTTAGTGGATATTTTCACAAAAAAGTGAAATTTCCAAAAATCCAAAGTATTGGCTGAAAACGACTAAATATCAAGGACTCATTGGGCGAATCGCTCTGGAACTGAAATCGGAACGTTCACTGACATTTCCCCTATCTGAAAGTCTGATAAACGCCGGAAAAATGACTAAGTCCAAAAAATAATTGTTTTCAACTTTTTTCAATTTTACCCCCGTGGGATATATATTCTACCCACACACATTTGGAACTCTCCTGGGGTACCCTCACACATATTATTCCCTCATTTAGTGGATATTTTCACAAAAAAGTGAAATTTTCAAATATCCAAAATATTGGCTGAAAACGACTAAATATCAAGGACTCATTGGGCGAATCGCTCTGGAACTGAAATCGGAGCGTTCACTGACATTTCCCCTATCTGAAAGTGTGATAAACGCCGGAAAAATGACTAAGTCCAAAAAAAAATTGTTTTCAACTTTTTTCAATATTACCCCGTGGGATATATATTCTACCCACACACATTTGGAACTCTCCTGCGGTACCCTAACACATATTATTCCCTCATTTAGTGGATATTTTCACAAAAAAGTGAAATTTTCAAAAATCCAAAATATTGGCTGAAAACGACTAAATATCAAGGACTCATTGGGCGAATCGCTCTGGAACTGAAATCGGAATGTTCACTGACATTTCCCCTATCTGAAAGTCTGATAAACGCCAGAAAAATGACTAAGTCCAAAAAAAAATTGTTTTCAACTTTTTTCAATTTTACCCACGTGGGATATATATTCTACCCACACACATTTGGAACTCTCCTGGGGTACCCTCACACATATTATTCCCTCATTTAGTGGATATTTTCACAAAAAAGTGAAATTTTCAAAAATCCAAAATATTGGCTGAAAACGACTAAATATCAAGGACTCATTGGGCGAATCGCTCTGGAACTGAAATCGGAACGTTCACTGACATTTCCCCTATCTGAAAGTCTGATAAACGCCGGAAAAATGACTAAGTCCAAAAAATAATTGTTTTCAACTTTTTTCAATTTTACCCCCGTGGGATATATATTCTACCCACACACATTTGGAACTCTCCTGGGGTACCCTCACACATATTATTCCCTCATTTAGTGGATATTTTCACAAAAAAGTGAAATTTTCAAATATCCAAAATATTGGCTGAAAACGACTAAATATCAAGGACTCATTGGGCGAATCGCTCTGGAACTGAAATCGGAGCGTTCACTGACATTTCCCCTATCTGAAAGTGTGATAAACGCCGGAAAAATGACTAAGTCCAAAAAAAAATTGTTTTCAACTTTTTTCAATATTACCCCGTGGGATATATATTCTACCCACACACATTTGGAACTCTCCTGCGGTACCCTAACACATATTATTCCCTCATTTAGTGGATATTTTCACAAAAAAGTGAAATTTTCAAAAATCCAAAATATTGGCTGAAAATGACTAAATATCAAGTACTCATTGGGCGAATCGCTCTTCAACTGAAATCGGAACGCTCACTGACATTTGCCCTATCTGAAAGTCTGATAAACGCCGGAAAAATGACTAAGTCCAGAAAAAAAAATTTTTCAACTTTTTTCAATTTTACCCCCGTGGGATATAGATTCTACCCACACACATTTGGAACTCTCCTGCGGTACCCTAACACATATTATTCCCTCATTTAGTGGATATTTTCACAAAAAAGTGAAATTTTCAAAAATCCAAAATATTGGCTGAAAACGACTAAATATCAAGGACTCATTGGGCGAATAGCTCTGGAATTGAAATCGGAATGTTCACTGACATTTCCCCTATTTGAAAGTCTGATAAACGCCGGAAAAATGACTAAGTCCAAAAAAAATTTTTTTCAACTTTTTTCAATATTACCCCCGTGGGATATATATTCTACCCACACACATTTGGAACTCTCCTAGGGTACCCTCACACATATTATTCCTTCATTTAGTGGATATTTTCACAAAAAAGTGAAATTTTCAAAAATCCAAAATATTGGCTGAAAACGACTAAATATCAAGGACTCATTGGGCGAATCGCTCTGGAACTGAAATCGGAACGCTCACTGACATTTGCCCTATCTGAAAGTCTGATAAACGCCGGAAAAATGACTAAGTCCAAAAAAAAAATTTTTTCAACTTTTATCAATTTTACCCCCGTGGGATATAGATTCTACCCACACACATTTGGAACTCTCCTGGGGTACCCTCACACATATTATTCCCTCATTTAGTGGATATTTTCACAAAAAAGTGAAATTTCCAAAAATCCAAAGTATTGGCTGAAAACGACTAAATATCAAGGACTCATTGGGCGAATCGCTCTGGAACTGAAATCGAAATGCTCACTGACATTTCCCCTATTTGAAAGTCTGATAAACGCCGGAAAAATGACTAAGTCCAAAAAATAATTGTTTTCAACTTTTTTCAATTTTACCCCCGTGGGATATATATTCTACCCACACACATTTGGAACTCTCCTGGGGTACCCTCACACATATTATTCCCTCATTTAGTGGATATTTTCACAAAAAAGTGAAATTTTCAAATATCCAAAATATTGGCTGAAAACGACTAAATATCAAGGACTCATTGGGCGAATCGCTCTGGAACTGAAATCGGAGCGTTCACTGACATTTCCCCTATCTGAAAGTGTGATAAACGCCGGAAAAATGACTAAGTCCAAAAAAAAATTGTTTTCAACTTATTTCAATATTACCCCGTGGGATATATATTCTACCCACACACATTTGGAACTCTCCTGCGGTACCCTAACACATATTATTCCCTCATTTAGTGGATATTTTCACAAAAAAGTGAAATTTTCAAAAATCCAAAATATTGGCTGAAAATGACTAAATATCAAGTACTCATTGGGCGAATCGCTCTGGAACTGAAATCGGAACGCTCACTGACATTTGCCCTATCTGAAAGTCTGATAAACGCCGGAAAAATGACTAAGTCCAGAAAAAAAAATTTTTCAACTTTTTTCAATTTTACCCCCGTGGGATATAGATTCTACCCACACACATTTGGAACTCTCCTGCGGTACCCTAACACATATTATTCCCTCATTTAGTGGATATTTTCACAAAAAAGTGAAATTTTCAAAAATCCAAAATATTGGCTGAAAACGACTAAGTATCAAGGACTCATTGGGCGAATAGCTCTGGAATTGAAATCGGAATGTTCACTGACATCTCCCCTATTTGAAAGTCTGATAAACGCCGGAAAAATGACTAAGTCCAAAAAAAATTTTTTTCAACTTTTTTCAATATTACCCCCGTGGGATATATATTCTACCCACACACATTTGGAACTCTCCTGGGGTACCCTCACACATATTATTCCTTCATTTAGTGGATATTTTCACAAAAAAGTGAAATTTTCAAAAATCCAAAATATTGGCTGAAAACGACTAAATATCAAGGACTCATTGGGCGAATCGCTCTGGAACTGAAATCGGAACGCTCACTGACATTTGCCCTATCTGAAAGTCTGATAAACGCCGGAAAAATGACTAAGTCCAAAAAAAAAATTTTTTCAACTTTTATCAATTTTACCCCCGTGGGATATAGATTCTACCCACACACATTTGGAACTCTCCTGGGGTACCCTCACACATATTATTCCCTCATTTAGTGGATATTTTCACAAAAAAGTGAAATTCCCAAAAATCCAAAGTATTGGCTGAAAACGACTAAATATCAAGGACTCATTGGGCGAATCGCTCTGGAACTGAAATCGAAATGCTCACTGACATTTCCCCTATTTGAAAGTCTGATAAACGCCGGAAAAATGACTAAGTCCAAAAAAAATTTTTTTCAACATTGTTCAATATTACCCCCGTGGGATATATATTCTACCCACACACATTTGGAACTCTCCTGGGGTACCCTCACACATATTATTCCCTCATTTAGTGGATATTTTCACAAAAAAGTGAAATTTTCAAATATCCAAAATATTGGCTGAAAACGACTAAATATCAAGGACTCATTGGGCGAATCGCTCTGGAACTGAAATCGGAACGTTCACTGACATTTCCCCTATCTGAAAGTCTGATAAACGCCGGAAAAATGACTAAGTCCAAAAAAAAATTGTTTTCTACTTTTTTCAATATTACCCCCGTGGGATATATATTCTATCCACACACATTTGGAACTCTCCTGTGGTACCCTAACACATATTTAGTGGATATTTTCACAAAAAAGTGAAATTTTCAAAAATCCAAAATATTGACTGAAAACGACTAAATATCAAGGACTCATTGGGCGAATAGCTCTGGAATTGAAACCGGAATGTTCACTGACATTTCCCCTATTTGAAAGTCTGATAAACGCCGGAAAAGTGACTAAGTCCAAAAAAAAATATTTTTTCAACTTTTTTTCAATACCCTAACCCTCATTTAGTGGATATTTTCACAAAAAAGTGAAATTTTCAAAAATCCAAAATATTGACTGAAAACGACTAAATATCAAGGACTCATTGGGCGAATAGCTCTGGAATTGAAACCGGAATGTTCACTGACATTTCCCCTATTTGAAAGTCTGATAAACGCCGGAAAAATGACTAAGTCCAAAAAAAAATATTTTTTCAACTTTTTTTCAATATTACCCCCGTGGGATATATATTCTACCCACACACATTTGGAACTCTCCTGGGGTACCCTCACACATATTATTCCCTCATTTAGTGGATATTTTCACAAAAAAGTGAAATTTCCAAAAATCCAAAGTATTGGCTGAAAACGACTAAATATCAAGGACTGATTGGGCGAATCGCTCTGGAACTGAAATCGGAATGCTCACTGACATTTCCCCTATTTGAAAGTCTGATAAACGCCGGAAAAATGACTAAGTCCAAAAAAAAATAGTTTTCAACTTTTTTCAATATTACCCCCGTGGGATATATATTCTACCCACACACATTTGGAACTCTCCTGCGGTACCCTAACACATATTATTCCCTCATTTAGTGGATATTTTCACAAAAAAGTGAAATTTTCAAAAATCCAAATTATTGGCTGAAAACGACTAAATATCAAGGACTCATTGGGCGAATAGCTCTGGAATTGAAACCGGAATGTTCACTGACATTTCCCCTATTTGAAAGTCTGATAAACGCCGGAAAAATGACAAAGTCCAAAAAAAATTTTTTTCAACTTTTTTCAATATTACCCCCGTGGGATATATATTCTACCCACACATATTTGGAACTCTCCTGGGGTACCCTCACACATATTATTCCTTCATTTAGTGGATATTTTCACAAAAAAGTGAAATTTTCAAAAATCCAAAATATTGGCTGAAAACGACTAAATATCAAGGACTAATTGGACGAATCGCTCTGGAACTGAAATCGGAACGCTCACTGACATTTGCCCTATCTGAAAGTCTGATAAACGCCGGAAAAATGACTAAGTCCAAAAAAAAATTTTTTTCAACTTTGTTCAATGTTACCCCCGTGGGATATATATTCTACCCACACACATTTGGAACTCTCCTGGGGTACCCTCACACATATTATTCCCTCATTTAGTGGATATTTTCACAAAAAAGTGAAATTTCCAAAAATACAAAGTATTGGCTGAAAACGACTAAATATCAAGGACTCATTGGGCGTATCGCTCTGGAACTGAAATCGGAATGCTCACTGACATTTCCCCTATTTGAAAGTCTGATAAACGCCGGAAAAATGACTAAGTCCAAAAAAAAATAGTTTTCAACTTTTTTCAATATTACCCCCGTGGGATATATATTCTACCCACACACATTTGGAACTCTCCTGCGGTACCCTAACACATATTATTCCCTCATTTAGTGGATATTTTCACAAAAAAGTTAAATTTTCAAAAATCCAAATTATTGGCTGAAAACGACTAAATATCAAGGACTCATTGGGCGAATAGCTCTGGAATTGAAACCGGAATGTTCACTGACATTTCCCCTATTTGAAAGTCTGATAAACGCCGGAAAAATGACAAAGTCCAAAAAAAATTTTTTTCAACTTTTTTCAATATTACCCCCGTGGGATATATATTCTACCCACACACATTTGGAACTCTCCTGGGGTACCCTCACACATATTATTCCCTCATTTAGTGGATATTTTCACAAAAAAGTGAAATTTCCAAAAATCCAAAGTATTGGCTGAAAACGACTAAATATCAAGGACTCATTGGGCGAATCACTCTGGAACTGAAATCGGAATGCTCACTGACATTTCCCCTATTTGAAAGTCTGATAAACGCCGGAAAAATGACTAAGTCCAAAAAAAAAAATTTTTCAACTTTATTCAATTTTACCCCCGTGGGATATAGATTCTACCCACACACATTTGGAACTCTCCTGGGGTACCCTCACACATATTATTCCCTCATTTAGTGGATATTTTCACAAAAAAGTGAAATTTTCAAAAATCCAAAATATTGGCTGAAAACGACTAAATATCAAGGACTCATTGGGCGAATCGCTCTGGAACTGAAATCGGAATGCTCACTGACATTTCCCCTATTAGAAAGTCTGATAAACGTCGGAAAAATGACTAAGTCCAAAAAAAATTTTTTTCAACTTTTTTTCAATATTACCCCCGTGGGATATATATTCTACCCACACACATTTGGAACTCTCCTGGGGTACCCTCACACATATTATTCCCTCATTTAGTGGATATTTTCACAAAAAAGTGAAATTTTCAAAAATCCAAAATATTGGCTGAAAACGACTAAATATCAAGGACTCTTTGGGCGAATCGCTCTGGAACTGAAATCGGAATGCTCACTGACATTTCCCCTATCTGAAAGTCTGATAAACGCCGGAAAAATGACTAAGTCCAAAAAAAAAATGTTTTCAACTTTTTTCAATTTTACCCCCGTGGGATATATATTCTACCCACACACATTTGGAACTCTCCTGCGGTACCCTAACACATATTATTCCCTCATTTAGTGGATATTTTCACAAAAAAGTGAAATTTTCAAAAATCCAAAATATTGGCTGAAAATGACTAAATATCAAGTACTCATTGGGCGAATCGCTCTGGAACTGAAATCGGAACGCTCACTGACATTTGCCCTATCTGAAAGTCTGATAAACGCCGGAAAAATGACTAAGTCCAGAAAAAAAAATTTTTCAACTTTTTTCAATTTTACCCCCGTGGGATATAGATTCTACCCACACACATTTGGAACTCTCCTGGGGTACCCTCACACATATTATTCCCTCATTTAGTGGATATTTTCACAAAAAAGTGAAATTTCCAAAAATCCAAAGTATTGGCTGAAAACGACTAAATATCAAGGACTCATTGGGCGTATCGCTCTGGAACTGAAATCGGAATGCTCACTGACATTTCCCCTATTTGAAAGTCTGATAAACGCCGGAAAAATGACTAAGTCCAAAAAAAAATAGTTTTCAACTTTTTTCAATATTACCCCCGTGGGATATATATTCTACCCACACACATTTGGAACTCTCCTGCGGTACCCTAACACATATTATTCCCTCATTTAGTGGATATTTTCACAGAAAAGTTAAATTTTCAAAAATCCAAATTATTGGCTGAAAACGACTAAATATCAAGGACTCATTGGGCGAATAGCTCTGGAATTGAAACCGGAATGTTCACTGACATTTCCCGTATTTGAAAGTCTGATAAACGCCGGAAAAATGACAAAGTCCAAAAAAAATTTTTTTCAACTTTTTTCAATATTACCCCCGTGGGATATATATTCTACCCACACACATTTGGAACTCTCCTGGGGTACCCTCACACATATTATTCCTTCATTTAGTGGATATTTTCACAAAAAAGTGAAATTTTCAAAAATCCAAAATATTGGCTGAAAACGACTAAATATCAAGGACTAATTGGGCGAATCGCTCTGGAACTGAAATCGGAACGCTCACTGACATTTGCCCTATCTGAAAGTCTGATAAACGCCGGAAAAATGACTAAGTCCAAAAAAAAATTTTTTTCAACTTTGTTCAATATTACCCCCGTGGGATATATATTCTACCCACACACATTTGGAACTCTCCTGGGGTACCCTCACACATATTATTCCCTCATTTAGTGGATATTTTCACAAAAAAGTGAAATTTTCAAAAATCCAAAATATTGGCTGAAAACGACTAAATATCAAGGACTCATTGGGCGAATCGCTCTGGAACTGAAATCGGAATGCTCACTGACATTTCCCCTATTTGAAAGTCTGATAAACGTCGGAAAAATGACTAAGTCCAAAAAAAATTTTTTTCAACTTTATTTCAATATTACCCCCGTGGGATATATATTCTACCCACACACATTTGGAACTCTCCTGGGGTACCCTCACACATATTATTCCCTCATTTAGTGGATATTTTCACAAAAAAGCGAAATTTTCAAATATCCAAAAATATTGGCTGAAAACGACTAAATATCAAGGACTCATTGGGCGAATCGCTCTGGAACTGAAATCGGAACGTTCACTGACATTTCCCCTATCTGAAAGTGTGATAAACGCCGGAAAAATGACTAAGTCCACAAAAAAAATTGTTTTCAACTTTTTTCAATATTACCCCCGTGGGATATATATTCTACCCACACACATTTGGAACTCTCCTGCGGTACCCTAACACATATTATTCCCTCATTTAGTGGATATTTTCACAAAAAAGTGAAATTTTCAAAAATCCAGAAAATTGGCTGAAAATGACTAAATATCAAGGACTCATTGCGCGAATCGCTCTGGAACTGAAATCGGAACGCTCACTGACATTTTCCCAATCTGAAAGTCTGATAAACGCCGGAAAAATGACTAAGTCCAAAAAAAAAAAATTTTTCAGCTTTATTCAATTTTACCCCCGTGGGATATAGATTCTACCCACACACATTTGGAACTCTCCTGGGGTACCCTCACACATATTATTCCCTCATTTAGTGGATATTTTCACAAAAAAGTGAAATTTTCAAAAATCCAAAATATTGGCTGAAAACGACTAAATATCAAGGACTCATTGGGCGAATCGCTCTGGAACTGAAATCGGAATGTTCACTAACATTTTCCCTATCTGAAAGTCTGATAAACGCCGGAAAAATGACTAAGTCCAAAAAAAAATTGTTTTCAACTTTTTTCAATTTTACCCCCGTGGGATATATATTCTACCCACACACATTTGGAACTCTCCTGGGGTACCCTCACACATATTATTCCCTCATTTAGTGGATATTTTCACAAAAAAGTGAAATTTTCAAAAATCCAGAAAATTGGCTGAAAATGACTAAATATCAAGGACTCATTGCGCGAATCGCTCTGGAACTGAAATCGGAATGTTCACTGACATTTCCCCTATCTGAAAGTCTGATAAACGCCGGAAAAATGACTAAGTCCAAAAAAAAATTGTTTTCAACTTTTTTCAATTTTACCCTCGTGGGATATATATTCTACCCACACACATTTGGAACTCTCCTGGGGTACCCTCACACATATTATTCCCTCATTTAGTGGATATTTTCACAAAAAAGTGAAATTTTCAAAAATCCAGAAAATTGGCTGAAAACGACTAAATATCAAGGACTCATTGGGCAAATCGCTCTGGAACTGAAATCGGAACGCTCACTGACATTTGCCCTATCTGAAAGTCTGATAAACGCCGGAAAAATGACTAAGTCCAAAAAAAAAATTTTTCAACTTTTTTAAATTTTACCCCCGTGGGATATATATTCTACCCACACACATTTGGAACTCTCCTGGGGTACCCTCACACATATTATTCCCTCATTTAGTGGATATTTTCACAAAAAAGTGAAATTTTCAAAAATCCAAAATATTGGCTGAAAACGACTAAATATCAAGGACTCATTGGGCGAATCGCTCTGGAACTGAAATCGGAATGCTCACTGACATTTCCCCTATCTGAAAGTCTGATAAACGCCGGAAAAATGACTAAGTCCAAAAAAAAATTGTTTTCAACTTTTTTCAATTTTACCCCCGTGGGATATATATTCTACCCACACACATTTGGAACTCTCCTGGGGTACCCTCACACATATTATTCCCTCATTTAGTGGATATTTTCACAAAAAAGTGAAATTTTCAAAAATCCAGAAAATTGGCTGAAAATGACTAAATATCAAGGACTCATTGGGCGAATCGCTCTGGAACTGAAATCGGAACGTTCACTGACATTTCCCCTATCTGAAAGTGTGATAAACGCCGGAAAAATGACTAAGTCCACAAAAAAAATTGTTTTCAACTTTTTTCAATATTACCCCCGTGGGATATATATTCTACCCACACACATTTGGAACTCTCCTGCGGTACCCTAACACATATTATTCCCTCATTTAGTGGATATTTTCACAAAAAAGTGAAATTTTCAAAAATCCAGAAAATTGGCTGAAAATGACTAAATATCAAGGACTCATTGCGCGAATCGCTCTGGAACTGAAATCGGAACGTTCACTGACATTTCCCCTATCTGAAAGTGTGATAAACGCCGGAAAAATGAATAAGTTCAAAAAAATAATTTTTTCAACTTTTTTTCAATATTACCCCCGTGGGATATATATTCTACCCACACACATTTGGAACTCTCCTGGGGTACCCTCACACATATTATTCCCTCATTTAGTGGATATTTTCACAAAAAAGTGAAATTTTCAAATATCCAAAATATTGGCTGAAAACGACTAAATATCAAGGACTCATTGGACGAATCGCTCTGGAACTGAAATCGGAATGTTCACTAATATTTCCCCTATCTGAAAGTCTGATAAACGCCGGAAAAATGACTAAGTCCAAAAAAAAATTGTTTTCAACTTTTTTCAATTTCACCCCCGTGGGATATATATTCTACCCACACACATTTGGAACTCTCCTGCGGTACCCTAACACATATTATTCCCTCATTTAGTGGATATTTTCACAAAAAAGTGAAATTTTCAAAAATCCAGAAAATTGGCTGAAAATGACTAAATATCAAGGACTCATTGCGCGAATCGCTCTGGAACTGAAATCGGAACGCTCACTGACATTTCCCCTATTTGAAAGTCTGATAAACGCCGGAAAAATGACTAAGTTCAAAAAAATTTTTTTTCAACTTTTTTTTCAATATTACCCCCGTGGAATATATATTCTACCCACACACATATGGAACTCTCCTGGGGTACCCTCACACATATTATTCCCTCATTTAGTGGATATTTTCACAAAAACGTGAAATTTTCAAAAATCAAAAATATTGGCTGAAAACGACTAAATATCAAGGACTCATTGGGCGAATCGCTCTGGAACTGAAATCGGAATGTTCACTGACATTTCCCCTATCTGAAAGTCTGATAAACGCCGGAAAAATGACTAAGTCCAAAAAAAAATTGTTTTCAACTTTTTTCAATTTTACCCCCGTGGGATATATATTCTACCCACACACATTTGGAACTCTCCTGGGGTACCCTCACACATATTATTCCCTCATTTAGTGGATATTTTCACAAAAAAGTGAAATTTTCAAATATCCAAAATATTGGCTGAAAACGACTAAATATCAAGGACTCATTGGGCGAATCGCTCTGGAACTGAAATCGGAACGTTCACTGACATTTCCCCTATCTGAAAGTGTGATAAACGCCGGAAAAATGACTAAGTCCAAAAAAAAAATTGTTTTCAACTTTTTTCAATATTACCCCCGTGGTATATATATTCTACCCACACACATTTGGAACTCTCCTGCGGTACCCTAACACATATTATTCCCTCATTTAGTGGATATTTTCACAAAAAAGTGAAATTTTCAAAAATCCAAAATATTGGCTGAAAACGACTAAATATCAAGGACTCATTGTGCGAATAGCTCTGGAATTGAAATCGGAATGTTCACTGACATTTCCCCTATTTGAAAGTCTGATATATACGCCGGAAAAATGACTAAGTCCAAAAAAAAATTTTTTCAACTTTTTTCAATATTACCCCCGTGGGATATATATTCTACCCACACACATTTGGAACTCTCCTGGGGTACCCTCACACATATTATTCCTTCATTTAGTGGATATTTTCACAAAAAAGTGAAATTTTCAAAAATCCAAAATATTGGCTGAAAACGACTAAATATCAAGGACTCATTGGGCGAATCGCTCTGGAACTGAAATCGGAACGCTCTCTGACATTTGCCCTATCTGAAAGTCTGATAAACGCCGGAAAAATGACTAAGTCCAAAAAAAAAATTTTTTCAACTTTTATCAATTTTACCCCCGTGGGATATAGATTCTACCCACACACATTTGGAACTCTCCTGGGGTACCCTCACACATATTATTCCCTCATATAGTGGATATTTTCACAAAAAAGTGAAATTTCCAAAAATCCAAAGTATTGGCTGAAAACGACAAAATATCAAGGACTCATTGGGCGAATCGCTCTGGAACTGAAATCGAAATGCTCACTGACATTTCCCCTATTTGAAAGTCTGATAAACGCCGGAAAAATGACTAAGTCCAAAAAAAATTTTTTTCAACATTGTTCAATATTACCCCCGTGGGATATATATTCTACCCACACACATTTGGAACTCTCCTGGGGTACCCTCACACATATTATTCCCTCATTTAGTGGATATTTTCACAAAAAAGTGAAATTTTCAAATATCCAAAATATTGGTTGAAAACGACTAAATATCAAGGACTCATTGGGCGAATCGCTCTGGAACTGAAATCGGAACGTTCACTGACATTTCCCCTATCTGAAAGTCTGATAAACGCCGGAAAAATGACTAAGTCCAAAAAAAAATTGTTTTCAACTTTTTTCAATTTTACCCCCGTGGGATATAGATTCTACCCACACACATTTGGAACTCTCCTGCGGTACCCTAACACATATTATTCCCTCATTTAGTGGATATTTTCACAAAAAAGTGAAATTTTCAAAAATCCAAAATATTGGCTGAAAACGACTAAATATCAAGGACTCATTGGGCGAACAGCTCTGGAATTGAAATCGGAATGTTCACTGACATTTCCCCTATCTGAAAGTCTGATAAACGCCAGAAAAATGACTAAGTCCCAAAAAAATTTTTTTCAACTTTTTTTCATTATTACCCCCGTGGGATATATATTCTACCCACACACATTTGGAACTCTCCTGGGGTACCCTCACACATATTATTCCCTCATTTAGTGGATATTTTCACAAAAAAGTGAAATTTTCAAAAATCCAGAAAATTGGCTGAAAACGACTAAATATCAAGGACTCATTGGGCAAATCGCTCTGGAACTGAAATCGGAACGCTCACTGACATTTGCCCTATCTGAAAGTCTGATAAACGCCGGAAAAATGACTAAGTCCAAAAAAAAAATTTTTCAACTTTTTTAAATTTTACCCCCGTGGGATATATATTCTACCCACACACATTTGGAACTCTCCTGGGGTACCCTCACACATATTATTCCCTCATTTAGTGGATATTTTCACAAAAAAGTGAAATTTTCAAAAATCCAAAATATTGGCTGAAAACGACTAAATATCAAGGACTCATTGGGCGAATCGCTCTGGAACTGAAATCGGAATGCTCACTGACATTTCCCCTATCTGAAAGTCTGATAAACGCCGGAAAAATGACTAAGTCCAAAAAAAAATTGTTTTCAACTTTTTTCAATTTTACCCCCGTGGGATATATATTCTACCCACACACATTTGGAACTCTCCTGGGGTACCCTCACACATATTATTCCCTCATTTAGTGGATATTTTCACAAAAAAGTGAAATTTTCAAAAATCCAGAAAATTGGCTGAAAATGACTAAATATCAAGGACTCATTGGGCGAATCGCTCTGGAACTGAAATCGGAACGTTCACTGACATTTCCCCTATCTGAAAGTGTGATAAACGCCGGAAAAATGACTAAGTCCACAAAAAAAATTGTTTTCAACTTTTTTCAATATTACCCCCGTGGGATATATATTCTACCCACACACATTTGGAACTCTCCTGCGGTACCCTAACACATATTATTCCCTCATTTAGTGGATATTTTCACAAAAAAGTGAAATTTTCAAAAATCCAGAAAATTGGCTGAAAATGACTAAATATCAAGGACTCATTGCGCGAATCGCTCTGGAACTGAAATCGGAACGTTCACTGACATTTCCCCTATCTGAAAGTGTGATAAACGCCGGAAAAATGAATAAGTTCAAAAAAATAATTTTTTCAACTTTTTTTCAATATTACCCCCGTGGGATATATATTCTACCCACACACATTTGGAACTCTCCTGGGGTACCCTCACACATATTATTCCCTCATTTAGTGGATATTTTCACAAAAAAGTGAAATTTTCAAATATCCAAAATATTGGCTGAAAACGACTAAATATCAAGGACTCATTGGACGAATCGCTCTGGAACTGAAATCGGAATGTTCACTAATATTTCCCCTATCTGAAAGTCTGATAAACGCCGGAAAAATGACTAAGTCCAAAAAAAAATTGTTTTCAACTTTTTTCAATTTCACCCCCGTGGGATATATATTCTACCCACACACATTTGGAACTCTCCTGCGGTACCCTAACACATATTATTCCCTCATTTAGTGGATATTTTCACAAAAAAGTGAAATTTTCAAAAATCCAGAAAATTGGCTGAAAATGACTAAATATCAAGGACTCATTGCGCGAATCGCTCTGGAACTGAAATCGGAATGTTCACTGACATTTCCCCTATCTGAAAGTCTGATAAACGCCGGAAAAATGACTAAGTCCAAAAAAAAATTGTTTTCAACTTTTTTCAATTTTACCCCCGTGGGATATATATTCTACCCACACACATTTGGAACTCTCCTGGGGTACCCTCACACATATTATTCCCTCATTTAGTGGATATTTTCACAAAAAAGTGAAATTTTCAAATATCCAAAATATTGGCTGAAAACGACTAAATATCAAGGACTCATTGGGCGAATCGCTCTGGAACTGAAATCGGAACGTTCACTGACATTTCCCCTATCTGAAAGTGTGATAAACGCCGGAAAAATGACTAAGTCCAAAAAAAAAATTGTTTTCAACTTTTTTCAATATTACCCCCGTGGTATATATATTCTACCCACACACATTTGGAACTCTCCTGCGGTACCCTAACACATATTATTCCCTCATTTAGTGGATATTTTCACAAAAAAGTGAAATTTTCAAAAATCCAAAATATTGGCTGAAAACGACTAAATATCAAGGACTCATTGTGCGAATAGCTCTGGAATTGAAATCGGAATGTTCACTGACATTTCCCCTATTTGAAAGTCTGATATATACGCCGGAAAAATGACTAAGTCCAAAAAAAATTTTTTTCAACTTTTTTCAATATTACCCCCGTGGGATATATATTCTACCCACACACATTTGGAACTCTCCTGGGGTACCCTCACACATATTATTCCTTCATTTAGTGGATATTTTCACAAAAAAGTGAAATTTTCAAAAATCCAAAATATTGGCTGAAAACGACTAAATATCAAGGACTCATTGGGCGAATCGCTCTGGAACTGAAATCGGAACGCTCTCTGACATTTGCCCTATCTGAAAGTCTGATAAACGCCGGAAAAATGACTAAGTCCAAAAAAAAAATTTTTTCAACTTTTATCAATTTTACCCCCGTGGGATATAGATTCTACCCACACACATTTGGAACTCTCCTGGGGTACCCTCACACATATTATTCCCTCATTTAGTGGATATTTTCACAAAAAAGTGAAATTTCCAAAAATCCAAAGTATTGGCTGAAAACGACAAAATATCAAGGACTCATTGGGCGAATCGCTCTGGAACTGAAATCGAAATGCTCACTGACATTTCCCCTATTTGAAAGTCTGATAAACGCCGGAAAAATGACTAAGTCCAAAAAAAATTTTTTTCAACATTGTTCAATATTACCCCCGTGGGATATATATTCTACCCACACACATTTGGAACTCTCCTGGGGTACCCTCACACATATTATTCCCTCATTTAGTGGATATTTTCACAAAAAAGTGAAATTTTCAAATATCCAAAATATTGGTTGAAAACGACTAAATATCAAGGACTCATTGGGCGAATCGCTCTGGAACTGAAATCGGAACGTTCACTGACATTTCCCCTATCTGAAAGTCTGATAAACGCCGGAAAAATGACTAAGTCCAAAAAAAAATTGTTTTCAACTTTTTTCAATTTTACCCCCGTGGGATATAGATTCTACCCACACACATTTGGAACTCTCCTGCGGTACCCTAACACATATTATTCCCTCATTTAGTGGATATTTTCACAAAAAAGTGAAATTTTCAAAAATCCAAAATATTGGCTGAAAACGACTAAATATCAAGGACTCATTGGGCGAACAGCTCTGGAATTGAAATCGGAATGTTCACTGACATTTCCCCTATCTGAAAGTCTGATAAACGCCAGAAAAATGACTAAGTCCCAAAAAAATTTTTTTCAACTTTTTTTCATTATTACCCCCGTGGGATATATATTCTACCCACACACATTTGGAACTCTCCTGGGGTACCCTCACACATATTATTCCCTCATTTAGTGGATGTTTTCACAAAAAAGTGAAATTTTCAAAAATCCAAAATATTGGCTGAAAACGACTAAATATCAAGGACTCATTGGGCGAATCGCTCTGGAACTGAAATCGGAACGTTCACTGACATTTCCCCTATCTGAAAGTCTGATAAACGCCGGAAAAATGACTAAGTCCAAAAAAAAATTGTTTTCAACTTTTTTCAATTTTACCCCCGTGGGTTATATATTCTACCCACACACATTTGGAACTCTCCTGGGGTACCCTCACACATATTATTCCCTCATTTAGTGGATATTTTCACAAAAAAGTGAAATTTTCAAAAATCCAAAATATTGGCTGAAAACGACTAAATATCAAGGACTCATTGGGCGAATCGCTCTGGAACTGAAATCGGAACGTTCACTGACATTTCCCCTATCTGAAAGTCTGATAAACGCCGGAAAAATGACTAAGTCCAAAAAAAAATTGTTTTCAACTTTTTTCAATTTTACCCCCGTGGGTTATATATTCTACCCACACACATTTGGAACTCTCCTGGGGTACCCTCACACATATTATTCCTTCATTTAGTGGATATTTTCACAAAAAAGTGAAATTTTCAAATATCCAAAATATTGGCTGAAAACGACTAAATATCAAGGACTCATTGGGCGAATAGCTCTGGAATTGAAACCGGAATGTTCACTGACATTTCCCCTATTTGAAAGTCTGATAAACGCCGGAAAAATGACAAAGTCCAAAAAAAATTTTTTTCAACTTTTTTCAATATTACCCCCGTGGGATATATATTCTACCCACACACATTTGGAACTCTCCTGGGGTGCCCTCACACATATTATTCCTTCATTTAGTGGATATTTTCACAAAAAAGTGAAATTTTCAAAAATCCAAAATATTGGCTGAAAACGACTAAATATCAAGGACTCATTGGGCGAATCGCTCAGGAACTGAAATCGGAACGCTCACTGACATTTGCCCTATCTGAAAGTCTGATAAACGCCGGAAAAATGACAGTCCAAAAAAAAAATTTTTTCAACTTTTATCAATTTTACCCCCGTGGGATATAGATTCTACCCACACACATTTGGAACTCTCCTGGGGTACCCTAACACATATTATTCCCTCATTTAGTGGATATTTTCACAAAAAAGTGAAATTTTCAAAAATCCAAAATATTGGCTGAAAACGACTAAATATCAAGGACTCATTGGGCGAATAGCTCTGGAATTGAAACCGGAATGTTCACTGACATTTCCCCTATTTGAAAGTCTGATAAACGCCGGAAAAATGACAAAGTCCAAAAAAAATTTTTTTCAACTTTTTTCAATATTACCCCCGTGGGATATATATTCTACCCACACACATTTGGAACTCTCCTGGGGTACCCTCACACATATTATTCCTTCATTTAGTGGATATTTTCACAAAAAAGTGAAATTTTCAAAAATCCAAAATATTGGCTGAAAACGACTAAATATCAAGGACTCATTGGGCGAATCGCTCAGGAACTGAAATCGGAATGCTCACTGACATTTGCCCTATCTGAAAGTCTGATAAACGCCGGAAAAATGACTAAGTCCAAAAAAAAATTTTTTTCAACTTTTATCAATTTTACCCCTGTGGGATATAGATTCTACCCACACACATTTGGAACTCTCCTGGGGTACCCTCACACATATTATTCCCTCATTTAGTGGATATTTTCACAAAAAAGTGAAATTTTCAAATATCCAAAATATTGGCTGAAAACGACTAAATATCAAGGACTCATTGGGCGAATCGCTCTGGAACTGAAATCGGAACGTTCATTGACATTTCCCCTATCTGAAAATCTGATAAACGCCGGAAAAATGACTAAGTCCAAAAAAAAATTGTTTTCAACTTTTTTCAATTTTACCCCCGTGGGATATATATTCTACCCACACACATTTGGAACTCTCCTGGGGTACCCTCACACATATTATTCCCTCATTTAGTGGATATTTTCACAAAAAAGTGAAATTTTCAAAAATCCAAAATATTGGCTGAAAACGACTAAATATCAAGGACTCTTTGGGCGAATCGCTCTGGAACTGAAATCGGAATGCTCACTGACATTTCCCCTATCTGAAAGTCTGATAAACGCCGGAAAAATGACTAAGTCCAAAAAAAAAATGTTTTCAACTTTTTTCAATTTTACCCCCGTGGAATATATATTCTACCCACACACATTTGGAACTCTCCTGCGGTACCCTAACACATATTATTCCCTCATTTAGTGGATATTTTCACAAAAAAGTGAAATTTTCAAAAATCCAAAATATTGGCTGAAAATGACTAAATATCAAGTACTCATTGGGCGAATCGCTCTGGAACTGAAATCGGAACGCTCACTGACATTTGCCCTATCTGAAAGTCTGATAAACGCCGGAAAAAAGACTAAGTCCAGAAAAAAATTGTTTTCAACTTTTTTCAATTTTACCCCCGTGGGATATATATTCTACCCACACACATTTGGAACTCTCCTGCGGACCCTAACACATATTATTCCCTCATTTAGTGGATATTTTCACAAAAAAGTGAAATTTTCAAAAATCCAAAATATTGGCTGAAAACGACTAAATATCAAGGACTCATTGGGCGAATAGCTCTGGAATTGAAATCGGAATGTTCACTGACATTTCCCCTATTTGAAAGTCTGATAAACGCCGGAAAAATGACTAAGTCCAAAAAAAATTTTTTTCAACTTTTTTCAATATTACCCCCGTGGGATATATATTCTACCCACACACATTTGGAACTCTCCTGGGGTACCCTCACACATATTATTCCTTCATTTAGAGGATATTTTCACAAAAAAGTGAAATTTTCAAAAATCCAAAATATTGGCTGAAAACGACTAAATATTAAGGACTCATTGGGCGAATCGCTCTGGAACTGAAATTGGAACGCTCACTGACATTTGCCCTATCTGAAAGTCTGATAAACGCCGGAAAAATGACTAAGTCCAAAAAAAAAATTTTTTCAACTTTTATCAATTTTACCCCTGTGGGATATAGATTCTACCCACACACATTTGGAACTCTCCTGGGGTACCCTCACACATATTATTCCCTCATTTAGTGGATATTTTCACAAAAAAGTGAAATTTCCAAAAATCCAAAGTATTGGCTGAAAACGACTAAATATCAAGGACTCATTGGGCGAATCGCTCTGGAACTGAAATCGGAATGCTCACTGACATTTCCCCTATTTGAAAGTCTGATAAACGCCGGAAAATTGACTAAGTCCAAAAAAAATTTTTTTCAACATTGTTCAATATTACCCCCGTGGGATATATATTCTACCCACACACATTTGGAACTCTCCTGGGGTACCCTCACACATATTATTCCCTCATTTAGTGGATATTTTCACAAAAAAGTGAAATTTTCAAAAATCCAAAATATTGGCTGAAAACGACTAAATATCAAGGACTCATTGGGCGAATCGCTCTGGAACTGAAATCGGAATGTTCACTGACATTTCCCCTATCTGAAAGTCTGATAAACGCCAGAAAAATGACTAAGTCCAAAAAAAAATTGTTTTCAACTTTTTTCAATTTTACTCACGTGGGATATATATTCTACCCACACACATTTGGAACTCTCCTGGGGTACCCTCACACATATTATTCCCTCATTTAGTGGATATTTTCACAAAAAAGTGAAATTTTCAAATATCCAAAATATTGGCTGAAAACGACTAAATATCAAGGACTCATTGGGCGAATCGCTCTGGAACTGAAATCGGAACGTTCACTGACATTTCCCCTATCTGAAAGTCTGATAAACGCCGGAAAAATGACTAAGTCCAAAAAAAAATTGTTTTCAACTTTTTTCAATTTTACCCCCGTGGGATATATATTCTACCTACACACATTTGGAACTCTCCTGGGGTACCCTCACACATATTATTCCCTCATTTAGTGGATATTTTCACAAAAAAGTGAAATTTTCAAAAATCCAAAATATTGGCTGAAAACGACTAAATATCAAGGACTCATTGGGCGAATAGCTCTGGAACTGAAATTGGAACGCTCACTGACATTTGCCCTATCTGAAAGTCTGATAAACGCCGGAAAAATGACTAAGTCCAAAAAAAAAATTTTTTCAACTTTTATCAATTTTACCCCTGTGGGATATAGATTCTACCCACACACATTTGGAACTCTCCTGGGGTACCCTCACACATATTATTCCCTCATTTAGTGGATATTTTCACAAAAAAGTGAAATTTCCAAAAATCCAAAGTATTGGCTGAAAACGACTAAATATCAAGGACTCATTGGGCGAATCGCTCTGGAACTGAAATCGGAATGCTCACTGACATTTCCCCTATTTGAAAGTCTGATAAACGCCGGAAAATTGACTAAGTCCAAAAAAAATTTTTTTCAACATTGTTCAATATTACCCCCGTGGGATATATATTCTACCCACACACATTTGGAACTCTCCTGGGGTACCCTCACACATATTATTCCCTCATTTAGTGGATATTTTCACAAAAAAGTGAAATTTTCAAAAATCCAAAATATTGGCTGAAAACGACTAAATATCAAGGACTCATTGGGCGAATCGCTCTGGAACTGAAATCGGAATGTTCACTGACATTTCCCCTATCTGAAAGTCTGATAAACGCCAGAAAAATGACTAAGTCCAAAAAAAAATTGTTTTCAACTTTTTTCAATTTTACTCACGTGGGATATATATTCTACCCACACACATTTGGAACTCTCCTGGGGTACCCTCACACATATTATTCCCTCATTTAGTGGATATTTTCACAAAAAAGTGAAATTTTCAAATATCCAAAATATTGGCTGAAAACGACTAAATATCAAGGACTCATTGGGCGAATCGCTCTGGAACTGAAATCGGAACGTTCACTGACATTTCCCCTATCTGAAAGTCTGATAAACGCCGGAAAAATGACTAAGTCCAAAAAAAAATTGTTTTCAACTTTTTTCAATTTTACCCCCGTGGGATATATATTCTACCTACACACATTTGGAACTCTCCTGGGGTACCCTCACACATATTATTCCCTCATTTAGTGGATATTTTCACAAAAAAGTGAAATTTTCAAAAATCCAAAATATTGGCTGAAAACGACTAAATATCAAGGACTCATTGGGCGAATCGCTCTGGAACTGAAATCGGAACGTTCACTGACATATCCCCTATCTGAAAGTGTGATAAACGCCGGAAAAATGACTAAGTCCAAAAAAAAATTGTTTTCAACTTTTTTCAATATTACCCCCGTGGGATATATATTCTACCCACACACATTTGGAACTCTCCTGCGGTACCCTAACACATATTATTCCCTCATTTAGTGGATATTTTCACAAAAAAGTGAAATTTTCAAAAATCCAAATTATTGGCTGAAAACGACTAAATATCAAGGACTAATTGGGCGAATAGCTCTGGAATTGAAACCGGAATGTTCACTGACATTTCCCCTATTTGAAAGTCTGATAAACGCCGGAAAAATGACAAAGTCCAAAAAAATTTTTTTTCAACTTTTTTCAATATTACCCCCGTGGGATATATATTCTACCCACACACATTTGGAACTCTCCTGGGGTACCCTCACTCATATTATTTCCTCATTTAGTGGATATTTTCACAAAAAAGTGAAATTTTCAAATATCCAAAATATTGGCTGAAAACGACTAAATATCAAGGACTCATTGGGCGAATCGCTCTGGAACTGAAATCGGAACGTTCACTGACATTTCTCCTATCTGAAAGTCTGATAAATGCCGGAAAAATGACTAAGTCCAAAAAAAAATTGTTTTCAACTTTTTTCAATTTTACCCCCGTGGGATATATATTCTACCCACACACATTTGGAACTCTCCTGGGGTACCCTCACACATATTATTCCCTCATTTAGTGGATATTTTCACAAAAAAGTGAAATTTTCAAAAATCCAAAATATTGGCTGAAAATGACTAAATATCAAGGACTCATTGGGCGAATCGCTCTGGAACTGAAATTGGAACGCTCACTGACATTTGCCCTATCTGAAAGTCTGATAAACGCCGGAAAAATGACTAAGTCCAAAAAATAATTGTTTTCAACTTTTTTCAATTTTACCCCCGTGGGATATATATTCTACCCACACACATTTGGAACTCTCCTGGGGTACCCTCACACATATTATTCCCTCATTTAGTGGATATTTTCACAAAAAAGTGAAATTTTCAAATATCCAAAATATTGGCTGAAAACGACTAAATATCAAGGACTCATTGGGCCAATCGCTCTGGAACTGAAATCGGAACGTTCACTGACATATCCCCTATCTGAAAGTGTGATAAACGCCGGAAAAATGACTAAGTCCAAAAAAAAATTGTTTTCAACTTTTTTCAATATTACCCCCGTGGGATATATATTCTACCCACACACATTTGGAACTCTCCTGCGGTACCCTAACACATATTATTCCCTCATTTAGTGGATATTTTCACAAAAAAGTGAAATTTTCAAAAATCCAAATTATTGGCTGAAAACGACTAAATATCAAAGACTAATTGGGCGAATAGCTCTGGAATTGAAACCGGAATGTTCACTGACATTTCCCCTATTTGAAAGTCTGATAAACGCCGGAAAAATGACAAAGTCCAAAAAAATTTTTTTTCAACTTTTTTCAATATTACCCCCGTGGGATATATATTCTACCCACACACATTTGGAACTCTCCTGGGGTACCCTCACTCATATTATTTCCTCATTTAGTGGATATTTTCACAAAAAAGTGAAATTTTCAAATATCCAAAATATTGGCTGAAAACGACTAAATATCAAGGACTCATTGGGCGAATCGCTCTGGAACTGAAATCGGAACGTTCACTGACATTTCTCCTATCTGAAAGTCTGATAAATGCCGGAAAAATGACTAAGTCCAAAAAAAAATTGTTTTCAACTTTTTTCAATTTTACCCCCGTGGGATATATATTCTACCCACACACATTTGGAACTCTCCTGGGGTACCCTCACACATATTATTCCCTCATTTAGTGGATATTTTCACAAAAAAGTGAAATTTTCAAAAATCCAAAATATTGGCTGAAAATGACTAAATATCAAGGACTCATTGGGCGAATCGCTCTGGAACTGAAATTGGAACGCTCACTGACATTTGCCCTATCTGAAAGTCTGATAAACGCCGGAAAAATGACGAAGTCCAAAAAAAAAATTTTTTCAACTTTTATCAATTTTACCCCTGTGGGATATAGATTCTACCCACACACATTTGGAACTCTCCTGGGGTACCCTCACACATATTATTCCCTCATTTAGTGGATATTTTCACAAAAAAGTGAAATTTCCAAAAATCCAAAGTATTGGCTGAAAACGACTAAATATCAAGGACTGATTGGGCGAATCGCTCTGGAACTGAAATCGGAATGCTCACTGACATTTCCCCTATTTGAAAGTCTGATAAACGCCGGAAAATTGACTAAGTCCAAAAAAAATTTTTTTCAACATTGTTCAATATTACCCCCGTGGGATATATATTCTACCCACACACATTTGGAACTCTCCTGGGGTACCCTCACACATATTATTCCCTCATTTAGTGGATATTTTCACAAAAAAGTGAAATTTTCAAAAATCCAAAATATTGGCTGAAAACGACTAAATATCAAGGACTCATTGGGCGAATCGCTCTGGAACTGAAATCGGAATGTTCACTGACATTTCCCCTATCTGAAAGTCTGATAAACGCCAGAAAAATGACTAAGTCCAAAAAAAAATTGTTTTCAACTTTTTTCAATTTTACTCACGTGGGATATATATTCTACCCACACACATTTGGAACTCTCCTGGGGTACCCCCACACATATTATTCCCTCATTTAGTGGATATTTTCACAAAAAAGTGAAATTTTCAAATATCCAAAATATTGGCTGAAAACGACTAAATATCAAGGACTCATTGGGCGAATCGCTCTGGAACTGAAATCGGAACGTTCACTGACATTTCCCCTATCTGAAAGTCTGATAAACGCCGGAAAAATGACTAAGTCCAAAAAAAAATTGTTTTCAACTTTTTTCAATTTTACCCCCGTGGGATATATATTCTACCCACACACATTTGGAACTCTCCTGGGGTACCCTCACACATATTATTCCCTCATTTAGTGGATATTTTCACAAAAAAGTGAAATTTTCAAATATCCAAAATATTGGCTGAAAACGACTAAATATCAAGGACTCATTGGGCGAATCGCTCTGGAGCTGAAATCGGAACGTTCACTGACATTTCCCCTATCTGAAAGTCTGATAAACGCCGGAAAAATGACTAAGTCCAAAAAATAATTGTTTTCAACTTTTTTCAATTTTACCCCCGTGGGATATATATTCTACCCACACACATTTGGAACTCTCCTGGGGTACCCTCACACATATTATTCCCTCATTTAGTGGATATTTTCACAAAAAAGTGAAATTTTCAAATATCCAAAATATTGGCTGAAAACGACTAAATATCAAGGACTCATTGGGCGAATCGCTCTGGAACTGAAATCGGAACGTTCACTGACATATCCCCTATCTGAAAGTGTGATAAACGCCGGAAAAATGACTAAGTCCAAAAAAAAATTGTTTTCAACTTTTTTCAATATTACCCCCGTGGGATATATATTCTACCCACACACATTTGGAACTCTCCTGCGGTACCCTAACACATATTATTCCCTCATTTAGTGGATATTTTCACAAAAAAGTGAAATTTTCAAAAATCCAAATTATTGGCTGAAAACGACTAAATATCAAGGACTAATTGGGCGAATAGCTCTGGAATTGAAACCGGAATGTTCACTGACATTTCCCCTATTTGAAAGTCTGATAAACGCCGGAAAAATGACAAAGTCCAAAAAAATTTTTTTTCAACTTTTTTCAATATTACCCCCGTGGGATATATATTCTACCCACACACATTTGGAACTCTCCTGGGGTACCCTCACACATATTATTTCCTCATTTAGTGGATATTTTCACAAAAAAGTGAAATTTTCAAATATCCAAAATATTGGCTGAAAACGACTAAATATCAAGGACTCATTGGGCGAATCGCTCTGGAACTGAAATCGGAACGTTCACTGACATTTCCCCTATCTGAAAGTCTGATAAATGCCGGAAAAATGACTAAGTCCAAAAAAAAATTGTTTTCAACTTTTTTCAATTTTACCCCCGTGGGATATATATTCTACCCACACACATTTGGAACTCACCTGGGGTACCCTCACACATATTATTCCCTCATTTAGTGGATATTTTCACAAAAAAGTGAAATTTTCAAAAATCCAAAATATTGGCTGAAAACGACTAAATATCAAGGACTCATTGGGCGAATCGCTCTGGAACTGAAATCGTAACGTTCACTGACATTTCCCCTATCTGAAAGTCTGATAAACGCCGGAAAAATGACTAAGTCCAAAAAAAAATTGTTTTCAACTTTTTTCAATTTTACCCCCGTGGGATATATATTCTACCCACACACATTTGGAACTCTCCTGGGGTACCCTCACACATATTATTCCCTCATTTAGTGGATATTTTCACAAAAAAGTGAAATTTTCAAATATCCAAAATATTGGCTGAAAACGACTAAATATCAAGGACTCATTGGGCGAATCGCTCTGGAACTGAAATCAGAACGTTCACTGACATATCCCCTATCTGAAAGTGTGATAAACGCCGGAAAAATGACTAAGTCCAAAAAAAAATTGTTTTCAACTTTTTTCAATATTACCCCCGTGGGATATATATTCTACCCACACACATTTGGAACTCTCCTGCGGTACCCTAACACATATTATTCCCTCATTTAGTGGATATTTTCACAAAAAAGTGAAATTTTCAAAAATCCAAATTATTGGCTGAAAACGACTAAATATCAAGGACTAATTGGGCGAATAGCTCTGGAATTGAAACCGGAATGTTCACTGAGATTTCCCCTATTTGAAAGTCTGATAAACGCCGGAAAAATGACAAAGTCCAAAAAAATTTTTTTTCAACTTTTTTCAATATTACCCCCGTGGGATATATATTCTACCCACACACATTTGGAACTCTCCTGGGGTACCCTCACACATATTATTTCCTCATTTAGTGGATATTTTCACAAAAAAGTGAAATTTTCAAATATCCAAAATATTGGCTGAAAACGACTAAATATCAAGGACTCATTGGGCGAATCGCTCTGGAACTGAAATCGGAACGTTCACTGACATTTCCCCTATCTGAAAGTCTGATAAATGCCGGAAAAATGACTAAGTCCAAAAAAAAATTGTTTTCAAGTTTTTTCAATTTTACCCCCGTGGGATATATATTCTACCCACACACATTTGGAACTCTCCTGGGGTACCCTCACACATATTATTCCCTCATTTAGTGGATATTTTCACAAAAAAGTGAAATTTTCAAAAATCCAAAATATTGGCTGAAAACGACTAAATATCAAGGACTCATTGGGCGAATCGCTCTGGAACTGAAATCGTAACGTTCACTGACATTTCCCCTATCTGAAAGTCTGATAAACGCCGGAAAAATGACTAAGTCCAAAAAAAAATTGTTTTCAACTTTTTTCAATTTTACCCCCGTGGGATATATATTCTACCCACACACATTTGGAACTCTCCTGGGGTACCCTAACACATATTATTCCCTCATTTAGTGGATATTTTCACAAAAAAGTGAAATTTTCAAAAATCCAAATTATTGGCTGAAAACGACTAAATATCAAGGACTAATTGGGCGAATAGCTCTGGAATTGAAACCGGAATGTTCACTGACATTTCCCCTATTTGAAAGTCTGATAAACGCCGGAAAAATGACAAAGTCCAAAAAAATTTTTTTTCAACTTTTTTCAATATTACCCCCGTGGGATATATATTCTACCCACACACATTTGGAACTCTCCTGGGGTACCCTCACACATATTATTTCCTCATTTAGTGGATATTTTCACAAAAAAGTGAAATTTTCAAATATCCAAAATATTGACTGAAAACGACTAAATATCAAGGACTCATTGGGCGAATCGCTCTGGAACTGAAATCGGAACGTTCACTGACATTTCCCCTATCTGATAGTCTGATAAATGCCGGAAAAATGACTAAGTCCAAAAAAAAATTGTTTTCAAGTTTTTTCAATTTTACCCCCGTGGGATATATATTCTACCCACACACATTTGGAACTCTCCTGCGGTACCCTCACACATATTATTCCCTCATTTAGTGGATATTTTCACAAAAAAGTGAAATTTTCAAAAATCCAAAATATTGGCTGAAAACGACTAAATATCAAGGACTCATTGGGCGAATCGCTCTGGAACTGAAATCGTAACGTTCACTGACATTTCCCCTATCTGAAAGTCTGATAAACGCCGGAAAAATGACTAAGTCCAAAAAAAAATTGTTTTCAACTTTTTTCAATTTTACCCCCGTGGGATATATATTCTACCCACACACATTTAGAACTCTCCTGGGGTACCCTCACACATATTATTCCCTCATTTAGTGGATATTTTCACAAAAAAGTGAAATTTTCAAAAATCCAAAATATTGGCTGAAAACGACTAAATATCAAGGACTCATTGGGCGAATCGCTCTGGAACTGAAATCGTAACGTTCACTGACATTTCCCCTATCTGAAAGTCTGATAAACGCCGGAAAAATGACTAAGTCCAAAAAAAAATTGTTTTCAACTTTTTTCAATTTTACCCCCGTGGGATATATATTCTACCCACACACATTTGGAACTCTCCTGGGGTACCCTCACACATATTATTCCCTCATTTAGTGGATATTTTCACAATAAAGTGAAATTTTCAAAAATCCAAAATATTGGCTGAAAACGACTAAATATCAAGGACTCATTGGGCGAATCGCTCTGGAACTGAAATCGTAACGTTCACTGACATTTCCCCTATCTGAAAGTCTGATAAACGCCGGAAAAATGACTAAGTCCAAAAAAAAATTGTTTTCAACTTTTTTCAATTTTACCCCCGTGGGATATATATTCTACCCACACACATTTAGAACTATCCTGGGGTACCCTCACACATATTATTCCCTCATTTAGTGGATATTTTCACAAAAAAGTGAAATTTTCAAAAATCCAAAATATTGGCTGAAAACGACTAAATATCAAGGACTCATTGGGCGAATCGCTCTGGAACTGAAATCGAAATGCTCACTGACATTTCCCCTATTTGAAAGTCTGCTAAACGTCGGAAAAATGACTAAGTCCAAAAAAAATTTTTTTCAACTTTTTTTCAATATTACCCCCGTGGGATATATATTCTACCCACACACATTTGGAACTCTCCTGGGGTACCCTCACACATATTATTCCCTCATTTAGTGGATATTTTCACAAAAAAGTGAAATTTTCAAAAATCCAAAATATTGGCTGAAAACGACTAAATATCAAGGACTCATTGGGCGAATCGCTCTGGAACTGAAATCGGAATGTTCACTAATATTTCCCCTATCTGAAAGTCTGATAAACGCCGGAAAAATGACTAAGTCCAAAAAAAAATTTTTTTCAACTTTTTTCAATTTTACCCCCGTGGGATATAGATTCTACCCACACACATTTGGAACTCTCCTGGGGTACCCTAACACATATTATTCCCTCATTTAGTGGATATTTTCACAAAAAAGTGAAATTTTCAAAAATCCAGAAAATTGGCTGAAAATGACTAAATATCAAGGACTCATTGGGCGAATCGCTCTGGAACTGAAATCGGAATGCTCACTGACATTTCCCCTATTTGAAAGTCTGATAAACGCCGGAAAAATGAATAAGTTCAAAAAAAATTTTTTTCAACTTTTTTTCAATATTACCCCCGTGGGATATATATTCTACCCACACACATTTGGAACTCTCCTGGGGTACCCTCACACATATTATTCCCTCATTTAGTGGATATTTTCACAAAAAAGTGAAATTTTCAAATATCCAAAATATTGGCTGAAAACGACTAAATATCAAGGACTCATTGGGCGAATCGCTCTGGAACTGAAATCGGAACGTTCACTGACATTTCCCCTATCTGAAAGTGTGATAAACGCCGGAAAAATGACTAAGTCCAAAAAAAAATTGTTTTCAACTTTTTTCAATATTACCCCCGTGGGATATATTTTCTACCCACACACATTTGGAACTCTCCTGCGGTACCCTAACACATATTATTCCCTCATTTAGTGGATATTTTCACAAAAAAGTGAAATTTTCAAAAATCCAGAAAATTGGCTGAAAATGACTAAATATCAAGGACTCATTGCGCGAATCGCTCTGGAACTGAAATCGGAACGCTCACTGACATTTTCCCAATCTGAAAGTCTGATAAACGCCGGAAAAATGACTAAGTCCAAAAAAAAAATTTTTTCAACTTTATTCAATTTTACGCCCGTGGGATATAGATTCTACCCACACACATTTGGAACTCTCCTGGGGTACCCTCACACATATTATTCCCTCATTTAGTGGATATTTTCACAAAAAAGTGAAATTTTCAAAAATCCAGAAAATTGGCTGAAAACGACTAAATATCAAGGACTCATTGCGCGAATCGCTCTGGAACTGAAATCGGAATGCTCACTGACATTTCCCCTATTTGAAAGTCTGATAAACGCCGGAAAAATGAATAAGTTCAAAAAAAATTTTTTCAACTTTTTTTCAATATTACCCCCGTGGGATATATATTCTACCCACACACATTTGGAACTCTCCTGGGGTACCCTCACACATATTATTCCCTCATTTAGTGGATATTTTCACAAAAAAGTGAAATTTTCAAATATCCAAAATATTGGCTGAAAACGACTAAATATCAAGGACTCATTGGGCGAATCGCTCTGGAACTGAAATCGGAACGTTCACTGACATTTCCCCTATCTGAAAGTGTGATAAACGCCGGAAAAATGACTAAGTCCAAAAAAAAATTGTTTTCAACTTTTTTCAATATTACCCCCGTGGGATATATTTTCTACCCACACACATTTGGAACTCTCCTGCGGTACCCTAACACATATTATTCCCTCATTTAGTGGATATTTTCACAAAAAAGTGAAATTTTCAAAAATCCAAAATATTGGCTGAAAACGACTAAATATCAAGGACTCATTGGGCGAATCGCTCTGGAACTGAAATCGGAATGTTCACTAACATTTCCCCTATCTGAAAGTCTGATAAACGCCGGAAAAATGACTAAGTCCAAAAAAAAATTGTTTTCAACTTTTTTCAATTTTACCCCCGTGGGATATATATTCTACCCACACACATTTGGAACTCTCCTGGGGTACCCTCACACATATTATTCCCTCATTTAGTGGATATTTTCACAAAAAAGCGAAATTTTCAAATATCCAAAATATTGGCTGAAAACGACTAAATATCAAGGACTCATTGGGCAAATCGCTCTGGAACTGAAATCGGAACGTTCACTGACATTTCCCCTATCTGAAAGTGTGATAAACGCCGGAAAAATGACTAAGTCCACAAAAAAATTGTTTTCAACTTTTTTCAATATTACCCCCGTGGGATATATATTCTACCCACACACATTTGGAACTCTCCTGCGGTACCCTAACACATATTATTCCCTCATTTAGTGGATATTTTCACAAAAAAGTGAAATTTTCAAAAATCCAGAAAATTGGCTGAAAATGACTAAATATCAAGGACTCATTGGGCGAATCGCTCTGGAACTGAAATCGGAATGCTCACTGACATTTCCCCTATTTGAAAGTCTGATAAACGCCGGAAAAATGAATAAGTTCAAAAAAAATTTTTTTCAACTTTTTTTCAATATTACCCCCGTGGGATATATATTCTACCCACACACATTTGGAACTCTCCTGGGGTACCCTCACACATATTATTCCCTCATTTAGTGGATATTTTCACAAAAAAGTGAAATTTTCAAATATCCAAAATATTGGCTGAAAACGACTAAATATCAAGGACTCATTGGGCGAATCGCTCTGGAACTGAAATCGGAACATTCACTGACATTTCCCCTATCTGAAAGTCTGATAAACGCCGGAAAAATGACTAAGTCCAAAAAAAAATTGTTTTCAACTTTTTTCAATTTTACCCCCGTGGGATATATATTCTAACCACACACATTTGGAACTATCCTGGGGTACCCTCACACATATTATTCCCTCATTTAGTGGATATTTTCACAAAAAATTGAAATTTTCAAATATCCAAAATATTGGCTGAAAACGACTAAATATCAAGGACTCATTGGGCGAATCGCTCTGGAACTGAAATCGGAATGTTCACTAATATTTCCCCCATCTGAAAGTCTGATAAACGCCGGAAAAATGACTAAGTCCAAAAAAAAATTGTTTTCAACTTTTTTCAATTTTACCCCCGTGGGATATATATTCTACCCACACACATTTGGAACTCTCCTGCGGTACCCTAACACATATTATTCCCTCATTTAGTGGATATTTTCACAAAAAAGTGAAATTTTCAAAAATCCAGAAAATTGGCTGAAAATGACTAAATATCAAGGACTCATTGGGCGAATCGCTCTGGAACTGAAATCGGAACGCTCACTGACATTTGCCCTATCTGAAAGTCTGATAAACGCCGGAAAAATGACTAAGTCCAAAAAAAAAATTTTTCAACTTTTTTAAATTTTTCCCCCGTGGGATATATATTCTACCCACACACATTTGGAACTCTCCTGGGGTACCCTCACACATATTATTCCCTCATTTAGTGGATATTTTCACAAAAAAGCGAAATTTTCAAATATCCAAAATATTGGCTGAAAACGAATAAATATCAAGGACTCATTGGGCGAATCGCTCTGGAACTGAAATCGGAACGTTCACTGACATTTCCCCTATCTGAAAGTGTGATAAACGCCGGAAAAATGACTAAGTCCACAAAAAAAATTGTTTTCAACTTTTTTCAATATTACCCCCGTGGGATATATATTCTACCCACACACATTTGGAACTCTCCTGCGGTACCCTAACACATATTATTCCCTCATTTAGTGGATATTTTCACAAAAAAGTGAAATTTTCAAAAATCCAGAGAATTGGCTGAAAATGACTAAATATCAAGGACTCATTGCGCGAATCGCTCTGGAACTGAAATCGGAATGCTCACTGACATTTCCCCTATTTGAAAGTCTGATAAACGCCGGAAAAATGAATAAGTTCAAAAAAATTTTTTTTCAACCTTTTTTCAATATTACCCCCGTGGGATATATATTCTACCCACACACATTTGGAACTCTCCTGGGGTACCCTCACACATATTATTCCCTCATTTAGTGGATATTTTCACAAAAAAGTGAAATTTTCAAATATCCAAAATATTGGCTGAAAACGACTAAATATCAAGGACTCATTGGGCGAATCGCTCTGGAACTGAAATCGGAACGCTCACTGACATTTGCCCTATCTGAAAGTCTGATAAACGCCGGAAAAATGACTAAGTCCAAAAAAAAAATTTTTCAACTTTTTTAAATTTTTCCCCCGTGGGATATATATTCTACCCACACACATTTGGAACTCTCCTGGGGTACCCTCACACATATTATTCCCTCATTTAGTGGATATTTTCACAAAAAAGCGAAATTTTCAAATATCCAAAATATTGGCTGAAAACGAATAAATATCAAGGACTCATTGGGCGAATCGCTCTGGAACTGAAATCGGAACGTTCACTGACATTTCCCCTATCTGAAAGTGTGATAAACGCCGGAAAAATGACTAAGTCCACAAAAAAAATTGTTTTCAACTTTTTTCAATATTACCCCCGTGGGATATATATTCTACCCACACACATTTGGAACTCTCCTGCGGTACCCTAACACATATTATTCCCTCATTTAGTGGATATTTTCACAAAAAAGTGAAATTTTCAAAAATCCAGAGAATTGGCTGAAAATGACTAAATATCAAGGACTCATTGCGCGAATCGCTCTGGAACTGAAATCGGAATGCTCACTGACATTTCCCCTATTTGAAAGTCTGATAAACGCCGGAAAAATGAATAAGTTCAAAAAAATTTTTTTTCAACCTTTTTTCAATATTACCCCCGTGGGATATATATTCTACCCACACACATTTGGAACTCTCCTGGGGTACCCTCACACATATTATTCCCTCATTTAGTGGATATTTTCACAAAAAAGTGAAATTTTCAAATATCCAAAATATTGGCTGAAAACGACTAAATATCAAGGACTCATTGGGCGAATCGCTCTGGAACTGAAATCGGAACGTTCACTGACATTTCCCCTATCTGAAAGTGTGATAAACGCCGGAAAAATGACTAAGTCCAAAAAAAAATTGTTTTCAACTTTTTTCAATTTTACCCCCGTGGGATATATATTCTACCCACACACATTTGGAACTCTCCTGCGGTACCCTAACACATATTATTCCCTCATTTAGTGGATATTTTCACAAAAAAGTGAAATTTTCAAAAATCCAGAAAATTGGCTGAAAATGACTAAATATCAAGGACTCATTGGGCGAATCGCTCTGGAACTGAAATCGGAACGCTCACTGACATTTGCCCTATCTGAAAGTCTGATAAACGCCGGAAAAATGACTAAGTCCAAAAAAAAAATTTTTCAACTTTTTTAAATTTTTCCCCCGTGGGATATATATTCTACCCACACACATTTGGAACTCTCCTGGGGTACCCTCACACATATTATTCCCTCATTTAGTGGATATTTTCACAAAAAAGCGAAATTTTCAAATATCCAAAATATTGGCTGAAAACGAATAAATATCAAGGACTCATTGGGCGAATCGCTCTGGAACTGAAATCGGAACGTTCACTGACATTTCCCCTATCTGAAAGTGTGATAAACGCCGGAAAAATGACTAAGTCCACAAAAAAAATTGTTTTCAACTTTTTTCAATATTACCCCCGTGGGATATATATTCTACCCACACACATTTGGAACTCTCCTGCGGTACCCTAACACATATTATTCCCTCATTTAGTGGATATTTTCACAAAAAAGTGAAATTTTTAAAAATCCAGAAAATTGGCTGAAAATGACTAAATATCAAGGACTCATTGCGCGAATCGCTCTGGAACTGAAATCGGAATGCTCACTGACATTTCCCCTATTTGAAAGTCTGATAAACACCGGAAAAATGAATAAGTTCAAAAAAAATTTTTTTCAACTTTTTTTCAATATTACCCCCGTGGGATATATATTCTACCCACACACATTTGGAACTCTCCTGGGGTACCCTCACACATATTATTCCCTCATTTAGTGGATATTTTCACAAAAAAGTGAAATTTTCAAATATCCAAAATATTGGCTGAAAACGACTAAATATCAAGGACTCATTGGGCGAATCGCTTTGGAACTGAAATCGGAACGTTCACTGACATTTCCCCTATCTGAAAGTGTGATAAACGCCGGAAAAATGACTAAGTCCAAAAAAAAAAATGTTTTCAACTTTTTTCAATATTACCCCCGTGGGATATATTTTCTACCCACACACATTTGGAACTCTCCTGCGGTACCCTAACACATATTATTCCCTCATTTAGTGGATATTTTCACAAAAAAGTGAAATTTTCAAAAATCCAAAATATTGGCTGAAAACGACTAAATATCAAGGACTCATTGGGCGAATCGCTCTGGAACTGAAATCGGAATGTTCACTAACATTTCCCCTATCTTAAAGTCTGATAAACGCCGGAAAAATGACTAAGTCCAAAAAAAAATTGTTTTCAACTTTTTTAAATTTTACCCCCGTGGGATATATATTCTACCCACACACATTTGGAACTCTCCTGGGGTACCCTCACACATATTATTCCCTCATTTAGTGGATATTTTCACAAAAAAGTGAAATTTTCAAATATCCAAAATATTGGCTGAAAACGACTAAATATCAAGGACTCATTGGGCGAATCGCTCTGGAACTGAAATCGGAAAGTTCACTGACATTTCCCCTATCTGAAAGTCTGATAAACGCCGGAAAAATGACTAAGTCCAAAAAAAAATTGTTTTCAACTTTTTTCAATTTTACCCCCGTGGGATATATATTCTACCCACACACATTTGGAACTCTCCTGGGGTACCCTCACACATATTATTCCCTCATTTAGTGGATATTTTCACAAAAAAGTGAAATTTTCAAAAATCCAGAAAATTGGCTGAAAATGACTAAATATCAAGGACTCATTGGACGAATCGCTCTGGAACTGAAATCGGAACGCTCACTGACATTTGCCCTATCTGAAAGTCTGATAAACGCCGGAAAAATGACTAAGTCCAAAAAAAAAATTTTTCAACTTTTTTAAATTTTTCCCCCGTGGGATATATATTCTACCCACACACATTTGGAACTCTCCTGGGGTACCCTCACACATATTATTCCCTCATTTAGTGGATATTTTCACAAAAAAGTGAAATTTTCAAAAATCCAAAATATTGGCTGAAAACGACTAAATATCAAGGACTCATTGGGCGAATCGCTCTGGAACTGAAATCGGAATGTTCACTGACATTTCCCCTATCTGAAAGTCTGATAAACGCCGGAAAAATGACTAAGTCCAAAAAAAAATTGTTTTCAACTTTTTTCAATTTTACCCCCGTGGGATATATATTCTACCCAGACACATATGGAACTCTCCTGGCGTACCCTCACACATATTATTCCCTCATTTAGTGGATATTTTCACAAAAAAGTGAAATTTTCAAAAATCCAGAAAATTGGCTGAAAATGACTAAATATCAAGGACTCATTGCGCGAATCGCTCTGGAACTGAAATCGGTATGCTCACTGACATTTCCCCTATTTGAAAGTCTGATAAACGCCGGAAAAATGACTAAGTTCAAAAAAAATTTTTTTCAACTTTTTTTCAATATTACCCCCGTGGGATATATATTCTACCCACACACATTTGGAACTCTCCTGGGGTACCCTCACACATATTATTCCCTCATTTAGTGGATATTTTCACAAAAAAGTGAAATTTTCAAATATCCAAAATATTGGCTGAAAACGACTAAATATCAAGGACTCATTGGGCGAATCGCTCTGGAACTGAAATCGGAACGTTCACTGACATTTCCCCTATCTGAAAGTGTGATAAACGCCGGAAAAATGACTAAGTCCAAAAAAAAAATTGTTTTCAACTTTTTTCAATATTACCCCCGTGGGATATATTTTCTACCCACACACATTTGGAACTCTCCTGCGGTACCCTAACACATATTATTCCCTCATTTAGTGGATATTTTCACAAAAAAGTGAAATTTTCAAATATCCAAAATATTGGCTGAAAACGACTAAATATCAAGGACTCATTGGGCGAATCGCTCTGGAACTGAAATCGGAATGTTCACTAACATTTCCCCTATCTTAAAGTCCGATAAACGCCGGAAAAATGACTAAGTCCAAAAAAAAATTGTTTTCAACTTTTTTCAATTTTACCCCCGTGGGATATATATTCTACCCACACACATTTGGAACTCTCCTGGGGTACCCTCACACATATTATTCCCTCATTTAGTGGATATTTTCACAAAAAAGTGAAATTTTCAAATATCCAAAATATTGGCTGAAAACGATTAAATATCAAGGACTCATTGGGCGAATCGCTCTGGAACTGAAATCGGAACGTTCACTGACATTTCCCCTATCTGAAAGTCTGATAAACGCCGGAAAAATGACTAAGTCCAAAAAAAAATTGTTTTCAACTTTTTTCAATATTACCCCCGTGGGATATATTTTCTACCCACACACATTTGGAACTCTCCTGCGGTACCCTAACATATTATTCCCTCATTTAGTGGATATTTTCACAAAAAAGTGAAATTTTCAAAAATCCAAAATATTGGCTGAAAACGACTAAATATCAAGGAATCTTTGGGCGAATCGCTCTGGAACTGAAATCGGAACGTTCACTGACATTTCCCCTATCTGAAAGTCTGATAAACGCCGGAAAAATGACTAAGTCCAAAAAAAAAATTTTTCAACTTTTTTAAATTTTTCCCCCGTGGGATATATATTCTACCCACACACATTTGGAACTCTCCTGGGGTACCCTCACACATATTATTCCCTCATTTAGTGGATATTTTCACAAAAAAGTGAAATTTTCAAAAATCCAAAATATTGGCTGAAAACGACTAAATATCAAGGACTCATTGGGCGAATCGCTCTGGAACTGAAATCGGAATGTTCACTGACATTTCCCCTATCTGAAAGTCTGATAAACGCCGGAAAAATGACTAAGTCCAAAAAAAAATTGTTTTCAACTTTTTTCAATTTTACCCCCGTGGGATATATATTCTACCCACACACATTTGGAACTCTCCTGGGGTACCCTCACACATATTATTCCCTCATTTAGTGGATATTTTCACAAAAAAGTGAAATTTTCAAAAATCCAGAAAATTGGCTGAAAATGACTAAATATCAAGGACTCATTGCGCGAATCGCTCTGGAACTGAAATCGGAATGTTCACTGACATTTCCCCTATCTGAAAGTCTGATAAACGCCGGAAAAATGACTAAGTCCAAAAAAAAATTGTTTTCAACTTTTTTCAATTTTACCCCCGTGGGATATATATTCTACCCACACACATATGGAACTCTCCTGGCGTACCCTCACACATATTATTCCCTCATTTAGTGGATATTTTCACAAAAAAGTGAAATTTTCAAAAATCCAGAAAATTGGCTGAAAATGACTAAATATCAAAGACTCATTGCGCGAATCGCTCTGGAACTGAAATCGGTATGCTCACTGACATTTCCCCTATTTGAAAGTCTGATAAACGCCGGAAAAATGACTGAGTTCAAAAAAAATTTTTTTCAACTTTTTTTCAATATTACCCCCGTGGGATATATATTCTACCCACACACATTTGGAACTCTCCTGGGGTACCCTCACACATATTATTCCCTCATTTAGTGGATATTTTCACAAAAAAGTGAAATTTTCAAATATCCAAAATATTGGCTGAAAACGACTAAATATCAAGGACTCATTGGGCGAATCGCTCTGGAACTGAAATCGGAACGTTCACTGACATTTCCCCTATCTGAAAGTGTGATAAACGCCGGAAAAATGACTAAGTCCAAAAAAAAAATTGTTTTCAACTTTTTTCAATATTACCCCCGTGGGATATATTTTCTACCCACACACATTTGGAACTCTCCTGCGGTACCCTAACACATATTATTCCCTCATTTAGTGGATATTTTCACAAAAAAGTGAAATTTTCAAATATCCAAAATATTGGCTGAAAACGACTAAATATCAAGGACTCATTGGGCGAATCGCTCTGGAACTGAAATCGGAATGTTCACTAACATTTCCCCTATCTTAAAGTCCGATAAACGCCGGAAAAATGACTAAGTCCAAAAAAAAATTGTTTTCAACTTTTTTCAATTTTACCCCCGTGGGATATATATTCTACCCACACACATTTGGAACTCTCCTGGGGTACCCTCACACATATTATTCCCTCATTTAGTGGATATTTTCACAAAAAAGTGAAATTTTCAAATATCCAAAATATTGGCTGAAAACGATTAAATATCAAGGACTCATTGGGCGAATCGCTCTGGAACTGAAATCGGAACGTTCACTGACATTTCCCCTATCTGAAAGTCTGATAAACGCCGGAAAAATGACTAAGTCCAAAAAAAAATTGTTTTCAACTTTTTTCAATATTACCCCCGTGGGATATATTTTCTACCCACACACATTTGGAACTCTCCTGCGGTACCCTAACATATTATTCCCTCATTTAGTGGATATTTTCACAAAAAAGTGAAATTTTCAAAAATCCAAAATATTGGCTGAAAACGACTAAATATCAAGGACTCATTGGGCGAATCGCTCTGGAACTGAAATCGGAATGCTCACTGACATTTCCCCTATTTGAAAGTCTGATAAACGCCGGAAAAATGACTAAGTCCAAAAAAAAATTGTTTTCAACTTTTTTCAATTTTACCCCCGTGGGATATATATTCTACCCACACACATTTGGAACTCTCCTGGGGTACCCTGACACATATTATTCCCTCATTTAGTGGATATTTTCACAAAAAAGTGAAATTTTCAAAAATCCAAAATATTGGCTGAAAACGACTAAATATCAAGGAATCTTTGGGCGAATCGCTCTGGAACTGAAATCGGAACGCTCACTGACATTTGCCCTATCTGAAAGTCTGATAAACGCCGGAAAAATGACTAAGTCCAAAAAAAAAATTTTTCAACTTTTTTCAATTTTACCCCCGTTGGATATATATTCTACCCACACACATTTGGAACTCTCCTGGGGTACCCTCACACATATTATTCCCTCATTTAGTGGATATTTTCACAAAAAAGTGAAATTTTCAAAAATCCAAAATATTGGCTGAAAACGACTAAATATCAAGGACTCATTGGGCGAATCGCTCTGGAACTGAAATCGGAATGCTCACTGACATTTCCCCTATTTGAAAGTCTGATAAACGCCGGAAAAATGACTAAGTCCAAAAAAATTTTTTTTCAACTTTTTTTCAATATTACCCCCGTGGGATATATATTCTACCCACACACATTTGGAACTCTCCTGCGGTACCCTAACACATATTATTCCCTCATTTAGTGGATATTTTCACAAAAAAGTGAAATTTTCAAATATCCAAAATATTGGCTGAAAACGACTAAATATCAAGGACTCATTGGGCGAATCACTCTGGAACTGAAATTGGAATGTTCACTGACATTTCCCCTATCTGAAAGTCTGATAAACGCCGGAAAAATGACTAAGTCCAAAAAAAAAATTTTTCAACTTTTTTAAATTTTTCCCCCGTGGGATATATATTCTACCCACACACATTTGGAACTCTCCTGGGGTACCCTCACACATATTATTCCCTCATTTAGTGGATATTTTCACAAAAAAGTGAAATTTTCAAAAATCCAAAATATTGGCTGAAAACGACTAAATATCAAGGACTCATTGGGCGAATCGCTCTGGAACTGAAATCGGAATGTTCACTGACATTTCCCCTATCTGAAAGTCTGATAAACGCCGGAAAAATGACTAAGTCCAAAAAAAAATTGTTTTCAACTTTTTTCAATTTTACCCCCGTGGGATATATATTCTACCCACACACATTTGGAACTCTCCTGGGGTACCCTCACACATATTATTCCCTCATTTAGTGGATATTTTCACAAAAAAGTGAAATTTTCAAAAATCCAGAAAATTGGCTGAAAATGACTAAATATCAAGGACTCATTGCGCGAATCGCTCTGGAACTGAAATCGGAATGTTCACTGACATTTCCCCTATCTGAAAGTCTGATAAACGCCGGAAAAATGACTAAGTCCAAAAAAAAATTGTTTTCAACTTTTTTCAATTTTACCCCCGTGGGATATATATTCTACCCACACACATATGGAACTCTCCTGGCGTACCCTCACACATATTATTCCCTCATTTAGTGGATATTTTCACAAAAAAGTGAAATTTTCAAAAATCCAGAAAATTGGCTGAAAATGACTAAATATCAAAGACTCATTGCGCGAATCGCTCTGGAACTGAAATCGGTATGCTCACTGACATTTCCCCTATTTGAAAGTCTGATAAACGCCGGAAAAATGACTGAGTTCAAAAAAAATTTTTTTCAACTTTTTTTCAATATTACCCCCGTGGGATATATATTCTACCCACACACATTTGGAACTCTCCTGGGGTACCCTCACACATATTATTCCCTCATTTAGTGGATATTTTCACAAAAAAGTGAAATTTTCAAATATCCAAAATATTGGCTGAAAACGACTAAATATCAAGGACTCATTGGGCGAATCGCTCTGGAACTGAAATCGGAACGTTCACTGACATTTCCCCTATCTGAAAGTGTGATAAACGCCGGAAAAATGACTAAGTCCAAAAAAAAAATTGTTTTCAACTTTTTTCAATATTACCCCCGTGGGATATATTTTCTACCCACACACATTTGGAACTCTCCTGCGGTACCCTAACACATATTATTCCCTCATTTAGTGGATATTTTCACAAAAAAGTGAAATTTTCAAATATCCAAAATATTGGCTGAAAACGACTAAATATCAAGGACTCATTGGGCGAATCGCTCTGGAACTGAAATCGGAATGTTCACTAACATTTCCCCTATCTTAAAGTCCGATAAACGCCGGAAAAATGACTAAGTCCAAAAAAAAATTGTTTTCAACTTTTTTCAATTTTACCCCCGTGGGATATATATTCTACCCACACACATTTGGAACTCTCCTGGGGTACCCTCACACATATTATTCCCTCATTTAGTGGATATTTTCACAAAAAAGTGAAATTTTCAAATATCCAAAATATTGGCTGAAAACGATTAAATATCAAGGACTCATTGGGCGAATCGCTCTGGAACTGAAATCGGAACGTTCACTGACATTTCCCCTATCTGAAAGTCTGATAAACGCCGGAAAAATGACTAAGTCCAAAAAAAAATTGTTTTCAACTTTTTTCAATATTACCCCCGTGGGATATATTTTCTACCCACACACATTTGGAACTCTCCTGCGGTACCCTAACATATTATTCCCTCATTTAGTGGATATTTTCACAAAAAAGTGAAATTTTCAAAAATCCAAAATATTGGCTGAAAACGACTAAATATCAAGGACTCATTGGGCGAATCGCTCTGGAACTGAAATCGGAATGCTCACTGACATTTCCCCTATTTGAAAGTCTGATAAACGCCGGAAAAATGACTAAGTCCAAAAAAAAATTGTTTTCAACTTTTTTCAATTTTACCCCCGTGGGATATATATTCTACCCACACACATTTGGAACTCTCCTGGGGTACCCTGACACATATTATTCCCTCATTTAGTGGATATTTTCACAAAAAAGTGAAATTTTCAAAAATCCAAAATATTGGCTGAAAACGACTAAATATCAAGGAATCTTTGGGCGAATCGCTCTGGAACTGAAATCGGAACGCTCACTGACATTTGCCCTATCTGAAAGTCTGATAAACGCCGGAAAAATGACTAAGTCCAAAAAAAAAATTTTTCAACTTTTTTCAATTTTACCCCCGTTGGATATATATTCTACCCACACACATTTGGAACTCTCCTGGGGTACCCTCACACATATTATTCCCTCATTTAGTGGATATTTTCACAAAAAAGTGAAATTTTCAAAAATCCAAAATATTGGCTGAAAACGACTAAATATCAAGGACTCATTGGGCGAATCGCTCTGGAACTGAAATCGGAATGCTCACTGACATTTCCCCTATTTGAAAGTCTGATAAACGCCGGAAAAATGACTAAGTCCAAAAAAATTTTTTTTCAACTTTTTTTCAATATTACCCCCGTGGGATATATATTCTACCCACACACATTTGGAACTCTCCTGCGGTACCCTAACACATATTATTCCCTCATTTAGTGGATATTTTCACAAAAAAGTGAAATTTTCAAATATCCAAAATATTGGCTGAAAACGACTAAATATCAAGGACTCATTGGGCGAATCACTCTGGAACTGAAATTGGAATGTTCACTGACATTTCCCCTATCTGAAAGTCTGATAAACGCCGGAAAAATGACTAAGTCCAAAAAAAAATTGTTTTCAACTTTTTTCAATTTTACCCCCGTGGGATATATATTCTACCCACACACATTTGGAACTCTCCTGGGGTACCCTGACACATATTATTCCCTCATTTAGTGGATATTTTCACAAAAAAGTGAAATTTTCAAAAATCCAAAATATTGGCTGAAAACGACTAAATATCAAGGACTCTTTGGGCGAATCGCTCTGGAACTGAAATCGGAACGCTCACTGACATTTGCCCTATCTGAAAGTCTGATAAACGCCGGAAAAATGACTAAGTCCAAAAAAAAAATTTTTCAACTTTTTTCAATTTTACCCCCGTGGGATATATATTCTACCCACACACATTTGGAACTCTCCTGCGGTACCCTAACACATATTATTCCCTCATTTAGTGGATATTTTCACAAAAAAGTGAAATTTTCAAAAATCCAAAATATTGGCTGAAAATGACTAAATATCAAGGACTCATTGGGCGAATCGCTCTGGAACTGAAATCGGAACGCTCACTGACATTTGCCCTATCTGAAAGTCTGATAAACGCCGGAAAAATGACTAAGTCCAAAAAAAATTTTTTTCAACTTTTTTTCAATATTACCCCCGTGGGATATATATTCTACCCACACACATTTGGAACTCTCCTGGGGTACCCTCTCACATATTATTCCCTCATTTAGTGGATATTTTCACAAAAAAGTGAAATTTTCAAAAATCCAAAATATTGGCTGAAAACGACTAAACATCAAGGACTCATTGGGCGAATAGCTCTGGAATTGAAACCGAATGTTCACTGACATTTCCCCTATTTGAAAGTCTGATAAACGCCGGAAAAATGACTAAGTCCAAAAAAAAATTGTATTCAACTTTTTTCAATTTTACCCCCGTGGGATATATATTCTACCCACACACATTTGGAACTCTCCTGCGGTACCCTAACACATATTATTCCCTCATTTAGTCGATATTTTCACAAAAAAGTGAAATTTTCAAAAATCCAAAATATTTGCTGAAAATGACTAAATATCAAGGACTCATTGGGCGAATCGCTCTGGAACTGAAATCGGAACGCTCACTGACATTTGCCCTATCTGAAAGTCTGATAAACGCCGGAAAAATGACTAAGTCCAAAAAAAAATTGTTTTCAACTTTTTTCAATTTTACCCCCGTGGGATATATATTCTACCCACACACATTTGGAACTCTCCTGGGGTACCCTCACACATATTATTCCCTCATTTAGTGGATATTTTCACAAAAAAGTTAAATTTTCAAATATCCAAAATATTGGCTGAAAACGACTAAATATCAAGGACTCATTGGGCCAATCGCTCTGGAACTGAAATCGGAACGTTCACTGACATTTCCCCTATCTGAAAGTGTGATAAACGCCGGAAAAATGACTAAGTCCAAAAAAAAATTGTTTTCTACTTTTTTCAATATTACCCCCGTGGGATATATATTCTACCCACACACATTTGGAACTCTCCTGCGGTACCCTAACACATATTATTCCCTCATTTAGTGGATATTTTCACAAAAAAGTGAAATTTTCAAAAATCCAAAATATTGGCTGAAAATGACTAAATATCAAGGACTCATTGGGCGAATCGCTCTGGAACTGAAATCGGAACGCTCACTGACATTTGCCCTATCTGAAAGTTTGATAAACGCCGGAAAAATGACTAAGTCCAAAAAAAATTTTTTTCAACTTTTTTTCAATATTACCCCCGTGGGATATATATTCTACCCACACACATTTGGAACTCTCCTGGGGTACCCTCACACATATTATTCCCTCATTTAGTGGATATTTTCACAAAAAAGTGAAATTTTCAAAAATCCAAAATATTGGCTGAAAACGACTAAATATCAAGGACTCATTGGGCGAATCGCTCTGGAACTGAAATCGGAATGTTCACTGACATTTCCCCTATCTGAAAGTCTGATAAACGCCGTAAAAATGACTACGTCCAAAAAAAAATTGTTTTCAACTTTTTTCAATTTTACCCCCGTGGGATATATATTCTACCCACACACATTTGGAACTCTCCTGGGGTACCCTCACACATATTATTCCCTCATTTAGTGGATATTTTCACAAAAAAGTGAAATTTTCAAATATCCAAAATATTGGCTGAAAACGACTAAATATCAAGGACTCATTTTTGCCAATCGCTCTGGAACTGAAATCGGAACGTTCACTGACATTTCCCCTATCTGAAAGTGTGATAAACGCCGGAAAAATGACTAAGTCCAAAAAAAAATTGTTTTCTACTTTTTTCAATATTACCCCCGTGGGATATATATTCTACCCACACACATTTGGAACTCTCCTGCGGTACCCTAACACATATTATTCCCTCATTTAGTGGATATTTTAACAAAAAAGTGAAATTTTCAAAAATCCAAAATATTGGCTGAAAACGACTAAACATCAAGGACTCATTGGGCGAATAGCTCTGGAATTGAAACCGGAATGTTCACTGACATTTCCCCTATCTGAAAGTCTGATAAACGCCGGAAAAATGACTAAGTCCAAAAAAAAATTGTTTTCAACTTTTTTCAATTTTACCCCCGTGGGATATATATTCTACCCACACACATTTGGAACTCTCCTGCGGTACCCTAACACATATTATTCCCTCATTTAGTCGATATTTTCACAAAAAAGTGAAATTTTCAAAAATCCAAAATATTGGCTGAAAATGACTAAATATCAAGGACTCATTGGGCGAATCGCTCTGGAACTGAAATCGGAACGCTCACTGACATTTGCCCTATCTGAAAGTCTGATAAACGCCGGAAAAATGACTAAGTCCAAAAAAAAATGTTTTCAACTTTTTTTCAATATTACCCCCGTGGGATATATATTCTACCCACACACATTTGGAACTCTCCTGGGGTACCCTCACACATATTATTCCCTCATTTAGTCGATATTTTCACAAAAAAGTGAAATTTTCAAAAATCCAAAATATTGGCTGAAAACGACTAAATATCAAGGACTCATTGGGCGAATCGCTCGGGAACTGAAATCGGAATGTTCACTGACATTTCCCCTATCTGAAAGTCTGATAAACGCCGGAAAAATGACTAAGTCCAAAAAAAAATTGTTTTCAACTTTTTTCAATTTTACCCCCGTGGGATATATATTCTACCCACACACATTTGGAACTCTCCTGGGGTACCCTCACACATATTATTCCCTCATTTAGTGGATATTTTCACAAAAAAGTGAAATTTTCAAATATCCAAAATATTGGCTGAAAACGACTAAATATCAAGGACTCATTGGGCCAATCGCTCTGGAACTGAAATCGGAACGTTCACTGACATTTCCCCTATCTGAAAGTGTGATAAACGCCGGAAAAATGACTAAGTCCACAAAAAAATTGTTTTCTACTTTTTTCAATATTACCCCCGTGGGATATATATTCTACCCACACACATTTGGAACTCTCCTGCGGTACCCTAACACATATTATTCCCTCATTTAGTGGATATTTTCACAAAAAAGTGAAATTTTCAAAAATCCAAAATATTGGCTGAAAACGACTAAATATCAAGGACTCATTGGGCGAATAGCTCTGGAATTGAAACCGGAATGTTCACTGACATTTCCCCTATTTGAAAGTCTGATAAACGCCGGAAAAATGACTAAGTCCAAAAAAATTTTTTTTCAACTTTTTTTCAATATTACCCCCGTGGGATATATATTCTACCCACACACATTTGGAACTCTCCTGGGGTACCATCACACATATTATTCCCTCATTTAGTGGATATTTTCACAAAAAAGTGAAATTTTCAAATATCCAAAATATTGGCTGAAAACGACTAAATATCAAGGACTCATTGGGCCAATCGCTCTGGAACTGAAATCGGAACGTTCACTGACATTTCCCCTATCTGAAAGTGTGATAAACGCCGGAAAAATGACTAAGTCCAAAAAAAAATTGTTTTCTACTTTTTTCAATATTACCCCCGTGGGATATATATTCTACCCACACACATTTGGAACTCTCCTGCGGTACCCTAACACATATTATTCCCTCATTTAGTGGATATTTTAACAAAAAAGTGAAATTTTCAAAAATCCAAAATATTGGCTGAAAACGACTAAACATCAAGGACTCATTGGGCGAATAGCTCTGGAATTGAAACCGGAATGTTCACTGACATTTCCCCTATCTGAAAGTCTGATAAACGCCGGAAAAATGACTAAGTCCAAAAAAAAATTGTTTTCAACTTTTTTCAATATTACCCCCGTGGGATATATATTCTACCCACACACATTTGGAACTCTCCTGGGGTACCCTCACACATATTATTCCCTCATTTAGTCGATATTTTCACAAAAAAGTGAAATTTTCAAAAATCCAAAATATTGGCTGAAAACGACTAAATATCAAGGACTCATTGGGCGAATCGCTCTGGAACTGAAATTGGAATGTTCACTGACATTTCCCCTATCTGAAAGTCTGATAAACGCCGGAAAAATGACTAAGTCCAAAAAAAAATTGTTTTCAACTTTTTTCAATTTTACCCCCGTGGGATATATATTCTACCCACACACATTTGGAACTCTCCTGGGGTACCCTGACACATATTATTCCCTCATTTAGTGGATATTTTCACAAAAAAGTGAAATTTTCAAAAATCCAAAATATTGGCTGAAAACGACTAAATATCAAGGACTCTTTGGGCGAATCGCTCTGGAACTGAAATCGGAACGCTCACTGACATTTGCCCTATCTGAAAGTCTGATAAACGCCGGAAAAATGACTAAGTCCAAAAAAAAAATTTTTCAACTTTTTTCAATTTCACCCCCGTGGGATATATATTCTACCCACACACATTTGGAACTCTCCTGCGGTACCCTAACACATATTATTCCCTCATTTAGTGGATATTTTCACAAAAAAGTGAAATTTTCAAAAATCCAAAATATTGGCTGAAAATGACTAAATATCAAGGACTCATTGGGCGAATCGCTCTGGAACTGAAATCGGAACGCTCACTGACATTTGCCCTATCTGAAAGTCTGATAAACGCCGGAAAAATGACTAAGTCCAAAAAAAATTTTTTTCAACTTTTTTTCAATATTACCCCCGTGGGATATATATTCTACCCACACACATTTGGAACTCTCCTGGGGTACCCTCACACATATTATTCCCTCATTTAGTGGATATTTTCACAAAAAAGTGAAATTTTCAAAAATCCAAAATATTGGCTGAAAACGACTAAACATCAAGGACTCATTGGGCGAATAGCTCTGGAATTGAAACCGAATGTTCACTGACATTTCCCCTATTTGAAAGTCTGATAAACGCCGGAAAAATGACTAAGTCCAAAAAAATTTTTTTTCAACTTTTTTTCAATATTACCCCCGTGGGATATATATTCTACCCACACACATTTTGAACTCTCCTGGGGTACCATCACACATATTATTCCCTCATTTAGTGGATATTTTCACAAAAAAGTGAAATTTTCAAATATCCAAAATATTGGCTGAAAACGACTAAATATCAAGGACTCATTGGGCCAATCGCTCTGGAACTGAAATCGGAACGTTCACTGACATTTCCCCTATCTGAAAGTGTGATAAACGGCGGAAAAATGACTAAGTCCAAAAAAAAATTGTTTTCTACTTTTTTCAATATTACCCCCGTGGGATATATATTCTACCCACACACATTTGGAACTCTCCTGGGGTACCATCACACATATTATTCCCTCATTTAGTGGATATTTTCACAAAAAAGTGAAATTTTCAAAAATCCAAAATATTGGCTGAAAACGACTAAATATCAAGGACTCTTTGGGCGAATCGCTCTGGAACTGAAATCGGAATGCTCACTGACATTTCCCCTATCTGAAAGTCTGATAAACGCCGGAAAAATGACTAAGTCCAAAAAAAAATTGTTTTCAACTTTTTTCAATTTTACCCCCGTGGGATATATATTCTACCCACACACATTTGGAACTCTCCTGCGGTACCCTAACACATATTATTCCCTCATTTAGTGGATATTTTCACAAAAAAGTGAAATTTTCAAAAATCCAAAATATTGGCTGAAAATGACTAAATATCAAGGACTCATTGGGCGAATCGCTCTGGAACTGAAATCGGAACGCTCACTGACATTTCCCCTATCTGAAAGTCTGATAAACGCCGGAAAAATGACTAAGTCCAAAAAAAAATTGTTTTCAACTTTTTTCAATTTTACCCCCGTGGGATATATATTCTACCCACACACATTTGGAACTCTCCTGCGGTACCCTAACACATATTATTCCCTCATTTAGTCGATATTTTCACAAAAAAGTGAAATTTTCAAAAATCCAAAATATTTGCTGAAAATGACTAAATATCAAGGACTCATTGGGCGAATCGCTCTGGAACTGAAATCGGAACGCTCACTGACATTTGCCCTATCTGAAAGTCTGATAAACGCCGGAAAAATGACTAAGTCCAAAAAAAAATTGTTTTCAACTTTTTTCAATTTTACCCCCGTGGGATATATATTCTACCCACACACATTTGGAACTCTCCTGGGGTACCCTCACACATATTATTCCCTCATTTAGTGGATATTTTCACAAAAAAGTTAAATTTTCAAATATCCAAAATATTGGCTGAAAACGACTAAATATCAAGGACTCATTGGGCCAATCGCTCTGGAACTGAAATCGGAACGTTCACTGACATTTCCCCTATCTGAAAGTGTGATAAACGCCGGAAAAATGACTAAGTCCAAAAAAAAATTGTTTTCTACTTTTTTCAATATTACCCCCGTGGGATATATATTCTACCCACACACATTTGGAACTCTCCTGCGGTACCCTAACACATATTATTCCCTCATTTAGTCGATATTTTCACAAAAAAGTGAAATTTTCAAAAATCCAAAATATTGGCTGAAAACGACTAAATATCAAGGACTCATTGGGAGAATCGCTCTGGAACTGAAATCGGAATGTTCACTGACATTTCCCCTATCTGAAAGTCTGATAAACGCCGTAAAAATGACTAAGTCCAAAAAAAAATTGTTTTCAACTTTTTTCAATTTTACCCCCGTGGGATATATATTCTACCCACACACATTTGGAACTCTCCTGGGGTACCCTCACACATATTATTCCCTCATTTAGTGGATATTTTCACAAAAAAGTGAAATTTTCAAATATCCAAAATATTGGCTGAAAACGACTAAATATCAAGGACTCATTGGGCCAATCGCTCTGGAACTGAAATCGGAACGTTCACTGACATTTCCCCTATCTGAAAGTGTGATAAACGCCGGAAAAATGACTAAGTCCAAAAAAAAATTGTTTTCTACTTTTTTCAATATTACCCCCGTGGGATATATATTCTACCCACACACATTTGGAACTCTCCTGCGGTACCCTAACACATATTATTCCCTCATTTAGTGGATATTTTAACAAAAAAGTGAAATTTTCAAAAATCCAAAATATTGGCTGAAAACGACTAAACATCAAGGACTCATTGGGCGAATAGCTCTGGAATTGAAACCGAATGTTCACTGACATTTCCCCTATTTGAAAGTCTGATAAACGCCGGAAAAATGACTAAGTCCAAAAAAATTTTTTTTCAACTTTTTTTCAATATTACCCCCGTGGGATATATATTCTACCCACACACATTTGGAACTCTCCTGGGGTACCATCACACATATTATTCCCTCATTTAGTGGATATTTTCACAAAAAAGTGAAATTTTCAAATATCCAAAATATTGGCTGAAAACGAGTAAACATCAAGGACTCATTGGGCCAATCGCTCTGGAACTGAAATCGGAACGTTCACTGACATTTCCCCTATCTGAAAGTGTGATAAACGCCGGAAAAATGACTAAGTCCAAAAAAAAATTGTTTTCTACTTTTTTCAATATTACCCCCGTGGGATATATATTCTACCCACACACATTTGGAACTCTCCTGCGGTACCCTAACACATATTATTCCCTCATTTAGTGGATATTTTAACAAAAAAGTGAAATTTTCAAAAATCCAAAATATTGGCTGAAAACGACTAAACATCAAGGACTCATTGGGCGAATAGCTCTGGAATTGAAACCGGAATGTTCACTGACATTTCCCCTATCTGAAAGTCTGATAAACGCCGGAAAAATGACTAAGTCCAAAAAAAAATTGTTTTCAACTTTTTTCAATTTTACCCCCGTGGGATATATATTCTACCCACACACATTTGGAACTCTCCTGCGGTACCCTAACACATATTATTCCCTCATTTAGTCGATATTTTCACAAAAAAGTGAAATTTTCAAAAATCCAAAATATTGGCTGAAAATGACTAAATATCAAGGACTCATTGGGCGAATCGCTCTGGAACTGAAATCGGAACGCTCACTGACATTTGCCCTATCTGAAAGTCTGATAAACGCCGGAAAAATGACTAAGTCCAAAAAAAAATTTTTTCAACTTTTTTTCAATATTACCCCCGTGGGATATATATTCTACCCACACACATTTGGAACTCTCCTGGGGTACCCTCACACATATTATTCCCTCATTTAGTCGATATTTTCACAAAAAAGTGAAATTTTCAAAAATCCAAAATATTGGCTGAAAACGACTAAATATCAAGGACTCATTGGGCGAATCGCTCTGGAACTGAAATCGGAATGTTCACTGACATTTCCCCTATCTGAAAGTCTGATAAACGCCGGAAAAATGTCTAAGTCCAAAAAAAAATTGTTTTCAACTTTTTTCAATTTTACCCCCGTGGGATATATATTCTACCCACACACATTTGGAACTCTCCTGGGGTACCCTCACACATATTATTCCCTCATTTAGTGGATATTTTCACAAAAAAGTGAAATTTTCAAATATCCAAAATATTGGCTGAAAACGACTAAATATCAAGGACTCATTGGGCCAATCGCTCTGGAACTGAAATCGGAACGTTCACTGACATTTCCCCTATCTGAAAGTGTGATAAACGCCGGAAAAATGACTAAGTCCACAAAAAAATTGTTTTCTACTTTTTTCAATATTACCCCCGTGGGATATATATTCTACCCACACACATTTGGAACTCTCCTGCGGTACCCTAACACATATTATTCCCTCATTTAGTGGATATTTTCACAAAAAAGTGAAATTTTCAAAAATCCAAAATATTGGCTGAAAACGACTAAATATCAAGGACTCATTGGGCGAATAGCTCTGGAATTGAAACCGGAATGTTCACTGACATTTCCCCTATTTGAAAGTCTGATAAACGCCGGAAAAATGACTAAGTCCAAAAAAATTTTTTTTCAACTTTTTTTCAATATTACCCCCGTGGGATATATATTCTACCCACACACATTTGGAACTCTCCTGCGGTACCCTAACACATATTATTCCCTCATTTAGTGGATATTTTCACAAAAAAGTGAAATTTTCAAAAATCCAAAATATTGGCTGAAAACGACTAAATATCAAGGACTCTTTGGTCGAATCGCTCTGGAACTGAAATCAGAATGCTCACTGACATTTCCCCTATCTGAAAGTCTGATAAACGCCGGAAAAATGACTAAGTCCAAAAAAAAATTGTTTTCAACTTTTTTCAATTTTACCCCCGTGGGATATATATTCTACCCACACACATTTGGAACTCTCCTGCGGTACCCTAACACATATTATTCCCTCATTTAGTCGATATTTTCACAAAAAAGTGAAATTTTCAAAAATCCAAAATATTGGCTGAAAATGACTAAATATCAAGGACTCATTGGGCGAATCGCTCTGGAACTGAAATCGGAACGCTCACTGACATTTGCCCTATCTGAAAGTCTGATAAACGCCGGAAAAATGACTAAGTCCAAAAAAAATTTTTTTCAACTTTTTTTCAATATTACCCCCGTGGGATATATATTCTACCCACACACATTTGGAACTCTCCTGGGGTACCCTCACACATATTATTCCCTCATTTAGTCGATATTTTCACAAAAAAGTGAAATTTTCAAAACTCCAAAATATTTGCTGAAAATGACTAAATATCAAGGACTCATTGGGCGAATCGCTCTGGAACTGAAATCGGAACGCTCACTGACATTTGCCCTATCTGAAAGTCTGATAAACGCCGGAAAAATGACTAAGTCCAAAAAAAAATTGTTTTCAACTTTTTTCAATTTTACCCCCGTGGGATATATATTCTACCCACACACATTTGGAACTCTCCTGGGGTACCCTCACACATATTATTCCCTCATTTAGTGGATATTTTCACAAAAAAGTTAAATTTTCAAATATCCAAAATATTGGCTGAAAACGACTAAATATCAAGGACTCATTGGGCCAATCGCTCTGGAACTGAAATCGGAACGTTCACTGACATTTCCCCTATCTGAAAGTGTGATAAACGCCGGAAAAATGACTAAGTCCAAAAAAAAATTGTTTTCTACTTTTTTCAATATTACCCCCGTGGGATATATATTCTACCCACACACATTTGGAACTCTCCTGCGGTACCCTAACACATATTATTCCCTCATTTAGTGGATATTTTAACAAAAAAGTGAAATTTTCAAAAATCCAAAATATTGGCTGAAAACGACTAAACATCAAGGACTCATTGGGCGAATAGCTCTGGAATTGAAACCGAATGTTCACTGACATTTCCCCTATTTGAAAGTCTGATAAACGCCGGAAAAATGACTAAGTCCAAAAAAATTTTTTTTCAACTTTTTTTCAATATTACCCCCGTGGGATATATATTCTACCCACACACATTTGGAACTCTCCTGGGGTACCATCACACATATTATTCCCTCATTTAGTGGATATTTTCACAAAAAAGTGAAATTTTCAAATATCCAAAATATTGGCTGAAAACGACTAAATATCAAGGACTCATTGGGCCAATCGCTCTGGAACTGAAATCGGAACGTTCACTGACATTTCCCCTATCTGAAAGTGTGATAAACGCCGGAAAAATGACTAAGTCCAAAAAAAAATTGTTTTCTACTTTTTTCAATATTACCCCCGTGGGATATATATTCTACCCACACACATTTGGAACTCTCCTGGGGTACCCTAACACATATTATTCCCTCATTTAGTCGATATTTTCACAAAAAAGTGAAATTTTCAAAAATCCAAAATATTGGCTGAAAATGACTAAATATCAAGGACTCATTGGGCGAATCGCTCTGGAACTGAAATCGGAACGCTCACTGACATTTGCCCTATCTGAAAGTCTGATAAACGCCGGAAAAATGACTAAGTCCAAAAAAAAATTTTTTCAACTTTTTTTCAATATTACCCCCGTGGGATATATATTCTACCCACACACATTTGGAACTCTCCTGGGGTACCCTCACACATATTATTCCCTCATTTAGTCGATATTTTCACAAAAAAGTGAAATTTTCAAAAATCCAAAATATTGGCTGAAAACGACTAAATATCAAGGACTCATTGGGCGAATCGCTCTGGAACTGAAATCGGAATGTTCACTGACATTTCCCCTATCTGAAAGTCTGATAAACGCCGGAAAAATGACTAAGTCCAAAAAAAAATTGTTTTCAACTTTTTTCAATTTTACCCCCGTGGGATATATATTCTACCCACACACATTTGGAACTCTCCTGGGGTACCCTCACACATATTATTCCCTCATTTAGTGGATATTTTCACAAAAAAGTGAAATTTTCAAATATCCAAAATATTGGCTGAAAACGACTAAATATCAAGGACTCATTGGGCCAATCGCTCTGGAACTGAAATCGGAACGTTCACTGACATTTCCCCTATCTGAAAGTGTGATAAACGCCGGAAAAATGACTAAGTCCACAAAAAAATTGTTTTCTACTTTTTTCAATATTACCCCCGTGGGATATATATTCTACCCACACACATTTGGAACTCTCGTGCGGTACCCTAACACATATTATTCCCTCATTTAGTGGATATTTTCACAAAAAAGTGAAATTTTCAAAAATCCAAAATATTGGCTGAAAACGACTAAATATCAAGGACTCATTGGGCGAATAGCTCTGGAATTGAAACCGGAATGTTCACTGACATTTCCCCTATTTGAAAGTCTGATAAACGCCGGAAAAATGACTAAGTCCAAAAAAATTTTTTTTAAACTTTTTTTCAATATTACCCCCGTGGGATATATATTCTACCCACACACATTTGGAACTCTCCTGGGGTACCATCACACATATTATTCCCTCATTTAGTGGATATTTTCACAAAAAAGTGAAATTTTCAAAAATCCAAAATATTGGCTGAAAACGACTAAATATCAAGGACTCTTTGGTCGAATCGCTCTGGAACTGAAATCAGAATGCTCACTGACATTTCCCCTATCTGAAAGTCTGATAAACGCCGGAAAAATGACTAAGTCCAAAAAAAAATTGTTTTCAACTTTTTTCAATTTTACCCCCGTGGGATATATATTCTACCCACACACATTTGGAACTCTCCTGCGGTACCCTAACACATATTATTCCCTCATTTAGTCGATATTTTCACAAAAAAGTGAAATTTTCAAAAATCCAAAATATTGGCTGAAAATGACTAAATATCAAGGACTCATTGGGCGAATCGCTCTGGAACTGAAATCGGAATGTTCACTGACATTTCCCCTATCTGAAAGTCTGATAAACGCAGGAAAAATGACTAAGTCCAAAAAAAAATTGTTTTCAACTTTTTTCAATTTTACCCCCGTGGGATATATATTCTACCCACACACATTTGGAACTCTCCTGGGGTACCCTCACACATATTATTCCCTCATTTAGTGGATATTTTCACAAAAAAGTGAAATTTTCAAATATCCAAAATATTGGCTGAAAACGACTAAATATCAAGGACTCATTGGGCCAATCGCTCTGGAACTGAAATCGGAACGTTCACTGACATTTCCCCTAGCTGAAAGTGTGATAAACGCCGGAAAAATGACTAAGTCCACAAAAAAATTGTTTTCTACTTTTTTTAATATTACCCCCGTGGGATATAGATTATACCCACACACATTTGGAACTCTCCTGGGGTACCCTCACACATATTATTCCCTCATTTAGTGGATATTTTCACAAAAAAGTGAAGTTTTCAAAAATCCAAAATATTGTCTGAAAACGACTAAATATCAAGGACTCATTGGGCGAATAGCTCTGGAATTGAAACCGGAATGTTCACTGACATTTCCCCTATTTGAAAGTCTGATAAACGCCGGAAAAATGACTAAGTCCAAAAAAATTTTTTTTCAACTTTTTTTCAATATTACCCCCGTGGGATATATATTCTACCCACACACATTTGGAACTCTCCTGCGGTACCCTAACACATATTATTCCCTCATTTAGTGGATATTTTCACAAAAAAGTGAAATTTTCAAATATACAAAATATTGGCTGAAAACGACTAAATATCAAGGACTCATTCGGCGAATCGCTCTGGAACTGAAATCGGAACGTTCACTGACATTTCCCCTATCTGAAAGTGTGATAAACGACGGAAAAATGACTAAGTCCAAAAAAAAAATTTTTTTCAACTTTTTTCAATTTTACCCCCGTGGGATATAGATTCTACCCACACACATTTGGAACTCTCCTGGGGTACCCTCACACATATTATTCCCTCATTTAGTGGATATTTTCACAAAAAAGTGAAATTTTCAAATATCCAAAATATTGGCTGAAAACGACTAAATATCAAGGACTCATTGGGCGAATCGCTCTGGAACTGAAATCGGAATGTTCACTGACATTTCCCCTATCTGAAAGTGTGATAAACGCCGGAAAAATGACTAAGTCCAAAAAAAAATTGTTTTAAACTTTTTTCAATATTACCCCCGTGGGATATATATTCTAACCACACACATTTGGAACTCTCCTGCGGTACCCTAACACATATTATTCCCTCATTTAGTGGATATTTTCACAAAAAAGTGAAATTTTCAAAAATCCAAAATATTGACTGAAAATGACTAAATATCAAGGACTCATTGGGCGAATAGCTCTGGAATTGAAACCGGAATGTTCACTGACATTTCCCCTATCTGAAAGTGTGATAAACGCCGGAAAAATGACTAAGTGCAAAAAAAAATTGTTTTCTACTTTTTTCAATATTACCCCTGTGGGATATATATTCTACCCACACACATTTGGAACTCTCCTGCGGTACCCTAACACATATTATTCCCTCATTTAGTGGATATTTTCACAAAAAAGTGAAATTTTCAAATATCCAAAATATTGGCTGAAAACGACTAAATATCAAGGACTCATTGGGCGAATCGCTCTGGAACTGAAATCGGAATGTTCACTGACATTTCCCCTATCTGAAAGTCTGATAAACGCCGGAAAAATGACTAAGTCCAAAAAAAAATTGTTTTCAACTTTTTTCAATATTACCCCCATGGGATATATATTCTACCCACACACATTTGGAACTCTCCTGGGGTAACCTCACACATATTATTCCTTCATTTAGTGGATATTTTCACAAAAAAGTGAAATTTTCAAAAATCCAAAATATTGGCTGAAAACGACTAAATATCAAGGACTCATTGGGCGAATCGCTCTGGAACTGAAATTGGAACGCTCACTGACATTTGCCCTATCTGAAAGTCTGATAAACGCCGGAAAAATGACTAAGTCCAAAAAAAAAATTTTTTTCAACCTTTTTCAATTTTACCCCCGTGGGATATAGATTCTACCCACACACATTTGGAACTCTCCTGCGGTACCCTCACACATATTATTCCCTCATTTAGTGGATATTTTCACAAAAAAGTGATATTTTCAAATATCCAAAAGATTGGCTGAAAACGACTAAATATCAAGGACTCATTGGGCCAATCGCTCTGGAACTGAAATCGGAACGTTCACTGACATTTCCCCTATCTGAAAGTGTGATAAACGCCGGAAAAATGACTAAGTCCAAAAAAAAATTGTTTTCTACTTTTTTCAATATTACCCCCGTGGGATATATATTCTACCCACACACATTTGGAACTCTCCTGCGGTACCCTAACACATATTATTCCCTCATTTAGTGGATATTTTCACAAAAAAGTGAAATTTTCAAAAATCCAAAATATTGGCTGAAAACGACTAAATATCAAGGACTCATTGGGCGAATGGCTCTGGAACTGAAATCGGAATGTTCACTGACATTTCCCCTATCTGAAAGTCTGATAAACGCCGGAAAAATGACTAAGTCCAAAAAAAAATTTTCAACTTTTTTCAATTTTACCCCCGTGGGATATATATTCTACCCACACACATTTGGAACTCTCCTGGGGTACCCTCACACATATTATTCCCTCATTTAGTGGATATTTTCACCAAAAAGTGAAATTTTCAAATATCCAAAATATTGGCTGAAAACGACTAAATATCAAGGACTCATTGGGCCAATCGCTCTAGAACTGAAATCGGAACGTTCACTGACATTTCCCCTATCTGAAAGTCTGATAAACGCCGGAAAAATGACTAAGTCCAAAAAAAAATTGTTTTCAACTTTTTTCAATATTACCCCCGTGGGATATATATTCTACCCACACACATTTGGAACTCTCCTGCGGTACCCTAACACATATTATTCCCTCATTTAGTGGATATTTTCACAAAAAAGTGAAATTTTCAAAAATCCAAAATATTGACTGAAAATGACTAAATATCAAGGACTCATTGGGCGAATAGCTCTGGAATTGAAACCGGAATGTTCACTGACATTTCCCCTATCTGAAAGTGTGATAAACGCCGGAAAAATGACTAAGTGCAAAAAAAAATTGTTTTCTACTTTTTTCAATATTACCCCCGTGGGATATATATTCTACCCACACACATTTGGAACTCTCCTGCGGTACCCTAACACATATTATTCCCTCATTTAGTGGATATTTTCACAAAAAAGTGAAATTTTCAAATATCCAAAATATTGGCTGAAAACGACTAAATATCAAGGACTCATTGGGCGAATCGCTCTGGAACTGAAATCGGAATGTTCACTGACATTTCCCCTATCTGAAAGTCTGATAAACGCCGGAAAAATGACTAAGTCCAAAAAAAAATTGTTTTCAACTTTTTTCAATTTTACCCCGTGGCATATATATTCTACCCACACACATTTGGAACTCTCCTGCGGTACCCTCACACATATTATTCCCTCATTTAGTGGATATTTTCACAAAAAAGTGAAATTTTCAAATATCCAAAATATTGGCTGAAAACGACTAAATATCAAGGACTCATTGGGCGAATCGCTCTGGAACTGAAATCGGAACGTTCACTGACATTTCCCCTATCTGAAAGTGTGATAAACGCCGGAAAAATGACTAAGTCCAAAAAAAAATTGTTTTCAACTTTTTTCAATATTACCCCCGTGGGATATATATTCTACCCACACACATTTGGAACTCTCCTGCGGTACCCTAACACATATTATTCCCTCATTTAGTGGATATTTTCACAAAAAAGTGAAATTTTCAAAAATCCAAAATATTGACTGAAAATTACTAAATATCAAGGACTCATTGGGAGAATAGCTCTGGAATTGAAACCGGAATGTTCACTGACATTTCCCCTATCTGAAAGTGTGATAAACGCCGGAAAAATGACTAAGTGCAAAAAAAAATTGTTTTCTACTTTTTTCAATATTACCCCCGTGAGATATATATTCTACCCACACACATTTGGAACTCTCCTGCGGTACCCTAACACATATTATTCCCTCATTTAGTGGATATTTTCACAAAAAAGTGAAATTTTCAAATATCCAAAATATTGGCTGAAAACGACTAAATATCAAGGACTCATTGGGCGAATCGCTCTGGAACTGAAATCGGAACGTTCACTGACATTTCCCCTATCTGAAAGTGTGATAAACGCCGGAAAAATGACTAAGTCCAAAAAAAAATTTTCAACTTTTTTCAATTTTACCCCCGTGGGATATATATTCTACCCACACACATTTGGAACTCTCCTGGGGTACCCTAACACATATTATTCCCTCATTTAGTGGATATTTTCACAAAAAAGTGAAATTTTCAAATATCCAAAATATTGGCTGAAAACGACTAAATATCAAGGACTCATTGGGCGAATCGCTCTGGAACTGAAATCGGAACGTTCACTGACATTTCCCCTATCTGAAAGTGTGATAAACGCCGGAAAAATGACTAAGTCCAAAAAAAAATTGTTTTCAACTTTTTTCAATATTACCCCCGTGGGATATATATTCTACCCACACACATTTGGAACTCTCCTGCGGTACCCTAACACATATTATTCCCTCATTTAGTGGATATTTTCACAAAAAAGTGAAATTTTCAAAAATCCAAAATATTGACTGAAAATTACTAAATATCAAGGACTCATTGGGAGAATAGCTCTGGAATTGAAACCGGAATGTTCACTGACATTTCCCCTATCTGAAAGTGTGATAAACGCCGGAAAAATGACTAAGTGCAAAAAAAAATTGTTTTCTACTTTTTTCAATATTACCCCCGTGAGATATATATTCTACCCACACACATTTGGAACTCTCCTGCGGTACCCTAACACATATTATTCCCTCATTTAGTGGATATTTTCACAAAAAAGTGAAATTTTCAAATATCCAAAATATTGGCTGAAAACGACTAAATATCAAGGACTCATTGGGCGAATCGCTCTGGAACTGAAATCGGAACGTTCACTGACATTTCCCCTATCTGAAAGTGTGATAAACGCCGGAAAAATGACTAAGTCCAAAAAAAAATTGTTTTCAACTTTTTTCAATATTACCCCCGTGGGATATATATTCTACCCAAACACATTTGGAACTCTCCTGGGGTACCCTCACACATATTATTCCCTCATTTAGTGGATATTTTCACAAAAAAGTGAAATTTTCAAATATCCAAAATATTGGCTGAAAACGACTAAATATCAAGGACTCATTGGGCGAATCGCTCTGGAACTGAAATCGGAACGTTCACTGACATTTCCCCTATCTGAAAGTGTGATAAACGCCGGAAAAATGACTAAGTCCAAAAAAAAATTGTTTTCAACTTTTTTCAATTTTACCCCCGTGGGATATATATTCTACCCACACACATTTGGAACTCTCCTGCGGTACCCTAACACATATTATTCCCTTATTTAGTGGATATTTTCACAAAAAAGTAAAATTTTCAAAAATCCAAAATATTGGCTGAAAACGACTAAATATCAAGGACTCATTGGGCAAATAGCTCTGGAATTGAAACCGGAATGTTCACTGACATTTCCCCTATTTGAAAGTCTGATAAACGCCGGAAAAATGACTAAGTCCAAAAAAAAATTGTTTTCAACTTTTTTCAATATTACCCCCGTGGGATATATATTCTACCCACACACATTTGGAACTCTCCTGCGGTACCCTAACACATATTATTCCCTCATTTAGTGGATATTTTCACAAAAAAGTGAAATTTTCAAAAATCCAAAATATTGACTGAAAATGACTAAATATCAAGGACTCATTGGGCGAATAGCTCTGGAATTGAAACCGGAATGTTCACTGACATTTCCCCTATTTGAAAGTCTGATAAACGCCGGAAAAATGACTAAGTCCAAAAAAAAATTGTTTTCAAATTTTTTCAATATTACCCCCATGGGATATATATTCTACCCACACACATTTGGAACTCTCCTGGGGTAACCTCACACATATTATTCCTTCATTTAGTGGATATTTTCACAAAAAAGTGAAATTTTCAAAAATCCAAAATATTGTCTGAAAACGACTAAATATCAAGGACTCATTGGGCGAATCGCTCTGGAACTGAATTCGGAACGTTCACTGACATTTCCCCTATCTGAAAGTGTGATAAACGCCGGAAAAATGACTAAGTCCAAAAAAAAATTGTTTTCAACTTTTTTCAATATTACCCCCGTGGGATATATATTCTACCCACACACATTTGGAACTCTCCTGCGGTACCCTAACACATATTATTCCCTCATTTAGTGGATATTTTCACAAAAAAGTGAAATTTTCAAAAATCCAAAATATTGACTGAAAATGACTAAATATCAAGGACTCATTGGGCGAATAGCTCTGGAATTGAAACCGGAATGTTCACTGACATTTCCCCTATCTGAAAGTGTGATAAACGCCGGAAAAATGACTAAGTGCAAAAAAAAATTGTTTTCTACTTTTTTCAATATTACCCCCGTGGGATATATATTCTACCCACACACATTTGGAACTCTCCTGCGGTACCCTAACACATATTATTCCCTCATTTAGTGGATATTTTCACAAAAAAGTGAAATTTTCAAATATCCAAAATATTGGCTGAAAACGACTAAATATCAAGGACTCATTGGGCGAATCGCTCTGGAACTGAAATCGGAATGTTCACTGACATTTCCCCTATCTGAAAGTCTGATAAACGCCGGAAAAATGACTAAGTCCAAAAAAAAATTGTTTTCAACTTTTTTCAATTTTACCCCGTGGGATATATATTCTACCCACACACATTTGGAACTCTCCTGGGGTACCCTCACACATATTATTCCCTCATTTAGTGGATATTTTCACAAAAAAGTGAAATTTTCAAATATCCAAAATATTGGCTGAAAACGACTAAATATCAAGGACTCATTGGGCGAATCGCTCTGGAACTGAAATCGGAACGTTCACTGACATTTCCCCTATCTGAAAGTGTGATAAACGCCGGAAAAATGACTAAGTCCAAAAAAAAATTGTTTTCAACTTTTTTCAATATTACCCCCGTGGGATATATATTCTAACCACACACATTTGGAACTCTCCTGCGGTACCCTAACACATATTATTCCCTCATTTAGTGGATATTTTCACAAAAAAGTGAAATTTTCAAAAATCCAAAATATTGACTGAAAATGACTAAATATCAAGGACTCATTGGGAGAATAGCTCTGGAATTGAAACCGGAATGTTCACTGACATTTCCCCTATCTGAAAGTGTGATAAACGCCGGAAAAATGACTAAGTGCAAAAAAAAATTGTTTTCTACTTTTTTCAATATTACCCCCGTGGGATATATATTCTACCCACACACATTTGGAACTCTCCTGCGGTACCCTAACACATATTATTCCCTCATTTAGTGGATATTTTCACAAAAAAGTGAAATTTTCAAATATCCAAAATATTGGCTGAAAACGACTAAATATCAAGGACTCATTGGGCGAATCGCTCTGGAACTGAAATCGGAATGTTCACTGACATTTCCCCTATCTGAAAGTCTGATAAACGCCGGAAAAATGACTAAGTCCAAAAAAAAATTGTTTTCAACTTTTTTCAATTTTACCCCGTGGGATATATATTCTACCCACACACATTTGGAACTCTCCTGGGGTACCCTCACACATATTATTCCCTCATTTAGTGGATATTTTCACAAAAAAGTGAAATTTTCAAATATCCAAAATATTGGCTGAAAACGACTAAATATCAAGGACTCATTGGGCGAATCGCTCTGGAACTGAAATCGGAACGTTCACTGACATTTCCCCTATCTGAAAGTGTGATAAACGCCGGAAAAATGACTAAGTCCAAAAAAAAATTGTTTTCAACTTTTTTCAATATTACCCCCGTGGGATATATATTCTAACCACACACATTTGGAACTCTCCTGCGGTACCCTAACACATATTATTCCCTCATTTAGTGGATATTTTCACAAAAAAGTGAAATTTTCAAAAATCCAAAATATTGACTGAAAATGACTAAATATCAAGGACTCATTGGGAGAATAGCTCTGGAATTGAAACCGGAATGTTCACTGACATTTCCCCTATCTGAAAGTGTGATAAACGCCGGAAAAATGACTAAGTGCAAAAAAAAATTGTTTTCTACTTTTTTCAATATTACCCCCGTGGGATATATATTCTACCCAAACACATTTGGAACTCTCCTGGGGTACCCTCACACATATTATTCCCTCATTTAGTGGATATTTTCACAAAAAAGTAAAATTTTCAAAAATCCAAAATATTGGCTGAAAACGACTAAATATCAAGGACTCATTGGGCAAATAGCTCTGGAATTGAAACCGGAATGTTCACTGACATTTCCCCTATTTGAAAGTCTGATAAACGCCGGAAAAATGACTAAGTCCAAAGTAAAATTGTTTTCTACTTTTTTCAATATTACCCCCGTGGGATATATATTCTACCCACACACATTTGGAACTCTCCTGCGGTACCCTAACACATATTATTCCCTCATTTAGTGGATATTTTCACAAAAAAGTGAAATTTTCAAATATCCAAAATATTGGCTGAAAACGACTAAATATCAAGGACTCATTGGGCGAATCGCTCTGGAACTGAAATCGGAACGTTCACTGACATTTCCCCTATCTGAAAGTGTGATAAACGCCGGAAAAATGACTAAGTCCAAAAAAAAATTGTTTTCAACTTTTTTCAATATTACCCCCGTGGGATATATATTCTACCCACACACATTTGGAACTCTCCTGCGGTACCCTAACACATATTATTCCCTCATTTAGTGGATATTTTCACAAAAAAGTGAAATTTTCAAAAATCCAAAATATTGACTGAAAATGACTAAATATCAAGGACTCATTGGGCGAATAGCTCTGGAATTGAAACCGGAATGTTCCCTGACATTTCCCTTATTTGAAAGTCTGATAAACGCCGGGAAAATGACTAAGTCCAAAAAAAAATTGTTTTCAAATTTTTTCAATATTACCCCCATGGGATATATATTCTACCCACACACATTTGGAACTCTCCTGGGGTAACCTCACACATATTATTCCTTCATTTAGTGGATATTTTCACAAAAAAGTGAAATTTTCAAAAATCCAAAATATTGGCTGAAAACGACTAAATATCAAGGACTCATTGGGCGAATCGCTCTGGAACTGAAATCGGAACGCTCACTGACATTTGCCCTATCTGAAAGTCTGATAAACGCCGGAAAAATGACTAAGTCCAAAAAAAAATTGTTTTCAACTTTTTTCAATTTTACCCCCGTGGGATATATATTCTACCCACACACATTTGGAACTCTCCTGGGGTACCCTCACACATATTATTCCCTCATTTAGTGGATATTTTCACAAAAAAGTGAAATTTTCAAATATCCAAAATATTGGCTGAAAACGACTAAATATCAAGGACTCATTGGGCGAATCGCTCTGGAACTGAAATCGGAACGTTCACTGACATTTCCCCTATCTGAAAGTCTGATAAACGCCGGAAAAATGACTGAGTCCAAAAAAAAATTGTTTTCAACTTTTTTCAATTTTACCCCCGTGGGATATGTATTCTACCCACACACATTTGGAACTCTCCTGGGGTACCCTCACACATATTATTCCCTCATTTAGTGGATATTTTCACAAAAAAGTGAAATTTTCAAATATCCAAAATATTGGCTGAAAACGACTAAATATCAAGGACTCATTGGGCGAATCGCTCTGGAACTGAAATCGGAACGTTCACTGACATTTGCCCTATCTGAAAGTGTGATAAACGCCGGAAAAATGACTAAGTCCAAAAAAAAATTGTTTTCAACTTTTTTCAATATTACCCCCGTGGGATATATATTCTACCCACACACATTTGGAACTCTCCTGCGGTACCCTAACACATATTATTCCCTCATTTAGTGGATATTTTCACAAAAAAGTGAAATTTTCAAAAATCCAAAATATTGACTGAAAATGACTAAATATCAAGGACTCATTGGGCGAATAGCTCTGGAATTGAAACCGGAATGTTCACTGACATTTCCCCTATCTGAAAGTGTGATAAACGCCGGAAAAATGACTAAGTGCAAAAAAAAATTGTTTTCTACTTTTTTCAATATTACCCCCGTGAGATATATATTCTACCCACACACATTTGGAACTCTCCTGCGGTACCCTAACACATATTATTCCCTCATTTAGTGGATATTTTCACAAAAAAGTGAAATTTTCAAATATCCAAAATATTGGCTGAAAACGACTAAATATCAAGGACTCATTGGGCGAATCGCTCTGGAACTGAAATCGGAACGTTCACTGACATTTCCCCTATCTGAAAGTGTGATAAACGCCGGAAAAATGACTAAGTCCAAAAAAAAATTGTTTTCAACTTTTTTCAATATTACCCCCGTGGGATATATATTCTACCCACACACATTTGGAACTCTCCTGCGGTACCCTAACACATATTATTCCCTCATTTAGTGGATATTTTCACAAAAAAGTGAAATTTTCAAAAATCCAAAATATTGACTGAAAATGACTAAATATCAAGGACTCATTGGGCGAATAGCTCTGGAATTGAAACCGGAATGTTCACTGACATTTCCCCTATTTGAAAGTCTGATAAACGCCGGGAAAATGACTAAGTCCAAAAAAAAATTGTTTTCAAATTTTTTCAATATTACCCCCATGGGATATATATTCTACCCACACACATTTGGAACTCTCCTGGGGTAACCTCACACATATTATTCCTTCATTTAGTGGATATTTTCACAAAAAAGTGAAATTTTCAAAAATCCAAAATATTGGCTGAAAACGACTAAATATCAAGGACTCATTGGGCGAATCGCTCTGGAACTGAAATCGGAACGCTCACTGACATTTGCCCTATCTGAAAGTCTGATAAACGCCGGAAAAATGACTAAGTCCAAAAAAAAATTGTTTTCAACTTTTTTCAATTTTACCCCCGTGGGATATATATTCTACCCACACACATTTGGAACTCTCCTGGGGTACCCTCACACATATTATTCCCTCATTTAGTGGATATTTTCACAAAAAAGTGAAATTTTCAAATATCCAAAATATTGGCTGAAAACGACTAAATATCAAGGACTCATTGGGCGAATCGCTCTGGAACTGAAATCGGAACGTTCACTGACATTTCCCCTATCTGAAAGTCTGATAAACGCCGGAAAAATGACTGAGTCCAAAAAAAAATTGTTTTCAACTTTTTTCAATTTTACCCCCGTGGGATATGTATTCTACCCACACACATTTGGAACTCTCCTGGGGTACCCTCACACATATTATTCCCTCATTTAGTGGATATTTTCACAAAAAAGTGAAATTTTCAAATATCCAAAATATTGGCTGAAAACGACTAAATATCAAGGACTCATTGGGCGAATCGCTCTGGAACTGAAATCGGAACGTTCACTGACATTTGCCCTATCTGAAAGTGTGATAAACGCCGGAAAAATGACTAAGTCCAAAAAAAAATTGTTTTCAACTTTTTTCAATATTACCCCCGTGGGATATATATTCTACCCACACACATTTGGAACTCTCCTGCGGTACCCTAACACATATTATTCCCTCATTTAGTGGATATTTTCACAAAAAAGTGAAATTTTCAAAAATCCAAAATATTGACTGAAAATGACTAAATATCAAGGACTCATTGGGCGAATAGCTCTGGAATTGAAACCGGAATGTTCACTGACATTTCCCCTATCTGAAAGTGTGATAAACGCCGGAAAAATGACTAAGTGCAAAAAAAAATTGTTTTCTACTTTTTTCAATATTACCCCCGTGAGATATATATTCTACCCACACACATTTGGAACTCTCCTGCGGTACCCTAACACATATTATTCCCTCATTTAGTGGATATTTTCACAAAAAAGTGAAATTTTCAAATATCTAAAATATTGGCTGAAAACGACTAAATATCAAGGACTCATTGGGCGAATAGCTCTGGAATTGAAACCGGAATGTTCACTGACATTTCCCCTATCTGAAAGTCTGATAAACGCCGGAAAAATGACTAAGTCCAAAAAAAAATTGTTTTCAACTTTTTTCAATTTTACCCCCGTGGGATATATATTCTACCCACACACATTTGGAACTCTCCTGGGGTACCCTCACACATATTATTCCCTCATTTAGTGGATATTTTCACAAAAAAGTGAAATTTTCAAATATCCAAAATATTGGCTGAAAACGACTAAATATCAAGGACTCATTGGGCCAATCGCTCTAGAACTGAAATCGGAACGTTCACTGACATTTCCCCTATCTGAAAGTGTGATAAACGCCGGAAAAATGACTAAGTCCAAAAAAAAATTGTTTTCAACTTTTTTCAATATTACCCCCGTGGGATATATATTCTACCCACACACATTTGGAACTCTCCTGCGGTACCCTAACACATATTATTCCCTCATTTAGTGGATATTTTCACAAAAAAGTGAAATTTTCAAAAATCCAAAATATTGACTGAAAATGACTAAATATCAAGGACTCATTGGGCGAATAGCTCTGGAATTGAAACCGGAATGTTCACTGACATTTCCCCTATCTGAAAGTGTGATAAACGCCGGAAAAATGACTAAGTGCAAAAAAAAATTGTTTTCTACTTTTTTCAATATTACCCCCGTGGGATATATATTCTACCCACACACATTTGGAACTCTCCTGCGGTACCCTAACACATATTATTCCCTCATTTATTGGATATTTTCACAAAAAAGTGAAATTTTCAAATATCCAAAATATTGGCTGAAAACGACTAAATATCAAGGACTCATTGGGCGAATCGCTCTGGAACTGAAATCGGAATGTTCACTGACATTTCCCCTATCTGAAAGTCTGATAAACGCCGGAAAAATGACTAAGTCCAAAAAAAAATTGTTTTCAACTTTTTTCAATTTTACCCCGTGGGATATATATTCTACCCACACACATTTGGAACTCTCCTGGGGTACCCTCACACATATTATTCCCTCATTTAGTGGATATTTTCACAAAAAAGTGAAATTTTCAAATATCCAAAATATTGGCTGAAAACGACTAAATATCAAGGACTCATTGGGCGAATCGCTCTGGAACTGAAATCGGAACGTTCACTGACATTTGCCCTATCTGAAAGTGTGATAAACGCCGGAAAAATGACTAAGTCCAAAAAAAATTGTTTTCAACTTTTTTCAATATTACCCCCGTGGGATATATATTCTACCCACACACATTTGGAACTCTCCTGCGGTACCCTAACACATATTATTCCCTCATTTAGTGGATATTTTCACAAAAAAGTGAAATTTTCAAAAATCCAAAATATTGACTGAAAATGACTAAATATCAAGGACTCATTGGGCGAATAGCTCTGGAATTGAAACCGGAATGTTCACTGACATTTCCCCTATCTGAAAGTGTGATAAACGCCGGAAAAATGACTAAGTGCAAAAAAAAATTGTTTTCTACTTTTTTCAATATTACCCCCGTGAGATATATATTCTACCCACACACATTTGGAACTCTCCTGCGGTACCCTAACACATATTATTCCCTCATTTAGTGGATATTTTCACAAAAAAGTGAAATTTTCAAATATCTAAAATATTGGCTGAAAACGACTAAATATCAAGGACTCATTGGGCGAATAGCTCTGGAATTGAAACCGGAATGTTCACTGACATTTCCCCTATCTGAAAGTCTGATAAACGCCGGAAAAATGACTAAGTCCAAAAAAAAATTGTTTTCTACTTTTTTCAATATTACCCCCGTGGGATATATATTCTACCCACACACATTTGGAACTCTCCTGCGGTACCCTAACACATATTATTCCCTCATTTAGTGGATATTTTCACAAAAAAGTGAAATTTTCAAATATCCAAAATATTGGCTGAAAACGACTAAATATCAAGGACTCATTGGGCGAATCGCTCTGGAACTGAAATCGGAATGTTCACTGACATTTCCCCTATCTGAAAGTCTGATAAACGCCGGAAAAATGACTAAGTCCAAAAAAAAATTGTTTTCAACTTTTTTCAATTTTACCCCGTGGGATATATATTCTACCCACACACATTTGGAACTCTCCTGGGGTACCCTCACACATATTATTCCCTCATTTAGTGGATATTTTCACAAAAAAGTGAAATTTTCAAAAATCCAAAATATTGACTGAAAACGACTAAATATCAAGGACTCATTGGGCGAATAGCTCTGGAATTGAAACCGGAATGTTCACTGACATTTCCCCTATCTGAAAGTGTGATAAACGCCGGAAAAATGACTAAGTGCAAAAAAAAATTGTTTTCTACTTTTTTCAATATTACCCCCGTGAGATATATATTCTACCCACACACATTTGGAACTCTCCTGCGGTACCCTAACACATATTATTCCCTCATTTAGTGGATATTTTCACAAAAAAGTGAAATTTTCAAATATCCAAAATATTGGCTGAAAACGACTAAATATCAAGGACTCATTGGGCGAATCGCTCTGGAACTGAAATCGGAACGTTCACTGACATTTCCCCTATCTGAAAGTGTGATAAACGCCGGAAAAATGACTAAGTCCAAAAAAAAATTGCTTTCAACTTTTTTCAATTTTACCCCCGTGGGATATATATTCTACCCACACACATTTGGAACTCTCCTGCGGTACCCTAACACATATTATTCCCTCATTTAGTGGATATTTTCACAAAAAAGTGAAATTTTCAAATATCCAAAATATTGGCTGAAAACGACTAAATATCAAGGACTCATTGGGCGAATCGCTCTGGAACTGAAATCGGAATGTTCACTGACATTTCCACTATCTGAAAGTCTGATAAACGCCGGAAAAATGACTAAGTCCAAAAAAAAATTGTTTTCAACTTTTTTCAATTTTACCCCCGTGGGATATATATTCTACCCAAACACATTTGGAACTCTCCTGTGGTACCCTCACACATATTATTCCCTCATTTAGTGGATATTTTCACAAAAAAGTGAAATTTTCAAATATCCAAAATATTGGCTGAAAACGACTAAATATCAAGGACTCATTGGGCGAATCGCTCTGGAACTGAAATCGGAACGTTCACTGACATTTCCCCTATCTGAAAGTGTGATAAACGCCGGAAAAATGACTAAGTCCAAAAAAAAATTGTTTTCAACTTTTTTCAATTTTACCCCCGTGGGATATATATTCTACCCACACACATTTGGAACTCTCCTGCGGTACGCTAACACATATTATTCCCTTATTTAGTGGATATTTTCACAAAAAAGTAAAATTTTCAAAAATCCAAAATATTGGCTGAAAACGACTAAATATCAAGGACTCATTGGGCGAATAGCTCTGGAATTGAAACCGGAATGTTCACTGACATTTCCCCTATTTGAAAGTCTGATAAACGCCGGAAAAATGACTAAGTCCAAAGAAAAATTGTTTTCAACTTTTTTCAATATTACCCCCGTGGGATATATATTCTACCCACACACATTTGGAACTCTCCTGCGGTACCCTAACACATATTATTCCCTCATTTAGTGGATATTTTCACAAAAAAGTGAAATTTTCAAATATCCAAAATATTGGCTGAAAACGACTAAATATCAAGGACTCATTGGGCGAATCGCTCTGGAACTGAAATCGGAACGTTCACTGACATTTCCCCTATCTGAAAGTGTGATAAACGCCGGAAAAATGACTAAGTCCAAAAAAAAATTGTTATCAACTTTTTTCAATATTACCCCCGTGGGATATATATTCTACCCACACACATTTGGAACTCTCCTGCGGTACCCTAACACATATTATTCCCTCATTTAGTGGATATTTTCACAAAAAAGTGAAATTTTCAAAAATCCAAAATATTGACTGAAAATGACTAAATATCAAGGACTCATTGGGCGAATAGCTCTGGAATTGAAACCGAAATGTTCACTGACATTTCCCCTATCTGAAAGTGTGATAAACGCCGGAAAAATGACTAAGTGCAAAAAAAAATTGTTTTCTACTTTTTTCAATATTACCCCCGTGGGATATATATTTTACCCACACACATTTGGAACTCTCCTGCGGTACCCTAACACATATTATTCCCTCATTTAGTGGATATTTTCACAAAAAAGTGAAATTTTCAAATATCCAAAATATTGGCTGAAAACGACTAAATATCAAGGACTCATTGGGCGAATCGCTCTGGAACTGAAATCGGAATGTTCACTGACATTTCCCCTATCTGAAAGTCTGATAAACGCCGGAAAAATGACTAAGTCCAAAAAAAAATTGTTTTCAACTTTTTTCAATTTTACCCCCGTGGGATATATATTCTACCCACACACATTTGGAACTCTCCTGGGGTACCCTCACACATATTATTCCCTCATTTAGTGGATATTTTCACAAAAAAGTGAAATTTTCAAATATCCAAAATATTGGCTGAAAACAACTAAATATCAAGGACTCATTGGGCGAATCGCTCTGGAACTGAAATCGGAACGTTCACTGACATTTCCCCTATCTGAAAGTGTGATAAACGCCGGAAAAATGACTAAGTCCAAAAAAAAAATTGTTTTCAACTTTTTTCAATATTACCCCCGTGGGATATATATTCTACCCACACACATTTGGAACTCTCCTGCGGTACCCTAACACATATTATTCCCTCATTTAGTGGATATTTTCACAAAAAAGTGAAATTTTCAAAAATCCAAAATATTGACTGAAAATGACTAAATATCAAGGACTCATTGGGCGAATAGCTCTGGAATTGAAACCGGAATGTTCACTGACATTTCCCCTATCTGAAAGTGTGATAAACGCCGGAAAAATGACTAAGTGCAAAAAAAAATTGTTTTCTACTTTTTTCAATATTACCCCCGTGGGATATATATTCTACCCACACACATTTGGAACTCTCCTGCGGTACCCTAACACATATTATTCCCTCATTTAGTGGATATTTTCACAAAAAAGTGAAATTTTCAAATATCCAAAATATTGGCTGAAAACGACTAAATATCAAGGACTCATTGGGCGAATCGCTCTGGAACTGAAATCGGAATGTTCACTGACATTTCCCCTATCTGAAAGTCTGATAAACGCCGGAAAAATGACTAAGTCCAAAAAAAAATTGTTTTCAACTTTTTTCAATTTTACCCCCGTGGGATATATATTCTACCCAAACACATTTGGAACTCTCCTGGGGTACCCTCACACATATTATTCCCTCATTTAGTGGATATTTTCACAAAAAAGTGAAATTTTCAAATATCCAAAATATTGGCTGAAAACGACTAAATATCAAGGACTCATTGGGCGAATCGCTCTGGAACTGAAATCGGAACGTTCACTGACATTTCCCCTATCTGAAAGTGTGATAAACGCCGGAAAAATGACTAAGTCCAAAAAAAAATTGTTTTCAACTTTTTTCAATTTTACCCCCGTGGGATATATATTCTACCCACACACATTTGGAACTCTCCTGCGGTACCCTAACACATAATATTCCCTTATTTAGTGGATATTTTCACAAAAAAGTAAAATTTTCAAAAATCCAAAATATTGGCTGAAAACGGCTAAATATCAAGGACTCTTTGGGCGAATCGCTCTGGAACTGAAATCGAAATGCTCACTGACATTTCCCCTATCTGAAAGTCTGATAAACGCCGGAAAAATGACTAAGTCCAAAAAAAAATTGTTTTCAACTTTTTTCAATTTTACCCCCGTGGGATATATATTCTACCCACACACATTTGGAACTCTCCTGCGGTACCCTAACACATATTATTCCCTCATTTAGTGGATATTTTCACAAAAAAGTGAAATTTTCAAAAATCCAAAATATTGGCTGAAAATGACTAAATATCAAGGACTCATTGGGCGCATCGCTCTGGAACTGAAATCGGAACGCTCACTGACATTTGCCCTATCTGAAAGTGTGATAAACGCCGGAAAAATGACTAAGTGCAAAAAAAAATTGTTTTCTACTTTTTTCAATATTACCCCCGTGGGATATATATTTTACCCACACACATTTGGAACTCTCCTGCGGTACCCTAACACATATTATTCCCTCATTTAGTGGATATTTTCACAAAAAAGTGAAATTTTCAAATATCCAAAATATTGGCTGAAAACGACTAAATATCAAGGACTCATTGGGCGAATCGCTCTGGAACTGAAATCGGAATGTTCACTGACATTTCCCCTATCTGAAAGTCTGATAAACGCCGGAAAAATGACTAAGTCCAAAAAAAAATTGTTTTCAACTTTTTTCAATTTTACCCCCGTGGGATATATATTCTACCCAAACACATTTGGAACTCTCCTGGGGTACCCTAACACATATTATTCCCTCATTTAGTGGATATTTTCACAAAAAAGTGAAATTTTCAAATATCCAAAATATTGGCTGAAAACGACTAAATATCAAGGACTCATTGGGCGAATCGCTCTGGAACTGAAATCGGAATGTTCACTGACATTTCCCCTATCTGAAAGTCTGATAAACGCCGGAAAAATGACTAAGTCCAAAAAAAAATTGTTTTCAACTTTTTTCAATTTTACCCCCGTGGGATATATATTCTACCCAAACACATTTGGAACTCTCCTGTGGTACCCTCACACATATTATTCCCTCATTTAGTGGATATTTTCACAAAAAAGTGAAATTTTCAAATATCCAAAATATTGGCTGAAAACGACTAAATATCAAGGACTCATTGGGCGAATCGCTCTGGAACTGAAATCAGAACGTTCACTGACATTTCCCCTATTTGAAAGTCTGATAAACGCCGGAAAAATGACTAAGTCCAAAGAAAAATTGTTTTCAACTTTTTTCAATATTACCCCCGTGGGATATATATTCTACCCACACACATTTGGAACTCTCCTGCGGTACCCTAACACATATTATTCCCTCATTTAGTGGATATTTTCACAAAAAAGTGAAATTTTCAAATATCCAAAATATTGGCTGAAAACGACTAAATATCAAGGACTCATTGGGCGAATCGCTCTGGAACTGAAATCGGAACGTTCACTGACATTTCCCCTATCTGAAAGTGTGATAAACGCCGGAAAAATGACTAAGTCCAAAAAAAAATTGTTATCAACTTTTTTCAATATTACCCCCGTGGGATATATATTCTACCCACACACATTTGGAACTCTCCTGCGGTACCCTAACACATATTATTCCCTCATTTAGTGGATATTTTCACAAAAAAGTGAAATTTTCAAAAATCCAAAATATTGACTGAAAATGACTAAATATCAAGGACTCATTGGGCGAATAGCTCTGGAATTGAAACCGAAATGTTCACTGACATTTCCCCTATCTGAAAGTGTGATAAACGCCGGAAAAATGACTAAGTGCAAAAAAAAATTGTTTTCTACTTTTTTCAATATTACCCCCGTGGGATATATATTTTACCCACACACATTTGGAACTCTCCTGCGGTACCCTAACACATATTATTCCCTCATTTAGTGGATATTTTCACAAAAAAGTGAAATTTTCAAATATCCAAAATATTGGCTGAAAACGACTAAATATCAAGGACTCATTGGGCGAATCGCTCTGGAACTGAAATCGGAATGTTCACTGACATTTCCCCTATCTGAAAGTCTGATAAACGCCGGAAAAATGACTAAGTCCAAAAAAAAATTGTTTTCAACTTTTTTCAATTTTACCCCCGTGGGATATATATTCTACCCAAACACATTTGGAACTCTCCTGGGGTACCCTCACACATATTATTCCCTCATTTAGTGGATATTTTCACAAAAAAGTGAAATTTTCAAATATCCAAAATATTGGCTGAAAACGACTAAATATCAAGGACTCATTGGGCGAATCGCTCTGGAACTGAAATCGGAACGTTCACTGACATTTCCCCTATCTGAAAGTGTGATAAACGCCGGAAAAATGACTAAGTCCAAAAAAAAATTGTTTTCAACTTTTTTCAATTTTACCCCCGTGGGATATATATTCTACCCACACACATTTGGAAATCTCCTGCGGTACCCTAACACATATTATTCCCTTATTTAGTGGATATTTTCACAAAAAAGTAAAATTTTCAAAAATCCAAAATATTGGCTGAAAACGACTAAATATCAAGGACTCATTGGGCGAATAGTTCTGGAATTGAAACCGGAATGTTCACTGACATTTCCCCTATTTGAAAGTCTGATAAACGCCGGAAAAATGACTAAGTCCAAAGAAAAATTGTTTTCAACTTTTTTCAATATTACCCCCGTGGGATATATATTCTACCCACACACATTTGGAACTCTCCTGGGGTACCCTCACACATATTATTCCCTCATTTAGTGGATATTTTCACAAAAAAGTGAAATTTTCAAATATCCAAAATATTGGCTGAAAACAACTAAATATCAAGGACTCATTGGGCGAATCGCTCTGGAACTGAAATCGGAACGTTCACTGACATTTCCCCTATCTGAAAGTGTGATAAACGCCGGAAAAATGACTAAGTCCAAAAAAAAAATTGTTTTCAACTTTTTTCAATATTACCCCCGTGGGATATATATTCTACCCACACACATTTGGAACTCTCCTGCGGTACCCTAACACATATTATTCCCTCATTTGGTGGATATTTTCACAAAAAAGTGAAATTTTCAAAAATCCAAAATATTGACTGAAAATGACTAAATATCAAGGACTCATTGGGCGAATAGCTCTGGAATTGAAACCGGAATGTTCACTGACATTTCCCCTATCTGAAAGTGTGATAAACGCCGGAAAAATGACTAAGTGCAAAAAAAAATTGTTTTCTACTTTTTTCAATATTACCCCCGTGGGATATATATTCTACCCACACACATTTGGAACTCTCCTGCGGTACCCTAACACATATTATTCCCTCATTTAGTGGATATTTTCACAAAAAAGTGAAATTTTCAAATATCCAAAATATTGGCTGAAAACGACTAAATATCAAGGACTCATTGGGCGAATCGCTCTGGAACTGAAATCGGAATGTTCACTGACATTTCCCCTATCTGAAAGTCTGATAAACGCCGGAAAAATGACTAAGTCCAAAAAAAAATTGTTTTCAACTTTTTTCAATTTTACCCCCGTGGGATATATATTCTACCCAAACACATTTGGAACTCTCCTGGGGTACCCTCACACATATTATTCCCTCATTTAGTGGATATTTTCACAAAAAAGTGAAATTTTCAAATATCCAAAATATTGGCTGAAAACGACTAAATATCAAGGACTCATTGGGCGAATCGCTCTGGAACTGAAATCGGAACGTTCACTGACATTTCCCCTATCTGAAAGTGTGATAAACGCCGGAAAAATGACTAAGTCCAAAAAAAAATTGTTTTCAACTTTTTTCAATTTTACCCCCGTGGGATATATATTCTACCCACACACATTTGGAACTCTCCTGCGGTACCCTAACACATAATATTCCCTTATTTAGTGGATATTTTCACAAAAAAGTAAAATTTTCAAAAATCCAAAATATTGGCTGAAAACGGCTAAATATCAAGGACTCTTTGGGCGAATCGCTCTGGAACTGAAATCGAAATGCTCACTGACATTTCCCCTATCTGAAAGTCTGATAAACGCCGGAAAAATGACTAAATCCAAAAAAAAATTGTTTTCAACTTTTTTCAATTTTACCCCCGTGAGATATATATTCTACCCAAACACATTTGGAACTCTCCTGGGGTACTCTCACACATATTATTCCCTCATTTAGTGGATATTTTCACAAAAAAGTGAAATTTTCAAATATCCAAAATATTGGCTGAAAACGACTAAATATCAAGGACTCATTGGGCGAATCGCTCTGGAACTGAAATCGGAACGTTCACTGACATTTCCCCTTTCTGAAAGTCTGATAAACGCCGGAAAAATGACTAAGTCCAAAAAAAAATTGTTTTCAACTTTTTTCAATTTTACCCCCGTGGGATATATATTCTACCTACACACATTTGGAACTCTCCTGGGGTACCCTCACACATATTATTCCCTCATTTAGTGGATATTTTCACAAAAAAGTGAAATTTTCAAATATCCAAAATATTGGCTGAAAACGATTAAATATCAAGGACTCATTGGGCGAATCGCTCTGGAACTGAAATCGGAACGTTCACTGACATTTCCCCTATCTGAGAGTGTGATAAACGCCGGAAAAATGACTAAGTCCAAAAAAAAATTGTTTTCAACTTTTTTCAATATTACCCCCGTGGGATATATATTCTACCCACACACATTTGGAACTCTCCTGCGGTACCCTAACACATATTATTCCCTCATTTAGTGGATATTTTCACAAAAAAGTGAAATTTTCAAAAATCCAAAATATTGACTGAAAATGACTAAATATCAAGGACTCATTGGGCGAATAGCTCTGGAATTGAAACCGGAATGTTCACTGACATTTCCCCTATCTGAAAGTGTGATAAATGCCGGAAAAATGACTAAGTCCAAAAAAAAATTGTTTTCTACTTTTTTCAATATTACCCCCGTGGGATATATATTCTACCCACACACATTTGGAACTCTCCTGGGGTACCCTCACACATATTATTCCCTCATTTAGTGGATATTTTCACAAAAAAAGTGAAATTTTCAAAAATCCAAAATATTGGCTGAAAACGATTAAATATCAAGGACTCTTTGGGCGAATCGCTCTGGAACTGAAATCGGAATGCTCACTGACATTTCCCCTATCTGAAAGTGTGATAAACGCCGGAAAAATGACTAAGTCCAAAAAAAAATTGTTTTCAACTTTTTTCAATTTTACCCCCGTGGGATATATATTCTACCCACACACATTTGGAACTCTCCTGCGGTACCCTAACACATATTATTCCCTTATTTAGTAGCTATTTTCACAAAAAAGTGAAATTTTCAAAAATCCAAAATATTGGCTGAAAACGACTAAATATCAAGGACTCATTGGGCGAATAGCTCTGGAATTGAAACCGGAATGTTCACTGACATTTCCCCTATCTGAAAGTCTGATAAACGCCGGAAAAATGACTAAGTGCAAAAAAAAATTGTTTTCTACTTTTTTCAATATTACCCCCGTGGGATATATATTTTACCCACACACATTTGGAACTCTCCTGCGGTACCCTAACACATATTATTCCCTCATTTAGTGGATATTTTCACAAAAAAAAGTGAAATTTTCAAATATCCAAAATATTGGCTGAAAACGACTAAATATCAAGGACTCATTGGGCGAATCGCTCTGGATCTGAAATCGGAATGTTCACTGACATTTCCCCTATCTGAAAGTCTGATAAACGCCGGAAAAATGACTAAGTCCAAAAAAAAATTGTTTTCAACTTTTTTCAATTTTACCCCCGTGGGATATATATTCTACCCACACACATTTGGAACTCTCCTGGGGTACCCTCACACATATTATTCCTTCATTTAGTGGATATTTTCACAAAAAAGTGAAATTTTCAAAAATCCAAAATATTGGCTGAAAACGACTAAATATCAAGGACTCATTGGGCGAATCGCTCTGGAACTGAAATCGAAATGCTCACTGACATTTGCCCTATCTGAAAGTCTGATAAACGCCGGAAAAATGACTAAGTCCAAAAAAAAAATTTTTTTCAACTTTTTTCAATTTTACCCCCGTGGGATATAGATTCTACCCACACACATTTGGAACTCTCCTGCGGTACCCTCACACATATTATTCCCTCATTTAGTGGATATTTTCACAAAAAAGTGAAATTTTCAAATATCCAAAAAATTGGCTGAAAACGACTAAATATCAAGGACTCATTGGGCGAATCGCTCTGGAACTGAAATCGGAACGTTCACTGACATTTCCCCTGTCTGAAAGTCTGATAAACGCCGGAAAAATGACTAAGTCAAAAAAAAAATTGTTTTCAACTTTTTTCAATTTTACCCCCGTGGGATATATGTTCTCCCCACACACATTTGGAACTCTCCTGGGGTACTCTCACACATATTATTCCCTCATTTAGTGGATATTTTCACAAAAAAGTGAAATTTTCAAATATCCAAAATATTGGCTGAAAACGACTAAATATCAAGGACTCATTGGGCGAATCGCTCTGGAACTGAAATCGGAACGTTCACTGACATTTCCCCTATCTGAAAGTGTGAAAAACGCCGGAAAAATGACTAAGTCCAAAAAAAAATTGTTTTCAACTTTTTTCAATAATACCCCCGTGGGATATATATTCTACCCACACACATTTGGAACTCTCCTGCGGTACCCTAACACATATTATTCCCTCATTTAGTGGATATTTTCACAAAAAAGTGAAATTTTCAAAAATCCAAAATATTGACTGAAAATGACTAAATATCAAGGACTCATTGGGCGAATAGCTCTGGAATTGAAACCGGAATGTTCACTGACATTTCCCCTATCTGAAAGTGTGATAAACGCCGGAAAAATGACTAAGTCCAAAAAAAAATTGTTTTCTACTTTTTTCAATATTACCCCCGTGGGATATATATTCTACCCACACACATTTGGAACTCTCCTGGGGTACCCTCACACATATTATTCCCTCATTTAGTGGATATTTTCACAAAAAAGTGAAATTTTCAAATATCCAAAATATTGGCTGAAAACGACTAAATATCAAGGACTCATTGGGCCAATCGCTCTGGAACTGAAATCGGAACGTTCACTGACATTTCCCCTATCTGAAAGTGTGATAAATGCCGGAAAAATGACTAAGCCCAAAAAAAAATTGTTTTCTACTTTTTTCAATATTACCCCCGTGGGATATATATTCTACCCACACACATTTGGAACTATCCTGGGGTACCCTCACACATATTATTCATTCATTTAGTGGATATTTTCACAAAAAAGTGAAATTTTCAAAAATCCAAAATATTGGCTGAAAATGACTAAATATCAAGGACTCATTGGGCGAATCGCTCTGGAACTGAAATCGGAACGCTCACTGACATTTGCCCTATCTGAAAGTCTGATAAACGCCGGAAAAATGACTAAGTCCAAAAAAAAAATTTTTTCAACTTTTTTCAATTTTACCCCCGTGGGATATATATTCTACCCACACACATTTGGAACTCTCCTGCGGTACCCTAACACATATTATTCCCTCATTTAGTGGATATTTTCACAAAAAAGTGAAATTTTCAAATATCCAAAATATTGGCTGAAAACGACTAAATATCAAGGACTCATTGGGCGAATCGCTCTGGAACTGAAATCGGAACGTTCACTGACATTTCCCCTATCTGAAAGTGTGATAAACGCCGGAAAAATGACTAAGACCAAAAAAAAATTGTTTTCTACTTTTTTCAATATTACCCCCGTGGGATATATATTCTACCCACACACATTTGGAACTCTCCTGGGGTACCCTCACACATATTATTCCCTCATTTAGTGGATATTTTCACAAAAAAGTGAAATTTTCAAAAATCCAAAATATTGGCTGAAAACGATTAAATATCAAGGACTCTTTGGGCGAATCGCTCTGGAACTGAAATCGGAATGCTCACTGACATTTCCCCTATCTGAAAGTCTGATAAACGCCGGAAAAATGACTAAGTGCAAAAAAAAATTGTTTTCAACTTTTTTTAATATTACCCCCGTGGGATATATATTCTACCCACACACATTTGGAACTCTTCTGCGGTACCCTAACACATATTATTCCCTCATTTAGTGGATATTTTCACAAAAAAGTGAAATTTTCAAAAATCCAAAATATTGACTGAAAATGACTAAATATCAAGGACTCATTGGGCGAATAGCTCTGGAATTGAAACCGGAATGTTCACTGACATTTCCCCTATCTGAAAGTGTGATAAACGCCGGAAAAATGACTAAGTGCAAAAAAAAATTGTTTTCTACTTTTTTCAATATTACCCCCGTGGGATATATATTTTACCCACACACATTTGGAACTCTCCTGCGGTACCCTAACACATATTATTCCCTCATTTAGTGGATATTTTCACAAAAAAAAGTGAAATTTTCAAATATCCAAAATATTGGCTGAAAACGACTAAATATCAAGGACTCATTGGGCGAATCGCTCTGGAACTGAAATCGGAATGTTCACTGACATTTCCCCTATCTGAAAGTCTGATAAACGCCGGAAAAATGACTAAGTCCAAAAAAAAATTGTTTTCAACTTTTTTCAATTTTACCCCCGTGGGATATATATTCTACCCACACACATTTGGAACTCTCCTGCGGTACCCTAACACATATTATTCCCTCATTTAGTGGATATTTTCACAAAAAAGTGAAATTTTCAAATATCCAAAATATTGGCTGAAAACGACTAAATATCAAGGACTCATTGGGCGAATCGCTCTGGAACTGAAATCGGAACGTTCACTGACATTTCCCCTATCTGAAAGTGTGATAAACGCCGGAAAAATGACTAAGTCCAAAAAAAAATTGATTTCTACTTTTTTCAATATTACCCCCGTGGGATATATATTCTACCCACACACATTTGGAACTCTCCTGCGGTACCCTAACACATATTATTCCCTCATTTAGTGGATATTTTCACAAAAAAGTGAAATTTTCAAAAATCCAAAATATTGGCTGAAAATGACTAAATATCAAGGACTCATGGGGCGAATCGCTCTGGAACTGAAATCGGAACGTTCACTGACATATGCCCTATCTGAAAGTCTGATAAACGCCGGAAAAATGACTAAGTCCAAAAAAAAATTGATTTCTACTTTTTTCAATATTACCCCCGTGGGATATATATTCTACCCACACACATTTGGAACTCTCCTGCGGTACCCTAACACATATTATTCCCTCATTTAGTGGATATTTTCACAAAAAAGTGAAATTTTCAAAAATCCAAAATATTGGCTGAAAACGACTAAATATCAAAGACTCATTGGGCGAATAGCTCTGGAATTGAAACCGGAATGTTCACTGACATTTCCCCTATTTGAAAGTCTGATAAACGCCGGAAAAATGACTAAGTCCAAAAAAATTTTTTTTCAACTTTTTTTCAATATTACCCCCGTGGGATATATATTCTACCCACACACATTTGGAACTCTCCTGGGGTACCCTCACACATATTATTCCCTCATTTAGTGGATATTTTCACAAAAAAGTGAAATTTTCAAAAATCCAAAATATTGGCTGAAAACGACTAAATATCAAGGACTCATTGGGCGAATCGCTCTGGAACTGAAATCGGAATGTTCACTGACATTTCCCCTATCTGAAAGTCTGATAAACGCCGGAAAAATGACTAAGTCCAAAAAAAAATTGTTTTCAACTTTTTTCAATTTTACCCCCGTGGGATATATATTCTACCCACACACATTTGGAACTCTCCTGCGGTACCCTAACACATATTATTCCCTCATTTAGTGGATATTTTCACAAAAAAGTGAAATTTTCAAATATCCAAAATATTGGCTGAAAATGACTAAATATCAAGGACTCATTGGGCGAATCGCTCTGGAACTGAAATCGGAACGTTCACTGACATTTCCCCTATCTGAAAGTGTGATAAACGCTGGAAAAATGACTAAGTCCAAAAAAAATTTGATTTCTACTTTTTTCAATATTACCCCCGTGGGATATATATTCTACCCACACACATTTGGAACTCTCCTGCGGTACCCTAACACATATTATTCCCTCATTTAGTGGATATTTTCACAAAAAAGTGAATTTTTCAAAAATCCAAAATATTGGCTGAAAACGACTAAATATCAAAGACTCATTGGGCGAATAGCTCTGGAATTGAAACCGGAATGTTCACTGACATTTCCCCTATTTGAAAGTCTGATAAACGCCGGAAAAATGACTAAGTCCAAAAAAATTTTTTTTCAACTTTTTTTCAATATTACCCCCGTGGGATATATATTCTACCCACACACATTTGGAACTCTCCTGGGGTACCCTCACACATATTATTCCCTCATTTAGTGGATATTTTCACAAAAAAGTGAAATTTTCAAATATCCAAAATATTAGCTGAAAATGACTAAATATCAAGGACTCATTGGGCGAATCGCTCTGGAACTGAAATCGGAACGCTCACTGACATATGCCCTATCTGAAAGTCTGATAAACGCCGGAAAAATGACTAAGTCCAAAAAAAAAATTTTTTCAACTTTTTTCAATTTTACCTCCGTGGGATATAGATTCTACCCACACACACTTGGAACTCTCCTGCGGTACCCTAACACATATTATTCCCTCATTTAGTGGATATTTTCACAAAAAAAGTGAAATTTTCAAAAATCCAAAATATTGGCTGAAAATGACTAAATATCATGGACTCATTGGACGAATCACTCTGGAACTGAAATCGCAACGTTCACTGACATTTCCCCTATCTGAAAGTGTGATAAACGCCGGAAAAATGACTAAGTCCAAAAAAAAATTGTTTTCAACTTTTTTCAATTTTACCCCCGTGGGATATATATTCTACCCACACACATTTGGAACTCTCCTGCGGTACCCTAACACATATTATTCCCTCATTTAGTGGATATTTTCACAAAAAAGTGAAATTTTCAAAAATCCAAAATATTGGCTGAAAATGACTAAATATCAAGGACTCATTGGGCGAATCGCTCTGGAACTGAAATCGGAACGCTCACTGACATATGCCCTATCTGAAAGTCTGATAAACGCCGGAAAAATGACTAAGTCCAAAAAAAAAATTTTTTCAACTTTTTTCAATTTTACCTCCGTGGGATATAGATTCTACCCACACACACTTGGAACTCTCCTGCGGTACCCTCACACATATTATTCCCTCATTTAGTGGATATTTTCACAAAAAAGTGAAATTTTCAAATATCCAAAATATTGGCTGAAAATGACTAAATATCAAGGACTCATTGGGCGAATCGCTCTGGAACTGAAATCGGAACGTTCACTGACATTTCCCCTATCTGAAAGTGTGATAAACGCCCGAAAAATGACTAAGTCCAAAAAAAAATTGATTTCTACTTTTTTCAATATTACCCCCGTGGGATATATATTCTACCCACACACATTTGGAACTCTCCTGCGGTACCCTAACACATATTATTCCCTCATTTAGTGGATATTTTCACAAAAAAGTGAAATTTTCAAAAATCCAAAATATTGCCTGAAAACGACTAAATATCAAAGACTCATTGGGCGAATAGCTCTGGAATTGAAACCGGAATGTTCACTGACATTTCCCCTATTTGAAAGTCTGATAAACGCCGGAAAAATGACTAAGTCCAAAAAAATTTTTTTTCAACTTTTTTTCAATATTACCCCCGTGGGATATATATTCTACCCACACACATTTGGAACTCTCCTGGGGTACCCTCACACATATTATTCCCTCATTTAGTGGATATTTTCACAAAAAAGTGAAATTTTCAAAAATCCAAAATATTGGCTGAAAACGACTAAATATCAAGGACTCATTGGGCGAATCGCTCTGGAACTGAAATCGGAATGTTCACTGACATTTCCCCTATCTGAAAGTCTGATAAACGCCGGAAAAATGACTAAGTCCAAAAAAAAATTGTTTTCAACTTTTTTCAATTTTACCCCCGTGGGATATATATTCTACCCACACACATTTGGAACTCTCCTGCGGTACCCTAACACATATTATTCCCTCATTTAGTGGATATTTTCACAAAAAAGTGAAATTTTCAAATATCCAAAATATTGGCTGAAAACGACTAAATATCAAGGACTCATTGGGCGAATCGCTCTGGAACTGAAATCGGAACTCTCACTGACATTTGCCCTATCTGAAAGTCTGATAAACGCCGGAAAAATGACTAAGTCCAAAAAAAAAATTTTTTCAACTTTTTTCAATTTTACCTCCGTGGGATATATTTTCTACCCACACACACTTGGAACTCTCCTGCGGTACCCTAACACATATTATTCCCTCATTTAGTGGATATTTTCACAAAAAAAGTGAAATTTTCAAAAATCCAAAATATTGGCTGAAAATGACTAAATATCAAGGACTCATTGGGCGAATCACTCTGGAACTGAAATCGGAACGTTCACTGACATTTCCCCTATCTGAAAGTGTGATAAACGCCGGAAAAATGACTAAGTCCAAAAAAAAATTGTTTTCAACTTTTTTCAATTTTACCCCCGTGGGATATATATTCTACCCACACACATTTGGAACTCTCCTGCGGTACCCTAACACATATTATTCCCTCATTTAGTGGATATTTTCACAAAAAAGTGAAATTTTCAAAAATCCAAAATATTGGCTGAAAATGACTAAATATCAAGGACTCATTGGGCGAATCGCTCTGGAACTGAAATCGGAACGCTCACTGACATATGCCCTATCTGAAAGTCTGATAAACGCCGGAAAAATGACTAAGTCCAAAAAAATTTTTTTTCAACTTTTTTTCAATATTACCCCCGTGGGATATATATTCTACCCACACACATTTGGAACTCTCCTGGGGTACCCTCACACATATTATTCCCTCATTTAGTGGATATTTTCACAAAAAAGTGAAATTTTCAAAAATCCAAAATATTGACTGAAAATGACTAAATATCAAGGACTCATTGGGTGAATAGCTCTGGAATTGAAACCGGAATGTTCACTGACATTTCCCCTATCTGAAAGTGTGATAAACGCCGGAAAAATGACTAAGTGCAAAAAAAAATTGTTTTCTACTTTTTTCAATATTACCCCCGTGGGATATATATTCTACCCACACACATTTGGAACTCTCCTGCGGTACCCTAACACATATTATTCCCTCATTTAATGGATATTTTCACAAAAAAGTGAAATTTTCAAAAATCCAAAATATTGACTGAAAATGACTAAATATCAAGGACTCATTGGGCGAATAGCTCTGGAATTGAAACCGGAATGTTCACTGACATTTCCCCTATCTGAAAGTGTGATAAACGCCGGAAAAATGACTAAGTGCAAAAAAAAATTGTTTTCTACTTTTTTCAATATTACCCCCGTGGGATATATATTTTACCCACACACATTTGGAACTCTCCTGCGGTACCCTAACACATATTATTCCCTCATTTAGTGGATATTTTCACAAAAAAGTGAAATTTTCAAATATCCAAAATATTGGCTGAAAACGACTAAATATCAAGGACTCATTGGGCGAATCGCTCTGGAACTGAAATCGGAATGTTCACTGACATTTCCCCTATCTGGAAGTCTGATAAACGCCGGAAAAATGACTAATCCAAAAAAAAATTGTTTTCAACTTTTTTCAATTTTACCCCCGTGGGATATATATTCTACCCACACACATTTGAAACTCTCCTGCGGTACCCTAACACATATTATTCCCTCATTTAGTGGATATTTTCACAAAAAAGTGAAATTTTCAAAAATCCAAAATATTGGCTGAAAATGACTAAATATCAAGGACTCATTGGGCGAATCGCTCTGGAACTGAAATCGGAACACTCACTGACATTTGCCCTATCTGAAAGTCTGATAAACGAAGGAAAAATGACTAAGTCCAAAAAAAATTTTTTTCAACTTTTTTTCAATATTACCCCCGTGGGATATATATTCTACCCACACACATTTGGAACTCTCCTGGGGTACCCTCACACATATTATTCCTTCATTTAGTGGATATTTTCACAAAAAAGTGAAATTTTCAAAAATCCAAAATATTGGCTGAAAACGACTAAATATCAAGGACTCATTGGGCGAATCGCTCTGGAACTGAAATCGGAACGCTCACTGACATATGCCCTATCTGAAAGTCTGATAAACGCCGGAAAAATGACTAAGTACAAAAAAAAAATTTTTTCAACTTTTTTCAATTTTACATCCGTGGGATATAGATTCTACCCACACACACTTGGAACTCTCCTGCGGTACCCTAACACATATTATTCCCTCATTTAGTGGATATTTTCACAAAAAAGTGAAATTTTCAAAAATCCAAAATATTGGCTGAAAATGACTAAATATCAAGGACTCATTGGGCGAATCACTCTGGAACTGAAATCGGAACGTTCACTGACATTTCCCCTATCTGAAAGTGTGATAAACGCCGGAAAAATGACTAAGTCCAAAAAAAAATTGTTTACAACTTTTTTCAATATTACCCCCGTGGGATATATATTCTACCCACACACATTTGGAACTCTCCTGCGGTACCCTAACACATATTATTCCCTCATTTAGTGGATATTTTCACAAAAAAGTGAAATTTTCAAAAATCCAAAATATTGGCTGAAAATGACTAAATATCAAGGACTCATTGGGCGAATCGCTCTGGAACTGAAATCGGAACGCTCACTGACATATGCCCTATCTGAAAGTCTGATAAACGCCGGAAAAATGACTAAGTCCAAAAAAATTTTTTTTCAACTTTTTTTCAATATTACCCCCGTGGGATATATATTCTACCCACACACATTTGGAACTCTCCTGGGGTACCCTCACACATATTATTCCCTCATTTAGTGGATATTTTCACAAAAAAGTGAAATTTTCAAAAATCCAAAATATTGACTGAAAATGACTAAATATCAAGGACTCATTGGGTGAATAGCTCTGGAATTGAAACCGGAATGTTCACTGACATTTCCCCTATCTGAAAGTGTGATAAACGCCGGAAAAATGACTAAGTGCAAAAAAAAATTGTTTTCTACTTTTTTCAATATTACCCCCGTGGGATATATATTCTACCCACACACATTTGGAACTCTCCTGCGGTACCCTAACACATATTATTCCCTCATTTAATGGATATTTTCACAAAAAAGTGAAATTTTCAAAAATCCAAAATATTGACTGAAAATGACTAAATATCAAGGACTCATTGGGCGAATAGCTCTGGAATTGAAACCGGAATGTTCACTGACATTTCCCCTATCTGAAAGTGTGATAAACGCCGGAAAAATGACTAAGTGCAAAAAAAAATTGTTTTCTACTTTTTTCAATATTACCCCCGTGGGATATATATTTTACCCACACACATTTGGAACTCTCCTGCGGTACCCTAACACATATTATTCCCTCATTTAGTGGATATTTTCACAAAAAAGTGAAATTTTCAAATATCCAAAATATTGGCTGAAAACGACTAAATATCAAGGACTCATTGGGCGAATCGCTCTGGAACTGAAATCGGAATGTTCACTGACATTTCCCCTATCTGGAAGTCTGATAAACGCCGGAAAAATGACTAAGTCCAAAAAAAAATTGTTTTCAACTTTTTTCAATTTTACCCCCGTGGGATATATATTCTACCCACACACATTTGAAACTCTCCTGCGGTACCCTAACACATATTATTCCCTCATTTAGTGGATATTTTCACAAAAAAGTGAAATTTTCAAAAATCCAAAATATTGGCTGAAAATGACTAAATATCAAGGACTCATTGGGCGAATCGCTCTGGAACTGAAATCGGAACACTCACTGACATTTGCCCTATCTGAAAGTCTGATAAACGAAGGAAAAATGACTAAGTCCAAAAAAAATTTTTTTCAACTTTTTTTCAATATTACCCCCGTGGGATATATATTCTACCCACACACATTTGGAACTCTCCTGGGGTACCCTCACACATATTATTCCTTCATTTAGTGGATATTTTCACAAAAAAGTGAAATTTTCAAAAATCCAAAATATTGGCTGAAAACGACTAAATATCAAGGACTCATTGGGCGAATCGCTCTGGAACTGAAATCGGAACGCTCACTGACATATGCCCTATCTGAAAGTCTGATAAACGCCGGAAAAATGACTAAGTACAAAAAAAAAATTTTTTCAACTTTTTTCAATTTTACATCCGTGGGATATAGATTCTACCCACACACACTTGGAACTCTCCTGCGGTACCCTAACACATATTATTCCCTCATTTAGTGGATATTTTCACAAAAAAGTGAAATTTTCAAAAATCCAAAATATTGGCTGAAAATGACTAAATATCAAGGACTCATTGGGCGAATCACTCTGGAACTGAAATCGGAACGTTCACTGACATTTCCCCTATCTGAAAGTGTGATAAACGCCGGAAAAATGACTAAGTCCAAAAAAAAATTGTTTACAACTTTTTTCAATATTACCCCCGTGGGATATATATTCTACCCACACACATTTGGAACTCTCCTGCGGTACCCTAACACATATTATTCCCTCATTTAGTGGATATTTTCACAAAAAAGTGAAATTTTCAAAAATCCAAAATATTGACTGAAAACGACTAAATATCAAGGACTCATTGGGCGAATAGCTCTGGAATTGAAACCGGAATGTTCACTGACATTTCCCCTATTTGAAAGTCTGATAAACGCCGGAAAAATGACTAAGTCCAAAAAAATTTTTTTTCAACTTTTTTTCAATATTACCCCCGTGGGATATATATTCTACCCACACACATTTGGAACTCTCCTGGGGTACCCTCACACATATTATTCCCTCATTTAGTGGATATTTTCACAAAAAAGTGAAATTTTCAAAAATCCAAAATATTGACTGAAAATGACTAAATATCAAGGACTCATTGGGCGAATAGCTCTGGAATTGAAACCGGAATGTTCACTGACATTTCCCCTATCTGAAAGTGTGATAAACGCCGGAAAAATGACTAAGTGCAAAAAAAAATTGTTTTCTACTTTTTTCAATATTACCCCCGTGGGATATATATTCTACCCACACACATTTGGAACTCTCCTGGGGTACCCTAACACATATTATTCCCTTATTTAGTGGATATTTTCACAAAAAAGTAAAATTTTCAAAAATCCAAAATATTGTCTGAAAATGACTAAATATCAAGGACTCATTGGGCGAATAGCTCTGGAATTGAAACCGGAATGTTCACTGACATTTCCCCTATTTGAAAGTCTGATAAACGCCGGAAAAATGACTAAGTGCAAAAAAAAATTGTTTTCTACTTTTTTCAATATTACCCCCGTGGTATATCTATTTTACCCACACACATTTGGAACTCTCCTGCGGTACCCTAACACATATTATTCCCTCATTTAGTGGATATTTTCACAAAAAAGTGAAATTTTCAAATATCCAAAATATTGGCTGAAAACGACTAAATATCAAGGACTCATTGGGCGAATCGCTCTGGAACTGAAATCGGAATGTTCACTGACATTTCCCCTATCTGAAAGTCTGATAAACGCCGGAAAAATGACTAAGTCCAAAAAAAAATTGTTTTCAACTTTTTTCAATTTTACCCCCGTGGGATATATATTCTACCCACACACATTTGGAACTCTCCTGCGGTACCCTAACACATATTATTCCCTCATTTAGTGGATATTTTCACAAAAAAGTGAAATTTTCAAAAATCCAAAATATTGGCTGAAAATGACTAAATATCAAGGACTCATTGGGCGAATCGCTCTGGAACTGAAATCGGAACGCTCACTGACATTTGCCCTATCTGAAAGTCTGATAAACGCCGGAAAAATGACTAAGTCCAAAAAAAATTTTTTTCAACTTTTTTTCAATATTACCCCCGTGGGATATATATTCTACCCACACACATTTGGAACTCTCCTGGGGTACCCTCACACATATTATTCCTTCATTTAGTGGATATTTCCACAAAAAAGTGAAATTTTCAAAAATCCAAAATATTGGCTGAAAACGACTAAATATCAAGGACTCATTGGGCGAATCGCTCTGGAACTGAAATCGGAACGCTCACTGACATTTGCCCTATCTGAAAGTCTGATAAACGCCGGAAAAATGACTAAGTCCAAAAAAAAAATTTTTTTCAACTTTTTTCAATTTTACCCCCGTGGGATATAGATTCTACCCACACACATTTGGAACTCTCCTGCGGTACACTCACACATATTATTCCCTTATTTAGTAGATATTTTCACAAAAAAGTGAAATTTTCAAAAATCCAAAATATTGGCTGAAAACGACTAAATATCAAGGACTCATTGGGCGAATCGCTCTGGAACTGAAATCGGAATGTTCACTGACATTTCCCCTATCTGAAAGTCTGATAAACGCCGGAAAAATGACTAAGTCCAAAAAAAAATTGTTTTCAACTTTTTTCAATATTACCCCCGTGGGAAATATATTCTACCCACACACATTTGGAACTCTCCTGGGGTACCCTCACACATATTATTCCCTCATTTAGTGGATATTTTCACAAAAAAGTGAAATTTTCAAAAATCCAAAATATTGGCTGAAAACGACTAAATATCAAGGACTCATTGGGCGAATCGCTCTGGAACTGAAATCGGAATGTTCACTGACATTTCCCCTATCTGAAAGTCTGATAAACGCCGGAAAAATGACTAAGTCCAAAAAAAAATTGTTTTCAACTTTTTTCAATTTTACCCCCGTGGGATATATATTCTACCCACACACATTTGGAACTCTCCTGCGGTACCCTAACACATATTATTCCCTTATTTAGTAGATATTTTCACAAAAAAGTGAAATTTTCAAATATCCAAAATATTGGCTGAAAACGACTAAATATCAAGGACTCATTGGGCGAATCGCTCTGGAACTGAAATCGGAATGTTCACTGACATTTCCCCTATCTGGAAGTCTGATAAACGCCGGAAAAATGACTAAGTCCAAAAAAAAATTGTTTTCAACTTTTTTCAATTTTACCCCCGTGGGATATATATTCTACCCACACACATTTGAAACTCTCCTGCGGTACCCTAACACATATTATTCCCTCATTTAGTGGATATTTTCACAAAAAAGTGAAATTTTCAAAAATCCAAAATATTGGCTGAAAATGACTAAATATCAAGGACTCATTGGGCGAATCGCTCTGGAACTGAAATCGGAACACTCACTGACATTTGCCCTATCTGAAAGTCTGATAAACGAAGGAAAAATGACTAAGTCCAAAAAAAATTTTTTTCAACTTTTTTTCAATATTACCCCCGTGGGATATATATTCTACCCACACACATTTGGAACTCTCCTGGGGTACCCTCACACATATTATTCCTTCATTTAGTGGATATTTTCACAAAAAAGTGAAATTTTCAAAAATCCAAAATATTGGCTGAAAACGACTAAATATCAAGGACTCATTGGGCGAATCGCTCTGGAACTGAAATCGGAACGCTCACTGACATATGCCCTATCTGAAAGTCTGATAAACGCCGGAAAAATGACTAAGTACAAAAAAAAAATTTTTTCAACTTTTTTCAATTTTACATCCGTGGGATATAGATTCTACCCACACACACTTGGAACTCTCCTGCGGTACCCTAACACATATTATTCCCTCATTTAGTGGATATTTTCACAAAAAAGTGAAATTTTCAAAAATCCAAAATATTGGCTGAAAATGACTAAATATCAAGGACTCATTGGGCGAATCACTCTGGAACTGAAATCGGAACGTTCACTGACATTTCCCCTATCTGAAAGTGTGATAAACGCCGGAAAAATGACTAAGTCCAAAAAAAAATTGTTTACAACTTTTTTCAATATTACCCCCGTGGGATATATATTCTACCCACACACATTTGGAACTCTCCTGCGGTACCCTAACACATATTATTCCCTCATTTAGTGGATATTTTCACAAAAAAGTGAAATTTTCAAAAATCCAAAATATTGACTGAAAACGACTAAATATCAAGGACTCATTGGGCGAATAGCTCTGGAATTGAAACCGGAATGTTCACTGACATTTCCCCTATTTGAAAGTCTGATAAACGCCGGAAAAATGACTAAGTCCAAAAAAATTTTTTTTCAACTTTTTTTCAATATTACCCCCGTGGGATATATATTCTACCCACACACATTTGGAACTCTCCTGGGGTACCCTCACACATATTATTCCCTCATTTAGTGGATATTTTCACAAAAAAGTGAAATTTTCAAAAATCCAAAATATTGACTGAAAATGACTAAATATCAAGGACTCATTGGGCGAATAGCTCTGGAATTGAAACCGGAATGTTCACTGACATTTCCCCTATCTGAAAGTGTGATAAACGCCGGAAAAATGACTAAGTGCAAAAAAAAATTGTTTTCTACTTTTTTCAATATTACCCCCGTGGGATATATATTCTACCCACACACATTTGGAACTCTCCTGGGGTACCCTAACACATATTATTCCCTTATTTAGTGGATATTTTCACAAAAAAGTAAAATTTTCAAAAATCCAAAATATTGTCTGAAAATGACTAAATATCAAGGACTCATTGGGCGAATAGCTCTGGAATTGAAACCGGAATGTTCACTGACATTTCCCCTATTTGAAAGTCTGATAAACGCCGGAAAAATGACTAAGTGCAAAAAAAAATTGTTTTCTACTTTTTTCAATATTACCCCCGTGGGATATCTATTTTACCCACACACATTTGGAACTCTCCTGCGGTACCCTAACACATATTATTCCCTCATTTAGTGGATATTTTCACAAAAAAGTGAAATTTTCAAATATCCAAAATATTGGCTGAAAACGACTAAATATCAAGGACTCATTGGGCGAATCGCTCTGGAACTGAAATCGGAATGTTCACTGACATTTCCCCTATCTGAAAGTCTGATAAACGCCGGAAAAATGACTAAGTCCAAAAAAAAATTGTTTTCAACTTTTTTCAATTTTACCCCCGTGGGATATATATTCTACCCACACACATTTGGAACTCTCCTGCGGTACCCTAACACATATTATTCCCTCATTTAGTGGATATTTTCACAAAAAAGTGAAATTTTCAAAAATCCAAAATATTGGCTGAAAATGACTAAATATCAAGGACTCATTGGGCGAATCGCTCTGGAACTGAAATCGGAACGCTCACTGACATTTGCCCTATCTGAAAGTCTGATAAACGCCGGAAAAATGACTAAGTCCAAAAAAAATTTTTTTCAACTTTTTTTCAATATTACCCCCGTGGGATATATATTCTACCCACACACATTTGGAACTCTCCTGGGGTACCCTCACACATATTATTCCTTCATTTAGTGGATATTTCCACAAAAAAGTGAAATTTTCAAAAATCCAAAATATTGGCTGAAAACGACTAAATATCAAGGACTCATTGGGCGAATCGCTCTGGAACTGAAATCGGAACGCTCACTGACATTTGCCCTATCTGAAAGTCTGATAAACGCCGGAAAAATGACTAAGTCCAAAAAAAAAATTTTTTTCAACTTTTTTCAATTTTACCCCCGTGGGATATAGATTCTACCCACACACATTTGGAACTCTCCTGCGGTACACTCACACATATTATTCCCTTATTTAGTAGATATTTTCACAAAAAAGTGAAATTTTCAAAAATCCAAAATATTGGCTGAAAACGACTAAATATCAAGGACTCATTGGGCGAATCGCTCTGGAACTGAAATCGGAATGTTCACTGACATTTCCCCTATCTGAAAGTCTGATAAACGCCGGAAAAATGACTAAGTCCAAAAAAAAATTGTTTTCAACTTTTTTCAATATTACCCCCGTTTGAAATATATTCTACCCACACACATTTGGAACTCTCCTGGGGTACCCTCACACATATTATTCCCTCATTTAGTGGATATTTTCACAAAAAAGTGAAATTTTCAAAAATCCAAAATATTGGCTGAAAACGACTAAATATCAAGGACTCATTGGGCGAATCGCTCTGGAACTGAAATCGGAATGTTCACTGACATTTCCCCTATCTGAAAGTCTGATAAACGCCGGAAAAATGACTAAGTCCAAAAAAAAATTGTTTTCAACTTTTTTCAATTTTACCCCCGTGGGATATATATTCTACCCACACACATTTGGAACTCTCCTGCGGTACCCTAACACATATTATTCCCTTATTTAGTAGATATTTTCACAAAAAAGTGAAATTTTCAAAAATCCAAAATATTGGCTGAAAACGACTAAATATCAAGGACTCATTGGGCGAATCGCTCTGGAACTGAAATCGGAATGTTCACTGACATTTCCCCTATCTGAAAGTCTGATAAATGCCGGAAAAATGACTAAGTCCAAAAAAAAATTGTTTTCAACTTTTTTCAATATTACCCCCGTGGGAAATATATTCTACCCACACACATTTGGAACTCTCCTGCGGTACCCTAACACATATTATTCCCTCATTTAGTGGATATTTTCACAAAAGAGTGAAATTTTCAAAAATCCAAAATATTGGCTGAAAACGACTAAATATCAAAGACTCATTGGGCGAATAGCTCTGGAATTGAAACCGGAATGTTCACTGACATTTCCCCTATTTGAAAGTCTGATAAACGCCGGAAAAATGACTAAGTCCAAAAAAATTTTTTTTCAACTTTTTTTCAATATTACCCCCGTGGGATATATATTCTACCCACACACATTTGGAACTCTCCTGGGGTACCCTCACACATATTATTCCCTCATTTAGTGGATATTTTCACAAAAAAGTGAAATTTTCAAAAATCCAAAATATTGGCTGAAAACGACTAAATATCAAGGACTCATTGGGCGAATCGCTCTGGAACTGAAATCGGAATGTTCACTGACATTTCCCCTATCTGAAAGTCTGATAAACGCCGGAAAAATGACTAAGTCCAAAAAAAAATTGTTTTCAACTTTTTTCAATTTTACCCCCGTGGGATATATATTCTACCCACACACATTTGGAACTCTCCTGCGGTACCCTAACACATATTATTCCCTCATTTAGTGGATATTTTCACAAAAAAGTGAAATTTTCAAATATCCAAAATATTGGCTGAAAATGACTAAATATCAAGGACTCATTGGGCGAATCGCTCGGGAACTGAAATCGGAACGTTCACTGACATTTCCCCTATCTGAAAGTGTGATAAACGCCGGAAAAATGACTAAGTCCAAAAAAAATTTGATTTCTACTTTTTTCAATATTACCCCCGTGGGATATATATTCTACCCACACACATTTGGAACTCTCCTGCGGTACCCTAACACATATTATTCCCTCATTTAGTGGATATTTTCACAAAAAAGTGAATTTTTCAAAAATCCAAAATATTGGCTGAAAACGACTAAATATCAAAGACTCATTGGGCGAATAGCTCTGGAATTGAAACCGGAATGTTCACTGACATTTCCCCTATTTGAAAGTCTGATAAACGCCGGAAAAATGACTAAGTCCAAAAAAATTTTTTTTCAACTTTTTTTCAATATTACCCCCGTGGGATATATATTCTACCCACACACATTTGGAACTCTCCTGGGGTACCCTCACACATATTATTCCCTCATTTAGTGGATATTTTCACAAAAAAGTGAAATTTTCAAATATCCAAAATATTGGCTGAAAATGACTAAATATCAAGGACTCATTGGGCGAATCGCTCTGGAACTGAAATCGGAACGTTCACTGACATTTCCCCTATCTGAAAGTGTGATAAACGCCCGAAAAATGACTAAGTCCAAAAAAAAATTGTTTTCAACTTTTTTCAATATTACCCCCGTGGGATATATATTCTACCCACACACATTTGGAACTCTCCTGCGGTACCCTAACACATATTATTCCCTCATTTAGTGGATATTTTCACAAAAAAGTGAAATTTTCAAAAATCCAAAATATTGGCTGAAAATGACTAAATATCAAGGACTCATTGGGCGAATCGCTCTGGAACTGAAATCGGAACGCTCACTGACATATGCCCTATCTGAAAGTCTGATAAACGCCGGAAAAATGACTAAGTCCAAAAAAAAAATTTTTTCAACTTTTTTCAATTTTACCTCCGTGGGATATAGATTCTACCCACACACACTTGGAACTCTCCTGCGGTACCCTAACACATATTATTCCCTCATTTAGTGGATATTTTCACAAAAAAGTGAAATTTTCAAAAATCCAAAATATTGGCTGAAAATGACTAAATATCAAGGACTCATTGGGCGAATCGCTCTGGAACTGAAATCGGAACGTTCACTGACATTTCCCCTATCTGAAAGTGTGATAAACGCCGGAAAAATGACTAAGTCCAAAAAAAAATTGATTTCTACTTTTTTCAATATTACCCCCGTGGGATATATATTCTACCACACACATTTGGAACTCTCCTGCGGTACCCTAACACATATTATTCCCTCATTTAGTGGATATTTTCACAAAAAAGTGAAATTTTCAAAAATCCAAAATATTGCCTGAAAACGACTAAATATCAAAGACTCATTGGGCGAATAGCTCTGGAATTGAAACCGGAATGTTCACTGACATTTCCCCTATTTGAAAGTCTGATAAACGCCGGAAAAATGACTAAGTCCAAAAAAATTTTTTTTCAACTTTTTTTCAATATTACCCCCGTGGGATATATATTCTACCCACACACATTTGGAACTCTCCTGGGGTACCCTCACACATATTATTCCCTCATTTAGTGGATATTTTCACAAAAAAGTGAAATTTTCAAAAATCCAAAATATTGGCTGAAAACGACTAAATATCAAGGACTCATTGGGCGAATCGCTCTGGAACTGAAATCGGAATGTTCACTGACATTTCCCCTATCTGAAAGTCTGATAAACGCCGGAAAAATGACTAAGTCCAAAAAAAAATTGTTTTCAACTTTTTTCAATTTTACCCCCGTGGGATATATATTCTACCCACACACATTTGGAACTCTCCTGCGGTACCCTAACACATATTATTCCCTCATTTAGTGGATATTTTCACAAAAAAGTGAAATTTTCAAATATCCAAAATATTGGCTGAAAACGACTAAATATCAAGGACTCATTGGGCGAATCGCTCTGGAACTGAAATCGGAACTCTCACTGACATTTGCCCTATCTGAAAGTCTGATAAACGCCGGAAAAATGACTAAGTCAAAAAAAAAATTTTTTCAACTTTTTTCAATTTTACCCCCGTGGGATATAGATTCTACCCACACACACTTGGAACTCTCCTGCGGTACCCTAACACATATTATTCCCTCATTTAGTGGATATTTTCACAAAAAAGTGAAATTTTCAAAAATCCAAAATATTGGCTGAAAATGACTAAATATCAAGGACTCATTGGGCGAATCGCTCTGGAACTGAAATCGGAACGTTCACTGACATTTCCCCTATCTGAAAGTGTGATAAACGCCGGAAAAATGACTAAGTCCAAAAAAAAATTGATTTCTACTTTTTTCAATATTACCCCCGTGGGATATATATTCTACCCACACACATTTGGAACTCTCCTGCGGTACCCTAACACATATTATTCCCTCATTTAGTGGATATTTTCACAAAAAAGTGAAATTTTCAAAAATCCAAAATATTGGCTGAAAATGACTAAATATCAAGGACTCATTGGGCGAATCGCCCTGGAACTGAAATCGGAACGCTCACTGACATATGCCCTATCTGAAAGTCTGATAAACGCCGGAAAAATGACTAAGTCCAAAAAAAAAATTTTTTCAACTTTTTTCAATTTTACCTCCGTGGGATATATATTCTACCCACACACACTTGGAACTCTCCTGCGGTACCCTAACACATATTATTCCCTCATTTAGTGGATATTTTCACAAAAAAAGTGAAATTTTCAAAAATCCAAAATATTGGCTGAAAATGACTACATATCAAGGACTCATTGGGCGAATCACTCTGGAACTGAAATCGGAACGTTCACTGACATTTCCCCTATCTGAAAGTGTGATAAACGCCGGAAAAATGACTAAGTCCAAAAAAAAATTGTTTTCAACTTTTTTCAATTTTACCCCCGTGGGATATATATTCTACCCACACACATTTGGAACTCTCCTGCGGTACCCTAACACATATTATTCCCTCATTTAGTGGATATTTTCACAAAAAAGTGAAATTTTCAAAAATCCAAAATATTGGCTGAAAATGACTAAATATCAAGGACTCATTGGGCGAATCGCTCTGGAACTGAAATCGGAACGCTCACTGACATATGCCCTATCTGAAAGTCTGATAAACGCCGGAAAAATGACTAAGTCCAAAAAAATTTTTTTTCAACTTTTTTTCAATATTACCCCCGTGGGATATATATTCTACCCACACACATTTGGAACTCTCCTGGGGTACCCTCACACATATTATTCCCTCATTTAGTGGATATTTTCACAAAAAAGTGAAATTTTCAAAAATCCAAAATATTGGCTGAAAACTACTAAATATCAAGGACTCATTGGGCGAATCGCTCTGGAACTGAAATCGGAACGCTCACTGACATATGCCCTATCTGAAAGTCTGATAAACGCCGGAAAAATGACTAAGTCCAAAAAAAAAATTTTTTCAACTTTTTTCAATTTTACCTCCGTGGGATATAGATTCTACCCACACACACTTGGAACTCTCCTGCGGTACCCTAACACATATTATTCCCTCATTTAGTGGATATTTTCACAAAAAAGTGAAATTTTCAAAAATCCAAAATATTGCCTGAAAACGACTAAATATCAAAGACTCATTGGGCGAATAGCTCTGGAATTGAAACCGGAATGTTCACTGACATTTCCCCTATTTGAAAGTCTGATAAACGCCGGAAAAATGACTAAGTCCAAAAAAATTTTTTTTCAACTTTTTTTCAATATTACCCCCGTGGGATATATATTCTACCCACACACATTTGGAACTCTCCTGGGGTACCCTCACACATATTATTCCCTCATTTAGTGGATATTTTCACAAAAAAGTGAAATTTTCAAATATCCAAAATATTGGCTGAAAATGACTAAATATCAAGGACTCATTGGGCGAATCGCTCTGGAACTGAAATCGGAACGTTCACTGACATTTCCCCTATCTGAAAGTGTGATAAACGCCCGAAAAATGACTAAGTCCAAAAAAATTTTTTTTCAACTTTTTTTCAATATTACCCCCGTGGGATATATATTCTACCCACACACATTTGGAACTCTCCTGGGGTACCCTCACACATATTATTCCCTCATTTAGTGGATATTTTCACAAAAAAGTGAAATTTTCAAAAATCCAAAATATTGGCTGAAAACGACTAAATATCAAGGACTCATTGGGCGAATCGCTCTGGAACTGAAATCGGAATGTTCACTGACATTTCCCCTATCTGAAAGTCTGATAAACGCCGGAAAAATGACTAAGTCCAAAAAAAAATTGTTTTCAACTTTTTTCAATTTTACCCCCGTGGGATATATATTCTACCCACACACATTTGGAACTCTCCTGCGGTACCCTAACACATATTATTCCCTCATTTAGTGGATATTTTCACAAAAAAGTGAAATTTTCAAATATCCAAAATATTGGCTGAAAACGACTAAATATCAAGGACTCATTGGGCGAATCGCTCTGGAACTGAAATCGGAACTCTCACTGACATTTGCCCTATCTGAAAGTCTGATAAACGCCGGAAAAATGACTAAGTCAAAAAAAAAATTTTTTCAACTTTTTTCAATTTTACCCCCGTGGGATATAGATTCTACCCACACACACTTGGAACTCTCCTGCGGTACCCTAACACATATTATTCCCTCATTTAGTGGATATTTTCACAAAAAAGTGAAATTTTCAAAAATCCAAAATATTGGCTGAAAATGACTAAATATCAAGGACTCATTGGGCGAATCGCTCTGGAACTGAAATCGGAACGTTCACTGACATTTCCCCTATCTGAAAGTGTGATAAACGCCGGAAAAATGACTAAGTCCAAAAAAAAATTGATTTCTACTTTTTTCAATATTACCCCCGTGGGATATATATTCTACCCACACACATTTGGAACTCTCCTGCGGTACCCTAACACATATTATTCCCTCATTTAGTGGATATTTTCACAAAAAAGTGAAATTTTCAAAAATCCAAAATATTGGCTGAAAATGACTAAATATCAAGGACTCATTGGGCGAATCGCCCTGGAACTGAAATCGGAACGCTCACTGACATATGCCCTATCTGAAAGTCTGATAAACGCCGGAAAAATGACTAAGTCCAAAAAAAAAATTTTTTCAACTTTTTTCAATTTTACCTCCGTGGGATATATATTCTACCCACACACACTTGGAACTCTCCTGCGGTACCCTAACACATATTATTCCCTCATTTAGTGGATATTTTCACAAAAAAAGTGAAATTTTCAAAAATCCAAAATATTGGCTGAAAATGACTACATATCAAGGACTCATTGGGCGAATCACTCTGGAACTGAAATCGGAACGTTCACTGACATTTCCCCTATCTGAAAGTGTGATAAACGCCGGAAAAATGACTAAGTCCAAAAAAAAATTGTTTTCAACTTTTTTCAATTTTACCCCCGTGGGATATATATTCTACCCACACACATTTGGAACTCTCCTGCGGTACCCTAACACATATTATTCCCTCATTTAGTGGATATTTTCACAAAAAAGTGAAATTTTCAAAAATCCAAAATATTGGCTGAAAATGACTAAATATCAAGGACTCATTGGGCGAATCGCTCTGGAACTGAAATCGGAACGCTCACTGACATATGCCCTATCTGAAAGTCTGATAAACGCCGGAAAAATGACTAAGTCCAAAAAAATTTTTTTTCAACTTTTTTTCAATATTACCCCCGTGGGATATATATTCTACCCACACACATTTGGAACTCTCCTGGGGTACCCTCACACATATTATTCCCTCATTTAGTGGATATTTTCACAAAAAAGTGAAATTTTCAAAAATCCAAAATATTGGCTGAAAACTACTAAATATCAAGGACTCATTGGGCGAATCGCTCTGGAACTGAAATCGGAACGCTCACTGACATATGCCCTATCTGAAAGTCTGATAAACGCCGGAAAAATGACTAAGTCCAAAAAAAAAATTTTTTCAACTTTTTTCAATTTTACCTCCGTGGGATATAGATTCTACCCACACACACTTGGAACTCTCCTGCGGTACCCTAACACATATTATTCCCTCATTTAGTGGATATTTTCACAAAAAAGTGAAATTTTCAAAAATCCAAAATATTGCCTGAAAACGACTAAATATCAAAGACTCATTGGGCGAATAGCTCTGGAATTGAAACCGGAATGTTCACTGACATTTCCCCTATTTGAAAGTCTGATAAACGCCGGAAAAATGACTAAGTCCAAAAAAATTTTTTTTCAACTTTTTTTCAATATTACCCCCGTGGGATATATATTCTACCCACACACATTTGGAACTCTCCTGGGGTACCCTAACACATATTATTCCCTCATTTAGTGGATATTTTCACAAAAAAGTGAAATTTTCAAAAATCCAAAATATTGGCTGAAAACGACTAAATATCAAGGACTCATTGGGCGAATCGCTCTGGAACTGAAATCGGAACTCTCACTGACATTTGCCCTATCTGAAAGTCTGATAAACGCCGGAAAAATGACTAAGTCAAAAAAAAAATTTTTTCAACTTTTTTCAATTTTACCCCCGTGGGATATAGATTCTACCCACACACACTTGGAACTCTCCTGCGGTACCCTAACACATATTATTCCCTCATTTAGTGGATATTTTCACAAAAAAGTGAAATTTTCAAAAATCCAAAATATTGGCTGAAAATGACTAAATATCAAGGACTCATTGGGCGAATCGCTCTGGAACTGAAATCGGAACGTTCACTGACATTTCCCCTATCTGAAAGTGTGATAAACGCCGGAAAAATGACTAAGTCCAAAAAAAAATTGATTTCTACTTTTTTCAATATTACCCCCGTGGGATATATATTCTACCCACACACATTTGGAACTCTCCTGCGGTACCCTAACACATATTATTCCCTCATTTAGTGGATATTTTCACAAAAAAGTGAAATTTTCAAAAATCCAAAATATTGGCTGAAAATGACTAAATATCAAGGACTCATTGGGCGAATCGCCCTGGAACTGAAATCGGAACGCTCACTGACATATGCCCTATCTGAAAGTCTGATAAACGCCGGAAAAATGACTAAGTCCAAAAAAAAAATTTTTTCAACTTTTTTCAATTTTACCTCCGTGGGATATAGATTCTACCCACACACACTTGGAACTCTCCTGCGGTACCCTAACACATATTATTCCCTCATTTAGTGGATATTTTCACAAAAAAGTGAAATTTTCAAAAATCCAAAATATTGCCTGAAAACGACTAAATATCAAGGACTCATTGGGCGAATCGCTCTGGAACTGAAATCGGAACGCTCACTGACATATGCCCTATCTGAAAGTCTGATAAACGCCGGAAAAATGACTAAGTCCAAAAAAATTTTTTTTCAACTTTTTTTCAATATTACCCCCGTGGGATATATATTCTACCCACACACATTTGGAACTCTCCTGGGGTACCCTCACACATATTATTCCCTCATTTAGTGGATATTTTCACAAAAAAGTGAAATTTTCAAAAATCCAAAATATTGGCTGAAAACGACTAAATATCAAGGACTCATTGGGCGAATCGCTCTGGAACTGAAATCGGAATGTTCACTGACATTTCCCCTATCTGAAAGTCTGATAAACGCCGGAAAAATGACTAAGTCCAAAAAAAAATTGTTTTCAACTTTTTTCAATTTTACCCCCGTGGGATATATATTCTACCCACACACATTTGGAACTCTCCTGCGGTACCCTAACACATATTATTCCCTCATTTAGTGGATATTTTCACAAAAAAGTGAAATTTTCAAATATCCAAAATATTGGCTGAAAACGACTAAATATCAAGGACTCATTGGGCGAATCGCTCTGGAACTGAAATCGGAACTCTCACTGACATTTGCCCTATCTGAAAGTCTGATAAACGCCGGAAAAATGACTAAGTCAAAAAAAAAATTTTTTCAACTTTTTTCAATTTTACCCCCGTGGGATATAGATTCTACCCACACACACTTGGAACTCTCCTGCGGTACCCTAACACATATTATTCCCTCATTTAGTGGATATTTTCACAAAAAAGTGAAATTTTCAAAAATCCAAAATATTGGCTGAAAATGACTAAATATCAAGGACTCATTGGGCGAATCGCTCTGGAACTGAAATCGGAACGTTCACTGACATTTCCCCTATCTGAAAGTGTGATAAACGCCGGAAAAATGACTAAGTCCAAAAAAAAATTGATTTCTACTTTTTTCAATATTACCCCCGTGGGATATATATTCTACCCACACACATTTGGAACTCTCCTGCGGTACCCTAACACATATTATTCCCTCATTTAGTGGATATTTTCACAAAAAAGTGAAATTTTCAAAAATCCAAAATATTGGCTGAAAATGACTAAATATCAAGGACTCATTGGGCGAATCGCCCTGGAACTGAAATCGGAACGCTCACTGACATATGCCCTATCTGAAAGTCTGATAAACGCCGGAAAAATGACTAAGTCCAAAAAAAAAATTTTTTCAACTTTTTTCAATTTTACCTCCGTGGGATATAGATTCTACCCACACACACTTGGAACTCTCCTGCGGTACCCTAACACATATTATTCCCTCATTTAGTGGATATTTTCACAAAAAAGTGAAATTTTCAAAAATCCAAAATATTGCCTGAAAACGACTAAATATCAAAGACTCATTGGGCGAATAGCTCTGGAATTGAAACCGGAATGTTCACTGACATTTCCCCTATTTGAAAGTCTGATAAACGCCGGAAAAATGACTAAGTCCAAAAAAATTTTTTTTCAACTTTTTTTCAATATTACCCCCGTGGGATATATATTCTACCCACACACATTTGGAACTCTCCTGGGGTACCCTCACACATATTATTCCCTCATTTAGTGGATATTTTCACAAAAAAGTGAAATTTTCAAATATCCAAAATATTGGCTGAAAATGACTAAATATCAAGGACTCATTGGGCGAATCGCTCTGGAACTGAAATCGGAACGTTCACTGACATTTCCCCTATCTGAAAGTGTGATAAACGCCCGAAAAATGACTAAGTCCAAAAAAAAATTGATTTCTACTTTTTTCAATATTACCCCCGTGGGATATATATTCTACCCACACACATTTGGAACTCTCCTGCGGTACCCTAACACATATTATTCCCTCATTTAGTGGATATTTTCACAAAAAAGTGAAATTTTCAAAAATCCAAAATATTGCCTGAAAACGACTAAATATCAAAGACTCATTGGGCGAATAGCTCTGGAATTGAAACCGGAATGTTCACTGACATTTCCCCTATTTGAAAGTCTGATAAACGCCGGAAAAATGACTAAGTCCAAAAAAATTTTTTTTCAACTTTTTTTCAATATTACCCCCGTGGGATATATATTCTACCCACACACATTTGGAACTCTCCTGGGGTACCCTCACACATATTATTCCCTCATTTAGTGGATATTTTCACAAAAAAGTGAAATTTTCAAAAATCCAAAATATTGGCTGAAAACGACTAAATATCAAGGACTCATTGGGCGAATCGCTCTGGAACTGAAATCGGAATGTTCACTGACATTTCCCCTATCTGAAAGTCTGATAAACGCCGGAAAAATGACTAAGTCCAAAAAAAAATTGTTTTCAACTTTTTTCAATTTTACCCCCGTGGGATATATATTCTACCCACACACATTTGGAACTCTCCTGCGGTACCCTAACACATATTATTCCCTCATTTAGTGGATATTTTCACAAAAAAGTGAAATTTTCAAATATCCAAAATATTGGCTGAAAACGACTAAATATCAAGGACTCATTGGGCGAATCGCTCTGGAACTGAAATCGGAACTCTCACTGACATTTGCCCTATCTGAAAGTCTGATAAACGCCGGAAAAATGACTAAGTCAAAAAAAAAATTTTTTCAACTTTTTTCAATTTTACCCCCGTGGGATATAGATTCTACCCACACACACTTGGAACTCTCCTGCGGTACCCTAACACATATTATTCCCTCATTTAGTGGATATTTTCACAAAAAAGTGAAATTTTCAAAAATCCAAAATATTGGCTGAAAATGACTAAATATCAAGGACTCATTGGGCGAATCGCTCTGGAACTGAAATCGGAACGTTCACTGACATTTCCCCTATCTGAAAGTGTGATAAACGCCGGAAAAATGACTAAGTCCAAAAAAAAATTGATTTCTACTTTTTTCAATATTACCCCCGTGGGATATATATTCTACCCACACACATTTGGAACTCTCCTGCGGTACCCTAACACATATTATTCCCTCATTTAGTGGATATTTTCACAAAAAAGTGAAATTTTCAAAAATCCAAAATATTGGCTGAAAATGACTAAATATCAAGGACTCATTGGGCGAATCGCCCTGGAACTGAAATCGGAACGCTCACTGACATATGCCCTATCTGAAAGTCTGATAAACGCCGGAAAAATGACTAAGTCCAAAAAAAAAATTTTTTCAACTTTTTTCAATTTTACCTCCGTGGGATATATATTCTACCCACACACACTTGGAACTCTCCTGCGGTACCCTAACACATATTATTCCCTCATTTAGTGGATATTTTCACAAAAAAAGTGAAATTTTCAAAAATCCAAAATATTGGCTGAAAATGACTACATATCAAGGACTCATTGGGCGAATCACTCTGGAACTGAAATCGGAACGTTCACTGACATTTCCCCTATCTGAAAGTGTGATAAACGCCGGAAAAATGACTAAGTCCAAAAAAAAATTGTTTTCAACTTTTTTCAATTTTACCCCCGTGGGATATATATTCTACCCACACACATTTGGAACTCTCCTGCGGTACCCTAACACATATTATTCCCTCATTTAGTGGATATTTTCACAAAAAAGTGAAATTTTCAAAAATCCAAAATATTGGCTGAAAATGACTAAATATCAAGGACTCATTGGGCGAATCGCTCTGGAACTGAAATCGGAACGCTCACTGACATATGCCCTATCTGAAAGTCTGATAAACGCCGGAAAAATGACTAAGTCCAAAAAAATTTTTTTTCAACTTTTTTTCAATATTACCCCCGTGGGATATATATTCTACCCACACACATTTGGAACTCTCCTGGGGTACCCTCACACATATTATTCCCTCATTTAGTGGATATTTTCACAAAAAAGTGACATTTTCAAAAATCCAAAATATTGGCTGAAAACTACTAAATATCAAGGACTCATTGGGCGAATCGCTCTGGAACTGAAATCGGAACGCTCACTGACATATGCCCTATCTGAAAGTCTGATAAACGCCGGAAAAATGACTAAGTCCAAAAAAAAAATTTTTTCAACTTTTTTCAATTTTACCTCCGTGGGATATAGATTCTACCCACACACACTTGGAACTCTCCTGCGGTACCCTAACACATATTATTCCCTCATTTAGTGGATATTTTCACAAAAAAGTGAAATTTTCAAAAATCCAAAATATTGCCTGAAAACGACTAAATATCAAAGACTCATTGGGCGAATAGCTCTGGAATTGAAACCGGAATGTTCACTGACATTTCCCCTATTTGAAAGTCTGATAAACGCCGGAAAAATGACTAAGTCCAAAAAAATTTTTTTTCAACTTTTTTTCAATATTACCCCCGTGGGATATATATTCTACCCACACACATTTGGAACTCTCCAGGGGTACCCTCACACATATTATTCCCTCATTTAGTGGATATTTTCACAAAAAAGTGAAATTTTCAAAAATCCAAAATATTGGCTGAAAACGACTAAATATCAAGGACTCATTGGGCGAATCGCTCTGGAACTGAAATCGGAATGTTCACTGACATTTCCCCTATCTGAAAGTCTGATAAACGCCGGAAAAATGACTAAGTCCAAAAAAAAATTGATTTCTACTTTTTTCAATATTACCCCCGTGGGATATATATTCTACCACACACATTTGGAACTCTCCTGCGGTACCCTAACACATATTATTCCCTCATTTAGTGGATATTTTCACAAAAAAGTGAAATTTTCAAAAATCCAAAATATTGGCTGAAAACGACTAAATATCAAAGACTCATTGGGCGAATAGCTCTGGAATTGAAACCGGAATGTTCACTGACATTTCCCCTATTTGAAAGTCTGATAAACGCCGGAAAAATGACTAAGTCCAAAAAAATTTTTTTTCAACTTTTTTTCAATATTACCCCCGTGGGATATATATTCTACCCACACACATTTGGAACTCTCCTGGGGTACCCTCACACATATTATTCCCTCATTTAGGGGATATTTTCAAAAAAAAGTGAAATTTTCAAATATCCAAAATATTGGCTGAAAATGACTAAATATCAAGGACTCATTGGGCGAATCGCTCTGGAACTGAAATCGGAACGTTCACTGACATTTCCCCTATCTGAAAGTGTGATAAACGCCCGAAAAATGACTAAGTCCAAAAAAAAATTGATTTCTACTTTTTTCAATATTACCCCCGTGGGATATATATTCTACCCACACACATTTGGAACTCTCCTGCGGTACCCTAACACATATTATTCCCTCATTTAGTGGATATTTTCACAAAAAAGTGAAATTTTCAAAAATCCAAAATATTGCCTGAAAACGACTAAATATCAAAGACTCATTGGGCGAATAGCTCTGGAATTGAAACCGGAATGTTCACTGACATTTCCCCTATTTGAAAGTCTGATAAACGCCGGAAAAATGACTAAGTCCAAAAAAATTTTTTTTCAACTTTTTTTCAATATTACCCCCGTGGGATATATATTCTACCCACACACATTTGGAACTCTCCTGGGGTACCCTCACACATATTATTCCCTCATTTAGTGGATATTTTCACAAAAAAGTGAAATTTTCAAAAATCCAAAATATTGGCTGAAAACGACTAAATATCAAGGACTCATTGGGCGAATCGCTCTGGAACTGAAATCGGAATGTTCACTGACATTTGCCCTATCTGAAAGTCTGATAAACGCCGGAAAAATGACTAAGTCAAAAAAAAAATTTTTTCAACTTTTTTCAATTTTACCCCCGTGGGATATAGATTCTACCCACACACACTTGGAACTCTCCTGCGGTACCCTAACACATATTATTCCCTCATTTAGTGGATATTTTCACAAAAAAGTGAAATTTTCAAAAATCCAAAATATTGGCTGAAAATGACTAAATATCAAGGACTCATTGGGCGAATCGCTCTGGAACTGAAATCGGAACGTTCACTGACATTTCCCCTATCTGAAAGTGTGATAAACGCCGGAAAAATGACTAAGTCCAAAAAAAAATTGATTTCTACTTTTTTCAATATTACCCCCGTGGGATATATATTCTACCCACACACATTTGGAACTCTCCTGCGGTACCCTAACACATATTATTCCCTCATTTAGTGGATATTTTCACAAAAAAGTGAAATTTTCAAAAATCCAAAATATTGGCTGAAAATGACTAAATATCAAGGACTCATTGGGCGAATCGCCCTGGAACTGAAATCGGAACGCTCACTGACATATGCCCTATCTGAAAGTCTGATAAACGCCGGAAAAATGACTAAGTCCAAAAAAAAAATTTTTTCAACTTTTTTCAATTTTACCTCCGTGGGATATATATTCTACCCACACACACTTGGAACTCTCCTGCGGTACCCTAACACATATTATTCCCTCATTTAGTGGATATTTTCACAAAAAAAGTGAAATTTTCAAAAATCCAAAATATTGACTGAAAATGACTAAATATCAAGGACTCATTGGGTGAATAGCTCTGGAATTGAAACCGGAATGTTCACTGACATTTCCCCTATCTGAAAGTGTGATAAACGCCGGAAAAATGACTAAGTGCAAAAAAAAATTGTTTTCTACTTTTTTCAATATTACCCCCGTGGGATATATATTCTACCCACACACATTTGGAACTCTCCTGCGGTACCCTAACACATATTATTCCCTCATTTAGTGGATATTTTCACAAAAAAGTGAAATTTTCAAAAATCCAAAATATTGGCTGAAAATGACTAAATATCAAGGACTCATTGGGCGAATCGCCCTGGAACTGAAATCGGAACGCTCACTGACATATGCCCTATCTGAAAGTCTGATAAACGCCGGAAAAATGACTAAGTCCAAAAAAAAAATTTTTTCAACTTTTTTCAATTTTACCTCCGTGGGATATATATTCTACCCACACACACTTGGAACTCTCCTGCGGTACCCTAACACATATTATTCCCTCATTTAGTGGATATTTTCACAAAAAAAGTGAAATTTTCAAAAATCCAAAATATTGGCTGAAAATGACTAAATATCAAGGACTCATTGGGCGAATCACTCTGGAACTGAAATCGGAACGTTCACTGACATTTCTCCTATCTGAAAGTGTGATAAACGCCGGAAAAATGACTAAGTCCAAAAAAAAATTGTTTTCAACTTTTTTCAATTTTACCCCCGTGGGATATATATTCTACCCACACACATTTGGAACTCTCCTGCGGTACCCTAACACATATTATTCCCTCATTTAGTGGATATTTTCACAAAAAAGTGAAATTTTCAAAAATCCAAAATATTGGCTGAAAATGACTAAATATCAAGGACTCATTGGGCGAATCGCTCTGGAACTGAAATCGGAACGCTCACTGACATATGCCCTATCTGAAAGTCTGATAAACGCCGGAAAAATGACTAAGTCCAAAAAAATTTTTTTTCAACTTTTTTTCAATATTACCCCCGTGGGATATATATTCTACCCACACACATTTGGAACTCTCCTGGGGTACCCTCACACATATTATTCCCTCATTTAGTGGATATTTTCACAAAAAAGTGAAATTTTCAAAAATCCAAAATATTGGCTGAAAACTACTAAATATCAAGGACTCATTGGGCGAATCGCTCTGGAACTGAAATCGGAACGCTCACTGACATATGCCCTATCTGAAAGTCTGATAAACGCCGGAAAAATGACTAAGTCCAAAAAAAAAATTTTTTCAACTTTTTTCAATTTTACCTCCGTGGGATATAGATTCTACCCACACACACTTGGAACTCTCCTGCGGTACCCTAACACATATTATTCCCTCATTTAGTGGATATTTTCACAAAAAAGTGAAATTTTCAAAAATCCAAAATATTGGCTGAAAATGACTAAATATCAAGGACTCATTGGGCGAATCGCTCTGGAACTGAAATCGGAACGTTCACTGACATTTCCCCTATCTGAAAGTGTGATAAACGCCGGAAAAATGACTAAGTCCAAAAAAAAATTGATTTCTACTTTTTTCAATATTACCCCCGTGGGATATATATTCTACCACACACATTTGGAACTCTCCTGCGGTACCCTAACACATATTATTCCCTCATTTAGTGGATATTTTCACAAAAAAGTGAAATTTTCAAAAATCCAAAATATTGGCTGAAAACGACTAAATATCAAAGACTCATTGGGCGAATAGCTCTGGAATTGAAACCGGAATGTTCACTGACATTTCCCCTATTTGAAAGTCTGATAAACGCCGGAAAAATGACTAAGTCCAAAAAAATTTTTTTTCAACTTTTTTTCAATATTACCCCCGTGGGATATATATTCTACCCACACACATTTGGAACTCTCCTGGGGTACCCTCACACATATTATTCCCTCATTTAGTGGATATTTTCACAAAAAAGTGAAATTTTCAAATATCCAAAATATTGGCTGAAAATGACTAAATATCAAGGACTCATTGGGCGAATCGCTCTGGAACTGAAATCGGAACGTTCACTGACATTTCCCCTATCTGAAAGTGTGATAAACGCCCGAAAAATGACTAAGTCCAAAAAAAAATTGATTTCTACTTTTTTCAATATTACCCCCGTGGGATATATATTCTACCCACACACATTTGGAACTCTCCTGCGGTACCCTAACACATATTATTCCCTCATTTAGTGGATATTTTCACAAAAAAGTGAAATTTTCAAAAATCCAAAATATTGCCTGAAAACGACTAAATATCAAAGACTCATTGGGCGAATAGCTCTGGAATTGAAACCGGAATGTTCACTGACATTTCCCCTATTTGAAAGTCTGATAAACGCCGGAAAAATGACTAAGTCCAAAAAAATTTTTTTTCAACTTTTTTTCAATATTACCCCCGTGGGATATATATTCTACCCACACACATTTGGAACTCTCCTGGGGTACCCTCACACATATTATTCCCTCATTTAGTGGATATTTTCACAAAAAAGTGAAATTTTCAAAAATCCAAAATATTGGCTGAAAACGACTAAATATCAAGGACTCATTGGGCGAATCGCTCTGGAACTGAAATCGGAATGTTCACTGACATTTGCCCTATCTGAAAGTCTGATAAACGCCGGAAAAATGACTAAGTCAAAAAAAAAATTTTTTCAACTTTTTTCAATTTTACCCCCGTGGGATATAGATTCTACCCACACACACTTGGAACTCTCCTGCGGTACCCTAACACATATTATTCCCTCATTTAGTGGATATTTTCACAAAAAAGTGAAATTTTCAAAAATCCAAAATATTGGCTGAAAATGACTAAATATCAAGGACTCATTGGGCGAATCGCTCTGGAACTGAAATCGGAACGTTCACTGACATTTCCCCTATCTGAAAGTGTGATAAACGCCGGAAAAATGACTAAGTCCAAAAAAAAATTGATTTCTACTTTTTTCAATATTACCCCCGTGGGATATATATTCTACCCACACACATTTGGAACTCTCCTGCGGTACCCTAACACATATTATTCCCTCATTTAGTGGATATTTTCACAAAAAAGTGAAATTTTCAAAAATCCAAAATATTGGCTGAAAATGACTAAATATCAAGGACTCATTGGGCGAATCGCCCTGGAACTGAAATCGGAACGCTCACTGACATATGCCCTATCTGAAAGTCTGATAAACGCCGGAAAAATGACTAAGTCCAAAAAAAAAATTTTTTCAACTTTTTTCAATTTTACCTCCGTGGGATATAGATTCTACCCACACACACTTGGAACTCTCCTGCGGTGCCCTAACACATATTATTTCCTCATTTAGTGGATATTTTCACAAAAAAGTGAAATTTTCAAAAATCCAAAATATTGGCTGAAAATGACTAAATATCAAGGACTCATTGGGCGAATCACTCTGGAACTGAAATCGGAACGTTCACTGACATTTCCCCTATCTGAAAGTGTGATAAACGCCGGAAAAATGACTAAGTCCAAAAAAAAATTGTTTTCAACTTTTTTCAATATTACCCCCGTGGGATATATATTCTACCCACACACATTTGGAACTCTCCTGCGGTACCCTAACACATATTATTCCCTCATTTAGTGGATATTTTCACAAAAAAGTGAAATTTTCAAAAATCCAAAATATTGACTGAAAACGACTAAATATCAAGGACTCATTGGGCGAATAGCTCTGGAATTGAAACCGGAATGTTCACTGACATTTCCCCTATTTGAAAGTCTGATAAACGCCGGAAAAATGACTAAGTCCAAAAAAATTTTTTTTCAACTTTTTTTCAATATTACCTCCGTGGGATATATATTCTACCCACACACATTTGGAACTCTCCTGGGGTACCCTCACACATATTATTCCCTCATTTAGTGGATATTTTCACAAAAAAGTGAAATTTTCAAAAATCCAAAATATTGACTGAAAATGACTAAATATCAAGGACTCATTGGGTGAATAGCTCTGGAATTGAAACCGGAATGTTCACTGACATTTCCCCTATCTGAAAGTGTGATAAACGCCGGAAAAATGACTAAGTGCAAAAAAAAATTGTTTTCAACTTTTTTCAATTTTACCCCCGTGGGATATATATTCTACCCACACACATTTGGAACTCTCCTGCGGTACCCTAACACATATTATTCCCTCATTTAGTGGATATTTTCACAAAAAAGTGAAATTTTCAAAAATCCAAAATATTGGCTGAAAATGACTAAATATCAAGGACTCATTGGGCGAATCGCTCTGGAACTGAAATCGGAACGCTCACTGACATATGCCCTATCTGAAAGTCTGATAAACGCCGGAAAAATGACTAAGTCCAAAAAAATTTTTTTTCAACTTTTTTTCAATATTACCCCCGTGGGATATATATTCTACCCACACACATTTGGAACTCTCCTGGGGTACCCTCACACATATTATTCCCTCATTTAGTGGATATTTTCACAAAAAAGTGAAATTTTCAAAAATCCAAAATATTGGATGAAAACTACTAAATATCAAGGACTCATTGGGCGAATCGCTCTGGAACTGAAATCGGAACGCTCACTGACATATGCCCTATCTGAAAGTCTGATAAACGCCGGAAAAATGACTAAGTCCAAAAAAAAAATTTTTTCAACTTTTTTCAATTTTACCTCCGTGGGATATAGATTCTACCCACACACACTTGGAACTCTCCTGCGGTACCCTAACACATATTATTCCCTCATTTAGTGGATATTTTCACAAAAAAGTGAAATTTTCAAAAATCCAAAATATTGCCTGAAAACGACTAAATATCAAAGACTCATTGGGCGAATAGCTCTGGAATTGAAACCGGAATGTTCACTGACATTTCCCCTATTTGAAAGTCTGATAAACGCCGGAAAAATGACTAAGTCCAAAAAAATTTTTTTTCAACTTTTTTTCAATATTACCCCCGTGGGATATATATTCTACCCACACACATTTGGAACTCTCCTGGGGTACCCTCACACATATTATTCCCTCATTTAGTGGATATTTTCACAAAAAAGTGAAATTTTCAAATATCCAAAATATTGGCTGAAAATGACTAAATATCAAGGACTCATTGGGCGAATCGCTCTGGAACTGAAATCGGAACGTTCACTGACATTTTCCCTATCTGAAAGTGTGATAAACGCCCGAAAAATGACTAAGTCCAAAAAAAAATTGATTTCTACTTTTTTCAATATTACCCCCGTGGGATATATATTCTACCCACACACATTTGGAACTCTCCTGCGGTACCCTAACACATATTATTCCCTCATTTAGTGGATATTTTCACAAAAAAGTGAAATTTTCAAAAATCCAAAATATTGCCTGAAAACGACTAAATATCAAAGACTCATTGGGCGAATAGCTCTGGAATTGAAACCGGAATGTTCACTGACATTTCCCCTATTTGAAAGTCTGATAAACGCCGGAAAAATGACTAAGTCCAAAAAAATTTTTTTTCAACTTTTTTTCAATATTACCCCCGTGGGATATATATTCTATCCACACACATTTGGAACTCTCCTGGGGTACCCTCACACATATTATTCCCTCATTTAGTGGATATTTTCACAAAAAAGTGAAATTTTCAAAAATCCAAAATATTGGCTGAAAACGACTAAATATCAAGGACTCATTGGGCGAATCGCTCTGGAACTGAAATCGGAATGTTCACTGACATTTCCCCTATCTGAAAGTCTGATAAACGCCGGAAAAATGACTAAGTCCAAAAAAAAAATTTTTTCAACTTTTTTCAATTTTACCTCCGTGGGATATATATTCTACCCACACACACTTGGAACTCTCCTGCGGTACCCTAACACATATTATTCCCTCATTTAGTGGATATTTTCACAAAAAAAGTGAAATTTTCAAAAATCCAAAATATTGACTGAAAATGACTAAATATCAAGGACTCATTGGGTGAATAGCTCTGGAATTGAAACCGGAATGTTCACTGACATTTCCCCTATCTGAAAGTGTGATAAACGCCGGAAAAATGACTAAGTGCAAAAAAAAATTGTTTTCTACTTTTTTCAATATTACCCCCGTGGGATATATATTCTACCCACACACATTTGGAACTCTCCTGCGGTACCCTAACACATATTATTCCCTCATTTAGTGGATATTTTCACAAAAAAGTGAAATTTTCAAAAATCCAAAATATTGGCTGAAAATGACTAAATATCAAGGACTCATTGGGCGAATCGCCCTGGAACTGAAATCGGAACGCTCACTGACATATGCCCTATCTGAAAGTCTGATAAACGCCGGAAAAATGACTAAGTCCAAAAAAAAAATTTTTTCAACTTTTTTCAATTTTACCTCCGTGGGATATATATTCTACCCACACACACTTGGAACTCTCCTGCGGTACCCTAACACATATTATTCCCTCATTTAGTGGATATTTTCACAAAAAAAGTGAAATTTTCAAAAATCCAAAATATTGGCTGAAAATGACTAAATATCAAGGACTCATTGGGCGAATCACTCTGGAACTGAAATCGGAACGTTCACTGACATTTCTCCTATCTGAAAGTGTGATAAACGCCGGAAAAATGACTAAGTCCAAAAAAAAATTGTTTTCAACTTTTTTCAATTTTACCCCCGTGGGATATATATTCTACCCACACACATTTGGAACTCTCCTGCGGTACCCTAACACATATTATTCCCTCATTTAGTGGATATTTTCACAAAAAAGTGAAATTTTCAAAAATCCAAAATATTGGCTGAAAATGACTAAATATCAAGGACTCATTGGGCGAATCGCTCTGGAACTGAAATCGGAACGCTCACTGACATATGCCCTATCTGAAAGTCTGATAAACGCCGGAAAAATGACTAAGTCCAAAAAAATTTTTTTTCAACTTTTTTTCAATATTACCCCCGTGGGATATATATTCTACCCACACACATTTGGAACTCTCCTGGGGTACCCTCACACATATTATTCCCTCATTTAGTGGATATTTTCACAAAAAAGTGAAATTTTCAAAAATCCAAAATATTGGCTGAAAACTACTAAATATCAAGGACTCATTGGGCGAATCGCTCTGGAACTGAAATCGGAACGCTCACTGACATATGCCCTATCTGAAAGTCTGATAAACGCCGGAAAAATGACTAAGTCCAAAAAAAAAATTTTTTCAACTTTTTTCAATTTTACCTCCGTGGGATATAGATTCTACCCACACACACTTGGAACTCTCCTGCGGTACCCTAACACATATTATTCCCTCATTTAGTGGATATTTTCACAAAAAAGTGAAATTTTCAAAAATCCAAAATATTGGCTGAAAATGACTAAATATCAAGGACTCATTGGGCGAATCGCTCTGGAACTGAAATCGGAACGTTCACTGACATTTCCCCTATCTGAAAGTGTGATAAACGCCGGAAAAATGACTAAGTCCAAAAAAAAATTGATTTCTACTTTTTTCAATATTACCCCCGTGGGATATATATTCTACCACACACATTTGGAACTCTCCTGCGGTACCCTAACACATATTATTCCCTCATTTAGTGGATATTTTCACAAAAAAGTGAAATTTTCAAAAATCCAAAATATTGGCTGAAAACGACTAAATATCAAAGACTCATTGGGCGAATAGCTCTGGAATTGAAACCGGAATGTTCACTGACATTTCCCCTATTTGAAAGTCTGATAAACGCCGGAAAAATGACTAAGTCCAAAAAAATTTTTTTTCAACTTTTTTTCAATATTACCCCCGTGGGATATATATTCTACCCACACACATTTGGAACTCTCCTGGGGTACCCTCACACATATTATTCCCTCATTTAGTGGATATTTTCACAAAAAAGTGAAATTTTCAAATATCCAAAATATTGGCTGAAAATGACTAAATATCAAGGACTCATTGGGCGAATCGCTCTGGAACTGAAATCGGAACGTTCACTGACATTTCCCCTATCTGAAAGTGTGATAAACGCCCGAAAAATGACTAAGTCCAAAAAAAAATTGATTTCTACTTTTTTCAATATTACCCCCGTGGGATATATATTCTACCCACACACATTTGGAACTCTCCTGCGGTACCCTAACACATATTATTCCCTCATTTAGTGGATATTTTCACAAAAAAGTGAAATTTTCAAAAATCCAAAATATTGCCTGAAAACGACTAAATATCAAAGACTCATTGGGCGAATAGCTCTGGAATTGAAACCGGAATGTTCACTGACATTTCCCCTATTTGAAAGTCTGATAAACGCCGGAAAAATGACTAAGTCCAAAAAAATTTTTTTTCAACTTTTTTTCAATATTACCCCCGTGGGATATATATTCTACCCACACACATTTGGAACTCTCCTGGGGTACCCTCACACATATTATTCCCTCATTTAGTGGATATTTTCACAAAAAAGTGAAATTTTCAAAAATCCAAAATATTGGCTGAAAACGACTAAATATCAAGGACTCATTGGGCGAATCGCTCTGGAACTGAAATCGGAATGTTCACTGACATTTGCCCTATCTGAAAGTCTGATAAACGCCGGAAAAATGACTAAGTCAAAAAAAAAATTTTTTCAACTTTTTTCAATTTTACCCCCGTGGGATATAGATTCTACCCACACACACTTGGAACTCTCCTGCGGTACCCTAACACATATTATTCCCTCATTTAGTGGATATTTTCACAAAAAAGTGAAATTTTCAAAAATCCAAAATATTGGCTGAAAATGACTAAATATCAAGGACTCATTGGGCGAATCGCTCTGGAACTGAAATCGGAACGTTCACTGACATTTCCCCTATCTGAAAGTGTGATAAACGCCGGAAAAATGACTAAGTCCAAAAAAAAATTGATTTCTACTTTTTTCAATATTACCCCCGTGGGATATATATTCTACCCACACACATTTGGAACTCTCCTGCGGTACCCTAACACATATTATTCCCTCATTTAGTGGATATTTTCACAAAAAAGTGAAATTTTCAAAAATCCAAAATATTGGCTGAAAATGACTAAATATCAAGGACTCATTGGGCGAATCGCCCTGGAACTGAAATCGGAACGCTCACTGACATATGCCCTATCTGAAAGTCTGATAAACGCCGGAAAAATGACTAAGTCCAAAAAAAAAATTTTTTCAACTTTTTTCAATTTTACCTCCGTGGGATATAGATTCTACCCACACACACTTGGAACTCTCCTGCGGTACCCTAACACATATTATTTCCTCATTTAGTGGATATTTTCACAAAAAAGTGAAATTTTCAAAAATCCAAAATATTGGCTGAAAATGACTAAATATCAAGGACTCATTGGGCGAATCGCTCTGGAACTGAAATCGGAACGTTCACTGACATTTCCCCTATCTGAAAGTGTGATAAACGCCGGAAAAATGACTAAGTCCAAAAAAAAATTGATTTCTACTTTTTTCAATATTACCCCCGTGGGATATATATTCTACCACACACATTTGGAACTCTCCTGCGGTACCCTAACACATATTATTCCCTCATTTAGTGGATATTTTCACAAAAAAGTGAAATTTTCAAAAATCCAAAATATTGGCTGAAAACGACTAAATATCAAAGACTCATTGGGCGAATAGCTCTGGAATTGAAACCGGAATGTTCACTGACATTTCCCCTATTTGAAAGTCTGATAAACGCCGGAAAAATGACTAAGTCCAAAAAAATTTTTTTTCAACTTTTTTTCAATATTACCCCCGTGGGATATATATTCTACCCACACACATTTGGAACTCTCCTGGGGTACCCTCACACATATTATTCCCTCATTTAGTGGATATTTTCACAAAAAAGTGAAATTTTCAAATATCCAAAATATTGGCTGAAAATGACTAAATATCAAGGACTCATTGGGCGAATCGCTCTGGAACTGAAATCGGAACGTTCACTGACATTTCCCCTATCTGAAAGTGTGATAAACGCCCGAAAAATGACTAAGTCCAAAAAAAAATTGATTTCTACTTTTTTCAATATTACCCCCGTGGGATATATATTCTACCCACACACATTTGGAACTCTCCTGCGGTACCCTAACACATATTATTCCCTCATTTAGTGGATATTTTCACAAAAAAGTGAAATTTTCAAAAATCCAAAATATTGCCTGAAAACGACTAAATATCAAAGACTCATTGGGCGAATAGCTCTGGAATTGAAACCGGAATGTTCACTGACATTTCCCCTATTTGAAAGTCTGATAAACGCCGGAAAAATGACTAAGTCCAAAAAAATTTTTTTTCAACTTTTTTTCAATATTACCCCCGTGGGATATATATTCTACCCACACACATTTGGAACTCTCCTGGGGTACCCTCACACATATTATTCCCTCATTTAGTGGATATTTTCACAAAAAAGTGAAATTTTCAAAAATCCAAAATATTGGCTGAAAACGACTAAATATCAAGGACTCATTGGGCGAATCGCTCTGGAACTGAAATCGGAATGTTCACTGACATTTGCCCTATCTGAAAGTCTGATAAACGCCGGAAAAATGACTAAGTCAAAAAAAAAATTTTTTCAACTTTTTTCAATTTTACCCCCGTGGGATATAGATTCTACCCACACACACTTGGAACTCTCCTGCGGTACCCTAACACATATTATTCCCTCATTTAGTGGATATTTTCACAAAAAAGTGAAATTTTCAAAAATCCAAAATATTGGCTGAAAATGACTAAATATCAAGGACTCATTGGGCGAATCGCTCTGGAACTGAAATCGGAACGTTCACTGACATTTCCCCTATCTGAAAGTGTGATAAACGCCGGAAAAATGACTAAGTCCAAAAAAAAATTGATTTCTACTTTTTTCAATATTACCCCCGTGGGATATATATTCTACCCACACACATTTGGAACTCTCCTGCGGTACCCTAACACATATTATTCCCTCATTTAGTGGATATTTTCACAAAAAAGTGAAATTTTCAAAAATCCAAAATATTGGCTGAAAATGACTAAATATCAAGGACTCATTGGGCGAATCGCCCTGGAACTGAAATCGGAACGCTCACTGACATATGCCCTATCTGAAAGTCTGATAAACGCCGGAAAAATGACTAAGTCCAAAAAAAAAATTTTTTCAACTTTTTTCAATTTTACCTCCGTGGGATATAGATTCTACCCACACACACTTGGAACTCTCCTGCGGTGCCCTAACACATATTATTTCCTCATTTAGTGGATATTTTCACAAAAAAGTGAAATTTTCAAAAATCCAAAATATTGGCTGAAAATGACTAAATATCAAGGACTCATTGGGCGAATCACTCTGGAACTGAAATCGGAACGTTCACTGACATTTCCCCTATCTGAAAGTGTGATAAACGCCGGAAAAATGACTAAGTCCAAAAAAAAATTGTTTTCAACTTTTTTCAATATTACCCCCGTGGGATATATATTCTACCCACACACATTTGGAACTCTCCTGCGGTACCCTAACACATATTATTCCCTCATTTAGTGGATATTTTCACAAAAAAGTGAAATTTTCAAAAATCCAAAATATTGACTGAAAACGACTAAATATCAAGGACTCATTGGGCGAATAGCTCTGGAATTGAAACCGGAATGTTCACTGACATTTCCCCTATTTGAAAGTCTGATAAACGCCGGAAAAATGACTAAGTCCAAAAAAATTTTTTTTCAACTTTTTTTCAATATTACCTCCGTGGGATATATATTCTACCCACACACATTTGGAACTCTCCTGGGGTACCCTCACACATATTATTCCCTCATTTAGTGGATATTTTCACAAAAAAGTGAAATTTTCAAAAATCCAAAATATTGACTGAAAATGACTAAATATCAAGGACTCATTGGGTGAATAGCTCTGGAATTGAAACCGGAATGTTCACTGACATTTCCCCTATCTGAAAGTGTGATAAACGCCGGAAAAATGACTAAGTGCAAAAAAAAATTGTTTTCAACTTTTTTCAATTTTACCCCCGTGGGATATATATTCTACCCACACACATTTGGAACTCTCCTGCGGTACCCTAACACATATTATTCCCTCATTTAGTGGATATTTTCACAAAAAAGTGAAATTTTCAAAAATCCAAAATATTGGCTGAAAATGACTAAATATCAAGGACTCATTGGGCGAATCGCTCTGGAACTGAAATCGGAACGCTCACTGACATATGCCCTATCTGAAAGTCTGATAAACGCCGGAAAAATGACTAAGTCCAAAAAAATTTTTTTTCAACTTTTTTTCAATATTACCCCCGTGGGATATATATTCTACCCACACACATTTGGAACTCTCCTGGGGTACCCTCACACATATTATTCCCTCATTTAGTGGATATTTTCACAAAAAAGTGAAATTTTCAAATATCCAAAATATTGGCTGAAAATGACTAAATATCAAGGACTCATTGGGCGAATCGCTCTGGAACTGAAATCGGAACGTTCACTGACATTTCCCCTATCTGAAAGTGTGATAAACGCCCGAAAAATGACTAAGTCCAAAAAAAAATTGATTTCTACTTTTTTCAATATTACCCCCGTGGGATATATATTCTACCCACACACATTTGGAACTCTCCTGCGGTACCCTAACACATATTATTCCCTCATTTAGTGGATATTTTCACAAAAAAGTGAAATTTTCAAAAATCCAAAATATTGGCTGAAAACTACTAAATATCAAGGACTCATTGGGCGAATCGCTCTGGAACTGAAATCGGAACGCTCACTGACATATGCCCTATCTGAAAGTCTGATAAACGCCGGAAAAATGACTAAGTCCAAAAAAAAAATTTTTTCAACTTTTTTCAATTTTACCTCCGTGGGATATAGATTCTACCCACACACACTTGGAACTCTCCTGCGGTACCCTAACACATATTATTCCCTCATTTAGTGGATATTTTCACAAAAAAGTGAAATTTTCAAAAATCCAAAATATTGGCTGAAAATGACTAAATATCAAGGACTCATTGGGCGAATCGCTCTGGAACTGAAATCGGAACGTTCACTGACATTTCCCCTATCTGAAAGTGTGATAAACGCCGGAAAAATGACTAAGTCCAAAAAAAAATTGATTTCTACTTTTTTCAATATTACCCCCGTGGGATATATATTCTACCACACACATTTGGAACTCTCCTGCGGTACCCTAACACATATTATTCCCTCATTTAGTGGATATTTTCACAAAAAAGTGAAATTTTCAAAAATCCAAAATATTGGCTGAAAACGACTAAATATCAAAGACTCATTGGGCGAATAGCTCTGGAATTGAAACCGGAATGTTCACTGACATTTCCCCTATTTGAAAGTCTGATAAACGCCGGAAAAATGACTAAGTCCAAAAAAATTTTTTTTCAACTTTTTTTCAATATTACCCCCGTGGGATATATATTCTACCCACACACATTTGGAACTCTCCTGGGGTACCCTCACACATATTATTCCCTCATTTAGTGGATATTTTCACAAAAAAGTGAAATTTTCAAATATCCAAAATATTGGCTGAAAATGACTAAATATCAAGGACTCATTGGGCGAATCGCTCTGGAACTGAAATCGGAACGTTCACTGACATTTCCCCTATCTGAAAGTGTGATAAACGCCCGAAAAATGACTAAGTCCAAAAAAAAATTGATTTCTACTTTTTTCAATATTACCCCCGTGGGATATATATTCTACCCACACACATTTGGAACTCTCCTGCGGTACCCTAACACATATTATTCCCTCATTTAGTGGATATTTTCACAAAAAAGTGAAATTTTCAAAAATCCAAAATATTGCCTGAAAACGACTAAATATCAAAGACTCATTGGGCGAATAGCTCTGGAATTGAAACCGGAATGTTCACTGACATTTCCCCTATTTGAAAGTCTGATAAACGCCGGAAAAATGACTAAGTCCAAAAAAATTTTTTTTCAACTTTTTTTCAATATTACCCCCGTGGGATATATATTCTACCCACACACATTTGGAACTCTCCTGGGGTACCCTCACACATATTATTCCCTCATTTAGTGGATATTTTCACAAAAAAGTGAAATTTTCAAAAATCCAAAATATTGGCTGAAAACGACTAAATATCAAGGACTCATTGGGCGAATCGCTCTGGAACTGAAATCGGAATGTTCACTGACATTTGCCCTATCTGAAAGTCTGATAAACGCCGGAAAAATGACTAAGTCAAAAAAAAAATTTTTTCAACTTTTTTCAATTTTACCCCCGTGGGATATAGATTCTACCCACACACACTTGGAACTCTCCTGCGGTACCCTAACACATATTATTCCCTCATTTAGTGGATATTTTCACAAAAAAGTGAAATTTTCAAAAATCCAAAATATTGGCTGAAAATGACTAAATATCAAGGACTCATTGGGCGAATCGCTCTGGAACTGAAATCGGAACGTTCACTGACATTTCCCCTATCTGAAAGTGTGATAAACGCCGGAAAAATGACTAAGTCCAAAAAAAAATTGATTTCTACTTTTTTCAATATTACCCCCGTGGGATATATATTCTACCCACACACATTTGGAACTCTCCTGCGGTACCCTAACACATATTATTCCCTCATTTAGTGGATATTTTCACAAAAAAGTGAAATTTTCAAAAATCCAAAATATTGGCTGAAAATGACTAAATATCAAGGACTCATTGGGCGAATCGCCCTGGAACTGAAATCGGAACGCTCACTGACATATGCCCTATCTGAAAGTCTGATAAACGCCGGAAAAATGACTAAGTCCAAAAAAAAAATTTTTTCAACTTTTTTCAATTTTACCTCCGTGGGATATAGATTCTACCCACACACACTTGGAACTCTCCTGCGGTACCCTAACACATATTATTTCCTCATTTAGTGGATATTTTCACAAAAAAGTGAAATTTTCAAAAATCCAAAATATTGGCTGAAAATGACTAAATATCAAGGACTCATTGGGCGAATCGCTCTGGAACTGAAATCGGAACGTTCACTGACATTTCCCCTATCTGAAAGTGTGATAAACGCCGGAAAAATGACTAAGTCCAAAAAAAAATTGATTTCTACTTTTTTCAATATTACCCCCGTGGGATATATATTCTACCACACACATTTGGAACTCTCCTGCGGTACCCTAACACATATTATTCCCTCATTTAGTGGATATTTTCACAAAAAAGTGAAATTTTCAAAAATCCAAAATATTGGCTGAAAACGACTAAATATCAAAGACTCATTGGGCGAATAGCTCTGGAATTGAAACCGGAATGTTCACTGACATTTCCCCTATTTGAAAGTCTGATAAACGCCGGAAAAATGACTAAGTCCAAAAAAATTTTTTTTCAACTTTTTTTCAATATTACCCCCGTGGGATATATATTCTACCCACACACATTTGGAACTCTCCTGGGGTACCCTCACACATATTATTCCCTCATTTAGTGGATATTTTCACAAAAAAGTGAAATTTTCAAATATCCAAAATATTGGCTGAAAATGACTAAATATCAAGGACTCATTGGGCGAATCGCTCTGGAACTGAAATCGGAACGTTCACTGACATTTCCCCTATCTGAAAGTGTGATAAACGCCCGAAAAATGACTAAGTCCAAAAAAAAATTGATTTCTACTTTTTTCAATATTACCCCCGTGGGATATATATTCTACCCACACACATTTGGAACTCTCCTGCGGTACCCTAACACATATTATTCCCTCATTTAGTGGATATTTTCACAAAAAAGTGAAATTTTCAAAAATCCAAAATATTGCCTGAAAACGACTAAATATCAAAGACTCATTGGGCGAATAGCTCTGGAATTGAAACCGGAATGTTCACTGACATTTCCCCTATTTGAAAGTCTGATAAACGCCGGAAAAATGACTAAGTCCAAAAAAATTTTTTTTCAACTTTTTTTCAATATTACCCCCGTGGGATATATATTCTACCCACACACATTTGGAACTCTCCTGGGGTACCCTCACACATATTATTCCCTCATTTAGTGGATATTTTCACAAAAAAGTGAAATTTTCAAAAATCCAAAATATTGGCTGAAAACGACTAAATATCAAGGACTCATTGGGCGAATCGCTCTGGAACTGAAATCGGAATGTTCACTGACATTTGCCCTATCTGAAAGTCTGATAAACGCCGGAAAAATGACTAAGTCAAAAAAAAAATTTTTTCAACTTTTTTCAATTTTACCCCCGTGGGATATAGATTCTACCCACACACACTTGGAACTCTCCTGCGGTACCCTAACACATATTATTCCCTCATTTAGTGGATATTTTCACAAAAAAGTGAAATTTTCAAAAATCCAAAATATTGGCTGAAAATGACTAAATATCAAGGACTCATTGGGCGAATCGCTCTGGAACTGAAATCGGAACGTTCACTGACATTTCCCCTATCTGAAAGTGTGATAAACGCCGGAAAAATGACTAAGTCCAAAAAAAAATTGATTTCTACTTTTTTCAATATTACCCCCGTGGGATATATATTCTACCCACACACATTTGGAACTCTCCTGCGGTACCCTAACACATATTATTCCCTCATTTAGTGGATATTTTCACAAAAAAGTGAAATTTTCAAAAATCCAAAATATTGGCTGAAAATGACTAAATATCAAGGACTCATTGGGCGAATCGCCCTGGAACTGAAATCGGAACGCTCACTGACATATGCCCTATCTGAAAGTCTGATAAACGCCGGAAAAATGACTAAGTCCAAAAAAAAAATTTTTTCAACTTTTTTCAATTTTACCTCCGTGGGATATAGATTCTACCCACACACACTTGGAACTCTCCTGCGGTGCCCTAACACATATTATTTCCTCATTTAGTGGATATTTTCACAAAAAAGTGAAATTTTCAAAAATCCAAAATATTGGCTGAAAATGACTAAATATCAAGGACTCATTGGGCGAATCACTCTGGAACTGAAATCGGAACGTTCACTGACATTTCCCCTATCTGAAAGTGTGATAAACGCCGGAAAAATGACTAAGTCCAAAAAAAAATTGTTTTCAACTTTTTTCAATATTACCCCCGTGGGATATATATTCTACCCACACACATTTGGAACTCTCCTGCGGTACCCTAACACATATTATTCCCTCATTTAGTGGATATTTTCACAAAAAAGTGAAATTTTCAAAAATCCAAAATATTGACTGAAAACGACTAAATATCAAGGACTCATTGGGCGAATAGCTCTGGAATTGAAACCGGAATGTTCACTGACATTTCCCCTATTTGAAAGTCTGATAAACGCCGGAAAAATGACTAAGTCCAAAAAAATTTTTTTTCAACTTTTTTTCAATATTACCTCCGTGGGATATATATTCTACCCACACACATTTGGAACTCTCCTGGGGTACCCTCACACATATTATTCCCTCATTTAGTGGATATTTTCACAAAAAAGTGAAATTTTCAAAAATCCAAAATATTGACTGAAAATGACTAAATATCAAGGACTCATTGGGTGAATAGCTCTGGAATTGAAACCGGAATGTTCACTGACATTTCCCCTATCTGAAAGTGTGATAAACGCCGGAAAAATGACTAAGTGCAAAAAAAAATTGTTTTCAACTTTTTTCAATTTTACCCCCGTGGGATATATATTCTACCCACACACATTTGGAACTCTCCTGCGGTACCCTAACACATATTATTCCCTCATTTAGTGGATATTTTCACAAAAAAGTGAAATTTTCAAAAATCCAAAATATTGGCTGAAAATGACTAAATATCAAGGACTCATTGGGCGAATCGCTCTGGAACTGAAATCGGAACGCTCACTGACATATGCCCTATCTGAAAGTCTGATAAACGCCGGAAAAATGACTAAGTCCAAAAAAATTTTTTTTCAACTTTTTTTCAATATTACCCCCGTGGGATATATATTCTACCCACACACATTTGGAACTCTCCTGGGGTACCCTCACACATATTATTCCCTCATTTAGTGGATATTTTCACAAAAAAGTGAAATTTTCAAAAATCCAAAATATTGGATGAAAACTACTAAATATCAAGGACTCATTGGGCGAATCGCTCTGGAACTGAAATCGGAACGCTCACTGACATATGCCCTATCTGAAAGTCTGATAAACGCCGGAAAAATGACTAAGTCCAAAAAAAAAATTTTTTCAACTTTTTTCAATTTTACCTCCGTGGGATATAGATTCTACCCACACACACTTGGAACTCTCCTGCGGTACCCTAACACATATTATTCCCTCATTTAGTGGATATTTTCACAAAAAAGTGAAATTTTCAAAAATCCAAAATATTGCCTGAAAACGACTAAATATCAAAGACTCATTGGGCGAATAGCTCTGGAATTGAAACCGGAATGTTCACTGACATTTCCCCTATTTGAAAGTCTGATAAACGCCGGAAAAATGACTAAGTCCAAAAAAATTTTTTTTCAACTTTTTTTCAATATTACCCCCGTGGGATATATATTCTACCCACACACATTTGGAACTCTCCTGGGGTACCCTCACACATATTATTCCCTCATTTAGTGGATATTTTCACAAAAAAGTGAAATTTTCAAATATCCAAAATATTGGCTGAAAATGACTAAATATCAAGGACTCATTGGGCGAATCGCTCTGGAACTGAAATCGGAACGTTCACTGACATTTTCCCTATCTGAAAGTGTGATAAACGCCCGAAAAATGACTAAGTCCAAAAAAAAATTGATTTCTACTTTTTTCAATATTACCCCCGTGGGATATATATTCTACCCACACACATTTGGAACTCTCCTGCGGTACCCTAACACATATTATTCCCTCATTTAGTGGATATTTTCACAAAAAAGTGAAATTTTCAAAAATCCAAAATATTGCCTGAAAACGACTAAATATCAAAGACTCATTGGGCGAATAGCTCTGGAATTGAAACCGGAATGTTCACTGACATTTCCCCTATTTGAAAGTCTGATAAACGCCGGAAAAATGACTAAGTCCAAAAAAATTTTTTTTCAACTTTTTTTCAATATTACCCCCGTGGGATATATATTCTATCCACACACATTTGGAACTCTCCTGGGGTACCCTCACACATATTATTCCCTCATTTAGTGGATATTTTCACAAAAAAGTGAAATTTTCAAAAATCCAAAATATTGGCTGAAAACGACTAAATATCAAGGACTCATTGGGCGAATCGCTCTGGAACTGAAATCGGAATGTTCACTGACATTTCCCCTATCTGAAAGTCTGATAAACGCCGGAAAAATGACTAAGTCCAAAAAAAAAATTTTTTCAACTTTTTTCAATTTTACCTCCGTGGGATATATATTCTACCCACACACACTTGGAACTCTCCTGCGGTACCCTAACACATATTATTCCCTCATTTAGTGGATATTTTCACAAAAAAAGTGAAATTTTCAAAAATCCAAAATATTGACTGAAAATGACTAAATATCAAGGACTCATTGGGTGAATAGCTCTGGAATTGAAACCGGAATGTTCACTGACATTTCCCCTATCTGAAAGTGTGATAAACGCCGGAAAAATGACTAAGTGCAAAAAAAAATTGTTTTCTACTTTTTTCAATATTACCCCCGTGGGATATATATTCTACCCACACACATTTGGAACTCTCCTGCGGTACCCTAACACATATTATTCCCTCATTTAGTGGATATTTTCACAAAAAAGTGAAATTTTCAAAAATCCAAAATATTGGCTGAAAATGACTAAATATCAAGGACTCATTGGGCGAATCGCCCTGGAACTGAAATCGGAACGCTCACTGACATATGCCCTATCTGAAAGTCTGATAAACGCCGGAAAAATGACTAAGTCCAAAAAAAAAATTTTTTCAACTTTTTTCAATTTTACCTCCGTGGGATATATATTCTACCCACACACACTTGGAACTCTCCTGCGGTACCCTAACACATATTATTCCCTCATTTAGTGGATATTTTCACAAAAAAGTGAAATTTTCAAAAATCCAAAATATTGACTGAAAACGACTAAATATCAAGGACTCATTGGGCGAATAGCTCTGGAATTGAAACCGGAATGTTCACTGACATTTCCCCTATTTGAAAGTCTGATAAACGCCGGAAAAATGACTAAGTCCAAAAAAATTTTTTTTCAACTTTTTTTCAATATTACCTCCGTGGGATATATATTCTACCCACACACATTTGGAACTCTCCTGGGGTACCCTCACACATATTATTCCCTCATTTAGTGGATATTTTCACAAAAAAGTGAAATTTTCAAAAATCCAAAATATTGACTGAAAATGACTAAATATCAAGGACTCATTGGGTGAATAGCTCTGGAATTGAAACCGGAATGTTCACTGACATTTCCCCTATCTGAAAGTGTGATAAACGCCGGAAAAATGACTAAGTGCAAAAAAAAATTGTTTTCAACTTTTTTCAATTTTACCCCCGTGGGATATATATTCTACCCACACACATTTGGAACTCTCCTGCGGTACCCTAACACATATTATTCCCTCATTTAGTGGATATTTTCACAAAAAAGTGAAATTTTCAAAAATCCAAAATATTGGCTGAAAATGACTAAATATCAAGGACTCATTGGGCGAATCGCTCTGGAACTGAAATCGGAACGCTCACTGACATATGCCCTATCTGAAAGTCTGATAAACGCCGGAAAAATGACTAAGTCCAAAAAAATTTTTTTTCAACTTTTTTTCAATATTACCCCCGTGGGATATATATTCTACCCACACACATTTGGAACTCTCCTGGGGTACCCTCACACATATTATTCCCTCATTTAGTGGATATTTTCACAAAAAAGTGAAATTTTCAAAAATCCAAAATATTGGATGAAAACTACTAAATATCAAGGACTCATTGGGCGAATCGCTCTGGAACTGAAATCGGAACGCTCACTGACATATGCCCTATCTGAAAGTCTGATAAACGCCGGAAAAATGACTAAGTCCAAAAAAAAAATTTTTTCAACTTTTTTCAATTTTACCTCCGTGGGATATAGATTCTACCCACACACACTTGGAACTCTCCTGCGGTACCCTAACACATATTATTCCCTCATTTAGTGGATATTTTCACAAAAAAGTGAAATTTTCAAAAATCCAAAATATTGCCTGAAAACGACTAAATATCAAAGACTCATTGGGCGAATAGCTCTGGAATTGAAACCGGAATGTTCACTGACATTTCCCCTATTTGAAAGTCTGATAAACGCCGGAAAAATGACTAAGTCCAAAAAAATTTTTTTTCAACTTTTTTTCAATATTACCCCCGTGGGATATATATTCTACCCACACACATTTGGAACTCTCCTGGGGTACCCTCACACATATTATTCCCTCATTTAGTGGATATTTTCACAAAAAAGTGAAATTTTCAAATATCCAAAATATTGGCTGAAAATGACTAAATATCAAGGACTCATTGGGCGAATCGCTCTGGAACTGAAATCGGAACGTTCACTGACATTTCCCCTATCTGAAAGTGTGATAAACGCCCGAAAAATGACTAAGTCCAAAAAAAAATTGATTTCTACTTTTTTCAATATTACCCCCGTGGGATATATATTCTACCCACACACATTTGGAACTCTCCTGCGGTACCCTAACACATATTATTCCCTCATTTAGTGGATATTTTCACAAAAAAGTGAAATTTTCAAAAATCCAAAATATTGCCTGAAAACGACTAAATATCAAAGACTCATTGGGCGAATAGCTCTGGAATTGAAACCGGAATGTTCACTGACATTTCCCCTATTTGAAAGTCTGATAAACGCCGGAAAAATGACTAAGTCCAAAAAAATTTTTTTTCAACTTTTTTTCAATATTACCCCCGTGGGATATATATTCTATCCACACACATTTGGAACTCTCCTGGGGTACCCTCACACATATTATTCCCTCATTTAGTGGATATTTTCACAAAAAAGTGAAATTTTCAAAAATCCAAAATATTGGCTGAAAACGACTAAATATCAAGGACTCATTGGGCGAATCGCTCTGGAACTGAAATCGGAATGTTCACTGACATTTCCCCTATCTGAAAGTCTGATAAACGCCGGAAAAATGACTAAGTCCAAAAAAAAATTGTTTTCAACTTTTTTCAATTTTACCCCCGTGGGATATATATTCTACCCACACACATTTGGAACTCTCCTGCGGTACCCTAACACATATTATTCCCTCATTTAGTGGATATTTTCACAAAAAAGTGAAATTTTCAAATATCCAAAATATTGGCTGAAAACGACTAAATATCAAGGACTCATTGGGCGAATCGCTCTGGAACTGAAATCGGAACTCTCACTGACATTTGCCCTATCTGAAAGTCTGATAAACGCCGGAAAAATGACTAAGTCAAAAAAAAAATTTTTTCAACTTTTTTCAATTTTACCCCCGTGGGATATAGATTCTACCCACACACACTTGGAACTCTCCTGCGGTACCCTAACACATATTATTCCCTCATTTAGTGGATATTTTCACAAAAAAGTGAAATTTTCAAAAATCCAAAATATTGGCTGAAAATGACTAAATATCAAGGACTCATTGGGCGAATCGCTCTGGAACTGAAATCGCAACGTTCACTGACATTTCCCCTATCTGAAAGTGTGATAAACGCCGGAAAAATGACTAAGTCCAAAAAAAAATTGATTTCTACTTTTTTCAATATTACCCCCGTGGGATATATATTCAACCCACACACATTTGGAACTCTCCTGCGGTACCCTAACACATATTATTCCCTCATTTAGTGGATATTTTCACAAAAAAGTGAAATTTTCAAAAATCCAAAATATTGGCTGAAAATGACTAAATATCAAGGACTCATTGGGCGAATCGCCCTGGAACTGAAATCGGAACGCTCACTGACATATGCCCTATCTGAAAGTCTGATAAACGCCGGAAAAATGACTAAGTCCAAAAAAAAAATTTTTTCAACTTTTTTCAATTTTACCTCCGTGGGATATATATTCTACCCACACACACTTGGAACTCTCCTGCGGTACCCTAACACATATTATTCCCTCATTTAGTGGATATTTTCACAAAAAAAGTGAAATTTTCAAAAATCCAAAATATTGGCTGAAAATGACTACATATCAAGGACTCATTGGGCGAATCACTCTGGAACTGAAATCGGAACGTTCACTGACATTTCCCCTATCTGAAAGTGTGATAAACGCCGGAAAAATGACTAAGTCCAAAAAAAAATTGTTTTCAACTTTTTTCAATTTTACCCCCGTGGGATATATATTCTACCCACACACATTTGGAACTCTCCTGCGGTACCCTAACACATATTATTCCCTCATTTAGTGGATATTTTCACAAAAAAGTGAAATTTTCAAAAATCCAAAATATTGGCTGAAAATGACTAAATATCAAGGACTCATTGGGCGAATCGCTCTGGAACTGAAATCGGAACGCTCACTGACATATGCCCTATCTGAAAGTCTGATAAACGCCGGAAAAATGACTAAGTCCAAAAAAATTTTTTTTCAACTTTTTTTCAATATTACCCCCGTGGGATATATATTCTACCCACACACATTTGGAACTCTCCTGGGGTACCCTCACACATATTATTCCCTCATTTAGTGGATATTTTCACAAAAAAGTGAAATTTTCAAAAATCCAAAATATTGGCTGAAAACTACTAAATATCAAGGACTCATTGGGCGAATCGCTCTGGAACTGAAATCGGAACGCTCACTGACATATGCCCTATCTGAAAGTCTGATAAACGCCGGAAAAATGACTAAGTCCAAAAAAAAAATTTTTTCAACTTTTTTCAATTTTACCTCCGTGGGATATAGATTCTACCCACACACACTTGGAACTCTCCTGCGGTACCCTAACACATATTATTCCCTCATTTAGTGGATATTTTCACAAAAAAGTGAAATTTTCAAAAATCCAAAATATTGCCTGAAAACGACTAAATATCAAAGACTCATTGGGCGAATAGCTCTGGAATTGAAACCGGAATGTTCACTGACATTTCCCCTATTTGAAAGTCTGATAAACGCCGGAAAAATGACTAAGTCCAAAAAAATTTTTTTTCAACTTTTTTCAATTTTACCCCCGTGGGATATAGATTCTACCCACACACACTTGGAACTCTCCTGCGGTACCCTAACACATATTATTCCCTCATTTAGTGGATATTTTCACAAAAAAGTGAAATTTTCAAAAATCCAAAATATTGGCTGAAAATGACTAAATATCAAGGACTCATTGGGCGAATCGCTCTGGAACTGAAATCGGAACGTTCACTGACATTTCCCCTATCTGAAAGTGTGATAAACGCCGGAAAAATGACTAAGTCCAAAAAAAAATTGATTTCTACTTTTTTCAATATTACCCCCGTGGGATATATATTCTACCCACACACATTTGGAACTCTCCTGCGGTACCCTAACACATATTATTCCCTCATTTAGTGGATATTTTCACAAAAAAGTGAAATTTTCAAAAATCCAAAATATTGGCTGAAAATGACTAAATATCAAGGACTCATTGGGCGAATCGCCCTGGAACTGAAATCGGAACGCTCACTGACATATGCCCTATCTGAAAGTCTGATAAACGCCGGAAAAATGACTAAGTCCAAAAAAAAAATTTTTTCAACTTTTTTCAATTTTACCTCCGTGGGATATATATTCTACCCACACACACTTGGAACTCTCCTGCGGTACCCTAACACATATTATTCCCTCATTTAGTGGATATTTTCACAAAAAAAGTGAAATTTTCAAAAATCCAAAATATTGGCTGAAAATGACTACATATCAAGGACTCATTGGGCGAATCACTCTGGAACTGAAATCGGAACGTTCACTGACATTTCCCCTATCTGAAAGTGTGATAAACGCCGGAAAAATGACTAAGTCCAAAAAAAAATTGTTTTCAACTTTTTTCAATTTTACCCCCGTGGGATATATATTCTACCCACACACATTTGGAACTCTCCTGCGGTACCCTAACACATATTATTCCCTCATTTAGTGGATATTTTCACAAAAAAGTGAAATTTTCAAAAATCCAAAATATTGGCTGAAAATGACTAAATATCAAGGACTCATTGGGCGAATCGCTCTGGAACTGAAATCGGAACGCTCACTGACATATGCCCTATCTGAAAGTCTGATAAACGCCGGAAAAATGACTAAGTCCAAAAAAATTTTTTTTCAACTTTTTTTCAATATTACCCCCGTGGGATATATATTCTACCCACACACATTTGGAACTCTCCTGGGGTACCCTCACACATATTATTCCCTCATTTAGTGGATATTTTCACAAAAAAGTGAAATTTTCAAAAATCCAAAATATTGGCTGAAAACTACTAAATATCAAGGACTCATTGGGCGAATCGCTCTGGAACTGAAATCGGAAAGCTCACTGACATATGCCCTATCTGAAAGTCTGATAAACGCCGGAAAAATGACTAAGTCCAAAAAAAAAATTTTTTCAACTTTTTTCAATTTTACCTCCGTGGGATATAGATTCTACCCACACACACTTGGAACTCTCCTGCGGTACCCTAACACATATTATTCCCTCATTTAGTGGATATTTTCACAAAAAAGTGAAATTTTCAAAAATCCAAAATATTGGCTGAAAATGACTAAATATCAAGGACTCATTGGGCGAATCGCTCTGGAACTGAAATCGGAACGTTCACTGACATTTCCCCTATCTTAAAGTGTGATAAACGCCGGAAAAATGACTAAGTCCAAAAAAAAATTGATTTCTACTTTTTTCAATATTACCCCCGTGGGATATATATTCTACCACACACATTTGGAACTCTCCTGCGGTACCCTAACACATATTATTCCCTCATTTAGTGGATATTTTCACAAAAAAGTGAAATTTTCAAAAATCCAAAATATTGGCTGAAAACGACTAAATATCAAAGACTCATTGGGCGAATAGCTCTGGAATTGAAACCGGAATGTTCACTGACATTTCCCCTATTTGAAAGTCTGATAAACGCCGGAAAAATGACTAAGTCCAAAAAAATTTTTTTTCAACTTTTTTTCAATATTACCCCCGTGGGATATATATTCTACCCACACACATTTGGAACTCTCCTGGGGTACCCTCACACATATTATTCCCTCATTTAGTGGATATTTTCAAAAAAAAGTGAAATTTTCAAATATCCAAAATATTGGCTGAAAATGACTAAATATCAAGGACTCATTGGGCGAATCGCTCTGGAACTGAAATCGGAACGTTCACTGACATTTCCCCTATCTGAAAGTGTGATAAACGCCCGAAAAATGACTAAGTCCAAAAAAAAATTGATTTCTACTTTTTTCAATATTACCCCCGTGGGATATATATTCTACCCACACACATTTGGAACTCTCCTGCGGTACCCTAACACATATTATTCCCTCATTTAGTGGATATTTTCACAAAAAAGTGAAATTTTCAAAAATCCAAAATATTGCCTGAAAACGACTAAATATCAAAGACTCATTGGGCGAATAGCTCTGGAATTGAAACCGGAATGTTCACTGACATTTCCCCTATTTGAAAGTCTGATAAACGCCGGAAAAATGACTAAGTCCAAAAAAATTTTTTTTCAACTTTTTTTCAATATTACCCCCGTGGGATATATATTCTACCCACACACATTTGGAACTCTCCTGGGGTACCCTCACACATATTATTCCCTCATTTAGTGGATATTTTCACAAAAAAGTGAAATTTTCAAAAATCCAAAATATTGGCTGAAAACGACTAAATATCAAGGACTCATTGGGCGAATCGCTCTGGAACTGAAATCGGAATGTTCACTGACATTTGCCCTATCTGAAAGTCTGATAAACGCCGGAAAAATGACTAAGTCAAAAAAAAAATTTTTTCAACTTTTTTCAATTTTACCCCCGTGGGATATAGATTCTACCCACACACACTTGGAACTCTCCTGCGGTACCCTAACACATATTATTCCCTCATTTAGTGGATATTTTCACAAAAAAGTGAAATTTTCAAAAATCCAAAATATTGGCTGAAAATGACTAAATATCAAGGACTCATTGGGCGAATCGCTCTGGAACTGAAATCGGAACGTTCACTGACATTTCCCCTATCTGAAAGTGTGATAAACGCCGGAAAAATGACTAAGTCCAAAAAAAAATTGATTTCTACTTTTTTCAATATTACCCCCGTGGGATATATATTCTACCCACACACATTTGGAACTCTCCTGCGGTACCCTAACACATATTATTCCCTCATTTAGTGGATATTTTCACAAAAAAGTGAAATTTTCAAAAATCCAAAATATTGGCTGAAAATGACTAAATATCAAGGACTCATTGGGCGAATCGCCCTGGAACTGAAATCGGAACGCTCACTGACATATGCCCTATCTGAAAGTCTGATAAACGCCGGAAAAATGACTAAGTCCAAAAAAAAAATTTTTTCAACTTTTTTCAATTTTACCTCCGTGGGATATATATTCTACCCACACACACTTGGAACTCTCCTGCGGTACCCTAACACATATTATTCCCTCATTTAGTGGATATTTTCACAAAAAAAGTGAAATTTTCAAAAATCCAAAATATTGACTGAAAATGACTAAATATCAAGGACTCATTGGGTGAATAGCTCTGGAATTGAAACCGGAATGTTCACTGACATTTCCCCTATCTGAAAGTGTGATAAACGCCGGAAAAATGACTAAGTGCAAAAAAAAATTGTTTTCTACTTTTTTCAATATTACCCCCGTGGGATATATATTCTACCCACACACATTTGGAACTCTCCTGCGGTACCCTAACACATATTATTCCCTCATTTAGTGGATATTTTCACAAAAAAGTGAAATTTTCAAAAATCCAAAATATTGGCTGAAAATGACTAAATATCAAGGACTCATTGGGCGAATCGCCCTGGAACTGAAATCGGAACGCTCACTGACATATGCCCTATCTGAAAGTCTGATAAACGCCGGAAAAATGACTAAGTCCAAAAAAAAAATTTTTTCAACTTTTTTCAATTTTACCTCCGTGGGATATATATTCTACCCACACACACTTGGAACTCTCCTGCGGTACCCTAACACATATTATTCCCTCATTTAGTGGATATTTTCACAAAAAAAGTGAAATTTTCAAAAATCCAAAATATTGGCTGAAAATGACTAAATATCAAGGACTCATTGGGCGAATCACTCTGGAACTGAAATCGGAACGTTCACTGACATTTCTCCTATCTGAAAGTGTGATAAACGCCGGAAAAATGACTAAGTCCAAAAAAAAATTGTTTTCAACTTTTTTCAATTTTACCCCCGTGGGATATATATTCTACCCACACACATTTGGAACTCTCCTGCGGTACCCTAACACATATTATTCCCTCATTTAGTGGATATTTTCACAAAAAAGTGAAATTTTCAAAAATCCAAAATATTGGCTGAAAATGACTAAATATCAAGGACTCATTGGGCGAATCGCTCTGGAACTGAAATCGGAACGCTCACTGACATATGCCCTATCTGAAAGTCTGATAAACGCCGGAAAAATGACTAAGTCCAAAAAAATTTTTTTTCAACTTTTTTTCAATATTACCCCCGTGGGATATATATTCTACCCACACACATTTGGAACTCTCCTGGGGTACCCTCACACATATTATTCCCTCATTTAGTGGATATTTTCACAAAAAAGTGAAATTTTCAAAAATCCAAAATATTGGCTGAAAACTACTAAATATCAAGGACTCATTGGGCGAATCGCTCTGGAACTGAAATCGGAACGCTCACTGACATATGCCCTATCTGAAAGTCTGATAAACGCCGGAAAAATGACTAAGTCCAAAAAAAAAATTTTTTCAACTTTTTTCAATTTTACCTCCGTGGGATATAGATTCTACCCACACACACTTGGAACTCTCCTGCGGTACCCTAACACATATTATTCCCTCATTTAGTGGATATTTTCACAAAAAAGTGAAATTTTCAAAAATCCAAAATATTGGCTGAAAATGACTAAATATCAAGGACTCATTGGGCGAATCGCTCTGGAACTGAAATCGGAACGTTCACTGACATTTCCCCTATCTGAAAGTGTGATAAACGCCGGAAAAATGACTAAGTCCAAAAAAAAATTGATTTCTACTTTTTTCAATATTACCCCCGTGGGATATATATTCTACCACACACATTTGGAACTCTCCTGCGGTACCCTAACACATATTATTCCCTCATTTAGTGGATATTTTCACAAAAAAGTGAAATTTTCAAAAATCCAAAATATTGGCTGAAAACGACTAAATATCAAAGACTCATTGGGCGAATAGCTCTGGAATTGAAACCGGAATGTTCACTGACATTTCCCCTATTTGAAAGTCTGATAAACGCCGGAAAAATGACTAAGTCCAAAAAAATTTTTTTTCAACTTTTTTTCAATATTACCCCCGTGGGATATATATTCTACCCACACACATTTGGAACTCTCCTGGGGTACCCTCACACATATTATTCCCTCATTTAGTGGATATTTTCACAAAAAAGTGAAATTTTCAAATATCCAAAATATTGGCTGAAAATGACTAAATATCAAGGACTCATTGGGCGAATCGCTCTGGAACTGAAATCGGAACGTTCACTGACATTTCCCCTATCTGAAAGTGTGATAAACGCCCGAAAAATGACTAAGTCCAAAAAAAAATTGATTTCTACTTTTTTCAATATTACCCCCGTGGGATATATATTCTACCCACACACATTTGGAACTCTCCTGCGGTACCCTAACACATATTATTCCCTCATTTAGTGGATATTTTCACAAAAAAGTGAAATTTTCAAAAATCCAAAATATTGCCTGAAAACGACTAAATATCAAAGACTCATTGGGCGAATAGCTCTGGAATTGAAACCGGAATGTTCACTGACATTTCCCCTATTTGAAAGTCTGATAAACGCCGGAAAAATGACTAAGTCCAAAAAAATTTTTTTTCAACTTTTTTTCAATATTACCCCCGTGGGATATATATTCTACCCACACACATTTGGAACTCTCCTGGGGTACCCTCACACATATTATTCCCTCATTTAGTGGATATTTTCACAAAAAAGTGAAATTTTCAAAAATCCAAAATATTGGCTGAAAATGACTAAATATCAAGGACTCATTGGGCGAATCGCCCTGGAACTGAAATCGGAACGCTCACTGACATATGCCCTATCTGAAAGTCTGATAAACGCCGGAAAAATGACTAAGTCCAAAAAAAAAATTTTTTCAACTTTTTTCAATTTTACCTCCGTGGGATATAGATTCTACCCACACACACTTGGAACTCTCCTGCGGTACCCTAACACATATTATTTCCTCATTTAGTGGATATTTTCACAAAAAAGTGAAATTTTCAAAAATCCAAAATATTGGCTGAAAATGACTAAATATCAAGCACTCATTGGGCGAATCACTCTGGAACTGAAATCGGAACGTTCACTGACATTTCCCCTATCTGAAAGTGTGATAAACGCCGGAAAAATGACTAAGTCCAAAAAAAAATTGTTTTCAACTTTTTTCAATATTACCCCCGTGGGATATATATTCTACCCACACACATTTGGAACTCTCCTGCGGTACCCTAACACATATTATTCCCTCATTTAGTGGATATTTTCACAAAAAAGTGAAATTTTCAAAAATCCAAAATATTGACTGAAAACGACTAAATATCAAGGACTCATTGGGCGAATAGCTCTGGAATTGAAACCGGAATGTTCACTGACATTTCCCCTATTTGAAAGTCTGATAAACGCCGGAAAAATGACTAAGTCCAAAAAAATTTTTTTTCAACTTTTTTTCAATATTACCTCCGTGGGATATATATTCTACCCACACACATTTGGAACTCTCCTGGGGTACCCTCACACATATTATTCCCTCATTTAGTGGATATTTTCACAAAAAAGTGAAATTTTCAAAAATCCAAAATATTGACTGAAAATGACTAAATATCAAGGACTCATTGGGTGAATAGCTCTGGAATTGAAACCGGAATGTTCACTGACATTTCCCCTATCTGAAAGTGTGATAAACGCCGGAAAAATGACTAAGTGCAAAAAAAAATTGTTTTCTACTTTTTTCAATATTACCCCCGTGGGATATATATTCTACCCACACACATTTGGAACTCTCCTGCGGTACCCTAACACATATTATTCCCTCATTTAATGGATATTTTCACAAAAAAGTGAAATTTTCAAAAATCCAAAATATTGACTGAAAATGACTAAATATCAAGGACTCATTGGGCGAATAGCTCTGGAATTGAAACCGGAATGTTCACTGACATTTCCCCTATCTGAAAGTGTGATAAACGCCGGAAAAATGACTAAGTGCAAAAAAAAATTGTTTTCTACTTTTTTCAATATTACCCCCGTGGGATATATATTTTACCCACACACATTTGGAACTCTCCTGCGGTACCCTAACACATATTATTCCCTCATTTAGTGGATATTTTCACAAAAAAGTGAAATTTTCAAATATCCAAAATATTGGCTGAAAACGACTAAATATCAAGGACTCATTGGGCGAATCGCTCTGGAACTGAAATCGGAATGTTCACTGACATTTCCCCTATCTGGAAGTCTGATAAACGCCGGAAAAATGACTAAGTCCAAAAAAAAATTGTTTTCAACTTTTTTCAATTTTACCCCCGTGGGATATATATTCTACCCACACACATTTGAAACTCTCCTGCGGTACCCTAACACATATTATTCCCTCATTTAGTGGATATTTTCACAAAAAAGTGAAATTTTCAAAAATCCAAAATATTGGCTGAAAATGACTAAATATCAAGGACTCATTGGGCGAATCGCTCTGGAACTGAAATCGGAACACTCACTGACATTTGCCCTATCTGAAAGTCTGATAAACGAAGGAAAAATGACTAAGTCCAAAAAAAATTTTTTTCAACTTTTTTTCAATATTACCCCCGTGGGATATATATTCTACCCACACACATTTGGAACTCTCCTGGGGTACCCTCACACATATTATTCCTTCATTTAGTGGATATTTTCACAAAAAAGTGAAATTTTCAAAAATCCAAAATATTGGCTGAAAACGACTAAATATCAAGGACTCATTGGGCGAATCGCTCTGGAACTGAAATCGGAAAGCTCACTGACATTTGCCCTATCTGAAAGTCTGATAAACGCCGGAAAAATGACTAAGTCCAAAAAAAAAATTTTTTTCAACTTTTTTCAATTTTACCCCCGTGGGATATAGATTCTACCCACACACATTTGGAACTCTCCTGCGGTACCCTCACACATATTATTCCCTCATTTAGTGGATATTTTCACAAAAAAGTGAAATTTTCAAATATCCAAAATATTGGCTGAAAACGACTAAATATCAAGGACTCATTGGGCGAATCGCTCTGGAACTGAAATCGGAACGTTCACTGACATTTCCCCTATCTGAAAGTCTGATAAACGCCGGAAAAATGACTAAGTCCAAAAAAAAATTGTTTTCAACTTTTTTCAATTTTACCCCCGTGGGATATATATTCTACCCACACACATTTGGAACTCTCCTGGGGTACCCTCACACATATTATTCCCTCATTTAGTGGATATTTTCACAAAAAAGTGAAATTTTCAAAAATCCAAAATATTGGCTGAAAATGACTAAATATCAAGGACTCATTGGGCGAATCGCTCTGGAACTGAAATCGGAACGCTCACTGACATATGCCCTATCTGAAAGTCTGATAAACGCCGGAAAAATGACTAAGTACAAAAAAAAAATTTTTTCAACTTTTTTCAATTTTACCTCCGTGGGATATAGATTCTACCCACACACACTTGGAACTCTCCTGCGGTACCCTAACACATATTATTCCCTCATTTAGTGGATATTTTCACAAAAAAGTGAAATTTTCAAAAATCCAAAATATTGGCTGAAAATGACTAAATATCAAGGACTCATTGGGCGAATCACTCTGGAACTGAAATCGGAACGTTCACTGACATTTCCCCTATCTGAAAGTGTGATAAACGCCGGAAAAATGACTAAGTCCAAAAAAAAATTGTTTACAACTTTTTTCAATATTACCCCCGTGGGATATATATTCTACCCACACACATTTGGAACTCTCCTGCGGTACCCTAACACATATTATTCCCTCATTTAGTGGATATTTTCACAAAAAAGTGAAATTTTCAAAAATCCAAAATATTGACTGAAAACGACTAAATATCAAGGACTCATTGGGCGAATAGCTCTGGAATTGAAACCGGAATGTTCACTGACATTTCCCCTATTTGAAAGTCTGATAAACGCCGGAAAAATGACTAAGTCCAAAAAAATTTTTTTTCAACTTTTTTTCAATATTACCCCCGTGGGATATATATTCTACCCACACACATTTGGAACTCTCCTGGGGTACCCTCACACATATTATTCCCTCATTTAGTGGATATTTTCACAAAAAAGTGAAATTTTCAAAAATCCAAAATATTGACTGAAAATGACTAAATATCAAGGACTCATTGGGCGAATAGCTCTGGAATTGAAACCGGAATGTTCACTGACATTTCCCCTATCTGAAAGTGTGATAAACGCCGGAAAAATGACTAAGTGCAAAAAAAAATTGTTTTCTACTTTTTTCAATATTACCCCCGTGGGATATATATTCTACCCACACACATTTGGAACTCTCCTGGGGTACACTAACACATATTATTCCCTTATTTAGTGGATATTTTCACAAAAAAGTGAAATTTTCAAAAATCCAAAATATTGGCTGAAAATGACTAAATATCAAGGACTCATTGGGCGAATCGCTCTGGAACTGAAATCGGAACGCTCACTGACATTTGCCCTATCTGAAAGTCTGATAAACGCCGGAAAAATGACTAAGTCCAAAAAAAATTTTTTTCAACTTTTTTTCAATATTACCCCCGTGGGATATATATTCTACCCACACACATTTGGAACTCTCCTGGGGTACCCTCACACATATTATTCCTTCATTTAGTGGATATTTCCACAAAAAAGTGAAATTTTCAAAAATCCAAAATATTGGCTGAAAACGACTAAATATCAAGGACTCATTGGGCGAATCGCTCTGGAACTGAAATCGGAACGCTCACTGACATTTGCCCTATCTGAAAGTCTGATAAACGCCGGAAAAATGACTAAGTCCAAAAAAAAAATTTTTTTCAACTTTTTTCAATTTTACCCCCGTGGGATATAGATTCTACCCACACACATTTGGAACTCTCCTGCGGTACACTCACACATATTATTCCCTCATTTAGTGGATATTTTCACAAAAAAGTGAAATTTTCAAATATCCAAAATATTGGCTGAAAACGACTAAATATCAAGGACTCATTGGGCGAATCGCTCTGGAACTGAAATCGGAACGTTCACTGACATTTCCCCTATCTGAAAGTCTGATAAACGCCGGAAAAATGACTAAGTCCAAAAAAAAATTGTTTTCAACTTTTTTCAATATTACCCCCGTGGGATATATATTCTACCCACACACATTTGGAACTCTCCTGCGGTACCCTAACACATATTATTCCCTCATTTAGTGGATATTTTCACAAAAAAGTGAATTTTTCAAAAATTCTAAATATTGACTGAAAATGACTAAATATCAAGGACTCATTGGGCGAATAGCTCTGGAATTGAAACCGGAATGTTCACTGACATTTCCCCTATCTGAAAGTGTGATAAACGCCGGAAAAATGACTAAGTCCAAAAAAAAATTGTTTTCAACTTTTTTCAATTTTACCCCCGTGGGATATATATTCTACCCACACACATTTGGAACTCTCCTGCGGTACCCTAACACATATTATTCCCTTATTTAGTAGATATTTTCACAAAAAAGTGAAATTTTCAAAAATCCAAAATATTGGCTGAAAACGACTAAATATCAAGGACTCATTGGACGAATAGCTCTGGAATTGAAACCGGAATGTTCACTGACATTTCCCCTATTTGAAAGTCTGATAAATGCCGGAAAAATGACTAAGTCCAAAAAAATTTTTTTTCAACTTTTTTTCAATATTACCCCCGTGGGATATATATTCTACCCACACACATTTAGATCTCTCCTGGGGTACCCTCACACATATTATTCCCTCATTTAGTGGATATTTTCACAAAAAAGTGAAATTTTCAAAAATCCAAAATATTGGCTGAAAACGGCTAAATATCAAGGACTCTTTGGGCGAATCGCTCTGGAACTGAAATCGGAATGCTCACTGACATTTCCCCTATCTGAAAGTCTGATAAACGCCGGAAAAATGACTAAGTCCAAAAAAAAATTGTTTTCAACTTTTTTTAATATTACCCCCGTGGGATATATATTCTACCCACACACATTTGGAACTCTCCTGCGGTACCCTAACACATATTATTCCCTCATTTAGTGGATATTTTCACAAAAAAGTGAAATTTTCAAATATCCAAAATATTGGCTGAAAACGACTAAATATCAACGACTCATTGGGCCAATCGCTCTGGAACTGAAATCGGAACGTTCACTGACATTTCCCCTATCTGAAAGTGTGATAAATGCCGGAAAAATGACTAAGTCCAAAAAAAAATTGTTTTCTACTTTTTTCAATATTACCCCCGTGGGATATATATTCTACCCACACACATTTGGAACTCTCCTGCGGTACCCTAACACATATTATTCCCTCATTTAGTGGATATTTTCACAAAAAAGTGAAATTTTCAAAAATCCAAAATATTGGCTGAAAACGACTAAATATCAAGGACTCATTGGGCGAATAGCTCTGGAATTGAAACCGGAATGTTCACTGACATTTCCCCTATTTGAAAGTCTGATAAACGCCGTAAAAATGACTAAGTCCAAAAAAATTTTTTTCAACTTTTTTTCAATATTACCCCCGTGGGATATATATTCTACCCACACACATTTGGAACTCTCCTGGGGTACCCTCACACATATTATTCCCTCATTTAGTGGATATTTTCACAAAAAAGTGAAATTTTCAAAAATCCAAAATATTGGCTGAAAATGACTAAATATCAAGGACTCATTGGGCGAATCGCTCTGGAACTGAAATCGGAACGCTCACTGACATTTGCCCTATCTGAAAGTCTGATAAACGCCGGAAAAATTACTAAGTCCAAAAAAAAAATTTTTTCAACTTTTTTCAATTTTACCCCCGTGGGATATATATTCTACCCACACACATTTGGAACTCTCCTGCGGTACCCTAACACATATTATTCCCTCATTTAGTGGATATTTTCACAAAAAAGTGAAATTTTCAAATATCCAAAATATTGGCTGAAAACGACTAAATATCAAGGACTCATTGGGCGAATCGCTCTGGAACTGAAATCGAAACGTTCACTGACATTTCCCCTATCTGAAAGTGTGATAAACGCCGGAAAAATGACTAAGTCCAAAAAAAAATTGTTTTCAACTTTTTTCAATTTTACCCCCGTGGGATATATATTCTACCCACACACATTTGGAACTCTCCTGCGGTACCCTAACACATATTATTCCCTCATTTAGTGGATATTTTCACAAAAAAGTGAAATTTTCAAATATCCAAAATATTGGCTGAAAATGACTAAATATCAAGGACTCATTGGGCGAATCGCTCTGGAACTGAAATCGGAACGCTCACTGACATTTGCCCTATCTGAAAGTCTGATAAACGCCGGAAAAATGACTAAGTCCAAAAAAAAAATTTTTTTCAACTTTTTTCAATTTTACCCCCGTGGGATATAGATTCTACCCACACACATTTGGAACTCTCCTGCGGTACCCTCACACATATTATTCCCTCATTTAGTGGATATTTTCACAAAAAAGTGAAATTTTCAAATATCCAAAATATTGGCTGAAAACGACTAAATATCAAGGACTCATTGGGCGAATCGCTCTGGAACTGAAATCGGAACGTTCACTGACATTTCCCCTATCTGAAAGTCTGATAAACGCCGGAAAAATGACTAAGTCCAAAAAAAAATAGTTTTCAACTTTTTTCAATATTACTCCCGTGGGATATATATTCTACCCACACACATTTGGAACTCTCCTGCGGTACCCTAACACATATTATTCCCTCATTTAGTGGATATTTTCACAAAAAAGTGAATTTTTCAAAAATCAAAAATATTGACTGAAAATGACTAAATATCAAGGACTCATTGGGCGAATAGCTCTGGAATTGAAACCGGAATGCTCACTGACATTTCCCCTATCTGAAAGTCTGATAAACGCCGGAAAAATGACTAAGTCCAAAAAAAAATTGTTTTCAACTTTTTTCAATTTTACCCCCGTGGGATATATATTCTACCCACACACATTTGGAACTCTCCTGCGGTACCCTAACACATATTATTCCCTCATTTAGTGGATATTTTCACAAAAAAGTGAAATTTTCAAAAATCCAAAATATTGGCTGAAAATGACTAAATATCAAGGACTCATTGGGCGAATCGCTCTGGAACTGAAATCGGAACGCTCACTGACATTTGCCCTATCTGAAAGTCTGATAAACGCCGGAAAAATTACTAAGTCCAAAAAAAAAATTTTTTCAACTTTTTTCAATTTTACCCCCGTGGGATATATATTCTACCCACACACATTTGGAACTCTCCTGCGGTACCCTAACACATATTATTCCCTCATTTAGTGGATATTTTCACAAAAAAGTGAAATTTTCAAATATCCAAAATATTGGCTGAAAATGACTAAATATCAAGGACTCATTGGGCGAATCGCTCTGGAACTGAAATCGGAACGCTCACTGACATTTGCCCTATCTGAAAGTCTGATAAACGCCGGAAAAATGACTAAGTCCAAAAAAAAAATTTTTTTCAACTTTTTTCAATTTTACCCCCGTGGGATATAGATTCTACCCACACACATTTGGAACTCTCCTGCGGTACCCTCACACATATTATTCCCTCATTTAGTGGATATTTTCACAAAAAAGTGAAATTTTCAAATATCCAAAATATTGGCTGAAAACGACTAAATATCAAGGACTCATTGGGCGAATCGCTCTGGAACTGAAATCGGAACGTTCACTGACATTTCCCCTATCTGAAAGTCTGATAAACGCCGGAAAAATGACTAAGTCCAAAAAAAAATTGTTTTCAACTTTTTTCAATTTTACCCCCGTGGGATATACATTCTACCCACACACATTTGGAACTCTCCTGGGGTACCCTCACACATATTATTCCCTCATTTAGTGGATATTTTCACAAAAAAGTGAAATTTTCAAATATCCAAAATATTGGCTGAAAACGACTAAATATCAAGGACTCATTGGGCGAATCGCTCTGGAACTGAAATCGGAACGTTCACTGACATTTCCCCTATCTGAAAGTGTGATAAACGCCGGAAAAATGACTAAGTCCAAAAAAAAATAGTTTTCAACTTTTTTCAATATTACTCCCGTGGGATATATATTCTACCCACACACATTTGGAACTCTCCTGCGGTACCCTAACACATATTATTCCCTCATTTAGTGGATATTTTCAAAAAAAAGTGAATTTTTCAAAAATCCAAAATATTGACTGAAAATGACTAAATATCAAGGACTCATTGGGCGAATCGCTCTGGAACTGAAAACGGAACGCTCACTGACATTTGCCCTATCTGAAAGTCTGATAAATGCCGGAAAAATGACTAAGTCCAAAAAAAAAATTTTTTCAACTTTTTTCAATTTTACCCCCGTGGGATATATATTCTACCCACACACATTTGGAACTCTCCTGCGGTACCCTAACACATATTATTCCCTCATTTAGTGGATATTTTCACAAAAAAGTGAAATTTTCAAATATCCAAAATATTGGCTGAAAACGACTAAATATCAAGGACTCATTGGGCGAATCGCTCTGGAACTGAAATCGGAATGTTCACTGACATTTCCCCTATCTGAAAGTCTGATAAACGCCGGAAAAATGACTAAGTCCAAAAAAAAATAGTTTTCAACTTTTTTCAATTTTACCCCCGTGGGATATATATTCTACCCACACACATTTTGAACTCTCCTGGGGTACCCTCACACATATCATTCCCTCATTTAGTGGATATTTTCACAAAAAAGTGAAATTTTCAAAAATCCAAAATATTGGCTGAAAATGACTAAATATCAAGGACTCATTGGGCGAATCGCTCTGGAACTGAAATCGGAACGCTCACTGACATATGCCCTATCTGAAAGTCTGATAAACGCCGGAAAAATGACTAAGTCCAAAAAAAAAATTTTTTCAACTTTTTTCAATTTTACCTCCGTGGGATATAGATTCTACCCACACACACTTGGAACTCTCCTGCGGTACCCTAACACATATTATTCCCTCATTTAGTGGATATTTTCACAAAAAAGTGAAATTTTCAAAAATCCAAAATATTGGCTGAAAATGACTAAATATCAAGGACTCATTGGGCGAATCACTCTGGAACTGAAATCGGAACGTTCACTGACATTTCCCCTATCTGAAAGTGTGATAAACGCCGGAAAAATGACTAAGTCCAAAAAAAAATTGTTTTCAACTTTTTTCAATATTACCCCCGTGGGATATATATTCTACCCACACACATTTGGAACTCTCCTGCGGTACCCTAACACATATTATTCCCTCATTTAGTGGATATTTTCACAAAAAAGTGAAATTTTCAAAAATCCAAAATATTGACTGAAAACGACTAAATATCAAGGACTCATTGGGCGAATAGCTCTGGAATTGAAACCGGAATGTTCACTGACATTTCCCCTATTTGAAAGTCTGATAAACGCCGGAAAAATGACTAAGTCCAAAAAAATTTTTTTTCAACTTTTTTTCAATATTACCCCCGTGGGATATATATTCTACCCACACACATTTGGAACTCTCCTGGGGTACCCTCACACATATTATTCCCTCATTTAGTGGATATTTTCACAAAAAAGTGAAATTTTCAAAAATCCAAAATATTGACTGAAAATGACTGAATATCAAGGACTCATTGGGCGAATAGCTCTGGAATTGAAACCGGAATGTTCACTGACATTTCCCCTATCTGAAAGTCTGATAAACGCCGGAAAAATGACTAAGTCCAAAAAAAAATTGTTTTCAACTTTTTTCAATATTACCCCGTGGGATATATATTCTACCCACACACATTTGGAACTCTCCTGCGGTACCCTAACACATATTATTCCCTCATTTAGTGGATATTTTCACAAAAAAGTGAAATTTTCAAATATCCAAAATCTTGGCTGAAAACGACTAAATATCAAGGACTCATTGGGCCAATCGCTCTGGAATTGAAATCGGAACGTTCACTGACATTTCCCCTATCTGAAAGTGTGATAAATGCCGGAAAAATGACTAAGTTCAAAAAAAAATTGTTTTCTACTTTTTTCAATATTACCCCCGTGGGATATATATTCTACCCACACACATTTGGAACTCTCCTGCGGTACCCTAACACATATTATTCCCTCATTTAGTGGATATTTTCACAAAAAAGTGAAATTTTCAAAAATCCAAAATATTGGCTGAAAACGACTAAATATCAAGGACTCATTGGGCGAATAGCTCTGGAATTGAAACCGGAATGTTCACTGACATTTCCCCTATTTGAAAGTCTGATAAACGCCGTAAAAATGACTAAGTCCAAAAAAAAATTGTTTTCAACTTTTTTCAATTTTACCCCCGTGGGATATATATTCTACCCACACACATTTGGAACTCTCCTGCGGTACCCTAACACATATTATTCCCTCATTTAGTGGATATTTTCACAAAAAAGTGAAATTTTCAAAAATCCAAAATATTGGCTGAAAATGACTAAATATCAAGGACTCATTGGGCGAATCGCTCTGGAACTGAAATCGGAACGCTCACTGACATTTGCCCTATCTGAAAGTCTGATAAACGCCGGAAAAATGACTAAGTCCAAAAAAAATTTTTTTCAACTTTTTTTCAATATTACCCCCGTGGGATATATATTCTACCCACACACATTTGGAACTCTCCTGGGGTACCCTCACACATATTATTCCTTCATTTAGTGGATATTTTCACAAAAAAGTGAAATTTTCAAAAATCCAAAATATTGGCTGAAAATGACTAAATATCAAGGACTCATTGGGCGAATCGCTCTGGAACTGAAATCGGAACGCTCACTGACATTTGCCCTATCTGAAAGTCTGATAAACGCCGGAAAAATGACTAAGTCCAAAAAAAAATAGTTTTCAACTTTTTTCAATATTACTCCCGTGGGATATATATTCTACCCACACACATTTGGAACTCTCCTGCGGTACCCTAACACATATTATTCCCTCATTTAGTGGATATTTTCACAAAAAAGTGAATTTTTCAAAAATCCAAAATATTGACTGAAAATGACTAAATATCAAGGACTCATTGGGCGAATAGCTCTGGAATTGAAACCGGAATGTTCACTGACATTTCCCCTATTTGAAAGTCTGATAAATGCCGGAAAAATGACTAAGTCCAAAAAAATTTTTTTTCAACTTTTTTTCAATATTACCCCCGTGGGATATATATTCTACCCACACACATTTAGATCTCTCCTGGGGTACCCTCACACATATTATTCCCTCATTTAGTGGATATTTTCACAAAAAAGTGAAATTTTCAAAAATCCAAAATATTGGCTGAAAACGGCTAAATATCAAGGACTCTTTGGGCGAATCGCTCTGGAACTGAAATCGGAATGCTCACTGACATTTCCCCTATCTGAAAGTCTGATAAACGCCGGAAAAATGACTAAGTCCAAAAAAAAATTGTTTTCAACTTTTTTTAATATTACCCCCGTGGGATATATATTCTACCCACACACATTTGGAACTCTCCTGCGGTACCCTAACACATATTATTCCCTCATTTAGTGGATATTTTCACAAAAAAGTGAAATTTTCAAAAATCCAAAATATTGGCTGAAAATGACTAAATATCAAGGACTCATTGGGCGAATCGCTCTGGAACTGAAAACGGAACGCTCACTGACATTTGCCCTATCTGAAAGTCTGATAAACGCCGGAAAAATTACTAAGTCCAAAAAAAAAATTTTTTCAACTTTTTTCAATTTTACCCCCGTGGGATATATATTCTACCCACACACATTTGGAACTCTCCTGCGGTACCCTAACACATATTATTCCCTCATTTAGTGGATATTTTCACAAAAAAGTGAAATTTTCAAATATCCAAAATATTGGCTGAAAACGACTAAATATCAAGGACTCATTGGGCGAATCGCTCTGGAACTGAAATCGGAATGTTCACTGACATTTCCCCTATCTGAAAGTCTGATAAACGCCGGAAAAATGACTAAGTCCAAAAAAAAATTGTTTTCAACTTTTTTCAATTTTACCCCCGTGGGATATATATTCTACCCACACACATTTTGAACTCTCCTGGGGTACCCTCACACATATCATTCCCTCATTTAGTGGATATTTTCACAAAAAAGTGAAATTTTCAAAAATCCAAAATATTGGCTGAAAATGACTAAATATCAAGGACTCATTGGGCGAATCGCTCTGGAACTGAAAACGGAACGCTCACTGACATTTGCCCTATCTGAAAGTCTGATAAACGCCGGAAAAATGACTAAGTCCAAAAAAAAAATTTTTTCAACTTTTTTCAATTTTACCCCCGTGGGATATAGATTCTACCCACACACATTTGGAACTCTCCTGCGGTACCCTAACACATATTATTCCCTCATTTAGTGGATATTTTCACAAAAAAGTGAAATTTTCAAATATCCAAAATATTGGCTGAAAACGACTAAATATCAAGGACTCATTGGGCGAATCGCTCTGGAACTGAAATCGGAATGTTCACTGACATTTCCCCTATCTGAAAGTCTGATAAACGCCGGAAAAATGACTAAGTCCAAAAAAAAATTGTTTTCAACTTTTTTCAATTTTACCCCCGTGGGATATATATTCTACCCACACACATTTTGAACTCTCCTGGGGTACCCTCACACATATCATTCCCTCATTTAGTGGATATTTTCACAAAAAAGTGAAATTTTCAAAAATCCAAAATATTGGCTGAAAATGACTAAATATCAAGGACTCATTGGGCGAATCGCTCTGGAACTGAAAACGGAACGCTCACTGACATTTGCCCTATCTGAAAGTCTGATAAACGCCGGAAAAATGACTAAGTCCAAAAAAAAAATTTTTTTCAACTTTTTTCAATTTTACCCCCGTGGGATATAGATTCTACCCACACACATTTGGAACTCTCCTGCGGTACCCTCACACATATTATTCCCTCATTTAGTGGATATTTTCACAAAAAAGTGAAATTTTCAAATATCCAAAATATTGGCTGAAAACGACTAAATATCAAGGACTCATTGGGCGAATCGCTCTGGAACTGAAATCGGAACGTTCACTGACATTTCCCCTATCTGAAAGTGTGATAAACGCCGGAAAAATGACTAAGTCCAAAAAAAAATAGTTTTCAACTTTTTTCAATATTACTCCCGTGGGATATATATTCTACCCACACACATTTGGAACTCTCCTGCGGTACCCTAACACATATTATTCCCTCATTTAGTGGATATTTTCACAAAAAAGTGAATTTTTCAAAAATCCAAAATATTGACTGAAAATGACTAAATATCAAGGACTCATTGGGCGAATAGCTCTGGAATTGAAACCGGAATGTTCACTGACATTTCCCCTATTTGAAAGTCTGATAAATGCCGGAAAAATGACTAAGTCCAAAAAAATTTTTTTTCAACTTTTTTTCAATATTACCCCCGTGGGACATATATTCTACCCACACACATTTAGATCTCTCCTGGGGTACCCTCACACATATTATTCCCTCATTTAGTGGATATTTTCACAAAAAAGTGAAATTTTCAAAAATCCAAAATATTGGCTGAAAACGGCTAAATATCAAGGACTCTTTGGGCGAATCGCTCTGGAACTGAAATCGGAATGCTCACTGACATTTCCCCTATCTGAAAGTCTGATAAACGCCGGAAAAATGACTAAGTCCAAAAAAAAATTGTTTTCAACTTTTTTTAATATTACCCCCGTGGGATATATATTCTACCCACACACATTTGGAACTCTCCTGCGGTACCCTAACACATATTATTCCCTCATTTAGTGGATATTTTCACAAAAAAGTGAAATTTTCAAAAATCCAAAATATTGGCTGAAAATGACTAAATATCAAGGACTCATTGGGCGAATCGCTCTGGAACTGAAAACGGAACGCTCACTGACATTTGCCCTATCTGAAAGTCTGATAAACGCCGGAAAAATTACTAAGTCCAAAAAAAAAATTTTTTCAACTTTTTTCAATTTTACCCCCGTGGGATATATATTCTACCCACACACATTTGGAACTCTCCTGCGGTACCCTAACACATATTATTCCCTCATTTAGTGGATATTTTCACAAAAAAGTGAAATTTTCAAATATCCAAAATATTGGCTGAAAACGACTAAATATCAAGGACTCATTGGGCGAATCGCTCTGGAACTGAAATCGGAATGTTCACTGACATTTCCCCTATCTGAAAGTCTGATAAACACCGGAAAAATGACTAAGTCCAAAAAAAAATTGTTTTCAACTTTTTTCAATTTTACCCCCGTGGGATATATATTCTACCCACACACATTTTGAACTCTCCTGGGGTACCCTCACACATATCATTCCCTCATTTAGTGGATATTTTCACAAAAAAGTGAAATTTTCAAAAATCCAAAATATTGGCTGAAAATGACTAAATATCAAGGACTCATTGGGCGAATCGCTCTGGAACTGAAATCGGAACGCTCACTGACATATGCCCTATCTGAAAGTCTGATAAACGCCGGAAAAATGACTAAGTCCAAAAAAAAAATTTTTTCAACTTTTTTCAATTTTACCTCCGTGGGATATAGATTCTACCCACACACACTTGGAACTCTCCTGCGGTACCCTAACACATATTATTCCCTCATTTAGTGGATATTTTCACAAAAAAGTGAAATTTTCAAAAATCCAAAATATTGGCTGAAAATGACTAAATATCAGGGACTCATTGGGCGAATCGCTCTGGAACTGAAATCGGAATGTTCACTGACATTTCCCCTATCTGAAAGTCTGATAAACGCCGGAAAAATGACTAAGTCCAAAAAAAAATTGTTTTCAACTTTTTTCAATTTTACCCCCGTGGGATATATATTCTACCCACACACATTTGGAACTCTCCTGGGGTACCCTCACACATATTATTCCCTCATTTAGTGGATATTTTCACAAAAAAGTGAAATTTTCAAATATCCAAAATATTGGCTGAAAACGACTAAATATCAAGGACTCATTGGGCGAATCGCTCTGGAACTGAAATCAGAACGTTCACTGACATTTCCCCTATCTGAAAGTGTGATAAACGCCGGAAAAATGACTAAGTCCAAAAAAAAATTGTTTTCAACTTTTTTCAATATTACCCCGTGGGATATATATTCTACCCACACACATTTGGAACTCTCCTGCGGTACCCTAACACATATTATTCCCTCATTTAGTGGATATTTTCACAAAAAAGTGAATTTTTCAAAAATCCAAAATATTGACTGAAAATGACTAAATATCAAGGACTCATTGGGCGAATAGCTCTGGAATTGAAACCGGAATGTTCACTGACATTTCCCCTATCTGAAAGTGTGATAAACGCCGGAAAAATGACTAAGTCCCAAAAAAAATTGTTTTCAACTTTTTTCAATTTTACCCCCGTGGGATATATATTCTACCCACACACATTTGGAACTCTCCTGCCGTACCCTAACACATATTATTCCCTTATTTAGTAGATATTTTCACAAAAAAGTGAAATTTTCAAAAATCCAAAATATTGGCTGAAAACGACTAAATATCAAGGACTCATTGGGCGAATAGCTCTGGAATTGAAACCGGAATGTTCACTGACATTTCCCCTATTTGAAAGTCTGATAAACGCCGGAAAAATGACTAAGTCCAAAAAAATTTTTTTTCAACTTTTTTTCAATATTACCCCCGTGGGATATATATTCTACCCACACACATTTAGATCTCTCCTGGGGTACCCTCACACATATTATTCCCTCATTTAGTGGATATTTTCACAAAAAAGTGAAATTTTCAAAAATCCAAAATATTGGCTGAAAACGGCTAAATATCAAGGACTCTTTGGGCGAATCGCTCTGGAACTGAAATCGGAATGCTCACTGACATTTCCCGTCTGAAAGTCTGATAAACGCCGGAAAAATGACTAAGTCCAAAAAAAAATTGTTTTCAACTTTTTTTAATATTACCCCCGTGGGATATATATTCTACCCACACACATTTGGAACTCTCCTGCGGTACCCTAACACATATTATTCCCTCATTTAGTGGATATTTTCACAAAAAAGTGAAATTTTCAAATATCCAAAATCTTGGCTGAAAACGACTAAATATCAAGGACTCATTGGGCCAATCGCTCTGGAATTGAAATCGGAACGTTCACTGACATTTCCCCTATCTGAAAGTGTGATAAATGCCGGAAAAATGACTAAGTTCAAAAAAAAATTGTTTTCTACTTTTTTCAATATTACCCCCGTGGGATATATATTCTACCCACACACATTTGGAACTCTCCTGCGGTACCCTAACACATATTATTCCCTCATTTAGTGGATATTTTCACAAAAAAGTGAAATTTTCAAAAATCCAAAATATTGGCTGAAAACGACTAAATATCAAGGACTCATTGGGCGAATAGCTCTGGAATTGAAACCGGAATGTTCACTGACATTTCCCCTATTTGAAAGTCTGATAAACGCCGTAAAAATGACTAAGTCCAAAAAAATTTTTTTTCAACTTTTTTTCAATATTACCCCCGTGGGATATATATTCTACCCACACACATTTGGAACTCTCCTGGGTACCCTCACACATATTATTCCCTCATTTAGTGGATATTTTCACAAAAAAGTGAAATTTTCAAAAATCCAAAATATTCCCTGAAAACGATTAAATATCAAGGACTCTTTGGGCGAATCGCTCTGGAACTGAAATCGGAATGCTCACTGACATTTCCCCTATCTGAAAGTCTGATAAACGCCGGAAAAATGACTAAGTCCAAAAAAAAATTGTTTTCAACTTTTTTCAATTTTACCCCCGTGGGATATATATTCTACCCACACACATTTGGAACTCTCCTGCGGTACCCTAACACATATTATTCCCTCATTTAGTGGATATTTTCACAAAAAAGTGAAATTTTCAAAAATCCAAAATATTGGCTGAAAATGACTAAATATCAAGGACTCATTGGGCGAATCGCTCTGGAACTGAAATCGGAACGCTCACTGACATTTGCCCTATCTGAAAGTCTGATAAACTCCGGAAAAATTACTAAGTCAAAAAAAAAAATTTTTTCAACTTTTTTCAATTTTACCCCCGTGGGATATATATTCTACCCACACACATTTGGAACTCTCCTGCGGTACCCTAACACATATTATTCCCTCATTTAGTGGATATTTTCACAAAAAAGTGAAATTTTCAAATATCCAAAATATTGGCTGAAAACGACTAAATATCAAGGACTCATTGGGCGAATCGCTCTGGAACTGAAATCGGAATGTTCACTGACATTTCCCCTATCTGAAAGTCTGATAAACGCCGGAAAAATGACTAAGTCCAAAAAAAAATTGTTTTCAACTTTTTTCAATTTTACCCCCGTGGGATATATATTCTACCCACACACATTTGGAACTCTCCTGCGGTACCCTAACACATATTATTCAATCATTTAGTGGATATTTTCACAAAAAAGTGAAATTTTCAAATATCCAAAATATTGGCTGAAAACGACTAAATATCAAGGACTCATTGGGCGAATCGCTCTGGAACTGAAATCGGAATGTTCACTGACATTTCCCCTATCTGAAAGTCTGATAAACGCCGGAAAAATGACTAAGTCCAAAAAAAAATTGTTTTCAACTTTTTTCAATTTTACCCCCGTGGGATATATATTCTACCCACACACATTTGGAACTCTCCTGCGGTACCCTAACACATATTATTCCCTCATTTAGTGGATATTTTCACAAAAAAGTGAAATTTTCAAAAATCCAAAATATTGGCTGAAAATGACTAAATATCAAGGACTCATTGGGCGAATCGCTCTGGAACTGAAATCGGAACGCTCACTGACATTTGCCCTATCTGAAAGTCTGATAAACGCCGGAAAAATGACTAAGTCCAAAAAAAATTTTTTTCAACTTTTTTTCAATATTACCCCCGTGGGATATATATTCTACCCACACACATTTGGAACTCTCCTGGGGTACCCTCACACATATTATTCCTTCATTTAGTGGATATTTTCACAAAAAAGTGAAATTTTCAAAAATCCAAAATATTGGCTGAAAATGACTAAATATCAAGGACTCATTGGGCGAATCGCTCTGGAACTGAAATCAGAACGCTCACTGACATTTGCCCTATCTGAAAGTCTGATAAACGCCGGAAAAATGACTAAGTCCAAAAAAAATTTTTTTCAACTTTTTTTCAATATTACCCCCGTGGGATATATATTCTACCCACACACATTTGGAACTCTCCTGGGGTACCCTCACACATATTATTCCTTCATTTAGTGGATATTTTCACAAAAAAGTGAAATTTTCAAAAATCCAAAATATTGGCTGAAAACGACTAAATATCAAGGACTCATTGGGCGAATCGCTCTGGAACTGAAATCGGAACGCTCATTGACATTTGCCCTATCTGAAAGTCTGATAAACGCCGGAAAAATGACTAAGTCCAAAAAAAAAATTTTTTTCAACTTTTTTCAATTTTACCCCCGTGGGATATAGATTCTACCCACACACATTTGGAACTCTCCTGGGGTACCCTCACACATATTATTCCCTCATTTAGTGGATATTTTCACAAAAAAGTGAAATTTTCAAATATCCAAAATATTGGCTGAAAACGACTAAATATCAAGGACTCATTGGGCGAATCGCTCTGGAACTGAAATCGGAACGTTCACTGACATTTCCCCTATCTGAAAGTGTGATAAACGCCGGAAAAATGACTAAGTCCAAAAAAAAATTGTTTTCTACTTTTTTTAATATTACCCCCGTGGGATATATATTCTACCCACACACATTTGGAACTCTCCTGCGGTACCCTAACACATATTATTCCCTCATTTAGTGGATATTTTCACAAAAAAGTGAAATTTTCAAATATCCAAAATATTGGCTGAAAACGACTAAATATCAAGGACTCATTGGGCGAATCGCTCTGGAACTGAAATCGGAATGTTCACTGACATTTCCCCTATCTGAAAGTCTGATAAACGCCGGAAAAATGACTAAGTCCAAAAAAATTTTTTTTCAACTTTTTTTCAATATTACCCCCGTGGGATATATATTCTACCCACACACATTTAGATCTCTCCTGGGGTACCCTCACACATATTATTCCCTCATTTAGTGGATATTTTCACAAAAAAGTGAAATTTTCAAAAATCCAAAATATTGGCTGAAAACGGCTAAATATCAAGGACTCTTTGGGCGAATCGCTCTGGAACTGAAATCGGAATGCTCACTGACATTTCCCGTCTGAAAGTCTGATAAACGCCGGAAAAATGACTAAGTCCAAAAAAAAATTGTTTTCAACTTTTTTTAATATTACCCCCGTGGGATATATATTCTACCCACACACATTTGGAACTCTCCTGCGGTACCCTAACACATATTATTCCCTCATTTAGTGGATATTTTCACAAAAAAGTGAAATTTTCAAATATCCAAAATCTTGGCTGAAAACGACTAAATATCAAGGACTCATTGGGCCAATCGCTCTGGAATTGAAATCGGAACGTTCACTGACATTTCCCCTATCTGAAAGTGTGATAAATGCCGGAAAAATGACTAAGTTCAAAAAAAAATTGTTTTCTACTTTTTTCAATATTACCCCCGTGGGATATATATTCTACCCACACACATTTGGAACTCTCCTGCGGTACCCTAACACATATTATTCCCTCATTTAGTGGATATTTTCACAAAAAAGTGAAATTTTCAAAAATCCAAAATATTGGCTGAAAACGACTAAATATCAAGGACTCATTGGGCGAATAGCTCTGGAATTGAAACCGGAATGTTCACTGACATTTCCCCTATTTGAAAGTCTGATAAACGCCGTAAAAATGACTAAGTCCAAAAAAATTTTTTTTCAACTTTTTTTCAATATTACCCCCGTGGGATATATATTCTACCCACACACATTTGGAACTCTCCTGGGTACCCTCACACATATTATTCCCTCATTTAGTGGATATTTTCACAAAAAAGTGAAATTTTCAAAAATCCAAAATATTCCCTGAAAACGATTAAATATCAAGGACTCTTTGGGCGAATCGCTCTGGAACTGAAATCGGAATGCTCACTGACATTTCCCCTATCTGAAAGTCTGATAAACGCCGGAAAAATGACTAAGTCCAAAAAAAAATTGTTTTCAACTTTTTTCAATTTTACCCCCGTGGGATATATATTCTACCCACACACATTTGGAACTCTCCTGCGGTACCCTAACACATATTATTCCCTCATTTAGTGGATATTTTCACAAAAAAGTGAAATTTTCAAAAATCCAAAATATTGGCTGAAAATGACTAAATATCAAGGACTCATTGGGCGAATCGCTCTGGAACTGAAATCGGAACGCTCACTGACATTTGCCCTATCTGAAAGTCTGATAAACGCCGGAAAAATTACTAAGTCAAAAAAAAAAATTTTTTCAACTTTTTTCAATTTTACCCCCGTGGGATATATATTCTACCCACACACATTTGGAACTCTCCTGCGGTACCCTAACACATATTATTCCCTCATTTAGTGGATATTTTCACAAAAAAGTGAAATTTTCAAATATCCAAAATATTGGCTGAAAACGACTAAATATCAAGGACTCATTGGGCGAATCGCTCTGGAACTGAAATCGGAATGTTCACTGACATTTCCCCTATCTGAAAGTCTGATAAACGCCGGAAAAATGACTAAGTCCAAAAAAAAATTGTTTTCAACTTTTTTCAATTTTACCCCCGTGGGATATATATTCTACCCACACACATTTGGAACTCTCCTGCGGTACCCTAACACATATTATTCAATCATTTAGTGGATATTTTCACAAAAAAGTGAAATTTTCAAATATCCAAAATATTGGCTGAAAACGACTAAATATCAAGGACTCATTGGGCGAATCGCTCTGGAACTGAAATCGGAATGTTCACTGACATTTCCCCTATCTGAAAGTCTGATAAACGCCGGAAAAATGACTAAGTCCAAAAAAAAATTGTTTTCAACTTTTTTCAATTTTACCCCCGTGGGATATATATTCTACCCACACACATTTGGAACTCTCCTGCGGTACCCTAACACATATTATTCCCTCATTTAGTGGATATTTTCACAAAAAAGTGAAATTTTCAAAAATCCAAAATATTGGCTGAAAATGACTAAATATCAAGGACTCATTGGGCGAATCGCTCTGGAACTGAAATCGGAACGCTCACTGACATTTGCCCTATCTGAAAGTCTGATAAACGCCGGAAAAATGACTAAGTCCAAAAAAAATTTTTTTCAACTTTTTTTCAATATTACCCCCGTGGGATATATATTCTACCCACACACATTTGGAACTCTCCTGGGGTACCCTCACACATATTATTCCTTCATTTAGTGGATATTTTCACAAAAAAGTGAAATTTTCAAATATCCAAAATATTGGCTGAAAACGACTAAATATCAAGGACTCATTGGGCGAATCGCTCTGGAACTGAAATCGGAATGTTCACTGACATTTGCCCTATCTGAAAGTCTGATAAACGCCGGAAAAATGACTAAGTCCAAAAAAAATTTTTTTCAACTTTTTTTCAATATTACCCCCGTGGGATATATATTCTACCCACACACATTTGGAACTCTCCTGGGGTACCCTCACACATATTATTCCTTCATTTAGTGGATATTTTCACAAAAAAGTGAAATTTTCAAAAATCCAAAATATTGGCTGAAAACGACTAAATATCAAGGACTCATTGGGCGAATCGCTCTGGAACTGAAATCGGAACGCTCATTGACATTTGCCCTATCTGAAAGTCTGATAAACGCCGGAAAAATGACTAAGTCCAAAAAAAAAATTTTTTTCAACTTTTTTCAATTTTACCCCCGTGGGATATATATTCTACCCACACACATTTGGAACTCTCCTGGGGTACCCTCACACATATTATTCCCTCATTTAGTGGATATTTTCACAAAAAAGTGAAATTTTCAAATATCCAAAATATTGGCTGAAAACGACTAAATATCAAGGACTCATTGGGCCAATCGCTCTGGAACTGAAATCGGAACGTTCACTGACATTTCCCCTATCTGAAAGTGTGATAAATGCCGGAAAAATGACTAAGTCCAAAAAAAAATTGTTTTCTACTTTTTTCAATATTACCCCCGTGGGATATAGATTCTACCCACACACATTTGGAACTCTCCTGCGGTACCCTAACACATATTATTCCCTCATTTAGTGGATATTTTCACAAAAAAGTGAAATTTTCAAAAATCCAAAATATTGGCTGAAAACGGCTAAATATCAAGGACTCATTGGGCGAATCGCTCTGGAACTGAAATCGGAATGTTCACTGACATTTCCCCTATCTGAAAGTCTGATAAACGCCGGAAAAATGACTAAGTCCAAAAAAAAATTGTTTTCAACTTTTTTCAATTTTACCCCCGTGGGATATATATTCTACCCACACACATTTGGAACTCTCCTGCGGTACCCTAACACATATTATTCCCTCATTTAGTGGATATTTTCACAAAAAAGTGAAATTTTCAAAAATCCAAAATATTGGCTGAAAATGACTAAATATCAAGGACTCATTGGGCGAATCGCTCTGGAACTGAAATCGGAACGCTCACTGACATTTGCCCTATCTGAAAGTCTGATAAACGCCGGAAAAATGACTAAGTCCAAAAAAAATTTTTTTCAACTTTTTTTCAATATTACCCCCGTGGGATATATATTCTACCCACACACATTTGGAACTCTCCTGGGGTACCCTCACACATATTATTCCTTCATTTAGTGGATATTTTCACAAAAAAGTGAAATTTTCAAAAATCCAAAATATTGGCTGAAAACGACTAAATATCAAGGACTCATTGGGCGAATCGCTCTGGAACTGAAATCGGAACGCTCACTGACATTTGCCCTATCTGAAAGTCTGATAAACGCCGGAAAAATGACTAAGTCCAAAAAAAATTTTTTTCAACTTTTTTTCAATATTACCCCCGTGGGATATATATTCTACCCACACACATTTGGAACTCTCCTGGGGTACCCTCACACATATTATTCCTTCATTTAGTGGATATTTTCACAAAAAAGTGAAATTTTCAAAAATCCAAAATATTGGCTGAAAACGACTAAATATCAAGGACTCATTGGGCGAATCGCTCTGGAACTGAAATCGGAACGCTCATTGACATTTGCCCTATCTGAAAGTCTGATAAACGCCGGAAAAATGACTAAGTCCAAAAAAAAAATTTTTTTCAACTTTTTTCAATTTTACCCCCGTGGGATATATATTCTACCCACACACATTTGGAACTCTCCTGGGGTACCCTCACACATATTATTCCCTCATTTAGTGGATATTTTCACAAAAAAGTGAAATTTTCAAATATCCAAAATATTGGCTGAAAACGACTAAATATCAAGGACTCATTGGGCCAATCGCTCTGGAACTGAAATCGGAACGTTCACTGACATTTCCCCTATCTGAAAGTGTGATAAATGCCGGAAAAATGACTAAGTCCAAAAAAAAATTGTTTTCTACTTTTTTCAATATTACCCCCGTGGGATATAGATTCTACCCACACACATTTGGAACTCTCCTGCGGTACCCTAACACATATTATTCCCTCATTTAGTGGATATTTTCACAAAAAAGTGAAATTTTCAAAAATCCAAAATATTGGCTGAAAACGGCTAAATATCAAGGACTCATTGGGCGAATCGCTCTGGAACTGAAATCGGAATGTTCACTGACATTTCCCCTATCTGAAAGTCTGATAAACGCCGGAAAAATGACTAAGTCCAAAAAAAAATTGTTTTCAACTTTTTTCAATTTTACCCCCGTGGGATATATATTCTACCCACACACATTTGGAACTCTCCTGCGGTACCCTAACACATATTATTCCCTCATTTAGTGGATATTTTCACAAAAAAGTGAAATTTTCAAAAATCCAAAATATTGGCTGAAAATGACTAAATATCAAGGACTCATTGGGCGAATCGCTCTGGAACTGAAATCGGAACGCTCACTGACATTTGCCCTATCTGAAAGTCTGATAAACGCCGGAAAAATGACTAAGTCCAAAAAAAAAATTTTTTTCAACTTTTTTCAATTTTACCCCCGTGGGATATAGATTCTACCCACACACATTTGGAACTCTCCTGGGGTACCCTCACACATATTATTCCCTCATTTAGTGGATATTTTCACAAAAAAGTGAAATTTTCAAATATCCAAAATATTGGCTGAAAACGACTAAATATCAAGGACTCATTGGGCCAATCGCTCTGGAACTGAAATCGGAACGTTCACTGACATTTCCCCTATCTGAAAGTGTGATAAATGCCGGAAAAATGACTAAGTCCAAAAAAAAATTGTTTTCTACTTTTTTCAATATTACCCCCGTGGGATATAGATTCTACCCACACACATTTGGAACTCTCCTGCGGTACCCTAACACATATTATTCCCTCATTTAGTGGATATTTTCACAAAAAAGTGAAATTTTCAAAAATCCAAAATATTGGCTGAAAACGACTAAATATCAAGGACTCATTGGGCGAATAGCTCTGGAATTGAAACCGGAATGTTCACTGACATTTCCCCTATTTGAAAGTCTGATAAACGCCGTAAAAATGACTAAGTCCAAAAAAATTTTTTTTCAACTTTTTTTCAATATTACCCCCGTGGGATATATATTCTACCCACACACATTTGGAACTCTCCTGGGGTACCCTCACACATATTATTCCCTCAGTTAGTGGATATTTTCACAAAAAAGTGAAATTTTCAAAAATCCAAAATATTGGCTGAAAACGATTAAATATCAAGGACTCTTTGGGCGAATCGCTCTGGAACTGAAATCGGAATGCTCACTGACATTTCCCCTATCTGAAAGTCTGATAAACGCCGGAAAAATGACTAAGTCCAAAAAAAAATTGTTTTCAACTTTTTTCAATTTTACCCCCGTGGGATATATATTCTACCCACACACATTTTGAACTCTCCTGGGGTACCCTCACACATATTATTCCCTCATTTAGTGGATATTTTCACAAAAAAGTGAAATTTTCAAAAATCCAAAATATTGGCTGAAAATGACTAAATATCAAGGACTCATTGGGCGAATCGCTCTGGAACTGAAATCGGAACGCTCACTGACATTTGCCCTATCTGAAAGTCTGATAAACGCCGGAAAAATGACTAAGTCCAAAAAAAATTTTTTTCAACTTTTTTTCAATATTACCCCCGTGGGATATATATTCTACCCACACACATTTGGAACTCTCCTGGGGTACCCTCACACATATTATTCCTTCATTTAGTGGATATTTTCACAAAAAAGTGAAATTTTCAAAAATCCAAAATATTGTCTGAAAACGACTAAATATCAAGGACTCATTGGGTGAATCGCTCTGGAACTGAAATTGGAACGCTCACTGACATTTGCCCTATCTGAAAGTCTGATAAACGCCGGAAAAATGACTAAGTCCAAAAAAAAAATTTTTTTCAACTTTTTTCAATTTTACCCCCGTGGGATATAGATTCTACCCACACACATTTGGAACTCTCCTGCGGTACCCTCACACATATTATTCCCTCATTTAGTGGATATTTTCACAAAAAAGTGAAATTTTCAAATATCCAAAATATTGGCTGAAAACGACTAAATAACAAGGACTCATTGGGCCAATCGCTCTGGAACTGAAATCGGAACGTTCACTGACATTTCCCCTATCTGAAAGTGTGATAAATGCCGGAAAAATGACTAAGTCCCAAAAAAAATTGTTTACTACTTTTTTCAATATTACCCCCGTGGGATATATATTCTACCCACACACATTTGGAACTCTCCTGCGGTACCCTAACACATATTATTCCCTCATTTAGTGGATATTTTCACAAAAAAGTGAAATTTTCAAAAATCCAAAATATTGGCTGAAAACGACTAAATATCAAGGACTCATTGGGCGAATAGCTCTGGAATTGAAACCGGAATGTTCACTGACATTTCCCCTATTTGAAAGTCTGATAAACGCCGGAAAAATGACTAAGTCCAAAAAAATTTTTTTTCAACTTTTTTTCAATATTACCCCCGTGGGATATATATTCTACCCACACACATTTGGAACTCTCCCGGGGTACCCTCACACATATTATTCCCTCATTTAGTGGATATTTTCACAAAAAAGTGCAATTTTCAAAAATCCAAAATATTGGCTGAAAACGATTAAATATCAAGGACTCTTTGGGCGAATCGCTCTGGAACTGAAATCTGAATGCTCACTGACATTTCCCCTATCTGAAATTCTGATAAACGCCGGAAAAATGACTAAGTCCAAAAAAAAATAGTTTTCAACTTTTTTCAATTTTACCCCCGTGGGATATATATTCTACCCACACACATTTGGAACTCTCCTGCGGTACCCTAACACATATTATTCCCTCATTTAGTGGATATTTTCACAAAAAAGTGAAATTTTCAAAAATCCAAAATATTGGCTGAAAATGACTAAATATCAAGGACTCATTGGGCGAATCGCTCTGGAACTGAAATCGGAACGCTCACTGACATTTGCCCTATCTGAAAGTCTGATAAACGCCGGAAAAATGACTAAGTCCAAAAAAAAATTGTTTTCAACTTTTTTCAATTTTACCCCCATGGGATATATATTCTACCCACACACATTTTGAACTCTCCTGGGGTACCCTCACACATATTATTCCCTCATTTAGTGGATATTTTCACAAAAAAGTGAAATTTTCAAATATCCAAAATATTGGCTGAAAACGACTAAATATCAAGGACTCATTGGGCGAATCGCTCTGGAACTGAAATCGGAACGTTCACTGACATTTCCCCTATCTGAAAGTGTGATAAACGCCGGAAAAATGACTAAGTCCAAAAAAAAATTGTTTTCTACTTTTTTCAATATTACCCCCGTGGGATATATATTCTACCCACACACATTTGGAACTCTCCTGCGGTACCCTAACACATATTATTCCCTCATTTAGTGGATATTTTCACAAAAAAGTGAAATTTTCAAAAATCCAAAATATTGACTGAAAACGACTAAATATCAAGGACTCATTGGGCGAATAGCTCTGGAATTGAAACCGGAATGTTCACTGACATTTCCCCTATTTGAAAGTCTGATAAACGCCGGAAAAATGACTAAGTCCAAAAAAATTTTTTTTCAACTTTTTTTCAATATTACCCCTGTGGGATATATATTCTACCCACACACATTTGGAACTCTCCTGGGGTACCCTCACACATATTATTCCCTCATTTAGTGGATATTTCCACAAAAAAGTGAAATTTTCAAAAATCCAAAATATTGGCTGAAAAAGACTAAATATCAAGGACTCTTTGGGAGAATCGCTCTGGAACTGAAATCGGAACGTTCACTGACATTTCCCCTATCTGAAAGTCTGATAAACGCCGGAAAAATGACTAAGTCCAAAAAAAAATTGTTTTCAACTTTTTTCAATTTTACCCCCGTGGGATATATATTCTACCCACACACATTTGGAACTCTCCTGCGGTACCCTCACACATATTATTCCCTCATTTAGTGGATATTTTCACAAAAAAGTGAAATTTTCAAATATCCAAAATATTGGCTGAAAACGACTAAATATCAAGGACTCATTGGGCGAATCGCTCTGGAACTGAAATCGGAACGTTCACTGACATTTCCCCTATCTGAAAGTGTGATAAACGCCGGAAAAATGACTAAGTCCAAAAAAAAATTGTTTTCAACTTTTTTCAATTTTACCCCCGTGGGATATATATTCTACCCACACACATTTGGAACTCTCCTGCGGTACCCTAACACATATTATTCCCTCATTTAGTGGATATTTTCACAAAAAAGTGAAATTTTCAAATATCCAAAATATTGGCTGAAAACGACTAAATATCAAGGACTCATTGGGCGAATCGCTCTGGAACTGAAATCGGAATGTTCACTGACATTTCCCCTATCTGAAAGTCTGATAAACGCCGGAAAAATGACTAAGTCCAAAAAAAAATTGTTTTCAACTTTTTTCAATTTTACCCCCGTGGGATATATATTCTACCCACACACATTTGGAACTCTCCTGCGGTACCCTAACACATATTATTCCCTCATTTAGTGGATATTTTCACAAAAAAGTGAAATTTTCAAAAATCCAAAATATTGGCTGAAAATGACTAAATATCAAGGACTCATTGGGCGAATCGCTCTGGAACTGAAATCGGAACGCTCACTGACATTTGCCCTATCTGAAAGTCTGATAAACGCCGGAAAAATGACTAAGTCCAAAAAAAATTTTTTTCAACTTTTTTTCAATATTACCCCCGTGGGATATATATTCTACCCACACACATTTGGAACTCTCCTGGGGTACCCTCACACATATTATTCCTTCATTTAGTGGATATTTTCACAAAAAAGTGAAATTTTCAAAAATCCAAAATATTGGCTGAAAATGACTAAATATCAAGGACTCATTGGGCGAATCGCTCTGGAACTGAAATCGGAACGCTCACTGACATTTGCCCTATCTGAAAGTCTGATAAACGCCGGAAAAATGACTAAGTCCAAAAAAAATTTTTTTCAACTTTTTTTCAATATTACCCCCGTGGGATATATATTCTACCCACACACATTTGGAACTCTCCTGGGGTACCCTCACACATATTATTCCTTCATTTAGTGGATATTTTCACAAAAAAGTGAAATTTTCAAAAATCCAAAATATTGGCTGAAAACGACTAAATATCAAGGAATCATTGGGCGAATCGCTCTGGAACTGAAATCGGAACGCTCACTGACATTTGCCCTATCTGAAAGTCTGATAAACGCCGGAAAAATGACTAAGTCCAAAAAAAAAATTGTTTTCTACTTTTTTCAATATTACCCCCGTGGGATATAGATTCTACCCACACACATTTGGAACTCTCCTGCGGTACCCTAACACATATTATTCCCTCATTTAGTGGATATTTTCACAAAAAAGTGAAATTTTCAAAAATCCAAAATATTGGCTGAAAACGACTAAATATCAAGGACTCATTGGGCGAATAGCTCTGGAATTGAAACCGGAATGTTCACTGACATTTCCCCTATCTGAAAGTGTGATAAACGCCGGAAAAATGACTAAGTGCAAAAAAAAATTTTTTTCAACTTTTTTTCAATATTACCCCCGTGGGATATATATTCTACCCACACACATTTGGAACTCTCCTGGGGTACCCTCACACATATTATTCCTTCATTTAGTGGATATTTTCACAAAAAAGTGAAATTTTCAAAAATCCAAAATATTGGCTGAAAACGACTAAATATCAAGGACTCATTGGGTGAATCGCTCTGGAACTGAAATCGGAACGCTCACTGACATTTGCCCTATCTGAAAGTCTGATAAACGCCGGAAAAATGACTAAGTCCAAAAAAAAATTGTTTTCAACTTTTTTCAATTTTACCCCCGTGGGATATATATTCTACCCACACACATTTTGAACTCTCCTGGGGTACCCTCACACATATTATTCCCTCACTTAGTGGATATTTTCACAAAAAAGTGAAATTTTCAAATATCCAAAATATTGGCTGAAAACGACTAAATATCAAGGACTCATTGGGCGAATCGCTCTGGAACTGAAATCGGAACGTTCACTGACATTTCCCCTATCTGAAAGTGTGATAAACGCCGGAAAAATGACTAAGTCCAAAAAAAAATTGTTTTCTACTTTTTTCAATATTACCCCCGTGGGATATATATTCTACCCACACACATTTGGAACTCTCCTGCGGTACCCTAACACATATTATTCCCTCATTTAGTGGATATTTTCACAAAAAAGTGAAATTTTCAAAAATCCAAAATATTGGCTGAAAACGACTAAATATCAAGGACTCATTGGGCGAATCGCTCTGGAACTGAAATCGGAACGTTCACTGACATTTCCCCTATTTGAAAGTGTGATAAACGCCGGAAAAATGACTAAGTCCAAAAAAAAATTGTTTTCAACTTTTTTCAATATTACCCCCGTGGGATATATATTCTACCCACACACATTTGGAACACTCCTGCGGTACCCTAACACATATTATTCCCTCATTTAGTGGATATTTTCACAAAAAAGTGAAATTTTCAAAAATCCAAAATATTGACTGAAAACGACTAAATATCAAGGACTCATTGGGCGAATAGCTCTGGGATTGAAACCGGAATGTTCACTGACATTTCCCCTATTTGAAAGTCTGATAAAAGCCGGAAAAATTACTAAGTCCCAAAAAATTTTTTTTCAACTTTTTTTCAATATTACCCCCGTGGGATATATATTCTACCCACACACATTTGGAACTCTCCTGCGGTACCCTCACACATATTATTCCCTCATTTAGTGGATATTTTCACAAAAAAGTGAAATTTTCAAAAATCCAAAATATTGGCTGAAAACGACTAAATATCAAGGACTCTTTGGGCGAATCGCTCTGGAACTGAAATCGGTATGCTCACTGACATTTCCCCTATCTGAAAGTCTGATAAACGCCGGAAAAATGACTAAGTCCAAAAAAAAATTGTTTTCAACTTTTTTCAATATTACCCCCGTGGGATATAGATTCTACCCACACACATTTGGAACTCTCCTGGGGTACCCTCACACATATTATTCCCTCATTTAGTGGATATTTTCACAAAAAAGTGAAATTTCCAAAAATCCAAAGTATTGGCTGAAAACGACTAAATATCAAGGACTCATTGGGCAAATCGCTCTGGAACTGAAATCGGAACGCTCACTGACATTTCCCCTATTTGAAAGTCTGATAAACGCCGGAAAAAATACTAAGTCCAAAAAAAAAAAATTTTTCAACTTTTTTCAATTTTACCCCCGTGGGATATAGATTCTACCGACACACATTTGAAACTCTCCTGGGGTACCCTCACACATATTATTCCCTCATTTAGTGGATATTTTCACAAAAAAGTGAAATTTTCAAAAATCCAAACTATTGGCTGAAAACGACTAAATATCAAGGACTCATTGGGCGAATCGCTCTGGAACTGAAATCGGAATGCTCACTGACATTTCCCCTATTTGAAAGTCTGATAAACGCCGGAAAAAAGACTAAGTCCAAAAAAAAATTTTTTTCAACTTTTTTCAATTTTACCCCCGTGGGATATATATTCTACCCACACACATTTGGAACTCTCCTGGGTTACCCTCACACATATTATTCCCTCATTTAGTGGATATTTTCACAAAAAAGTGAAATTTTCAAATATCCAAAATATTGGCTGAAAACGACTAAATATCAAGGACTCATTGGGCGAATCGCTCTGGAACTGAAATCGGAACATTCACTGACATTTCCCCTATCTGAAAATGTGATAAACGCCGGAAAAATGACTAAGTCCAAAAAAAAATTGTTTTCAACTTTTTTCAATATTACCCCCGTGGGATATATATTCTACCCACACACATTTGGAACTCTCCTGCGGTACCCTAACACATATTATTCCCTCATTTAGTGGATATTTTCACAAAAAAGTGAAATTTTCAAAAATCCAGAAAATTGGCTGAAAATGACTAAATATCAAGGACTCTTTGCGCGAATCGCTCTGGAACTGAAATCGGAACGCTCACTGACATTTCCCCTATTTGAAAGTCTGATAAACGCCGGAAAAAAGACTAAGTCCAAAAAAAAATTTTTTTAAACTTTTTTCAATTTTACCCCCGTGGGATATATATTCTACCCACACACATTTGGAACTCTCCTGCGGTACCCTAACACATATTATTCCCTCATTTAGTGGATATTTTCACAAAAAAGTGAAATTTTCAAAAAAACAGAAAATTGGCTGAAAATGACTAAATATCAAGGAATCATTGGGCGAATCGCTCTGGAACTGAAATCGGAACGCTCACTGACATTTCCCCTATTTGAAAGTCTGATAAACGCCGGAAAAATGACTAAGTCCAAAAAAAAAAATTTTTCAACTTTTTTTCAATATTACCCCCGTGGGATATATATTCTACCCACACACATTTGGAACTCTCCTGGGGTACCCTCACACATATTATTCCCTCATTTAGTGGATATTTTCACAAAAAAGTGAAATTTTCAAAAATCCAAAATATTGGCTGAAAACGACTAAATATCAAGGACTCTTTCGGCGAATCGCTCTGGAACTGAAATCGGAATGCTCACTGACATTTCCCCTATCTGAAAGTCTGATAAACGCCGGAAAAATGACTAAGTCCAAAAAAAAATTGTTTTCAACTTTTTTCAATTTTACCCCCGTGGGATATATATTCTACCAACACACATTTGGAACTCTCCTGCGGTACCCTAACACATATTATTCCCTCATTTAGTGGATATTTTCACAAAAAAGTGAAATTTTCAAAAAAACAGAAAATTGGCTGAAAATGACTAAATATGAAGGACTCATTGGGCGAATCGCTCTGGAACTGAAATCGGAACGCTCACTGACATTTCCCCTATTTGAAAGTCTGATAAACGCCGGAAAAAAGACTAAGTCCAAAAAAAAATATTTTTCAACTTTTTTCAATTTTACCCCCGTGGGATATATATTATACCCACACACATTTGGAACTCTCCTGCGGTACCCTAACACATATTATTCCCTCATTTAGTGGATATTTTCATAAAAAAGTGAAATTTTCAAAAAACCAGAAAATTGGCTGAAAATGACTAAACATCAAGGACTCATTGGGCGAATCAGTGTGGAACTGAAATCGGAACGCTCACTGACATTTCCCCTATTTGAAAGTCTGATAAACGCCGGAAAAAAGACTAAGTCCAAAAAAAAATTTTTTTAAACTTTTTTCAATTTTACCCCCGTGGGATATATATTCTACCCACACACATTTGGAACTCTCCTGGGTACCCTCACACATATTATTCCCTGATTTAGTGGATATTTTCACAAAAAAGTGAAATTTTCAAAAATCCAGAAAATTGGCTGAAAATTACTAAATATCAAGGACTCATTGGGCGAATCGCTCTGGAACTGAAATCGGAACGTTCACTGACATTTCCCCTATCTGCAAGTGTGATAAACGCCGGAAAAATGACTAAGTCCAAAAAAAAATTGTTTTCAACTTTTTTCAATATTACCCCCGTGGGATATATATTATACCCACACACATTTGGAACTCTCCTGGGTACCCTCACACATATTATTCCCTCATTTAGTGGATATTTTCATAAAAAAGTGAAATTTTCAAAAAAACAGAAAATTGGCTGAAAATGACTAAATATCAAGGACTCATTGGGCGAATCACTGTGGAACTGAAATCGGAACGCTCACTGACATTTCCCCTATTTGAAAGTCTGATAAATGCCGGAAAAAAGACTAAGTCCAAAAAAAAATTTTTTTCAACTTTTTTCAATTTTACCCCCGTGGGATATATATTCTACCCACACACATTTGGAACTCTCCTGGGTACCCTCACACATATTATTCCCTGATTTAGTGGATATTTTCACAAAAAAGTGAAATTTTCAAAAATCCAGAAAATTGGCTGAAAATTACTAAATATCAAGGACTCATTGGGCGAATCGCTCTGGAACTGAAATCAGAACGCTCACTGACATTTGCCCTATCTGAAAGTCTGATAAACGCCGGAAAAATGACTAAGTCCAAAAAAAAAAATTTTTCAACTTTTTTTCAATATTACCCCCGTGGGATATATATTCTACCCACACACATTTGGAACTCTCCTGGGGTACCCTCACACATATTATTCCCTCATTTAGTGTATATTTTCACAAAAAAGTGAAATTTTCAAAAATCCAAAATATTGGCTGAAAACGACTAAATATCAAGGACTCATTGGGCGAATCGCTCTGGAACTGAAATCGGAACATTCACTGACATTTCCCCTATCTGAAAGTGGGATAAACGCCGGAAAAATGACTAAGTCCAAAAAAAAAATTGTTTTCAACTTTTTTCAATATTACCCCCGTGGGATATATATTCTACCCACACACATTTGGAACTCTCCTGCGGTACCCTAACACATATTATTCCCTCATTTAGTGGATATTTTCACAAAAAAGTGAAATTTTCAAAAAAACAGAAAATTGGCTGAAAATGACTAAATATCAAGGACTCATTGGGCGAATCGCTCTGGAACTGAAATCGGAACGCTCACTGACATTTCCCCTATTTGAAAGTCTGATAAACGCCGGAAAAATGACTAAGTCCAAAAAAAAAAATTTTTCAACTTTTTTTCAATATTACCCCCGTGGGATATATATCCTACCCACACACATTTGGAACTCTCCTGGGGTACCCTCACACATATTATTCCCTCATTTAGTGGATATTTTCACAAAAAAGTGAAATTTTCAAAAATCCAAAATATTGGCTGAAAACGACTAAATATCAAGGACTCTTTCGGCGAATCGCTCTGGAACTGAAATCGGAACGCTGACTGACATTTCCCCTATTTGAAAGTCTGATAAACGCCGGAAAAAAGACTAAGTCCAAAAAAAAAAATTTTTCAACTTTTTTCAATTTTACCCCCGTGGGATATAGATTCTACCGACATACATTTGAAACTCTCCTGGGGTACCCTCACACATATTATTCCCTCATTTAGTGGATATTTTCACAAAAAAGTGAAATTTTCAAAAATCCAAAATATTGGCTGAAAACGACTAAATATCAAGGACTCATTGGGCGAATCACTCTGGAACTGAAATCGGAACATTCACTGACATTTCCCCTAACTGAAAGTGTGATAAACGCCGGAAAAATGACTAAGTCCAAAAAAAAATTGTTTTCAACTTTTTTCAATATTACCCCCGTGGGATATATATTATACCCACACACATTTGGAACTCTCCTGCGGTACCCTAACACATATTATTCCCTCATTTAGTGGATATTTTCATAAAAAAGTGAAATTTTCAAAAAACCAGAAAATTGGCTGAAAATGACTAAATATCAAGGACTCATTGGGCGAATCACTGTGGAACTGAAATCGCAACGCTCACTGACATTTCCCCTATTTGAAAGTCTGATAAACGCCGGAAAAAAGACTAAGTCCAAAAAAAAATTTTTTTAAACTTTTTTCAATTTTACCCCCGTGGGATATATATTCTACCCACACACATTTGGAACTCTCCTGGGTACCCTCACACATATTATTCCCTGATTTAGTGGATATTTTCACAAAAAAGTGAAATTTTCAAAAATCCAGAAAATTGGCTGAAAATTACTAAATATCAAGGACTCATTGGGCGAATCGCTCTGGAACTGAAATCGGAACGCTCACTGACATTTGCCCTATCTGAAAGTCTGATAAACGCCGGAAAAATGACTAAGTCCAAAAAAAAAAATTTTTCAACTTTTTTTCAATATTACCCCCGTGGGATATATATTCTACACACACACATTTGGAACTCTCCTGGGGTACCCTCACACATATTATTCCCTCATTTAGTGGATATTTTCACAAAAAAGTGAAATTTTCAAAAATCCAAAATATTGGCTGAAAACGACTCAATATCAAGGACTCTTTGGGCGAATCGCTCTGGAACTGAAATCGGAACGCTCACTGACATTTCCCCTATTTGAAAGTCTGATAAACGCCGGAAAAAAGACTAAGTCCCAAAAAAATTTTTTTAAAACTTTTTTCAATTTTACCCCCGTGGGATATATATTCTACCCACACACATTTGGAACTCTCCTGGGTACCCTCACACATATTATTCCCTGATTTAGTGGATATTTTCACAAAAAAGTGAAATTTTCAAAAATCCAGGAAATTGGCTGAAAATTACTAAATATCAAGGACTCATTGCGCGAATCGCTCTGGAACTGAAATCGGAACGCTCACTGACATTTTCCCTATCTGAAAGTCTGATAAACGCCGGAAAAATGACTAAGTCCAAAAAAAAAATTTTTTCAACTTTTTTCAATTTTACCATCGTGGGATATATATTCTACCCACACACATTTGGAACTCTCCTGGGGTACCCTCACACATATTATTCCCTCATTTAGTGGATATTTTCACAAAAAAGTGAAATTTTCAAAAATCCAAAATATTGGCTGAAAACGACTAAATATCAAGGACTCATTGGGCGAATCGCTCTGGAACTGAAATCGGAACGTTCACTGACATTTCCCCTATCTGAAAGTGTGATAAACGCCGGAAAAATGACTAAGTCCAAAAAAAAATTGTTTTCAACTTTTTTCAATATTACCCCCGTGGGATATATATTATACCCACACACATTTGGAACTCTCCTGCGGTACCCTAACACATATTATTCCCTCATTTAGTGGATATTTTCATAAAAAAGTGAAATTTTCAAAAAAACAGAAAATTGGCTGAAAATGACTAAATATCAAGGACTCATTGGGCGAATCACTGTGGAACTGAAATCGGAACGCTCACTGCCATTTCCCCTATTTGAAAGTCTGATAAATGCCGGAAAAAAGACTAAGTCCAAAAAAAAATTTTTTTCAACTTTTTTCAATTTTACCCCCGTGGGATATATATTCTACCCACACACATTTGGAACTCTCCTGGGTACCCTCACACATATTATTCCCTGATTTAGTGGATATTTTCACAAAAAAGTGAAATTTTCAAAAATCCAGAAAATTGGCTGAAAATTACTAAATATCAAGGACTCATTGGGCGAATCGCTCTGGAACTGAAATCGGAACGCTCACTGACATTTGCCCTATCTGAAAGTCTGATAAACGCCGGAAAAATGACTAAGTCCAAAAAAAAAAATTTTTCAACTTTTTTTCAATATTACCCCCGTGGGATATATATTCTACCCACACACATTTGGAACTCTCCTGGGGTACCCTCACACATATTATTCCCTCATTTAGTGGATATTTTCACAAAAAAGTGAAATTTTCAAAAATCCAAAATATTGGCTGAAAACGACTAAATATCAAGGACTCATTGGGCGAATCGCTCTGGAACTGAAATCGGAACGCTCACTGACATTTCCCCTATTTGAAAGTCTGATAAACGCCGGAAAAATGACTAAGTCCAAAAAAAAAAATTTTATAACTTTTTTTCAATATTACCCCCGTGGGATATATATTCTACCCACACACATTTGGAACTCTCCTGGGGTACCCTCACACATATTATTCCCTCATTTAGTGGATATTTTCACAAAAAAGTGAAATTTTCAAAAATCCAAAATATTGGCTGAAAACGACTAAATATCAAGGACTCTTTCGGCGAATCGCTCTGGAACTGAAATCGGAATGCTCACTGACATTTCCCCTATCTGAAAGTCTGATAAACGCCGGAAAAATGACTAAGTCCAAAAAAAAAAATTTTTCAACTTTTTTCAATTTTACCCCCGTGGGATATATATTCTACCAACACACATTTGGAACTCTCCTGCGGTACCCTAACACATATTATTCCCTCATTTAGTGGATATTTTCACAAAAAAGTGAAATTTTCAAAAAAACAGAAAATTGGCTGAAAATGACTAAATATCAAGGACTCATTGGGCGAATCGCTCTGGAACTGAAATCGGAACGCTCACTGACATTTCCCCTATCTGAAAGCGTGATAAACGCCGGAAAAATGACTAAGTCCAAAAAAAAATTGTTTTCAACTTTTTTCAATATTACCCCCGTGGGATATATATTATACCCACACACATTTGGAACTCTCCTGCGGTACCCTAACACATATTATTCCCTCATTTAGTGGATATTTTCATAAAAAAGTGAAATTTTCAAAAAACCAGAAAATTGGCTGAAAATGACTAAATATCAAGGACTCATTGAGCGAATCACTGTGGAACTGAAATCGGAACGCTCACTGACATTTCCCCTATTTGAAAGTCTGATAAACGCCGGAAAAAAGACTAAGTCCAAAAAAAAATTTTTTTAAACTTTTTTCAATTTTACCCCCGTGGGATATATATTCTACCCACACACATTTGGAACTCTCCTGGGTACCCTCACACATATTATTCCCTGATTTAGTGGATATTTTCACAAAAAAGTGAAATTTTCAAAAATCCAGAAAATTGGCTGAAAATTACTAAATATCAAGGACTCATTGGGCGAATCGCTCTGGAACTGAAATCGGAACGCTCACTGACATTTGCCCTATCTGAAAGTCTGATAAACGCCGGAAAAATGACTAAGTCCAAAAAAAAAAATTTTTCAACTTTTTTTCAATATTACCCCCGTGGGATATATATTCTACACACACACATTTGGAACTCTCCTGGGGTACCCTCACACATATTATTCCCTCATTTAGTGGATATTTTCACAAAAAAGTGAAATTTTCAAAAATCCAAAATATTGGCTGAAAACGACTAAATATCAAGGACTCTTTGGGCGAATCGCTCTGGAACTGAAATCGGAACGCTCACTGACATTTCCCCTATTTGAAAGTCTGATAAACGCCGGAAAAAAGACTAAGTCCCAAAAAAATTTTTTTAAAACTTTTTTCAATTTTACCCCCGTGGGATATATATTCTACCCACACACATTTGGAACTCTCCTGGGTACCCTCACACATATTATTCCCTGATTTAGTGGATATTTTCACAAAAAAGTGAAATTTTCAAAAATCCAGGAAATTGGCTGAAAATTACTAAATATCAAGGACTCATTGCGCGAATCGCTCTGGAACTGAAATCGGAACGCTCACTGACATTTTCCCTATCTGAAAGTCTGATAAACGCCGGAAAAATGACTAAGTCCAAAAAAAAAATTTTTTCAACTTTTTTCAATTTTACCATCGTGGGATATATATTCTACCCACACACATTTGGAACTCTCCTGGGGTACCCTCACACATATTATTCCCTCATTTAGTGGATATTTTCACAAAAAAGTGAAATTTTCAAAAATCCAAAATATTGGCTGAAAACGACTAAATATCAAGGACTCATTGGGCGAATCGCTCTGGAACTGAAATCGGAACGTTCACTGACATTTCCCCTATCTGAAAGTGTGATAAACGCCGGAAAAATGACTAAGTCCAAAAAAAAATTGTTTTCAACTTTTTTCAATATTACCCCCGTGGGATATATATTATACCCACACACATTTGGAACTCTCCTGCGGTACCCTAACACATATTATTCCCTCATTTAGTGGATATTTTCATAAAAAAGTGAAATTTTCAAAAAAACAGAAAATTGGCTGAAAATGACTAAATATCAAGGACTCATTGGGCGAATCACTGTGGAACTGAAATCGGAACGCTCACTGACATTTCCCCTATTTGAAAGTCTGATAAATGCCGGAAAAAAGACTAAGTCCAAAAAAAAATTTTTTTTCAACTTTTTTCAATTTTACCCCCGTGGGATATATATTCTACCCACACACATTTGGAACTCTCCTGGGTACCCTCACACATATTATTCCCTGATTTAGTGGATATTTTCACAAAAAAGTGAAATTTTCAAAAATCCAGAAAATTGGCTGAAAATTACTAAATATCAAGGACTCATTGGGCGAATCGCTCTGGAACTGAAATCGGAACGCTCACTGACATTTGCCCTATCTGAAAGTCTGATAAACGCCGGAAAAATGACTAAGTCGAAAAAAAAAAAATTTTTCAACTTTTTTTCAATATTACCCCCGTGGGATATATATTCTACCCACACACATTTGGAACTCTCCTGGGGTACCCTCACACATATTATTCCCTCATTTAGTGGATATTTTCACAAAAAAGTGAAATTTTCAAAAATCCAAAATATTGGCTGAAAACGACTAAATATCAAGGACTCATTGGGCGAATCGCTCTGGAACTGAAATCGGAACATTCACTGACATTTCCCCTATCTGAAAGTGTGATAAACGCCGGAAAAATGACTAAGTCCAAAAAAAAAATTGTTTTCAACTTTTTTCAATATTACCCCCGTGGGATATATATTCTACCCACACACATTTGGAACTCTCCTGCGGTACCCTAACACATATTATTCCCTCATTTAGTGGATATTTTCACAAAAAAGTGAAATTTTCAAAAATCCAGAAAATTGGCTGAAAATGCCTAAATATCAAGGACTCATTGCGAGAATCACTCTGGAACTGAAATCGGAACGCTCACTGACATTTTCCCTATCTGAAAGTCTGATAAACGCCGGAAAAATGACTAAGTCCAAAAAAAAAATGTTTTCAACTTTTTTCAATTTTACCATCGTGGGATATATATTCTACCCACACACATTTGGAACTCTCCTGGGGTACCCTCACACATATTATTCCCTCATTTAGTGGATATTTTCACAAAAAAGTGAAATTTTCAAAAATCCAAAATATTGGCTGAAAATGACTAAATATCAAGGACTCATTGGGCGAATTGCTCTGGAACTGAAATCGGAACGCTCACTGACATTTGCCCTATCTGAAAGTCTGATAAACGCCGGAAAAAAGAATAAGTCCAAAAAAAAAAATTTTTCAACTTTTTTCAATTTTACCCCCGTGGGATATATTTTCTACCCACACACATTTGGAACTCTCCTGCGGTACCCTAACACATTATTCCCTCATTTAGTGGATATTTTCACAAAAAAGTGAAATTTTCAAAAATCCAAAATATTTGCTGAAAATGACTAAATATCAAGGATTCATTGGGCGAATAGCTCTGGAATTGAAATCGGAATGTTCACTGACATTTCTCCTATTTGAAAGTCTGATAAACGTCGGAAAAATGACTAAGTCCAAAAAAATTTTTTTTCAACTTTTTTTCAATATTACCCCCGTGGGATATATATTCTACCCACACACATTTGGAACTCTCCTGGGGTACCCTCACACATATTATTCCCTCATTTAGTGGATATTTTCACAAAAAGTGAAATTTTCAAAAATCCAGAAAATTGGCTGAAAATTACTAAATATCAAGGACTCATTGGGCGAATCGCTCTGGAACTGAAATCGGAACGCTCACTGACATTTGCCCTATCTGAAAGTCTGATAAACGCCGGAAAAATGACCAAGTCCAAAAAAAAAAATTTTTCAACTTTTTTTCAATATTACCCCCCGTGGGATATATATTCTACCCACACACATTTGGAACTCTCCTGGGGTACCCTCACACATATTATTCCCTCATTTAGTGGATATTTTCACAAAAAAGTGAAATTTTCAAAAATCCAAAATATTGGCTGAAAACGACTAAATATCAAGGACTCATTGGGCGAATCGCTCTGGAACTGAAATCGGAACGCTCACTGACATTTCCCCTATTTGAAAGTCTGATAAACGCCGGAAAAATGACTAAGTCCAAAAAAAAAAATTTTATAACTTTTTTTCAATATTACCCCCGTGGGATATATATTCTACCCACACACATTTGGAACTCTCCTGGGGTACCCTCACACATATTATTCCCTCATTTAGTGGATATTTTCACAAAAAAGTGAAATTTTCAAAAATCCAAAATATTGGCTGAAAACGACTAAATATCAAGGACTCTTTCGGCGAATCGCTCTGGAACTGAAATCGGAATGCTCACTGACATTTCCCCTATCTGAAAGTCTGATAAACGCCGGAAAAATGACTAAGTCCAAAAAAAAATTGTTTTCAACTTTTTTCAATATTACCCCCGTGGGATATATATTATACCCACACACATTTGGAACTCTCCTGCGGTACCCTAACACATATTATTCCCTCATTTAGTGGATATTTTCATAAAAAAGTGAAATTTTCAAAAAACCAGAAAATTGGCTGAAAATGACTAAATATCAAGGACTCATTGGGCGAATCGCTCTGGAACTGAAATCGGAACGCTCACTGACATTTGCCCTATCTGAAAGTCTGATAAACGCCGGAAAAATGACTAAGTCCAAAAAAAAAAATTTTTCAACTTTTTTTCAATATTACCCCCGTGGGATATATATTCTACACACACACATTTGGAACTCTCCTGGGGTACCCTCACACATATTATTCCCTCATTTAGTGGATATTTTCACAAAAAAGTGAAATTTTCAAAAATCCAAAATATTGGCTGAAAACGACTAAATATCAAGGACTCTTTGGGCGAATCGCTCTGGAACTGAAATCGGAACGCTCACTGACATTTCCCCTATTTGAAAGTCTGATAAACGCCGGAAAAAAGACTAAGTCCCAAAAAAATTTTTTTAAAACTTTTTTCAATTTTACCCCCGTGGGATATATATTCTACCCACACACATTTGGAACTCTCCTGGGTACCCTCACACATATTATTCCCTGATTTAGTGGATATTTTCACAAAAAAGTGAAATTTTCAAAAATCCAGGAAATTGGCTGAAAATTACTAAATATCAAGGACTCATTGCGCGAATCGCTCTGGAACTGAAATCGGAACGCTCACTGACATTTTCCCTATCTGAAAGTCTGATAAACGCCGGAAAAATGACTAAGTCCAAAAAAAAAATTTTTTCAACTTTTTTCAATTTTACCATCGTGGGATATATATTCTACCCACACACATTTGGAACTCTCCTGGGGTACCCTCACACATATTATTCCCTCATTTAGTGGATATTTTCACAAAAAAGTGAAATTTTCAAAAATCCAAAATATTGGCTGAAAACGACTAAATATCAAGGACTCATTGGGCGAATCGCTCTGGAACTGAAATCGGAACGTTCACTGACATTTCCCCTATCTGAAAGTGTGATAAACGCCGGAAAAATGACTAAGTCCAAAAAAAAATTGTTTTCAACTTTTTTCAATATTACCCCCGTGGGATATATATTATACCCACACACATTTGGAACTCTCCTGCGGTACCCTAACACATATTATTCCCTCATTTAGTGGATATTTTCATAAAAAAGTGAAATTTTCAAAAAAACAGAAAATTGGCTGAAAATGACTAAATATCAAGGACTCATTGGGCGAATCACTGTGGAACTGAAATCGGAACGCTCACTGACATTTCCCCTATTTGAAAGTCTGATAAATGCCGGAAAAAAGACTAAGTCCAAAAAAAAATTTTTTTTCAACTTTTTTCAATTTTACCCCCGTGGGATATATATTCTACCCACACACATTTGGAACTCTCCTGGGTACCCTCACACATATTATTCCCTGATTTAGTGGATATTTTCACAAAAAAGTGAAATTTTCAAAAATCCAGAAAATTGGCTGAAAATTACTAAATATCAAGGACTCATTGGGCGAATCGCTCTGGAACTGAAATCGGAACGCTCACTGACATTTGCCCTATCTGAAAGTCTGATAAACGCCGGAAAAATGACTAAGTCGAAAAAAAAAAAATTTTTCAACTTTTTTTCAATATTACCCCCGTGGGATATATATTCTACCCACACACATTTGGAACTCTCCTGGGGTACCCTCACACATATTATTCCCTCATTTAGTGGATATTTTCACAAAAAAGTGAAATTTTCAAAAATCCAAAATATTGGCTGAAAACGACTAAATATCAAGGACTCATTGGGCGAATCGCTCTGGAACTGAAATCGGAACATTCACTGACATTTCCCCTATCTGAAAGTGTGATAAACGCCGGAAAAATGACTAAGTCCAAAAAAAAAATTGTTTTCAACTTTTTTCAATATTACCCCCGTGGGATATATATTCTACCCACACACATTTGGAACTCTCCTGCGGTACCCTAACACATATTATTCCCTCATTTAGTGGATATTTTCACAAAAAAGTGAAATTTTCAAAAATCCAGAAAATTGGCTGAAAATGCCTAAATATCAAGGACTCATTGCGAGAATCACTCTGGAACTGAAATCGGAACGCTCACTGACATTTTCCCTATCTGAAAGTCTGATAAACGCCGGAAAAATGACTAAGTCCAAAAAAAAAATTTTTTCAACTTTTTTCAATTTTACCATCGTGGGATATATATTCTACCCACACACATTTGGAACTCTCCTGGGGTACCCTCACACATATTATTCCCTCATTTAGTGGATATTTTCACAAAAAAGTGAAATTTTCAAAAATCCAAAATATTGGCTGAAAATGACTAAATATCAAGGACTCATTGGGCGAATCGCTCTGGAACTGAAATCGGAACGCTCACTGACATTTGCCCTATCTGAAAGTCTGATAAACGCCGGAAAAATGACTAAGTCCAAAAAAAAAATTTTTTCAACTTTTTTCAATTTTACCATCGTGGGATATATATTCTACCCACACACATTTGGAACTCTCCTGTGGTACCCTCACACATATTATTCCCTCATTTAGTGGATATTTTCACAAAAAAGTGAAATTTTCAAAAATCCAAAATATTGGCTGAAAACGACTAAATATCAAGGACTCTTTGGGCGAATCGCTCTGGAACTGAAATCGGAATGCTCACTGACATTTCCCCTATCTGAAAGTCTGATAAACGCCGGAAAAATGACTAAGTCCAAAAAAAAATTGTTATCAACTTTTTTCAATTTTACCCCCGTGGGATATATATTCTACCCACACACATTTGGAACACTCCTGCGGTACCCTAACACATATTATTCCCTCATTTAGTGGATATTTTCACAAAAAAGTGAAATTTTCAAAAATCCAGAAAATTGGCTGAAAATGACTAAATATCAAGGACTCATTGCGCGAATCGCTCTGGAACTGAAATCGGAACGCTCACTGACATTTCCCATATCTGAAAGTCTGATAAACGCCGGAAAAATGACTAAGTCCAAAAAAAAAATTTTTTCAACTTTTTTCAATTTTACCATCGTGGGATATATATTCTACCCACACACATTTGGAACTCTCCTGTGGTACCCTCACACATATTATTCCCTCATTTAGTGGATATTTTCACAAAAAAGTGAAATTTTCAAAAATCCAAAATATTTGCTGAAAATGACTAAATATCAAGGATTCATTGGGCGAATAGCTCTGGAATTGAAATCGGAATGTTCACTGACATTTCTCCTATTTGAAAGTCTGATAAACGCCGGAAAAATGACTAAGTCCAAAAAAATTTTTTTTCAACTTTTTTTCAATATTACCCCCGTGGGATATATATTCTACCCACACACATTTGGAACTCTCCTGGGGTACCCTCACACATATTATTCCCTCATTTAGTGGATATTTTCACAAAAAGTGAAATTTTCAAAAATCCAGAAAATTGGCTGAAAATGACTAAATATCAAGGACTCATTGCGCGAATCGCTCTGGAACTGAAATCGGAACGCTCACTGACATTTTCCCTATCTGAAAGTCTGATAAACGCCGGAAAAATGACTAAGTCCAAAAAAAAATTTTTTTCAACTTTTTTTCAATATTACCCCCGCGGGATATATATTCTACCCACACACATTTGGAACTCTCCTGGGGTACCCTCACACATATTATTCCCTCATTTAGTGTATATTTTCACAAAAAAGTGAAATTTTCAAAAATCCAAAATATTGTCTAAAAACGACTAAATATCAAGGACTCATTGGGCGAATCGCTCTGGAACGGAAATCGGAACGCTCACTGACATTTTCCCTATCTGAAAGTCTGATAAACGCCGGAAAAATGACTAAGTCCAAAAAAAAATTTTTTTCAACTTTTTTTCAATATTACCCCCGCGGGATATATATTCTACCCACACACATTTGGAACTCTCCTGGGGTACCCTCACACATATTATTCCCTCATTTAGTGTATATTTTCACAAAAAAGTGAAATTTTCAAAAATCCAAAATATTGTCTGAAAACGACTAAATATCAAGGACTCATTGGGCGAATCGCTCTGGAACTGAAATCGGAATGCTCACTGACATTTCCCCTATCTGAAAGTCTGATAAACGCCGGAAAAATGACTAAGTCCAAAAAAAAAAAATTTTCAACTTTTTTCAATTTTACCCCCGTGGGATATATATTCTACCCACACACATTTGGAACACTCCTGCGGTACCCTAACATATTATTCCCTCATTTAGTGGATATTTTCACAAAAAAGTGAAATTTTCAAAAAAACAGAAAATTGGCTGAAAATGACTAAATATCACGGATTCATTGGCCGAATAGCTCTGGAATTGAAATCGGAATGTTCACTGACATTTCCCCTATCTGAAAGTCTGATAAACGCCGGAAAAATGACTAAGTCCAAAAAAAAATTTTTTTCAACTTTTTTTCAATATTACCCCCGCGGGATATATATTCTACCCACACACATTTGGAACTCTCCTGGGGTACCCTCACACATATTATTCCCTCATTTAGTGTATATTTTCACAAAAAAGTGAAATTTTCAAAAATCCAAAATATTGTCTGAAAACGACTAAATATCAAGGACTCATTGGGCGAATCGCTCTGGAACGGAAATCGGAATGCTCACTGACATTTCCCCTATTTGAAAGTCTGATAAACGCCGGAAAAAAGACTAAGTCCAAAAAAAATTTTTTTTAAACTTTTTTCAATTTTACCCCCGTGGGATATATATTCTACCCACACACATTTGGAACTCTCCTCGGTACCCTCACACATATTATTCCCTGATTTAGTGGATATTTTCACAAAAAAGTGAAATTTTCAAAAATCCAGAAAATTGGCTGAAAATGACTAAATATCAAGGACTCATTGGGCGAATCGCTCTGGAACTGAAATCGGAACGCTCACTGACATTTGCCCTATCTGAAAGTCTGATAAACGCCGGAAAAATGACTAAGTCCAAAAAAAAAAATTTTTCAACTTTTTTTCAATATTACCCCCGTGGGATATATATTCTACCCACACACATTTGGAACTCTCCTGGGGTACCCTCACACATATTAATCCCTCATTTAGTGGATATTTTCACACAAAAAGTGAAATTTTCAAAAATCCAAAATATTGGCTGAAAACGACTAAATATCAAGGACTCTTTGGGTGAATCGCTCTGGAACTGAAATCGGAATGCTCACTGACATTTCCCCTATCTGAAAGTCTGATAAACGCCGGAAAAATGACTAAGTCCAAAAAAAATTGTTTTCAACTTTTTTCAATTTTACCCCCGTGGGATATATATTCTACCCACACACATTTGGAACACTCCTGCGGTACCCTAACACATATTATTCCCTCATTTAGTGGATATTTTCACAAAAAAGTGAAATTTTCAAAAAAACAGAAAATTGGCTGAAAATGACTAAATATCAAGGACTCATTGGGCGAATCGCTCTGGAACTGAAATTGGAACGCTCACTGACATTTCCCCTATTTGAAAGTCTGATAAAATTCGGAAAAAAGACTAAGTCCAAAAAAAAAAATTTTTCAACTTTTTTCAATTTTACCCCCGTGGGATATAGATTCTACCGACACACATTTGAAACTCTCCTGGGGTACCCTCACACATATTATTCCCTCATTTAGTGGATATTTTCACAAAAAAGTGAAATTTTCAAAAATCCAAAATATTGGCTGAAAACGACTAAATATCAAGGACTCATTGGGCGAATCGCTCTGGAACTGAAATCGGAATGCTCACTGACATTTCCCCTATTTGAAAGTCTGATAAACGCCGGAAAAATGACTAAGTCTAAAAAAATTTTTTTTCAACTTTTTTTCAATATTACCCCCGTGGGATATATATTCTACCCACACACATTTGGAACTCTCCTGGGGTACCCTCACACATATTATTCCCTCATTTAGTGGATATTTTCACAAAAAAGTGAAATTTTCAAAAATCCAAAATATTGGCTGAAAATGACTAAATATCAAGGACTCATTGGGCGAATCGCTCTGGAACTGAAATCCGAACGCTCACTGACATTTGCCCTATCTGAAAGTCTGATAAACGCTGGAAAAATGACTAAGTCCAAAAAAAAATTGTTTTCAACTTTTTTCAATTTTACCCCCGTGGGATACATATTCTACCCACACACATTTGGAACTCTCCTGCAGTACCCTAACACATATTATTCCCTCATTTAGTGGATATTTTCACAAAAAGTGAAATTTTCAAAAATCCAGAAAATTGGCTGAAAATGACTAAATATCAAGGACTCATTGCGCGAATCGCTCTGGAACTGAAATCGGAACGCTCACTGACATTTTCCCTATCTGAAAGTCTGATAAACGCCGGAAAAATGACTAAGTCTAAAAAAATTTTTTTTCAACTTTTTTTCAATATTACCCCCGTGGGATATATATTCTACCCACACACATTTGGAACTCTCCTGGGGTACCCTCACACATATTATTCCCTCATTTAGTGGATATTTTCACAAAAAAGTGAAATTTTCAAAAATCCAAAATATTGGCTGAAAATGACTAAATATCAAGGACTCATTGGGCGAATTGCTCTGGAACTGAAATTGGAATGTTCACTTACATTTCCCCTATCTGAAAGTCTGATAAACGCCGGAAAAATGACTAAGTCCAAAAAAAAATTGTTTTCAACTTTTTTCAATATTACCCCCGTGGGATATATATTATACCCACACACATTTGGAACTCTCCTGCGGTTCCCTAACACATATTATTCCCTCATTTAGTGGATATTTTCACAAAAAAGTGAAATTTTCAAATATCCAAAATATTGGCTGAAAACGACTAAATATCAAGGACCCATTGGACGAATAGCTCTGGAATTGAAATCGGAATGTTCACTGACATTTCCCCTATTTGAAAGTCTGATAAACACCGGAAAAATGACTAAGTCCAAAAAAAAATTTTTTTCAACTTTTTTTCAATATTACCCCCGCGGGATATATATTCTACCCACACACATTTGGAACTCTCCTGGGGTACCCTCACACATATTATTCCCTCATTTAGTGTATATTTTCACAAAAAAGTGAAATTTTCAAAAATCCAAAATATTGTCTAAAAACGACTAAATATCAAGGACTCATTGGGCGAATCGCTCTGGAACGGAAATCGGAACGCTCACTGACATTTTCCCTATCTGAAAGTCTGATAAACGCCGGAAAAATGACTAAGTCCAAAAAAAAATTTTTTTCAACTTTTTTTCAATATTACCCCCGCGGGATATATATTCTACCCACACACATTTGGAACTCTCCTGGGGTACCCTCACACATATTATTCCCTCATTTAGTGTATATTTTCACAAAAAAGTGAAATTTTCAAAAATCCAAAATATTGTCTGAAAACGACTAAATATCAAGGACTCATTGGGCGAATCGCTCTGGAACTGAAATCGGAATGCTCACTGACATTTCCCCTATCTGAAAGTCTGATAAACGCCGGAAAAATGACTAAGTCCAAAAAAAAAAAATTTTCAACTTTTTTCAATTTTACCCCCGTGGGATATATATTCTACCCACACACATTTGGAACACTCCTGCGGTACCCTAACATATTATTCCCTCATTTAGTGGATATTTTCACAAAAAAGTGAAATTTTCAAAAAAACAGAAAATTGGCTGAAAATGACTAAATATCACGGATTCATTGGCCGAATAGCTCTGGAATTGAAATCGGAATGTTCACTGACATTTCCCCTATCTGAAAGTCTGATAAACGCCGGAAAAATGACTAAGTCCAAAAAAAAATTTTTTTCAACTTTTTTTCAATATTACCCCCGCGGGATATATATTCTACCCACACACATTTGGAACTCTCCTGGGGTACCCTCACACATATTATTCCCTCATTTAGTGTATATTTTCACAAAAAAGTGAAATTTTCAAAAATCCAAAATATTGTCTGAAAACGACTAAATATCAAGGACTCATTGGGCGAATCGCTCTGGAACGGAAATCGGAATGCTCACTGACATTTCCCCTATTTGAAAGTCTGATAAACGCCGGAAAAAAGACTAAGTCCAAAAAAAATTTTTTTTAAACTTTTTTCAATTTTACCCCCGTGGGATATATATTCTACCCACACACATTTGGAACTCTCCTCGGTACCCTCACACATATTATTCCCTGATTTAGTGGATATTTTCACAAAAAAGTGAAATTTTCAAAAATCCAGAAAATTGGCTGAAAATGACTAAATATCAAGGACTCATTGGGCGAATCGCTCTGGAACTGAAATCGGAACGCTCACTGACATTTGCCCTATCTGAAAGTCTGATAAACGCCGGAAAAATGACTAAGTCCAAAAAAAAAAATTTTTCAACTTTTTTTCAATATTACCCCCGTGGGATATATATTCTACCCACACACATTTGGAACTCTCCTGGGGTACCCTCACACATATTAATCCCTCATTTAGTGGATATTTTCACACAAAAAGTGAAATTTTCAAAAATCCAAAATATTGGCTGAAAACGACTAAATATCAAGGACTCTTTGGGTGAATCGCTCTGGAACTGAAATCGGAATGCTCACTGACATTTCCCCTATCTGAAAGTCTGATAAACGCCGGAAAAATGACTAAGTCCAAAAAAAATTGTTTTCAACTTTTTTCAATTTTACCCCCGTGGGATATATATTCTACCCACACACATTTGGAACACTCCTGCGGTACCCTAACACATATTATTCCCTCATTTAGTGGATATTTTCACAAAAAAGTGAAATTTTCAAAAAAACAGAAAATTGGCTGAAAATGACTAAATATCAAGGACTCATTGGGCGAATCGCTCTGGAACTGAAATTGGAACGCTCACTGACATTTCCCCTATTTGAAAGTCTGATAAAATTCGGAAAAAAGACTAAGTCCAAAAAAAAAAATTTTTCAACTTTTTTCAATTTTACCCCCGTGGGATATAGATTCTACCGACACACATTTGAAACTCTCCTGGGGTACCCTCACACATATTATTCCCTCATTTAGTGGATATTTTCACAAAAAAGTGAAATTTTCAAAAATCCAAAATATTGGCTGAAAACGACTAAATATCAAGGACTCATTGGGCGAATCGCTCTGGAACTGAAATCGGAATGCTCACTGACATTTCCCCTATTTGAAAGTCTGATAAACGCCGGAAAAATGACTAAGTCTAAAAAAATTTTTTTTCAACTTTTTTTCAATATTACCCCCGTGGGATATATATTCTACCCACACACATTTGGAACTCTCCTGGGGTACCCTCACACATATTATTCCCTCATTTAGTGGATATTTTCACAAAAAAGTGAAATTTTCAAAAATCCAAAATATTGGCTGAAAATGACTAAATATCAAGGACTCATTGGGCGAATCGCTCTGGAACTGAAATCCGAACGCTCACTGACATTTGCCCTATCTGAAAGTCTGATAAACGCTGGAAAAATGACTAAGTCCAAAAAAAAATTGTTTTCAACTTTTTTCAATTTTACCCCCGTGGGATACATATTCTACCCACACACATTTGGAACTCTCCTGCGGTACCCTAACACATATTATTCCCTCATTTAGTGGATATTTTCACAAAAAGTGAAATTTTCAAAAATCCAGAAAATTGGCTGAAAATGACTAAATATCAAGGACTCATTGCGCGAATCGCTCTGGAACTGAAATCGGAACGCTCACTGACATTTTCCCTATCTGAAAGTCTGATAAACGCCGGAAAAATGACTAAGTCTAAAAAAATTTTTTTTCAACTTTTTTTCAATATTACCCCCGTGGGATATATATTCTACCCACACACATTTGGAACTCTCCTGGGGTACCCTCACACATATTATTCCCTCATTTAGTGGATATTTTCACAAAAAAGTGAAATTTTCAAAAATCCAAAATATTGGCTGAAAATGACTAAATATCAAGGACTCATTGGGCGAATCGCTCTGGAACTGAAATCGGAACGCTCACTGACATTTGCCCTATCTGAAAGTCTGATAAACGCTGGAAAAATGACTAAGTCCAAAAAAAAATTGTTTTCAACTTTTTTCAATTTTACCCCCGTGGGATACATATTCTACCCACACACATTTGGAACTCTCCTGCAGTACCCTAACACATATTATTCCCTCATTTAGTGGATATTTTCACAAAAAGTGAAATTTTCAAAAATCCAGAAAATTGGCTGAAAATGACTAAATATCAAGGACTCATTGCGCGAATCGCTCTGGAACTGAAATCGGAACGCTCACTGACATTTTCCCTATCTGAAAGTCTGATAAACGCCGGAAAAATGACTAAGTCTAAAAAAATTTTTTTTCAACTTTTTTTCAATATTACCCCCGTGGGATATATATTCTACCCACACACATTTGGAACTCTCCTGGGGTACCCTCACACATATTATTCCCTCATTTAGTGGATATTTTCACAAAAAAGTGAAATTTTCAAAAATCCAAAATATTGGCTGAAAATGACTAAATATCAAGGACTCATTGGGCGAATTGCTCTGGAACTGAAATCGGAATGTTCACTTACATTTCCCCTATCTGAAAGTCTGATAAACGCCGGAAAAATGACTAAGTCCAAAAAAAAATTGTTTTCAACTTTTTTCAATATTACCCCCGTGGGATATATATTATACCCACACACATTTGGAACTCTCCTGCGGTTCCCTAACACATATTATTCCCTCATTTAGTGGATATTTTCACAAAAAAGTGAAATTTTCAAATATCCAAAATATTGGCTGAAAACGACTAAATATCAAGGACCCATTGGACGAATAGCTCTGGAATTGAAATCGGAATGTTCACTGACATTTCCCCTATTTGAAAGTCTGATAAACACCGGAAAAATGACTAAGTCCAAAAAAATTTTTTTTCAACTTTTTTTCAATATTACCCCCGTGGGATATATATTCTACCCACACGCATTTGGAACTCTCCTGGGGTACCCTCACACATATTATTCCCTCATTTAGTGGATATTTTCACAAAAAAGTGAAATTTTCAAAAATCCAAAATATTGGCTGAAAACGACTAAGTATCAAGGACTCTTTGGGCGAATCGCTCTGGAACTGAAATCGGAATGCTCACTGACATTTCCCCTATCTGAAAGTCTGATAAACGCCGGAAAAATGACTAAGTCCAAAAAAAAATTGTTTTCAACTTTTTTCAATTTTACCCCCGTGGGATAAATATTCTACCCACACACATTTGGAACTCTCCTGCGGTACCCTCACACATTTTATTCCCTCATTTAGTGGATATTTTCACAAAAAAGTGAAATTTTCAAAAATCCAAAATATTGGCTGAAAACGACTAAATATCAAGGACTCATTGGGCGAATCGCTCTGGAACTGAAATCGGAATGTTCACTGACATTTCCCCTATCTGAAAGTCTGATAAACGCCGGAAAAATGACTAAGTCCAAAAAAAAATTGTTTTCAACTTTTTTCAATTTTACCCCCGTGGGATATATATTCTACCCACACACATTTGGAACTCTCCTGGGGTACCCTCACACATATTATTCCCTCATTTAGTGGATATTTTCACAAAAAAGTGAAATTTTCAAATATCCAAAATATTGACTGAAATCGACTAAATATCAAGGACTCATTGGGCGAATCGCTCTGGAACTGAAATCGGAATGTTCACTGACATTTCCCCTATTTGAAAGTCTGATAAACGCCGGAAAAATGACTAAGTCCAAAAAAATTTTTTTTAAACTTTTTTTCAATATTTCCCCCGTGGGATATATATTCTACCCACACACATTTGGAACTCTCCTGGGGTACCCTCACACATATTATTCCCTCATTTAGTGGATATTTTCACAAAAAAGTGAAATTTTCAAAAATCCAAAATATTGGCTGAAAACGACTAAATATCAAGGACCCTTTGGGCGAATCGCTCTGGAACTGAAATCGGAACGCTCACTGACATTTGCCCTATCTGAAAGTCTGATAAACGCCGGAAAAATGACTAAGTCCAAAAAAAAATATTTTTCAACTTTTTTCAATTTTACCCCCGTGGGATATAGATTCTACCCACACACATTTGGAACTCTCCTGGGGTACCCTCACACATATTATTCCCTCATTTAGTGGATATTTTCACAAAAAAGTGAAATTTTCAAATATCCAAAATATTGGCTGAAAACAACTAAATATCAAGGACTCATTGGACGAATAGCTCTGGAATTGAAATCGGAATGTTCACTGACATTTCCCCTATTTGAAAGTCTGATAAACGCCGGAAAAATGACTAAGTCCAAAAAAATTTTTTTTCAACTTTTTTTCAATATTACCCCCGTGGGATATATATTCTACCCACACACATTTGGAACTCTCCTGGGGTACCCTCACACATATTATTCCCTCATTTAGTGGATATTTTCACAAAAAAGTGAAATTTTCAAACATCCACAATATTGGCTGAAAACGACTAAATATCAAGGACTCTTTGTGCGAATCGCTCTGGAACTAAAATCGGAATGCTCACTGACATTTCCCCTATCTGAAAGTCTGATAAACGCCGGAAAAATGACTAAGTCCAAAAAAAAATTGTTTTCCACTTTTTTCAATTTTACCCCCGTGGGATAAATATTCTACCCACACACATTTGGAACTCTCCTGCGGTACCCTCACACATATTATTCCCTCATTTAGTCGATATTTTCACAAAAAAGTGAAATTTTCAAAAATCCAAAATATTGGCTGAAAACGACTAAATATCAAGGACTCATTGGGCGAATCGCTCTGGAACTGAAATCGGAATGCTCACTGACATTTCCCCTATTTGAAAGTCTGATAAACGCCGGAAAAATGACTAAGTCTAAAAAATTTTTTTTTCAACTTTTTTTCAATATTACCCCTGTGGGATATATATTCTACCCACACACATTTGGAACTCTCCTGGGGTACCCTCACACATATTATTCCCTCATTAAGTGGATATTTTCACAAAAAAGTGAAATTTTCAAAAATCCAAAATATTGGCTGAAAACGACTAAATATCAAGGACTCATTGGGCGAATTGCTCTGGAACTGAAATCGGAATGTTCACTTACATTTCCCCTATCTGAAAGTCTGATAAACGCCGGAAAAATGACTAAGTCCAAAAAAAAATTGATTTCAACTTTTTTCAATATTACCCCCGTGGGATATATATTATACCCACACACATTTGGAACTCTCCTGGGGTACCCTCACACATATTATTCCCTCATTTAGTGGATATTTTCACAAAAAAGTGAAATTTTCAAAAATCCAAAATATTGGCTGAAAACGACTAAATATCAAGGACTCATTGGGCGAATCGCTCTGGAACTGAAATCGGAATGTTCACTGACATTTCCCCTATCTGAAAGTCTGATAAACGCCGGAAAAATTACTAAGTCCAAAAAAAAATTGTTTTCAACTTTTTTCAATTTTACCCCCGTGGGATATATATTCTACCCACACACATTTGGAACTCTCCTGGGGTACCCTCACACATATTATTCCCTCATTTAGTGGATATTTTCACAAAAAAGTGAAATTTTCAAATATCCAAAATATTGGCTGAAAACGACTAAATATCAAGGACTCATTGGGCGAATCGCTCTGGAACTGAAATCGGAACGCTCACTGACATTTCCCCTATTTGAAAGTCTGATAAACGCCGGAAAAAAGACTAAGTCCAAAAAAAAATTTTTTTAAACTTTTTTCAATTTTACCCCCGTGGGATATATATTCTACCCACACACATTTGGAACTCTCCTGGGTACCCTCACACATATTATTCCCTGATTTAGTGAATATTTTCACAAAAAAGTGAAATTTTCAAAAATTAAAAATATTGGCTGAAAACGACTAAATATCAAGGACTCATTGGGCGAATAGCTCTGGAATTGAAATGGGAATGTTCACTGACATTTCCCCTATTTGAAAGTCTGATAAACGCCAGAAAAATGACTAAGTCCAAAAAAATTTTTTTTCAACTTTTTTTCAATATTACCCCCGTGGGATATATATTCTACCCACACACATTTGGAACTCTCCTGGGGTACCCTCACACATATTATTCCCTCATTGGGTGGATATTTTCACAAAAAAGTGAAATTTTCAAAAATCCAAAATATTGGCTGAAAACGACTAAATATCAAGGACTCATTGGGCGAATCGCTCTGGAACTGAAATCGGAATGCTCACTGACATTTCCCCTATCTGAAAGTCTGATAAACTCCGGAAAAATGACTAAGTCCAAAAAAAAATTGTTTTCAACTTTTTTCAATTTTACCCCCGTGGGATATATATTCTACCTACACACATTTGGAACTCTCCTGCGGTACCCTAACACATATTATTCCCTCATTTAGTGGATATTTTCACAAAAAAGTGAAATGTTCAAATATCCAAAATATTGGCTGAAAACGACTAAAGATCAAGGACTCATTGGGCGAATCGCTCTGGAACTGAAATCGGAACGTTCACTGACATTTCCCCTATCTGAAAGTGTGATAAACGCCGGAAAAATGACTAAGTCCAAAAAAAAATTGTTTTCAACTTTTTTCAATATTACCCCCGTGGGATATATATTCTACCCACACACATTTGGAACTCTCCTGGGGTACCCTCACACATATTATTCCCTCATTTAGTGGATATTTTCACAAAAAAGTGAAATTTTCAAAAATCCAAAATATTGGCTGAAAACGACTAAATATCAAGGACTCATTGGGCGAATCGCTCTGGAACTGAAATCGGAATGCTCACTGACATTTCCCCTATCTGAAAGTCTGATAAACGCCGGAAAAATGACTAAGTCCAAAAAAAAATTGTTTTCAACTTTTTTCAATTTTACCCCCGTGGGATATATATTCTACCCACACACATTTGGAACTCTCCTGCGGTACCCTAACACATATTATTCCCTCATTTAGTGGATATTTTCACAAAAAAGTGAAATTTTCAAATATCCAAAATATTGGCTGAAAACGACTAAATATCAAGGACTCATTGGGCGAATCGCTCTGGAACTGAAATCGGAACGTTCACTGACATTTCCCCTATCTGAAAGTCTGATAAACGCCGGAAAAATGACTAAGTCCAAAAAAAAATTGTTTTCAACTTTTTTCAATTTTACCCCCGTGGGATATATATTCTACCCACACACATTTGGAACTCTCCTGGGGTACCCTCACACATATTATTCCCTCATTTAGTGGATATTTTCACAAAAAAGTGAAATTTTCAAATATCCAAAATATTGACTGAAATCGACTAAATATCAAGGACTCATTGGGCGAATCGCTCTGGAACTGAAATCGGAATGTTCACTGACATTTCCCCTATTTGAAAGTCTGATAAACGCCGGAAAAATGACTAAGTCCAAAAAAATTTTTTTTAAACTTTTTTTCAATATTACCCCCGTGGGATATATATTCTACCCACACACATTTGGAACTCTCCTGGGGTACCCTCACACATATTATTCCCTCATTTAGTGGATATTTTCACAAAAAAGCAAAATTTTCAAAAATCCAGAAAATTGGCTGAAGATGACTAAATATCAAGGACTCATTGGGCGAATCGCTCTGGAACTGAAATCGGATCGCTCACTGACATTTGCCCTATCTGAAAGTCTGATAAACGCCGGAAAAATGACTAAGTCCAAAAAAAAAATAGTTTTGAACTTTTTTCAATTTTACCACCGTGGGATATAGATTCTACCCACACACATTTGGAACTCTCCTGGGGTACCCTCACACATATTATTCCCTCATTTAGTGGATATTTTCACAAAAAAGTGAAATTTTCAATAATCCAAAACATTGGCTGAAAACGACTAAATATCAAGGATTCATTGGGCGAATCGCTCTGGAACTGAAATCGGAATGCTCACTGACATTTGCCCTATCTGAAAGTCTGATAAACGCCGGAAAAATGACTAAGTCCAAAAAAAAATTGTTTTCAACTTTTTTCAATTTTACCCCCGTGGGATATAGATTCTACCCACACACATTTGGAACTCTCCTGGGGTACCCTCACACATATTATTCCCTCATTTAGTGGATATTTTCACAAAAAAGTGAAATTTTCAATAATCCAAAACATTGGCTGAAAACGACTAAATATCAAGGATTCATTGGGCGAATCGCTCTGGAACTGAAATCGGAACGCTCACTGACATTTGCCCTATCTGAAAGTCTGATAAACGCCGGAAAAATGACTAAGTCCAAAAAAAAATTTTTTTCAACTTTTTTCAATTTTACCCCCGTGGGATATAGATTCTACCCACACACATTTGGAACTCTCCTGGGGTACCCTCACACATATTATTCCCTCATTTAGTGGATATTTTCACAAAAAAGTGAAATTTTCAAAAATCCAAAATATTGGCTGAAAACGACTAAATATCAAGGACTCATTGGGCGAATCGCTCTGGAACTGAAATCGGAATGTTCACTGACATTTCCCCTATCTGAAAGTCTGATAAACGCCGGAAAAATGACAGTCCAAAAAAAAATTGTTTTCAACTTTTTTCAATTTTACCCCCGTGGGATATATATTCTACCCACACACATTTGGAACTCTCCTGGGGTACCCTCACACATATTATTCCCTCATTTAGTGGATATTTTCACAAAAAAGTGAAATTTTCAAAAATCCAAAATATTGGCTGAAAACGACTAAATATCAAGGACTCATTGGGCGAATCGCTCTGGACCTGAAATCGGAATGTTCACTGACATTTCCCCTATCTGAAAGTCTGATAAACGCCGGAAAAATGACAGTCCCAAAAAAAATTGTTTTCAACTTTTTTTAATTTTAACCCCGTGGGATATAGATTCTACCCACACACATTTGGAACTCTCCTGGGTTACCCTCACACATATTATTCCCTCATTTAGTGGATATTTTCACAAAAAAGTGAAATTTTCAAAAATCCAAAATATTGGCTGAAAATGACTAAATATCAAGGACTCATTGGGAGAATCGCTCTGGAACTGAAATCGGAATGTTCACTGACATTTCCCCTATCTGAAAGTCTGATAAACGCCGGAAAAATGACTAAGTCCAAAAAAAAATTGTTTTCATATTTTTTCAATTTTACCCCCGTGGGATATATATTCTACCCACACACATTTGGAACTCTCCTGCGGTACCCTAACACATATTATTCCCTCATTTAGTGGATATTTTCACAAAAAAGTGAAATTTTCAAAAATCCAAAATATTGGCTGAAAACGACTAAATATCAAGGACTCATTGGGCAAATAGCTCTGGAATTGAAATCGGAATGTTCACTGACATTTCCCCTATTTGAAAGTCTGATAAACGGCGGAAAAATGACTAAGTCCAAAAAAATTTTTTTTCAACTTTATTTCAATATTACCCCCGTGGGATATATATTCTACCCACACACATGTGGAACTCTCCTGGGGTACCCTCACACATATTATTCCCTCATTTAGTAGATATTTTCACAAAAAAGTGAAATTTTCAAAAATCCAAAATATTGGCTGAAAACGACTAAATATCAATGACTCTTTGGGCGAATCGCTCTGGAACTGAAATCGGAATGCTCACTGACATTTCCCCTATCTGAAAGTCTGATAAACGCCGGAAAAATGACAGTCCAAAAAAGAATTGTTTTCAACTTTTTTCAATTTTACCCCCGTGGGATATATATTCTACCCACACACATTTGGAACTCTCCTGGGGTACCCTCACACATATTATTCCCTCATTTAGTGGATATTTTCACAAAAAAGTGAAATTTTCAAAAATCCAAAATATTGGCTGAAAACGACTAAATATCAAGGACTATTTGGGCGAATCGCTCTGGAACTGAAATCGGAACGCTCACTGACATTTCTCCTATCTGAAAGTCTGATAAACGCCGGAAAAATGACTAAGTCCAAAAAAAAATTGTTTTCAACTTTTTTCAATTTTACCCCCCTGGGATATAGATTCTACCCACACACATTTGGAACTCTCCTGGGGTACCCTCACACATATTATTCCCTCATTTAGTGGATATTTTCACAAAAAAGTGAAATTTTCAAAAATCCAAAATATTGGCTGAAAACGACTAAATATCAAGGACTCATTGGGCGAATCGCTCTGGACCTGAAATCGGAATGTTCACTGACATTTCCCCTATCTGAAAGTCTGATAAACGCCGGAAAAATGACAGTCCCAAAAAAAATTGTTTTCAACTTTTTTTAATTTTAACACCGTGGGATATAGATTCTACCCACACACATTTGGAACTCTCCTGGGTTACCCTCACACATATTATTCCCTCATTTAGTGGATATTTTCACAAAAAATTGAAATTTTCAAAAATCCAAAATATTGGCTGAAAATGACTAAATATCAAGGACTCATTGGGAGAATCGCTCTGGAACTGAAATCGGAATGTTCACTGACATTTCCCCTATCTGAAAGTCTGATAAACGCCGGAAAAATGACTAAGTCCAAAAAAAAATTGTTTTCATATTTTTTCAATTTTACCCCCGTGGGATATATATTCTACCCACACACATTTGGAACTCTCCTGGGGTACCCTAACACATATTATTCCCTCATTTAGTGGATATTTTCACAAAAAAGTGAAATTTTCAAAAATCCAGAAAATTGGCTGAAAATGACTAAATATCAAGGACTCATTGGGCGAATCGCTCTGGAACTGAAATCGGAACGCTCACTGACATTTGCCCTATCTGAAAGTCTGATAAATGCCGGAAAAATGACTAAGTCCAAAAAAAAAATTTTTCAACTTTTTTCAATTTTACCCCCGTGGGATATATATTCTACCCACACACATTTGGAACTCTCCTGTGGTACCCTAACACATATTATTCCCTCATTTAGTGGATATTTTCACAAAAAAGTGAAATTTTCAAAAATCCAAAATATTGGCTGAAAACGACTAAATATCAAGGACTCATTGGGCAAATAGCTCTGGAATTGAAATCGGAATGTTCACTGACATTTCCCCTATCTGAAAGTCTGATAAACGCCGGAAAAATGACTAAGTCCAAAAAAAAATTGTTTTCAACTTTTTTCAATTTTACCCCCGTGCGATTTATATTCTACCCACACACATTTGGAACTCTCCTGCGGTACCCTAAAACATAGTATTCCCTCATTTAGTGGATATTTTCACAAAAAAGTGAAATTTTCAAAAATCCAGAAAATTGGCTGAAAATGACTAAATATCAAGGACTCATTGGGCGAATCGCTCTGGAACTGAAATCGGAACGCTCACTGACATTTGCCCTATCTGAAAGTCTGATAAATGCCGGAAAAATGACTAAGTCCAAAAAAAAATTTTTTCAACTTTTTTCAATTTTACCCCCGTGGGATATATATTCTACCCACACACATTTGGAACTCTCCTGCGGTACCCTAACACATATTATTCCCTCATTTAGTGGATATTTTCACAAAAAAGTGAAATTTTCAAAAATCCAAAATATTGGCTGAAAACCACTAAATATCAAGGACTCATTGGGCGAATAGCTCTGGAATTGAAATCGGAATGTTCACTGACATTTCCCCTATTTGAAAGTCTGTTAAACGCCGGAAAAATGACTAAGTCCAAAAAAAAATTGTTTTCAACTTTTTTCAATTTTACCCCCGTGGGATATATATTCTACCCACACACATTTGGAACTCTCCTGGGGTACCCTCACACATATTATTCCCTCATTTAGTGGATATTTTCACAAAAAAGTGAAATTTTCAAATATCCAAAATATTGGCTGAAAACGACTAAATATCAAGGACTCATTGGACGAATCGCTCTGGAACTGAAATCGGAATGTTCACTGACATTTCCCCTATCTGAAAGTGTGATAAACGCCGGAAAAATGACTAAGTCCAAAAAAAAATTTTTTTCAACTTTTTTCAATTTTACCATCGTGGGATATATATTCTACCCACACACATTTGGAAGTCTCCTGGGGTACCCTCACACATATTATTCCCTCATTTAGTGGATATTTTCACAAAAAAGTGAAATTTTCAAAAATCCAAAATATTGGCTGAAAACGACTAAATATCAAGGATTCATTGGGCGAATAGCTCTGGAATTGAAATGGGAATGTTCACTGACATTTCCCCTATTTGAAAGTCTGATAAACGCCAGAAAAATGAATAAGTCCAAAAAAATTTTTTTTCAACTTTTTTTCAATATTACCCCCGTGGGATATATATTCTACCCACACACATTTGGAACTCTCCTGGGGTACCCTCACACATATTATTGCCTCATTTAGTGGATATTTTCACAAAAAAGTGAAATTTTCAAAAATCCAAAATATTGGCTGAAAACGACTAAATATCAAGGACTCATTGGGTGAATCGCTCTGGATCTGAAATCGGAATGTTCACTGACATTTCCACTATCTGAAAGTCTGATAAACGTCGGAAAAATAACTAAGTCCAAAAAAAAATTGTTTTCAACTTTTTTTAATTTTACCCCCGTGGGATATAGATTCTACCCACACACATTTGGAACTCTCCTGGGGTACCCTCACACATATTATTCCCTCATTTAGTGGATATTTTCACAAAAAAGTGAAATTTTCAAAAATCCAAAATATTGGCTGAAAACGACTAAAGATCAAGGACTCATTGGGCGAATCGCTCTGGAACTGAAACCGGAATGCTCACTGACATTTCCCCTATTTGAAAGTCTGATAAACGCCGGAAAAATGACTAAGTCCAAAAAAAATTTTTTTCAACTTTTTTTCAATATTACCCACGTGGGATATATATTCTACCCACACACATTTGGAACTCTCCTGGGGTACCCTCACACATATTATTCCCTCATTTAGTGGATATTTTCACAAAAAAATGAAATTTTCAAAAATCCAAAATATTGGCTGAAAACGACTAAATATCAAGGACTCATTGGGCGAATCGCTCTGGAACTGAAATCGGAATGTTCACTGACATTTCCCCTATCTGAAAGTCTGATAAACGCCGGAAAAATGACAGTCCAAAAAAAATTGTTTTCAACTTTTTTCAATTTTACCCCCGTGGGATATATATTCTACCCACACACATTTGGAACTCTCCTGGGGTACCCTCACACATATTATTCCCTCATTTAGTGGATATTTTCACAAAAAAGTGAAATTTTCAAAAATCCAAAATATTGGCTGAAAACGACTAAATATCAAGGACTATTTGGGCGAATCGCTCTGGAACTGAAATCGGAACGCTCACTGACATTTCTCCCATCTGAAAGTCTGATAAACGCCGGAAAAATGACTAAGTCCAAAAAAAAATTTTTTTCAACTTTTTTCAATTTTACCATCGTGGGATATATATTCTACCCACACACATTTGGAAGTCTCCTGGGGTACCCTCACACATATTATTCCCTCATTTAGTGGATATTTTCACAAAAAAGTGAAATTTTCAAAAATCCAAAATATTGGCTGAAAACGACTAAATATCAAGGATTCATTGGGCGAATAGCTCTGGAATTGAAATGGGAATGTTCACTGACATTTCCCCTATTTGAAAGTCTGATAAACGCCAGAAAAATGAATAAGTCCAAAAAAAATTTTTTTCAACTTTTTTTCAATATTACCCCCGAGGGATATATATTCTACCCACACACATTTGGAACTCTCCTGGGGTACCCTCACACATATTATTGCCTCATTTAGTGGATATTTTCACAAAAAAGTGAAATTTTCAAAAATCCAAAATATTGGCTGAAAACGACTAAATATCAAGGACTCATTGGGTGAATCGCTCTGGATCTGAAATCGGAATGTTCACTGACATTTCCACTATCTGAAAGTCTGATAAACGTCGGAAAAATAACTAAGTCCAAAAAAAAATTGTTTTCAACTTTTTTTAATTTTACCCCCGTGGGATATAGATTCTACCCACACACATTTGGAACTCTCCTGGGGTACCCTCACACATATTATTCCCTCATTTAGTGGATATTTTCACAAAAAAGTGAAATTTTCAAAAATCCAAAATATTGGCTGAAAACGACTAAATATCAAGGACTCTTTGGGCGAATCGCTCTGGAACTGAAATCGGAATGCTCACTGACATTTCCCCTATCTGAAAGACTGATAAACGCCGGAAAAATGACTAAGTCCAAAAAAAAATTGTTTTCAACTTTTTTCAATTTTACCCCCGTGGGATAAATATTCTACCCACACACATTTGGAACTCTCCTGCGGTACCCTAACACATATTATTCCCTCATTTAGTGGATATTTTCACAAAAAAGTGAAATTTTCAAAAATCCAAAATATTGGCTGAAAACGACTAAAGATCAAGGACTCATTGGGCGAATAGCTCTGGAACTGAAACCGGAATGCTCACTGACATTTCCCCTATTTGAAAGTCTGATAAACGCCGGAAAAATGACTAAGTCCAAAAAAAATTTTTTTCAACTTTTTTTCAATATTACCCACGTGGGATATATATTCTACCCACACACATTTGGAACTCTCCTGGGGTACCCTCACACATATTATTCCCTCATTTAGTGGATATTTTCACAAAAAAGTGAAATTTTCAAAAATCCAAAATATTGGCTGAAAACGACTAAATATCAAGGACTCATTGGGCGAATCGCTCTGGAACTGAAATCGGAATGTTCACTGACATTTCCCCTATCTGAAAGTCTGATAAACGCCGGAAAAATGACAGTCCAAAAAAAATTGTTTTCAACTTTTTTCAATTTTACCCCCGTGGGATATATATTCTACCCACACACATTTGGAACTCTCCTGGGGTACCCTCACACATATTATTCCCTCATTTAGTGGATATTTTCACAAAAAAGTGAAATTTTCAAAAATCCAAAATATTGGCTGAAAACGACTAAATATCAAGGACTATTTGGGCGAATCGCTCTGGAACTGAAATCGGAACGCTCACTGACATTTCTCCTATCTGAAAGTCTGATAAACGCCGGAAAAATGACTAAGTCCAAAAAAAAATTGTTTTCAACTTTTTTCAATTTTACCCCCCTGGGATATAGATTCTACCCACACACATTTGGAACTCTCCTGGGGTACCCTCACACATATTATTCCCTCATTTAGTGGATATTTTCACAAAAAAGTGAAATTTTCAAAAATCCAAAATATTGGCTGAAAACGACTTAATATCAAGGACTCATTGGGCGAATCGCTCTGGACCTGAAATCGGAATGTTCACTGACATTTCCCCTATCTGAAAGTCTGATAAACGCCGGAAAAATGACAGTACCAAAAAAAATTGTTTTCAACTTTTTTTAATTTTACCCCCGTGGGATATAGATTCTACCCACACACATTTGGAACTTTCCTGGGTTACCCTCACACATATTATTCCCTCATTTAGTGGATATTTTCACAAAAAAGTGAAATTTTCAAAAATCCAAAATATTGGCTGAAAATGACTAAATATCAAGGACTCATTGGGAGAATCGCTCTGGAACTGAAATCGGAATGTTCACTGACATTTCCCCTATCTGAAAGTCTGATAAACGCCGGAAAAATGACTAAGTCCAAAAAAAAATTGTTTTCATATTTTTTCAATTTTACCCCCGTGGGATATATATTCTACCCACACACATTTGGAACTCTCCTGCGGTACCCTAACACATATTATTCCCTCATTTAGTGGATATTTTCACAAAAAAGTGAAATTTTCAAAAATCCAAAATATTGGCTGAAAACGACTAAATATCAAGGACTCATTGGGCAAATAGCTCTGGAATTGAAATCGGAATGTTCACTGACATTTCCCCTATTTGAAAGTCTGATAAACGGCGGAAAAATGACTAAGTCCAAAAAAATTTTTTTTCAACTTTATTTCAATATTACCCCCGTGGGATATATATTCTACCCACACACATGTGGAACTCTCCTGGGGTACCCTCACACATATTATTCCCTCATTTAGTAGATATTTTCACAAAAAAGTGAAATTTTCAAAAATCCAAAATATTGGCTGAAAACGACTAAATATCAATGACTCTTTGGGCGAATCGCTCTGGCACTGAAATCGGAATGCTCACTGACATTTCCCCTATCTGAAAGTCTGATAAACGCCGGAAAAATGACTAAGTCCAAAAAAAAATTGTTTTCAACTTTTTTCAATTTTACCCCCGTGGGATATATATTCTACCCACACACATTTGGAACTCTCCTGCGGTACCCTAAAACATATTATTCCCTCATTTAGTGGATATTTTCACAAAAAAGTGAAATTTTCAAAAATCCAGAAAATTGGCTGAAAATGACTAAATATCAAGGACTCATTGGGCGAATCGCTCTGGAACTGAAATCGGAACGCTCACTGACATTTGCCCTATCTGAAAGTCTGATAAATGCCGGAAAAATGACTAAGTCCAAGAAAAAAATTTTTCAACTTTTTTCAATTTTACCCCCGTGGGATATATATTCTACCCACACACATTTGGAACTCTCCTGTGGTACCCTAACACATATTATTCCCTCATTTAGTGGATATTTTCACAAAAAAGTGAAATTTTCAAAAATCCAAAATATTGGCTGAAAACGACTAAATATCAAGGACTCATTGGGCAAATAGCTCTGGAATTGAAATCGGAATGTTCACTGACATTTCCCCTATTTGAAAGTCTGATAAACGGCGGAAAAATGACTAAGTCCAAAAAAAATTTTTTTCAACTTTATTTCAATATTACCCCCGTGGGATATATATTCTACCCACACACATTTGGAACTCTCCTGGGGTACCCTCACACATATTATTCCCTCATTTAGTAGATATTTTCACAAAAAAGTGAAATTTTCAAAAATCCAAAATATTGGCTGAAAACGACTAAATATCAATGACTCTTTGGGCGAATCGCTCTGGAACTGAAATCGGAATGCTCACTGACATTTCCCCTATCTGAAAGTCTGATAAACGCCGGAAAAATGACTAAGTCCAAAAAAAAATTGTTTTCAACTTTTTTCAATTTTACCCCCGTGGGATTTATATTCTACCCACACACATTTGGAACTCTCCTGCGGTACCCTAAAACATAGTATTCCCTCATTTAGTGGATATTTTCACAAAAAAGTGAAATTTTCAAAAATCCAGAAAATTGGCTGAAAATGACTAAATATCAAGGACTCATTGGGCGAATCGCTCTGGAACTGAAATCGGAACGCTCACTGACATTTGCCCTATCTGAAAGTCTGATAAATGCCGGAAAAATGACTAAGTCCAAAAAAAAAATTTTTCAACTTTTTTCAATTTTACCCCCGTGGGATATATATTCTACCCACACACATTTGGAACTCTCCTGCGGTACCCTAACACATATTATTCCCTCATTTAGTGGATATTTTCACAAAAAAGTGAAATTTTCAAAAATCCAAAATATTGGCTGAAAACGACTAAATATCAAGGACTCATTGGGCGAATCGCTCTGGAACTGAAATCGGAATGTTCACTGACATTTCCCCTGTTTGAAAGTCTGATAAACGCCAGAAAAATGAATAAGTCCAAAAAAAATTTTTTTCAACTTTTTTTCAATATTACCCCCGTGGGATATATATTCTACCCACACACATTTGGAACTCTCCTGGGGTACCCTCACATATATTATTGCCTCATTTAGTGGATATTTTCACAAAAAAGTGAAATTTTCAAAAATCCAAAATATTGGCTGAAAACGACTAAATATCAAGGACTCATTGGGCGAATCGCTTTGGAACTGAAATCGGAATGCTCACTGACATTCCCCTATCTGAAAGTCTGATAAACGCCGGAAAAATGACTAAGTCCAAAAAAAAATTGTTTTCAACTTTTTTCAATTTTACCCCCGTGGGATATATATTCTACCCACACACATTTGGAACTCTCCTGCGGTACCCTAACACATATTATTCCCTCATTTAGTGGATATTTTCACAAAAAAGTGAAATTTTCAAAAATCCAAAATATTGGCTGAAAACGACTAAATATCAAGGTCTCATTGGGCGAATAGCTCTGGAATTGAAATCGGAATGTTTACTGACATTTCCCCTATTTGAAAGTCTGATAAACGCCGGAAAAATGACTAAGTCCAAAAAAATTTTTTTCAACTTTTTTTCAATATTACCCCCGTGGGATATATATTCTACGCACACACAGTTGGAACTCTCCTGGGGTACCCTCACACATATTATTCCCTCATTTAGTGGATATTTTCACAAAAAAGTGAAATTTTCAAAAATCCAAAATTTTGGCTGAAAACGACTAAATATCAAGGACTCATTGGGCGAATCGCTCTGGAACTGAAATCGGAATGTTCACTGACATTTCCCCTATCTGAAACTCTGATAAACGCCGGAAAAATGACTAAGTCCAAAAAAAAATTGTTTTCAACTTTTTTCAATTTTACCCGCGTGGGATATATATTCTACCCACACAAATTTGGAACGCTCCTGGGGTACCCTCACACATATTATTCCCTCATTTAGTGGATATTTAAACAAAAAAGTGAAATTTTCAAAAATCCAAAATATTGGCTGAAAACGACTAAATATCAAGGACTCATTGGGCGAATCGCTCTGGAACTGAAATCTGAATGCTCACTGACATTTGCCCTATCTGAAAGTCTGATAAACGCCGGAAAAATGACTAAGTCCAAAAAAAAATTGTTTTCAACTTATTTCAATTTTACCCCCGTGGCATATATATTCTACCCACACACATTTGGAACTCTCCTGCGGTACCCTAAAACATATTATTCCCTCATTTAGTGGATATTTTCACAAAAAAGTGAAATTTTCAAAAATCCAGAAAATTGGCTGAAAATGACTAAATATCAAGGACTCATTGGGCGAATCGCTCTGGAACTGAAATCGGAACGCTCACTGACATTTGCCCTATCTGAAAGTCTGATAAATGCCGGAAAAATGACTTAGTCCAAAAAAAAAATTTTTCAACTTTTTTCAATTTTACCCCCGTGGGATATATATTCTACCCACACACATTTGGAACTCTCCTGGGGTACCCTCACACATATTATTCCCTCATTTAGTGGATATTTTCACAAAAAAGTGAAATTTTCAAAAATCCAAAATATTGGCTGAAAACGACTAAATATCAAGGACTCATTGGGCGAATCGCTTTGGAACTGAAATCGGAATGCTCACTGACATTTCCCCTATCTGAAAGTCTGATAAACGCCAGAAAAATGACTAAGTCCAAAAAAAAATTGTTTTCAACTTTTTTCAATTTTACCCCCGTGGGATATATATTCTACCCACACACATTTGGAACTCTCCTGCGGTACCCTAAAACATATTATTCCCTCATTTAGTGGATATTTTCACAAAAAAGTGAAATTTTCAAAAATCCAAAAAATTGGCTGAAAATGACTAAACATCAAGGACTCATTGGGCGAATCGCTCTGGAACTGAAATCGGAACGCTCACTGACATTTGCCCTATCTGAAAGTCTGATAAATGCCGGAAAAATGACTTAGTCCAAAAAAAAAATTTTTCAACTTTTTTCAATTTTACCCCCGTGGGATATATATTCTACCCACACACATTTGGAACTCTCCTGGGGTAACCTCACACATATTATTCCCTCATTTAGTGGATATTTTCACAAAAAAGTGAAATTTTCAAAAATCCAAAATATTGGCTGAAAACGACTAAATATCAAGGACTCATTGGGCGAATCGCTCTGGAACTGAAATCGGAATGTTCACTGACATTTCCAATATTTGAAAGTCTGATAAACGCCAGAAAAATGAATAAGTCCAAAAAAATTTTTTTCAACTTTTTTTCACTATTACCCCCGTGGGATATATATTCTACCCACACACATTTGGAACTCTCCTGGGGTACCCTCACACATATTATTCCCTCATTTAGTGGATATTTTCACAAAAAAGTGAAATTTTCAAAAATCCAAAATATTGGCTGAAAACGACTAAATATCAAGGACTCATTGGGCGAATCGCTCTGGAACTGAAATCGGAATGTTCACTGACATTTCCCCTATCTGAAAGTCTGATAAATGCCGGAAAAATGACTTAGTCCAAAAAAAATTGTTTTCAACTTTTTTCAATTTTACCCCCGTGGGATATATATTCTACCCACACACATTTGGAACTCTCCTGGGGTACCCTCACACATATTATTCCCTCATTTAGTGGATATTTTCACAAAAAAGTGAAATTTTCAAAAATCCAAAATTTTGGCTGACAACGACTAAATATCAAGGACTCATTGGGCGAATCGCTCTGGAACTGAAATCGGAATGTTCACTGACATTTCCCCTATCTGAAAGTCTGATAAACGCCGGAAAAATGACTAAGTCCAAAAAAAAATTGTTTTCAACTTTTTTCAATTTTACCCCCGTGGGATATATATTCTACCTACACAAATTTGGAACTCTCCTGGGGTACCCTCACACATATTATTCCCTCATTTAGTGGATATTTAAACAAAAAAGTGAAATTTTCAAAAATCCAAAATATTGGCTGAAAACGACTAAATATCAAGGACTCATTGGGCGAATCGCTCTGGAACTGAAATATGAATGCTCACTGACATTTGCCCTATCTGAAAGTCTGATAAACGCCGGAAAAATGACTAAGTCCAAAAAAAAATTGTTTTCAACTTTTTTCAATTTTACCCCCGTGGGATATATATTCTACCCACACACATTTGGAACTCTCCTGCGGTACCCTAAAACATATTATTCCCTCATTTAGTGGATATTTTCACAAAAAAGTGAAATTTTCAAAAATCCAAAAAATTGGCTGAAAATGACTAAACATCAAGGACTCATTGGGCGAATCGCTCTGGAACTGAAATCGGAACGCTCACTGACATTTGCCCTATCTGAAAGTCTGATAAATGCCGGAAAAATGACTTAGTCCAAAAAAAAAATTTTTCAACTTTTTTCAATTTTACCCCCGTGGGATATATATTCTACCCACACACATTTGGAACTCTCCTGGGGTAACCTCACACATATTATTCCCTCATTTAGTGGATATTTTCACAAAAAAGTGAAATTTTCAAAAATCCAAAATATTGGCTGAAAACGACTAAATATCAAGGACTCATTGGGCGAATCGCTCTGGAACTGAAATCGGAATGTTCACTGACATTTCCAATATTTGAAAGTCTGATAAACGCCAGAAAAATGAATAAGTCCAAAAAAATTTTTTTCAACTTTTTTTCACTATTACCCCCGTGGGATATATATTCTACCCACACACATTTGGAACTCTCCTGGGGTACCCTCACACATATTATTCCCTCATTTAGTGGATATTTTCACAAAAAAGTGAAATTTTCAAAAATCCAAAATATTGGCTGAAAACGACTAAATATCAAGGACTCATTGGGCGAATCGCTCTGGAACTGAAATCGGAATGTTCACTGACATTTCCCCTATCTGAAAGTCTGATAAATGCCGGAAAAATGACTTAGTCCAAAAAAAATTGTTTTCAACTTTTTTCAATTTTACCCCCGTGGGATATATATTCTACCCACACACATTTGGAACTCTCCTGGGGTACCCTCACACATATTATTCCCTCATTTAGTGGATATTTTCACAAAAAAGTGAAATTTTCAAAAATCCAAAATTTTGGCTGACAACGACTAAATATCAAGGACTCATTGGGCGAATCGCTCTGGAACTGAAATCGGAATGTTCACTGACATTTCCCCTATCTGAAAGTCTGATAAACGCCGGAAAAATGACTAAGTCCAAAAAAAAATTGTTTTCAACTTTTTTCAATTTTACCCCCGTGGGATATATATTCTACCCACACAAATTTGGAACTCTCCTGGGGTACCCTCACACATATTATTCCCTCATTTAGTGGATATTTAAACAAAAAAGTGAAATTTTCAAAAATCCAAAATATTGGCTGAAAACGACTAAATATCAAGGACTCATTGGGCGAATCGCTCTGGAACTGAAATATGAATGCTCACTGACATTTGCCCTATCTGAAAGTCTGATAAACGCCGGAAAAATGACTAAGTCCAAAAAAAAATTGTTTTCAACTTTTTTCAATTTTACCCCCGTGGGATATATATTCTACCCACACACATTTGGAACTCTCCTGCGGTACCCTAAAACATATTATTCCCTCATTTAGTGGATATTTTCACAAAAAAGTGAAATTTTCTAAAATCCAGAAAATTGTCTGAAAATGACTAAATATCAAGGACTCATTGGGCGAATTGCTCTGGAACTGAAATCGGAACGCTCACTGACATTTGCCCTATCTGAAAGTCTGATAAATGCCGGAAAAATGACTTAGTCCCAAAAAAAAATTTTTCAACTTTTTTCAATTTTACCCCCGTGGGATATATATTCTACCCACACACATTTGGAATTCTCCTGGGGTAACCTCACACATATTATTCCCTCATTTAGTGGATATTTTCACAAAAAAGTGAAATTTTCAAAAATCCAAAATATTGGCTGAAAACGACTAAATATCAAGGACTCATTGGGCGAATAGCTCTGGAATTGAAATGGGAATGTTCACTGACATTTCCCCTATTTGAAAGTCTGATAAACGCCAGAAAAATGAATAAGTCCAAAAAAATTTTTTTTCAACTTTTTTTCAATATTACCCCCGTGGGATATATATTCTACCCACACACATTTGGAACTCTCCTGGGGTACCCTCACACATATTATTCCCTCATTTAGTGGATATTTTCACAAAAAAGTGAAATTTTCAAAAATCCAAAATATTGGCTGAAAACGACTAAATATCAAGGACTCATTGGGCGAATCGCTTTGGAACTGAAATCGGAATGCTCACTGACATTTCCCCTATCTGAAAGTCTGATAAACGCCGGAAAAATGACTAAGTCCAAAAAAAAATTGTTTTCAACTTTTTTCAATTTTACCCCCGTAGGATATATATTCTACCCACACACATTTGGAACTCTCCTGCGGTACCCTAAAACATATTATTCCCTCATTTAGTGGATATTTTCACAAAAAAGTGAAATTTTCAAAAATCCAAAATATTGGCTGAAAACGACTAAATATCAAGGACTCATTGGGCGAATCGCTCTGGAACTGAAATCGGAATGTTCACTGACATTTCCCCTATCTGAAAGTCTGATAAACACCAGAAAAATGACTAAGTCCAAAAAAAAATTGTTTTCAACTTTTTTCAATTTTACCCCCTTGGGATATATATTCTACCCACACACATTTGGAACTCTCCTGGGGTACCCTCACACATATTATTCCCTCATTTAGTGGATATTTTCACAAAAAAGTGAAATTTTCAAATATCCAAAATATTGGCTGAAAACGACTAAATATCAAGGACTCATTGGGCGAATCGCTCTGGAACTGAAATCGGAACGTTCACTGACATTTCCCCTATCTGAAAGTGTGATAAACGCCGGAAAAATGACTAAGTCCCAAAAAAAATTGTTTTCAACTTTTTTCAATTTTACCATCGTGGGATATATATTCTACCCACACACATTTGGAACTCTCCTGGGGTACCCTCACACATATTATTCCCTCATTTAGTGGATATTTTCACAAAAAAGTGAAATTTTCAAAAATCCAAAATATTGGCTGAAAACGACTAAATATCAAGGACTCATTGGGCGAATAGCTCTGGAATTGAAATGGGAATGTTCACTGACATTTCCCCTATTTGAAAGTCTGATAAACGCCAGAAAAATGAATAAGTCCAAAAAAATTTTTTTTCAACTTTTTTTCAATATTACCCCCGTGGGATATATATTCTACCCACACACATTTGGAACTCTCCTGGGGTACCCTCACACATATTATTCCCTCATTTAGTGGATATTTTCACAAAAAAGTGAAATTTTCAAATATCCAAAATATTGGCTGAAAACGACTAAATATCAAGGACTCATTGGGCGAATCGCTCTGGAACTGAAATCGGAACGTTCACTGACATTTCCCCTATCTGAAAGTGTGATAAACGCCGGAAAAATGACTAAGTCCAAAAAAAAATTTTTTTCAACTTTTTTCAATTTTACCATTGTGGGATATATATTCTACCCACACACATTTGGAACTCTCCTGGGGTACCCTCACACATATTATTCCCTCATTTAGTGGATATTTTCACAAAAAAGTGAAATTTTCAAAAATCCAAAATATTGGCTGAAAACGACTAAATATCAAGGACTCATTGGGCGAATCGCTTTGGAACTGAAATCGGAATGCTCACTGACATTTCCCCTATCTGAAAGTCTGATAAACGCCGGAAAAATGACTAAGTCTAAAAAAATTTTTTTCAACTTTTTTTCAATATTACCCCCGTGGGATATATATTCTACCCACACACATTTGGAACTCTCCTGCGGTACCCTAACACATATTATTCCCTCATTTAGTGGATATTTTCACAAAAAAGTGAAATTTTCAAAAATCCAGAAAATTGGCTGAAAATGACTAAATATCAAGGACTCATTGGGCGAATCGCTCTGGAACTGAAATCGGAACGCTCACTGACATTTGCCCTATCTGAAAGTCTGATAAATGCCGGAAAAATGACTTAGTCCAAAAAAAAAATTTTTCAACTTTTTTCAATTTTATCCCCGTGGGATATATATTCTACCCACACACATTTGGAACTCTCCTGGGGTAACCTCACACATATTATTCCCTCATTTAGTGGATATTTTCACAAAAAAGTGAAATTTTCAAAAATCCAAAATATTGGCTGAAAACGACTAAATATCAAGGACTCATTGGGCGAATCGCTCTGGAACTGAAATCGGAATGTTCACTGACATTTCCCCTATCTGAAAGTCTGATAAACACCAGAAAAATGACTAAGTCCAAAAAAAAATTGTTTTCAACTTTTTTCAATTTTACCCCCGTGGGATATATATTCTACCCACACACATTTGGAACTCTCCTGGGGTACCCTCACACATATTATTCCCTCATTTAGTGGATATTTTCACAAAAAAGTGAAATTTTCAAATATCCAAAATATTGGCTGAAAACGACTAAATATCAAGGACTCATTGGGCGAATCGCTCTGGAACTGAAATCGGAACGTTCACTGACATTTCCCCTATCTGAAAGTGTGATAAACGCCGGAAAAATGACTAAGTCCAAAAAAAAATTTTTTTCAACTTTTTTCAATTTTACCATTGTGGGATATATATTCTACCCACACACATTTGGAACTCTCCTGGGGTACCCTCACACATATTATTCCCTCATTTAGTGGATATTTTCACAAAAAAGTGAAATTTTCAAAAATCCAAAATATTGGCTGAAAACGACTAAATATCAAGGACTCATTGGGCGAATCGCTTTGGAACTGAAATCGGAATGCTCACTGACATTTCCCCTATCTGAAAGTCTGATAAACGCCGGAAAAATGACTAAGTCTAAAAAAATTTTTTTCAACTTTTTTTCAATATTACCCCCGTGGGATATATATTCTACCCACACACATTTGGAACTCTCCTGCGGTACCCTAACACATATTATTCCCTCATTTAGTGGATATTTTCACAAAAAAGTGAAATTTTCAAAAATCCAGAAAATTGGCTGAAAATGACTAAATATCAAGGACTCATTGGGCGAATCGCTCTGGAACTGAAATCGGAACGCTCACTGACATTTGCCCTATCTGAAAGTCTGATAAATGCCGGAAAAATGACTTAGTCCAAAAAAAAAATTTTTCAACTTTTTTCAATTTTATCCCCGTGGGATATATATTCTACCCACACACATTTGGAACTCTCCTGGGGTAACCTCACACATATTATTCCCTCATTTAGTGGATATTTTCACAAAAAAGTGAAATTTTCAAAAATCCAAAATATTGGCTGAAAACGACTAAATATCAAGGACTCATTGGGCGAATCGCTCTGGAACTGAAATCGGAATGTTCACTGACATTTCCCCTATCTGAAAGTCTGATAAACACCAGAAAAATGACTAAGTCCAAAAAAAAATTGTTTTCAACTTTTTTCAATTTTACCCCCGTGGGATATATATTCTACCCACACACATTTGGAACTCTCCTGGGGTACCCTCACACATATTATTCCCTCATTTAGTGGATATTTTCACAAAAAAGTGAAATTTTCAAATATCCAAAATATTGGCTGAAAACGACTAAATATCAAGGACTCATTGGGCGAATCGCTCTGGAACTGAAATCGGAACGTTCACTGACATTTCCCCTATCTGAAAGTGTGATAAACGCCGGAAAAATGACTAAGTCCAAAAAAAAATTTTTTTCAACTTTTTTCAATTTTACCATCGTGGGATATATATTCTACCCACACACATTTGGAACTCTCCTGGGGTACCCTCACACATATTATTCCCTCATTTAGTGGATATTTTCACAAAAAAGTGAAATTTTCAAAAATCCAAAATATTGGCTGAAAACGACTAAATATCAAGGACTCATTGGGCGAATAGCTCTGGAATTGAAATGGGAATGTTCACTGACATTTCCCCTATTTGAAAGTCTGATAAACGCCAGAAAAATGAATAAGTCCAAAAAAATTTTTTTTCAACTTTTTTTCAATATTACCCCCGTGGGATATATATTCTACCCACACACATTTGGAACTCTCCTGCGGTACCCTAAAACATATTATTCCCTCATTTAGTGGATATTTTCACAAAAAAGTGAAATTTTCAAAAATCCAGAAAATTGGCTGAAAATGACTAAATATCAAGGACTCATTGGGCGAATCGCTCTGGAACTGAAATCGGAATGCTCACTGACATTTGCCCTATCTGAAAGTCTGATAAACGCCGGAAAAATGACTAAGTCCAAAAAAAAATTTTTTCAACTTTTTTCAATTTTACCCCCGTGGGATATATATTCTACCCACACACATTTGGAACTCTCCTGGGGAACCCTCACACATATTATTCCCTCATTTAGTGGATATTTTCACAAAAAAGTGAAATTTTCAAAAATCCAAAATATTGGCTGAAAACGACTAAATATCAAGGACTCATTGGGCGAATCGCTCTGGAACTGAAATCGGAATGTTCACTGACATTTCCCCTATCTGAAAGTCTGATAAACGCCGGAAAAATGACTAAGTCCAAAAAAAAATTGTTTTCAACTTTTTTTAATTTTACCCCCGAGGTATATAGATTCTACCCACAAACATTTGGAACTCTCCTGGGGTACCCTCACACATATTATTCCCTCATTTAGTGGATATTTTCACAAAAAAGTGAAATTTTCAAAAATCCAAAATATTGGCTGAAAACGACTAAATATCAAGGACTCATTGGGCGAATAGCTCTGGAATTGAAATCGGAATGTTCACTGACATTTCCCCTATTTGAAAGTCTGATAAACGCCGGAAAAATGACTAAGTTCAAAAAAAATTTTTTACAACTTTTTTTCAATATTACCCCCGTGGGATATATATTCTACCCACACACATTTGGAACTCTCCTGGGGTACTCTCACACATATTATTCCCTCATTTAGTGGATATTTTCACAAAAAAGTGAAATTTTCAAAAATCCAGATAATTGGCTGAAAATGACTAAATATCAAGGACTCAATGGGCGAATCGCTCTGGAACTGAAATCGGAACGCTCACTGACATTTGCCCTATCTGAAAGTCTGATAAACGGCGGAAAAATGACTAAGTCCAAAAAAAAATTTTTCAACTTTTTTCAATTTTACCCCCGTGGGATATATATTCTACCCACACACATTTGGAACTCTCCTGGGGTACCCTCACACATATTATTCCCTGATTTAGTGGATATTTTCACAAAAAAGTGAAATTTTCAAAAATCCAGAAAATTGGCTGAAAATGACTAAATATCAAGGACTCATTGGGCGAATCGCTCTGGAACTGAAATCGGAATGTTCACTGACATTTCCCCTATCTGAAAGTCTGATAAACGCCGGAAAAATGACTAAGTCCAAAAAAAAATTGTTTTCAACTTTTTTCAATTTTACCCCCGTGGGATATATATTCTACCCACACACATTTGGAACTCTCCTGGGGTACCCTCACACATATTATTCCCTCATTTAGTGGATATTTTCACAAAAAAGTGAAATTTTCAAAAATCCAGAAAATTGGCTGAAAATGACTAAATATCAAGGACTCATTGGGCGAATCGCTCTGGAACTGAAATCGGAACGCTCACTGACATTTGCCCTATCTGAAAGTCTGATAAATGCCGGAAAAATGACTTAGTCCAAAACAAAAATTTTTCAACTTTTTTCAATTTTATCCCCGTGGGATATATATTCTACCCACACACATTTGGAACTCTCCTGGGGTAACCTCACACATATTATTCCCTCATTTAGTGGATATTTTCACAAAAAAGTGAAATTTTCAAAAATCCAAAATATTGGCTGAAAACGACTAAATATCAAGGACTCATTGGGCGAATCGCTCTGGAACTGAAATCGGAATGTTCACTGACATTTCCCCTATCTGAAAGTCTGATAAACACCAGAAAAATGACTAAGTCCAAAAAAAAATTGTTTTCAACTTTTTTCAATTTTACCCCCGTGGGATATATATTCTACCCACACACATTTGGAACTCTCCTGGGGTACCCTCACACATATTATTCCCTCATTTAGTGGATATTTTCACAAAAAAGTGAAATTTTCAAATATCCAAAATATTGGCTGAAAACGACTAAATATCAAGGACTCATTGGGCGAATCGCTCTGGAACTGAAATCGGAACGTTCACTGACATTTCCCCTATCTGAAAGTGTGATAAACGCCGGAAAAATGACTAAGTCCAAAAAAAAATTTTTTTCAACTTTTTTCAATTTTACCATCGTGGGATATATATTCTACCCACACACATTTGGAACTCTCCTGGGGTACCCTCACACATATTATTCCCTCATTTAGTGGATATTTTCACAAAAAAGTGAAATTTTCAAAAATCCAAAATATTGGCTGAAAACGACTAAATATCAAGGACTCATTGGGCGAATAGCTCTGGAATTGAAATGGGAATGTTCACTGACATTTCCCCTATTTGAAAGTCTGATAAACGCCAGAAAAATGAATAAGTCCAAAAAAATTTTTTTTCAACTTTTTTTCAATATTACCCCCGTGGGATATATATTCTACCCACACACATTTGGAACTCTCCTGCGGTACCCTAAAACATATTATTCCCTCATTTAGTGGATATTTTCACAAAAAAGTGAAATTTTCAAAAATCCAGAAAATTGGCTGAAAATGACTAAATATCAAGGACTCATTGGGCGAATCGCTCTGGAACTGAAATCGGAATGTTCACTGACATTTCCCCTATCTGAAAGTGTGATAAACGCCGGAAAAATGACTAAGTCCAAAAAAAAATTGTTTTCAACTTTTTTTAATTTTACCCCCGAGGTATATAGATTCTACCCACACACATTTGGAACTCTCCTGGGGTAACCTCACACATATTATTCCCTCATTTAGTGGATATTTTCACAAAAAAGTGAAATTTTCAAAAATCCAAAATATTGGCTGAAAACGACTAAATATCAAGGACTCATTGGGCGAATCGCTCTGGAACTGAAATCGGAATGTTCACTGACATTTCCCCTATCTGAAAGTCTGATAAACACCAGAAAAATGACTAAGTCCAAAAAAAAATTGTTTTCAACTTTTTTCAATTTTACCCCCGTGGGATATATATTCTACCCACACACATTTGGAACTCTCCTGGGGTACCCTCACACATATTATTCCCTCATTTAGTGGATATTTTCACAAAAAAGTGAAATTTTCAAATATCCAAAATATTGGCTGAAAACGACTAAATATCAAGGACTCATTGGGCGAATCGCTCTGGAACTGAAATCGGAACGTTCACTGACATTTCCCCTATCTGAAAGTGTGATAAACGCCGGAAAAATGACTAAGTCCAAAAAAAAATTTTTTTCAACTTTTTTCAATTTTACCATCGTGGGATATATATTCTACCCACACACATTTGGAACTCTCCTGGGGTACCCTCACACATATTATTCCCTCATTTAGTGGATATTTTCACAAAAAAGTGAAATTTTCAAAAATCCAAAATATTGGCTGAAAACGACTAAATATCAAGGACTCATTGGGCGAATAGCTCTGGAATTGAAATGGGAATGTTCACTGACATTTCCCCTATTTGAAAGTCTGATAAACGCCAGAAAAATGAATAAGTCCAAAAAAATTTTTTTTCAACTTTTTTTCAATATTACCCCCGTGGGATATATATTCTACCCACACACATTTGGAACTCTCCTGCGGTACCCTAAAACATATTATTCCCTCATTTAGTGGATATTTTCACAAAAAAGTGAAATTTTCAAAAATCCAGAAAATTGGCTGAAAATGACTAAATATCAAGGACTCATTGGGCGAATCGCTCTGGAACTGAAATCGGAATGCTCACTGACATTTGCCCTATCTGAAAGTCTGATAAACGCCGGAAAAATGACTAAGTCCAAAAAAAAATTTTTTCAACTTTTTTCAATTTTACCCCCGTGGGATATATATTCTACCCACACACATTTGGAACTCTCCTGGGGAACCCTCACACATATTATTCCCTCATTTAGTGGATATTTTCACAAAAAAGTGAAATTTTCAAAAATCCAAAATATTGGCTGAAAACGACTAAATATCAAGGACTCATTGGGCGAATCGCTCTGGAACTGAAATCGGAATGTTCACTGACATTTCCCCTATCTGAAAGTCTGATAAACGCCGGAAAAATGACTAAGTCCAAAAAAAAATTGTTTTCAACTTTTTTTAATTTTACCCCCGAGGTATATAGATTCTACCCACAAACATTTGGAACTCTCCTGGGGTACCCTCACACATATTATTCCCTCATTTAGTGGATATTTTCACAAAAAAGTGAAATTTTCAAAAATCCAAAATATTGGCTGAAAACGACTAAATATCAAGGACTCATTGGGCGAATAGCTCTGGAATTGAAATCGGAATGTTCACTGACATTTCCCCTATTTGAAAGTCTGATAAACGCCGGAAAAATGACTAAGTTCAAAAAAAATTTTTTACAACTTTTTTTCAATATTACCCCCGTGGGATATATATTCTACCCACACACATTTGGAACTCTCCTGGGGTACTCTCACACATATTATTCCCTCATTTAGTGGATATTTTCACAAAAAAGTGAAATTTTCAAAAATCCAGATAATTGGCTGAAAATGACTAAATATCAAGGACTCAATGGGCGAATCGCTCTGGAACTGAAATCGGAACGCTCACTGACATTTGCCCTATCTGAAAGTCTGATAAACGGCGGAAAAATGACTAAGTCCAAAAAAAAATTTTTCAACTTTTTTCAATTTTACCCCCGTGGGATATATATTCTACCCACACACATTTGGAACTCTCCTGGGGTACCCTCACACATATTATTCCCTGATTTAGTGGATATTTTCACAAAAAAGTGAAATTTTCAAAAATCCAGAAAATTGGCTGAAAATGACTAAATATCAAGGACTCATTGGGCGAATCGCTCTGGAACTGAAATCGGAATGTTCACTGACATTTCCCCTATCTGAAAGTCTGATAAACGCCGGAAAAATGACTAAGTCCAAAAAAAAATTGTTTTCAACTTTTTTCAATTTTACCCCCGTGGGATATATATTCTACCCACACACATTTGGAACTCTCCTGGGGTACCCTCACACATATTATTCCCTCATTTAGTGGATATTTTCACAAAAAAGTGAAATTTTCAAAAATCCAGAAAATTGGCTGAAAATGACTAAATATCAAGGACTCATTGGGCGAATCGCTCTGGAACTGAAATCGGAACGCTCACTGACATTTGCCCTATCTGAAAGTCTGATAAATGCCGGAAAAATGACTTAGTCCAAAACAAAAATTTTTCAACTTTTTTCAATTTTATCCCCGTGGGATATATATTCTACCCACACACATTTGGAACTCTCCTGGGGTAACCTCACACATATTATTCCCTCATTTAGTGGATATTTTCACAAAAAAGTGAAATTTTCAAAAATCCAAAATATTGGCTGAAAACGACTAAATATCAAGGACTCATTGGGCGAATCGCTCTGGAACTGAAATCGGAATGTTCACTGACATTTCCCCTATCTGAAAGTCTGATAAACACCAGAAAAATGACTAAGTCCAAAAAAAAATTGTTTTCAACTTTTTTCAATTTTACCCCCGTGGGATATATATTCTACCCACACACATTTGGAACTCTCCTGGGGTACCCTCACACATATTATTCCCTCATTTAGTGGATATTTTCACAAAAAAGTGAAATTTTCAAATATCCAAAATATTGGCTGAAAACGACTAAATATCAAGGACTCATTGGGCGAATCGCTCTGGAACTGAAATCGGAACGTTCACTGACATTTCCCCTATCTGAAAGTGTGATAAACGCCGGAAAAATGACTAAGTCCAAAAAAAAATTTTTTTCAACTTTTTTCAATTTTACCATCGTGGGATATATATTCTACCCACACACATTTGGAACTCTCCTGGGGTACCCTCACACATATTATTCCCTCATTTAGTGGATATTTTCACAAAAAAGTGAAATTTTCAAAAATCCAAAATATTGGCTGAAAACGACTAAATATCAAGGACTCATTGGGCGAATAGCTCTGGAATTGAAATGGGAATGTTCACTGACATTTCCCCTATTTGAAAGTCTGATAAACGCCAGAAAAATGAATAAGTCCAAAAAAATTTTTTTTCAACTTTTTTTCAATATTACCCCCGTGGGATATATATTCTACCCACACACATTTGGAACTCTCCTGCGGTACCCTAAAACATATTATTCCCTCATTTAGTGGATATTTTCACAAAAAAGTGAAATTTTCAAAAATCCAGAAAATTGGCTGAAAATGACTAAATATCAAGGACTCATTGGGCGAATCGCTCTGGAACTGAAATCGGAATGTTCACTGACATTTCCCCTATCTGAAAGTGTGATAAACGCCGGAAAAATGACTAAGTCCAAAAAAAAATTGTTTTCAACTTTTTTTAATTTTACCCCCGAGGTATATAGATTCTACCCACACACATTTGGAACTCTCCTGGGGTACCCTCACACATATTATTCCCTCATTTAGTGGATATTTTCACAAAAAAGTGAAATTTTCAAAAATCCAAAATATTGGCTGAAAACGACTAAATATCAAGGACTCATTGGGCGAATAGCTCTGGAATTGAAATCGGAATGTTCACTGACATTTCCCCTATTTGAAAGTCTGATAAACGCCGGAAAAATGACTAAGTTCAAAAAAATTTTTTTACAACTTTTTTTCAATATTACCTCCGTGGGATATATATTCTACCCACACACATTTGGAACTCTCCTGGGGTACCCTCACACATATTATTCCCTCATTTAGTGGATATTTTCACAAAAAAGTGAAATTTTCAAAAATCCAGAAAATTGGCTGAAAATGACTAAATATCAAGGACTCAATGGGCGAATCGCTCTGGAACTGAAATCGGAACGCTCACTGACATTTGCCCTATCTGAAAGTCTGATAAACGGCGGAAAAATGACTAAGTCCAAAAAAAAATTTTTCAACTTTTTTCAATTTTACCCCCGTGGGATATATATTCTACCCACACACATTTGGAACTCTCCTGGGGTACCCTCACACATATTATTCCCTGATTTAGTGGATATTTTCACAAAAAAGTGAAATTTTCAAAAATCCAGAAAATTGGCTGAAAATGACTAAATATCAAGGACTCATTGGGCGAATCGCTCTGGAACTGAAATCGGAATGTTCACTGACATTTCCCCTATCTGAAAGTCTGATAAACGCCGGACAAATGACTAAGTCCAAAAAAAATTGTTTTTAACTTTTTTCAATTTTACCCCCGTGTGATATATATTCTACCCACACACATTTGGAACTCTCCTGGGGTACCCTCACACATATTATTCCCTCATTTGGTGGATATTTTCACAAAAAAGTGAAATTTTCAAATATCCAAAATATTGGCTGAAAACGACTAAATATCAAGGACTCATTGGGCGAATCGCTCTGGAACTGAAATCGGAACGTTCACTGACATTTCCCCCATCTGAAAGTGTGATAAACGCCGGAAAAATGACTAAGTCCAAAAAAAAATTGTTTTCAACTTTTTTCAATATTACCCCCGTGGGATATATATTCTACCCACACACATTTGGAACTCTCCTGGGTACCCTCACACATATTATTCCCTCATTTAGTGGATATTTTCACAAAAAAGTGAAATTTTCAAAAATCCAAAATATTGGCTGAAAACGACTAAATATCAAAGACTCATTGAGCGAATCGCTCTGGAATTGAAATCGGAATGCTCACTGACATTTCCCCTATTTGAAAGTCTGATAAACGCCGGAAAAATGACTACGTCCAAAAAAAAAAATTTTTCAACTTTTTCAATTTTACCCCCGTGGGATATAGATTCTACCCACACACATTTGGAACTCTCCTGGTTACCCTCACACATATTATTCCCTCATTTAGTGGATATTTTCACAAAAAAGTGAAATTTTCAAAAATCCTGAAAATTGGCTGAAAATGACTAAATATCAAGGACTCATTGGGCGAATCGCTCTGGAACTGAAATCGGAACGCTCACTGACATTTGCCCTATCTGAAAGTCTGATAAACGCCGGAAAAATGACTAAGTCCAAAAAAAAAATGTTTCAACTTTTTTCAATTTTACCCCCGTGGGATATATATTCTAGCCACACACATTTGGAATGCTCCTGGGGTACCCTCACACATATTATTCCCTCATTTAGTGGATATTTTCACAAAAAAGTAAAATTTTCAAAAATCCAAAATATTGGCTGAAAACGACTAAATATCAAGGACTCATTGGGCGAATCGCTCTGGAACTGAAATCGGAACGCTCACTGACATTTCCCCTGTTTGAAAGTCTGATAAACACCGGAAAAAAGACAGTCCAAAAAAAAAATTTTTTCAACTTTTTTCAATTTTACCCCCGTGGGATATATATTCTACCCACATACATTTGGAACTCTCCTGGGTACCCTCACACATATTATTCCCTCATTTAGTGGATATTTTCACAAAAAAGTGAAATTTTAAAAAATCCAAAATATTGGCTGAAAACGACTAAATATCAAGGACTCATTGGGCAAATAGCTCTGGAATTGAAATCGGAATGTTCACTGACATTTCCCCTATTTGAAAGTCTGATAAACGCCGGAAAAATGACTAAGTTCAAAAAAAATTTTTTACAACTTTTTTTCAATATTACCCCCGTGGGATATATATTCTACCCACACACATTTGGAACTCTCCTGGGGTACCCTCACATATATTATTCCCTCATTTAGTGGATATTTTCACAAAAAAGTGAAATTTTCAAAAATCCAGAAAATTGGCTGAAAATGACTAAATATCAAGGACTCAATGGGCGAATCGCTCTGGAACTGAAATCGGAACGCTCACTGACATTTGCCCTATCTGAAAGTCTGATAAACGGCGGAAAAATGACTAAGTCCAAAAAAAAATTTTTCAACTTTTTTCAATTTTACCCCCGTGGGATATATATTCTACCCACACACATTTGGAACTCTCCTGGGGTACCCTCACACATATTATTCCCTGATTTAGTGGATATTTTCACAAAAAAGTGAAATTTTCAAAAATCCAGAAAATTGGCTGAAAATGACTAAATATCAAGGACACATTGGGCGAATCGCTCTGGAACTGAAATCGGAACGCTCACTGACATTTCCCCTATCTGAAAGTCTGATAAACGCCGGAAAAATGACTAAGTCCAAAAAAAAATTGTTTTCAACTTTTTTCAATTTTACCCCCGTGGGATATATATTCTACCCACACACATTTGGAACTCTCCTGGGTACCCTCACACATATTATTCCCTCATTTAGTGGATATTTTCACAAAAAAGTGAAATTTTCAAAAATCCAAAATATTGGCTGAAAACGACTAAATATCAAAGACTCATTGAGCGAATCGCTCTGGAATTGAAATCGGAATGCTCACTGACATTTCCCCTATTTGAAAGTCTGATAAACGCCGGAAAAATGACTACGTCCAAAAAAAAAAATTTTTCAACTTTTTCAATTTTACCCCCGTGGGATATAGATTCTACCCACACACATTTGGAACTCTCCTGGTTACCCTCACACATATTATTCCCTCATTTAGTGGATATTTTCACAAAAAAGTGAAATTTTCAAAAATCCTGAAAATTGGCTGAAAATGACTAAATATCAAGGACTCATTGGGCGAATCACTCTGGAACTGAAATCGGAACGCTCACTGACATTTGCCCTATCTGAAAGTCTGATAAACGCCGGAAAAATGACTAAGTCCAAAAAAAAAATGTTTCAACTTTTTTCAATTTTACCCCCGTGGGATATATATTCTACCCACATACATTTGGAACTCTCCTGGGGTACCCTCACACATATTATTCCCTCATTTAGTGGATATTTTCACAAAAAAGTAAAATTTTCAAAAATCCAAAATATTGGCTGAAAACGACTAAATATCAAAGACTCATTGGGCGAATCGCTCTGGAATTGAAATCGGAATGCTCACTGACATTTCCCCTATTTGAAAGTCTGATAAACACCGGAAAAATGACTAAGTCCAAAAAAAAATTTTTTCAACTTTTTTCAATTTTACCCCCGTGGGATATATATTCTACCCACACACATTTGGAATGCTCCTGGGGTACCCTCACACATATTATTCCCTCATTTAGTGGATATTTTCACAAAAAAGTGAAATTTTCAAAAATCCAGAAAATTGGCTGAAAATGACGAAATATCAAGGACTCATTGGGCGAATCGCTCTGGAACTTAAATCGGAACGCTCACTGACATTTGCCCTATCTGAAAGTCTGATAAATGCCGGAAAAATGACTAAGTCCAAAAAATAATTTTTTTCAACTTTTTTCAATTTTACCCACGTGGGATATATATTCTACCCACACACATTTGGAACTCTCCTGGGGTACCCTCACACATATTATTCCCTCATTTAGTGGATATTTTCACAAAAAAGTGAAATTTTCAAAAATCCTGAAAATTGGCTGAAGACGAATAAATATCAAGGACTCATTGGGCGAATCGCTCTGGAACTGAAAGCGGAAAGCTCACAGACATTTGCCCTATTTGAAAGTCTGATAAACGCCAGAAATATGACTAAATCCAAAAAAAAAAACTTTTTAAACTTTTTTGAATTTTACCCCCGTGGGATATATATTCTATCCAGAAACATTTGGAACTCTCCTGGGGTACCCTCACACATATTATTCCCTCATTTAGTGGATATTTTCACAAAAAATTGAAATTTTCAAAAATCTAGAAAATTGGCTGAAAACGACTAAATATCAAGAACTCATTGGGCGAATCGCTCTGGAACTGAAATCGGAACTCTCTCTGACATTTGCCCTATCTGAAAGTCTGAGAAACGCCGGAAAAACGACTAATTCCAAAAAAAAAAATTTTTTCAACTATTTTCAATTTTACCCCAGTGGGATATATATTCTACCCACACACATTTGGAACTCTCCTGGGGTACCCTCACACATATTATTCCCTCATTTAGTGGATATTTTCACAAAAAAGTGAAATTTTCAAAAATCCTGAAAATTGGCTGAATACGACTAAATATCAAGGACTCATTGGGCGAATCGCTCTGGAACTGAAATCGGAACACTCACTGACATTTGCCCTATTTGAAAGTCTGATAAACGCCAGAAATATGACTAAATCCCCCCAAAAAAATTTTTAACTTTTTTGAATTTTACCCCCGTGGGATATATATTCTACCCAGAAACATTTGGAACTCTCCTGGGGTACCCTCACACATGTTATTCCCTCATTTAGTGGATATTTTCACAAAAAAGTGACATTTTCAAAAATCCAGAAAATTGGCTGAAAACGACTAAATATCAAGGACTCATTGGGCGAATCGCTCTGGAACTGAAATCAGAATGCTCACTGACATTTCCCCTTTCTGAAAGTCTGATAAACGCCGGAAAAATTACTGAATCCCCAAAAAATATTTTTTCAATTTTTTTCAATTTTACCCCCGTGGGATATATATTCTACCCACACACATTTGGAACTCTCCTGCGGTACCCTCACACATATTATTCCCTCATTTTGTGGATATTTTCACAAAAAAGTGAAATTTTCAAAAATCCAGAAAATTGGCTGAAAACGACTAAATATCAAGGACTCATTGGGCGAATCGCTCTGGAACTGAAATCGGAACACTCACTGACATTTGCCCTATCTGAAAGTCTGATAAACGCCGGAAAAATGACTAAGTCCAAAAAAAAAAATTTTTTAACTTTTTTTAATTTTACCCCCGTGGGATATATATTCTACCCACACACATTGGGAACTCTCCTGAGGTACCCTCACACATATTATTCCCTCATTTAGTGGATATTTTCACAAAAAAGTGAAATTTTCAAAAATCCTGAAAATTGGCTGAAAACGAATAAATATCAAGGACTCATTGGGCGAATCGCTCTGGAACTGAAAGCGGAAAGCTCACAGACATTTGCCCTATTTGAAAGTCTGATAAACGCCAGAAATATGACTAAATCCAAAAAAAAAAACTTTTTAAACTTTTTTGAATTTTACCCCCGTGGGATATATATTCTATCCAGAAACATTTGGAACTCTCCTGGGGTACCCTCACACAGATTATTCCCTCATTTAGTGGATATTTTCACAAAAAAGTGAAATTTTCAAAAATCCAGAAAATTGGCTGAAAACGACTAAATATCAAGAACTCATTGGGCGAATCGCTCTGGAACTGAAATCGGAACTCTCACTGACATTTGCCCTATCTGAAAGTCTGAGAAACGCCGGAAAAACGACTAATTCCAAAAAAAAAAATTTTTTCAACTATTTTCAATTTTACCCCAGTGGGATATATATTCTACCCACACACATTTGGAACTCTCCTGGGGTACCCTCACACATATTATTCCCTCATTTAGTGGATATTTTCACAAAAAAGTGAAATTTTCAAAAATCCTGAAAATTGGCTGAATACGACTAAATATCAAGGACTCATTGGGCGAATCGCTCTGGAACTGAAATCGGAACACTCACTGACATTTGCCCTATTTGAAAGTCTGATAAACGCCAGAAATATGACTAAATCCCCCCAAAAAATTTTTTAACTTTTTTGAATTTTACCCCCGTGGGATATATATTCTACCCAGAAACATTTGGAACTCTCCTGGGGTACCCTCACACATGTTATTCCCTCATTTAGTGGATATTTTCACAAAAAAGTGACATTTTCAAAAATCCAGAAAATTGGCTGAAAACGACTAAATATCAAGGACTCATTGGGCGAATCGCTCTGGAACTGAAATCAGAATGCTCACTGACATTTCCCCTTTCTGAAAGTCTGATAAACGCCGGAAAAATTACTGAATCCCCAAAAATATTTTTTCAATTTTTTTCAATTTTACCCCCGTGGGATATATATTCTACCCACACACATTTGGAACTCTCCTGCGGTACCCTCACACATATTATTCCCTCATTTTGTGGATATTTTCACAAAAAAGTGAAATTTTCAAAAATCCAGAAAATTGGCTGAAAACGACTAAATATCAAGGACTCATTGGGCGAATCGCTCTGGAACTGAAATCGGAACACTCACTGACATTTGCCCTATCTGAAAGTCTGATAAACGCCGGAAAAATGACTAAGTCCAAAAAAAAAAATTTTTTAACTTTTTTTAATTTTACCCCCGTGGGATATATATTCTACCCACACACATTGGGAACTCTCCTGAGGTACCCTCACACATATTATTCCCTCATTTAGTGGATATTTTCACAAAAAAGTGAAATTTTCAAAAATCCAGAAAATTGGCTGAAAACGACTAAATATCAAGGACTCATTGGGCGAATCGCTCTGGAGCTGAAATCGGAATGCTCACTGACATTTGCCCTATCTGAAAGTCTGATAAACGTCGGAAAAATGACTAAGTCCAAAAAAAAATTTTTTCAACTTTTTTCAATTTTACCCCAGTGGGATATATATTCTACCCACACACATTTGGAACTCTCCTGGGTACCCTCACACATATTATTCCCTGATTTAGTGGATATTTTCACAAAAAAGTGAAATTTTCAAAAATCAAAAATATTGGCTGAAAACGACTAAGTATCAAGGACTCATTGGGCGAATCGCTCTGGAACTGAAATCGGAATGTTCACTGACATTTCCCCTATCTGAAAGTCTGATAAACGCCGGAAAAATGACTAAGTCCAAAAAAAAATTGTTTTCAACTTTTTTCAATTTTACCCCCGTGGGATATATATTCTACCCACACACATTTGGAACTCTCCTGGGTACCCTCACACATATTATTCCCTCATTTAGTGGATATTTTCACAAAAAAGTGAAATTTTCAAAAATCCAAAATATTGGCTGAAAACGACTAAATATCAAAGACTCATTGAGCGAATCGCTCTGGATTTGAAATCGGAATGCTCACTGACATTTCCCCTATTTGAAAGTCTGATAAACGCCGGAAAAATGACTAAGTCCAAAAAAAAAATTTTTCAACTTTTTTCAATTTTACCCCCGTGGGATATATATTCTACCCACACACATTTGGAACTTTCCTGGGGTACCCTCACACATATTATTCCCTCATTTAGTGGATATTTTCACAAAAAAGTGAAATTTTCAAAAATCCAAAATATTGGCTGAAAACAACTAAATATCAAGGACTCATTGCGTGAGTCGCTCTGGAACTGAAATCGGAACGCTCACTGACATTTGCCCTATGTGAAAGTCTTATAAACGTCGGAAAAATGACTAAGTCCAAAAAAAAAATTTTTCAACTTTTTTCAATTTTACCCCCGTGGGTTATATATTCTACCCACACACATTTGGAACACTCCTGGGTACCCTCACACATATTATTCCCTCATTTAGCGGATATTTTCACAAAAAAGTGAAGTTTTCAAAAATCCAAAATATTGGCTGAAAATGACTAAATATCAAGGACTCATTGGGCGAATCGCTCTGGAACTGAAATCGGAACGCTCACAGACATTTGCCCTATTTGAAAGTCTGATAAACGCCAGAAATATGACTAAATCCAAAAAAAAAATTTTTAAAACTTTTTTGAATTTTACCCCCGTGGGATATATATTCTACCCACACACATTTGGAACTCTCCTGGGGTACGCTCACACATATTATTCCCTCATTTAGTGGATATTTTCACAAAAAAAGTGAAATTTTCAAAAATCCAGAAAATTGGCTGAAAACGAATAAATATCAAGGACTCATTGGGTGAATCGCTCTGGAACTGAAATCGGAACGCTCCCAGACATTTGCCCTATTTGAAAGTCTGATGAACGCCAGAAATATGACTAAATCCCAAAAAAAAAAATTTAAAACTTTTTTGAATTTTACCCCCGTTGGATATATATTCTACCCACACACATTTGGAACTCTCCTGGGGTACCCTCACACATATTATTCCCTCATTTAGTGGATATTTTCACAAAAAAGTGAAATTTTCAAAAATCCAGAAAATTGGCTGAAAACGAATAACTATCAAGGACTCATTGGGCGAATCGCTCTGGAACTGAAATCGGAACGCTCACTGACATTTGCCTTATCTGAAAGTCTGATAAACGCGGAAAAATGACTAAGTCCAAAAAAAAATTTTTTTAAGCTTTTTTCAATTTTACCCCCGTGGGATATATATTCTACCCACACACATTGGGAACGCTCCTGGGGTACCCTCACACATATTATTCCCTCATTTAGTGGATATTTTCACAAAAAAGTGAAATTTTCAAAAATCCAAAATATTGGCTGAAAACGACTAAATATCAAGGACTCATTGGGTGAATCGCTCTGGAACTGAAATCGGAACGCTCCCAGACATTTGCCCTATTTGAAAGTCTGATAAACGCCAGAAATATGACTAAATCCAAAAAAAAAAAATTTAAAACTTTTTTGAATTTTACTCCCGTGGGATATATATTCTACCCACACACATTTGGAACTCTCCTGGGGTACCCTCACACATATTATTCCCTCATTTAGTGGATATTTTCACAAAAAAGTGAAATTTTCAAAAATCCAAAATATTGGCTGAAAACGACTAAATATGAAGGACTCATTGGGCGAATCGCTCTTGAACTGAAATCGGAATGCTCATTGACATTTCCCCTATCTGAAAGTCTGATAAACGCCGGAAAAATGACTAGATACAAAAAAATAATTTTTCACCTTTTTTCAATTTTACCCCCGTGGGATATACATTCTACCCACAAACATTTGGAACTCTCCTGGGTACCCTCACACGTATTATTCCCTCATTTAGTGGATATTTCCACAAAAAAGTGAAATTTTCAAAAATCCAAAATATTGGCTAAAAACGACAAAATATCAATAACTCATTGGGCGAATCGCTCTGGAACTGAAATCGTAATGCTCACTGACATTTACCCTATCTGAAAGTCTGATAAACGCTGGAAAAATGACTAAGTCCAAAAAAAAAATTTTTTCAACTTTTTTCAATTTTACCCCCGTGGGATATATATTCTACCCACACACATTTGGAACTCTCCTGGGGTACCCTCACACATATTATTCCCTCATTTAGTGGATATTTTCACAAAAAAGTGAAATTTTCAAAAATCCAGAAAATTGACTTAAAACGACTAAATATCAAGGACTCATTGGGCGAATCGCTCTTTAACTGAAATCGGAACGCTCAATGACATTTCCCTATCTGAAAGTCTGAGAAACGCCGGAAAAACGACTAAGTCCAAAAAAAAAATGTTTTCAACTTTTTTCAATTTTACCCCCGTGGGATATATATTCTACCCACACACATTTGGAACTCTCCTGGGGTACCCTCACACATATTATTCCCTCATTTAGTGGATATTTTCACAAAAAAGTGAAATTTTCAAAAATCCAAAATATTGGCTGAAAACGACTAAATATCAAGGACTCATTGGGCGAATCGCTCTGGAACTGAAATCGGAACGCTCACTGACATTTGCCCTATCTGAAAGTCTGATAAACGCCGTAAAAATGACTAAATACAAAAAAAATATATTTTAAACTTTTTTCAATTTTAACACCGTGGGATATATATTCTACCCACACACATTTGGAACTCTCCTGGGGTACCCTCACACATATTATTCCCTCATTTAGTGGATATTTTCACAAAAAAGTGAAATTTTCAAAAATCCCAATTATTGGCTGAAAATGACTAAATATCAAGGACTCATCGGTCGAATCGCTCTGGAACTGAAATCGGAATGCTCACTGACATTTCCCCTTTCTGAAAGTCTGATAAACGCTGGAAAAATGACTAAATCCCGAAAAAATATTTTTCAACTTTTTTCAATTTTACCCCCAAGGGATATATATTCTACCCACACACATTTGGAACTCTCCTGGGGTACCCTCACACATATTATTCCCTCATTTAATGGATATTTTCACAAAAAAAGTGAAATTTTCAAAAATCCAAAATATTGGCTGAGAACGACTAAATATCAAGGACTCATTGGGCGAATCGCTCTGGAATTGAAATTAGAGCACTCACTGACACTTGCCCTATCTGAAAGTCTGATAAATGCTGGAAAAATGACAGTCCAAAAAAAATTTTTTTCAACTTTTTTCAATTTTACCCCCGTGGGATATATATTCTACCCACACACATTTGGAACTCTCCTGGGGTACCCTCACACATATTATTCCCTCATTTAGTGGATATTTTCACAAAAAAGTGAAACTTTCAAAAATCCAGAAAATTGGCTGAAAACGCCTAAATATCAAGGACTCATTGGGCGAATCGCTCTGGAACTGAAATCGGAATGCTCACTGACATTTCCCCTATCTGAAAGTCTGATAAACGCCGGAAAAATTACTAAATCCCCAAAAAAAAATTTTTCAACTTTTTTCAATTTTACCCCCGTGGGATATATATTCTACCCACAAACATTTGGAACTCTCCTGGGTACCCTCACACGTATTATTCCCTCATTTAGTGGATATTTTCACAAAAAAGTGAAATTTTCAACAATCCAAAATATTGCCTGAAAACGACTAAATATCAAGGACTCATTGGGCGAATCGCTCTGGAACTGAAATTGGAATGCTCACTGACATTTCCCCTATCTGAAAGTCTGATAAACGCCGGAAAAATGACTAAATACAAAAAAAAAAAATTTTCAACTTTTTTCAACTTTACCCCCGTGGGATATATATTCTACCCACACACATTTGGAACTCTCCTGGGGTACCCTCACACATATTATTCCCTCATTTAGTGGATATTTTCACAAAAAAGTGAAATTTTCAAAAATTCTGAAAATTGCCTGAAAACGACGAAATATCAAAGACTCATCTGGCGAATCGCTATGGAACTGAAATCGGAACGCTCACTGACATTTCCCCTATCTGAAAGTCTGATAAACGCCGGAAAAATGACTAAATACAAAAAATATATATTTTAAACTTTTTTCAATTTTAACCCCGTGGGATATATATTCTACCCACACACATTTGGAACTCTCCTGGGGTACCCTCACACATATTATTCCCTCATTTAGTGGATATTTTCACAAAAAAGTGAAATTTTCAAAAATCCCAAATATTGGCTGAAAATGATTAAATATCAAGGACTCATCGGTCGAATCGCTCTGGAACTGAAATCGGAATGCTCACTGACATTTCTCCTTTCTGAAAGTCTGATAAACGCTGGAAAAATGACTAAATCCCGAAAAATTATTTTTCAACTTTTTTCAATTTTACCCCCAAGGGATATACAGTTATATGAAAAAGTTTGGGCACCCCTATTAATCTTAAGCTTAATGTTTTATAAAAATTGGTGTTTTTGCAACAGCTATTTCAGTTTGATATATGTAATAACTGTCGGACACAGTAATGTTTCTGCCTTGAAATGAGGTTTATTGTACTAACAGAAAATGTGCAATCTGCATTCAAACAAAATTTGACAGGTGCATAAATATGGGCACCCTTATCATTTTCTTGTTTTAAATACTCCTACCTACTTTTTACTGACTTACTAAAGCACTTTTTTTGGTTTTGTAACCTCATTGAGCTTTGAACTTCATAGCCAGGTGTATGCAATCATGAGAAAAGCTACTTAAAGTGGCCACTTGCAAGTTGTACTCCTGTTCGAATCTCCTCTGAAGAGTGGCATCATGGGCTCCTCAAAACAACTGTCAAATGATCTGAAAACAAAGATTATTCAACATAGTTGTTCAGGGGAAGGATGCAAAATGCTGTCTCAGCGATTTAACCTGTCAGTTTCCACTGTGAGGAACATAGTAAGGAAATGGAAGAACACAGGTACAGTTCTTGTTAAGGCCAGAAGTGGCATGCCAAGAAAAACATCAGAAAGGCAGAGAAGAAGAATGGTGAGATCAGTCAAGGATAATCCTCAGACCACCTCCAGAGAGCTGCAGCATCAACTTGCTGCAGATGGTGTCACTGTGCATCGGTCAACTATACAACGCACTTTGCACAAGGAGAAGCTGTATGGGAGAGTGATGCAAAAGAAGCCGTTTCTGCAAGCACGCCACAAACAGAGTCGGCTGAGGTATGCAAAAGCACATTTGGAGAAGCCAATTTCTTTTTGGAAGAAGGTCCTGTGGACTGATGAAACCAAGATTGAGTTGTTTGGTCATACAAAAAGGCGTTATGCATGGCGGCAAAAAAACACAGCATTCCAAGAAAAACACTTGCTACCCACAGTAAAATTTGGTGGAGGTTCCATCATGCTTTGGGGCTATGTGGCCAATGCCGGCATCGGGAATCTTGTTAAAGTTGAGGGACGCATGGATTCCACTCAGTATCAGCAGATTCTTGACAATAATGTTCAAGAATCAGAGACAAAGTTGAAGTTACGCAGGGGATGGATCTTTCAGCAAGACAATGATCCAAAACACCGCTCCAAATCTACTCAGGCATTCATGCAGAGGAACAATTACAATGTTCTGGAATGGCCATCTCAGTCCCCAGACCTGAATATCATTGACCATCTGTGGGATCATTTGAAGAGGGCTGTCCATGCTCGGCGACCATCAAACTTAACTGAACTGGAATTGTTTTGTAAATAGGAATGGTCAAAAATACCTTCATCCAGGATCCAGGAAATCATTAAAAGCTACAGGAAGCGACTAGAGGCTGTTATTTTTGCAAAAGGAGGATCTACTAAATATTAATGTCACTTTTCTGGTGAGGTGCCCATACTTATGCACCTGTCAAATTTTGTTTGAATGCAGATTGCACATTTTCTGTTAGTACAATAAACCTCATTTCAAGGCAGAAACATTACTGTGTCCAACAGTTATTACATATATCAAACTGAAATAGCTGTTGCAAAAACACCAATTTTTATAAAACATTAAGCTTAAGATTAATAGGGGTGCCCAAACTTTTTCATATAACTGTATATTCTACCCACACACATTTGGAACTCTCCTGGGGTACCCTCACACATATTATTCCTTCATTTAGTGGATATTTTCACAAAAAAGTGAAATTTTCAAAAATCCTAATTATTGGCTGAAAACGTCTAAATATCAAGGACTCATTGGGCGAATTGCTCTGGTACTGAAATCGGAACGCTCACTGACATTTGCCCTATCTGAAAGTCTGATAAACGCCGGAAAAATGACTAAGTCCAAAAAAAAAATGTTTTCAACTTTTTTCAATTTTACCCCAGTGGGATATATATTCTACCCACACACATTTGGAACTCTCCTGGGGTACCCTCACACATATTATTCCCTCATTTAGTGGATATTTCCACAAAAAAGTGAAATTTTCAAAAATCCAAAATATTGCCTGAAAATGACTAAATATCAAGGACTCATTGGGCGAATCGCTCTGGAACTGAAATCGGAATGCTCACTGACATTTGCCCTATCTGAAAGTCTGATAAATGCCGGAAAAATGACTAAATCCCCCCAAAAAATTTTTAAACTTTTTTCAATTTTACCCCCGTGGGATATATATTCTACCCACACACATTTGGAACTCTCCTGGGGTACCCTCACACATATTATTCCCTCATTTAGTTGATATTTTCACAAAAAAGTGAAATTTTCAAAAATCCAAAATATTGGCTGAAAACGAATAAATATCAAGGACTCATTGGGCGAATCGCTCTGTAACTGAAATCGGAATGCTCACTGACATTTCCCCTATCTGAAAGTCTGATAAACGCCGGAAAAATGACTAAGTCCAAAAAAAAATTTTTTTCAACTTTTTTCAATTTTACCCCCGTGGGATATATATTCTACCCACACACATTTGGAACTCTCCTGGGGTACCCTCACACATATTATTCCCTCATTTAGTGGATATCTTCACAAAAAAAGTTAAATTTTCAAAAATTCAGAAAATTGGCTGAAAATGACTAAATGTCAAGGACTCATTGGGCGAATCGCTCTGGAACTGAAATCGGAACACTCACTGACATTTTGCCTATCTGAAAGTCTGATAAACGCCGGAAAAATGACTAAGTCCAAAAAAATAATTTTTTCAACTTTTTTCAATTTTACCCCCGTGGGATATATATTCTACCCACACACATTTGGAACTCTCCTGGGGTACCCTCACACATATTATTCCCTCATTAATGGATATTTTCACAAAAAGTGAAATTTTAAAAAATCCAGAAAATTGGCTGAAAACGACTAAATATCAAGGACTCATTGGGCGAATTGATCTGGAACTGAAATTTTTAACGCTCACTGACATTTGCCCTATCTGAAAGTCTGATAAACGCCGGAAAAATGACTAAGTCCAAAAAAAAAATGTTTTCAACTTTTTTCAATTTTACCCCCTTCGGATATATATTCTACCCACACACATTTGGAACTCTCCTGGGGTACCCTCACACATATTATTCCCTCATTTAGTGGATATTTTCACAAAAAATTGAAGTTTTCAAAAATCCAGAAAATTGGCTGAAAATGACTAAATATCAATGACTCATTGGGCGAATCGCTCTGGAACTGAAATCGGAATGCTCACTGACATTTCCCCATGTGAAAGTCTGATAAACGCCGGAAAAATGACTAAGTCCATAAAAATAATTTTTTCAACTTTTTTCTATTTTACCCCCGTGGGATATATATTCTACCCACACACATTTGGAACTCTCCTGGCGTACCCGGACACATATTATTCTCTCATTTAGTGGATATTTTCACAAAAAAGTGAAAATTTCAAAAATTCAGAAAATTGCCTGAAAACGACGAAATATCAAAAACTCATCCGGCGAATCGCTGTGGAACTGAAATTGGAATGCTCACTGACATTTCCCCTATCTGAAAGTCTGATAAACGACGGAAAAATGACTAAGTTCAAAAAAAAAATTTTTTCAACTTTTTTCAATTTTACCCCCGTGGGATATATATTCTACCCAAACCCATTTGGAACTCTCCTGGGGTACCATCACACATATTATTCCCTCATTTAGTGGATATCTTCACAAAAAAAAGTGAAATTTTAAAAAATCCAGAAAATTGGCTGAAAACGACTAAATATCAAGGACTCATTGGGCGAATTGATCTGGAACTGAAATTTTTAACGCTCACTGACATTTGCCCTATCTGAAAGTCTGATAAACGCCGGAAAAATGACTAAGTCCAAAAAAAAATGTTTTCAACTTTTTTCAATTTTACCCCCTTGGGATATATATTCTACCCACACACATTTGGAACTCTCCTGGGGTACCCTCACACATATTATTCCCTCATTTAGTGGATATTTTCACAAAAAAGTGAAATTTTCAAAAATCCTAAATATTGGCTGAAAACGTCTAAATATCAAGGACTCATTGGGCGAATCGCTCTGGTACTGAAATGGGAACGCTCACTGACATTTGCCCTATCTGAAAGTCTGATAAACGCCGGAAAAATGACTAGGTCCAAAAAAATAATTTTTTCTACTTTTTTCAATTTTACCCCCGTGGGATATATATTCTACCCACTCCCATTTGGAACTCTCCTGGGGTACCCTCACACATATTATTCCCTCATTTAGTGGATATCTTCACAAAAAAAGTGAAATTTTCAAAAATCCAGAAAATTGGCTGAAAATGACTAAATGTGAAGGACTCATTGGGCGAATTGATCTGGAACTGAAATCGGAACGCTCACTGACATTTGCCCTATCTGAAAGTCTGATAAACGCCGGAAAAATGACTAGGTCCAAAAAAATAATTTTTTCTACTTTTTTCAATTTTACCCCCATGGGATATATATTCTACCCACACATTTGGAACTCTCCTGGGGTACCCTCACACATATTATTCCCTCATTTAGTGGATATTTTCACAAAAAGAGAAATTTTCAAAAATCCAGAAAATTGGCTGAAAACGACTAAATATCAAGGACTCATTGGGCGAATTGATCTGGAACTGAAATTTTTAACGCTCACTGACATTTGCCCTATCTGAAAGTCTGATAAACGCCGCAAAAATGACTAAATCCCCCCAAAAATTTTTTCAACTTTTTTCAATTTTACCCCCGTGGGATAAATATTCTACCCACACACATTTGGAACTCTCCTGGGGTACCCTCACACATATTATTCCCTCATTTAGTGGATATTTTCACAAAAAAGTGAAATTTTCAAAAATCCAAAATATTGGCTGAAAACGACTAAATATCAAGGACTCATTGGGCGAATCGCTCTGGTACTGAAATCGGAACGCTCACTGACATTTCCCCATCTGAAAGTCTGATAAACGCCGGAAAAATGACTAAGTCCAAAAAAAAATTTTTTTGAACTTTTTTCAATTTTACCACCGTGGGATATATATTCTACCCACACACAATTGGAACTCTCCTGGGGTACCCTCACACATATTATTCCTTCATTTAGTGGATATCTTCACAAAAAAAGTTAAATTTTCAAAAATCCAGAAAATTGGCTGAAAATGACTAAATGTCAAGGACTCATTGGGCGAACCGCTCTGGAACTGAAATCGGAATGCTCACTGACATTTCCCCATGTAAAAGTCTGATAAACGCCGGAAAAATGACAAAGTCCATAAAAATAATTTTTTCAACTTTTTTCAATTTTACCCCCGTGGGATATATATTCTACCCACACACATTTGGAACTCTCCTGGCGTACCTTCACACATATTATTCCCTCATTTAGTGGATATTTTCACAAAAAAGTGAAATTTTCAAAAATTCAGAAAATTGCCTGAAAACGACGAAATATCAAAGACTCATCCGGCGAATCGCTGTGGAACTGAAATTGGAATGCTCACTGACATTTCCCCTATCTGAAAGTCTGATAAACGCCGGAAAAATGACTAAGTCAAAAAAAAAAATGTTTTCAACTTGTTTCAATTTTACCCCCGTGGGATATATATTCTACCCACACACATTTGGAACTCTCCTGGGGTACCCTCACACATATTATTCCCTCATTTAGTGGATATTTTCACAAAAAAGTGAAAATTTCAAAAATTCTGAAAATTGCCTGAAAACTACGAAATATCAAAGACTCATCTGGCGAATCGCTATGGAACTGAAATCGGAACGCTCACTGACATTTCCCCTATCTGAAAGTCTGATAAATGCCGGAAAAATGACTAAGTCCAAAAAAAAATTTTTTTCAACTTTTTTCAATTTTACCCCCGTGGGATATATATTCTACCCACACCCATTTGGAACTTTCCTTGTGTACCCTCACAAATATTATTCCCTCATTTAGTGGATATTTTCACAAAAAAGTGAAATTTTCAAAAATCCAGAAAATTGGCTGAAAATGACTAAATATCAAGGACTCATTGGGCGAATCGCTCTGGAACTGAAATCGGAACGTTCACTGACATTTCCCCTATCTGAAAGTCTGATAAACGCCGGAAAAATGACTAGCTCCAAAATAATAATTTTTTCTACTTTTTTCAATTTTACCCCCATGGGATATATATTCTACCCACACACATTTAGAACTCTCCTGGGGTACCCTCACACATATTATTCCCTCATTTAGTGGATATTTTCACAAAAAGTGAAATTTTCAAAAATCCAGAAAATTGTCTGAAAACGACTAAATATCAAGTACTCATTGGGCGAATCGCTCTGGAACTGAAATCGGAACGCTCACTGACATTTCCCCTATCTGAAAGTCTGATAAACGCCGGAAAAATGACTAAGTCCAAAAAAATAATTTTTCAACTTTTTTCAATTTTACCCCCGTGGGATATATATTCTACCCACACACATTTGGAACTCTCCTGGGGTACCCTCACACATATTATTCCCTCATTTAGTGGGTATCTTCACAAAAAAAGAGAAACTTTCAAAAATCCAGAAAATTGGCTGAAAATGACTAAATGTCAAGGACTCATTGGGCGAATCGCTTTGGAACTGAAATCGGAACGCTCACTGACATTTCCCCTATCTGAAAGTCTGATAAACGCCGGAAAAATGACTAAGTCCAAAAAAATAATTTTTTCAACTATTTTCAATTTTACCTCCGTGATATATATATTCTACCCACACACATTTGGAACTCTCCTTGGTACCCTCACACATATTATTCCCTCATTTAGTGGATATTTTCTCAAAAAAGTGAAATTTTCAAAAATCCAAAATATTGGCTGAAAACGACAAAATATCAAGGACTCATTGGGCGAATCGCTCTGGAACTGAAATCGGAATGCACACTGACATTTCCCCTATCTGAAAGTCTGATAAACGCCGGAAAAATGACTAGGTCAAAAAAAATAATTTTTTCTACTTTTTTCAATTTTACCCCCATGGGATATATATTCTGCCCACACACAATTGGAACTCTCCTGGGGTACCCTCACACATATTATTCCTTCATTTAGTGGATATCTTCACAAAAAAAGTAAAATTTTCAAAAATCCAGAAAATTGGCTGAAAATGACTAAATATCAAGGACTCATTGGGCGAATCGCCGTGGAACTGAAAACGGAATGCTCACTGACATTTCCCCTATCTGAAAGTCTGATAAACGCCGGAAAAATGACTAGGTCCAAAAAAAAAATTTTTTCTACTTTTTTCAATTTTACCCCCATGGGATATATATTCTACCCACACACATTTGGAACTCTCCTGGGGTACCCTCACACATATTATTCCCTCATTTAGTGGATATTTTCACAAAAAAGTGAAATGTTCAAAAATTCAGAAAATTGCCTGAAAACGACAAAATATCAAAGACTCATCCGGCGAATCGCTGTGGAACTGAAATCGGAACGCTCACTGACATTTGCCCTATCTGAAAGTCTGATAAACGCCAGAAAAATGACTAAGTCCAAAAAAAAATATTTTTCAACTTTTTTCAATTTTACCCCCGTGGGATATATATTCTACCCACACCCATTTGGAACTCTCCTGGGGTACCCTCACACATATTATTCCCTCATTTAGTGGATATCTTCACAAAAAAAGTGAAATTTTCAAGAATCCAGAAAATTGGCTGAAAATTACTAAATGTCAAGGACTCATTGGGCGAATCGCTCTGGAACTGAAATCGGAACGCTCACTAACATTTCCCCTATCTGAAAGTCTGATAAACGCCGGAAAAATGACTAGGTCCAAAAAAAAATTTTTTTCTACTTTTTTCAATTTTACCCCCATGGGATATATATTCTACCCACACACATTTGGAACTCTCCTGGGGTACCCTCACACATATTATTCCTTCATTTAGTGGATATTTTCACAAAAAAGAGAAATTTTCAAAAATCCTAAATATTGGCTGAAAACGTCTAAATATCAAGGACTCATTGGGCGAATCGCTCTGGTACTGAAATCGGAACGCTCACTGACATTTGCCCTATCTGAAAGTCTGATAAACGCCGGAAAAATGACTAGGTCCAAAAAAATTTTTTTTTCTACTTTTTTCAATTTTACCCCCATGGGATATATATTCTACCCACACACATTTGGAACTCTCCTGGGGTACCCTCACACATATTATTCCTTCATTTAGTGGATATTTTCACAAAAAAGTGAAATTTTCAAAAATCCTAAATATTGGCTGAAAACGTCTAAATATCAAGGACTCATTGGGCGAATCGCTCTGGTACTGAAATCGGAACGCTCACTGACATTTGCCCTATCTGAAAGTCTGATAAACGCCGGAAAAATGACTAAGTCCAAAAAAAATAATTTTTTCAACTTTTTTCAATTTTACCCCCGTGGGATATATATTCTACACACACACATTTGGAACTCTCCTGGGGTACCCTCACACATATTATTCCCTCATTTAGTGGATATTTTCTCAAAAAAGTGAAATTTTCAAAAATCCAAAATATTGGCTGAAAACTACAAAATATCAAGGACTCATTGGGCGAATCGCTCTGGAACTGAAATCGGAACGCTCACTGACATTTCCCCTATCTGAAAGTCTGATAAACGCCGGAAAAATGACTAAGTCCAAAAAAATTATTTTTCCAACTTTTTTAAATTTTACCCCCGTGGGATATATATTCTACCCACACACATTTGGAACTCTCCTGGGGTACCCTCACACATATTATTCCCTCATTTAGTGGATATTTTCATAAAAAAGTGAAATGTTAAAAAATTCTGAAAATTGCCTGAAAACCACAAAATATCAAAGACTCATCCGGCGAATCGCTGTGGAACTGAAATCGGAACGCTCACTGACATTTGCCCTATCTGAAAGTCTGATAAACGCCGGAAAAATGATTAAGTCCAAAAAAAAAATATTTTTCAACTTTTTTCAATTTTACCCCCGTGGGATATATATTCTTCCCACACCCATTTGGAACTCTCCTGGGGTACCCTCACACATATTATTCCCTCATTTAGTGGATATCTTCACAAAAAAAGTGAAATTTTCAAAAATCCAGAAAATTGGCTGAAAATGACTAAATGTCAAGGACTCATTGGGCGAATCGCTCTGGAACTGAAATCGGAACGCTCATTGACATTTCCCTTATCTGAAAGTCTGATAAACGCCGGAAAAATGACTAGGTCCAAAAAAATATTTTTTTCTACTTTTTTCAATTTTACCCCCATGGGATATATATTCTACCCACACACATTTGGAACTCTCCTGGGGTACCCTCACACATATTATTCCTTCATTTAGTGGATATTTTCACAAAAAAGTGAAATTTTCAAAAATCCTAAATATTGGCTGAAAACGTCTAAATATCAAGGACTCATTGGGCGAATCGCTCTGGTACTGAAATCGGAATGCTCACTGACATTTGCCCTATCTGAAAGTCTGATAAACGCCGGAAAAATGACTAAGTCCAAAAAAAATAATTTTTTCAACTTTTTTCAATTTTACCCCCGTGGGATATATATTCTACCCACACACATTTTGAACACTCCTGGCGTACCCTCACACATATTATTCCCTCATTTAGTGGATATTTTCAAAAAAAAGTTAAATTTTCAAAAATCCAGAAAATTGGCTGAAAACGACTAAGTATCAAGGACTGATTGGGCGAATCGCTCTGGAACTGAAATCGGAACGCTCACTGACATTTCCCCTATCTGAAAGTCTGATAAACGCCGGAAAAATGACTAAGTCCAAAAAAATTATTTTTCCAACTTTTTTAAATTTTACCCCCGTGGGATATATATATTCTACCCACACACATTTGGAACTCTCCTGGGGTACCCTCACACATATTATTCCCTCATTTAGTGGATATTTTCACAAAAAGTGAAATTTTCAAAAATCCAGTAAATTGGCTGAAAACGACTAAACATCAAGGACTCATTGGGCGAAATGCTCTGGAACTGAAATCGGAACGCTCACTGACATTTCCCCTATCTGAAAGTCTGATAAACGCCGGAAAAATGACTAGGTCCAAAAAAAAATTTTTTTCCACTTTTTTCAATTTTACCCCTGTGGGATATATATTCTACCCACACACATTTGGAACTCTCCTGGGGTACCCTCACACATATTATTCCCTCATTTAGTGGATATTTTCACAAAAAAGTGAAATGTTCAAAAATTCTGAAAATTGCCTGAAAACGACAAAATATCAAAGACTCATCCGGCGAATCGCTGTGGAACTGAAATCGGAACGCTCACTGACATTTGCCCTATCTGAAAGTCTGATAAACGCCGGAAAAATGATTAAGTCCAAAAAAAAATATTTTTCAACTTTTTTCAATTTTACCCCCGTGGGATATATATTCTTCCCACACCCATTTGGAACTCTCCTGGGGTACCCTCACACATATTATTCCCTCATTTAGTGGATATCTTCACAAAAAAAGTGAAATTTTCAAAAATCCAGAAAATTGGCTGAAAATGACTAAATGTCAAGGACTCATTGGGCGAATCGCTCTGGAACTGAAATCGGAACGCTCACTAACATTTCCCCTATCTGAAAGTCTGATAAACGCCGGAAAAATGACTAGGTCCAAAAAAATATTTTTTTCTACTTTTTTCAATTTTACCCCCATGGGATATATATTCTACCCACACACATTTGGAACTCTCCTGGGGTACCCTCACACATATTATTCCCTCATTTAGTGAATATTTTCACAAAAAAGTGAAATTTTCAAAAATCCTAAATATTGGCTGAAAACGTCTAAATATCAAGGACTCATTGGGCGAATCGCTCTGGTACTGAAATCGGAACGCTCACTGACATTTGCCCTATCTGAAAGTCTGATAAACGCCGGAAAAATGACTAAGTCCAAAAAAATAATTTTTTCAACTTTTTTCAATTTTACCCCCGTGGGATATATATTCTACACACACACATTTGGAACTCTCCTGGGGTACCCTCACACATATTTTTTCCTCATTTAGTGGATATTTCCTCAAAAAAGTGAAATTTTCAAAAATCCAAAATATTGGCTGAAAACGACAAAATATCAAGGACTCATTGGGCGAATCGCTCTGGAACTGAAATCGGAACGCTCACTGACATTTCCCCTATCTGAAAGTCTGATAAACGCCGGAAAAATGACTAAGTCGAAAAAAATTATTTTTCCAACTTTTTTAAATTTTACCCCCGTGGGATATATATTCTACCCACACACATTTGGAACTCTCCTGGGGTACCCTCACACATATTATTCCCTCATTTAGTGGATATTTTCACAAAAAGTGAAATTTTCAAAAATCCAGAAAATTGGCTGAAAACGACTAAATATCAAGGACTCATTGGGCGAAATGCTCTGGAACTGAAATCGGAACGCTCACTGACATTTCCCCTATCTGAAAGTCTGATAAACGCCGGAAAAATGACTAGGTCCAAAAAAAAAATTTTTTCTACTTTTTTCAATTTTACCCCCATGGGATATATATTCTACCCACACACATTTGGAACTGTCCTGGGGTACCCTCACACATATTATTCCCTCATTTAGTGGATATTTTCACAAAAAAGTGAAATGTTCAAAAATTCAGAAAATTGCCTGAAAACGACAAAATATCAAAGACTGATCCGGCGAATCGCTGTGGAACTGAAATCGGAACGCTCACTGACATTTGCCCTATCTGAAAGTCTGATAAACGCCGGAAAAATGACTAGGTCCAAAAAAATATTTTTTTCTACTTTTTTCAATTTTACCCCCATGGGATATATATTCTACCCACACACATTTGGAACTCTCCTGGGGTACCCTCACACATATTATTCCTTCATTTAGTGGATATTTTCACAAAAATGTGAAATTTTCAAAAATCCAAAATATTGGCTGAAAACGTCTAAATATCAAGGACTCATTGGGCGAATCGCTCTGGTACTGAAATCGGAACGCTCACTGACATTTGCCCTATCTGAAAGTCTGATAAACGCCGGAAAAATGACTAAGTCCAAAAAAAAATTTTTTTCAACTTTTTTCAATTTTACCCCCGTGGGATATATATTCTACCCACACACATTTGGAACTCTCCTGGGGTACCCTCACACATATTATTCCCTCATTTAGTGGATATTTTCACAAAAAAGTGAAATTTTCAAAAATTCAAAAACTTGCCTGAAAACGACGAAATATCAAAGACTCATCCGACGAATCGCTATGGAACTGAAATCGGAACGCTCACTGACATTTCCCCTATCTGAAAGTCTGATAAACGCCGGAAAAATGACTAAGTCCAAAAAAAAATTTTTTTCAACTTTTTTCAATTTTACCCCCATGGGATATATATACTACCCACACCCATTTGGAACTTTCCTGGGGTACCCTCACAAATATTATTCCCTCATTTAGTGGATATTTTCACAAAAAAGTGAAATTTTCAAAAATCCAGAAAATTGGCTGAAAATGACAAAATATCAAGGACTCATTGGGCGAATCGCTCTGGAACTGAAATCGGAATGCTCACTGACATTTCCCCTATCTGAAAGTATGATAAACGCCGGAAAAATGACTAAGTCCAAAAAAAATAATTTTTTTCAACTTTTTTCAATTTTACCCCCGTGGGATATATATTCTACCCACACACATTTGGAACTCTCCTGGGGTACCCTCACACATATTATTCCCTCATTTAGTGGATATTTTCACAAAAAAGTGAAATTTTCAAAAATCCAGAAAATTGGCTGAAAATGACGACATATCAAGGACTCATTGGGCGAATCGCTCTGGAACTGAAATCGGAATGCTCACTGACACTTCCCCATCTGAAAGTCTGATAAACGCCGGAAAAATGACTAAGTCCATAAAAATAATTTTTTCAACTTTTTTCAATTTTACCCCCGTGGGATATATATTCTACCCACACACATTTGGAACTCTCCTGGCGTACCCTCACACATATTATTCCCTCATTTAGTGGATATTTTCACAAAAAAGTGAAATTTTCTAAAATCCAGAAAATTGGCTGAAAATGACTAAATATCAAGGACTCATTGGGCGAATCGCTCTGGAACTGAAATCGGAACGCTCACTGACATTTGCCCTATCTGAAAGTCTGATAAACGCTGGAAAAATGACTAAGTCCAAAAAAAAAATTTTTTTCAACTTTTTTCAATTTTACCCCCGTGGGATATATATTCTACCCACACCCATTTGGAACTTTCCTGGGGTACCCTCACAAATATTATTCCCTCATTTAGAGGATATTTTCACAAAAAAGTGAAATTTTCAAAAATCCAAAATATTGGCTGAAAACGTCTAAATATCAAGGACTCATTGGGCGAATCGCTCTGGTACTGAAATCAGAACGCTCATTGACATTTGCCCTATCTGAAAGTCTGCTAAACGCCGGAAAAATGACTAAGTCCAAAAAAAAATTTTTTTCAACTTTTTTCAATTTTACCCCCGTGGGATATATATTCTACCCACACCCATTTGGAACTTTCCTGGAGTACCCTCACAAATATTATTCCCTCATTTAGTGGATATTTTCACAAAAAAGTGAAATTTTCAAAAATCCTGAAAATTGGCTGAAAATAACTAAATATCAAGGACTCATTGGGAGAATCGCTCTGGAACTGAAATCGGAATGCTCACTGACATTTCCCCATCTGAAAGTCTGATAAATGCCGGAAAAATGACTAAGTCCAAAAAAATTATTTTTCCAACTTTTTTAAATTTTACCCCCGTGGGATATATATATTCTACCCACACACATTTGGAACTCTCCTGGGGTACCCTCACACATATTATTCCCTCATTTAGTGGATATTTTCACAAAAAGTGAAATTTTCAAAAATCCAGTAAATTGGCTGAAAACGACTAAACATCAAGGACTCATTGGGCGAAATGCTCTGGAACTGAAATCGGAACGCTCACTGACATTTCCCCTATCTGAAAGTCTGATAAACGCCGGAAAAATGACTAGGTCCAAAAAAAAATTTTTTTCCACTTTTTTCAATTTTACCCCTGTGGGATATATATTCTACCCACACACATTTGGAACTCTCCTGGGGTACCCTCACACATATTATTCCCTCATTTAGTGGATATTTTCACAAAAAAGTGAAATGTTCAAAAATTCTGAAAATTGCCTGAAAACGACAAAATATCAAAGACTCATCCGGCGAATCGCTGTGGAACTGAAATCGGAACGCTCACTGACATTTGCCCTATCTGAAAGTCTGATAAACGCCGGAAAAATGATTAAGTCCAAAAAAAAATATTTTTCAACTTTTTTCAATTTTACCCCCGTGGGATATATATTCTTCCCACACCCATTTGGAACTCTCCTGGGGTACCCTCACACATATTATTCCCTCATTTAGTGGATATCTTCACAAAAAAAGTGAAATTTTCAAAAATCCAGAAAATTGGCTGAAAATGACTAAATGTCAAGGACTCATTGGGCGAATCGCTCTGGAACTGAAATCGGAACGCTCACTAACATTTCCCCTATCTGAAAGTCTGATAAACGCCGGAAAAATGACTAAGTCCAAAAAAATATTTTTTTCTACTTTTTTCAATTTTACCCCCATGGGATATATATTCTACCCACACACATTTGGAACTCTCCTGGGGTACCCTCACACATATTATTCCCTCATTTAGTGAATATTTTCACAAAAAAGTGAAATTTTCAAAAATCCTAAATATTGGCTGAAAACGTCTAAATATCAAGGACTCATTGGGCGAATCGCTCTGGTACTGAAATCGGAACGCTCACTGACATTTGCCCTATCTGAAAGTCTGATAAACGCCGGAAAAATGACTAAGTCCAAAAAAATAATTTTTTCAACTTTTTTCAATTTTACCCCCGTGGGATATATATTCTACACACACACATTTGGAACTCTCCTGGGGTACCCTCACACATATTTTTTCCTCATTTAGTGGATATTTTCTCAAAAAAGTGAAATTTTCAAAAATCCAAAATATTGGCTGAAAACGACAAAATATCAAGGACTCATTGGGCGAATCGCTCTGGAACTGAAAGCGGAACGCTCACTGACATTTCCCCTATCTGAAAGTCTGATAAACGCCGGAAAAATGACTAAGTCGAAAAAAATTATTTTTCCAACTTTTTTAAATTTTACCCCCGTGGGATATATATTCTACCCACACACATTTGGAACTCTCCTGGGGTACCCTCACACATATTATTCCCTCATTTAGTGGATATTTTCACAAAAAGTGAAATTTTCAAAAATCCAGAAAATTGGCTGAAAACGACTAAATATCAAGGACTCATTGGGCGAAATGCTCTGGAACTGAAATCGGAACGCTCACTGACATTTCCCCTATCTGAAAGTCTGATAAACGCCGGAAAAATGACTAGGTCCAAAAAAAAAATTTTTTCTACTTTTTTCAATTTTACCCCCATGGGATATATATTCTACCCACACACATTTGGAACTGTCCTGGGGTACCCTCACACATATTATTCCCTCATTTAGTGGATATTTTCACAAAAAAGTGAAATGTTCAAAAATTCAGAAAATTGCCTGAAAACGACAAAATATCAAAGACTGATCCGGCGAATCGCTGTGGAACTGAAATCGGAACGCTCACTGACATTTGCCCTATCTGAAAGTCTGATAAACGCCGGAAAAATGACTAGGTCCAAAAAAATATTTTTTTCTACTTTTTTCAATTTTACCCCCATGGGATATATATTCTACCCACACACATTTGGAACTCTCCTGGGGTACCCTCACACATATTATTCCTTCATTTAGTGGATATTTTCACAAAAATGTGAAATTTTCAAAAATCCAAAATATTGGCTGAAAACGTCTAAATATCAAGGACTCATTGGGCGAATCGCTCTGGTACTGAAATCGGAACGCTCACTGACATTTGCCCTATCTGAAAGTCTGATAAACGCCGGAAAAATGACTAAGTCCAAAAAAAAATTTTTTTCAACTTTTTTCAATTTTACCCCCGTGGGATATATATTCTACCCACACACATTTGGAACTCTCCTGGGGTACCCTCACACATATTATTCCCTCATTTAGTGGATATTTTCACAAAAAAGTGAAATTTTCAAAAATTCAAAAACTTGCCTGAAAACGACGAAATATCAAAGACTCATCCGACGAATCGCTATGGAACTGAAATCGGAACGCTCACTGACATTTCCCCTATCTGAAAGTCTGATAAACGCCGGAAAAATGACTAAGTCCAAAAAAAAATTTTTTTCAACTTTTTTCAATTTTACCCCCATGGGATATATATACTACCCACACCCATTTGGAACTTTCCTGGGGTACCCTCACAAATATTATTCCCTCATTTAGTGGATATTTTCACAAAAAAGTGAAATTTTCAAAAATCCAGAAAATTGGCTGAAAATGACAAAATATCAAGGACTCATTGGGCGAATCGCTCTGGAACTGAAATCGGAATGCTCACTGACATTTCCCCTATCTGAAAGTATGATAAACGCCGGAAAAATGACTAAGTCCAAAAAAAATAATTTTTTTCAACTTTTTTCAATTTTACCCCCGTGGGATATATATTCTACCCACACACATTTGGAACTCTCCTGGGGTACCCTCACACATATTATTCCCTCATTTAGTGGATATTTTCACAAAAAAGTGAAATTTTCAAAAATCCAGAAAATTGGCTGAAAATGACGACATATCAAGGACTCATTGGGCGAATCGCTCTGGAACTGAAATCGGAATGCTCACTGACACTTCCCCATCTGAAAGTCTGATAAACGCCGGAAAAATGACTAAGTCCATAAAAATAATTTTTTCAACTTTTTTCAATTTTACCCCCGTGGGATATATATTCTACCCACACACATTTGGAACTCTCCTGGCGTACCCTCACACATATTATTCCCTCATTTAGTGGATATTTTCACAAAAAAGTGAAATTTTCTAAAATCCAGAAAATTGGCTGAAAATGACTAAATATCAAGGACTCATTGGGCGAATCGCTCTGGAACTGAAATCGGAACGCTCACTGACATTTGCCCTATCTGAAAGTCTGATAAACGCTGGAAAAATGACTAAGTCCAAAAAAAAAATTTTTTTCAACTTTTTTCAATTTTACCCCCGTGGGATATATATTCTACCCACACCCATTTGGAACTTTCCTGGGGTACCCTCACAAATATTATTCCCTCATTTAGAGGATATTTTCACAAAAAAGTGAAATTTTCAAAAATCCAAAATATTGGCTGAAAACGTCTAAATATCAAGGACTCATTGGGCGAATCGCTCTGGTACTGAAATCAGAACGCTCATTGACATTTGCCCTATCTGAAAGTCTGCTAAACGCCGGAAAAATGACTAAGTCCAAAAAAAAATTTTTTTCAACTTTTTTCAATTTTACCCCCGTGGGATATATATTCTACCCACACCCATTTGGAACTTTCCTGGAGTACCCTCACAAATATTATTCCCTCATTTAGTGGATATTTTCACAAAAAAGTGAAATTTTCAAAAATCCTGAAAATTGGCTGAAAATAACTAAATATCAAGGACTCATTGGGCGAATCGCTCTGGAACTGAAATCGGAATGCTCACTGACATTTCCCCATCTGAAAGTCTGATAAATGCCGGAAAAATGACTAAGTCCATAAAAATAATTTTTTCAACTTTTTTCAATTTTACCACCGTTGGATATATATTCTACCCACACAGATTTGGAACTCTCCTGGCGTACCCTCACACATATTATTCCCTCATTTAGTGGATATTTTCACAAAAAAGTGACATTTTCAAAAATCCAGAAAATTGTCTGAAAACGACTAAATATCAAGGACTCATTGGGCGAATCGCTCTGGAACTGAAATCGGAATGGTCACTGACATTTCCCCATCTGAAAGTCTGATAAATGCCGGAAAAATGACTAAGTCCAAAAAAATAATTTTTTCAACTTTTTTCAATTTTACCTCCGTGGGATATATATTCTACCCACACACATTTGGAACTCTCCTGGGGTACCCTCACACATATTATTCCCTCATTTAGTGGATATTTTCACAAAAAAGTGAAATTTTCTAAAATCCAAAAACTTGCCTGAAAACGACGAAATATCAAAGACTCATCCGACGAATCGCTATGGAACTGAAATCGGAACGCTCACTGACATTTCCCCTATCTGAAAGTCTGATAAACGCCGGAAAAATGACTAAGTCCAAAAAAAAATTTTTTCAACTTTTTTCAATTTTACCCCCGTGGGATATATATTCTACCCACACCCATTTGGAACTTTCCTGGGGTACCCTCACAAATATTATTCCCTCATTTAGTGGATATTTTCACAAAAAAAGTGAAATTTTCAAAAATTCAGAAAATTGCCTGAAAACAACGAAATATCAAAGACTCATCCGGCGAATCGCTCTGGAACTGAAATCGGAATGCTCACTGACATTTCCCCATCTGAAAGTGTGATAAACGCCGGAAAAATGACTAAGTCCATAAAAATAATTTTTTCAACTTTTTTCAATTTTACCCCCGTGGGATATATATTCTACCCACACACATTTGGAACTCTCCTGGCGTACCCTCACACATATTATTCCCTCATTTAGTGGATATTTTCACAAAAAAGTGACATTTTCAAAAATCCAGAAAATTGGCTGAAAATGACGACATATCAAGGACTCATTGGGCGAATCGCTTTGGAACTGAAATCGGAATGCTCACTGACACTTCCTCATCTGAAAGTCTGATAAACGCCGGAAAAATGACTAAGTCCATAAAAATATTTTTTTCAACTTTTTTCAATTTTACCCCCGTGGGATATATATTCTACCCACACACATTTGGAACTCTCCTGGCATACCCTCACACATATTATTCCCTCATTTAGTGGATATTTTCACAAAAAAGTGACATTTTCAAAAATCCAGAAAATTGGCTGAAAACGACTAAATATCAAGGACTCATTGGGCGAATCGCTCTGGAACTGAAATCGGAACGCTCACTGACATTTCCCCTATCTGAAAGTCTGATAAACGCCGGAAAAATGACTAAGTCCAAAAAAAAATTTTTTTAAACTTTTTTCAATTTTACCCCCGTGGGATATATATACTACCCACACCCATTTGGAACTTTCCTGGGGTACCCTCACAAATATTATTCCCTCATTTAGTGGATATTTTCACAAAAAAGTGAAATTTTCAAAAATCCAAAAAATTGCCTGAAAACGACGAAATATCAAAGACTCATCCGACGAATCGCTATGGAACTGAAATTGGAAAGCTCACTGACATTTCCCCTATCTGAAAGTCTGATAAACGCCGGAATAATGACTAAGTCCAAAAAAAAATGTTTTCAACTTTTTACAATTTTACCCCCGTGGGATATATATTCTACCCACACACATTTGGAACTCTCCTGGGGTACCCTCACACATATTATTCCCTCATTTAGTGGATATTTTCACATAAAAGTAAAATTTTCAAAAATTCAGAAAATTGGCTGAAAATGACTAAATATCAAGGACTCATTGGGCGAATCGCTCTGGAACTGAAATCGGAATGCTCACTGACATTTCCCCATCTGAAAGTCTGATAAACGCCGGAGAAATGACTAAGTCCATAAAAAAAATTTTTTCAACTTTTTTCAATTTTACCCCCGTGGGATATATATTCTACCCACACACATTTAGAACTCTCCTGGCGTACCCTCACACATATTATTCCCTCATTTAGTGGATATTTTCACAAAAAAGTGAAATTTTCAAAAATCCAAAAAATTGCCTGAAAACGACGAAATATCAAAGACTCATCCGACGAATCGCTCTGGAACTGAAATCGGAACGCTCACTGACATTTCCCCTATCTGAATGTCTGATAAACGCCGGAATAAAGAGTAAGTTCAAAAAAATAGTTTTTTCAACTTTTTTCAATTTTACCCCCGTGGGATATATATTCTACCCACACCCATTTGGAACTTTCCTGGGGTACCCTCACAAATATTATTCCCTCATTTAGTGGATATTTTCACAAAAAAGTGAAATTTTCAAAAATCCAGAAAATTGGCTGAAAATGTCTAAATATCAAGGACTCATTGGGCGAATCGCTGTGGAACTGAAATCGGAATGCTCACTGACATTTCCCCTATCTGAAAGTCTGATAAACGCTGGAAAAATGACTAAGTCCAAAAAAAAATTTTTTTCAACTTTTTTCAATTTTTCCCCCGTGGGATATATATTCTACCCACACCCATTTGGAACTCTCCTGGGGTACCCTCACACATATTATTCCCTTATTTAGTGGATATTTTCATAAAAAAGTGAAATTTTCAAAAATCCAAAATATTGGCTGAAAACGTCTAAATATCAAGGACTCATTGGGCGAATCGCTCTGGTACTGAAATCTGAACGCTCACTGACATTTGCCCTATCTGAAAGTCTGATAAACGCCGGAAAAATGACTAAGTCCATAAAAATAATTTTTTCAACTTTTTTCAATTTTACCACCGTTGGATATATATTCTACCCACACAGATTTGGAACTCTCCTGGCGTACCCTCACACATATTATTCCCTCATTTAGTGGATATTTTCACAAAAAAGTGACATTTTCAAAAATCCAGAAAATTGTCTGAAAACGACTAAATATCAAGGACTCATTGGGCGAATCGCTCTGGAACTGAAATCGGAACGCTCACTGACATTTCCCCTATCTGAAAGTCTGATAAACGCCGGAAAAATGACTAAGTCCAAAAAAAATAATTTTTTCAACTTTTTTCAATTTTACCCCCGTGGGATATATATTCTACCCACACCCATTTGGAACTTTCCTGGGGTACCCTCACACATATTATTCCCTCATTTAGTGGATATTTTCACAAAAAGTGAAATTTTCAAAAATCCTGAAAATTGGCTGAAAACGACTAAATATCAAGGACTCATTGGGCGAATTGCTCTGGAACCGAAATCGGAACGCTCACAGACATTTGCCCTACCTGAAAGTCTGATAAACGCCGGAAAAATGACTAAGTCCAAAAAAATAATTTTTTCAACTTTTTTCAATTTTACCCCCGTGGGATATATATTCTACCCACACACATTTGGAACTCTCCTGGGGTACCCTCACACATATTATTCCCTCATTTAGTGGATTTTTTCACAAAAAAGTGAAATTTTCAAAAATCCTGAAAATTGGCTGAAAATGACTAAATATAAAGGACTCATTGGGCGAATCGCTCTGGAGCTGAAATCGGAATGCTCACTGACATTTCCCCATCTGAAAGTCTGATAAACGCCGGAAAAATGACTAAGTCCAGAAAAATAATTTTTTCAACTTTTTTCAATTTTACCCCCGTGGGATATATATTCTACACACACACATTTGGAACTCTCCTGGGGTACCCTCACACATATTATTCCCTCATTTAGTGGATATTTGCTCAAAAAAGTGAAATTTTCAAAAATCCAAAATATTGGCTGAAAACGACAAAATATGAAGGACTCATTGGGCGAATCGCTCTGTAACTGAAATCGGAACGCTCACTGACATTTCCCCTATCTGAAAGTCTGATAAACGCCGGAAAAATGACTAAGTCGAAAAAAATTATTTTTCCAACTTTTTTAAATTTTACCCCCGTGGGATATATATTCTACCCACACACATTTGGAACTCTCCTGGGGTACCCTCACACATATTATTCCCTCATTTAGTGGATATTTTCACAAAAAGTGAAATTTTCAAAAATCCAGAAAATTGGCTGAAAACGATTAAATATCAAGGACTCATTGGGCGAAATGCTCTGGAACTGAAATCGGAACGCTCACTGACATTTCCCCTATCTGAAAGTCTGATAAACGCCGGAAAAATGACTAAGTCGAAAAAAATTATTTTTCCAACTTTTTTAAATTTTACCCCCGTGGGATATATATTCTACCCACACACATTTGGAACTCTCCTGGGGTACCCTCACACATATTGTTCCCTCATTTAGTGGATATTTTCACAAAAAGTGAAATTTTCAAAAATCCAGAAAATTGGCCGAAAACGACTAAATATCAAGGACTCATTGGGCGAAATGCTCTGGAACTGAAATCGGAACGCTCACTGACATTTCCCCTATCTGAAAGTCTGATGAACGCCGGAAAAATGACTAAGTCCAAAAAAATTATTTTTCCAACTTTTTTCAATTTTACCCCCGTGGGATATATATTCTACCCACACACATTTGGAACTCTCCTGGGGTACCCTCACACATATTATTCCCTCATTTAGTGGATATTTTCGCAAAAAAGTGAAATTTTCAAAAATCCAAAATATTGGCTGAAAACATCTAAATATCAAAGACTCATCCGACGAATCGCTATGGAACTGAAATCAGAACGCTCACTGACATTTCCCCTATCTGAAAGTCTGATAAACGCCGGAAAAATGACTGAGTCCAAAAAAAAATTTTTTTAAACTTTTTTCAATTTTACCCCCGTGGGATATATATACTACCCACACCCATTTGGAACTTTCCTGGGGTACCCTCACAAATATTATTCCCTCATTTAGTGGATATTTTCACAAAAAAGTGAAATTTTCAAAAATCCAAAAAATTGCCTGAAAACGACGAAATATCAAAGACTCATCCGACGAATCGCTATGGAACTGAAATTGGAAAGCTCACTGACATTTCCCCTATCTGAAAGTCTGATAAACGCCGGAAAAATGACTAAGTCCAAAAAAAAATTTTTTTCAACTTTTTTCAATTTTACCCCCGTGGGATATATATTCTACCCACACACATTTAGAACTCTCCTGGTGTACCCTCACACATATTATTCCCTCATTTAGTGGATATTTTCACAAAAAGTGAAATTTTCAAAAATCCAGAAAATTGCCTGAAAATGACGAAATATCAAAGACTCATCCGGCGAATCGCTCTGGAACTGAAAAGCGGAATGCTCACTGACATTTCCCCTATCTGAAAGTCTGATAAATGCCGGAAAAATGACTAAGTCCAAAAAAAAATTTTTTTCAACTTTTTTCAATTTTACCCCCGTGGGATATATATTCTACCCAAACACATTTGGAACTCTCCTGGGGTACCCTCACACATATTATTCCCTCATTTAGTGGATATTTTCATAAAAAAGTGAAATTTTCAAAAATCCAGAAAATCGGCTGAAAACACTAAATATCAAGGACTCTTTGGGCGAATTGCTCTGGAACTTAAATCGGAACGCTCACTGACATTTGCCGTATCTGAATGTCTGATAAACGCCGGAATAATGACTAAGTCCAAAAAAAAATTTTTTCAACTTTTTTCAATTTTACCCCCGTGGGATATATATTCTACCCAAACACATTTGGAACTCTCCTGGGGTACCCTCACAAATATTATTCCCTCATTTAGTGGATATTTTCACAAAAAAGTGAAATTTTCAAAAATCCAGAAAATTGGCTGAAAATGTCTAAATATCAAGGACTCATTGGGCGAATCGCTGTGGAACTGAAATCGGAATGCTCACTGACATTTCCCCTATCTGAAAGTCTGATAAACGCTGGAAAAATGACTAAGTCCAAAAAAAAATTTTTTTCAACTTTTTTCAATTTTTCCCCCGTGGGATATATATTCTACCCACACCCATTTGGAACTCTCCTGGGGTACCCTCACACATATTATTCCCTTATTTAGTGGATATTTTCATAAAAAAGTGAAATTTTCAAAAATCCAGAAAATTGGCTGAAAATGACTAAATATCAAGGACTCATTGGGCGAATCGCTCTGGAACTGAAATCGGAATGCTCACTGACATTTCCCCATCTGAAAGTCTGATAAACGCCCGAAAAATGACTAAGTCCATAAAAATAATTTTTTCAACTTTTTTCAATTTTACCCCCGTGGGATATATATTCTACCCACACACATTTGGAACTCTCCTGGCATACCCTCACATATATTATTCCCTCATTTAGTGGATATTTTCACAAAAAGTGAAATTTTCAAAAATCAAGAAAATTGGCTGAAAACGACTAAATATCAATGACTCATTGGGCGAATTGCTCTGGAACTGAAATAGGAATGCTCACTGACATTTCCCCGATCTGAAAGTCTGATAAACGCCGGAAAAATGACTAAGTCAAAAAAAAAATTGTTTTCAACTTTTTTCAATTTTACCCCCGTGGGATATATATTCTACCCACACACATTTGGAACTCTCCTGATGTACCCTCACACATATTATTCCCTCATTTAGTGGATATTTTCACAAAAAAGTGAAATTTTCAAAAATCCAGAAAATTGGCTGAAAACGACTAAATATCAAGGACTCATTGGGTGAATCGCTCGGGAACTGAAATCGGAACGCTCACTGACATTTCCCCTATCTGAAAGTCTGGTAAACGCTGGAAAAATGACTAAGTGCAAAAAAAATAATTTTTTTCAACTTTTTTCAGTTTTACCCCCGTGGGATATATATTCTACCCACACTCATTTGGAACTCTCCTGGGGTACCCTCACACATATTATTCCCTCATTTAGTGGATATTTTCACAAAAAAGTGAAATTTTCAAAAATCCAAAAAATTGGCTGAAAACGACGAAATATCAAAGACTCATCCGACGAATCGCTATGGAACTGAAATCGGAACACTCACTGACATTTCCCCTATCTGAAAGTCTGATAAACGCCTGAAAAATGGCTAAGTCCAAAAAAAAATTTTTTTCAACTTTTTTCAATTTTACCCCCGTGGGATATATATTCTACCCACACCCATTTGGAACTTTCCTGGGTACCCTCACAAATATTATTCCCTCATTTAGTGGATATTTTCACAAAAAAGTGAAATTTTCAAAAATCCAAAAAATTGCCTGAAAACGACGAAATATCAAAGACTCATCCGACGAATCGCTATGGAACTGAAATCGGAATGCTCACTGACATTTCCCCATCTGAAAGTCTGAAAAACGCCGGAAAAATGACTAAGTCCATAAAAATAATTTTTTCAACTTTTTTCAATTTTACCCCCGTGGGATATATATTCTACCCACACACATTTGGAACTCTCCTGTCGTACCCTCACACATATTATTCCCTCATTTAGTGGATATTTTCACAAATAAGTGAAATTTTCAAAAATCCAGAAAATTGGCTGAAAACGACTAAATATCAAGGACTCATTGGGCGAATCGCTCTGGAACTGAAATCGGAATGCTCACTGACATTTCCCCTATCTGAAAGTCTGATAAACGCTGGAAAAATGAATAAGTCTCAAAAAAATAATTTTTTCAACTTTTTTCAATTTTATCCCCGTGAGATATATATTCTACCCACACACATTTGGAACTCTCCTGGGGTACCCTCACACATATTATTCCCTCATTTAGTGGATATTTTCACAAAAAAGTTACATTTTCAAAAATCCAGAAAATTGGCTGAAAACGACTAAATATCAAGGACTCATTGGGCGAATCGCTCTGGAACTGAAATCGGAACGCTCCCTGACATTTCCCCTATCTGAAAGTCTGATAAACGCCGGAAAAATGACTAAGTCCAAAAAAAAAATTTTTTAAACTTTTTTCAATTTTACCCCCGTGGGATATATATTCTACCCACACACATTTGGAACTCTCCTGGCTTACCCTCACACATATTATTCCCTCATTTAGTGGATATTTTCACAAAAAAGTGAAATTTTCAAAAATCCAAAATATTGGCTGAAAACGTCTAAATATCAAGGACTCATTGGGCGAATCGCTCTGGTACTGAAATCGGAGCGCTCACTGACATTTCCCCTATCTGAAAGTCTGATAAACGCTGGAAAAATGACTAAGTGCAAAAAAAATAATTTTTATCAACTTTTTTCAATTTTACCCCCGTGGGATATATATTCTACCCACACCCATTTGGAACTTTCCTTGGGTACCCTCACAAATATTATTCCCTCATTTAGTGGATATTTTCACAAAAAACTGAAATTTTCAAAAATCCAGAGAATTGGCTGAAAATGACTAAATATCAAGGACTTATTGGGCGAATCGCTCTGGAACTGAAATCGGAATGCTCACTGACATTTCCCCATCTGAAAGTCTGAAAAACGCCGGAAAAATGACTAAGTCCATAAAAATAATTTTTTCAGCTTTTTTCAATTTTACCCCCGTGGGATATATATTCTACCCACACACATTTGGAACTCTCCTGTCGTACCCTCACACATATTATTCCCTCATTTAGTGGATATTTTCACAAATAAGTGAAATTTTCAAAAATCCAGAAAATTGGCTGAAAACGACTAAATATCAAGGACTCATTGGGCGAATCGCTCTGGAACTGAAATCGGAACGCTCACTGACATTTCCCCTATCTGAAAGTCTGATAAACGCCGGAAAAATGACTAAGTCCAAAAAAATTATTTTTTCAACTTTTTTAAATTTTACCCCCGTGGGATATATATTCTACCCACACACATTTGGAACTCTCCTGGGGTACCCTCACACATATTATTCCCTCATTTAGTGGATATTTTCACAAAAAGTGAAATTTTCAAAAATTCAGAAAATTGCCTGAAAACGACTAAATATCAAGGACTCATCCGGTGAATCACTGTGGAACTGAAATCGGAACGCTCCCTGACATTTCCCCTGTTTGAAAGTCTGATAAATGCCGGAAAAATGACCAAGTCCAAAAAAAAATTTTTTTAAACTTTTTTCAATTTTACCCTCGTGGGATATATATTCTACCCGCAACCATTGGGAACTCTCCTGGGGTACCCTCACACATATTATTCCCTCATTTAGTGGATATTTTCACAAAAAAGTGAAATTTTCAAAAATCCAAAATATTGGCTGAAAACGTCTAAATATCAAGGACTCATTGGGCGAATCGCTCTGGTACTGAAATCGGAGCGCTCACTGACATTTCCCCTATCTGAAAGTCTGATAAATGCTGGAAAAATGACTAAGTCCAAAAAAAATAATTTTTTCAACTTTTTTCAATTTTATCCCCGTGAGATATATATTCTACCCACACACATTTGGAACTCTCCTGGGGTACCCTCACACATATTATTCCCTCATTTAGTGGATATTTTCACAAAAAAGTGAAATTTTCAAAAATCCAGAAAATTGGCGGAAAACGACTAAATATCAAGGACTCATTGGGTGAATCACTCGGGAACTGAAATCGGAACGCTCACTGACATTTCCCGTATCTGAAAGTCTGGTAAACGCTGGAAAAATGACTAAGTGCAAAAAAAAATAATTTTTATCAACTTTTTTCAATTTTACCCCCGTGGGATATATATTCTACCCACACACATTTGGAACTCTCCTGTCGTACACTCACACATATTATTCCCTCATTTAGTGGATATTTTCACAAAAAAGTTACATTTTCAAAAATCCAGAAAATTGGCTGAAAACGACTAAATATCAAGGACTCATTGGGCGAATCGCTCTGGAACTGAAATCGGAACGCTCACTGACATTTCCCCTATCTGAAAGTCTGATAAATGCCGGAAAAATGACTAAGTCCCAAAAAATTATTTTTTCAACTTTTTTAAATTTTACCCCCGTGGGATATATATTCTACCCACACACATTTGGAACTCTCCTGGGGTACCCTCACACATATTATTCCCTCATTTAGTGGATATTTTCACAAAAAGTGAAATTTTCAAAAATTCAGAAAATTGCCTGAAAACGACTAAATATCAAAGACTCATCCGGTGAATCGCTGTGGAACTGAAATCGGAACGCTCCCTGACATTTCCCCTGTTTGAAAGCCTGATAAATGCCGGAAAAATGACCAAGTCCAAAAAAAAATTTTTTTAAACTTTTTTCAATTTTACCCTCGTGGGATATATATTCTACCCACAAAGATTTGGAACTCTCCTGGGGTACCCTCACACATATTATTCCATCATTTAGCGGATATTTTCACAAAAAAGTGAAATTTTCAAAAATCCAAAATATTGGCTGAAAACGACTAAATATCAAGGACTCATTGGGCAAATCGCTCTGGAACTGAAATCGGAATGCTCACTGACATTTCCCCTATCTGAAAGTCTGATAAACGCCGGAAAAATGACTAAGTCCATAAAAATAATTTTTTCAACTTTTTTCAATTTTACCCCCGTGGGATATATATTCTACCCACAAACATTTGGAACTCTCCTGGGGTACCCTCACACATATTATTCCCTCATTTAGTGGATATTTTCACAAAAAAGTGAAATTTTCAAAAATCCAGAAAATTGGCTGAAAACGACTAAATATCAAGGACTCATTGGGCGAATTGCTCTGGAACTGAAATCGGAACGCTCATTGACATTTGCCCTATCTGAAAGTCTGATAAACGCCGGAAAAATGACTAAGTCCAAAAAAAATAATTTTTTCAACTTTTTTCAATTTTATCCCCGTGAGATATATATTCTACCCACACACATTTGGAACTCTCCTCGGGTACCCTCACACATATTATTCCCTCATTTAGTGGATATTTTCACAAAAAAGTTAAATTTTCAAAAATCCAGAAAATTGGCTGAAAACGACTAAATATCAAGGACTCATTGGCGAATTGCTCTGGAACTGAAAACGGAACGCTCACTGACATTTCCACTATCTGAAAGTCTGATAAACGCCGGAAAAATGACTAAGTCCAAAAAAAAAATGTTTTCAACTTTTTTCAATTTTACCCCCGTGGGATATATATTCTACCCACACACATTTGCAACTCTTCTGGGGTACACTCACACATATTATTCCCTCATTTAGTGGATATTTTCACAAAAAAGTGAAATTTTCAAAAATCCAGAAAATTGGCTGAAAACGACTAAATATCAAGGACTCATTGGGCAAATTGCTCTGGAACTGAAATCGGAACGCTCACTGACATTTGCCCTATCTGAAAGTCTGATAAACGCCGGAAAAATGACTAAGTCCAAAAAAAATAATTTTTTCAACTTTTTTCAATTTTATCCCCGTGAGATATATATTCTACCCACACACATTTGGAACTCTCCTGGGGTACCCTCACACATATTATTCCCTCATTTAGTGGATATTTTCACAAAGAAGTTAAATTTTCAAAAATCCAGAAAATTGGCTGAAAACGACTAAATATCAAGGACTCATTGGCGAATTGCTCTGGAACTGAAATCGGAACGCTCACTGACATTTCCACTATCTGAAAGTCTGATAAACGCCGGAAAAATGACTAAGTCCAAAAAAAAAATGTTTTCAACTTTTTTCAATTTTACCCCCGCGGGATATATATTCTACTCACACCATTTGGAACTTTCCTGGGGTACCCTCACAAATATTATTCCCTCATTTAGTGGATATTTTCACAAAAAAGTGAAATTTTCAAAAATCCAGAAAATTGGCTGAAAATGACTAAATATCAAGGACTCATTGGGCGAATTGCTCTGGAACTGAAATCGGAACGCTCACTGACATTTCCACTATCTGAAAGTCTGATAAAGGCCGGAAAAATGACTAAGTCCAAAAAAAAAATGTTTTCAACTTTTTTCAATTTTACCCCGTGGGATATATATTCTACCCACACCATTTGGAACTTTCCTGGGGTACCCTCACAAATGTTATTCCCTCATTTAGTGGATATTTTCACAAAAAAGTTAAATTTTCAAAAATCCAGAAAATTGGCTGAAAACGACTAAATATCAAGGACTCATTGGCGAATTGCTTTGGAACTGAAATCGGAACGCTCACTGACATTTCCACTATCTGAAAGTCTGATAAACGCCGGAAAAATGACTAAGTCCAAAAAAAAAAGTTTTCAACTTTTTTCAATGTTACCCCTGTGGGATATATATTCTACCCAAACACATTTAGAACTCTCCTGTGGTACCCTCACACATCTTATTCCCTCATTTAGTGGATATTTTCACAAAAAAGTGATATTTTCAAAAATTCAGAAAATTGCCTGAAAACGACGAAATATCAAAGACTCATCCGGCGAATCGCTGTGGAACTGAAATCGGAACGCTCACTGACATTTCCCCTATCTGAATGTCTTATAAATGCCGGAAAAATGACTAAGTCCAAAAAAAATTTTTTTAAACTTTTTCAATTTTACCCCCGTGGGATATATATTCTACCCACCCCCATTTGGTACTCTCCTGGGGTACCCTCACACATATTATTCCCTCATTTAGTGGATATTTTCACAAAAAAGTGAAATTTTCAAAAATCCTGAAAATTGGCTGAAAATGACTAAATATCAAGGACTCATTGGCCAAATTGCTCTGGAACTGAAATCGGAATGCTCACTGACATTTCCCCTATCTGAAAGTCTGATAAACGCCGGAAAAATGACTAAGTCTAAAAAAAATTTTTTTCAACTTTTTCAATTTTACCCCCGTGGGATATATATTCTACCCACACACATTTGGAACTCTCCTGGGGTACCCTCACACATATTATTCTCTCATTTAGTGGATATTTTCACAAAAAAGTGAAATTTTCAAAAATCCAGAAAATTGGCCGAAAATGACTAAATATCAAGGACTCATTGGGCGAATCGCTGTGGAACTGAAATCGGAACGCTCACTGACATTTCTCCTATCTGAAAGTCTGACAAACGCCGGAAAAATGACTAAGTCCAAAAAAAATTTTTTTCAACTTTTTCAATTTTACCCCGTGGGATATATGGTTTACCCACACACATTTGGAACTCTCCTGGGGTACCTTCACACATATTATTTCCTCATTTAGTGGATATTTTCCCAAAAAAAGTGAAATTTTCAAAAATTCTGAAAATTGCCTGAAAATGACTAAATATCAAGGAATCATTGGGCGAATCGATGTGGAACTGAAATCGGAACGCTCACTGACATTTCTCCTATCTGAAAGTCTGATAAACGCCGGAAAAATGACTAAGTCCAATAAAAAAATGTTTCAACTTTTTTTCAATTTTACCCCCGTGGGATATATATTCTACCCACACAGATTTGGAACTCTCCTGGGGAACCCTCACACATATTATTCCCTCATTTAATGGATATTTTCACAAAAAAGTGAAATTTTCAAAAATCCATAAAATTGGCTGAAAATGACTAAATATCAAGGACTCATTGGGCGAATCGCTCTGGAACTGAAATCGGAATGCTCATTGACATTTCCCCTATCTGAAGGTCTGATAAACACCGGGAAAATGACGAAGTCCAAAAAAAAATTTTTTTCAACTTTTTTCAATTTTACCCCCGTGAGATATATTTTCTACCCACACACATTTGGAACTCTCCTGGGGTACCCTCACACATATTATTTCCTCATTTAGTGGATATTTTCACAAAAAAGAGAAATTTTCAAAAATTCAGAAAATTGCCTCAAAACGACTAAATATCAAGGACTCATTGGGCGAATCGCTCTGGAACTGAAATCGGAATGCTCACTGACATTTGCCCTATCTGAAAGTCTGATAAACGGCGGAAAAATGACAGTCCAAAAAAAAAAAATTTTTCAACTTTTTTCAATTTTACCCCCGTGGGATATATATTCTACCCACACCCATTTGGAACTCTCCTGGGGTACCCTCACACATATTATTCCCTCATTTAGTCGATATTTTCTAAAAAAAGTGTAATTTTCAAAAATCCAAAAAATTGGCTGAAAATGACTAAATATCAAGGACTCTTTGGGCGAATTGCTCTGGAACTGAAATCGGAATGCTCACTCACATTTCCCCTATCTGAAAGTCTGATAAACGCCGGAAAAATGACTAAGTCCAAAAAAATTTTTTTTTCAACTTTTTTCAATTTTACCGCCGTGGGTTATATATTCTTCCCACACACATTTGGAACTCTCCTGGGGTACCCTCACACATATTATTCCCTCATTTAGTGGATATTTTCACAAAAAAGTGAAATTTTCAAAAATCCTGAAAATTGGCTGAAAATGGCTAAATATCAAGGAATCATTGGGCGAATTGCTCTGGAACTGAAATCGGAATGCTCACTCACATTTCCCCTATCTAAAAGTCTGATAAATGCCGGAAAAATGACTAAGTCCAAAAAAAAAGTTTTCAACTTTTTTCAATTTTACCACCGTGGGATATATATTCTTCCCACACACATTTGGAACTCTCCTGGGGTACACTCACACATATTATTCCCTCATTTTGTGGATATTTTCACAAAAAAGTGAAATTTTCAAAAATCCAGAAAATTGGCCGAAAATGACTAAATATCAAGGACTCATTGGGCGAATTGCTCTGGAACTGAAATCGGAACCCTCACTGACATTTCCCCTATCTGAAAGTCTGATAAACGCCGGAAAAATGACAGTCCAAAAAAATAATTTTTTCAACTTTTTTCAATTTTACCCGCGTGGGATATATATTCTACCCACACACATTTGGAACTCTCCTGGGGTACCTTCACACATATTATTCCCTCATTTAGTGGATATTTTCTCAAAAAAGTGAAATTTTCAAAAATCCAGAAAATTGGCTGAAAACGACTAAATATCAAGGACTAATTGGGCGAATCGCTCTGGAACTGAAATCGGAACGCTCACTGACATTTCCCCTATCTGAAAGTCTGATAAACGCCAGAAAAATGACTAAGTGCAAAAAAAAAAGTTTTCAACTTTTTTCAATTTACCACCGTGGGATATATATTCTTCCCACACACATTTGGAACTCTCCTGGGGTACACTCACACATATTATTCCCTCATTTAGTGGATATTTTCACAAAAAAGTGAAATTTTCAAAAATCCAGAAAATTGGCCGAAAATGACTAAATATCAAGGACTCATTGGGCGAATTGCTCTAGAACTGAAATCGGAACGCTCACTGACATTTCCCCTATCTGAAAGTCTGATAAACGCCGGAAAAATGACTAAGTACAAAAAAATAATTTTCTCAACTTTTTTCAATTTTGCCCCCGTGGGATATATATTCTTCCCACACACATTTGGAACTCTCCTGGGGTACACTCACACATATTATTCCCTCATTTAGTGGATATTTTCACAAAAAAGTGAAATTTTCAAAAATCCAGAAAATTGGCCGAAAATGACTAAATATCAAGGACTCATTGGGCGAATCGCTCTGGAACTGAAATCGGAACGCTCACTGACATTTCCCCTATCTGAAAGTCTGATAAACGCTGGAAAAATGACTAAGTGCAAAAAAAAATTTTTCAACTTTTTTTCAATTTTACCGCCGTGGGATATATATTCTTCCCACACACATTTGGAACTCTCCTGGGGTACACTCACACATATTATTCTCTCATTTAGTGGATATTTTCACAAAAAAGTGAAATTTTCAAAAATCCAGAAAATTGGCCCAAAATGACTAAATATCAAGGACTCATTGGGCGAATCGCTCTGGAACTGAAATCAGAACGCTCACTGACATTTCCCCTATCTGAAAGTCTGATGAACGCCGGAAAAATGACTAAGTCTAAAAAAAATTTTTTTCAACTTTTTCAATTTTACCCCCGTGGGATATATATTCTACCCACACACATTTGGAACTCTCCTGGGGTACCCTCACACATATTATTCTCTCATTTAGTGGATATTTTCACAAAAAAGTGAAATTTTCAAAAATCCAGAAAATTGGCCGAAAATGACTAAATATCAAGGACTCATTGGGCGAATCGCTCTGGAACTGAAATCGGAACGCTCACTGACATTTCCCCTATCTTTAAGTCTGATAAACGCCGGAAAGATGACTAAGTCTAAAAAAATAATTTTCTCAACTTTTTTCAATTTTGCCCCCTTGGGATATATATTCTTCCCACACAAATTTGGAACTCTCCTGGGGTAAACTCACACATATTATTCCCTCATTTAGTGGATATTTTCACAAAAAAGTGAAATTTTCAAAAATCCTGAAAATTGGCCGAAAATGACTAAATATCAAGGACTCATTGGGCGAATCGCTCTTGAACTGAAATCGGAACGCTCACTGACATTTCCCCTATCTGAAAGTCTGATAAACGCCGGAAAAATAACTAAGTACAAAAAAATAATTTTCTCAACTTTTTTCAATTTTGCCCCCGTGGGATATATATTCTTCCCACACACATTTGGAACTCTCCTGGGGTACACTCACACATATTATTCCCTCATTTAGTGGATATTTTCACAAAAAAGTGAAATTTTCAAAAATCCAGAAAATTGGCCGAAAATGACTAAATATCAAGGACTCATTGGGCGAATCGCTGTGGAACTGAAATCGGAACGCTCACTGACATTTCTCCTATCTGAAAGTCTGATAAACGCCGGAAAAATGACTAAGTGCAAAAAAAAATTTTTCAACTTTTTTCAATTTTACCGCCGTGGGATATATATTCTTCCCACACACATTTGGAACTCTCCTGGGGAACACTCACTCATATTATTCCCTCATTTAGTGGATATTTTCACAAAAAAGTGAAATTTTCAAAAATCCAGAAAATTGGCCCAAAATGACTAAATATCAAGGACTCATTGGGCGAATCACTCTGGAAATGAAATCGGAACGCTCACTGACATTTCCCCTATCTGAAAGTCTGACAAACGCCGGAAAAATGACTAAGTCCAAAAAAAAATTTTTTTCAACTTTTTCAATTTTACCCCGTGGGATATATGGTTTACCCACACACATTTGGAACTCTCCTGGGGTACCTTCACACATATTATTTCCTCATTTAGTGGATATTTTCCCAAAAAAAGTGAAATTTTCAAAAATTCTGAAAATTGCCTGAAAATGACTAAATATCAAGGAATCATTGGGCGAATCGATGTGGAACTGAAATCGGAACGCTCACTGACATTTCTCCTATCTGAAAGTCTGATAAACGCCGGAAAAATGACTAAGTCCAATAAAAAAATGTTTCAACTTTTTTTCAATTTTACCCCCGTGGGATATATATTCTACCCACACAGATTTGGAACTCTCCTGGGGAACCCTCACACATATTATTCCCTCATTTAATGGATATTTTCACAAAAAAGTGAAATTTTCAAAAATCCATAAAATTGGCTGAAAATGACTAAATATCAAGGACTCATTGGGCGAATCGCTCTGGAACTGAAATCGGAATGCTCATTGACATTTCCCCTATCTGAAGGTCTGATAAACACCGGGAAAATGACTAAGTCCAAAAAAAAATTTTTTTCAACTTTTTTCAATTTTACCCCCGTGAGATATATTTTCTACCCACACACATTTGGAACTCTCCTGGGGTACCCTCACACATATTATTTCCTCATTTAGTGGATATTTTCACAAAAAAGAGAAATTTTCAAAAATTCAGAAAATTGCCTCAAAACGACTAAATATCAAGGACTCATTGGGCGAATCGCTCTGGAACTGAAATTGGAATGCTCACTGACATTTGCCCTATCTGAAAGTCTGATAAACGGCGGAAAAATGACAGTCCAAAAAAAAAAAATTTTTCAACTTTTTTCAATTTTACCCCCGTGGGATATATATTCTACCCACACCCATTTGGAACTCTCCTGGGGTACCCTCACACATATTATTCCCTCATTTAGTCGATATTTTCTAAAAAAAGTGAAATTTTCAAAAATCCAGAAAATTGGCTGAAAATGACTAAATATCAAGGACTCTTTGGGCGAATTGCTCTGGAACTGAAATCGGAATGCTCACTGACATTTCCCCTATCTGAAGGTCTGATAAACGCCGGGAAAATGAATAAGTCCAAAAAAAACTTTTTTTTACACTTTTTTCAATTTTACCCCCGTGAGATATATATTCTACCCACACACATTTGGAACTCTCCTGGCGTACTCTCACACATATTATTCCCTCATTTAGTGGACATTTTCACAAAAAAGAAAAATTTTCAAAAATCCAGAAAATTGGCTGAAAACGACTAAATATCAAGGACTAATTGGGCGAATCGCTCTGGAACTGAAATCGGAATGCTCACTGACATTTGCCCTATCTGAAAGTCTGATAAACGCTGGAAAAATGACAAAGTCCAGAAAAAAAAAATTTCAACTTTTTTCAATTTTACCCCAGTGGGATATATATTCTACCCAAACACATTTGGAACTCTCCTGGGGTACCCTCACACATATTATTCCCTCATTTAGTGGATATTTTCACAAAAAAGTGACATTTTCAAAAATCCAAAATATTGGCTGAAAACGACTAAATATCAAGGACTCATTGGGCGAATAGCTGTTATACTGAAATCAGAACGCTCACTGACATTTCTCCTATCTGAAAGTCTGATAAACGCCGGAAAAAAGACTAAGTCCAAAAAAAAATTTTTTTCAACTTTTTTCAATTTTACCCCCGTATTCTACCCACACACATTTGGAACTCTCCTGCGGTACCCTCACACATATTATTCCCTCATTTAGTGGATATTTTCACAAAAAAGTGAAATTTTCAAAAATCCAGAAAATTGCCTGAAAACGACTAAATATCAAGGACTCATTGGGCGAATCGCTCTGGAACTGAAATCGGAACACTCACTGACATTTCCCCTATCTGAAAGTCTGATAAACGCCGGAAAAATGACTAACTCCAAAAAAAAAATGTTTCAACTTTTTTCAATTTTACCCCCGTACGATATATATTCTTCCCACACACATTTGGAACTCTCCTGGGGTACCCTCACACATATTATTACCTCATTTAGTGGATATTTTCACAAAAAGAGAAATTTTCAAAAATTCAGAAAATTACCTCAAAACGACGAAATATCAAAGACTCATTTGGCGAATCGCTGTGAAACTGAAATCGGAATGCTCATTCACATTTACCCTATCTGAAGGTCTGATAAACGCCGGAAAAATGACTAAGTCCAAATAAAAAAAATGTTCAACTTTTTTCAATTTTACCCCCGTGGAATATATATTCTACCCACACACATTTGGAACTCTCCTGGGGTACCCTCACACATATTATTCCCTCATTTAGTGGATATTTTCACAAAAAGTGAAATTTTCAAAAATCCAGAAAATTGGCTGAAAACGACTAAATATCAAGGACTAATTGGGAGAATCGCTCTGGAACTGAAATCGGAACGCTCACTGACATTTCCCCTATCTGAAAGTCTGATAAACGCCGGAAAAAATGACTAAGTCCATATAAAAAAAATGTTCATCTTTTTTCAATTTTACCCCCGTGGAATATATATTCTACCCACACACATTTGGAACTCTCCTGGGGTACCCTCACACATATTATTCCCTCATTTAGTGGATATTTTCACAAAAAAGTGACATTTTCAAAAATCCAAAATATTGGCTGAAAACGACTAAATATCAAGGACTCATTGGGCGAATCGCTGTAATACTGAAATCAGAACGCTCACTGACATTTCTCCTATCTGAAAGTATGATAAACGCCGGAAAAAAGACTAAGTCCAAAAAAAAATTTTTTTCAACTTTTTTCAATTTTACCCCCGTATTCTACCCACACACATTTGGAACTCTCCTGGGGTACCCTCACACATATTATTCCCTCATTTAGTGGATATTTTCACAAAAAAGTGAAATTTTCAAAAATCCAAAATATTGGCTGAAAACGACTAAATATCAAGGACTCATTGGGCGAATCGCTCTGGAACTGAAATCGGAACGTTCACTGACATTTCCCCTATCTGAAAGTGTGATAAATGCCGGAAAAATGACTAAGTCCAAAAAAAAATTGTTTTCAACTTTTTTCAATATTACCCCCGTGGGATATATATTCTACCCACACACATTTGGAACTCTCCTGCGGTACCCTAACACATATTATTCCCTCATTTAGTGGATATTTTCACAAAAAAGTGAAATTTTCAAAAATCCAAAATATTGGCTGAAAACGACTAAATATCAAGGACTCATTGGCTAATCGCTCTGGAATTGAAATCGGAATGCTCAGTGACATTTCCCCTATTTGAAAGTCTGATAAACGCTGGAAAAATGACTAAGTCCAAAAAAATTTTATTTCAACTTTTTTTCAATATTACCCCCGTGGGATATATATTCTACCCACACACATTTGGAACTCTCCTGGGGTACCCTCACACATATTATTCCCTCATTTAGTGGATATTTTCACAAAAAAGTGAAATTTTCAAAAATCCAGAAATTGGCTGATAAAAACTAAATATCAAGGACTCATTGATCGAATAGCTCTGGAACAGAAATCGGAACGCTCACTGACATTTCCCCTATCTGAAAGTCTGATAAACGCCGGAAAAATGACTAAGGCCAAAAAAAAAATTTTTTTCAACTTTTTTCAATTTTACCGCCGTACGATATATATTCTTCCCACACACATTTGGAACTCTCCTGGGGTACCTTCACACATATTATTCCCTCATTTAGTGGATATTTTCACAAAAAGTGAAATTTTCAAAAATCCAAAATATTGGCTGAAAACGACTAAATATCAAGGACTCATTGGGCGAATTGCTCTGGAACTGAAATCGGAACGCTCACTGACATTTCCCTTATTTGAAAGTCTGATAAACGCCGGAAAAAAGACTAAGTCCAAAAAAAAATTTTTTTCAACTTTTTTCAATTTTACCCCCGTGGGATATATATTCTACCCACACACATTTGGAACTCTCCTGGGGTACTCTCACACATATTATTCCCTCATTTAGTGGATATTTTCACAAAAAAAGTGAAATTTTCAAAAATTCAGAAAATTGGCTGAAAACGACTAAATATCAAGGACTCATTGGGCGAATCGCTCTGAAACTGAAATCGGAATGCTCACTGACATTTGACCTATCTGAAAGTCTGATAAACGCCGGAAAAATGACTAAGTCCAAAAAAAAAAATTTTCAACTTTTTTCAATTTTACCCCGTGGGATATATATCCTACCCACACACATTTGGAACTCTCCTGGGGTACCCTCACACATATTATTCCCTCATTTAGTGGATATTTCACAAAAAAGTGAATTTTTTAAAAATCCAAAATATTGGCTGAAAACGACTAAATATAAAGGACTCATTGGGCGAATCGCTCTGGAACTGAAATCGGAACGCTCACTGACATTTCCCCTATCTGAAAGTCTGATAAACGCCGGAAAAATGACTAAGTCCAAAAAAAAAATTTTTCAACTTTTTTCAATTTTACCCCCGTGGGATATATATTCTACCCACACACATTTGGAACTCTCCTGGGGTACCCTCACACATATTATTCCCTCATTTAGTGGATATTTTCACAAAAAAGTGAAATTTTCAAAAATCCAAAGTATTGGCTGAAAACGACTAAATATCAAGGACTCATTGGGCGAATCGCTCTGGAACTGAAATTTGAACGTTCACTGACATTTCCCCTATCTGAAAGTGTGATAAATGCCGGAAAAATGACTAAGTCCAAAAAAAAATTGTTTTCAACTTTTTTCAATATTACCCCCGTGGGATATATATTCTACCCACACACATTTGGAATTCTCCTGTGGTACCCTAACACATATTATTCCCTCATTTAGTGGATATTTTCACAAAAAAGTGAAATTTTCAAAAATCCAAAATATTGGCTGAAAACGACTAAATATCAAGGACTAATTGGGCGAATCGCTCTGGAATTGAAATCGGAATGCTCAGTGACATTTCCCCTATTTGAAAGTCTGATAAACGCCGGAGAAATGACTAAGTCCAAAAAAATTTTATTTCAACTTTTTTTCAATATTACCCCCGTGGGATATATATTCTACCCACACACATTTGGAACTCTCCTGGGGTACCCTCACACATATTATTTCCTCATTTAGTGGATATTTTCACACAAAAGTGAAATTTTCAAAAATCCAAAATATTGGCTGAAAACGACTAAATATCAAGGACTCATTGGGCGAATCGCTCTGGAACTGAAATCGGAATGCTCACTGACATTTCCCCTATTTGAAAGTCTGATAAACGCTGGAAAAATGACTAAGTCCAAAAAAAATTTTTTTCAACTTTTTTTCAATATTACTCCCGTGGGATATATATTCTACCCACACACATTTGGAACTCTCCTGGGGTACCCTCACACATATTATTCCCTCATTTACTGGATATTTCACAAAAAAGTGAATTTTTAAAAAATCCAAAATATTGGCTGAAAACGACTAAATATAAAGGACTCATTTGGCGAATCACTCTGGAACTGAAATCGGAACGCTCACTGACATTTCCCCTATTTGAAAGTCTGATAAACGCCGGAAAAAAGACTAAGTCCAAAAAAAAATTGTTTTCAACTTTTTTCAATTTTACCCCCGTGGGATATATATTCTACCCACACACATTTGGAACTCTCCTGGGGTACCCTCACACATATTATTCCCTCATTTAGTGGATATTTTCACAAAAAAGTGAAATTTTCAAAAATCCAAAATATTGGCTGAAAACGACTAAATATCAAGGACTCATTGGGCGAATCGCTCTGGAATTGAAATCGGAATGCTCAGTGACATTTCCCCTATTTGAAAGTCTGATAAACGCCGGAGAAATGACTAAGTCCAAAAAAATTTTATTTCAACTTTTTTTCAATATTACCCCCGTGGGATATATATTCTACCCACACACATTTGGAACTCTCCTGGGGTACCCTCACACATATTATTCCCTCATTTAGTGGATATTTTCACAAAAAAGTGAAATTTTCAAAAATCCAGAAATTGGCTGATAAAAACTAAATATCAAGGACTTATTTGGCGAATAGCTCTGGAACAGAAATCGGAACGCTCACTGACATTTCCCCTATCTGAAAGTCTGATAAACGCCGGAAAATGACTAAGGCCAAAAAAAAATTTTTTTCAACTTTTTCAACTTTACCCCCGTGGGATATATAGTCTACAAACACACATTTGGAACTCTCCTGGTGTACCCTCACACATATTATTCCCTCATTTAGTGGATATTTTCACAAAAAAAGTGAAATTTTCAAAAATTCAGAAAATTGGCTGAAAACGACTAAATATCAAGGACTCATTGGGCAAATCGCTCTGAAACTGAAATCGGAATGCTCACTGACATTTGACCTATCTGAAAGTCTGATAAACGCCGGAAAAATGACAAAGTCCAAAAAAAAAAATTTTCAACTTTTTTCAATTTTACCCCCGTGGGATATATATTCTACCCACACACATTTGGAACTCTCCTGGGGTACCCTCACACATATTATTCCCTCATTTAGTGGATATTTCACAAAAAAGTGAATTTTTCAAAAATCCAAAATATTGGCTGAAAACGACTAAATATCAAGGACTCATTGGGCGAATCGCTCTGGAACTGAAATCGGAACACTCACTGACATTTCCCCTATTTGAAAGTCTGATAAACGCCGGAAAAAAGACTTAGTCCAAAAAAAAATTGTTTTCAACTTTTTTCAATTTTACCCCCGTGGGATATATAATTCTACCCAAACACATTTGGAACTCTCCTGGGGTACCCTCACACATATTATTCCCTCATTTAGTGGATATTTTCACAAATATGTGAAATTTTCAAAAATCCAAAATATTGGCTGAAAACGACTAAATATCAAGGACTCATTGGGCGAATCGCTCTGGAACTGAAATGGGAACACTCTCTGACATTCCCCTATCTGAAAGTCTGATAAACGCCGGAAAAATGACTAAGTCCAAAAAAAAAATTTTTCAACTTTTTTCAATTTTACCCCCGTGGGATATATATTCTACCCACACACATTTGGAACTCTCCTGGGGTACCCTCACACATATTATTTCCTCATTTAGTGGATATTTTCACACAAAAGTGAAATTTTCAAAAATCCAAAATATTGGCTGAAAACGACTAAATATCAAGGACTCATTGGGCGAATCGCTCTGGAACTGAAATCGGAATGCTCACTGACATTTCCCCTATTTGAAAGTCTGATAAACGCTGGAAAAATGACTAAGTCCAAAAAAAATTTTTTTCAACTTTTTTTCAATATTACTCCCGTGGGATATATATTCTACCCACACACATTTGGAACTCTCCTGGGGTACCCTCACACATATTATTCCCTCATTTACTGGATATTTCACAAAAAAGTGAATTTTTAAAAAATCCAAAATATTGGCTGAAAACGACTAAATATAAAGGACTCATTGGGCGAATCACTCTGGAACTGAAATCGGAACGCTCACTGACATTTCCCCTATTTGAAAGTCTGATAAACGCCGGAAAAAAGACTAAGTCCAAAAAAAAATTGTTTTCAACTTTTTTCAATTTTACCCCCGTGGGATATATATTCTACCCACACACATTTGGAACTCTCCTGGGGTACCCTCACACATATTATTCCCTCATTTAGTGGATATTTTCACAAAAAAGTGAAATTTTCAAAAATCCAAAATATTGGCTGAAAACGACTAAATATCAAGGACTCATTGGGCGAATCGCTCTGGAATTGAAATCGGAATGCTCAGTGACATTTCCCCTATTTGAAAGTCTGATAAACGCCGGAGAAATGACTAAGTCCAAAAAAATTTTATTTCAACTTTTTTTCAATATTACCCCCGTGGGATATATATTCTACCCACACACATTTGGAACTCTCCTGGGGTACCCTCACACATATTATTCCCTCATTTAGTGGATATTTTCACAAAAAAGTGAAATTTTCAAAAATCCAGAAATTGGCTGATAAAAACTAAATATCAAGGACTCATTGGACGAATAGCTCTGGAACAGAAATCGGAACGCTCACTGACATTTCCCCTATCTGAAAGTCTGATAAACGCCGGAAAATGACTAAGGCCAAAAAAAATTTTTTTTCAACTTTTTCAATTTTACCCCCGTTGGATATATAGTCTACCCACACACATTTGGAACTCTCCTGGTGTACCCTCACACATATTATTCCCTCATTTAGTGGATATTTTCACAAAAAAAGTGAAATTTTCAAAAATCCAGAAAATTGGCTGAAAATGACTAAATATCAAGGACTCATTGCGCGACTCGCTCTGGAACTGAAATCGGAATGCTCACTGACATTTTCCCTATCTGAAAGTCTGATAAACGCCGGAAAAATTACTAAGTCCAAAAAAAAATTGTTTTCAAATTTTTTCAATATTACCCCCGTGGGATATATATTCTACCCACACACATTTGAAACTCTCCTGCGGTACCCTCACACATATTATTCCCTCATTTAGTGGATATTTTCAAAAAAAAGTGAAATTTTCAAATATCCAAAATATTGGCTGAAAACGACTAAATATCAAGGACTTATTATGCGAATCGCTATGGAACTGAAATGGGAACACTCACTGACATTTCCCCTATCTGAAAGTCTGATAAACGCCGGAAAAATGACTAAGTCGAAAAAAAAATTTTTTTCAACTTTTTTCAATTTTACCCCCGTGGGATATAGATTCTACCCACACACATTTGGAACTCTCCTGCGGTACCCTAACACATATTATTCCCTCATTTAGTGGATATTTTCACAAAAAAGTGAAATTTTCAAAAATCCAGAAAATTGGCTGAAAATGACTAAATATCAAGGACTCATTGCGCGAATCGTTCTGGAACTGAAATCGGAATGCTCACTGACATTTTCCCTATCTGAAAGTCTGATAAACGCCGGAAAAATGACTAAGTCCAAAAAAAAATTGTCTTCAACTTTTTTCAATTTTACCCCCGTGGGATATATATTCTACCCACACACATTTGGAACTCTCCTGCGGTACCCTAACACATATTATTCCCTCATTTAGTGGATATTTTCACAAAAAAGTGAAATTTTCAAAAATCCAGAAAATTGGCTGAAAATGACTAAATATCAAGGACTCATTGCGCGAATCGTTCTGGAACTGAAATCGGAATGTTCACTGACATTTTCCCTATTTGAAAGTCTGATAAACGCCGGAAAAATGACTAAGTCCAAAAAAAAATTGTCTTCAACTTTTTTCAATTTTACCCCCGTGGGATATATATTCTACCCACACACATTTGGAACTCTCCTGGGGTACCCTCACACATATTATTCCCTCATTTAGTGGATATTTTCACAAAAAAGTGAAATTTTCAAAAATCCAAAATATTGGCTGAAAACGACTAAATATCAAGGACTCATTGGGCGAATCGCTCTGGAACTGAAATCGGAACGCTCACTGACATTTCCCCTATTTGAAAGTCTGATAAACGCCGGAAAAAAGACTAAGTCCAAAAAAAAATTTTTTTAAACTTTTTTAAATTTTACCCCTGTGGGATATATATTCTACCCACACACATTTGCAACTCTCCTGGGGTACCCTCACACATATTATTCCTTCATTTAGTGGATATTTTAACAAAAAAGTGAAATTTTCAAAAATCCAAAATATTGGCTGAAAACGATTAAATATCAAGGACTCATTGGGCGAATCGCTCTGGAACTGAAATGCGAACACTCACTGACATTTCCCCTATCTGAAAGTCTGATAAACGCCGGAAAAATGACTAAGTCCAAAAAAAATTTATTTCAACTTTTTTTCAATATTACCCCCGTGGGATATATATTCTACCCACACACATTTGGAACTCTCCTGGGGTACCCTCACACATATTATTCCCTCATTTAGTGGATATTTTCACAAAAAAGTGAAATTTTCAAAAATCCAAAATATTGGCTGAAAACGACTAAATATCAAGGACTGATTGGGCGAATCGCTCTGGAACTGAAATCGGAATGCTCACTGACATTTGCCCTATCTGAAAGTCTGATAAACGCCGGAAAAATGACTAAGTCCAAAAAAAAAATTTTTTCAACTTTTTTCAATATTACCCCCGTGGGATTTATATTCTACCCACACACATTTGGAACTCTCCTGGGGTACCCTCACACATATTATTCCCTCATTTAGTGGATATTTTCACAAAAAAGTAAAATTTTCAAAAATCCAGAAAATTGGCTGAAAATGACTAAATATCAAGGACTCATTGCGCGAATCGTTCTGGAACTGAAATCGGAATGCTCACTGACATTTTCCCTATCTGAAAGTCTGATAAACGCCGGAAAAATGACTAAGTCCAAAAAAAAATTGTTTTCAACTTTTTTCAATATTACCCCCGTGGGATATATATTCTACCTACACACATTTGGAACTCTCCTGGGGTACCCTCACACATATTATTCCCTCATTTAGTGGATATTTTCACAAAAAAGTGAAATTTTCAAAAATCCTAAATATTGGCTGAAAACGACTAAATATCAAGGACTCATTGGGCGAATCGCTCTGGAACTGAAATCGGAATGCTCACTGACATTTGCCCTATCTGAAAGTCTGATAAACGCCGGAAAAATGACTAAGTCCAAAAAAAAAATTTTTTCAACTTTTTTCAATTTTACCATCGTGGGATATATATTCTACCCACACACATTTGGAACTCTCCTGGGGTACCCTCACACATATTATTCCCTCATTTAGTGGATATTTTCACAAAAAAGTGAAATTTTCAAAAATCCAAAATATTGGCTGAAAACGACTAAATATCAAGGACTCATTGCGCGAATCGCTCTGGAACTGAAATCGGAATGCTCACTGACATTTTCCCTATCTGAAAGTCTGATAAACGCCGGAAAAATGACTAAGTCCAAAAAAAAATTGTTTTCAACTTTTTTCAATATTACTCCTGTGGGATATATATTCTACCCACACACATTTGGAACTCTCCTGCGGTACCCTAACACATATTATTCCCTCATTTAGTGGATATTTTCACAAAAAAGTGAAATTTTCAAAAATCCAGAAAATTGGCTGAAAATGACTAAATATCAAGGACTCATTGCGCGAATCGTTCTGGAACTGAAATCGGAATGCTCACTGACATTTTCCCTATCTGAAAGTCTGATAAACGCCGGAAAAATGACTAAGTCCAAAAAAAAATTGTCTTCAACTTTTTTCAATTTTACCCCCGTGGGATATATATTCTACCCACACACATTTGGAACTCTCCTGCGGTACCCTAACACATATTATTCCCTCATTTAGTGGATATTTTCACAAAAAAGTGAAATTTTCAAAAATCCAGAAAATTGGCTGAAAATGACTAAATATCAAGGACTCATTGCGCGAATCGTTCTGGAACTGAAATCGGAATGTTCACTGACATTTTCCCTATTTGAAAGTCTGATAAACGCCGGAAAAATGACTAAGTCCAAAAAAAAATTGTCTTCAACTTTTTTCAATTTTACCCCCGTGGGATATATATTCTACCCACACACATTTGGAACTCTCCTGGGGTACCCTCACACATATTATTCCCTCATTTAGTGGATATTTTCACAAAAAAGTGAAATTTTCAAAAATCCAAAATATTGGCTGAAAACGACTAAATATCAAGGACTCATTGGGCGAATCGCTCTGGAACTGAAATCGGAACGCTCACTGACATTTCCCCTATTTGAAAGTCTGATAAACGCCGGAAAAAAGAATAAGTCCAAAAAAAAATTTTTTTAAACTTTTTTAAATTTTACCCCTGTGGGATATATATTCTACCCACACACATTTGCAACTCTCCTGGGGTACCCTCACACATATTATTCCTTCATTTAGTGGATATTTTAACAAAAAAGTGAAATTTTCAAAAATCCAAAATATTGGCTGAAAACGATTAAATATCAAGGACTCATTGGGCGAATCGCTCTGGAACTGAAATGCGAACACTCACTGACATTTCCCCTATCTGAAAGTCTGATAAACGCCGGAAAAATGACTAAGTCCAAAAAAAATTTATTTCAACTTTTTTTCAATATTACCCCCGTGGGATATATATTCTACCCACACACATTTGGAACTCTCCTGGGGTACCCTCACACATATTATTCCCTCATTTAGTGGATATTTTCAAAAAAAAGTGAAATTTTCAAATATCCAAAATATTGGCTGAAAACGACTAAATATCAAGGACTTATTATGCGAATCGCTATGGAACTGAAATGGGAACACTCACTGACATTTCCCCTATCTGAAAGTCTGATAAACGCCGGAAAAATGACTAAGTCGAAAAAAAAATTTTTTTCAACTTTTTTCAATTTTACCCCCGTGGGATATAGATTCTACCCACACACATTTGGAACTCTCCTGCGGTACCCTAACACATATTATTCCCTCATTTAGTGGATATTTTCACAAAAAAGTGAAATTTTCAAAAATCCAGAAAATTGGCTGAAAATGACTAAATATCAAGGACTCATTGCGCGAATCGTTCTGGAACTGAAATCGGAATGCTCACTGACATTTTCCCTATCTGAAAGTCTGATAAACGCCGGAAAAATGACTAAGTCCAAAAAAAAATTGTCTTCAACTTTTTTCAATTTTACCCCCGTGGGATATATATTCTACCCACACACATTTGGAACTCTCCTGCGGTACCCTAACACATATTATTCCCTCATTTAGTGGATATTTTCACAAAAAAGTGAAATTTTCAAAAATCCAGAAAATTGGCTGAAAATGACTAAATATCAAGGACTCATTGCGCGAATCGTTCTGGAACTGAAATCGGAATGTTCACTGACATTTTCCCTATTTGAAAGTCTGATAAACGCCGGAAAAATGACTAAGTCCAAAAAAAAATTGTCTTCAACTTTTTTCAATTTTACCCCCGTGGGATATATATTCTACCCACACACATTTGGAACTCTCCTGGGGTACCCTCACACATATTATTCCCTCATTTAGTGGATATTTTCACAAAAAAGTGAAATTTTCAAAAATCCAAAATATTGGCTGAAAACGACTAAATATCAAGGACTCATTGGGCGAATCGCTCTGGAACTGAAATCGGAACGCTCACTGACATTTCCCCTATTTGAAAGTCTGATAAACGCCGGAAAAAAGACTAAGTCCAAAAAAAAATTTTTTTAAACTTTTTTAAATTTTACCCCTGTGGGATATATATTCTACCCACACACATTTGCAACTCTCCTGGGGTACCCTCACACATATTATTCCTTCATTTAGTGGATATTTTAACAAAAAAGTGAAATTTTCAAAAATCCAAAATATTGGCTGAAAACGATTAAATATCAAGGACTCATTGGGCGAATCGCTCTGGAACTGAAATGCGAACACTCACTGACATTTCCCCTATCTGAAAGTCTGATAAACGCCGGAAAAATGACTAAGTCCAAAAAAAATTTATTTCAACTTTTTTTCAATATTACCCCCGTGGGATATATATTCTACCCACACACATTTGGAACTCTCCTGGGGTACCCTCACACATATTATTCCCTCATTTAGTGGATATTTTCACAAAAAAGTGAAATTTTCAAAAATCCAAAATATTGGCTGAAAACGACTAAATATCAAGGACTGATTGGGCGAATCGCTCTGGAACTGAAATCGGAATGCTCACTGACATTTGCCCTATCTGAAAGTCTGATAAACGCCGGAAAAATGACTAAGTCCAAAAAAAAAATTTTTTCAACTTTTTTCAATATTACCCCCGTGGGATTTATATTCTACCCACACACATTTGGAACTCTCCTGGGGTACCCTCACACATATTATTCCCTCATTTAGTGGATATTTTCACAAAAAAGTAAAATTTTCAAAAATCCAGAAAATTGGCTGAAAATGACTAAATATCAAGGACTCATTGCGCGAATCGTTCTGGAACTGAAATCGGAATGCTCACTGACATTTTCCCTATCTGAAAGTCTGATAAACGCCGGAAAAATGACTAAGTCCAAAAAAAAATTGTTTTCAACTTTTTTCAATATTACCCCCGTGGGATATATATTCTACCTACACACATTTGGAACTCTCCTGGGGTACCCTCACACATATTATTCCCTCATTTAGTGGATATTTTCACAAAAAAGTGAAATTTTCAAAAATCCTAAATATTGGCTGAAAACGACTAAATATCAAGGACTCATTGGGCGAATCGCTCTGGAACTGAAATCGGAATGCTCACTGACATTTGCCCTATCTGAAAGTCTGATAAACGCCGGAAAAATGACTAAGTCCAAAAAAAAAATTTTTTCAACTTTTTTCAATTTTACCATCGTGGGATATATATTCTACCCACACACATTTGGAACTCTCCTGGGGTACCCTCACACATATTATTCCCTCATTTAGTGGATATTTTCACAAAAAAGTGAAATTTTCAAAAATCCAAAATATTGGCTGAAAACGACTAAATATCAAGGACTCATTGCGCGAATCGCTCTGGAACTGAAATCGGAATGCTCACTGACATTTTCCCTATCTGAAAGTCTGATAAACGCCGGAAAAATGACTAAGTCCAAAAAAAAATTGTTTTCAACTTTTTTCAATATTACTCCTGTGGGATATATATTCTACCCACACACATTTGGAACTCTCCTGCGGTACCCTAACACATATTATTCCCTCATTTAGTGGATATTTTCACAAAAAAGTGAAATTTTCAAAAATCCAGAAAATTGGCTGAAAATGACTAAATATCAAGGACTCATTGCGCGAATCGTTCTGGAACTGAAATCGGAATGCTCACTGACATTTTCCCTATCTGAAAGTCTGATAAACGCCGGAAAAATGACTAAGTCCAAAAAAAAATTGTCTTCAACTTTTTTCAATTTTACCCCCGTGGGATATATATTCTACCCACACACATTTGGAACTCTCCTGCGGTACCCTAACACATATTATTCCCTCATTTAGTGGATATTTTCACAAAAAAGTGAAATTTTCAAAAATCCAGAAAATTGGCTGAAAATGACTAAATATCAAGGACTCATTGCGCGAATCGTTCTGGAACTGAAATCGGAATGTTCACTGACATTTTCCCTATTTGAAAGTCTGATAAACGCCGGAAAAATGACTAAGTCCAAAAAAAAATTGTCTTCAACTTTTTTCAATTTTACCCCCGTGGGATATATATTCTACCCACACACATTTGGAACTCTCCTGGGGTACCCTCACACATATTATTCCCTCATTTAGTGGATATTTTCACAAAAAAGTGAAATTTTCAAAAATCCAAAATATTGGCTGAAAACGACTAAATATCAAGGACTCATTGGGCGAATCGCTCTGGAACTGAAATCGGAACGCTCACTGACATTTCCCCTATTTGAAAGTCTGATAAACGCCGGAAAAAAGAATAAGTCCAAAAAAAAATTTTTTTAAACTTTTTTAAATTTTACCCCTGTGGGATATATATTCTACCCACACACATTTGCAACTCTCCTGGGGTACCCTCACACATATTATTCCTTCATTTAGTGGATATTTTAACAAAAAAGTGAAATTTTCAAAAATCCAAAATATTGGCTGAAAACGATTAAATATCAAGGACTCATTGGGCGAATCGCTCTGGAACTGAAATGCGAACACTCACTGACATTTCCCCTATCTGAAAGTCTGATAAACGCCGGAAAAATGACTAAGTCCAAAAAAAATTTATTTCAACTTTTTTTCAATATTACCCCCGTGGGATATATATTCTACCCACACACATTTGGAACTCTCCTGGGGTACCCTCACACATATTATTCCCTCATTTAGTGGATATTTTCACAAAAAAGTGAAATTTTCAAAAATCCAAAATATTGGCTGAAAACGACTAAATATCAAGGACTGATTGGGCGAATCGCTCTGGAACTGAAATCGGAATGCTCACTGACATTTGCCCTATCTGAAAGTCTGATAAACGCCGGAAAAATGACTAAGTCCAAAAAAAAAATTTTTTCAACTTTTTTCAATATTACCCCCGTGGGATTTATATTCTACCCACACACATTTGGAACTCTCCTGGGGTACCCTCACATATATTATTCCCTCATTTAGTGGATATTTTCACAAAAAAGTGAAATTTTCAAAAATCCAGAAAATTGGCTGAAAATGACTAAATATCAAGGACTCATTGCGCGAATCGTTCTGGAACTGAAATCGGAATGCTCACTGACATTTTCCCTATCTGAAAGTCTGATAAACGCCGGAAAAATGACTAAGTCCAAAAAAAAAATTTTTTCAACTTTTTTCAATTTTACCATCGTGGGATATATATTCTACCCACACACATTTGGAACTCTCCTGGGGTACCCTCACACATATTATTCCCTCAGTTAGTGGATATTTTCACAAAAAAGTGAAATTTTCAAAAATCCAAAATATTGGCTGAAAACGACTAAATATCAAGGACTCATTGCGCGAATCGCTCTGGAACTGAAATCGGAATGCTCACTGACATTTTCCCTATCTGAAAGTCTGATAAACGCCGGAAAAATGACTAAGTCCAAAAAAAAATTGTTTTCAACTTTTTTCAATATTACCCCCGTGGGATATATATTCTACCCACACACATTTGGAACTCTCCTGGGGTACCCTCACACATATTATTCCCTCATTTAGTGGATATTTTCACAAAAAAGTGAAATTTTCAAATATCCAAAATATTGGCTGAAAACGACTAAATATCAAGGACTCATTGGGCGAATCGTTCTGGAACTGAAATCGGAACGTTCACTGACATTTCCCCTATCTGAAAGTGTGATAAACGCCGGAAAAATGACTAAGTCCAAAAAAAAATTGTTTTCAACTTTTTTCAATATTACCCCCGTGGGATATATATTCTACCTACACACATTTGGAACTCTCCTGGGGTACCCTCACACATATTATTCCCTCATTTAGTGGATATTTTCACAAAAAAGTGAAATTTTCAAAAATCCTAAATATTGGCTGAAAACGACTAAATATCAAGGACTCATTGGGCGAAGAGCTCTGGAATTGAAATCGGAATGTTCACTGACATTTTCCCTATTTGAAAGTCTGATAAACGCCGGAAAAATGACTAAGTCCAAAAAAAAATTGTCTTCAACTTTTTTCAATTTTACCCCCGTGGGATATATATTCTACCCACACACATTTGGAACTCTCCTGGGGTACCCTCACACATATTATTCCCTCATTTAGTGGATATTTTCACAAAAAAGTGAAATTTTCAAAAATCCAAAATATTGGCTGAAAACGACTAAATATCAAGGACTCATTGGGCGAATCGCTCTGGAACTGAAATCGGAACGCTCACTGACATTTCCTCTATTTGAAAGTCTGATAAACGCCGGATAAAAGACTAAGTCCAAAAAAAAATTTTTTTAAACTTTTTTAAATTTTACCCCTGTGGGATATATTTTCTACCCACACACATTTGCAACTCTCCTGGGGTACCCTCACACATATTATTCCTTCATTTAGTGGATATTTTAACAAAAAAGTGAAATTTTCAAAAATCCAAAATATTGGCTGAAAACGATTAAATATCAAGGACTCATTGGGCGAATCGCTCTGGAACTGAAATGCGAACACTCACTGACATTTCCCCTATCTGAAAGTCTGATAAACGCCGGAAAAATGACTAAGTCCAAAAAAAATTTATTTCAACTTTTTTTCAATATTACCCCCGTGGGATTTATATTCTACCCACACACATTTGGAACTCTCCTGGGGTACCCTCACACATATTATTCCCTCATTTAGTGGATATTTTCACAAAAAAGTGAAATTTTCAAAAATCCAGAAAATTGGCTGAAAATGACTAAATATCAAGGACTCATTGCACGAATCATTCTGGAACTGAAATCGGAACGCTCACTAACATTTTCCCTATCTGAAATTCTGATAAACGCCGGAAAAATGACTAAGTCCAAAAAAAAAATTTTCAACTTTTTTCAATTTTACCCCCGTGGGATATATATTCTACCCACACACATTTGGAACTCTCCTGGGGTACCCTCACACATATTATTCCCTCATTTAGTGGATATTTTCACAAAAAAGTGAAATTTTCAAAAATCCAAAATATTGGCTGAAAACGACTAAATATCAAGGAATAATTGGGCGAATCGCTCTGGAACTGAAATTGGAACGCTCACTGACATTTCTCCTATTGGAAAGTCTGATAAACGCCGGAAAAAAGACAGTCCAAAAAAAAATTTTTTTCAACTTTTTTAAATTTTACCCCCGTGGGATATATATTCTACCCACACACATTTTGGAACTCTCCTGGGGTACCCTCACACATATTATTCCCTCATTTAGTGGATATTTTCACAAAAAAGTGACATTTTCAAAAATCCAAAATATTGGCTGAAAACGACTAAATATCAAGGACTCATTGGGCGAATCGCTCTGGAACTGAAATGCGAACACTCACTGACATTTCCCCTATCTGAAAGTCTGATAAACGCCGGAAAAATGACTAAGTCCAAAAAAAAAATTTTTCAACTTTTTTCAATTTTACCCCCGTGGGATATATATTCTACCCACACACATTTGGAACTCTCCTGGGGTACCCTCACACATATTATTCCCTCATTTAGTGGATATTTTCACAAAAAAGTGAAATTTTCAAAAATCCAAAATATTGGCTGAAAACGACTAAATATCAAGGACTAATTGGGCGAATCGCTCTGGAACTGAAATCGGAACGCTCACTGACATTTCTCCTATTTGAAAGTCTGATAAACGCCGGAAAAAAGACAGTCCAAAAAAAAATTTTTTTCAACTTTTTTAAATTTTACCCCCGTGGGATATATATTCTACCCACACACATTTGGAACTCTCCTGGGGTACCCTCACACATATTATTCCCTCATTTAGTGGATATTTTCACAAAAAAGTGAAATTTTCAAAAATCCAAAATATTGGCTGAAAACGACTAAATATCAAGGACTCATTGGGCGAATCGCTCTGGAACTGAAATCGGAATGCTCACTGACATTTCCCCTATTTGAAAGTCTGATAAACGCCGGAAAAATGACTAAGTCCAAAAAAAATTTATTTCAACTTTTTTTCAATATTACCCCCGTGGGATATATATTCTACCCACACACATTTGGAACTCTCCTGGGGTACCCTCACACATATTATTCCCTCATTTAGTGGATATTTTCACAAAAATGTGAAATTTTCAAAAATCCAAAATATTGGCTGAAAACGACTAAATATCAAGGACTGATTGGGCGAATCGCTCTGGAACTGAAATCGGAATGCTCACTGACATTTGCCCTATCTGAAAGTCTGATAAACGCCGGAAAAATGACTAAGTCCAAAAAAAATTTTTTTCAACTTTTTTTCAATATTACCCCCGTGGGATTTATATTCTACCCACACACATTTGGAACTCTCCTGGGGTACCCTCACACATATTATTCCCTCATTTAGTGGATATTTTCACAAAAAAGTGAAATTTTCAAAAATCCAGAAAATTGGCTGAAAATGACTAAATATCAAGGACTCATTGCACGAATCATTCTGGAACTGAAATCGGAACGCTCACTAACATTTTCCCTATCTGAAATTCTGATAAACGCCGGAAAAATGACTAAGTCCAAAAAAAAAATTTTCAACTTTTTTCAATTTTACCCCCGTGGGATATATATTCTACCCACACACATTTGGAACTCTCCTGGGGTACCCTCACACATATTATTCCCTCATTTAGTGGATATTTTCACAAAAAAGTGAAATTTTCAAAAATCCAAAATATTGGCTGAAAACGACTAAATATCAAGGAATAATTGGGCGAATCGCTCTGGAACTGAAATTGGAACGCTCACTGACATTTCTCCTATTGGAAAGTCTGATAAACGCCGGAAAAAAGACAGTCCAAAAAAAAATTTTTTTCAACTTTTTTCAATTTTACCCCCGTGGGATATATATTCTACCCACACACATTTTGGAACTCTCCTGGGGTACCCTCACACATATTATTCCCTCATTTAGTGGATATTTTCACAAAAAAGTGACATTTTCAAAAATCCAAAATATTGGCTGAAAACGACTAAATATCAAGGACTCATTGGGCGAATCGCTCTGGAACTGAAATCGGAATGCTCACTGACATTTCCCCTATTTGAAAGTCTGATAAACGCCGGAAAAATGACTAAGTCCAAAAAAAATTTATTTCAACTTTTTTTCAATATTACCCCCGTGGGATATATATTCTACCCACACACATTTGGAACTCTCCTGGGGTACCCTCACACATATTATTCCCTCATTTAGTGGATATTTTCATAAAAATGTGAAATTTTCAAAAATCCAAAATATTGGCTGAAAACGACTAAATATCAAGGACTCATTGGGCGAATCGCTCTGGAACTGAAATCGGAATGCTCACTGACATTTCCCCTATCTGAAAGTCTGATAAACGCCGGAAAAATGACTAAGTCCAAAAAATTTTTTTTTCAACTTTTTTTCAATATTACCCCCGTGGGATATATATTCTACCCACACACATTTGGAACTCTCCTGGGTACCCTCACACATATTATTCCCTCATTTAGTGGATATTTTCACAAAAAAGTGAAATTTTCAAAAATCCAGAAAATTGGCTGAAAATGACTAAATATCAAAGACTCATTGCGCGCATGGCTCTGGAACTGAAATCGTAACGCTCACTGACATTTTCCCTATCTGAAAGTCTGATAAATGCCGGAAAAATGACTAAGTCCAAAAAAAAAATTTTTTCAACTTTTTTCAATTTTACCATCATGGGATATATATTCTACCCACACACATTTGGAACTCTCCTGGGGTACCCACACACATATTATTCCCTCATTTAGTGGATATTTTCACAAAAAAGTGAAATTTTCAAAAATCCAAAATATTGGCTGAAAACGACTAAATATCAAGGACTCATTGGGCGAATCGCTCTGGAACTGAAATCGGAATGCTCACTGACATTTCCCCTATTTGAAAGTCTGATAAACGCCGGAAAAATGACTAAGTCCAAAAAAAAATTGTTTTCAACTTTTTTCAATTTTACCCCCGTGGGATATATATTCTACCCACACACATTTGGAACTCTCCTGGGTACCCTCACACATATTATTCCCTCATTTAGTGGATATTTTCACAAAAAAGTGAAATTTTCAAAAATCCAAAATATTGGCTGAAAACGACTAAATATCAAGGACTCATTGGGCGAATCGCTCTGGAACTGAAATCGGAATGCTCACTGACATTTGCCCTATCTGAAAGTCTGATAAACGCCGGAAAAATGACTAAGTCCAAAAAAAAATGTTTTTCAACTTTTTTCAGTTTTACCCCCGTGGGATATAGATTATACCCACACACATTTGGAACTCTCCTGGGGTACCCTCACACATATTATTCCCTCATTTAGTGGATATTTTCACAAAAAAGTGAAATTTTCAAAAATCCAAAATATTGGCTGAAAACGACTAAATATCAAGGACTCATTGGGCGAATCGCTCTGGAACTGAAATCGGAATGCTCACTGACATTTCCCCTATTTGAAAGTCTGATAAACGCCGGAGAAATGACTAAGTCCAAAAAAAAATAGTTTTCAACTTTTTTCAATTTTACCCCCGTTGGATATATATTCTACCCACACATATTTGGAACTCTCCTGGTTACCCTCACACATATTATTCCCTCATTTAGTGGATATTTTCACAAAAAAGTGAAATTTTCAAAAATCCAAAATATTGGCTGAAAACGACTAAATATCAAGGACTCATTGGGCGAATCGCTCTGGAACTGAAATCGGAATGCTCACTGACATTTGCCCTATCTGAAAGTCTGATAAACGCGGGAAAAATGACTAAGTCCAAAAAAAAATTTTTTTCAGTTTTACCCCCGTGGGATATAGATTATACCCACACACATTTGGAACTCTCCTGGGGTACCCTCACAGATATTATTCCCTCATTTAGTGGATATTTTCACAAAAAAGTGAAGTTTTCAAAAATCCAAAATATTGTCTGAAAACGACTAAATATCAAGGACTCATTGGGCGAATCGCTCTGGAACTGAAATCGGAATGCTCACTGACATTTCCCCTATTTGAAAGTCTGATAAACGCCGGAAAAATGACTAAGTCCAAAAAAAAATTGTTTTCAACTTTTTTCAATTTTACCCCCGTGGGATATATATTCTACCCACACCCATTTGGAACTCTCCTGGGTACCCTCACACATATTATTCCCTCATTTAGTGGATATTTTCACAAAAAAGTGAAATTTTCAAAAATCCAGAAAATTGGCTGAAAATGACTAAATATCAAAGACTCATTGCGCGCATGGCTCTGGAACTGAAATCGTAACGCTCACTGACATTTTCCCTATCTGAAAGTCTGATAAATGCCGGAAAAATGACTAAGTCCAAAAAAAAAATTTTTTCAACTTTTTTCAATTTTACCATCATGGGATATATATTCTACCCACACACATTTGGAACTCTCCTGGGGTACCCTCACACATATTATTCCCTCATTTAGTGGATATTTTCACAAAAAAGTGAAATTTTCAAAAATCCAAAATATTGGCTGAAAACGACTAAATATCAAGGACTCATTGGGCGAATCGCTCTGGAACTGAAATCGGAATGCTCACTGACATTTCCCCTATTTGAAAGTCTGATAAACGCCGGAAAAATGACTAAGTCCAAAAAAAAATTGTTTTCAACTTTTTTCAATTTTACCCCCGTGGGATATATATTCTACCCACACACATTTGGAACTCTCCTGGGTACCCTCACACATATTATTCCCTCATTTAGTGGATATTTTCACAAAAAAGTGAAATTTTCAAAAATCCAAAATATTGGCTGAAAACGACTAATTATCAAGGACTCATTGGGCGAATCGCTCTGGAACTGAAATCGGAATGCTCACTGACATTTGCCCTATCTGAAAGTCTGATAAACGCCGGAAAAATGACTAAGTCCAAAAAAAAATGTTTTTCAACTTTTTTCAGTTTTACCCCCGTGGGATATAGATTATACCCACACACATTTGGAACTCTCCTGGGGTACCCTCACACATATTATTCCCTCATTTAGTGGATATTTTCACAAAAAAGTGAAGTTTTCAAAAATCCAAAATATTGTCTGAAAACGACTAAATATCAAGGACTCATTGGGCGAATCGCTCTGGAACTGAAATCGGAATGCTCACTGACATTTCCCCTATTTGAAAGTCTGATAAACGCCGGAAAAATGACTAAGTCCAAAAAAAAATTGTTTTCAACTTTTTTCAATTTTACCCCCGTGGGATATATATTCTACCCACACCCATTTGGAACTCTCCTGGGTACCCTCACACATATTATTCCCTCATTTAGTGGATATTTTCACAAAAAAGTGAAATTTTCAAAAATCCAGAAAATTGGCTGAAAATGACTAAATATCAAGTACTCAGTGCGCAAATCGCTCTGGAACTGAAATCGTAACGCTCACTGACATTTTCCCTATCTGAAAGTCTGATAAACGCCGGAAAAATGACTAAGTCCAAAAAAAAATTGTTTTCAACTATTTTCAATTTTACCCCTGTGGGATATATATTCTACCCACACACATTTGGAACTCTCCTGGGTACCCTCACACATATTATTCCCTCATTTAGTGGATATTTTTACAAAAAAGTGAAATTTTCAAAAATCCAAAATATTGGCTGAAAACGACTAAATATCAAGGACTCATTGGGCGAATCGCTCTGGAACTGAAATCAGAATGCTCACTGACATTTGCCCTATCTGAAAGTCTGATAAACGCCGGAAAAATGACTAAGTCCAAAAAAAAATTTTTTTCAACTTTTTTCAGTTTTACCCCCGTGGGATATAGATTATACCCACACACATTTGGAACTCTCCTGGGGTACCCTCACACATATTATTCCCTCATTTAGTGGATATTTTCACAAAAAAGTGAAATTTTCAAAAATCCAAAATATTGGCTGAAAACGACTAAATATCAAGGACTCATTGGGCGAATCGCTCTGGAACTGAAATCGGAATGCTCACTGACATTTCCCCTATTTGAAAGTCTGATAAACGCCGGAAAAATGACTAAGTCCAAAAAAAAATTGTTTTCAACTTTTTTCAATTTTACCCCCGTTGGATATATATTCTACCCACACACATTTGGAACTCTCCTGGGTACCCTCACACATATTATTCCCTCATTTAGTGGATATTTTCACAAAAAAGTGAAATTTTCAAAAATCCAAAATATTGGCTGAAAACGACTAAATATCAAGGACTCATTGGGCGAATCGCTCTGGAACTGAAATCGGAATGCTCACTGACATTTCCCCTATTTGAAAGTCTGATAAACGCCGGAAAAATGACTAAGTCCAAAAAAAAATAGTTTTCAACTTTTTTCAATTTTACCCCCGTTGGATATATATTCTACCCACACACATTTGGAACTCTCCTGGGTACCCTCACACATATTATTCCCTCATTTAGTGGATATTTTCACAAAAAAGTGAAATTTTCAAAAATCCAAAATATTGGCTGAAAACGACTAAATATCAAGGACTCATTGGGCGAATCGCTCTGGAACTGAAATCGGAATGCTCACTGACATTTGCCCTATCTGAAAGTCTGATAAACGCGGGAAAAATGACTAAGTCCAAAAAAAAATTTTTTTCAGTTTTACCCCCGTGGGATATAGATTATACCCACACACATTTGGAACTCTCCTGGGGTACCCTCACACATATTATTCCCTCATTTAGTGGATATTTTCACAAAAAAGTGAAGTTTTCAAAAATCCAAAATATTGTCTGAAAACGACTAAATATCAAGGACTCATTGGGCGAATCGCTCTGGAACTGAAATCGGAATGCTCACTGACATTTCCCCTATTTGAAAGTCTGATAAACGCCGGAAAAATGACTAAGTCCAAAAAAAAATTGTTTTCAACTTTTTTCAATTTTACCCCCGTGGGATATATATTCTACCCACACCCATTTGGAACTCTCCTGGGTACCCTCACACATATTATTCCCTCATTTAGTGGATATTTTCACAAAAAAGTGAAATTTTCAAAAATCCAGAAAATTGGCTGAAAATGACTAAATATCAAGTACTCATTGCGCAAATCGCTCTGGAACTGAAATCGTAACGCTCACTGACATTTTCCCAATCTGAAAGTCTGATAAACGCCGGAAAAATGACTAAGTCCAAAAAAAAATTGTTTTCAACTATTTTCAATTTTACCCCTGTGGGATATATATTCTACCCACACACATTTGGAACTCTCCTGGGTACCCTCACACATATTATTCCCTCATTTAGTGGATATTTTTACAAAAAAGTGAAATTTTCAAAAATCCAAAATATTGGCTGAAAACGACTAAATATCAAGGACTCATTGGGCGAATCGCTCTGGAACTGAAATCAGAATGCTCACTGACATTTGCCCTATCTGAAAGTCTGATAAACGCCGGAAAAATGACTAAGTCCAAAAAAAAATGTTTTTCAACTTTTTTCAGTTTTACCCCCGTGGGATATAGATTATACTCACACACATTTGGAACTCTCCTGGGGTACCCTCACACATATTATTCCCTCATTTAGTGGATATTTTCACAAAAAAGTGAAATTTTCAAAAATCCAAAATATTGGCTGAAAACGACTAAATATCAAGGACTCATTGGGCGAATCGCTCTGGAACTGAAATCGGAATGCTCACTGACATTTCCCCTATTTGAAAGTCTGATAAACGCCGGAAAAATGACTAAGTCCAAAAAAAAATTGTTTTCAACTTTTTTCAATTTTACCCCCATTGGATATATATTCTACCCACACACATTTGGAACTCTCCTGGGTACCCTCACACATATTATTCCCTCATTTAGTGGATATTTTCACAAAAAAGTGAAATTTTCAAAAATCCAAAATATTGGCTGAAAACGACTAAATATCAAGGACTCATTGGGCGAATCGCTCTGGAACTGAAATCGGAATGCTCACTGACATTTCCCCTATTTGAAAGTCTGATAAACGCCGGAAAAATGACTAAGTCCAAAAAAAAATAGTTTTCAACTTTTTTCAATTTTACCCCCGTTGGATATATATTCTACCCACACACATTTGGAACTCTCCTGGGTACCCTCACACATATTATTCCCTCATTTAGTGGATATTTTCACAAAAAAGTGAAATTTTCAAAAATCCAAAATATTGGCTGAAAACGACTAAATATCAAGGACTCATTGGGCGAATCGCTCTGGAACTGAAATCGGAATGCTCACTGACATTTGCCCTATCTGAAAGTCTGATAAACGCGGGAAAAATGACTAAGTCCAAAAAAAAATTTTTTTCAGTTTTACCCCCGTGGGATATAGATTATACCCACACACATTTGGAACTCTCCTGGGGTACCCTCACACATATTATTCCCTCATTTAGTGGATATTTTCACAAAAAAGTGAAGTTTTCAAAAATCCAAAATATTGTCTGAAAACGACTAAATATCAAGGACTCATTGGGCGAATCGCTCTGGAACTGAAATCGGAATGCTCACTGACATTTCCCCTATTTGAAAGTCTGATAAACGCCGGAAAAATGACTAAGTCCAAAAAAAAATTGTTTTCAACTTTTTTCAATTTTACCCCCGTGGGATATATATTCTACCCACACCCATTTGGAACTCTCCTGGGTACCCTCACACATATTATTCCCTCATTTAGTGGATATTTTCACAAAAAAGTGAAATTTTCAAAAATCCAGAAAATTGGCTGAAAATGACTAAATATCAAGTACTCATTGCGCAAATCGCTCTGGAACTGAAATCGTAACGCTCACTGACATTTTCCCTATCTGAAAGTCTGATAAACGCCGGAAAAATGACTAAGTCCAAAAAAAAATTGTTTTCAACTATTTTCAATTTTACCCCTGTGGGATATATATTCTACCCACACACATTTGGAACTCTCCTGGGTACCCTCACACATATTATTCCCTCATTTAGTGGATATTTTTACAAAAAAGTGAAATTTTCAAAAATCCAAAATATTGGCTGAAAACGACTAAATATCAAGGACTCATTGGGCGAATCGCTCTGGAACTGAAATCAGAATGCTCACTGACATTTGCCCTATCTGAAAGTCTGATAAACGCCGGAAAAATGACTAAGTCCAAAAAAAAATTTTTTTCAACTTTTTTCAGTTTTACCCCCGTGGGATATAGATTATACCCACACACATTTGGAACTCTCCTGGGGTACCCTCACACATATTATTCCCTCATTTAGTGGATATTTTCACAAAAAAGTGAAATTTTCAAAAATCCAAAATATTGGCTGAAAACGACTAAATATCAAGGACTCATTGGGCGAATCGCTCTGGAACTGAAATCGGAATGCTCACTGACATTTCCCCTATTTGAAAGTCTGATAAACGCCGGAAAAATGACTAAGTCCAAAAAAAAATTGTTTTCAACTTTTTTCAATTTTACCCCCGTTGGATATATATTCTACCCACACACATTTGGAACTCTCCTGGGTACCCTCACACATATTATTCCCTCATTTAGTGGATATTTTCACAAAAAAGTGAAATTTTCAAAAATCCAAAATATTGGCTGAAAACGACTAAATATCAAGGACTCATTGGGCGAATCGCTCTGGAACTGAAATCGGAATGCTCACTGACATTTCCCCTATTTGAAAGTCTGATAAACGCCGGAAAAATGACTAAGTCCAAAAAAAAATAGTTTTCAACTTTTTTCAATTTTACCCCCGTTGGATATATATTCTACCCACACACATTTGGAACTCTCCTGGGTACCCTCACACATATTATTCCCTCATTTAGTGGATATTTTCACAAAAAAGTGAAATTTTCAAAAATCCAAAATATTGGCTGAAAACGACTAAATATCAAGGACTCATTGGGCGAATCGCTCTGGAACTGAAATCGGAATGCTCACTGACATTTGCCCTATCTGAAAGTCTGATAAACGCGGGAAAAATGACTAAGTCCAAAAAAAAATTTTTTTCAGTTTTACCCCCGTGGGATATAGATTATACCCACACACATTTGGAACTCTCCTGGGGTACCCTCACACATATTATTCCCTCATTTAGTGGATATTTTCACAAAAAAGTGAAGTTTTCAAAAATCCAAAATATTGTCTGAAAACGACTAAATATCAAGGACTCATTGGGCGAATCGCTCTGGAACTGAAATCGGAATGCTCACTGACATTTCCCCTATTTGAAAGTCTGATAAACGCCGGAAAAATGACTAAGTCCAAAAAAAAATTGTTTTCAACTTTTTTCAATTTTACCCCCGTGGGATATATATTCTACCCACACCCATTTGGAACTCTCCTGGGTACCCTCACACATATTATTCCCTCATTTAGTGGATATTTTCACAAAAAAGTGAAGTTTTCAAAAATCCAAAATATTGTCTGAAAACGACTAAATATCAAGGACTCATTGGGCGAATCGCTCTGGAACTGAAATCGGAATGCTCACTGACATTTCCCCTATCTGAAAGTCTGATAAATGCCGGAAAAATGACTAAGTCCAAAAAAAAAATTTTTTCAACTTTTTTCAATTTTACCATCGTGGGATATATATTCTACCCACACACATTTGGAACTCTCCTGGGGTACCCTCACACATATTATTCCCTCATTTAGTGGATATTTTCACAAAAAAGTGAAATTTTCAAAAATCCAAAATATTGGCTGAAAACGACTAAATATCAAGGACTCATTGGGCGAATCGCTCTGGAACTGAAATCGGAATGCTCACTGACATTTCCCCTATTTGAAAGTCTGATAAACGCCGGAAAAATGACTAAGTCCAAAAAAAAATTGTTTTCAACTTTTTTCAATTTTACCCCCGTGGGATATATATTCTACCCACACCCATTTGGAACTCTCCTGGGTACCCTCACACATATTATTCCCTCATTTAGTGGATATTTTCACAAAAAAGTGAAATTTTCAAAAATCCAGAAAATTGGCTGAAAATGACTAAATATCAAGTACTCATTGCGCAAATCGCTCTGGAACTGAAATCGTAACGCTCACTGACATTTTCCCTATCTGAAAGTCTGATAAACGCCGGAAAAATGACTAAGTCCAAAAAAAAATTGTTTTCAACTATTTTCAATTTTACCCCTGTGGGATATATATTCTACCCACACACATTTGGAACTCTCCTGGGTACCCTCACACATATTATTCCCTCATTTAGTGGATATTTTTACAAAAAAGTGAAATTTTCAAAAATCCAAAATATTGGCTGAAAACGACTAAATATCAAGGACTCATTGGGCGAATCGCTCTGGAACTGAAATCGGAATGCTCACTGACATTTCCCCTATTTGAAAGTCTGATAAACGCCGGAAAAATGACTAAGTCCAAAAAAAAATTGTTTTCAACTTTTTTCAATTTTACCCCCGTTGGATATATATTCTACCCACACACATTTGGAACTCTCCTGGGTACCCTCACACATATTATTCCCTCATTTAGTGGATATTTTCACAAAAAAGTGAAATTTTCAAAAATCCAAAATATTGGCTGAAAACGACTAAATATCAAGGACTCATTGGGCGAATCGCTCTGGAACTGAAATCGGAATGCTCACTGACATTTGCCCTATCTGAAAGTCTGATAAACGCCGGAAAAATGACTAAGTCCAAAAAAAATTTTTTTTCAGTTTTACCCCCGTGGGATATAGATTATACCCACACACATTTGGAACTCTCCTGGGGTACCCTCACACATATTATTCCCTCATTTAGTGGATATTTTCACAAAAAAGTGAAATTTTCAAAAATCCAAAATATTGGCTGAAAACGACTAAATATCAAGGACTCATTGGGCGAATCGCTCTGGAACTGAAATCGGAATGCTCACTGACATTTCCCCTATTTGAAAGTCTGATAAACGCCGGAAAAATGACTAAGTCCAAAAAAAAATTGTTTTCAACTTTTTTCAATTTTACCCCCGTGGGATATATATTCTACCCACACACATTTGGAACTCTCCTGGGTACCCTCACACATATTATTCCCTCATTTAGTGGATATTTTTTACAAAAAAGTGAAATTTTCAAAAATCCAAAATATTGGCTGAAAACGACTAAATATCAAGGACTCATTGGGCGCATCGCTCTGGAACTGAAATCGGAATGCTCACTGACATTTGCCCTATCTGAAAGTCTGATAAACGCCGGAAAAATGACTAAGTCCAAAAAAAAATTTTTTTAAACTTTTTTCAGTTTTACCCCCGTGGGATATAGATTATACCCACACACATTTGGAACTCTCCTGGGGTACCCTCACACATATTATTCCCTCATTTAGTGGATATTTTCACAAAAAAGTGAAATTTTAAAAATCCAAAATATTGGCTGAAAACGACTAAATATCAAGGACTCATTGGGCGAATCGCTCTGGAACTGAAATCGGAATGCTCACTGACATTTCCCCTATTTGAAAGTCTGATAAACGCCGGAAAAATGACTAAGTCCAAAAAAAAATTGTTTTCAACTTTTTTCAATTTTACCCCCGTTGGATATATATTCTACCCACACACATTTGGAACTCTCCTGGGTACCCTCACACATATTATTCCCTCATTTAGTGGATATTTTCACAAAAAAGTGAAATTTTCAAAAATCCAAAATATTGGCTGAAAACGACTAAATATCAAGGACTCATTGGGCGAATCGCTCTGGAACTGAAATCGGAATGCTCACTGACATTTGCCCTATCTGAAAGTCTGATAAACGCCGGAAAAATGACTAAGTCCAAAAAAAATTTTTTTTCAGTTTTACCCCCGTGGGATATAGATTATACCCACACACATTTGGAACTCTCCTGGGGTACCCTCACACATATTATTCCCTCATTTAGTGGATATTTTCACAAAAAAGTGAAGTTTTCAAAAATCCAAAATATTGTCTGAAAACGAATAAATATCAAGGACTCATTGGGCGAATCGCTCTTGAACTGAAATCGGAATGCTCACTGACATTTCCCCTATTTGAAAGTCTGATAAACGCCGGAAAAATGACTAAGTCCAAAAAAAAATTGTTTTCAACTTTTTTCAATTTTACCCCCGTGGGATATATATTCTACTCACACCCATTTGGAACTCTCCTGGGTACCCTCACACATATTATTCCCTCATTTAGTGGATATTTTCACAAAAAAGTGAAATTTTCAAAAATCCAGAAAATTGGCTGAAAATGACTAAATATCAAGTACTCATTGCGCGAATCGCTCTGGAACTGAAATCGTAACGCTCACTGACATTTTCCCTATCTGAAAGTCTGATAAACGCCGGAAAAATGACTAAGTCCAAAAAAAAATTTTTTTCAACTTTTTTCAATTTTACCATCGTGGGATATATATTCTACCCACACACATTTGGAACTCTCCTGGGGTACCCTCACACATATTATTCCCTCATTTAGTGGATATTTTCACAAAAAAGTGAAATTTTCAAAAATCCAAAATATTGGCTGAAAACGACTAAATATCAAGGACTCATTGGGCGAATCGCTCTGGAACTGAAATCGGAATGCTCACTGACATTTCCCCTATTTGAAAGTCTGATAAACGCCGGAAAAATGACTAAGTCCAAAAAAAATTGTTTTCAACTTTTTTCAATTTTACCCCCGTGGGATATATATTCTACCCACACACATTTGGAACTCTCCTGGGTACCCTCACACATATTATTCCCTCATTTAGTGGATATTTTCACAAAAAAGTGAAATTTTCCAAAAATCCAAAATATTGGCTGAAAACGACTAAATATCAAGGACTCATTGGGCGAATCGCTCTGGAACTGAAGTCGGAATGCTCACTGACATTTCCCCTATTTGAAAGTCTGATAAACGCCGGAAAAATGACTAAGTCCAAAAAAAAATTGTTTTCAACTTTTTTCAATTTTACCCCCGTGCGATATATATTCTACCCACACACATTTGGAACTCTCCTGAGTACCCTCACACATATTATTCCCTCATTTAGTGGATATTTTCACAAAAAAGTGAAATTTTCAAAAATCCAAAATATTGGCTGAAAACGACTAAATATCAAGGACTCATTGGGCGAATCGCTCTGGAACTGAAATCGGAATGCTCACTGACATTTGCCCTATCTGAAAGTCTGATAAACGTCGGAAAAATGACTAAGTCCAAAAAAACATTTTTTTCAGTTTTACCCCCGTGGGATATAGATTATACCCACACACATTTGGAACTCTCCTGGGGTACCCTCACACATATTATTCCCTCATTTAGTGGATATTTTCACAAAAAAGTGAAGTTTTCAAAAATCCAAAATATTGTCTGAAAACGACTAAATATCAAGGACTCATTGGGCGAATCGCTCTTTAACTGAAATCGGAATGCTCACTGACATTTCCCCTATTTGAAAGTCTGATAAACGCCGGAAAAATGACTAAGTCCAAAAAAAAATTGTTTTCAACTTTTTTCAATTTTACCCCCGTGGGATATAGATTCTACCCACACACATTTGGAACTCTCCTGGGTACCCTCACACATATTATTCCCTCATTTAGTGGATATTTTCACAAAAAAGTGAAATTTTCAAAAATCCAAAATATTGGCTGAAAACGACTAAATATCAAGGACTCATTGGGCGAATCGCTCTGGAACTGAAATCGGAATGCTCACTGACATTTGCCCTATCTGAAAGTCTGATAAACGCCGGAAAAATGACTAAGTCCAAAAAAAAATTTTTTTCAACTTTTTTCAGTTTTACCCCCGTGGGATATAGATTATACCCACACACATTTGGAACTCTCCTGGGGTACCCTCACACATATTATTCCCTCATTTAGTGGATATTTTCACAAAAAAGTGAAATTTTCAAAAATCCAAAATATTGGCTGAAAACGACTAAATATCAAGGACTCATTGGGCGAATCGCTCTGGAACTGAAATCGGAATGCTCACTGACATTTCCCCTGTTTGAAAGTCTGATAAACGCCGGAAAAATGACTAAGTCCAAAAAAAAATAGTTTTCAACTTTTTTCAATTTTACCCCCGTTGGATATATATTCTACCCACACACATTTGGAACTCTCCTGGGTACCCTCACACATATTATTCCCTCATTTAGTGGATATTTTCACAAAAAAGTGAAATTTTCAAAAATCCAAAATATTGGCTGAAAACGACTAAATATCAAGGACTCATTGGGCGAATCGCTCTGGAACTGAAATCGGAATGCTCACTGACATTTGCCCTATCTGAAAGTCTGATAAACGCCGGAAAAATGACTAAGTCCAAAAAAAAATTTTTTTCAGTTTTACCCCCGTGGGATATAGATTATACCCACACACATTTGGAACTCTCCTGGGGTACCCTCACACATATTATTCCCTCATTTAGTGGATATTTTCACAAAAAAGTGAAGTTTTCAAAAATCCAAAATATTGGCTGAAAACGACTAAATATCAAGGACTCATTGGGCGAATCGCTCTGGAACTGAAATCGGAATGCTCACTGACATTTCCCCTATTTGAAAGTCTGATAAACGCCGGAAAAATGACTAAGTCCAAAAAAAAATTGTTTTCAACTTTTTTCAATTTTACCCCCGTGGGATATATATTCTACCCACACACATTTGGAACTCTCCTGGGTACCCTCACACATATTATTCCCTCATTTTGTGGATATTTTCACAAAAAAGTGAAATTTTCAAAAATCCAGAAAATTGGCTGAAAATGACTAAATATCAAGTACTCATTCCGCGAATCGCTCTGGAACTGAATTCGTAACGCTCACTGACATTTTCCCTATCTGAAAGTCTGATAAACGCCGGAAAAATGTCTAAGTCCAAAAAAAAATTGTTTCCAACTTTTTTCAATTTTACCATCGTGGGATATATATTCTACCCACACACATTTGGAACTCTCCTGGGGTACCCTCACACATATTATTCCCTCATTTAGTGGATATTTTCACAAAAAAGTGAAATTTTCAAAAATCCAAAATATTGGCTGAAAACGACTAAATATCGAGGACTCATTGGGCGAATCGCTTTGGAACTGAAATCGGAATGCTCACTGACATTTCCCCTATTTGAAAGTCTGATAAACGCCGGAAAAATGACTAAGTCCAAAAAAAAATTGTTTTCAACTTTTTTCAATTTTACCATCGTGGGATATATATTCTACCCACACACATTTGGAACTCTCCTGGGGTACCCTCACACATATTATTCCCTCATTTAGTGGATATTTTCACAAAAAAGTGAAGTTTTCAAAAATCCAAAATATTGTCTGAAAACGAATAAATATCAAGGACTCATTGGGCGAATCGCTCTTGAACTGAAATCGGAATGCTCACTGACATTTCCCCTATTTGAAAGTCTGATAAACGCCGGAAAAATGACTAAGTCCAAAAAAAAATTGTTTTCAACTTTTTTCAATTTTACCCCCGTGGGATATATATTCTACTCACACCCATTTGGAACTCTCCTGGGTACCCTCACACATATTATTCCCTCATTTAGTGGATATTTTCACAAAAAAGTGAAATTTTCAAAAATCCAGAAAATTGGCTGAAAATGACTAAATATCAAGTACTCATTGCGCGAATCGCTCTGGAACTGAAATCGTAACGCTCACTGACATTTTCCCTATCTGAAAGTCTGATAAACGCCGGAAAAATGACTAAGTCCAAAAAAAAATTTTTTTCAACTTTTTTCAATTTTACCATCGTGGGATATATATTCTACCCACACACATTTGGAACTCTCCTGGGGTACCCTCACACATATTATTCCCTCATTTAGTGGATATTTTCACAAAAAAGTGAAATTTTCAAAAATCCAAAATATTGGCTGAAAACGACTAAATATCAAGGACTCATTGGGCGAATCGCTCTGGAACTGAAATCGGAATGCTCACTGACATTTCCCCTATTTGAAAGTCTGATAAACGCCGGAAAAATGACTAAGTCCAAAAAAAATTGTTTTCAACTTTTTTCAATTTTACCCCCGTGGGATATATATTCTACCCACACACATTTGGAACTCTCCTGGGTACCCTCACACATATTATTCCCTCATTTAGTGGATATTTTCACAAAAAAGTGAAATTTTCCAAAAATCCAAAATATTGGCTGAAAACGACTAAATATCAAGGACTCATTGGGCGAATCGCTCTGGAACTGAAGTCGGAATGCTCACTGACATTTCCCCTATTTGAAAGTCTGATAAACGCCGGAAAAATGACTAAGTCCAAAAAAAAATTGTTTTCAACTTTTTTCAATTTTACCCCCGTGCGATATATATTCTACCCACACACATTTGGAACTCTCCTGAGTACCCTCACACATATTATTCCCTCATTTAGTGGATATTTTCACAAAAAAGTGAAATTTTCAAAAATCCAAAATATTGGCTGAAAACGACTAAATATCAAGGACTCATTGGGCGAATCGCTCTGGAACTGAAATCGGAATGCTCACTGACATTTGCCCTATCTGAAAGTCTGATAAACGTCGGAAAAATGACTAAGTCCAAAAAAACATTTTTTTCAGTTTTACCCCCGTGGGATATAGATTATACCCACACACATTTGGAACTCTCCTGGGGTACCCTCACACATATTATTCCCTCATTTAGTGGATATTTTCACAAAAAAGTGAAGTTTTCAAAAATCCAAAATATTGTCTGAAAACGACTAAATATCAAGGACTCATTGGGCGAATCGCTCTGGAACTGAAATCGGAATGCTCACTGACATTTCCCCTATTTGAAAGTCTGATAAACGCCGGAAAAATGACTAAGTCCAAAAAAAAATTGTTTTCAACTTTTTTCAATTTTACCCCCGTGGGATATATATTCTACCCACACCGATTTGGAACTCTCCTGGGTACCCTCACACATATTATTCCCTCATTTAGTGGATATTTTCACAAAAAAGTGAAGTTTTCAAAAATCCAAAATATTGTCTGAAAACGACTAAATATCAAGGACTCATTGGGCGAATCGCTCTGGAACTGAAATCGGAATGCTCACTGACATTTCCCCTATCTGAAAGTCTGATAAATGCCGGAAAAATGACTAAGTCCAAAAAAAAAATTGTTTTCAACTTTTTTCAATTTTACCCCCGTGGGATATAGATTCTACCCACACACATTTGGAACTCTCCTGGGTACCCTCACACATATTATTCCCTCATTTAGTGGATATTTTCACAAAAAAGTGAAATTTTCAAAAATCCAAAATATTGGCTGAAAACGACTAAATATCAAGGAATCATTGGGCGAATCGCTCTGGAACTGAAATCGGAATGCTCACTGACATTTGCCCTATCTGAAAGTCTGATAAACGCCGGAAAAATGACTAAGTCCAAAAAAAAATTTTTTTCAACTTTTTTCAGTTTTACCCCCGTGGGATATAGATTATACCCACACACATTTGGAACTCTCCTGGGGTACCCTCACACATATTATTCCCTCATTTAGTGGATATTTTCACAAAAAAGTGAAATTTTCAAAAATCCAAAATATTGGCTGAAAACGACTAAATATCAAGGACTCATTGGGCGAATCGCTCTGGAACTGAAATCGGAATGCTCACTGACATTTCCCCTGTTTGAAAGTCTGATAAACGCCGGAAAAATGACTAAGTCCAAAAAAAAATAGTTTTCAACTTTTTTCAATTTTACCCCCGTTGGATATATATTCTACTCACACACATTTGGAACTCTCCTGGGTACCCTCACACATATTATTCCCTCATTTAGTGGATATTTTCACAAAAAAGTGAAATTTTCAAAAATCCAAAATATTGGCTGAAAACGACTAAATATCAAGGACTCATTGGGCGAATCGCTCTGGAACTGAAATCGGAATGCTCACTGACATTTGCCCTATCTGAAAGTCTGATAAACGCCGGAAAAATGACTAAGTCCAAAAAAAAATTTTTTTCAGTTTTACCCCCGTGGGATATAGATTATACCCACACACATTTGGAACTCTCCTGGGGTACCCTCACACATATTATTCCCTCATTTAGTGGATATTTTCACAAAAAAGTGAAGTTTTCAAAAATCCAAAATATTGGCTGAAAACGACTAAATATCAAGGACTCATTGGGCGAATCGCTCTGGAACTGAAATCGGAATGCTCACTGACATTTCCCCTATTTGAAAGTCTGATAAACGCCGGAAAAATGACTAAGTCCAAAAAAAAATTGTTTTCAACTTTTTTCAATTTTACCCCCGTGGGATATATATTCTACCCACACACATTTGGAACTCTCCTGGGTACCCTCACACATATTATTCCCTCATTTTGTGGATATTTTCACAAAAAAGTGAAATTTTCAAAAATCCAGAAAATTGGCTGAAAATGACTAAATATCAAGTACTCATTCCGCGAATCGCTCTGGAACTGAATTCGTAACGCTCACTGACATTTTCCCTATCTGAAAGTCTGATAAACGCCGGAAAAATGTCTAAGTCCAAAAAAAAATTGTTTCCAACTTTTTTCAATTTTACCATCGTGGGATATATATTCTACCCACACACATTTGGAACTCTCCTGGGGTACCCTCACACATATTATTCCCTCATTTAGTGGATATTTTCACAAAAAAGTGAAATTTTCAAAAATCCAAAATATTGGCTGAAAACGACTAAATATCGAGGACTCATTGGGCGAATCGCTTTGGAACTGAAATCGGAATGCTCACTGACATTTCCCCTATTTGAAAGTCTGATAAACGCCGGAAAAATGACTAAGTCCAAAAAAAAATTGTTTTCAACTTTTTTCAATTTTACCATCGTGGGATATATATTCTACCCACACACATTTGGAACTCTCCTGGGGTACCCTCACACATATTATTCCCTCATTTAGTGGATATTTTCACAAAAAAGTGAAATTTTCCAAAAATCCAAAATATTGGCTGAAAACGACTAAATATCAAGGACTCATTGGGCGAATTGCTCTGGAACTGAAGTCGGAATGCTCACTGACATTTCCCCTATTTGAAAGTCTGATAAACGCCGGAAAAATGACTAAGTCCAAAAAAAAATTGTTTTCAACTTTTTTCAATTTTACCCCCGTGCGATATATATTCTACCCACACACATTTGGAACTCTCCTGGGTACCCTCACACATATTATTCCCTCATTTAGTGGATATTTTCACAAAAAAGTGAAATTTTCAAAAATCCAAAATATTGGCTGAAAACGACTAAATATCAAGGACTCATTGGGCGAATCGCTCTGGAACTGAAATCGGAATGCTCACTGACATTTGCCCTATCTGAAAGTCTGATAAACGCCGGAAAAATGACTAAGTCCAAAAAAAAATTTTTTTCAGTTTTACCCCCGTGGGATATAGATTATACCCACACACATTTGGAACTCTCCTGGGGTACCCTCACACATATTATTCCCTCATTTAGTGGATATTTTCACAAAAAAGTGAAGTTTTCAAAAATCCAAAATATTGTCTGAAAACGACTAAATATCAAGGACTCATTGGGCGAATCGCTCTGGAACTGAAATCAGAATGCTCACTGACATTTCCCCTATTTGAAAGTCTGATAAACGCCGGAAAAATGACTAAGTCCAAAAAAAAATTGTTTTCAACTTTTTTCAATTTTACCCCCGTGGGATATATATTCTACCCACACCCATTTGGAACTCTCCTGGGTACCCTCACACATATTATTCCCTCATTTAGTGGATATTTTCACAAAAAAGTGAAATTTTCAAAAATCCAGAAAATTGGCTGAAAATGACTAAATATCAAGTACTCATTGCGCGAATCGCTCTGGAACTGAAATCGTAACGCTCACTGACATTTTCCCTATCTGAAAGTCTGATAAACGCCGGAAAAATGACTAAGTCCAAAAAAAAATTTTTTTCAACTTTTTTCAATTTTACCATCGTGGGATATATATTCTACCCACACACATTTGGAACTCTCCTGGGGTACCCTCACACATATTATTCCCTCATTTAGTGGATATTTTCACAAAAAAGTGAAATTTTCAAAAATCCAAAATATTGGCTGAAAACGACTAAATATCAAGGACTCATTGGGCGAATCGCTCTGGAACTGAAATCGGAATGCTCACTGACATTTTCCCTATCTGAAAGTCTGATAAACGCCGGAAAAATGACTAAGTCGAAAAAAAAATTTTTTTCAACTTTTTTCAATTTTACCATCGTGGGATATATATTCTACCCACACACATTTGGAACTCTCCTGGGGTACCCTCACACATATTATTCCCTCATTTAGTGGATATTTTCACAAAAAAGTGAAATTTTCAAAAATCCAAAATATTGGCTGAAAACGACTAAATATCAAGGACTCATTGGGCGAATCGCTCTGGAACTGAAATCGGAATGCTCACTGACATTTCCCCTATTTGAAAGTCTGATAAACGCCGGAAAAATGACTAAGTCCAAAAAAAAATTGTTTTCAACTTTTTTCAATTTTACCCCTGTGGGATATATATTCTACCCACACACATTTGGAACTCTCCTGGGTACCCTCACACATATTATTCCCTCATTTAGTGGATATTTTTACAAAAAAGTGAAATTTTCAAAAATCCAAAATATTGGCTGAAAACGACTAAATATGAAGGACTCATTGGGCGAATCGCTCTGGAACTGAAATCGGAATGCTCACTGACATTTGCCCTATCTGAAAGTCTGATAAACGCCGGAAAAATGACTAAGTCCAAAAAAAATTTTTTTTCAGTTTTACCCCCGTGGGATATAGATTATACCCACACACATTTGGAACTCTCCTGGGGTACCCTCACACATATTATTCCCTCATTTAGTGGATATTTTCACAAAAAAGTGAAGTTTTCAAAAATCCAAAATATTGTCTGAAAACGACTAAATATCAAGGACTCATTGGGCGAATCGCTCTGGAACTGAAATCGGAATGCTCACTGACATTTCCCCTATTTGAAAGTCTGATAAACGCCGGAAAAATGACTAAGTCCAAAAAAAAATTGTTTTCAACTTTTTTCAATTTTACCCCCGTGGGATATATATTCTACCCACACCCATTTGGAACTCTCCTGGGTACCCTCACACATATTATTCCCTCATTTAGTGGATATTTTCACAAAAAAGTGAAATTTTCAAAAATCCAGAAAATTGGCTGAAAATGACTAAATATCAAGTACTCATTGCGCGAATCGCTCTGGAACTGAAATCGTAACGCTCACTGACATTTTCCCTATCTGAAAGTCTGATAAACGCCGGAAAAATGACTAAGTCCAAAAAAAAATTTTTTTCAACTTTTTTCAATTTTACCATCGTGGGATATATATTCTACCCACACACATTTGGAACTCTCCTGGGGTACCCTCACACATATTATTCCCTCATTTAGTGGATATTTTCACAAAAAAGTGAAATTTTCAAAAATCCAAAATATTGGCTGAAAACGACTAAATATCAAGGACTCATTGGGCGAATCGCTCTGGAACTGAAATCGGAATGCTCACTGACATTTGCCCTATCTGAAAGTCTGATAAACGCCGGAAAAATGACTAAGTCCAAAAAAAATTTTTTTTCAGTTTTACCCCCGTGGGATATAGATTATACCCACACACATTTGGAACTCTCCTGGGGTACCCTCACACATATTATTCCCTCATTTAGTGGATATTTTCACAAAAAAGTGAAATTTTCAAAAATCCAAAATATTGGCTGAAAACGACTAAATATCAAATACTCATTCCGCGAATCGCTCTGGAACTGAAATCGTAACGCTCACTGACATTTTCCCTATCTGAAAGTCTGATAAACGCCGGAAAAATGACTAAGTCCAAAAAAAAATTTTTTTCAACTTTTTTCAATTTTACCATCGTGGGATATATATTCTACCCACACACCTTGGGAACTCTCCTGGGGTACCCTCACACATATTATTCCCTCGTTTAGTGGATATTTTCACAAAAAAGTGAAATTTTCAAAAATCCAAAATATTGGCTGAAAATGACTAAATATCAAGGACTCATTGGGCGAATCGCTCTGGAACTGAAATCGGAATGCTCACTGATATTTCCCCTATTTGAAAGTCTGATAAACGCCGGAAAAATGACTAAGTCCAAAAAAAAATTGTTTTCAACTTTTTTCAATTTTACCCCCGTGGGATATATATTCTACCCACACACATTTGGAACTCTCCTGGGTACCCTCACAAATATTATTCCCTCATTTAGTGGATATTTTCACAAAAAAGTGAAATTTTCAAAAATCCAAAATATTGGCTGAAAATGACTAAATATCAAGTACTCATTGCGCGAATCGCTCTGGAACTGAAATCGTAACGCTCACTGACATTTTCCCTATCTGAAAGTCTGATAAACGCCGGAAAAATGACTAAGTCCAAAAAAAATTTTTTTTCAACTTTTTTCAGTTTTACCCCCGTGGGATATAGATTATACCCACACACATTTGGAACTCTCCTGGGGTACCCTCACACATATTATTCCCTCATTTAGTGGATATTTTCACAAAAAAGTGAAATTTTCAAAAATGCAAAATATTGGCTGAAAACGACTAAATATCAAGGACTCATTGGGCGAATCGCTCTGGAACTGAAATCGGAATGCTCACTGACATTTCCCCTATTTGAAAGTCTGATAAACGCCGGAAAAATGACTAAGTCCAAAAAAAAATTGTTTTCAACTTTTTTCAATTTTACCCCCGTGGGATATATATTCTACCCACACACTTTTGGAACTCTCCTGGGTACCCTCACACATATTATTCCCTCATTTTGTGGATATTTTCACAAAAAAGTGAAATTTTCAAAAATCCAGAAAATTGGCTGAAAATGACTAAATATCAAATACTCATTCCGCGAATCGCTCTGGAACTGAAATCGTAACGCTCACTGACATTTTCCCTATCTGAAAGTCTGATAAACGCCGGAAAAATGACTAAGTCCAAAAAAAAATTTTTTTCAACTTTTTTCAATTTTACCATCGTGGGATATATATTCTACCCACACACATTTGGAACTCTCCTGGGGTACCCTCACACATATTATTCCCTCATTTAGTGGATATTTTCACAAAAAAGTGAAATTTTCAAAAATCCAAAATATTGGCTGAAAACGACTAAATATCGAGGACTCATTGGGCGAATCGCTCTGGAACTGAAATCGGAATGCTCACTGACATTTCCCCTAATTGAAAGTCTGATAAACGCCGGAAAAATGACTAAGTCCAAAAAAAAATTGTTTTCAACTTTTTTCAATTTTACCCCCGTGGGATATATATTCTACCCACACACATTTGGAACTCTCCTGGGTACCCTCACACATATTATTCCCTCATTTAGTGGATATTTTCACAAAAAAGTGAAATTTTCAAAAATCCAAAATATTGGCTGAAAATGACTAAATATCAAGTACTCATTGGGCGAATCGCTCTGGAACTGAAATCGGAATGCTCACTGACATTTGCCCTATCTGAAAGTCTGATAAACACCGGAAAAATGACTAAGTCCAAAAAAAATTTTTTTTCAACTTTTTTCAGTTTTACCCCCGTGGGATATAGATTATACCCACACACATTTGGAACTCTCCTGGGGTACCCTCACACATATTATTCCCTCATTTAGTGGATATTTTCACAAAAAAGTGAAATTTTCAAAAATCCAAAATATTGGCTGAAAACGACTAAATATCAAGGACTCATTGGGCGAATCGCTCTGGAACTGAAATCGGAATGCTCACTGACATTTCCCCTATTTGAAAGTCTGATAAACGCCGGAAAAATGACTAAGTCCAAAAAAAAATTGTTTTCAACTTTTTTCAATTTTACCCCCGTGGGATATATATTCTACCCACACACATTTGGAACTCTCCTGGGTACCCTCACACATATTATTCCCTCATTTAGTGGATATTTTCACAAAAAAGTGACATTTTCAAAAATCCAGAAAATTGGCTGAAAATGACTAAATATCAAGGACTCATTGCCCGAATCGCTCTGGAACTGAAATTGTAACGCTCACTGACATTTTCCCTATCTGAAAGACTGATAAACGCCGGAAAAATGACTAAGTCCAAAAAAAAATTTTTTTCAACTTTTTTGAATTTTACCATCGTGAGATATATATTCTACCCACACACATTTGGAACTCTCCTGGGGTACCCTCACACATATTATTCCCTCATTTAGTGGATATTTTCACAAAAAAGTGAAATTTTCAAAAATCCAAAATATTGGCTGAAAACGACTAAATATCAAGGACTCATTGGGCGAATCGCTCTGGAACTGAAATCGGAATGCTCACTGACATTTCCCCTATTTGAAAGTCTGATAAACGCCGGAAAAATGACAAAGTCCAAAAAAAAATTGTTTTCAACTTTTTTCAATTTTACCCCCGTGGGATATATATTCTACCCACACCCATGTGGAACTCTCCTGGGTACCCTCACACATATTATTCCCTCATTTAGTGGATATTTTCACAAAAAAGTGAAATTTTCAAAAATCCAGAAAATTGGCTGAAAATGACTAAATATCAAGGACTCATTGCGCAAATCGCTCTGGAACTGAAATCGTAACGCTCACTGACATTTTCCCTATCTGAAAGTCTGATAAACGCCGGAAAAATGACTAAGTCCAAAAAAAAATTGTTTTCAACTTTTTTCAATTTTACCCCCGTGGGATATATATTCTACCCACACACATTTGGAACTCTCCTGGGTACCCTCACAAATATTATTCCCTCATTTAGTGGATATTTTCACAAAAAAGTGAAATTTTCAAAAATCCAAAATATTGGCTGAAAATGACTAAATATCAAGTACTCATTGCGCGAATCGCTCTGGAACTGAAATCGTAACGCTCACTGACATTTTCCCTATCTGAAAGTCTGATAAACGCCGGAAAAATGACTAAGTCCAAAAAAAAATTTTTTTCAACTTTTTTCAATTTTACCCCCGTGGGATATATATTCTACCCACACACATTTGGAACTCTCCTGGGGTACCCTCACACATATTATTCCCTCATTTAGTGGATATTTTCACAAAAAAGTGAAATTTTCAAAAATCCAAAATATTGGCTGAAAACGACTAAATATCAAGGACTCATTGGGCGAATCGCTCTGGAACTGAAATCGGAATGCTCACTGACATTTCCCCTATTTGAAAGTCTGATAAACGCCGGAAAAATGACTAAGTCCAAAAAAAAATTGTTTTCAAATTTTTTCAATTTTACCCCCGTGGGATATATATTCTACCCACACACATTTGGAACTCTCCTGGGTACCCTCACACATATTATTCCCTCATTTAGTGGATATTTTCACAAAAAAGTGACATTTTCAAAAATCCAGAAAATTGGCTGAAAATGACTAAATATCAAGGACTCATTGCGCGAATCGCTCTGGAACGGAAATTGTAACGCTCACTGACATTTTCCCTATCTGAAAGACTGATAAACGCCGGAAAAATGACTAAGTCCAAAAAAAAATTTTTTTCAACTTTTTTCAATTTTACCATCGTGGGATATATATTCTACCCACACACATTTGGAACTCTCTTGGGGTACCATCACACATATTATTCCCTCATTTAGTGGATATTTTCACAAAAAAGTGAAATTTTCAAAAATCCAAAATATTGGCTCAAAATGACTAAATATCAAGGACTCATTGGGCAAATCGCTCTGGAACTGAAATCGGAATGCTCACTGACATTTCCCCTATCTGAAAGTCTGATAAACGCCGGAAAAATGACTAAGTCCAAAAAAAATTTTTTTAAACTTTTTTTCAATATTACCCCCGTGGGATATATATTCTACCCACACACATTTGTAAGTCTCCTGGGGTACCCTCACACATATTATTCCCTCATTTAGTGGATATTTTCACAAAAAAGTGAAATTTTCAAAAATCCAAAATATTGGCTGAAAACGACTAAATATCAAGGACTCATTGGGCGAATCGCTCTGGAACTGAAATCGTAACGCTCACTGACATTTTCCCTATCTGAAAGTCTGATAAACGCCGGAAAAATGACTAAGTCCAAAAAAAAATTGTTTTCAACTTTTTTCAATTTTACCCCCGTGGGATATATATTCTACCCACACACATTTGGAACTCTCCTGGGGTACCCTCACACATATTATTCCCTCATTTTGTGGATATTTTCACAAAAAAGTGAAATTTTCAAAAATCCAGAAAATTGGCTGAAAATGACTAAATATCACGTACTCATTGCGCGAATCGCTCTGGAACTGAAATCGTAACGCTCACTGACATTTTCCCTATCTGAAAGTCTGATAAACGCCGGAAAAATGACTAAGTCCAAAAAAAAATTTTTTTCAACTTTTTTCAATTTTACCATTGTGGGATATATATTCTACCCACACACATTTGGAACTCTCCTGGGGTACTCTCACACATGTTATTCCCTCATTTAGTTGATATTTTCACAAAAAAGTGAAATTTTCAAAAATCCAAAATATTGGCTGAAAACGACTAAATATCAAGGACTCATTGGGCGAATCGCTCTGGAACTGAAATCGGAATGCTCACTGACATTTCCCCTATTTGAAAGTCTGATAAACGCCGGAAAAATGACTAAGTCCAAAAAAAAAATTGTTTTCAACTTTTTTCAATTTTACCCCCGTGGGATATATATTCTACCCACACACATTTGGAACTCTCCTGGGTACCCTCACACATATTATTCCCTCATTTAGTGGATATTTTCACAAAAAAGTGAAATTTTCAAAAATCCAAAATATTGGCTGAAAACGACTAAATATCAGGGACTCATTGGGCGAATCGCTCTGGAACTGAAATCGGAATGCTCACTGACATTTCCCCTATCTGAAAGTCTGATAAACGCCGGAAAAATGACTAAGTCCAAAAAAAAATTGTTTTCAACTTTTTTCAATTTTACCCCCGTGGGATATATATTCTACCCACACACATTTGGAACTCTCCTGGGTACCCTCACACATATTATTCCCTCATTTTGTGGATATTTTCACAAAAAAGTGAAATTTTCAAAAATCCAAAATATTGGCTGAAAACGACTAAATATCAAGGACTCATTGGGCGAATCGCTCTGGAACTGAAATCGGAATGCTCACTGACATTTGCCCTATCTGAAAGTCTGATAAACGCCGGAAAAATGACTAAGTCCAAAAAAAATTTTTTTTCAACTTTTTTCAATTTTACCATCGTGGGATATATATTCTACCCACACACATTTGGAACTCTCCTGGGGTACCCTCACACATATTATTCCCTCATTTAGTGGATATTTTCACAAAAAAGTGAAATTTTCAAAAATCCAAAATATTGGCTGAAAACAACTAAATATCAAGGACTCATTGGGCGAATCGCTCTGGAACTGAAATCGGAATGCTCACTGACATTTCCCCTATTTGAAAGTCTGATAAACGCCGGAAAAATGACTAAGTCCAAAAAAAAATTGTTTTCAACTTTTTTCAATTTTACCCCCGTGGGATATATATTCTACCCACACACATTTGGAACTCTCCTGGGTACCCTCACACATATTATTCCCTCATTTTGTGGATATTTTCACAAAAAAGTGAAATTTTCAAAAATACAAAATATTGGCTGAAAACGACTAAATATCAGGGACTCATTGGGCGAATCGCTCTGGAACTGAAATGGGAATGCTCACTGACATTTCCCCTATCTGAAAGTCTGATAAACGCCGGAAAAATGACTAAGTCCAAAAAAAAATTGTTTTCAACTTTTTTCAATTTTACCCCCGTGGGATATATATTCTACCCACACACATTTGGAACTCTCCTGGGTACCCTCACACATATTATTCCCTCATTTTGTGGATATTTTCACAAAAAAGTGAAATTTTCAAAAATCCAAAATATTGGCTGAAAACGACTAAATATCAAGGACTCATTGGGCGAATCGCTCTGGAACTGAAATCGGAATGCTCACTGACATTTGCCCTATCTGAAAGTCTGATAAACGCCGGAAAAATGACTAAGTCCAAAAAAATTTTTTTTTCAACTTTTTTCTATTTTACCATCGTGGGATATATATTCTACCCACACACATTTGGAACTCTCCTGGGGTACCCTCACACATATTATTCCCTCATTTAGTGGATATTTTCACAAAAAAGTGAAATTTTCAAAAATCCAAAATATTGGCTGAAAACGACTAAATATCAAGGACTCATTGGGCGAATCGCTCTGGAACTGAAATCGGAATGCTCACTGACATTTCCCCTATTTGAAAGTCTGATAAACGCCGGAAAAATGACTAAGTCCAAAAAAAAATTGTTTTCAACTTTTTTCAATTTTACCCCCGTGGGATATATATTCTACCCACACACATTTGGAACTCTCCTGGGTACCCTCACACATATTATTCCCTCATTTAGTGGATATTTTCACAAAAAAGTGAAATTTTCAAAAATACAAAATATTGGCTGAAAACGACTAAATATCAAGGACTCATTGGGCGAATCGCTCTGGAACTGAAATCGGAATGCTCACTGACATTTGCCCTATCTGAAAGTCTGATAAACGCCGGAAAAATGACTAAGTCCAAAAAAAAATTTTTTTCAACTTTTTTCAGTTTTACCCCCGTGGGATATAGATTATACCCACACACATTTGGAACTCTCCTGGGGTACCCTCACACATATTATTCCCTCATTTAGTGGATATTTTCACAAAAAAGTGAAATTTTCAAAAATCCAAAATATTGGCTGAAAACGACTAAATATCAAGGACTCATTGGGCGAATCTCTCTGGAACTGAAATCGGAATGCTCACTGACATTTCCCCTATTTGAAAGTCTGATAAACGCCGGAAAAATGACTAAGTCCAAAAAAAAATTGTTTTCAACTTTTTTCAATTTTACCCCCGTGGGATATATATTCTACCCACACCCATTTAGAACTCTCCTGGGTACCCTCACACATATTATTCCCTCATTTAGTGGATATTTTCACAAAAAAGTGAAATTTTCAAAAATCCAGAAAATTGGCTGAAAATGACTAAATATCAAGGACTCATTGCTCGAATCGCTCTGGAACTGAAATCGTAACGCTCACTGACATTTTCCCTATCTGAAAGTCTGATAAACGTCGGAAAAATGACTAAGTCCAAAAAAAAATTGTTTTCAACTTTTTTCAATTTTACCCCCGTGGGATATATATTCTACCCACACACATTTGGAACTCTCCTGGGGTACCCTCACACATATTATTCCCTCATTTAGTGGATATTTTCACAAAAAATTGAAATTTTCAAAAATCCAAAATATTGGCTGAAAACGACTAAATATGAAGGACTCATTGGGCGAATGGCTCTGGAACTGAAATCGGAATGCTCACTGACATTTGCCCTATCTGAAAGTCTGATAAACGCCGGAAAAATGACTAAGTCCAAAAAAAATTTTTTTTCAGTTTTACCCCCGTGGGATATAGATTCTACCCACACAAATTTGGAACTCTCCTGGGGTACCCTCACACATATTATTCCCTCATTTAGTGGATATTTTCACAAAAAAGTGAAATTTTCAAAAATCCAAAATATTGGCTGAAAATGACTAAATATCAAGGACTCATTGGGCGAATCGCTCTGGAACTGAAATCGGAATGCTCACTGACATTTCCCCTATCTGAAAGTCTGATAAACGCCGGAATAATGACTAAGTCCAAAAAAAAAATTTTTTAAACTTTTTTCAATTTTACCATCGTGGGATATATATTCTACCCACACCCATTTGGAACTCTCCTGGGTACCCTCACACATATTATTCCCTCATTTAGTGGATATTTTCACAAAAAAGTGAAATTTTCAAAAATCCAGAAAATTGGCTGAAATGACTAAATATCAAGCACTCATTGCTCGAATCGCTCTGGAACTGAAATCGTAACGCTCACTGACATTTTCCCTATCTGAAAGTCTGATAAACGCCGGAAAAATGACTAAGTCCAAAAAAAAATTGTTTTCAACTTTTTTCAATTTTACCCCCGTGGGATATATATTCTACCCACACACATTTGGAACTCTCCTGGGGTACCCTCACACATATTATTCCCTCATTTAGTGGATATTTTCACAAAAAAGTGAAATTTTCAAAAATCCAAAATATTGGCTGAAAACGACTAAATATCAAGGACTCATTGGGCGAATCGCTCTGGAACTGAAATCGGAATGCTCACTGACATTTGCCCTATCTGAAAGTCTGATAAACGCCGGAAAAATGACTAAGTCCAAAAAAAATTTTTTTTCAGTTTTACCCCCGTGGGATATAGATTCTACCCACACAAATTTGGAACTCTCCTGGGGTACCCTCACACATATTATTCCCTCATTTAGTGGATATTTTCACAAAAAAGTGAAATTTTCAAAAATCCAAAATATTGGCTGAAAATGACTAAATATCAAGGACTCATTGCGCGAATCGCTCTGGAACTGAAATCGTAACGCTCACTGACATTTTCCCTATCTGAAAGTCTGATAAACGCCGGAAAAATGACTAAGTCCAAAAAAAAATTTTTTTCAACTTTTTTCAATTTTACCATCGTGGGATATATATTCTACCCACACACATTTGGAACTCTCCTGGGGTACTCTCACACATGTTATTCCCTCATTTAGTGGATATTTTCACAAAAAAGTGAAATTTTCAAAAATCCAAAATATTGGCTGAAAACGACTAAATATCAGGGACTCATTGGGCGAATCGCTCTGGAACTGAAATCGGAATGCTCACTGACATTTCCCCTATTTGAAAGTCTGATAAACGCCGGAAAAATGACTAAGTCCAAAAAAAAATTGTTTTCAACTTTTTTCAATTTTACCCCCGTGGGATATATATTCTACCCACACACATTTGGAACTCTCCTGGGTACCCTCACACATATTATTCCCTCATTTTGTGGATATTTTCACAAAAAAGTGAAATTTTCAAAAATCCAAAATATTGGCTGAAAACGACTAAATATCAAGGACTCATTGGGCGAATCGCTCTGGAACTGAAATCGGAATGCTCACTGACATTTGCCCTATCTGAAAGTCTGATAAACGCCGGAAAAATGACTAAGTCCAAAAAAAATTTTTTTTCAACTTTTTTCAATTTTACCATCGTGGGATATATATTCTACCCACACACATTTGGAACTCTCCTGGGTACCCTCACACATATTATTCCCTCATTTAGTGGATATTTTCACAAAAAAGTGAAATTTTCAAAAATCCAAAATATTGGCTGAAAACGACTAAATATCAGGGACTCATTGGGCGAATCGCTCTGGAACTGAAATCGGAATGCTCACTGACATTTGCCCTATCTGAAAGTCTGATAAACGCCGGAAAAATGACTAAGTCCAAAAAAAAATTTTTTTCAACTTTTTTCAATTTTACCATCGTGGGATATATATTCTACCCACACACATTTGGAACTCTCCTGGGGTACCCTCACACATATTATTCCCTCATTTAGTGGATATTTTCACAAAAAAGTGAAATTTTCAAAAATCCAAAATATTGGCTGAAAACGACTAAATATCAAGGACTCATTGGGCGAATCGCTCTGGAACTGAAATCGTAATGCTCACTGACATTTCCCCTATTTGAAAGTCTGATAAACGCCGGAAAAATGACTAAGTCCAAAAAAATTTTTTTTCAACTTTTTTTCAATATTACCCCCGTGGGATATATATTCTACCCACACACATTTGGAAGTCTCCTGGGGTACCCTAACACATATTATTCCCTCATTTAGTGGATATTTTCCCAAAAAAGTGAAATTTTCAAAAATCCAAAATATTGGCTGAAAACGACTAAATATCAAGGACTCATTGGGCGAATCGCTCTGGAACTGAAATGGGAACACTCACTGACATTTCCCCTATCTCTAAGTCTGATAAACGCCGGAAAAATGACTAAGTCCAAAAAAAAAAATTTTCAACTTTTTTCAATTTTACCCCCGTGGGATATATATTCTACCCACACACATTTGGAGCTCTCCTGGGTACCCTCACACATATTATTCCCTCATTTAGTGGATATTTTCACAAAAAAGTGAAATTTTCAAAAATACAAAATATTGGCTGAAAACGACTAAATATCAAGGACTCATTGGGCGAATCGCTCTGGAACTGAAATCGGAATGCTCACTGACATTTGCCCTATCTGAAAGTCTGATAAACGCTGGAAAAATGACTAAGTCCAAAAAAAAATTTTTTTCAACTTTTTTCAGTTTTACCCCCGTGGGATATAGATTATACCCACACACATTTGGAACTCTCCTGGGGTACCCTCACACATATTATTCCCTCATTTAGTGGATATTTTCACAAAAAAGTGAAATTTTCAAAAATCCAAAATATTGGCTGAAAACGACTAAATATCAAGGACTCATTGGGCGAATCTCTCTGGAACTGACATCGGAATGCTCACTGACATTTCCCCTATTTGAAAGTCTGATAAACGCCGGAAAAATGACTAAGTCCAAAAAAAAATTGTTTTCAACTTTTTTCAATTTTACCCCCGTGGGATATATATTCTACCCACACACATTTGGAACTCTCCTGGGGTAGCCTCACACATATTATTCCCTCATTTAGTGGATATTTTCACAAAAAAGTGAAATTTTCAAAAATCCAAAATATTGGCTCAAAATGACTAAATATCAAGGACTCATTGGGCGAATCGCTCTGGAACTGAAATCGGAATGCTCACTGACATTTCCCCTATCTGAAAGTCTGATAAACGCCGGAAAAATGACTAAGTCCAAAAAAATTTTTTTTAAACTTTTTTTCAATATTACCCCCGTGGGATATATATTCTACCCACACACATTTGGAAGTCTCCTGGGGTACCCTAACACATATTATTCCCTCATTTAGTGGATATTTTCACAAAAAAGTGAAATTTTCAAAAATCCAAAATATTGGCTGAAAACGACTAAATATCAAGGACTCATTGGGCGAATCGCTCTGGAACTGAAATGGGAACACTCACTGACATTTCCCCTATCTCTAAGTCTGATAAACGCCGGAAAAATGACTAAGTCCAAAAAAAAAAATTTTCAACTTTTTTCAATTTTACCCCCGTGGGATATATATTCTACCCACACACATTTGGAACTCTCCTGGGTACCCTCACACATATTATTCCCTCATTTAGTGGATATTTTCACAAAAAAGTGAAATTTTCAAAAATACAAAATATTGGCTGAAAACGACTAAATATCAAGGACTCATTGGGCGAATCGCTCTGGAACTGAAATCGGAATGCTCACTGACATTTGCCCTATCTGAAAGTCTGATAAACGCCGGAAAAATGACTAAGTCCAAAAAAAAATTTTTTTCAACTTTTTTCAGTTTTACCCCCGTGGGATATAGATTATACCCACACACATTTGGAACTCTCCTGGGGTACCCTCACACATATTATTCCCTCATTTAGTGGATATTTTCACAAAAAAGTGAAATTTTCAAAAATCCAAAATATTGGCTGAAAACGACTAAATATCAAGGACTCATTGGGCGAATCTCTCTGGAACTGACATCGGAATGCTCACTGACATTTCCCCTATTTGAAAGTCTGATAAACGCCGGAAAAATGACTAAGTCCAAAAAAAAATTGTTTTCAACTTTTTTCAATTTTACCCCCGTGGGATATATATTCTACCCACACACATTTGGAACTCTCCTGGGTACCCTCACACATATTATTCCCTCATTTAGTGGATATTTTCACAAAAAAGTGAAATTTTCAAAAATCCAGAAAATTTCTGAAAATGACTAAATATCAAGGACTCATTGCGCGAATCGCTCTGGAACTGAAATTGTAACGCTCACTGACATTTTCCCTATCTGAAAGACTGATAAACGCCGGAAAAATGACTAAGTCCAAAAAAAAATTTTTTTCAACTTTTTTCAATTTTAAAATCGTGGGATATATATTCTACCCACACACATTTGGAACTCTCCTGGGGTAGCCTCACACATATTATTCCCTCATTTAGTGGATATTTTCACAAAAAAGTGAAATTTTCAAAAATCCAAAATATTGGCTCAAAATGACTAAATATCAAGGACTCATTGGGCGAATCGCTCTGGAACTGAAATCGGAATGCTCACTGACATTTCCCCTATCTGAAAGTGTGATAAACGCCGGAAAAATGACTAAGTCCAAAAAAATTTTTTTTAAACTTTTTTTCAATATTACCCCCGTGGGATATATATTCTACCCACACACATTTGGAAGTCTCCTGGGGTACCCTAACACATATTATTCCCTCATTTAGTGGATATTTTCACAAAAAAGTGAAATTTTCAAAAATCCAAAATATTGGCTGAAAACGACTAAATATCAAGGACTCATTGGGCGAATCGCTCTGGAACTGAAATGGGAACACTCACTGACATTTCCCCTATCTCTAAGTCTGATAAACGCCGGAAAAATGACTAAGTCCAAAAAAAAAAATTTTCAACTTTTTTCAATTTTACCCCCGTGGGATATATATTCTACCCACACACATTTGGAACTCTCCTGGGGTACCCTCACACATATTATTCCCTCATTTAGTGGATATTTTCACAAAAAAGTGAAATTTTCAAAAATCCAAAATATTGGCTGAAAACGACTAAATATCAAGGACTCATTGCGCGAATTGCTCTGGAACTGAAATCGTAACGCTCACTGACATTTTCCCTATCTGAAAATCTGATAAACGCCGGAAAAATGACTAAGTCCAAAAAAAAAATTTTTTCAATTTTACCATCGTGGGATATATATTCTACCCACACACATTTGGAACTCTCCTGGGGTACCCTCACACATATTATTCCCTCATTTAGTGGATATTTTCACAAAAAAGTGAAATTTTCAAAAATCCAAAATATTGGCTGAAAACGACTAAATATCAAGGACTCATTGGGCGAATCGCTCTGGAACTGAAATCGGAATGCTCACTGACATTTGCCCTATCTGAAAGTCTGATAAACGCCGGAAAAATTACTAAATCCAAAAAAAATTTTTCTTCAGTTTTACCCCCGTGGGATATAGATTCTACCCACACACATTTGGAACTCTCCTGGGGTACCCTCACACATATTATTCCCTCATTTAGTGGATATTTTCACAAAAAAGTGAAATTTTCAAAAATCCAAAATATTGGCTGAAAATGACTAAATATCAAGGACTCATTGGGCGAATCGCTCTGGAACTGAAATCGGAATGCTCACTGACATTTCCCCTATCTGAAAGTCTGATAAACGCCGGAATAATGACTAAGTCCAAAAAAAAAATTTTTTAAACTTTTTTCAATTTTACCATCGTGGGATATATATTCTACCCACACCCATTTGGAACTCTCCTGGGTACCCTCACACATATTATTCCCTCATTTAGTGGATATTTTCACAAAAAAGTGAAATTTTCAAAAATCCAGAAAATTGGCTGAAAATGACTAAATATCAAGGACTCATTGCTCGAATCGCTCTGGAACTGAAATCGTAACGCTCCCTGACATTTTCCCTATCTGAAAGTCTGATAAACGCCGGAAAAATGACTAAGTCCAAAAAAAAATTGTTTTCAACTTTTTTCAATTTTACCCCCGTGGGATATATATTCTACCCACACACATTTGGAACTCTCCTGGGGTACCCTCACACATATTATTCCCTCATTTAGTGGATATTTTCACAAAAAAGTGAAATTTTCAAAAATCCAAAATATTGGCTGAAAACGACTAAATATCAAGGACTCATTGGGCGAATCGCTCTGGAACTGAAATCGGAATGCTCACTGACATTTCCCCTATTTGAAAGTCTGATAAACGCCGGAAAAATGACTAAGTCCAAAAAAAAATTGTTTTCAACTTTTTTCAATTTTACCCCCGTGGGATATATATTCTACCCACACACATTTGGAAGTCTCCTGGGGTACCCTAACACATATTATTCCCTCATTTACTGTATATTTTCACAAAAAAGTGAAATTTTCAAAAATCCAAAATATTGGCTGAAAACGACTAAATATCAAGGACTCATTGGGCGAATCGCTCTGGAACTGAAATGGGAACACTCACTGACATTTCCCCTATCTCTAAGTCTGATAAACGCCGGAAAAATGACTAAGTCCAAAAAAAAAAATGTTCAACTTTTTTCAATTTTACCCCCGTGGGATATATATTCTACCCACACACATTTGGAACTCTCCTGGGGTACCCTCACACATATTATTCCCTCATTTAGTGGATATTTTCACAAAAAAGTGAAATTTTCAAAAATCCAAAATATTGGCTGAAAATGACTAAATATCAAGGACTCATTGGGCGAATCGCTCTGGAACTGAAATCGGAATGCTCACTGACATTTCCCCTATTTGAAAGTCTGATAAACGCCGGAAAAATGACTAAGTCCAAAAAAAAATTGTTTTCAACTTTTTTCAATTTTACCCCCGTGGGATATATATTCTACCCACACACATTTGGAACTCTCCTGGGTACCCTCACACATATTATTCCCTCATTTTGTGGATATTTTCACAAAAAAGTGAAATTTTCAAAAATCCAAAATTTTGGCTGAAAACGACTAAATATCAAGGACTCATTGGGCGAATCGCTCTGGAACTGAAATCGGAATGCTCACTGACATTTGCCCTATCTGAAAGTCTGATAAACGCCGGAAAAATGACTAAGTCCAAAAAAAATTTTTTTTCAACTTTTTTCAATTTTACCATCGTGGGATATATATTCTACCCACACACATTTGGAACTCTCCTGGGGTACCCTCACACATATTATTCCCTCATTTAGTGGATATTTTCACAAAAAAGTGAAATTTTCAAAAATCCAAAATATTGGCTGAAAACGACTAAATATCAAGGACTCATTGGGCGAATCGCTCTGGAACTGAAATCGGAATGCTCACTGACATTTCCCCTATTTGAAAGTCTGATAAACGCCGGAAAAATGACTAAGTCCAAAAAAAAATTGTTTTCAACTTTTTTCAATTTTACCCCCGTGGGATATATATTCTACCCACACACATTTGGAACTCTCCTGGGGTACCCTCACACATATTATTCCCTCATTTAGTGGATATTTTCACAAAAAAGTGAAATTTTCAAAAATCCAAAATATTGGCTGAAAACGACTAAATATCAAGGACTCATTGGGCGAATCTCTCTGGAACTGACATCGGAATGCTCACTGACATTTCCCCTATTTGAAAGTCTGATAAACGCCGGAAAAATGACTAAGTCCAAAAAAAAATTGTTTTCAACTTTTTTCAATTTTACCCCCGTGGGATATATATTCTACCCACACCCATTTAGAACTCTCCTGGGTACCCTCACACATATTATTCCCTCATTTAGTGGATATTTTCACAAAAAAGTGAAATTTTCAAAAATCCAGAAAATTGGCTGAAAATGACTAAATATCAAGGACTCATTGCTCGAATCGCTCTGGAACTGAAATCGTAACGCTCACTGACATTTTCCCTATCTGAAAGTCTGATAAACGCCGGAAAAATGACTAAGTCCAAAAAAAAATTGTTTTCAACTTTTTTCAATTTTACCCCCGTGGGATATATATTCTACCCACACACATTTGGAACTCTCCTGGGGTACCCTCACACATATTATTCCCTCATTTTGTGGATATTTTCACAAAAAAGTGAAATTTTCAAAAATCCAGAAAATTGGCTGAAAATGACTAAATATCACGTACTCATTGCGCGAATCGCTCTGGAACTGAAATCGTAACGCTCACTGACATTTTCCCTATCTGAAAGTCTGATAAACGGCGGAAAAATGACTAAGTCCAAAAAAAAATTTTTTTCAACTTTTTTCAATTTTACCATCGTGGGATATATATTCTACCCACACACATTTGGAACTCTCCTGGGGTACCCTCACACATGTTATTCCCTCATTTAGTGGATATTTTCACAAAAAAGTGAAATTTTCAAAAATACAAAATATTGGCTGAAAACGACTAAATATCAAGGACTCATTGGGCGAATCGCTCTGGAACTGAAATCGGAATGCTCACTGACATTTGCCCTATCTGAAAGTCTGATAAACGCCGGAAAAATGACTAAGTCCAAAAAAAAATTTTTTTCAACTTTTTTCAGTTTTACCCCCGTGGGATATAGATTATACCCACACACATTTGGAACTCTCCTGGGGTACCCTCACACATATTATTCCCTCATTTAGTGGATATTTTCACAAAAAAGTGAAATTTTCAAAAATCCAAAATATTGGCTGAAAACGACTAAATATCAAGGACTCATTGGGCGAATCTCTCTGGAACTGAAATCGGAATGCTCACTGACATTTCCCCTATTTGAAAGTCTGATAAACGCCGGAAAAATGACTAAGTCCAAAAAAAAATTGTTTTCAACTTTTTTCAATTTTACCCCCGTGGGATTTATATTCTACCCACACCCATTTAGAACTCTCCTGGGTACCCTCACACATATTATTCCCTCATTTAGTGGATATTTTCACAAAAAAGTGAAATTTTCAAAAATCCAGAAAATTGGCTGAAAATGACTAAATATCAAGGACTCATTGCGCGAATCGCTCTGGAACTGAAATTGTAACGCTCACTGACATTTTCCCTATCTGAAAGACTGATAAACGCCGGAAAAATGACTAAGTCCAAAAAAAAATTTTTTTCAACTTTTTTCAATTTTAAAATCGTGGGATATATATTCTACCCACACACATTTGGAACTCTCCTGGGGTAGCCTCACACATATTATTCCCTCATTTAGTGGATATTTTCACAAAAAAGTGAAATTTTCAAAAATCCAAAATATTGGCTCAAAATGACTAAATATCAAGGACTCATTGGGCGAATCGCTCTGGAACTGAAATCGGAATGCTCACTGACATTTGCCCTATCTGAAAGTCGGATAAACGCCGGAAAAATGACTAAGTCCAAAAAAAAATTTTTTTCAACTTTTTTCAGTTTTACCCCCGTGGGATATAGATTATACCCACACACATTTGGAACTCTCCTGGGGTACCCTCACACATATTATTCCCTCATTTAGTGGATATTTTCACAAAAAAGTGAAATTTTCAAAAATCCAAAATATTGGCTGAAAACGACTAAATATCAAGGACTCATTGGGCGAATCTCTCTGGAACTGACATCGGAATGCTCACTGACATTTCCCCTATTTGAAAGTCTGATAAACGCCGGAAAAATGACTAAGTCCAAAAAAAAATTGTTTTCAACTTTTTTCAATTTTACCCCCGTGGGATATATATTCTACCCACACCCATTTAGAACTCTCCTGGGTACCCTCACACATATTATTCCCTCATTTAGTGGATATTTTCACAAAAAAGTGAAATTTTCAAAAATCCAGAAAATTGGCTGAAAATGACTAAATATCAAGGACTCATTGCTCGAATCGCTCTGGAACTGAAATCGTAACGCTCACTGACATTTTCCCTATCTGAAAGTCTGATAAACGCCGGAAAAATGACTAAGTCCAAAAAAAAATTGTTTTCAACTTTTTTCAATTTTACCCCCGTGGGATATATATTCTACCCACACACATTTGGAACTCTCCTGGGGTACCCTCACACATATTATTCCCTCATTTTGTGGATATTTTCACAAAAAAGTGAAATTTTCAAAAATCCAGAAAATTGGCTGAAAATGACTAAATATCACGTACTCATTGCGCGAATCGCTCTGGAACTGAAATCGTAACGCTCACTGACATTTTCCCTATCTGAAAGTCTGATAAACGCCGGAAAAATGACTAAGTCCAAAAAAAAATTTTTTTCAACTTTTTTCAATTTTACCATCGTGGGATATATATTCTACCCACACACATTTGGAACTCTCCTGGGGTACCCTCACACATGTTATTCCCTCATTTAGTGGATATTTTCACAAAAAAGTGAAATTTTCAAAAATCCAAAATATTGGCTGAAAACGACTAAATATCAAGGACTCATTGGGCGAATCGCTCTGGAACTGAAATCGGAATGCTCACTGACATTTCCCCTATTTGAAAGTCTGATAAACGCCGGAAAAATGACTAACTCCAAAAAAAATTGTTTTCAACTTTTTTCAATTTTACCCCCGTGGGATATATATTCTACCCACACACATTTGGAACTCTCCTGGGTACCCTCACACATATTATTCCCTCATTTAGTGGATATTTTCACAAAAAAGTGAAATTTTCAAAAATCCAAAATATTGGCTGAAAACGACTAAATATCAGGGACTCATTGGGCGAATCGCTCTGGAACTGAAATCGGAATGCTCACTGACATTTGCCCTATCTGAAAGTCTGATAAACGCCGGAAAAATGACTAAGTCCAAAAAAAAATTTTTTTCAACTTTTTTCAATTTTACCATCGTGGGATATATATTCTACCCACACACATTTGGAACTCTCCTGGGGTACCCTCACACATATTATTCCCTCATTTAGTGGATATTTTCACAAAAAAGTGAAATTTTCAAAAATCCAAAATATTGTCTGAAAACGACTAAATATCAAGGACTCATTGGGCGAATCGCTCTGGAACTGAAATCGGAATGCTCACTGACATTTCCCCTATTTGAAAGTCTGATAAACGCCGGAAAAATGACTAAGTCCAAAAAAAAATTGTTTTCAACTTTTTTCAATTTTACCCCCATGGGATATATATTCTACCCACACACATTTGGAACTCTCCTGGGTACCCTCACACATATTATTCCCTCATTTTGTGGATATTTTCACAAAAAAGTGAAATTTTCAAAAATACAAAATATTGGCTGAAAACGACTAAATATCAAGGACTCATTGGGCGAATCGCTCTGGAACTGACATCGGAATGCTCACTGACATTTGCCCTATCTGAAAGTCTGATAAACGCCGTAAAAATGACTAAGTCCAAAAAAAAATTTTTTTCAACTTTTTTCAGTTTTACCCCCGTGGGATATAGATTATACCCACACACATTTGGAACTCTCCTGGGGTACCCTCACACATATTATTCCCTCATTTAGTGGATATTTTCACAAAAAAGTGAAATTTTCAAAAATCCAAAATATTGGCTGAAAACGACTAAATATCAAGGACTCATTGGGCGAATCTCTCTGGAACTGAAATCGGAATGCTCACTGACATTTCCCCTATTTGAAAGTCTGATAAACGCCGGAAAAATGACTAAGTCCAAAAAAAAATTGTTTTCAACTTTTTTCAATTTTACCCCCGTGGGATATATATTCTACCCACACCCATTTAGAACTCTCCTGGGTACCCTCACACATATTATTCCCTCATTTAGTGGATATTTTCACAAAAAAGTGAAATTTTCAAAAATCCAGAAAATTGGCTGAAAATGACTAAATATCAAGGACTCATTGCTCGAATCGCTCTGGAACTGAAATCGTAACGCTCACTGACATTTTCCCTATCTGAAAGTCTGATAAACGCCGGAAAAATGACTAAGTCCAAAAAAAAATTGTTTTCAACTTTTTTCAATTTTACCCCCGTGGGATATATATTCTACCCACACACATTTGGAACTCTCCTGGGTACCCTCACACATATTATTCCCTCATTTAGTGGATATTTTCACAAAAAAGTGAAATTTTCAAAAATCCAGAAAATTGGCTGAAAATGACTAAATATCAAGGACTCATTGCGCGAATCGCTCTGGAACTGAAATTGTAACGCTCACTGACATTTTCCCTATCTGAAAGACTGATAAACGCCGGAAAAATGACTAAGTCCAAAAAAAAATTTTTTTCAACTTTTTTCAATTTTAAAATCGTGGGATATATATTCTACCCACACACATTTGGAACTCTCCTGGGGTAGCCTCACACATATTATTCCCTCATTTAGTGGATATTTTCACAAAAAAGTGAAATTTTCAAAAATCCAAAATATTGGCTCAAAATGACTAAATATCATGGAATCATTGGGCGAATCGCTCTGGAACTGAAATCGGAATGCTCACTGACATTTGCCCTATCTGAAAGTCTGATAAACGCCGGAAAAATGACTAAGTCAAAAAAAAAATTTTTTTCAACTTTTTTCAGTTTTACCCCCGTGGGATATAGATTATACCCACACACATTTGGAACTCTCCTGGGTACCCTCACACATATTATTCCCTCATTTAGTGGATATTTTCACAAAAAAGTGAAATTTTCAAAAATCCAAAATATTGGCTGAAAACGACTAAATATCAAGGACTCATTGGGCGAATCGCTCTGGAACTGAAATCGTAACGCTCACTGACATTTTCCCTATCTGAAAGTCTGATAAACGCCGGAAAAATGACTAAGTCCAAAAAAAAATTGTTTTCAACTTTTTTCAATTTTACCCCCGTGGGATATATATTCTACCCACACACATTTGGAACTCTCCTGGGTACCCTCACACATATTATTCCCTCATTTAGTGGATATTTTCACAAAAAAGTGAAATTTTCAAAAATCCAGAAAATTGGCTGAAAATGACTAAATATCAAGGACTCATTGCGCAAATCGCTCTGGAACTGAAATTGTAACGCTCACTGACATTTTCCCTATCTGAAAGACTGATAAACGCCGGAAAAATGACTAAGTCCAAAAAAAAATTTTTTTCAACTTTTTTCAATTTTAAAATCGTGGGATATATATTCTACCCACACACATTTGGAACTCTCCTGGGGTAGCCTCACACATATTATTCCCTCATTTAGTGGATATTTTCACAAAAAAGTGAAATTTTCAAAAATCCAAAATATTGGCTCAAAATGACTAAATATCAAGGACTCATTGGGCGAATCGCTCTGGAACTGAAATCGGAATGCTCACTGACATTTGCCCTATCTGAAAGTCTGATAAACGCCGGAAAAATGACTAAGTCCAAAAAAAAATTTTTTTCAACTTTTTTCAGTTTTACCTCCGTGGGATATAGATTATACCCACACACATTTGGAACTCTCCTGGGGTACCCTCACACATATTATTCCCTCATTTAGTGGATATTTTCACAAAAAAGTGAAATTTTCAAAAATCCAAAATATTGGCTGAAAACGACTAAATATCAAGGACTCATTGGGCGAATCTCTCTGTAACTGAAATCGGAATGCTCACTGACATTTCCCCTATTTGAAAGTCTGATAAACGCCGGAAAAATGACTAAGTCCAAAAAAAAATTGTTTTCAACTTTTTTCAATTTTACCCCCGTGGGATATATATTCTACCCACACACATTTGGAACTCTCCTGGGTACCCTCACACATATTATTCCCTCATTTAGTGGATATTTTCACAAAAAAGTGAAATTTTCAAAAATACAAAATATTGGCTGAAAACGACTAAATATCAAGGACTCATTGGGCGAATCGCTCTGGAACTGAAATCGGAATGCTCACTGACATTTCCCCTATTTGAAAGTCTGATAAACGCCGGAAAAATGACTAAGTCCAAAAAAAAATTGTTTTCAACTTTTTTCAATTTTACCCCCGTGGGATATATATTCTACCCACACACATTTGGAACTCTCCTGGGTACCCTCACACATATTATTCCCTCATTTAGTGGATATTTTCACAAAAAAGTGAAATTTTCAAAAATCCAGAAAATTGGCTGAAAATGACTAAATATCAAGGACTCATTGCGCGAATCGCTCTGGAACTGAAATTGTAACGCTCACTGACATTTTCCCTATCTGAAAGACTGATAAACGCCGGAAAAATGACTAAGTCCAAAAAAAATTTTTTTTCAACTTTTTTCAATTTTAAAATCGTGGGATATATATTCTACCCACACACATTTGGAACTCTCCTGGGGTAGCCTCACACATATTATTCCCTCATTTAGTGGATATTTTCACAAAAAAGTGAAATTTTCAAAAATCCAAAATATTGGCTCAAAATGACTAAATATCAAGGACTCATTGGGCGAAACGCTCTGGAACTGAAATCGGAATGCTCACTGACATTTGCCCTATCTGAAAGTCTGATAAACGCCGGAAAAATGACTAAGTCCAAAAAAAAATTTTTTTCAACTTTTTTCAGTTTTACCCCCGTGGGATATAGATTATACCCACACACATTTGGAACTCTCCTGGGGTACCCTCACACATATTATTCCCTCATTTAGTGGATATTTTCACAAAAAAGTGAAATTTTCAAAAATCCAAAATATTGGCTGAAAACGACTAAATATCAAGGACTCATTGGGCGAATCTCTCTGGAACTGAAATCGGAATGCTCACTGACATTTCCCCTATTTGAAAGTCTGATAAACGCCGGAAAAATGACTAAGTCCAAAAAAAAATTGTTTTCAACTTTTTTCAATTTTACCCCCGTGGGATATATATTCTACCCACACACATTTGGAACTCTCCTGGGTACCCTCACACATATTATTCCCTCATTTAGTGGATATTTTCACAAAAAAGTGAAATTTTCAAAAATCCAGAAAATTGGCTGAAAATGACTATATATCAAGGACTCATTGCGCGAATCGCTCTGGAACTGAAATTGTAACGCTCACTGACATTTTCCCTATCTGAAAGACTGATAAACGCCGGAAAAATGACTAAGTCCAAAAAAAAATTTTTTTCAACTTTTTTCAATTTTAAAATCGTGGGATATATATTCTACCCACACACATTTGGAACTCTCCTGGGGTAGCCTCACACATATTATTCCCTCATTTAGTGGATATTTTCACAAAAAAGTGAAATTTTCAAAAATCCAAAATATTGGCTCAAAATGACTAAATATCAAGGACTCATTGGGCGAATCGCTCTGGAACTGAAATCGGAATGCTCACTGACATTTGCCCTATCTGAAAGTCTGATAAACGCCGGAAAAATGACTAAGTCCAAAAAAAAATTTTTTTCAACTTTTTTCAGTTTTACCTCCGTGGGATATAGATTATACCCACACACATTTGGAACTCTCCTGGGGTACCCTCACACATATTATTCCCTCATTTAGTGGATATTTTCACAAAAAAGTGAAATTTTCAAAAATCCAAAATATTGGCTGAAAACGACTAAATATCAAGGACTCATTGGGCGAATCTCTCTGTAACTGAAATCGGAATGCTCACTGACATTTCCCCTATTTGAAAGTCTGATAAACGCCGGAAAAATGACTAAGTCCAAAAAAAAATTGTTTTCAACTTTTTTCAATTTTACCCCCGTGGGATATATATTCTACCCACACACATTTGGAACTCTCCTGGGTACCCTCACACATATTATTCCCTCATTTAGTGGATATTTTCACAAAAAAGTGAAATTTTCAAAAATACAAAATATTGGCTGAAAACGACTAAATATCAAGGACTCATTGGGCGAATCGCTCTGGAACTGAAATCGGAATGCTCACTGACATTTCCCCTATTTGAAAGTCTGATAAACGCCGGAAAAATGACTAAGTCCAAAAAAAAATTGTTTTCAACTTTTTTCAATTTTACCCCCGTGGGATATATATTCTACCCACACCCATTTAGAACTCTCCTGGGTACCCTCACACATATTATTCCCTCATTTAGTGGATATTTTCACAAAAAAGTGAAATTTTCAAAAATCCAGAAAATTGGCTGAAAATGACTAAATATCAAGGACTCATTGCTCGAATCGCTCTGGAACTGAAATCGTAACGCTCACTGACATTTTCCCTATCTGAAAGTCTGATAAACGCCGGAAAAATGACTAAGTCCAAAAAAAAATTGTTTTCAACTTTTTTCAATTTTACCCCCGTGGGATATATATTCTACCCACACACATTTGGAACTCTCCTGGGTACCCTCACACATATTATTCCCTCATTTAGTGGATATTTTCACAAAAAAGTGAAATTTTCAAAAATCCAGAAAATTGGCTGAAAATGACTAAATATCAAGGACTCATTGTGCGAATCGCTCTGGAACTGAAATTGTAACGCTCACTGACATTTTCCCTATCTGAAAGACTGATAAACGCCGGAAAAATGACTAAGTCCAAAAAAAATTTTTTTTCAACTTTTTTCAATTTTAAAATCGTGGGATATATATTCTACCCACACACATTTGGAACTCTCCTGGGGTAGCCTCACACATATTATTCCCTCATTTAGTGGATATTTTCACAAAAAAGTGAAATTTTCAAAAATCCAAAATATTGGCTCAAAATGACTAAATATCAAGGACTCATTGGGCGAAACGCTCTGGAACTGAAATCGGAATGCTCACTGACATTTGCCCTATCTGAAAGTCTGATAAACGCCGGAAAAATGACTAAGTCCAAAAAAAAATTTTTTTCAACTTTTTTCAGTTTTACCCCCGTGGGATATAGATTATACCCACACACATTTGGAACTCTCCTGGGGTACCCTCACACATATTATTCCCTCATTTAGTGGATATTTTCACAAAAAAGTGAAATTTTCAAAAATCCAAAATATTGGCTGAAAACGACTAAATATCAAGGACTCATTGGGCGAATCTCTCTGGAACTGAAATCGGAATGCTCACTGACATTTCCCCTATTTGAAAGTCTGATAAACGCCGGAAAAATGACTAAGTCCAAAAAAAAATTGTTTTCAACTTTTTTCAATTTTACCCCCGTGGGATATATATTCTACCCACACACATTTGGAACTCTCCTGGGTACCCTCACACATATTATTCCCTCATTTAGTGGATATTTTCACAAAAAAGTGAAATTTTCAAAAATCCAGAAAATTGGCTGAAAATGACTATATATCAAGGACTCATTGCGCGAATCGCTCTGGAACTGAAATTGTAACGCTCACTGACATTTTCCCTATCTGAAAGACTGATAAACGCCGGAAAAATGACTAAGTCCAAAAAAAAATTTTTTTCAACTTTTTTCAATTTTAAAATCGTGGGATATATATTCTACCCACACACATTTGGAACTCTCCTGGGGTAGCCTCACACATATTATTCCCTCATTTAGTGGATATTTTCACAAAAAAGTGAAATTTTCAAAAATCCAAAATATTGGCTCAAAATGACTAAATATCAAGGACTCATTGGGCGAAACGCTCTGGAACTGAAATCGGAATGCTCACTGACATTTGCCCTATCTGAAAGTCTGATAAACGCCGGAAAAATGACTAAGTCCAAAAAAAAATTTTTTTCAACTTTTTTCAGTTTTACCCCCGTGGGATATAGATTATACCCACACACATTTGGAACTCTCCTGGGGTACCCTCACACATATTATTCCCTCATTTAGTGGATATTTTCACAAAAAAGTGAAATTTTCAAAAATCCAAAATATTGGCTGAAAACGACTAAATATCAAGGACTCATTGGGCGAATCTCTCTGGAACTGAAATCGGAATGCTCACTGACATTTCCCCTATTTGAAAGTCTGATAAACGCCGGAAAAATGACTAAGTCCAAAAAAAAATTGTTTTCAACTTTTTTCAATTTTACCCCCGTGGGATATATATTCTACCCACACACATTTGGAACTCTCCTGGGTACCCTCACACATATTATTCCCTCATTTAGTGGATATTTTCACAAAAAAGTGAAATTTTCAAAAATCCAGAAAATTGGCTGAAAATGACTATATATCAAGGACTCATTGCGCGAATCGCTCTGGAACTGAAATTGTAACGCTCACTGACATTTTCCCTATCTGAAAGACTGATAAACGCCGGAAAAATGACTAAGTCCAAAAAAAAATTTTTTTCAACTTTTTTCAATTTTAAAATCGTGGGATATATATTCTACCCACACACATTTGGAACTCTCCTGGGTACCCTCACACATATTATTCCCTCATTTAGTGGATATTTTCACAAAAAAGTGAAATTTTCAAAAATCCAGAAAATTGGCTGAAAATGACTAAATATCAAGGACTCATTGCGCGAATTGCTCTGGAACTGAAATCGTAACGCTCACTGACATTTTCCCTATCTGAAAGTCTGATAAACGCCGGAAAAATGAGTAAGTCCAAAAAAAAAATTTTTTCAATTTTACCATCGTGGGATATATATTCTACCCACACACATTTGGAACTCTCCTGGGGTACCCTCACACATATTATTCCCTCATTTAGTGGATATTTTCACAAAAAAGTGAAATTTTCAAAAATCCAAAATATTGGCTGAAAACGACTAAATATCAAGGACTCATTGGGCGAATCGCTCTGGAACTGAAATCGGAATGCTCACTGACATTTGCCCTATCTGAAAGTCTGATAAACGCCGGAAAAATGACTAAATCCAAAAAAATTTTTTTTTCAGTTTTACCCCCGTGGGATATAGATTCTACCCATACACATTTGGAACTCTCCTGGGGTACCCTCACACATATTATTCCCTCATTTAGTGGATATTTTCACAAAAAAGTAAAATTTTCAAAAATCCAAAATATTGGCTGAAAATGACTAAATATCAAGGACTCATTGGGCGAATCGCTCTGGAACTGAAATCGGAAAGCTCACTGACATTTCCCCTATTTGAAAGTCTGATAAACGCCGGAAAAATGATTAAGTCCAAAAAAAAATTGTTTTCAACTTTTTTCAATTTTACCCCCGTGGGATATATATTCTACCCACACACATTTGGAACTCTCCTGCGGTACCCTCACACATATTATTCCCTCATTTAGTGGATATTTTCACAAAAAAGTGAAATTTTCAAAAATCCAAAATATTGGCTGAAAACGACTAAATATCAAGGACTCATTGGCCGAACCGCTCTGGAACTGAAATCGGAATGCTCACTGACATTTCCCCTATCTGAAAGTCTGATAAACGCCGGAATAACGACTAAGTCCAAAAAAAACATTTTTTCAACTTTTTTCAATTTTACCATAGTGGGATATATATTCTACCCACACACATTTGGAACTCTCCTGGGGTACCCTCACACATATTATTCCCTCATTTAGTGGATATTTTCACAAAAAAGTGAAATTTTCAAAAATCCAAAATATTGGCTGAAAATGACTAAATATCAAGAACTCATTGGGCGAATCGCTCTGGAACTGAAATCGGAATGCTCACTGACATTTCCCCTATCTGAAAGTCTGATAAACGCCGCAATAATGACTAAGTCCAAAAAAAAAATTTTTTCAACTTTTTTCAATTTTACCATCGTGGGATATATATTCTACCCACACACATTTGGAACTCTCCTGGGGTACCCTCACACATATTATTCCCTCATTTAGTGGATATTTTCACAAAAAAGTGAAATTTTCAAAAATCCAAAATATTGGCTGAAAACGACTAAATATCAAGGACTCATTGGGCGAATCGCTCTGGAACTGAAATCGGAATGCTCACTGACATTTCCCCTATTTGAAAGTCTGATAAACGCCGGAAAAATGACTAAGTCCAAAAAAAAATTGTTTTCAACTTTTTTCAATTTTACCCCCGTGGGATATATAGTCTACCCACACCCATTTAGAACTCTCCTGGGTACCCTCACACATATTATTCCCTCATTTAGTGGATATTTTCACAAAAAAGTGAAATTTTCAAAAATCCAGAAAATTGGCTGAAAATGACTAAATATCAAGGACTCATTGCTCGAATCGCTCTGGAACTGAAATCGTAATGCTCACTGACATTTTCCCTATCTGAAAGTCTGATAAACGTCGGAAAAATGACTAAGTCCAAAAAAAAATTGTTTTCAGTTTTACCCCCGTGGGATATAGATTCTACCCACACACATTTGGAACTCTCCTGGGTACCCTCACACATATTATTCCCTCATTTAGTGGATATTTTCACAAAAAAGTGAAATTTTCAAAAATCCAGAAAATTGGCTGAAAATTACTAAATATCAAGGACTCATTGCGCGAATCGCTCTGGAACTGAAATCGTAACGCTCACTGACATTTTCCCTATCTGAAAGTCTGATAAACGCCGGAAAAATGACTAAGTCCAAAAAATTTTTTTAAAACTTTTTTTCAATATTACCCCCGTGGGATATATTCTACCCACACACATTTGGAACTCTCCTGGGGTACCCTCACACATATTATTCCCTCATTTAGTGGATATTTTCACAAAAAAGTGAAATTTTCAAAAATCCAAAATATTGGCTGAAAACGACTAAATATTAACGACTCATTGGGCGAATCGCTCTGGAACTGAAATCGGAATGCTCACTGACATTTGCCCTATCTGAAAGTCTGATAAACGCCGGAAAAATGACTAAGTCCAAAAAAATTTTTTTTTCAGTTTTACCCCCGTGGGATATAGATTCTACCCACACACATTTGGAACTCTCCTGGGGTACCCTCACACATATTATTCCCTCATTTAGTGGATATTTTCACAAAAAAGTGAAATTTTCAAAAATCCAAAATATTGGCTGAAAACGACTAAATATCAAGGACTCATTGGGCGAATGGCTCTGGAACTGAAATGGGAACACTCACTGACATTTCCCCTATCTGAAAGTCTGATAAACGCCGGAAAAATGACTAAGTCCAAAAAAATATTGTTTTCAACTTTTTTCAATTTTACCCCCGTGGGATATAGATTCTACCCACACACATTTGGAACTCTCCTGGGGTACCCTCACACATATTATTCCCTCATTTAGTGGATATTTTCAAAAAAAAGTGAAATTTTCAAATATCGAAAATATTGGCTGAAAACGACTAAATATCAAGGACTCATAGGGCGAATCGCTCTGGAACTGAAATTGGAACGTTCACTGACATTTCCCCTATCTGAAAGTGTGATAAACGCCGGAAAAATGACTAAGTCCAAAAAAAAATTGTTTTCAACTTTTTTCAATATTACCCCCGTGGTATATATATTCTACCCACACACATTTGGAACTCTCCTGCGGTACCCTCACACATATTATTCCCTCATTTAGTGGATATTTTCACAAAAAAGTGAAATTTTCAAAAATCCAAAATATTGGCTGAAAACGACTAAATGTCAAGGACTCATTGGGCGAATCACTCTGGAACTGAAATCGGAATGCTCACTGACATTTCCCCTATCTGAAAGTCTGATAAACGCCGGAAAAATGACTAAGTCCAAAAAAAATTTTTTTCAACTTTTTTTCAATATTACCCCCGTGGGATATATATTATACCCACACACATTTGGAACTCTCCTGCGGTACCCTCACACATATTATTCCCTCATTTAGTGGATATTTTCACAAAAAAGTGAAATTTTCAAAAATCCAAAATATTGGCTGAAAACGAATAAATGTCAAGGACTCATTGGGAGAATCGTTCTGGAATTGAAATCGGAATGTTCACTGACATTTCCCCTATTTGAAAGTCTGATAAACGCCGGAAAAATGACTAAGTCCCCAAAAATTTTTTTTCAACTTTTTTTCAATATTACCCCCGTGGGATATATATTATACCCACACACATTTGGAACTCTCCTGGGGTACCCTCACACATATTATTCCCTCATTTAGTGGATATTTTCACAGAAAAGTGAAATTTTCAAAAATCCAAAATATTGGCTGAAAACGACTAAATATCAAGGACTCATTGGGCGAATCGCTCTGGAACTGAAATCGGAATGCTCACTGACATTTCCCCTATTTGAAAGTCTGATAAACACCGGAAATATGACTAAGTCCAAAAAAAAATTGTTTTCAACTTTTTTCAATTTTACCCCCGTGGGATATATATTCTACCCACACCCATTTGGAACTCTCCTGGGTACCCTCACACATATTATTCCCTCATTTAGTGGATATTTTCACAAAAAAGTGAAATTTTCAAAAATCCAGAAAATTGGCTGAAAATGACTAAATATCAAGGACTCATTGCGCGAATCGCTCTGGAACTGAAATCGTAACGCTCACTGACATTTTCCCTATCTGAAAGTCTGATAAACGCCGGAAAAATGACTAAGTCCAAAAAATTTTTTTAAAACTTTTTTTCAATATTACCCCCGTGGGATATATTCTACCCACACACATTTGGAACTCTCCTGGGGTACCCTCACACATATTATTCCCTCATTTAGTGGATATTTTCACAAAAAAGTGAAATTTTCAAAAATCCAAAATATTGGCTGAAAACGACTAAATATCAAGGAATCATTGGGCGAATCGCTCTGGAATTGAAATCGGAATGCTCACTGACATTTCCCCTATTTGAAAGTCTGATAAACGCCGGAAAAATGAATAAGACCAAAAAAAAAATTTTTTTCAACTTTTTTCAATTTTACCCCTGTGGGATATATATTCTACCCACACATATTTGGAACTCTCCTGGGGTACCCTCACACATATTATTCCTTCATTTAGTGGATATTTTCACAAAAAAGTGAAATTTTCAAAAATCCAAAATATTGGCTGAAAACGACTAAATATCAAGGACTCATTGGGCGAATGGCTCTGGAACTGAAATGGGAACACTCACTGACATTTCCCCTATCTGAAAGTCTGATAAACGCCGGAAAAATGACTAAGTCCAAAAAAATATTGTTTTCAACTTTTTTCAATTTTACCCCCGTGGGATATAGATTCTACCCACACACATTTGGAACTCTCCTGGGGTACCCTCACACATATTATTCCCTCATTTAGTGGATATTTTCAAAAAAAAGTGAAATTTTCAAATATCGAAAATATTGGCTGAAAACGACTAAATATCAAGGACTCATAGGGCGAATCGCTCTGGAACTGAAATTGGAACGTTCACTGACATTTCCCCTATCTGAAAGTGTGATAAACGCCGGAAAAATGACTAAGTCCAAAAAAAAATTGTTTTCAACTTTTTTCAATATTACCCCCGTGGTATATATATTCTACCCACACACATTTGGAACTCTCCTGCGGTACCCTCACACATATTATTCCCTCATTTAGTGGATATTTTCACAAAAAAGTGAAATTTTCAAAAATCCAAAATATTGGCTGAAAACGACTAAATGTCAAGGACTCATTGGGCGAATCACTCTGGAACTGAAATCGGAATGCTCACTGACATTTCCCCTATCTGAAAGTCTGATAAACGCCGGAAAAATGACTAAGTCCAAAAAAAATTTTTTTCAACTTTTTTTCAATATTACCCCCGTGGGATATATATTATACCCACACACATTTGGAACTCTCCTGCGGTACCCTCACACATATTATTCCCTCATTTAGTGGATATTTTCACAAAAAAGTGAAATTTTCAAAAATCCAAAATATTGGCTGAAAACGAATAAATGTCAAGGACTCATTGGGAGAATCGCTCTGGAATTGAAATCGGAATGTTCACTGACATTTCCCCTATTTGAAAGTCTGATAAACGTCGGAAAAATGACTAAGTCCCCAAAAATTTTTTTTCAACTTTTTTTCAATATTACCCCCGTGGGATATATATTATACCCACACACATTTGGAACTCTCCTGGGGTACCCTCACACATATTATTCCCTCATTTAGTGGATATTTTCACAGAAAAGTGAAATTTTCAAAAATCCAAAATATTGGCTGAAAACGACTAAATATCAAGGACTCATTGGGCGAATCGCTCTGGAACTGAAATCGGAATGCTCACTGACATTTCCCCTATTTGAAAGTCTGATAAACGCCGGAAATATGACTAAGTCCAAAAAAAAATTGTTTTCAACTTTTTTCAATTTTACCCCCGTGGGATATATATTCTACCCACACCCATTTGGAACTCTCCTGGGTACCCTCACACATATTATTCCCTCATTTAGTGGATATTTTCACAAAAAAGTGAAATTTTCAAAAATCCAGAAAATTGGCTGAAAATGACTAAATATCAAGGACTCATTGCGCGAATCGCTCTGGAACTGAAATCGTAACGCTCACTGACATTTTCCCTATCTGAAAGTCTGATAAACGCCGGAAAAATGACTAAGTCCAAAAAAAATTTTTTTCAACTTTTTTTCAATATTACCCCCGTGGGATATATATTATACCCACACACATTTGGAACTCTCCTGCGGTACCCTCACACATATTATTCCCTCATTTAGTGTATATTTTCACAAAAAAGTGAAATTTTCAAAAATCCAAAATATTGGCTGAAAACGAATAAATGTCAAGGACTCATTGGGAGAATCGCTCTGGAATTGAAATCGGAATGTTCACTGACATTTCCCCTATTTGAAAGTCTGATAAACGCCGGAAAAATGACTAAGTCCAAAAAAATATTGTTTTCAACTTTTTTCAATTTTACCCCCGTGGGATATAGATTCTACCCACTCACATTTGGAACTCTCCTGGGGTACCCTCACACATATTATTCCCTCATTTAGTGGATATTTTCAAAAAAAAGTGAAATTTTCAAATATCGAAAATATTGGCTGAAAACGACTAAATATCAAGGACTCATAGGGCGAATCGCTCTGGAACTGAAATTGGAACGTTCACTGACATTTCCCCTATCTGAAAGTGTGATAAACGCCGGAAAAATGACTAAGTCCAAAAAAAAATTGTTTTCAACTTTTTTCAATATTACCCCCGTGGTATATATATTCTACCCACACACATTTGGAACTCTCCTGCGGTACCCTCACACATATTATTCCCTCATTTAGTGGATATTTTCACAAAAAAGTGAAATTTTCAAAAATCCAAAATATTGGCTGAAAACGACTAAATGTCAAGGACTCATTGGGCGAATCACTCTGGAACTGAAATCGGAATGCTCACTGACATTTCCCCTATCTGAAAGTCTGATAAACGCCGGAAAAATGACTAAGTCCAAAAAAAATTTTTTTCAACTTTTTTTCAATATTACCCCCGTGGGATATATATTATACCCACACACATTTGGAACTCTCCTGCGGTACCCTCACACATATTATTCCCTCATTTAGTGGATATTTTCACAAAAAAGTGAAATTTTCAAAAATCCAAAATATTGGCTGAAAACGAATAAATGTCAAGGACTCATTGGGATAATCGCTCTGGAATTGAAATCGGAATGTTCACTGACATTTCCCCTATTTGAAAGTCTGATAAACGCCGGAAATATGACTAAGTCCAAAAAAAAATTGTTTTCAACTTTTTTCAATTTTACCCCCGTGGGATATATATTCTACCCACACCCATTTGGAACTCTCCTGGGTACCCTCACACATATTATTCCCTCATTTAGTGGATATTTTCACAAAAAAGTGAAATTTTCAAAAATCCAGAAAATTGGCTGAAAATGACTAAATATCAAGGACTCATTGCGCGAATCGCTCTGGAACTGAAATCGTAACGCTCACTGACATTTTCCCTATCTGAAAGTCTGATAAACGCCGGAAAAATGACTAAGTCCAAAAAAAAATTTTTTTCAACTTTTTTCAATTTTACCATCGTGGGATATATATTCTACCCACACACATTTTGAACTCTCCTGGGGTACCCTCACACATATTATTCCCTCATTTAGTGGATATTTTCACAAAAAAGTGAAATTTTCAAAAATCCAAAATATTGGCTGAAAACGACTAAATATCAAGGACTCATTGGGCGAATTGCTCTGAAACTGAAATCGGAATGCTCACTGACATTTCCCCTATTTGAAAGTCTGATAAACGCCGGAAAAATGACTAAGTCCAAAAAAAAATTGTTTTCAACTTTTTTCAATTTTACCCCCGTGGGATATATATTCTACCCACACACATTTGGAACTCTCCTGGGTACCCTCACACATATTATTCCCTCATTTAGTGGATATTTTCACAAAAAAGTGAAATTTTCAAAAATCCAGAAAATTAGCTGAAAACGACTAAATATCAAAGACTCATTGGGTGAATCGCTCTGGAACTGAAATCGGAATGCTCACTGACATTTGCCCTATCTGAAAGTCTGATAAACGCCGGAAAAATGACTAAGTCCAAAAAAATTTATTTTCAACTTTTTTTCAATATTACCCCCGTGGGATATATATTCTACCCACACACATTTGGAAGTCTCCTGGGGTACCCTCACACATATTATTCCCTCATTTAGTGGATATTTTCACAAAAAAGTGAAATTTTCAAAAATCCAGAAAATTGGCTGAAAATGACTAAATATCAAGGACTCATTGGGCGAATCGCTCTGGATCTGAAATCGGAATGCTCAATGACATTTCCCCTATCTGAAAGTCTGATAAATGCCGGAAAAATGACTAAGTCCAAAAAAAAAATTTTTTCAACTTTTTTCAATTTTACCATCGTGGGATATATATTCTACCCACACACATTTGGAACTCTCCTGGGGTACCCTCACACATATTATTCCCTCATTTAGTGGATATTTTCACAGAAAAGTGAAATTTTCAAAAATCCAAAATATTGGCTGAAAACGACTAAATATCAAGGACTCATTGGGTGAATCGCTCTGGAACTGAAATCGGAATGCTCACTGACATTTGCCCTATCTGAAAGTCTGATAAACGCCGGAATAATGACTAAGTCCAAAAAAAAAATCTTTTCAACTTTTTCAATTTTACCATCTTGGGATATATATTCTACCCACACACATTTGGAACTTTCCTGGGGTACCCTCACACATATTATTCCCTCATTTAGTGGATATTTTCACAAAAAAGTGAAATTTTCAAAAATCCAAAATATTGGCTGAAAACGACTAAATATCAAGGACTCATTGGGTGAATCGCTCTGGAAATGAAATCGGAATGCTCACTGACATTTCCCCTATCTGAAAGTCTGATAAACGCCGGAAAAATGACTAAGTCCAAAAAAAAATTTTTTTCAACTTTTTTCAGTTTTACCCCCGTGGGATATAGATTCTACCCACACACATTTGGAACTCTCCTGGGGTACCCTCACACATATTATTCCCTCATTTAGTGGATATTTTCACAAAAAAGTGAAATTTTCAAAAATCCAGAAAATTTTCTGAAAATGACTAAATATCAAGGACTCATTGCGCGAATCGCTCTGGAACTGAAATCGTAACGCTCACTGACATTTTCCCTATCTGAAAGTCTGATAAACGCCGGAAAAATTACTAAGTCCAAAAAAAAAATGTTTTCATCTTTTTTCAATTTTACCATCGTGGGATATATATTCTACCCACACACATTTGGAACTCTCCTGGGGTACCCTCACACATATTATTCCCTCATTTAGTGGATATTTTCACAAAAAAGTGAAATTTTCAAAAATCCAAAATATTGGCTGAAAACGACTAAATATCAAGGACTCATTGGGCGAATCACTCTGGAACTGATATCGGAATGCTCACTGACATTTCCCCTATCTGAAAGTCTGATAAACGCCGGAAAAATGACTAAGTCCAAAAAAATTTATTTTCAACTTTTTTTCAATATTACCCCCGTGGGATATATATTCTACCCACACACATTTGGAAGTCTCCTGGGGTACCCTCACACATATTATTCCCTCATTTAGTGGATATTTTCACAAAAAAGTGAAATTTTCAAAAATCCAGAAAATTAGCTGAAAATGACTAAATATCAAGGACTCATTGGGCGAATCGCTCTGGAACTGAAATCGGAATGCTCACTAACATTTGCCCTATCTGAAAGTCTGATAAACGCCGGAATAATGACTAAGTCCAAAAAAAAAATTTTTTCAACTTTTTCAATTTTACCATCGTGGGATATATATTCTACCCACACACATTTGGAACTCTCCTGGGGTACCCTCACACATATTATTCCCTCATTTAGTGGATATTTTCACAAAAAAGTGAAATTTTCAAAAATCCAAAATATTGGCTGAAAACGACTAAATATCAAAGACTCATTGGGTGAATCGCTCTGGAAATGAAATCGGAATGCTCACTGACATTTGCCCTATCTGAAAGTCTGATAAACGCCGGAAAAATGACTAAGTCCAAAAAAAAATTTTTTTCAACTTTTTTCAGTTTTACCCCCGTGGGATATAGATTCTACCCACACACATTTGGAACTCTCCTGGGGTACCCTCACACATATTATTCCCTCATTTAGTGGATATTTTCACAAAAAAGTGAAATTTTCAAAAATCCAGAAAATTTTCTGAAAATGACTAAATATCAAGGACTCATTGCGCGAATCGCTCTGGAACTGAAATCGTAACGCTCACTGACATTTTCCCTATCTGAAAGTCTGATAAACGCCGGAAAAATGACTAAGTCCAAAAAAAAATTGTTTTCAACTTTTTTCAATTTTACCCCCGTGGGATATATATTCTACCCACACACATTTGGAACTCTCCTGGGTACCCTCACAGATATTATTCCCTCATTTAGTGGATATTTTCACAAAAAAGTGAAATTTTCAAAAATCCAGAAAATTGGCTGAAAATGACTAAATATCAAGGACTCATTGGGCGAATCGCTCTGGAACTGAAATCGGAATGCTCACTGACATTTCCCCTATCTGAAAGTCTGATAAACGCCAGAATAATGACTAAGTCCAAAAAAAAAATGTTTTCAACTTTTTCAATTTTACCATCGTGGGATATATATTCTACCCACACACATTTGGAACTCTCCTGGGGTACCCTCACACATATTATTCCCTCATTTAGTGGATATTTTCACAAAAAAGTGAAATTTTCAAAAATGCAGAAAATTTTCTGAAAATGACTAAATATCAAGGACTCATTGCGCGAATCGCTCTGGAACTGAAATCGTAACGCTCACTGACATTTTCCCTATCTGAAAGTCTGATAAACGCCGGAAAAATTACTAAGTCCAAAAAAAAAATTTTTTCATCTTTTTTCAATTTTACCATCGTGGGATATATATTCTACCCACACACATTTGGAACTCTCCTGGGGTACCCTCACACATATTATTCCCTCATTTAGTGGATATTTTCACAAAAAAGTGAAATTTTCAAAAATCCAAAATATTGGCTGAAAACGACTAAATATCAAGGACTCATTGGGCGATTCACTCTGGAACTGAAATCGGAATGCTCACTGACATTTTCCCTATCTGAAAGTCTGATAAACGCAGGAAAAATTACTAAGTCCAAAAAAAAAATTTTTTCATCTTTTTTCAATTTTACCATCGTGGGATATATATTCTACCCACACACATTTGGAACTCTCCTGGGGTACCCTCACACATATTATTCCCTCATTTAGTGGATATTTTCACAAAAAAGTGATATTTTCAAAAATCCAAAATATTGGCTGAAAACGACTAAATATCAAGGACTCATTGGGCGAATCGCTCTGGAACTGAAATCGGAATGCTCACTGACATTTCCCCTATCTGAAAGTCTGATAAACGCCGGAATAATGACTAAGTCCAAAAAAAAATTTTTTTCAACTTTTTTCAATTTTACCATCGTGGGATATATATTCTACCCACACACATTTGGAACTCTCCTGGGGTACCCTCACACATATTATTCCCTCATTTAGTGGATATTTTCACAAAAAAGTGATATTTTCAAAAATCCAAAATATTGGCTGAAAACGACTAAATATCAAGGACTCATTGGGCGAATCGCTCTGGAACTGAAATCGGAATGCTCACTGACATTTCCCCTATCTGAAAGTCTGATGAACGCCGGAATAATGACTAAGTCCAAAAAAAATTTTTTTTCAACTTTTTTCAATTTTACCATCGTGGGATATATATTCTACCCACACACATTTGGAACTCTCCTGGGGTACCCTCACACATATTATTCCCTCATTTAGTGGATATTTTCACAAAAAAGTGAAATTTTCAAAAATCCAAAATATTGGCTGAAAATGACTAAATATCAAGGACTCATTGGGCGAATCGCTCTGGAACTGAAATTGGAATGCTCACTGACATTTGCCTTATCTGAAAGTCTGATAAACGCCGGAAAAATGACTAAGTCCAAAAAAAAAATTTTTTCAACTTTTTTCAATTTTACCCCCGTGGGATATATATTCTACCCACACACATTTGGAAGTCTCCTGGGGTACCCTCACACATATTATTCCCTCATTTAGTGGATATTTTCACAAAAAAGTGAAATTTTCAAAAATCCAAAATATTGGCTGAAAACGACTAAATATCAAGGACTCATTGGGCGAATCGCTCTGGAACTGAAATCGGAATGCTCACTGACATTTCCCCTATTTGAAAGTGTGATAAACGCCGGAAAAATGACTAAGTCCAAAAAAAAAATTGTTTTCAACTTTTTTCAATTTTACCCCCGTGGGATATTTATTCTACCCACACACATTTGGAACTCTCCTGGGTACCCTCACACATATTATTCCCTCATTTAGTGGATATTTTCACAAAAAAGTGAAATTTTCAAAAATCCAGAAAATTGGCTGAAAATGACTAAATATCAAGGACTCATTGCGCGCATCGCTCTGGAACTGAAATCGTAACGCTCACTGACATTTTCCCTATCTGAAAGTCTGATAAATGCAGGAAAAATGACTAAGTCCAAAAAAAAAAATTTTTCAACTTTTTTCAATTTTACCATCGTGGGATATATATTCTACCCACACACATTTGGAACTCTCCTGGGGTACCCTCACACATATTATTCCCTCATTTAGTGGATATTTTCACAAAAAAGTGAAATTTTCAAAAATCCAAAATATTGGCTGAAAACGACTAAATATCAAGGACTCATTGGGCGAATCGCTCTGGAACTGAAATCGTAACGCTCACTGACATTTTCCCTATCTGAAAGTCTGATAAACGCCGGAAAAATGACTAAGTCCAAAAAAAAATTTTTTTCAACTTTTTTCAATTTTACCATCGTGGGATATATATTCTACCCACACACATTTGGAACTCTCCTGGGGTACCCTCACACATATTATTCCCTCATTTAGTGGATATTTTCACAAAAAAGTGATATTTTCAAAAATCCAAAATATTGGCTGAAAACGACTAAATATCAAGGACTCATTGGGCGAATCGCTCTGGAACTGAAATCGGAATGCTCACTGACATTTCCCCTATCTGAAAGTCTGATAAACGCCGGAATAATGACTAAGTCCAAAAAAAAAATTTTTTCAACTTTTTTCAATTTTACCCCCGTGGGATATAGATTCTACCCACACACATTTGGAACTCTCCTGGGGTACCCTCACACATATTATTCCCTCATTTAGTGGATATTTTCACAAAAAAGTGAAATTTTCAAAAATCCAAAATATTAGCTGAAAACGACTAAATATCAAGGACTCATTGGGCGAATCGCTCTGGAACTGAAATCGGAATGCTCACTGACATTTCCCCTATTTGAAAGTCTGATAAACGCCGGAATAATGACTAAGTCCAAAAAAAAAATTTTTTCAACTTTTTTCAATTTTACCATCGTGGGATATATATTCTACCCAAACACATTTGGAACTCTCCTGGGGTACCCTCACACATATTATTCCCTCATTTAGTGGATATTTTCACAAAAAAGTGAAATTTTCAAAAATCCTAAATATTGGCTGAAAATGACTAAATATCAAGGACTCATTGGGCGAATCGCTCTGGAACTGAAATCGGAATGCTCACTGACATTTCCCCTATTTGAAAGTCTGATAAACGCCGGAATAATGACTAAGTCCAAAAAAAAAATTTTTTCAACTTTTTTCAATTTTACCATCGTGGGATATATATTCTACCCAAACACATTTGGAACTCTCCTGGGGTACCCTCACACATATTATTCCCTCATTTAGTGGATATTTTCACAAAAAAGTGAAATTTTCAAAAATCCTAAATATTGGCTGAAAATGACTAAATATCAAGGACTCATTGGGCGAATCGCTCTGGAACTGAAATCGGAATGCTCACTGACATTTGCCTTATTTGAAAGTCTGATAAACGCCGGAAAAATGACTAAGTCCAAAAAAAAATTTTTTTCAACTTTTTTCAATTTTACCCCCGTGGGACATTTATTCTACCCACACACATTTGGAACTCTCCTGGGTACCCTCACACATATTATTCCCTCATTTAGTGGATATTTTCACAAAAAAGTGAAATTTTCAAAAATCCAGAAAATTGGCTGAAAATGACTAAATATCAAGGACTCATTGCGCGCATCGCTCTGGAACTGAAATCGTAACGCTCACTGACATTTTCCCTATCTGGAAGTCTGATAAATGCCGGAAAAATGACTAAGTCCAAAAAAAAAATTTTTTCAACTTTTCTCAATTTTACCATCGTGGGATATATATTCTACCCACACACATTTGGAACTCTCCTGGGGTACCCTCACACATATTATTCCCTCATTTAGTGGATATTTTCACAAAAAAGTGAAATTTTCAAAAATCCAGAAAATTGGCTGAAAATGACTAAATATCAAGGACTCATTGGGCGAATCGCTCTGGAACTGAAATCGGAATGCTCACTGACATTTCCCCTATCTGAAAGTCTGATAAACGCCAGAATAATGACTAAGTCCAAAAAAAAAATGTTTTCAACTTTTTCAATTTTACCATCGTGGGATATATATTCTACCCACACACATTTGGAACTCTCCTGGGGTACCCTCACACATATTATTCCCTCATTTAGTGGATATTTTCACAAAAAAGTGATATTTTCAAAAATCCAAAATATTGGCTGAAAACGACTAAATATCAAGGACTCATTGGGCGAATTGCTCTGGAACTGAAATCGTAACGCTCACTGACATTTTCCCTATCTGAAAGTCTGATAAACGCCGGAAAAATGACTAAGTCCAAAAAAAAAATTTTTTTCAACTTTTTTCAATTTTACCATCGTGGGATATATATTCTACCCACACACATTTGGAACTCTCCTGGGGTACCCTCACACATATTATTCCCTCATTTAGTGGATATTTTCACAAAAAAGTGATATTTTCAAAAATCCAAAATATTGGCTGAAAACGACTAAATATCAAGGACTCATTGGGCGAATCGCTCTGGAACTGAAATCGGAATGCTCACTGACATTTCCCCTATCTGAAAGTCTGATAAACGCCGGAATAATGACTAAGTCCAAAAAAAAAATTTTTTCAACTTTTTTCAATTTTACCCCCGTGGGATATAGATTCTACCCACACACATTTGGAACTCTCCTGGGGTACCCTCACACATATTATTCCCTCATTTAGTGGATATTTTCACAAAAAAGTGAAATTTTCAAAAATCCAAAATATTGGCTGAAAACGACTAAATATCAAGGACTCATTGGGCGAATCGCTCTGGAACTGAAATCGGAATGCTCACTGACATTTCCCCTATTTGAAAGTCTGATAAACGCCGGAATAATGACTAAGTCCAAAAAAAAAATTTTTTCAACTTTTTTCAATTTTACCATCGTGGGATATATATTCTACCCAAACACATTTGGAACTCTCCTGGGGTACCCTCACACATATTATTCCCTCATTTAGTGGATATTTTCACAAAAAAGTGAAATTTTCAAAAATCCTAAATATTGGCTGAAAATGACTAAATATCAAGGACTCATTGGGCGAATCGCTCTGGAACTGAAATCGGAATGCTCACTGACATTTCCCCTATCTGAAAGTCTGATAAACGCCGGAATAATGACTAAGTCCAAAAAAAAATTTTTTTCAACTTTTTTCAATTTTACCATCGTGGGATATATATTCTACCCACACACATTTGGAACTCTCCTGGGGTACCCTCACACATATTATTCCCTCATTTAGTGGATATTTTCACAAAAAAGTGAAATTTTCAAAAATCCAAAATATTGGCTGAAAACGACTAAATATCAAGGACTCATTGGGTGAATCGCTCTGGAACTGAAATCGGAATGCTCACTGACATTTGCCCTATCTGAAAGTCTGATAAACGCCGGAAAAATGACTAAGTCCAAAAAAAAATTTTTTTCAACTTTTTTCAGTTTTACCCCCGTGGGATATAGATTCTACCCACACACATTTGGAACTCTCCTGGGGTACCCTCACACATATTATTCCCTCATTTAGTGGATATTTTCACAAAAAAGTGAAATTTTCAAAAATCCAGAAAATTTTCTGAAAATGACTAAATATCAAGGACTCATTGCGCGAATCGCTCTGGAACTGAAATCGTAACGCTCACTGACATTTTCCCTATCTGAAAGTCTGATAAACGCCGGAAAAATGACTAAGTCCAAAAAAATTAATTTTCAACTTTTTTTCACTATTACCCCCGTGGGATATATATTCTACCCACACACATTTGGAAGTCTCCTGGGGTACCCTCACACATATTATTCCCTCATTTAGTGGATATTTTCACAAAAAAAGTGAAATTTTCAAAAATCCAAAATATTGGCTGAAAACGACTAAATATCAAGGACTCATTGGGCGAATCGCTCTGGAACTGAAATCTGAATGCTCACTGACATTTCCCCTATTTGAAAGTCTGATAAACGCCGGAAAAATGACTAAGTCCAAAAAAAAATTGTTTTCAACTTTTTTCAATTTTACCCCCGTGGGATATATATTCTACCCACACACATTTGGAACTCTCCTGGGTACCCTCACACATATTATTCCCTCATTTAGTGGATATTTTCACAAAAAAGTGAAATTTTCAAAAATCCAGAAAATTGGCTGAAAATGACTAAATATCAAGGGCTCATTGCGCGCATCGCTCTGGAACTGAAATCGTAACGCTCACTGACATTTTCCCTATCTGAAAGTCTGATAAACGCCGGAAAAATTACTAAGTCCAAAAAAAAAATTTTTTCATCTTTTTTCAATTTTACCATCGTGGGATATATATTCTACCCACACACATTTGGAACTCTCCTGGGGTACCCTCACACATATTATTCCCTCATTTAGTGGATATTTTCACAAAAAAGTGAAATTTTCAAAAATCCAAAATATTGGCTGAAAACGACTAAATATCAAGGACTCATTGGGTGAATCACTCTGGAACTGATATCGGAATGCTCACTGACATTTCCCCTATCTGAAAGTCTGATAAACGCCGGAAAAATGACTAAGTCCAAAAAAATTAATTTTCAACTTTTTTTCAATATTACCCCCGTGGGATATATATTCTACCCACACACATTTGGAACTCTCCTGGGGTACCCTCACACATATTATTCCCTCATTTAGTGGATATTTTCACAAAAAAGTGAAATTTTCAAAAATCCAAAATATTGGCTGAAAACGACTAAATATCAAGGACTCATTGGGCGAATCGCTCTGGAACTGAAATCGGAACGTTCACTGACATTTCCCCTATCTGAAAGTGTGATAAACGCCGGAAAAATGACTAAGTCCAAAAAAAAAACTGTTTTCAACTTTTTTCAATATTACCCCCGTGGGATATATATTCTACCCACACACATTTGGAACTCTCCTGCGGTACCCTAACACATATTATTCCCTCATTTAGTGGATATTTTCACAAAAAAGTGAAATTTTCAAAAATCCAGAAAATTGGCTGAAAATGACTAAATATCAAGGACTCATTGTGCGAATCGCTCTGGAACTGAAATCGGAATGCTCACTGACATTTTCCGTATCTGAAAGTCTGATAAACGCCGGAAAAATGACTAAGTCCAAAAAAAAATTGTTTTCAACTTTTTTCAATTTTACCCCCGTGGGATATATATTCTACCCACACACATTTGGAACTCCCCTGGGGTACCCTCACACATATTATTCCCTCATTTAGTGGATATTTTCACAAAAAAGTGAAATTTTCAAATATCCAAAATATTGGCTGAAAACGACTGAATATCAAGGACTAATTTATGCGAATCGCTCTGGAACTGAAATCGGAACGTTCACTGACATTTCCGCTATCTGAATGTGTGATAAACGCCGGAAAAATGACTAAATCCAAAAAAAAAATTGTTTTCAACTTTTTTCAATATTACCCCCGTGGGATATATATTCTACCCACACACATTTGGAACTCTCCTGCGGTACCCTAACACATATTATTCCCTCATTTAGTGGATATTTTCACAAAAAAGTGAAATTTTCAAAAATCCAGAAAATTGGCTGAAAATGACTAAATATCAAGGACTCATTGTGCGAATTGCTCTGGAACTGAAATCGGAATGTTCACTGACATTTGCCCTATCTGAAAGTCTGATAAACGCCGGAAAATTTACTAAGTCCAAAAAAAAAATTGTTTTCAACTTTTTTCAATATTACCCCCGTGGGATATATATTCTACGCACACACATTTGGAACTCTCCTGCGGTACCCTAACACATATTATTCCCTCATTTAGTGGATATTTTCACAAAAAAGTGAAATTTTCAAAAATCCAGAAAATTAGCTGAAAATGAATAAATATCAAGGACTCATTGCGCGAATCGCTCTGGAACTGAAATCGGAACGCTCACTGACATTTTCCCTATCTGAAAGTCTGATAAACGCCGGAAAAATGACTAAGTCCAAAAAAAACATTTTTTCAACTTTTTTCAATTTTACCCCCGTGGGATATAGATTCTACCCACACACATTGGGAACTCTCCTGGGGTACCCTCACACATATTATTCCCTCATTTAGTGGATATTTTCACAAAAAAAGTGAAATTTTCAAAAATCCAAAATATTGGCTGAAAACGACTAAATATCAAGGACTCATTGGGCGAATCGCTCTGGAACTGAATTCGGAACGTTCACTGACATTTCCCCTATCTGAAAGTGTGATAAACGCCGGAAAAATGACAGTCCAAAAAAAAAATTGTTTTCAACTTTTTTCAATATTACCCCCGTGGGATATATATTCTACCCACACACATTTGGAACTCTCCTGGGGTACCCTCACACATATTATTCCCTCATTTAGTGGATATTTTCACAAAAAAGTGAAATTTTCAAATATCCAAAATATTGGCTGAAAACGACTAAATATCAAGGACTCTTTGGGCGAATCTCTCTGGAACTGAAATCGGAACGTTCACTGACATTTCCCCTATCTGAAAGTGTGATAAACGCCGGAAAAATGACTAAGTCCAAAAAAAAATTGTTTTCAACTTTTTTCAATTTTACCCCCGTGGGATATATATTCTACCCACACACATTTGGAACTCTCCTGGGGTACCCTCACACATATTATTCCCTCATTTATTGGATATTTTCACAAAAAAGTGAAATTTTCAAATATCCAAAATATTGGCTGAAAACGACTAAATATCAAGGACTCATTGGGCGAATCGCTCTGGAACTGAAATCGGAACGTTCACTGACATTTCCCCTATCTGAAAGTGTGATAAACGCCGGAAAAATGACTAAGTACAAAAAAAAATTGTTTTCAACTTTTTTCAATTTTACCCCCGTGGGATATATATTCTACGCACACACATTTGGAACTCTCCTGCGGTACCCTCACACATATTATTCCCTCATTTAGTGGATATTTTCACAAAAAAGTGAAATTTTCAAAAATCCAAAATATTGGCTGAAAACGACTAAATATCAAGGACTCATTGGGCGAATCGCTCTGGAACTGAAATCGGAATGTTCACTGACATTTCCCCTATCTGAAAGTCTGATAAACGCCGGAAAAATGACTAAGTCCAAAAAAAAATTGTTTTCAACTTTTTTCAATTTTACCCCCGTGGGATATATATTCTACCCACACACATTTGGAACTCTCCTGGGGTACCCTCACACATATTATTCCCTCATTTAGTGGATATTTTCACAAAAAAGTGAAATTTTCAAATATCCAAAATATTGGCTGAAAACGACTAAATATCAAGGACTCTTTGGGCGAATCGCTCTGGAACTGAAATCGGAACGTTCACTGACATTTCCCCTATCTGAAAGTGTGATAAACGCCGGAAAAATGACTAAGTCCAAAAAAAAATTGTTTTCAACTTTTTTCAATTTTACCCCCGTGGGATATATATTCTACCCACACACATTTGGAACTCTCCTGGGGTACCCTCACACATATTATTCCCTCATTTATTGGATATTTTCACAAAAAAGTGAAATTTTCAAATATCCAAAATATTGGCTGAAAACGACTAAATATCAAGGACTCATTGGGCGAATCGCTCTGGAACTGAAATCGGAACGTTCACTGACATTTCCCCTATCTGAAAGTGTGATAAACGCCGGAAAAATGACAGTCCAAAAAAAAAATTGTTTTCAACTTTTTTCAATATTACCCCCGTGGGATATATATTCTACCCACACACATTTGGAACTCTCCTGGGGTACCCTCACACATATTATTCCCTCATTTAGTGGATATTTTCACAAAAAAGTGAAATTTTCAAATATCCAAAATATTGGCTGAAAACGACTAAATATCAAGGACTCTTTGGGCGAATCTCTCTGGAACTGAAATCGGAACGTTCACTGACATTTCCCCTATCTGAAAGTGTGATAAACGCCGGAAAAATGACTAAGTCCAAAAAAAAAACTGTTTTCAACTTTTTTCAATATTACCCCCGTGGGATATATATTCTACCCACACACATTTGGAACTCTCCTGCGGTACCCTAACACATATTATTCCCTCATTTAGTGGATATTTTCACAAAAAAGTGAAATTTTCAAAAATCCAGAAAATTGGCTGAAAATGACTAAATATCAAGGACTCATTGTGCGAATCGCTCTGGAACTGAAATCGGAATGCTCACTGACATTTTCCGTATCTGAAAGTCTGATAAACGCCGGAAAAATGACTAAGTCCAAAAAAAAATTGTTTTCAACTTTTTTCAATTTTACCCCCGTGGGATATATATTCTACCCACACACATTTGGAACTCCCTTGGGGTACCCTCACACATATTATTCCCTCATTTAGTGGATATTTTCACAAAAAAGTGAAATTTTCAAATATCCAAAATATTGGCTGAAAACGACTGAATATCAAGGACTAATTTATGCGAATCGCTCTGGAACTGAAATCGGAACGTTCACTGACATTTCCGCTATCTGAATGTGTGATAAACGCCGGAAAAATGACTAAATCCAAAAAAAAAATTGTTTTCAACTTTTTTCAATATTACCCCCGTGGGATATATATTCTACCCACACACATTTGGAACTCTCCTGCGGTACCCTAACACATATTATTCCCTCATTTAGTGGATATTTTCACAAAAAAGTGAAATTTTCAAAAATCCAGAAAATTGGCTGAAAATGACTAAATATCAAGGACTCATTGTGCGAATCGCTCTGGAACTGAAATCGGAATGTTCACTGACATTTGCCCTATCTGAAAGTCTGATAAACGCCGGAAAATTTACTAAGTCCAAAAAAAAAATTGTTTTCAACTTTTTTCAATATTACCCCCGTGGGATATATATTCTACGCACACACATTTGGAACTCTCCTGCGGTACCCTAACACATATTATTCCCTCATTTAGTGGATATTTTCACAAAAAAGTGAAATTTTCAAAAATCCAGAAAATTAGCTGAAAATGAATAAATATCAAGGACTCATTGCGCGAATCGCTCTGGAACTGAAATCGGAACGCTCACTGACATTTTCCCTATCTGAAAGTCTGATAAACGCCGGAAAAATGACTAAGTCCAAAAAAAACATTTTTTCAACTTTTTTCAATTTTACCCCCGTGGGATATAGATTCTACCCACACACATTGGGAACTCTCCTGGGGTACCCTCACACATATTATTCCCTCATTTAGTGGATATTTTCACAAAAAAAGTGAAATTTTCAAAAATCCAAAATATTGGCTGAAAACGACTAAATATCAAGGACTCATTGGGCGAATCGCTCTGGAACTGAATTCGGAACGTTCACTGACATTTCCCCTATCTGAAAGTGTGATAAACGCCGGAAAAATGACAGTCCAAAAAAAAAATTGTTTTCAACTTTTTTCAATATTACCCCCGTGGGATATATATTCTACCCACACACATTTGGAACTCTCCTGGGGTACCCTCACACATATTATTCCCTCATTTAGTGGATATTTTCACAAAAAAGTGAAATTTTCAAATATCCAAAATATTGGCTGAAAACGACTAAATATCAAGGACTCTTTGGGCGAATCTCTCTGGAACTGAAATCGGAACGTTCACTGACATTTCCCCTATCTGAAAGTGTGATAAACGCCGGAAAAATGACTAAGTCCAAAAAAAAATTGTTTTCAACTTTTTTCAATTTTACCCCCGTGGGATATATATTCTACCCACACACATTTGGAACTCTCCTGGGGTACCCTCACACATATTATTCCCTCATTTATTGGATATTTTCACAAAAAAGTGAAATTTTCAAATATCCAAAATATTGGCTGAAAACGACTAAATATCAAGGACTCATTGGGCGAATCGCTCTGGAACTGAAATCGGAACGTTCACTGACATTTCCCCTATCTGAAAGTGTGATAAACGCCGGAAAAATGACTAAGTACAAAAAAAAATTGTTTTCAACTTTTTTCAATTTTACCCCCGTGGGATATATATTCTACGCACACACATTTGGAACTCTCCTGCGGTACCCTCACACATATTATTCCCTCATTTAGTGGATATTTTCACAAAAAAGTGAAATTTTCAAAAATCCAAAATATTGGCTGAAAACGACTAAATATCAAGGACTCATTGGGCGAATCGCTCTGGAACTGAAATCGGAATGTTCACTGACATTTCCCCTATCTGAAAGTCTGATAAACGCCGGAAAAATGACTAAGTCCAAAAAAAAATTGTTTTCAACTTTTTTCAATTTTACCCCCGTGGGATATATATTCTACCCACACACATTTGGAACTCTCCTGGGGTACCCTCACACATATTATTCCCTCATTTAGTGGATATTTTCACAAAAAAGTGAAATTTTCAAATATCCAAAATATTGGCTGAAAACGACTAAATATCAAGGACTCTTTGGGCGAATCGCTCTGGAACTGAAATCGGAACGTTCACTGACATTTCCCCTATCTGAAAGTGTGATAAACGCCGGAAAAATGACTAAGTCCAAAAAAAAATTGTTTTCAACTTTTTTCAATTTTACCCCCGTGGGATATATATTCTACCCACACACATTTGGAACTCTCCTGGGGTACCCTCACACATATTATTCCCTCATTTATTGGATATTTTCACAAAAAAGTGAAATTTTCAAATATCCAAAATATTGGCTGAAAACGACTAAATATCAAGGACTCATTGGGCGAATCGCTCTGGAACTGAAATCGGAACGTTCACTGACATTTCCCCTATCTGAAAGTGTGATAAACGCCGGAAAAATGACAGTCCAAAAAAAAAATTGTTTTCAACTTTTTTCAATATTACCCCCGTGGGATATATATTCTACGCACACACATTTGGAACTCTCCTGCGGTATCCTAACACATATTATTCCCTCATTTAGTGGATATTTTCACAAAAAAGTGAAATTTTCAAAAATCCAGAAAATTAGCTGAAAATTAATAAATATCAAGGACTCATTGCGCGAATCGCTCTGGAACTGAAATCGGAACGCTCACTGACATTTTCCCTATCTGAAAGTCTGATAAACGCCGGAAAAATGACTAAGTCCAAAAAAAATTTTTTTCAACTTTTTTTCAATATTACCCCCGTGGGATATAGATTCTACCCACACACATTTGGAACTCTCCTGGGGTACCCTCACACATATTATTCCCTCATTTAGTGGATATTTTCACAAAAAAGTGAAATTTTCAAAAATCCAAAATATTGGCTGAAAACGACTAAATATCAAGGACTCATTGGGCGAATCGCTCTGGAACTGAAATCGGAATGTTCACTGACATTTCCCCTATTTGAAAGTCTGATAAACGCCGGAAAAATGACTAAGTCCAAAAAAAAATTGTTTTCAACTTTTTTCAATTTTACCCCCGTGGGATATATATTCTACCCACACACATTTGGAACTCTCCTGGGGTACCCTCACACATATTATTCTCTCATTTAGTGGATATTTTCACAAAAAAGTGAAATTTTCAAAAATCCAAAATATTGGCTGAAAACGACTAAATATCAAGGACTCATTGGGCGAATCGCTCTGGAACTGAAATCGGAATGTTCACTGACATTTCCCCTATCTGAAAGTCTGATAAACGCCGGAAAAATGACTAAGTCCAAAAAAAAATTGTTTTCAACTTTTTTCAATTTTACCCCCGTGGGATATATATTCTACCCACACACATTTGGAACTCTCCTGGGGTACCCTCACACATATTATTCCCTCATTTAGTGGATATTTTCACAAAAAAGTGAAATTTTCAAATATCCAAAATATTGGCTGAAAACGACTAAATATCAAGGACTCATTGGGCGAATCGCTCTGGAACTGAAATCGGAACGTTCACTGACATTTCCCCTATCTGAAAGTGTGATAAACGCCGGAAAAATGACAGTCCAAAAAAAAAATTGTTTTCAACTTTTTTCAATATTACCCCCGTGGGATATATATTCTACCCACACACATTTGGAACTCTCCTGGGGTACCCTCACACATATTATTCCCTCATTTAGTGGATATTTTCACAAAAAAGTGAAATTTTCAAATATCCAAAATATTGGCTGAAAACGACTAAATATCAAGGACTCTTTGGGCGAATCTCTCTGGAACTGAAATCGGAACGTTCACTGACATTTCCCCTATCTGAAAGTGTGATAAACGCCGGAAAAATGACTAAGTCCAAAAAAAAATTGTTTTCAACTTTTTTCAATTTTACCCCCGTGGGATATATATTCTACCCACACACATTTGGAACTCTCCTGGGGTACCCTCACACATATTATTCCCTCATTTATTGGATATTTTCACAAAAAAGTGAAATTTTCAAATATCCAAAATATTGGCTGAAAACGACTAAATATCAAGGACTCATTGGGCGAATCGCTCTGGAACTGAAATCGGAACGTTCACTGACATTTCCCCTATCTGAAAGTGTGATAAACGCCGGAAAAATGACTAAGTCCAAAAAAAAATTGTTTTCAACTTTTTTCAATTTTACCCCCGTGGGATATATATTCTACGCACACACATTTGGAACTCTCCTGCGGTACCCTAACACATATTATTCCCTCATTTAGTGGATATTTTCACAAAAAAGTGAAATTTTCAAAAATCCAGAAAATTAGCTGAAAATGAATAAATATCAAGGACTCATTGCGCGAATCGCTCTGGAACTGAAATCGGAACGCTCACTGACATTTTCCCTATCTGAAAGTCTGATAAACGCCGGAAAAATGACTAAGTCCAAAAAAAATTTTTTTCAACTTTTTTTCAATATTACCCCCGTGGGATATAGATTCTACCCACACACATTTGGAACTCTCCTGGGGTACCCTCACACATATTATTCCCTCATTTAGTGGATATTTTCACAAAAAAGTGAAATTTTCAAAAATCCAAAATATTGGCTGAAAACGACTAAATATCAAGGACTCATTGGGCGAATCGCTCTGGAACTGAAATCGGAATGTTCACTGACATTTCCCCTACCTGAAAGTCTGATAAACGCCGGAAAAATGACTAAGTCCAAAAAAAAATTGTTTTCAACTTTTTTCAATTTTACCCCCGTGGGATATATATTCTACCCACACACATTTGGAACTCTCCTGGGGTACCCTCACACATATTATTCTCTCATTTAGTGGATATTTTCACAAAAAAGTGAAATTTTCAAAAATCCAAAATATTGGCTGAAAACGACTAAATATCAAGGACTCATTGGGCGAATCGCTCTGGAACTGAAATCGGAATGTTCACTGACATTTCCCCTATCTGAAAGTCTGATAAACGCCGGAAAAATGACTAAGTCCAAAAAAAAATTGTTTTCAACTTTTTTCAATTTTACCCCCGTGGGATATATATTCTACCCACACACATTTGGAACTCTCCTGGGGTACCCTCACACATATTATTCCCTCATTTAGTGGATATTTTCACAAAAAAGTGAAATTTTCAAATATCCAAAATATTGGCTGAAAACGACTAAATATCAAGGACTCATTGGGCGAATCGCTCTGGAACTGAAATCGGAACGTTCACTGACATTTCCCCTATCTGAAAGTGTGATAAACGCCGGAAAAATGACAGTCCAAAAAAAAAATTGTTTTCAACTTTTTTCAATATTACCCCCGTGGGATATATATTCTACCCACACACATTTGGAACTCTCCTGGGGTACCCTCACACATATTATTCCCTCATTTAGTGGATATTTTCACAAAAAAGTGAAATTTTCAAATATCCAAAATATTGGCTGAAAACGACTAAATATCAAGGACTCTTTGGGCGAATCTCTCTGGAACTGAAATCGGAACGTTCACTGACATTTCCCCTATCTGAAAGTGTGATAAACGCCGGAAAAATGACTAAGTCCAAAAAAAAATTGTTTTCAACTTTTTTCAATTTTACCCCCGTGGGATATATATTCTACCCACACACATTTGGAACTCTCCTGGGGTACCCTCACACATATTATTCCCTCATTTATTGGATATTTTCACAAAAAAGTGAAATTTTCAAATATCCAAAATATTGGCTGAAAACGACTAAATATCAAGGACTCATTGGGCGAATCGCTCTGGAACTGAAATCGGAACGTTCACTGACATTTCCCCTATCTGAAAGTGTGATAAACGCCGGAAAAATGACTAAGTACAAAAAAAAATTGTTTTCAACTTTTTTCAATTTTACCCCCGTGGGATATATATTCTACGCACACACATTTGGAACTCTCCTGCGGTACCCTAACACATATTATTCCCTCATTTAGTGGATATTTTCACAAAAAAGTGAAATTTTCAAAAATCCAGAAAATTAGCTGAAAATGAATAAATATCAAGGACTCATTGCGCGAATCGCTCTGGAACTGAAATCGGAACACTCACTGACATTTTCCCTATCTGAAAGTCTGATAAACGCCGGAAAAATGACTAAGTCCAAAAAAAATTTTTTTCAACTTTTTTTCAATATTACCCCCGTGGGATATAGATTCTACCCACACACATTTGGAACTCTCCTGGGGTACCCTCACACATATTATTCCCTCATTTAGTGGATATTTTCACAAAAAAGTGAAATTTTCAAAAATCCAAAATATTGGCTGAAAACGACTAAATATCAAGGACTCATTGGGCGAATCGCTCTGGAACTGAAATCGGAATGTTCACTGACATTTCCCCTATCTGAAAGTGTGATAAACGCCGGAAAAATGACAGTCCAAAAAAAAAATTGTTTTCAACTTTTTTCAATATTACCCCCGTGGGATATATATTCTACCCACACACATTTGGAACTCTCCTGGGGTACACTCACACATATTATTCTCTCATTTAGTGGATATTTTCACAAAAAAGTGAAATTTTCAAAAATCCAAAATATTGGCTGAAAACGACTAAATATCAAGGACTCATTGGGCGAATCGCTCTGGAACTGAAATCGGAATGTTCACTGACATTTCCCCTATCTGAAAGTCTGATAAACGCCGGAAAAATGACTAAGTCCAAAAAAAAATTGTTTTCAACTTTTTTCAATTTTACCCCCGTGGGATATATATTCTACCCACACACATTTGGAACTCTCCTGGGGTACCCTCACACATATTATTCCCTCATTTAGTGGATATTTTCACAAAAAAGTGAAATTTTCAAATATCCAAAATATTGGCTGAAAACGACTAAATATCAAGGACTCTTTGGGCGAATCTCTCTGGAACTGAAATCGGAACGTTCACTGACATTTCCCCTATCTGAAAGTGTGATAAACGCCGGAAAAATGACTAAGTCCAAAAAAAAATTGTTTTCAACTTTTTTCAATTTTACCCCCGTGGGATATATATTCTACCCACACACATTTGGAACTCTCCTGGGGTACCCTCACACATATTATTCCCTCATTTATTGGATATTTTCACAAAAAAGTGAAATTTTCAAATATCCAAAATATTGGCTGAAAACGACTAAATATCAAGGACTCATTGGGCGAATCGCTCTGGAACTGAAATCGGAACGTTCACTGACATTTCCCCTATCTGAAAGTGTGATAAACGCCGGAAAAATGACTAAGTCCAAAAAAAATTTTTTTCAACTTTTTTTCAATATTACCCCCGTGGGATATAGATTCTACCCACACACATTTGGAACTCTCCTGGGGTACCCTCACACATATTATTCCCTCATTTAGTGGATATTTTCACAAAAAAGTGAAATTTTCAAAAATCCAAAATATTGGCTGAAAACGACTAAATATCAAGGACTCATTGGGCGAATCGCTCTGGAACTGAAATCGGAATGTTCACTGACATTTCCCCTACCTGAAAGTCTGATAAACGCCGGAAAAATGACTAAGTCCAAAAAAAAATTGTTTTCAACTTTTTTCAATTTTACCCCCGTGGGATATATATTCTACCCACACACATTTGGAACTCTCCTGGGGTACCCTCACACATATTATTCTCTCATTTAGTGGATATTTTCACAAAAAAGTGAAATTTTCAAAAATCCAAAATATTGGCTGAAAACGACTAAATATCAAGGACTCATTGGGCGAATCGCTCTGGAACTGAAATCGGAATGTTCACTGACATTTCCCCTATCTGAAAGTCTGATAAACGCCGGAAAAATGACTAAGTCCAAAAAAAAATTGTTTTCAACTTTTTTCAATTTTACCCCCGTGGGATATATATTCTACCCACACACATTTGGAACTCTCCTGGGGTACCCTCACACATATTATTCCCTCATTTAGTGGATATTTTCACAAAAAAGTGAAATTTTCAAATATCCAAAATATTGGCTGAAAACGACTAAATATCAAGGACTCATTGGGCGAATCGCTCTGGAACTGAAATCGGAACGTTCACTGACATTTCCCCTATCTGAAAGTGTGATAAACGCCGGAAAAATGACAGTCCAAAAAAAAAATTGTTTTCAACTTTTTTCAATATTACCCCCGTGGGATATATATTCTACCCACACACATTTGGAACTCTCCTGGGGTACCCTCACACATATTATTCCCTCATTTAGTGGATATTTTCACAAAAAAGTGAAATTTTCAAATATCCAAAATATTGGCTGAAAACGACTAAATATCAAGGACTCTTTGGGCGAATCTCTCTGGAACTGAAATCGGAACGTTCACTGACATTTCCCCTATCTGAAAGTGTGATAAACGCCGGAAAAATGACTAAGTCCAAAAAAAAATTGTTTTCAACTTTTTTCAATTTTACCCCCGTGGGATATATATTCTACCCACACACATTTGGAACTCTCCTGGGGTACCCTCACACATATTATTCCCTCATTTATTGGATATTTTCACAAAAAAGTGAAATTTTCAAATATCCAAAATATTGGCTGAAAACGACTAAATATCAAGGACTCATTGGGCGAATCGCTCTGGAACTGAAATCGGAACGTTCACTGACATTTCCCCTATCTGAAAGTGTGATAAACGCCGGAAAAATGACTAAGTACAAAAAAAAATTGTTTTCAACTTTTTTCAATTTTACCCCCGTGGGATATATATTCTACGCACACACATTTGGAACTCTCCTGCGGTACCCTAACACATATTATTCCCTCATTTAGTGGATATTTTCACAAAAAAGTGAAATTTTCAAAAATCCAGAAAATTAGCTGAAAATGAATAAATATCAAGGACTCATTGCGCGAATCGCTCTGGAACTGAAATCGGAACACTCACTGACATTTTCCCTATCTGAAAGTCTGATAAACGCCGGAAAAATGACTAAGTCCAAAAAAAATTTTTTTCAACTTTTTTTCAATATTACCCCCGTGGGATATAGATTCTACCCACACACATTTGGAACTCTCCTGGGGTACCCTCACACATATTATTCCCTCATTTAGTGGATATTTTCACAAAAAAGTGAAATTTTCAAAAATCCAAAATATTGGCTGAAAACGACTAAATATCAAGGACTCATTGGGCGAATCGCTCTGGAACTGAAATCGGAATGTTCACTGACATTTCCCCTATCTGAAAGTCTGATAAACGCCGGAAAAATGACTAAGTCCAAAAAAAAATTGTTTTCAACTTTTTTCAATTTTACCCCCGTGGGATATATATTCTACCCACACACATTTGGAACTCTCCTGGGGTACCCTCACACATATTATTCTCTCATTTAGTGGATATTTTCACAAAAAAGTGAAATTTTCAAAAATCCAAAATATTGGCTGAAAACGACTAAATATCAAGGACTCATTGGGCGAATCGCTCTGGAACTGAAATCGGAATGTTCACTGACATTTCCCCTATCTGAAAGTCTGATAAACGCCGGAAAAATGACTAAGTCCAAAAAAAAATTGTTTTCAACTTTTTTCAATTTTACCCCCGTGGGATATATATTCTACCCACACACATTTGGAACTCTCCTGGGGTACCCTCACACATATTATTCCCTCATTTAGTGGATATTTTCACAAAAAAGTGAAATTTTCAAATATCCAAAATATTGGCTGAAAACGACTAAATATCAAGGACTCTTTGGGCGAATCGCTCTGGAACTGAAATCGGAACGTTCACTGACATTTCCCCTATCTGAAAGTGTGATAAACGCCGGAAAAATGACTAAGTCCAAAAAAAAATTGTTTTCAACTTTTTTCAATTTTACCCCCGTGGGATATATATTCTACCCACACACATTTGGAACTCTCCTGGGGTACCCTCACACATATTATTCCCTCATTTATTGGATATTTTCACAAAAAAGTGAAATTTTCAAATATCGAAAATATTGTCTGAAAACGACTAAATATCAAGGACTCATTGGGCGAATCGCTCTGGAACTGAAATCGGAACGTTCACTGACATTTCCCCTATCTGAAAGTGTGATAAACGCCGGAAAAATGACTAAGTACAAAAAAAAATTGTTTTCAACTTTTTTCAATTTTACCCCCGTGGGATATATATTCTACCCACTCACATTTGGAACTCTCCTGGGGTACCCTCACACATATTATTCCCTCATTTAGTGGATATTTTCACAAAAAAGTGAAATTTTCAAATATCCAAAATATTGGCTGAAAACGACTAAATATCAAGGACTCTTTGGGCGAATCTCTCTGGAACTGAAATCGGAACGTTCACTGACATTTCCCCTATCTGAAAGTGTGATAAACGCCGGAAAAATGACTAAGTCCAAAAAAAAATTGTTTTCAACTTTTTTCAATTTTACCCCCGTGGGATATATATTCTACCCACACACATTTGGAACTCTCCTGGGGTACCCTCACACATATTATTCCCTCATTTATTGGATATTTTCACAAAAAAGTGAAATTTTCAAATATCCAAAATATTGGCTGAAAACGACTAAATATCAAGGACTCATTGGGCGAATCGCTCTGGAACTGAAATCGGAACGTTCACTGACATTTCCCCTATCTGAAAGTGTGATAAACGCCGGAAAAATGACTAAGTACAAAAAAAAATTGTTTTCAACTTTTTTCAATTTTACCCCCGTGGGATATATATTCTACGCACACACATTTGGAACTCTCCTGCGGTACCCTAACACATATTATTCCCTCATTTAGTGGATATTTTCACAAAAAAGTGAAATTTTCAAAAATCCAGAAAATTAGCTGAAAATGAATAAATATCAAGGACTCATTGCGCGAATCGCTCTGGAACTGAAATCGGAACACTCACTGACATTTTCCCTATCTGAAAGTCTGATAAACGCCGGAAAAATGACTAAGTCCAAAAAAAATTTTTTTCAACTTTTTTTCAATATTACCCCCGTGGGATATAGATTCTACCCACACACATTTGGAACTCTCCTGGGGTACCCTCACACATATTATTCCCTCATTTAGTGGATATTTTCACAAAAAAGTGAAATTTTCAAAAATCCAAAATATTGGCTGAAAACGACTAAATATCAAGGACTCATTGGGCGAATCGCTCTGGAACTGAAATCGGAATGTTCACTGACATTTCCCCTATCTGAAAGTCTGATAAACGCCGGAAAAATGACTAAGTCCAAAAAAAAATTGTTTTCAACTTTTTTCAATTTTACCCCCGTGGGATATATATTCTACCCACACACATTTGGAACTCTCCTGGGGTACCCTCACACATATTATTCTCTCATTTAGTGGATATTTTCACAAAAAAGTGAAATTTTCAAAAATCCAAAATATTGGCTGAAAACGACTAAATATCAAGGACTCATTGGGCGAATCGCTCTGGAACTGAAATCGGAATGTTCACTGACATTTCCCCTATCTGAAAGTCTGATAAACGCCGGAAAAATGACTAAGTCCAAAAAAAATTGTTTTCAACTTTTTTCAATTTTACCCCCGTGGGATATATATTCTACCCACACACATTTGGAACTCTCCTGGGGTACCCTCACACATATTATTCCCTCATTTATTGGATATTTTCACAAAAAAGTGAAATTTTCAAATATCCAAAATATTGGCTGAAAACGACTAAATATCAAGGACTCATTGGGCGAATCGCTCTAGAACTGAAATCGGAACGTTCACTGTCATTTCCCCTATCTGAAAGTGTGATAAACGCCGGAAAAATGACTAAGTACAAAAAAAAATTGTTTTCAACTTTTTTCAATTTTACCCCCGTGGGATATATATTCTACCCACACACATTTGGAACTCTCCTGGGGTACCCTCACACATATTATTCCCTCATTTAGTGGATATTTTCACAAAAAAAGTGAAATTTTCAAAAATCCAAAATATTGGCTGAAAACGACTAAATATGAAGGACTCTTTGGGCGAATCGCTCTGGAACTGAAATCGGAACGTTCACTGACATTTCCCCTATCTGAAAGTGTGATAAACGCCGGAAAAATGACAGTCCAAAAAAAAAATTGTTTTAAACTTTTTTCAATATTACTCCCGTGGGATATATATTCTACCCACACACATTTGGAACTCTCCTGGGGTACCCTCACACATATTATTCCCTCATTTAGTGGATATTTTCACAAAAAAGTGAAATTTTCAAAAATCCAAAATATTGGCTGAAAACGACTAAATATCAAGGACTCATTGGGCGAATCGCTCTGGAACTGAAATCGTAACGTTCACTGACATTTCCCCTATCTGAAAGTGTGATAAACGCCGGAAAAATGACAGTCCAAAAAAAAAATTGTTTTCAACTTTTTTCAATATTACCCCCGTGGGATATATATTCTACCCACACACATTTGGAACTCTCCTGGGGTACCCTCACACATATTATTCCCTCATTTAGTGGATATTTTCACAAAAAAGTGAAATTTTCAAATATCCAAAATATTGGCTGAAAACGACTAAATATCAAGGACTCTTTGGGCGAATCTCTCTGGAACTGAAATCGGAACGTTCACTGACATTTCCCCTATCTGAAAGTGTGATAAACGCCGGAAAAATGACTAAGTCCAAAAAAAAATTGTTTTCAACTTTTTTCAATTTTACCCCCGTGGGATATATATTCTACCCACACACATTTGGAACTCTCCTGGGGTACCCTCACACATATTATTCCCTCATTTATTGGATATTTTCACAAAAAAGTGAAATTTTCAAATATCCAAAATATTGGCTGAAAACGACTAAATATCAAGGACTCATTGGGCGAATCGCTCTGGAACTGAAATCGGAACGTTCACTGTCATTTCCCCTATCTGAAAGTGTGATAAACGCCGGAAAAATGACTAAGTACAAAAAAAAATTGTTTTCAACTTTTTTCAATTTTACCCCCGTGGGATATATATTCTACCCACACACATTTGGAACTCTCCTGGGGTACCCTCACACATATTATTCCCTCATTTAGTGGATATTTTCACAAAAAAAGTGAAATTTTCAAAAATCCAAAATATTGGCTGAAAACGACTAAATATGAAGGACTCTTTGGGCGAATCGCTCTGGAACTGAAATCGGAACGTTCACTGACATTTCCCCTATCTGAAAGTGTGATAAACGCCGGAAAAATGACAGTCCAAAAAAAAAATTGTTTTAAACTTTTTTCAATATTACTCCCGTGGGATATATATTCTACCCACACACATTTGGAACTCTCCTGGGGTACCCTCACACATATTATTCCCTCATTTAGTGGATATTTTCACAAAAAAGTGAAATTTTCAAAAATCCAAAATATTGGCTGAAAACGACTAAATATCAAGGACTCATTGGGCGAATCGCTCTGGAACTGAAATCGTAACGTTCACTGACATTTCCCCTATCTGAAAGTGTGATAAACGCCGGAAAAATGACAGTCCAAAAAAAAAATTGTTTTCAACTTTTTTCAATATTACCCCCGTGGGATATATATTCTACCCACACACATTTGGAACTCTCCTGGGGTACCCTCACACATATTATTCCCTCATTTAGTGGATATTTTCACAAAAAAGTGAAATTTTCAAATATCCAAAATATTGGCTGAAAACGACTAAATATCAAGGACTCTTTGGGCGAATCTCTCTGGAACTGAAATCGGAACGTTCACTGACATTTCCCCTATCTGAAAGTGTGATAAACGCCGGAAAAATGACTAAGTCCAAAAAAAAATTGTTTTCAACTTTTTTCAATTTTACCCCCGTGGGATATATATTCTACCCACACACATTTGGAACTCTCCTGGGGTACCCTCACACATATTATTCCCTCATTTATTGGATATTTTCACAAAAAAGTGAAATTTTCAAATATCCAAAATATTGGCTGAAAACGACTAAATGTCAAGGACTCATTGGGCGAATCGCTCTGGAACTGAAATCGGAACGTTCACTGACATTTCCCCTATCTGAAAGTGTGATAAACGCCGGAAAAATGACTAAGTACAAAAAAAAATTGTTTTCAACTTTTTTCAATTTTACCCCCGTGGGATATATATTCTACGCACACACATTTGGAACTCTCCTGCGGTACCCTAACACATATTATTCCCTCATTTAGTGGATATTTTCACAAAAAAGTGAAATTTTCAAAAATCCAGAAAATTAGCTGAAAATGAATAAATATCAAGGACTCATTGCGCGAATCGCTCTGGAACTGAAATCGGAACGCTCACTGACATTTTCCCTATCTGAAAGTCTGATAAACGCCGGAAAAATGACTAAGTCCAAAAAAAATTTTTTTCAACTTTTTTTCAATATTACCCCCGTGGGATATAGATTCTACCCACACACATTTGGAACTCTCCTGGGGTACCCTCACACATATTATTCCCTCATTTAGTGGATATTTTCACAAAAAAGTGAAATTTTCAAAAATCCAAAATATTGGCTGAAAACGACTAAATATCAAGGACTCATTGGGCGAATCGCTCTGGAACTGAAATCGGAATGTTCACTGACATTTCCCCTATCTGAAAGTCTGATAAACGCCGGAAAAATGACTAAGTCCAAAAAAAAATTGTTTTCAACTTTTTTCAATTTTACCCCCGTGGGATATATATTCTACCCACACACATTTGGAACTCTCCTGGGGTACCCTCACACATATTATTCTCTCATTTAGTGGATATTTTCACAAAAAAGTGAAATTTTCAAAAATCGAAAATATTGGCTGAAAACGACTAAATATCAAGGACTCATTGGGCGAATCGCTCTGGAACTGAAATTGGAATGTTCACTGACATTTCCCCTATCTGAAAGTCTGATAAACGCCGGAAAAATGACTAAGTCCAAAAAAAAATTGTTTTCAACTTTTTTCAATTTTACCCCCGTGGGATATATATTCTACCCACACACATTTGGAACTCTCCTGGGGTACCCTCACACATATTATTCCCTCATTTAGTGGATATTTTCACAAAAAAGTGAAATTTTCAAATATCCAAAATATTGGCTGAAAACGACTAAATATCAAGGACTCATTGGGCGAATCGCTCTGGAACTGAAATTGGAATGTTCACTGACATTTCCCCTATCTGAAAGTCTGATAAACGCCGGAAAAATGACTAAGTCCAAAAAAAAATTGTTTTCAACTTTTTTCAATTTTACCCCCGTGGGATATATATTCTACCCACACACATTTGGAACTCTCCTGGGGTACCCTCACACATATTATTCCCTCATTTAGTGGATATTTTCACAAAAAAGTGAAATTTTCAAATATCCAAAATATTGGCTGAAAACGACTAAATATCAAGGACTCTTTGGGCGAATCGCTCTGGAACTGAAATCGGAACGTTCACTGACATTTCCCCTATCTGAAAGTGTGATAAACGCCGGAAAAATGAATAAGTCCAAAAAAAAAATTGTTTTCAACTTTTTTCAATTTTACCCCCGTGGGATATATATTCTACCCACACACATTTGGAACTCTCCTGGGGTACCCTCACACATATTATTCCCTCATTTATTGGATATTTTCACAAAAAAGTGAAATTTTCAAATATCCAAAATATTGGCTGAAAACGACTAAATATCAAGGACTCATTGGGCGAATCGCTCTGGAACTGAAATCGGAACGTTCACTGACATTTCCCCTATCTGAAAGTGTGATAAACGCCGGAAAAATGACAGTCCAAAAAAAAAATTGTTTTAAACTTTTTTCAATATTACTCCCGTGGGATATATATTCTACCCACACACATTTGGAACTCTCCTGGGGTACCCTCACACATATTATTCCCTCATTTAGTGGATATTTTCACAAAAAAGTGAAATTTTCAAAAATCCAAAATATTGGCTGAAAACGACTAAATATCAAGGACTCATTGGGCGAATCGCTCTGGAACTGAAATCGGAACGTTCACTGACATTTCCCCTATCTGAAAGTGTGATAAACGCCGGAAAAATGACAGTCCAAAAAAAAAATTGTTTTCAACTTTTTTCAATATTACCCCCGTGGGATATAGATTCTACCCACACACATTTGGAACTCTCCTGGGGTACCCTCACACATATTATTCCCTCATTTAGTGGATATTTTCACAAAAAAAGTGAAATTTTCAAAAATCCAAAATATTGGCTGAAAACGACTAAATATCAAGGACTCATTGGGCGAATCGCTCTGGAACTGAAATCGGAACGTTCACTGACATTTCCCCTATCTGAAAGTGTGATAAACGCCGGAAAAATGACAGTCCAAAAAAAAAATTGTTTTCAACTTTTTTCAATATTACCCCCGTGGGATATATATTCTACCCACACACATTTGGAACTCTCCTGGGGTACCCTCACACATATTATTCCCTCATTTAGTGGATATTTTCACAAAAAAGTGAAATTTTCAAAAATCCAAAATATTGGCTGAAAACGACTAAATATCAAGGACTCATTGGGCGAATAGCTCTGGAACTGAAATCGGAATGTTCACTGACATTTCCCCTATCTGAAAGTCTGATAAACGCCGGAAAAATGACTAAGTCCAAAAAAAATTTTTTTCAACTTTTTTTCAATATTACCCCCGTGGGATATAGATTCTACCCACACACATTTGGAACTCTCCTGGGGTACCCTCACACATATTATTCCCTCATTTAGTGGATATTTTCACAAAAAAGTGAAATTTTCAAAAATCCAAAATATTGGCTGAAAACGACTAAATATCAAGGACTCATTGGGCGAATCGCTCTGGAACTGAAATCGGAACGTTCACTGACATTTCCCCTATCTGAAAGTGTGATAAACGCCGGAAAAATGACAGTCCAAAAAAAAAATTGTTTTCAACTTTTTTCAATATTACCCCCGTGGGATATAGATTCTACCCACACACATTTGGAACTCTCCTGGGGTACCCTCACACATATTATTCCCTCATTTAGTGGATATTTTCACAAAAAAAGTGAAATTTTCAAAAATCCAAAATATTGGCTGAAAAGGACTAAATATCAAGGACTCATTGGGCGAATCGCTCTGGAACTGAAATCGGAACGTTCACTGACATTTCCCCTATCTGAAAGTGTGATAAACGCCGGAAAAATGACAGTCCAAAAAAAAAATTGTTTTCAACTTTTTTCAATATTACCCCCGTGGGATATATATTCTACCCACACACATTTGGAACTCTCCTGGGGTACCCTCACACATATTATTCCCTCATTTAGTGGATATTTTCACAAAAAAGTGAAATTTTCAAAAATCCAAAATATTGGCTGAAAACGACTAAATATCAAGGACTCATTGGGCGAATAGCTCTGGAACTGAAATCGGAATGTTCACTGACATTTCCCCTATCTGAAAGTGTGATAAACGCCGGAAAAATGACAGTCCAAAAAAAAAATTGTTTTCAACTTTTTTCTATATTACCCCCGTGGGATATATATTCTACCCACACACATTTGGAACTCTCCTGGGGTACCCTCACACATATTATTCCCTCATTTAGTGGATATTTTCACAAAAAAGTGAAATTTTCAAAAATCCAAAATATTGGCTGAAAACGACTAAATATCAAGGACTCATTGGGCGAATCGCTCTGGAACTGAAATCGGAATGTTCACTGACATTTCCCCTATCTGAAAGTCTGATAAACGCCGGAAAAATGACTAAGTCCAAAAAAAAATTGTTTTCAACTTTTTTCAATTTTACCCCCGTGGGATATATATTCTACCCACACACATTTGGAACTCTCCTGGGGTACCCTCACACATATTATTCTCTCATTTAGTGGATATTTTCACAAAAAAGTGAAATTTTCAAAAATCCAAAATATTGGCTGAAAACGACTAAATATCAAGGACTCATTGGGCGAATCGCTCTGGAACTGAAATCGGAATGTTCACTGACATTTCCCCTATCTGAAAGTCTGATAAACGCCGGAAAAATGACTAAGTCCAAAAAAAAATTGTTTTCAACTTTTTTCAATTTTACCCCCGTGGGATATATATTCTACCCACACACATTTGGAACTCTCCTGGGGTACCCTCACACATATTATTCCCTCATTTATTGGATATTTTCACAAAAAAGTGAAATTTTCAAATATCCAAAATATTGGCTGAAAACGACTAAATATCAAGGACTCATTGGGCGAATCGCTCTGGAACTGAAATCGGAACGTTCACTGACATTTCCCCTATCTGAAAGTGTGATAAACGCCGGAAAAATGACTAAGTACAAAAAAAAATTGTTTTCAACTTTTTTCAATTTTACCCCCGTGGGATATATATTCTACCCACACACATTTGGAACTCTCCTGGGGTACCCTCACACATATTATTCCCTCATTTAGTGGATATTTTCACAAAAAAAGTGAAATTTTCAAAAATCCAAAATATTGGCTGAAAACGACTAAATATCAAGGACTCTTTGGGCGAATCGCTCTGGAACTGAAATCGGAACGTTCACTGACATTTCCCCTATCTGAAAGTGTGATAAACGCCGGAAAAATGACAGTCCAAAAAAAAAATTGTTTTCAACTTTTTTCAATATTACTCCCGTGGGATATATATTCTACCCACACACATTTGGAACTCTCCTGGGGTACCCTCACACATATTATTCCCTCATTTAGTGGATATTTTCACAAAAAAGTGAAATTTTCAAAAATCCAAAATATTGGCTGAAAACGACTAAATATCAAGGACTCATTGGGCGAATCGCTCTGGAACTGAAATCGGAACGTTCACTGACATTTCCCCTATCTGAAAGTGTGATAAACGCCGGAAAAATGACAGTCCAAAAAAAAAATTGTTTTCAACTTTTTTCAATATTACCCCCGTGGGATATATATTCTACCCACACACATTTGGAACTCTCCTGGGGTACCCTCACACATATTATTCCCTCATTTAGTGGATATTTTCACAAAAAAGTGAAATTTTCAAAAATCCAAAATATTGGCTGAAAACGACTAAATATCAAGGACTCATTGGGCGAATAGCTCTGGAACTGAAATCGGAATGTTCACTGACATTTCCCCTATCTGAAAGTCTGATAAACGCCGGAAAAATGACTAAGTCCAAAAAAAATTTTTTTCAACTTTTTTTCAATATTACCCCCGTGTGATATATATTCTACCCACACACATTTGGAACTCTCCTGGGGTACCCTCACACATATTATTCCCTCATTTAGTGGATATTTTCACAAAAAAGTGAAATTTTCAAAAATCCAAAATATTGGCTGAAAACGACTAAATATCAAGGACTCATTGGGCGAATCGCTCTGGAACTGAAATCGGAATGTTCACTGACATTTCCCCTATCTGAAAGTCTGATAAACGCCGGAAAAATGACTAAGTCCAAAAAAAAAATTGTTTTCAACTTTTTTCAATTTTACCCCCGTGGGATATATATTCTACCCACACATATTTGGAACTCTCCTGGGGTACCCTCACACGTATTATTCCCTCATTTAGTGGATATTTTCACAAAAAAGTGAAATTTTCAAAAATCCAAAATATTGGCTGAAAACGACTAAATATCAAGGACTCATTGGGCGAATCGCTCTGGAACTGAAATCGGAATGTTCACTGACATTTCCCCTATCTGAAAGTGTGATAAACGCCGGAAAAATGACTAAGTCCAAAAAAAAATAGTTTTCAACTTTTTTCAATTTTTCCCCCGTGGGATATATATTCTACCCACACACATTTGGAACTCTCCTGGGGTACCCTCACACATATTATTCCCTCATTTATTGGATATTTTCACAAAAAAGTGAAATTTTCAAATATCCAAAATATTGGCTGAAAACGACTAAATATCAAGGACTCATTGGGCGAATCGCTCTGAACTGAAATCGGAACGTTCACTGACATTTCCCCTATCTGAAAGTGTGATAAACGCCGGAAAAATGACTAAGTACAAAAAAAAAATTGTTTTCAACTTTTTTCAATTTTACCCCCGTGGGATATATATTCTACCCACACACATTTGGAACTCTCCTGGGGTACCCTCACACATATTATTCCCTCATTTAGTGGATATTTTCACAAAAAAAGTGAAATTTTCAAAAATCCAAAATATTGGCTGAAAACGACTAAATATCAAGGACTCATTGGGCGAATCGCTCTGGAACTGAAATCGGAATGTTCACTGACATTTCCCCTATCTGAAAGTGTGATAAACGCCGGAAAAATGACAGTCCAAAAAAAAAATTGTTTTCAACTTTTTTCAATATTACCCCCGTGGGATATATATTCTACCCACACACATTTGGAACTCTCCTGGGGTACCCTCACACATATTATTCCCTCATTTAGTGGATATTTTCACAAAAAAGTGAAATTTTCAAATATCCAAAATATTGGCTGAAAACGACTAAATATCAAGGACTCTTTGGGCGAATCGCTCTGGAACTGAAATCGGAACGTTCACTGACATTTCCCCTATCTGAAAGTGTGATTAACGCCGGAAAAATGACAGTCCAAAAAAAAAATTGTTTTCAACTTTTTTCAATATTACCCCCGTGGGATATATATTCTACCCACACACATTTGGAACTCTCCTGGGGTACCCTCACACATATTATTCCCTCATTTAGTGGATATTTTCACAAAAAAGTTAAATTTTCAAAAATCCAAAATATTGGCTGAAAACGACTAAATATCAAAGACTCATTGGGCGAATAGCTCTGGAACTGAAATCGGAATGTTCACTGACATTTCCCCTATCTGAAAGTCTGATAAACGCCGGAAAAATGACTAAGTCCAAAAAAAATTTTTTTCAACTTTTTTTCAATATTACCCCCGTGGGATATAGATTCTACCCACACACATTTGGAACTCTCCTGGGGTACCCTCACACATATTATTCCCTCATTTAGTGGATATTTTCACAAAAAAGTGAAATTTTCAAATATCCAAAATATTGGCTGAAAACGACTAAATATCAAGGACTCATTGGGCGAATCGCTCTGGAACTGAAATCGGAACGTTCACTGACATTTCCCCTATCTGAAAGTGTGATAAACGCCGGAAAAATGACTAAGTCCAAAAAAAAATTGTTTTCAACTTTTTTCAATATTACCCCCGTGGGATATATATTCTACCCACACACATTTGGAACTCTCCTGCGGTACCCTAACACATATTATTCCCTCATTTAGTGGATATTTTCACAAAAAAGTGAAATTTTCAAATATCCAAAATATTGGCTGAAAACGACTAAATATCAAGGACTCATTGGGCGAATCGCTCTGGAACTGAAATCGGAACGCTCACTGACATTTGCCCTATCTGAAAGTGTGATAAACGCCGGAAAAATGACTAAGTCCAAAAAAAAATTGTTTTCAACTTTTTTCAATATTACCCCCGTGGGATATATATTCTACCCACACACATTTGGAACTCTCCTGGGGTACCCTCACACATATTATTCTCTCATTTAGTGGATATTTTCACAAAAAAGTGAAATTTTCAAAAATCCAAAATATTGGCTGAAAACGACTAAATATCAAGGACTCATTGGGCGAATCGCTCTGGAACTGAAATCGGAATGTTCACTGACATTTCCCCTATCTGAAAGTCTGATAAACGCCGGAAAAATGACTAAGTCCAAAAAAAAATTGTTTTCAACTTTTTTCAATTTTACCCCCGTGGGATATATATTCTACCCACACACATTTGGAACTCTCCTGGGGTACCCTCACACATATTATTCCCTCATTTATTGGATATTTTCACAAAAAAGTGAAATTTTCAAATATCCAAAATATTGGCTGAAAACGACTAAATATCAAGGACTCATTGGGCGAATCGCTCTGGAACTGAAATCGGAACGTTCACTGACATTTCCCCTATCTGAAAGTGTGATAAACGCCGGAAAAATGACTAAGTACAAAAAAAAATTGTTTTCAACTTTTTTCAATTTTACCCCCGTGGGATATATATTCTACCCACACACATTTGGAACTCTCCTGGGGTACCCTCACACATATTATTCCCTCATTTAGTGGATATTTTCACAAAAAAAGTGAAATTTTCAAAAATCCAAAATATTGGCTGAAAACGACTAAATATCAAGGACTCTTTGGGCGAATCGCTCTGGAACTGAAATCGGAACGTTCACTGACATTTCCCCTATCTGAAAGTGTGATAAACGCCGGAAAAATGACAGTCCAAAAAAAAAATTGTTTTCAACTTTTTTCAATATTACTCCCGTGGGATATATATTCTACCCACACACATTTGGAACTCTCCTGGGGTACCCTCACACATATTATTCCCTCATTTAGTGGATATTTTCACAAAAAAGTGAAATTTTCAAAAATCCAAAATATTGGCTGAAAACGACTAAATATCAAGGACTCATTGGGCGAATCGCTCTGGAACTGAAATCGGAACGTTCACTGACATTTCCCCTATCTGAAAGTGTGATAAACGCCGGAAAAATGACAGTCCAAAAAAAAAATTGTTTTCAACTTTTTTCAATATTACCCCCGTGGGATATATATTCTACCCACACACATTTGGAACTCTCCTGGGGTACCCTCACACATATTATTCCCTCATTTAGTGGATATTTTCACAAAAAAGTGAAATTTTCAAAAATCCAAAATATTGGCTGAAAACGACTAAATATCAAGGACTCATTGGGCGAATCGCTCTGGAACTGAAATCGGAATGTTCACTGACATTTCCCCTATCTGAAAGTCTGATAAACGCCGGAAAAATGACTAAGTCCAAAAAAAAAATTGTTTTCAACTTTTTTCAATATTACTCCCGTGGGATATATATTCTACCCACACACATTTGGAACTCTCCTGGGGTACCCTCACACATATTATTCCCTCATTTAGTGGATATTTTCACAAAAAAGTGAAATTTTCAAAAATCCAAAATATTGGCTGAAAACGACTAAATATCAAGGACTCATTGGGCGAATCGCTCTGGAACTGAAATCGGAACGTTCACTGACATTTCCCCTATCTGAAAGTGTGATAAACGCCGGAAAAATGACAGTCCAAAAAAAAAATTGTTTTCAACTTTTTTCAATATTACCCCCGTGGGATATATATTCTACCCACACACATTTGGAACTCTCCTGGGGTACCCTCACACATATTATTCCCTCATTTAGTGGATATTTTCACAAAAAAGTGAAATTTTCAAAAATCCAAAATATTGGCTGAAAACGACTAAATATCAAGGACTCATTGGGCGAATCGCTCTGGAACTGAAATCGGAATGTTCACTGACATTTCCCCTATCTGAAAGTCTGATAAACGCCGGAAAAATGACTAAGTCCAAAAAAAAAATTGTTTTCAACTTTTTTCAATTTTACCCCCGTGGGATATATATTCTACCCACACATATTTGGAACTCTCCTGGGGTACCCTCACACGTATTATTCCCTCATTTAGTGGATATTTTCACAAAAAAGTGAAATTTTCAAAAATCCAAAATATTGGCTGAAAACGACTAAATATCAAGGACTCATTGGGCGAATCGCTCTGGAACTGAAATCGGAATGTTCACTGACATTTCCCCTATCTGAAAGTGTGATAAACGCCGGAAAAATGACTAAGTCCAAAAAAAAATAGTTTTCAACTTTTTTCAATTTTTCCCCCGTGGGATATATATTCTACCCACACACATTTGGAACTCTCCTGGGGTACCCTCACACATATTATTCCCTCATTTATTGGATATTTTCACAAAAAAGTGAAATTTTCAAATATCCAAAATATTGGCTGAAAACGACTAAATATCAAGGACTCATTGGGCGAATCGCTCTGAACTGAAATCGGAACGTTCACTGACATTTCCCCTATCTGAAAGTGTGATAAACGCCGGAAAAATGACTAAGTACAAAAAAAAATTGTTTTCAACTTTTTTCAATTTTACCCCCGTGGGATATATATTCTACCCACACACATTTGGAACTCTCCTGGGGTACCCTCACACATATTATTCCCTCATTTAGTGGATATTTTCACAAAAAAAGTGAAATTTTCAAAAATCCAAAATATTGGCTGAAAACGACTAAATATCAAGGACTCATTGGGCGAATCGCTCTGGAACTGAAATCGGAATGTTCACTGACATTTCCCCTATCTGAAAGTGTGATAAACGCCGGAAAAATGACAGTCCAAAAAAAAAATTGTTTTCAACTTTTTTCAATATTACCCCCGTGGGATATATATTCTACCCACACACATTTGGAACTCTCCTGGGGTACCCTCACACATATTATTCCCTCATTTAGTGGATATTTTCACAAAAAAGTGAAATTTTCAAATATCCAAAATATTGGCTGAAAACGACTAAATATCAAGGACTCTTTGGGCGAATCGCTCTGGAACTGAAATCGGAACGTTCACTGACATTTCCCCTATCTGAAAGTGTGATTAACGCCGGAAAAATGACAGTCCAAAAAAAAAATTGTTTTCAACTTTTTTCAATATTACCCCCGTGGGATATATATTCTACCCACACACATTTGGAACTCTCCTGGGGTACCCTCACACATATTATTCCCTCATTTAGTGGATATTTTCACAAAAAAGTTAAATTTTCAAAAATCCAAAATATTGGCTGAAAACGACTAAATATCAAAGACTCATTGGGCGAATAGCTCTGGAACTGAAATCGGAATGTTCACTGACATTTCCCCTATCTGAAAGTCTGATAAACGCCGGAAAAATGACTAAGTCCAAAAAAAATTTTTTTCAACTTTTTTTCAATATTACCCCCGTGGGATATAGATTCTACCCACACACATTTGGAACTCTCCTGGGGTACCCTCACACATATTATTCCCTCATTTAGTGGATATTTTCACAAAAAAGTGAAATTTTCAAATATCCAAAATATTGGCTGAAAACGACTAAATATCAAGGACTCATTGGGCGAATCGCTCTGGAACTGAAATCGGAACATTCACTGACATTTCCCCTATCTGAAAGTGTGATAAACGCCGGAAAAATGACTAAGTCCAAAAAAAAATTGTTTTCAACTTTTTTCAATATTACCCCCGTGGGATATATATTCTACCCACACACATTTGGAACTCTCCTGCGGTACCCTAACACATATTATTCCCTCATTTAGTGGATATTTTCACAAAAAAGTGAAATTTTCAAATATCCAAAATATTGGCTGAAAACGACTAAATATCAAGGACTCATTGGGCGAATCGCTCTGGAACTGAAATCGGAACGCTCACTGACATTTGCCCTATCTGAAAGTGTGATAAACGCCGGAAAAATGACTAAGTCCAAAAAAAAATTGTTTTCAACTTTTTTCAATATTACCCCCGTGGGATATATATTCTACCCACACACATTTGGAACTCTCCTGCGGTACCCTAACACATATTATTCCCTCATTTAGTGGATATTTTCACAAAAAAGTGAAATTTTCAAATATCCAAAATATTGGCTGAAAACGACTAAATATCAAGGACTCATTGGGCGAATCGCTCTGGAACTGAAATCGGAACGCTCACTGACATTTGCCCTATCTGAAAGTCTGATAAACGCCGGAAAAATGACTAAGTCCAAAAAAAAATTGTTTTCAACTTTTTTCAATTTTACCCCCGTGGGATATATATTCTACCCACACACATTTGGAACTCTCCTGGGGTACCCTCACACATATTATTCCCTCATTTAGTGGATATTTTCACAAAAAAGTGAAATTTTCAAATATCCAAAATATTGGCTGAAAACGACTAAATATCAAGGACTCATTGGGCGAATCGCTCTGGAACTGAAATCGGAACGTTCACTGACATTTCCCCTATCTGAAAGTGTGATAAACGCCGGAAAAATGACTAAGTCCAAAAAAAAATTGTTTTCAACTTTTTTCAATATTACCCCTGTGGGATATATATTCTACCCACACACATTTGGAACTCTCCTGCGGTACCCTAACACATATTATTCCCTCATTTAGTGGATATTTTCACAAAAAAGTGAAATTTTCAAAAATCCAAAATATTGGCTGAAAACGACTAAATATCAAGGACTCATTGGACGAATCGCTCTGGAACTGAAATCGGAATGTTCACTGACATTTCCCCTATCTGAAAGTCTGATAAACGCCGGAAAAATGACTAAGTCCAAAAAAAAATTGTTTTCAACTTTTTTCAATTTTACCCCCGTGGGATATATATTCTACCCACACACATTTGGAACTCTCCTGGGGTACCCTCACACATATTATTCCCTCATTTAGTGGATATTTTCACAAAAAAGTGAAATTTTCAAAAATCCAAAATATTGGCTGAAAACGACTAAATATCAAGGACTCATTGGGCGAATCGCTCTGGAACTGATATCGGAATGTTCACTGACATTTCCCCTATCTGAAAGTCTGATAAACGCCGGAAAAATGACTAAGTCCAAAAAAAAATTGTTTTCAACTTTTTTCAATTTTACCCCCGTGGGATATATATTCTACCCACACACATTTGGAACTCTCCTGGGGTACCCTCACACATATTATTCCCTCATTTAGTGGATATTTTCACAAAAAAGTGAAATTTTCAAATATCCAAAATATTGGCTGAAAACGACTAAATATCAAGGACTCATTGGGCGAATCGCTCTGGAACTGAAATCGGAACGTTCACTGACATTTCCCCTATCTGAAAGTCTGATAAACGCCGGAAAAATGACTAAGTCCAAAAAAAAATTGTTTTCAACTTTTTTCAATATTACCCCCGTGGGATATATATTCTACCCACACACATTTGGAACTCTCCTGCGGTACCCTAACACATATTATTCCCTCATTTAGTGGATATTTTCACAAAAAAGCGAAATTTTCAAAAATCCAAAATATTGGCTGAAAACGACTAAATATCAAGGACTCATTGGGCGAATAGCTCTGGAATTGAAACCGGAATGTTCACTGACATTTCCCCTATTTGAAAGTCTGATAAACGCTGGAAAAATGACTAAGTCCAAAAAAATTTTTTTTCAACTTTTTTTCAATATTATCCCCGTGGGATATATATTCTACCCACACACATTTGGAACTCTCCTGGGGTACCCTCACACATATTATTCCCTCATTTAGTGGATATTTTCACAAAAATGTGAAATTTTCAAAAATCCAAAATATTGGCTGAAAACGACTAAATATCAAGGACTCATTGGGCGAATCGCTCTGGAACTGAAATCGGAACGTTCACTGACATTTCCCCTATCTGAAAGTGTGATAAACGCCGGAAAAATGACTAAGTACAAAAAAAAATTGTTTTCAACTTTTTTCAATTTTACCCCCGTGGGATATATATTCTACCCACACACATTTGGAACTCTCCTGCGGTACCCTAACACATATTATTCCCTCATTTAGTGGATATTTTCACAAAAAAAGTGAAATTTTCAAAAATCCAGAAAATTAGCTGAAAATGACTAAATATCAAGGACTCATTGGGCGAATCGCTCTGGAAGTGAAATCGGAACGCTCACTGACATTTGCCCTATCTGAAAGTCTGATAAACGCCGGAAAAATGACTAAGTCCAAAAAAAAAATTTTTCAACTTTTTTCAATTTTACCCCCGTGGGATATATATTCTACCCACACACATTTGGAACTCTCCTGGTTTACCCTCACACATATTATTCCCTCATTTAGTGGATATTTTCACAAAAAAGTGAAATTTTCAAAAATCCAAAATATTGGCTGAAAACGACTAAATATCAAGGACTCATTGGGCGAATCGCTCTGGAACTGAAATCGGAACGCTCACTGACATTTCCCCTATCTGAAAGTGTGATAAACGCCGGAAAAATGACTAAGTCCAAAAAAAAATTGTTTTCAACTTTTTTCAATATTACCCCCGTGGGATATATATTCTACCCACACACATTTGGAACTCTCCTGCGGTACCCTAACACATATTATTCCCTCATTTAGTGGATATTTTCACAAAAAAGTGAAATTTTCAAATATCCAAAATATTGGCTGAAAACGACTAAATATCAAGGACTCATTGGGCGAATCGCTCTGGAACTGAAATCGGAACGCTCACTGACATTTGCCCTATCTGAAAGTCTGATAAACGCCGGAAAAATGACTAAGTCCAAAAAAAAATTGTTTTCAACTTTTTTCAATTTTACCCCCGTGGGATATATATTCTACCCACACACATTTGGAACTCTCCTGGGGTACCCTCACACATATTATTCCCTCATTTAGTGGATATTTTCACAAAAAAGTGAAATTTTCAAATATCCAAAATATTGGCTGAAAACGACTAAATATCAAGGACTCATTGGGCGAATCGCTCTGGAACTGAAATCGGAACGTTCACTGACATTTCCCCTATCTGAAAGTGTGATAAACGCCGGAAAAATGACTAAGTCCAAAAAAAAATTGTTTTCAACTTTTTTCAATATTACCCCTGTGGGATATATATTCTACCCACACACATTTGGAACTCTCCTGCGGTACCCTAACACATATTATTCCCTCATTTAGTGGATATTTTCACAAAAAAGTGAAATTTTCAAAAATCCAAAATATTGGCTGAAAACGACTAAATATCAAGGACTCATTGGACGAATCGCTCTGGAACTGAAATCGGAATGTTCACTGACATTTCCCCTATCTGAAAGTCTGATAAACGCCGGAAAAATGACTAAGTCCAAAAAAAAATTGTTTTCAACTTTTTTCAATTTTACCCCCGTGGGATATATATTCTACCCACACACATTTGGAACTCTCCTGGGGTACCCTCACACATATTATTCCCTCATTTAGTGGATATTTTCACAAAAAAGTGAAATTTTCAAAAATCCAAAATATTGGCTGAAAACGACTAAATATCAAGGACTCATTGGGCGAATCGCTCTGGAACTGATATCGGAATGTTCACTGACATTTCCCCTATCTGAAAGTCTGATAAACGCCGGAAAAATGACTAAGTCCAAAAAAAAATTGTTTTCAACTTTTTTCAATTTTACCCCCGTGGGATATATATTCTACCCACACACATTTGGAACTCTCCTGGGGTACCCTCACACATATTATTCCCTCATTTAGTGGATATTTTCACAAAAAAGTGAAATTTTCAAATATCCAAAATATTGGCTGAAAACGACTAAATATCAAGGACTCATTGGGCGAATCGCTCTGGAACTGAAATCGGAACGTTCACTGACATTTCCCCTATCTGAAAGTCTGATAAACGCCGGAAAAATGACTAAGTCCAAAAAAAAATTGTTTTCAACTTTTTTCAATATTACCCCCGTGGGATATATATTCTACCCACACACATTTGGAACTCTCCTGCGGTACCCTAACACATATTATTCCCTCATTTAGTGGATATTTTCACAAAAAAGCGAAATTTTCAAAAATCCAAAATATTGGCTGAAAACGACTAAATATCAAGGACTCATTGGGCGAATAGCTCTGGAATTGAAACCGGAATGTTCACTGACATTTCCCCTATTTGAAAGTCTGATAAACGCTGGAAAAATGACTAAGTCCAAAAAAATTTTTTTTCAACTTTTTTTCAATATTATCCCCGTGGGATATATATTCTACCCACACACATTTGGAACTCTCCTGGGGTACCCTCACACATATTATTCCCTCATTTAGTGGATATTTTCACAAAAATGTGAAATTTTCAAAAATCCAAAATATTGGCTGAAAACGACTAAATATCAAGGACTCTTTGGGCGAATCGCTCTGGAACTGAAATCGGAATGCTCACTGACATTTCCCCTATCTGAAAGTCTGATAAACGCCGGAAAAATGACTAAGTCCAAAAAAAAATTTTTTCAACTTTTTTCAATTTTACCCCTGTGGGATATATATTCTACCCACACACATTTGGAACTCTCCTGGGGTACCCTCACACATATTATTCCCTCATTTAGTGGATATTTTCACAAAAAAGTGAAATTTTCAAAAATCCAAAATATTGGCTGAAAACGACTAAATATCAAGGACTCATTGGGCGAATCGCTCTGGAACTGAAATCGGAACGTTCACTGACATTTCCCCTATCTGAAAGTGTGATAAACGCCGGAAAAATGACTAAGTACAAAAAAAAATTGTTTTCAACTTTTTTCAATTTTACCCCCGTGGGATATATATTCTACCCACACACATTTGGAACTCTCCTGCGGTACCCTAACACATATTATTCCCTCATTTAGTGGATATTTTCACAAAAAAAGTGAAATTTTCAAAAATCCAGAAAATTAGCTGAAAATGACTAAATATCAAGGACTCATTGGGCGAATCGCTCTGGAAGTGAAATCGGAACGCTCACTGACATTTGCCCTATCTGAAAGTCTGATAAACGCCGGAAAAATGACTAAGTCCAAAAAAAAAATTTTTCAACTTTTTTCAATTTTACCCCCGTGGGATATATATTCTACCCACACACATTTGGAACTCTCCTGGTTTACCCTCACACATATTATTCCCTCATTTAGTGGATATTTTCACAAAAAAGTGAAATTTTCAAAAATCCAAAATATTGGCTGAAAACGACTAAATATCAAGGACTCATTGGGCGAATCGCTCTGGAACTGAAATCGGAACGCTCACTGACATTTCCCCTATCTGAAAGTGTGATAAACGCCGGAAAAATGACTAAGTCCAAAAAAAAATTGTTTTCAACTTTTTTCAATATTACCCCCGTGGGATATATATTCTACCCACACACATTTGGAACTCTCCTGCGGTATCCTAACACATATTATTCCCTCATTTAGTGGATATTTTCACAAAAAAGTGAAATTTTCAAATATCCAAAATATTGGCTGAAAACGACTAAATAGCAAGGACTCATTGGGCGAATCGCTCTGGAACTGAAATCGGAATGTTCACTGACATTTCCCCTATCTGAAAGTGTGATAAACGCCGGAAAAATGACTAAGTCCAAAAAAAAATTGTTTTCAACTTTTTTCAATATTACCCCCGTGGGATATATATTCTACCCACACACATTTGGAACTCTCCTCGGGTACCCTCACACATATTATTCCCTCATTTAGTGGATATTTTCACAAAAAAGTGAAATTTTCAAACATCCAAAATATTGGCTGAAAACGACTAAATATCAAGGACTCATTGGGCGAATCGCTCTGGAACTGAAATCGGAACGTTCACTGACATTTCCCCTATCTGAAAGTGTGATAAACGCCGGAAAAATGACTAAGTCCAAAAAAAAATTGTTTTCAACTTTTTTCAATATTACCCCCGTGGGATATATATTCTACCCACACACATTTGGAACTCTCCTGGGGTACCCTCACACATATTATTCCCTCATTTAGTGGATATTTTCACAAAAAAGTGAAATTTTCAAAAATCCAAAATATTGGCTGAAAACGACTAAATATCAAGGACTCTTTGGGCGAATCGCTCTGGAACTGAAATCGGAATGCTCACTGACATTTCCCCTATCTGAAAGTCTGATAAACGCCGGAAAAATGACTAAGTCCAAAAAAAAATTTTTTCAACTTTTTTCAATTTTACCCCCGTGGGATATATATTCTACCCACACACATTTGGAACTCTCCTGGGGTACCCTCACACATATTATTCCCTCGTTTAGTGGATATTTTCACAAAAAAGTGAAATTTTCAAAAATCCAAAATATTGGCTGAAAACGACTAAATATCAAGGACTCATTGGGCGAATCGCTCTGGAACTGAAATTGGAATGTTCACTGACATTTCCCCTATCTGAAAGTGTGATAAACGCCGGAAAAATGACTAAGTACAAAAAAAAATTGTTTTCAACTTTTTTCAATTTTACCCCCGTGGGATATATATTCTACCCACACACATTTGGAACTCTCCTGCGGTACCCTAACACATATTATTCCCTCATTTAGTGGATATTTTCACAAAAAAAGTGAAATTTTCAAAAATCCAGAAAATTAGCTGAAAATGACTAAATATCAAGGACTCATTGGGCGAATCGCTCTGGAAGTGAAATCGGAACGCTCACTGACATTTGCCCTATCTGAAAGTCTGATAAACGCTGGAAAAATGACTAAGTCCAAAAAAAATTTTTTTCAACTTTTTTTCAATATTATCCCCGTGGGATATATATTCTACCCACACACATTTGGAACTCTCCTGGGGTACCCTCACACATATTATTCCCTCATTTAGTGGATATTTTCACAAAAAAGTGAAATTTTCAAAAATCCAAAATATTGGCTGAAAACGACTAAATATCAAGGACTCTTTGGGCGAATCGCTCTGGAACTGAAATCGGAATGCTCACTGACATTTCCCCTATCTGAAAATCTGATAAACGCCGAAAAAATGACTAAGTCCAAAAAAAAATTTTTTCAACTTTTTTCAATTTTACCCCCGTGGGATATATATTCTACCCACACACATTTGGAACTCTCCTGGGGTACCCTCACACATATTATTCCCTCATTTAGTGGATATTTTCACAAAAAAGTGAAATTTTCAAATATCCAAAATATTGGCTGAAAACGACTAAATATCAAGGACTCATTGGGCGAATCGATCTGGAACTGAAATCGGAACGTTCACTGACATTTCCCCTATCTGAAAGTGTGATAAACGCCGGAAAAACGACTAAGTACAAAAAAAAATTGTTTTCAACTTTTTTCAATTTTACCCCCGTGGGATATATATTCTACCCACACACATTTGGAACTCTCCTGCGGTACCCTAACACATATTATTCCCTCATTTAGTGGATATTTTCACAAAAAAAGTGAAATTTTCAAAAATCCAGAAAATTAGCTGAAAATGACTAAATATCAAGGACTCATTGGGCGAATCGCTCTGGAAGTGAAATCGGAACGCTCACTGACATTTGCCCTATCTGAAAGTCTGATAAACGCCGGAAAAATGACTAAGTCCAAAAAAAAAATTTTTCAACTTTTTTCAATTTTACCCCCGTGGGATATATATTCTACCCACACACATTTGGAACTCTCCTGGTTTACCCTCACACATATTATTCCCTCATTTAGTGGATATTTTCACAAAAAAGTGAAATTTTCAAAAATCCAAAATATTGGCTGAAAACGACTAAATATCAAGGACTCATTGGGCGAATCGCTCTGGAACTGAAATCGGAACGTTCACTGACATTTCCCCTATCTGAAAGTGTGATAAACGCCGGAAAAATGACTAAGTCCAAAAAAAAATTGTTTTCAACTTTTTTCAATATTACCCCCGTGGGATATATATTCTACCCACACACATTTGGAACTCTCCTGCGGTATCCTAACACATATTATTCCCTCATTTAGTGGATATTTTCACAAAAAAGTGAAATTTTCAAATATCCAAAATATTGGCTGAAAACGACTAAATATCAAGGACTCATTGGGCGAATCGCTCTGGAACTGAAATCGGAATGTTCACTGACATTTCCCCTATCTGAAAGTGTGATAAACGCCGGAAAAATGACTAAGTCCAAAAAAAAATTGTTTTCAACTTTTTTCAATATTACCCCCGTGGGATATATATTCTACCCACACACATTTGGAACTCTCCTCGGGTACCCTCACACATATTATTCCCTCATTTAGTGGATATTTTCACAAAAAAGTGAAATTTTCAAACATCCAAAATATTGGCTGAAAACGACTAAATATCAAGGACTCATTGGGCGAATCGCTCTGGAACTGAAATCGGAACGTTCACTGACATTTCCCCTATCTGAAAGTGTGATAAACGCCGGAAAAATGACTAAGTCCAAAAAAAAATTGTTTTCAACTTTTTTCAATATTACCCCCGTGGGATATATATTCTACCCACACACATTTGGAACTCTCCTGGGGTACCCTCACACATTTTATTCCCTCATTTAGTGGATATTTTCACAAAAAAGTGAAATTTTCAAAAATCCAAAATATTGGCTGAAAACGACTAAATATCAAGGACTCTTTGGGCGAATCGCTCTGGAACTGAAATCGGAATGCTCACTGACATTTCCCCTATCTGAAAGTCTGATAAACGCCGGAAAAATGACTAAGTCCAAAAAAAAAATGTTTCAACTTTTTTCAATTTTACCCCCGTGGGATATATATTCTACCCACACACATTTGGAACTCTCCTCGGGTACCCTCACACATATTATTCCCTCATTTAGTGGATATTTTCACAAAAAAGTGAAATTTTCAAATATCCAAAATATTGGCTGAAAACGACTAAATATCAAGGACTCATTGGGCGAATCGCTCTGGAACTGAAATCGGAACGTTCACTGACATTTCCCCTATCTGAAAGTGTGATAAACGCCGGAAAAATGACTAAGTACAAAAAAAAATTGTTTTCAACTTTTTTCAATTTTACCCCCGTGGGATATATATTCTACCCACACACATTTGGAACTCTCCTGCGGTACCCTAACACATATTATTCCCTCATTTAGTGGATATTTTCACAAAAAAAGTGAAATTTTCAAAAATCCAGAAAATTAGCTGAAAATGACTAAATATCAAGGACTCATTGGGCGAATCGCTCTGGAAGTGAAATCGGAACGCTCACTGACATTTGCCCTATCTGAAAGTCTGATAAACGCCGGAAAAATGACTAAGTCCAAAAAAAAAATTTTTCAACTTTTTTCAATTTTACCCCCGTGGGATATATATTCTACCCACACACATTTGGAACTCTCCTGGTTTACCCTCACACATATTATTCCCTCATTTAGTGGATATTTTCACAAAAAAGTGAAATTTTCAAAAATCCAAAATATTGGCTGAAAACGACTAAATATCAAGGACTCATTGGGCGAATCGCTCTGGAACTGAAATCGGAACGCTCACTGACATTTGCCCTATCTGAAAGTCTGATAAACGCCGGAAAAATGACTAAGTCCAAAAAAAAAATTTTTCAACTTTTTTCAATTTTACCCCCGTGGGATATATATTCTACCCACACACATTTGGAACTCTCCTGGGGTACCCTAACACATATTATTCCCTCATTTAGTGGATATTTTCACAAAAAAGTGAAATTTTCAAAAATCCAAAATATTGGCAGAAAACGACTAAATATCAAGGACTCATTGGGCGAATAGCTCTGGAATTGAAACCGGAATGTTCACTGACATTTCCCCTATCTGAAAGTCTGATAAACGCTGGAAAAATGACTAAGTCCAAAAAAATTTTTTTTCAACTTTTTTTCAATATTATCCCCGTGGGATATATATTCTACCCACACACATTTGGAACTCTCCTGGGGTACCCTCACACATATTATTCCCTCATTTAGTGGATATTTTCACAAAAAAGTGAAATTTTCAAAAATCCAAAATATTGGCTGAAAACGACTAAATATCAAGGACTCAGAATCGCTCTGGAACTGAAATCGGAACGTTCACTGACATTTCCCCTATCTGAAAGTGTGATAAACGCCGGAAAAATGACTAAGTCCAAAAAAAAATTGTTTTCAACTTTTTTCAATATTACCCCCGTGGGATATATATTCTACCCACACACATTTGGAACTCTCCTGCGGTATCCTAACACATATTATTCCCTCATTTAGTGGATATTTTCACAAAAAAGTGAAATTTTCAAATATCCAAAATATTGGCTGAAAACGACTAAATATCAAGGACTCATTGGGCGAATCGCTCTGGAACTGAAATCGGAATGTTCACTGACATTTCCCCTATTTGAAAGTCTGATAAACGCTGGAAAAATGACTAAGTCCAAAAAAATTTTTTTTCAACTTTTTTTCAATATTATCCCCGTGGGATATATATTCTACCCACACACATTTGGAACTCTCCTGCGGTACCCTAACACATATTATTCCCTCATTTAGTGGATATTTTCACAAAAAAGTGAAATTTTCAAAAATCCAGAAAATTGGCTGAAAATGACTAAATATCAAGGACTCATTGGGCGAATCGCTCTGGAACTGAAATCGGAACGCTCACTGACATTTGCCGTATCTGAAAGTCTGATAAACGCCGGAAAAATGACTAAGTCCAAAAAAAAATTGTTTTCAACTTTTTTCAATTTTACCCCCGTGGGATATATATTCTACCCACACACATTTGGAACTCTCCTCGGGTACCCTCACACATATTATTCCCTCATTTAGTGGATATTTTCACAAAAAAGTGAAATTTTCAAATATCCAAAATATTGGCTGAAAACGACTAAATATCAAGGACTCATTGGGCGAATCGCTCTGGAACTGAAATCGGAACGCTCACTGACATATGCCCTATCTGAAAGTCTGATAAACGCCGGAAAAATGACTAAGTCTAAAAAAAAAATTTTTCAACTTTTTTCAATTTTACCCCCGTGGGATATATATTCTACCCACACACATTTGGAACTCTCCTGGGGTACCCTCACACATATTATTCCCTCATTTAGTGGATATTTTCACAAAAAAGTGAAATTTTCAAAAATCCAAAATATTGGCTGAAAACGACTAAATATCAAGGACTCATTGGGCGAATAGCTCTGGAACTGAAATCGGAATGCTCACTGACATTTCCCCTATCTGAAAGTCTGATAAACGCCGGAAAAATGACTAAGTCCAAAACAAAATTGTTTTCAACTTTTTTCAATTTTACCCCCGTGGGATATATATTCTACCCACACACATTTGGAACTCTCCTGGGGTACCCTCACACATATTATTCCCTCATTTAGTGGATATTTTCACAAAAAAGTGAAATTTTCAAATATCCAAAATATTGGGTGAAAACGACTAAATATCAAGGACTCAGAATCGCTCTGGAACTGAAATCGGAACGTTCACTGACATTTCCCCTATCTGAAAGTGTGATAAACGTCGGAAAAATGACTAAGTCCAAAAAAAAATTGTTTTCAACTTTTTTCAATATTACCCCCGTGGGATATATATTCTACCCACACACATTTGGAACTCTCCTGGGGTACCCTCACACATATTATTCCCTCATTTAGTGGATATTTTCACAAAAAAGTGAAATTTTCAAAAATTAAAAAAAATATTGGCTGAAAACGACTAAATATCAAGGACTCATTGGGCGAATCGCTCTGGAACTGAAATCGGAACGTTCACTGACATTTCCCCTATCTGAAAGTGTGATAAACGCCGGAAAAATGACAGTCCAAAAAAAAAATTGTTTTCAACTTTTTTCAATATTACCCCCGTGGGATATATATTCTACCCACACACATTTGGAACTCTCCTGCGGTACCCTAACACATATTATTCCCTCATTTAGTGGATATTTTCACAAAAAAGTGAAATTTTCAAAAATCCAAAATATTGGCTGAAAACGACTAAATATCAAGGACTCATTGGGCGAATAGCTCTGGAATTGAAACCGGAATGTTCACTGACATTTCCCCTATTTGAAAGTCTGATAAACGCTGGAAAAATGACTAAGTCCAAAAAAATTTTTTTTCAACTTTTTTTCAATATTATCCCTGTGGGATATATATTCTACCCACACACATTTGGAACTCTCCTGGGGTACCCTCACACATATTATTCCCTCATTTAGTGGATATTTTCACAAAAAAGTGAAATTTTCAAAAATCCAAAATATTGGCTGAAAACGACTAAATATCAAGGACTCTTTGGGCGAATCGCTCTGGAACTGAAATCGGAATGCTCACTGACATTTCCCCTATCTGAAAGTCTGATAAACGCCGGAAAAATGACTAAGTCCAAAAAAAAATTTTTTCAACTTTTTTCAATTTTACCCCCGTGGGATATATATTCTACCCACACACATTTGGAACTCTCCTGGGGTACTCTCACACATATTATTCTCTCATTTAGTGGATATTTTCACAAAAAAGTGAAATTTTCAAAAATCCAGAAAATTGGCTGAAAATGACTAAATATCAAGGACTCATTGGGCGAATCGCTCTGGAACTGAAATCGGAACGCTCACTGACATTTCCCCTATCTGAAAGTGTGATAAACGCCGGAAAAATGACTAAGTACAAAAAAAAATTGTTTTCAACTTTTTTCAATTTTACCCCCGTGGGATATATATTCTACCTACACACATTTGGAACTCTCCTCGGGTACCCTCACACATATTATTCCCTCATTTATTGGATATTTTCACAAAAAAGTGAAATTTTCAAATATCCAAAATATTGGCTGAAAACGACTAAATATCAAGGACTCAGAATCGCTCTGGAACTGAAATCGGAACGTTCACTGACATTTCCCCTATCTGAAAGTGTGATAAACGCCGGAAAAATGACTAAGTCCAAAAAAAAATTGTTTTCAACTTTTTTCAATATTACCCCCGTGGGATATATATTCTACCCACACACATTTGGAACTCTCCTGCGGTATCCTAACACATATTATTCCCTCATTTAGTGGATATTTTCACAAAAAAGTGAAATTTTCAAATATCCAAAATATTGGTTGAAAACGACTAAATATCAAGGACTCATTGGGCGAATCGCTCTGGAACTGAAATCGGAATGTTCACTGACATTTCCCCTATCTGAAAGTTTGATAAACGCCGGAAAAATGACTAAGTCCAAAAAAAAATTTTTTCAACTTTTTTCAATTTTACCCCCGTGGGATATATATTCTACCCACACACATTTGGAACTCTCCTGGGGTACCCTCACACATATTATTCTCTCATTTAGTGGATATTTTCACAAAAAAGTGAAATTTTCAAAAATCCAGAAAATTGGCTGAAAATGACTAAATATCAAGGACTCATTGGGCGAATCGCTCTGGAACTGAAATCGGAACGCTCACTGACATTTCCCCTATCTGAAAGTGTGATAAACGCCGGAAAATTGAATAAGTACAAAAAAAAATTGTTTTCAACTTTTTTCAATTTTACCCCCGTGGGATATATATTCTACCTACACACATTTGGAACTCTCCTCGGGTACCCTCACACATATTATTCCCTCATTTAGTGGATATTTTCACAAAAAAGTGAAATTTTCAAATATCCAAAATATTGGCTGAAAACGACTAAATATCAAGGACTCAGAATCGCTCTGGAACTGAAATCGGAACGTTCACTGACATTTCCCCTATCTGAAAGTGTGATAAACGCCGGAAAAATGACTAAGTCCAAAAAAAAATTGTTTTCAACTTTTTTCAATATTACCCCCGTGGGATATATATTCTACCCACACACATTTGGAACTCTCCTGCGGTATCCTAACACATATTATTCCCTCATTTAGTGGATATTTTCACAAAAAAGTGAAATTTTCAAATATCCAAAATATTGGCTGAAAACGACTAAATATCAAGGACTCATTGGGCAAATCGCTCTGGAACTGAAATCGGAATGTTCACTGACATTTCCCCTATCTGAAAGTGTGATAAACGCCGGAAAAATGACTAAGTCCAAAAAAAAATTGTTTTCAACTTTTTTCAATATTACCCCCGTGGGATATATATTCTACCCACACACATTTGGAACTCTCCTCGGGTACCCTCACACATATTATTCCCTCATTTAGTGGATATTTTCACAAAAAAGTGAAATTTTCAAATATCCAAAATATTGGCTGAAAACGACTAAATATCAAGGACTCATTGGGCGAATCGCTCTGGAACTGAAATCGGAACGTTCACTGACATTTCCCCTATCTGAAAGTGTGATAAACGCCGGAAAAATGACTAAGTCCAAAAAAAAATTGTTTTCAACTTTTTTCAATATTACCCCCGTGGGATATATATTCTACCCACACACATTTGGAACTCTCCTGCGGTACCCTAACACATATTATTCCCTCATTTAGTGGATATTTTCACAAAAAAGTGAAATTTTCCAAAATCCAAAATATTGGCTGAAAACGACTAAATATCAAGGACTCATTGGGCGAATAGCTCTGGAATTGAAACCGGAATGTTCACTGACATTTCCCCTATTTGAAAGTCTGATAAACGCTGGAAAAATGACTAAGTCCAAAAAAATTTTTTTTCAACTTTTTTTCAATATTATCCCCGTGGGATATATATTCTACCCACACACATTTGGAACTCTCCTGGGGTACCCTCACACATATTATTCCCTCATTTAGTGGATATTTTCACAAAAAAGTGAAATTTTCAAAAATCCAAAATATTGGCTGAAAACGACTAAATATCAAGGACTCTTTGGGCGAATCGCTCTGGAACTGAAATCGGAATGCTCACTGACATTTCCCCTATCTGAAAGTCTGATAAACGCCGGAAAAATGACTAAGTCCAAAAAAAAATTTTTTCAACTTTTTTCAATTTTACCCCCGTGGGATATTTATTCTACCCACACACATTTGGAACTCTCCTGGGGTACCCTCACACATATTATTCCCTCATTTAGTGGATATTTTCACAAAAAAGTGAAATTTTCAAAAATCCAAAATATTGGCTGAAAACGACTAAATATCAAGGACTCATTGGGCGAATCGCTCTGGAACTGAAATCGGAACGTTCACTGACATTTCCCCTATCTGAAAGTGTGATAAACGCCGGAAAAATGACTAAGTACAAAAAAAAATTGTTTTCAACTTATTTCAATTTTACCCCCGTGGGATATATATTCTACCCACACACATTTGGAACTCTCCTGCGGTACCCTAACACATATTATTCCCTCATTTAGTGGATATTTTCACAAAAAAAGTGAAATTTTCAAAAATCCAGAAAATTAGCTGAAAATGACTAAATATCAAGGACTCATTGGGCGAATCGCTCTGGAAGTGAAATCGGAACGCTCACTGACATTTGCCCTATCTGAAAGTCTGATAAACGCCGGAAAAATGACTAAGTCCAAAAAAAAAATTTTTCAACTTTTTTCAATTTTACCCCCGTGGGATATATATTCTACCCACACACATTTGGAACTCTCCTGGTTTACCCTCACACATATTATTCCCTCATTTAGTGGATATTTTCACAAAAAAGTGAAATTTTCAAAAATCCAAAATATTGGCTGAAAACGACTAAATATCAAGGACTCATTGGGCGAATCGCTCTGGAACTGAAATCGGAACGCTCACTGACATTTGCCCTATCTGAAAGTCTGATAAACGCCGGAAAAATGACTAAGTCCAAAAAAAAAATTTTTCAACTTTTTTCAATTTTACCCCCGTGGGATATATATTCTACCCACACACATTTGGAACTCTCCTGGGGTACCCTCACACATATTATTCCCTCATTTAGTGGATATTTTCACAAAAAAGTGAAATTTTCAAAAATCCAAAATATTGGCTGAAAACGACTAAATATCAAGGACTCTTTGGGCGAATCGCTCTGGAACTGAAATCGGAATGCTCACTGACATTTCCCCTATCTGAAAGTGTGATAAACGCCGGAAAAATGACTAAGTCCAAAAAAAAATTGTTTTCAACTTTTTTCAATTTTAACCCCGTGGGATATATATTCTACCCACACACATTTGGAACTCTCCTCGGGTACCCTCACACATATTATTCCCTCATTTAGTGGATATTTTCACAAAAAAGTGAAATTTTCAAAAATCCAAAATATTGGCTGAAAACGACTAAATATCAAGGACTCAGAATCGCTCTGGAACTGAAATCGGAACGCTCACTGACATTTCCCCTATCTGAAAGTGTGATAAACGCCGGAAAAATGACTAAGTACAAAAAAAAATTGTTTTCAACTTTTTTCAATTTTACCCCCGTGGGATATATATTCTACCCACACACATTTGGAACTCTCCTGCGGTACCCTAACACATATTATTCCCTCATTTAGTGGATATTTTCACAAAAAAGTGAAATTTTCAAAAATCCAGAAAATTGGCTGAAAATGACTAAATATCAAGGACTCATTGGGCAAATCGCTCTGGAACTGAAATCGGAACGCTCACTGACATTTGCCCTATCTGAAAGTCTGATAAACGCCGGAAAAATGACTAAGTCCAAAAAAAAAATTTTTCAACTTTTTTCAATTTTACCCCCGTGGGATATATATTCTACCCACACACATTTGGAACTCTCCTGGGGTACCCTCACACATATTATTCCCTCATTTAGTGGATATTTTCACAAAAAAGTGAAATTTTCAAAAATCCAAAATATTGGCTGAAAACGACTAAATATCTAGGACTCTTTGGGCGAATCGCTCTGGAACTGAAATCGGAATGCTCACTGACATTTCCCCTATCTGAAAGTGTGATAAACGCCGGAAAAATGACTAAGTCCAAAAAAAAATTGTTTTCAACTTTTTTCAATTTTAACCCCGTGGGATATATATTCTACCCACACACATTTGGAACTCTCCTCGGGTACCCTCACACATATTATTCCCTCATTTAGTCGATATTTTCACAAAAAAGTGAAATTTTCAAAAATCCAAAATATTGGCTGAAAACGACTAAATATCAAGAACTCTTTGGGCGAATCGCTCTGGAACTGAAATCGGAATGCTCACTGACATTTCCCCTATCTGAAAGTCTGATAAACGCCGGAAAAATGACTAAGTCCAAAAAAAAATTTTTTCAACTTTTTTCAATTTTACCCCCGTGGGATATATATTCTACCCACACACATTTGGAACTCTCCTGGGGTACCCTCACACATATTATTCCCTCATTTAGTGGATATTTTCACAAAAAAGTGAAATTTTCAAAAATCCAAAATATTGGCTGAAAACGACTAAATATCAAGGACTCATTGGGCGAATCGCTCTGGAACTGAAATCGGAACGTTCACTGACATTTCCCCTATCTGAAAGTGTGATAAACGCCGGAAAAAAGACTAAGTACAAAAAAAAATTGTTTTCAACTTTTTTCAATTTTACCCCCGTGGGATATATATTCTACCCACACACATTTGGAACTCTCCTGCGGTACCCTAACACATATTATTCCCTCATTTAGTGGATATTTTCACAAAAAAAGTGAAATTTTCAAAAATCCAGAAAATTAGCTGAAAATGACTAAATATCAAGGACTCATTGGGCGAATCGCTCTGGAAGTGAAATCGGAACGCTCACTGACATTTGCCCTATCTGAAAGTCTGATAAACGCCGGAAAAATGACTAAGTCCAAAAAAAAAATTTTTCAACTTTTTTCAATTTTACCCCCGTGGGATATATATTCTACCCACACACATTTGGAACTCTCCTGGTTTACCCTCACACATATTATTCCCTCATTTAGTGGATATTTTCACAAAAAAGTGAAATTTTCAAAAATCCAAAATATTGGCTGAAAACGACTAAATATCAAGGACTCATTGGGCGAATCGCTCTGGAACTGAAATCGGAACGCTCACTGACATTTCCCCTATCTGAAAGTGTGATAAACGCCGGAAAAATGACTAAGTACAAAAAAAAATTGTTTTCAACTTTTTTCAATTTTACCCCCGTGGGATATATATTCTACCCACACACATTTGGAACTCTCCTGCGGTACCCTAACACATATTATTCCCTCATTTAGTGGATATTTTCACAAAAAAGTGAAATTTTCAAAAATCCAGAAAATTGGCTGAAAATGACTAAATATCAAGGACTCATTGGGCGAATCGCTCTGGAACTGAAATCGGAACGCTCACTGACATTTGCCCTATCTGAAAGTCTGATAAACGGCGGAAAAATGACTAAGTCCAAAAAAAAAATTTTTCAACTTTTTTCAATTTTACCCCCGTGGGATATATATTCTACCCACTCACATTTGGAACTCTCCTGGGGTACCCTCACACATATTATTCCCTCATTTAGTGGATATTTTCACAAAAAAGTGAAATTTTCAAAAATCCAAAATATTGGCTGAAAACGACTAAATATCAAGGACTCTTTGGGCGAATCGCTCTGGAACTGAAATCGGAATGCTCACTGACATTTCCCCTATCTGAAAGTGTGATAAACGCCGGAAAAATGACTAAGTCCAAAAAAAAATTGTTTTCAACTTTTTTCAATTTTAACCCCGTGGGATATATATTCTACCCACACACATTTGGAACTCTCCTCGGGTACCCTCACACATATTATTCCCTCATTTAGTCGATATTTTCACAAAAAAGTGAAATTTTCAAAAATCCAAAATATTGGCTGAAAACGACTAAATATCAAGGACTCTTTGGGCGAATCGCTCTGGAACTGAAATCGGAATGCTCACTGACATTTCCCCTATCTGAAAGTCTGATAAACGCCGGAAAAATGACTAAGTCCAAAAAAAAATTTTTTCAACTTTTTTCAATTTTACCCCCGTGGGATATATATTCTACCCACACACATTTTGAACTCTCCTGGGGTACCCTCACACATATTATTCTCTCATTTAGTGGATATTTTCACAAAAAAGTGAAATTTTCAAAAATCCAAAATATTGGCTGAAAACGACTAAATATCAAGGCCTCATTGGGCGAATCGCTCTGGAACTGAAATCGGAATGTTCACTGACATTTCCCCTATCTGAAAGTCTGATAAACGCCGGAAAAATGACTAAGTCCAAAAAAAAATTGTTTTCAACTTTTTTCAATTTTACCCCCGTGGGATATATATTCTACCCACACACATTTGGAACTCTCCTGGGGTACCCTAACACATATTATTCCCTCATTTAGTGGAGATTTTCACAAAAAAGTGAAATTTTCCAAAATCCAAAATATTGGCTGAAAACGACTAAATATCAAGGACTCATTGGGCGAATAGCTCTGGAATTGAAACCGGAATGTTCACTGACATTTCCCCTATTTGAAAGTCTGATAAACGCTGGAAAAATGACTAAGTCCAAAAAAATTTTTTTTCAACTTTTTTTCAATATTATCCCCGTGGGATATATATTCTACCCACACACATTTGGAACTCTCCTGGGGTACCCTCACACATATTATTCCCTCATTTAGTGGATATTTTCACAAAAAAGTGAAATTTTCAAAAATCCAAAATATTGGCTGAAAACGACTAAATATCAAGGACTCTTTGGGCGAATCGCTCTGGAACTGAAATCGGAATGCTCACTGACATTTCCCCTATCTGAAAGTCTGATAAACGCCGGAAAAATGACTAAGTCCAAAAAAAAATTTTTTCAACTTTTTTCAATTTTACCCCCGTGGGATATATATTCTACCCACACACATTTGGAACTCTCCTGGGGTACCCTCACACATATTATTCCCTCATTTAGTGGATATTTTCACAAAAAAGTGAAATTTTCAAAAATCCAAAATATTGGCTGAAAACGACTAAATATCAAGGACTCATTGGGCGAATCACTCTGGAACTGAAATCGGAACGTTCACTGACATTTCCCCTATCTGAAAGTGTGATAAACGCCGGAAAAATGACTAAGTACAAAAAAAAATTGTTTTCAACTTTTTTCAATTTTACCCCCGTGGGATATATATTCTACCCACACACATTTGGAACTCTCATGCGGTACCCTAACACATATTATTCCCTCATTTAGTGGATATTTTCACAAAAAAAGTGAAATTTTCAAAAATCCAGAAAATTAGCTGAAAATGACTAAATATCAAGGACTCATTGGGCGAATCGCTCTGGAAGTGAAATCGGAACGCTCACTGACATTTGCCCTATCTGAAAGTCTGATAAACGCCGGAAAAATGACTAAGTCCAGAAAAAAAATTTTTCAACTTTTTTCAATTTTACCCCCGTGGGATATATATTCTACCCACACACATTTGGAACTCTCCTGGTTTACCCTCACACATATTATTCCCTCATTTAGTGGATATTTTCACAAAAAAGTGAAATTTTCAAAAATCCAAAATATTGGCTGAAAACGACTAAATATCAAGGACTCATTGGGCGAATCGCTCTGGAACTGAAATCGGAACGCTCACTGACATTTCCCCTATCTGAAAGTGTGATAAACGCCGGAAAAATGACTAAGTACAAAAAAAAATTGTTTTCAACTTTTTTCAATTTTACCCCCGTGGGATATATATTCTACCCACACACATTTGGAACTCTCCTGCGGTACCCTAACACATATTATTCCCTCATTTAGTGGATATTTTCACAAAAAAGTGAAATTTTCAAAAATCCAGAAAATTGGCTGAAAATGACTAAATATCAAGGACTCATTGGGCGAATCGCTCTGGAACTGAAATCGGAACGCTCACTGACATTTGCCCTATCTGAAAGTCTGATAAACGCCGGAAAAATGACTAAGTCCAAAAAAAAATTTTTTCAACTTTTTTCAATTTTACCCCCGTGGGATATATATTCTACCCACACACATTTGGAACTCTCCTGGGGTACCCTCACACATATTATTCTCTCATTTAGTGGATATTTTCACAAAAAAGTGAAATTTTCAAAAATCCAAAATATTGGCTGAAAACGACTAAATATCAAGGCCTCATTGGGCGAATCGCTCTGGAACTGAAATCGGAATGTTCACTGACATTTCCCCTATCTGAAAGTCTGATAAACGCCGGAAAAATGACTAAGTCCAAAAAAAAATTGTTTTCAACTTTTTTCAATTTTACCCCCGTGGGATATATATTCTACCCACACACATTTGGAACTCTCCTGGGGTACCCTCACACATATTATTCCCTCATTTATTGGATATTTTCACAAAAAAGTGAAATTTTCAAATATCCAAAATATTGGCTGAAAACGACTAATTATCAAGGACTCATTGGGCGAATCGCTCTGGAATTGAAATCGGAACGTTCACTGACATTTCCCCTATCTGAAAGTGTGATAAACGCCGGAAAAATGACTAAGTACAAAAAAAAATTGTTTTCAACTTTTTTCAATTTTACCACCGTGGGATATATATTCTACCCACACACATTTGGAACTCTCCTGCGGTACCCTAACACATATTATTCCCTCATTTAGTGGATATTTTCACAAAAAAAGTGAAATTTTCAAAAATCCAGAAAATTAGCTGAAAATGACTAAATATCAAGGACTCATTGGGCGAATCGCTCTGGAAGTGAAATCGGAACGCTCACTGACATTTGCCCTATCTGAAAGTCTGATAAACGCCGGAAAAATGACTAAGTCCAGAAAAAAAATTTTTCAACTTTTTTCAATTTTACCCCCGTGGGATATATATTCTACCCACACACATTTGGAACTCTCCTGGTTTACCCTCACACATATTATTCCCTCATTTAGTGGATATTTTCACAAAAAAGTGAAATTTTCAAAAATCCAAAATATTGGCTGAAAACGACTAAATATCAAGGACTCATTGGGCGAATCGCTCTGGAACTGAAATCGGAACGCTCACTGACATTTGCCCTATCTGAAAGTCTGATAAACGCCGGAAAAATGACTAAGTCCAAAAAAAAATTTTTTCAACTTTTTTCAATTTTACCCCCGTGGGATATATATTCTACCCACACACATTTGGAACTCTCCTGGGGTACCCTCACACATATTATTCTCTCATTTAGTGGATATTTTCACAAAAAAGTGAAATTTTCAAAAATCCAAAATATTGGCTGAAAACGACTAAATATCAAGGCCTCATTGGGCGAATCGCTCTGGAACTGAAATCGGAATGTTCACTGACATTTCCCCTATCTGAAAGTCTGATAAACGCCGGAAAAATGACTAAGTCCAAAAAAAAATTGTTTTCAACTTTTTTCAATTTTACCCCCGTGGGATATATATTCTACCCACACACATTTGGAACTCTCCTGGGGTACCCTCACACATATTATTCCCTCATTTATTGGATATTTTCACAAAAAAGTGAAATTTTCAAAAATCCAGAAAATTGGCTGAAAATGACTAAATATCAAGGACTCATTGGGCGAATCGCTCTGGAACTGAAATCGGAACGCTCACTGACATTTGCCCTATCTGAAAGTCTGATAAACGCCGGAAAAATGACTAAGTCCAAAAAAAAAATTTTTCAACTTTTTTCAATTTTACCCCCGTGGGATATATATTCTACCCACACACATTTAGAACTCTCCTGGGGTACCCTCACACATATTATTCCCTCATTTAGTGGATATTTTCACAAAAAAGTGAAATTTTCAAAAATCCAAAATATTGGCTGAAAACGACTAAATATCAAGGACTCTTTGGGCGAATCGCTCTGGAACTGAAATCGGAATGCTTACTGACATTTCCCCTATCTGAAAGTGTGATAAACGCCGGAAAAATGACTAAGTCCAAAAAAAAATTGTTTTCAACTTTTTTCAATTTTACCCCCGTGGGATATATATTCTACCCACACACATTTGGAACTCTCCTCGGGTACCCTCACACATATTATTCCCTCATTTAGTGGATATTTTCACAAAAAAGTGAAATTTTCAAATATCCAAAATATTGGCTGAAAACGACTAAATATCAAGGACTCAGAATCGCTCTGGAACTGAAATCGGAACGTTCACTGACATTTCCCCTATCTGAAAGTGTGATAAACGCCGGAAAAATGACTAAGTCCAAAAAAAAATTGTTTTCAACTTTTTTCAATATTACCCCCGTGGGATATATATTCAACCCACACACATTTGGAACTCTCCTGGGGTACCCTCACACATATTATTCCCTCATTTAGTGGATATTTTCACAAAAAAGTGAAATTTTCAAAAATTAAAAAAAATATTGGCTGAAAACGACTAAATATCAAGGACTCATTGGGCGAATCGCTCTGGAACTGAAATCGGAACGTTCACTGACATTTCCCCTATCTGAAAGTGTGATAAACGCCGGAAAAATGACAGTCCAAAAAAAAAATTGTTTTCAACTTTTTTCAATATTACCCCCGTGGGATATATATTCTACCCACACACATTTGGAACTCTCCTGCGGTACCCTAACACATATTATTCCCTCATTTAGTGGATATTTTCACAAAAAAGTGAAATTTTCAAAAATCCAAAATATTGGCTGAAAACGACTAAATATCAAGGACTCATTGGGCGAATAGCTCTGGAATTGAAACCGGAATGTTCACTGACATTTCCCCTATTTGAAAGTCTGATAAACGCTGGAAAAATGACTAAGTCCAAAAAAATTTTTTTGCAACTTTTTTCAATATTATCCCTGTGGGATATATATTCTACCCACACACATTTGGAACTCTCCTGGGGTACCCTCACAGATATTATTCCCTCATATAGTGGATATTTTCACAAAAAAGTGAAATTTTCAAAAATCCAAAATATTGGCTGAAAACGACTAAATATCAAGGACTCTTTGGGCGAATCGCTCTGGAACTGAAATCGGAATGCTCACTGACATTTCCCCTATCTGAAAGTCTGATAAACGCCGGAAAAATGACTAAGTCCAAAAAAAAATTTTTTCAACTTTTTTCAATTTTACCCCCGTGGGATATATATTCTACCCACACACATTTGGAACTCTCCTGGGGTACCCTCACACATATTATTCTCTCATTTAGTGGATATTTTCACAAAAAAGTGAAATTTTCAAAAATCCAAAATATTGGCTGAAAACGACTAAATATCAAGGCCTCATTGGGCGAATCGCTCTGGAACTGAAATCGGAATGTTCACTGACATTTCCCCTATCTGAAAGTGTGATAAACGCCGGAAAAATGACTAAGTACAAAAAAAAATTGTTTTCAACTTTTTTCAATTTTACCACCGTGGGATATATATTCTACCCACACACATTTGGAACTCTCCTGATGTACCCTCACACATATTATTCCCTCATTTAGTGGATATTTTCACAAAAAAGTGAAATTTCCAAAATCCAGAAAATTGTCTGAAAATGACTAAATATCAAGGACTCATTGGGCGAATCGCTCTGGAACTGAAATCGGAACGTTCACTGACATTTCCCCTATCTGAAAGTCTGATAAACGCCGGAAAAATGACTAAGTCCAAAAAAAAATAGTTTTCAACTTTTTTCAATTTTACCCCCGTGGGATATGTATTCTACCCACACACATTTGGAACTCTCCTCGGGTACCCTCACACATATTATTCCCTCATTTAGTGGATATTTTCACAAAAAAGTGAAATTTTCAAATATCCAAAATATTGGCTGAAAACGACTAAATATCAAGGACTCATTGGGCGAATCGCTCTGGAACTGAAATCGGAACGTTCACTGACATTTCCCCTATCTGAAAGTGTGATAAACGCCGGAAAAATGACTAAGTCCAAAAAAAAATTGTTTTCAACTTTTTTCAATATTACCCCCGTGGGATATATATTCTACCCACACACATTTGGAACTCTCCTGCGGTACCCTAACACATATTATTCCCTCATTTAGTGGATATTTTCACAAAAAAGTGAAATTTTCAAAAATCCAAAATATTGGCTGAAAACGACTAAATATCAAGGACTCATTGGGCGAATAGCTCTGGAATTGAAACCGGAATGTTCACTGACATTTCCCCTATTTGAAAGTCTGATAAACGCTGGAAAAATAACTAAGTCCAAAAAAATTTTTTTTCAACTTTTTTTCAATATTATCCCCGTGGGATATATATTCTACCCACACACATTTGGAACTCTCCTGGGGTACCCTCACACATATTATTCCCTCATTTAGTGGATATTTTCACAAAAAAGTGAAATTTTCAAAAATCCAAAATATTGGCTGAAAACGACTAAATATCAAGGACTCATTGGGCGAATCTCTCTGGAACTGAAATCGGAATGTTCACTGACATTTCCCCTATCTGAAAGTCTGATAAACGCCGGAAAAATGACTAAGTCCAAAAAAAAATTGTTTTCAACTTTTTTCAATTTTACCCCCGTGGGATATATATTCTACCCACACACATTTGGAACTCTCCTGGGGTACCCTCACACATATTATTCCCTCATTTAGTGGATATTTTCACAAAAAAGTGAAATTTTCAAAAATCCAAAATATTGGCTGAAAACGACTAAATATCAAGGACTCTTTGGGCGAATCGCTCTGGAACTGAAATCGGAATGCTCACTGACATTTCCCCTATCTGAAAGTGTGATAAACGCCGGAAAAATGACTAAGTCCAAAAAAAAATTGTTTTCAACTTTTTTCAATTTTACCCCCGTGGGATATATATTCTACCCACACACATTTGGAACTCTCCTGCGGTATCCTAACACATATTATTCCCTCATTTAGTGGATATTTTCACAAAAAAGTGAAATTTTCAAATATCCAAAATATTGGCTGAAAACGACTAAATATCAAGGACTCAGAATCGCTCTGGAACTGAAATCGGAGCGCTCACAGACATTTGCCCTATCTGAAAATCTGATAAACGCCGGAAAAATGACTAAGTCCAAAAAAAAAATTTTTTCAACTTTTTCAATTTTACCCCCGTGGGATATATATTCTACCCACACACATTTGGAACTCTCCTGGGGTACCCTCACACATATTATTCCCTCATTTGGTGGATATTTTCACAAAAAAGTGAAATTTTCAAATATCCAAAATATTGGCTGAAAACGAATAAATATCAAGGACTCATTGGGCGATTCGCTCTGGAACTGAAATCGGAATGTTCACTGACATTTCCCCTATCTGAAAATCTGACAAACGCCGGAAAAATGACTAAGTCCAAAAAAAAATTGTTTTCAACTTTTTTCAATTTTACCCCCGTGGGATATATATTTTCTACCCACACACATTTGGAACTCTCCTGGGTTACCCTCACACATATTATTCCCTCATTTAGTGGATATTTTCACAAAAAAGTGAAACTTTCAAAAATCCAAAATATTGGCTGAAAACGACTAAATATCAAGGACTCATTGGGCGAATCGCTCTGCAACTGAAATCGGAACGCTCACTGACATTTCCCCTATTTGAAAGTCTGATAAACTGCGGAAAAAAGACTAAGTCCAAAAAAAATTTTTTTTCAACTTTTTTCAATTTTACCCCCGTGGGATATATATTCTACCCACACACATTTGGAACTCTCCTGGGTTACCCTCACACATATTATTCCCTCATTTGGTGGATATTTTCACAAAAAAGTGAAATTTTCAAATATCCAAAATATTGGCTGAAAACGACTAAATATCAAGGACTCATTGGGCAAATCGCTCTGGAACTGAAATCGGAACGTTCACTGACATTTCCCCTATCTGAAAGTGTGATAAACGCCGGAAAAATGACTAAGTCCAAAAAAAAATTGTTTTCAACTTTTTTCAATATTACCCCCGTGGGATATATATTCTACCCACACACATTTGGAACTCTCCTATGTACCCTCACACATATTATTCCCTGATTTAGTGGATATTTTCACAAAAAAGTGAAATTTTCAAAAATCTAAAATATTGGCTGAAAACGACTAAATATCAAGGACTCATTGGGCGAATCGCTCTGGAACTGAAATCGGAATGTTCACTGACATTTCCCCTATCTGAAAGTCTGATAAACGCCGGAAAAATGACTAAGTTCAAAAAAAAATTTTTTCAACTTTTTTTCAATATTACCCCCGTGGGATATATATTCTACCCACACACATTTGGAACTCTACTGGCGTACCCTCACACATATTATTCCCTCATTTAGTGGATATTTTCACAAAAAAGTGAAATTTTCAAAAATCCAAAATATTGGCTGAAAACGACTAAATATCAAGGACTCATTGGGCGAATCGCTCTGCAACTGAAATCGGAACGCTCACTGACATTTCCCCTATTTGAAAGTCTGATAAACTGCGGAAAAAAGACTAAGTCCAAAAAAAATTTTTTTTCAACTTTTTTCAATTTTACCCCCGTGGGATATATATTCTACCCACACACATTTGGAACTCTCCTGGGGTAACCTCACACATATTATTCCCTCATTTAGTGGATATTTTCACAAAAAAGTGAAATTTTCAAAAATCCAAAATATTGGCTATAAACGACTAAATATCAAGGACTCATTGGGCGAATCGCTCTGGAACTGAAATCGGAACGCTCACTGACATTTCCCCTATTTGAAAGTCTGATAAACGCCGGAAAAATGACTAAGTCCAAAAAAAAATTGTTTTCAACTTTTTTCAATTTTACCCCCGTGGGATATAGATTCTACCCACACACATTTGGAACTCTCCTGGGGTACCCTCACACATATTATTCCCTCATTTAGTGGATATTTTCACAAAAAAGTGAAATTTTCAAATATCCAAAATATTGGCTGAAAACGACTAAATATCAAGGACTCATTGGGCGAAACGCTCTGGAACTGAAATCGGAACGTTCACTGACATTTCCCCTATCTGAAAGTGTGATAAACGCCGGAAAAATGACTAAGTCCAAAAAAAAATTGTTTTCAACTTTTTTCAATATTACCCCCGTGGAATATATATTCTACCCACACACATTTGGAACTCTCCTGGGTACCCTCACACATATTATTCCCTGATTTAGTGCATATTTTCACAAAAAAGTGAAATTTTCAAAAATCCAGAAAATTGGCTGAAAATGATTAAATATCAAGGACTCATTGGGCGAATCGCTCTGGAACTGAAATCGGAACGCTCACTGACATTTGCCCTATCTGAAAGTCTGATAAACGCCGGAAAAATGACTAAGTCCAAAAAAAAAATTTTTCAAATTTTTCAATTTTACCCCCGTGGGATATATATTCTAGCCACACACATTTGTAACGCTCCTGGGGTACCCTCACACATATTATTCCCTCATTTAGTGGATATTTTCACAAAAAAGTAAAATTTTCAAAAATCCAAAATATTGGCTGAAAACGACTAAATATCAAGGACTCATTGGGCGAATCGCTCTGGAACTGAAATCGGAACGCTGACTGACATTTCCCCTATTTGAAAGTCTGATAAACGGCGGAAAAAAGACTATGTCCAAAAAAAATTTTTTTTCAACTTTTTTCAATTTTACCCCCGTGGGATATATATTCTAGCCACACACATTTGGAACTCTCCTGGGGTACCCTCACACATATTATTCCCTCATTTAGTGGATAATTTCACAAAAAAGTGAAATTTTCAAAATTCCAAAATATTGGCTGAAAACGACTAAATATCAAGGACTCATTGGGCGAATAGCTCTGGAATTGAAATCGGAATGTTCACTGACATTTCCCCTATTTGAAAGTCTGATAAACGCCGGAAAAATGACTAAGTTCAAAAAAAAATTTTTTCAACTTTTTTTCAATATTACCCCCGTGGGATATATATTCTACCCACACACATTTGGAACTCTACTGGCGTACCCTCACACATATTATTCCCTCATTTAGTGGATATTTTCACAAAAAAGTGAAATTTTCAAAAATCCAAAATATTGGCTGAAAACGACTAAATATCAAGGACTCATTGAGCGAATCGCTCTGGAACTGAAATCGGAATGTTCACTGACATTTCCCCTATCTGAAAGTCTGATAAACGCCGGAAAAATGACTAAGTCCAAAAAAAAATTGTTTTCAACTTTTTTCAATTTTACCCCCGTGGGATATAGATTCTACCCACACACATTTGGAACTCTCCTGGGGTACCCTCACACATATTATTCCCTCATTTAGTGGATATTTTCACAAAAAAGTGAAATTTTCAAATATCCAAAATATTGGCTGAAAACGACTAAATATCAAGGACTCATTGGGCGAAACGCTCTGGAACTGAAATCGGAACGTTCACTGACATTTCCCCTATCTGAAAGTGTGATAAACGCCGGAAAAATTACTAAGTCCAAAAAAAAATTGTTTTCAACTTTTTTCAATATTACCCCCGTGGAATATATATTCTACCCACACACATTTGGAACTCTCCTGGGTACCCTCACACATATTATTCCCTGATTTAGTGCATATTTTCACAAAAAAGTGAAATTTTCAAAAATCCAGAAAATTGGCTGAAAATGATTAAATATCAAGGACTCATTGGGCGAATCGCTCTGGAACTGAAATCGGAACGCTCACTGACTTTTGCCCTATCTGAAAGTCTGATAAACGCCGGAAAAATGACTAAGTCCAAAAAAAAATTTTTTCAAATTTTTCAATTTTACCCCCGTGGGATATATATTCTAGCCACACACATTTGTAACGCTCCTGGGGTACCCTCACACATATTATTCCCTCATTTAGTGGATATTCTCACAAAAAAGTAAAATTTTCAAAAATCCAAAATATTGGCTGAAAACGACTAAATATCAAGGACTCATTGGGCGAATCGCTCTGGAACTGAAATCGGAACGCTCACTGACATTTCCCCTATTTGAAAGTCTGATAAACGGCGGAAAAAAGACTAAGTCCAAAAAAAATTTTTTTTCAACTTTTTTCAATTTTTCCCCCGTGGGATATATATTCTAGCCACACACATTTGGAATGCTCCTGGGGTACCCTCACATATATTATTCCCTCATTTAGTGGATATTTTCACAAAAAAGTAAAATTTTCAAAAATCCAAAATATTGGCTGAAAACGACTAAATATCAAGGACTCATTGGGCGAATCGCTCTGGAACTGAAATCGGAATGCTCACTGACATTTCCCCTATTTGAAAGTCTGATAAACGCCGGAAAAAAGACTAAGTCCAAAAAAAAAATTTCTTCAACTTTTTTCAATTTTACCCCCGTGGGATATATATTCTACCCACACACATTTGGAACTCTCCTGGGGTACCCTCACACATATTATTCCCTCATTTAGTGGATAATTTCACAAAAAAGTGAAATTTTCAAAATTCCAAAATATTGGCTGAAAACGACTAAATATCAAGGACTCATTGGGCGAATAGCTCTGGAATTGAAATCGGAATGTTCACTGACATTTCCCCTATTTGAAAGTCTGATAAACGCCGGAAAAATGACTAAGTTCAAAAAAAAATTTTTTCAACTTTTTTTCAATATTACCCCCGTGGGATATATATTCTACCCACACACATTTGGAACTCTCCTCGGGTACCCTCACACATATTATTCCCTCATTTAGTGGATATTTTCACAAAAAAGTGAAATTTTCAAAAATCCAAAATATTGGCTGAAAACGACTAAATATCAAGGACTCATTGGGCGAAACGCTCTGGAACTGAAATCGGAACGTTCACTGACATTTCCCCTATCTGAAAGTGTGATAAACGCCGGAAAAATGACTAAGTCCAAAAAAAAATTGTTTTCAACTTTTTTTCAATATTACCCTCGTGGGATATATATTCTACCCACACACAATTGGAACTCTCCTGGGGTACCCTCACACATATTATTCCCTCATGTAGTGGATATTTTCACAAAAAAGTGAAATTTTCAAAAATCCAGAAAATTGGCTGAAAATGACTAAATATCAAGGACTCATTGGGCGAATCGCTCTGGAACTGAAATCGGAACGCTCACTGACGTTTGCCCTATCTGAAAGTCTGAGAAACGGCGGAAAAATGACTAAGTCCAAAAAAAAATTTTTGAACTTTTTTCAATTTTACCCCCGTGGGATATATATTCTACCCACACACATTTGGAACTCTCCTGGGGTACCCTCACACATATTATTCCCTCATTTAGTGGATATTTTCACAAAAAAGTGAAATTTTCAAAAATCCCAAATATTGGCTGAAAACGACTAAATATCAAGGACTCATTGGGCGAATCGCTCTGGAACTGAAATCGGAACGCTCACTGACATTTCCCCTATTTGAAAGTCTGATAAACGGCGGAAAAAAGACTAAGTCCAAAAAAAAATTTTTTTCAACTTTTTCAATTTTACCCCCGTGGGATATATATTCTACCCACACACATTTGGAACTCTCCTGGGGTACCCTCACACATATTATTCCCTCATTTAGTGGATATTTTCACAAAAAAGTAAAATTTTCAAAAATCCAAAATATTGGCTGAAAACGACTAAATATCAAGGACTCATTGGGCGAATCGCTCTGGAACTGAAATCGGAACGCTGACTGACATTTCCCCTATTTGAAAGTCTGATAAACGGCGGAAAAAAGACTATGTCCAAAAAAAATTTTTTTTCAACTTTTTTCAATTTTACCCCCGTGGGATATATATTCTAGCCACACACATTTGGAACTCTCCTGGGGTACCCTCACACATATTATTCCCTCATTTAGTGGATAATTTCACAAAAAAGTGAAATTTTCAAAATTCCAAAATATTGGCTGAAAACGACTAAATATCAAGGACTCATTGGGCGAATAGCTCTGGAATTGAAATCGGAATGTTCACTGACATTTCCCCTATTTGAAAGTCTGATAAACGCCGGAAAAATGACTAAGTTCAAAAAAAAATTTTTTCAACTTTTTTTCAATATTACCCCCGTGGGATATATATTCTACCCACACACATTTGGAACTCTACTGGCGTACCCTCACACATATTATTCCCTCATTTAGTGGATATTTTCACAAAAAAGTGAAATTTTCAAAAATCCAAAATATTGGCTGAAAACGACTAAATATCAAGGACTCATTGAGCGAATCGCTCTGGAACTGAAATCGGAATGTTCACTGACATTTCCCCTATCTGAAAGTCTGATAAACGCCGGAAAAATGACTAAGTCCAAAAAAAAATTGTTTTCAACTTTTTTCAATTTTACCCCCGTGGGATATAGATTCTACCCACACACATTTGGAACTCTCCTGGGGTACCCTCACACATATTATTCCCTCATTTAGTGGATATTTTCACAAAAAAGTGAAATTTTCAAATATCCAAAATATTGGCTGAAAACGACTAAATATCAAGGACTCATTGGGCGAAACGCTCTGGAACTGAAATCGGAACGTTCACTGACATTTCCCCTATCTGAAAGTGTGATAAACGCCGGAAAAATTACTAAGTCCAAAAAAAAATTGTTTTCAACTTTTTTCAATATTACCCCCGTGGAATATATATTCTACCCACACACATTTGGAACTCTCCTGGGTACCCTCACACATATTATTCCCTGATTTAGTGCATATTTTCACAAAAAAGTGAAATTTTCAAAAATCCAGAAAATTGGCTGAAAATGATTAAATATCAAGGACTCATTGGGCGAATCGCTCTGGAACTGAAATCGGAACGCTCACTGACTTTTGCCCTATCTGAAAGTCTGATAAACGCCGGAAAAATGACTAAGTCCAAAAAAAAAATTTTTCAAATTTTTCAATTTTACCCCCGTGGGATATATATTCTAGCCACACACATTTGTAACGCTCCTGGGGTACCCTCACACATATTATTCCCTCATTTAGTGGATATTTTCACAAAAAAGTAAAATTTTCAAAAATCCAAAATATTGGCTGAAAACGACTAAATATCAAGGACTCATTGGGCGAATCGCTCTGGAACTGAAATCGGAACGCTCACTGACATTTCCCCTATTTGAAAGTCTGATAAACGGCGGAAAAAAGACTAAGTCCAAAAAAAATTTTTTTTCAACTTTTTTCAATTTTACCCCCGTGGGATATATATTCTAGCCACACACATTTGGAATGCTCCTGGGGTACCCTCACATATATTATTCCCTCATTTAGTGGATATTTTCACAAAAAAGTAAAATTTTCAAAAATCCAAAATATTGGCTGAAAACGACTAAATATCAAGGACTCATTGGGCGAATCGCTCTGGAACTGAAATCGGAATGCTCACTGACATTTCCCCTATTTGAAAGTCTGATAAACGCCGGAAAAAAGACTAAGTCCAAAAAAAAAATTTCTTCAACTTTTTTCAATTTTACCCCCGTGGGATATATATTCTACCCACACACATTTGGAACTCTCCTGGGGTACCCTCACACATATTATTCCCTCATTTAGTGGATAATTTCACAAAAAAGTGAAATTTTCAAAATTCCAAAATATTGGCTGAAAACGACTAAATATCAAGGACTCATTGGGCGAATAGCTCTGGAATTGAAATCGGAATGTTCACTGACATTTCCCCTATTTGAAAGTCTGATAAACGCCGGAAAAATGACTAAGTTCAAAAAAAAATTTTTTCAACTTTTTTTCAATATTACCCCCGTGGGATATATATTCTACCCACACACATTTGGAACTCTCCTCGGGTACCCTCACACATATTATTCCCTCATTTAGTGGATATTTTCACAAAAAAGTGAAATTTTCAAAAATCCAAAATATTGGCTGAAAACGACTAAATATCAAGGACTCATTGGGCGAAACGCTCTGGAACTGAAATCGGAACGTTCACTGACATTTCCCCTATCTGAAAGTGTGATAAACGCCGGAAAAATGACTAAGTCCAAAAAAAAATTGTTTTCAACTTTTTTCAATATTACCCTCGTGGAATATATATTCTACCCACACACATTTGGAACTCTCCTGGGTACCCTCACACATATTATTCCCTGATTTAGTGGATATTTTCACAAAAAAGTGAAATTTTCAAAAATCCAGAAAATTGGCTGAAAATGATTAAATATCAAGGACTCATTGGGCGAATCGCTCTGGAACTGAAATCGGAACGCTCACTGACATTTGCCCTATCTGAAAGTCTGATAAACGCCGGAAAAAAGACTAAGTTCAAAAAAAATTTTTTTCAACTTTTTTTCAATATTACCCTCGTGGGATATATATTCTACCCACACACAATTGGAACTCTCCTGGGGTACCCTCACACATATTATTCCCTCATGTAGTGGATATTTTCACAAAAAAGTGAAATTTTCAAAAATCCAGAAAATTGGCTGAAAATGACTAAATATCAAGGACTCATTGGGCGAATCGCTCTGGAACTGAAATCGGAACGCTCACTGACGTTTGCCCTATCTGAAAGTCTGAGAAACGGCGGAAAAATGACTAAGTCCAAAAAAAAATTTTTGAACTTTTTTCAATTTTACCCCCGTGGGATATATATTCTACCCACACACATTTGGAACTCTCCTGGGGTACCCTCACACATATTATTCCCTCATTTAGTGGATATTTTCACAAAAAAGTGAAATTTTCAAAAATCCCAAATATTGGCTGAAAACGACTAAATATCAAGGACTCATTGGGCGAATCGCTCTGGAACTGAAATCGGAACGCTCACTGACATTTCCCCTATTTGAAAGTCTGATAAACGGCGGAAAAAAGACTAAGTCCAAAAAAAAATTTTTTTCAACTTTTTCAATTTTACCCCCGTGGGATATATATTCTACCCACACACATTTGGAACTCTCCTGGGGTACCCTCACACATATTATTCCCTCATTTAGTGGATATTTTCACAAAAAAGTGAAATTTTCAAAAATCTAAAATATTGGCTGAAAACGACTAAATATCAAGGACTCATTGGGCGAATCGCTCTGGAACTGAAATCGGAATGTTCACTGACATTTCCCCTATCTGAAAGTCTGATAAACGCCGGAAAAATGACTAAGTCCAAAAAAAAAATTTTTCAAATTTTTCAATTTTACCCCCGTGGGATATATATTCTACCCACACACATTTGGAACTCTCCTGGGGTACCCTCACACATATTATTCCCTCATTTAGTGGATATTTTCACAAAAAAGTGAAATTTTCAAAAATCCAAAATATTGGCTGAAAACGACTAAATATCAAGGACTCATTGGGCGAATCGCTCTGGAACTGAAATCGGAACGCTCACTGACATTTCCCCTATTTGAAAGTCTGATAGACGGCGGAAAAAAGACTAAGTCCAAAAAAAAATTTTTTTCAACTTTTTTCAATTTTACCCCCGTGGGATATATATTCTACCCACACACATTTGGAACTCTCCTGGGGTACCCTCACACATATTATTCCCTCATTTAGTGGATATTTTCACAAAAAAGTGAAATTTTCAAAAATCTAAAATATTGGCTGAAAACGACTAAATATCAAGGACTCATTGGGCGAATCGCTCTGGAACTGAAATCGGAATGTTCACTGACATTTCCCCTATCTGAAAGTCTGATAAACGCCGGAAAAATGACTAAGTCCAAAAAAAAAATTTTCAAATTTTTCAATTTTACCCCCGTGGGATATATATTCTAGCCACACACATTTGGAACGCTCCTGGGGTACCCTCACACATATTATTCCCTCATTTAGTGGATATTTTCACAAAAAAGTGAAATTTTTAAAAATCCAAAATATTGGCTAAAAAACGACTAAATATCAAGGACTCATTGGGCGAATCACTCTGGAACTGAAATCGGAATGTTCACTGACATTTCCCCTATTTGAAAGTCTGATAAACGGCGGAAAAATGACTAAGTCCAAAAAAAAATTTTTGAACTTTTTTCAATTTTACCCCCGTGGGATATATATTCTACCCACACACATTTGGAACTCTCCTGGGGTACCCTCACACATATTATTCCCTGATTTAGTGGATATTTTCACAAAAAAGTAAAATTTTCAAAAATCCAAAATATTGGCTGAAAACGACTAAATATCAAGGACTCATTGGGCGAATCGCTCTGGAACTGAAATCGGAACGCTCACTGACATTTCCCCTATTTGAAAGTCTGATAAACGCCGGAAAAAAGACTAAGTCCAAAAAAAAAATTTTTTCAACTTTTTTCAATTTTACCCCCGTGGGATATATATTCTACCCACACACATTTGGAACTCTCCTGGGTACCCTCACACATATTATTCCCTCATTTAGTGGATATTTTCACAAAAAAGTGAAATTTTCAAAAATCCAAAATATTGGCTGAAAACGACTAAATATCAAGGACTCATTGGGCGAAACGCTCTGGATCTGAAATCGGAACGTTCACTGACATTTCCCCTATCTGAAAGTGTGATAAACGCCGGAAAAATGACTAAGTCCAAAAAAAATTTTTTTTCAACTTTTTTCAATTTTACCCCCGTGGGATATATATTCTACCCACACACATTTTGAACTCTCCTGCGGTACCCTCACACATATTATTCCCTCATTTAGTGGATATTTTCACAAAAAAGTGAAATTTTCAAAAATCCAAAATATTGGCTATAAACGACTAAATATCAAGGACTCATTGGGCGAATCGCTCTGGAACTGAAATCGGAACGCTCACTGACATTTCCCCTATTTGAAAGTCTGATAAACGCCGGAAAAAAGACTAAGTCCAAAAAAAAATTTTTTTCGACTTTTTTCAATTTTACCCCCGTGGAATATATATTCTACCCACACACATTTGGAACTCTCCTGGGGTACTCTCACACATATTATTCCCTCATTTAGTGGATATTTTCACAAAAAAGTGAAATTTTCAAAAATCTAAAATATTGGCTGAAAACGACTAAATATCAAGGACTCATTGGGCGAATCACTCTGGAACTGAAATCGGAATGTTCACTGACATTTCCCCTATCTGAAAGTCTGATAAACGCCGGAAAAATGACTAAGTCCAAAAAAAAATTGTTTTCAACTTTTTTCAATATTACCCCCGTGGGATATAGATTCTACCCACACACATTTGTAACTCTCCTGGGGTACCCTCACACATATTATTCCCTCATTTAGTGGATATTTTCACAAAAAAGTGAAATTTTCAAAAATCTAAAATATTGGCTGAAAACGACTAAATATCAAGGACTCATTGGGCGAATCGCTCTGTAACTGAAATGGGAATGTTCACTGACATTTCCCCTATCTGAAAGTCTGATAAACGCCGGAAAAATGACTAAGTCCAAAAAAAATTTTTTTCAAATTTTTCAATTTTACCCCCGTGGGATATATATTCTAGCCACACACATTTGGAACGCTCCTGGCGTACCCTCACACATATTATTCCCTCATTTAGTGGATATTTTCACAAAAAAGTGAAATTTTTAAAAATCCAAAATATTGGCTAAAAAACGACTAAATATCAAGGACTCATTGGGCGAATCACTCTGGAACTGAAATCGGAATGTTCACTGACATTTCCCCTATTTGAAAGTCTGATAAACGGCGGAAAAATGACTAAGTCCAAAAAAAAATTTTTGAACTTTTTTCAATTTTACCCCCGTGGGATATATATTCTACCCACACACATTTGGAACTCTCCTGGGGTACCCTCACACATATTATTCCCTCATTTAGTGGATATTTTCACAAAAAAGTGAAATTTTCAAAAATCCAAAATATTGGCTGAAAACGACTAAATATCAAGGACTCATTGGGCGAATCGCTCTGGAACTGAAATCGGAACGCTCACTGACATTTCCCCTATTTGAAAGTCTGATAAACGGCGGAAAAAAGACTAAGTCCAAAAAAAAATTGTTTTCAACTTTTTTCAATTTTACCCCCGTGGGATATATATTCTACCCACACACATTTGGAACTCTCCTGGGGTACCCTCACACATATTATTCCCTCATTTAGTGGATATTTTCACAAAAAAGTGAAATTTTCAAAAATCTAAAATATTGGCTGAAAACGACTAAATATCAAGGACTCATTGGGCGAATCGCTCTGGAACTGAAATCGGAATGTTCACTGACATTTCCCCTATCTGAAAGTCTGATAAACGCCGGAAAAATGACTAAGTCCAAAAAAAAAATTTTTGAACTTTTTTCAATTTTACCCCCGTGGGATATATATTCTACCCACACACATTTGGAACTCTCCTGGGGTACCCTCACACATATTATTCCCTCATTTAGTGGATATTTTCACAAAAAAGTGAAATTTTCAAAAATCCAAAATATTGGCTATAAACGACTAAATATCAAGGACTCATTGGGCGAATCGCTCTGGAACTGAAATCGGAACGCTCACTGACATTTCCCCTATTTGAAAGTCTGATAAGCGCCGGAAAAAAGACTAAGTCCAAAGAAAAAATTTTTTCAACTTTTTTCAATTTTACCCCCGTGGGATATATATTCTACCCACACACATTTGGAACTCTCCTGGGTACCCTCACACATATTATTCCCTCATTTAGTGGATATTTTCACAAAAAAGTAAAATTTTCAAAAATCCAAAATATTGGCTGAAAACGACTAAATATCAAGGACTCATTGGGCGAATCGCTCTGGAACTGAAATCGGAACGCTCACTGACATTTCCCCTATTTGAAAGTCTGATAAACGCCGGAAAAAAGACTAAGTCCAAAAAAAAAATTTTTTCAACTTTTTTCAATTTTACCCCCGTGGGATATATATTCTACCCACACACATTTGGAACTCTCCTGGGTACCCTCACACATATTATTCCCTCATTTAGTGGATATTTTCACAAAAAAGTGAAATTTTCAAAAATCCAAAATATTGGCTGAAAACGACTAAATATCAAGGACTCATTGGGCGAAATGCTATGGATCTGAAATCGGAACATTCACTGACATTTCCCCTATCTGAAAGTGTGATAAACGCCGGAAAAATGACTAAGTCCAAAAAAAAATTGTTTTCAACTTTTTTCAATATTACCCCCGTGGAATATATATTCTACCCACACACATTTGGAACTCTCCTGGGGTACCCTCACACATATTATTCCCTCATTTAGTGTATATTTTCACAAAAAAGTAAAATTTTCAAAAATCCAAAATATTGGCTGAAAACGACTAAATATCAAGGACTCATTGGGCGAATCGCTCTGGAACTGAAATCGGAACGCTCACTGACATTTCCCCTATTTGAAAGTCTGATAAACGGCGGAAAAAAGACTAAGTCCAAAAAAAATTTTTTTTCAACTTTTTTCAATTTTACCCCCGTGGGATATATATTCTACCCACACACATTTTGAACTCTCCTGGGGTACCCTCACACATATTATTCCCTCATTTAGTGGATATTTTCACAAAAAAGTGAAATTTTCAAAAATCCAAAATATTGGCTATAAACGACTAAATATCAAGGACTCATTGGGCGAATCGCTCTGGAACTGAAATCGGAACGCTCACTGACATTTCCCCTATTTGAAAGTCTGATAAACGCCGGAAAAAAGACTAAGTCCAAAAAAAAATTTTTTTCGACTTTTTTCAATTTTACCCCCGTGGGATATATATTCTACCCACACACATTTGGAACTCTCCTGGGGTACCCTCACACATATTATTCCCTCATTTAGTGGATATTTTCACAAAAAAGTGAAATTTTCAAAAATCTAAAATATTGGCTGAAAACGACTAAATATCAAGGACTCATTGGGCGAATCACTCTGGAACTGAAATCGGAATGTTCACTGACATTTCCCCTATTTGAAAGTCTGATAAACGCTGGAAAAATGACTAAGTCCAAAAAAAAATTGTTTTCAACTTTTTTCAATTTTACCCCCGTGGGATATATATTCTACCCACACACATTTGGAACTCTCCTGGGGTACCCTCACACATATTATTCCCTCATGTAGTGGATATTTTCACAAAAAAGTTAAATTTTCAAAAATCCAGAAAATTGGCTGAAAATGACTAAATATCAAGGACTCATTGGGCGAATCGCTCTGGAACTGAAATCGGAACGCTCACTGACATTTCCCCTATTTGAAAGTCTGATAAACGGCGGAAAAAAGACTAAGTCCAAAAAAAAATTTTTTTCAACTTTTTCAATTTTACCCCCGTGGGATATATATTCTACCCACACACATTTGGAACTCTCCTGGGGTACCCTCACACATATTATTCCCTCATTTAGTGGATATTTTCACAAAAAAGTGAAATTTTCAAAAATCTAAAATATTGGCTGAAAACGACTAAATATCAAGGACTCATTGGGCGAATCGCTCTGGAACTGAAATCGGAATGTTCACTGACATTTCCCCTATCTGAAAGTCTGATAAACGCCGGAAAAATGACTAAGTCCAAAAAAAAAATTTTTCAAATTTTTCAATTTTACCCCCGTGGGATATATATTCTACCCACACACATTTGGAACTCTCAAGGGGTACCCTCACACATATTATTCCCTCATTTAGTGGATATTTTCACAAAAAAGTGAAATTTTCAAAAATCCAAAATATTGGCTGAAAACGACTAAATATCAAGGACTCATTGGGCGAATCGCTCTGGAACTGAAATCGGAACGCTCACTGACATTTCCCCTATTTGAAAGTCTGATAGACGGCGGAAAAAAGACTAAGTTCAAAAAAAAAGTTTTTTCAACTTTTTTCAATTTTACCCCCGTGGGATATATATTCTACCCACACACATTTGGAACTCTCCTGGGGTACCCTCACACATATTATTCCCTCATTTAGTGGATATTTTCACAAAAAAGTGAAATTTTCAAAAATCTAAAATATTGGCTGAAAACGACTAAATATCAAGGACTCATTGGGCGAATCGCTCTGGAACTGAAATCGGAATGTTCACTGACATTTCCCCTATCTGAAAGTCTGATAAACGCCGGAAAAATGACTAAGTCCAAAAAAAAAAATTTTCAAATTTTTCAATTTTACCCCCGTGGGATATATATTCTAGCCACACACATTTGGAACGCTCCTGGGGTACCCTCACACATATTATTCCCTCATTTAGTGGATATTTTCACAAAAAAGTGAAATTTTTAAAAATCCAAAATATTGGCTAAAAAACGACTAAATATCAAGGACTCATTGGGCGAATCACTCTGGAACTGAAATCGGAATGTTCACTGACATTTCCCCTATTTGAAAGTCTGATAAACGGCGGAAAAATGACTAAGTCCAAAAAAAAATTTTTGAACTTTTTTCAATTTTACCCCCGTGGGATATATATTCTACCCACACACATTTGGAACTCTCCTGGGGTACCCTCACACATATTATTCCCTGATTTAGTGGATATTTTCACAAAAAAGTAAAATTTTCAAAAATCCAAAATATTGGCTGAAAACGACTAAATATCAAGGACTCATTGGGCGAATCGCTCTGGAACTGAAATCGGAACGCTCACTGACATTTCCCCTATTTGAAAGTCTGATAAACGCCGGAAAAAAGACTAAGTCCAAAAAAAAAATTTTTTCAACTTTTTTCAATTTTACCCCCGTGGGATATATATTCTACCCACACACATTTGGAACTCTCCTGGGTACCCTCACACATATTATTCCCTCATTTAGTGGATATTTTCACAAAAAAGTGAAATTTTCAAAAATCCAAAATATTGGCTGAAAACGACTAAATATCAAGGACTCATTGGGCGAAACGCTCTGGATCTGAAATCGGAACGTTCACTGACATTTCCCCTATCTGAAAGTGTGATAAACGCCGGAAAAATGACTAAGTCCAAAAAAAAAATTGTTTTCAACTTTTTTCAATATTACCCCCGTGGAATATATATTCTACCCACACACATTTGGAACTCTCCTGGGGTACCCTCACACATATTATTCCCTCATTTAGTGGATATTTTCACAAAAAAGTAAAATTTTCAAAAATCCAAAATATTGGCTGAAAACGACTAAATATCAAGGACTCATTGGGCGAATCGCTCTGGAACTGAAATCGGAACGCTCACTGACATTTCCCCTATTTGAAAGTCTGATAAACGGCGGAAAAAAGACTAAGTCCAAAAAAAATTTTTTTTCAACTTTTTTCAATTTTACCCCCGTGGGATATATATTCTACCCACACACATTTTGAACTCTCCTGCGGTACCCTCACACATATTATTCCCTCATTTAGTGGATATTTTCACAAAAAAGTGAAATTTTCAAAAATCCAAAATATTGGCTATAAACGACTAAATATCAAGGACTCATTGGGCGAATCGCTCTGGAACTGAAATCGGAACGCTCACTGACATTTCCCCTATTTGAAAGTCTGATAAACGCCGGAAAAAAGACTAAGTCCAAAAAAAAATTTTTTTCGACTTTTTTCAATTTTACCCCCGTGGAATATATATTCTACCCACACACATTTGGAACTCTCCTGGGGTACTCTCACACATATTATTCCCTCATTTAGTGGATATTTTCACAAAAAAGTGAAATTTTCAAAAATCTAAAATATTGGCTGAAAACGACTAAATATCAAGGACTCATTGGGCGAATCACTCTGGAACTGAAATCGGAATGTTCACTGACATTTCCCCTATCTGAAAGTCTGATAAACGCCGGAAAAATGACTAAGTCCAAAAAAAAATTGTTTTCAACTTTTTTCAATATTACCCCCGTGGGATATAGATTCTACCCACACACATTTGTAACTCTCCTGGGGTACCCTCACACATATTATTCCCTCATTTAGTGGATATTTTCACAAAAAAGTGAAATTTTCAAAAATCTAAAATATTGGCTGAAAACGACTAAATATCAAGGACTCATTGGGCGAATCGCTCTGTAACTGAAATGGGAATGTTCACTGACATTTCCCCTATCTGAAAGTCTGATAAACGCCGGAAAAATGACTAAGTCCAAAGAAAAAATTTTTTCAACTTTTTTCAATTTTACCCCCGTGGGATATATATTCTACCCACACACATTTGGAACTCTCCTGGGTACCCTCACACATATTATTCCCTCATTTAGTGGATATTTTCACAAAAAAGTGAAATTTTCAAAAATCCAAAATATTGGCTATAAACGACTAAATATCAAGGACTCATTGGGCGAATCGCTCTGGAACTGAAATCGGAACGCTCACTGACATTTCCCCTATTTGAAAGTCTGATAAGCGCCGGAAAAAAGACTAAGTCCAAAGAAAAAATTTTTTCAACTTTTTTCAATATTACCCCCGTGGGATATAGATTCTACCCACACACATTTGTAACTCTCCTGGGGTACCCTCACACATATTATTCCCTCATTTAGTGGATATTTTCACAAAAAAGTGAAATTTTCAAAAATCTAAAATATTGGCTGAAAACGACTAAATATCAAGGACTCATTGGGCGAATCGCTCTGTAACTGAAATGGGAATGTTCACTGACATTTCCCCTATCTGAAAGTCTGATAAACGCCGGAAAAATGACTAAGTCCAAAAAAAATTTTTTTCAAATTTTTCAATTTTACCCCCGTGGGATATATATTCTAGCCACACACATTTGGAACGCTCCTGGCGTACCCTCACACATATTATTCCCTCATTTAGTGGATATTTTCACAAAAAAGTGAAATTTTTAAAAATCCAAAATATTGGCTAAAAAACGACTAAATATCAAGGACTCATTGGGCGAATCACTCTGGAACTGAAATCGGAATGTTCACTGACATTTCCCCTATTTGAAAGTCTGATAAACGGCGGAAAAATGACTAAGTCCAAAAAAAAATTTTTGAACTTTTTTCAATTTTACCCCCGTGGGATATATATTCTACCCACACACATTTGGAACTCTCCTGGGGTACCCTCACACATATTATTCCCTCATTTAGTGGATATTTTCACAAAAAAGTGAAATTTTCAAAAATCCAAAATATTGGCTGAAAACGACTAAATATCAAGGACTCATTGGGCGAATCGCTCTGGAACTGAAATCGGAACGCTCACTGACATTTCCCCTATTTGAAAGTCTGATAAACGGCGGAAAAAAGACTAAGTCCAAAAAAAAATTGTTTTCAACTTTTTTCAATTTTACCCCCGTGGGATATATATTCTACCCACACACATTTGGAACTCTCCTGGGGTACCCTCACACATATTATTCCCTCATTTAGTGGATATTTTCACAAAAAAGTGAAATTTTCAAAAATCTAAAATATTGGCTGAAAACGACTAAATATCAAGGACTCATTGGGCGAATCGCTCTGGAACTGAAATCGGAATGTTCACTGACATTTCCCCTATCTGAAAGTCTGATAAACGCCGGAAAAATGACTAAGTCCAAAAAAAAAATTTTTGAACTTTTTTCAATTTTACCCCCGTGGGATATATATTCTACCCACACACATTTGGAACTCTCCTGGGGTACCCTCACACATATTATTCCCTCATTTAGTGGATATTTTCACAAAAAAGTGAAATTTTCAAAAATCCAAAATATTGGCTATAAACGACTAAATATCAAGGACTCATTGGGCGAATCGCTCTGGAACTGAAATCGGAACGCTCACTGACATTTCCCCTATTTGAAAGTCTGATAAGCGCCGGAAAAAAGACTAAGTCCAAAGAAAAAATTTTTTCAACTTTTTTCAATTTTACCCCCGTGGGATATATATTCTACCCACACACATTTGGAACTCTCCTGGGTACCCTCACACATATTATTCCCTCATTTAGTGGATATTTTCACAAAAAAGTAAAATTTTCAAAAATCCAAAATATTGGCTGAAAACGACTAAATATCAAGGACTCATTGGGCGAATCGCTCTGGAACTGAAATCGGAACGCTCACTGACATTTCCCCTATTTGAAAGTCTGATAAACGCCGGAAAAAAGACTAAGTCCAAAAAAAAAATTTTTTCAACTTTTTTCAATTTTACCCCCGTGGGATATATATTCTACCCACACACATTTGGAACTCTCCTGGGTACCCTCACACATATTATTCCCTCATTTAGTGGATATTTTCACAAAAAAGTGAAATTTTCAAAAATCCAAAATATTGGCTGAAAACGACTAAATATCAAGGACTCATTGGGCGAAACGCTATGGATCTGAAATCGGAACATTCACTGACATTTCCCCTATCTGAAAGTGTGATAAACGCCGGAAAAATGACTAAGTAAAAAAAAAAATTGTTTTCAACTTTTTTCAATATTACCCCCGTGGAATATATATTCTACCCACACACATTTGGAACTCTCCTGGGGTACCCTCACACATATTATTCCCTCATTTAGTGGATATTTTCACAAAAAAGTAAAATTTTCAAAAATCCAAAATATTGGCTGAAAACGACTAAATATCAAGGACTCATTGGGCGAATCGCTCTGGAACTGAAATCGGAACGCTCACTGACATTTCCCCTATTTGAAAGTCTGATAAACGGCGGAAAAAAGACTAAGTCCAAAAAAAATTTTTTTTCAACTTTTCTCAATTTTACCCCCGTGGGATATATATTCTACCCACACACATTTTGAACTCTCCTGGGGTACCCTCACACATATTATTCCCTCATTTAGTGGATATTTTCACAAAAAAGTGAAATTTTCAAAAATCCAAAATATTGGCTATAAACGACTAAATATCAAGGACTCATTGGGCGAATCGCTCTGGAACTGAAATCGGAACGCTCACTGACATTTCCCCTATTTGAAAGTCTGATAAACGCCGGAAAAAAGACTAAGTCCAAAAAAAAATTTTTTTCGACTTTTTTCAATTTTACCCCCGTGGGATATATATTCTACCCACACACATTTGGAACTCTCCTGGGGTACCCTCACACATATTATTCCCTCATTTAGTGGATATTTTCACAAAAAAGTGAAATTTTCAAAAATCTAAAATATTGGCTGAAAACGACTAAATATCAAGGACTCATTGGGCGAATCACTCTGGAACTGAAATCGGAATGTTCACTGACATTTCCCCTATTTGAAAGTCTGATAAACGCTGGAAAAATGACTAAGTTCAAAAAAAAATTGTTTTCAACTTTTTTCAATTTTACCCCCGTGGGATATATATTCTACCCACACACATTTGGAACTCTCCTGGGGTACCCTCACACATATTATTCCCTCATGTAGTGGATATTTTCACAAAAAAGTTAAATTTTCAAAAATCCAGAAAATTGGCTGAAAATGACTAAATATCAAGGACTCATTGGGCGAATCGCTCTGGAACTGAAATCGGAACGCTCACTGACGTTTGCCCTATCTGAAAGTCTGATAAACGCCGGAAAAATGACTAAGTCCAAAAAAAAATTGTTTTCAACTTTTTTCAATATTACCCCCGTGGGATATAGATTCTACCCACACACATTTGTAACTCTCCTGGGGTACCCTCACACATATTATTCCATCATTTAGTGGATATTTTCACAAAAAAGTGAAATTTTTAAAAATCTAAAATATTGGCTGAAAACGACTAAATATCAAGGACTCATTGGGCGAATCGCTCTGTAACTGAAATGGGAATGTTCACTGACATTTCCCCTATCTGAAAGTCTGATAAACGCCGGAAAAATGACTAAGTCCAAAAAAAAATTTTTTCAAATTTTTCAATTTTACCCCCGTGGGATATATATTCTAGCCACACACATTTGGAACGCTCCTGGCGTACCCTCACACATATTATTCCCTCATTTAGTGGATATTTTCACAAAAAAGTGAAATTTTTAAAAATCCAAAATATTGGCTAAAAAACGACTAAATATCAAGGACTCATTGGGCGAATCACTCTGGAACTGAAATCGGAATGTTCACTGACATTTCCCCTATTTGAAAGTCTGATAAACGGTGGAAAAATGACTAAGTCCAAAAAAAAATTTTTGAACTTTTTTCAATTTTACCCCCGTGGGATATATATTCTACCCACACACATTTGGAACTCTCCTGGGGTACCCTCACACATATTATTCCCTCATTTAGTGGATATTTTCACAAAAAAGTGAAATTTTCAAAAATCCAAAATATTGGCTGAAAACGACTAAATATCAAGGACTCATTGGGCGAATCGCTCTGGAACTGAAATCGGAACGCTCACTGACATTTCCCCTATTTGAAAGTCTGATAAACGGCGGAAAAAAGACGAAGTCCAAAAAAAAATTGTTTTCAACTTTTTTCAATTTTACCCCCGTGGGATATATATTCTACCCACACACATTTGGAACTCTCCTGGGGTACCCTCACACATATTATTCCCTCATTTAGTGGATATTTTCACAAAAAAGTGAAATTTTCAAAAATCTAAAATATTGGCTGAAAACGACTAAATATCAAGGACTCATTGGGCGAATCGCTCTGGAACTGAAATCGGAATGTTCACTGACATTTCCCCTATCTGAAAGTCTGATAAACGCCGGAAAAATGACTAAGTCCAAAAAAAAAATTTTTCAAATTTTTCAATTTTACCCCCGTGGGATATATATTCTAGCCACACACATTTGGAACGCTCCTGGGGTACCCTCACACATATTATTCCCTCATTTAGTGGATATTTTCACAAAAAAGTGAAATTTTTAAAAATCCAAAATATTGGCTAAAAAACGACTAAATATCAAGGACTCATTGGGCGAATCGCTCTGGAACTGAAATCGGAACGTTCACTGACATTTCCCCTATTTGAAAGTCTGATAAGCGCCGGAAAAAAGACTAAGTCCAAAGAAAAAATTTTTTCAACTTTTTTCAATTTTACCCCCGTGGGATATATATTCTACCCACACACATTTGGAACTCTCCTGGGTACCCTCACACATATTATTCCCTGATTTAGTGGATATTTTCACAAAAAAGTAAAATTTTCAAAAATCCAAAATATTGGCTGAAAACGACTAAATATCAAGGACTCATTGGGCGAATCGCTCTGGAACTGAAATCGGAACGCTCACTGACATTTCCCCTATTTGAAAGTCTGATAAACGCCGGAAAAAAGACTAAGTCCAAAAAAAAAATTTTTTCAACTTTTTTCAATTTTACCCCCGTGGGATATATATTCTACCCACACACATTTGGAACTCTCCTGGGTACCCTCACACATATTATTCCCTCATTTAGTGGATATTTTCACAAAAAAGTGAAATTTTCAAAAATCCAAAATATTGGCTGAAAACGACTAAATATCAAGGACTCATTGGGCGAATCGCTCTGGATCTGAAATCGGAACGCTCACTGACATTTCCCCTATTTGAAAGTCTGATAAACGGCGGAAAAAAGACTAAGTCCAAAAAAAATTTTTTTTCAACTTTTTTCAATTTTACCCCCGTGGGATATATATTCTACCCACACACATTTTGAACTCTCCTGGGGTACCCTCACACATATTATTCCCTCATTTAGTGGATATTTTCACAAAAAAGTGAAATTTTCAAAAATCCAAAATATTGGCTATAAACGACTAAATATCAAGGACTCATTGGGCGAATCACTCTGGAACTGAAATCGGAACGCTCACTGACATTTCCCCTATTTGAAAGTCTGATAAACGCCGGAAAAAAGACTAAGTCCAAAAAAAAATTTTTTTCAACTTTTTTCAATTTTACCCCCGTGGGATATATATTCTACCCACACACATTTGGAACTCTCCTGGGGTACCCTCACACATATTATTCCCTCATTTAGTGGATATTTTCACAAAAAAGTGAAATTTTCAAAAATCTAAAATATTGGCTGAAAACGACTAAATATCAAGGGCTCATTGGGCGAATCACTCTGGAACTGAAATCGGAATGTTCACTGACATTTCCCCTATTTGAAAGTCTGATAAACGCTGGAAAAATGACTAAGTCCAAAAAAAAATTGTTTTCAACTTTTTTCAATTTTACCCCCGTGGGATATATATTCTACCCACACACATTTGGAACTCTCTTGGGGTACCCTCACACATATTATTCCCTCATGTAGTGGATATTTTCACAAAAAAGTGAAATTTTCAAAAATCCAGAAAATTGGCTGAAAATGACTAAATATCAAGGACTGATTGGGCGAATCGCTCTGGAACTGAAATCGGAACGCTCACTGACGTTTTCCCTATCTGAAAGTCTGATAAACGCCGGAAAAATGACTAAGTCCAAAAAAAAATTGTTTTCAACTTTTTTCAATATTACCCCCGTGGAAAATATATTCTACCCACACACATTTGGAACTCTCCTGGGTACCCTCACACATATTATTCCCTGATTTAGTGGATATTTTCAAAAAAAAGTGAAATTTTCAATAATCCAAAATATTGGCTATAAACGACTAAATATCAAGGACTCATTGGGCGAATCGCTCTGGAACTGAAATCGGAACGCTCACTGACATTTCCCCTATTTGAAAGTCTGATAAACGCCGGAAAAAAGACTAAGTCCAAAAAAAAATTTTTTTCAACTTTTTTCAGTTTTACCCCCGTGGGATATATATTCTACCCACACACATTTGGAACTCTCCTGGGTACCCTCACACATATTATTCCCTGATTTAGTGGATATTTTCACAAAAAAGTAAAATTTTCAAAAATCCAAAATATTGGCTGAAAACGACTAAATATCAAGGACTCATTGGGCGAATCGCTCTGGAACTGAAATCGGAATGTTCACTGACATTTCCCCTATCTGAAAGTCTGATAAACGCCGGAAAAATGACTAAGTCCAAAAAAAAATTGTTTTCAACTTTTTTCAATTTTACCCCCGTGGGATATAGATTCTACCCACACACATTTGTAACTCTCCTGGGGTACCCTCACACATATTATTCCCTGATTTAGTGGATATTTTCACAAAAAAGTAAAATTTTCAAAAATCCAAAATATTGGCTGAAAACGACTAAATATCAAGGACTCATTGGGCGAAACGCTCTGGATCTGAAATCGGAACGTTCACTGACATTTCCCCTATCTGAAAGTGTGATAAACGCCGGAAAAATGACTAAGTCCAAAAAAAAATTGTTTTCAACTTTTTTCAATATTACCCCCGTGGAATATATATTCTACCCACACACATTTGGAACTCTCCTGGGTACCCTCACACATATTATTCCCTGATTTAGTGGATATTTTCACAAAAAAGTGAAATTTTCAAAAATCCAGAAAATTGGCTGAAAATGATTAAATATCAAGGACTCATTGGGCGAATCGCTCTGGAACTGAAATCGGAACGCTCACTGACATTTCCCCTATTTGAAAGTCTGATAAACGGCGGAAAAAAGACTAAGTCCAAAAAAAAATTTTTTTCAACTTTTTCAATTTTACCCCCGTGGGATATATATTCTACCCACACACATTTGGAACTCTCCTGGGGTACCCTCACACATATTATTCCCTCATTTAGTGGATATTTTCACAAAAAAGTGAAATTTTCAAAAATCTAAAATATTGGCTGAAAACGACTAAATATCAAGGACTCATTGGGCGAATCGCTCTGTAACTGAAATCGGAATGTTCACTGACATTTCCCCTATCTGAAAGTCTGATAAACGCCGGAAAAATGACTAAGTCCAAAAAAAAATTTTTTCAAATTTTTCAATTTTACCCCCGTGGGATATATATTCTAGCCACACACATTTGGAACGCTCCTGGCGTACCCTCACACATATTATTCCCTCATTTAGTGGATATTTTCACAAAAAAGTGAAATTTTTAAAAATCCAAAATATTGGCTAAAAAACGACTAAATATCAAGGACTCATTGGGCGAATCACTCTGGAACTGAAATCGGAATGTTCACTGACATTTCCCCTATTTGAAAGTCTGATAAACGGCGGAAAAATGACTAAGTCCAAAAAAAAATTTTTGAACTTTTTTCAATTTTACCCCCGTGGGATATATATTCTACCCACACACATTTGGAACTCTCCTGGGGTACCCTCACACATATTATTCCCTCATTTAGTGGATATTTTCACAAAAAAGTGAAATTTTCAAAAATCCAAAATATTGGCTGAAAACGACTAAATATCAAGGACTCATTGGGCGAATCGCTCTGGAACTGAAATCGGAACGCTCACTGACATTTCCCCTATTTGAAAGTCTGATAAACGGCGGAAAAAAGACTAAGTCCAAAAAAAAATTGTTTTCAACTTTTTTCAATTTTACCCCCGTGGGATATATATTCTACCCACACACATTTGGAACTCTCCTGGGGTACCCTCACACATATTATTCCCTCATTTAGTGGATATTTTCACAAAAAAGTGAAATTTTCAAAAATCTAAAATATTTTCTGAAAACGACTAAATATCAAGGACTCATTGGGCGAATCGCTCTGGAACTGAAATCGGAATGTTCACTGACATTTCCCCTATCTGAAAGTCTGATAAACGCCGGAAAAATGACTAAGTCCAAAAAAAAAATTTTTCAAATTTTTCAATTTTACCCCCGTGGGATATATATTCTAGCCACACACATTTGGAACGCTCCTGGGGTACCCTCACACATATTATTCCCTCATTTAGTGGATATTTTCACAAAAAAGTGAAATTTTCAAAAATCCAAAATATTGACTGAAAACGACTAAATATCAAGGACTCATTGGGCGAATCGCTCTGGAACTGAAATCGGAACGCTCACTGACATTTCCCCTATTTGAAAGTCTGATAAACGGCGGAAAAAAGACTAAGTCCAAAAAAAAATTTTTTTCAACTTTTTTCAATTTTACCCCCGTGGGATATATATTCTACCCACACACATTTGGAACTCTCCTGGGGTACCCTCACACATATTATTCCCTCATTTAGTGGATATTTTCACAAAAAAGTGAAATTTTCAAAAATCCAAAATATTGGCTATAAACGACTAAATATCAAGGACTCATTGGGCGAATCGCTCTGGAACTGAAATCGGAACGCTCACTGACATTTCCCCTATTTGAAAGTCTGATAAGCGCCGGAAAAAAGACTAAGTCCAAAGAAAAAATTTTTTCAACTTTTTTCAATTTTACCCCCGTGGGATATATATTCTACCCACACACATTTGGAACTCTCCTGGGTACCCTCACACATATTATTCCCTGATTTAGTGGATATTTTCACAAAAAAGTAAAATTTTCAAAAATCCAAAATATTGGCTGAAAACGACTAAATATCAAGGACTCATTGGGCGAATCGCTCTGGAACTGAAATCGGAACGCTCACTGACATTTCCCCTATTTGAAAGTCTGATAAACGCTGGAAAAATGACTAAGTCCAAAAAAAAATTGTTTTCAACTTTTTTCAATTTTACCCCCGTGGGATATATATTCTACCCACACACATTTGGAACTCTCCTGGGGTACCCTCACACATATTATTCCCTCATGTAGTGGATATTTTCACAAAAAAGTGAAATTTTCAAAAATCCAGAAAATTGGCTGAAAATGACTAAATATCAAGGACTCATTGGGCGAATCGCTCTGGAACTGAAATCGGAACGCTCACTGACGTTTGCCCTATCTGAAAGTCTGATAAACGCCGGAAAAATGACTAAGTCCAAAAAAAAATTGTTTTCAACTTTTTTCAATATTACCCCCGTGGAAAATATATACTACCCACACACATTTGGAACTCTCCTGGGTACCCTCACACATATTATTCCCTGATTTAGTGGATATTTTCACAAAAAAGTGAAATTTTCAAAAATCTAAAATATTGGCTATAAACGACTAAATATCAAGGACTCATTGGGCGAATCGCTCTGGAACTGAAATCGGAACGCTCACTGACATTTCCCCTATTTGAAAGTCTGATAAACGCCGGAAAAAAGACTAAGTCCAAAAAAAAATTGTTTTCAACTTTTTTCAATTTTACCCCCGTGGGATATAGATTCTACCCACACACATTTGTAACTCTCCTGGGGTACCCTCACACATATTATTCCCTGATTTAGTGGATATTTTCACAAAAAAGTAAAATTTTCAAAAATCCAAAATATTGGCTGAAAACGACTAAATATCAAGGACTCATTGGGCGAAATGCTCTGGATCTGAAATCGGAACGTTCACTGACATTTCCCCTATCTGAAAGTGTGATAAACGCCGGAAAAATGACTAAGTCCAAAAAAAAATTGTTTTCAACTTTTTTCAATATTACCCCCGTGGAATATATATTCTACCCACACACATTTGGAACTCTCCTGGGTACCCTCACACATATTATTCCCTGATTTAGTGGATATTTTCACAAAAAAGTGAAATTTTCAAAAATCCAGAAAATTGGCTGAAAATGATTAAATATCAAGGACTCATTGGGCGAATCGCTCTGGAACTGAAATCGGAACGCTCACTGACATTTGCCCTATCTGAAAGTCTGATAAACGCCGGAAAAATGACTAAGTCCAAAAAAAAATTGTTTTAAACTTTTTTCAATTTTACCCCCGTGGGATATAGATTCTACCCACACACATTTGGAACTCTCCTGGGGTACCCTCACACATATTATTCCCTCATTTAGTGGATATTTTCACAAAAAAGTGAAATTTTCAAAAATCTAAAATATTGGCTGAAAACGACTAAATATCAAGGACTCATTGGGCGAATCGCTCTGTAACTGAAATCGGAATGTTCACTGACATTTCCCCTATCTGAAAGTCTGATAAACGCCGGAAAAATGACTAAGTCCAAAAAAAAATTTTTTCAAATTTTTCAATTTTACCCCCGTGGGATATATATTCTAGCCACACACATTTGGAACGCTCCTGGCGTACCCTCACACATATTATTCCCTCATTTAGTGGATATTTTCACAAAAAAGTGAAATTTTTAAAAATCCAAAATATTGGCTAAAAAACGACTAAATATCAAGGACTCATTGGGCGAATCACTCTGGAACTGAAATCGGAATGTTCACTGACATTTCCCCTATTTGAAAGTCTGATAAACGGCGGAAAAATGACTAAGTCCAAAAAAAAATTTTTGAACTTTTTTCAATTTTACCCCCGTGGGATATATATTCTACCCACACACATTTGGAACTCTCCTGGGGTACCCTCACACATATTATTCCCTCATTTAGTGGATATTTTCACAAAAAAGTGAAATTTTCAAAAATCCAAAATATTGGCTGAAAACGACTAAATATCAAGGACTCATTGGGCGAATCGCTCTGGAACTGAAATCGGAACGCTCACTGACATTTCCCCTATTTGAAAGGCTGATAAACGGCGGAAAAAAGACTAAGTCCAAAAAAAAATTGTTTTCAACTTTTTTCAATTTTACCCCCGTGGGATATATATTCTACCCACACACATTTGGAACTCTCCTGGGGTACCCTCACACATATTATTCCCTCATTTAGTGGATATTTTCACAAAAAAGTGAAATTTTCAAAAATCTAAAATATTTTCTGAAAACGACTAAATATCAAGGACTCATTGGGCGAATCGCTCTGGAACTGAAATCGGAACGCTCACTGACATTTCCCCTATTTGAAAGTCTGATAAACGGCGGAAAAAAGACTAAGTCCAAAAAAAAATTTTTTTCAACTTTTTTCAATTTTACCCCCGTGGGATATATATTCTACCCACACACATTTGGAACTCTCCTGGGGTACCCTCACACATATTATTCCCTCATTTAGTGGATATTTTCACAAAAAAGTGAAATTTTCAAAAATCCAAAATATTGGCTATAAACGACTAAATATCAAGGACTCATTGGGCGAATCGCTCTGGAACTGAAATCGGAACGCTCACTGACATTTCCCCTATTTGAAAGTCTGATAAGCGCCGGAAAAAAGACTAAGTCCAAAGAAAAAATTTTTTCAACTTTTTTCAATTTTACCCCCGTGGGATATATATTCTACCCACACACATTTGGAACTCTCCTGGGTACCCTCACACATATTATTCCCTGATTTAGTGGATATTTTCACAAAAAAGTAAAATTTTCAAAAATCCAAAATATTGGCTGAAAACGACTAAATATCAAGGACTCATTGGGCGAATCGCTCTGGAACTGAAATCGGAACGCTCACTGACATTTCCCCTATTTGAAAGTCTGATAAACGCTGGAAAAATGACTAAGTCCAAAAAAAAATTGTTTTCAACTTTTTTCAATTTTACCCCCGTGGGATATATATTCTACCCACACACATTTGGAACTCTCCTGGGGTACCCTCACACATATTATTCCCTCATGTAGTGGATATTTTCACAAAAAAGTGAAATTTTCAAAAATCCAGAAAATTGGCTGAAAATGACTAAATATCAAGGACTCATTGGGCGAATCGCTCTGGAACTGAAATCGGAACGCTCACTGACGTTTGCCCTATCTGAAAGTCTGATAAACGCCGGAAAAATGACTAAGTCCAAAAAAAAATTTTTTTCAACTTTTTTCAGTTTTACCCCCGTGGGATATATATTCTACCCACACACATTTGGAACTCTCCTGGGTACCCTCACACATATTATTCCCTGATTTAGTGGATATTTTCACAAAAAAGTAAAATTTTCAAAAATCCAAAATATTGGCTGAAAACGACTAAATATCAAGGACTCATTGGGCGAATCGCTCTGGAACTGAAATCGGAATGTTCACTGACATTTCCCCTATCTGAAAGTCTGATAAACGCCGGAAAAATGACTAAGTCCAAAAAAAAATTGTTTTCAACTTTTTTCAATTTTACCCCCGTGGGATATAGATTCTACCGACACACATTTGTAACTCTCCTGGGGTACCCTCACACATATTATTCCCTGATTTAGTGGATATTTTCACAAAAAAGTACAATTTTCAAAAATCCAAAATATTGGCTGAAAACGACTAAATATCAAGGACTCATTGGGCGAAATGCTCTGGATCTGAAATCGGAACGTTCACTGACATTTCCCCTATCTGAAAGTGTGATAAACGCCGGAAAAATGACTAAGTCCAAAAAAAAATTGTTTTCAACTTTTTTCAATATTACCCCCGTGGAATATATATTCTACCCACACACATTTGGAACTCTCCTGGGTACCCTCACACATATTATTCCCTGATTTAGTGGATATTTTCACAAAAAAGTGAAATTTTCAAAAATCCAGAAAATTGGCTGAAAATGATTAAATATCAAGGACTCATTGGGCGAATCGCTCTGGAACTGAAATCGGAACGCTCACTGACATTTGCCCTATCTGAAAGTCTGATAAACGCCGGAAAAATGACTAAGTCCAAAAAAAAATTGTTTTAAACTTTTTTCAATTTTACCCCCGTGGGATATAGATTCTACCCACACACATTTGGAACTCTCCTGGGGTACCCTCACACATATTATTCCCTCATTTAGTGGATATTTTCACAAAAAAGTGAAATTTTCAAAAATCTAAAATATTGGCTGAAAACGACTAAATATCAAGGACTCATTGGGCGAATCGCTCTGTAACTGAAATCGGAATGTTCACTGACATTTCCCCTATCTGAAAGTCTGATAAACGCCGGAAAAATGACTAAGTCCAAAAAAAAATTTTTTCAAATTTTTCAATTTTACCCCCGTGGGATATATATTCTAGCCACACACATTTGGAACGCTCCTGGCGTACCCTCACACATATTATTCCCTCATTTAGTGGATATTTTCACAAAAAAGTGAAATTTTTAAAAATCCAAAATATTGGCTAAAAAACGACTAAATATCAAGGACTCATTGGGCGAATCACTCTGGAACTGAAATCGGAATGTTCACTGACATTTCCCCTATTTGAAAGTCTGATAAACGGCGGAAAAATGACTAAGTCCAAAAAAAAATTTTTGAACTTTTTTCAATTTTACCCCCGTGGGATATATATTCTACCCACACACATTTGGAACTCTCCTGGGGTACCCTCACACATATTATTCCCTCATTTAGTGGATATTTTCACAAAAAAGTGAAATTTTCAAAAATCCAAAATATTGGCTGAAAACGACTAAATATCAAGGACTCATTGGGCGAATCGCTCTGGAACTGAAATCGGAACGCTCACTGACATTTCCCCTATTTGAAAGTCTGATAAACGGCGGAAAAAAGACTAAGTCCAAAAAAAAATAGTTTTCAACTTTTTTCAATTTTACCCCCGTGGGATATATATTCTACCCACACACATTTGGAACTCTCCTGGGGTACCCTCACACATATTATTCCCTCATTTAGTGGATATTTTCACAAAAAAGTGAAATTTTCAAAAATCTAAAATATTTTCTGAAAACGACTAAATATCAAGGACTCATTGGGCGAATCGCTCTGGAACTGAAATCGGAATGTTCACTGACATTTCCCCTATCTGAAAGTCTGATAAACGCCGGAAAAATGACTAAGTCCAAAAAAAAAATTTTTCAAATTTTTCAATTTTACCCCCGTGGGATATATATTCTAGCCACACACATTTGGAACGCTCCTGGGGTACCCTCACACATATTATTCCCTCATTTAGTGGATATTTTCACAAAAAAGTGAAATTTTCAAAAATCCAAAATATTGACTGAAAACGACTAAATATCAAGGACTCATTGGGCGAATCGCTCTGGAACTGAAATCGGAACGCTCACTGACATTTCCCCTATTTGAAAGTCTGATAAACGGCGGAAAAAAGACTAAGTCCAAAAAAAAATTTTTTTCAACTTTTTTCAATTTTACCCCCGTGGGATATATATTCTACCCACACACATTTGGAACTCTCCTGGGGTACCCTCACACATATTATTCCCTCATTTAGTGGATATTTTCACAAAAAAGTGAAATTTTCAAAAATCCAAAATATTGGCTATAAACGACTAAATATCAAGGACTCATTGGGCGAATCGCTCTGGAACTGAAATCGGAACGCTCACTGACATTTCCCCTATTTGAAAGTCTGATAAGCGCCGGAAAAAAGACTAAGTCCAAAGAAAAAATTTTTTCAACTTTTTTCAATTTTACCCCCGTGGGATATATATTCTACCCACACACATTTGGAACTCTCCTGGGTACCCTCACACATATTATTCCCTGATTTAGTGGATATTTTCACAAAAAAGTAAAATTTTCAAAAATCCAAAATATTGGCTGAAAACGACTAAATATCAAGGACTCATTGGGCGAATCGCTCTGGAACTGAAATCGGAACGCTCACTGACATTTCCCCTATTTGAAAGTCTGATAAACGCCGGAAAAAAGACTAAGTCCAAAAAAAAAATTTTTTCAACTTTTTTCAATTTTACCCCCGTGGGATATATATTCTACCCACACACATTTGGAACTCTACTGGGTACCCTCACACATATTATTCCCTCATTTAGTGGATATTTTCACAAAAAAGTGAAATTTTCAAAAATCCAAAATATTGGCTGAAAACGACTAAATATCAAGGACTCATTGGGCGAATCGCTCTGGAACTGAAATCGGAACGCTCACTGACATTTCCCCTATTTGAAAGTCTGATAAACGGCGGAAAAAAGACTAAGTCCAAAAAAAATTTTTTTTCAACTTTTTTCAATTTTACCCCCGTGGGATATATATTCTACCCACACACATTTTGAACTCTCCTGGGGTACCCTCACACATATTATTCCCTCATTTAGTGGATATTTTCACAAAAAAGTGAAATTTTCAAAAATCCAAAATATTGGCTATAAACGACTAAATATCAAGGACTCATTGGGCGAATCGCTCTGGAACTGAAATCGGAACGCTCACTGACATTTCCCCTATTTGAAAGTCTGATAAACGCCGGAAAAAAGACTAAGTCCAAAAAAAAATTTTTTTCAACTTTTTTCAATTTTACCCCCGTGGGATATATATTCTACCCACACACATTTGGAACTCTCCTGGGGTACCCTCACACATATTATTCCCTCATTTAGTATATATTTTCACAAAAAAGTGAAATTTTCAAAAATCCAAAATATTGGCTATAAACGACTAAATATCAAGGACTCATTGGGCGAATCGCTCTGGAACTGAAATCGGAACGCTCACTGACATTTCCCCTATTTGAAAGTCTGATAAACGCCGGAAAAAAGACTAAGTCCAAAAAAAATTTTTTTCAACTTTTTTCAGTTTTACCCCCGTGGGATATATATTCTACCCACACACATTTGGAACTCTCCTGGGTACCCTCACACATATTATTCCCTGATTTAGTGGATATTTTCACAAAAAAGTAAAATTTTCAAAAATCCAAAATATTGGCTGAAAACGACTAAATATCAAGGACTCATTGGGCGAATCGCTCTGGAACTGAAATCGGAATGTTCACTGACATTTCCCCTATCTGAAAGTCTGATAAACGCCGGAAAAATGACTAAGTCCAAAAAAAAATTGTTTTCAACTTTTTTCAATTTTACCCCCGTGGGATATAGATTCTACCCACACACATTTGTAACTCTCCAGGGGTACCCTCACACATATTATTCCCTGATTTAGTGGATATTTTCACAAAAAAGTAAAATTTTCAAAAATCCAAAATATTGGCTGAAAACGACTAAATATCAAGGACTCATTGGGCGAAACGCTCTGGATCTGAAATCGGAACGTTCACTGACATTTCCCCTATCTGAAAGTGTGATATACGCCGGAAAAATGACTAAGTCCAAAAAAAAATTGTTTTCAACTTTTTTCAATATTACCCCCGTGGAATATATATTCTACCCACACACATTTGGAACTCTCCTGGGTACCCTCACACATATTATTCCCTGATTTAGTGGATATTTTCACAAAAAAGTGAAATTTTCAAAAATCCAGAAAATTGGCTGAAAATGATTAAATATCAAGGACTCATTGGGCGAATCGCTCTGGAACTGAAATCGGAACGCTCACTGACATTTGCCCTATCTGAAAGTCTGATAAACGCCGGAAAAATGACTAAGTCCAAAAAAAAATTGTTTTAAACTTTTTTCAATTTTACCCCCGTGGGATATAGATTCTACCCACACACATTTGGAACTCTCCTGGGGTACCCTCACACATATTATTCCCTCATTTAGTGGATATTTTCACAAAAAAGTGAAATTTTCAAAAATCCAAAATATTGGCTATAAACGACTAAATATCAAGGACTCATTGGGCGAATCGCTCTGGAACTGAAATCGGAACGCTCACTGACATTTCCCCTATTTGAAAGTCTGATAAATGCCGGAAAAAAGACTAAGTCCAAAAAAAAATTTTTTTCAACTTTTTTCAATTTTACCCCCGTGGGATATATATTCTACCCACACACATTTGGAACTCTCCTGGGGTACCCTCACACATATTATTCCCTCATTTAGTGGATATTTTCACAAAAAAGTGAAATTTTCAAAAATCTAAAATATTGGCTGAAAACGACTAAATATCAAGGACTCATTGGGCGAATCACTCTGGAACTGAAATCGGAATGTTCACTGACATTTCCCCTATTTGAAAGTCTGATAAACGCTGGAAAAATGACTAAGTCGAAAAAAAAATTGTTTTCAACTTTTTTCCATATTACCCCCGTGGGATATATATTCTACCCACACACATTTGGAACTCTCCTGGGGTACCCTCACACATATTATTCCCTCATGTAGTGGATATTTTCACAAAAAAGTGAAATTTTCAAAAATCCAGAAAATTGGCTGAAAATGACTAAATATCAAGGACTCATTGGGCGAATCGCTCTGGAACTGAAATCGGAACGCTCACTGACATTTGCCCTATCTGAAAGTCTGATAAACGCCGGAAAAATGACTAAGTCCAAAAAAAAATTGTTTTCAACTTTTTTCAATATTACCCCCGTGGAATATATATTCTACCCACACACATTTGGAACTCTCCTGGGTACCCTCACACATATTATTCCCTGATTTAGTGGATATTTTCACAAAAAAGTGAAATTTTCAAAAATCCAAAATATTGGCTATAAACGACTAAATATCAAGGACTCATTGGGCGAATCGCTCTGGAACTGAAATCGGAACGCTCACTGACATTTCCCCTATTTGAAAGTCTGATAAACGCCGGAAAAAAGACTAAGTCCAAAAAAAAATTTTTTTCAACTTTTTTCAGTTTTACCCCCGTGGGATATATATTCTACCCACACACATTTGGTACTCTCCTGGGTACCCTCACACATATTATTCCCTGATTTAGTGGATATTTTCACAAAAAAGTAAAATTTTCAAAAATCCAAAATATTGGCTGAAAACGACTAAATATCAAGGACTCATTGGGCGAATCGCTCTGGAACTGAAATCGGAATGTTCACTGACATTTCCCCTATCTGAAAGTCTGATAAACGCCGGAAAAATGACTAAGTCCAAAAAAAAATTGTTTTCAACTTTTTTCAATTTTACCCCCGTGGGATATAGATTCTACCCACACACATTTGTAACTCTCCTGGGGTACCCTCACACATATTATTCCCTGATTTAGTGGATATTTTCACAAAAAAGTAAAATTTTCAAAAATCCAAAATATTGGCTGAAAACGACTAAATATCAAGGACTCATTGGGCGAAACGCTCTGGATCTGAAATCGGAACGTTCACTGACATTTCCCCTATCTGAAAGTGTGATAAACGCCGGAAAAATGACTAAGTCCAAAAAAAAATTGTTTTCAACTTTTTTCAATATTACCCCCGTAGAATATATATTCTACCCACACACATTTGGAACTCTCCTGGGTACCCTCACACATATTATTCCCTGATTTAATGGATATTTTCACAAAAAAGTGAAATTTTCAAAAATCCAGAAAATTGGCTGAAAATGATTAAATATCAAGGACTCATTGGGCGAATCGCTCTGGAACTGAAATCGGAACGCTCACTGACATTTGCCCTATCTGAAAGTCTGATAAACGCCGGAAAAATGACTAAGTCCAAAAAAAAATTGTTTTCAACTTTTTTCAATTTTACCCCCGTGGGATATAGATTCTACCCACACACATTTGGAACTCTCCTGGGGTACCCTCACACATATTATTCCCTCATTTAGTGGATATTTTCACAAAAAAGTGAAATTTTCAAAAATCCAAAATATTGGCTATAAACGACTAAATATCAAGGACTCATTGGGCGAATCGCTCTGGAACTGAAGTCGGAACGCTCACTGACATTTGCCCAATCTGAAAGTTTGATAAACGCTGGAAAAATGACTAAGTCCAAAAAAAAAAATTTTTCAACTTTTTTCAATTTTACCCCCGTGGGATATAGATTCTACCCACAAACATTTGGAACTCTCCTGGGGTACCCTCACACATATTATTCCCTCATTTAGTGGATATTTTCACAAAAAAGTGAAATTTTCAAAAATCTAAAATATTGGCTGAAAACGACTAAATATCAAGGACTCATTGGGCGAATCACTCTGGAACTGAAATCGGAATGTTCACTGACATTTCCCCTATTTGAAAGTCTGATAAACGCTGGAAAAATGACTAAGTCCAAAAAAAAATTGTTTTCAACTTTTTTCAATTTTACCCCCGTGGGATATATATTCTACCCACACACATTTGGAACTCTCCTGGGGTACCCTCACACATATTATTCCCTCATGTAGTGGATATTTTCACAAAAAAGTGAAATTTTCAAAAATCCAGAAAATTGGCTGAAAATGACTAAATATCAAGGACTCATTGGGCGAATCGCTCTGGAACTGAAATCGGAACGCTCACTGACGTTTGCCCTATCTGAAAGTCTGATAAACGCCGGAAAAATGACTAAGTCCAAAAAAAAATTGTTTTCAACTTTTTTCAATATTACCCCCGTGGAATATATATTCTACCCACACACATTTGGAACTCTCCTGGGTACCCTCACACATATTATTCCCTGATTTAGTGGATATTTTCACAAAAAAGTGAAATTTTCAAAAATCCAAAATATTGGCTATAAACGACTAAATATCAAGGACTCATTGGGCGAATCGCTCTGGAACTGAAATCGGAACGCTCACTGACATTTCCCCTATTTGAAAGTCTGATAAACGCCGGAAAAAAGACTAAGTCCAAAAAAAAATTTTTTTCAACTTTTTTCAGTTTTACCCCCGTGGGATATATATTCTACCCACACACATTTGGTACTCTCCTGGGTACCCTCACACATATTATTCCCTGATTTAGTGGATATTTTCACAAAAAAGTAAAATTTTCAAAAATCCAAAATATTGGCTGAAAACGACTAAATATCAAGGACTCATTGGGCGAATCGCTCTGGAACTGAAATCGGAATGTTCACTGACATTTCCCCTATCTGAAAGTCTGATAAACGCCGGAAAAATGACTAAGTCCAAAAAAAAATTGTTTTCAACTTTTTTCAATTTTACCCCCGTGGGATATAGATTCTACCCACACACATTTGTAACTCTCCTGGGGTACCCTCACACATATTATTCCCTGATTTAGTGGATATTTTCACAAAAAAGTAAAATTTTCAAAAATCCAAAATATTGGCTGAAAACGACTAAATATCAAGGACTCATTGGGCGAAACGCTCTGGATCTGAAATCGGAACGTTCACTGACATTTCCCCTATCTGAAAGTGTGATAAACGCCGGAAAAATGACTAAGTCCAAAAAAAAATTGTTTTCAACTTTTTTCAATATTACCCCCGTGGAATATATATTCTACCCACACACATTTGGAACTCTCCTGGGTACCCTCACACATATTATTCCCTGATTTAATGGATATTTTCACAAAAAAGTGAAATTTTCAAAAATCCAGAAAATTGGCTGAAAATGATTAAATATCAAGGACTCATTGGGCGAATCGCTCTGGAACTGAAATCGGAACGCTCACTGACATTTGCCCTATCTGAAAGTCTGATAAACGCCGGAAAAATGACTAAGTCCAAAAAAAAATTGTTTTCAACTTTTTTCAATTTTACCCCCGTGGGATATAGATTCTACCCACACACATTTGGAACTCTCCTGGGGTACCCTCACACATATTATTCCCTCATTTAGTGGATATTTTCACAAAAAAGTGAAATTTTCAAAAATCCAAAATATTGGCTATAAACGACTAAATATCAAGGACTCATTGGGCGAATCGCTCTGGAACTGAAGTCGGAACGCTCACTGACATTTGCCCAATCTGAAAGTTTGATAAACGCTGGAAAAATGACTAAGTCCAAAAAAAAAAATTTTTCAACTTTTTTCAATTTTACCCCCGTGGGATATAGATTCTACCCACAAACATTTGGAACTCTCCTGGGGTACCCTCACACATATTATTCCCTCATGTAGTGGATATTTTCACAAAAAAGTGAAATTTTCAAAAATCCAGAAAATTGGCTGAAAATGACTAAATATCAAGGACTCATTGGGCGAATCGCTCTGGAACTGAAATCGGAACGCTCACTGACGTTTGCCCTATCTGAAAGTCTGATAAACGCCGGAAAAATGACTAAGTCCAAAAAAAAATTGTTTTCAACTTTTTTCAATATTACCCCCGTGGAATATATATTCTACCCACACACATTTGGAACTCTCCTGGGTACCCTCACACATATTATTCCCTGATTTAGTGGATATTTTCACAAAAAAGTGAAATTTTCAAAAATCCAAAATATTGGCTATAAACGACTAAATATCAAGGACTCATTGGGCGAATCGCTCTGGAACTGAAATCGGAACGCTCACTGACATTTCCCCTATTTGAAAGTCTGATAAACGCCGGAAAAAAGACTAAGTCCAAAAAAAAATTTTTTTCAACTTTTTTCAGTTTTACCCCCGTGGGATATATATTCTACCCACACACATTTGGAACTCTCCTGGGTACCCTCACACATATTATTCCCTGATTTAGTGGATATTTTCACAAAAAAGTAAAATTTTCAAAAATCCAAAATATTGGCTGAAAACGACTAAATATCAAGGACTCATTGGGCGAAACGCTCTGGATCTGAAATCGGAACGTTCACTGACATTTCCCCTATCTGAAAGTGTGATAAACGCCGGAAAAATGACTAAGTCCAAAAAAAAATTGTTTTCAACTTTTTTCAATATTACCCCCGTGGAATATATATTCTACCCACACACATTTGGAACTCTCCTGGGTACCCTCACACATATTATTCCCTGATTTAATGGATATTTTCACAAAAAAGTGAAATTTTCAAAAATCCAGAAAATTGGCTGAAAATGATTAAATATCAAGGACTCATTGGGCGAATCGCTCTGGAACTGAAATCGGAACGCTCACTGACATTTGCCCTATCTGAAAGTCTGATAAACGCCGGAAAAATGACTAAGTCCAAAAAAAAATTGTTTTCAACTTTTTTCAATTTTACCCCCGTGGGATATAGATTCTACCCACACACATTTGGAACTCTCCTGGGGTACCCTCACACATATTATTCCCTCATTTAGTGGATATTTTAACAAAAAAGTGAAATTTTCAAAAATCCAAAATATTGGCTATAAACGACTAAATATCAAGGACTCATTGGGCGAATCGCTCTGGAACTGAAGTCGGAACGCTCACTGACATTTGCCCAATCTGAAAGTTTGATAAACGCTGGAAAAATGACTAAGTCCAAAAAAAAAAATTTTTCAACTTTTTTCAATTTTACCCCCGTGGGATATAGATTCTACCCACAAACATTTGGAACTCTCCTGGGGTACCCTCACACATATTATTCCCTCATGTAGTGGATATTTTCACAAAAAAGTGAAATTTTCAAAAATCCAGAAAATTGGCTGAAAATGACTAAATATCAAGGACTCATTGGGCGAATCGCTCTGGAACTGAAATCGGAACGCTCACTGACGTTTGCCCTATCTGAAAGTCTGATAAACGCCGGAAAAATGACTAAGTCCAAAAAAAAATTGTTTTCAACTTTTTTCAATATTACCCCCGTGGAATATATATTCTACCCACACACATTTGGAACTCTCCTGGGTACCCTCACACATATTATTCCCTGATTTAGTGGATATTTTCACAAAAAAGTAAAATTTTCAAAAATCCAAAATATTGGCTGAAAACGACTAAATATCAAGGACTCATTGGGCGAATCGCTCTGGAACTGAAATCGGAATGTTCACTGACATTTCCCCTATCTGAAAGTCTGATAAACGCCGGAAAAATGACTAAGTCCAAAAAAAATTGTTTTCAACTTTTTTCAATATTACCCTCGTGGGATATATATTCTACCCACACACATTTGGAACTCTCCTGGGGTACCCTCACACATATTATTCCCTCATGTAGTGGATATTTTCACAAAAAAGTGAAATTTTCAAAAATCCAGAAAATTGGCTGAAAATGACTAAATATCAAGGACTCATTGGGCGAATCGCTCTGGAACTGAAATCGGAACGCTCACTGACGTTTGCCCTATCTGAAAGTCTGATAAACGGCGGAAAAATGACTAAGTCCAAAAAAAAATTTTTGAACTTTTTTCAATTTTACCCCCGTGGGATAAATATTCTACCCACACACATTTGGAACTCTCCTGGGGTACCCTCACACATATTATTCCCTCATTTAGTGGATATTTTCACAAAAAAGTGAAATTTTCAAAAATCCAAAATATTGGCTGAAAACGACTAAATATCAAGGACTCATTGGGCGAATCGCTCTGGAACTGAAATCGGAACGCTCACTGACATTTCCCCTATTTGAAAGTCTGATAAACGTCGGAAAAAAGACTAAGTCCAAAAAAAAATTTTTTTCAACTTTTTTCAATTTTACCCCCGTGGGATATATATTCTACCCACACACATTTGGAACTCTCCTGGGGTACCCTCACACATATTATTCCCTCATTTAGTGGATATTTTCACAAAAAAGTGAAATTTTCAAAAATCCAAAATATTGGCTATAAACGACTAAATATCAAGGACTCATTGGGCGAATCGCTCTGGAACTGAAGTCGGAATGCTCACTGACATTTGCCCAATCTGAAAGTCTGATAAACGCCGGAAAAATGACTAAGTCCAAAAAAAAATTTTTTTCAACTTTTTCAATTTTACCCCCGTGGGATATATATTCTACCCACACACATTTGGAACTCTCCTGGGGTACCCTCACACATATTATTCCCTCATTTAGTGGATATTTTCACAAAAAAGTGAAATTTTCAAAAATCTAAAATATTGGCTGAAAACGACTAAATATCAAGGACTCATTGGGCGAATCGCTCTGTAACTGAAATCGGAATGTTCACTGACATTTCCCCTATCTGAAAGTCTGATAAACGCCGGAAAAATGACTAAGTCCAAAAAAAAATTTTTTCAAATTTTTCAATTTTACCCCCGTGGGATATATATTCTAGCCACACACATTTGGAACGCTCCTGGCGTACCCTCACACATATTATTCCCTCATTTAGTGGATATTTTCACAAAAAAGTGAAATTTTTAAAAATCCAAAATATTGGCTAAAAAACGACTAAATATCAAGGACTCATTGGGCGAATCACTCTGGAACTGAAATCGGAATGTTCACTGACATTTCCCCTATTTGAAAGTCTGATAAACGGCGGAAAAATGACTAAGTCCAAAAAAAAATTTTTGAACTTTTTTCAATTTTACCCCCGTGGGATATATATTCTACCCACACACATTTGGAACTCTCCTGGGGTACCCTCACACATATTATTCCCTCATTTAGTGGATATTTTCACAAAAAAGTGAAATTTTCAAAAATCCAAAATATTGGCTGAAAACGACTAAATATCAAGGACTCATTGGGCGAATCGCTCTGGAACTGAAATCGGAACGCTCACTGACATTTCCCCTATTTGAAAGTCTGATAAACGGCGGAAAAAAGACTAAGTCCAAAAAAAAATTGTTTTCAACTTTTTTCAATTTTACCCCCGTGGGATATATATTCTACCCACACACATTTGGAACTCTCCTGGGGTACCCTCACACATATTATTCCCTCATTTAGTGGATATTTTCACAAAAAAGTGAAATTTTCAAAAATCTAAAATATTTTCTGAAAACGACTAAATATCAAGGACTCATTGGGCGAATCGCTCTGGAACTGAAATCGGAATGTTCACTGACATTTCCCCTATCTGAAAGTCTGATAAACGCCGGAAAAATGACTAAGTCCAAAAAAAAAATTTTTCAAATTTTTCAATTTTACCCCCGTGGGATATATATTCTAGCCACACACATTTGGAACGCTCCTAGGGTACCCTCACACATATTATTCCCTCATTTAGTGGATATTTTCACAAAAAAGTGAAATTTTCAAAAATCCAAAATATTGACTGAAAACGACTAAATATCAAGGACTCATTGGGCGAATCGCTCTGGAACTGAAATCGGAACGCTCACTGACATTTCCCCTATTTGAAAGTCTGATAAACGGCGGAAAAAAGACTAAGTCCAAAAAAAAATTTTTTTCAACTTTTTTCAATTTTACCCCCGTGGGATATATATTCTACCCACACACATTTGGAACTCTCCTGGGGTACCCTCACACATATTATTCCCTCATTTAGTGGATATTTTCACAAAAAAGTGAAATTTTCAAAAATCCAAAATATTGGCTATAAACGACTAAATATCAAGGACTCATTGGGCGAATCGCTCTGGAACTGAAATCGGAACGCTCACTGACATTTCCCCTATTTGAAAGTCTGATAAGCGCCGGAAAAAAGACTAAGTCCAAAGAAAAAATTTTTTCAACTTTTTTCAATTTTACCCCCGTGGGATTTATATTCTACCCACACACATTTGGAACTCTCCTGGGTACCCTCACACATATTATTCCCTGATTTAGTGGATATTTTCACAAAAAAGTAAAATTTTCAAAAATCCAAAATATTGGCTGAAAACGACTAAATATCAAGGACTCATTGGGCGAATCGCTCTGGAACTGAAATCGGAACGCTCACTGACATTTCCCCTATTTGAAAGTCTGATAAACGCCGGAAAAAAGACTAAGTCCAAAAAAAAAATTTTTTCAACTTTTTTCAATTTTACCCCCGTGGGATATATATTCTACCCACACACATTTGGAACTCTACTGGGTACCCTCACACATATTATTCCCTCATTTAGTGGATATTTTCACAAAAAAGTGAAATTTTCAAAAATCCAAAATATTGGCTGAAAACGACTAAATATCAAGGACTCATTGGGCGAATCGCTCTGGAACTGAAATCGGAACGCTCACTGACATTTCCCCTATTTGAAAGTCTGATAAACGGCGGAAAAAAGACTAAGTCCAAAAAAAATTTTTTTTCAACTTTTTTCAATTTTACCCCCGTGGGATATATATTCTACCCACACACATTTTGAACTCTCCTGGGGTACCCTCACACATATTATTCCCTCATTTAGTGGATATTTTCACAAAAAAGTGAAATTTTCAAAAATCTAAAATATTGGCTGAAAACGACTAAATATCAAGGACTCATTGAGCGAATCGCTCTGTAACTGAAATCGGAATGTTCACTGACATTTCCCCTATCTGAAAGTCTGATAAACGCCGGAAAAATGACTAAGTCCAAAAAAAAATTTTTTCAAATTTTTCAATTTTACCCCCGTGGGATATATATTCTAGCCACACACATTTGGAACGCTCCTGGCGTACCCTCACACATATTATTCCCTCATTTAGTGGATATTTTCACAAAAAAGTGAAATTTTTAAAAATCCAAAATATTGGCTAAAAAACGACTAAATATCAAGGACTCATTGGGCGAATCACTCTGGAACTGAAATCGGAATGTTCACTGACATTTCCCCTATTTGAAAGTCTGATAAACGGCGGAAAAATGACTAAGTCCAAAAAAAAATTTTTGAACTTTTTTCAATTTTACCCCCGTGGGATATATATTCTACCCACACACATTTGGAACTCTCCTGGGGTACCCTCACACATATTATTCCCTCATTTAGTGGATATTTTCACAAAAAAGTGAAATTTTCAAAAATCCAAAATATTGGCTGAAAACGACTAAATATCAAGGACTCATTGGGCGAATCGCTCTGGAACTGAAATCGGAACGCTCACTGACATTTCCCCTATTTGAAAGTCTGATAAACGGCGGAAAAAAGACTAAGTCCAAAAAAAAATTGTTTTCAACTTTTTTCAATTTTACCCCCGTGGGATATATATTCTACCCACACACATTTGGAACTCTCCTGGGGTACCCTCACACATATTATTCCCTCATTTAGTGGATATTTTCACAAAAAAGTGAAATTTTCAAAAATCTAAAATATTTTCTGAAAACGACTAAATATCAAGGACTCATTGGGCGAATCGCTCTGGAACTGAAATCGGAATGTTCACTGACATTTCCCCTATCTGAAAGTCTGATAAACGCCGGAAAAATGACTAAGTCCAAAAAAAAAATTTTTCAAATTCTTCAATTTTACCCCCGTGGGATATATATTCTAGCCACACACATTTGGAACGCTCCTAGGGTACCCTCACACATATTATTCCCTCATTTAGTGGATATTTTCACAAAAAAGTGAAATTTTTAAAAATCCAAAATATTGGCTAAAAAACGACTAAATATCAAGGACTCATTGGGCGAATCACTCTGGAACTGAAATCGGAATGTTCACTGACATTTCCCCTATTTGAAAGTCTGATAAACGGCGGAAAAATGACTAAGTCCAAAAAAAAATTTTTGAACTTTTTTCAATTTTACCCCCGTGGGATATATATTCTACCCACACACATTTGGAACTCTCCTGGGGTACCCTCACACATATTATTCCCTCATTTAGTGGATATTTTCACAAAAAAGTGAAATTTTCAAAAATCCAAAATATTGACTGAAAACGACTAAATATCAAGGACTCATTGGGCGAATCGCTCTGGAACTGAAATCGGAACGCTCACTGACATTTCCCCTATTTGAAAGTCTGATAAACGGCGGAAAAAAGACTAAGTCCAAAAAAAAATTTTTTTCAACTTTTTTCAATTTTACCCCCGTGGGATATATATTCTACCCACACACATTTGGAACTCTCCTGGGGTACCCTCACACATATTATTCCCTCATTTAGTGGATATTTTCACAAAAAAGTGAAATTTTCAAAAATCCAAAATATTGGCTATAAACGACTAAATATCAAGGACTCATTGGGCGAATCGCTCTGGAACTGAAATCGGAACGCTCACTGACATTTCCCCTATTTGAAAGTCTGATAAGCGCCGGAAAAAAGACTAAGTCCAAAGAAAAAATTTTTTCAACTTTTTTCAATTTTACCCCCGTGGGATTTATATTCTACCCACACACATTTGGAACTCTCCTGGGTACCCTCACACATATTATTCCCTGATTTAGTGGATATTTTCACAAAAAAGTAAAATTTTCAAAAATCCAAAATATTGGCTGAAAACGACTAAATATCAAGGACTCATTGGGCGAATCGCTCTGGAACTGAAATCGGAACGCTCACTGACATTTCCCCTATTTGAAAGTCTGATAAACGGCGGAAAAAAGACTAAGTCCAAAAAAAAATTTTTTTCAACTTTTTTCAATTTTACCCCCGTGGGATATATATTCTACCCACACACATTTTGAACTCTCCTGGGGTACCCTCACACATATTATTCCCTCATTTAGTGGATATTTTCACAAAAAAGTGAAATTTTCAAAAATCCAAAATATTGGCTATAAACGACTAAATATCAAGGACTCATTGGGCGAATCGCTCTGGAACTGAAATCGGAACGCTCACTGACATTTCCCCTATTTGAAAGTCTGATAAACGCCGGAAAAAAGACTAAGTCCAAAAAAAAATTTTTTTCAACTTTTTTCAATTTTACCCCCGTGGGATATATATTCTACCCACACACATTTGGAACTCTCCTGGGGTACCCTCACACATATTATTCCCTCATTTAGTGGATATTTTCACAAAAAAGTGAAATTTTCAAAAATCTAAAATATTGGCTGAAAACGACTAAATATCAAGGACTCATTGGGCGAATCGCTCTGGAACTGAAATCGGAACGCTCACTGACGTTTGCCCTATCTGAAAGTCTGATAAGCGCCGGAAAAATGACTAAGTCCAAAAAAAAATTGTTTTCAACTTTTTTCAATATTACCCCCGTGGAAAATATATACTACCCACACACATTTGGAACTCTCCTGGGTACCCTCACACATATTATTCCCTGATTTAGTGGATATTTTCACAAAAAAGTGAAATTTTCAAAAATCCAAAATATTGGCTATAAACGACTAAATATCAAGGACTCATTGGGCGAATCGCTCTGGAACTGAAATCGGAACGCTCACTGACATTTCCCCTATTTGAAAGTCTGATAAACGCCGGAAAAAAGACTAAGTCCAAAAAAAAATTTTTTTCAACTTTTTTCAGTTTTACCCCCGTGGGATATATATTCTACCCACACACATTTGGAACTCTCCTGGGTACCCTCACACATATTATTCCCTGATTTAGTGGATATTTTCACAAAAAAATAAAATTTTCAAAAATCCAAAATATTGGCTGAAAACGACTAAATATCAAGGACTCATTGGGCGAATCGCTCTGGAACTGAAATCGGAATGTTCACTGACATTTCCCCTATCTGAAAGTCTGATAAACGCCGGAAAAATGACTAAGTCCAAAAAAAAATTGTTTTCAACTTTTTTCAATTTTACCCCCGTGGGATATAGATTCTACCCACACACATTTGTAACTCTCCTGGGGTACCCTCACAAATATTATTCCCTGATTTAGTGGATATTTTCACAAAAAAGTAAAATTTTCAAAAATCCAAAATATTGGCTGAAAACGACTAAATATCAAGGACTCATTGGGCGAAACGCTCTGGATCTGAAATCGGAACGTTCACTGACATTTCCCCTATCTGAAAGTGTGATAAACGCCGGAAAAATGACTAAGTCCAAAAAAAAATTGTTTTCAACTTTTTTCAATATTACCCCCGTGGAATATATATTCTACCCACACACATTTGGAACTCTCCTGGGTACCCTCACACATATTATTCCCTGATTTAGTGGATATTTTCACAAAAAAGTGAAATTTTCAAAAATCCAGAAAATTGGCTGAAAATGATTAAATATCAAGGACTCATTGGGCGAATCGCTCTGGAACTGAAATCGGAACGCTCACTGACATTTGCCCTATCTGAAAGTCTGATAAACGCCGGAAAAATGACTAAGTCCAAAAAAAAATTGTTTTAAACTTTTTTCAATTTTACCCCCGTGGGATATAGATTCTACCCACACACATTTGGAACTCTCCTGGGGTACCCTCACACATATTATTCCCTCATTTAGTGGATATTTTCACAAAAAAGTGAAATTTTCAAAAATCCAAAATATTGGCTATAAACGACTAAATATCAAGGACTCATTGGGCGAATCGCTCTGGAACTGAAATCGGAACGCTCACTGACATTTCCCCTATTTGAAAGTCTGATAAATGCCGGAAAAAAGACTAAGTCCAAAAAAAAATTTTTTTCAACTTTTTTCAATTTTACCCCCGTGGGATATATATTCTACCCACACACATTTGGAACTCTCCTGGGGTACCCTCACACATATTATTCCCTCATTTAGTGGATATTTTCACAAAAAAGTGAAATTTTCAAAAATCTAAAATATTGGCTGAAAACGACTAAATATCAAGGACTCATTGGGCGAATCACTCTGGAACTGAAATCGGAATGTTCACTGACATTTCCCCTATTTGAAAGTCTGATAAACGCTGGAAAAATGACTAAGTCGAAAAAAAAATTGTTTTCAACTTTTTTCAATTTTACCCCCGTGGGATATATATTCTACCCACACACATTTGGAACTCTCCTGGGGTACCCTCACACATATTATTCCCTCATGTAGTGGATATTTTCACAAAAAAGTGAAATTTTCAAAAATCCAGAAAATTGGCTGAAAATGACTAAATATCAAGGACTCATTGGGCGAATCGCTCTGGAACTGAAATCGGAACGCTCACTGACATTTGCCCTATCTGAAAGTCTGATAAACGCCGGAAAAATGACTAAGTCCAAAAAAAAATTGTTTTCAACTTTTTTCAATATTACCCCCGTGGAATATATATTCTACCCACACACATTTGGAACTCTCCTGGGTACCCTCACACATATTATTCCCTGATTTAGTGGATATTTTCACAAAAAAGTGAAATTTTCAAAAATCCAAAATATTGGCTATAAACGACTAAATATCAAGGACTCATTGGGCGAATCGCTCTGGAACTGAAATCGGAACGCTCACTGACATTTCCCCTATTTGAAAGTCTGATAAACGCCGGAAAAAAGACTAAGTCCAAAAAAAAATTTTTTTCAACTTTTTTCAGTTTTACCCCCGTGGGATATATATTCTACCCACACACATTTGGTACTCTCCTGGGTACCCTCATACATATTATTCCCTGATTTAGTGGATATTTTCAAAAAAAAGTGAAATTTTCAATAATCCAAAATATTGGCTATAAACGACTAAATATCAAGGACTCATTGGGCGAATCGCTCTGGAACTGAAATCGGAACGCTCACTGACATTTCCCCTATTTGAAAGTCTGATAAACGCCGGAAAAAAGACTAAGTCCAAAAAAAAATTTTTTTCAACTTTTTTCAGTTTTACCCCCGTGGGATATATATTCTACCCACACACATTTGGAACTCTCCTGGGTACCCTCACACATATTATTCCCTGATTTAGTGGATATTTTCACAAAAAAGTAAAATTTTCAAAAATCCAAAATATTGGCTGAAAACGACTAAATATCAAGGACTCATTGGGCGAATCGCTCTGGAACTGAAATCGGAATGTTCACTGACATTTCCCCTATCTGAAAGTCTGATAAACGCCGGAAAAATGACTAAGTCCAAAAAAAAATTGTTTTCAACTTTTTTCAATTTTACCCCCGTGGGATATAGATTCTACCCACACACATTTGTAACTCTCCTGGGGTACCCTCACACATATTATTCCCTGATTTAGTGGATATTTTCACAAAAAAGTAAAATTTTCAAAAATCCAAAATATTGGCTGAAAACGACTAAATATCAAGGACTCATTGGGCGAAACGCTCTGGATCTGAAATCGGAACGTTCACTGACATTTCCCCTATCTGAAAGTGTGATAAACGCCGGAAAAATGACTAAGTCCAAAAAAAAATTGTTTTCAACTTTTTTCAATATTACCCCCGTGGAATATATATTCTACCCACACACATTTGGAACTCTCCTGGGTACCCTCACACATATTATTCCCTGATTTAGTGGATATTTTCACAAAAAAGTGAAATTTTCAAAAATCCAGAAAATTGGCTGAAAATGATTAAATATCAAGGACTCATTGGGCGAATCGCTCTGGAACTGAAATCGGAACGCTCACTGACATTTCCCCTATTTGAAAGTCTGATAAACGGCGGAAAAAAGACTAAGTCCAAAAAAAAATTTTTTTCAACTTTTTCAATTTTACCCCCGTGGGATATATATTCTACCCACACACATTTGGAACTCTCCTGGGGTACCCTCACACATATTATTCCCTCATTTAGTGGATATTTTCACAAAAAAGTGAAATTTTCAAAAATCTAAAATATTGGCTGAAAACGACTAAATATCAAGGACTCATTGGGCGAATCGCTCTGTAACTGAAATCGGAATGTTCACTGACATTTCCCCTATCTGAAAGTCTGATAAACGCCGGAAAAATGACTAAGTACAAAAAAAAATTTTTTCAAATTTTTCAATTTTACCCCCGTGGGATATATATTCTAGCCACACACATTTGGAACGCTCCTGGCGTACCCTCACACATATTATTCCCTCATTTAGTGGATATTTTCACAAAAAAGTGAAATTTTTAAAAATCCAAAATATTGGCTAAAAAACGACTAAATATCAAGGACTCATTGGGCGAATCACTCTGGAACTGAAATCGGAATGTTCACTGACATTTCCCCTATTTGAAAGTCTGATAAACGGCGGAAAAATGACTAAGTCCAAAAAAAAATTTTTGAACTTTTTTCAATTTTACCCCCGTGGGATATATATTCTACCCACACACATTTGGAACTCTCCTGGGGTACCCTCACACATATTATTCCCTCATTTAGTGGATATTTTCACAAAAAAGTGAAATTTTCAAAAATCCAAAATATTGGCTGAAAACGACTAAATATCAAGGACTCATTGGGCGAATCGCTCTGGAACTGAAATCGGAACGCTCACTGACATTTCCCCTATTTGAAAGTCTGATAAACGGCGGAAAAAAGACTAAGTCCAAAAAAAAATTGTTTTCAACTTTTTTCAATTTTACCCCCGTGGGATATATATTCTACCCACACACATTTGGAACTCTCCTGGGGTACCCTCACACATATTATTCCCTCATTTAGTGGATATTTTCACAAAAAAGTGAAATTTTCAAAAATCTAAAATATTTTCTGAAAACGACTAAATATCAAGGACTCATTGGGCGAATCGCTCTGGAACTGAAATCGGAATGTTCACTGACATTTCCCCTATCTGAAAGTCTGATAAACGCCGGAAAAATGACTAAGTCCAAAAAAAAAATTTTTCAAATTTTTCAATTTTACCCCCGTGGGATATATATTCTAGCCACACACATTTGGAACGCTCCTGGGGTACCCTCACACATATTATTCCCTCATTTAGTGGATATTTTCACAAAAAAGTGAAATTTTTAAAAATCCAAAATATTGGCTAAAAAACGACTAAATATCAAGGACTCATTGGGCGAATCACTCTGGAACTGAAATCGGAATGTTCACTGACATTTCCCCTATTTGAAAGTCTGATAAACGGCGGAAAAATGACTAAGTCCAAAAAAAAATTTTTGAACTTTTTTCAATTTTACCCCCGTGGGATATATATTCTACCCACACACATTTGGAACTCTCCTGGGGTACCCTCACACATATTATTCCCTCATTTAGTGGATATTTTCACAAAAAAGTGAAATTTTCAAAAATCCAAAATATTGACTGAAAACGACTAAATATCAAGGACTCATTGGGCGAATCGCTCTGGAACTGAAATCGGAACGCTCACTGACATTTCCCCTATTTGAAAGTCTGATAAACGGCGGAAAAAAGACTAAGTCCAAAAAAAATTTTTTTTCAACTTTTTTCAATTTTACCCCCGTGGGATATATATTCTACCCACACACATTTTGAACTCTCCTGGGGTACCCTCACACATATTATTCCCTCATTTAGTGGATATTTTCACAAAAAAGTGAAATTTTCAAAAATCCAAAATATTGGCTATAAACGACTAAATATCAAGGACTCATTGGGCGAATCGCTCTGGAACTGAAATCGGAACGCTCACTGACATTTCCCCTATTTGAAAGTCTGATAAACGCCGGAAAAAAGACTAAGTCCAAAAAAAAATTTTTTTCAACTTTTTTCAATTTTACCCCCGTGGGATATATATTCTACCCACACACATTTGGAACTCTCCTGGGGTACCCTCACACATATTATTCCCTCATTTAGTGGATATTTTCACAAAAAAGTGAAATTTTCAAAAATCTAAAATATTGGCTGAAAACGACTAAATATCAAGGACTCATTGGGCGAATCACTCTGGAACTGAAATCGGAATGTTCACTGACATTTCCCCTATTTGAAAGTCTGATAAACGGTGTAAAAATGACTAAGTCCAAAAAAAAATTGTTTTCAACTTTTTTCAATTTTACCCCCGTGGGATATATATTCTACCCACACACATTTGGAACTCTCCTGGGGTACCCTCACACATATTATTCCCTCATGTAGTGGATATTTTCACAAAAAAGTGAAATTTTCAAAAATCCAGAAAATTGGCTGAAAATGACTAAATATCAAGGACTCATTGGGCGAATCGCTCTGTAACTGAAATCGGAATGTTCACTGACATTTCCCCTATCTGAAAGTCTGATAAACGCCGGAAAAATGACTAAGTCCAAAAAAAAATTTTTTCAAATTTTTCAATTTTACCCCCGTGGGATATATATTCTAGCCACACACATTTGGAACGCTCCTGGCGTACCCTCACACATATTATTCCCTCATTTAGTGGATATTTTCACAAAAAAGTGAAATTTTTAAAAATCCAAAATATTGGCTAAAAAACGACTAAATATCAAGGACTCATTGGGCGAATCACTCTGGAACTGAAATCGGAATGTTCACTGACATTTCCCCTATTTGAAAGTCTGATAAACGGCGGAAAAATGACTAAGTCCAAAAAAAAATTTTTGAACTTTTTTCAATTTTACCCCCGTGGGATATATATTCTACCCACACACATTTGGAACTCTCCTGGGGTACCCTCACACATATTATTCCCTCATTTAGTGGATATTTTCACAAAAAAGTGAAATTTTCAAAAATCCAAAATATTGGCTGAAAACGACTAAATATCAAGGACTCATTGGGCGAATCGCTCTGGAACTGAAATCGGAACGCTCACTGACATTTCCCCTATTTGAAAGTCTGATAAACGGCGGAAAAAAGACTAAGTCCAAAAAAAAATTGTTTTCAACTTTTTTCAATTTTACCCCCGTGGGATATATATTCTACCCACACACATTTGGAACTCTCCTGGGGTACCCTCACACATATTATTCCCTCATTTAGTGGATATTTTCACAAAAAAGTGAAATTTTCAAAAATCTAAAATATTTTCTGAAAACGACTAAATATCAAGGACTCATTGGGCGAATCGCTCTGGAACTGAAATCGGAATGTTCACTGACATTTCCCCTATCTGAAAGTCTGATAAACGCCGGAAAAATGACTAAGTCCAAAAAAAAAATTTTTCAAATTTTTCAATTTTACCCCCGTGGGATATATATTCTAGCCACACACATTTGGAACGCTCCTGGGGTACCCTCACACATATTATTCCCTCATTTAGTGGATATTTTCACAAAAAAGTGAAATTTTTAAAAATCCAAAATATTGGCTAAAAAACGACTAAATATCAAGGACTCATTGGGCGAATCACTCTGGAACTGAAATCGGAATGTTCACTGACATTTCCCCTATTTGAAAGTCTGATAAACGGCGGAAAAATGACTAAGTCCAAAAAAAAATTTTTGAACTTTTTTCAATTTTACCCCCGTGGGATATATATTCTACCCACACACATTTGGAACTCTCCTGGGGTACCCTCACACATATTATTCCCTCATTTAGTGGATATTTTCACAAAAAAGTGAAATTTTCAAAAATCCAAAATATTGACTGAAAACGACTAAATATCAAGGACTCATTGGGCGAATCGCTCTGGAACTGAAATCGGAACGCTCACTGACATTTCCCCTATTTGAAAGTCTGATAAACGGCGGAAAAAAGACTAAGTCCAAAAAAAATTTTTTTTCAACTTTTTTCAATTTTACCCCCGTGGGATATATATTCTACCCACACACATTTTGAACTCTCCTGGGGTACCCTCACACATATTATTCCCTCATTTAGTGGATATTTTCACAAAAAAGTGAAATTTTCAAAAATCCAAAATATTGGCTATAAACGACTAAATATCAAGGACTCATTGGGCGAATCGCTCTGGAACTGAAATCGGAACGCTCACTGACATTTCCCCTATTTGAAAGTCTGATAAACGCCGGAAAAAAGACTAAGTCCAAAAAAAAATTTTTTTCAACTTTTTTCAATTTTACCCCCGTGGGATATATATTCTACCCACACACATTTGGAACTCTCCTGGGGTACCCTCACACATATTATTCCCTCATTTAGTGGATATTTTCACAAAAAAGTGAAATTTTCAAAAATCCAGAAAATTGGCTGAAAATGACTAAATATCAAGGACTCATTGGGCGAATCGCTCTGGAACTGAAATCGGAACGCTCACTGACGTTTGCCCTATCTGAAAGTCTGATAAACGCCGGAAAAATGACTAAGTCCAAAAAAAAATTGTTTTCAACTTTTTTCAATATTACCCCCGTGGAAAATATATACTACCCACACACATTTGGAACTCTCCTGGGTACCCTCACACATATTATTCCCTGATTTAGTGGATATTTTCACAAAAAAGTGAAATTTTCAAAAATCCAAAATATTGGCTATAAACGACTAAATATCAAGGACTCATTGGGCGAATCGCTCTGGAACTGAAATCGGAACGCTCACTGACATTTCCCCTATTTGAAAGTCTGATAAACGCCGGAAAAAAGACTAAGTCCAAAAAAAAATTTTTTTCAACTTTATTCAGTTTTACCCCCGTGGGATATATATTCTACCGACACACATTTGGAACTCTCCTGGGTACCCTCACACATATTATTATCTGATTTAGTGGATATTTTCACAAAAAAGTAAAATTTTCAAAAATCCAAAATATTGGCTGAAAACGACTAAATATCAAGGACTCATTGGGCGAATCGCTCTGGAACTGAAATCGGAATGTTCACTGACATTTCCCCTATCTGAAAGTCTGATAAACGCCGGAAAAATGACTAAGTCCAAAAAAAAATTGTTTTCAACTTTTTTCAATTTTACCCCCGTGGGATATAGATTCTACCCACACACATTTGTAACTCTCCTGGGGTACCCTCACACATATTATTCCCTGATTTAGTGGATATTTTCACAAAAAAGTAAAATTTTCAAAAATCCAAAATATTGGCTGAAAACGACTAAATATCAAGGACTCATTGGGCGAAACGCTCTGGATCTGAAATCGGAACGTTCACTGACATTTCCCCTATCTGAAAGTGTGATAAACGCCGGAAAAATGACTAAGTCCAAAAAAAAATTGTTTTCAACTTTTTTCAATATTACCCCCGTGGAATATATATTCTACCCACACACATTTGGAACTCTCCTGGGTACCCTCACACATATTATTCCCTGATTTAGTGGATATTTTCACAAAAAAGTGAAATTTTCAAAAATCCAGAAAATTGGCTGAAAATGATTAAATATCAAGGACTCATTGGGCGAATCGCTCTGGAACTGAAATCGGAACGCTCACTGACATTTGCCCTATCTGAAAGTCTGATAAACGCCGGAAAAATGACTAAGTCCAAAAAAAAATTGTTTTAAACTTTTTTCAATTTTACCCCCGTGGGATATAGATTCTACCCACACACATTTGGAACTCTCCTGGGGTACCCTCACACATATTATTCCCTCATTTAGTGGATATTTTCACAAAAAAGTGAAATTTTCAAAAATCCAAAATATTGGCTATAAACGACTAAATATCAAGGACTCATTGGGCGAATCGCTCTGGAACTGAAATCGGAACGCTCACTGACATTTCCCCTATTTGAAAGTCTGATAAATGCCGGAAAAAAGACTAAGTCCAAAAAAAAATTTTTTTCAACTTTTTTCAATTTTACCCCCGTGGGATATATATTCTACCCACACACATTTGGAACTCTCCTGGGGTACCCTCACACATATTATTCCCTCATTTAGTGGATATTTTCACAAAAAAGTGAAATTTTCAAAAATCTAAAATATTGGCTGAAAACGACTAAATATCAAGGACTCATTGGGCGAATCACTCTGGAACTGAAATCGGAATGTTCACTGACATTTCCCCTATTTGAAAGTCTGATAAACGCTGGAAAAATGACTAAGTCGAAAAAAAAATTGTTTTCAACTTTTTTCAATTTTACCCCCGTGGGATATATATTCTACCCACACACATTTGGAACTCTCCTGGGGTACCCTCACACATATTATTCCCTGATTTAGTGGATATTTTCACAAAAAAGTGAAATTTTCAAAAATCCAAAATATTGGCTATAAACGACTAAATATCAAGGACTCATTGGGCGAATCGCTCTGGAACTGAAATCGGAACGCTCACTGACATTTCCCCTATTTGAAAGTCTGATAAACGCCGGAAAAAAGACTAAGTCCAAAAAAAAATTTTTTTCAACTTTTTTCAGTTTTACCCCCGTGGGATATATATTCTACCCACACACATTTGGTACTCTCCTGGGTACCCTCACACATATTATTCCCTGATTTAGTGGATATTTTCTCAAAAAAGTAAAATTTTCAAAAATCCAAAATATTGGCTGAAAACGACTAAATATCAAGGACTCATTGGGCGAATCGCTCTGGAACTGAAATCGGAATGTTCACTGACATTTCCCCTATCTGAAAGTCTGATAAACGCCGGAAAAATGACTAAGTCCAAAAAAAAATTGTTTTCAACTTTTTTCAATTTTACCCCCGTGGGATATAGATTCTACCCACACACATTTGTAACTCTCCTGGGGTACCCTCACACATATTATTCCCTGATTTAGTGGATATTTTCACAAAAAAGTAAAATTTTCAAAAATCTAAAATATTGGCTGAAAACGACTAAATATCAAGGACTCATTGGGCGAATCACTCTGGAACTGAAATCGGAATGTTCACTGACATTTCCCCTATTTGAAAGTCTGATAAACGCTGGAAAAATGACTAAGTCCAAAAAAAAATTGTTTTCAACTTTTTTCAATTTTACCCCCGTGGGATATATATTCTACCCACACACATTTGGAACTCTCCTGGGGTACCCTCACACATATTATTCCCTCATGTAGTGGATATTTTCACAAAAAAGTGAAATTTTCAAAAATCCAGAAAATTGGCTGAAAATGACTAAATATCAAGGACTCATTGGGCGAATCGCTCTGGAACTGAAATCGGAACGCTCACTGAAGTTTGCCCTATCTGAAAGTCTGATAAACGCCGGAAAAATGACTAAGTCCAAAAAAAAATTGTTTTCAACTTTTTTCAATATTACCCCCGTGGAATATATATTCTACCCACACACATTTGGAACTCTCCTGGGTACCCTCACACATATTATTCCCTGATTTAGTGGATATTTTCACAAAAAAGTGAAATTTTCAAAAATCCAAAATATTGGCTGTAAACGACTAAATATCAAGGACTCATTGGGCGAATCGCTCTGGAACTGAAATCGGAACGCTCACTGACATTTCCCCTATTTGAAAGTCTGATAAACGCCGGAAAAAAGACTAAGTCCAAAAAAAAATTTTTTTCAACTTTTTTCAGTTTTACCCCCGTGGGATATATATTCTACCCACACACATTTGGTACTCTCCTGGGTACCCTCACACATATTATTCCCTGATTTAGTGGATATTTTCACAAAAAAGTAAAATTTTCAAAAATCCAAAATATTGGCTGAAAACGACTAAATATCAAGGACTCATTGGGCGAATCGCTCTGGAACTGAAATCGGAATGTTCACTGACATTTCCCCTATCTGAAAGTCTGATAAACGCCGGAAAAATGACTAAGTCCAAAAAAAAATTGTTTTCAACTTTTTTCAATTTTACCCCCGTGGGATATAGATTCTACCCACACACATTTGTAACTCTCCTGGGGTACCCTCACACATATTATTCCCTGATTTAGTGGATATTTTCACAAAAAAGTAAAATTTTCAAAAATCCAAAATATTGGCTGAAAACGACTAAATATCAAGGACTCATTGGGCGAAACGCTCTGGATCTGAAATCGGAACGTTCACTGACATTTCCCCTATCTGAAAGTGTGATAAACGCCGGAAAAATGACTAAGTCCAAAAAAAAATTGTTTTCAACTTTTTTCAATATTACCCCCGTGGAATATATATTCTACCCACACACATTTGGAACTCTCCTGGGTACCCTCACACATATTATTCCCTGATTTAATGGATATTTTCACAAAAAAGTGAAATTTTCAAAAATCCAGAAAATTGGCTGAAAATGATTAAATATCAAGGACTCATTGGGCGAATCGCTCTGGAACTGAAATCGGAACGCTCACTGACATTTGCCCTATCTGAAAGTCTGATAAACGCCGGAAAAATGACTAAGTCCAAAAAAAAATTGTTTTCAACTTTTTTCAATTTTACCCCCGTGGGATATAGATTCTACCCACACACATTTGGAACTCTCCTGGGGTACCCTCACACATATTATTCCCTCATTTAGTGGATATTTTCACAAAAAGGTGAAATTTTCAAAAATCCAAAATATTGGCTATAAACGACTAAATATCAAGGACTCATTGGGCGAATCGCTCTGGATCTGAAATCGGAACGTTCACTGACATTTCCCCTATCTGAAAGTGTGATAAACGCCGGAAAAATGACTAAGTCCAAAAAAAATTGTTTTCAACTTTTTTCAATATTACCCTCGTGGGATATATATTCTACCCACACACATTTGGAACTCTCCTGGGGTACCCTCACACATATTATTCCCTCATGTAGTGGATATTTTCACAAAAAAGTGAAATTTTCAAAAATCCAGAAAATTGGCTGAAAATGACTAAATATCAAGGACTCATTGGGCGAATCGCTCTGGAACTGAAATCGGAACGCTCACTGACGTTTGCCCTATCTGAAAGTCTGATAAACGGCGGAAAAATGACTAAGTCCAAAAAAAAATTTTTGAACTTTTTTCAATTTTACCCCCGTGGGATAAATATTCTACCCACACACATTTGGAACTCTCCTGGGGTACCCTCACACATATTATTCCCTCATTTAGTGGATATTTTCACAAAAAAGTGAAATTTTCAAAAATCCAAAATATTGGCTGAAAACGACTAAATATCAAGGACTCATTGGGCGAATCGCTCTGGAACTGAAATCGGAATGCTCACTGAAATTTCCCCTATTTGAAAGTCTGATAAACGTCGGAAAAAAGACTAAGTCCAAAAAAAAATTTTTTTCAACTTTTTTCAATTTTACCCCCGTGGGATATATATTCTACCCACACACATTTGGAACTCTCCTGGGGTACCCTCACACATATTATTCCCTCATTTAGTGGATATTTTCACAAAAAAGTGAAATTTTCAAAAATCCAAAATATTGGCTATAAACGACTAAATATCAAGGACTCATTGGGCGAATCGCTCTGGAACTGAAGTCGGAACGCTCACTGACATTTGCCCAATCTGAAAGTCTGATAAACGCCGGAAAAATGACTAAGTCCAAAAAAAAAAATTTTTCAACTTTTTTCAATTTTACCCCCGTGGGATATAGATTCTACCCACACACATTTGGAACTCTCCTGGGGTACCCTCACACATATTATTCCCTCATTTAGTGGATATTTTCACAAAAAAGTGAAATTTTCAAAAATCCAAAATATTGGCTGAAAACGACTAAATATCAAGGACTCATTGGGCGAATCGCTCTGGAACTGAAATCGGAATGTTCACTGACATTTCCCCTATCTGAAAGTCTGATAAACGCCGGAAAAATGACTAAGTCCAAAAAAAAATTGTTTTCAACTTTTTTCAATTTTACCCCCGTGGGATATAGATTCTACCCACACACATTTGTAACTCTCCTGGGGTACCCTCACACATATTATTCCCTGATTTAGTGGATATTTTCACAAAAAAGTAAAATTTTCAAAAATCCAAAATATTGGCTGAAAACGACTAAATATCAAGGACTCATTGGGCGAATCGCTCTGGAACTGAAATCGGAACGCTCACTGGCGTTTGCACTATCTGAAAGTCTGATAAACGGCGGAAAAATGACTAAGTCCAAAAAAAAATTTTTGAACTTTTTTCAATTTTACCCCCGTGGGATAAATATTCTACCCACACACATTTGGAACTCTCCTGGGGTACCCTCACACATATTATTCCCTCATTTAGTGGATATTTTCACAAAAAAGTGAAATTTTCAAAAATCCAAAATATTGGCTGAAAACGACTAAATATCAAGGACTCATTGGGCGAATCGCTCTGGAACTGAAATCGGAACGCTCACTGACATTTCCCCTATTTGAAAGTCTGATAAACGTCGGAAAAAAGACTAAGTCCAAAAAAAAATTTTTTTCAACTTTTTTCAATTTTACCCCCGTGGGATATATATTCTACCCACACACATTTGGAACTCTCCTGGGGTACCCTCACACATATTATTCCCTCATTTAGTGGATATTTTCACAAAAAAGTGAAATTTTCAAAAATCCAAAATATTGGCTATAAACGACTAAATATCATGGACTCATTGTGCGAATCGCTCTGGAACTGAAGTCGGAACGCTCACTGACATTTGCCCAATCTGAAAGTCTGATAAACGCCGGAAAAATGACTAAGTCCAAAAAAAAAAATTTTTCAACTTTTTTCAATTTTACCCCCGTGGGATATAGATTCTACCCACACACATTTGGAACTCTCCTGGGGTACCCTCACACATATTATTCCCTCATTTAGTGGATATTTTCACAAAAAAGTGAAATTTTTAAAAATCCAAAATATTGGCTGAAAACGACTAAACATCAAGGACTCATTGGGCGAATCACTCTGGAACTGAAATCGGAATGTTCACTGACATTTCCCCTATTTGAAAGTCTGATAAACGCCGGAAAAATGACTAAGTCCAAAAAAAAATTGTTTTCAACTTTTTTCAATTTTACCCCCGTGGGATATATATTCTACCCACACACATTTGGAACTCTCCTGGGGTACCCTCACACATATTATTCCCTCATTTAGTGGATATTTTCACAAAAAAGTGAAATTTTCAAAAATCCAAAATATTGGCTGAAAACGACTAAATATCAAGGACTCATTGGGCGAATCGCTCTGGAACTGAAATCGGAATGTTCACTGACATTTCCCCTATTTGAAAGTCTGATAAACGCTGGAAAAATGACTAAGTTCAAAAAAAATTTTTTTCAACTTTTTTTCAATATTGCCCTCGTGGGATATATATTCTACCCACACACATTTGGAACTCTCCTGGGGTACCCTCACACATATTATTCCCTCATGTAGTGGATATTTTCACAAAAAAGTGAAATTTTCAAAAATCCAGAAAATTGGCTGAAAATGACTAAATATCAAGGACTCATTGGGCGAATCGCTCTGGAACTGAAATCGGAACGCTCACTGACATTTGCCCTATCTGAAAGTCTGATAAACGCCGGAAAAATGACTAAGTCCAAAAAAAAATTGTTTTCAACTTTTTTCAATATTACCCCCGTGGAATATATATTCTACCCACACACATTTGGAACTCTCCTGGGTACCCTCACACATATTATTCCCTGATTTAGTGGATATTTTCACAAAAAAGTGAAATTTTCAAAAATCCAAAATATTGGCTATAAACGACTAAATATCAAGGACTCATTGGGCGAATCGCTCTGGAACTGAAATCGGAACGCTCACTGACATTTCCCCTATTTGAAAGTCTGATAAACGCCGGAAAAAAGACTAAGTCCAAAAAAAAATTTTTTTCAACTTTTTTCAGTTTTACCCCCGTGGGATATATATTCTACCCACACACATTTGGTACTCTCCTGGGTACCCTCACACATATTATTCCCTGATTTAGTGGATATTTTCACAAAAAAGTAAAATTTTCAAAAATCCAAAATATTGGCTGAAAACGACTAAATATCAAGGACTCATTGGGCGAATCGCTCTGGAACTGAAATCGGAATGTTCACTGACATTTCCCCTATCTGAAAGTCTGATAAACGCCGGAAAAATGACTAAGTCCAAAAAAAAATTGTTTTCAACTTTTTTCAATTTTACCCCCGTGGGATATAGATTCTACCCACACACATTTGTAATTCTCCTGGGGTACCCTCACACATATTATTCCCTGATTTAGTGGATATTTTCACAAAAAAGTAAAATTTTCAAAAATCCAAAATATTGGCTGAAAACGACTAAATATCAAGGACTCATTGGGCGAAACGCTCTGGATCTGAAATCGGAACGTTCACTGACATTTCCCCTATCTGAAAGTGTGATAAACGCCGGAAAAATGACTAAGTCCAAAAAAAAATTGTTTTCAACTTTTTTCAATATTACCCCCGTGAAATATATATTCTACCCACACACATTTGGAACTCTCCTGGGTACCCTCACCCTTCCCTGATTTAATGGATATTTTCACAAAAAAGTGAAATTTTCAAAAATCCAGAAAATTGGCTGAAAATGATTAAATATCAAGGACTCATTGGGCGAATCGCTCTGGAACTGAAATCGGAACGCTCACTGACATTTGCCCTATCTGAAAGTCTGATAAACGCCGGAAAAATGAATAAGTCCAAAAAAAAATTGTTTTCAACTTTTTTCAATTTTACCCCCGTGGGATATAGATTCTACCCACACACATTTGGAACTCTCCTGGGGTACCCTCACACATATTATTCCCTCATTTAGTGGATATTTTCACAAAAAAGTGAAATTTTCAAAAATCCAAAATATTGGCTATAAACGACTAAATATCAAGGACTCATTGGGCGAATCGCTCTGGAACTGAAATCGGAACGCTCACTGACATTTCCCCTATTTGAAAGTCTGATAAACGCCGGAAAAAAGACTAAGTCCAAAAAAAAATTTTTTTCAACTTTTTTCAGTTTTACCCCCGTGGGATATAGATTCTACCCACACACATTTGTAACTCTCCTGGGGTACCCTCACACATATTATTCCCTGATTTAGTGGATATTTTCACAAAAAAGTAAAATTTTCAAAAATCCAAAATATTGGCTGAAAACGACTAAATATCAAGGACTCATTGGGCGAAACGCTCTGGATCTGAAATCGGAACGTTCACTGACATTTCCCCTATCTGAAAGTGTGATAAACGCCGGAAAAATGACTAAGTCCAAAAAAAATTGTTTTCAACTTTTTTCAATATTACCCCCGTGGAATATATATTCTACCCACACACATTTGGAACTCTCCTGGGTACCCTCACACATATTATTCCCTGATTTAGTGGATATTTTCACAAAAAAGTGAAATTTTCAAAAATCCAGAAAATTGGCTGAAAATGATTAAATATCAAGGACTCATTGGGCGAATCGCTCTGGAACTGAAATCGGAACGCTCACTGACATTTGCCCTATCTGAAAGTCTGATAAACGCCGGAAAAATGACTAAGTCCAAAAAAAAATTGTTTTCAACTTTTTTCAATTTTACCCCCGTGGGATATAGATTCTACCCACACACATTTGGAACTCTCCTGGGGTACCCTCTCACATATTATTCCCTCATGTAGTGGATATTTTCACAAAAAAGTGAAATTTTCAAAAATCCAAAATATTGGCTGAAAACGACTAAATATCAAGGACTCATTGGGCGAATCGCTCTGGAACTGAAATCGGAACGCTCACTGACATTTCCCCTATTTGAAAGTCTGATAAACGGCGGAAAAAAGACTAAGTCCAAAAAAAAATTTTTTTCAACTTTTTTCAATTTTACCCCCGTGGGATATATATTCTACCCACACACATTTGGAACTCTCCTGGGGTACCCTCACACATATTATTCCCTCATTTAGTGGATATTTTCACAAAAAAGTAAAATTTTCAAAAATCCAAAATATTGGCTGAAAACGACTAAATATCAAGGACTCATTGGGCGAATCGCTCTGGAACTGAAATCGGAACGCTCACTGACATTTCCCCTATTTGAAAGTCTGATAAACGGCGGAAAAAGACTAAGTCCAAAAAAAATTTTTTTTCAACTTTTTTCAATTTTACCCCCGTGGGATATATATTCTACCCACACACATTTGGAACTCTCCTGGGGTACCCTCACACATATTATTCCCTCATTTAGTGGATATTTTCACAAAAAAGTGAAATTTTTAAAAATCCAAAATATTGGCTGAAAACGACTAAACATCAAGGACTCATTGGGCGAATCACTCTGGAACTGAAATCGGAATGTTCACTGACATTTCCCCTATTTGAAAGTCTGATAAACGCCGGAAAAATGACTAAGTCCAAAAAAAAATTGTTTTCAACTTTTTTCAATTTTACCCCCGTGGGATATATATTCTACCCACACACATTTGGAACTCTCCTGGGGTACCCTCACACATATTATTCCCTCATTTAGTGGATATTTTCACAAAAAAGTGAAATTTTCAAAAATCCAAAATATTGGCTGAAAACGACTAAATATCAAGGACTCATTGGGCGAATCGCTCTGGAACTGAAATCGGAATGTTCACTGACATTTCCCCTATTTGAAAGTCTGATAAACGCTGGAAAAATGACTAAGTTCAAAAAAAATTTTTTTCAACTTTTTTTCAATATTGCCCTCGTGGGATATATATTCTACCCACACACATTTGGAACTCTCCTGGGGTACCCTCACACATATTATTCCCTCATGTAGTGGATATTTTCACAAAAAAGTGAAATTTTCAAAAATCCAGAAAATTGGCTGAAAATGACTAAATATCAAGGACTCATTGGGCGAATCGCTCTGGAACTGAAATCGGAACGCTCACTGACATTTGCCCTATCTGAAAGTCTGATAAACGCCGGAAAAATGACTAAGTCCAAAAAAAAATTGTTTTCAACTTTTTTCAATATTACCCCCGTGGAATATATATTCTACCCACACACATTTGGAACTCTCCTGGGTACCCTCACACATATTATTCCCTGATTTAGTGGATATTTTCACAAAAAAGTGAAATTTTCAAAAATCCAAAATATTGGCTATAAACGACTAAATATCAAGGACTCATTGGGCGAATCGCTCTGGAACTGAAATCGGAACGCTCACTGACATTTCCCCTATTTGAAAGTCTGATAAACGCCGGAAAAAAGACTAAGTCCAAAAAAAAATTTTTTTCAACTTTTTTCAGTTTTACCCCCGTGGGATATATATTCTACCCACACACATTTGGTACTCTCCTGGGTACCCTCACACATATTATTCCCTGATTTAGTGGATATTTTCACAAAAAAGTAAAATTTTCAAAAATCCAAAATATTGGCTGAAAACGACTAAATATCAAGGACTCATTGGGCGAATCGCTCTGGAACTGAAATCGGAATGTTCACTGACATTTCCCCTATCTGAAAGTCTGATAAACGCCGGAAAAATGACTAAGTCCAAAAAAAAATTGTTTTCAACTTTTTTCAATTTTACCCCCGTGGGATATAGATTCTACCCACACACATTTGTAATTCTCCTGGGGTACCCTCACACATATTATTCCCTGATTTAGTGGATATTTTCACAAAAAAGTAAAATTTTCAAAAATCCAAAATATTGGCTGAAAACGACTAAATATCAAGGACTCATTGGGCGAAACGCTCTGGATCTGAAATCGGAACGTTCACTGACATTTCCCCTATCTGAAAGTGTGATAAACGCCGGAAAAATGACTAAGTCCAAAAAAAAATTGTTTTCAACTTTTTTCAATATTACCCCCGTGAAATATATATTCTACCCACACACATTTGGAACTCTCCTGGGTACCCTCACCCTTCCCTGATTTAATGGATATTTTCACAAAAAAGTGAAATTTTCAAAAATCCAGAAAATTGGCTGAAAATGATTAAATATCAAGGACTCATTGGGCGAATCGCTCTGGAACTGAAATCGGAACGCTCACTGACATTTGCCCTATCTGAAAGTCTGATAAACGCCGGAAAAATGAATAAGTCCAAAAAAAAATTGTTTTCAACTTTTTTCAATTTTACCCCCGTGGGATATAGATTCTACCCACACACATTTGGAACTCTCCTGGGGTACCCTCACACATATTATTCCCTCATTTAGTGGATATTTTCACAAAAAAGTGAAATTTTCAAAAATCCAAAATATTGGCTATAAACGACTAAATATCAAGGACTCATTGGGCGAATCGCTCTGGAACTGAAATCGGAACGCTCACTGACATTTCCCCTATTTGAAAGTCTGATAAACGCCGGAAAAAAGACTAAGTCCAAAAAAAAATTTTTTTCAACTTTTTTCAGTTTTACCCCCGTGGGATATAGATTCTACCCACACACATTTGTAACTCTCCTGGGGTACCCTCACACATATTATTCCCTGATTTAGTGGATATTTTCACAAAAAAGTAAAATTTTCAAAAATCCAAAATATTGGCTGAAAACGACTAAATATCAAGGACTCATTGGGCGAAACGCTCTGGATCTGAAATCGGAACGTTCACTGACATTTCCCCTATCTGAAAGTGTGATAAACGCCGGAAAAATGACTAAGTCCAAAAAAAATTGTTTTCAACTTTTTTCAATATTACCCCCGTGGAATATATATTCTACCCACACACATTTGGAACTCTCCTGGGTACCCTCACACATATTATTCCCTGATTTAGTGGATATTTTCACAAAAAAGTGAAATTTTCAAAAATCCAGAAAATTGGCTGAAAATGATTAAATATCAAGGACTCATTGGGCGAATCGCTCTGGAACTGAAATCGGAACGCTCACTGACATTTGCCCTATCTGAAAGTCTGATAAACGCCGGAAAAATGACTAAGTCCAAAAAAAAATTGTTTTCAACTTTTTTCAATTTTACCCCCGTGGGATATAGATTCTACCCACACACATTTGGAACTCTCCTGGGGTACCCTCTCACATATTATTCCCTCATGTAGTGGATATTTTCACAAAAAAGTGAAATTTTCAAAAATCCAAAATATTGGCTGAAAACGACTAAATATCAAGGACTCATTGGGCGAATCGCTCTGGAACTGAAATCGGAACGCTCACTGACATTTCCCCTATTTGAAAGTCTGATAAACGGCGGAAAAAAGACTAAGTCCAAAAAAAAATTTTTTTCAACTTTTTTCAATTTTACCCCCGTGGGATATATATTCTACCCACACACATTTGGAACTCTCCTGGGGTACCCTCACACATATTATTCCCTCATTTAGTGGATATTTTCACAAAAAAGTAAAATTTTCAAAAATCCAAAATATTGGCTGAAAACGACTAAATATCAAGGACTCATTGGGCGAATCGCTCTGGAACTGAAATCGGAACGCTCACTGACATTTCCCCTATTTGAAAGTCTGATAAACGGCGGAAAAAGACTAAGTCCAAAAAAAATTTTTTTTCAACTTTTTTCAATTTTACCCCCGTGGGATATATATTCTACCCACACACATTTGGAACTCTCCTGGGGTACCCTCACACATATTATTCCCTCATTTAGTGGATATTTTCACAAAAAAGTGAAATTTTTAAAAATCCAAAATATTGGCTGAAAACGACTAAACATCAAGGACTCATTGGGCGAATCACTCTGGAACTGAAATCGGAATGTTCACTGACATTTCCCCTATTTGAAAGTCTGATAAACGCCGGAAAAATGACTAAGTCCAAAAAAAAATTGTTTTCAACTTTTTTCAATTTTACCCCCGTGGGATATATATTCTACCCACACACATTTGGAACTCTCCTGGGGTACCCTCACACATATTATTCCCTCATTTAGTGGATATTTTCACAAAAAAGTGAAATTTTCAAAAATCCAAAATATTGGCTGAAAACGACTAAATATCAAGGACTCATTGGGCGAATCGCTCTGGAACTGAAATCGGAATGTTCACTGACATTTCCCCTATTTGAAAGTCTGATAAACGCTGGAAAAATGACTAAGTTCAAAAAAAATTTTTTTCAACTTTTTTTCAATATTGCCCTCGTGGGATATATATTCTACCCACACACATTTGGAACTCTCCTGGGGTACCCTCACACATATTATTCCCTCATGTAGTGGATATTTTCACAAAAAAGTGAAATTTTCAAAAATCCAGAAAATTGGCTGAAAATGACTAAATATCAAGGACTCATTGGGCGAATCGCTCTGGAACTGAAATCGGAACGCTCACTGACATTTGCCCTATCTGAAAGTCTGATAAACGCCGGAAAAATGACTAAGTCCAAAAAAAAATTGTTTTCAACTTTTTTCAATATTACCCCCGTGGAATATATATTCTACCCACACACATTTGGAACTCTCCTGGGTACCCTCACACATATTATTCCCTGATTTAGTGGATATTTTCACAAAAAAGTGAAATTTTCAAAAATCCAAAATATTGGCTATAAACGACTAAATATCAAGGACTCATTGGGCGAATCGCTCTGGAACTGAAATCGGAACGCTCACTGACATTTCCCCTATTTGAAAGTCTGATAAACGCCGGAAAAAAGACTAAGTCCAAAAAAAAATTTTTTTCAACTTTTTTCAGTTTTACCCCCGTGGGATATATATTCTACCCACACACATTTGGTACTCTCCTGGGTACCCTCACACATATTATTCCCTGATTTAGTGGATATTTTCACAAAAAAGTAAAATTTTCAAAAATCCAAAATATTGGCTGAAAACGACTAAATATCAAGGACTCATTGGGCGAATCGCTCTGGAACTGAAATCGGAATGTTCACTGACATTTCCCCTATCTGAAAGTCTGATAAACGCCGGAAAAATGACTAAGTCCAAAAAAAAATTGTTTTCAACTTTTTTCAATTTTACCCCCGTGGGATATAGATTCTACCCACACACATTTATAACTCTCCTGGGGTACCCTCACACATATTATTCCCTGATTTAGTGGATATTTTCACAAAAAAGTAAAATTTTCAAAAATCCAAAATATTGGCTGAAAACGACTAAATATCAAGGACTCATTGGGCGAAACGCTCTGGATCTGAAATCGGAACGTTCACTGACATTTCCCCTATCTGAAAGTGTGATAAACGCCGGAAAAATGACTAAGTCCAAAAAAAAATTGTTTTCAACTTTTTTCAATATTACCCCCGTGGAATATATATTCTACCCACACACATTTGGAACTCTCCTGGGTACCCTCACCCTTCCCTGATTTAATGGATATTTTCACAAAAAAGTGAAATTTTCAAAAATCCAGAAAATTGGCTGAAAATGATTAAATATCAAGGACTCATTGGGCGAATCGCTCTGGAACTGAAATCGGAACGCTCACTGACATTTGCCCTATCTGAAAGTCTGATAAACGCCGGAAAAATGACTAAGTCCAAAAAAAAATTGTTTTCAACTTTTTTCAATTTTACCCCCGTGGGATATAGATTCTACCCACACACATTTGGAACTCTCCTGGGGTACCCTCACACATATTATTCCCTCATTTAGTGGATATTTTCACAAAAAAGTGAAATTTTCAAAAATCCAAAATATTGGCTATAAACGACTAAATATCAAGGACTCATTGGGCGAATCACTCTGGAACTGAAATCGGAACGCTCACTGACATTTCCCCTATTTGAAAGTCTGATAAACGCCGGAAAAAAGACTAAGTCCAAAAAAAAATTTTTTTCAACTTTTTTCAGTTTTACCCCCGTGGGATATAGATTCTACCCACACACATTTGTAACTCTCCTGGGGTACCCTCACACATATTATTCCCTGATTTAGTGGATATTTTCACAAAAAAGTAAAATTTTCAAAAATCCAAAATATTGGCTGAAAACGACTAAATATCAAGGACTCATTGGGCGAAACGCTCTGGATCTGAAATCGGAACGTTCACTGACATTTCCCCTATCTGAAAGTGTGATAAACGCCGGAAAAATGACTAAGTCCAAAAAAAATTGTTTTCAACTTTTTTCAATATTACCCCCGTGGAATATATATTCTACCCACACACATTTGGAACTCTCCTGGGTACCCTCACACATATTATTCCCTGATTTAGTGGATATTTTCACAAAAAAGTGAAATTTTCAAAAATCCAGAAAATTGGCTGAAAATGATTAAATATCAAGGACTCATTGGGCGAATCGCTCTGGAACTGAAATCGGAACGCTCACTGACATTTGCCCTATCTGAAAGTCTGATAAACGCCGGAAAAATGACTAAGTCCAAAAAAAAATTGTTTTCAACTTTTTTCAATTTTACCCCCGTGGGATATAGATTCTACCCACACACATTTGGAACTCTCCTGGGGTACCCTCTCACATATTATTCCCTCATGTAGTGGATATTTTCACAAAAAAGTGAAATTTTCAAAAATCCAAAATATTGGCTGAAAACGACTAAATATCAAGGACTCATTGGGCGAATCGCTCTGGAACTGAAATCGGAACGCTCACTGACATTTCCCCTATTTGAAAGTCTGATAAACGGCGGAAAAAAGACTAAGTCCAAAAAAAAATTTTTTTCAACTTTTTTCAATTTTACCCCCGTGGGATATATATTCTACCCACACACATTTGGAACTCTCCTGGGGTACCCTCACACATATTATTCCCTCATTTAGTGGATATTTTCACAAAAAAGTAAAATTTTCAAAAATCCAAAATATTGGCTGAAAACGACTAAATATCAAGGACTCATTGGGCGAATCGCTCTGGAACTGAAATCGGAACGCTCACTGACATTTCCCCTATTTGAAAGTCTGATAAACGGCGGAAAAAAGACTAAGTCCAAAAAAAATTTTTTTTCAACTTTTTTCAATTTTACCCCCGTGGGATATATATTCTACCCACACACATTTGGAACTCTCCTGGGGTACCCTCACACATATTATTCCCTCATTTAGTGGATATTTTCACAAAAAAGTGAAATTTTCAAAAATCCAAAATATTGGCTATAAACGACTAAATATCAAGGACTCATTGGGCGAATCGCTCTGGAACTGAAATCGGAACGCTCACTGACATTTCCCCTATTTGAAAGTCTGATAAACGGCGGAAAAAAGACTAAGTCCAAAAAAAATTTTTTTTCAACTTTTTTCAATTTTACCCCCGTGGGATATATATTGTACCCACACACATTTCGAACTCTCCTGGGGTACCCTCACACATATTATTCCCTCATTTAGTGGATATTTTCACAAAAAAGTGAAATTTTCAAAAATCTAAAATATTGGCTGAAAACGACTAAATATCAAGGACTCATTGGGCGAATCGCTCTGGAACTGAAATCGGAATGTTCACTGACATTTCCCCTATCTGAAAGTCTGATAAACGCCGGAAAAATGACTAAGTCCAAAAAAAAATTGTTTTCAACTTTTTTAAATTTTACCCCCATGGGATATATATTCTACCCACACACATTTGGAACTCTCCTGGGGTACACTCACACATATTATTCCCTCATTTAGTGGATATTTTCACAAAAAAGTAAAATTTTCAAAAATCCAAAATATTGGCTGAAAACGACTAAATATCAAGGACTCATTGGGCGAATCGCTCTAGAACTGAAATCGGAACGCTCACTGACATTTCCCCTATTTGAAAGTCTGATAAACGCCGGAAAAAAGGCTAAGTCCAAAAAAAAAATTTTTTCAACTTTTTTCAATTTTACCCCCGTGGGATATATATTCTACCCACACACATTTGGAACTCTCCTGGGGTACCCTCACACATATTATTCCCTCATTTAGTGGATATTTTCACAAAAAAGTGAAATTTTCAAAAATCCAAAATATTGGCTGAAAACGACTAAATATCAAGGACTCATTGGGCGAAACGCTCTGGAACTGAAATCGGAACGTTCACTGACATTTCCCCTATCTGAAAGTGTGATAAACGCCGGAAAAATGACTAAGTCCAAAAAAAAATTGTTTTCAACTTTTTTCAATATTACCCCCGTGGAATATATATTCTACCCACACACATTTGGAACTCTCCTGGGTACCCTCACACATATTATTCCCTGATTTAGTGGATATTTTCACAAAAAAGTGAAATTTTCAAAAATCCAAAATATTGGCTATAAACGACTAAATATCAAGGACTCATTGGGCGAATCGCTCTGGAACTGAAGTCGGAACGCTCACTGACATTTGCCCAATCTGAAAGTTTGATAAACGCCGGAAAAATGACTAAGTCCAAAAAAAAAAATTTTCCAACTTTTTTCAATTTTACCCCCGTGGGATATAGATTCTACCCACAAACATTTGGAACTCTCCTGGGGTACCCTCACACATATTATTCCCTCATTTAGTGGATATTTTCACAAAAAAGTGAAATTTTTAAAAATCCAAAATATTGGCTGAAAACGACTAAATATCAAGGACTCATTGGGCGAATCACTCTGGAACTGAAATCGGAATGTTCACTGACATTTCCCCTATTTGAAAGTCTGATAAACGCCGGAAAAATGACTAAGTCCAAAAAAAAATTGTTTTCAACTTTTTTCAATTTTACCCCCGTGGGATATATATTCTACCCACACACATTTGGAACTCTCCTGGGGTACCCTCACACATATTATTCCCTGATTTAGTGGATATTTTCACAAAAAAGTAAAATTTTCAAAAATCCAAAATATTGGCTGAAAACGACTAAATATCAAGGACTCATTGGGCGAATCGCTCTGGAACTGAAATCGGAACGCTCACTGACATTTCCCCTATTTGAAAGTCTGATAAACGCCGGAAAAAAGACTAAGTCCAAAAAAAAATTTTTTTCAACTTTTTTCAGTTTTACCCCCGTGGGATATATATTCTACCCACACACATTTGGAACTCTCCTGGGTACCCTCACACATATTATTCCCTGTTTTAGTGGATATTTTCACAAAAAAGTGAAATTTTCAAAAATCCAAAATATTGGCTATAAACGACTAAATATCAAGGACTCATTGGGCGAATCGCTCTGGAACTGAAGTCGGAACGCTCACTGACATTTGCCCAATCTGAAAGTTTGATAAACGCCGGAAAAATGACTAAGTCCAAAAAAAAAAATTTTCCAACTTTTTTCAATTTTACCCCCGTGGGATATAGATTCTACCCACAAACATTTGGAACTCTCCTGGGGTACCCTCACACATATTATTCCCTCATTTAGTGGATATTTTCACAAAAAAGTGAAATTTTTAAAAATCCAAAATATTGGCTGAAAACGACTAAATATCAAGGACTCATTGGGCGAATCACTCTGGAACTGAAATCGGAATGTTCACTGACATTTCCCCTATTTGAAAGTCTGATAAACGCCGGAAAAATGACTAAGTCCAAAAAAAAATTGTTTTCAACTTTTTTCAATTTTACCCCCGTGGGATATATATTCTACCCACACACATTTGGAACTCTCCTGGGGTACCCTCACACATATTATTCCCTGATTTAGTGGATATTTTCACAAAAAAGTAAAATTTTCAAAAATCCAAAATATTGGCTGAAAACGACTAAATATCAAGGACTCATTGGGCGAATCGCTCTGGAACTGAAATCGGAACGCTCACTGACATTTCCCCTATTTGAAAGTCTGATAAACGCCGGAAAAAAGACTAAGTCCAAAAAAAAATTTTTTTCAACTTTTTTCAGTTTTACCCCCGTGGGATATATATTCTACCCACACACATTTGGAACTCTCCTGGGTACCCTCACACATATTATTCCCTGTTTTAGTGGATATTTTCACAAAAAAGTAAAATTTTCAAAAATCCAAAATATTGGCTGAAAACGACTAAATATCAAGGACTCATTGGGCGAATCGCTCTGGAACTGAAATCGGAATGTTCACTGACATTTCCCCTACCTGAAAGTCTGATAAACGCCGGAAAAATGACTAAGTCCAAAAAAAAATTGTTTTCAACTTTTTTCAATTTTACCCCCGTGGGATATAGATTCTACCCACACACATTTGTAACTCTCCTGGGGTACCCTCACACATATTATTCCCTGATTTAGTGGATATTTTCACAAAAAAGTAAAATTTTCAAAAATCCAAAATATTGGCTGAAAACGACTAAATATCAAGGACTCATTGGGCGAAACGCTCTGGATCTGAAATCGGAACGTTCACTGACATTTCCCCTATCTGAAAGTGTGATAAACGCCGGAAAAATGACTAAGTCCAAAAAAAAATTGTTTTCAACTTTTTTCAATATTACCCCCGTGGAATATATATTCTACCCACACACATTTGGAACTCTCCTGGGTACCCTCACACATATTATTCCCTGATTTAGTGGATATTTTCACAAAAAAGTGAAATTTTCAAAAATCCAGAAAATTGGCTGAAAATGATTAAATATCAAGGACTCATTGGGCGAATCGCTCTGGAACTGAAATCGGAACGCTCACTGACATTTGCCCTATCTGAAAGTCTGATAAACGCCGGAAAAATGACTAAGTCCAAAAAAAAATTGTTTTCAACTTTTTTCAATTTTACCCCCGTGGGATATATATTCTACCCACACACATTTGGAACTCTCCTGGGGTACCCTCACACATATTATTCCCTCATTTAGTGGATATTTTCACAAAAAAGTGAAATTTTCAAAAATCCAAAATATTGGCTATAAACGACTAAATATCAAGGACTCATTGGGCGAATCGCTCTGGAACTGAAATCGGAACGCTCACTGACATTTCCCCCATTTGAAAGTCTGATACACGGCGGAAAAAAGACTAAGTCCAAAAAAAAATTTTTTTCAACTTTTTTCAATTTTACCCCCGTGGGATATATATTGTACCCACACACATTTGGAACTCTCCTGGGGTACCCTCACACATATTATTCCCTCATTTAGTGGATATTTTCACAAAAAAGTGAAATTTTCAAAAATCTAAAATATTGGCTGAAAACGACTAAATATCAAGGACTCATTGGGCGAATCGCTCTGGAACTGAAATCGGAATGTTCACTGACATTTCCCCTATCTGAAAGTCTGATAAACGCCGGAAAAATGACTAAGTCCAAAAAAAAATTGTTTTCAACTTTTTTAAATTTTACCCCCATGGGATATATATTCTACCCACACACATTTGGAACTCTCCTGGGGTACACTCACACATATTATTCCCTCATTTAGTGGATATTTTCACAAAAAAGTAAAATTTTCAAAAATCCAAAATATTGGCTGAAAACGACTAAATATCAAGGACTCATTGGGCGAATCGCTCTAGAACTGAAATCGGAACGCTCACTGACATTTCCCCTATTTGAAAGTCTGATAAACGCCGGAAAAAAGACTAAGTCCAAAAAAAAAATTTTTTCAACTTTTTTCAATTTTACCCCCGTGGGATATATATTCTACCCACACACATTTGGAACTCTCCTGGGTACCCTCACACATATTATTCCCTGTTTTAGTGGATATTTTCACAAAAAAGTAAAATTTTCAAAAATCCAAAATATTGGCTGAAAACGACTAAATATCAAGGACTCATTGGGCGAATCGCTCTGGATCTGAAATCGGAACGTTCACTGACATTTCCCCTATCTGAAAGTGTGATAAACGCCAGAAAAATGACTAAGTCCAAAAAAAAATTGTTTTCAACTTTTTTCAATATTACCCCCGTGGAATATATATTCTACCCACACACATTTGGAACTCTCCTGGGTACCCTCACACATATTATTCCCTCATTTAGTGGATATTTTCACAAAAAAGTGAAATTTTCAAAAATCTAAAATATTGGCTGTAAACGACTAAATATCAAGGACTGATTGGGCGAATCACTCTGGAACTGAAATCGGAATGTTCACTGACATTTCCCCTATTTGAAAGTCTGATAAACGCTGGAAAAATGACTAAGTCCAAAAAAAAATTGTTTTCAACTTTTTTCAATTTTACCCCCGTGGGATATATATTCTACCCACACACATTTGGAACTCTCCTGGGGTACCCTCACACATATTATTCCCTCATGTAGTGGATATTTTCACAAAAAAGTGAAATTTTCAAAAATCCAGAAAATTGGCTGAAAATGACTAAATATCAAGGACTCATTGGGCGAATCGCTCTGGAACTGAAATCGGAACGCTCACTGACATTTGCCCTATCTGAAAGTCTGATAAACGCCGGAAAAATGACTAAGTCCAAAAAAAAATTGTTTTCAACTTTTTTCAATATTACCCCCGTGGAATATATATTCTACCCACACACATTTGGAACTCTCCTGGGTACCCTCACACATATTATTCCCTGATTTAGTGGATATTTTCACAAAAAAGTGAAATTTTCAAAAATCCAAAATATTGGCTATAAACGACTAAATATCAAGGACTCATTGGGCGAATCGCTCTGGAACTGAAATCGGAACGCTCACTGACATTTCCCCTATTTGAAAGTCTGATAAACGCCGGAAAAAAGACTAAGTTCAAAAAAAAATTTTTTTCAACTTTTTTCAATTTTACCCCCGTGGGATATAGATTCTACCCACAAACATTTGGAACTCTCCTGGGGTACCCTCACACATATTATTCCCTCATTTAGTGGATATTTTCACAAAAAAGTGAAATTTTTAAAAATCCAAAATATTGGCTGAAAACGACTAAATATCAAGGACTCATTGGGCGAATCACTCTGGAACTGAAATCGGAATGTTCACTGACATTTCCCCTATTTGAAAGTCTGATAAACGCCGGAAAAATGACTAAGTCCAAAAAAAAATTGTTTTCAACTTTTTTCAATTTTACCCCCGTGGATTATATATTCTACCCACACACATTTGGAACTCTCCTGGGGTACCCTCTCACATATTATTCCCTCATGTAGTGGATATTTTCACAAAAAAGTGAAATTTTCAAAAATCCAAAATATTGGCTGAAAACGACTAAATATCAAGGACTCATTGGGCGAATCGCTCTGGAACTGAAATCGGAACGCTCACTGACATTTCCCCTATTTGAAAGTCTGATAAACGGCGGAAAAAAGACTAAGTCCAAAAAAAAATTTTTTTCAACTTTTTTCAATTTTACCCCCGTGGGATATATATTCTACCCACACACATTTGGAACTCTCCTGGGGTACCCTCACACATATTATTCCCTCATTTAGTGGATATTTTCACAAAAAAGTAAAATTTTCAAAAATCCAAAATATTGGCTGAAAACGACTAAATATCAAGGACTCATTGGGCGAATCGCTCTGGAACTGAAATCGGAACGCTCACTGACATTTCCCCTATTTGAAAGTCTGATAAACGGCGGAAAAAAGACTAAGTCCAAAAAAAATTTTTTTTCAACTTTTTTCAATTTTACCCCCGTGGGATATATATTCTACCCACACACATTTGGAACTCTCCTGGGGTACCCTCACACATATTATTCCCTCATTTAGTGGATATTTTCACAAAAAAGTGAAATTTTCAAAAATCCAAAATATTGGCTATAAACGACTAAATATCAAGGACTCATTGGGCGAATCGCTCTGGAACTGAAATCGGAACGCTCACTGACATTTCCCCTATTTGAAAGTCTGATAAACGGCGGAAAAAAGACTAAGTCCAAAAAAAAATTTTTTTCAACTTTTTTCAATTTTACCCCCGTGGGATATATATTCTACCCACACACATTTGGAACTCTCCTGGGGTACCCTCACACATATTATTCCCTCATTTAGTGGATATTTTCACAAAAAAGTGAAATTTTCAAAAATCTAAAATATTGGCTGAAAACGACTAAATATCAAGGACTCATTGGGCGAATCGCTCTGGAACTGAAATCGGAATGTTCACTGACATTTCCCCTATCTGAAAGTCTGATAAACGCCGGAAAAATGACTAAGTCCAAAAAAAAATTGTTTTCAACTTTTTTAAATTTTACCCCCATGGGATATATATTCTACCCACACACATTTGGAACTCTCCTGGGGTACACTCACACATATTATTCCCTCATTTAGTGGATATTTTCACAAAAAAGTAAAATTTTCAAAAATCCAAAATATTGGCTGAAAATGACTAAATATCAAGGACTCATTGGGCGAATCGCTCTAGAACTGAAATTGGAACGCTCACTGACATTTCCCCTATTTGAAAGTCTGATAAACGCCGGAAAAAAGACTAAGTCCAAAAAAAAAATTTTTTCAACTTTTTTCAATTTTACCCCCGTGGGATATATATTCTACCCACACACATTTGGAACTCTCCTGGGGTACCCTCACACATATTATTCCCTCATTTAGTGGATATTTTCACAAAAAAGTGAAATTTTCAAAAATCCAAAATATTGGCTGAAAACGACTAAATATCAAGGACTCATTGGGCGAAATGCTCTGGAACTGAAATCGGAACGTTCACTGACATTTCCCCTATCTGAAAGTGTGATAAACGCCGGAAAAATGACTAAGTCCAAAAAAAAATTGTTTTCAACTTTTTTCAATATTACCCCCGTGGAATATATATTCTACCCACACACATTTGGAACTCTCCTGGGTACCCTCACACATATTATTCCCTGATTTAGTGGATATTTTCACAAAAAAGTGAAATTTTCAAAAATCCAAAATATTGGCTATAAACGACTAAATATCAAGGACTCATTGGGCGAATCGCTCTGGAACTGAAGTCGGAACGCTCACTGACATTTGCCCAATCTGAAAGTTTGATAAACGCCGGAAAAATGACTAAGTCCAAAAAAAAAAATTTTCCAACTTTTTTCAATTTTACCCCCGTGGGATATAGATTCTACCCCCAAACATTTGGAACTCTGCTGGGGTACCCTCACACATATTATTCCCTCATTTAGTGGATATTTTCACAAAAAAGTGAAATTTTTAAAAATCCAAAATATTGGCTGAAAACGACTAAATATCAAGGACTCATTGGGCGAATCACTCTGGAACTGAAATCGGAATGTTCACTGACATTTCCCCTATTTGAAAGTCTGATAAACGCCGGAAAAATGACTAAGTCCAAAAAAAAATTGTTTTCAACTTTTTTCAATTTTACCCCCGTGGGATATATATTCTACCCACACACATTTGGAACTCTCCTGGGGTACCCTCTCACATATTATTCCCTCATGTAGTGGATATTTTCACAAAAAAGTGAAATTTTCAAAAATCCAAAATATTGGCTGAAAACGACTAAATATCAAGGACTCATTGGGCGAATCGCTCTGGAACTGAAATCGGAACGCTCACTGACATTTCCCCTATTTGAAAGTCTGATAAACGGCGGAAAAAAGACTAAGTCCAAAAAAAAATTTTTTTCAACTTTTTTCAATTTTACCCCCGTGGGATATATATTCTACCCACACACATTTGGAACTCTCCTGGGGTACCCTCACACATATTATTCCCTGATTTAGTGGATATTTTCACAAAAAAGTAAAATTTTCAAAAATCCAAAATATTGGCTGAAAACGACTAAATATCAAGGACTCATTGGGCAAATCGCTCTGGAACTGAAATCGGAATGCTCACTGACATTTCCCCTATTTGAAAGTCTGATAAACGCCGGAAAAAAGACTAAGTCCAAAAAAAAATTTTTTTCAACTTTTTTCAGTTTTACCCCCGTGGGATATATATTCTACCCACACACATTTGGAACTCTCCTGGGTACCCTCACACATATTATTCCCTGATTTAGTGGATATTTTCACAAAAAAGTAAAATTTTCAAAAATCCAAAATATTGGCTGAAAACGACTAAATATCAAGGACTCATTGGGCGAATCGCTCTGGAACTGAAATCGGAATGTTCACTGACATTTCCCCTATCTGAAAGTCTGATAAACGCCGGAAAAATGACTAAGTCCAAAAAAAAATTGTTTTCAACTTTTTTAAATTTTACCCCCATGGGATATATATTCTACCCACACACATTTGGAACTCTCCTGGGGTACACTCACACATATTATTCCCTCATTTAGTGGATATTTTCACAAAAAAGTAAAATTTTCAAAAATCCAAAATATTGGCTGAAAACGACTAAATATCAAGGACTCATTGGGCGAATCGCTCTAGAACTGAAATCGGAACGCTCACTGACATTTCCCCTATTTGAAAGTCTGATAAACGCCGGAAAAAAGACTAAGTCCAAAAAAAAAATTTTTTCAACTTTTTTCAATTTTACCCCCGTGGGATATATATTCTACCCACACACATTTGGAACTCTCCTGGGGTACCCTCACACATATTATTCCCTCATTTAGTGGATATTTTCACAAAAAAGTGAAATTTTCAAAAATCCAAAATATTGGCTGAAAACGACTAAATATCAAGGACTCATTGGGCGAAACGCTCTGGAACTGAAATCGGAACGTTCACTGACATTTCCCCTATCTGAAAGTTTGATAAACGCCGGAAAAATGACTAAGTCCAAAAAAAAAAATTTTCCAACTTTTTTCAATTTTACCCCCGTGGGATATAGATTCTACCCACAAACATTTGGAACTCTCCTGGGGTACCCTCACACATATTATTCCCTCATTTAGTGGATATTTTCACAAAAAAGTGAAATTTTTAAAAATCCAAAATATTGGCTGAAAACGACTAAATATCAAGGACTCATTGGGCGAATCACTCTGGAACTGAAATCGGAATGTTCACTGACATTTCCCCTATTTGAAAGTCTGATAAACGCCGGAAAAATGACTAAGTCCAAAAAAAAATTGTTTTCAACTTTTTTCAATTTTACCCCCGTGGGATATATATTCTACCCACACACATTTGGAACTCTCCTGGGGTACCCTCTCACATATTATTCCCTCATGTAGTGGATATTTTCACAAAAAAGTGAAATTTTCAAAAATCCAAAATATTGGCTGAAAACGACTAAATATCAAGGACTCATTGGGCGAATCGCTCTGGAACTGAAATCGGAACGCTCACTGACATTTCCCCTATTTGAAAGTCTGATAAACGGCGGAAAAAAGACCAAGTCCAAAAAAAAATTTTTTTCAACTTTTTTCAATTTTACCCCCGTGGGATATATATTCTACCCACACACATTTGGAACTCTCCTGGGGTACCCTCACACATATTATTCCCTGATTTAGTGGATATTTTCACAAAAAAGTAAAATTTTCAAAAATCCAAAATATTGGCTGAAAACGACTAAATATCAAGGACTCATTGGGCGAATCGCTCTGGAACTGAAATCGGAATGCTCACTGACATTTCCCCTATTTGAAAGTCTGATAAACGCCGGAAAAAAGACTAAGTCCAAAAAAAAATTTTTTTCAACTTTTTTCAGTTTTACCCCCGTAGGATATATATTCTACCCACACACATTTGGAACTCTCCTGGGTACCCTCACACATATTATTCCCTGATTTAGTGGATATTTTCACAAAAAAGTAAAATTTTCAAAAATCCAAAATATTGGCTGAAAACGACTAAATATCAAGGACTCATTGGGCAAATCGCCCTGGAACTGAAATCGGAATGCTCACTGACATTTCCCCTATTTGAAAGTCTGATAAACGCTGGAAAAAAGACTAAGTCCAAAAAAAAATTTTTTTCAACTTTTTTCAGTTTTACCCCCGTGGGATATATATTCTACCCACACACATTTGGAACTCTCCTGGGTACCCTCACACATATTATTCCCTGATTTAGTGGATATTTTCACAAAAAAGTAAAATTTTCAAAAATCCAAAATATTGGCTGAAAACGACTAAATATCAAGGACTCATTGGGCGAATCGCTCTGGAACTGAAATCGGAATGTTCACTGACATTTCCCCTATCTGAAAGTCTGATAAACGCCGGAAAAATGACTAAGTCCAAAAAAAAATTGTTTTCAACTTTTTTAAATTTTACCCCCATGGGATATATATTCTACCCACACACATTTGGAACTCTCCTGGGGTACACTCACACATATTATTCCCTCATTTAGTGGATATTTTCACAAAAAAGTAAAATTTTCAAAAATCCAAAATATTGGCTGAAAACGACTAAATATCAAGGACTCATTGGGCGAATCGCTCTAGAACTGAAATCGGAACGCTCACTGACATTTCCCCTATTTGAAAGTCTGATAAACGCCGGAAAAAAGACTAAGTCCAAAAAAAAAATTTTTTCAACTTTTTTCAATTTTACCCCCGTGGGATATATATTCTACCCACACACATTTGGAACTCTCCTGGGGTACCCTCACACATATTATTCCCTCATTTAGTGGATATTTTCACAAAAAAGTGAAATTTTCAAAAATCCAAAATATTGGCTGAAAACGACTAAATATCAAGGACTCATTGGGCGAAACGCTCTGGAACTGAAATCGGAACGTTCACTGACATTTCCCCTATCTGAAAGTTTGATAAACGCCGGAAAAATGACTAAGTCCAAAAAAAAAAATTTTCCAACTTTTTTCAATTTTACCCCCGTGGGATATAGATTCTACCCACAAACATTTGGAACTCTCCTGGGGTACCCTCACACATATTATTCCCTCATTTAGTGGATATTTTCACAAAAAAGTGAAATTTTTAAAAATCCAAAATATTGGCTGAAAACGACTAAATATCAAGGACTCATTGGGCGAATCACTCTGGAACTGAAATCGGAATGTTCACTGACATTTCCCCTATTTGAAAGTCTGATAAACGCCGGAAAAATGACTAAGTCCAAAAAAAAATTGTTTTCAACTTTTTTCAATTTTACCCCCGTGGGATATATATTCTACCCACACACATTTGGAACTCTCCTGGGGTACCCTCTCACATATTATTCCCTCATGTAGTGGATATTTTCACAAAAAAGTGAAATTTTCAAAAATCCAAAATATTGGCTGAAAACGACTAAATATCAAGGACTCATTGGGCGAATCGCTCTGGAACTGAAATCGGAACGCTCACTGACATTTCCCCTATTTGAAAGTCTGATAAACGGCGGAAAAAAGACCAAGTCCAAAAAAAAATTTTTTTCAACTTTTTTCAATTTTACCCCCGTGGGATATATATTCTACCCACACACATTTGGAACTCTCCTGGGGTACCCTCACACATATTATTCCCTGATTTAGTGGATATTTTCACAAAAAAGTAAAATTTTCAAAAATCCAAAATATTGGCTGAAAACGACTAAATATCAAGGACTCATTGGGCGAATCGCTCTGGAACTGAAATCGGAATGCTCACTGACATTTCCCCTATTTGAAAGTCTGATAAACGCCGGAAAAAAGACTAAGTCCAAAAAAAAATTTTTTTCAACTTTTTTCAGTTTTACCCCCGTAGGATATATATTCTACCCACACACATTTGGAACTCTCCTGGGTACCCTCACACATATTATTCCCTGATTTAGTGGATATTTTCACAAAAAAGTAAAATTTTCAAAAATCCAAAATATTGGCTGAAAACGACTAAATATCAAGGACTCTTTGGGCGAATCGCTCTGGATCTGAAATCGGAACGTTCACTGACATTTCCCCTATCTGAAAGTGTGATAAACGCCGGAAAAATGACTAAGTCCAAAAAAAATTGTTTTCAACTTTTTTCAATATTACCCCCGTGGAATATATATTCTACCCACACACATTTGGAACTCTCCTGGGTACCCTCACACATATTATTCCCTGATTTAGTGGATATTTTCACAAAAAAGTGAAATTTTCAAAAATCCAGAAAATTGGCTGAAAATGATTAAATATCAAGGACTCATTGGGCGAATCGCTCTGGAACTGAAATCGGAACGCTCACTGACATTTGCCCTATCTGAAAGTCTGATAAACGCCGGAAAAATGACTAAGTCCAAAAAAAAATTGTTTTCAACTTTTTTCAATTTTACCCCCGTGGGATATAGATTCTACCCACACACATTTGGAACTCTCCTGGGGTACCCTCACACATATTATTCCCTCATTTAGTGGATATTTTCACAAAAAAGTGAAATTTTCAAAAATCCAAAATATTGGCTATAAACGACTAAATATCAAGGACTCATTGGGCGAATCGCTCTGGAACTGAAGTCGGAACGCTCACTGACATTTGCCCAATCTGAAAGTTTGATAAACGCCGGAAAAATGACTAAGTCCAAAAAAAAAAATTTTTCAACTTTTTTCAATTTTACCCCCGTGGGATATAGATTCTACCCACAAACATTTGGAACTCTCCTGGGGTACCCTCACACATATTATTCCCTCATTTAGTGGATATTCTCACAAAAAAGTGAAATTTTTAAAAATCCAAAATATTGGCTGAAAACGACTAAATATCAAGGACTCATTGGGCGAATCACTCTGGAACTGAAATCGGAATGTTCACTGACATTTCCCCTATTTGAAAGTCTGATAAACGCCGGAAAAATGACTAAGTCCAAAAAAAAATTGTTTTCAACTTTTTTCAATTTTACCCCCGTGGATTATATATTCTACCCACACACATTTGGAACTCTCCTGGGGTACCCTCTCACATATTATTCCCTCATGTAGTGGATATTTTCACAAAAAAGTGAAATTTTCAAAAATCCAAAATACTGGCTGAAAACGACTAAATATCAAGGACTCATTGGGCGAATCGCTCTGGAACTGAAATCGGAACGCTCACTGACATTTCCCCTATTTGAAAGTCTGATAAACGGCGGAAAAAAGACTAAGTCCAAAAAAAAATTTTTTTCAACTTTTTTCAATTTTACCCCCGTGGGATATATATTCTACCCACACACATTTGGAACTCTCCTGGGGTACCCTCACACATATTATTCCCTCATTTAGTGGATATTTTCACAAAAAAGTAAAATTTTCAAAAATCCAAAATATTGGCTGAAAACGACTAAATATCAAGGACTCATTGGGCGAATCGCTCTGGAACTGAAATCGGAACGCTCACTGACATTTCCCCTATTTGAAAGTCTGATAAACGGCGGAAAAAAGACGAAGTCCAAAAAAAAATTTTTTTCAACTTTTTTCAATTTTACCCCCGTGGGATATATATTCTACCCACACACATTTGGAACTCTCCTGGGGTACCCTCACACATATTATTCCCTCATTTAGTGGATATTTTCACAAAAAAGTAAAATTTTCAAAAATCCAAAATATTGGCTGAAAACGACTAAATATCAAAGACTCATTGGGCGAATCGCTCTGGAACTGAAATCGGAACGCTCACTGACATTTCCCCTATTTGAAAGTCTGATAAACGGCGGAAAAAAGACTAAGTCCAAAAAAAATTTTTTTTCAACTTTTTTCAATTTTACCCCCGTGGGATATATATTCTACCCACACACATTTGGAACTCTCCTGGGGTACCCTCACACATATTATTCCCTCATTTAGTGGATATTTTCACAAAAAAGTGAAATTTTCAAAAATCCAAAATATTGGCTATAAACGACTAAATATCAAGGACTCATTGGGCGAATCGCTCTGGAACTGAAATCGGAACGCTCACTGACATTTCCCCTATTTGAAAGTCTGATAAACGGCGGAAAAAAGACTAAGTCCAAAAAAAAATTTTTTTCAACTTTTTTCAATTTTACCCCCGTGGGATATATATTCTACCCACACACATTTGGAACTCTCCTGGGGTACCCTCACACATATTATTCCCTCATTTAGTGGATATTTTCACAAAAAAGTGAAATTTTCAAAAATCTAAAATATTGGCTGAAAACGACTAAATATCAAGGACTCATTGGGCGAATCGCTCTGGAACTGAAATCGGAATGTTCACTGACATTTCCCCTATCTGAAAGTCTGATAAACGCCGGAAAAATGACTAAGTCCAAAAAAAAATTGTTTTCAACTTTTTTAAATTTTACCCCCATGGGATATATATTCTACCCACACACATTTGGAACTCTCCTGGGGTACACTCACACATATTATTCCCTCATTTAGTGGATATTTTCACAAAAAAGTAAAATTTTCAAAAATCCAAAATATTGGCTGAAAACGACTAAATATCAAGGACTCATTGGGCGAATCGCTCTAGAACTGAAATCGGAACGCTCACTGACATTTCCCCTATTTGAAAGTCTGATAAACGCCGGAAAAATGACTAAGTCCAAAAAAAAATTGTTTTCAACTTTTTTCAATTTTACCCCCGTGGATTATATATTCTACCCACACACATTTGGAACTCTCCTGGGGTACCCTCTCACATATTATTCCCTCATGTAGTGGATATTTTCACAAAAAAGTGAAATTTTCAAAAATCCAAAATACTGGCTGAAAACGACTAAATATCAAGGACTCATTGGGCGAATCGCTCTGGAACTGAAATCGGAACGCTCACTGACATTTCCCCTATTTGAAAGTCTGATAAACGGCGGAAAAAAGACTAAGTCCAAAAAAAAATTTTTTTCAACTTTTTTCAATTTTACCCCCGTGGGATATATATTCTACCCACACACATTTGGAACTCTCCTGGGGTACCCTCACACATATTATTCCCTCATTTAGTGGATATTTTCACAAAAAAGTAAAATTTTCAAAAATCCAAAATATTGGCTGAAAACGACTAAATATCAAGGACTCATTGGGCGAATCGCTCTGGAACTGAAATCGGAACGCTCACTGACATTTCCCCTATTTGAAAGTCTGATAAACGGCGGAAAAAAGACTAAGTCCAAAAAAAAATTTTTTTCAACTTTTTTCAATTTTACCCCCGTGGGATATATATTCTACCCACACACATTTGGAACTCTCCTGGGGTACCCTCACACATATTATTCCCTCATTTAGTGGATATTTTCAGAAAAAAGTAAAATTTTCAAAAATCCAAAATATTGGCTGAAAACGACTAAATATCAAGGACTCATTGGGCGAATCGCTCTGGAACTGAAATCGGAACGCTCACTGACATTTCCCCTATTTGAAAGTCTGATAAACGGCGGAAAAAAGACTAAGTCCAAAAAAAATTTTTTTTCAACTTTTTTCAATTTTACCCCCGTGGGATATATATTCTACCCACACACATTTGGAACTCTCCTGGGGTACCCTCACACATATTATTCCCTCATTTAGTGGATATTTTCACAAAAAAGTGAAATTTTCAAAAATCCAAAATATTGGCTATAAACGACTAAATATCAAGGACTCATTGGGCGAATCGCTCTGGAACTGAAATCGGAACGCTCACTGACATTTCCCCTATTTGAAAGTCTGATAAACGGCGGAAAAAAGACTAAGTCCAAAAAAAAATTTTTTTCAACTTTTTTCAATTTTACCCCCGTGGGATATATATTCTACCCACACACATTTGGAACTCTCCTGGGGTACCCTCACACATATTATTCCCTCATTTAGTGGATATTTTCACAAAAAAGTGAAATTTTCAAAAATCTAAAATATTGGCTGAAAACGACTAAATATCAAGGACTCATTGGGCGAATCGCTCTGGAACTGAAATCGGAATGTTCACTGACATTTCCCCTATCTGAAAGTCTGATAAACGCCGGAAAAATGACTAAGTCCAAAAAAAAATTGTTTTCAACTTTTTTAAATTTTACCCCCATGGGATATATATTCTACCCACACACATTTGGAACTCTCCTGGGGTACACTCACACATATTATTCCCTCATTTAGTGGATATTTTCACAAAAAAGTAAAATTTTCAAAAATCCAAAATATTGGCTGAAAACGACTAAATATCAAGGACTCATTGGGCGAATCGCTCTAGAACTGAAATCGGAACGCTCACTGACATTTCCCCTATTTGAAAGTCTGATAAACGCCGGAAAAAAGACTAAGTCCAAAAAAAAATTGTTTTCAACTTTTTTCAATATTACCCCCCGTGGAATATATATTCTACCCACACACATTTGGAACTCTCCTGGGTACCCTCACACATATTATTCCCTGATTTAGTGGATATTTTCACAAAAAAGTGAAATTTTCAAAAATCCAAAATATTGGCTATAAACGACTGAATATCAAGGACTCATTGGGCGAATCGCTCTGGAACTGAAATCGGAACGCTCACTGACATTTCCCCTATTTGAAAGTCTGATAAACGCCGGAAAAAAGACTAAGTCCAAAAAAAAATTTTTTTCAACTTTTTTCAGTTTTACCCCCGTGGGATATATATTCTACCCACACACATTTGGAACTCTCCTGGGTACCCTCACACATATTATTCCCTGATTTAGTGGATATTTTCACAAAAAAGTAAAATTTTCAAAAATCCAAAATATTGGCTGAAAACGACTAAATATCAAGGACTCATTGGGCGAATCGCTCTGGAACTGAAATCGGAATGTTCACTGACATTTCCCCTATCTGAAAGTCTGATAAACGACGGAAAAATGACTAAGTCCAAAAAAAAATTGTTTTCAACTTTTTTCAATTTTACCCCCGTGGGATATAGATTCTACCCACACACATTTGTAACTCTCCTGGGGTACCCTCACACATATTATTCCCTCATTTAGTGGATATTTTCACAAAAAAGTGAAATTTTCAAAAATCCAAAATATTGGCTATAAACGACTAAATATCAAGGACTCATTGGGCGAATCGCTCTGGAACTGAAGTCGGAACGCTCACTGACATTTGCCCAATCTGAAAGTCTGATAAACGCCGGAAAAATGACTAAGTCCAAAAAAAAAAATTTTTCAACTTTTTTCAATTTTACCCCCGTGGGATATAGATTCTACCCACACACATTTGGAACTCTCCTGGGGTACCCTCACACATATTATTCCCTCATTTAGTGGATATTTTCACAAAAAAGTGAAATTTTTAAAAATCCAAAATATTGGCTGAAAACGACTAAATATCAAGGACTCATTGGGCGAATCACTCTGGAACTGAAATCGGAATGTTCACTGACATTTCCCCTATTTGAAAGTCTGATAAACGCCGGAAAAATGACTAAGTTCAAAAAAATTTTTTTTCAACTTTTTTTCAATATTACCCTCGTGGGATATATATTCTACCCACACACATTTGGAACTCTCCTGGGGTACCCTCACACATATTATTCCCTCATGTAGTGGATATTTTCACAAAAAAGTGAAATTTTCAAAAATCCAGAAAATTGGCTGAAAATGACTAAATATCAAGGACTCATTGGGCGAATCGCTCTGGAACTGAAATCGGAACGCTCACTGACGTTTGCCCTATCTGAAAGTTTGATAAACGTCGGAAAAAAGACTAAGTCAAAAAAAAAATTTTTTTAAACTTTTTTCAATTTTACCCCCGTGGGATACATATTCTACCCACACACATTTGGAACTCTCCTGGGGTACCCTCACACATATTATTCCCTCATTTAGTGGATATTTTCACAAAAAAGTGAAATTTTCAAAAATCTAAAATATTGGCTGAAAACGACTAAATATCAAGGACTCATTGGGCGAATCGCTCTGGAACTGAAATCGGAATGTTCACTGACATTTCCCCTATCTGAAAGTCTGATAAACGCCGGAAAAATGACTAAGTCCAAAAAAAAATTGTTTTCAACTTTTTTCAATTTTACCCCCATGGGATATATATTCTACCCACACACATTTGGAACTCTCCTGGGTACCCTCACACATATTATTCCCTCATTTAGTGGATATTTTCACAAAAAAGTGAAATTTTCAAAAATCCAAAATATTGGCTGAAAACGACTAAATATCAAGGACTCATTGGGCGAATCGCTCTGGAACTGAAATCGGAATGTTCACTGACATTTCCCCTATCTGAAAGTCTGATAAACGCCGGAAAAATGACTAAGTCCAAAAAAAAATTGTTTTCAACTTTTTCCAATTTTACCCCCATGGGATATATATTCTACCACACACATTTGGAACTCTCCTGGGTACCCTCACACATATTATTCCCTCATTTAGTGGATATTTTCAGAAAAAAGTGAAATTTTCAAAAATCCAAAATATTGGCTGAAAACGACTAAATATCAAAGACTCATTGAGCAAATCGCTCTGGAATTGAAATCGGAATGCTCACTGACATTTCCCCTATTTGAAAGTCTGATAAACGCCGGAAAAATGACTAAGTCCAAAAAAAAAATGTTTCAACTTTTTTCAATTTTACCCCCGTGGGATATATATTCTACCCACACACATTTGGAACTCTCCTGGGCTACCCTCACACATATTATTCCCTCATTTAGTGGATATTTTCACAAAAAAGTAAAATTTTCAAAAATTCAAAATATTGGCTGAAAACGACTAAATATCAAGGACTCATTGGGCGAATCGCTCTGGAACTGAAATCGGAACGCTCACTGACATTTCCCCTATTTGAAAGTCTGATAAACGCCGGAAAAAAGACTAAGTCCAAAAAAAAAATTTTTTCAACTTTTTTCAATTTTACCCCCGTGGGATATATATTCTACCCACACACATTTGGAACTCTCCTGGGGTACCCTCACACATATTATTCCCTCATTTAGTGGATATTTTCACAAAAAAGTAAAATTTTCAAAAATCCAAAATATTGGCTGAAAACGACTAAATATCAAGGACTCATTGGGCGAATCGCTCTGGAACTGAAATCGGAACGCTCACTGACATTTCCCCTATTTGAAAGTCTGATAAACGCCGGAAAAAAGACTAAGTCCAAAAAAAAATTTTTTTCAACTTTTTTCAGTTTTACCCCCGTGGGATATATATTCTACCCACACACATTTGGAACTCTCCTGGGTACCCTCACACATATTATTCCCTGATTTAGTGGATATTTTCACAAAAAAGTAAAATTTTCAAAAATCCAAAATATTGGCTGAAAACGACTAAATATCAAGGACTCATTGGTCGAATCGCTCTGGAACTGAAATCGGAATGTTCACTGACATTTCCCCTATCTGAAAGTCTGATAAACGCCGGAAAAATGACTAAGTCCAAAAAAAAATTGTTTTCAACTTTTTTCAATTTTACCCCCGTGGGATATAGATTCTACCCACACACATTTGTAACTCTCCTGGGGTACCCTCACACATATTATTCCCTCATTTAGTGGATATTTTCACAAAAAAGTGAAATTTTCAAAAATCCAAAATATTGGCTATAAACGACTAAATATCAAGGACTCATTGGGCGAATCGCTCTGGAACTGAAGTCGGAACGCTCACTGACATTTGCCCAATCTGAAAGTCTGATAAACGCCGGAAAAATGACTAAGTCCAAAAAAAAAAATTTTTCAACTTTTTTCAATTTTACCCCCGTGGGATATAGATTCTACCCACACACATTTGGAACTCTCCTGGGGTACCCTCACACATATTATTCCCTCATTTAGTGGATATTTTCACAAAAAAGTGAAATTTTTAAAAATCCAAAATATTGGCTGAAAACGACTAAATATCAAGGACTCATTGGGCGAATCACTCTGGAACTGAAATCGGAATGTTCACTGACATTTCCCCTATTTGAAAGTCTGATAAACGCCGGAAAAATGACTAAGTTCAAAAAAAATTTTTTTCAACTTTTTTTCAATATTACCCTCGTGGGATATATATTCTACCCACACACATTTGGAACTCTCCTGGGGTACCCTCACACATATTATTCCCTCATGTAGTGGATATTTTCACAAAAAAGTGAAATTTTCAAAAATCCAGAAAATTGGCTGAAAATGACTAAATATCAAGGACTCATTGGGCGAATCGCTCTGGAACTGAAATCGGAACGCTCACTGACGTTTGCCCTATCTGAAAGTCTGATAAACGTCGGAAAAAAGACTAAGTCCAAAAAAAAATTTTTTTAAACTTTTTTCAATTTTACCCCCGTGGGATACATATTCTACCCACACACATTTGGAACTCTCCTGGGGTACCCTCACACATATTATTCCCTCATTTAGTGGATATTTTCACAAAAAAGTGAAATTTTCAAAAATCTAAAATATTGGCTGAAAACCACTAAATATCAAGGACTCATTGGGCGAATCGCTCTGGAACTGAAATCGGAATGTTCACTGACATTTCCCCTATCTGAAAGTCTGATAAACGCCGGAAAAATGACTAAGTCCAAAAAAAAATTGTTTTCAACTTTTTTCAATTTTACCCCCATGGGATATATATTCTACCCACACACATTTGGAACTCTCCTGGGTACCCTCACACATATTATTCCCTCATTTAGTGGATATTTTCACAAAAAAGTGAAATTTTCAAAAATCCAAAATATTGGCTGAAAACGACTAAATATCAAGGACTCATTGGGCGAATCGCTCTGGAACTGAAATCGGAATGTTCACTGACATTTCCCCTATCTGAAAGTCTGATAAACGCCGGAAAAATGACTAAGTCCAAAAAAAAAATGTTTCAACTTTTTTCAATTTTACCCCCGTGGGATATATATTCTACCCACACACATTTGGAACTCTCCTGGGCTACCCTCACACATATTATTCCCTCATTTAGTGGATATTTTCACAAAAAAGTAAAATTTTCAAAAATTCAAAATATTGGCTGAAAACGACTAAATATCAAGGACTCATTGGGCGAATCGCTCTGGAACTGAAATCGGAACGCTCACTGACATTTCCCCTATTTGAAAGTCTGATAAACGCCGGAAAAAAGACTAAGTCCAAAAAAAAAATTTTTTCAACTTTTTTCAATTTTACCCCCGTGGGATATATATTCTACCCACACACATTTGGAACTCTCCTGGGGTACCCTCACACATATTATTCCCTCATTTAGTGGATATTTTCACAAAAAAGTAAAATTTTCAAAAATCCAAAATATTGGCTGAAAACGACTAAATATCAAGGACTCATTGGGCAAATCGCTCTGGAACTGAAATCGGAACGCTCACTGACATTTCCCCTATTTGAAAGTCTGATAAACGCCGGAAAAAAGACTAAGTCCAAAAAAAAATTTTTTTCAACTTTTTTCAGTTTTACCCCCGTGGGATATATATTCTACCCACACACATTTGGAACTCTCCTGGGTACCCTCACACATATTATTCCCTGATTTAGTGGATATTTTCACAAAAAAGTAAAATTTTCAAAAATCCAAAATATTGGCTGAAAACGACTAAATATCAAGGACTCATTGGGCGAATCGCTCTGGAACTGAAATCGGAATGTTCACTGACATTTCCCCTATCTGAAAGTCTGATAAACGCCGGAAAAATGACTAAGTCCAAAAAAAAATTGTTTTCAACTTTTTTCAATTTTACCCCCGTGGGATATAGATTCTACCCACACACATTTGTAACTCTCCTGGGGTACCCTCACACATATTATTCCCTCATTTAGTGGATATTTTCACAAAAAAGTGAAATTTTCAAAAATCCAAAATATTGGCTATAAACGACTAAATATCAAGGACTCATTGGGCGAATCGCTCTGGAACTGAAGTCGGAACGCTCACTGACATTTGCCCAATCTGAAAGTCTGATAAACGCCGGAAAAATGACTAAGTCCAAAAAAAAATTGTTTTCAACTTTTTTCAATTTTACCCCCATGGGATATATATTCTACCCACACACATTTGGAACTCTCCTGGGTACCCTCACACATATTATTCCCTCATTTAGTGGATATTTTCACAAAAAAGTGAAATTTTCAAAAATCCAAAATATTGGCTGAAAACGACTAAATATCAAGGACTCATTGGGCGAATCGCTCTGGAACTGAAATCGGAATGTTCACTGACATTTCCCCTATCTGAAAGTCTGATAAACGCCGGAAAAATGACTAAGTCCAAAAAAAAAATGTTTCAACTTTTTTCAATTTTACCCCCGTGGGATATATATTCTACCCACACACATTTGGAACTCTCCTGGGCTACCCTCACACATATTATTCCCTCATTTAGTGGATATTTTCACAAAAAAGTAAAATTTTCAAAAATTCAAAATATTGGCTGAAAACGACTAAATATCAAGGACTCATTGGGCGAATCGCTCTGGAACTGAAATCGGAACGCTCACTGACATTTCCCCTATTTGAAAGTCTGATAAACGCCGGAAAAAAGACTAAGTCCAAAAAAAAAATTTTTTCAACTTTTTTCAATTTTACCCCCGTGGGATATATATTCTACCCACACACATTTGTAACTCTCCTGGGGTACCCTCACACATATTATTCCCTCATTTAGTGGATATTTTCACAAAAAAGTAAAATTTTCAAAAATCCAAAATATTGGCTGAAAACGACTAAATATCAAGGACTCATTGGGCAAATCGCTCTGGAACTGAAATCGGAACGCTCACTGACATTTCCCCTATTTGAAAGTCTGATAAACGCCGGAAAAAAGACTAAGTCCAAAAAAAAATTTTTTTCAACTTTTTTCAGTTTTACCCCCGTGGGATATATATTCTACCCACACACATTTGGAACTCTCCTGGGTACCCTCACACATATTATTCCCTGATTTAGTGGATATTTTCACAAAAAAGTAAAATTTTCAAAAATCCAAAATATTGGCTGAAAACGACTAAATATCAAGGACTCATTGGGCGAATCGCTCTGGAACTGAAATCGGAATGTTCACTGACATTTCCCCTATCTGAAAGTCTGATAAACGCCGGAAAAATGACTAAGTCCAAAAAAAAATTGTTTTCAACTTTTTTCAATTTTACCCCCGTGGGATATAGATTCTACCCACACACATTTGTAACTCTCCTGGGGTACCCTCACACATATTATTCCCTCATTTAGTGGATATTTTCACAAAAAAGTGAAATTTTCAAAAATCCAAAATATTGGCTATAAACGACTAAATATCAAGGACTCATTGGGCGAATCGCTCTGGAACTGAAGTCGGAACGCTCACTGACATTTGCCCAATCTGAAAGTCTGATAAACGCCGGAAAAATGACTAAGTCCAAAAAAAAAAATTTTTCAACTTTTTTCAATTTTACCCCCGTGGGATATCGATTCTACCCACACACATTTGGAACTCTCCTGGGGTACCCTCACACATATTATTCCCTCATTTAGTGGATATTTTCACAAAAAAGTGAAATTTTTAAAAATCCAAAATATTGGCTGAAAACGACTAAATATCAAGGACTCATTGGGCGAATCACTCTGGAACTGAAATCGGAATGTTCACTGACATTTCCCCTATTTGAAAGTCTGATAAACGCCGGAAAAATGACTAAGTTCATAAAAAATTTTTTTCAACTTTTTTTCAATATTACCCTCGTGGGATATATATTCTACCCACACACATTTGGAACTCTCCTGGGGTACCCTCACACATATTATTCCCTTATGTAGTGGATATTTTCACAAAAAAGTGAAATTTTCAAAAATCCAGAAAATTGGCTGAAAATGACTAAATATCAAGGACTCATTGGGCGAATCGCTCTGGAACTGAAATCGGAACGCTCACTGACGTTTGCCCTATCTGAAAGTCTGATAAACGTCGGAAAAAAGACTAAGTCCAAAAAAAAATTTTTTTCAACTTTTTTCAATTTTACCCCCGTGGGATACATATTCTACCCACACACATTTGGAACTCTCCTGGGGTACCCTCACACATATTATTCCCTCATTTAGTGGATATTTTCACAAAAAAGTGAAATTTTCAAAAATCTAAAATATTGGCTGAAAACGACTAAATATCAAGGACTCATTGGGCGAATCGCTCTGGAACTGAAATCGGAATATTCACTGACATTTCCCCTATCTGAAAGTCTGATAAACGCCGGAAAATGACTAAGTCCAAAAAAAAAATGTTTCAACTTTTTTCAATTTTACCCCCGTGGGATATATATTCTACCCACACACATTTGGAACTCTCCTGGGCTACCCTCACACATATTATTCCCTAATTTAGAGGATATTTTCACAAAAAAGTAAAATTTTCAAAAATTCAAAATATTGGCTGAAAACGACTAAATATCAAGGACTCATTGGGCGAATCGCTCTGGAACTGAAATCGGAACGCTCACTGACATTTCCCCTATTTGAAAGTCTGATAAACGCCGGAAAAAAGACTAAGTCGAAAAAAAAAATTTTTTCAACTTTTTTCAATTTTACCCCCGTGGGATATATATTCTACCCACACACATTTGGAACTCTCCTGGGGTACCCTCACACATATTATTCCCTCATTTAGTGGACATTTTCACAAAAAAGTGAAATTTTCAAAAATCCAAAATATTGGCTGAAAACGACTAAATATCAAGGACTCATTGGGCGAATCGCTCTGGAACTGAAATCGGAACGCTCACTGACATTTCCCCTATCTGAAAGTGTGATAAACGCCGGAAAAATGACTAAGTCCAAAAAAAATTGTTTTCAACTTTTTTCAATATTACCCCCGTGGAATATATATTCTACCCACACACATTTGGAACTCTCCTGGGTACCCTCACACATATTATTCCCTGATTTAGTGGATATTTTCACAAAAAAGTGAAATTTTCAAAAATCCAGAAAGTTGGCTGAAAATGATTAAATATCAAGGACTCATTGGGCGAATCGCTCTGGAACTGAAATCGGAACGCTCACTGACATTTGCCCTATCTGAAAGTCTGATAAACGCCGGAAAAATGACTAAGTCCAAAAAAAAAATTTTTCAACTTTTTTCAATTTTACCCCCGTGGGATATATATTCTAGCCACACACATTTGGAACGCTCCTGGGGTACCCTCACACATATTATTCCCTCATTTAGTGGATATTTTCACAAAAAAGTAAAATTTTCAAAAATCCAAAATTTTGGCTGAAAATGACTAAATATCAAGGACTCATTGGGCGAATCGCTCTGGAACTGAAATCGGAACGCTCACTGACATTTCCCCTATTTGAAAGTCTGATAAACAGCGGAAAAAAGACTAAGTCCAAAAAAAAATTTTTTTCAACTTTTTTCAATTTTACCCCCGTGGGATATATATTCTACCCACACACATTTGGAACTCTCCTGGGGTACCCTCAAACATATTATTCCCTCATTTAGTGGATATTTTCACAAAAAAGTGAAATTTTCAAAAATCCAAAATATTGGCTGAAAATGACTAAATATCAAGGACTCATTGGGCGAATCGCTCTGGAACTGAAATCGGAACGCTCACTGACATTTCCCCTATTTGAAAGTCTGATAAACGGCGGAAAAAAGACTAAGTCCAAAAAAAATTTTTTTTCAACTTTTTTCAATTTTACCCCCGTGGGATATATATTCTACCCACACACATTTGGAACTCTCCTGGGGTACCCTCACACATATTATTCCCTCATTTAGTGGATATTTTCACAAAAAAGTGAAATTTTCAAAAATCCAAAATATTGGCTATAAACGACTAAATATCAAGGACTCATTGGGCGAATCGCTCTGGAACTGAAATCGGAACGCTCACTGACATTTGCCCTATCTGAAAGTCTGATAAACGCCGGAAAAATGACTAAGTCCAAAAAAAAAATTTTTCAACTTTTTTCAATTTTACCCCCGTGGGATATATATTCTAGCCACACACATTTGGAACGCTCCTGGGGTACCCTCACACATATTATTCCCTCATTTAGTGGATATTTTCACAAAAAAGTAAAATTTTCAAAAATCCAAAATATTGGCTGAAAACGACAAAATATCAAGGACTCATTGGGCGAATCGATCTGGAACTGAAATCGGAACGCTCACTGACATTTCCCCTATTTGAAAGTCTGATAAACGCCGGAAAAAAAGACTAAGTCCAAAAAAAAATTTTTTTCAAGTTTTTTCAGTTTTACCCCCGTGGGATATATATTCTACCCACACACATTTGGAACTCTCCTGGGTACCCTCACACATATTATTCCCTGATTTAGTGGATATTTTCACAAAAAAGTAAAATTTTCAAAAATCCAAAATATTGGCTGAAAACGACTAAATATCAAGGACTCATTGGGCGAATCGCTCTGGAACTGAAATCGGAATGTTCACTGACATTTCCCCTATCTGAAAGTCTGATAAACGCCGGAAAAATGACTAAGTCCAAAAAAAAATTGTTTTCAACTTTTTTCAATTTTACCCCCGTGGGATATAGATTCTACCCACACACATTTGGAACTCTCCTGGGGTACCCTCACACATATTATTCCCTCATTTAGTGGATATTTTCACAAAAAAGTGAAATTTTCAAAAATCCAAAATATTGGCTATAAACGACTAAATATCAAGGACTCATTGGGTGAATCGCTCTGGAACTGAAGTCGGAACGCTCACTGACATTTGCCCAATCTGAAAGTCTGATAAACGCCGGAAAAATGACTAAGTCCAAAAAAAAAATTTTTTCAACTTTTTTCAATTTTACCCCCGTGGGATATAGATTCTACCCACACACATTTGGAACTCTCCTGGGGTACCCTCACACATATTATTCCCTCATTTAGTGGATATTTTCACAAAAAAGTGAAATTTTTAAAAATCCAAAATATTGGCTGAAAACGACTAAATATCAAGGACTCATTGGGCGAATCACTCTGGAACTGAAATCGGAATGTTCACTGACATTTCCCCTATTTGAAAGTCTGATAAACGCCGGAAAAATGACTAAGTTCAAAAAAAATTTTTTTCAACTTTTTTTCAATATTACCCTCGTGGGATATATATTCTACCCACACACATTTGGAACTCTCCTGGGGTACCCTCACACATATTATTCCCTCATGTAGTGGATATTTTCACAAAAAAGTGAAATTTTCAAAAATCCAGAAAATTGGCTGAAAATGACTAAATATCAAGGACTCATTGGGCGAATCGCTCTGGAACTGAAATCGGAACGCTCACTGACGTTTGCCCTATCTGAAAGTCTGATAAACGGCGGAAAAATGACTAAGTCGAAAAAAAAATTTTTGAACTTTTTTCAATTTTACCCCCGTGGGATATATATTCTACCCACACACATTTGGAACTCTCCTGGGGTACCCTCACACATATTATTCCCTCATTTAGTGGATATTTTCACAAAAAAGTGAAATTTTCAAAAATCCAAAATATTGGCTGAAAACGACTAAATATCAAGGACTCATTGGGCGAATCGCTCTGGAACTGAAATCGGAACGCTCACTGACATTTCCCCTATTTGAAAGTCTGATAAACGGCGGAAAAAAGACTAAGTCCAAAAAAAAATTTTTTTCAACTTTTTTCAATTTTACCCCCGTGGGATATATATTCTACCCACACACATTTGGAACTCTCCTGGGGTACCCTCACACATATTATTCCCTCATTTAGTGGATATTTTCACAAAAAAGTAAAATTTTCAAAAATCCAAAATATTGGCTGAAAATGACTAAATATCAAGGACTCATTGGGCGAATCGCTCTGGAACTGAAATCGGAACGCTCACTGACATTTCCCCTATTTGAAAGTCTGATAAACGGCGGAAAAAAGACTAAGTCCAAAAAAAATTTTTTTTCAACTTTTTTCAATTTTACCCCCGTGGGATATAGATTCTACCCACACACATTTGGAACTCTCCTGGGGTACCCTCACACATATTATTCCCTCATTTAGTGGATATTTTCACAAAAAAGTGAAATTTTCAAAAATCCAAAATATTGGCTATAAACGACTAAATATCAAGGACTCATTGGGCGAATCGCTCTGGAACTGAAGTCGGAACGTTCACTGACATTTCCCCTATCTGAAAGTGTGATAAACACCGGAAAAATGACTAAGTCCAAAAAAAATTGTTTTCAACTTTTTTCAATATTACCCCCGTGGAATATATATTCTACCCACACACATTTGGAACTCTCCTGGGTACCCTCACACATATTATTCCCTGATTTAGTGGATATTTTCACAAAAAAGTGAAATTTTCAAAAATCCAGAAAATTGGCTGAAAATGATTAAATATCAAGGACTCATTGGGCGAATCGCTCTGGAACTGAAATCGGAACGCTCACTGACATTTGCCCTATCTGAAAGTCTGATAAACGCCGGAAAAATGACTAAGTCCAAAAAAAAAATTTTTCAACTTTTTTCAATTTTACCCCCGTGGGATATATATTCTAGCCACACACATTTGGAATGCTCCTGGGGTACCCTCACACATATTATTCCCTCATTTAGTGGATATTTTCACAAAAAAGTAAAATTTTCAAAAATCCAAAATTTTGGCTGAAAATGACTAAATATCAAGGACTCATTGGGCGAATCGCTCTGGAACTGAAATCGGAACGCTCACTGACATTTCCCCTATTTGAAAGTCTGATAAACGGCGGAAAAAAGACTAAGTCCAAAAAAAAATTTTTTTCAACTTTTTTCAATTTTACCCCCGTGGGATATATATTCTACCCACACACATTTGGAACTCTCCTGGGGTACCCTCACACATATTATTCCCTCATTTAGTGGATATTTTCACAAAAAAGTGAAATTTTCAAAAATCCAAAATATTGGCTATAAACGACTAAATATCAAGGACTCATTGGGCGAATCGCTCTGGAACTGAAATCGGAACGCTGACTGACATTTCCCCTATTTGAAAGTCTGATAAACGCCGGAAAAAAGACTAAGTCCAAAAAAAAATTTTTTTCAAGTTTTTTCAGTTTTACCCCCGTGGGATATATATTCTACCCACACACATTTGGAACTCTCCTGGGTACCCTCACACATATTATTCCCTGATTTAGTGGATATTTTCACAAAAAAGTAAAATTTTCAAAAATCCAAAATATTGGCTGAAAACGACTAAATATCAAGGACTCATTGGGCGAATCGCTCTGGAACTGAAATCGGAATGTTCACTGACATTTCCCCTATCTGAAAGTCTGATAAACGCCGGAAAAATGACTAAGTCCAAAAAAAAATTGTTTTCAACTTTTTTCAATTTTACCCCCGTGGGATATAGATTCTACCCACACACATTTGGAACTCTCCTGGGGTACCCTCACACATATTATTCCCTCATTTAGTGGATATTTTCACAAAAAAGTGAAATTTTCAAAAATCCAAAATATTGGCTATAAACGACTAAATATCAAGGACTCATTGGGTGAATCGCTCTGGAACTGAAGTCGGAACGCTCACTGACATTTGCCCAATCTGAAAGTCTGATAAACGGCGGAAAAAAGACTAAGTCCAAAAAAAATTTTTTTTCAACTTTTTTCAATTTTACCCCCGTGGGATATATATTCTACCCACACACATTTGGAACTCTCCTGGGGTACCCTCACACATATTATTCCCTCATTTAGTGGATATTTTCACAAAAAAGTGAAATTTTCAAAAATCCAAAATATTGGCTATAAACGACTAAATATCAAGGACTCATTGGGCGAATCGCTCTGGAACTGAAATCGGAACGCTCACTGACATTTGCCCTATCTGAAAGTCTGATAAACGCCGGAAAAATGACTAAGTCCAAAAAAAAAATTTTTCAACTTTTTTCAATTTTACCCCCGTGGGATATATATTCTAGCCACACACATTTGGAATGCTCCTGGGGTACCCTCACACATATTATTCCCTCATTTAGTGGATATTTTCACAAAAAAGTAAAATTTTCAAAAATCCAAAATATTGGCTGAAAACGACTAAATATCAAGGACTCATTGGGCGAATCGATCTGGAACTGAAATCGGAACGCTCACTGACATTTCCCCTATTTGAAAGTCTGATAAACGCCGGAAAAAAAGACTAAGTCCAAAAAAAAATTTTTTTCAAGTTTTTTCAGTTTTACCCCCGTGGGATATATATTCTACCCACACACATTTGGAACTCTCCTGGGTACCCTCACACATATTATTCCCTGATTTAGTGGATATTTTCACAAAAAAGTAAAATTTTCAAAAATCCAAAATATTGGCTGAAAACGATTAAATATCAAGGACTCATTGGGCGAATCGCTCTGGAACTGAAATCGGAATGTTCACTGACATTTCCCCTATCTGAAAGTCTGATAAACGCCGGAAAAATGACTAAGTCCAAAAAAAAATTGTTTTCAACTTTTTTCAATTTTACCCCCGTGGGATATAGATTCTACCCACACACATTTGGAACTCTCCTGGGGTACCCTCACACATATTATTCCCTCATTTAGTGGATATTTTCACAAAAAAGTGAAATTTTCAAAAATCCAAAATATTGGCTATAAACGACTAAATATCAAGGACTCATTGGGTGAATCGCTCTGGAACTGAAGTCGGAACGCTCACTGACATTTGCCCAATCTGAAAGTCTGATAAACGCCGGAAAAATGACTAAGTCCAAAAAAAAAATTTTTTCAACTTTTTTCAATTTTACCCCCGTGGGATATAGACTCTACCCACACACATTTGGAACTCTCCTGGGGTACCCTCACACATATTATTCCCTCATTTAGTGGATATTTTCACAAAAAAGTGAAATTTTTAAAAATCCAAAATATTGGCTGAAAACGACTAAATATCAAGGACTCATTGGGCGAATCACTCTGGAACTGAAATCGGAATGTTCACTGACATTTCCCCTATTTGAAAGTCTGATAAACGCCGGAAAAATGACTAAGTTCAAAAAAAATTTTTTTCAACTTTTTTTCAATATTACCCTCGTGGGATATATATTCTACCCACACACATTTGGAACTCTCCTGGGGTACCCTCACACATATTATTCCCTCATGTAGTGGATATTTTCACAAAAAAGTGAAATTTTCAAAAATCCAGAAAATTGGCTGAAAATGACTAAATATCAAGGACTCATTGGGCGAATCGCTCTGGAACTGAAATCGGAACGCTCACTGACGTTTGCCCTATCTGAAAGTCTGATAAACGGCGGAAAAAAGACTAAGTCCAAAAAAAATTTTTTTTCAACTTTTTTCAATTTTACCCCTGTGGGATATAGATTCTACCCACACACATTTGGAACTCTCCTGGGGTACCCTCACACATATTATTCCCTCATTTAGTGGATATTTTCACAAAAAAGTAAAATTTTCAAAAATCCAAAATATTGGCTGAAAATGACTAAATATCAAGGACTCATTGGGCGAATCGCTCTGGAACTGAAATCGGAACGCTCACTGACATTTCCCCTATTTGAAAGTCTGATAAACGGCGGAAAAAAGACTAAGTCCAAAAAAAATTTTTTTTCAACTTTTTTCAATTTTACCCCTGTGGGATATAGATTCTACCCACACACATTTGGAACTCTCCTGGGGTACCCTCACACATATTATTCCCTCATTTAGTGGATATTTTCACAAAAAAGTGAAATTTTCAAAAATCCAAAATATTGGCTATAAACGACTAAATATCAAGGACTCATTGGGCGAATCGCTCTGGAACTGAAGTCGGAACGCTCACTGACATTTGCCCAATCTGAAAGTCTGATAAACGCCGGAAAAATGACTAAGTCCAAAAAAAATTTTTTTTCAACTTTTTTCAGTTTTACCCCCGTGGGATATATATTCTACCCACACACATTTGGAACTCTCCTGGGTACCCTCACACATATTATTCCCTGATTTAGTGGATATTTTCACAAAAAAGTAAAATTTTCAAAAATCCAAAATATTGGCTGAAAACGACTAAATATCAAGGACTCATTGGGCGAAACGCTCTGGAACTGAAATCGGAACGTTCACTGACATTTCCCCTATCTGAAAGTGTGATAAACACCGGAAAAATGACTAAGTCCAAAAAAAATTGTTTTCAACTTTTTTCAATATTACCCCCGTGGAATATATATTCTACCCACACACATTTGGAACTCTCCTGGGTACCCTCACACATATTATTCCCTGATTTAGTGGATATTTTCACAAAAAAGTGAAATTTTCAAAAATCCAGAAAATTGGCTGAAAATGATTAAATATCAAGGACTCATTGGGCGAATCGCTCTGGAACTGAAATCGGAACGCTCACTGACATTTGCCCTATCTGAAAGTCTGATAAACGCCGGAAAAATGACTAAGTCCAAAAAAAAAATTTTTCAACTTTTTTCAATTTTACCCCCGTGGGATATATATTCTAGCCACACACATTTGGAATGCTCCTGGGGTACCCTCACACATATTATTCCCTCATTTAGTGGATATTTTCACAAAAAAGTAAAATTTTCAAAAATCCAAAATTTTGGCTGAAAATGACTAAATATCAAGGACTCATTGGGCGAATCGCTCTGGAACTGAAATCGGAACGCTCACTGACATTTCCCCTATTTGAAAGTCTGATAAACGGCGGAAAAAAGACTAAGTCCAAAAAAAATTTTTTTTCAACTTTTTTCAATTTTACCCCCGTGGGATATATATTCTACCCACACACATTTGGAACTCTCCTGGGGTACCCTCACACATATTATTCCCTCATTTAGTGGATATTTTCACAAAAAAGTGAAATTTTCAAAAATCCAAAATATTGGCTGAAAATGACTAAATATCAAGGACTCATTGGGCGAATCGCTCTGGAACTGAAATCGGAACGCTCACTGACATTTCCCCTATTTGAAAGTCTGATAAACGGCGGAAAAAAGACTAAGTCCAAAAAAAATTTTTTTTCAACTTTTTTCAATTTTACCCCCATGGGATATATATTCTACCCACACACATTTGGAACTCTCCTGGGGTACCCTCACACATATTATTCCCTCATTTAGTGGATATTTTCACAAAAAAGTGAAATTTTCAAAAATCCAAAATATTGGCTATAAACGACTAAATATCAAGGACTCATTGGGCGAATCGCTCTGGAACTGAAATCGGAACGCTCACTGACATTTCCCCTATTTGAAAGTCTGATAAACGCCGGAAAAAAGACTAAGTCCAAAAAAAAATTTTTTTCAAGTTTTTTCAGTTTTACCCCCGTGGGATATATATTCTACCCACACACATTTGGAACTCTCCTGGGTACCCTCACACATATTATTCCCTGATTTAGTGGATATTTTCACAAAAAAGTAAAATTTTCAAAAATCCAAAATATTGGCTGAAAACGACTAAATATCAAGGACTCATTGGGCGAATCGCTCTGGAACTGAAATCGGAATGTTCACTGACATTTCCCCTATCTGAAAGTCTGATAAACGCCGGAAAAATGACTAAGTCCAAAAAAAAATTGTTTTCAACTTTTTTCAATTTTACCCCCGTGGGATATAGATTCTACCCACACACATTTGGAACTCTCCTGGGGTACCCTCACACATATTATTCCCTCATTTAGTGGATATTTTCACAAAAAAGTGAAATTTTCAAAAATCCAAAATATTGGCTATAAACGACTAAATATCAAGGACTCATTGGGTGAATCGCTCTGGAACTGAAGTCGGAACGCTCACTGACATTTGCCCAATCTGAAAGTCTGATAAACGCCGGAAAAATGACTAAGTCCAAAAAAAAAAATTTTTCAACTTTTTTCAATTTTACCCCCGTGGGATATAGATTCTACCCACACACATTTGGAACTCTCCTGGGGTACCCTCACACATATTATTCCCTCATTTAGTGGATATTTTCACAAAAAAGTGAAATTTTTAAAAATCCAAAATATTGGCTGAAAACGACTAAATATCAAGGACTCATTGGGCGAATCACTCTGGAACTGAAATCGGAATGTTCACTGACATTTCCCCTATTTGAAAGTCTGATAAACGCCGGAAAAATGACTAAGTTCAAAAAAATTTTTTTTCAACTTTTTTTCAATATTACCCTCGTGGGATATATATTCTACCCACACACATTTGGAACTCTCCTGGGGTACCCTCACACATATTATTCCCTCATGTAGTGGATATTTTCACAAAAAAGTGAAATTTTCAAAAATCCAAAATATTGGCTGAAAACGACTAAATATCAAGGACTCATTGGGCGAATCGCTCTGGAACTGAAATCGGAACGCTCACTGACATTTCCCCTATTTGAAAGTCTGATAAACGGCGGAAAAAAGACTAAGTCCAAAAAAAAATTTTTTTCAACTTTTTTCAATTTTACCCCCGTGGGATATATATTCTACCCACACACATTTGGAACTCTCCTGGGGTACCCTCACACATATTATTCCCTCATTTAGTGGATATTTTCACAAAAAAGTGAAATTTTCAAAAATCTAAAATATTGGCTGAAAACGACTAAATATCAAGGACTCATTATGCGAATCGCTCTGGAACTGAAATCGGAATGTTCACTGACATTTCCCCTATCTGAAAGTCTGATAAACGCCGGAAAAATGACTAAGTCCAAAAAAAAATTGTTTTCAACTTTTTTCAATTTTACCCCCGTGGGATATAGATTCTACCCACACACATTTGGAACTCTCCTGGGGTACCCTCACACATATTATTCCCTCATTTAGTGGATATTTTCACAAAAAAGTGAAATTTTCAAAAATCCAAAATATTGGCTATAAACGACTAAATATCAAGGACTCATTGGGCGAATCACTCTGGAACTGAAATCGGAATGTTCACTGACATTTCCCCTATTTGAAAGTCTGATAAACGCCGGAAAAATGACTAAGTTCAAAAATAATTTTTTTCAACTTTTTTTCAATATTACCCTCGTGGGATATATATTCTACCCACACACATTTGGAACTCTCCTGGGGTACCCTCACACATATTATTCCCTCATGTAGTGGATATTTTCACTAAAAAGTGAAATTTTCAAAAATCCAGAAAATTGGCTGAAAATGACTAAATATCAAGGACTCATTGGGCGAATCGCTCTGGAACTGAAATCGGAACGCTCAGTGACGTTTGCCCTATCTGAAAGTCTGATAAACGGCGGAAAAATGACTAAGTCCAAAAAAAAATTTTTGAACTTTTTTCAATTTTACCCCCGTGGGATATATATTCTACCCACACACATTTGGAACTCTCCTGGGGTACCCTCACACATATTATTCCCTCATTTAGTGGATATTTTCACAAAAAAGTGAAATTTTCAAAAATCTAAAATATTGGCTGAAAACGACTAAATATCAAGGACTCATTGGGCGAATCGCTCTGGAACTGAAATCGGAATGTTCACTGACATTTCCCCTATCTGAAAGTCTGATAAACGCCGGAAAAATGACTAAGTCCAAAAAAAAATTGTTTTCAACTTTTTTCAATTTTACCCCCATGGGATATATATTCTACCCACACACATTTGGAACTCTCCTGGGTACCCTCACACATATTATTCCCTCATTTAGTGGATATTTTCACAAAAAAGTGAAATTTTCAAAAATCCAGAAAATTGGCTGAAAATGACTAAATATCAAGGACTCATTGGGCGAATCGCTCTGGAACTGAAATCGGAATGTTCACTGACATTTCCCCTATCTGAAAGTCTGATAAACGCCGGAAAAATGACTAAGTCCAAAAAAAAATTGTTTTCAACTTTTTTCAATTTTACCCCCGTGGGATATATATTCTACCCACACACATTTGGAACTCTCCTGGGTACCCTCACACATATTATTCCCTCATTTAGTGGATATTTTCACAAAAAAGTTTAATTTTCAAAAATCCAAAATATTGGCTATAAACGACTAAATATCAAGGACTCATTGGTCGAATCGCTCTGGAACTGAAATCGGAACGCTCACTGACATTTCCCCTATTTGAAAGTCTGATAAACGCCGGAAAAAAGACTAAGTCCAAAAAAAAATTTTTTTCAACTTTTTTCAATTTTACCCCCGTGGGATATATATTCTACCCACACACATTTGGAACTCTCCTGGGTACCCTCACACATATTATTCCCTCATTTAGTGGATATTTTCACAAAAAAGTGAAATTTTTAAATATCCAAAATATTGGCTGAAAACGACTAAATATCAAGGACTCATTGGGCGAATCACTCTGGAACTGAAATCGGAATGTTCACTGACATTTCCCCTATTTGAAAGTCTGATAAACGCCGGAAAAATGATTAAGTCCAAAAAAAAATTGTTTTCAACTTTTTTCAATTTTACCCCCGTGGGATATATATTCTACCCACACACATTTGGAACTCTCCTGGGGTACCCTCACACATATTATTCCCTCATTTAGTGGATATTTTCACAAAAAAGTGAAATTTTCAAAAATCCAAAATATTGGCTGAAAACGACTAAATATCAAGGACTCATTGGGCGAATAGCTCTGGAATTGAAATCGGAATGTTCACTGACATTTCTCCTATTTGAAAGTCTGATAAACGCCGGAAAAATGACTAAGTTCAAAAAAAATTTTTTTCAACTTTTTTTCAATATTACCCTCGTGGGATATATATTCTACCCACACACATTTGGAACTCTCCTGGGGTACCCTCACACATATTATTCCCTCATTTAGTGGATATTTTCACAAAAAAGTGAAATTTTCAAAAATCCAGAAAATTGGCTGAAAATGACTAAATATCAAGGACTCATTGGGCGACTCGCTCTGGAACTGAAATCGGAACGCTCACTGACGTTTGCCCTATCTGAAAGTCTGATAAACGGCGGAAAAATGACTAAGTCCAAAAAAAAATTTTTGAACTTTTTTCAATTTTACCCCCGTGGGATATATATTCTACCCACACACATTTGGAACTCTCCTGGGGTACCCTCACACATATTATTCCCTCATTTAGTGGATATTTTCAGAAAAAAGTGAAATTTTCAAAAATCCAAAATATTGGCTGAAAACGACTAAATATCACTCATTGGGCGAATCGCTCTGGAACTGAAATCGGAATGCTCACTGACATTTCCCCTATTTGAAAGTCTGATAAACGCCGGAAAAATGACTACGTCCAAAAAAAAATTTTTTTTAACTTTTTCAATTTTACCCCCGTGGGATATAGATTCTACCCACAAACATTTGGAACTCTCCTGGGGTACCCTCACACATATTATTCCCTCATGTAGTGGATATTTTCACAAAAAAGTGAAATTTTCAAAAATCCAAAATATTGGCTGAAAACGACTAAATATCAAGGACTCATTGGGCGAATCGCTCTGGAACTGAAATCGGAACGCTCACTGACATTTCCCCTATTTGAAAGTCTGATAAACGGCGGAAAAAAGACTAAGTCCAAAAAAAAATTTTTTTCAACTTTTTTCAATTTTACCCCCGTGGGATATATATTCTACCCACACACATTTGGAACTCTCCTGGGGTACCCTCACACATATTATTCCCTCATTTAGTGGATATTTTCACAAAAAAGTGAAATTTTCAAAAATCTAAAATATTGGCTGAAAACGACTAAATATCAAGGACTCATTATGCGAATCGCTCTGGAACTGAAATCGGAATGTTCACTGACATTTCCCCTATCTGAAAGTCTGATAAACGCCGGAAAAATGACTAAGTCCAAAAAAAAATTGTTTTCAACTTTTTTCAATTTTACCCCCATGGGATATATATTCTACCCACACACATTTGGAACTCTCCTGGGTACCCTCACACATATTATTCCCTCATTTAGTGGATATTTTCACAAAAAAGTGAAATTTTCAAAAATCCAAAATATTGGCTGAAAACGACTAAATATCAAGGACTCATTGGCCGAATCGCTCTGGAACTGAAATCGGAATGTTCACTGACATTTCCCCTATCTGAAAGTCTGATAAACGCCGGAAAAATGACTAAGTCCAAAAAAAAATTGTTTTCAACTTTTTTCAATTTTACCCCCATGGGATATAGATTCTACCCACACACATTTGGAACTCTCCTGGGGTACCCTCACACATATTATTCCCTCATTTAGTGGATATTTTCACAAAAAAGTGAAATTTTCAAAAATCCAAAATATTGGCTATAAACGACTAAATATCAAGGACTCATTGGGCGAATCACTCTGGAACTGAAATCGGAATGTTCACTGACATTTCCCCTATTTGAAAGTCTGATAAACGCCGGAAAAATGACTAAGTTCAAAAATAATTTTTTTCAACTTTTTTTCAATATTACCCTCGTGGGATATATATTCTACCCACACACATTTGGAACTCTCCTGGGGTACCCTCACACATATTATTCCCTCATGTAGTGGATATTTTCACTAAAAAGTGAAATTTTCAAAAATCCAGAAAATTGGCTGAAAATGACTAAATATCAAGGACTCATTGGGCGAATCGCTCTGGAACTGAAATCGGAACGCTCAGTGACGTTTGCCCTATCTGAAAGTCTGATAAACGGCGGAAAAATGACTAAGTCCAAAAAAAAATTTTTGAACTTTTTTCAATTTTACCCCCGTGGGATATATATTCTACCCACACACATTTGGAACTCTCCTGGGGTACCCTCACACATATTATTCCCTCATTTAGTGGATATTTTCACAAAAAAGTGAAATTTTCAAAAATCTAAAATATTGGCTGAAAACGACTAAATATCAAGGACTCATTGGGCGAATCGCTCTGGAACTGAAATCGGAATGTTCACTGACATTTCCCCTATCTGAAAGTCTGATAAACGCCGGAAAAATGACTAAGTCCAAAAAAAAATTGTTTTCAACTTTTTTCAATTTTACCCCCATGGGATATATATTCTACCCACACACATTTGGAACTCTCCTGGGTACCCTCACACATATTATTCCCTCATTTAGTGGATATTTTCACAAAAAAGTGAAATTTTCAAAAATCCAGAAAATTGGCTGAAAATGACTAAATATCAAGGACTCATTGGGCGAATCGCTCTGGAACTGAAATCGGAATGTTCACTGACATTTCCCCTATCTGAAAGTCTGATAAACGCCGGAAAAATGACTAAGTCCAAAAAAAAATTGTTTTCAACTTTTTTCAATTTTACCCCCGTGGGATATATATTCTACCCACACACATTTGGAACTCTCCTGGGTACCCTCACACATATTATTCCCTCATTTAGTGGATATTTTCACAAAAAAGTTTAATTTTCAAAAATCCAAAATATTGGCTATAAACGACTAAATATCAAGGACTCATTGGTCGAATCGCTCTGGAACTGAAATCGGAACGCTCACTGACATTTCCCCTATTTGAAAGTCTGATAAACGCCGGAAAAAAGACTAAGTCCAAAAAAAAATTTTTTTCAACTTTTTTCAATTTTACCCCCGTGGGATATATATTCTACCCACACACATTTGGAACTCTCCTGGGTACCCTCACACATATTATTCCCTCATTTAGTGGATATTTTCACAAAAAAGTGAAATTTTTAAATATCCAAAATATTGGCTGAAAACGACTAAATATCAAGGACTCATTGGGCGAATCACTCTGGAACTGAAATCGGAATGTTCACTGACATTTCCCCTATTTGAAAGTCTGATAAACGCCGGAAAAATGATTAAGTCCAAAAAAAAATTGTTTTCAACTTTTTTCAATTTTACCCCCGTGGGATATATATTCTACCCACACACATTTGGAACTCTCCTGGGGTACCCTCACACATATTATTCCCTCATTTAGTGGATATTTTCACAAAAAAGTGAAATTTTCAAAAATCCAAAATATTGGCTGAAAACGACTAAATATCAAGGACTCATTGGGCGAATAGCTCTGGAATTGAAATCGGAATGTTCACTGACATTTCTCCTATTTGAAAGTCTGATAAACGCCGGAAAAATGACTAAGTTCAAAAAAAATTTTTTTCAACTTTTTTTCAATATTACCCTCGTGGGATATATATTCTACCCACACACATTTGGAACTCTCCTGGGGTACCCTCACACATATTATTCCCTCATTTAGTGGATATTTTCACAAAAAAGTGAAATTTTCAAAAATCCAGAAAATTGGCTGAAAATGACTAAATATCAAGGACTCATTGGGCGACTCGCTCTGGAACTGAAATCGGAACGCTCACTGACGTTTGCGCTATCTGAAAGTCTGATAAACGGCGGAAAAATGACTAAGTCCAAAAAAAAATTTTTGAACTTTTTTCAATTTTACCCCCGTGGGATATATATTCTACCCACACACATTTGGAACTCTCCTGGGGTACCCTCACACATATTATTCCCTCATTTAGTGGATATTTTCAGAAAAAAGTGAAATTTTCAAAAATCCAAAATATTGGCTGAAAACGACTAAATATCACTCATTGGGCGAATCGCTCTGGAACTGAAATCGGAATGCTCACTGACATTTCCCCTATTTGAAAGTCTGATAAACGCCGGAAAAATGACTACGTCCAAAAAAAAATTTTTTTTAACTTTTTCAATTTTACCCCCGTGGGATATAGATTCTACCCACAAACATTTGGAACTCTCCTGGGGTACCCTCACACATATTATTCCCTCATTTAGTGGATATTTTCACAAAAAAGTGAAATTTTCAAAAATCCAAAATATTGGCTGAAAACGAGTAAATATCAAGGACTCATTGGGCGAATCGCTCTGGAACTGAAATCGGAACGTTCACTGACATTTCCCCTATCTGAAAGTCTGATAAACGCCGGAAAAATGACTAAGTCCAAAAAAAAATTATTTTCAACTTTTTTCAATTTTACCCCCGTGGGATATATATTCTACCCACACACATTTGGAACTCTCCTGGGGTACCCTCACACATATTATTCCCTGATTTAGTGGATATTTTAACAAAAAAGTAAAATTTTCAAAAATCCAAAATATTGGCTGAAAACGACTAAATATCACGGACTCATTGGGCGAATCGCTCTGGAACTGAAATCGGAACGCTCACTGACATTTCCCCTATTTGAAAGTCTGATAAACGTCGGAAAAAAGACTAAGTCCAAAAAAAAAATTTTTTAAACTTTTTTCAATTTTACCCCCGTGGGATATATATTCTACCCACACACATTTGGAACTCTCCTGGGTACCCTCACACATATTATTCCCTCATTTAGTGGATATTTTCACAAAAAAGTGAAATTTTCAAAAATCCAAAATATTGGCTATAAACGACTAAATATCAAGGACTCATTGGGCGAATCGCTCTGGAACTGAAATCGGAACGCTCACTGACATTTGCCCTATCTGAAAGTCTGATAAACGCCGGAAAAATGACTAAGTCCAAAAAAAAAAATTTTTCAACTTTTTTCAATTTTACCCCCGTGGGATATAGATTCTACCCACACACATTTGGAACTCTCCTGGGGTACCCTCACACATATTATTCCCTCATTTAGTGGATATTTTCACAAAAAAGTGAAATTTTCAAAAATCCAAAATATTGGCTGAAAACGACTAAATATCAAGGACTCATTGGGCGAATAGCTCTGGAATTGAAATCGGAATGTTCACTGACATTTCTCCTATTTGAAAGTCTGATAAACGCCGGAAAAATGACTAAGTTCAAAAAAAATTTTTTTCAACTTTTTTTCAATATTACCCTCGTGGGATATATATTCTACCCACACACATTTGGAACTCTCCTGGGGTACCCTCACACATATTATTCCCTCATTTAGTGGATATTTTCACAAAAAAGTGAAATTTTCAAAAATCCAGAAAATTGGCTGAAAATGACTAAATATCAAGGACTCATTGGGCGACTCGCTCTGGAACTGAAATCGGAACGCTCACTGACGTTTGCCCTATCTGAAAGTCTGATAAACGGCGGAAAAATGACTAAGTCCAAAAAAAAATTTTTGAACTTTTTTCAATTTTACCCCCGTGGGATATATATTCTACCCACACACATTTGGAACTCTCCTGGGGTACCCTCACACATATTATTCCCTCATTTAGTGGATATTTTCAGAAAAAAGTGAAATTTTCAAAAATCCAAAATATTGGCTGAAAACGACTAAATATCACTCATTGGGCGAATCGCTCTGGAACTGAAATCGGAATGCTCACTGACATTTCCCCTATTTGAAAGTCTGATAAACGCCGGAAAAATGACTACGTCCAAAAAAAAATTTTTTTTAACTTTTTCAATTTTACCCCCGTGGGATATAGATTCTACCCACAAACATTTGGAACTCTCCTGGGGTACCCTCACACATATTATTCCCTCATGTAGTGGATATTTTCACAAAAAAGTGAAATTTTCAAAAATCCAAAATATTGGCTGAAAACGACTAAATATCAAGGACTCATTGGGCGAATCGCTCTGGAACTGAAATCGGAACGCTCACTGACATTTCCCCTATTTGAAAGTCTGATAAACGGCGGAAAAAAGACTAAGTCCAAAAAAAAATTTTTTTCAACTTTTTTCAATTTTACCCCCGTGGGATATATATTCTACCCACACACATTTGGAACTCTCCTGGGGTACCCTCACACATATTATTCCCTCATTTAGTGGATATTTTCACAAAAAAGTGAAATTTTCAAAAATCTAAAATATTGGCTGAAAACGACTAAATATCAAGGACTCATTATGCGAATCGCTCTGGAACTGAAATCGGAATGTTCACTGACATTTCCCCTATCTGAAAGTCTGATAAACGCCGGAAAAATGACTAAGTCCAAAAAAAAATTGTTTTCAACTTTTTTCAATTTTACCCCCATGGGATATATATTCTACCCACACACATTTGGAACTCTCCTGGGTACCCTCACACATATTATTCCCTCATTTAGTGGATATTTTCACAAAAAAGTGAAATTTTCAAAAATCCAAAATATTGGCTGAAAACGACTAAATATCAAGGACTCATTGGCCGAATCGCTCTGGAACTGAAATCGGAATGTTCACTGACATTTCCCCTATCTGAAAGTCTGATAAACGCCGGAAAAATGACTAAGTCCAAAAAAAAATTGTTTTCAACTTTTTTCAATTTTACCCCCGTGGGATATAGATTCTACCCACACACATTTGGAACTCTCCTGGGGTACCCTCACACATATTATTCCCTCATTTAGTGGATATTTTCACAAAAAAGTGAAATTTTCAAAAATCCAAAATATTGGCTATAAACGACTAAATATCAAGGACTCATTGGGCGAATCACTCTGGAACTGAAATCGGAATGTTCACTGACATTTCCCCTATTTGAAAGTCTGATAAACGCCGGAAAAATGACTAAGTTCAAAAATAATTTTTTTCAACTTTTTTTCAATATTACCCTCGTGGGATATATATTCTACCCACACACATTTGGAACTCTCCTGGGGTACCCTCACACATATTATTCCCTCATGTAGTGGATATTTTCACTAAAAAGTGAAATTTTCAAAAATCCAGAAAATTGGCTGAAAATGACTAAATATCAAGGACTCATTGGGCGAATCGCTCTGGAACTGAAATCGGAACGCTCAGTGACGTTTGCCCTATCTGAAAGTCTGATAAACGGCGGAAAAATGACTAAGTCCAAAAAAAAATTTTTGAACTTTTTTCAATTTTACCCCCGTGGGATATATATTCTACCCACACACATTTGGAACTCTCCTGGGGTACCCTCACACATATTATTCCCTCATTTAGTGGATATTTTCACAAAAAAGTGAAATTTTCAAAAATCTAAAATATTGGCTGAAAACGACTAAATATCAAGGACTCATTGGGCGAATCGCTCTGGAACTGAAATCGGAATGTTCACTGACATTTCCCCTATCTGAAAGTCTGATAAACGCCGGAAAAATGACTAAGTCCAAAAAAAAATTGTTTTCAACTTTTTTCAATTTTACCCCCATGGGATATATATTCTACCCACACACATTTGGAACTCTCCTGGGTACCCTCACACATATTATTCCCTCATTTAGTGGATATTTTCACAAAAAAGTGAAATTTTCAAAAATCCAGAAAATTGGCTGAAAATGACTAAATATCAAGGACTCATTGGGCGAATCGCTCTGGAACTGAAATCGGAATGTTCACTGACATTTCCCCTATCTGAAAGTCTGATAAACGCCGGAAAAATGACTAAGTCCAAAAAAAAATTGTTTTCAACTTTTTTCAATTTTACCCCCGTGGGATATATATTCTACCCACACACATTTGGAACTCTCCTGGGTACCCTCACACATATTATTCCCTCATTTAGTGGATATTTTCACAAAAAAGTTTAATTTTCAAAAATCCAAAATATTGGCTATAAACGACTAAATATCAAGGACTCATTGGTCGAATCGCTCTGGAACTGAAATCGGAACGCTCACTGACATTTCCCCTATTTGAAAGTCTGATAAACGCCGGAAAAAAGACTAAGTCCAAAAAAAAATTTTTTTCAACTTTTTTCAATTTTACCCCCGTGGGATATATATTCTACCCACACACATTTGGAACTCTCCTGGGTACCCTCACACATATTATTCCCTCATTTAGTGGATATTTTCACAAAAAAGTGAAATTTTTAAATATCCAAAATATTGGCTGAAAACGACTAAATATCAAGGACTCATTGGGCGAATCACTCTGGAACTGAAATCGGAATGTTCACTGACATTTCCCCTATTTGAAAGTCTGATAAACGCCGGAAAAATGATTAAGTCCAAAAAAAAATTGTTTTCAACTTTTTTCAATTTTACCCCCGTGGGATATATATTCTACCCACACACATTTGGAACTCTCCTGGGGTACCCTCACACATATTATTCCCTCATTTAGTGGATATTTTCACAAAAAAGTGAAATTTTCAAAAATCCAAAATATTGGCTGAAAACGACTAAATATCAAGGACTCATTGGGCGAATAGCTCTGGAATTGAAATCGGAATGTTCACTGACATTTCTCCTATTTGAAAGTCTGATAAACGCCGGAAAAATGACTAAGTTCAAAAAAAATTTTTTTCAACTTTTTTTCAATATTACCCTCGTGGGATATATATTCTACCCACACACATTTGGAACTCTCCTGGGGTACCCTCACACATATTATTCCCTCATTTAGTGGATATTTTCACAAAAAAGTGAAATTTTCAAAAATCCAGAAAATTGGCTGAAAATGACTAAATATCAAGGACTCATTGGGCGACTCGCTCTGGAACTGAAATCGGAACGCTCACTGACGTTTGCCCTATCTGAAAGTCTGATAAACGGCGGAAAAATGACTAAGTCCAAAAAAAAATTTTTGAACTTTTTTCAATTTTACCCCCGTGGGATATATATTCTACCCACACACATTTGGAACTCTCCTGGGGTACCCTCACACATATTATTCCCTCATTTAGTGGATATTTTCAGAAAAAAGTGAAATTTTCAAAAATCCAAAATATTGGCTGAAAACGACTAAATATCACTCATTGGGCGAATCGCTCTGGAACTGAAATCGGAATGCTCACTGACATTTCCCCTATTTGAAAGTCTGATAAACGCCGGAAAAATGACTACGTCCAAAAAAAAATTTTTTTTAACTTTTTCAATTTTACCCCCGTGGGATATAGATTCTACCCACAAACATTTGGAACTCTCCTGGGGTACCCTCACACATATTATTCCCTCATTTAGTGGATATTTTCACAAAAAAGTGAAATTTTCAAAAATCCAAAATATTGGCTGAAAACGAGTAAATATCAAGGACTCATTGGGCGAATCGCTCTGGAACTGAAATCGGAACGTTCACTGACATTTCCCCTATCTGAAAGTCTGATAAACGCCGGAAAAATGACTAAGTCCAAAAAAAAATTATTTTCAACTTTTTTCAATTTTACCCCCGTGGGATATATATTCTACCCACACACATTTGGAACTCTCCTGGGGTACCCTCACACATATTATTCCCTGATTTAGTGGATATTTTAACAAAAAAGTAAAATTTTCAAAAATCCAAAATATTGGCTGAAAACGACTAAATATCACGGACTCATTGGGCGAATCGCTCTGGAACTGAAATCGGAACGCTCACTGACATTTCCCCTATTTGAAAGTCTGATAAACGTCGGAAAAAAGACTAAGTCCAAAAAAAAAATTTTTTAAACTTTTTTCAATTTTACCCCCGTGGGATATATATTCTACCCACACACATTTGGAACTCTCCTGGGTACCCTCACACATATTATTCCCTCATTTAGTGGATATTTTCACAAAAAAGTGAAATTTTCAAAAATCCAAAATATTGGCTATAAACGACTAAATATCAAGGACTCATTGGGCGAATCGCTCTGGAACTGAAATCGGAACGCTCACTGACATTTGCCCTATCTGAAAGTCTGATAAACGCCGGAAAAATGACTAAGTCCAAAAAAAAAAATTTTTCAACTTTTTTCAATTTTACCCCCGTGGGATATAGATTCTACCCACACACATTTGGAACTCTCCTGGGGTACCCTCACACATATTATTCCCTCATTTAGTGGATATTTTCACAAAAAAGTGAAATTTTCAAAAATCCAAAATATTGGCTGAAAACGACTAAATATCAAGGACTCATTGGGCGAATAGCTCTGGAATTGAAATCGGAATGTTCACTGACATTTCTCCTATTTGAAAGTCTGATAAACGCCGGAAAAATGACTAAGTTCAAAAAAAATTTTTTTCAACTTTTTTTCAATATTACCCTCGTGGGATATATATTCTACCCACACACATTTGGAACTCTCCTGGGGTACCCTCACACATATTATTCCCTCATTTAGTGGATATTTTCACAAAAAAGTGAAATTTTCAAAAATCCAGAAAATTGGCTGAAAATGACTAAATATCAAGGACTCATTGGGCGACTCGCTCTGGAACTGAAATCGGAACGCTCACTGACGTTTGCCCTATCTGAAAGTCTGATAAACGGCGGAAAAATGACTAAGTCCAAAAAAAAATTTTTGAACTTTTTTCAATTTTACCCCCGTGGGATATATATTCTACCCACACACATTTGGAACTCTCCTGGGGTACCCTCACACATATTATTCCCTCATTTAGTGGATATTTTCAGAAAAAAGTGAAATTTTCAAAAATCCAAAATATTGGCTGAAAACGACTAAATATCACTCATTGGGCGAATCGCTCTGGAACTGAAATCGGAATGCTCACTGACATTTCCCCTATTTGAAAGTCTGATAAACGCCGGAAAAATGACTACGTCCAAAAAAAAATTTTTTTTAACTTTTTCAATTTTACCCCCGTGGGATATAGATTCTACCCACAAACATTTGGAACTCTCCTGGGGTACCCTCACACATATTATTCCCTCATTTAGTGGATATTTTCACAAAAAAGTGAAATTTTCAAAAATCCAAAATATTGGCTGAAAACGAGTAAATATCAAGGACTCATTGGGCGAATCGCTCTGGAACTGAAATCGGAACGTTCACTGACATTTCCCCTATCTGAAAGTCTGATAAACGCCGGAAAAATGACTAAGTCCAAAAAAAAATTATTTTCAACTTTTTTCAATTTTACCCCCGTGGGATATATATTCTACCCACACACATTTGGAACTCTCCTGGGGTACCCTCACACATATTATTCCCTGATTTAGTGGATATTTTAACAAAAAAGTAAAATTTTCAAAAATCCAAAATATTGGCTGAAAACGACTAAATATCACGGACTCATTGGGCGAATCGCTCTGGAACTGAAATCGGAACGCTCACTGACATTTCCCCTATTTGAAAGTCTGATAAACGTCGGAAAAAAGACTAAGTCCAAAAAAAAAATTTTTTAAACTTTTTTCAATTTTACCCCCGTGGGATATATATTCTACCCACACACATTTGGAACTCTCCTGGGTACCCTCACACATATTATTCCCTCATTTAGTGGATATTTTCACAAAAAAGTGAAATTTTCAAAAATCCAAAATATTGGCTATAAACGACTAAATATCAAGGACTCATTGGGCGAATCGCTCTGGAACTGAAATCGGAACGCTCACTGACATTTGCCCTATCTGAAAGTCTGATAAACGCCGGAAAAATGACTAAGTCCAAAAAAAAAAATTTTCCACCTTTTTTCAATTTTACCCCCGTGGGATATAGATTCTACCCACACACATTTGGAACTCTCCTGGGGTACCCTCACACATATTATTCCCTCATTTAGTGGATATTTTCACAAAAAAGTGAAATTTTCAAAAATCCAAAATATTGGCTGAAAACGACTAAATATCAAGGACTCATTGGGCGAATCGCTCTGGAACTGAAATCGGAATGTTCACTGACATTTCCCCTATCTGAAAGTCTGATAAACGCCGGAGAAATGACTAAGTCCAAAAAAAAAAATTTTTCAACTTTTTCAATTTTACCCCCGTGGGATATAGATTCTACCCACACACATTTGGAACTCTCCTGGGGTACCCTCACACATATTATTCCCTCATTTAGTGGATATTTTCACAAAAAAGTGAAATTTTCAAAAATACAAAATATTGGCTGAAAACGACTAAATATCAAGGACTCATTGGGCGAATCGCTCTGGAACTGAAATCGGAATGCTCACTGACATTTCCCCTATTTGAAAGTCTGATAAACGCCGGAAAAATGACTACGTCCAAAAAAAAAAATTTTTCAACTTTTTTCAATTTTACCCCCGTGGGATATAGATTCTACCCACACACATTTGGAACTCTCCTGGGGTACCCTCACACATATTATTCCCTCATTTAGTGGATATTTTCACAAAAAAGTGAAATTTTCAAAAATCCAAAATATTGGCTGAAAACGACTAAATATCAAGGACTCATTGGGCGAATCGCTCTGGAACTGAAATCGGAATGTTCACTGACATTTCCCCTATCTGAAAGTCTGATAAACGCCGGAGAAATGACTAAGTCCAAAAAAAAAAATTTTTCAACTTTTTCAATTTTACCCCCGTGGGATATAGATTCTAACCACACACATTTGGAACTCTCCTGGGTACCCTCACACATATTATTCCCTCATTTAGTGGATATTTTCACAAAAAAAGTGAAATTTTCAAAAATCCAAAATATTTGCTGAAAACGACTAAATATCAAAGACTCATTGGGCGAATCGCTCTGGAACTGAAATCGTAATGCTCACTGACATTTCCCCTATTTGAAAGTCTGATAAATGCCGGAAAAATGACTAAGTCCAAAAAAATTTTTTTTCAACTTTTTTTCAATATTACCCCCGTGGGATATATATTCTACCCACACACATTTGGAACTCTCCTGGGGTACCCTCACACATATTATTCCCTCATTTAGTGGATATTTTCACAAAAAAAGTGAAATTTTCAAAAATCCAGAAGATTGGCTGAAAATGACTAAATATCAAGGACTCATTGGGCGAATCGCTCTGGAACTGAAATCGGAATGTTCACTGACATTTCCCCTATCTGAAAGTCTGATAAACGCCGGAAAAATGACTAAGTCCAAAAAAAAATTATTTTCAACTTTTTTCAATTTTACCCCTGTGGGATATATATTCTACCCACACACATTTGGAACTCTCCTGGGGTACCCTCACACATATTATTCCCTCATTTAGTGGATATTTTCACAAAAAAGTGAAATTTTCAAAAATCCAATATATTGGCTGAAAACGACTAAATATCAAGTACTCATTGGGCGAATCGCTCTGGAACTGAAATCGGAATGTTCACTGACATTTCCCCTATCTGAAAGTCTGATAAACGCCGGAAAAATGACTAAGTCCAAAAAAAAATTGTTTTCAACTTTTTTCAATTTTACCCCCGTGGGATATATATTCTACCCACACACATTTGGAACTCTCCTGGGGTACCCTCACACATATTATTCCCTCATTTAGTGGATATTTTCACAAAAAAGTGAAATTTTCAAAAATCCAAAATATTGTCTGAAAACGACTAAATATCAAGGACTCATTGGGCGAATCGCTCTGGAACTGAAATCGGAATGCTCACTGACATTTCCCCTATTTGAAATTCTGATAAACGCCGGAGAAATGACTAAGTCAAAAAAAAATTGTTTTCAACTTTTTTCAATTTTACCCCCGTGGGATATATATTCTACCCACACACATTTGGAACTCTCCTGGGTACCCTCACACATATTATTCCCTGATTTAGTGGATATTTTCACAAAAAAGTGAAATTTTCAAAAATCCAAAATATTGGCTGAAAACGACTAAATATCAAGGACTCATTGGGCGAATCGCTCTGGAACTGAAATCGGAATGTTCACTGACATTTCCCCTATCTGAAAGTCTGATAAACGCCGGAAAAATGACTAAGTCCAAAAAAAAATTATTTTCAACTTTTTTCAATTTTACCCCTGTGGGATATATATTCTACCCACACACATTTGGAACTCTCCTGGGGTACCCTCACACATATTATTCCCTCATTTAGTGGATATTTTCACAAAAAAGTGAAATTTTCAAAAATCCAATATATTGGCTGAAAACGACTAAATATCAAGTACTCATTGGGCGAATCGCTCTGGAACTGAAATCGGAATGTTCACTGACATTTCCCCTATCTGAAAGTCTGATAAACGCCGGAAAAATGACTAAGTCCAAAAAAAAATTGTTTTCAACTTTTTTCAATTTTACCCCCGTGGGATATATATTCTACCCACACACATTTGGAACTCTCCTGGGTACCCTCACACATATTATTCCCTGATTTAGTGGATATTTTCACAAAAAAGTGAAATTTACAAAAATCCAGAAGATTGGCTGAAAATGACTAAATATCAAGGACTCATTGGGCGAATCGCTCTGGAACTGAAATCGGAATGTTCACTGACATTTCCCCTATCTGAAAGTCTGATAAATGCCGGAAAAATGACTAAGTCCAAAAAAAAATTGTTTTCAACTTTTTTCAATTTTACCCCCGTGCGATATATATTCTACCCACACACATTTGGAACTCTCCTGGGGTACCCTCACACATATTATTCCCTCATTTAGTGGATATTTTCACAAAAAAAGTGAAATTTTCAAAAATCCAGAAGATTGGCTGAAAATGACTAAATATCAAGGACTCATTGGGGAATCGCTCTGGAACTGAAATCGGAATGTTCACTGACATTTCCCCTATCTGAAAGTCTGATAAACGCCGGAGAAATGACTAAGTCCAAAAAAAAAAATTTTTCAACTTTTTCAATATTACCCCCGTGGGATATACATTCTACCCACACACATTTGGAACTCTCCTGGGGTACCCTCACACATATTATTCCCTCATTTAGTGGATATTTTCACAAAAAAGTGAAATTTTCAAAAATCCAAAATATTGGCTGAAAACGACTAAATATCAAGGACTCATTGGGCGAATCGCTCTGGAACTGAAATCGGAATGTTCACTGACATTTCCCCTATCTGAAAGTCTGATAAACGCCGGAAAAATGACTAAGTCCAAAAAAAAAATTGTTTTCAACTTTTTTCAATTTTACCCCCGTGGGATATATATTCTACCCACACACATTTGGAACTCTCCTGGGTACCCTCACACATATTATTCCCTGATTTAGTGGATATTTTCACAAAAAAGTGAAATTTTCAAATATCCAAAATATTGGCTGAAAACGAGTAAATATCAAGGACTCATTGGGCGAATCGCTCTGGAAGTGAAATCGGAACGTTCACTGACATTTGCCCTATCTGAAAGTCTGATAAACGCCGGAAAAAGGACTAAGTCCAAAAAAAAATTTTTTCAACTTTTTTTCAATATTACCCCCGTGGGATATATATTCTACCCACACACATTTGGAACTCTCCTGGGGTACCCTCACACATATTATTCCCTCATTTAGTGGATATTTTCACAAAAAAGTGAAATTTTCAAAAATCCAAAATATTGGCTGAAAACGACTAAATATCAAAGACTCATTGGGCGAATCGCTCTGGAATTGAAATCGGAATGCTCACTGACATTTCCCCTATTTGAAAGTCTGATAAACGCCGGAAAAATGACTAAGTCCAAAAAAAAAATTTTTTAACTTTTTTGAATTTTACCCCCGTGGGATATATATTCTACCCACACACATTTGGAACTCTCCTGGGGTACCCTCACACATATTATTCCCTCATTTAGTGGATATTTTCACAAAAAAGTGAAATTTTCAAAAATCCAAAATATTGGCTGAAAACGACTAAATATCAAGGACTCATTGGGCGAATCGCTCTGGAACTGAAATCGGAATGTTCACTGACATTTCCCCTATCTGAAAGTCTGATAAATGCCGGAAAAATGACTAAGTCCAAAAAAAAATTGTTTTCAACTTTTTTCAATTTTACCCCCGTGGGGATATATATTCTACCCACACACATTTGGAACTCTCCTGGGGTACCCTCACACATATTATTCCCTCATTTAGTGGATATTTTCACAAAAAAGTGAAATTTTCAAAAATCCAAAATATTGTCTGAAAACGACTAAATATCAAGGACTCATTGGGCGAATCGCTCTGGAACTGAAATCGGAATGCTCACTGACATTTCCCCTATTTGAAAGTCTGATAAATGCCGGAAAAATGACTAAGTCCAAAAAAATTTTTTTTCAACTTTTTTTCAATATTACCCCCGTGGGATATATATTCTACCCACACACATTTGGTACTCTCCTGGGGTACCCTCACACATATTATTCCCTCATTTAGTGGATATTTTCACAAAAAAGTGAAATTTTCAAAAATCCAAAAAATTGGCTGAAAATGACTAAATATCAAGGACTCATTGGGGAATCGCTCTGGAACTGAAATCGGAACGCTCACTGACATTTGCCCTATCTGAAAGTCTGATAAACGGCGGAAAAATGACTAAGTTCAAAAAAAAATTTTTGAACTTTTTTCAATTTTACCCCCGTGGGATATATATTCTACCCACACACATTTGGAACTCTCCTGGGGTACCCTCACACATATTATTCCCTCATTTAGTGGATATTTTCACAAAAAATGTGAAATTTTCAAAAATCCAGAAGATTGGCTGAAAACGACTAAATATCAAGGACTCATTGGGCGAATCGCTCTGGAACTGAAATCGGAATGTTCACTGACATTTCCCCTATCTGAAAGTCTGCTAAACGACGGAAAAATGACTAAGTAAAAAAAAAATTGTTTTCAACTTTTTTCAATTTTACCCCCGTGGGATATATATTCTACCCACACACATTTGGAACTCTCCTGGGTACCCTCACACATATTATTCCCTGATTTAGTGGATATTTTCACAAAAAAGTGAAATTTTCAAATATCCAAAATATTGGCTGAAAACGACTAAATATCAAGGACTCATTGGGCGAATCGCTCTGGAAGTGAAATCGGAACGTTCACTGACATTTGCCCTATCTGAAAGTCTGATAAACGCCGGAAAAAGGACTAAGTCCAAAAAAAATTTTTTTCAACTTTTTTTCAATATTACCCCCGTGGGATATATATTCTACCCACACACATTTGGAACTCTCCTGGGGTACCCTCACACATATTATTCCCTCATTTAGTGGATATTTTCACAAAAAAGTGAAATTTTCAAAAATCCAAAATATTGGCTGAAAACGACTAAATATCAAAGACTCATTGGGCGAATCGCTCTGGAATTGAAATCGGAATGCTCACTGACATTTCCCCTATTTGAAAGTCTGATAAACGTCGGAAAAATGACTAAGTCCAAAAAAAAAATTTTTCAACTTTTTTGAATTTTACCCCCGTGGGATATATATTCTACCCACACACATTTGGAACTCTCCTGGGTACCCTCACACATATTATTCCCTGATTTAGTGGATATTTTCACAAAAAAAGTGAAATTTTCAAAAATCCAAAATATTGGCTGAAAACGACTAAATATCAAGGACTCATTGGGCGAATCGCTCTGGAACTGAAATCGGAACGCTCACTGGCATTTGCCCTATCTGAAAGTCTGATAAACGCGGAAAAATGACTAAGTCCAAAAAAAAATTATTTTCAACTTTTTTCAATTTTACCCCCGTGGGATATATATTCTACCCACACACATTTGGAACTCTCCTGGGGTACCCTCACACATATTATTCCCTCATTTAGTGGATATTTTCACAAAAAAGTGAAATTTTCAAAAATCCAAAATATTGGCTGAAAACGACTAAATATCAAGGACTCATTGGGCGAATCGCTCTGGAACTGAAATCGGAATGTTCACTGACATTTCCCCTATCTGAAAGTCTGATAAATGCCGGAAAAATGACTAAGTCCAAAAAAAAATTGTTTTCAACTTTTTTCAATTTTACCCCCGTGGGATATATATTCTACCCACACACATTTGGAACTCTCCTGGGGTACCCTCACACATATTATTCCCTCATTTAGTGGATATTTTCACAAAAAAAGTGAAATTTTCAAAAATCCAGAAGATTGGCTGAAAACGACTAAATATCAAGGACTCATTGGGCGAATCGCTCTGGAACTGAAATCGGAATGTTCACTGACATTTCCCCTATCTGAAAGTCTGATAAACGCCGGAAAAATGACTAAGTAAAAAAAAAATTTGTTTTCAACTTTTTTCAATATTACCCCCGTGGGATATATATTCTACCCACACCCATTTGGAACTCTCCTGGGTACCCTCACACATATTATTCCCTGATTTAGTGGATATTTTCACAAAAAAGTGAAATTTTCAAAAATCCAGAAAATTGGCTGAAAATGACTAAATATCAAGGACTCATTGGGCGAATCGCTCTGGAACTGAAATCGGAACGCTCACTGACATTTGCCCTATCTGAAAGTCTGATAAACGCCAGAAAAAGGACTAAGTCCAAAAAAAATTTTTTTCAAATTTTTCTCAATATTACCCCCGTGGGATATATATTCTACCCACACACATTTGGAACTCTCCTGGGGTACCCTCACACATATTATTCCCTCATTTAGTGGATATTTTCACAAAAAAGTGAAATTTTCAAAAATCCAAAATATTGGCTGAAAACGACTAAATATCAAAGACTCATTTGGCGAATCGCTCTGAAATTGAAATCGGAATGCTCACTGACATTTCCCCTATTTGAAAGTCTGATAAACGCCGGAAAAATGACTAAGTCCAAAAAAAAAATTTTTCAACTTTTTTCAATTTTACCCCCGTGGGATATATATTCTACCCACACACATTTGGACCTCTCCTGGGGTACCCTCACACATATTATTCCCTCATTTAGTGGATATTTTCACAAAAAAGTGAAATTTTCAAAAATCCAAAATATTGGCTGAAAACGACTAAATATCAAAGACTCATTGGGCGAATCGCTCTCGAATTGAAATCGGAATGCTCACTGACATTTCCCCTATTTGAAAGTCTGATAAACGTCGGAAAAATGACTAAGTCCAAAAAAAAAATTTTTCAACTTTTTTCAATTTTACCCCCGTGGGATATATATTCTACCCACACACATTTGGAACTCTACTGGGTACCCTCACACATATTATTCCCTGATTTAGTGGATATTTTCACAAAAAAGTGAAATTTTCAAAAATCCAAAATATTGGCTAAAAAAGACTAAATATCAAGGACTCATTGGGGAATCGCTCTGGAACTGAAATCGGAACGCTCACTGACATTTGCCCTATCTGAAAGTCTGATAAACGGCGGAAAAATGACTAAGTCCAAAAAAAAAATTTTGAACTTTTTTCAATTTTACCCCCGTGGGATATATATTCCACCCACACACATTTGGAACTCTCCTGGGGTACCCTCACACATATTATTCCCTCATTTAGTGGATATTTTCACAAAAAAAGTGAAATTTTCAAAAATCCAGAGGATTGGCTGAAAATGACTAAATATCAAGGACTCATTGGGCGAATCGCTCTGGAACTGAAATCGGAATGTTCACTGACATTTCCCCTATCTGAAAGTGTGATAAACGCCGGAAAAATGACTAAGTCCAAAAAAAAATTGTTTTCAACTTTTTTCAATATTACCCCCGTGGGATATATATTCTACCCACACCCATTTGGAACTCTCCTGGGTACCCTCACACATATTATTCCCTGATTTAGTGGATATTTTCACAAAAAAGTGAAATTTTCAAAAATCCAGAAAATTGGCTGAAAATGACTAAATATCAAGGACTCATTGGGCGAATCGCTCTGGAACTGAAATCGGAACGCTCACTGACATTTGCCCTATCTGAAAGTCTGATAAACGCCGGAAAAAGGACTAAGTCCAAAAAAAATTTTTTGCAACTTTTTTTCAATATTACCCCCGTGGGATATATATTCTACCCACACACATTTGGAACTCTCCTGGGGTACCCTCACACATATTATTCCCTCATTTAGTGGATATTTTCACAAAAAAGTGAAATTTTCAAAAATCCAAAATATTGGCTGAAAACGACTAAATATCAAAGACTCATTGGGCGAATCGCTCTGGAATTGAAATCGGAATGATCACTGACATTTCCCCTATTTGAAAGTCTGATAAACGCCGGAAAAATGAATAAGTCCAAAAAAAAAATTTTTCAACTTTTTTCAATTTTACCCCCGTGGGATATATATTCTACCCACACACATTTGGAACTCTCCTGGGGTACCCTCACACATATTATTCCCTCATTTAGTGGATATTTTCACAAAAAAGTGAAATTTTCAAAGATCCAAAATATTGGCTGAAAACGACTAAATATCAAGGACTCATTGGGCGAATCGCTCTGGAACTGAAATCGGAACGTTCACTGACATTTCCCCTATCTGAAAGTCTGATAAACGCCGGAAAAATGACTAAGTCCAAAAAAAAATTGTTTTCAACTTTTTTCAATTTTACCCCCATGGGATATATATTCTACCCACACACATTTGGAACTCTCCTGTGGTACCCTCACACATAGTATTCCCTCATTTGGTGGATATTTTCACAAAAAAGTGAAATTTTCAAATATCCAAAATATTGGCTGAAAACGACTAAATATCAAGGACTCATTGGGCGAATCGCTCTGGAACTGAAATCGGAACGTTCACTGACATTTCCCCTATCTGAAAGTGTGATAAACGCCGGAAAAATGACTAAGTCCAAAAAAAAATTGTTTTCAACTTTTTTCAATATTACCCCCGTGGGATATATATTCTACCCACACCCATTTGGAACTCTCCTGGGTACCCTCACACATATTATTCCCTCATTTAGTGGATATTTTCACAAAAAAGTGAAATTTTCAAAACTCCAAAATATTGGCTGAAAACAACTATATATCAAGGACTCATTGGGCGAATCGCTCTGGAACTGAAATCGGAACGTTCACTGACATTTCCCCTATCTGAAAGTGTGATAAACGCCGGAAAAATGACTAAGTCCAAAAAAAAATAGATTTCAACTTTTTTCAATTTTACCCCCGTGGGATATATATTCTAACCACACACATTTGGAACTCTCCTGGGGTACCCTCACACATATTATTCCCTCATTTAGTGGATATTTTCACAAAAAAGTGAAATTTTCAAAAATCCAGAAAATTGGCAGAAAATGACTAAATATCAAGGACTCATTGGGCGAATCGCTCTGGAACTGAAATCGGAACGCTCACTGACATTTCCCCTATTTGAAAGTCTGATAAACGCCGGAAAAATGACTAAGTCCAAAAAAAAAATTTTTCAACTTTTTTCAATTTTACCCCCGTGGGATATATATTCTACCCACACACATTTGGACCTCTCCTGGGGTACCCTCACACATATTATTCCCTCATTTAGTGGATATTTTCACAAAAAAGTGAAATTTTCAAAGATCCAAAATATTGGCTGAAAACGACTAAATATCAAGGACTCATTGGGCGAATCGCTCTGGAACTGAAATCGGAACGTTCACTGACATTTCCCCTATCTGAAAGTGTGATAAACGCCGGAAAAATGACTAAGTCCAAAAAAAAATTGTTTTCAACTTTTTTCAATATTACCCCCGTGGGATATATATTCTACCCACACACATTTGGAACTCTCCTGGGTACCCTCACACATATTATTCCCTCATTTAGTGGATATTTTCACAAAAAAGTGAAATTTTCAAAAATCCAAAATATTGGCTGAAAACGACTAAATATCAAAGACTCATTGGGCGAATCGCTCTCGAATTGAAATCGGAATGCTCACTGACATTTCCCCTATTTGAAAGTCTGATAAACGCCGGAAAAATGACTAAGTCCAAAAAAAAAATTTTTCAACTTTTTTCAATTTTACCCCCGTGGGATATATATTCTACCCACACACATTTGGAACTCTACTGGGTACCCTCACACATATTATTCCCTGATTTAGTGGATATTTTCACAAAAAAGTGAAATTTTCAAAAATCCAAAATATTGGCTAAAAAAGACTAAATATCAAGGACTCATTGGGGAATCGCTCTGGAACTGAAATCGGAACGCTCACTGACATTTGCCCTATCTGAAAGTCTGATAAACGGCGGAAAAATGACTAAGTCCAAAAAAAAAATTTTGAACTTTTTTCAATTTTACCCCCGTGGGATATATATTCTACCCACACACATTTGGAACTCTCCTGGGGTACAATCACACATATTATTCCCTCATTTAGTGGATATTTTCACAAAAAAAGTGAAATTTTCAAAAATCCAGAGGATTGGCTGAAAATGACTAAATATCAAGGACTCATTGGGCGAATCGCTCTGGAACTGAAATCGGAATGTTCACTGACATTTCCCCTATCTGAAAGTGTGATAAACGCCGGAAAAATGACTAAGTCCAAAAAAAAATTGTTTTCAACTTTTTTCAATATTACCCCCGTGGGATATATATTCTACCCACACCCATTTGGAACTCTCCTGGGTACCCTCACACATATTATTCCCTGATTTAGTGGATATTTTCACAAAAAAGTGAAATTTTCAAAAATCCAGAAAATTGGCTGAAAATGACTAAATATCAAGGACTCATTGGGCGAATCGCTCTGGAACTGAAATCGGAACGCTCACTGACATTTGCCCTATCTGAAAGTCTGATAAACGCCGGAAAAAGGACTAAGTCCAAAAAAAATTTTTTGCAACTTTTTTTCAATATTACCCCCGTGGGATATATATTCTACCCACACACATTTGGAACTCTCCTGGGGTACCCTCACACATATTATTCCCTCATTTAGTGGATATTTTCACAAAAAAGTGAAATTTTCAAAGATCCAAAATATTGGCTGAAAACGACTAAATATCAAGGACTCATTGGGCGAATCGCTCTGGAACTGAAATCGGAACGTTCACTGACATTTCCCCTATCTGAAAGTCTGATAAACGCCGGAAAAATGACTAAGTCCAAAAAAAAATTGTTTTCAACTTTTTTCAATTTTACCCCCATGGGATATATATTCTACCCACACACATTTGGAACTCTCCTGGGGTACCCTCACACATAGTATTCCCTCATTTGGTGGATATTTTCACAAAAAAGTGAAATTTTCAAATATCCAAAATATTGGCTGAAAACGACTAAATATCAAGGACTCATTGGGCGAATCGCTCTGGAACTGAAATCGGAACGTTCACTGACATTTCCCCTATCTGAAAGTGTGATAAACGCCGGAAAAATGACTAAGTCCAAAAAAAAATTGTTTTCAACTTTATTCAATATTACCCCCGTGGGATATATATTCTACCCACACCCATTTGGAACTCTCCTGGGTACCCTCACACATATTATTCCCTCATTTAGTGGATATTTTCACAAAAAAGTGAAATTTTCAAAACTCCAAAATATTGGCTGAAAACAACTATATATCAAGGACTCATTGGGCGAATCGCTCTGGAACTGAAATCGGAACGTTCACTGACATTTCCCCTATCTGAAAGTGTGATAAACGCCGGAAAAATGACTAAGTCCAAAAAAAAATTGTTTTCAACTTTTTTCAATATTACCCCCGTGAGATATATATTCTACCCACACCCATTTGGAACTCTCCTGGGTACCCTCACACATATTATTCCCTGATTTAGTGGATATTTTCACAAAAAAGTGAAATTTTCAAAAATCCAGAAAATTGGCTGAAAATGACTAAATATCAAGGACTCATTGGGCGAATCGCTCTGGAACTGAAATCGGAACGCTCACTGACATTTGCCCTATCTGAAAGTCTGATAAACGCCGGAAAAAGGACTAAGTCCAAAAAAAATTTTTTGCAACTTTTTTTCAATATTACCCCCGTGGGATATATATTCTACCCACACACATTTGGAACTCTCCTGGGGTACCCTCACACATATTATTCCCTCATTTAGTGGATATTTTCACAAAAAAGTGAAATTTTCAAAAATCCAAAATATTGGCTGAAAACGACTAAATATCAAAGACTCATTGGGCGAATCGCTCTGGAACTGAAATCGGAACGCTCACTGACATTTGCCCTATCTGAAAGTCTGATAAACGCCGGAAAAAGGACTAAGTCCAAAAAAAAAATTTTTCAACTTTTTTCAATTTTACCCCGTGGGATATATATTCTACCCACACACATTTGGAACTCTCCTGGGGTACCCTCACACATATTATTCCCTCATTTAGTGGATATTTTCACAAAAAAGTGAAATTTTCAAAGATCCAAAATATTGGCTGAAAACGACTAAATATCAAGGACTCATTGGGCGAATCGCTCTGGAACTGAAATCGGAACGTTCACTGACATTTCCCCCATCTGAAAGTGTGATAAACGCCGGAAAAATGACTAAGTCCAAAAAAAAATTGTTTTCAACTTTTTTCAATATTACCCCCGTGGGATATATATTCTACCCACACACATTTGGAACTCTCCTGGGTACCCTCACACATATTATTCCCTCATTTAGTGGATATTTTCACAAAAAAGTGAAATTTTCAAAAATCCAAAATATTGGCTGAAAACGACTAAATATCAACGACTCATTGGGCGAATCGCTCTGGAACTGAAATCGGAATGTTCACTGACATTTCCCCTATCTGAAAGTCTGATAAACGCCGGAAAAATAACTAAGTCCAAAAAAAAATAGATTTCAACTTTTTTCAATTTTACCCCCGTGGGATATATATTCTAACCACACACATTTGGAACTCTCCTGGGGTACCCTCACACATATTATTCCCTCATTTAGTGGATATTTTCACAAAAAAGTGAAATTTTCAAAAATCCAGAAAATTGGCAGAAAATGACTAAATATCAAGGACTCATTGGGCGAATCGCTCTGGAACTGAAATCGGAACGCTCACTGACATTTGCCCTATCTGAAAGTCTGATAAACGCCGGAAAAATGACTAAGTCCAAAAAAAAATTATTTTCAACTTTTTTCAATTTTACCCCTGTGAGATATATATTCTACCCACACACATTTGGAACTCTCCTGGGGTACCCTCACACATATTATTCCCTCATTTAGTGGATATTTTCTTAAAAAAGTAAATTTTCAAAAATCCAATATATTGGCTGAAAACGACTAAATATCAAGGACTCATTGGGCGAATCGCTCTGGAACTGAAATCGGAATGTTCACTGACATTTCCCCTATCTGAAAGTGTGATAAACGCCGGAAAAATGACTAAGTCCAAAAAAAAATTGTTTTCAACTTTTTTCAATATTACCCCCGTGGGATATATATTCTACCCACACACATTTGGAACTCTCCGGCGGTACCCTAACACATATTATTCCCTCATTTAGTGGATATTTTCACAAAAAAGTGAAATTTTCAAAAATCTAAAATATTCCCTGAAAACGACTAAATATCAAGGACTCATTGGGCGAATCGCTCTGGAATTGAAATCGGAATGCTCACTGACATTTCCCCTATTTGAAAGTCTGATAAAGGCCGGAAAAATGACTAAGTCCAAAAAAATTTTTTTTCAACTTTTTTTCAATATTACCCCCGTGGGATATACATTCTACCCACACACATTTGGAACTCTCCTGGGATACCCTCACACACATTATTCCCTCATTTAGTGGATATTTTCACAAAAAAGTGAAATTTTGAAAAATCCAAAATATTGGCTGAAAACGACTAAATATCAAGGACTCATTGGGCGAATCGCTCTGGAACTGAAATCGGAACGCTCACTGACATTTGCCCTATCTGAAAGTCTGATAAACGGCGGAAAAATTACTAAGTCCAAAAAAAAATTTTTGAACTTTTTTCAATTTTACCCCCGTGGGATATATATTCTACCCACACACATTTGGAACTCTCCTGGGGTACCCTCACACATATTATTCCCTCATTTAGTGGATATTTTCACAAAAAAGTGAAATTTTCAAAAATCCAAAATATTGGCTGAAAACGGCTAAATATCAAGGACTCATTGGGCGAATCGCTCTGGAACTGAAATCGGAACTTTCACTGACATTTCCCCTATCTGAAAGTGTGATAAACGCCGGAAAAATGACTAAGTACAAAAAAAAATTGTTTTCAACTTTTTTCAATATTACCCCCGTGGGATATATATTCTACCCTCACCCATTTGGAACTCTCCTGGGTACCCTCACACATATTATTCCCTGATTTAGTGGATATTTTCACAAAAAAGTGAAATTTTCAAAAATCCAGAAAATTGGCTGAAAATGACTAAATATCAAGGACTCATTGGGCGAATCGCTCTGGAACTGAAATCGGAACGCTCACTGACATGTGCCCTATCTGAAAGTCTGATAAACGCCGGAAAAAGGACTAAGTCCAAAAAAAAATTATTTTCAACTTTTTTCAATTTTACCCCTGTGGGATATATATTCTACCCACACACATTTGGAACTCTCCTGGGGTACCCTCACACATATTATTCCCTCATTTAGTGGATATTTTCACAAAAAAGTGAAATTTTCAAAAATCCAAAATATTGGCTGAAAACGACTAAATATCAAGGACTCATTGGGCTAATCGCTCTGGAACTGAAATCGGAACGTTCACTGACATTTCCCCTATCTGAAAGTCTGATAAACGCCGGAAAAATAACTAAGTCCAAAAAAAAATAGTTTTCAACTTTTTTCAATTTTACCCCCGTGGGATATATATTCTACCCACACACATTTGGAACTCTCCTGGGGTACCCTCACACATATTATTCCCTCATTTAGTGGATATTTTCACAAAAAAGTGAAATTTTCAAAAATCCAAAATATTGGCTGAAAACGACTAAATATCAAAGACTCATTGGGCGAATCGCTCTGGAATTGAAATCGGAATGCTCACTGACATTTCCCCTATTTGAAAGTCTGATAAACGCCGGAAAAATAACTAAGTCCAAAAAAAAAATTTTTCAACTTTTTTCAATTTTACCCCCGTGGGATATATATTCTACCCACACACATTTGGAACTCTCCTGGGGTACCCTCACACATATTATTCCCTCATTTAGTGGATATTTTCACAAAAAAGTGAAATTTTCAAAGATCCAAAATATTGTCTGAAAACGACTAAACATCAAGGACTCATTGGGCGAATCGCTCTGGAACTGAAATCGGTACGTTCACTGACATTTCCCCTATCTGAAAGTGTGATAAACGCCGGAAAAATGACTAAGTCCAAAAAAAAATTGTTTTCAACTTTTTTCAATATTACCCCCGTGGGATATATATGCTACCCACACACATTTGGAACTCTCCTGGGGTACCCTCACACATATTATTCCCTCAATTAGTGGATATTTTCACAAAAAAGTGAAATTTTCAAAAATCCAATATATTGGCTGAAAACGACTAAATATCAAGGACTCATTGGGCGAATCGCTCTGGAACTGAAATCGGAATGTTCACTGACATTTCCCCTATCTGAAAGTGTGATAAAGGCCGGAAAAATGACTAAGTCCAAAAAAAAATTGTTTTCAACTTTTTTCAGTATTACCCCCGTGGGATATATATTCTACCCACACACATTTGGAACTCTCCGGCGGTACCCTAACACATATTATTCCCTCATTTAGTGGATATTTTCACAAAAAAGTGAAATTTTCAAAAATCTAAAATATTGGCTGAAAACGACTAAATATCAAGGACTCATTGGGCGAATCGCTCTGGAATTGAAATCGGAATGCTCACTGACATTTCCCCTATTTGAAAGTCTGATAAACGCCGGAAAAATGACTAAGTCCAAAAAAATTTTTTTTCAACTTTTTTTCAATATTACCCCCGTGGGATATACATTCTACCCACACACATTTGGAACTCTCCTGGGATACTCTCACACATATTATTCCCTCATTTAGTGGATATTTTCACAAAAAAGTGAAATTTTCAAAAATCCAAAATATTGGCTGAAAACGACTAAATATCAACGACTCATTGGGCGAATCGCTCTGGAACTGAAATCGGAATGTTCACTGACATTTCCCCTATCTGAAAGTCTGATAAACGCCGGAAAAATAACTAAGTCCAAAAAAACATAGTTTTCAACTTTTTTCAATTTTACCCCCGTGGGATATATATTCTACCCACACACATTTGGAACTCTCCTGGGGTACCCTCACACATATTATTCCCTCATTTAGTGGATATTTTCACAAAAAAAGTGAAATTTTCAAAAATCCAAAATATTGGCTGAAAACGACTAAATATCAAGGACTCATTGGGCGAATCGCTCTGGAACTGAAATCGGAACGCTCACTGACATTTGCCCTATCTGAAAGTCTGATAAACGCCGGAAAAAGGACTAAGTCCAAAAAAAAAATTTTTTCAACTTTTTCAATTTTACCCCCGTGGGATATAGATTCTACCCACACACATTTGGAACTCTCCTGGGGTACCCTCACACATATTATTCCCTCATTTAGTGGATATTTTCACAAAAAAGTGAAATTTTCAAAAATCCAAAATATTGGCTGAAAACGACTAAATATCAAGGACTCATTGGGCGAATCGCTCTGGAACTGAAATCGGAACGTTCAGTGACATTTCCCCTATCTGAAAGTGTGATAAACGCCGGAAAAATGACTAAGTCCAAAAAAAAATTATTTTCAACTTTTTTCAATTTTACCCCCGTGGGATATATATTCTACCCACACACATTTGGAACTCTCCTGGGGTACCCTCACACATATTATTCCCTCATTTAGTGGATATTTTCACAAAAAAAGTGAAATTTTCAAAAATCCAAAATATTGTCTGAAAACGACTAAATATCAACGACTCATTGGGCGAATCGCTCTGGAACTGAAATCAGAATGTTCACTGACATTTCCCCTATCTGAAAGTCTGATAAACGCCGGAAAAATAACTAAGTCCAAAAAAAAATAGTTTTCAACTTTTTTCAATTTTACCCCCGTGGGATATATATTCTACCCACACACATTTGGAACTCTCCTGGGGTACCCTCACACATATTATTCCCTCATTTAGTGGATATTTTCACAAAAAAGTGAAATTTTCAAAAATCCAATATATTGGCTGAAAACGACTAAATATCAAGGACTCATTGGGCGAATCGCTCTGGAACTGAAATCGGAACGCTCACTGACATTTGCCCTATCTGAAAGTCTGATAAACGCCGGAAAAAGGACTAAGTCCAAAAAAAAATTTTTTTCAACTTTTTTCAATTTTACCCCCGTGGGATATATATTCTACCCACACACATTTGGAACTCTCCTGGGGTACCCTCACACATATTATTCCCTCATTTAGTGGATATTTTCACAAAAAAAGTGAAATTTTCAAAAATCCAAAATATTGGCTGAAAACGACTAAATATCAACGACTCATTGGGCGAATCGCTCTGGAACTGAAATCAGAATGTTCACTGACATTTCCCCTATCTGAAAGTCTGATAAACGCCGGAAAAATAACTAAGTCCAAAAAAAAATAGTTTTCAACTTTTTTCAATTTTACCCCCGTGGGATATATATTCTACCCACACACATTTGGAACTCTCCTGGGGTACCCTCACACATATTATTCCCTCATTTAGTGGATATTTTCACAAAAAAGTGAAATTTTCAAAAATCCAATATATTGGCTGAAAACGACTAAATATCAAGGACTCATTGGGCGAATCGCTCTGGAACTGAAATCGGAATGTTCACTGACATTTGCCCTATCTGAAAGTCTGATAAACGCCGGAAAAAGGACTAAGTCCAAAAAAAAATTTTTTTCAACTTTTTCAATTTTACCCCCGTGGGATATAGATTCTACCCACACACATTTGGAACTCTCCTGGGGTACCCTCACACATATTATTCCCTCATTTAGTGGATATTTTCACAAAAAAGTGAAATTTTCAAAAATCCAAAATATTGGCTGAAAACGACTAAATATCAAGGACTCATTGGGCGAATCGCTCTGGAACTGAAATCGAAACGTTCAGTGACATTTCCCCTATCTGAAAGTGTGATAAACGCCGGAAAAATGACTAAGTCCAAAAAAAAATTATTTTCAACTTTTTTCAATTTTACCCCCGTGGGATATATATTCTACCCACACACATTTGGAACTCTCCTGGGGTACCCTCACACATATTATTCCCTCATTTAGTGGATATTTTCACAAAAAAAGTGAAATTTTCAAAAATCCAAAATATTGGCTGAAAACGACTAAATATCAACGACTCATTGGGCGAATCGCTCTGGAACTGAAATCAGAATGTTCACTGACATTTCCCCTATCTGAAAGTCTGATAAACGCCGGAAAAATAACTAAGTCCAAAAAAAAATAGTTTTCAACTTTTTTCAATTTTACCCCCGTGGGATATATATTCTACCCACACACATTTGGAACTCTCCTGGGGTACCCTCACACATATTATTCCCTCATTTAGTGGATATTTTCACAAAAAAGTGAAATTTTCAAAAATCCAAAATATTGGCTGAAAACGACTAAATATCAAGGACTCATTGGGCGAATGGCTCTGGAACTGAAATCGGAATGCTCACTGACATTTCCCCTATTTGAAAGCCTGATAAACGCTGGAAAAATGACTAAGTCCAAAAAAAATTTTTTTCAACTTTTTGTCAATATTACCCCCGTAGGATATATATTCTACGCACACACATTTGGAACTCTCCTGGGTACCCTCACACATATTATTCCCTCATTTAGTGGATATTTTCACAAAAAAGTGAAATTTTCAAAAATCCAAAATATTGGCTGAAAACGACTAAATATCAAAGACTCATTGGGCGAATCGCTCTGGAACTGAAATCGGAACGTTCACTGACATTTCCCCTATCTGAAAGTGTGATAAACGCCGGAATAATGACTAAGTCCAAAAAAAAATTGTTTTCAACTTTTTTCAATTTTACCCCAGTGGGATATATATTCTACCCACACACATTTGGAACTCTCCTGGGGTACCCTCACACATACTATTCCCTCATTTAGTGGATATTTTCACAAAAAAGAGAAATTTTCAAAAATCCAAAATATTGGCTGAAAATGACTAAATATCAAGGACTCATTGGGCGAATCGCTCTGGTACTGAAATCGGAATGTTCACTGACATTTCCCCTATCTTAAAGTCTGATAAACGCCGGAAAAATGACTAAGACCAAAAAAAAAATTGTTTTCAACTTTTTTCAATTTTACCCCCGTGGGATATATATTCTACCCACACACATTTGGAACTCTCCTGGGGTACCCTCACACATACTATTCCCTCATTTAGTGGATATTTTCACAAAAAAGTGAAGTTTTGAAAAACTCAGAAAATTGGCTGAAAACGACTAAATATCATGTACTCATTGGGCGAATCGCTCTGGAACTGAAATTGGAACGCTCACTGACATTTCCCCTATCTGAAAGTCTGATAAACGCGGGAAAAATGACTAAGTCCAAAAAAAAATTGTTTTCAACTTTTTTCAATTTTACCCCCGTGGGATATATATTCTACCCACACACATTTGGAACTCTCCTGGGGTACCCTCACACATAATATTCCCTCATTTGGTGGATATTTTCACAAAAAAGTGAAATTTTGAAAAATCCAGAAAATTGGCTGAAAACGACTAAATATCATGGACTCATTGGGCGAATCGCTCTGGAACTGAAATCGGAACGCTCACTGACATTTCCCCTATCTGAAAGTTTGATAAACGCCGGAAAAATGACTTAGTCCAAAAAAAAATTGTTTTCAACTTTTTTCAATTTTACCCCCGTGGGATATATATTCTACCCACACACATTTGGAACTCTCCTGTGGTACCCTCACACATATTATTCCCTCATTTAGTGGATATTTTCACAAAAAAGTGAAATTTTCAAAAATCCAAAATATTGGCTGAAAACGAGTAAATATCAAGGACTCAATGGGCGAATCGCTCTGGAACTGAAATCGGAACACTCACTGACATTTCCCCTATCTGAAAGTCTGATAAACGCCGGAAAAATGACTACGTCCAAAAAAAAATAGTTTTCAAGTTTTTTCAATTTTACCCCCGTTGGATTTATATTCTACCCACACACATTTGGAACTCTCCTGGGGTACCCTCACACATACTATTCCCTCATTTAGTGGATATTTTCACAAAAAAGTGAAATTTTGAAAAATCTAGAAAATTGGCTGAAAACGACTAAATATCATGGACTCATTGGGCGAATCGCTCTGGAACTGAAATCGGAACGCTCACTGACATTTCCCCTATCTGAAAGTCTGATAAACGCGGGAAAAATGACTAAGTCCAAAAAAAAATTGCTTTCAACTTTTTTCAATTTTACCCCAGTGGGATATATATTCTACCCACACACATTTGGAACTCTCCTGGGGTACCCTCACACATATTATTCCCTCATTTAGTGGATATTTTCACAAAAAAGTGAAATTTTCAAAAATCCAAAATATTGGCTGAAAACGACTAAATATCAAGGACTCATTGGGCAAATCACTCTGGAACTGAAATCGGAATGCTCACTGACATTTCCCCTATTTGAAAGTCTGATAAACGGCGGAAAAAAGACTAAGTCCAAGAAAAAAATTTTTTCAACTTTTTTAAATTTTACCCCCGTGGGATATATATTCTACCCACACACATTTGGAACTCTCCTGGGGTACCCTTACACATATTATTCCCTCATTTAGTGTATATTTTCACAAAAAAGTGAAATTTTCAAAAATCCAAAATATTGGCTGAAAACGACTAAATATCAAGGACTCATTGGGCGAATCGCTCTGGAACTGAAATCGAAACACTCACTGACATTTCCCCTATCTGAAAGTCTGATAAACTCCGGAAAAATGACTACGTCCCAAAAAAAAATAGTTTTCAACTTTTTTCAATTTTACCCCAGTGGGATATATCTTCTACCCAAACACATTTAGAACTCTCCTGGGGTACCCTCACACATACTTTTCCCTCATTTAGTGGATATTTTCACAAAAAAGTGAAATTTTGAAAAATCCAGAAAATTGGCTGAAAACAACTAAATATCATGGACTCATAGGGCGAATCGCTCTGGAACTGAAATCGGAACGCTCACTGACATTTCCCCTATCTGAAAGTCTGATAAACGCGGTAAAAATGACTAAGTCCAAAAAAAAATTGTTTTCAACTTTTTTCAATTATACCCCAGTGGGATATATATTCTACCCACACACATTTGGAACTCTCCTGTGGTACCCTCACACATATTATTCCCTCATTTAGTGGATATTTTCACAAAAAAGAGAAATTTTCAAAAATCCAGAAAATTGGCTGAAAACGAGTAAATATCAAGGACTCATTGGGCGAATCGCTCTGGATCTGAAATCGGAACGCTCACTGATATTTTCCCTATCTGAAAGTCTGATAAACGCCGGAAAAATGACTAAGTCCAAGAAAAAAAATTTTTAAAATCTTTTCAATTTTACCCCCATGGGATATATATTCTACCCACACACATTTGGAACTCTCCTGGGGTACCCTCACACATATTATTCCCTCATTTAGTGGATATTTTCACAAAAAAGTGAAATTTTCAGAAATCCAAAATATTGGCTGAAAACGACTAAATATCAAGGACTCATTGGGCGAATCGCTCTGGAACTGAAATCGGAACGCTCACTGACAATTCCCCTATCTGAAAGTCTGCTAAACGACGGAAAAATGACTAAGTCCAAGAAAAATTTTTTTTCAACTCTTTTCAATTTTACCCCCATGGGATATATATTCTACCCACACACATTTGGAAGTCTCCTGGGGTACCCTCACACATATTATTCCCTCATTTAGTGGATATTTTCACAAAAAAGTGAAATTTTCAAAAATCCAAAATATTGGCTGAAAACGACTAAATATCAAGGACTCATTGGGCAAATCACTCTGGAACTGAAATCGGAATGCTCACTGACATTTCCCCTATTTGAAAGTCTGATAAACGCAGGAAAAAAGACTAAGTGAAAAAAAATATATTTCTCAACTTTTTTCAATTTTACCCCCGTGGCATATATATTCTACCCACACACATTTGGAACTCTCCTGGGGTACCCTTACACATATTATTCCCTCATTTAGTGTATATTTTCACAAAAAAGTGAAATTTTCAAAAATCCAAAATTTTGGCTGAAAACGACTAAATATCAAGGACTCATTGGGCGAATCGCTCTGGAACTGAAATCGGAATGTTCACTGACATTTCCCCTATCTGAAAGTGTGATAAACGCCAGAAAAATGACTAAGTCCAAAAAAAAATTGTTTTCAACTTTTTTCAGTATTACCCCCGTGGGATATATATTCTACCCACACACATTTGGAACTCTCCGGCGGTACCCTAGCACATATTATTTCCTCATTTAGTGGATATTTTCACAAAAAAGTGAAATTTTCAAAAATCTAAAATAATGGCTGAAAACGACTAAATATCAAGGACTCATTGGGCGAATCGCTCTGGAATTGAAATCGGAATGCTCACTGACATTTCCCCTATTTGAAAGTCTGATAAACGCCGGAAAAATGACTAAGTCCAAAAAAATTTTTTTTCAACTTTTTTTCAATATTACCCCCGTGGGATATACATTCTACCCACACACATTTGGAACTCTCCTGGGATACTCTCACACATATTATTCCCTCATTTAGTGGATATTTTCACAAAAAAGTGAAATTTTCAAAAATCCAAAATATTGGCTGAAAACGACTAAATATCAACGACTCATTGGGCGAATCGCTCTGGAACTGAAATCGGAATGTTCACTGACATTTCCCCTATCTGAAAGTCTGATAAACGCCGGAAAAATAACTAAGTCCAAAAAAAAATAGTTTTCAACTTTTTTCAATTTTACCCCCGTGGGATATATATTCTAACCACACACATTTGGAACTCTCCTGGGGTACCCTCACACATATTATTCCCTCATTTAGTGAATATTTTCACAAAAAAGTGACATTTTCAAAAATCCAGAAAATTGGCAGAAAATGACTAAATATCAAGGACTCATTGGGCGAATCGCTCTGGAACTGAAATCGGAACGCTCACTGACATTTGCCCTATCTGAAAGTCTGATAAACGCCGGAAAAAGGACTAAGTCCAAAAAAAAAATTTTTTCAACTTTTTCAATTTTACCCCCGTGGGATATAGATTCTACCCACACACATTTGGAACTCTCCTGGGGTACCCTCACACATATTATTCCCTCATTTAGTGGATATTTTCACAAAAAAGTGAAATTTTCAAAAATCCAAAATATTGGCTGAAAACTACTAAATATCAAGGACTCATTGGGCGAATCGCTCTGGAACTGAAATCGGAACGTTCAGTGACATTTCCCCTATCTGAAAGTGTGATAAACGCCGGAAAAATGACTAAGTCCAAAAAAAAATTATTTTCAACTTTTTTCAATTTTACCCCCGTGGGATATATATTCTACCCACACACATTTGGAACTCTCCTGGGGTACCCTCACACATATTATTCCCTCATTTAGTGGATATTTTCACAAAAAAAGTGAAATTTTCAAAAATCCAAAATATTGGCTGAAAACGACTAAATATCAAGGACTCATTGGGCGAATCGCTCTGGAACTGAAATCGGAATGCTCACTGACATTTCCCCTATTTGAAAGTCTGATAAACGCCGGAAAAAAGACTAAGTCCAAAAAAAAATTGTTTTCAACTTTTTTCAATTTTACCTCCGTGGGATATATATTCTACCCACACACATTTGGAACTCTCCTGGGGTACCCTCACACATATTATTCCCTCATTTAGTGGATATTTTCACAAAAAAGTGAAATTTTCAAAAATCCAAAATATTGGCTGAAAACGACTAAATATCAAGGACTCATTGGGCAAATCGCTCTGAAACTGAAATCGGAATGCTCACTGACATTTCCCCTATTTGAAAGTCTGATAAACGCCGGAAAAATGACTAAGTCCAAAAAAAAAATTTTTCAACTTTTTTCAATTTTACCCCCGTGGGATATATATTCTACCCACACACATTTGGAACTCTCCTGGGGTACCCTCACACATACTATTCCCTCATTTAGTGGATATTTTCACAAAAAAGTGAAGTTTTGAAAAACCCAGAAAATTGGCTGAAAACGACTAAATATCATGGACTCATTGGGCGAATCGCTCTGGAACTGAAATCGCAACGCTCACTGACATTTCCCCTATCTGAAAGTCTGATAAACGCGGGAAAAATGACTAAGTCCAAAAAAAAATTGTTTTCAACTTTTTTCAATTTTACCCCCGTGGGATATATATTCTACCCACACACATTTGGAACTCTCCTGGGGTACCCTCACACATACTATTCCCTCGTTTGGTGGATATTTTCACAAAAAAGTGAAATTTTGAAAAATCCAGAAAATTGGCTGAAAACGACTAAATATCATGGACTCATTGGGCGAATCGCTCTGGAACTGAAATCGGAACGCTCACTGACATTTCCCCTATTTGAAAGTCTGATAAACGGCGGAAAAAAGACTAAGTCCAAGAAAAAAATTTTTTCAACTTTTTTAAATTTTACCCCCGTGGGATATATATTCTACCCACACACATTTGGAACTCTCCTGGGGTACCCTTACACATATTATTCCCTCATTTAGTGTATATTTTCACAAAAAAGTGAAATTTTCAAAAATCCAAAATATTGGCTGAAAACGACTAAATATCAAGGACTCATTGGGCGAATCGCTCTGGAACTGAAATCGAAACACTCACTGACATTTCCCCTATCTGAAAGTCTGATAAACTCCGGAAAAATGACTACGTCCAAAAAAAAAATAGTTTTCAACTTTTTTCAATTTTACCCCAGTGGGATATATCTTCTACCCAAACACATTTAGAACTCTCCTGGGGTACCCTCACACATACTTTTCCCTCATTTAGTGGATATTTTCACAAAAAAGTGAAATTTTGAAAAATCCAGAAAATTGGCTGAAAACAACTAAATATCATGGACTCATAGGGCGAATCGCTCTGGAACTGAAATCGGAACGCTCACTGACATTTCCCCTATCTGAAAGTCTGATAAACGCGGTAAAAATGACTAAGTCCAAAAAAAAATTGTTTTCAACTTTTTTCAATTATACCCCAGTGGGATATATATTCTACCCACACACATTTGGAACTCTCCTGTGGTACCCTCACACATATTATTCCCTCATTTAGTGGATATTTTCACAAAAAAGAGAAATTTTCAAAAATCCAGAAAATTGGCTGAAAACGAGTAAATATCAAGGACTCATTGGGCGAATCGCTCTGGATCTGAAATCGGAACGCTCACTGATATTTTCCCTATCTGAAAGTCTGATAAACGCCGGAAAAATGACTAAGTCCAAGAAAAAAAATTTTTAAAATCTTTTCAATTTTACCCCCATGGGATATATATTCTACCCACACACATTTGGAACTCTCCTGGGGTACCCTCACACATATTATTCCCTCATTTAGTGGATATTTTCACAAAAAAGTGAAATTTTCAGAAATCCAAAATATTGGCTGAAAACGACTAAATATCAAGGACTCATTGGGCGAATCGCTCTGGAACTGAAATCGGAACGCTCACTGACAATTCCCCTATCTGAAAGTCTGCTAAACGACGGAAAAATGACTAAGTCCAAGAAAAAATTTTTTTCAACTCTTTTCAATTTTACCCCCATGGGATATATATTCTACCCACACACATTTGGAAGTCTCCTGGGGTACCCTCACACATATTATTCCCTCATTTAGTGGATATTTTCACAAAAAAGTGAAATTTTCAAAAATCTAAAATATTGTCTGAAAACGCGTAAATATCAAGGACTCATTGGGCGAATCACTCTGGAACTGAAATCGGAATGCTCACTGACATTCCCCCTTTCTGAAAGTCTGATAAACGGCGGAAAAATGACTAAGTCCAAAAAAAAATTTTTTTCAACTTTTTTCAATTTTACCCCTGTGGGATATATATTCTACCCACACACATTTGGAACTCTCCTGGGGTACCCTCACACATATTATTCCCTCATTTAGTGGATATTTTCACAAAAAAGAGAAATTTTCAAAAATCCAGAAAATTGGCTGAAAACGAGTAAATATCAAGGACTCATTGGGCGAATCGCTCTGGAACTGAAATCGGAATGCTCACTGACATTTCCCCTATCTGAAAGTCTGATAAACGCCGGAAAAATGACTAAGTCCAAGAAAAAAATTTTTTCAACTTTTTTAAATTTTACCCCCGTGGGATATATATTCTACCCACACACATTTGGAACTCTCCTGGGGTACCCTCACACATATTATTCCCTCATTTAGTGGATATTTTCAGAAAAAAGTGAAATTTTGAAAAATCCAGAAAATTGGCTGAAAACAACTAAATATCATGGACTCATAGGGCGAATCGCTCTGGAACTGAAATAGGAACGCTCACTGACATTTCCCCTATCTGAAAGTCTGATAAACGCGGTAAAAATGACTAAGTCCAAAAAAAAATTGTTTTCAACTTTTTTCAATTATACCCCAGTGGGATATATATTCTACCCACACACATTTGGAACTCTCCTGTGGTACCCTCACACATATTATTCCCTCATTTAGTGGATATTTTCACAAAAAAGTGAAATTTTCAAATATCCAAAATATTGGCTGAAAACGACTAAATATCAAGGAATCATTGGGCGAATCGCTCTGGAACTGAAATCGGAACACTCACTGACATTTCCCCAATCTGAAAGTCTGATAAACGCCGGAAAAATGACTACGTCCAAAAAAAAATTTTTTTCAACTTTTTTCAATTTTCCCCCGTGGGATTTATATTCTACCCACACACATCTGGAACTCTCCTGGGGTACCTTCACACATATTATTCCCTCATTTAGTGGATATTTTCACAAAAAAGTGACATTTTCAAAAATCCAGAAAATTGGCTGAAAATGACTAAATATCAAGGACTCATTGGGCGAATCGCTCTGGAACTGAAATCGGAACGCTCACTGACAATTCCCCTATCTGAAAGTCTGCTAAACGCCGGAAAAATGACTAAGTCCAAGAAAAAATTTTTTTCAACTCTTTTCAATTTTACCCCCATGGGATATATATTCTACCCACACACATTTGGAACTCTCCTGGGGTACCCTCACACATACTATTCCCTCATTTAGTGGATATTTTCACAAAAAAGTGAAATTTTCAAAAATCTAAAATATTGTCTGAAAACGCGTAAATATCAAGGACTCATTGGGCGAATCACTCTGGAACTGAAATCGGAATGCTCACTGACATTCCCCCTTTCTGAAAGTCTGATAAACGGCGGAAAAATGACTAAGTCCAAAAAAAAATTTTTTTCAACTTTTTTCAATTTTACCCCTGTGGGATATATATTCTACCCACACACATTTGGAACTCTCCTGGGGTACCCTCACACATATTATTCCCTCATTTAGTGGATATTTTCACAAAAAAGAGAAATTTTCAAAAATCCAGAAAATTGGCTGAAAACGAGTAAATATCAAGGACTCATTGGGCGAATCGCTCTGGAACTGAAATCGGAATGCTCACTGACATTTCCCCTATCTGAAAGTCTGATAAACGCCGGAAAAATGACTAAGTCCAAGAAAAAAATTTTTTCAACTTTTTTAAATTTTACCCCCGTGGGATATATATTCTACCCACACACATTTGGAACTCTCCTGGGGTACCCTCACACATATTATTCCCTCATTTAGTGGATATTTTCAGAAAAAAGTGAAATTTTGAAAAATCCAGAAAATTGGCTGAAAACAACTAAATATCATGGACTCATAGGGCGAATCGCTCTGGAACTGAAATAGGAACGCTCACTGACATTTCCCCTATCTGAAAGTCTGATAAACGCGGTAAAAATGACTAAGTCCAAAAAAAAATTGTTTTCAACTTTTTTCAATTATACCCCAGTGGGATATATATTCTACCCACACACATTTGGAACTCTCCTGTGGTACCCTCACACATATTATTCCCTCATTTAGTGGATATTTTCACAAAAAAGTGAAATTTTCAAATATCCAAAATATTGGCTGAAAACGACTAAATATCAAGGAATCATTGGGCGAATCGCTCTGGAACTGAAATCGGAACACTCACTGACATTTCCCCAATCTGAAAGTCTGATAAACGCCGGAAAAATGACTACGTCCAAAAAAAAATTTTTTTCAACTTTTTTCAATTTTCCCCCGTGGGATTTATATTCTACCCACACACATCTGGAACTCTCCTGGGGTACCTTCACACATATTATTCCCTCATTTAGTGGATATTTTCACAAAAAAGTGAAATTTTCAAAAATCCAGAAAATTGGCTGAAAATGACTAAATATCAAGGACTCATTGGGCGAATCGCTCTGGAACTGAAATCGGAACGCTCACTGACAATTCCCCTATCTGAAAGTCTGCTAAACGCCGGAAAAATGACTAAGTCCAAGAAAAAATTTTTTTCAACTCTTTTCAATTTTACCCCCATGGGATATATATTCTACCCACACACATTTGGAACTCTCCTGGGGTACCCTCACACATACTATTCCCTCATTTAGTGGATATTTTCACAAAAAAGTGAAATTTTCAAAAATCCAGAAAATTGGCTGAAAACGAGTAAATATCAAGGACTCATTGGGCGAATCGCTCTGGAACTGAAATCGGAACGCTCACTGACAATTCCCCTATCTGAAAGTCTGATAAACGCCGGAAAAATGACTAAGTCCAAGAAAAAATTTTTTTAAAGTTTTTTCAATTTTACCCCCATGGGATATATATTCTACCCACACACATTTGGAACTCTCCTGGGGTACCCTCACACATATTATTCCCTCATTTAGTGGATATTTTCACAAAAAAGTGAAATTTTCAAATATCCAAAATATTGGCTGAAAACGACTAAATATCAAGGACTCATTGGGCGAATCGCTCTGGAACTGAAATCTGAACACTCACTGACATTTCCCCTATCTGAAAGTCTGATAAACGCCGGAAAAATGACTACGTCCAAAAAAAAAATTTTTTCAACTTTTTTCAATTTTCCCCTGTGGGATTTATATTCTACCCACACACATTTGGAACTCTCCTGGGGTACCTTCACACATATTATTCCCTCATTTAGTGGATATTTTCACAAAAATGTGAAATTTTCAAAAATCCAAAATATTGGCTGAAAACGACTAAATATCAAGGACTCATTGGGCGAATCGCTCTGGAACTGAAATCGGAACACTCACTGACATTTCCCCTATCTGAAAGTGTGATAAATACCGGAAAAATGACTAAGTCCAAAAAAATTTTTTTTTCAACTTTTTTCAATTTTACCCCCGCGGGATATATATTCTACCCACACACATTTGGAACTCTCCTGGGGTACCCTCACACATATTATTCCCTCATTTAGTGGATATTTTCACAAAAAAGTGAAATTTTCAAAAATCCAGAAAATTGGCTGAAAACGAGTAAATATCAAGGACTCATTGGGCGAATCGCTCTGGAACTGAAATCTGAACGCTCACTGACAATTCCCCTTTCTGAAATTCTGCTAAACGCCGGAAAAATGACTAAGTCCAAGAAAAAATTTTTTTCAACTCTTTTCAATTTAACCCCATGGGATATATATTCTACCCACACACATTTGGAACTCTCCTGGAGTACCCTCACACATATTATTCCCTCATTTAGTGGATATTTTCACAAAAAAGTGAAATTTTCAAAAATCCAAAATATTGGCTGAAAACGAGTAAATATCAAGGACTCATTGGGCGAATCGCTCTGGAACTGAAATCGGAACACTCAGTGACATTTCCCCTATCTGAAAGTGTGATAAACGCCGGAAAAATTACTAAGTCCCAAAAAAAAAATTTTTTAAACTTTTTTCAATTTTACCCCCGTGGGATATATATTCTACCCACACACATATGGAACTCTCCTGGGGTACCCTCACACATATTATTCCCTCATTTAGTGGATATTTTCACAAAAAAGAGATATTTTCAAAAATCCAGAAAATTGGCTGAAAATGAGTAAATATCAAGGACTCATTGGGCGAATCGCTCTGGAACTGAAATCGGAACGCTCACTGACAATTCCCCTATCTGAAAGTCTGATAAATGCCGGAAAAATGACTAAGTCCAAAAAAATTTTTTTTTCAACTTTTTTCAATTTTACCCCCGTGGGATATATATTCTACCCACACACATATGGAACTCTCCTGGGGTACCCTCACACATATTATTCCCTCATTTAGTGGATATTTTCACAAAAAAGAGAAATTTTCAAAAATCCAGAAAATTGGCTGAAAACGAGTAAATATCAAGGACTCATTGGGCGAATCGCTCTGGATCTGAAATCGGAACGCTCACTGACATTTCCCCTATCTGAAAGTCTGATAAACGCCGGAAAAATGACTAAGTCCAAGAAAATTTTTTTTTAAAGTCTTTTCAATTTTACCCCCATGGGATATATATTCTACCCACACACATTTGGAACTCTGCTGGGGTACCCTCACACATATTATTCCCTCATTTAGTGGATATTTTCACAAAAAAGTGAAATTTTCAAAAATCCAGAAAATTGGCTGAAAACGAGTAAATATCAAGGACTCATTGCGCGAATCGCTCTGGAACTGAAATCGGAACGCTCACTGACAATTCCCCTATCTGAAAGTCTGCTAAACGCCGGAAAAATGACTAAGTCCAAGAAAAAAATTTTTTCAACTCTTTTCAATTTTACCCCCATGGGATATATATTCTACCCACACACATTTGGAAGTCTCCTGGGGTACCCTCACACATATTATTCCCTCATTTAGAGGATATTTTCACAAAAAAGAGAAATTTTCAAAAATCCAAAATATTGGCTGAAAACGAGTAAATATCAAGGACTCATTGGGCGAATCGCTCTGGGACTGAAATCGGAATGCTCACTGACATTTCCCCTATCTGAAAGTCTGATAAATGCGGAAAAATTACTAAGTCCCAAAAGAAAATTTTTTCAACTTTTTTCAATTTTACCCCCGTGGGATATATATTCTACCCACACACATATGGAACTCTCCTGGGGTACCCTCACACATATTATTCCCTCATTTAGTGGATATTTTCACAAAAAAGAGATATTTTCAAAAATCCAGAAAATTGGCTGAAAATGAGTAAATATCAAGGACTCATTGGGCGAATCGCTCTGGAACTGAAATCGGAACGCTCACTGACAATTCCCCTATCTAAAAGTCTGCTAAATGCCGGAAAAATGACTAAGTCCAAGAAAAATTTTTTTTCAACTCTTTTCAATTTTACCCCCATGGGATATATATTCTACCCACACACATTTGGAACTCTCCTGGGGTACCCTCACACATATTATTCCCTCATTTAGTGGATATTTTCACAAAAAAGTGAAATTTTCAAAAATCCAGAAAATAGGCTGAAAACGAGTAAATATCAAGGACTCATTGGGCGAATCGCTCTGGAACTGAAATCGGAACGCTCACTGACAATTCCCCTATCTGAAAGTCTGCTAAACGCCGGAAAAATGACTAAGTCCAAGAAAAAAATTTTTTAAAGTCTTTTCAATTTTACCCCCATGGGATATATATTCTACCCACACACATTTGGAACTCTCCTGGGGTACCCTCACACATATTATTCCCTCATTTAGTGGATATTTTCACAAAAAAATGAAATTTTCAAAAATCCAGAAAATTGGCTGAAAACGAGTAAATATCAAGGACTCATTGGGCGAATCGCTCTGGAACTGAAATCTGAACGCTCACTGACAATTCCCCTATCTGAAAGTCTGCTAAACGCCGGAAAAATGACTAAGTCCAAGAAAAAATTTTTTTCAACTCTTTTCAATTTAACCCCATGGGATATATATTCTACCCACACACATTTGGAACTCTCCTGGAGTACCCTCACACATATTATTCCCTCATTTAGTGGATATTTTCACAAAAAAGTGAAATTTTCAAAAATCCAAAATATTGGCTGAAAACGAGTAAATATCAAGGACTCATTGGGCGAATCGCTCTGGAACTGAAATCGGAACACTCAGTGACATTTCCCCTATCTGAAAGTGTGATAAACGCCGGAAAAATTACTAAGTCCCAAAAAAAAATTTTTTCAACTTTTTTCAATTTTACCCCCGTGGGATATATATTCTACCCACACACATTTGGAACTCTCCTGGGGTACCCTCACACATATTATTCCCTCATTTAGTGGATATTTTCACAAAAAAGAGATATTTTCAAAAATCCAGAAAATTGGCTGAAAATGAGTAAATATCAAGGACTCATTGGGCGAATCGCTCTGGAACTGAAATCGGAACGCTCACTGACAATTCCCCTATCTGAAAGTCTGATAAATGCCGGAAAAATGACTAAGTCCAAAAAAATTTTTTTTTCAACTTTTTTCAATTTTACCCCCGTGGGATATATATTCTACCCACACACATATGGAACTCTCCTGGGGTACCCTCACACATATTATTCCCTCATTTAGTGGATATTTTCACAAAAAAGAGAAATTTTCAAAAATCCAGAAAATTGGCTGAAAACGAGTAAATATGAAGGACTCATTGGGCGAATCGCTCTGGATCTGAAATCGGAACGCTCACTGACATTTCCCCTATCTGAAAGTCTGATAAACGCCGGAAAAATGACTAAGTCCAAAAAAAATTTTTTTTCAACTTTTTTCAATTTTACCCCTGTGGGATATATATTCTACCCACACACATTTGGAACTCTCCTGGGGTACCCTCACACATATTATTCCCTCATTTAGTGGATATTTTCACAAAAAAGAGAAATTTTCAAAAATCCAGAAAATTGGCTGAAAGCGAGTAAATATCAAGGACTCATTGGGCGAATCGCTCTGGAACTGAAATCGGAATGCTCACTGACATTTCCCCTATCTGAAAGTCTGATAAACGCCGGAAAAATGACTAAGTCCAAGAAAATTTTTTTTTAAAGTCTTTTCAATTTTACACCCATGGGATATATATTCTACCCACACACATTTGGAACTCTCCTGGGGTACCCTCACACATATTATTCCCTCATTTAGTGGATATTTTCACAAAAAAGTGAAATTTTCAAAAATCCAAAATATTGGCTGAAAACGACTAAATATCAAGGACTCATTGGGCGAATCGCTCTGGATCTGAAATCGGAACGCTCACTGACATTTCCCCTATCTGAAAGTCTGATAAACGCCGGAAAAATGACTAAGTCCAAGAAAATTTTTTTTTAAAGTCTTTTCAATTTTACCCCCATGGGATATATATTCTACCCACACACATTTGGAACTCTCCTGGGGTACCCTCACACATATTATTCCCTCATTTAGTGGATATTTTCACAAAAAAGTGAAATTTTCAAAAATCCAGAAAATTGGCTGAAAACGAGTAAATATCAAGGACTCATTGCGCGAATCGCTCCGGAACTGAAATCGGAACGCTCACTGACAATTCCCCTATCTGAAAGTCTGCTAAACGCCGGAAAAATGACTAAGTCCAAGAAAAAAATTTTTTCAACTCTTTTCAATTTTACCCCCATGGGATATATATTCTACCCACACACATTTGGAAGTCTCCTGGGGTACCCTCACACATATTATTCCCTCATTTAGAGGATATTTTCACAAAAAAGAGAAATTTTCAAAAATCCAAAATATTGGCTGAAAACGAGTAAATATCAAGGACTCATTGGGCGAATCGCTCTGGGACTGAAATCGGAATGCTCACTGACATTTCCCCTATCTGAAAGTCTGATAAATGCCGGAAAAATTACTAAGTCCCAAAAGAAAATTTTTTCAACTTTTTTCAATTTTACCCCCGTTGGATATATATTCTACCCACACACATATGGAACTCTCCTGGGGTACCCTCACACATATTATTCCCTCATTTAGTGGATATTTTCACAAAAAAGAGATATTTTCAAAAATCCAGAAAATTGGCTGAAAATGAGTAAATATCAAGGACGCATTGGGCGAATCGCTCTGGAACTGAAATCGGAACGCTCACTGACAATTCCCCTATCTGAAAGTCTGCTAAACGACGGAAAAATGACTAAGTCCAAGAAAAAAATTTTTTCAACTCTTTTCAATTTTACCCCCATGGGATATATATTCTACCCACACACATTTGGAAGTCTCCTGGGGTACCCTCACACATATTATTCCCTCATTTAGTGGATATTTTCACAAAAAAAGTGAAATTTTCAAAAATCTAAAATATTGGCTGAAAACGAGTAAATATCAAGGACTCATTGGGCGAATCACTCTGGAACTGAAATCGGAATGCTCACTGACATTTCCCCTATCTGAAAGTCTGATAAACGGCGGAAAAATGACTAAGTCAAAAAAAAAATTTTTTTCAACTTTTTTCAATTTTACCCCTGTGGGATATATATTCTACCCACACACATTTGGAACTCTCCTGGGGTACCCTCACACATATTATTCCCTCATTTAGTGGATATTTTCACAAAAAAGAGAAATTTTCAAAAATCCAGAAAATTGGCTGAAAACGAGTAAATATCAAGGACTCATTGGGCGAATCGCTTTGGAACTGAAATCGGAACGCTCACTGACATTTCCCCTATCTGAAAGTCTGATAAATACCGGAAAAATGACTAAGTCCAAAAAAATTTTTTTTTCAACTTTTTTCAATTTTACCCCCGCGGGATATATATTCTACCCACACACATTTGGAACTCTCCTGGGGTACCCTCACACATATTATTCCCTCATTTAGTGGATATTTTCACAAAAAAGTGAAATTTTCAAAAATCCAGAAAATTGGCTGAAAACGAGTAAATATCAAGGACTCATTGGGCGAATCGCTCTGGAACTGAAATCAGAACGCTCACTGACAATTCCCCTACCTGAAAGTCTGCTAAACGCCGGAAAAATGACTAAGTCCAAGAAAAAATTTTCTTCAACTCTTTTCAATTTTACCCCCATGGGATATATATTCTACCCACACACATTTGGAACTCTCCTGGAGTACCCTCACACATATTATTCCCTCATTTAGTGGATATTTTCACAAAAAAGTGAAATTTTCAAAAATCCAAAATATTGGCTGAAAACGAGTAAATATCAAGGACTCATTGGGCGAATCGCTCTGGAACTGAAATCGGAACGCTCACTGACATTTCCCCTATCTGAAAGTCTGATAAATGCCGGAAAAATGACTAAGTCCAAAAAAACTTTTTTTTTCAACTTTTTTCAATTTTACCCCCGCGGGATATATATTCTACCCACACACATTTGGAACTCTCCTGGGGTACCCTCACACATATTATTCCCTCATTTAGTGGATATTTTCACAAAAAAGTGAAATTTTCAAAAATCCAGAAAATTGGCTGAAAACGAGTAAATATCATGGACTCATTGGGCGAATCGCTCTGGAACTGAAATCGGAACGCTCACTGACAATACCCCTACCTGAAAGTCTGCTAAACGCCGGAAAAATGACTAAGTCCAAGAAAAAATTTTTTTCAACTCTTTTCAATTTTACCCCCATGGGATATATATTCTACCCACACACATTTGGAACTCTCCTGGGGTACCCTCACACATATTATTCCCTCATTTAGTGGATATTTTCACAAAAAAGTGAAATTTTCAAAAATCCAGAAAATTGACTGAAAACGACTAAATATCAAGGACTCATTGGGCAAATCGCTCTGGAACTGAAATCGGAACACTCAGTGACATTTCCCCTATCTGAAAGTGTGATAAACGCCGGAAAAATGACTTAAGTCCCAAAAAAAAATTTTTTCAACTTTTTTCAATTTTACCCCCGTGGGATATATATTCTACCCACACACATATGGAACTCTCCTGGGGTACCCTCACACATATTATTCCCTCATTTAGTGGATATTTTCACAAAAAAGAGATATTTTCAAAAATCCAGAAAATTGGCTGAAAACGAGTAAATATCAAGGACTCATTGGGCGAATCGCTCTGGAGCTGAAATCGGAACGCTCACTGACAATTCCCCTATCTGAAAGTCTGCTAAACGACGGAAAAATGACTAAGTCCAAGAAAAAAATTTTTTCAACTCTTTTCAATTTTACCCCCATGGGATATATATTCTACCCACACACATTTGGAAGTCTCCTGGGGTACCCTCACACATATTATTCCCTCATTTAGTGGATATTTTCACAAAAAAGTGAAATTTTCAAAAATCTAAAATATTGTCTGAAAACGAGTAAATATCAAGGACTCATTGGGCGAATCACTCTGGAACTGAAATCGGAATGCTCACTGACATTTCCCCTTTCTGAAAGTCTGATAAACGGCGGAAAAATGACTAAGTCCAAAAAAAATTTTTTTTCAACTTTTTTCAATTTTACCCCTGTGGGATATATATTCTACCCACACACATTTGGAACTCTCCTGGGGTACCCTCACACATATTATTCCCTCATTTAGTGGATATTTTCACAAAAAAGAGAAATTTTCAAAAATCCAGGAAATTGGCTGAAAACGAGTAAATATCAAGGACTCATTGGGCGAATCGCTCTGGAACTGAAATCGGAATGCTCACTGACATTTCCCCTATCTGAAAGTCTGATAAACGCCGGAAAAATGACTAAGTCCAAGAAAATTTTTTTTTAAAGTCTTTTCAATTTTACACCCATGGGATATATATTCTACCCACACACATTTGGAACTCTCCTGGGGTACCCTCACACATATTATTCCCTCATTTAGTGGATATTTTCACAAAAAAGTGAAATTTTCAAAAATCCAAAATATTGGCTGAAAACGACTAAATATCAAGGACTCATTGGGCGAATCGCTCTGGAACTGAAATCGGAGCGCTCACTGACATTTCCCCTATCTGAAAGTCTGATAAATGCCGGAAAAATGACTAAGTCCAAAAAAATTTTTTTTTCAACTTTTTTCAATTTTACCCCCGCGGGATATATATTCTACCCACACACATTTGGAAATCTCCTGGGGTACCCTCACACATATTATTCCCTCATTTAGTGGATATTTTCACAAAAAAGAGAAATTTTCAAAAATCCAGAAAATTGGCTGAAAACGAGTAAATATCAAGGACTCATTGGGCGAATCGCTCTGGATCTGAAATCGGAACGCTCACTGACATTTCCCCTATCTGAAAGTCTGATAAACGCCGGAAAAATGACTAAGTCCAAGAAAATTTTTTTTTAAAGTCTTTTCAATTTTACCCCCATGGGATATATATTCTACCCACACACATTTGGAACTCTCCTGGGGTACCCTCACACATATTATTCCCTCATTTAGTGGATATTTTCACAAAAAAGTGAAATTTTCAAAAATCCAGAAAATTGGCTGAAAACGAGTAAATATCAAGGACTCATTGCGCGAATCGCTCTGGAACTGAAATCGGAACGCTCACTGACAATTCCCCTATCTGAAAGTCTGCTAAACGCCGGAAAAATGACTAAGTACAAGAAAAAAATTTTTTCAACTCTTTTCAATTTTACCCCCATGGGATATATATTCTACCCACACACATTTGGAACTCTCCTGGAGTACCCTCACACATATTATTCCCTCATTTAGTGGATATTTTCACAAAAAAGTGAAATTTTCAAAAATCCAGAAAATTGGCTGAAAACGAGTAAATATCATGGACTCATTGGGCGAATCGCTCTGGAACTGAAATCGGAACACTCACTGACATTTCCCCTATCTGAAAGTCTGATAAACGCCGGAAAAATGACTAAGTCCAAAAAAAAATTGTTTTAAACTTTTTTCAATTTTACCCCAGTGGGATATATATTCTACCCACACACATTTGGAACTCTCCTGGGGTACCCTCACACATATTATTCCCTCATTTAGTGGATATTTTCACAAAAAAGTGAAATTTTCAAAAATCCAAAATATTGGCTGAAAACGACTAAATATCAAGGACTCATTGGGCAAATCACTCTGGATCTGAAATCGGAATGCTCACTGACATTTCCCCTATTTGAAAGTCTGATAAACGCAGGAAAAAAGACTAAGTCCAAAAAAATATATTTTTCTACTTTTTTCAATTTTACCCCCGTGGGATATATATTCTACCCACACACATTTGGAACTCTCCTGGGGTACCCTCACACATACTATTCCGTCATTTAGTGGATATTTTCACAAAAAAGTGAAGTTTTGAAAAACCCAGAAAATTGGCTGAAAACGACTAAATATCATGGACTCATTGGGCGAATCGCTCTGGAACTGAAATCGCAACGCTCACTGACATTTCCCCTATCTGAAAGTCTGATAAACGCGGGAAAAATGACTAAGTCCAAAAAAAAATTGTTTTCAACTTTTTTCAATTTTACCCCCGTGGGATATATATTCTACCCACACACATTTGGAACTCTCCTGGGGTACCCTCACACATACTATTCCCTCGTTTGGTGGATATTTTCACAAAAAAGTGAAATTTTGAAAAATCCAGAAAATTGGCTGAAAACGACTAAATATCATGGACTCATTGGGCGAATCGCTCTGGAACTGAAATCGGAATGCTCACTGACATTTCCCCTATTTGAAAGTCTGATAAACGGCGGAAAAAAGACTAAGTCCAAGAAAAAATTTTTTTCAACTTTTTTAAATTTTACCCCCGTGGGATATATATTCTACCCACACACATTTGGAACTCTCCTGCGGTACCCTAACACATATTATTCCCTCATTTAGTGGATAATTTCACAAAAAAGTGAAATTTTCAAAAATCCAAAATATTGGCTGAAAACGACTAAATATCAAGGACTCATTGGGCGAATCGCTCTGGAACTGAAATCGGAATGCTCACTGACATTTCCCCTATTTGAAAGTCTGATAAACGCAGGAAAAAAGACTAAGTCCAAAAAAAAATATTTTTCAACTTTTTTCAATTTTACCCCCGTGGCATAGATGTTCAACCCACACACATTTGGAACTCTCCTGGGGTACCCTTACACATATTATTCCCTCATTTAGTGTATATTTTCACAAAAAAGTGAAATTTTCAAAAATCCAAAATATTGGCTGAAAACGACTAAATATCAAGGACTCATTGGGCGAATCGCTCTGGAACTGAAATCGAAACACTCACTGACATTTCCCCTATCTGAAAGTCTGATAAACGCCGGAAAAATGACTACGTCCAAAAAAAAAATAGTTTTCAACTTTTTTCAATTTTACCCCAGTGGGATATATCTTCTACCCAAACACATTTGGAACTCTCCTGGGGTACCCTCACACATACTTTTCCCTCATTTAGTGGATATTTTCACAAAAAAGTGAAATTTTGAAAAATCCAGAAAATTGGCTGAAAACAACTAAATATCATGGACTCATAGGGCGAATCGCTCTGGAACTGAAATCGGAACGCTCACTGACATTTCCCCTATCTGAAAGTCTGATAAACGCGGTAAAAATGACTAAGTCCAAAAAAAAATTGTTTTCAACTTTTTTCAATTATACCCCATTGGGATATATATTCTACCCACACACATTTGGAACTCTCCTGTGGTACCCTCACACATATTATTCCCTCATTTAGTGGATATTTTCACAAAAAAGTGAAATTTTCAAATATCCAAAATATTGGCTGAAAACGACTAAATATCAAGGACTCATTGGGCGAATCGCTCTGGAACTGAAATCGGAACACTCACTGACATTTCCCCTATCTGAAAGTCTGATAAATGCCGGAAAAATGACTACGTCCAAAAAAAAAATTTTTTCAACTTTTTTCAATTTTCCCCCGTGGGATTTATATTCTACCCACACACATCTGGAACTCTCCTGGGGTACCTTCACACATATTATTCCCTCATTTAGTGGATATTTTCACAAAAAAGTGAAATTTTCAAAAATCCAAAATATTGGCTGAAAACGACTAAATATCAAGGACTCATAGGGCGAATCGCTCTGGAACTGAAATCGGAACGCTCACTGACATTTCCCCTATCTGAAAGTCTGATAAATGCCAGAAAAATGACTAAGTCCAAGAAATTTTTTTTTTCAACTCTTTTCAATTTTACCCCCATGGGATATATATTCTACCCACACACATTTGGAACTCTCCTGGGGTACCCTCACACATATTATTCCCTCATTTAGTGGATATTTTCACAAAAAAGTGAAATTTTCAAAAATCCAGAAAATTGGCAGAAAACGAGTAAATATCAAGGACTCATTGGGCGAATCGCTCTGGAACTGAAATTGGAACGCTCACTGACAATTCCCCTATCTGAAAGTCTGCTAAACGACGGAAAAATGACTAAGTCCAAGAAAAAATTTTTTTCAACTCTTTTCAATTTTACCCCCATGGGATATATATTCTACCCACACACATTTGGAAGTCTCCTGGGGTACCCTCACACATATTATTCCCTCATTTAGTGGATATTTTCACAAAAAATTGAAATTTTCAAAAATCTAAAATATTGGCTGAAAACGAGTAAATATCAAGGACTCATTGGGCGAATCGCTCTGGATCTGAAATCGGAACGCTCACTGACATTTTCCCTATCTGAAAGTCTGATAAACGCCGGAAAAATGACTAAGTCCAAGAAAAAAAATGTTTAAAGTCTTTTCAATTTTACCCCCATGGGATATATATTCTACCCACACACATTTGGAACTCTCCTGGGGTACCCTCACACATATTATTCCCTCATTTAGTGGATATTTTCACAAAAAAGTGAAATTTTCAGAAATCCCAAATATTGGCTGAAAACGACTAAATATCAAGGACTCATTGGGCGAATCGCTCTGGAACTGAAATCGGAAGCTCACTGACATTTCCTCTATTTTAAAGTCTGCTAAACGACGGAAAAATGACTAAGTCCAAGAAAAAATTTTTTTCAACTTTTTTAAATTTTACCCCCGTGGGATATATATTCTACCCACACACATTTGGAACTCTCCTGGGGTACCCTCACACATATTATTCCCTCATTTAGTGGATATTTTCAGAAAAAAGTGAAATTTTGAAAAATCCAGAAAATTGGCTGAAAACAACTAAATATCATGGACTCATAGGGCGAATCGCTCTGGAACTGAAATCGGAACGCTCACTGACATTTCCCCTATCTGAAAGTCTGATAAACGCGGTAAAAATGACTAAGTCCAAAAAAAAATTGTTTTCAACTTTTTTCAATTATACCCCAGTGGGATATATATTCTACCCACACACATTTGGAACTCTCCTGTGGTACCCTCACACATATTATTCCCTCATTTAGTGGATATTTTCACAAAAAAGTGAAATTTTCAAATATCCAAAATATTGGCTGAAAACGACTAAATATCAAGGACTCATTGGGCGAATCGCTCTGGAACTGAAATCGGAACACTCACTGACATTTCCCCAATCTGAAAGTCTGATAAACGCCGGAAAAATGACTACGTCCAAAAAAAAAAATTTTTCAACTTTTTTCAATTTTCCCCCGTGGGATTTATATTCTACCCACACACATCTGGAACTCTCCTGGTGTACCTTCACACATATTATTCCCTCATTTAGTGGATATTTTCACAAAAAAGTGAAATTTTCAAAAATCCAGAAAATTGGCTGAAAACGACTAAATATCAAGGACTCATTGGGCGAATCGCTCTGGAACTGAAATCGGAACGCTCACTGACATTTCCCCTATCTGAAAGTCTGATAAACGCGGTAAAAATGACTAAGTCCAAAAAAAAATTGTTTTCAACTTTTTTCAATTATACCCCATTGGGATATATATTCTACCCACACACATTTGGAACTCTCCTGTGGTACCCTCACACATATTATTCCCTCATTTAGTGGATATTTTCACAAAAAAGTGAAATTTTCAAATATCCAAAATATTGGCTGAAAACGACTAAATATCAAGGACTCATTGGGCGAATCGCTCTGGAACTGAAATCGGAACACTCACTGACATTTCCCCTATCTGAAAGTCTGATAAACGCCGGAAAAATGACTACGTCCAAAAAAAAAATTTTTTCAACTTTTTTCAATTTTCCCCCGTGGGATTTATATTCTACCCACACACATCTGGAACTCTCCTGGGGTACCTTCACACATATTATTCCCTCATTTAGTGGATATTTTCACAAAAAAGTGAAATTTTCAAAAATCCAAAATATTGGCTGAAAACGACTAAATATCAAGGACTCATAGGGCGAATCGCTCTGGAACTGAAATCGGAACGCTCACTGACATTTCCCCTATCTGAAAGTCTGCTAAACGACGGAAAAATGACTAAGTCCAAGAAAAAATTTTTTTCAACTCTTTTCAATTTTACCCCCATGGGATATATATTCTACCCACACACATTTGGAAGTCTCCTGGGGTACCCTCACACATATTATTCCCTCATTTAGTGGATATTTTCACAAAAAATTGAAATTTTCAAAAATCTAAAATATTGGCTGAAAACGAGTAAATATCAAGGACTCATTGGGCGAATCGCTCTGGAACTGAAATCGTAATGCTCACTGACATTTCCCCTATCTGAAAGTCTGATAAACGCCGGAAAAATGACTAAGTCCAAGAAAAATTTTTTTTAAAGTCTTTTCAATTTTACACCCATGGGATATATATTCTACCCACACACATATGGAATTCTCCTGGGGTACCCTCACACATATTATTCCCTCATTTAGTGGATGTTTTCACAAAAAAGAGAAATTTTCAAAAATCCAGAAAATTGGCTGAAAACGAGTAAATATCAAGGACTCATTGGGCGAATCGCTCTGGATCTGAAATCGGAACGCTCACTGACATTTTCCCTATCTGAAAGTCTGATAAACGCCGGAAAAATGACTAAGTCCAAGAAAAAAAATGTTTAAAGTCTTTTCAATTTTACCCCCATGGGATATATATTCTACCCACACACATTTGGAACTCTCCTGGGGTACCCTCACACATATTATTCCCTCATTTAGTGGATATTTTCACAAAAAAGTGAAATTTTCAGAAATCCCAAATATTGGCTGAAAACGACTAAATATCAAGGACTCATTGGGCGAATCGCTCTGGAACTGAAATCGGAAGCTCACTGACATTTCCTCTATTTTAAAGTCTGCTAAACGACGGAAAAATGACTAAGTCCAAGAAAAAATTTTTTTCAACTTTTTTAAATTTTACCCCCGTGGGATATATATTCAACCCACACACATTTGGAACTCTCCTGGGGTACCCTCACACATATTATTCCCTCATTTAGTGGATATTTTCAGAAAAAAGTGAAATTTTGAAAAATCCAGAAAATTGGCTGAAAACGACTAAATATCAAGGACTCATTGGGCGAATCGCTCTGGAACTGAAATCGGAACGCTCACTGACAATTCCCCTATCTGAAAGTCTGCTAAACGCCGGAAAAATGACTAAGTCCAAGAAAAATTTTTTTTCAACTCTTTTCAATTTTACCCCCATGGGATATATATTCTACCCACACACATTTGGAACTCTCCTAGGGTACCCTCACACATATTATTCCCTCATTTAGTGGATATTTTCACAAAAAAGTGAAATTTTCAAAAATCGAGAAAATTGGCTGAAAACGACTAAACATCAAGGACTCATTAGGCGAATCGCTCTGGAACTGAAATCGGAACGCTCACTGACATTTGCCATATCTGAAAGTCTGATAAACGGCGGAAAAATGACTAAATCCCCAAAAAAAAATTTTTCAACTTTTTTCAATTTTACCCCTGTGGGATATATATTCTACCCACACACATTTGGAACTCTCCTGGGGTACCCTCACACATATTATTCCCTCATTTAGTGGATATTTTCACAAAAAAGTGAAATTTTCAAAAATCCAGAAAATTGGCTGAAAACGAGTAAATATCAAGGACTCATTGGGCGAATCGCTCTGGAACTGAAATCGGAACGCTCACTGACAATTCCCCTATCTGAAAGACTGCTAAACGCCGGAAAAATGACTAAGTCCAAGAAAATTTTTTTTTCAACTCTTTTCAATTTTACCCCCATGGGATATATATTCTACCCACACACATTTGGAACTCTCCTGGGGTACCCTCACACATATTATTCCCTCATTTAGTGGATATTTTCACAAAAAAGTGAAATTTTCAGAAATCCAAAATATTGGCTGAAAACGACTAAATATCAAGGACTCATTGGGCGAATCGCTCTGGAACTGAAATCGGAACACTCAGTGACATTTCCCCTATCTGAAAGTGTGATAAACGCCGGAAAAATGACTAAGTCCCAAAAAAAAATTTTTTCAATTTTACCCCCGTGGGATATATATTCTACCCACACACATATGGAATTCTCCTGGGGTACCCTCACACATATTATTCCCTCATTTAGTGGATATTTTCACAAAAAAGAGAAATTTTCAAAAATCCAGAAAATTGGCTGAAAACGAGTAAATATCAAGGACTCATTGGGCGAATCGCTCTGGATCTGAAATCGGAACGCTCACTGACATTTTCCCTATCTGAAAGTCTGATAAACGCCGGAAAAATGACTAAGTCCAAGAAAAATTTTTTTTAAAGTCTTTTCAATTTTACCCCCATGGGATATATATTCTACCCACACACGTTTGGAACTCTCCTGGGGTACCCTCACACATATTATTCCCTCATTTAGTGGATATTTTCACAAAAAAGTGAAATTTTCAAATATCCAAAATATTGGCTGAAAACGACTAAATATCAAGGACTCATTGGGCGAATCGCTCTGGAACTGAAATCTGAACACTCACTGACATTTCCCCTATCTGAAAGTCTGATAAACGGCGGAAAAATGACTACGTCCAAAAAAAAAATTTTTTCAACTTTTTTCAATTTTCCCCCGTGGGATTTATATTCTACCCACACACATTTGGAACTCTCCTGGGGTACCTTCACACATATTATTCCCTCATTTAGTGGATATTTTCACAAAAATGTGAAATTTTCAAAAATCCAAAATATTGGCTGAAAACGACTAAATATCAAGGACTCATTGGGCGACTCGCTCTGGAACTGAAATCGGAACGCTCACTGACATTTCCCCTATCTGAAAGTCTGATAAATACCGGAAAAATGACTAAGTCCAAAAAAATTTTTTTTTCAACTTTTTTCAATTTTACCCCCGCGGGATATATATTCTACCCACACACATTTGGAACTCTCCTGGGGTACCCTCACACATATTATTCCCTCATTTAGTGGATATTTTCACAAAAAAAGTGAAATTTTCAAAAATCCAGAAAATTGGCTGAAAACGAGTAAATATCATGGACTCATTGGGCGAATCGCTCTGGAACTGAAATCGGAACGCTCACTGACAATACCCCTACCTGAAAGTCTGCTAAACGCCGGAAAAATGACTAAGTCCAAGAAAAAAATTTTTTCAACTCTTTTCAATTTTACCCCCATGGGATATATATTCTACCCACACACATTTGGAACTCTCCTGGGGTACCCTCACACATATTATTCCCTCATTTAGTGGATATTTTCACAAAAAAGTGAAATTTTCAAAAATCCAGAAAATTGACTGAAAACGACTAAATATGAAGGACTCATTGGGCAAATCGGTCTGGAACTGAAATCGGAACACTCAGTGACATTTCCCCTATCTGAAAGTGAGATAAACGCCGGAAAAATGACAAGTCCCAAAAAAAAATTTTTTCAACTTTTTTCAATTTTACCCCCGTGGGATATATATTCTACCCACACACATATGGAACTCTCCTGGGGTACCCTCACACATATTATTCCCTCATTTAGTGGATATTTTCACAAAAAAGAGATATTTTCAAAAATCCAGAAAATTGGCTGAAAACGAGTAAATATCAAGGACTCATTGGGCGAATCGCTCTGGAACTGAAATCGGAACGCTCACTGACAATTCCCCTATCTGAAAGTCTGCTAAACGACGGAAAAATGACTAAGTCCAATAAAAAATTTTTTTCAACTCTTTTCAATTTTACCCCCATGGGATATATATTCTACCCACACACATTTGGAAGTCTCCTGGGGTACCCTCACACATATTATTCCCTCATTTAGTGGATATTTTCACAAAAAAGTGAAATTTTCAAAAATCTAAAATATTGTCTGAAAACGAGTAAATATCAAGGACTCATTGGACGAATCACTCTGGAACTGAAATCGGAATGCTCACTGACATTTCCCCTTTCTGAAAGTCTGATAAACGGCGGAAAAATGACTAAGTCCAAAAAAAATTTTTTTTCAACTTTTTTCAATTTTACCCCTGTGGGATATATATTCTACCCACACACATTTGGAACTCTCCTGGGGTACCCTCACACATATTATTCCCTCATTTAGTGGATATTTTCACAAAAAAGAGAAATTTTCAAAAATCCAAAATATTGGCTGAAAACGACTAAATATCAAGGACTCATTGGGCGAATCGATCTGGAAGTGAAATCGGAGCGCTCACTGACATTTCCCCTATCTGAAAGTCTGATAAACGCCGGAAAAATGACTAAGTCCAAGAAAATTTTTTTTTAAAGTCTTTTCAATTTTACCCCCATGGGATATATATTCTACCCACACACATTTGGAACTCTCCTGGGGTACGCTCACACATATTATTCCCTCATTTAGTGGATATTTTCACAAAAAAGTGAAATTTTCAAAAATCCAGAAAATTGGCTGAAAACGAGTAAATATCAAGGACTCATTGCGCGAATCGCTCTGGAACTGAAATCGGAACGCTCACTGACAATTCCCCTATCTGAAAGTCTGCTAAACGCCGGAAAAATGACTAAGTCCAAGAAAAAAATTTTTTCAACTCTTTTCAATTTTACCCCCATGGGATATATATTCTACCCACACACATTTGGAAGTCTCCTGGGGTACCCTCACACATATTATTCCCTCATTTAGAGGATATTTTCACAAAAAAGAGAAATTTTCAAAAATCCAAAATATTGGCTGAAAACGAGTAAATATCAAGGACTCATTGGGGGAATCGCTCTGGAACTGAAATCGGAATGCTCGCTGACATTTCCCCTATCTGAAAGTCTGATAAACGGCGGAAAAATGACTAAGTAAAAAAAAAAAATTTTTTCAACTTTTTTCAATTTAACCCCTGTGGGATATATATTCTACCCACACACATTTGGAACTCTCCTGGGGTACCCTCACACATATTATTCCCTCATTTAGTGGATATTTTCACAAAAAAGTGAAATTTTCAAAAATCCAGAAAATTGGCTGAAAACGAGTAAATATCATGGACTCATTGGGCGAATCGCTCTGGAACTGAAATCGGAACGCTCACTGACAATACCCCTACCTGAAAGTCTGCTAAACGCCGGAAAAATGACTAAGTCCAAAAAAAAATTTTTTTTAACTTTTTTCAATTTTACCCTCGTGGGATATATATTCTACCCACACACATCTGGAATTCTCCTGGGGTACCCTCAAACATATTATTCCCTCATTTAGTGGATATTTTCACAAAAAAGTGAAATTTTCAAAAATCCAAAATATTGGCTGAAAACGACTATATATCAAGGACTCATTGGGCGAATCGCTCTGGAACTGAAATCGGAACACTCACTGACATTTCCCCTATCTGAAAGTCTGATAAACGCCGGAAAAATGGCTAAGTCCAAAAAAAAAATTTTTTCAACTTTTTTCAATTTTACCCCCGTGGGATATATATTCTACCCACACACATTTGGAATTCTCCTGGGGTACCCTCACACATATTATTCCCTCATTTAGTGGATATTTTCACAAAAAAGAGAAATTTTCAAAAATCCAGAAAATTGGCTGAAAACGAGTAAATATCAAGGACTCATTGGGCGAATCGCTCTGGATCTGAAATCGGAACGCTCACTGACATTTCCCCTATCTGAAAGTCTGATAAACGCCTTAAAAATGACTAAGTCCAAGAAAAAATTTTTTTAAAGTCTTTTCAATTTTACCCCCATGGGATATATATTCTACCCACACACATTTGGAACTCTCCTGGGGTACCCTCACACATATTATTCCCTCATTTAGAGGATATTTTCACAAAAAAGAGAAATTTTCAAAAATCCAAAATATTGGCTGAAAACGAGTAAATATCAAGGACTCATTGGGCGAATCGCTCTGGAACTGAAATCGGAATGCTCACTGACATTTCCCCTATCTGAAAGTCTGATAAACGGCGGAAAAATGACTAAGTAAAAAAAAAAATTTTTTTCAACTTTTTTCAATTTTACCCCTGTGGGATATATATTCTACCCACACATATTTGGAACTCTCCTGGGGTACCCTCACACATATTATTCCCTCATTTAGTGGATATTTTCACAAAAAAGTGAAATTTTCAAAAATCCAGAAAATTGGCTGAAAACGAGTAAATATCAAGGACTCATTGGGCGAATCGCTCTGGAACTGAAATCGGAACGCTCACTGACAATACCCCTATTTGAAAGTCTGCTAAACGCCGGAAAAATGACTAAGTCCAAGAAAAAAATTTTTTCAACTCTTTTCAATTTTACCCCCATGGGATATATATTCTACCCACACACATTTGGAACTCTCCTGGGGTACCCTCACACATATTATTCCCTCATTTAGTCGATATTTTCACAAAAAAGTGAAATTTTCAAAAATCGAAAAATATTGGCTGAAAACGACTAAATATCAAGGACTCATTGGGCGAATCGCTCTGGTACTGAAATCGGAACGCTCACTGACATTTCCCCTATCTGAAAGTCTGATAAACGCCGGAAAAATAACTAAGTCCAAGAAAAAATTTTTTTAAACTCTTTTCAATTTTACCCCCATGGGATATATATTCTACCCACACACATTTGGAACTCTCCTGGGGTACCCTCACACATATTATTCCCTCATTTAGTGGATATTTTCACAAAAAAGTGACATTTTCAAAAATTCAGAAAATTGGATGAAAACGACTAAACATCTAGGCTTCATAAGGCGAATCGCTCTGGAACTGAAATCGGAACGCTCACTGACATTTCCCCTATCTGAAAGTCTGATATACGCCGGAAAAATGACTAAATCCCCCCCAAAAATTTTTTCAACTTTTTCCAATTTTACCCCCGTGGGATATATATTCTACCCACACACATTTGGAACTCTCCTGGGGTACCCTCACACATATTATTCCCTCATTTAGTGGATATTTTCACAAAAAAGTGAAACTTTCAAAAATCCAGAAAATTGGCTGAAAACGACTAAATATCAAGGACTCATTGGGCGAATCGCTCTGGAACTGAAATAGGAATGCTCACTGACATTTCCCCTATCTGAAAGTCTGATAAACACCGGAAAAATGACTAAGTCCAAAAAATTTTTTTTTTAACTTTTTTCAATTTTACCCCCATGGGATACATGTTCTACCCATACACATTTGGAACTCTCCTGGGGTACCCTCACACATATTATTCCCTCATTTATTGGATATTTTCAGAAAAAGTGAAATTTTCAAAAATCCAAAATATTGGCTGAAAATGACTAAATATCAAGGACTCATTTGGCGAATCGCTCTGGAACTGAAATCGGAATGCTCACTGACATTTCCCCTATCTGAAAGTCTGATAAACGCCGGAAAAATGACTAAGTACAAAAAAAATTTTTTTTCATCTTTTTTCAATTTTACCCCCATGGGATATATATTCTACCCACACACATTTGGAAGTCTCCTGGGGTACCCTCACACATATTATTCCCTCATTTAGTGGATATTTTCACAAAAAAAGTGAAATTTTCAAAAATCTAAAATATTGGCTGAAAACGAGTAAATATCAAGGACTCATTGGGCGAATCACTCTGGAACTGAAATCGGAATGCTCACTGACATTTCCCCTATCTGAAAGTCTGATAAACGGTGGAAAAATGACTAAGTCAAAAAAAAATTTTTTTTCAACTTTTTTCAATTTTACCCCTGTGGGATATATATTCTACCCACACACATTTGGAACTCTCCTGGGGTACCCTCACACATATTATTCCCTCATTTAGTGGATATTTTCACAAAAAAGAGAAATTTTCAAAAATCCAGAAAATTGGCTGAAAACGAGTAAATATCAAGGACTCATTGGGCGAATCGCTTTGGAACTGAAATCGGAACGCTCACTGACATTTCCCCTATCTGAAAGTCTGATAAATACCGGAAAAATAAACAAGTCCAAAAAAATTTTTTTTTCAACTTTTTTCAATTTTACCCCCGCGGGATATATATTCTACCCACACACATTTGGAACTCTCCTGGGGTACCCTCACACATATTATTCCCTCATTTAGTGGATATTTTCACAAAAAAGTGAAATTTTCAAAAATCCAGAAAATTGGCTGAAAACGAGTAAATATCAAGGACTCATTGGGCGAATCGCTCTGGAACTGAAATCAGAACGCTCACTGACAATTCCCCTACCTGAAAGTCTGCTAAACGCCGGAAAAATGACTAAGTCCAAGAAAAAATTTTCTTCAACTCTTTTCAATTTTACCCCATGGGATATATATTCTACCCACACACATTTGGAACTCTCCTGGAGTACCCTCACACATATTATTCCCTCATTTAGTGGATATTTTCACAAAAAAGTGAAATTTTCAAAAATCCAAAATATTGGCTGAAAACGAGTAAATATCAAGGACTCATTGGGCGAATCGCTCTGGAACTGAAATCAGAACGCTCACTGACATTTCCCCTATCTGAAAGTCTGATAAACGCGGGAAAAATGACTAAGTCCAAAAAAAAATTGTTTTCAACTTTTTTCAATTTTACCCCCGTGGGATATATATTCTACCCACACACATTTGGAACTCTCCTGGGGTACCCTCACACATACTATTCCCTCGTTTGGTGGATATTTTCACAAAAAAGTGACATTTTGAAAAATCCAGAAAATTGGCTGAAAACGACTAAATATCATGGACTCATTGGGCGAATCGCTCTGGAACTGAAATCGGAATGCTCACTGACATTTCCCCTATTTGAAAGTCTGATAAACGGCGGAAAAAAGACTAAGTCCAAGAAAAAATTTTTTTCAACTTTTTTAAATTTTACCCCCGTGGGATATATATTCTACCCACACACATTTGGAACTCTCCTGCGGTACCCTAACACATATTATTCCCTCATTTAGTGGATAATTTCACAAAAAAGTGAAATTTTCAAAAATCCAAAATATTGGCTGAAAACGACTAAATATCAAGGACTCATTGGGCGAATCGCTCTGGAACTGAAATCGGAATGCTCACTGACATTTCCCCTATTTGAAAGTCTGATAAACGCAGGAAAAAAGACTAAGTCCAAAAAAAAATATTTTTCAACTTTTTTCAATTTTACCCCCGTGGCATAGATGTTCAACCCACACACATTTGGAACTCTCCTGGGGTACCCTTACACATATTATTCCCTCATTTAGTGTATATTTTCACAAAAAAGTGAAATTTTCAAAAATCCAAAATATTGGCTGAAAACGACTAAATATCAAGGACTCATTGGGCGAATCGCTCTGGAACTGAAATCGAAACACTCACTGACATTTCCCCTATCTGAAAGTCTGATAAACGCCGGAAAAATGACTACGTCCAAAAAAAAAATAGTTTTCAACTTTTTTCAATTTTACCCCAGTGGGATATATCTTCTACCCAAACACATTTGGAACTCTCCTGGGGTACCCTCACACATACTTTTCCCTCATTTAGTGGATATTTTCACAAAAAAGTGAAATTTTGAAAAATCCAGAAAATTGGCTGAAAACAACTAAATATCATGGACTCATAGGGCGAATCGCTCTGGAACTGAAATCGGAACGCTCACTGACATTTCCCCTATCTGAAAGTCTGATAAACGCGGTAAAAATGACTAAGTCCAAAAAAAAATTGTTTTCAACTTTTTTCAATTATACCCCATTGGGATATATATTCTACCCACACACATTTGGAACTCTCCTGTGGTACCCTCACACATATTATTCCCTCATTTAGTGGATATTTTCACAAAAAAGTGAAATTTTCAAATATCCAAAATATTGGCTGAAAACGACTAAATATCAAGGACTCATTGGGCGAATCGCTCTGGAACTGAAATCGGAACACTCACTGACATTTCCCCTATCTGAAAGTCTGATTAACGCCGGAAAAATGACTACGTCCAAAAAAAAAATTTTTTCAACTTTTTTCAATTTTCCCCCGTGGGATTTATATTCTACCCACACACATCTGGAACTCTCCTGGGGTACCTTCACACATATTATTCCCTCATTTAGTGGATATTTTCACAAAAAAGTGAAATTTTCAAAAATCCAAAATATTGGCTGAAAACGACTAAATATCAAGGACTCATAGGGCGAATCGCTCTGGAACTGAAATCGGAACGCTCACTGACATTTCCCCTATCTGAAAGTCTGATAAATGCCAGAAAAATGACTAAGTCCAAGAAATTTTTTTTTTCAACTCTTTTCAATTTTACCCCCATGGGATATATATTCTACCCACACACATTTGGAACTCTCCTGGGGTACCCTCACACATATTATTCCCTCATTTAGTGGATATTTTCACAAAAAATTGAAATTTTCAAAAATCTAAAATATTGGCTGAAAACGAGTAAATATCAAGGACTCTTTGGGCGAATCGCTCTGGAACTGAAATCGGAATGCTCACTGACATTTCCCCTATCTGAAAGTCTGATAAACGCCGGAAAAATGACTAAGTCCAAGAAAAATTTTTTTCAAAGTCTTTTCAATTTTACACCCATGGGATATATATTCTACCCACACACATATGGAATTCTCCTGGGGTACCCTCACACATATTATTCCCTCATTTAGTGGATATTTTCACAAAAAAGAGAAATTTTCAAAAATCCAGAAAATTGGCTGAAAACGAGTAAATATCAAGGACTCATTGGGCGAATCGCTCTGGATCTGAAATCGGAACGCTCACTGACATTTTCCCTATCTGAAAGTCTGATAAACGCCGGAAAAATGACTAAGTCCAAGAAAAAAAATGTTTAAAGTCTTTTCAATTTTACCCCCATGGGATATATATTCTACCCACACACATTTGGAACTCTCCTGGGGTACCCTCACACATATTATTCCCTCATTTAGTGGATATTTTCACAAAAAAGTGAAATTTTCAGAAATCCCAAATATTGGCTGAAAACGACTAAATATCAAGGACTCATTGGGCGAATCGCTCTGGAACTGAAATCGGAAGCTCACTGACATTTCCTCTATTTTAAAGTCTGCTAAACGACGGAAAAATGACTAAGTCCAAGAAAAAATTTTTTTCAACTTTTTTAAATTTTACCCCCGTGGGATATATATTCTACCCACACACATTTGGAACTCTCCTGGGGTACCCTCACACATATTATTCCCTCATTTAGTGGATATTTTCACAAAAAAAGTGAAATTTTCAAAAATCCAAAATATTGGCTGAAAACGAGTAAATATCATGGACTCATTGGGCGAATCGCTCTGGAACTGAAATCGGAACACTCACTGACATTTCCCCTATCTGAAAGTCTGATAAACGCCGGAAAAATGACTAAGTCCAAAAAAAAATTGTTTTAAACTTTTTTCAATTTTACCCCAGTGGGATATATATTCTACCCACACACATTTGGAACTCTCCTGGGGTACCCTCACACATATTATTCCCTCATTTAGTGGATATTTTCACAAAAAAGTGAAATTTTCAAAAATCCAAAATATTGGCTGAAAACGACTAAATATCAAGGACTCATTGGGCAAATCACTCTGGATCTGAAATCGGAATGCTCACTGACATTTCCCCTATTTGAAAGTCTGATAAACGCAGGAAAAAAGACTAAGTCCAAAAAAATATATTTTTCTACTTTTTTCAATTTTACCCCCGTGGGATATATATTCTACCCACACACATTTGGAACTCTCCTGGGGTACCCTCACACATACTATTCCGTCATTTAGTGGATATTTTCACAAAAAAGTGAAGTTTTGAAAAACCCAGAAAATTGGCTGAAAACGACTAAATATCATGGACTCATTGGGCGAATCGCTCTGGAACTGAAATCGCAATGCTCACTGACATTTCCCCTATCTGAAAGTCTGATAAACGCGGGAAAAATGACTAAGTCCAAAAAAAAATTGTTTTCAACTTTTTTCAATTTTACCCCCGTGGGATATATATTCTACCCACACACATTTGGAACTCTCCTGGGGTACCCTCACACATACTATTCCCTCGTTTGGTGGATATTTTCACAAAAAAGTGAAATTTTGAAAAATCCAGAAAATTGGCTGAAAACGACTAAATATCATGGACTCATTGGGCGAATCGCTCTGGAACTGAAATCGGAATGCTCACTGACATTTCCCCTATTTGAAAGTCTGATAAACGGCGGAAAAAAGACTAAGTCCAAGAAAAAATTTTTTTAAACTTTTTTAAATTTTACCCCCGTGGGATATATATTCTACCCACACACATTTGGAACTCTCCTGCGGTACCCTAACACATATTATTCCCTCATTTAGTGGATAATTTCACAAAAAAGTGAAATTTTCAAAAATCCAAAATATTGGCTGAAAACGACTAAATATCAAGGACTCATTGGGCGAATCGCTCTGGAACTGAAATCGGAATGCTCACTGACATTTCCCCTATTTGAAAGTCTGATAAACGCAGGAAAAAAGACTAAGTCCAAAAAAAAATATTTTTCAACTTTTTTCAATTTTACCCCCGTGGCATAGATGTTCAACCCACACACATTTGGAACTCTCCTGGGGTACCCTTACACATATTATTCCCTCATTTAGTGTATATTTTCACAAAAAAGTGAAATTTTCAAAAATCCAAAATATTGGCTGAAAACGACTAAATATCAAGGACTCATTGGGCGAATCGCTCTGGAACTGAAATCGAAACACTCACTGACATTTCCCCTATCTGAAAGTCTGATAAACGCCGGAAAAATGACTACGTCCAAAAAAAAAATAGTTTTCAACTTTTTTCAATTTTACCCCAGTGGGATATATCTTCTACCCAAACACATTTGGAACTCTCCTGGGGTACCCTCACACATACTTTTCCCTCATTTAGTGGATATTTTCACAAAAAAGTGAAATTTTGAAAAATCCAGAAAATTGGCTGAAAACAACTAAATATCATGGACACATAGGGCGAATCGCTCTGGAACTGAAATCGGAACGCTCACTGACATTTCCCCTATCTGAAAGTCTGATAAACGCGGTAAAAATGACTAAGTCCAAAAAAAAATTGTTTTCAACTTTTTTCAATTATACCCCATTGGGATATATATTCTACCCACACACATTTGGAACTCTCCTGTGGTACCCTCACACATATTATTCCCTCATTTAGTGGATATTTTCACAAAAAAGTGAAATTTTCAAATATCCAAAATATTGGCTGAAAACGACTAAATATCAAGGACTCATTGGGCGAATCGCTCTGGAACTGAAATCGGAACACTCACTGACATTTCCCCTATCTGAAAGTCTGATAAACGCCGGAAAAATGACTACGTCCAAAAAAAAAATTTTTTCAACTTTTTTCAATTTTCCCCCGTGGGATTTATATTCTACCCACACACATCTGGAACTCTCCTGGGGTACCTTCACACATATTATTCCCTCATTTAGTGGATATTTTCACAAAAAAGTGAAATTTTCAAAAATACAAAATATTGGCTGAAAACGACTAAATATCAAGGACTCATAGGGCGAATCGCTCTGGAACTGAAATCGGAACGCTCACTGACATTTCCCCTATCTGAAAGTCTGATAAATGCCAGAAAAATGACTAAGTCCAAGAAATTTTTTTTTTCAACTCTTTTCAATTTTACCCCCATGGGATATATATTCTACCCACACACATTTGGAACTCTCCTGGGGTACCCTCACACATATTATTCCCTCATTTAGTGGATATTTTCACAAAAAATTGAAATTTTCAAAAATCTAAAATATTGGCTGAAAACGAGTAAATATCAAGGACTCTTTGGGCGAATCGCTCTGGAACTGAAATCGGAATGCTCACTGACATTTCCCCTATCTGAAAGTCTGATAAACGCCGGAAAAATGACTAAGTCCAAGAAAAATTTTTTTTAAAGTCTTTTCAATTTTACACCCATGGGATATATATTCTACCCTCACACATATGGAATTCTCCTGGGGTACCCTCACACATATTATTCCCTCATTTAGTGGATATTTTCACAAAAAAGAGAAATTTTCAAAAATCCAGAAAATTGGCTGAAAACGAGTAAATATCAAGGACTCATTGGGCGAATCGCTCTGGATCTGAAATCGGAACGCTCACTGACATTTTCCCTATCTGAAAGTCTGATAAACGCCGGAAAAATGACTAAGTCCAAGAAAAAAAATGTTTAAAGTCTTTTCAATTTTACCCCCATGGGATATATATTCTACCCACACACATTTGGAACTCTCCTGGGGTACCCTCACACATATTATTCCCTCATTTAGTGGATATTTTCACAAAAAAGTGAAATTTTCAGAAATCCCAAATATTGGCTGAAAACGACTAAATATCAAGGACTCATTGGGCGAATCGCTCTGGAACTGAAATCGGAAGCTCACTGACATTTCCTCTATTTTAAAGTCTGCTAAACGACGGAAAAATGACTAAGTCCAAGAAAAAATTTTTTTCAACTTTTTTAAATTTTACCCCCGTGGGATATATATTCTACCCACACACATTTGGAACTCTCCTGGGGTACCCTCACACATATTATTCCCTCATTTAGTGGATATTTTCAGAAAAAAGTGAAATTTTGAAAAATCCAGAAAATTGGCTGAAAACAACTAAATATCATGGACTCATAGGGCGAATCGCTCTGGAACTGAAATCGGAACGCTCACTGACATTTCCCCTATCTGAAAGTCTGATAAACGCGGTAAAAATGACTAAGTCCAAAAAAAAATTGTTTTCAACTTTTTTCAATTATACCCCAGTGGGATATATATTCTACCCACACACATTTGGAACTCTCCTGTGGTACCCTCACACATATTATTCCCTCATTTAGTGGATATTTTCACAAAAAAGTGAAATTTTCAAATATCCAAAATATTGGCTGAAAACGACTAAATATCAAGGACTCATTGGGCGAATCGCTCTGGAACTGAAATCGGAACACTCACTGACATTTCCCCAATCTGAAAGTCTGATAAACGCCGGAAAAATGACTACGTCCAAAAAAAAAATTTTTTCAACTTTTTTCAATTTTCCCCCGTGGGATTTATATTCTACCCACACACATCTGGAACTCTCCTGGGGTACCTTCACACATATTATTCCCTCATTTAGTGGATATTTTCACAAAAAAGTGAAATTTTCAAAAATCCAGAAAATTGGCTGAAAACGACTAAATATCAAGGACTCATTGGGCGAATCGCTCTGGAACTGAAATCGGAACGCTCACTGACATTTCCCCTATCTGAAAGTCTGATAAACGCGGTAAAAATGACTAAGTCCAAAAAAAAATTGTTTTCAACTTTTTTCAATTATACCCCAGTGGGATATATATTCTACCCACACACATTTGGAACTCTCCTGTGGTACCCTCACACATATTATTCCCTCATTTAGTGGATATTTTCACAAAAAAGTGAAATTTTCAAATATCCAAAATATTGGCTGAAAACGACTAAATATCAAGGACTCATTGGGCGAATCGCTCTGGAACTGAAATCGGAACACTCACTGACATTTCCCCAATCTGAAAGTCTGATAAACGCCGGAAAAATGACTACGTCCAAAAAAAAAATTTTTTCAACTTTTTTCAATTTTCCCCCGTGGGATTTATATTCTACCCACACACATCTGGAACTCTCCTGGGGTACCTTCACACATATTATTCCCTCATTTAGTGGATATTTTCACAAAAAAGTGAAATTTTCAAAAATCCAGAAAATTGGCTGAAAACGACTAAATATCAAGGACTCATTGGGCGAATCGCTCTGGAACTGAAATCGGAACGCTCACTGACATTTCCCCTATCTGAAAGTCTGATAAACGCGGTAAAAATGACTAAGTCCGAAAAAAAATTGTTTTCAACTTTTTTCAATTATACCCCATTGGGATATATATTCTACCCACACACATTTGGAATTCTCCTGTGGTACCCTCACACATATTATTCCCTCATTTAGTGGATATTTTCACAAAAAAGTGAAATTTTCAAATATCCAAAATATTGGCTGAAAACGACTAAATATCAAGGACTCATTGGGCGAATCGCTCTGGAACTGAAATCGGAACACTCACTGACATTTCCCCTATCTGAAAGTCTGATAAACGCCGGAAAAATGACTACGTCCAAAAAAAAAATTTTTTCAACTTTTTTCAATTTTCCCCCGTGGGATTTATATTCTACCCACACACATCTGGAACTCTCCTGGGGTACCTTCACACATATTATTCCCTCATTTAGTGGATATTTTCACAAAAAAGTGAAATTTTCAAAAATCCAAAATATTGGCTGAAAACGACTAAATATCAAGGACTCATAGGGCGAATCGCTCTGGAACTGAAATCGGAACGCTCACTGACATTTCCCCTATCTGAAAGTCTGCTAAACGACGGAAAAATGACTAAGTCCAAGAAAAAATTTTTTTCAACTCTTTTCAATTTTACCCCCATGGGATATATATTCTACCCACACACATTTGGAAGTCTCCTGGGGTACCCTCACACATATTATTCCCTCATTTAGTGGATATTTTCACAAAAAATTGAAATTTTCAAAAATCTAAAATATTGGCTGAAAACGAGTAAATATCAAGGACTCATTGGGAGAATCGCTCTGGAACTGAAATCGGAATGCTCACTGACATTTCCCCTATCTGAAAGTCTGATAAACGCCGGAAAAATGACTAAGTCCAAGAAAAATTTTTTTTAAAGTCTTTTCAATTTTACACCCATGGGATATATATTCTACCCACACACATATGGAATTCTCCTGGGGTACCCTCACACATATTATTCCCTCATTTAGTGGATATTTTCACAAAAAAGAGAAATTTTCAAAAATCCAGAAAATTGGCTGAAAACGAGTAAATATCAAGGACTCATTGGGCGAATCGCTCTGGATCTGAAATCGGAACGCTCACTGACATTTTCCCTATCTGAAAGTCTGATAAACGCCGGAAAAATGACTAAGTCCAAGAAAAAAAATGTTTAAAGTCTTTTCAATTTTACCCCCATGGGATATATATTCTACCCACACACATTTGGAACTCTCCTGGGGTACCCTCACACATATTATTCCCTCATTTAGTGGATATTTTCACAAAAAAGTGAAATTTTCAAAAATCGAGAAAATTGGCTGAAAACGACTAAACATCAAGGACTCATTAGGCGAATCGCTCTGGAACTGAAATCGGAACGCTCACTGACATTTGCCATATCTGAAAGTCTGATAAACGGCGGAAAAATGACTAAATCCCCAAAAAAAATTTTTTCAACTTTTTTCAATTTTACCCCCGTGGGATATATATTCTACCCACACACATATGGAATTCTCCTGGGGTACCCTCACACATATTATTCCCTCATTTAGTGGATATTTTCACAAAAAAGAGAAATTTTCAAAAATCCAGAAAATTGGCTGAAAACGAGTAAATATCAAGGACTCATTGGGCGAATCGCTCTGGATCTGAAATCGGAACGCTCACTGACATTTTCCCTATCTGAAAGTCTGATAAACGCCGGAAAAATGACTAAGTCCAAGAAAAAATTTTTTCAACTTTTTTCAATTTTCCCCCGTGGGATTTATATTCTACCCACACACATTTGGAACTCTCCTGGGGTACCTTCACACATATTATTCCCTCATTTAGTGGATATTTTCACAAAAATGTGAAATTTTCAAAAATCCAAAATATTGGCTGAAAACGACTAAATATCAAGGACTCATTGGGCGACTCGCTCTGGAACTGAAATCGGAACGCTCACTGACATTTCCCCTATCTGAAAGTCTGATAAATACCGGAAAAATGACTAAGTCCAAAAAAATTTTTTTTTCAACTTTTTTCAATTTTACCCCCGCGGGATATATATTCTACCCACACACATTTGGAACTCTCCTGGGGTACCCTCACACATATTATTCCCTCATTTAGTGGATATTTTCACAAAAAAAGTGAAATTTTCAAAAATCCAGAAAATTGGCTGAAAACGAGTAAATATCATGGACTCATTGGGCGAATCGCTCTGGAACTGAAATCGGAACGCTCACTGACAATACCCCTACCTGAAAGTCTGCTAAACGCCGGAAAAATGACTAAGTCCAAGAAAAAAATTTTTTCAACTCTTTTCAATTTTACCCCCATGGGATATATATTCTACCCACACACATTTGGAACTCTCCTGGGGTACCCTCACACATATTATTCCCTCATTTAGTGGATATTTTCACAAAAAAGTGAAATTTTCAAAAATCCAGAAAATTGACTGAAAACGACTAAATATGAAGGACTCATTGGGCAAATCGCTCTGGAACTGAAATCGGAACACTCAGTGACATTTCCCCTATCTGAAAGTGAGATAAACGCCGGAAAAATGACAAGTCCCAAAAAAAAATTTTTTCAACTTTTTTCAATTTTACCCCCGTGGGATATATATTCTACCCACACACATATGGAACTCTCCTGGGGTACCCTCACACATATTATTCCCTCATTTAGTGGATATTTTCACAAAAAAGAGATATTTTCAAAAATCCAGAAAATTGGCTGAAAACGAGTAAATATCAAGGACTCATTGGGCGAATCGCTCTGGAACTGAAATCGGAACGCTCACTGACAATTCCCCTATCTGAAAGTCTGCTAAACGACGGAAAAATGACTAAGTCCAATAAAAAATTTTTTTCAACTCTTTTCAATTTTACCCCCATGGGATATATATTCTACCCACACACATTTGGAAGTCTCCTGGGGTACCCTCACACATATTATTCCCTCATTTAGTGGATATTTTCACAAAAAAGTGAAATTTTCAAAAATCTAAAATATTGTCTGAAAACGAGTAAATATCAAGGACTCATTGGACGAATCACTCTGGAACTGAAATCGGAATGCTCACTGACATTTCCCCTTTCTGAAAGTCTGATAAACGGCGGAAAAATGACTAAGTCCAAAAAAAATTTTTTTTCAACTTTTTTCAATTTTACCCCTGTGGGATATATATTCTACCCACACACATTTGGAACTCTCCTGGGGTACCCTCACACATATTATTCCCTCATTTAGTGGATATTTTCACAAAAAAGAGAAATTTTCAAAAATCCAAAATATTGGCTGAAAACGACTAAATATCAAGGACTCATTGGGCGAATCGATCTGGAACTGAAATCGGAGCGCTCACTGACATTTCCCCTATCTGAAAGTCTGATAAACGCCGGAAAAATGACTAAGTCCAAGAAAATTTTTTTTTAAAGTCTTTTCAATTTTACCCCCATGGGATATATATTCTACCCACACACATTTGGAACTCTCCTGGGGTACGCTCACACATATTATTCCCTCATTTAGTGGATATTTTCACAAAAAAGTGAAATTTTCAAAAATCCAGAAAATTGGCTGAAAACGAGTAAATATCAAGGACTCATTGCGCGAATCGCTCTGGAACTGAAATCGGAACGCTCACTGACAATTCCCCTATCTGAAAGTCTGCTAAACGCCGGAAAAATGACTAAGTCCAAGAAAAAAATGTTTTCAACTCTTTTCAATTTTACCCCCATGGGATATATATTCTACCCACACACATTTGGAAGTCTCCTGGGGTACCCTCACACATATTATTCCCTCATTTAGAGGATATTTTCACAAAAAAGAGAAATTTTCAAAAATCCAAAATATTGGCTGAAAACGAGTAAATATCAAGGACTCATTGGGGGAATCGCTCTGGAACTGAAATCGGAATGCTCGCTGACATTTCCCCTATCTGAAAGTCTGATAAACGGCGGAAAAATGACTAAGTAAAAAAAAAAAATTTTTTCAACTTTTTTCAATTTTACCCCTGTGGGATATATATTCTACCCACACACATTTGGAACTCTCCTGGGGTACCCTCACACATATTATTCCCTCATTTAGTGGATATTTTCACAAAAAAGTGAAATTTTCAAAAATCCAGAAAATTGGCTGAAAACGAGTAAATATCATGGACTCATTGGGCGAATCGCTCTGGAACTGAAATCGGAACGCTCACTGACAATACCCCTACCTGAAAGTCTGCTAAACGCCGGAAAAATGACTAAGTCCAAGAAAAATTTTTTTTAAAGTCTTTTCAATTTTACCCCCATGGGATATATATTCTACCCACACACATTTGGAACTCTCCTGGGGTACCCTCACACATATTATTCCCTCATTTAGAGGATATTTTCACAAAAAAGAGAAATTTTCAAAAATCCAAAATATTGGCTGAAAACGAGTAAATATCAAGGACTCATTGGGCGAATCGCTCTGGAACTGAAATCGGAATGCTCACTGACATTTCCCCTATCTGAAAGTCTGATAAACGGCGGAAAAATGACTAAGTAAAAATAAAAATTTTTTTCAACTTTTTTCAATTTTACCCCTGTGGGATATATATTCTACCCACACATATTTGGAACTCTCCTGGGGTACCCTCACACATATTATTCCCTCATTTAGTGGATATTTTCACAAAAAAGTGAAATTTTCAAAAATCCAGAAAATTGGCTGAAAACGAGTAAATATCAAGGACTCATTGGGCGAATCGCTCTGGAACTGAAATCGGAACGCTCACTGACAATACCCCTATTTGAAAGTCTGCTAAACGCCGGAAAAATGACTAAGTCCAAGAAAAAAATTTTTTCAACTCTTTTCAATTTTACCCCCATGGGATATATATACTACCCACACACATTTGGAACTCTCCTGGGGTACCCTCACACATATTATTCCCTCATTTAGTCGATATTTTCACAAAAAAGTGAAATTTTCAAAAATAGAAAAATATTGGCTGAAAACGACTAAATATCAAGGACTCATTGGGCGAATCGCTCTGGTACTGAAATCGGAACGCTCACTGACATTTCCCCTATCTGAAAGTCTGATAAACGCCGGAAAAATAACTAAGTCCAAGAAAAAATTTTTTTAAACTCTTTTCAATTTTACCCCCATGGGATATATATTCTACCCACACACATTTGGAACTCTCCTGGGGTACCCTCACACATATTATTCCCTCATTTAGTGGATATTTTCACAAAAAAGTGACATTTTCAAAAATTCAGAAAATTGGATGAAAACGACTAAACATCTAGGCTTCATAAGGCGAATCGCTCTGGAACTGAAATCGGAACGCTCACTGACATTTCCCCTATCTGAAAGTCTGATATACGCCGGAAAAATGACTAAATCCCCCCCAAAAATTTTTTCAACTTTTTCCAATTTTACCCCCGTGGGATATATATTCTACCCACACACATTTGGAACTCTCCTGGGGTACCCTCACACATATTATTCCCTCATTTATTGGATATTTTCAGAAAAAAGTGAAACTTTCAAAAATCCAGAAAATTGGCTGAAAACGACTAAATATCAAGGACTCATTGGGCGAATCGCTCTGGAACTGAAATCGGAATGCTCACTGACATTTCCCCTATCTGAAAGTCTGATAAACGCCGGAAAAATGACTAAGTACAAAAAAAATTTTTTTTCATCTTTTTTCAATTTTACCCCCATGGGATATATATTCTACCCACACACATTTGGAAGTCTCCTGGGGTACCCTCACACATATTATTCCCTCATTTAGTGGATATTTTCACAAAAAAAGTGAAATTTTCAAAAATCTAAAATATTGGCTGAAAACGAGTAAATATCAAGGACTCATTGGGCGAATCACTCTGGAACTGAAATCGGAATGCTCACTGACATTTCCCCTATCTGAAAGTCTGATAAACGGCGGAAAAATGACTAAGTCAAAAAAAAATTTTTTTTCAACTTTTTTCAATTTTACCCCTGTGGGATATATATTCTACCCACACACATTTGGAACTCTCCTGGGGTACCCTCACACATATTATTCCCTCATTTAGTGGATATTTTCACAAAAAAGAGAAATTTTCAAAAATCCAGAAAATTGGCTGAAAACGAGTAAATATCAAGGACTCATTGGGCGAATCGCTTTGGAACTGAAATCGGAACGCTCACTGACATTTCCCCTATCTGAAAGTCTGATAAATACCGGAAAAATAAACAAGTCCAAAAAAATTTTTTTTTCAACTTTTTTCAATTTTACCCCCGCGGGATATATATTCTACCCACACACATTTGGAACTCTCCTGGGGTACCCTCACACATATTATTCCCTCATTTAGTGGATATTTTCACAAAAAAGTGAAATTTTCAAAAATCCAGAAAATTGGCTGAAAACGAGTAAATATCAAGGACTCATTGGGCGAATCGCTCTGGAACTGAAATCAGAACGCTCACTGACAATTCCCCTACCTGAAAGTCTGCTAAACGCCGGAAAAATGACTAAGTCCAAGAAAAAATTTTCTTCAACTCTTTTCAATTTTACCCCATGGGATATATATTCTACCCACACACATTTGGAACTCTCCTGGAGTACCCTCACACATATTATTCCCTCATTTAGTGGATATTTTCACAAAAAAGTGAAATTTTCAAAAATCCAAAATATTGGCTGAAAACGAGTAAATATCAAGGACTCATTGGGCGAATCGCTCTGGAACTGAAATCGGAATGCTCACTGACAATTCCCCTATCTGAAAGTCTGCTAAACGCCGGAAAAATGACTAAGTCCAAGAAAAAAAATTTTTCAACTCTTTTCAATTTTACCCCCATGGGATATATATTCTACCCACACACATTTGGAACTCTCCTGGGGTACCCTCACACATATTATTCCCTCATTTAGTGGATATTTTCACAAAAAAGTGAAATTTTCAAAAATCCAAAATATTGGCTAAAAACGAGTAAATATCAAGGACTCATTGGGCGAATCGCTCTGGAACTGAAATCGGAACACTCAGTGACATTTCCCCTATCTGAAAGTGTGATAAACGCCGGAAAAATGACTTAAGTCCCAAAAAAAAATTTTTTCAACTTTTTTCAATTTTACCCCCGTGGGATATATATTCTACCCACACACATATGGAACTCTCCTGGGGTACCCTCACACATATTATTCCCTCATTTAGTGGATATTTTCACAAAAAAGAGATATTTTCAAAAATCCAGAAAATTGGCTGAAAACGAGTAAATATCAAGGACTCATTGGGCGAATCGCTCTGGAACTGAAATCGGAACGCTCACTGACAATTCCCCTATCTGAAAGTCTGCTAAACGACGGAAAAATGACTAAGTCCAAGAAAAAAATTTTTTCAACTCTTTTCAATTTTACCCCCATGGGATATATATTCTACCCACACACATTTGGAACTCTCCTGGAGTACCCTCACACATATTATTCCCTCATTTAGTGGATATTTTCACAAAAAAGTGAAATTTTCAAAAATCCAAAATATTGGCTGAAAACGAGTAAATATCAAGGACTCATTGGGCGAATCGCTCTGGAACTGAAATCGGAACGCTCACTGACATTTCCCCTATCTGAAAGTCTGATAAATGCCGGAAAAATGACTAAGTCCAAAAAAATTTTTTTTTCAACTTTTTTCAATTTTACCCCCGCGGGATATGTATTCTACCCACACACATTTGGAACTCTCCTGGGGTACCCTCACACATATTATTCCCTCATTTAGTGGATATTTTCACAAAAAAGTGAAATTTTCAAAAATCTAAAATATTGGCTGAAAACAAGTAAATATCAAGGACTCATTGGGCGAATCACTCTGGAACTGAAATCGGAATGCTCACTGACATTTCCCCTATCTGAAAGTCTGATAAACGCCGGAAAAATGACTAAGTCCAAGAAAAAATTTTTTTAAAGTCTTTTCAATTTTACACCCATGGGATATATATTCTACCCACACACATTTGGAACTCTCCTGGGGTACCCTCACACATATTATTCCCTCATTTAGTGGATATTTTCACAAAAAAGTGAAATTTTCAAAAATCCAAAATATTGGCTGAAAACGACTAAATATCAAGGATTCATTGGGCGAATCGCTCTGGAACTGAAATCGGAGCGCTCACTGACATTTCCCCTATCTGAAAGTCTGATAAATGCCGGAAAAATGACTAAGTCCAAAAAAAATTTTTTTTCAACTTTTTTCAATTTTACCCCCGCGGGATATATATTCTACCCACACACATTTGGAAATCTCCTGGGGTACCCTCACACATATTATTCCCTCATTTAGTGGATATTTTCACAAAAAAGTGAAATTTTCAAAAATCCAGAAAATTGGCTGAAAACGAGTAAATATCAAGGACTCACTGGGCGAATCGCTCTGGATCTGAAATCGGAACGCTCACTGACATTTCCCCTATCTGAAAGTCTGATAAACGCCGGAAAAATGACTAAGTCCAAGAAAAAAATTTTTTCAACTCTTTTCAATTTTACCCCCATGGGATATATATTCTACCCACACACATTTGGACGTCTCCTGGGGTACCCTCACACATATTATTCCCTCATTTAGAGGATATTTTCACAAAAAAGAGAAATTTTCAAAAATCCAAAATATTGGCTGAAAACGAGTAAATATCAAGGACTCATTGGGCGAATCGCTCTGGAACTGAAATCGGAATGCTCACTGACATTTCCCCTATCTGAAAGTCTGATAAACGGCGGAAAAATGACTAAGTCAAAAAAAAAAATTTTTTCAACTTTTTTCAATTTTACCCCTGTGGGATATATTTTCTACCCACACACATTTGGAACTCTCCTGGGGTACCCTCACACATATTATTCCCTCATTTAGTGGATATTTTCACAAAAAAGTGAAATTTTCAAAAATCCAGAAAATTGGCTGAAAACGAGTAAATATCATGGACTCATTGGGCAAATCGCTCTGGAACTGAAATCGGAACGCTCACTGACAATACCCCTACCTGAAAGTCTGCTAAACGCCGGAAAAATGACTAAGTCCAAGAAAAAATTTTTTTCAACTCTTTTCAATTTTACCCCCATGGGATATATATTCTACCCACACACATTTGGAACTCTCCTGGGGTACCCTCACACATATTATTCCCTCATTTAGTGGATATTTTCACAAAAAAGTGAAATTTTCAAAAATTCAGAAAATTGACTGAAAACGACTAAATATCAAGGACTCATTGGGCAAATCGCTCTGGAACTGAAATCTGAAGGCTCACTGACATTTGCACTCTCTGAAAGTCTGATAAACGCCGGAAAAATGACTAAGTCCAAAAAAAAATTTTTTTTAACTTTTTTCAATTTTACCCTCGTGGGATATATATTCTACCCACACACATCTGGAATTCTCCTGGGGTACCCTCACACATATTATTCCCTCATTTAGTGGATATTTTCACAAAAAAGTGAAATTTTCAAAAATCCAAAATATTATCTAAAAACGACTAAATATCAAGGACTCATTGGGCGAATCGCTCTGGAACTGAAATCGGAACACACACTGACATTTCCCCTATCTGAAAGTCTGATAAACGCCGGAAAAATGGCTAAGTCCAAAAAAAAAATTTTTTCAACTTTTTTCAATTTTACCTTCGTGGGATATATATTCTACCCACACACATTTGGAATTCTCCTGGGGTACCCTCACACATATTATTCCCTCATTTAGTGGATATTTTCACAAAAAAGTGAAATTTTCAAAAATCCAGAAAATTGGCTGAAAACGACTAAATATCAAGGACTCATTGGCAAATCGCTCTGGAACTGAAATCGGAACGCTCACTGACAATACCCCTATCTGAAAGTCTGCTAAACGCCGGAAAAATGACTAAGTCCAAGAAAAAAATTTTTTCAACTCTTTTGAATTTTACCCCCATGGGATATATATTCTACCCACACACATTTGGAACTCTCCTGGGGTACCCTCACACATATTATTCCCTCATTTAGTGGATATTTTCACAAAAAAGTGAAATTTTCAAAAATCCAAAATATTGGCTGAAAACGACTAAATATCAAGGACTCATTGGGCGAATCGCTCTGGTACTGAAATCGGAACGCTCACTGACATTTCCCCTGTCTGAAAGTCTGATAAACGCCGGAAAAATAACTAAGTCCAAGAAAAAAAATTTTTAAACTCTTTTCATTTTTACCCCCATGGGATATATATTCTACCCACACACATTTGGAACTCTCCTGGGGTACCCTCACACATATTATTCCCTCATTTAGTGGATATTTTCACAAAAAAGTGAAATTTTCAAAAATCCAAAATATTGGCTGAAAACGACTAAATATCAAGGACTCATTGGGCGAATCGCTCTGGAACTGAAATCGGAACGCTCACTGACAATTCCCCTATCTGAAAGTCTGATAAACGCCGGAAAAATGACTAAGTCCAAGAAAAATTTTTTTTCAACTCTTTTCAATTTTACCCCCATGGGATATATATTGTACCCACACAAATTTGGAACTCTCCTGGGGTACCCTCACACATATTATTCCCTCATTTAGTGGATAATTTCACAAAAAAGTGAAATTTTCAAAAATCCAGAAAATTGGCTGAAAACGAGTAAATATCAAGGACTCATTGGGCGAATCGCTCTGGAACTGAAATCGGAACGCTCACTGACAATTCCCCTTTTTGAAACTCTGATAAACGCCGGAAAAATGACTAAGTCCAAGAAAAAATTTTTTAAACTCTTTTCAATTTTACCCCCATGGGATATATATTCTACCCACACACATTTGGAACTCTCCTGGGGTACCCTCACACATATTATTCCCTCATTTAGTGGATATTTTCACAAAAAAGTGAAATTTTCAAAAATCCAAAATATTGGCTGAAAACGACTAAATATCAAGGACTCATTGGGCGAATCGCTCTGGTACTGAAATCGGAACGCTCACTGACATTTCCCCTGTCTGAAAGTCTGATAAACGCCGGAAAAATAACTAAGTCCAAGAAAAAAAATTTTTAAACTCTTTTCAATTTTACCCCCATGGGATATATATTCTACCCACACACATTTGGAACTCTCCTGGGGTACCCTCACACATATTATTCCCTCATTTAGTGGATATTTTCACAAAAAAGTGAAATTTTCAAAAATCCAAAATATTGGCTGAAAACGACTAAATATCAAGGACTCATTGGGCGAATCGCTCTGGAACTGAAATCGGAACGCTCACTGACAATTCCCCTTTTTGAAACTCTGATAAACGCCGGAAAAATGACTAAGTCCAAGAAAAATTTTTTTAAACTCTTTTCAATTTTAACCCCATGGGATATATATTCTACCCACACACATTTGGAACTCTCCTGGGGTACCCTCACACATATTATTCCCTCATTTAGTGGATATTTTCACAAAAAAGTGAAATTTTCAGAAATCCAGAAAATTGGCTGAAAACGAGTTAATATCAAGGACTCATTGGGCGAATCGCTCTGGAACTGAAATCGGAATGCTCACTGACATTTCCCCTCTCTGAAAGTCTGATAAACGCCGGAAAAATGACTAAGTCCAAAAAAAAAATGTTTTCAACTTTTTTCAATTTTACCCACGTGGGATATATATTCTACCGACACACATTTGGAACTCTCCTGGGGTACCCTCACACATATTATTCCCTCATTTAGTGGATATTTTCACAAAAAAGTGACATTTTCAAAAATTCAGAAAATTGGATGAAAACGACTAAACATCTAGGCTTCATAAGGCGAATCGCTCTGGAACTGAAATCGGAACGCTCACTGACATTTCCCCTATCTGAAAGTCTGATAAACGCCGGAAAAATTACTAAGTTCAAAAAAAAATTTTTTTCCACTTTTTTCAATTTTACCCCCGTGGGATATATATTCTACCCACACACATTTGGAACTCTCCTAGGGTACCCTCACACATATTATTCCCTCATTTAGTGGATATTTTCACAAAAAAGTGACATTTTCAAAAATCCAGAAAATTGGATGAAAACGACTAAACATCTAGGATTCATTAGGCGAATCGCTCTGGAACTGAAATCGGAACGCTCATTGACATTTCCCCTATCTGAAAGTCTGATAAACGCCGGAAAAATGAGTAAATCCCAAAAAAAAATTTTTTCAACTTTTTTCAATTTTACCCCCGTGGGATATATATTCTACCCACACACATTTGGAACTCTCCTGGGGTACCCTCACACATATTATTCCCTCATTTAGTGGATATTTTCACAAAAAAGTGAAACTTTCAAAAATCCAGAAAATTGGCTGAAAACGACTAAATATCAAGGACTCATTGGGCGAATCGCTCTGGAACTGAAATAGGAATGCTCACTGACATTTCTCCTATCTGAAAGTCTGATAAACGCCGGAAAAATGACTAAGTCAAAGAAAAAAAAATTTTAAACTTTTTTCAATTTTACCCCCGTGGGATATATATTCTACCCACACAAATTTGGAACTTTCCTAGGGTATCCTCACACATATTATTCCCTCATTTAGTGGATATTTTCACAAAAAAGTGAAATTTTCAAAAATCCAGAAAATTGGCTGAAAACGACTAAATATCAAGGACTCATTGGGCAAATCGCTCTGGAACTGAAATCGCAAGGCTCACTGACATTTGCCCTATCTGAAAGTCTGATAAACGCCGGAAAAATGAATAAGTCCAATTAAAAAATTGTTTTCAACTTTTTTAAATTTTACTCCCGTGGGATATATATTCTACCCACACACATTTGGAACTCTCCTGGGGTACCCTCACACATATTATTCCCTCATTTAGTGGATATTTTCACAAAAAAGTGAAATTTTCAAAAATCCAAAATATTGGCTGAAAATGACTAAATATCAAGGACTCATTGGGCGAATCGCTCTGGAACTGAAATCGGAACGCTCACTGACATTTCCCCTATCTGAAAGTCTGATAAACGCCGGAAAAATGGCTAAGTCCAAAAAAAAAATGTTTTCAACTTTTTTCAATTTTACCCCCGTGGGATATATATTCTACCCACACACATTTGGAACTCTCCTGGAGTACCCTCACACATATTATTCCCTCATTTAGTGGATATTTTCACAAAAAAGTGAAATTTTCAAAAATCCAGAAAATTGGCTGAAAACGACTAAATATCAAGGACTCATTGGGCGAATCGCTCTGGAACTGAAATCGGAACGCTCACTGACATTTCCCCTATCTGAAAGTCTGTGAAACGCCGGAAAAATGAGTAAGTACAAAAAAAAAATTTTTCAACTTTTTTCAATTTTAACCCCCGTGGGATATTTATTCTACCCACACACATTTGGAACTCTCCTGGGGTACCCTCACACATATTATTCCCTCATTTAGTGGATATTTTCACAAAAAAGTGAAATTTTCAAAAATCCAGAAAATTGGCTGAAAACGACTAAATATCAAGGACTCATTGGGCGAATCGCTCTGGAACTGAAATAGGAATGCTCACTGACATTTCCCCTATCTGAAAGTCTGATAAACGCCGGAAAAATGACTAAGTCAAAGAAAAAAAATTTTTTAAACTTTTTTCAATTTTACCCCCGTGGGATATATATTCTACCCACACACATTTGGAACTCTCCTGGAGTACCCTCACACATATTATTCCCTCATTTAGTGGATATTTTCAAAAAAGTGAAATTTTCAAAAATCCAGAAAATTGGCTGAAAACGACTAAATATCAAGGACTCATTGGGCGAATCGCTCTGGAACTGAAATCGGACGGCTCACTGACATTTCCCCTATCTGAAAGTCTGATAAACGGCGGAAAAATGACTAAGTCCAAGAAAAAAATTTTTTCAACTCTTTTCAATTTTACCCCCATGGGATATATATTCTACCCACACACATTTGGAACTCTCCTGGGGTACCCTCACACATATTATTCCCTCATTTAGTGGATATTTTCAGAAAAAAGTGAAATTTTCAAAAATCCAAAATATTGGCTGAAAACGACTAAATATCAAGGACTCATTGGGCGAATCGCTCTGGAACTGAAATCGGAACGCTCACTGACATTTCCCCTATCTGAAAGTCTGATAAATGCCGGAAAAATGACTAAGTCAAAAAAAAAATTTTTTTCAACTTTTTTCAATTTTACCCCTGTGGGATATATATTCTACCCACACACATTTGGAACTCTCCTGGGGTACCCTCACACATATTATTCCCTCATTTAGTGGATATTTTCACAAAAAAGTGAAATTTTCAAAAATCCAGAAAATTGGCTGAAAACGACTAAATATCAAGGACTCATTGGGCGAATCGCTCTGGAACTGAAATCGGAATGCTCACTGACATTTGCCATATCTGAAAGTCTGATAAACACCGGAAAAATGACTAAGTCCAAAAAAAAATTTTTTTCAACTTTTTTCAATTTTACCCCCGTGGGATGTATATTCTACCCACACACATTTGGAACTCTCCTGGGGTACCCTCACACATATTATTCCCTCATTTAGTGGATATTTTCACAAAAAAGTGACATTTTCAAAAATCCAGAAAATTGGATGAAAACGACTAAACATCTAGGATTCATTAGGCGAATCGCTCTGGAACTGAAAACGGAACGCTCATTGACATTTCCCCTATCTGAAAGCCTGATGAACGCTGGAAAAATGACTAAATCCAAAAAAAAAATTTTTTCAACTTTTTTCAATTTTACCCCTGTGGGATATATATTCTACCCACACACATTTGGAACTCTCCTGGGGTACCCTCACACATATTATTCCCTCATTTAGTGGATATTTTCACAAAAAAGTGAAACTTTCAAAAATTCCAGAAAATTGGCTGAAAATGACTAAATATCAAGGACTCATTGGGCGAATCGCTCTGGAACTGAAATCGGAATGCTCACTGACATTTCCCCTATCTGAAAGTCTGTGAAACGCCGGAAAAATGAGTAAGTAAAAAAAAAAAATTTTTAAACTTTTTTCAAATTTACCCCCGTGGGATATTTATTCTACCCACACACATTTGGAACTCTCCTGGGGTACCCTCACACATATTATTCCCTCATTTAGTGGATATTTTCACAAAAAAGTGAAATTTTCAAAAATCCAGAAAATTGGCTGAAAACGACTAAATATCAAGGACTCATTGGGCGAATCGCTCTGGAACTGAAATCGGACGGCTCACTGACATTTCCCCTATCTGAAAGTCTGATAAACGGCGGAAAAATGACTAAGTCCAAGAAAAAAATTTTTTCAACTCTTTTCAATTTTACCCCCATGGGATATATATTCTACCCACACACATTTGGAACTCTCCTGGGGTACCCTCACACATATTATTCCCTCATTTAGTGGATATTTTCAGAAAAAAGTGAAATTTTCAAAAATCCAAAATATTGGCTGAAAACGACTAAATATCAAGGACTCATTGGGCGAATCGCTCTGGAACTGAAATCAGAACGCTCACTGACATTTCCCCTATCTGAAAGTCTGATAAATGCCGGAAAAATGACTAAGTCAAAAAAAAAATTTTTTTCAACTTTTTTCAATTTTATTCCTGTGGGATATATATTCTACCCACACACATTTGGAACTCTCCTGGGGTACCCTCACACATATTATTCCCTCATTTAGTGGATATTTTCACAAAAAAGTGAAATTTTCAAAAATCCAGAAAATTGGCTGAAAACGAGTAAATATCAAGGACTCATTGGGCGAAGCGCTCTGGAACTGAAATCGGAACGCTCACTGACATTTGCCCTATCTGAAAGTCTGATAAACGCCGGAAAAATGACTAAGTCCAAAAAAAAAATGTTTTCAACTTTTTTCAATTTTACCCCCGTGGGATATATATTCTACCCACACACATTTGGAACTCTCCTGGAGTACCCTCACACATATTATTCCCTCATTTAGTGGATATTTTCACAAAAAAGTGAAATTTTCAAAAATCCAGAAAATTGGCTGAAAACGACTAAATATCAAGGACTCATTGGGCGAATCGCTCTGGAACTGAAATCGGAATGCTCACTGACATTTGCCATATCTGAAAGTCTGATAAACACCGGAAAAATGACTAAGTCCAAAAAAAATTTTTTTTCAACTTTTTCAATTTTACCCCTGTGGGATGTATATTCTACCCACACACATTTGGAACTCTCCTGGGGTACCCTCACACATATTATTCCCTCATTTAGTGGATATTTTCACAAAAAAGTGAAATTTTCAAAAATCCAGAAAATTGGCTGAAAACGAGTAAATATCAAGGACTCATTGGGCGAATCGCTCTGGAACTGAAATCGGAACGCTCACTGACAATTCCCCTATCTAAAAGTCTGCTAAACGACGGAAAAATGACTAAGTCCAAGAAAAAATTTTTTTCAACTCTTTTCAATTTTACCCCCATGGGGTATATATTCTACCCACACACATTTGGAACTCTCCTGGGGTACCCTCACACATATTATTCCCTCATTTAGTGGATATTTTCACAAAAAAGTGAAACTTTCAAAAATCCAGAAAATTGGCTGAAAATGACTAAATATCAAGGACTCATTGGGCGAATCGCTCTGGAACTGAAATAGGAATGCTCACTGACATTTCCCCTATCTGAAAGTCTGTGAAACGCCGGAAAAATGAGTAAGTAAAAAAAAAAAATTTTTCAACTTTTTTCAAATTTACCCCCGTGGGATATTTATTCTACCCACACACATTTGGAACTCTCCTGGGGTACCCTCACACATATTATTCCCTCATTTAGTGGATATTTTCACAAAAAAGTGAAATTTTCAAAAATCCAGAAAATTGGCTGAAAACGACTTAATATCAAGGACTCATTGGGCGAATCGCTCTGGAACTGAAGTCGGACGGCTCACTGACATTTCCCCTATCTGAAAGTCTGATAAACCGCGGAAAAATGACTAAGTCCAAGAAAAAAATTTTTTCAACTCTTTTCAATTTTACCCCCATGGGATATATATTCTACCCACACACATTTGGAACTCTCCTGGGGTACCCTCACACATATTATTCCCTCATTTAGTGGATATTTTCAGAAAAAAGTGAAATTTTCAAAAATCCAAAATATTGGCTGAAAACGACTAAATATCAAGGACTCATTGGGCGAATCGCTCTGGAACTGAAATCAGAACGCTCACTGACATTTTCCCTATCTGAAAGTCTGATAAATGCCGGAAAAATGACTAAGTCAAAAAAAAAATTTTTTTCAACTTTTTTCAATTTTATTCCTGTGGGATATATATTCTACCCACACACATTTGGAACTCTCCTGGGGTACCCTCACACATATTATTCCCTCATTTAGTGGATATTTTCACAAAAAAGTGAAATTTTCAAAAATCCAGAAAATTGGCTGAAAACGAGTAAATATCAAGGACTCATTGGGCGAAGCGCTCTGGAACTGAAATCGGAACGCTCACTGACATTTGCCCTATCTGAAAGTCTGATAAACGCCGGAAAAATGACTAAGTCCAAAAAAAAAATGTTTTCAACTTTTTTCAATTTTACCCCTGTGGGATATATATTCTACCCACACACATTTGGAACTCTCCTGGAGTACCCTCACACATATTATTCCCTCATTTAGTGGATATTTTCACAAAAAAGTGAAATTTTCAAAAATCCAGAAAATTGGCTGAAACGAGTAAATATCAAGGACTCATTGGGCGAATCGCTCTGGAACTGAAATCGGAACGCTCACTGACAATTCCCCTATCTGAAAGTCTGCTAAACGACGGAAAAATGACTAAGTCCAAGAAAAAATTTTTTTCAACTCTTTTCAATTTTACCCCCATGGGGTATATATTCTACCCACACACATTTGGAAGTCTCCTGGGGTACCCTCACACATATTATTACCTCATTTAGTGGATATTTTCAAAAAAGTGAAATTTTCAAAAATCCTGAAAATTGGCTGAAAACGACTAAATATCAAGGACTCATTGGGCGAATCGCTCTGGAACTGAAATCGGAACGCTAACTGACATTTGCCCTATCTGAAAGTCTGATAAACGCCGGAAAAATGACTAAGTCCAAAAAAAAAATGTTTTCAACTTTTTTCAATTTTACCCCCGTGGGATATATATTCTACCCACACACATTTGGAACTCTCCTGGAGTACCCTCACACATATTATTCCCTCATTTAGTGGATATTTTCACAAAAAAGTGAAATTTTCAAAAATCCAGAAAATTGGCTGAAAACGACTAAATATCAAGGACTCATTGGGCGAATCGCTCTGGAACTGAAATCGGAACGCTCACTGACATTTCCCCTATCTGAAAGTCTGTGAAACGCTGGAAAAATGAGTAAGTAGAAAAAAAAAATTTTTCAACTTTTTTCAATTTTACCCCCGTGGGATATATATTCTACCCACACACATTTGGAACTCTCCTGGGGTACCCTCACACATATTATTCCCTCATTTAGTGGATATTTTCACAAAAAAGTGAAACTTTCAAAAATCCAAAATATTGGCTGAAAACGAGTAAATATCAAGGACTCATTGGGCGAATCACTCTGGAACTGAAATTGGAATGCTCACTGACATTTCCCCTATCTGAAAGTCTGATAAACGGCGGAAAAATGACTAAGTCAAAAAAAAATTTTTTTTCAACTTTTTTCAATTTTACCCCTGTGGGATATATATTCTACCCACACACATTTGGAACTCTCCTGGGGTACCCTCACACATATTATTCCCTCATTTAGTGGATATTTTCACAAAAAAGTGAAATTTTCAGAAATCCAGAAAATTGGCTGAAAACGAGTAAGTATCAAGGACTCATTGGGCGAATCGCTCTGGAACTGAAATCGGAATGCTCACTGACATTTCCCCTATCTGAAAGTCTGATAAACGCCGGAAAAATGACTAAGTCCAAAAAAAAAATGTTTTCAACTTTTTTCAATTTTACCCCCGTGGGATATATATTCTACCCACACACATTTCGAACTCTCCTGGGGTACCCTCACACATATTATTCCCTCATTTAGTGGATATTTTCACAAAAAAGTGAAATTTTTTGAAAAATCCAGAAAATTGGCTGAAAACGACTAAATATCAAGGACTCATTGGGCGAATAACTCTGGAACTGAAATCAGAATGCTCACTGACATTCGCCCTATGTGAAAGTCTGATAAACGCCGGAAAAATGACTAATTCCAAGAAAAAAAAATTTTCAACTTTTTTCAATTTTACCCCCATGGGATATATATTCTACCCACACACATTTGGAACTCTCCTGGGGTATCCTCACACATATTATTCCCTCATTTAGTGGATATTTTCACAAAAAAGTGACATTTTCAAAAATCCAGAAAATTGGATGAAAACGACTAAACATCTAGGCTTCATAAGGCGAATCGCTCTGGAACTGAAATCGGAACGCTCACTGACATTTCCCCTATCTGAAAGTCTGGTAAACGCTGGAAAAATGACTAAATCCCAAAAAAAAATTTTTTCAACTTTTTTCAATTTTACCCCCGTGGGATATATATTCTACCCACACACATTTGGAACTCTCCTGGGTTACCCTCACACATATTATTCCCTAATTTAGTGGATATTTTCACAAAAAAGTGAAATTTTCAAAAATCCAGAAAATTGGCTGAAAACGACTAAACATCAAGGACTCATTAGGCGAATCGCTCTGGAACTGAAATCGGAACGCTCACTGACATTTGCCATACCTGAAAGTCTGATAAACGCCGGAAAAATGACTAAATCCCCCCCAAAAAAATTTTTCAACTTTTTTCAATTTTACCCCCGTGGGATATATATTCTACCCACACACATTTGGCACTCTCCTGGAGTACCCTCACACATATAATTCCCTCATTTAGTGGATATTTTCACAAAAAAGTGAAATTTTCAAAAATCCAAAATATTGGCTGAAAACGACTAAATATCATGGACTCATTGGGCGAATTGCTCTGGAACTGAAATCGGAATGCTCACTGACATTTCCCCTATCTGAAAGTCTGTGAAACGCAGGAAAAATGAGTAAGTCCAAAAAAAATTTTTTTGAACTTTTTTAAATTTTACCCCCGTGGGATATATATTCTACCCACACACATTTGGAACTCTCCTGGGGTACCCTCACACATATTATTCCCTCATTTAGTGGATATTTTCACAAAAAAGTGAAATTTTCAAAAATCCAAAATATTGGCTGAAAACAAGTAAATATCAAGGACTCATTGGGCGAATCGCTCTGGAACTGAAATCGGAACACTCAGTGACATTTCCCCTATCTGAAAGTGTGATAAACGCCGGAAAAATGACTAAGTCCGAAAAAAAAAATTTTTCAACTTTTTTCAATTTTACCCCCGTGGGATATATATTCTACCCACACACATTTGGAACTCTCCTGGGGTACCCTCACACATATTATTCCCTCATTTAGTGGATATTTTCACAAAAAAGTGAAATTTTAAAAAATCCAGAAAATTGGCTGAAAACGACTAAACATCAAGGACTCATTAGGCGAATCACTCTGGAACTGAAATCGGAACGCTCACTGACATTTGCCATAACTGAAAGTCTGATAAACGCCGGAAAAATGACTAAATCCCCAAAAAAAATTTTTTCAACTTTTTTCAATTTTACCCCCATGGGATATATATTCTACCCACACACATTTTTCGCTCTCCTGGAGTACCCTCACACATATAATTCCCTCATTTAGTGGATATTTTCACAAAAAAGTGAAATTTTCAAAAATCCAAAATATTGGCTGAAAACGACTAAATATCAAGTACTCATTGGGCGAATTGCTCTGGAACTGAAATCGAAATGCTGACTGACATTTCCCCTATCTGAAAGTCTGTGAAACGCCGTAAAAATGAGTAAGTCCAAAAAAAAATTTTTTGAACTTTTTTCAATTTTACCCCCGTGGGATATATATTCTACCCACACACATTTGGAACTCTCCTGGGGTACCCTCACACATATTATTCCCTAATTTAGTGGATATTTTCACAAAAAAGTGAAATTTTCAAAAATCCAGAAAATTGGCTGAAAACGACTAAACATCAAGGACTCATTAGGAGAATCGCTCTGGAACTGAAATCGGAACGCTCACTGACATTTGCCATATCTGAAAGTCTGATAAACGCCGGAAAAATGACTAAATTCCAAAAAAAAAAATTTTCAACTTTTTTCAATTTTACCCCCGTGGGATATATCTTCTACCCACACACATTTGGAACTCTCCTGGCGTATCCTCACACATATTATTCCCTCATTTAGTAGATATTTTCACAAAAAAGTGAAATTTTCAAAAATCCAGAAAATTGGCTGAAAACGACTAAATATCAAGGACTCATTGGGCGAATCGCTCTGGAACTGAAATCGGAACGCTCACTGACAATACCCCTATCTGAAAGTCTGCTAAACGCCGGAAAAATGACTAAGTCCAAGAAAAAATTTTTTTCAACTCTTTTCAATTTTACCCCCATGGGATATATATTCTACCCACACACATTTGGAACTCTCCTGGGGTACCCTCACACATATTATTCCTTCATTTAGTGGATATTTTCACAAAAAAAGTGAAATTTTCAAAAATCCAAAATATTGGCTGAAAACGACTAAATATCAAGGACTCATTGGGCGAATCGCTCTGGTACTGAAATCGGAAGGCTCACTGACAATTCCCCTATCTGAAAGTCTGTGAAACGCCGGAAAAATGAGTAAGTCCAAAAAAAATTTTTTCAACTTTTTTCAATTTTACCCCCGTGGGATATATATTCTACCCACACACATTTGGAACTCTCCTGGGGTACCCTCACACATATTATTCCCTCATTTAGTGGATATTTTCACAAAAAAGTGAAATTTTCAAAAATCCTGAAAATTGGCTGAAAACGACTAAACATATAGGATTCATAAGGCGAATCGCTCTGGAACTGAAATCAGAACGCTCACTGACATTTCCCCTATCTGAAAGTCTGATAAATGCCGGAAAAATGACTAAGTCAAAAAAAAAATTTTTTTCAACTTTTTTCAATTTTATTCCTGTGGGATATATATTCTACCCACACACATTTGGAACTCTCCTGGGGTACCCTCACACATATTATTCCCTCATTTAGTGGATATTTTCACAAAAAAGTGAAATTTTCAAAAATCCAGAAAATTGGCTGAAAACGAGTAAATATCAAGGACTCATTGGGCGAAGCGCTCTGGAACTGAAATCGGAACGCTCACTGACATTTGCCCTATCTGAAAGTCTGATAAACGCCGGAAAAATGACTAAGTCCAAAAAAAAAAGTTTTTTCAACTTTTTTCAATTTTACCCCTGTGGGATATATATTCTACCCACACACATTTGGAACTCTCCTGGAGTACCCTCACACATATTATTCCCTCATTTAGTGGATATTTTCACAAAAAAGTGAAATTTTCAAAAATCCAGAAAATTGGCTGAAAACGACTAAATATCAAGGACTCATTGGGCGAATCGCTCTGGAACTGAAATCGGAACGCTCACTGACATTTCCCCTATCTGAAAGTCTGTGAAACGCCGGAAAAATGAGAAAGTACAAAAAAAAAATTTTTCAACTTTTTTCAATTTTACCCCCGTGGGATATTTATTCTACCCACACACATTTGGAACTCTCCTGGGATACCCTCACACATATTATTCCCTCATTTAGTGGATATTTTCACAAAAAAGTGAAATTTTCAAAAATCCAGAAAATTGGCTGAAAACGACTAAATATCAAGGACTCATTGGGCGAATCGCTCTGGAACTGAAATCGGAATGCTCACTGACATTTGCCATATCTGAAAGTCTGATAAACACCGGAAAAATGACTAAGTCCAAAAATAATTTTTTTTCAACTTTTTTCAATTTTACCCCCGTGGGATGTATATTCTACCCACACACATTTGGAACTCTCCTGGGGTACCCTCACACATATTATTCCCTCATTTAGTGGATATTTTCACAAAAAAGTGAAATTTTCAAAAATCCAGAAAATTGGCTGAAAACGACTAAATATCAAGGACTCATTGGGCGAATCGCTCTGGAACTGAAATCGGACGGCTCACTGACATTTCCCCTATCTGAAAGTCTGATAAACGGCGGAAAAATGACTAAGTCCAAGAAAAAAATTTTTTCAACTCTTTTCAATTTTACCCCCATGGGATATATATTCTACCCACACACATTTGGAACTCTCCTGGGGTACCCTCACACATATTATTCCCTCATTTAGTGGATATTTTCAGAAAAAAGTGAAATTTTCAAAAATCCAAAATATTGGCTGAAAACGACTAAATATCAAGGACTCATTGGGCGAATCGCTCTGGAACTGAAATCAGAACGCTCACTGACATTTCCCCTATCTGAAAGTCTGATAAATGCCGGAAAAATGACTAAGTCAAAAAAAAAATTTTTTTCAACTTTTTTCAATTTTATTCCTGTGGGATATATATTCTACCCACACACATTTGGAACTCTCCTGGGGTACCCTCACACATATTATTCCCTCATTTAGTGGATATTTTCACAAAAAAGTGAAATTTTCAAAAATCCAGAAAATTGGCTGAAAACGAGTAAATATCAAGGACTCATTGGGCGAAGCGCTCTGGAACTGAAATCGGAACGCTCACTGACATTTGCCCTATCTGAAAGTCTGATAAACGCCGGAAAAATGACTAAGTCCAAAAAAAAAATGTTTTCAACTTTTTTCAATTTTACCCCCGTGGGATATATATTCTACCCACACACATTTGGAACTCTCCTGGAGTACCCTCACACATATTATTCCCTCATTTAGTGGATATTTTCACAAAAAAGTGAAATTTTCAAAAATCCAAAATATTGGCTGAAAACGACTAAATATCAAGGACTCATTGGGCGAATCGCTCTGGAACTGAAATCGGAACGCTCACTGACATTTCCCCTATCTGAAAGTCTGTGAAACGCCGGAAAAATGAGAAAGTACAAAAAAAAAATTTTTCAACTTTTTTCAATTTTACCCCCGTGGGATATTTATTCTACCCACACACATTTGGAACTCTCCTGGGGTACCCTCACACATATTATTCCCTCATTTAGTGGATATTTTCACAAAAAAGTGAAATTTTAAAAAATCCAGAAAATTGGCTGAAAACGACTAAATATCAAGGACTCATTGGGCGAATCGCTCTGGAACTGAAATCGGAATGCTCACTGACATTTGCCATATCTGAAAGTCTGATAAACACCGGAAAAATGACTAAGTCCAAAAAAAATTTTTTTTCAACTTTATTCAATTTTACCCCCGTGGGATGTATATTCTACCCACACACATTTGGAACTCTCCTGGGGTACCCTCACACATATTATTCCCTCATTTAGTGGATATTTTCACAAAAAAGTGAAATTTTCAAAAATCCAGAAAATTGGCTGAAAACGAGGAAATATCAAGGACTCATTGGGCGAATCGCTCTGGAACTGAAATCGGAACGCTCACTGACAATTCCCCTATCTGAAAGTCTGCTAAACGACGGAAAAATGACTAAGTCCAAGAAAAAAATTTTTTCAACTCTTTTCAATTTTACCCCCATGGGGTATATATTCTACCCACACACATTTGGAAGTCTCCTGGGGTACCCTCACACATATTATTACCTCATTTAGTGGATATTTTCAAAAAAGTGAAATTTTCAAAAATCCTGAAAATTGGCTGAAAACGACTAAATATCAAGGACTCATTGGGCGAATCGCTCTGGAACTGAAATCGGAACGCTAACTGACATTTGCCCTATCTGAAAGTCTGATAAACGCCGGAAAAATGACTAAGTCCAAAAAAAAAATGTTTTCAACTTTTTTCAATTTTACCCCCGTGGGATATATATTCTACCCACACACATTTGGAACTCTCCTGGAGTACCCTCACACATATTATTCCCTCATTTAGTGGATATTTTCACAAAAAAGTGAAATTTTCAGAAATCCAGAAAATTGGCTGAAAACGAGTAAATATCAAGGACTCATTGGGCGAATCGCTCTGGAACTGAAATCGGAATGCTCACTGACATTTCCCCTATCTGAAAGTCTGATAAACGCCGGAAAAATGACTAAGTCCAAAAAAAAAATGTTTTCAACTTTTTTCAATTTTACCCCCGTGGGATATATATTCTACCCACACACATTTGGAACTCTCCTGGAGTACCCTCACACATATTATTCCCTCATTTAGTGGATATTTTCACAAAAAAGTGAAATTTTCAAAAATCCAGAAAATTGGCTGAAAACGACTAAATATCAAGGACTCATTGGGCGAATCGCTCTGGAACTGAAATCGGAACGCTCACTGACATTTCCCCTATCTGAAAGTCTGTGAAACGCCGGAAAAATGAGAAAGTACAAAAAAAAAATTTTTCAACTTTTTTCAATTTTACCCCCGTGGGATATTTATTCTACCCACACACATTTGGAACTCTCCTGGGGTACCCTCACACATATTATTCCCTCATTTAGTGGATATTTTCACAAAAAAGTGAAATTTTAAAAAATCCAGAAAATTGGCTGAAAACGACTAAATATCAAGGACTCATTGGGCGAATCGCTCTGGAACTGAAATCGGAATGCTCACTGACATTTGCCATATCTGAAAGTCTGATAAACACCGGAAAAATGACTAAGTCCAAAAAAAATTTTTTTTCAACTTTTTTCAATTTTACCCCCGTGGGATGTATATTCTACCCACACACATTTGGAACTCTCCTGGGGTACCCTCACACATATTATTCCCTCATTTAGTGGATATTTTCACAAAAAAGTGAAATTTTCAAAAATCCAGAAAATTGGCTGAAAACGAGGAAATATCAAGGACTCATTGGGCGAATCGCTCTGGAACTGAAATCGGAACGCTCACTGACAATTCCCCTATCTGAAAGTCTGCTAAACGACGGAAAAATGACTAAGTCCAAGAAAAAATTTTTTTCAACTCTTTTCAATTTTACCCCCATGGGGTATATATTCTACCCACACACATTTGGAAGTCTCCTGGGGTACCCTCACACATATTATTACCTCATTTAGTGGATATTTTCAAAAAAGTGAAATTTTCAAAAATCCTGAAAATTGGCTGAAAACGACTAAATATCAAGGACTCATTGGGCGAATCGCTCTGGAACTGAAATCGGAACGCTAACTGACATTTGCCCTATCTGAAAGTCTGATAAACGCCGGAAAAATGACTAAGTCCAAAAAAAAAATGTTTTCAACTTTTTTCAATTTTACCCCCGTGGGATATATATTCTACCCACACACATTTGGAACTCTCCTGGAGTACCCTCACACATATTATTCCCTCATTTAGTGGATATTTTCACAAAAAAGTGAAATTTTCAGAAATCCAGAAAATTGGCTGAAAACGAGTAAATATCAAGGACTCATTGGGCGAATCGCTCTGGAACTGAAATCGGAATGCTCACTGACATTTCCCCTATCTGAAAGTCTGATAAACGCCGGAAAAATGACTAAGTCCAAAAAAAAAATGTTTTCAACTTTTTTCAATTTTACCCCCGTGGGATATATATTCTACCCACACACATTTCGAACTCTCCTGGGGTACCCTCACACATATTATTCCCTCATTTAGTGGATATTTTCACAAAAAAGTGAAATTTTTTGAAAAATCCAGAAAATTGGCTGAAAACGACTAAATATCAAGGACTCATTGGGCGAATAACTCTGGAACTGAAATCAGAATGCTCACTGACATTCGCCCTATGTGAAAGTCTGATAAACGCCGGAAAAATGACTAATTCCAAGAAAAAAAAATTTTCAACTTTTTTCAATTTTACCCCCATGGGATATATATTCTACCCACACACATTTGGAACTCTCCTGGGGTATCCTCACACATATTATTCCCTCATTTAGTGGATATTTTCACAAAAAAGTGACATTTTCAAAAATCCAGAAAATTGGATGAAAACGACTAAACATCTAGGCTTCATAAGGCGAATCGCTCTGGAACTGAAATCGGAACGCTCACTGACATTTCCCCTATCTGAAAGTCTGATAAACGCTGGAAAAATGACTAAATCCCAAAAAAAATTTTTTTCAACTTTTTTCAATTTTACCCCCGTGGGATATATATTCTACCCACACACATTTGGAACTCTCCTGGGTTACCCTCACACATATTATTCCCTAATTTAGTGGATATTTTCACAAAAAAGTGAAATTTTCAAAAATCCAGAAAATTGGCTGAAAACGACTAAACATCAAGGACTCATTAGGCGAATCGCTCTGGAACTGAAATCGGAACGCTCACTGACATTTGCCATACCTGAAAGTCTGATAAACGCCGGAAAAATGACTAAATCCCCCCCAAAAAAATTTTTCAACTTTTTTCAATTTTACCCCCGTGGGATATATATTCTACCCACACACATTTGGCACTCTCCTGGAGTACCCTCACACATATAATTCCCTCATTTAGTGGATATTTTCACAAAAAAGTGAAATTTTCAAAAATTCAGAAAATTGGCTGAAAACGACTAAACATCAAGGACTCATTAGGCGAATCGCTCTGGAACTGAAATCGGAACGCTCACTGACATTTGCCATATCTGAAAGTCTGATAAACGCCGGAAAAATGACTAAATCCCCCAAAAAAATTTTTTCAACTTTTTTCAATTTTACCCCCGTGGGATATATATTCTACCCACACACATTTGGAACTCTCCTGGGGTACCCTCACACATATTATTCCCTCATTTAGTGGATATTTTCACAAAAAAGTGAAATTTTCAAAAATCCAGAAAATTGGCTGAAAACGACTAAATATCAAGGACTCATTGGGCGAATCGCTCTGGAACTGAAATCGGAACGCTCACTGACAATTCCCCTATCTGAAAGTCTGCTAAACGCCGGAAAAATGACTAAGTCCAAGAAAAAATTTTTTTCAACTCTTTTCAATTTTACCCCCATGGGATATATATTCTACCCACACACATTTGGAACTCTCCTGGGGTACCCTCACACATATTATTCCCTCATTTAGTGGATATTTTCACAAAAAAGTGAAATTTTCAAAAATCCAAAATATTGGCTGAAAACAAGTAAATATCAAGGACTCATTGGGCGAATCGCTCTGGAACTGAAATCGGAACACTCAGTGACATTTCCCCTATCTGAAAGTGTGATAAACGCCGGAAAAATGACTAAATCCCCAAAAAAAATTTTTTCAACTTTTTTCAATTTTACCCCCATGGGATATATATTCTACCCACACACATTTTTCGCTCTCCTGGAGTACCCTCACACATATAATTCCCTCATTTAGTGGATATTTTCACAAAAAAGTGAAATTTTCAAAAATCCAAAATATTGGCTGAAAACGACTAAATATCAAGTACTCATTGGGCGAATTGCTCTGGAACTGAAATCGAAATGCTCACTGACATTTCCCCTATCTGAAAGTCTGTGAAACGCCGTAAAAATGAGTAAGTCCAAAAAAAATTTTTTGAACTTTTTTCAATTTTACCCCCGTGGGATATATATTCTACCCACACACATTTGGAACTCTCCTGGGGTACCCTCACACATATTATTCCCTAATTTAGTGGATATTTTCACAAAAAAGTGAAATTTTCAAAAATCCAGAAAATTGGCTGAAAACGACTAAACATCAAGGACTCATTAGGAGAATCGCTCTGGAACTGAAATCGGAACGCTCACTGACATTTGCCATATCTGAAAGTCTGATAAACGCCGGAAAAATGACTAAATTCCAAAAAAAAAAATTTTCAACTTTTTTCAATTTTACCCCCGTGGGATATATCTTCTACCCACACACATTTGGAACTCTCCTGGCGTATCCTCACACATATTATTCCCTCATTTAGTAGATATTTTCACAAAAAAGTGAAATTTTCAAAAATCCAGAAAATTGGCTGAAAACGACTAAATATCAAGGACTCATTGGGCGAATCGCTCTGGAACTGAAATCGGAACGCTCACTGACAATACCCCTATCTGAAAGTCTGCTAAACGCCGGAAAAATGACTAAGTCCAAGAAAAAATTTTTTTCAACTCTTTTCAATTTTACCCCCATGGGATATATATTCTACCCACACACATTTGGAACTCTCCTGGGGTACCCTCACACATATTATTCCTTCATTTAGTGGATATTTTCACAAAAAAAGTGAAATTTTCAAAAATCCAAAATATTGGCTGAAAACGACTAAATATCAAGGACTCATTGGGCGAATCGCTCTGGTACTGAAATCGGAAGGCTCACTGACAATTCCCCTATCTGAAAGTCTGTGAAACGCCGGAAAAATGAGTAAGTCCAAAAAAAATTTTTTCAACTTTTTTCAATTTTACCCCCGTGGGATATATATTCTACCCACACACATTTGGAACTCTCCTGGGGTACCCTCACACATATTATTCCCTCATTTAGTGGATATTTTCACAAAAAAGTGAAATTTTCAAAAATCCAGAAAATTGGCTGAAAACGACTAAACATATAGGATTCATAAGGCGAATCACTCTGGAACTGAAATCGGAACGCTCACTGACATTTCCCCTATCTGAAAGTCTGATAAACGCCGGAAAAATTACTAAATCCCCCCCAAAAAATTTTTCAACTTTTTCCAATTTTACCCCCGTGGGATATATATTCTACCCACACACATTTGGAACTCTCCTGGGGTACCATCACACCTATTATTCTCTCATTTAGTGGATATTTTCACAAAAAAGTGAAATTTTCAAAAATCCAGAAAATTGGCTGAAAATGACTAAATATCAAGGACTCATTGGCGAATCGCTCTGGAACTGAAATCGGAATGCTCATTGACATTTCCCCTATCTGAAAGTCTGTGAAACGCCGGAAAAATGAGTAAGTCCAAAAAAAATTTTTTCAACTTTTTTCAATTTTACCCCGTGGGATATATATTCTACCCACACACATTTGGAACTCTCCTGGGGTACCCTCACACATATTATTCCCTCATTTAGTGGATATTTTCACCAAAAAGTGAAATTTTCAAAAATCCAGAAAATTGGCTGAAAATGACTAAATATCAAGGACTCATTGGGCGAATCGCTATGGAACTGAAATCGGAATGCTCATTGACATTTCCCCTATCTGAAAGTCTGATAAACGCCGGAAAAATGACTAAGTCCAAAAAAAAATTTTTTTTAACTTTTTTCAATTTTACCCCCGTGGGATATATATTCTACCCACACACATTTGGAACTCTCCTGGGGTACCCTCACACATATTATTCCCTCATTTAGTGGATATTTTCACAAAAAAGTGAAATTTTCAAAAATCCAGAAAATTGGCTGAAAACGACTAAACATCAAGGACTCATTAGGCGAATCGCTCTGGAACTGAAATCAGAATGCTCACTGACATTTGCCATATCTGAAAGTCTGATAAACACCGGAAAAATTACTAAGTCCAAAAAAATATTTTTTTCAACTTTTTTCAATTTTACCCCCGTGGGATGTATATTCTACCCACACACATTTGGAACTCTCCTGGGGTACCCTCACACATATTAATCCCTCATTTAGTGGATATTTTCACAAAAAAGTGACATTTTCAGAAATACAGAAAATTGGCTGAAAACGAGTAAATATGAAGGACTCATTGGGCGAATCGCTCTGGAACTGAAATCGGAACGCTCACTGACAATACCTCTATCTGAAAGTCTGCTAAACGCCGGAAAAATGACTAAGTCCAAGAAAAAATTTTTTTTCAACTCTTTTCAATTTTACCCACATGGGATATATATTCTACCCACACACATTTGGAACTCTCCTGGGGTACCCTCACACATATTATTCCTTCATTTAGTGGATATTTTCACAAAAAAGTGAAATTTTCAAAAATCCAAAATATTGGCTGAAAACGACTAAATATCAAGGACTCATTGGGCGAATCGCTCTGGAACTGAAATCGGAACGCTCACTGACATTTCCCCTATCTGAAAGTCTGATAAACGCCGGAAAAATGACTAAGTCCAAAAAAAAAAATTTTTCAACTTTTTTCAATTTTACCCTCGTGGCACATATATTCTACCCACACACATCTGGAATTCTCCTGGGGTACCCTCACACATATTATTCCCTCATTTAGTGGATATTTTCACAAAAAAGTGAAATTTTCAAAAATCCAAAATATTGGCTGAAAACGACTAAATATCAAGGACTCATTGGGCGAATCGCTCTGGAACTGAAATCGGAACACTCACTGACATTTCCCCTATCTGAAAGTCTGATAAACGCCGGAAAAATGGCTAAGTCCAAAAAAAAATTTTTTTCAACTTTTTTCAATTTTACCCCCGTGGGATATAAATTCTACCCACACACATTTGGAACTCTCCTGGGGTTTCCTCACACATATTATTCCCTCATTTAGTGGATATTTTCACAAAAAAGTGAAATTTTCAAAAATCCAAAATATTGGCTGAAAATGACTAAATATCAAGGACTCATTGGGCGAATCGCCCTGGAACTGAAATCGGAACGCTCACTGACAATTCCCCTATCTGAAAGTCTTATGAACGCCAGAAAAATGACTAAGTCCAAAAAAAAATTTTTTTCAATTTTACCTCCGTGGGATATATATTCTACCCACACACATTTGGAACTCTCCTGGGGTACCCTCACACATATTATTCCCTCATTTAGTGGATATTTTCACAAAAAAGTGAAATTTTCAAAATTCCAGAAAATTGGCTGAAAACGACTAAACATCTACGATTCATAAGGCGAATCACTCTGGAACTGAAATCGGAACGCTCACTGACATTTCCCCTATCTGAAAGTCTGATAAACGCCGGAAAAATGACTAAATCCCCCCCAAAAAATTTTTCAACTTTTTCCAATTTTACCCCCGTGGGATATATATTCTACCCACACACATTTGGAACTCTCCTGGGGTACCCTCACACATATTATTCCCTCATTTAGTGGATATTTTCACAAAAAAGTGAAATTTTCAAAAATCCAGAAAATTGGCTGAAAATGACTAAATATCAAGGACTCATTGGTGAATCGCTCTGGAACTGAAATCGGAATGCTCATTGACATTTCCCCTATCTGAAAGTCTGATAAACGCCGGAAAAATGACTAAATCCAAAAAAAAAATTTGTTCAACTTTTTTCAATTTTACCCCCGTGGGATATATATTCTACCCACACACATTTGGAACTCTCCTGGGGTACCTTCACACATATTATTCCCTCATTTAGTGGATATTTTCACAAAAAAGGAAACTTTCAAAAATCCAGAAAATTGGCTGAAAACGACAAAATATCAAGGACTCATTGGGCGAATCGCTCTGGAACTGAAATAGGAATGCTCACTGACATTTCCCCTATCTGAAAGTCTGATAAACGCCGGAAAAATGACTAAGTCAAAGAAAAAAAATTTTTTAAACTTTTTTCAATTTTACCCCCGTGGGATATATATTCTACCCACACACATTTGGAACTTTCCTGGGGTATCCTCACACATATTATTCCCTCATTTAGTGGATATTTTCAAAAAAGTGAAATTTTCAAAAATCCAGAAAATTGGCTGAAAACGACTAAATATCAAGGACTCATTGGGCGAATCGCTCTGGAACTGAAATCGGAACGCTCACTGACATTTGCCCTATCTGAAAGTCTGATAAACGCCGGAAAAATGACTAAGTCCAAAAAAAATGTTTTCAACTTTTTTCAATTTTACCCCCGTGGGATATTTATTCTACCCACACACATTTGGAACTCTCCTGGGGTACCCTCACACATATTATTCCCTCATTTAGTGGATATTTTCACAAAAAAGTGATATTTTCAAAATTCCAGAAAATTGGCTGAAAACGACTAAACATCTAGGATTCATAAGGCGAATCACTCTGGAACTGAATTCGGAACGCTCACTGACATTTCCCCTATCTGAAAGTCTGATAAACGCCGGAAAAATGACTAAATCCCCCCCAAAAAATTTTTCAACTTTTTCCAATTTTACCCCCGTGGGATATATATTCTACCCACACACATTTGGAACTCTCCTGGGGTACCCTCACACATATTATTCCCTCATTTAGTGGATATTTTCACCAAAAAGTGAAATTTTCAAAAATCCAGAAAATTGGCTGAAAATGACTAAATATCAAGGACTCATTGGGCGAATCGCTCTGGAACTGAAATAGGAATGCTCATTGACATTTCCCCTATCTGAAAGTCTGATAAACGCCGGAAAAATGACTAAGTCCAAAAAAAAATTTTTTTTAACTTTTTTCAATTTTACCCCCGTGGGATATATATTCTACCCACACACATTTGGAACTCTCCTGGGGTACCCTCACACATATTATTCCCTCATTTAGTGGATATTTTCACAAAAAAGTGAAATTTTCAAAAATCCAGAAAATTGGCTGAAAATGACTAAACATCAAGGACTCATTAGGCGAATCGCTCTGGAACTGAAATCGGAACGCTCACTGACATTTCCCCTATCTGAAAGTCTGATAAACGCCGGAAAAATGGCTAAGTCCAAAAAAAAATTTTTTTCAACTTTTTTCAATTTTACCCCCGTGGGATATAAATTCTACCCACACACATTTGGAATTCTCCTGGGGTACCCTCACACATATTATTCCCTCATTTAGTGGATATTTTCACAAAAAAGTGAAATTTTCAAAAATCCAGAAAATTGGCTGAAAATGACTAAATATCAAGGACTCATTGGGCGAATCACTCTGGAACTGAAATCGGAATGCTCATTGACATTTTCCCTATCTGAAAGTCTGTGAAACGCCGGAAAAATTAGTAAGTCCAAAAAAAAAATTTTTCAACTTTTTTCAATTTTACCCCCGTGGGATATATATTCTACCCACACACATTTGGAACTCTCCTGGGGTACCTTCACACATATTATTCCCTCATTTAGTGGATATTTTCACAAAAAAGGAAACTTTCAAAAATCCAGAAAATTGGCTGAAAACGACTAAATATCAAGGACTCATTGGGCGAATCGCTCTGGAACTGAAATAGGAATGCTCACTGACATTTCCCCTATCTGAAAGTCTGATAAACGCCGGAAAAATGACTAAGTCAAAGAAAAAAAATTTTTTAAACTTTTTTCAATTTTACCCCCGTGGGATATATATTCTACCCACACACATTTGGAACTTTCCTGGGGTATCCTCACACATATTATTCCCTCATTTAGTGGATATTTTCACAAAAAAGTGAAATTTTCAAAAATCCAAAATATTGGCTGAAAACGACTAAACATCAAGGACTCATTGGGCGAATCGCTCTGGAACTGAAATCGGAAAACTCAGTGACATTTCCCCTATCTGAAAGTCTGTGAAACGCCGGAAAAATGAGTAAGTCCAAAAAAAAATTTTTTGAACTTTTTTCAATTTTACCCCCGTGGGTTATATATTCTACCCACACACATTTGGAACTCTCCTGGGGTACCCTCACACATATTATTCCCTCATTTAGTGGATATTTTCACAAAAAAGTGAAATTTTCAAAAATCCAGAAAATTGGCTGAAAACGACTAAACATCAAGGACTCATTAGGCAAATCGTACTGGAACTGAAATCGGAATGCTCACTGACATTTGCCATATCTGAAAGTCTGATAAACGCCGGAAAAATGACTAAATTCCAAAAAAAAAAAATTTCAACTTTTTTCAATTTTACCCCCGTGGGATATATCTTCTACCCACACATATTTGGAACTCTCCTGGCGTATCCTCACACATATTATTCCCTCATTTAGTGGATATTTTCACAAAAAAGTGAAATTTTCAAAAATCCAGAAAATTGGCTGAAAACGACTAAACATCAAGGACTCATTAGGCGAATCGCTCTGGAACTGAAATCAGAACGCTCACTGACAATTCCCCTATCTGAAAGTCTGCTAAACGCCGGAAAAATGACTAAGTCCAAGAAAAAATTTTTTTCAACTCTTTTCAATTTTACCCCCATGGGATATATATTCTACCCACACACATTTGGAACTCTCCTGGGGTACCCTCACACATATTATTCCCTCATTTAGTGGATATTTTCACAAAAAAGTGAAATTTTCAAAAATCCAAAATATTGGCTGAAAACGAGTAAATATCAAGGACTCATTGGGCGAATCGCTCTGGAACTGAAATCGGAACGCGCACTGACAATTCCCCTATCTGAAAGTCTGCTAAACGCCGGAAAAATGACTAAGTCCAAGAAAAAAATTTTTTCTACTCTTTTCAATTTTACCCCCATGGGATATATATTCTACCCACACACATTTGGAACTCTCCTGGGGTACGCTCACACATATTATTCCCTCATTTAGTGGATATTTTCACAAAAAAGTGAAATTTTCAAAAATCAAAAATATTGGCTTAAAACGAGTAAATATCAAGGACTCATTGGGCCAATCGCTCTGGAACTGAAATCGGAAAACTCAGTGACATTTCCCCTATCTGAAAGTCTGTGAAACGCCGGAAAAATGAGTAAGTCCAAAAAAAAATTTTTTGAACTTTTTTCAATTTTACCCCCGTGGGATATATATTCTACCCACACACATTTGGAACTCTCCTGGGGTACATACACATACACATATTATTCCCTCATTTAGTGGATATTTTCACAAAAAAGTGAAATTTTCAAAAATCCAGAAAATTGGCTGAAAACGACTAAACATCAAGGACTCATTAGGCGAATCGTACTGGAACTGAAATCGGAACGCTCACTGACATTTGCCATATCTGAAAGTCTGATATGCCATATCTGAAAGTCTGATAAACGCCGGAAAAATGACTAAATTCCCAAAAAAAAAATTTTCAACTTTTTTCAATTTTACCCCCGTGGGATATATCTTCTACCCACACATATTTGGAACTCTCCTGGCGTATCCTCACACATATTATTCCCTCATTTAGTGGATATTTTCACAAAAAAGTGAAATTTTCAAAAATCCAGAAAATTGGCTGAAAACGACTAAACATCAAGGACTCATTAGGCGAATCGCTCTGGAACTGAAATCGGAACGCTCACTGACTTTTGCCATATCTGAAAGTCTGATAAACGGCGGAAAAATGACTAAATCCCCAAAAAAAATTTTTTCAACTTTTTTCAATTTTACCCCTGTGGGATATATATTCTACCCACACACATTTGGAACTCTCCTGGGGTACCCTCACACATATTATTCCCTCATTTAGTGGATATTTTCACAAAAAAGTGAAATTTTCAAAAATCCAGAAAATTGGCTGAAAACGACTAAATATCAAGGACTCATTGGGCGAATCGCTCTGGAACTGAAATCGGAACGCTCACTGACAATTCCCCTATCTGAAAGTCTGCTAAACGCCGGAAAAATGACTAAGTCCAAGAAAATTTTTTTTTCAATTCTTTTCAATTTTTCCCCCATGGGATATATATTCTACCCACACACATTTGGAACTCTCCTGGGGTACCCTCACACATATTATTCCCTCATTTAGTGGATATTTTCACAAAAAAGTGAAATTTTCAAAAATCCAGAAAATTGGCTGAAAACGACTAAATATCAAGGACTCATTGGGCGAATCGCTCTGGAACTGAAATCGGAACGCTCACTGACAATTCCCCTATCTGAAAGTCTGCTAAACGCCGGAAAAATGACTAATCCAAGAAAAAATTTTTTTCAACTCTTTTCAATTTTACCCCCATGGGATATATATTCTACCCACACACATTTGGAACTCTCCTGGGGTACCCTCACACATATTATTCCCTCATTTAGTGGATATTTTCACAAAAAAGTGAAATTTTCAAAAATCCAAAATATTGGCTGAAAACGAGTAGATATCAAGGACTCATTGGGCGAATCGCTCTGGAACCGAAATCGGAACACTCAGTGACATTTCCCCTATCTGAAAGTCTGATAAACGCCGGAAAAATGACTAAATCCCAAAAAAAAATTTTTTCAACTTTTTTCAATTTTACCCCCGTGGGATATATATTCTACCCACACACATTTGGAACTCTCCTGGGGTACCCTCACACATATTATTCCCTCATTTAGTGGATATTTTCACAAAAAAGTGAAATTTTAAAAAAATCCAGAAAATTGGCTGAAAACACTAAACATCAAGGATTCATTAGGCGAATCGCTCTGGAACTGAAATCGGAACGCTCACTGACATTTGCCATACCTGAAAGTCTGATAAACGCCGGAAAAATGACTAAATCCAAAAAAAAAATTTTTTCAACTTTTTTCAATTTTACCCCCGTGGGATATATATTCTACCCACACACATTTGGAACTCTCCTGGGGTACCCTCACACATATTATTCCCTCATTTAGTGGATATTTTCACAAAAAAGTGAAATTTTCAAAAATCCAGAAAATTGGCTGAAAACGACTAAATATCAAGGACTCATTGGGCGAGTCGCTCTGGAACTGAAATCGGAACGCTCACTGACAATTCCCCTATCTGAAAGTCTGCTAAACGCCGGAAAAATGACTAAGTCCAAGAAAAAAATTTTTTCATCTCTTTTCAATTTTACCCCCATGGAATATATATTCTACCCACACACATTTGGAACTCTCCTGGGGTACCCTCACACATATTATTCCCTCATTTAGTGGATATTTTCACAAAAAAGTGAAATTTTCAAAAATCCAAAATATTGGCTGAAAATGAGTAAATATCAAGGACTCATTGGGCGAATCGCTCTGGAACTGAAATCGGAAAACTCAGTGACATTTCCCCTATCTGAAAGTCTGTGAAACGCCGGAAAAATGAGTAAGTCCAAAAAAAAATTTTTTGAACTTTTTTCAATTTTACCCCCGTGGGATATATATTCTACCCACACACATTTGGAACTCTCCTGGGGTACCCTCACACATATTATTCCCTCATTTAGTGGATATTTTCACAAAAAAGTGAAATTTTCAAAAATCCAGAAAATTGGCTGAAAACGACTAAACATCAAGGACTCATTAGGCGAATAGTACTGGAACTGAAATCGGAACGCTCACTGACATTTGCCATATCTGAAAGTCTGATATGCCATATCTGAAAGTCTGATAAACGCCGGAAAAATGACTAAATTCCAAAAAAAAAAATTTTCAACTTTTTTCAATTTTACCCCCGTGGGATATATCTTCTACCCACACATATTTGGAACTCTCCTGGCGTATCCTCACACATATTATTCCCTCATTTAGTGGATATTTTCACAAAAAAGTGAAATTTTCAAAAATCCAGAAAATTGGCTGAAAACGACTAAACATCAAGGACTCATTAGGTGAATCGCTCTGCAACTGAAATCGGAACGCTCACTGACATTTGCCATATCTGAAAGTCTGATAAACGGCGGAAAAATGACTAAATCCCAAAAAAAAAATTTTTCAACTTTTTTCAATTTTACCCCTGTGGGATATATATTCTACCCACACACATTTGGAACTCTCCTGGGGTACCCTCACACATATTATTCCCTCATTTAGTGGATATTTTCACAAAAAAGTGAAATTTTCAAAAATCCAGAAAATTGGCTGAAAACGACTAAATATCAAGGACTCATTGGGCGAATCGCTCTGGAACTGAAATCGGAACGCTCACTGACAATTCCCCTATCTGAAAGTCTGCTAAACGCCGGAAAAATGACTAAGTCCAAGAAAAATTTTTTTTCAACTCTTTTCAATTTTACCCCCATGGGATATATATTCTACCCACACACATTTGGAACTCTCCTGGGGTACCCTCACACATATTATTCCCTCATTTAGTGGATATTTTCACAAAAAAGTGAAATTTTCAAATATCCAGAAAATTGGCTGAAAACGACTAAATATCAAGGACTCATTGGGCGAATCGCTCTGGAACTGAAATCGGAACGCTCACTGACAATTCCCCTATCTGAAAGTCTGCTAAACGCCGGAAAAATGACTAAGTCCAAGAAAAATTTTTTTTCAACTCTTTTCAATTTTACCCCCATGGGATATATATTCTACCCACACACATTTGGAACTCTCCTGGGGTACCCTCACACATATTATTCCCTCATTTAGTGGATATTTTCACAAAAAAGTGAAATTTTCAAAAATCCAAAATATTGGCTGAAAACGAGTAGATATCAAGGACTCATTGGGCGAATCGCTCTGGAACTGAAATCGGAACACTCAGTGACATTTCCCCTATCTGAAAGTGTGATAAACGCCGGAAAAATGACGAAGTCCCAAAAAAAAATTTTTTGAACTTTTTTCAATTTTACCCCCGTGGGATATATATTCTACCCACACACATTTGGAACTCTCCTGGGGTACCCTCACACATATTATTCCCTCATTTAGTGGATATTTTCACAAAAAAGTGAAATTTTCAAAAATCCAGAAAATTGGCTGAAAACGACTAAACATCAAGGACTCATTAGGCGAATCGTACTGGAACTGAAATCGGAACGCTCACTGACATTTGCCATATCTGAAAGTCTGATAAACGCCGGAAAAATGACTAAATTCCAAAAAAAAAAATTTTCAACTTTTTTCAATTTTACCCCCGTGGGATATATCTTCTACCCACACATATTTGGAACTCTCCTGGCGTATCCTCACACATATTATTCCCTCATTTAGTGGATATTTTCACAAAAAAGTGAAATTTTCAAAAATCCAGAAAATTGGCTGAAAACGACTAAACATCAAGGACTCATTAGGCGAATCGCTCTGGAACTGAAATCGGAACGCTCACTGACATTTGCCATATCTGAAAGTGTGATAAACGCCGGAAAAATGACTAAACCCCCCAAAAAAATTTTTCAACTTTTTTCAATTTTACCCCTGTGGGATATATATTCTACCCACACACATTTGGAACTCTCCTGGGGTACCCTCACACATATTTTTCCCTCATTTAGTGGATATTTTCACAAAAAAGTGAAATTTTCAAAAATCCAGAAAATTGGCTGAAAACGACTAAATATCAAGGACTCATTGGGCGAATCGCTCTGGAACTGAAATCAGAACGCTCACTGACAATTCCCCTATCTGAAAGGCTGCTAAACGCCGGAAAAATGACTAAGTCCAAGAAAAAAATTTTTTCAACTCTTTTCAATTTTACCCCCATGGGATATATATTCTACCCACAAACATTTGGAACTCTCCTGGGGTACCCTCACACATATTATTCCCTCATTTAGTGGATATTTTCACAAAAAAGTGAAATTTTCAAAAATCCAAAATATTGGCTGAAAACGAGTAAATATCAAGGACTCATTGGGCGAATCACTCTGGAACTGAAATCGGAACACTCAGTGAAATTTCCCCTATCTGAAAGTGTGATAAACGCCGGAAAAATGACTAAGTCCCAAAAAAAAATTTTTTCAACTTTTTTCAATTTTACCCCCGTGGGATATATATTCTACCCACACACATTTGGAACTCTCCTGGGGTACCCTCACACATATTATTCCCTCATTTAGTGGATATTTTCACAAAAAAGTGAAATTTTAAAAAATCCAGAAAATTGGCTGAAAACACTAAACATCAAGGATTCATTAGGCGAATCGCTCTGGAACTGAAATCGGAACGCTCACTGACATTTGCCATACCTGAAAGTCTGATAAACGCCGGAAAAATGACTAAATCTAAAAAAAAATTTTTTTCAACTTTTTTCAATTTTACCCCCGTGGGATATATATTCTACCCACACACATTTGGAACTCTCCTGGGGTACCCTCACACATATCATTCCCTCATTTAGTGGATATTTTCACAAAAAAGTGAAATTTTCAAAAATCCAGAAAATTGGCTGAAAACGACTAAATATCAAGGACTCATTGGGCGAGTCGCTCTGGAACTGAAATCGGAACGCTCACTGACAATTCCCCTATCTGAAAGTCTGCTAAACGCCGGAAAAATGACTAAGTCCAAGAAAAAAAATTTTTAATCTCTTTTCAATTTTACCCCCATGGAATATATATTCTACCCACACACATTTGGAACTCTCCTGGGGTACCCTCACACATATTATTCCCTCATTTAGTGGATATTTTCACAAAAAAGTGAAATTTTCAAAAATCCAAAATATTGGCTGAAAACGAGTAGATATCAAGGACTCATTGGGCGAATCGCTCTGGAACTGAAATCGGAACACTCAGTGACATTTCCCCTATCTGAAAGTGTGATAAACGCCGGAAAAATGACGAAGTCCCAAAAAAAAATTTTTTGAACTTTTTTCAATTTTACCCCCGTGGGATATATATTCTACCCACACACATTTGGAACTCTCCTGGGGTACCCTCACACATATTATTCCCTCATTTAGTGGATATTTTCACAAAAAAGTGAAATTTTCAAAAATCCAGAAAATTGGCTGAAAACGACTAAACATCAAGGACTCATTAGGCGAATCGTACTGGAACTGAAATCGGAACGCTCACTGACATTTGCCATATCTGAAAGTCTGATAAACGCCGGAAAAATGACTAAATTCCAAAAAAAAAAATTTTCAACTTTTTTCAATTTTACCCCCGTGGGATATATCTTCTACCCACACATATTTGGAACTCTCCTGGCGTATCCTCACACATATTATTCCCTCATTTAGTGGATATTTTCACAAAAAAGTGAAATTTTCAAAAATCCAGAAAATTGGCTGAAAACGACTAAACATCAAGGACTCATTAGGCGAATCGCTCTGGAACTGAAATCGGAACGCTCACTGACATTTGCCATATCTGAAAGTGTGATAAACGCCGGAAAAATGACTAAACCCCCCAAAAAAATTTTTCAACTTTTTTCAATTTTACCCCTGTGGGATATATATTCTACCCACACACATTTGGAACTCTCCTGGGGTACCCTCACACATATTTTTCCCTCATTTAGTGGATATTTTCACAAAAAAGTGAAATTTTCAAAAATCCAGAAAATTGGCTGAAAACGACTAAATATCAAGGACTCATTGGGCGAATCGCTCTGGAACTGAAATCAGAACGCTCACTGACAATTCCCCTATCTGAAAGGCTGCTAAACGCCGGAAAAATGACTAAGTCCAAGAAAAAAATTTTTTCAACTCTTTTCAATTTTACCCCCATGGGATATATATTCTACCCACAAACATTTGGAACTCTCCTGGGGTACCCTCACACATATTATTCCCTCATTTAGTGGATATTTTCACAAAAAAGTGAAATTTTCAAAAATCCAAAATATTGGCTGAAAACGAGTAAATATCAAGGACTCATTGGGCGAATCACTCTGGAACTGAAATCGGAACACTCAGTGAAATTTCCCCTATCTGAAAGTGTGATAAACGCCGGAAAAATGACTAAGTACCAAAAAAAAATTTTTTAAACTTTTTTCAATTTTACCCCCGTGGGATATATATTCTACCCACACACATTTGGAACTCTCCTGGGGTACCCTCACACATATTATTCCCTCATTTAGTGGATATTTTCACAAAAAAGTGAAATTTTAAAAAATCCAGAAAATTGGCTGAAAACACTAAACATCAAGGATTCATTAGGCGAATCGCTCTGGAACTGAAATCGGAACGCTCACTGACATTTGCCATACCTGAAAGTCTGATAAACGCCGGAAAAATGACTAAATCTAAAAAAAAATTTTTTTCAACTTTTTTCAATTTTACCCCCGTGGGATATATATTCTACCCACACACATTTGGAACTCTCCTGGGGTACCCTCACACATATCATTCCCTCATTTAGTGGATATTTTCACAAAAAAAGTGAAATTTTCAAAAATCCAGAAAATTGGCTGAAAACGACTAAATATCAAGGACTCATTGGGCGAGTCGCTCTGGAACTGAAATCGGAACGCTCACTGACAATTCCCCTATCTGAAAGTCTGCTAAACGCCGGAAAAATGACTAAGTCCAAGAAAAAAAATTTTTAATCTCTTTTCAATTTTACCCCCATGGAATATATATTCTACCCACACACATTTGGAACTCTCCTGGGGTACCCTCACACATATTATTCCCTCATTTAGTGGATATTTTCACAAAAAAGTGAAATTTTCAAAAATCCAAAAAATTGGCTGAAAACGAGTAAATATCAAGGACTCATTGGGCGAATCGCTCTGGAACTGAAATCGGAACGCTCACTGACATTTGCCATACCTGAAAGTCTGATAAACGCCGGAAAAATGACTAAATCCAAAAAAAAAATTTTTTCAACTTTTTTCAATTTTACCCCCGTGGGATATATATTCTACCCACACACATTTGGAACTCTCCTGGGGTACCCTCACACATATTATTCCCTCATTTAGTGGATATTTTCACAAAAAAGTGAAATTTTCAAAAATCCAGAAAATTGGCTGAAAACGACTAAATATCAAGGACTCATTGGGCGTATCGCTCTGGAACTGAAATCGGAACGCTCACTGACATTTGCCATACCTGAAAGTCTGATAAACGCCGGAAAAATGACTAAATCTAAAAAAAAATTTTTTTCAACTTTTTTCAATTTTACCCCCGTGGGATATATATTCTACCCACACACATTTGGAACTCTCCTGGGGTACCCTCACACATATCATTCCCTCATTTAGTGGATATTTTCACAAAAAAGTGAAATTTTCAAAAATCCAGAAAATTGGCTGAAAACGACTAAATATCAAGGACTCATTGGGCGAGTCGCTCTGGAACTGAAATCGGAACGCTCACTGACAATTCCCCTATCTGAAAGTCTGCTAAACGCCGGAAAAATGACTAAGTCCAAGAAAAAAAATTTTTAATCTCTTTTCAATTTTACCCCCATGGAATATATATTCTACCCACACACATTTGGAACTCTCCTGGGGTACCCTCACACATATTATTCCCTCATTTAGTGGATATTTTCACAAAAAAGTGAAATTTTCAAAAATCCAAAAAATTGGCTGAAAACGAGTAAATATCAAGGACTCATTGGGCGAATCGCTCTGGAACTGAAATCGGAACGCTCACTGACATTTGCCATACCTGAAAGTCTGATAAACGCCGGAAAAATGACTAAATCCAAAAAAAAAATTTTTTCAACTTTTTTCAATTTTACCCCCGTGGGATATATATTCTACCCACACACATTTGGAACTCTCCTGGGGTACCCTCACACATATTATTCCCTCATTTAGTGGATATTTTCACAAAAAAGTGAAATTTTCAAAAATCCAGAAAATTGGCTGAAAACGACTAAATATCAAGGACTCATTGGGCGTATCGCTCTGGAACTGAAATCGGAACACTCACTGACATTTCCCCTATCTGAAAGTCTGTGAAACGCCGGAAAAATGAGTAAGTCCAAAAAAAAATGTTTTCAACTTTTTTCAATTTTACCCCCGTGGGATATATATTCTACCCACACAAATTTGGAACTCTCCTGGGGTACCCTCACACATATTATTCCCTCATTTAGTGGATATTTTCACAAAAAAGTGAAATTTTCAAAAATCCAAAATATTGGTTGAAAATGAGTAAATATCAAGGACTCATTGGTAGTGTTGAGCGATACCTTCCGATATCAGGAAATATCGTATCGGATTGGATCGGGCCGATACCCAAAAAGTATCGGATATCGCCGATTCCGATACCGGAAACCAATGCAAGTCAATGGGACACAAATATCGGAATGAAAAGAAACCCTTTCTTTCCTTGTAGGTTAATTCTACATGAAGTAAAACAACTAAGAATAATGTAGAATGACATGAAAAGCCGGCAATTCATCAGCGGCATACACCGGTACCCGACAATTTACAACAGAAAGAATAGAGCATCACACATAGATTAGATAGATAGAAACATGTCAGTCACATATATATGAAGTACAGTGACAGTGTTGCTTACTGTACTTGTCATTTAGTGTAAAGGATTTATTAAAAAAAATATTAGTGTTTTCGTGCACCGTCTCTTTAAAAAAGCCGGCGGGCAATTCAGCAGCGGTACCCGACAATTTATAACAGAAAGAATAGAGCTTCACACATAGATTAGATAGATAGAAACATGTCAGTCACATATATATGAAGTACAGTGACAGTGTTGCTTACTGTACTTGTCATTTAGTGTAAAGGATTTATTTAAAAAAATAATAGTGTTTTCATGCACCGTCTCTTTAAGAAAGCCGGCCGGCAATTCAGCATCTGTACCCGACAATTTAGAACAGAAAGAATAGAGAATCACACATAGATTAGATAGATAGAAACATGTCAGTCACATATATATGAAGTACAGTGACAGTGTTGATTACTGTACTTGTCATTTAGTGTTAAAATAAAGGATTTATTTAAAAAAAAATTGGCGTGGGGTTCCCCTTAATTTTAGGCTCTAGCGGAGGTTAAGCAGACAGCTGGGGCAAATGTTTGAAGCCTGGGAAGGGGGTAATACCCACGGAGCTTCCCAGGCTACTAATATCAGCCCCCAGCTGAATACCTAGCCTTTACTAGCTATTAAAATGGGGGAACCCCCCCAAAAAAATAACGTGGGGTCCCCCCTAATTTAATAGCTAGCACAGGCTAGGCAGACAGCTGGGGGCTGATATTAATAGCCCAGGAAGGGTGCCATGAATATTGGCCCCCTCCCAGGCTAGAAACACCAGCCGTCAGCCGCCCCAGAAATGGCGCATTTATAGGATGCGCCAATTCTGGCACTTAGCCTCGCTCTTCCACGCTGCCCTGGTGCGGTGGCAGGGGGTAATAGGGTTGGGGTTGATGTCAGCTTATAATGCCAGCTGACATCAAGCCCAGGTTAGTAATGGAGAGGCGTCTATAAGACACCCCCATTACTAACCCCATAGTCAAAGTTAAAAGAAAACACAAACACCCAGAGTAAAGTCCTTTAATTGAAATAAAGACACAATTCTTTATTGTTCTAAATTAAACCATACTTACCATCACGCCCATTCCAGCTGAAGCCAACGATCTCCTGCAATAAAAGAAAAATAATAAAGCAACCTCATCCTTACCTTTCGATGGTTCCCAGGACAGCTCCAGCTCTGCTACATCGAGATGACAGGATGGACCGCAGCAGAAAGCTGCCATCCAGCCTGTCATCCCGCGGACACTGAGAAGCGCAGGCATGCTTGCGCTCCTCAGTGTCTCTCTGTGACGTCATCCAGATGAGCCGAGTTCATGTCCAATGAACTCAGCTCACCTCATGCACGTCACTGACAGCGTGGGAAAGTTCTCACGCTGAAGTGCTGAGTGCAGGAGAATTTTCCCACGCTGTCAGTGACGTACATGAGGTGAGGTCATGTCCAATGAACTCAGCTCACCTCATGCACGTCACTGACAGTGTGGGAAAATTCTCACGCTGAAGTGCTGAGTGCAGGAGAATTTTCCCACGCTGTCAGTGACGTACATGAGGTGAGCTGAGTTCATTGGACATGACCTCGGCTCATCTTTATGCCGTCACAGCCAGACATTGAGGAGCACAAGCATGCCTGTGCTTCTCAGTGTCTGCGGGATGACAGGATGGATGGCAGCGTTCTGCTGCGGTCCAGCCTGTCATCTCGATGTAGCAGAGCTGAAGCTGTCGTGGGAGCCATGGAAAGGTAAGGATGAGGTTGCTTTATTATTTTACTTTTATTGCAGGAGATCGTTGGCTTCAGCTGGAATGGGCGTGATGGTAAGTATGGTTTAATTTAGAACAATAAAGAATTGTGTGTTTATTTCAATTAAAGGACTTTTTTCTGGGTGTTGTGTTTTTTTAAATACTTTACTAGAAATTCATGGTGGTCATGTCTAATATTGGCGTGACCCCATGAATTTTGGGCTTAGGGCCAGCTGATAATACCAAGCTGGCCTTAACCCCTTTATTACCCAGTGAGCCACCGCACCAGGGCCCTGGATGAGTTGGGTACAGCGCCAGAAGATGGCGCTTCAATGAACGCGCCATTTTCTGGGGCGGCTGCGGACTGCAATTTGCAGCGGGGGTGGCCCAGAAAGCTTGGGTCTCCCTGCGCTGCGGATTCCAGCCCCCAGCTGCATAGTTGTATCTGGCTGGACACAAAAATAGGGCGAAGCCCCAAGCATTTTTTTTTTTAATTATTTCATGAAATTCATGGAATAATTAAGAAAAAAAGGGCTTCCCTATATTGTTGTGTCCAACCAGGTACAAATAGGCAGCTGGTGGTTGGGGGCAGCCCATTCCTGCCTGCTGTACCTGGCTGGACACAAATATAGGGCGAAGCCCCACGTCAATTTTTTTTAAAATAAATCCTTTATTTTAACACTAAATGACATTTGAGGAGTTAATAAAGATGCAGTCCCTAAATTATTATTTATTTTTTAATTAATTTTTCCCAAAACTTTTGACGTGGGCTTCGCCATATTTTTGTATGCCAGCCAGGTACAGCATCCAGCTTCTATGAACGCGCCATTTTCTGGGGTGGCTGCGGACTGCAATTTTCAGCGGGGGGGGGGGGGGAGAAAGCTTGGGCCTCCCTGCGCTGCAGATTCCATCCCCCAGCTGCCTAGTTGTACCTGGCTGGACACAAAAATAGGGAGAAGCTTCACGTATTTTTTTTTTTTAATTATTTCATGAAATTCATGAAATAATTAAGAAAAAAAGGGCTTCCCTATATTGTTGTGTCCAACCAGGTACAAATAGGCAGCTGGTGGTTGGGGGCAGCCCGTTCCTGCCTGCTGTACCTGGCTGGACACAAATATAGTGCGAAGCCCCACGTCAATTTTTTTTTAATTATTTCATGAAATTCATGGAATAATTAAGAAAAAAAGGGCTTCCCTATATTGTTGTGTCCGGCCAGGTACAAATAGGCAGCTGGTGGTTGGGGGCAGCCCGTTCCTGCCTGCTGTACCTGACTGGACACAAATATAGGGCGAAGCCCCACATAATTTTTTTTTAATTATTTCATGAATTTCCTGAAATAATTAAAAAAAAATTGACGTGGGGCTTCACACTATATTTGTGTCCAGCCAGGTACAGCAGGCAGGAACGGGCTGCCCCCAACCACCAGCTGCCTATTTGTACCTGGCCAGACACAACAATATAGGGAAGCCCTTTTTTTCTTAATTATTCCATGAATTTCATGAAATAATTAAAAAAAAAAAAACGTGGGGCTTCTCCCTATTTTTGTGTCCAGCCAGGTACAACTAGGCAGCTGGGGGATGGAATCTGCAGCGCAGGGAGGCCCAAGCTTTCTGCCCCCCGCTGAAAATTGCAGTCCGCGGCCGCCCCGGAAAATGGCGCGTTCATAGAAGCTGGATGCTGTACCTGGCTGGCATACAAAAATATGGCGAAGCCCACGTCAAAAGTTTTGGGAAAAATTTATTAAAAAATAAATAATAATTTAGGGACTGCATCTTTATTAAGTCCTCAAATGTCATTTAGTGTTAAAATAAAGGATTTATTTTAAAAAAAAATGGCGTTGGATCCCCCATAATTTTAGTCTCTAGCGGAGGTTAAGCAGACGGCTGGGGCAGATGTTTGAAGCCTGGGAAGGGGGTAAAACCCACGGAGCTTCCCAGGCTACTAATATCAGCCCCCAGCTGAATACCTAGCCTTTACTAGCTATTAAAATGGGGGACCCCCCCAAAAAAAATGACGTGGGGTCCCCCCTATTTTAATAGCTAGCAAAGGCTAGGCAGACAGCTGGGGGCTGATATTAATAGCTCAGGAAGGGTGCCATGAATATTGGCCCCCTCCCAGGCTAGAAACACCAGCCGTCAGCCGCCCCAGAAATGGCGCATCCATAGGATGCGCCAATTCTGGCACTTAGCCTCGCTCTTCCACGCTGCCCTGGTGCGGTGGCAGGGGGTAATAGTGGTGGGGTTCATGTCAGCGCCAGCTGCCATGAAGCCCAGGTTAGTAATGATGGGTGTCTATAAGACACCCCCATTACTAACCTACAAAGTGTTAAAAAGAAAAAACACACTACACCCAGAAAAAAATAATTTATTTGAAATAAAACACCATTTTATTTAATTCTTAGTTTACTAAAAAAAAATAGTTACCTGTCCACGTTCCTGCGCTGATCTCCCATGCACAGCTGTCACATCTGGAGATGGTGACAGCTGTGCATGGCTGCTGTAAGCTCACGCTGCCGGGAACACGTCCGCTCCCGGCAGCGGGAGCCACTGACTGAGGTTACCGGAGTGCATTCAGGCAGCGCAGCTCCGGAGACCTCCTTTACGGCAGTGCTGTACCGTGGGAATTTCTCACGATACAGCAGTGCCGTAAAGCAGCTAACCGGAGCAGCGCTGCCTTAACTCTGGTGAACCCTTACGGCCCCGTCATTCTAGCGGCGGCAGCGGTTCAGAGCGGTCACATTCTATGTGGCTGCTCTGAACTGGAGATCTTCGTGGGACACTCGTGGACTGCTACGGAGGGGTAAGGATAAGGTTGTGGTTTATTATTTTATATTTTATTACAGGAGATCGATGGCTTCGGGGAATTAGGTGTCTAGGTGAGTATAGGTGTAGTTTTTTATTTTTTACTTTATTTTAGGTGACGATCGGCGGGGACAGGTAATGTATAAACTAATTTCTTTTAGGTAACCACTGGCCACCAATGACATGTATCTAACATTTATTGGGGACACAGTAGGGCAATTTATATAGCAGGATCAAGCTGATGGGAACTACTGCTCCCATCGAGCTGATCCTGCTGGCACGAGTGGACGGGGGACAGACATAGGCCGATGGGAGTAGTAGTGTCACATCGGCCTATGTCTGCCTGCACGCATAGACACCCCGCACACACACCCCGCACACACACACACCCCGCACACACACACACCCCGCACACACACACCCCGCACACACACCCCGCACACACACACACCCCGCACACACACACCCCGCACACACTAATCATGACGGGTCTGGGAGGTGAGGCTGACCTGTGCGGCCGTGGGAAAGTTCATGTGAGTTCATGCAGTCAAGCATGAACTCACATGAACCCTCTGAGGGCACCGCGGCTACTTCAAATGAACAGCTGATCGGCATCACCTGATACCTCAGCTGTTCATTTGAAATAACCGGCGGGAAAGCGCAGCACAGAACGGGAAAGCCGGCGGTGAAGTCTTTTCACTGCCGGCTTCCCCGCCCGGGTCCTTCGCTCCTTGGTGCTGCGCTCCCCGCCCGGTCCTAATTTACGATTGGGATTGGAGGTGGCGAGGGGAGCGGAGGATCGGGGTGGGAGGCTGCGGGGAAGCAGTATGGGGCTGTGTGATTGTTTAAAAGACGGCGGCTTTTTACCGCCCGCCGGCTTTTAAACAATCAGGAGAATTCTCCCACGCTGGGATGGCATTCTGATGACAAGCTGGATCGCAGCCATCCAGCTTGTCATCCTTCACAGACACTGCAGAGCGCAGGCATTATGGGAACTTCCGATTCCGGTATTCGATATTATAAAAGTATCGGAATTAAGTATCGGAATTCCGATACAGTGAATATCGGCCGATACCCGATATTTCAGTATCGGAATGCTCAACACTACTCATTGGGCGAATCGCTCTGGAACTGAAATCGGAACACTCAGTGACATTTCCCCTATCTGAAAGTCTGTGAAACGCCGGAAAAATGAGTAAGTCCAAAAAAAAATTTTTTGAACTTTTTTCAATTTTACCCCCGTGGGATATATATTCTACCCACACACATTTGGAACTCTCCTGGGGTACCCTCACACATATTATTCCCTCATTTAGTGGATATTTTCACAAAAAAGTGAAATTTTCAAAAATCCAGAAAATTGGCTGAAAACGACTAAATATCAAGGACTCATTGGGCGAATCGCTCTGGAACTGAAATCGGAACGCTCACTGACAATTCCCCTATCTGAAAGTCTGCTAAACGCCGGAAAAATGACTAAGTCCAAGAAAAATTTTTTTTCAACTCTTTTCAATTTTACCCCCATGGGATATATATTCTACCCACACACATTTGGAAGTCTCCTGGGGTACCCTCACACATATTATTCCCTCATTTAGTGGATATTTTCACAAAAAAGTGAAATTTTCAAAAATCCAAAATATTGGCTGAAAACGAGTAAGTATCAAGGACTCATTGGGCGAATCGCTCTGGAACTGAAATCGGAACGCTCACTGACAATTCCCCTATCTGAAAGTCTGCTAAACGCCGGAAAAATGACTAAGTCCAAGAAAAAAAATTTTTCTACTCTTTTCAATTTTACCCCCATGGGATATATATTCTACCCACACACATTTGGAAGTCTCCTGGGGTACCCTCACACATATTATTCCCTCATTTAGTGGATATTTTCACAAAAAAGTGAAATTTTCAAAAATCCAAAATATTGGCTGAAAACGAGTAAGTATCAAGGACTCATTGGGCGAATCGCTCTGGAACTGAAATCGGAACGCTCACTGACAATTCCCCTATCTGAAAGTCTGCTAAACGCCGGAAAAATGACTAAGTCCAAGAAAAAAAATTTTTCTACTCTTTTCAATTTTACCCCCATGGGATATATATTCTACCCACACACATTTGGAACTCTCCTGGGGTACCCTCACACATATTATTCCCTCATTTAGTGGATATTTTCACAAAAAAGTGAAATTTTCAAAAATCCAAAATATTGTCTGAAAACGAGTAAATATCAAGGACTCATTGGGCGAATCGCTCTGGAACTGAAATCGGAACACTCAGTGACATTTGCCATATCTGAAAGTCTGATAAACGCCGGAAAAATGACTAAATTCCAAAAAAAAAAATTTTCAACTTTTTTCAATTTTACCCCCGTGGGATATATCTTCTACCCACACACATTTGGAACTCTCCTGGCGTATCCTCACACATATTATTCCCTCATTTAGTGGATATTTTCACAAAAAAGTGAAATTTTCAAAAATCCAGAAAATTGGCTGAAAACGACTAAACATCAAGGACTCATTAGGCGAATCGCTCTGGAACTGAAATCGGAACGCTCACTGACATTTGCCATACCTGAAAGTCTGATAAACGCCGGAAAAATGACTAAATCCCAAAAAAAATTTTTTTCAAATTTTTTCAATTTTACCCCCGTGGGATATATATTCTACCCACACACATTTGGAACTCTCCTGGGGTACCCTCACACATATTATTCCCTCATTTAGTGGATACTTTCACAAAAAAGTGAAATTTTCAAAAATCCAGAAAATTGGCTGAAAACGACTAAATATCAAGGACTCATTGGGCGAGTCGCTCTGGAACTGAAATCGGAACGCTCACTGACAATTCCCCTATCTGAAAGTCTGCTAAACGCCGGAAAAATGACTAAGTCCAAGAAAAAATTTTTTTTGAACTCTTTTCAATTTTACCCCCATGGAATATATATTCTACCCACACACATTTGGATCTCTCCTGGGGTACCCTCACACATATTATTCCCTCATTTAGTGGATATTTTCACAAAAAAGTGAAATTTTCAAAAATCCAAAATATTGGCTGAAAACGAGTAAATATCAAGGACTCATTGGGCGAATCGCTCTGGAACTGAAATCGGAACACTCAGTGACATTTCCCCTATCTGAAAGTGTGATAAACGCCGGAAAAATGACTAAGTCCCAAAAAAAAATTTTTTCAACTTTTTTCTATTTTACCCCCGTGGGATATATATTCTACCCACACACATTTGGAACTCTCCTGGGGTACCCTCACACATATTATTCCCTCATTTAGTGGATATTTTCACAAAAAAGTGAAATTTTAAAAAATCCAGAAAATTGGCTGAAAACGACTAAACATCAAGGACTCATTAGGCGAATCGCTCTGGAACTGAAATCGGAACGCTCACTGACATTTGCCATACCTGAAAGTCTGATAAACGCCGGAAAAATGACTAAATCCAAAAAAAAATTGTTTTCAACTTTTTTCAATTTTACCCCCGTGGGATATATATTCTACCCACACACATTTGGAACTCTCCTGGGGTACCCTCACACATATTATTCCCTCATTTAGTGGATATTTTCACAAAAAAGTGAAATTTTCAAAAATACAGAAAATTGGCTGAAAACGACTAAACATCAAGGACTCATTGGTAGAGATGAGCGGTGTTCGACTAGAACTGTTCGCCAATCTCAAATTCGAGCTGTTTTGGGCGGTGTTCGAGTTGTTCGACGAACCCGAACGATTTGCAAAAAATTCGGCTGTTCGAGGTTATGTTCGATAACTGTTCGTGCACCAAAAGCGTGTCCTGCATGTCTGGCGCTATTTAGAGCACCAATCATGCAGGGATTGTCTGCCACTCACTGTAATGCCACAGCCATGGTGGTTGTGGCATTACAGTGATTGCCCAAATCGATGGGAACAGTGCCAACAGTGAAACATGAAAAGCCGGCAATTCAGCAGCGGCATACACCGGTACCCGACAATTTAGAACCGAAAGAATAGAGCTTCACACATAGATTAGATAGATATAAACATGTCAGCCACATATATACGAAGTACAGTGAAAGTGCTGCTTACTGTACTTGTCATTTAGCGTAAAGGATTTATCAAAAAAAATAATAGTGTTTTCATGCACCGTCTCTTTAAAAAAGCCGGCCGGCAATTCAGCAGCGGTACCCGACAATTTAGAATAGAAAGAATAGAGAATCACACATAGATTAGATAGATAGAAACATGTCAGTCACATATATATGAAGTACAGTCACAGTGCTGCTTACTGTACTTGTCATTTAGCGTAAAGGATTTATCAAAAAAAATAATAGTGTTTTCATGCACCGTCTCTTTAAAAAAGCCGGCCGGCAATTCAGCAGCGGTACCCGACAATTTATAACAGACAGAATAGAGCTTCACACATAGATTAGATAGATAGAAACATGTCAGTCACATATATATGAAGTACAGTGATAGTGTTGGTTACTGTACTTGTCATTTAGTATTAAAATAAAGGATTTATTATTAAAAAAATTGGCGTGGGGTTCCCCTTAATTTTAGGCTCTAGCGGAGGTTAAGCAGACGGCTGGGGCAGATGTTTGAAGCCTGGGAAGGGGGTAATACCCACGGAGCTTCCCAGGCTACTAATATCAGCCCCCAGCTGAATACATAGCCTTTACTAGCTATTAAAATGGGGGACCCCCCAAAAAAAATGACGTGGGGTCCCCCCTAATTTAATAGCTAGCAAAGGCTAGGCAGACAGCTGGGGGCTGATATTAATAGCCCAGGAAGGGAGCCATGAATATTGGCCCCCTCCCAGGCTAGAAACACCAGCCGTCAGCCGCCCCAGAAATGGCGCATTCATAGGATGCGCCAATTCTGGCACTTAGCCTCGCTCTTCCACGCTGCCCTGGTGCGGTGGCAGGGGGTAATAGGGTTGGGGTTGATGTCAGCTTATAATGCCAGCTGACATCAAGCCCAGGTTAGTAAGGGAGAGGCGTCTATAAGACACCCCCATTACTAACCCCATAGTCAAAGTTAAAAAAAACACAAACACCCAGAATAAAGTCCTTTAATTGAAATAAAGACACAATCCTTTATTGTTCTAAATTAAACCATACTTACCGTCACGCCCATTCCAGCTGAAGCCAACGATCTCCTGCAATAAAAGAAAAATAATAAAGCAACCTCATCCTTACCTTTCCATGGTTCCCACGACAGCTTCAGCTCTGCTACATCGAGATGACAGGCTGGACCGCAGCAGAACGCTGCCATCCAGCCTCTCATCCTGCAGACACTGAGAAGCGCAGGCTTGCTTGCGCTGCTCAGCGTCTCTCTGTGACGACATCCAGATGAGCCGAGTTCATGTCCAATGAACTCGGCTCACCTCATGCACGTCACTGACAGCGTGGGAAAATTCTCACGCTGAAGCGGTGAGTGCAGGAGAATTCTCCCACGCTGTCAGTGACGTGCATAAGGTGAGCTCATGTCCAATGAACTCAGCTCACCTCCTGCACGTCACTGACAGCGTGGGAGAATTCTCCTGCACTCAGCGCTTCAGCGTGAGAATTCTCCCACGCTGAAGCGCTGAGTGCAGGAGAATTTTCCCACGCTGTCAGTGACGTGCATAAGGTGAGCTCATGTCCAATGAACTCAGCTCACCTCCTGCACGTCACTGACAGCGTGGGAGAATTCTCCTGCACTCAGCGCTTCAGTGTGAGAATTCTCCCACGCTGAAGCGCTGAGTGCAGGAGAATTTTCCCACGCTGTCAGTGACGTGCATGAGGTGAGCCGAGTTCATTGGACATTAACTCGGCTCATCTGGATGCCCTCACAGAGAGACACTGTGGAGCGCAAGCAAGCCTGCGCTTCTCAGTGTCTGCGGGATGACAGGCTGGATGGCAGCGTTCTGCTGCGGTCCAGCCTGTCATCTCGATGTAGCAGAGCTGAAGCTGTCGTGGGAACCATGGAAAGGTAAGGATGATGTTGCTTTATTATTTTTCTTTTATTTCAGGAGATCGTTGGCTTCATCTGGAATGGGCGTGATGGTAAGTATGGTTTAATTTAGAACAATAAAGAATTGTGTGTTTATTTCAATTAAAGGACTTTTTTCTGGGTGTTGTGTTTTTTTTAAATACTTTACTAGAAATTCATGGTGGTCATGTCTAATATTGGCGTGACCCCATGAATTTCGGGCTTAGGGCCAGCTGATAATGCCAAGCTGGCCCTAACCCCTTTATTACCCAGTGAGCCACCGCATCAGGGCCCTGGATGAGTTGGGTACAGCGCCAGAAGATGGCGCTTCTATGAACGCGCCATTTTCCGGGGTGGCTGCGGACTGCAATTTGCAGCGGGGGTGGCCCAGAAAGCTTGGGCCTCCCTGCGCTGCGGATTCCAGCCCCCAGCTGACTAGTTGTACCTGGCTGGACACAAAAACAGGGCGAAGCCCCACGTCAATTTTCTTTAAATTATTTCATGAAATAATTAAGAAAAAAAGGGCTTCCCTATATTGTTGTGTCCGGCCAGGTACAAATAGGCAGCTGGTGGTTGGGGGCAGCCCGTTCCTGCCTGCTGTACCTGGCTGGACACAAATATAGTGCGAAGCCCCACGTCAATTTTTTTTAAATTATTTCATGAATTTCCTGAAATAATTAAAAAAAATTGAAGTGGGGCTTCGCACTATATTTGTGTCCAGCCAGGTACAGCAGGCAGGAACGGGCTGCCCCCAACCACCAGCTGCCTATTTGTACCTGGCCGGACACAACAATATAGGGAAGGCCTTTTTTTCTTAATTATTTCATGAATTTCATGAAATAATTAAAAAAAAAGTACGTGGGGCTTCGCCCTATTTTTGTGTCCAGCCAGGTACAACTAGGCAGCTGGGGGCTGGAATCTGCAGCGCAGGGAGGCCCAAGCTTTCTGGGCCCCCCCCCGCTGCAAATTGCAGTCCGCAGCCACCCCGGAAAATGGCGCGTTCATAGAAGCGCCATCTTCTGGCGCTGTACCCAACTCATCCAGGGCCCTGGTGCGGTGGCTCACTGGGTAATAAAGGGGTTAGGGCCAGCTTGGTATTATCAGCTGGCCCCAAGCCCAAAATTCATGGGGTCACGCCAGTATTAGACATGACCGCCATGAATTTCTAGTAAAGTATTTAAAAAAAACACAACACCCAGAATAAAGTCCTTTAATTGAAATAAAGACACAATTCTTTATTGTTCTAAATTAAACCATACTTACCATCACGCCCATTCCAGCTGAAGCCAACGATCTCCTGCAATAAAAGAAAAATAATAAAGCAACCTCATCCTTACCTTTCCATGGTTCCCACGACAGCTTCAGCTCTGCTACATCGAGATGACTGGCTGGACCGCAGCAGAACGCTGCCATCCAGTCTGTCATCCCGCAGACACTGAGAAGCGCAGGCATGCTTGCGCTCCTCACTGTCTCGCTGTGACGGCATCCAGATGAGCCGAGGTCATGTCCAATGAACTCGGCTCACCTCATGCACGTCACTGACAGCGTGGGAAAATTCTCACGCTGAAGTGCTGAGTGCAGGAGAATTCTCCCACGCTGTCAGTGATGTGCATGAGGTGAGCTCATGTCCAATGAACTCAGCTCACCTCCTGCACGTCACTGACAGCGTGGGAGAATTCTCCTGCAATCAGCGCTTCAGCGTGAGAATTTTCCCACGCTGTCAGTGACGTGCATGTGGTGAGCCGAGTTCATTGGACATGAACTCGGCTCCTCTGGATGTCGTCACAGAGAGACGCTGAGCAGCGCAAGCAAGCCTGCGCTTCTCAGTGTCTGCGGGATGACAGGCTGGATGGCAGCGTTCTGCTGCGGTCCAGCCTGTCATCTCGATGTAGCAGAGCTGAAGCTGTCGTGGGAACCATGGAAAGGTAAGGATGAGGTTGCTTTATTATTTTTCTTTTATTGCAGGAGATCGTTGGCTTCACCTGGAATGGGCGTGATGGTAAGTATGGTTTAATTTAGAACAATAAAGGATTGTGTCTTTATTTCAATTAAAGGACTTTATTCTGGGTGTTTGTGTTTTTTTTAACTTTGACTATGGGGTTAGTAATGGGGGTGTCTTATAGACGCCTCTCCATTACTAACCTGGGCTTGATGTCAGCTGGCATTATAAGCTGACATCAACCCCAACCCTATTACCCCCTGCCACCGCACCAGGGCAGCGTGGAAGAGCGAGGCTAAGTGCCAGAATTGGCACATCCTATAAATGCGCCATTTCTGGGGCGGCTGACGGCTGGTGTTTCTAGCCTGGGAGGGGGCCAATATTCATGGCTCCCTTCCTGGGCTATTAATATCAGCCCCCAGCTGTCTGCCTAGCCTTTGCTAGCTATTAAATTAGGGGGGACCCCACGTCATTTTTTTTGGGGGGTCCCCCATTTTAATAGCTAGTAAAGGCTATGTATTCAGCTGGGGGCTGATATTAGTAGCCTGGGAAGCTCCGTGGGTATTACCCCCTTCCCAGGCTTCAAACATCTGCCCCAGCCGGCTGATTAACCTCCGCTAGAGCCTAAAATTAAGGGGAACCCCACGCCAATTTTTTTAATAATAAATCCTTTATTTTAATACTAAATGACATGTACAGTAACCAACACTATCACTGTACTTCATATATATGTGACTGACATGTTTCTATCTATCTAATCTCTGTGTGATGCTCTATTCTGTCTGTTATAAATTGTCGGGTACAGATGCTGAATTGCCGGCCGGCTTTTTTAAAGAGACAGTGCATGAAAACACTATTATTTTTTTAAATAAATCCTTTACACTAAATGACAAGTACAGTAAGCAACACTATCACTGTACTTCATATATATGTGACTGACATGTTTCTGTCTATCTAATCTATGTGTGAAGCTCTATTCTTTCTGTTCTAAATTGTCGGGTACAGATGCTGAATTGCCGGCCGGCTTTTTTAAAGAGACGGTGCATGAAAACACTAATATTTTTTTAAATAAATCCTTTACACTAAATGACAAGTGCAGTAACCAACACTGTCACTGTGCTTCTTATATGTGTGACTGACATGTTTCTATCTATCTAATCTATGTGTGATGCTCTATTCCTTCTTGTCTAAATTGTCGGGTACCGGTGTATGCCGCTGCTGAATTTGCCGGCCGGCTTTTTTAAAGAGAGTGTCTTCTGAGCAGTTTGTCAGCTTTTGGACACCTTTGCAGGTGTTTTCTATGTGTTTCTATGTGTTTTTGTTTGCCTGCCATTGGTTTTAACGGTGTTCGACGGTGTTCTAAGGTGTTCGACGAATAGTTCGACGAACAGTTCCTCGAACATCCCGGTGTTCGACGAACCGAACCGAACCCGAACACTACGGGGGTGGCTCAACACTACTCATTGGGCGAATGGCTCTGGAACTGAAATCGGAATGATCACTGACATTTGCCATATCTGAAAGTCTGATAAACGCCGGAAAAATGACTAAGTCCAAAAAAAAAATTTTTTCAACTTTTTTCAATTTTACCCCCGTGGGATATATATTCTACCCACACACATTTGGAACTCTCCTGGAGTACCCTCACACATATTATTCCCTCATTTAGTGGATATTTTCACAAAAAAGTGAAATTTTCAAAAATCCAAAATATTGGCTGAAAACGACTAAATATCAAGGACTCATTGGGCGAATTGCTCTGTAACTGAAATCGGAATGCTCACTGACATTTCCCCTATCTGAAAGTCTGTGAAACGCCGGAAAAATGACTAAGTCCAAAAAAAAAATGTTTTCAACTTTTTTCAATTTTACCCCCGTGGGATATATATTCTACCCACACAAATATGGAACTCTCCTGGGGTACCCTCACACATATTATTCCCTCATTTAGTGGATATTTTCACAAAAAAGTGAAATTTTCAAAAACCAGAAAATTGGCTGAAAACGACTAAACATCAAGGACTCATTAGGCGAATCGCTCTGGAACTGAAATCGGAACGCTCACTGACATTTCCCCTATCTGAAAGTCTGTGAAACGCCGGAAAAATGAGTAAGTCCAAAAAAAAATTTTTTGAACTTTTTTCAATTTTACCCCCGTGGGATATATATTCTACCCACACACATTTGGAACTCTCCTGGGGTACCCTCACAGATATTATTCCCTCATTTAGTGGATATTTTCACAAAAAAGTGAAATTTTCAAAAATCCAGAAAATTGGCTGAAAACGACTAAACATCAAGGACTCATTAGGCGAATCGCTCTGGAACTGAAATCGGAACGCTCACTGACATTTGCCATATCTGAAAGTCTGATAAACGCCGGAAAAATGACTAAATCCCAAAAAAAAAATTTTTCAACTTTTTTCAATTTTACCCCTGTGGGATATATATTCTACCCACACACATTTGGAACTCTCCTGGGGTACCCTCACACATATTATTCCCTCATTTAGTGGATATTTTCACAAAAAAGTGAAATTTTCAAAAATCCAGAAAATTGGCTGAAAACGACTAAACATCAAGGACTCATTAGGTGAATCGTACTCTAACTGAAATCAGAACGCTCACTGACATTTGCCATATCTGAAAGTCTGATAAACGCCGGAAAAATGACTAAATTCCCCCCCAAAAAATTTTCAACTTTTTTCAATTATACCCCCGTGGGATATATCTTCTACCCAAACACATTTGGAACTCTCCTGGCGTATCCTCACACATATTATTCCCTCATTTAGTGGATATTTTCACAAAAAAGTGAAATTTTCAAAAATCCAGAAAATTGGCTGAAAACGACTAAACATCAAGGACTCATTAGGCGAATTGCTCTGGAACTGAAATCGGAACGCTCACTGACATTTGCCATATCTGAAAGTCTGATAAACGCCGGAAAAATGACTAAATCCCCAAAAAAAATTTTTTTCAACTCTTTTCAATTTTACCCCCATGGGATATATATTCTACCCACACACATTTGGAACTCTCCTGGGGTACCCTCACACATATTATTCCCTCATTTAGTGGATATTTTCACAAAAAAGTGAAATTTTCAAAAATCCAGAAAATTGGCTGAAAACGACTAAATATCAAGGACTCATTGGGCGAATCGCTCTGGAACTGAAATCGGAACGCTCACTGACAATTCCCCTATCTGAAAGTCTGATAAACGCCGGAAAAATGACTAAGTCCAAGAAAAAATTTTTTTCAACTCTTTTCAATTTTACCCCCATGGGATATATATTCTACCCACACACATTTGGAACTCTCCTGGGGTACCCTCACACATATTATTCCCTTATTTAGTGGATATTTTCACAAAAAAGTGAAATTTTCAAAAATCCAGAAAATTGGCTGAAAACGACTAAATATCAAGGACTCATTGGGCGAATCGCTCTGGAACTGAAATCGGAACGCTCACTGACAATTCCCCTATCTGAAAGTCTGATAAACGCCGGAAAAATGACTAAGTAAAAGAAAATTTTTTTTTCAACTCTTTTCAATTTTACCCCCATGGGATATATATTCTACCCACACACATTTGGAACTCTCCTGGGGTACCCTCACACATATTATTCCCTCATTTAGTGGATATTTTCACAAAAAAGTGAAATTTTCAAAAATCCAAAATATTGGCTGAAAACGAGTAAATATCAAGGACTCATTGGGCGAATCGCTCTGGAACTGAAATCGGAACACTCAGTGACATTTCCCCTATCTGAAAGTGTGATAAACGCCGGAAAAATGACTAAATCCAAAAAAAAAATTGTTTTCAACTTTTTTCAATTTTACCCCCGTGGGATATATATTCTACCCACACACATTTGGAACTCTCCTGGGGTACCCTCACACATATTATTCCCTCATTTAGTGGATATTTTCACAAAAAAGTGAAATTTTCAAAAATCCAGAAAATTGGCTGAAAACGACTAAACATCAAGGACTCATTGGGCGAATCGCTCTGGAACTGAAATCGGAATGCTCACTGACATTTCCCCTATCTGAAAGTCTGATAAACGCCGGAAAAATGACTAAGTCAAAGAAAAAAAATTTTTTAAACTTTTTTCAATTTTACCCCCGTGGGATATATATTCTACCCACACACATTTGGAACTCTCCTGGGGTACCCTCACACATATTATTCCCTCATTTAGTGGATATTTTCACAAAAAAGTTAAATTTTCAAAAATCCAGAAAATTGGCTGAAAACGACGAAACATCAAGGACTAATTAGGCGAATCGCTCTGGAACTGAAATCGGAGCGCTCACTGACATTTGCCATATCTGAAAGTCTGATAAACGCCGGAAAAATGACTAAATCCAAAAAAAAAAAAATTTTCAACTTTTTTCAATTTTACCCCTGTGGGATATATATTCTACCCACACACATTTGGGACTCTCCTGGGGTACCTTCACACATATTATTCCCTCATTTAGTGGATATTTTCACAAAAAAAGTGAAATTTTCAAAAATCCAGAAAATTGGCTGAAAACGACTAAATATCAAGGACTCATTGGGCGAATCGCTCTGGAACTGAAATCGGAACACTCAGTGACATTTCCCCTATCTGAAAGTGTGATAAACGCCGGAAAAATGACTAAGTCCCTAAAAAAAAATTTTTCAACTTTTTTCAATTTTACCCCCGTGGGATATATATTCTACCCACACACATTTGGAACTCTCCTGGGGTACCCTCACACATATTATTCCCTCATTTAGTGGATAGTTTCACAAAAAAGTGAAATTTTAAAAAATCCAGAAAATTGACTGAAAACGACTAAACATCAAGGACTCATTAGGCGAATCGCTCTGGAACTGAAATCGGAACGCTCACTGACATTTGCCATACCTGAAAGTCTGATAAACGCCGGAAAAATGACTAAATCCCAAAAAAAATTTTTTTCAACTTTTTTCAATTTTACCCCCGTGGGATATATATTCTACCCACACACATTTGGAACTCTCCTGGGGTACCATCACACATATTATTCCCTCATTTAGTGGATATTTTCACAAAAAAGTGAAATTTTCAAAAATCCAGAAAATTGGCTGAAAACGACTAAACATCAAGGACTCATTGGGCGAATGGCTCTGGAGCTGAAATCGGAATGCTCACTGACATTTGCATATCTGAAAGTCTGATAAACGCCGGAAAAATGACTAAGTCCAAAAAAAAAAATTTTTCAACTTTTTTCAATTTTACCCCCGTGGGATATATATTCTACCCACACAAATATGGAAATCTCCTGGGGTAACCTCACACATATTATTCCCTCATTTAGTGGATATTTTCACAAAAAAGTGAAATTTTCAAAAATCCAGAAAATTGGCTGAAAACTACTAAATATCAAGGACTCATTGGGCGTATCGCTCTGGAACTGAAATCGGAACGCTCCCTGACATTTCCCCTATCTGAAAGTCTGTGAAACGCCGGAAAAATGAGTAAGCCCAAAAAAAAATGTTTTCAACTTTTTTCAATTTTACCCCCGTGGGATATATATTCTACCCACACACATTTGGAACTCTCCTGGGGTACCCTCACACATATTATTCCCTCATTTAGTGGATATTTTCACAAAAAAGTGAAATTTTAAAAAATCCAGAAAATTGACTGAAAACGACTAAACATCAAGGACTCATTAGGCGAATCGCTCTGGAACTGAAATCGGAATGCTCACTGACATTTGCCATACCTGAAAGTCTGATAAACGCCGGAAAAATGACTAAATCCCCAAAAAAAATTTTTTCAACTTTTTTCAATTTTACCCCCGTGGGATATATATTCTACCCACACACATTTGGAACTCTCCTGGGGTACCATCACACATATTATTCCCTCATTTAGTGGATATTTTCACAAAAAAGTGAAATTTTCAAAAATCCAGAAAATTGGCTGTAAACGACTAAACATCAAGGACTCATTGGGCGAATGGCTCTGGAGCTGAAATCGGAATGCTCACTGACATTTGCATATCTGAAAGTCTGATAAACGCCGGAAAAATGACTAAGTCCAAAAAAAAATTTTTTTCAACTTTTTTCAATTTTACCCCTGTGGGATATATATTCTACCCACACACATTTGGAACTCTCCTGGAGTACCCTCACACATATTATTCCCTCATTTAGTGGATATTTTCACAAAAAAGTGAAATTTTCAAAAATCCAAAATATTGGCTGAAAACGACTAAATATCAAGGACTCATTGGGCGAATTGCTCTGTAACTGAAATCGGAATGCTCACTGACATTTCCCCTATCTGAAAGTCTGTGAAACGCCGGAAAAATGACTAAGTCCAAAAAAAAAAATTTTTCAACTTTTTTCAATTTTACCCCCGTGGGATATATATTCTACCCACACACATTTGGAACTCTCCTGGGGTACCCTCACACATATTATTCCCTCATTTAGTGGATATTTTCACAAAAAAGTGAAATTTTCAAAAATCCAAAATATTAACTGAAAACGACTAAATATCAAGGACTCATTGGGCGAATAGCTCTGGAATTGAAACCGGAATGTTCACTGTCATTTCCCCTATTTGAAAGTCTGATAAACGCCGGAAAAATGACTAAGTCCAAAAAAAAATATTTTTTCAACTTTTTTTCAATATTACCCCCGTGGGATATATATTCTACCCACACACATTTGGAACTCTCCTGGGGTACCCTCACACATATTATTCCCTCATTTAGTGGATATTTTCACAAAAAAGTGAAATTTTCAAAAATCCAAAGTATTGGCTGAAAACGACTAAATATCAAGGACTCATTGGGCGAATCGCTCTGGAATTGAAATCGGAATGCTCACTGACATTTCACCTATTTGAAAGCCTGATAAACGCCGGAAAAATGACTAAGTCCAAAAAAAATTTTTTTCAACTTTTTTCAATATTACCCCCGTGGGATATATATTCTACCCACACACATTTGGAACTCTCCTGGGGAACCCTCACACATATTATTCCTTCATTTAGTGGATATTTTCACAAAAAAGTGAAATTTTCATAAATCCAAAATATTGGCTGAAAACGACTAAATATCAAGGACTCATTGGGCGAATCGCTCTGGAACTGAAATCGGAACGCTCACTGACAATTCCCCAATCTGAAAGTCTGCTAAACGCCGGAAAAATGACTAAGTCCAAGAAAAAAATTTTTTCAACTCTTTTCAATTTTACCCCCATGGGATATATATTCTACCCACACACATTTGGAACTCTCCTGGGGTACCCTCACACATATTATTCCCTCATTTAGTGGATATTTTCACAAAAAAGTGAAATTTTCAAAAATCCAAAATATTGGCTGAAAACGAGTAAATATCAAGGACTCATTGGGCGAATCGCTCTGGAACTGAAATCGGAACTCTCAGTGACATTTCCCCTATCTGAAAGTGTGATAAACGCCGGAAAAATGACTAAGTCCAAAAAAAATTTTTTTCAACTTTGTTCAATATTACCACCGTGGGATATATATTCTAACCAAACACATTTGGAACTCTCCTGGGGTATCCTCACACATATTATTCCCTCATTTAGTGGATATTTTCACAAAAAAGTGAAATTTTCAAAAATCCAAAATATTGGCTGAAAACGACTAAATATCAAGGACTCATTGGGCGAATCGCTCTGGAACTGAAATCGGAATGTTCACTTACATTTCCCCTATCTGAAAGTCTGATAAACGCCAGAAAAATGACGAAGTCCAAAAAAAAATTGTTTTCAACTTTTTTCAATTTTACCCCCGTGGGATATATATTCTACCCACACACATTTGGAACTCTCCTGGGGCACCCTCACACATATTATTCCCTCATTTAGTGGATATTTTCACAAAAAAGTGAAATTTTCAAATATCCAAAATATTGGCTGAAAACGACTAAATATCAAGGACTTTTTGGGCGAATCGCTCTGGAACTGAAATCGGAATGCTCACTGACATTTCCCCTATCTGAAAGTCTGATAAACGCCGGAAAAATGACTAAGTCCAAAAAAAAATTGTTTTCAACTTTTTTCAATTTTACCCCCATGGGATATAGATTCTACCCACACACATTTGGAACTCTCCTGCGGTACCCTAACACATATTATTCCCTCATTTAGTGGATATTTTCACAAAAAAGTGAAATTTTCAAAAATCCAAAGTATTGGCTGAAAACGACTAAATATCAAGGACTCATTGGGCGAATCGCTCTGGAATTGAAATCGGAATGCTCACTGACATTTCACCTATTTGAAAGTCTGATAAACGCCGGAAAAATGACTAAGTCCAAAAAAAATTTTTTTCAACTTTTTTCAATATTACCCCCGTGGGATATATATTCTACCCACACACATTTGGAACTCTCCTGGGGAACCCTCACACATATTATTCCTTCATTTAGTGGATATTTTCACAAAAAAGTGAAATTTTCAAAAATCCAAAATATTGGCTGAAAACGACTAAATATCAAGGACTTTTTGGGCGAATCGCTCTGGAACTGAAATCGGAATGCTCACTGACATTTCCCCTATCTGAAAGTCTGATATACGCCGGAAAAATGACTAAGTCCAAAAAAAAATTGTTTTCAACTTTTTTCAATTTTACCCCCGTGGGATATAGATTCTACCCACACACATTTGGAACTCTCCTGCGGTACCCTAACACATATTATTCCCTCATTTAGTGGATATTTTCACAAAAAAGTGAAATTTTCAAAAATCCAAAGTATTGGCTGAAAACGACTAAATATCAAGGACTCATTGGGCGAATCGCTCTGGAATTGAAATCGGAATGCTCACTGACATTTCACCTATTTGAAAGTCTGATAAACGCCGGAAAAATGACTAAGTCCAAAAAAAATTTTTTTCAACTTTTTTCAATATTACCCCCGTGGGATATATATTCTACCCACACACATTTGGAACTCTCCTGGGGAACCCTCACACATATTATTCCTTCATTTAGTGGATATTTTCACAAAAAAGTGAAATTTTCAAAAATCCAAAATATTGGCTGAAAACGACTAAATATCAAGGACTCATTGGGCGAATCGCTCTGGAACTGAAATCGGAACGCTCACTGACAATTCCCCAATCTGAAAGTCTGCTAAACGCCGGAAAAATGACTAAGTCCAAGAAAAAAATTTTTTCAACTCTTTTCAATTTTACCCCCATGGGATATATATATTCTACCCACACACATTTGGAACTCTCCTGGGGTACCCTCACACATATTATTCCCTCATTTAGTGGATATTTTCACAAAAAAGTGAAATTTTCAAAAATCCAAAATATTGGCTGAAAACGAGTAAATATCAAGGACTCATTGGGCGAATCGCTCTGGAACTGAAATCGGAACTCTCAGTGACATTTCCCCTATCTGAAAGTGTGATAAACGCCGGAAAAATGACTAAGTCCAAAAAAAATTTTTTTCAACTTTGTTCAATATTACCACCGTGGGATATATATACTAACCAAACACATTTGGAACTCTCCTGGGGTATCCTCACACATATTATTCCCTCATTTAGTGGATATTTTCACAAAAAAGTGAAATTTTCAAAAATCCAAAATATTGGCTGAAAACGACTAAATATCAAGGACTCATTGGGCGAATCGCTCTGGAACTGAAATCGGAATGTTCACTTACATTTCCCCTATCTGAAAGTCTGATAAACGCCAGAAAAATGACGAAGTCCAAAAAAAAATTGTTTTCAACTTTTTTCAATTTTACCCCCGTGGGATATATATTCTACCCACACACATTTGGAACTCTCCTGGGGCACCCTCACACATATTATTCCCTCATTTAGTGGATATTTTCACAAAAAAGTGAAATTTTCAAATATCCAAAATATTGGCTGAAAACGACTAAATATCAAGGACTTTTTGGGCGAATCGCTCTGGAACTGAAATCGGAATGCTCACTGACATTTCCCCTATCTGAAAGTCTGATAAACGCCGGAAAAATGACTAAGTCCAAAAAAAAATTGTTTTCAACTTTTTTCAATTTTACCCCCGTGGGATATAGATTCTACCCACACACATTTGGAACTCTCCTGCGGTACCCTAACACATATTATTCCCTCATTTAGTGGATATTTTCACAAAAAAGTGAAATTTTCAAAAATCCAAAGTATTGGCTGAAAACGACTAAATATCAAGGACTCATTGGGCGAATCGCTCTGGAATTGAAATCGGAATGCTCACTGACATTTCACCTATTTGAAAGTCTGATAAACGCCGGAAAAATGACTAAGTCCAAAAAAAATTTTTTTCAACTTTTTTCAATATTACCCCCGTGGGATATATATTCTACCCACACACATTTGGAACTCTCCTGGGGAACCCTCACACATATTATTCCTTCATTTAGTGGATATTTTCACAAAAAAGTGAAATTTTCAAAAATCCAAAATATTGGCTGAAAACGACTAAATATCAAGGACTTTTTGGGCGAATCGCTCTGGAACTGAAATCGGAATGCTCACTGACATTTCCCCTATCTGAAAGTCTGATATACGCCGGAAAAATGACTAAGTCCAAAAAAAAATTGTTTTCAACTTTTTTCAATTTTACCCCCGTGGGATATAGATTCTACCCACACACATTTGGAACTCTCCTGCGGTACCCTAACACATATTATTCCCTCATTTAGTGGATATTTTCACAAAAAAGTGAAATTTTCAAAAATCCAAAGTATTGGCTGAAAACGACTAAATATCAAGGACTCATTGGGCGAATCGCTCTGGAATTGAAATCGGAATGCTCACTGACATTTCACCTATTTGAAAGTCTGATAAACGCCGGAAAAATGACTAAGTCCAAAAAAAATTTTTTTCAACTTTTTTCAATATTACCCCCGTGGGATATATATTCTACCCACACACATTTGGAACTCTCCTGGGGAACCCTCACACATATTATTCCTTCATTTAGTGGATATTTTCACAAAAAAGTGAAATTTTCAAAAATCCAAAATATTGGCTGAAAACGACTAAATATCAAGGACTCATTGGGCGAATCGCTCTGGAACTGAAATCGGAATGTTCACTGACATTTCCCCTATCTGAAAGTCTGATAAACGCCAGAAAAATGACGAAGTCCAAAAAAAAATTGTTTTCAACTTTTTTCAATTTTACCCCCGTGGGATATATATTCTACCCACACACATTTGGAACTCTCCTGGGGTACCCTCACACATATTATGCCCTCATTTAGTGGATATTTTCACAAAAAAGTGAAATTTTCAAATATCCAAAATATTGGCTGAAAACGACTAAATATCAAGGACTCATTGGGCGAATCGCTCTGGAACTGAAATCGGAACGTTCACTGACATTTCCCCTATCTGAAAGTCTGATAAACGCCGGAAAAATGACTAAGTCCAAAAAAAAATTGTTTTCTACTTTTTTCAATATTACCCCCGTGGGATATATATTCTACCCACACACATTTGGAACTCTCCTGTGGTACCCTAACACATATTATTCCCTCATTTAGTGGATATTTTCACAAAAAAGTGAAATTTTCAAAAATCCAAAGTATTGGCTGAAAACGACTAAATATCAAGGACTCATTGGGCGAATCGCTCTGGAATTGAAATCGGAATGCTCACTGACATTTCACCTATTTGAAAGTCTGATAAACGCCGGAAAAATGACTAAGTCCAAAAAAAATTTTTTTCAACTTTTTTCAATATTACCCCCGTGGGATATATATTCTACCCACACACATTTGGAACTCTCCTGGGGAACCCTCACACATATTATTCCTTCATTTAGTGGATATTTTCACAAAAAAGTGAAATTTTCAAAAATCCAAAATATTGGCTGAAAACGACTAAATATCAAGGACTTTTTGGGCGAATCGCTCTGGAACTGAAATCGGAATGCTCACTGACATTTCCCCTATCTGAAAGTCTGATAAACGCCGGAAAAATGACTAAGTCCAAAAAAAAATTGTTTTCAACTTTTTTCAATTTTACCCCCGTGGGATATAGATTCTACCCACACACATTTGGAACTCTCCTGCGGTACCCTAACACATATTATTCCCTCATTTAGTGGATATTTTCACAAAAAAGTGAAATTTTCAAAAATCCAAAGTATTGGCTGAAAACGACTAAATATCAAGGACTCATTGGGCGAATCGCTCTGGAATTGAAATCGGAATGCTCACTGACATTTCACCTATTTGAAAGTCTGATAAACGCCGGAAAAATGACTAAGTCCAAAAAAAATTTTTTTCAACTTTTTTCAATATTACCCCCGTGGGATATATATTCTACCCACACACATTTGGAACTCTCCTGGGGAACCCTCACACATATTATTCCTTCATTTAGTGGATATTTTCACAAAAAAGTGAAATTTTCAAAAATCCAAAATATTGGCTGAAAACGACTAAATATCAAGGACTCATTGGGCGAATCGCTCTGGAACTGAAATCGGAACGCTCACTGACATTTGCCCTATCTGAAAGTCTGATAAACGCCGGAAAAATGACTAAGTCCAAAAAAAAAATTTTTTCAACTTTTATCAATTTTACCCCCGTGGGATATAGATTCTACCCACACACATTTGGAAGTCTCCTGGGGTACCCTCACACATATTATTCCCTCATTTAGTGGATATTTTCACAAAAAAGTGAAATTTCCAAAAATCCACAGTATTGGCTGAAAACGACTAAATATCAAGGACTCATTGGGGGAATCGCTCTGGAACTGAAATCGGAATTCTCACTGACATTTCCCCTATTTGAAAGTCTGATAAACGCCGGAAAAATGACTAAGTCCAAAAAAAATTGTTTTCAACTTTTTTCAATTTTACCCCCGTGGGATATATATTCTACCCACACACATTTGGAACTCTCCTGGGGTACCCTCACACATATTATTCCCTCATTTAGTGGATATTTTCACAAAAAAGTGAAATTTTCAAATATCCAAAATATTGGCTGAAAAAGACTAAATATCAAGGACTCATTGGGCGAATCGCTCTGGAACTGAAATCGGAACGCTCACTGACATTTGCCCTATCTGAAAGTCTGATAAACGCCGGAAAAATGACTAAGTCCAAAAAAAAAATTTTTTCAACTTTTATCAATTTTACCCCCGTGGGATATAGATTCTACCCACACACATTTGGAACTCTCCTGGGGTACCCTAACACATATTATTCCCTCATTTAGTGGATATTTTCACAAAAAAGTGAAATTTTCAAATATCCAAAATATTGGCTGAAAACGACTAAATATCAAGGACTCATTGGGCGAATCGCTCTGGAACTGAAATCGGAACGTTCACTGACATTTCCCCTATCTGAAAGTGTGATAAACGCCGGAAAAATGACTAAGTCCAAAAAAAAATTGTTTTCAACTTTTTTCAATATTACCCCCGTGGGATATATATTCTACCCACACACATTTGGAACTCTCCTGCGGTACCCTAACACATATTATTCCCTCATTTAGTGGATATTTTCACAAAAAAGTGAAATTTTCAAAAATCCAAAATATTGGCTGAAAACGACTAAATATCAAGGACGCATTGGGAGAATCACTCTGGAACTGAAATCGGAATGCTCACTGACATTTCCCCTATTTGAAAGTCCGATAAACGCCGGAAAAATGACTAAGTCCAAAAAAAATTTTTTTCAACTTTTTTCAATTTTACCCCCGTGGGATATATATTCTACCCACACACATTTGGAACTCTCCTGCGGTACCCTAACACATATTATTCCCTCATTTAGTGGATATTTTCACAAAAAAGTGAAATTTTCAAAAATCCAAAATATTGGCTGAAAACGACTAAATATCAAGGACTCATTGGGCGAATCGCTCTGGAACTGAAATCGGAATGTTCACTAATATTTCCCCTATCTGAAAGTCTGATAAACGCCGGAAAAATGACTAAGTCCAAAAAAAAATTGTTTTCAACTTTTTTCAATTTTACCCCCGTGGGATATATATTCTACCCACACACATTTGGAACTCTCCTGCGGTACCCTCACACATATTATTCCCTCATTTAGTGGATATTTTCACAAAAAAGTGAAATTTTCAAAAATCCAGAAAATTGGCTGAAAATGACTAAATATCAAGGACTCATTGGGCGAATCGCTCTGGAACTGAAATCGGAACGCTCACTGACATTTGCCCTATCTGAAAGTCTGATAAACGCCGGAAAAATGACTAAGTCCAAAAAAAAATTGTTTTCAACTTTTTTCAATTTTACCCCCGTGGGATATATATTCTACCCACACACATTTGGAACTCTCCTGGGGTACCCTCACACATATTATTCCCTCATTTAGTGGATATTTTCACAAAAAAGTGAAATTTTCAAAAATCCAGAAAATTGGCTGAAAATGACTAAATATCAAGGACTCATTGCGCGAATCGCTCTGGAACTGAAATCGGAATGCTCACTGACATTTCCCCTATTTGAAAGTCTGATAAACGCCGGAAAAATGACTAAGTTCAAAAAAAATTTTTTTCAACTTTTTTTCAATATTACCCCCGTGGGATATATATTCTACCCACACACATTTGGAACTCTCCTGGGGTACCCTCACACATATTATTCCCTCATTTAGTGGATATTTTCACAAAAAAGTGAAATTTTCAAAAATCCAGAAAATTGGCTGAAAACGACTAAATATCAAGGACTCATTGGGCGAATCGCTCTGGAACTGAAATCGGAACGCTCACTGACATTTGCCCTATCTGAAAGTCTGATAAACGCCGGAAAAATGACTAAGTCCAAAAAAAAAATTTTTTCAACTTTTATCAATTTTACCCCCGTGGGATATAGATTCTACCCACACACATTTGGAAGTCTCCTGGGGTACCCTCACACATATTATTCCCTCATTTAGTGGATATTTTCACAAAAAAGTGAAATTTCCAAAAATCCAGAAAATTGGCTGAAAACGACTAAATATCAAGGACTCATTGGGCGAATCGCTCTGGAACTGAAATCGGAACGCTCACTGACATTTCCCCTATTTGAAAGTCTGATAAACGTCGGAAAAATGACTAAGTCCAAAAAAAAATTTTTTCAACTTTTTTTCAATATTACCCCCGTGGGATATATATTCTACCCACACACATTTGGAACTCTCCTGGGGTACCCTCACACATATTATTCCCTCATTTAGTGGATATTTTCACAAAAAAGTGAAATTTTCAAAAATCCAGAAAATTGGCTGAAAATGACTAAATATCAAGTACTCATTGGGCGAATCGCTCTGGAACTGAAATCGGAACGCTCACTGACATTTGCCCTATCTGAAAGTCTGATAAACGCCGGAAAAATGACTAAGTCCAAAAAAAAAATTTTTTCAACTTTTATCAATTTTACCCCCGTGGGATATAGATTCTACCCACACACATTTGGAACTCTCCTGCGGTACCCTAACACATATTATTCCCTCATTTAGTGGATATTTTCACAAAAAAGTGAAATTTTCAAAAATCCAAAATATTGGCTGAAAACGACTAAATATCAAGGACTCATTGGGCGAATAGCTCTGGAATTGAAATCGGAATGTTCACTGACATTTCCCCTATCTGAAAGTCTGATAAACGCCGGAAAAATGACTAAGTCCAAAAAACAATTGTTTTCAACTTTTTTCAATTTTACCCCCGTGGGTTATATATTCTACCCACACACATTTGCAACTCTCCTGGGGTACCCTCACACATATTATTCCCTCATTTAGTGGATATTTTCACAAAAAAGTGAAATTTTCAAATATCCAAAATATTGGCTGAAAACGACTAAATATCAAGGACTCATTGGGCGAATCGCTCTGGAACTGAAATCGGAACGTTCACTGACATTTCCCCTATCTGAAAGTCTGATAAACGCCGGAAAAATGACTAAGTCCAAAAAATAATTGTTTTCAACTTTTTTCAATTTTACCCCCGTGGGATATATATTCTACCCACACACATTTGGAACTCTCCTGCGGTACCCTAACACATATTATTCCCTCATTTAGTGGATATTTTCACAAAAAAGTGAAATTTTCAAAAATCCAAAATATTGGCTGAAAACGACTAAATATCAAGGACTCATTGGGCGAATCGCTCTGGAACTGAAATCGGAATGCTCACTGACATTTCCCCTATTTGAAAGTCTGATAAACGCCAGAAAAATGACTAAGTCCAAAAAAAAATTGTTTTCAACTTTTTTCAATTTTACCCACGTGGGATATATATTCTACCCACACACATTTGGAACTCTCCTGGGGTACCCTCACACATATTATTCCCTCATTTAGTGGATATTTTCACAAAAAAGTGAAATTTTCAAAAATCCAAAATATTGGCTGAAAACGACTAAATATCAAGGACTCATTGGGCGAATCGCTCTGGAACTGAAATCGGAATGTTCACTAATATTTCCCCTATCTGAAAGTCTGATAAACGCCGGAAAAATGACTAAGTCCAAAAAAAAATTGTTTTCAACTTTTTTCAATTTTACCCCCGTGGGATATATATTCTACCCACACACATTTGGAACTCTCCTGCGGTACCCTCACACATATTATTCCCTCATTTAGTGGATATTTTCACAAAAAAGTGAAATTTTCAAAAATCCAGAAAATTGGCTGAAAATGACTAAATATCAAGGACTCATTGGGCGAATCGCTCTGGAACTGAAATCGGAACGCTCACTGACATTTGCCCTATCTGAAAGTCTGATAAACGCCGGAAAAATGACTAAGTCCAAAAAAAAATTGTTTTCAACTTTTTTCAATTTTACCCCCGTGGGATATATATTCTACCCACACACATTTGGAACTCTCCTGGGGTACCCTCACACATATTATTCCCTCATTTAGTGGATATTTTCACAAAAAAGTGAAATTTTCAAAAATCCAGAAAATTGGCTGAAAATGACTAAATATCAAGGACTCATTGCGCGAATCGCTCTGGAACTGAAATCGGAATGCTCACTGACATTTCCCCTATTTGAAAGTCTGATAAACGCCGGAAAAATGACTAAGTTCAAAAAAATTTTTTTTCAACTTTTTTTCAATATTACCCCCGTGGGATATATATTCTACCCACACACATTTGGAACTCTCCTGGGGTACCCTCACACATATTATTCCCTCATTTAGTGGATATTTTCACAAAAAAGTGAAATTTTCAAATATCCAAAATATTGGCTGAAAACGACTAAATATCAAGGACTCATTGGGCCAATCGCTCTGGAACTTAAATCGGAACGTTCACTGACATTTCCCCTATTTGAAAGTCTGATAAACGTCGGAAAAATGACTAAGTCCAAAAAAAAATTTTTTCAACTTTTTTTCAATATTACCCCCGTGGGATATATATTCTACCCACACACATTTGGAACTCTCCTGGGGTACCCTCACACATATTATTCCCTCATTTAGTGGATATTTTCACAAAAAAGTGAAATTTTCAAAAATCCAGAAAATTGGCTGAAAACGACTAAATATCAAGGACTCATTGGGCGAATCGCTCTGGAACTGAAATCGGAATGCTCACTGACATTTCCCCTATTTGAAAGTCTGATAAACGCCAGAAAAATGACTAAGTCCAAAAAAAAATTGTTTTCAACTTTTTTCAATTTTACCCACGTGGGATATATATTCTACCCACACACATTTGGAACTCTCCTGGGGTACCCTCACACATATTATTCCCTCATTTAGTGGATATTTTCACAAAAAAGTGAAATTTTCAAAAATCCAAAATATTGGCTGAAAACGACTAAATATCAAGGACTCATTGGGCGAATCGCTCTGGAACTGAAATCGGAATGTTCACTAATATTTCCCCTATCTGAAAGTCTGATAAACGCCGGAAAAATGACTAAGTCCAAAAAAAAATTGTTTTCAACTTTTTTCAATTTTACCCCCGTGGGATATATATTCTACCCACACACATTTGGAACTCTCCTGCGGTACCCTCACACATATTATTCCCTCATTTAGTGGATATTTTCACAAAAAAGTGAAATTTTCAAAAATCCAGAAAATTGGCTGAAAATGACTAAATATCAAGGACTCATTGGGCGAATCGCTCTGGAACTGAAATCGGAACGCTCACTGACATTTGCCCTATCTGAAAGTCTGATAAACGCCGGAAAAATGACTAAGTCCAAAAAAAAATTGTTTTCAACTTTTTTCAATTTTACCCCCGTGGGATATATATTCTACCCACACACATTTGGAACTCTCCTGGGGTACCCTCACACATATTATTCCCTCATTTAGTGGATATTTTCACAAAAAAGTGAAATTTTCAAAAATCCAGAAAATTGGCTGAAAATGACTAAATATCAAGGACTCATTGCGCGAATCGCTCTGGAACTGAAATCGGAATGCTCACTGACATTTCCCCTATTTGAAAGTCTGATAAACGCCGGAAAAATGACTAAGTTCAAAAAAATTTTTTTTCAACTTTTTTTCAATATTACCCCCGTGGGATATATATTCTACCCACACACATTTGGAACTCTCCTGGGGTACCCTCACACATATTATTCCCTCATTTAGTGGATATTTTCACAAAAAAGTGAAATTTTCAAATATCCAAAATATTGGCTGAAAACGACTAAATATCAAGGACTCATTGGGCCAATCGCTCTGGAACTTAAATCGGAACGTTCACTGACATTTCCCCTATTTGAAAGTCTGATAAACGTCGGAAAAATGACTAAGTCCAAAAAAAAATTTTTTCAACTTTTTTTCAATATTACCCCCGTGGGATATATATTCTACCCACACACATTTGGAACTCTCCTGGGGTACCCTCACACATATTATTCCCTCATTTAGTGGATATTTTCACAAAAAAGTGAAATTTTCAAAAATCCAGAAAATTGGCTGAAAACGACTAAATATCAAGGACTCATTGGGCGAATCGCTCTGGAACTGAAATCGGAATGTTCACTGACATTTCCCCTATCTGAAAGTCTGATAAACGCCAGAAAAATGACTAAGTCCAAAAAAAAATTGTTTTCAACTTTTTTCAATTTTACCCCCGTGGGATATATATTCTACCCACACACATTTGGAACTCTCCTGGGGTACCCTCACACATATTATTCCCTCATTTAGTGGATATTTTCACAAAAAAGTGAAATTTTCAAAAATCCAAAATATTGGCTGAAAATGACTAAATATCAAGTACTCATTGGGCGAATCGCTCTGGAACTGAAATCGGAACGCTCACTGACATTTGCCCTATCTGAAAGTCTGATAAACGCCGGAAAAATGACTAAGTCCAAAAAAAAAATTTTTTCAACTTTTATCAATTTTACCCCCGTGGGATATAGATTCTACCCACACACATTTGGAACTCTCCTGCGGTACCCTAACACATATTATTCCCTCATTTAGTGGATATTTTCACAAAAAAGTGAAATTTTCAAAAATCCAAAATATTGGCTGAAAACGACTAAATATCAAGGACTCATTGGGCGAATAGCTCTGGAATTGAAATCGGAATGTTCACTGACATTTCCCCTATCTGAAAGTCTGATAAACGCCGGAAAAATGACTAAGTCCAAAAAACAATTGTTTTCAACTTTTTTCAATTTTACCCCCGTGGGTTATATATTCTACCCACACACATTTGCAACTCTCCTGGGGTACCCTCACACATATTATTCCCTCATTTAGTGGATATTTTCACAAAAAAGTGAAATTTTCAAATATCCAAAATATTGGCTGAAAACGACTAAATATCAAGGACTCATTGGGCGAATCGCTCTGGAACTGAAATCGGAACGTTCACTGACATTTCCCCTATCTGAAAGTCTGATAAACGCCGGAAAAATGACTAAGTCCAAAAAATAATTGTTTTCAACTTTTTTCAATTTTACCCCCGTGGGATATATATTCTACCCACACACATTTGGAACTGTCCTGCGGTACCCTAACACATATTATTCCCTCATTTAGTGGATATTTTCACAAAAAAGTGAAATTTTCAAAAATCCAAAATATTGGCTGAAAACGACTAAATATCAAGGACTCATTGGGCGAATCGCTCTGGAACTGAAATCGGAATGCTCACTGACATTTCCCCTATTTGAAAGTCTGATAAACGCCAGAAAAATGACTAAGTCCAAAAAAAAATTGTTTTCAACTTTTTTCAATTTTACCCACGTGGGATATATATTCTACCCACACACATTTGGAACTCTCCTGGGGTACCCTCACACATATTATTCCCTCATTTAGTGGATATTTTCACAAAAAAGTGAAATTTTCAAAAATCCAAAATATTGGCTGAAAACGACTAAATATCAAGGACTCATTGGGCGAATAGCTCTGGAATTGAAATCGGAATGTTCACTGACATTTCCCCTATCTGAAAGTCTGATAAACGCCGGAAAAATGACTAAGTCCAAAAAAAAATTGTTTTCAACTTTTTTCAATTTTACCCCCGTGGGTTATATATTCTACCCACACACATTTGCAACTCTCCTGGGGTACCCTCACACATATTATTCCCTCATTTAGTGGATATTTTCACAAAAAAGTGAAATTTTCAAATATCCAAAATATTGGCTGAAAACGACTAAATATCAAGGACTCATTGGGCGAATCGCTCTGGAACTGAAATCGGAACGTTCACTGACATTTCCCCTATCTGAAAGTCTGTGAAACGCCGGAAAAATGACTAAGTCCAAAAAATAATTGTTTTCAACTTTTTTCAATTTTACCCCCGTGGGATATATATTCTACCCACACACATTTGGAACTGTCCTGCGGTACCCTAACACATATTATTCCCTCATTTAGTGGATATTTTCACAAAAAAGTGAAATTTTCAAAAATCCAAAATATTGGCTGAAAACGACTAAATATCAAGGACTCATTGGGCGAATCGCTCTGGAACTGAAATCGGAATGCTCACTGACATTTCCCCTATTTGAAAGTCTGATAAACGCCAGAAAAATGACTAAGTCCAAAAAAAAATTGTTTTCAACTTTTTTCAATTTTACCCACGTGGGATATATATTCTACCCACACACATTTGGAACTCTCCTGGGGTACCCTCACACATATTATTCCCTCATTTAGTGGATATTTTCACAAAAAAGTGAAATTTTCAAAAATCCAAAATATTGGCTGAAAACGACTAAATATCAAGGACTCATTGGGCGAATAGCTCTGGAATTGAAATCGGAATGTTCACTGACATTTCCCCTATCTGAAAGTCTGATAAACGCCGGAAAAATGACTAAGTCCAAAAAAAAATTGTTTTCAACTTTTTTCAATTTTACCCCCGTGGGTTATATATTCTACCCACACACATTTGCAACTCTCCTGGGGTACCCTCACACATATTATTCCCTCATTTAGTGGATATTTTCACAAAAAAGTGAAATTTTCAAATATCCAAAATATTGGCTGAAAACGACTAAATATCAAGGACTCATTGGGCAAATCGCTCTGGAACTGAAATCGGAACGTTCACTGACATTTCCCCTATCTGAAAGTCTGTGAAACGCCGGAAAAATGACTAAGTCCAAAAAATAATTGTTTTCAACTTTTTTCAATTTTACCCCCGTGGGATATATATTCTACCCACACACATTTGGAACTCTCCTGGGGTACCCTCACACATATTATTCCCTCATTTAGTGGATATTTTCACAAAAAAGTGAAATTTTCAAATATCCAAAATATTGGCTGAAAACGACTAAATATCATGGACTCATTGGGCGAATCGCTCTGGAACTGAAATCGGAACGTTCACTGACATTTCCCCTATCTGAAAGTCTGATAAACGCCGGAAAAATGACTAAGTCCAAAAAAAAATTGTTTTCAACTTTTTTCAATTTTACCCCCGTGGGATATATATTCAACCCACACACATTTGGAACTCTCCTGGGGTACCCTCACACATATTATTCCCTCATTTAGTGGATATTTTCACAAAAAAGTGAAATTTTCAAAAATCCAAAATATTGGCTGAAAACGACTAAATATCAAGGACTCATTGGGCGAATCGCTCTGGAACTGAAATCGGAATGTTCACTAATATTTCCCCTATCTGAAAGTCTGATAAACGCCGGAAAAATGACTAAGTCCAAAAAAAAATTGTTTTCAACTTTTTTCAATTTTACCCCCGTGGGATATATATTCTACCCACACACATTTGGAACTCTCCTGCGGTACCCTCACACATATTATTCCCTCATTTAGTGGATATTTTCACAAAAAAGTGAAATTTTCAAAAATCCAGAAAATTGGCTGAAAATGACTAAATATCAAGGACTCATTGGGCGAATCGCTCTGGAACTGAAATCGGAACGCTCACTGACATTTGCCCTATCTGAAAGTCTGATAAACGCCGGAAAAATGACTAAGTCCAAAAAAAAAATTTTTCAACTTTTTTAAATTTTTCCCCCGTGGGATATATATTCTACCCACACACATTTGGAACTCTCCTGGGGTACCCTCACACATATTATTCCCTCATTTAGTGGATATTTTCACAAAAACGTGAAATTTTCAAAAATCCAAAATATTGGCTGAAAACGACTAAATATCAAGGACTCATTGGGCGAATCGCTCTGGAACTGAAATCGGAATGTTCACTGACATTTCCCCTATCTGAAAGTCTGATAAACGCCGGAAAAATGACTAAGTCCAAAAAAAAATTGTTTTCAACTTTTTTCAATTTTACCCCCGTGGGATATATATTCTACCCACACACATTTGGAACTCTCCTGGGGTACCCTCACACATATTATTCCCTCATTTAGTGGATATTTTCACAAAAAAGTGAAATTTTCAAAAATCCAGAAAATTGGCTGAAAATGACTAAATATCAAGGACTCATTGCGCGAATCGCTCTGGAACTGAAATCGGAATGTTCACTGACATTTCCCCTATCTGAAAGTCTGATAAACGCCGGAAAAATGACTAAGTCCAAAAAAAAATTGTTTTCAACTTTTTTCAATTTTACCCCCGTGGGATATATATTCTACCCACACACATTTGGAACTCTCCTGGGGTACCCTCACACATATTATTCCCTCATTTAGTGGATATTTTCACAAAAAAGTGAAATTTTCAAATATCCAAAATATTGGCTGAAAACGACTAAATATCAAGGACTCATTGGGCCAATCGCTCTGGAACTTAAATCGGAACGTTCACTGACATTTCCCCTATTTGAAAGTCTGATAAACGTCGGAAAAATGACTAAGTCCAAAAAAAAATTTTTTCAACTTTTTTTCAATATTACCCCCGTGGGATATATATTCTACCCACACACATTTGGAACTCTCCTGGGGTACCCTCACACATATTATTCCCTCATTTAGTGGATATTTTCACAAAAAAGTGAAATTTTCAAAAATCCAGAAAATTGGCTGAAAACGACTAAATATCAAGGACTCATTGGGCGAATCGCTCTGGAACTGAAATCGGAACGTTCACTGACATTTCCCCTATCTGAAAGTCTGATAAACGCCGGAAAAATGACTAAGTCCAAAAAAAAATTGTTTTCAACTTTTTTCAATTTTACCCCCGTGGGATATATATTCTACCCACACACATTTGGAACTCTCCTGGGGTACCCTCACACATATTATTCCCTCATTTAGTGGATATTTTCACAAAAAAGTGAAATTTTCAAAAATCCAAAATATTGGCTGAAAACGACTAAATATCAAGGACTCATTGGGCGAATCGCTCTGGAACTGAAATCGGAATGTTCACTAATATTTCCCCTATCTGAAAGTCTGATAAACGCCGGAAAAATGACTAAGTCCAAAAAAAAATTGTTTTCAACTTTTTTCAATTTTACCCCCGTGGGATATATATTCTACCCACACACATTTGGAACTCTCCTGCGGTACCCTCACACATATTATTCCCTCATTTAGTGGATATTTTCACAAAAAAGTGAAATTTTCAAAAATCCAGAAAATTGGCTGAAAATGACTAAATATCAAGGACTCATTGGGCGAATCGCTCTGGAACTGAAATCGGAACGCTCACTGACATTTGCCCTATCTGAAAGTCTGATAAACGCCGGAAAAATGACTAAGTCCAAAAAAAAAATTTTTCAACTTTTTTAAATTTTTCCCCCGTGGGATATATATTCTACCCACACACATTTGGAACTCTCCTGGGGTACCCTCACACATATTATTCCCTCATTTAGTGGATATTTTCACAAAAACGTGAAATTTTCAAAAATCCAAAATATTGGCTGAAAACGACTAAATATCAAGGACTCATTGGGCGAATCGCTCTGGAACTGAAATCGGAATGTTCACTGACATTTCCCCTATCTGAAAGTCTGATAAACGCCGGAAAAATGACTAAGTCCAAAAAAAAATTGTTTTCAACTTTTTTCAATTTTACCCCCGTGGGATATATATTCTACCCACACACATTTGGAACTCTCCTGGGGTACCCTCACACATATTATTCCCTCATTTAGTGGATATTTTCACAAAAAAGTGAAATTTTCAAAAATCCAGAAAATTGGCTGAAAATGACTAAATATCAAGGACTCATTGCGCGAATCGCTCTGGAACTGAAATCGGAATGTTCACTGACATTTCCCCTATCTGAAAGTCTGATAAACGCCGGAAAAATGACTAAGTCCAAAAAAAAATTGTTTTCAACTTTTTTCAATTTTACCCCCGTGGGATATATATTCTACCCACACACATTTGGAACTCTCCTGGGGTACCCTCACACATATTATTCCCTCATTTAGTGGATATTTTCACAAAAAAGTGAAATTTTCAAATATCCAAAATATTGGCTGAAAACGACTAATTATCAAGGACTCATTGGGCCAATCGCTCTGGAACTTAAATCGGAACGTTCACTGACATTTCCCCTATTTGAAAGTCTGATAAACGTCGGAAAAATGACTAAGTCCAAAAAAAAATTTTTTCAACTTTTTTTCAATATTACCCCCGTGGGATATATATTCTACCCACACACATTTGGAACTCTCCTGGGGTACCCTCACACATATTATTCCCTCATTTAGTGGATATTTTCACAAAAAAGTGAAATTTTCAAAAATCCAGAAAATTGGCTGAAAACGACTAAATATCAAGGACTCATTGGGCGAATCGCTCTGGAACTGAAATCGGAATGTTCACTGACATTTCCCCTATCTGAAAGTCTGATAAACGCCAGAAAAATGACTAATTCTAAAAAAAAATTGTTTTCAACTTTTTTCAATTTTACCCCCGTGGGATATATATTCTACCCACACACATTTGGAACTCTCCTGGGGTACCCTCACACATATTATTCCCTCATTTAGTGGATATTTTCACAAAAAAGTGAAATTTTCAAAAATCCAAAATATTGGCTGAAAATGACTAAATATCAAGTACTCATTGGGCGAATCGCTCTGGAACTGAAATCGGAACGCTCACTGACATTTGCCCTATCTGAAAGTCTGATAAACGCCGGAAAAATGACTAAGTCCAAAAAAAAAATTTTTTCAACTTTTATCAATTTTACCCCCGTGGGATATAGATTCTACCCACACACATTTGGAACTCTCCTGCGGTACCCTAACACATATTATTCCCTCATTTAGTGGATATTTTCACAAAAAAGTGAAATTTTCAAAAATCCAAAATATTGGCTGAAAACGACTAAATATCAAGGACTCATTGGGCGAATAGCTCTGGAATTGAAATCGGAATGTTCACTGACATTTCCCCTATCTGAAAGTCTGATAAACGCCGGAAAAATGACTAAGTCCAAAAAACAATTGTTTTCAACTTTTTTCAATTTTACCCCCGTGGGTTATATATTCTACCCACACACATTTGCAACTCTCCAGGGGTACCCTCACACATATTATTCCCTCATTTAGTGGATATTTTCACAAAAAAGTGAAATTTTCAAATATCCAAAATATTGGCTGAAAACGACTAAATATCAAGGACTCATTGGGCGAATCGCTCTGGAACTGAAATCGGAACGTTCACTGACATTTCCCCTATCTGAAAGTCTGATAAACGCCGGAAAAATGACTAAGTCCAAAAAATAATTGTTTTCAACTTTTTTCAATTTTACCCCCGTGGGATATATATTCTACCCACACACATTTGGAACTCTCCTGCGGTACCCTAACACATATTATTCCCTCATTTAGTGGATATTTTCACAAAAAAGTGAAATTTTCAAAAATCCAAAATATTGGCTGAAAACGACTAAATATCAAGGACTCATTGGGCGAATCGCTCTGGAACTGAAATCGGAATGCTCACTGACATTTCCCCTATTTGAAAGTCTGATAAACGCCAGAAAAATGACTAAGTCCAAAAAAAAATTGTTTTCAACTTTTTTCAATTTTACCCACGTGGGATATATATTCTACCCACACACATTTGGAACTCTCCTGGGGTACCCTCACACATATTATTCCCTCATTTAGTGGATATTTTCACAAAAAAGTGAAATTTTCAAAAATCCAAAATATTGGCTGAAAACGACTAAATATCAAGGACTCATTGGGCGAATAGCTCTGGAATTGAAATCGGAATGTTCACTGACATTTCCCCTATCTGAAAGTCTGATAAACGCCGGAAAAATGACTAAGTCCAAAAAAAAATTGTTTTCAACTTTTTTCAATTTTACCCCCGTGGGTTATATATTCTACCCACACACATTTGCAACTCTCCTGGGGTACCCTCACACATATTATTCCCTCATTTAGTGGATATTTTCACAAAAAAGTGAAATTTTCAAATATCCAAAATATTGGCTGAAAACGACTAAATATCAAGGACTCATTGGGCGAATCGCTCTGGAACTGAAATCGGAACGTTCACTGACATTTCCCCTATCTGAAAGTCTGTGAAACGCCGGAAAAATGACTAAGTCCAAAAAATAATTGTTTTCAACTTTTTTCAATTTTACCCCCGTGGGATATATATTCTACCCACACACATTTGGAACTCTCCTGGGGTACCCTCACACATATTATTCCCTCATTTAGTGGATATTTTCACAAAAAAGTGAAATTTTCAAATATCCAAAATATTGGCTGAAAACGACTAAATATCATGGACTCATTGGGCGAATCGCTCTGGAACTGAAATCGGAACGTTCACTGACATTTCCCCTATCTGAAAGTCTGATAAACGCCGGAAAAATGACTAAGTCCAAAAAAAAATTGTTTTCAACTTTTTTCAATTTTACCCCCGTGGGATATATATTCTACCCACACACATTTGGAACTCTCCTGGGGTACCCTCACACATATTATTCCCTCATTTAGTGGATATTTTCACAAAAAAGTGAAATTTTCAAAAATCCAAAATATTGGCTGAAAACGACTAAATATCAAGGACTCATTGGGCGAATCGCTCTGGAACTGAAATCGGAATGTTCACTAATATTTCCCCTATCTGAAAGTCTGATAAACGCCGGAAAAATGACTAAGTCCAAAAAAAAATTGTTTTCAACTTTTTTCAATTTTACCCCCGTGGGATATATATTCTACCCACACACATTTGGAACTCTCCTGGGGTACCCTCACACATATTATTCCCTCATTTAGTGGATATTTTCACAAAAAAGTGAAATTTTCAAAAATCCAGAAAATTGGCTGAAAATGACTAAATATCAAGGACTCATTGCGCGAATCGCTCTGGAACTGAAATCGGAATGTTCACTGACATTTCCCCTATCTGAAAGTCTGATAAACGCCGGAAAAATGACTAAGTCCAAAAAAAAATTGTTTTCAACTTTTTTCAATTTTACCCCCGTGGGATATATATTCTACCCACACACATTTGGAACTCTCCTGGGGTACCCTCACACATATTATTCCCTCATTTAGTGGATATTTTCACAAAAAAGTGAAATTTTCAAATATCCAAAATTTTGGCTGAAAACGACTAAATATCAAGGACTCATTGGGCCAATCGCTCTGGAACTTAAATCGGAACGTTCACTGACATTTCCCCTATCTGAAAGTGTGATAAACGCCGGAAAAATGACTAAGTCCAAAAAAATTTTTTTTCAACTTTTTTTCAATATTACCCCCGTGGGATATATATTCTACCCACACACATTTGGAACTCTCCTGGGGTACCCTAACACATATTATTCCCTCATTTAGTGGATATTTTCACAAAAAAGTGAAATTTTCAAATATCCAAAATATTGGCTGAAAACGACTAAATATCAAGGACTCATTGGGCGAATCGCTCTGGAACTGAAATCGGAATGTTCACTGACATTTCCCCTATCTGAAAGTCTGATAAACGCCGGAAAAATGACTAAGAACAAAAAAAATTGTTTTCAACTTTTTTCAATTTTACCCCCGTGGGATATAAATTCTACCCACACACATTTGGAACTCTCCTGGGGTACCCTCACACATATTATTCCCTCATTTAGTTTATATTTTCACAAAAAAGTGAAATTTCCAAAAATCCAAAGTATTGGCTGAAAACGACTAAATATCAAGGACTCATTGGGCGAATCGTTCTGGAACTGAAATCGGAATGCTCACTGACATTTCCCCTATTTGAAAGTCTGATAAACGCCGGAAAAATGACTAAGTCCAAAAAAAATTTTTTTCAACTTTTTTTCAATATTACCCCCGTGGGATATATATTCTACCCACACACATTTGGAACTCTCCTGGGGTACCCTCACACATATTATTCCCTCATTTAGTGGATATTTTCACAAAAAAGTGAAATTTTCAAATATCCAAAATATTGGCTGAAAATGACTAAATATCAAGGACTCATTGGGCGAATCGCTCTGGAACTGAAATCGGAACGTTCACTGACATTTCCCCTATCTGAAAATCTGATAAACGCCGGAAAAATGACTAAGTCCAAAAAAAATTGTTTTCAACTTTTTTCAATTTTACCCCCGTGGGATATAGATTCTACCCATACACATTTGGAACTCTCCTGGGGTACCCTCACACATATTATTCCCTCATTTAGTGGATATTTTCACAAAAAAGTGAAATTTTCAAAAATCCAGAAAATTGGCTGAAAATGACTAAATATCAAGGACTCATTGGGCGAATAGTTCTGGAATTGAAATCGGAATGTTCACTGACATTTCCCCTATTTGAAAGTCTGATAAACGCCAGAAAAATGACTAAGTCCAAAAAAATTTTTTTTCAACTTTTTTTCAATATTACCCCGTGGGATATGTATTCTACCCCCACACATTTGGAATTCTCCTGGGGTACCCTCACACATATTATTCCTTCATTTAGTGGATATTTTCACAAAAAAGTGAAATTTTCAAAAATCCAAAATATTGGCTGAAAACGACTAAATATCAAGGACTCATTGGGCGAATCGCTCTGGAACTGAAATCGGAACGCTCACTGACATTTGCCCTATCTGAAAGTCTGATAAACGCCGGAAAAATGACAGTCCAAAAAAAATTTTTTTCAACTTTTTTTCAATATTACCCCCGTGGGATATATATTCTACCCACACACATTTGGAACTCTCCTGCGGTACCCTAACACATATTATTCCCTCATTTAGTGGATATGTTCACAAAAAAGTGAAATTTTCAAAAATCCAAAATATTGGCTGAAAATGACTAAATATCAAGGACTCATTGGGCGAATCGCTCTGGAACTGAAATCGGAACGCTCACTGACATTTGCCCTATCTGAAAGTTTGATAAACGCCGGAAAAATGACTAAGTCCAAAAAATAATTGTTTTCAACTTTTTTCAATTTTACCCCCGTGGGATATATATTCTACCCACACACATTTGGAACTCTCCTGCGGTACCCTAACACATATTATTCCCTCATTTAGTGGATATTTTCACAAAAAAGTGAAATTTTCAAAAATCCAAAATATTGGCTGAAAACGACTAAATATCAAGGACTCATTGGGCGAATCGCTCTGGAACTGAAATCGGAATGCTCACTGACATTTCCCCTATTTGAAAGTCTGATAAACGCCAGAAAAATGACTAAGTCCAAAAAAAAATTGTTTTCAACTTTTTTCAATTTTACCCACGTGGGATATATATTCTACCCACACACATTTGGAACTCTCCTGGGGTACTCTCACACATATTATTCCCTCATTTAGTGGATATTTTCACAAAAAAGTGAAATTTTCAAAAATCCAAAATATTGGCTGAAAACGACTAAATATCAAGGACTCATTGGGCGAATAGCTCTGGAATTGAAATCGGAATGTTCACTGACATTTCCCCTATCTGAAAGTCTGATAAACGCCGGAAAAATGACTAAGTCCAAAAAAAAATTGTTTTCAACTTTTTTCAATTTTACCCCCGTGGGATATATATTCTACCCACACACATTTGGAACTCTCCTGGGGTACCCTCACACATATTATTCCCTCATTTAGTGGATATTTTCACAAAAAAGTGAAATTTTCAAAAATCCAGAAAATTGGCTGAAAATGACTAAATATCAAGGACTCATTGCGCGAATCGCTCTGGAACTGAAATCGGAATGTTCACTGACATTTCCCCTATCTGAAAGTCTGATAAACGCCGGAAAAATGACTAAGTCCAAAAAAAAATTGTTTTCAACTTTTTTCAATTTTACCCCCGTGGGATATATATTCTACCCACACACATTTGGAACTCTCCTGGGGTACCCTCACACATATTATTCCCTCATTTAGTGGATATTTTCACAAAAAAGTGAAATTTTCAAAAATCCAGAAAATTGGCTGAAAATGACTAAATATCAAGGACTCATTGCGCGAATCGCTCTGGAACTGAAATCGGAATGCTCACTGACATTTCCCCTATTTGAAAGTCTGATAAACGCCGGAAAAATGACTAAGTTCAAAAAAATTTTTTTTCAACTTTTTTTCAATATTACCCCCGTGGGATATATATTCTACCCACACACATTTGGAACTCTCCTGGGGTACCCTCACACATATTATTCCCTCATTTAGTGGATATTTTCACAAAAAAGTGAAATTTTCAAATATCCAAAATATTGGCTGAAAACGACTAAATATCATGGACTCATTGGGCGAATCGCTCTGGAATTGAAATCGGAACGTTCACTGACATTTCCCCTATCTGAAAGTCTGATAAACGCCGGAAAAATGACTAAGTCCAAAAAAAAATTGTTTTCAACTTTTTTCAATTTTACCCCCGTGTGATATATATTCTACCCACACACATTTGGAACTCTCCTGGGGTACCCTAACACATATTATTCCCTCATTTAGTGGATATTTTCACAAAAAAGTGAAATTTTCAAATATCCAAAATATTGGCTGAAAACGACTAAATATCAAGGACTCATTGGGCGAATCGCTCTGGAACTGAAATCGGAATGTTCACTGACATTTCCCCTATCTGAAAGTCTGATAAACGCCGGAAAAATGACTAAGAACAAAAAAAATTGTTTTCAACTTTTTTCAATTTTACCCCCGTGGGATATAAATTCTACCCACACACATTTGGAACTCTCCTGGGGTACCCTCACACATATTATTCCCTCATTTAGTTTATATTTTCACAAAAAAGTGAAATTTCCAAAAATCCAAAGTATTGGCTGAAAACGACTAAATATCAAGGACTCATTGGGCGAATCGTTCTGGAACTGAAATCGGAATGCTCACTGACATTTCCCCTATTTGAAAGTCTGATAAACGCCGGAAAAATGACTAAGTCCAAAAAAAATTTTTTTCAACTTTTTTTCAATATTACCCCCGTGGGATATATATTCTACCCACACACATTTGGAACTCTCCTGGGGTACCCTCACACATATTATTCCCTCATTTAGTGGATATTTTCACAAAAAAGTGAAATTTTCAAATATCCAAAATATTGGCTGAAAATGACTAAATATCAAGGACTCATTGGGCGAATCGCTCTGGAACTGAAATCGGAACGTTCACTGACATTTCCCCTATCTGAAAATCTGATAAACGCCGGAAAAATGACTAAGTCCAAAAAAAATTGTTTTCAACTTTTTTCAATTTTACCCCCGTGGGATATAGATTCTACCCATACACATTTGGAACTCTCCTGGGGTACCCTCACACATATTATTCCCTCATTTAGTGGATATTTTCACAAAAAAGTGAAATTTTCAAAAATCCAGAAAATTGGCTGAAAATGACTAAATATCAAGGACTCATTGGGCGAATAGTTCTGGAATTGAAATCGGAATGTTCACTGACATTTCCCCTATTTGAAAGTCTGATAAACGCCAGAAAAATGACTAAGTCCAAAAAAATTTTTTTTCAACTTTTTTTCAATATTACCCCGTGGGATATGTATTCTACCCCCACACATTTGGAATTCTCCTGGGGTACCCTCACACATATTATTCCTTCATTTAGTGGATATTTTCACAAAAAAGTGAAATTTTCAAAAATCCAAAATATTGGCTGAAAACGACTAAATATCAAGGACTCATTGGGCGAATCGCTCTGGAACTGAAATCGGAACGCTCACTGACATTTGCCCTATCTGAAAGTCTGATAAACGCCGGAAAAATGACAGTCCAAAAAAAATTTTTTTCAACTTTTTTTCAATATTACCCCCGTGGGATATATATTCTACCCACACACATTTGGAACTCTCCTGCGGTACCCTAACACATATTATTCCCTCATTTAGTGGATATTTTCACAAAAAAGTGAAATTTTCAAAAATCCAAAATATTGGCTGAAAATGACTAAATATCAAGGACTCATTGGGCGAATCGCTCTGGAACTGAAATCGGAACGCTCACTGACATTTGCCCTATCTGAAAGTTTGATAAACGCCGGAAAAATGACTAAGTCCAAAAAATAATTGTTTTCAACTTTTTTCAATTTTACCCCCGTGGGATATATATTCTACCCACACACATTTGGAACTCTCCTGCGGTACCCTAACACATATTATTCCCTCATTTAGTGGATATTTTCACAAAAAAGTGAAATTTTCAAAAATCCAAAATATTGGCTGAAAACGACTAAATATCAAGGACTCATTGGGCGAATCGCTCTGGAACTGAAATCGGAATGCTCACTGACATTTCCCCTATTTGAAAGTCTGATAAACGCCAGAAAAATGACTAAGTCCAAAAAAAAATTGTTTTCAACTTTTTTCAATTTTACCCACGTGGGATATATATTCTACCCACACACATTTGGAACTCTCCTGGGGTACTCTCACACATATTATTCCCTCATTTAGTGGATATTTTCACAAAAAAGTGAAATTTTCAAAAATCCAAAATATTGGCTGAAAACGACTAAATATCAAGGACTCATTGGGCGAATAGCTCTGGAATTGAAATCGGAATGTTCACTGACATTTCCCCTATCTGAAAGTCTGATAAACGCCGGAAAAATGACTAAGTCCAAAAAAAAATTGTTTTCAACTTTTTTCAATTTTACCCCCGTGGGATATATATTCTACCCACACACATTTGGAACTCTCCTGGGGTACCCTCACACATATTATTCCCTCATTTAGTGGATATTTTCACAAAAAAGTGAAATTTTCAAAAATCCAGAAAATTGGCTGAAAATGACTAAATATCAAGGACTCATTGCGCGAATCGCTCTGGAACTGAAATCGGAATGTTCACTGACATTTCCCCTATCTGAAAGTCTGATAAACGCCGGAAAAATGACTAAGTCCAAAAAAAAATTGTTTTCAACTTTTTTCAATTTTACCCCCGTGGGATATATATTCTACCCACACACATTTGGAACTCTCCTGGGGTACCCTCACACATATTATTCCCTCATTTAGTGGATATTTTCACAAAAAAGTGAAATTTTCAAAAATCCAGAAAATTGGCTGAAAATGACTAAATATCAAGGACTCATTGCGCGAATCGCTCTGGAACTGAAATCGGAATGCTCACTGACATTTCCCCTATTTGAAAGTCTGATAAACGCCGGAAAAATGACTAAGTTCAAAAAAATTTTTTTTCAACTTTTTTTCAATATTACCCCCGTGGGATATATATTCTACCCACACACATTTGGAACTCTCCTGGGGTACCCTCACACATATTATTCCCTCATTTAGTGGATATTTTCACAAAAAAGTGAAATTTTCAAATATCCAAAATATTGGCTGAAAACGACTAAATATCATGGACTCATTGGGCGAATCGCTCTGGAACTGAAATCGGAACGTTCACTGACATTTCCCCTATCTGAAAGTCTGATAAACGCCGGAAAAATGACTAAGTCCAAAAAAAAATTGTTTTCAACTTTTTTCAATTTTACCCCCGTGTGATATATATTCTACCCACACACATTTGGAACTCTCCTGGGGTACCCTAACACATATTATTCCCTCATTTAGTGGATATTTTCACAAAAAAGTGAAATTTTCAAATATCCAAAATATTGGCTGAAAACGACTAAATATCAAGGACTCATTGGGCGAATCGCTCTGGAACTGAAATCGGAATGTTCACTGACATTTCCCCTATCTGAAAGTCTGATAAACGCCGGAAAAATGACTAAGAACAAAAAAAATTGTTTTCAACTTTTTTCAATTTTACCCCCGTGGGATATAAATTCTACCCACACACATTTGGAACTCTCCTGGGGTACCCTCACACATATTATTCCCTCATTTAGTTTATATTTTCACAAAAAAGTGAAATTTCCAAAAATCCAAAGTATTGGCTGAAAACGACTAAATATCAAGGACTCATTGGGCGAATCGTTCTGGAACTGAAATCGGAATGCTCACTGACATTTCCCCTATTTGAAAGTCTGATAAACGCCGGAAAAATGACTAAGTCCAAAAAAAATTTTTTTCAACTTTTTTTCAATATTACCCCCGTGGGATATATATTCTACCCACACACATTTGGAACTCTCCTGGGGTACCCTCACACATATTATTCCCTCATTTAGTGGATATTTTCACAAAAAAGTGAAATTTTCAAATATCCAAAATATTGGCTGAAAATGACTAAATATCAAGGACTCATTGGGCGAATCGCTCTGGAACTGAAATCGGAACGTTCACTGACATTTCCCCTATCTGAAAATCTGATAAACGCCGGAAAAATGACTAAGTCCAAAAAAAATTGTTTTCAACTTTTTTCAATTTTACCCCCGTGGGATATAGATTCTACCCATACACATTTGGAACTCTCCTGGGGTACCCTCACACATATTATTCCCTCATTTAGTGGATATTTTCACAAAAAAGTGAAATTTTCAAAAATCCAGAAAATTGGCTGAAAATGACTAAATATCAAGGACTCATTGGGCGAACAGTTCTGGAATTGAAATCGGAATGTTCACTGACATTTCCCCTATTTGAAAGTCTGATAAACGCCAGAAAAATGACTAAGTCCAAAAAAATTTTTTTTCAACTTTTTTTCAATATTACCCCGTGGGATATATATTCTACCCCCACACATTTGGAATTCTCCTGGGGTACCCTCACACATATTATTCCTTCATTTAGTGGATATTTTCACAAAAAAGTGAAATTTTCAAAAATCCAAAATATTGGCTGAAAACGACTAAATATCAAGGACTCATTGGGCGAATCGCTCTGGAACTGAAATCGGAACGCTCACTGACATTTGCCCTATCTGAAAGTCTGATAAACGCCGGAAAAATGACAGTCCAAAAAAAATTTTTTTCAACTTTTTTTCAATATTACCCCCGTGGGATATATATTCTACCCACACACATTTGGAACTCTCCTGCGGTACCCTAACACATATTATTCCCTCATTTAGTGGATATTTTCACAAAAAAGTGAAATTTTCAAAAATCCAAAATATTGGCTGAAAATGACTAAATATCAAGGACTCATTGGGCGAATCGCTCTGGAACTGAAATCGGAACGCTCACTGACATTTGCCCTATCTGAAAGTTTGATAAACGCCGTAAAAATGACTAAGTCCAAAAAAAATTTTTTTCAACTTTTTTTCAATATTACCCCCGTGGGATATATATTCTACCCACACACATTTGGAACTCTCCTGGGGTACCCTCACACATATTATTCCCTCATTTAGTGGATATTTTCACAAAAAAGTGAAATTTTCAAAAATCCAAAATATTGGCTGAAAACGACTAAATATCAAGGACTCATTGGGCCAATCGCTCTGGAACTGAAATTGGAACGTTCACTGACATTTCCCCTATCTGAAAGTGTGATAAACGCCGGAAAAATGACTAAGTCCAAAAAAAAATTGTTTTCTACTTTTTTCAATATTACCCACGTGGGATATATATTCTACCCACACACATTTGGAACTCTCCTGCGGTACCCTAACACATATTATTCCCTCATTTAGTGGATATTTTAACAAAAAAGTGAAATTTTCAAAAATCCAAAATATTGGCTGAAAACGACTAAACATCAAGGACTCATTGGGCGAATAGCTCTGGAATTGAAACCGGAATGTTCACTGACATTTCCCCTATTTGAAAGTCTGATAAACGCCGGAAAAATGACTCAGTCCAAAAAATTTTTTTTCAACTTTTTTTCAATATTACCCCCGTGGGATATATATTCTACCCACACACATTTGGAACTCTCCTGGGGTACCATCACACATATTATTCCCTCATTTAGTGGATATTTTCACAAAAAAGTGAAATTTTCAAAAATCCAAAATATTGGCTGAAAACGACTAAATATCAAGGACTCATTGGGCGAATCGCTCTGGAACTGAAATCGGAATGTTCACTGACATTTCCCCTATCTGAAAGTCTGATAAACGCCGGAAAAATGACTAAGTCCAAAAAAAAATTGTTTTCAACTTTTTTCAATTTTACCCCCGTGGGATATATATTCTACCCACACACATTTGGAACTCTCCTGGGGTACCCTGACACATATTATTCCCTCATTTAGTGGATATTTTCACAAAAAAGTGAAATTTTCAAATATACAAAATATTGGCTGAAAACGACTAAATATCAAGGACTCATTCGGCGAATCGCTCTGGAACTGAAATCGGAACGTTCACTGACATTTCCCCTATCTGAAAGTGTGATAAACGACGGAAAAATGACTAAGTCCAAAAAAAAATTGTTTTCTACTTTTTTCAATATTACCCCCGTGGGATATATATTCTACCCACACACATTTGGAACTCTCCTGGGGTACCCTCACACATATTATTCCTTCATTTAGTGGATATTTTCACAAAAAAGTGAAATTTTCAAAAATCCAAAATATTGGCTGAAAACGACTAAATATCAAGGACTCATTGGGCGAATCGCTCTGGAACGGAAATCGGAACGCTCACTGACATTGGCCCTATCTGAAAGTCTGATAAACGCCGGAAAAATGACTAAGTTCAAAAAAAAAAATTTTTTCAACTTTTTTCAATTTTACCCCCGTGGGATATAAATTCTACCCACACACATTTGGAACTCTCCTGGGGTACCCTCACACATATTATTCCCTCATTTAGTTTATATTTTCACAAAAAAGTGAAATTTCCAAAAATCCAAAGTATTGGCTGAAAACGACTAAATATCAAGGACTCATTGGGCGAATCGTTCTGGAACTGAAATCGGAATGCTCACTGACATTTCCCCTATTTGAAAGTCTGATAAACGCCGGAAAAATGACTAAGTCCAAAAAAAATTTTTTTCAACTTTTTTTCAATATTACCCCCGTGGGATATATATTCTACCCACACACATTTGGAACTCTCCTGCGGTACCCTAACACATATTATTCCCTCATTTAGTGGATATTTTCACAAAAAAGTGAAATTTTCAAAAATCCAAAATATTGGCTGAAAACGACTAAATATCAAGGACTCATTGGGCCAATCGCTCTGGAACTGAAATTGGAACGTTCACTGACATTTCCCCTATCTGAAAGTGTGATAAACGCCGGAAAAATGACTAAGTCCAAAAAAAAATTGTTTTCTACTTTTTTCAATATTACCCACGTGGGATATATATTCTACCCACACACATTTGGAACTCTCCTGCGGTACCCTAACACATATTATTCCCTCATTTAGTGGATATTTTAACAAAAAAGTGAAATTTTCAAAAATCCAAAATATTGGCTGAAAACGACTAAACATCAAGGACTCATTGGGCGAATAGCTCTGGAATTGAAACCGGAATGTTCACTGACATTTCCCCTATTTGAAAGTCTGATAAACGCCGGAAAAATGACTCAGTCCAAAAAATTTTTTTTCAACTTTTTTTCAATATTACCCCCGTGGGATATATATTCTACCCACACACATTTGGAACTCTCCTGGGGTACCATCACACATATTATTCCCTCATTTAGTGGATATTTTCACAAAAAAGTGAAATTTTCAAAAATCCAAAATATTGGCTGAAAACGACTAAATATCAAGGACTCATTGGGCGAATCGCTCTGGAACTGAAATCGGAATGTTCACTGACATTTCCCCTATCTGAAAGTCTGATTAACGCCGGAAAAATGACTAAGTCCAAAAAAAAATTGTTTTCAACTTTTTTCAATTTTACCCCCGTGGGATATATATTCTACCCACACACATTTGGAACTCTCCTGGGGTACCCTGACACATATTATTCCCTCATTTAGTGGATATTTTCACAAAAAAGTGAAATTTTCAAATATACAAAATATTGGCTGAAAACGACTAAATATCAAGGACTCATTCGGCGAATCGCTCTGGAACTGAAATCGGAACGTTCACTGACATTTCCCCTATCTGAAAGTGTGATAAACGACGGAAAAATGACTAAGTCCAAAAAAAAATTGTTTTCTACTTTTTTCAATATTACCCCCGTGGGATATATATTCTACCCACACACATTTGGAACTCTCCTGGGGTACCCTCACACATATTATTCCTTCATTTAGTGGATATTTTCACAAAAAAGTGAAATTTTCAAAAATCCAAAATATTGGCTGAAAACGACTAAATATCAAGGACTCATTGGGCGAATCGCTCTGGAACGGAAATCGGAACGCTCACTGACATTGGCCCTATCTGAAAGTCTGATAAACGCCGGAAAAATGACTAAGTTCAAAAAAAAACATTTTTTCAACTTTTTTCAATTTTACCCCCGTGGGATATAAATTCTACCCACACACATTTGGAACTCTCCTGGGGTACCCTCACACATATTATTCCCTCATTTAGTTTATATTTTCACAAAAAAGTGAAATTTCCAAAAATCCAAAGTATTGGCTGAAAACGACTAAATATCAAGGACTCATTGGGCGAATCGTTCTGGAACTGAAATCGGAATGCTCACTGACATTTCCCCTATTTGAAAGTCTGATAAACGCCGGAAAAATGACTAAGTCCAAAAAAAATTTTTTTCAACTTTTTTTCAATATTACCCCCGTGGGATATATATTCTACCCACACACATTTGGAACTCTCCTGGGGTACCCTCACACATATTATTCCCTCATTTAGTGGATATTTTCACAAAAAAGTAAAATTTTCAAATATCCAAAATATTGGCTGAAAATGACTAAATATCAAGGACTCATTGGGCGAATCGCTCTGGAACTGAAATCGGAACGTTCACTGACATTTCCCCTATCTGAAAGTCTGATAAACGCCGGAAAAATGACTAAGTCCAAAAAAAATTGTTTTCAACTTTTTTCAATTTTACCCCCGTGGGATATAGATTCTACCCATACACATTTGGAACTCTCCTGGGGTACCCTGACACATATTATTTCCTCATTTAGTGGATATTTTCACAAAAAAGTGAAATTTTCAAATATACAAAATATTGGCTGAAAACGACTAAATATCAAGGACTCATTCGGCGAATCGCTCTGGAACTGAAATCGGAACGTTCACTGACATTTCCACTATCTGAAAGTGTGATAAACGACGGAAAAATGACTAAGTCCAAAAAAAAATTGTTTTCTACTTTTTTCAATATTACCACCGTGGGATATATATTCTACCCACACACATTTGGAACTCTCCTGCGGTACCCTAACACATATTATTCCTTCATTTAGTGGATATTTTCACAAAAAAGTGAAATTTTCAAAAATCCAAAATATTGGCTGAAAACGACTAAATATCAAGGACTCATTGGGCGAATCGCTCTGGAACTGAAATCGGAACACTCACTGACATTTGCCCTATCTGAAAGTCTGATAAACGTCGGAAAAATGACTAAGTCCAAAAAAAAAATTTTTTTCAACTTTTTTCAATTTTACCCCCGTGGGATATAGATTCTACCCACACACATTTGGAACTCTCCTGCGGTACCCTCACACATATTATTCCCTCATTTAGTGGATATTTTCACAAAAAAGTGAAATTTTCAAATATCCAAAATATTGGCTGAAAACGACTAAATATCAAGGACTCATTGGGCGAATCGCTCTGGAACTGAAATCGGAATGTTCACTGACATTTCCCCTATCTGAAAGTCTGATAACCGCCGGAAAAATGACTAAGTCCAAAAAAAAATTGTTTTCAACTTTTTTCAATTTTACCCCCGTGGGATATATATTCTACCCACACACATTTGGAACTCTCCTGGGGTACCCTCACACATATTATTCCCTCATTTAGTGGATATTTTCACAAAAAAGTGAAATTTTCAAATATACAAAATATTGGCTGAAAACGACTAAATATCAAGGACTCATTCGGCGAATCGCTCTGGAACTGAAATCGGAACGTTCACTGACATTTCCCCTATCTGAAAGTGTGATAAACAACGGAAAAATGACAAAGTCCAAAAAAAATTGTTTTAAACTTTTTTCAATTTTACCCCCGTGGGATATATATTCTACCCACACACATTTGGAACTCTCCTGGGGTACCCTCACACATATTATTCCTTCATTTAGTGGATATTTTCACAAAAAAGTGAAATTTTCAAAAATCCAAAATATTGGCTGAAAACGACTAAATATCAAGGACTCATTGGGCGAATCGCTCTGGAACGGAAATCGGAACGCTCACTGACATTGGCCCTATCTGAAAGTCTGATAAACGCCGGAAAAATGACTAAGTTCAAAAAAAAAAATTTTTTCAACTTTTTTCAATTTTACCCCCGTGGGATATAAATTCTACCCACACACATTTGGAACTCTCCTGGGGTACCCTCACACATATTATTCCCTCATTTAGTTTATATTTTCACAAAAAAGTGAAATTTCCAAAAATCCAAAGTATTGGCTGAAAACGACTAAATATCAAGGACTCATTGGGCGAATCGTTCTGGAACTGAAATCGGAATGCTCACTGACATTTCCCCTATTTGAAAGTCTGATAAACGCCGGAAAAATGACTAAGTCCAAAAAAAATTTTTTTCAACTTTTTTTCAATATTACCCCCGTGGGATATATATTCTACCCACACACATTTGGAACTCTCCTGGGTTACCCTCACACATATTATTCCCTCATTTAGTGGATATTTTCACAAAAAAGTGAAATTTTCAAATATCCAAAATATTGGCTGAAAATGACTAAATATCAAGGACTCATTGGGCGAATCGCTCTGGAACTGAAATCGGAACGTTCACTGACATTTCCCCTATCTGAAAGTCTGATAAACGCCGGAAAAATGACTAAGTCCAAAAAAAATTGTTTTCAACTTTTTTCAATTTTACCCCCGTGGGATATAGATTCTACCCATACACATTTGGAACTCTCCTGGGGTACCCTCACACATATTATTCCCTCATTTAGTGGATATTTTCACAAAAAAGTGAAAATTTCAAAAATCCAGAAAATTGGCTGAAAATGACTAAATATCAAGGACTCATTGGGCGAATAGCTCTGGAATTGAAATCGGAATGCTCACTGACATTTCCCCTATTTGAAAGTCTGATAAACGCCGGAAAAATGACTAAGCCCAAAAAAATTTTTTTTCAACTTTTTTTCAATATTACCCCGTGGGATATATATTCTACCCAAACACATTTGGAACTCTCCTGGGGTACCCTCACACATATTATTCCTTCATTTAGTGGATATTTTCACAAAAAAGTGAAATTTTCAAAAATCCAAAATATTGGCTGAAAACGACTAAATATCAAGGACTCATTGGGCGAATCGCTCTGGAACTGAAATCGGAACGCTCACTGACATTTGCCCTATCTGAAAGTCTGATAAACGCCGGAAAAATGACAGTCCAAAAAAAAATTTTTTCAACTTTTTTTCAATATTACCCCCGTGGGATATATATTCTAACCACACACATTTGGAACTCTCCTGGGGTACCCTCACACATATTATTCCCTCATTTAGTGGATATTTTCACAAAAAAGTGAAATTTTCAAATATCCAAAATATTGGCTGAAAACGACTAAATATCAAGGACTCATTGGGCCAATCGCTCTGGAACTGAAATCGGAACGTTCACTGACATTTCCCCTATCTGAAAGTGTGATAAACGCCGGAAAAATGACTAAGTCCAAAAAAAAATTGTTTTCTACTTTTTTCAATATTACCCCCGTGGGATATATATTCTACCCACACACATTTGGAACTCTCCTGCGGTACCCTAACACATATTATTCTCTCATTTAGTGGATATTTTAACAAAAAAGTGAAATTTTCAAAAATCCAAAATATTGGCTGAAAACGACTAAACATTAAGGACTCATTGGGCGAATAGCTCTGGAATTGAAAGCGGAATGTTCACTGACATTTCCCCTATTTGAAAGTCTGATAAACGCCGGAAAAATGACTAAGTCCAAAAAAATTTTTTTTCAACTTTTTTTCAATATTACCCCCGTGGGATATATATTCTACCCACACACATTTGGAACTCTCCTGGGGTACCATCACACATATTATTCCCTCATTTAGTGGATATTTTCACAAAAAAGTGAAATTTTCAAAAATCCAAAATATTGGCTGAAAACGACTAAATATCAAGGACTCTTTGAGCGAATCGCTCTGGAACTGAAATCGGAATGCTCACTGACATTTCCCCTATCTGAAAGTCTGATAAACGCCGGAAAAATGACTAAGTCCAAAAAAAAATAGTTTTCAACTTTTTTCAATTTTACCCCCGTGGGATATATATTCTACCCACACACATTTGGAACTCTCCTGCGGTACCCTAACACATATTATTCCCTCATTTAGTGGATATTTTCACAAAAAAGTGAAATTTTCAAAAATCCAAAATATTGGCTGAAAATGACTAAATATCAAAGACTCATTGGGCGAATCGCTCTGGAACTGAAATCGGAACGCTCACTGACATTTGCCCTATCTGAAAGTTTGATAAACGCCGTAAAAATGACTAAGTCCAAAAAAAATTTTTTTCAACTTTTTTTCAATATTACCCCCGTGGGATATATATTCTACCCACACACATTTGGAACTCTCCTGGGGTACCCTCACACATATTATTCCCTCATTTAGTGGATATTTTCACAAAAAAGTGAAATTTTCAAAAATCCAAAATATTGGCTGAAAACGACTAAATATCAAGGACTCATTGGGCCAATCGCTCTGGAACTGAAATCGGAACGTTCACTGACATTTCCCCTATCTGAAAGTGTGATAAACGCCGGAAAAATGACTAAGTCCAAAAAAAATTGTTTTCTACTTTTTTCAATATTACCCCCGTGGGATATATATTCTACCCACACACATTTGGAACTCTCCTGCGGTACCCTAACACATATTATTCTCTCATTTAGTGGATATTTTAACAAAAAAGTGAAATTTTCAAAAATCCAAAATATTGGCTGAAAACGACTAAACATTAAGGACTCATTGGGCGAATAGCTCTGGAATTGAAAGCGGAATGTTCACTGACATTTCCCCTATTTGAAAGTCTGATAAACGCCGGAAAAATGACTAAGTCCAAAAAAATTTTTTTTCAACTTTTTTTCAATATTACCCCCGTGGGATATATATTCTACCCACACACATTTGGAACTCTCCTGGGGTACCATCACACATATTATTCCCTCATTTAGTGGATATTTTCACAAAAAAGTGAAATTTTCAAAAATCCAAAATATTGGCTGAAAACGACTAAATATCAAGGACTCTTTGAGCGAATCGCTCTGGAACTGAAATCGGAATGCTCACTGACATTTCCCCTATCTGAAAGTCTGATAAACGCCGGAAAAATGACTAAGTCCAAAAAAAAATAGTTTTCAACTTTTTTCAATTTTACCCCCGTGGGATATATATTCTACCCACACACATTTGGAACTCTCCTGCGGTACCCTAACACATATTATTCCCTCATTTAGTGGATATTTTCACAAAAAAGTGAAATTTTCAAAAATCCAAAATATTGGCTGAAAATGACTAAATATCAAAGACTCATTGGGCGAATCGCTCTGGAACTGAAATCGGAACGCTCACTGACATTTGCCCTATCTGAAAGTTTGATAAACGCCGTAAAAATGACTAAGTCCAAAAAAAATTTTTTTCAACTTTTTTTCAATATTACCCCCGTGGGATATATATTCTACCCACACACATTTGGAACTCTCCTGGGGTACCCTCACACATATTATTCCCTCATTTAGTGGATATTTTCACAAAAAAGTGAAATTTTCAAAAATCCAAAATATTGGCTGAAAACGACTAAATATCAAGGACTCATTGGGCCAATCGCTCTGGAACTGAAATTGGAACGTTCACTGACATTTCCCCTATCTGAAAGTGTGATAAACGCCGGAAAAATGACTAAGTCCAAAAAAAAATTGTTTTCTACTTTTTTCAATATTACCCCCGTGGGATATATATTCTACCCACACACATTTGGAACTCTCCTGCGGTACCCTAACACATATTATTCCCTCATTTAGTGGATATTTTAACAAAAAAGTGAAATTTTCAAAAATCCAAAATATTGGCTGAAAACGACTAAACATCAAGGACTCATTGGGCGAATAGCTCTGGAATTGAAACCGGAATGTTCACTGACATTTCCCCTATTTGAAAGTCTGATAAACGCCGGAAAAATGACTCAGTCCAAAAAATTTTTTTTCAACTTTTTTTCAATATTACCCCCGTGGGATATATATTCTACCCACACACATTTGGAACTCTCCTGGGGTACCATCACACATATTATTCCCTCATTTAGTGGATATTTTCACAAAAAAGTGAAATTTTCAAATATCCAAAATATTGGCTGAAAACGACTAAATATCAAGGACTCATTGGGCCAATCGCTCTGGAACTGAAATCGGAACGTTCACTGACATTTCCCCTATCTGAAAGTGTGATAAACGCCGGAAAAATGACTAAGTCCAAAAAAAAAATTGTTTTCTACTTTTTTCAATATTACCCCCGTGGGATATATATTCTACCCACACACATTTGGAACTCTCCTGCGGTACCCTAACACATATTATTCCCTCATTTAGTGGATATTTTAACAAAAAAGTGAAATTTTCAAAAATCCAAAATATTGGCTGAAAATGACTAAATATCAAGGACTCTTTGGGCGAATCGCTCTGGAACTGAAATCGGAACGCTCACTGACATTTGCCCTATCTGAAAGTCTGATAAACGCCGGAAAAATGACTAAGTCGAAAAAAAATTTTTTTCAACTTTTTTTCAATATTACCCCCGTGGGATATATATTCTACCCACACACATTTGGAACTCTCCTGGGGTACCCTCACACATATTATTCCCTCATTTAGTGGATATTTTCACAAAAAAGTGAAATTTTCAAAAATCCAAAATATTGGCTGAAAACGACTAAATATCAAGGACTCATTGGGCCAATCGCTCTGGAACTGAAATCGGAACGTTCACTGACATTTCCCCTATCTGAAAGTGTGATAAACGCCGGAAAAATGACTAAGTCCAAAAAAAAATTGTTTTCTACTTTTTTCAATATTACCCCCGTGGGATATATATTCTACCCACACACATTTGGAACTCTCCTGCGGTACCCTAACACATATTATTCTCTCATTTAGTGGATATTTTAACAAAAAAGTGAAATTTTCAAAAATCCAAAATATTGGCTGAAAACGACTAAACATTAAGGACTCATTGGGCGAATAGCTCTGGAATTGAAAGCGGAATGTTCACTGACATTTCCCCTATTTGAAAGTCTGATAAACGCCGGAAAAATGACTAAGTCCAAAAAAATTTTTTTTCAACTTTTTTTCAATATTACCCCCGTGGGATATATATTCTACCCACACACATTTGGAACTCTCCTGGGGTACCATCACACATATTATTCCCTCATTTAGTGGATATTTTCACAAAAAAGTGAAATTTTCAAAAATCCAAAATATTGGCTGAAAACGACTAAATATCAAGGACTCTTTGAGCGAATCGCTCTGGAACTGAAATCGGAATGCTCACTGACATTTCCCCTATCTGAAAGTCTGATAAACGCCGGAAAAATGACTAAGTCCAAAAAAAAATAGTTTTCAACTTTTTTCAATTTTACCCCCGTGGGATATATATTCTACCCACACACATTTGGAACTCTCCTGCGGTACCCTAACACATATTATTCCCTCATTTAGTGGATATTTTCACAAAAAAGTGAAATTTTCAAAAATCCAAAATATTGGCTGAAAATGACTAAATATCAAAGACTCATTGGGCGAATCGCTCTGGAACTGAAATCGGAACGCTCACTGACATTTGCCCTATCTGAAAGTTTGATAAACGCCGTAAAAATGACTAAGTCCAAAAAAAATTTTTTTCAACTTTTTTTCAATATTACCCCCGTGGGATATATATTCTACCCACACACATTTGGAACTCTCCTGGGGTACCCTCACACATATTATTCCCTCATTTAGTGGATATTTTCACAAAAAAGTGAAATTTTCAAAAATCCAAAATATTGGCTGAAAACGACTACATATCAAGGACTCATTGGGCCAATCGCTCTGGAACTGAAATTGGAACGTTCACTGACATTTCCCCTATCTGAAAGTGTGATAAACGCCGGAAAAATGACTAAGTCCAAAAAAAAATTGTTTTCTACTTTTTTCAATATTACCCCCGTGGGATATATATTCTACCCACACACATTTGGAACTCTCCTGCGGTACCCTAACACATATTATTCCCTCATTTAGTGGATATTTTAACAAAAAAGTGAAATTTTCAAAAATCCAAAATATTGGCTGAAAACGACTAAACATCAAGGACTCATTGGGCGAATAGCTCTGGAATTGAAACCGGAATGTTCACTGACATTTCCCCTATTTGAAAGTCTGATAAACGCCGGAAAAATGACTCAGTCCAAAAAATTTTTTTTCAACTTTTTTTCAATATTACCCCCGTGGGATATATATTCTACCCACACACATTTGGAACTCTCCTGGGGTACCATCACACATATTATTCCCTCATTTAGTGGATATTTTCACAAAAAAGTGAAATTTTCAAATATCCAAAATATTGGCTGAAAACGACTAAATATCAAGGACTCATTGGGCCAATCGCTCTGGAACTGAAATCGGAACGTTCACTGACATTTCCCCTATCTGAAAGTGTGATAAACGCCGGAAAAATGACTAAGTCCAAAAAAAAAATTGTTTTCTACTTTTTTCAATATTACCCCCGTGGGATATATATTCTACCCACACACATTTGGAACTCTCCTGCGGTACCCTAACACATATTATTCCCTCATTTAGTGGATATTTTAACAAAAAAGTGAAATTTTCAAAAATCCAAAATATTGGCTGAAAATGACTAAATATCAAGGACTCTTTGGGCGAATCGCTCTGGAACTGAAATCGGAACGCTCACTGACATTTGCCCTATCTGAAAGTCTGATAAACGCCGGAAAAATGACTAAGTCGAAAAAAAATTTTTTTCAACTTTTTTTCAATATTACCCCCGTGGGATATATATTCTACCCACACACATTTGGAACTCTCCTGGGGTACCCTCACACATATTATTCCCTCATTTAGTGGATATTTTCACAAAAAAGTGAAATTTTCAAAAATCCAAAATATTGGCTGAAAACGACTAAATATCAAGGACTCATTGGGCGAATCGCTCTGGAACTGAAATCGGAATGTTCACTGACATTTCCCCTATCTGAAAGTCTGATAAACGCCGGAAAAATGACTAAGTCCAAAAAAAAATTGTTTTCAACTTTTTTCAATTTTACCCCCGTGGGATATATATTCTACCCACACACCTTTGGAACTCTCCTGGGGTACCCTGACACATATTATTCCCTCATTTAGTGGATATTTTCACAAAAAAGTGAAATTTTCAAATATACAAAATATTGGCTGAAAACGACTAAATATCAAGGACTCATTCGGCGAATCGCTCTGGAACTGAAATCGGAACGTTCACTGACATTTCCCCTATCTGAAAGTGTGATAAACGACGGAAAAATGACTAAGTCCAAAAAAAAATTGTTTTCTACTTTTTTCAATATTACCCCCGTGGGATATATATTCTACCCACACACATTTGGAACTCTCCTGCGGTACCCTAACACATATTATTCCTTCATTTAGTGGATATTTTCACAAAAAAGTGAAATTTTCAAAAATCCAAAATATTGGCTGAAAACGACTAAATATCAAGGACTCATTGGGCGAATCGCTCTGGAACTGAAATCGGAACGTTCACTGACATTTCCCCTATCTGAAAGTCTGATAAACGCCGGAAAAATGACTAAGTCCAAAAAAAAATTGTTTTCAACTTTTTTCAATTTTACCCCCGTGGGATATATATTCTACCCACATGTATTTGGAACTCTCCTGGGGTACCCTCACACATATTATTCCCTCATTTAGTGGATATTTTCACAAAAAAGTGACATTTTCAAATATCCAAAATATTGGCTGAAAACGACTAAATATCAAGGACTCATTGGGCGAATCGCTCTGGAACTGAAATCGGAACGCTCACTGACATTTGCCCTATCTGAAAGTCTGATAAACGCCGGAAAAATGACTAAGTCCAAAAAAAATTTTTTTCAACTTTTTTTCAATATTACCCCCGTGGGATATATATTCTACCCACACACATTTGGAACTCTCCTGGGGTACCATCACACATATTATTCCCTCATTTAGTGGATATTTTTACAAAAAAGTGAAATTTTCAAAAATCCAAAATATTGGCTGAAAACGACTAAATATCAAGGACTCTTTGGTCGAATCGCTCTGGAACTGAAATCAGAATGCTCACTGACATTTCCCCTATCTGAAAGTCTGATAAACGCCAGAAAAATGACTAAGTCCAAAAAAAAATTGTTTTCAACTTTTTTCAATTTTACCCCCGTGGGATATATATTCTACCCACACACATTTGGAACTCTCCTGCGGTACCCTAACACATATTATTCCCTCATTTAGTGGATATTTTCACAAAAAAGTGAAATTTTCAAAAATCCAAAATATTGGCAGAAAATGACTAAATATCAAGGACTCATTGGGCGAATCGCTCTGGAACTGAAATCGGAATGTTCACTGACATTTCCCCTATCTGAAAGTCTGATAAACGCCGGAAAAATGACTAAGTCCAAAAAAAAATTGTTTTCAACTTTTTTCAATTTTACCCCCGTGGGATATATATTCTACCCACACACATTTGGAACTCTCCTGGGGTACCCTCACACATATTATTCCCTCATTTAGTGGATATTTTCACAAAAAAGTGAAATTTTCAAATATCCAAAATATTGGCTGAAAGCGACTAAATATCAAGGACTCATTGGGCGAATCGCTCTGGAACTGAAATCGGAATGTTCACTGACATTTCCCCTATCTGAAAGTCTGATAAACGCCGGAAAAATGACTAAGTCCAAAAAAAAATTTTCAACTTTTTTCAATTTTACCCCCGTGGGATATATATTCTACCCACACACATTTGGAACTCTCCTGGGGTACCCTGACACATATTATTCCCTCATTTAGTGGATATTTTCACAAAAAAGTGAAATTTTCAAATATACAAAATATTGGCTGAAAACGACTAAATATCAAGGACTCATTCGGCGAATCGCTCTGGAACTGAAATCGGAACGTTCACTGACATTTCCACTATCTGAAAGTGTGATAAACGACGGAAAAATGACTAAGTCCAAAAAAAAATTGTTTTCTACTTTTTTCAATATTACCCCCGTGGGATATATATTCTACCCACACACATTTGGAACTCTCCTGCGGTACCCTAACACATATTATTCCCTCATTTAGTGGATATTTTAACAAAAAAGTGAAATTTTCAAAAATCCAAAATATTGGCTGAAAACGACTAAACATCAAGGACTCATTGGGCGAATAGCTCTGGAATTGAAACCGGAATGTTCACTGACATTTCCCCTATTTGAAAGTCTGATAAACGCCGGAAAAATGACTAAGTCCAAAAAAATTTTTTTTCAACTTTTTTTCAATATTACCCCCGTGGGATATATATTCTACCCACACACATTTGGAACTCTCCTGGGGTACCATCACACATATTATTCCCTCATTTAGTGGATATTTTCACAAAAAAGTGAAATTTTCAAAAATCCAAAATATTGGCTGAAAACGACTAAATATCAAGGACTCTTTGGTCGAATCGCTCTGGAACTGAAATCAGAATGCTCACTGACATTTCCCCTATCTGAAAGTCTGATAAACGCCGGAAAAATGACTAAGTCCAAAAAAAAATTGTTTTCAACTTTTTTCAATTTTACCCCCGTGGGATATATATTCTACCCACACACATTTGGAACTCTCCTGCGGTACCCTAACACATATTATTCCCTCATTTAGTGGATATTTTCACAAAAAAGTGAAATTTTCAAAAATCCAAAATATTGGCTGAAAATGACTAAATATCAAGGACTCATTGGGCGAATCGCTCTGGAACTGAAATCGGAACGCTCACTGACATTTGCCCTATCTGAAAGTCTGATAAACGCCGGAAAAATGACTAAGTCGAAAAAAAAATTTTTTCAACTTTTTTTCAATATTACCCCCGTGGGATATATATTCTACCCACACACATTTGGAACTCTCCTGGGGTACCCTCACACATATTATTCCCTCATTTAGTGGATATTTTCACAAAAAAGTGAAATTTTCAAAAATCCAAAATATTGGCTGAAAACGACTAAATATCAAGGACTCATTGGGCGAATCGCTCTGGAACTGAAATCGGAATGTTCACTGACATTTCCCCTATCTGAAAGTCTGATAAACGCCGGAAAAATGACTAAGTCCAAAAAAAAATTGTTTTCAACTTTTTTCAATTTTACCCCCGTGGGATATATATTCTACCCACACACCTTTGGAACTCTCCTGGGGTACCCTGACACATATTATTCCCTCATTTAGTGGATATTTTCACAAAAAAGTGAAATTTTCAAATATACAAAATATTGGCTGAAAACGACTAAATATCAAGGACTCATTCGGCGAATCGCTCTGGAACTGAAATCGGAACGTTCACTGACATTTCCCCTATCTGAAAGTGTGATAAACGACGGAAAAATGACTAAGTCCAAAAAAAAATTGTTTTCTACTTTTTTCAATATTACCCCCGTGGGATATATATTCTACCCACACACATTTGGAACTCTCCTGCGGTACCCTAACACATATTATTCCTTCATTTAGTGGATATTTTCACAAAAAAGTGAAATTTTCAAAAATCCAAAATATTGGCTGAAAACGACTAAATATCAAGGACTCATTGGGCGAATCGCTCTGGAACTGAAATCGGAACGTTCACTGACATTTCCCCTATCTGAAACTCTGATAAACGCCGGAAAAATGACTAAGTCCAAAAAAAAATTGTTTTCAACTTTTTTCAATTTTACCCCCGTGGGATATATATTCTACCCACATGTATTTGGAACTCTCCTGGGGTACCCTCACACATATTATTCCCTCATTTAGTGGATATTTTCACAAAAAAGTGACATTTTCAAATATCCAAAATATTGGCTGAAAACGACTAAATATCAAGGACTCATTGGGCGAATCGCTCTGGAACTGAAATCGGAACGCTCACTGACATTTGCCCTATCTGAAAGTCTGATAAACGCCGGAAAAATGACTAAGTCCAAAAAAAAATTGTTTTCTACTTTTTTCAATATTACCCCCGTGGGATATATATTCTACCCACACACATTTGGAACTCTCCTGCGGTACCCTAACACATATTATTCCTTCATTTAGTGGATATTTTCACAAAAAAGTGAAATTTTCAAAAATCCAAAATATTGGCTGAAAACGACTAAATATCAAGGACTCATTGGGCGAATCGCTCTGGAACTGAAATCGGAACGCTCACTGACATTTGCCCTATCTGAAAGTCTGATAAACGTCGGAAAAATGACTAAGTCCAAAAAAAAAATTTTTTTCAACTTTTTTCAATTTTACCCCCGTGGGATATAGATTCTACCCACACACATTTGGAACTCTCCTGCGGTACCCTCACACATATTATTCCCTCATTTAGTGGATATTTTCACAAAAAAGTGAAATTTTCAAATATCCAAAATATTGGCTGAAAACGACTAAATATCAAGGACTCATTGGGCGAATCGCTCTGGAACTGAAATCGGAACGTTCACTGACATTTCCCCTATCTGAAAGTCTGATAAACGCCGGAAAAATGACTAAGTCCAAAAAAAAATTGTTTTCAACTTTTTTCAATTTTACCCCCGTGGGATATATATTCTACCCACACATATTTGGAACTCTCCTGGGGTACCCTCACACATATTATTCCCTCATTTAGTGGATATTTTCACAAAAAAGTGAAATTTTCAAAAATCCAAAATATTGGCTGAAAACGACTAAATATCAAGGACTCATTGGGCGAATCGCTCTGGAACTGAAATCGGAATGTTCACTGACATTTCCCCTATCTGAAAGTCTGATAAACGCCGGAAAAATGACTAAGTCCAAAAAAAAATTGTTTTCAACTTTTTTCAATTTTACCCCCGTGGGATATATATTCTACCCACACACATTTGGAACTCTCCTGGGGTACCCTCACACATATTATTCCCTCGTTTAGTGGATATTTTCACAAAAAAGTGAAATTTTCAAATATACAAAATATTGGCTGAAAACGACTAAATATCAAGGACTCATTGGGCGAATCGCTCTGGAGCTGAAATCGGAACGTTCACTGACATTTCCCCTATCTGAAAGTGTGATAAACGACGGAAAAATGACTAAGTCCAAAAAAAAATTGTTTTCTACTTTTTTCAATATTACCCCCGTGGGATATATATTCTACCCACACACATTTGGAACTCTCCTGCGGTACCCTAACACATATTATTCCTTCATTTAGTGGATATTTTCACAAAAAAGTGAAATTTTCAAAAATCCAAAATATTGGCTGAAAACGACTAAATATCAAGGACTCATTGGGCGAATCGCTCTGGAACTGAAATCGGAACGCTCACTGACATTTGCCCTATCTGAAAGTCTGATAAACGTCGGAAAAATGACTAAGTCCAAAAAAAAAATTGTTTTCAACTTTTTTCAATTTTACCCCCGTGGGATATATATTCTACCCACACATATTTGGAACTCTCCTGGGGTACCCTCACACATATTATTCCCTCATTTAGTGGATATTTTCACAAAAAAGTGAAATTTTCAAATATCCAAAATATTGGCTGAAAACGACTAAATATCAAGGACTCATTGGGCGAATCGCTCTGGAACTGAAATCGGAACGTTCACTGACATTTCCCCTATCTGAAAGTGTGATAAACGCCGGAAAAATGACTAAGTCCAAAAAAAAATTGTTTTCAACTTTTTTCAATATTACCCCCGTGGGATATAAATTCTACCCACACATTTGGAACTCTCCTGCGGTACCCTAACACATATTATTCCCTCATTTAGTGGATATTTTCACAAAAAAGTGAAATTTTCAAATATCCAAAATATTGGCTGAAAACGACTAAATATCAAGGACTCATTGGGCGAATAGCTCTGGAACTGAAACCGGAATGTTCACTGACATTTCCCCTATTTGAAAGTCTGATAAACGCCGGAAAAATGACTAAGTCCAAAAAAAAATTGTTTTCAAATTTTTTCAATATTACCCCCATGGGATATATATTCTACCCACACACATTTGGAACTCTCCTGGGGTAACCTCACACATATTATTCCTTCATTTAGTGGATATTTTCACAAAAAAGTGAAATTTTCAAAAATCCAAAATATTGACTGAAAACGACTAAATATCAAGGACTCATTGGGCGAATCGCTCTGGAACTGAAATCGGAACGTTCACTGAGATTTCCCCTATCTGAAAGTCTGATAAACGCCGGAAAAATGACTAAGTCCAAAAAAAAATTGTTTTCAACTTTTTTCAATTTTACCCCCGTGGGATATATATTCTACCCACATGTATTTGGAACTCTCCTGGGGTACCCTCACACATATTATTCCCTCATTTAGTGGATATTTTCACAAAAAAGTGACATTTTCAAATATCCAAAATATTGGCTGAAAACGACTAAATATCAAGGACTCATTGGGCGAATCGCTCTGGAACTGAAATCGGAACGCTCACTGACATTTGCCCTATCTGAAAGTCTGATAAACGCCGGAAAAATGACTAAGTCCAAAAAAAATTTTTTTCAACTTTTTTTCAATATTACCCCCGTGGGATATATATTCTACCCACACACATTTGGAACTCTCCTGGGGTACCCTCACACATATTATTCCCTCATTTAGTGGATATTTTCACAAAAAAGTGAAATTTTCAAAAATCCAAAATATTGGCTGAAAACGACTAAATATCAAGGACTCATTGGGCGAATCGCTCTGGAACTGAAATCGGAATGTTCACTGACATTTCCCCTATCTGAAAGTCTGATAAACGCCGGAAAAATGACTAAGTCCAAAAAAAAATTGTTTTCAACTTTTTTCAATTTTACCCCCGTGGGATATATATTCTACCCACACACATTTGGAACTCTCCTGGGGTACCCTCACACATATTATTCCCTCATTTAGTGGATATTTTCACAAAAAAGTGAAATTTTCAAATATCCAAAATATTGGCTGAAAACGACTAAATATCAAGGACTCATTGGGCCAATCGCTCTGGAACTGAAATTGGAACGTTCACTGACATTTCCCCTATCTGAAAGTGTGATAAACGCCGGAAAAATGACTAAGTCCAAAAAAAATTGTTTTCTACTTTTTTCAATATTACCCCCGTGGGATATATATTCTACCCACACATATTTGGAACTCTCCTGGGGTACCCTCACACATATTATTCCCTCATTTAGTGGATATTTTCACAAAAAAGTGAAATTTTCAAATATCCAAAATATTGGCTGAAAACGACTAAATATCAAGGACTCATTGGGCGAATCGCTCTGGAACTGAAATCGGAATGTTCACTGACATTTCCCCTATCTGAAAGTCTGATAAACGCCGGAAAAATGACTAAGTCCAAAAAAAAATTTTCAACTTTTTTCAATTTTACCCCCGTGGGATATATATTCTACCCACACACATTTGGAACTCTCCTGGGGTACCCTGACACATATTATTCCCTCATTTAGTGGATATTTTCACAAAAAAGTGAAATTTTCAAATATACAAAATATTGGCTGAAAACGACTAAATATCAAGGACTCATTCGGCGAATCGCTCTGGAACTGAAATCGGAACGTTCACTGACATTTCCACTATCTGAAAGTGTGATAAACGACGGAAAAATGACTAAGTCCAAAAAAAAATTGTTTTCTACTTTTTTCAATATTACCCCCGTGGGATATATATTCTACCCACACACATTTGGAACTCTCCTGCGGTACCCTAACACATATTATTCCTTCATTTAGTGGATATTTTCACAAAAAAGTGAAATTTTCAAAAATCCAAAATATTGGCTGAAAATGACTAAATATCAAGGACTCATTGGGCGAATCGCTCTGGAACTGAAATCGGAACGCTCACTGACATTTGCCCTATCTGAAAGTCTGATAAACGTCGGAAAAATGACTAAGTCCAAAAAAAAAATTTTTTTCAACTTTTTTCAATTTTACCCCCGTGGGATATAGATTCTACCCACACACATTTGGAACTCTCCTGCGGTACCCTCACACATATTATTCCCTCATTTAGTGGATATTTTCACAAAAAAGTGAAATTTTCAAATATCCAAAATATTGGCTGAAAACGACTAAATATCAAGGACTCATTGGGCGAATCGCTCTGGAACTGAAATCGGAACGTTCACTGACATTTCCCCTATCTGAAAGTCTGATAAACGCCGGAAAAATGACTAAGTCCAAAAAAAAATTGTTTTCAACTTTTTTCAATTTTACCCCCGTGGGATATATATTCTACCCACACATATTTGGAACTCTCCTGGGGTACCCTCACACATATTATTCCCTCATTTAGTGGATATTTTCACAAAAAAGTGAAATTTTCAAATATCCAAAATATTGGCTGAAAACGACTAAATATCAAGGACTCATTGGGCGAATCGCTCTGGAACTGAAATCGGAACGCTCACTGACATTTGCCCTATCTGAAAGTCTGATTAACGCCGGAAAAATGACTAAGTCCAAAAAAAATTTTTTTAAACTTTTTTTCAATATTACCCCCGTGGGATATATATTCTACCCACACACATTTGGAACTCTCCTGGGGTACCCTCACACATATTATTCCCTCGTTTAGTGGATATTTTCACAAAAAAGTGAAATTTTCAAATATACAAAATATTGGCTGAAAACGACTAAATATCAAGGACTCATTGGGCGAATCGCTCTGGAACTGAAATCGGAACGTTCACTGACATTTCCCCTATCTGAAAGTGTGATAAACGATGGAAAAATGACTAAGTCCAAAAAAAAATTGTTTTCTACTTTTTTCAATATTACCCCCGTGGGATATATATTCTACCCACACACATTTGGAACTCTCCTGCGGTACCCTAACACATATTATTCCTTCATTTAGTGGATATTTTCACAAAAAAGTGAAATTTTCAAAAATCCAAAATATTGGCTGAAAACGACTAAATATCAAGGACTCATTGGGCGAATCGCTCTGGAACTGAAATCGGAACGCTCACTGACATTTGCCCTATCTGAAAGTCTGATAAACGTCGGAAAAATGACTAAGTCCAAAAAAAAAATTGTTTTCAACTTTTTTCAATTTTACCCCCGTGGGGTATATATTCTACCCACACATTTGGAACTCTCCTGCGGTACCCTAACACATATTATTCCCTCATTTAGTGGATATTTTCACAAAAAAGTGAAATTTTCAAATATCCAAAATATTGGCTGAAAACGACTAAATATCAAGGACTCATTGGGCGAATAGCTCTGGAACTGAAACCGGAATGTTCACTGACATTTCCCCTATTTGAAAGTCTGATAAACGCCGGAAAAATGACTAAGTCCAAAAAAAAATTGTTTTCAAATTTTTTCAATATTACCCCCATGGGATATATATTCTACCCACACACATTTGGAACTCTCCTGGGGTAACCTCACACATATTATTCCTTCATTTAGTGGATATTTTCACAAAAAAGTGAAATTTTCAAAAATCCAAAATATTGACTGAAAACGACTAAATATCAAGGACTCATTGGGCGAATCGCTCTGGAACTGAAATCGGAACGTTCACTGAGATTTCCCCTATCTGAAAGTCTGATAAACGCCGGAAAAATGACTAAGTCCAAAAAAAAATTGTTTTCAACTTTTTTCAATTTTACCCCCGTGGGATATATATTCTACCCACATGTATTTGGAACTCTCCTGGGGTACCCTCACACATATTATTCCCTCATTTAGTGGATATTTTCACAAAAAAGTGACATTTTCAAATATCCAAAATATTGGCTGAAAACGACTAAATATCAAGGACTCATTGGGCGAATCGCTCTGGAACTGAAATCGGAACGCTCACTGACATTTGCCCTATCTGAAAGTCTGATAAACGCCGGAAAAATGACTAAGTCCAAAAAAAATTTTTTTCAACTTTTTTTCAATATTACCCCCGTGGGATATATATTCTACCCACACACATTTGGAACTCTCCTGGGGTACCCTCACACATATTATTCCCTCATTTAGTGGATATTTTCACAAAAAAGTGAAATTTTCAAAAATCCAAAATATTGGCTGAAAACGACTAAATATCAAGGACTCATTGGGCGAATCGCTCTGGAACTGAAATCGGAATGTTCACTGACATTTCCCCTATCTGAAAGTCTGATAAACGCCGGAAAAATGACTAAGTCCAAAAAAAAATTGTTTTCAACTTTTTTCAATTTTACCCCCGTGGGATATATATTCTACCCACACACATTTGGAACTCTCCTGGGGTACCCTCACACATATTATTCCCTCATTTAGTGGATATTTTCACAAAAAAGTGAAATTTTCAAATATCCAAAATATTGGCTGAAAACGACTAAATATCAAGGACTCATTGGGCCAATCGCTCTGGAACTGAAATTGGAACGTTCACTGACATTTCCCCTATCTGAAAGTGTGATAAACGCCGGAAAAATGACTAAGTCCAAAAAAAATTGTTTTCTACTTTTTTCAATATTACCCCCGTGGGATATATATTCTACCCACACATATTTGGAACTCTCCTGGGGTACCCTCACACATATTATTCCCTCATTTAGTGGATATTTTCACAAAAAAGTGAAATTTTCAAATATCCAAAATATTGGCTGAAAACGACTAAATATCAAGGACTCATTGGGCGAATCGCTCTGGAACTGAAATCGGAATGTTCACTGACATTTCCCCTATCTGAAAGTCTGATAAACGCCGGAAAAATGACTAAGTCCAAAAAAAAATTTTCAACTTTTTTCAATTTTACCCCCGTGGGATATATATTCTACCCACACACATTTGGAACTCTCCTGGGGTACCCTGACACATATTATTCCCTCATTTAGTGGATATTTTCACAAAAAAGTGAAATTTTCAAATATACAAAATATTGGCTGAAAACGACTAAATATCAAGGACTCATTCGGCGAATCGCTCTGGAACTGAAATCGGAACGTTCACTGACATTTCCACTATCTGAAAGTGTGATAAACGACGGAAAAATGACTAAGTCCAAAAAAAAATTGTTTTCTACTTTTTTCAATATTACCCCCGTGGGATATATATTCTACCCACACACATTTGGAACTCTCCTGCGGTACCCTAACACATATTATTCCTTCATTTAGTGGATATTTTCACAAAAAAGTGAAATTTTCAAAAATCCAAAATATTGGCTGAAAATGACTAAATATCAAGGACTCATTGGGCGAATCGCTCTGGAACTGAAATCGGAACGCTCACTGACATTTGCCCTATCTGAAAGTCTGATAAACGTCGGAAAAATGACTAAGTCCAAAAAAAAAATTTTTTTCAACTTTTTTCAATTTTACCCCCGTGGGATATAGATTCTACCCACACACATTTGGAACTCTCCTGCGGTACCCTCACACATATTATTCCCTCATTTAGTGGATATTTTCACAAAAAAGTGAAATTTTCAAATATCCAAAATATTGGCTGAAAACGACTAAATATCAAGGACTCATTGGGCGAATCGCTCTGGAACTGAAATCGGAACGTTCACTGACATTTCCCCTATCTGAAAGTCTGATAAACGCCGGAAAAATGACTAAGTCCAAAAAAAAATTGTTTTCAACTTTTTTCAATTTTACCCCCGTGGGATATATATTCTACCCACACATATTTGGAACTCTCCTGGGGTACCCTCACACATATTATTCCCTCATTTAGTGGATATTTTCACAAAAAAGTGAAATTTTCAAATATCCAAAATATTGGCTGAAAACGACTAAATATCAAGGACTCATTGGGCGAATCGCTCTGGAACTGAAATCGGAACGCTCACTGACATTTGCCCTATCTGAAAGTCTGATTAACGCCGGAAAAATGACTAAGTCCAAAAAAAATTTTTTTAAACTTTTTTTCAATATTACCCCCGTGGGATATATATTCTACCCACACACATTTGGAACTCTCCTGGGGTACCCTCACACATATTATTCCCTCGTTTAGTGGATATTTTCACAAAAAAGTGAAATTTTCAAATATACAAAATATTGGCTGAAAACGACTAAATATCAAGGACTCATTGGGCGAATCGCTCTGGAACTGAAATCGGAACGTTCACTGACATTTCCCCTATCTGAAAGTGTGATAAACGATGGAAAAATGACTAAGTCCAAAAAAAAATTGTTTTCTACTTTTTTCAATATTACCCCCGTGGGATATATATTCTACCCACACACATTTGGAACTCTCCTGCGGTACCCTAACACATATTATTCCTTCATTTAGTGGATATTTTCACAAAAAAGTGAAATTTTCAAAAATCCAAAATATTGGCTGAAAACGACTAAATATCAAGGACTCATTGGGCGAATCGCTCTGGAACTGAAATCGGAACGCTCACTGACATTTGCCCTATCTGAAAGTCTGATAAACGTCGGAAAAATGACTAAGTCCAAAAAAAAAATTGTTTTCAACTTTTTTCAATTTTACCCCCGTGGGGTATATATTCTACCCACACATATTTGGAACTCTCCTGGGGTACCCTCACACATATTATTCCCTCATTTAGTGGATATTTTCACAAAAAAGTGAAATTTTCAAAAATCCAAAATATTGACTGAAAACGACTAAATATCAAGGACTCATTGGGCGAATCGCTCTGGAACTGAAATCGGAACGCTCACTGACATTTGCCCTATCTGAAAGTCTGATAAACGCCGGAAAAATGACTAAGTCCAAAAAAAAAATTTTTTTCAACTTTTTTCAATTTTACCCCCGTGGGATATAGATTCTACCCACACACATTTGGAACTCTCCTGCGGTACCCTCACACATATTATTCCCTCATTTAGTGGATATTTTCACAAAAAAGTGAAATTTTCAAATATCCAAAATATTGGCTGAAAACTACTAAATATCAAGGACTCATTGGGCGAATCGCTCTGGAACTGAAATCGGAATGTTCACTGACATTTCCCCTATCTGAAAGTCTGATAAACGCCGGAAAAATGACTAAGTCCAAAAAAAAATTGTTTTCAACTTTTTTCAATTTTACCCCCGTGGGATATATATTCTACCCAAACACATTTGGAACTCTCCTGGGGTACCCTCACACATATTATTCCCTCATTTAGTGGATATTTTCACAAAAAAGTGAAATTTTCAAATATCCAAAATATTGGCTGAAAACGACTAAATATCAAGGACTCATTGGGCCAATCGCTCTGGAACTGAAATCGGAACGTTCACTGACATTTCCCCTATCTGAAAGTGTGATAAACGCCGGAAAAATGACTAAGTCCAAAAAAAAAATTTTTTTCAACTTTTTTCAATTTTACCCCCGTGGGATATAGATTCTACCCACACACATTTGGAACTCTCCTGCGGTACCCTCACACATATTATTCCCTCATTTAGTGGATATTTTCACAAAAAAGTGAAATTTTCAAATATCCAAAATATTGGCTGAAAACGACTAAATATCAAGGACTCATTGGGCGAATCGCTCTGGAACTGAAATCGGAACGTTCACTGACATTTCCCCTATCTGAAAGTCTGATAAACGCCGGAAAAATGACTAAGTCCAAAAAAAAATTGTTTTCAACTTTTTTCAATTTTACCCCCGTGGGATATATATTCTACCCACACATATTTGGAACTCTCCTGGGGTACCCTCACACATATTATTCCCTCATTTAGTGGATATTTTCACAAAAAAGTGAAATTTTCAAATATCCAAAATATTGGCTGAAAACGACTAAATATCAAGGACTCATTGGGCGAATCGCTCTGGAACTGAAATCGGAACGCTCACTGACATTTGCCCTATCTGAAAGTCTGATTAACGCCGGAAAAATGACTAAGTCCAAAAAAAATTTTTTTAAACTTTTTTTCAATATTACCCCCGTGGGATATATATTCTACCCACACACATTTGGAACTCTCCTGGGGTACCCTCACACATATTATTCCCTCGTTTAGTGGATATTTTCACAAAAAAGTGAAATTTTCAAATATACAAAATATTGGCTGAAAACGACTAAATATCAAGGACTCATTGGGCGAATCGCTCTGGAACTGAAATCGGAACGTTCACTGACATTTCCCCTATCTGAAAGTGTGATAAACGATGGAAAAATGACTAAGTCCAAAAAAAAATTGTTTTCTACTTTTTTCAATATTACCCCCGTGGGATATATATTCTACCCACACACATTTGGAACTCTCCTGCGGTACCCTAACACATATTATTCCTTCATTTAGTGGATATTTTCACAAAAAAGTGAAATTTTCAAAAATCCAAAATATTGGCTGAAAACGACTAAATATCAAGGACTCATTGGGCGAATCGCTCTGGAACTGAAATCGGAACGCTCACTGACATTTGCCCTATCTGAAAGTCTGATAAACGTCGGAAAAATGACTAAGTCCAAAAAAAAAATTGTTTTCAACTTTTTTCAATTTTACCCCCGTGGGGTATATATTCTACCCACACATATTTGGAACTCTCCTGGGGTACCCTCACACATATTATTCCCTCATTTAGTGGATATTTTCACAAAAAAGTGAAATTTTCAAAAATCCAAAATATTGACTGAAAACGACTAAATATCAAGGACTCATTGGGCGAATCGCTCTGGAACTGAAATCGGAACGCTCACTGACATTTGCCCTATCTGAAAGTCTGATAAACGCCGGAAAAATGACTAAGTCCAAAAAAAAAATTTTTTTCAACTTTTTTCAATTTTACCCCCGTGGGATATAGATTCTACCCACACACATTTGGAACTCTCCTGCGGTACCCTCACACATATTATTCCCTCATTTAGTGGATATTTTCACAAAAAAGTGAAATTTTCAAATATCCAAAATATTGGCTGAAAACTACTAAATATCAAGGACTCATTGGGCGAATCGCTCTGGAACTGAAATCGGAATGTTCACTGACATTTCCCCTATCTGAAAGTCTGATAAACGCCGGAAAAATGACTAAGTCCAAAAAAAAATTGTTTTCAACTTTTTTCAATTTTACCCCCGTGGGATATATATTCTACCCAAACACATTTGGAACTCTCCTGGGGTACCCTCACACATATTATTCCCTCATTTAGTGGATATTTTCACAAAAAAGTGAAATTTTCAAATATCCAAAATATTGGCTGAAAACGACTAAATATCAAGGACTCATTGGGCCAATCGCTCTGGAACTGAAATCGGAACGTTCACTGACATTTCCCCTATCTGAAAGTGTGATAAACGCCGGAAAAATGACTAAGTCCAAAAAAAAATTGTTTTCAACTTTTTTCAATTTTACCCCCGTGGGATATATATTCTACCCACACACATTTGGAACTCTCCTGCGGTACCCTAACACATATTATTCGCTTATTTAGTGGATATTTTCACAAAAAAGTAAAATTTTCAAAAATCCAAAATATTGGCTGAAAACGACTAAATATCAAGGACTCATTGGGCGAATAGCTCTGGAATTGAAACCGGAATGTTCACTGACATTTCCCCTATTTGAAAGTCTGATAAACGCCGGAAAAATGACTAAGTCCAAAGAAAAATTGTTTTCAACTTTTTTCAATATTACCCCCGTGGGGTATATATTCTACCCACACACATTTGGAACTCTCCTGCGGTACCCTAACACATATTATTCCCTCATTTAGTGGATATTTTCACAAAAAAGTGAAATTTTCAAAAATCCAAAATATTGACTGAAAATGACTAAATATCAAGGACTCATTGGGCGAATAGCTCTGGAATTGAAACCGGAATGTTCACTGACATTTCCCCTATCTGAAAGTGTGATAAACGCCGGAAAAATGACTAAGTGCAAAAAAAAATTGTTTTCTACTTTTTTCAATATTACCCCCGTGGGATATATATTCTACCCACACACATTTGGAACTCTCCTGCGGTACCCTAACACATATCATTCCCTCATTTAGTGGATATTTTCACAAAAAAGTGAAATTTTCAAATATCCAAAATATTGGCTGAAAACGACTAAATATCAAGGGCGCATTGGGCGAATCGCTCTGGAACTGAAATCGGAACGTTCACTGACATTTCCCCTATCTGAAAGTGTGATAAACGCCGGAAAAATGACTAAGTCCAAAAAAAAATTGTTTTCAACTTTTTTCAATTTTACCCCCGTGGGATATATATTCTACCCAAACACATTTGGAACTCTCCTGGGGTACCCTCACACATATTATTCCCTCATTTAGTGGATATTTTCACAAAAAAGTGAAATTTTCAAAAATCCAAAATATTGACTGAAAACGACTAAATATCAAGGACTCATTGGGCGAATCGCTCTGGAACTGAAATCGGAACGCTCACTGACATTTGCCCTATCTGAAAGTCTGATAAACGCCGGAAAAATGACTAAGTCCAAAAAAAAAATTTTTTTCAACTTTTTTCAATTTTACCCCCGTGGGATATAGATTCTACCCACACACATTTGGAACTCTCCTGCGGTACCCTCACACATATTATTCCCTCATTTAGTGGATATTTTCACAAAAAAGTGAAATTTTCAAAAATCCAAAATATTGGCTGAAAACGATTAAATATCAAGGACTCTTTGGGCGAATCGCTCTGGAACTGAAATCGGAACGCTCACTGACATTTGCCCTATCTGAAAGTCTGATAAACGCCGGAAAAATGACTAAGTCCAAAAAAAAATTGTTTTCAACTTTTTTTAATTTTACCCCCGTGGGATATATATTCTACCCACACACATTTTAAACTCTCCTGAGGTACCCTAACACATATTATTCCCTCATTTAGTGGATATTTTCACAAAAAAGTGAAATTTTCAAAAATCCAAAATATTGGCTGAAAACGACTAAATATCAAGGACTCATTGGGCGAATCGCTCTGGAACTGAAATCGGAATGCTCACTGACATTTCCCCTATCTGAAAGTCTGATAAACGCCGGAAAAATGACTAAGTCCAAAAAAAAATTGTTTTCAACTTTTTTCAATTTTACCCCTGTGGGATATATATTCTACCCACACACATTTGGAACTCTCCTGCGGTACCCTAACACATATTATTCCCTCATTTAGTATATATTTTCACAAAAAAGTGAATTTTTCAAAAATCCAAAATATTGACTGAAAATGACTAAATATCAAGGACTCATTGGGCGAATAGCTCTGGAATTGAAATCGGAATGTTCACTGACATTTCCCCTATCTGAAAGTGTGATAAACGCCGGAAAAATGACTAAGTCCAAAAAAAAATTGTTTTCTACTTTTTTCAATATTACCCCCGTGGGATATATATTCTACCCACACACATTTGGAAATCTCCTGGGGTACCCTCACACATATTATTCCCTCATTTAGTGGATATTTTCACAAAAAAGTGAAATTTTCAAATATCCAAAATATTGGCTGAAAACGACTAAATATCAAGGACTCATTGGGCGAATCGCTCTGGAACTGAAATCGGAACGTTCACTGACATTTCCCCTATCTGAAAGTGTGATAAATGCCGGAAAAATGACTAAGTCCAAAAAAAAATTGTTTTCAACTTTTTTCAATATTACCCCCGTGGGATATATATTCTACCCACACACATTTGGAACTCTCCTGCGGTACCCTAACACATATTATTCCCTCATTTAGTGGATATTTTCACAAAAAAGTGAATTTTTCAAAAATCCAAAATATTGACTGAAAATGACTAAATATCAAGGACTCATTGGGCGAATAGCTCTGGAATTGAAACCGGAATGTTCACTGACATTTCCCCTATCTGAAAGTGTGATAAACGGTGGAAAAATGACTAAGTCCAAAAAAAAATTGTTTTCAACTTTTTTCAATTTTACCCCCGTGGGATATATATTCTACCCACACACATTTTGAACTATCCTGCGGTACCCTAACACATATTATTCCCTCATTTAGTGGATATTTTCACAAAAAGTGAAATTTTCAAAAATCCAAAATATTGGCTGAAAACGACTAAATATCAAGGACTCATTGGGCGAATAGCTCTGGAATTGAAATCGGAATGTTCACTGACATTTCCCCTATTTGAAAGTCTGATAAACGCCGGAAAAATGACTAAGTCCAAAAAATTTTTTTTTCAACTTTTTTCAAAATTACCCCCGTGGGATATATATTCTACCCACACACATTTGGAACTCTCCTGGGGTACCCTCACACATATTATTCCCTCATTTAGTGGATATTTTCACAAAAAAGTGAAATTTTCAAAAATCCAAAATATTGGCTGAAAACGACTAAATATCAAGGACTCTTTGGGCGAATCGCTCTGGAACTGAAATCGGAATGCTCACTGACATTTCCCCTATCTGAAAGTCTGATAAACGCCGGAAAAATGACTAAGTCCAAAAAAAAATTGTTTTCAACTTTTTTCAATTTTACCCCCGTGGGATATATATTCTACCCACACACATTTGGAACTCTCCTGCGGTACCCTAACACATATTATTCCCTCATTTAGTGGATATTTTCACAAAAAAGTGAAATTTTCAAATATCCAAAATATTGGCTGAAAACGACTAAATATCAAGGACTCATTGGGCGAATCGCTCTGGAACTGAAATCGGAACGTTCACTGACATTTCCCCTATCTGAAAGTCTGATAAACGCCGGAAAAATGACTAAGTCCAAAAAAAAATTGTTTTCAACTTTTTTCAATTTTACCCCTGTGGGATATATATTCTACCCACACACATTTGGAACTCTCCTGGGGTACTCTCACACATATTATTCCCTCATTTAGTGGATATTTTCACAAAAAAGTGAAATTTTCAAATATCCAAAATATTGGCTGAAAACGACTAAATATCAAGGACTCATTGGGCGAATCGCTCTGGAACTGAAATCGGAACGTTCACTGACATTTCCCCTATCTGAAAGTGTGATAAACGCCGGAAAAATGACTAAGTCCAAAAAAAAATTGTTTTCAACTTTTTTCAATATTACCCCCGTGGGATATATATTCTACCCACACACATTTGGAACTCTCCTGCGGTACCCTAACACATATTATTCCCTCATTTAGTGGATATTTTCACAAAAAAGTGAATTTTTCAAAAATCCAAAATATTGACTGAAAATGACTAAATATCAAGGACTCATTGGGCGAATAGCTCTGGAATTGAAACCGGAATGTTCACTGACATTTCCCCTATCTGAAAGTGTGATAAACGCCGGAAAAATGACTAAGTCCAAAAAAAAATTGTTTTCTACTTTTTTCAATATTACCCCCGTGGGATATATATTCTACCCACACACATTTGGAACTCTCCTGGGGTACCCTCACACATATTATTCCCTCATTTAGTGGATATTTTCACAAAAAAGTGAAATTTTCAAATATCCAAAATATTGGCTGAAAACGACTAAATATCAAGGACTCATTGGGCCAATCGCTCTGGAACTGAAATCGGAACGTTCACTGACATTTCCCCTATCTGAAAGTGTGATAAATGCCGGAAAAATGACTAAGTCCAAAAAAAAATTGTTTTCAACTTTTTTCAATATTACCCCCGTGGGATATATATTCTACCCACACACATTTGGAACTCTCCTGCGGTACCCTAACACATATTATTCCCTCATTTAGTGGATATTTTCACAAAAAAGTGAAATTTTCAAAAATCCAAAATATTGGCTGAAAACGACTAAATATCAAGGACTCATTGGGCGAATAGCTCTGGAATTGAAACCGGAATGTTCACTGACATTTCCCCTATTTGAAAGTCTGATAAACGCCGTAAAAATGACTAAGTCCAAAAAAATTTTTTTTCAACTTTTTTTCAATATTACCCCCGTGGGATATATATTCTACCCACACACATTTGGAACTCTCCTGGGGTACCCTCACACATATTATTCCCTCATTTAGTGGATATTTTCACAAAAAAGTGAAATTTTCAAAAATCCAAAATATTGGCTGAAAACGATTAAATATCAAGGACTCTTTGGGCGAATCGCTCTGGAACTGAAATCGGAACGCTGACTGACATTTGCCCTATCTGAAAGTCTGATAAACGCCGGAAAAATGACTAAGTCCAAAAAAAAATTGTTTTCAACTTTTTTTAATTTTACCCCCGTGGGATATATATTCTACCCACACACATTTTGAACTCTCCTGCGGTACCCTAACACATATTATTCCCTCATTTAGTGGATATTTTCACAAAAAAGTGAAATTTTCAAAAATCCAAAATATTGGCTGAAAACGACTAAATATCAAGGACTCATTGGGCGAATAGCTCTGGAATTGAAACCGGAATGTTCACTGACATTTCCCCTATTTGAAAGTCTGATAAACGCCGGAAAAATGCCTAAGTCCAAAAAAAAATTGTTTTCAACTTTTTTCAATTTTACCCCCGTGGGATATATATTCTACCCACTCACATTTTGAACTCTCCTGCGGTACCCTAACACATATTATTCCCTCATTTAGTGGATATTTTCACAAAAAAGTGAAATTTTCAAATATCCAAAATATTGGCTGAAAACGACTAAATATCAAGGACTCATTGGGCGAATCGCTCTGGAACTGAAATCGGAACGCTCACTGACATTTGCCCTATCTGAAAGTCTGATAAACGCCGGAAAAATGACTAAGTCCAAAAAAAAAATTTTTTCAACTTTTTTCAATTTTACCCCCGTGGGATATAGATTCTACCCACACACACTTGGAACTCTCCTGCGGTACCCTAACACATATTATTCCCTCATTTAGTGGATATTTTCACAAAAAAGTGAAATTTTCAAATATCCAAAATATTGGCTGAAAACGACTAAATATCAAGGACTCATTGGGCGAATCGCTCTGGAACTGAAATCGGAACGCTCACTGACATTTGCCCTATCTGAAAGTCTAATAAACGCCGGAAAAATTACTAAGTCCAAAAAAAAAATTTTTTCAACTTTTTTCAATTTTACCGCCGTGGGATATATATTCTACCCACACAAATTTTGAACTCTCCTGCGGTACCCTAACACATATTATTCCCTCATTTAGTGGATATTTTCACAAAAAAGTGAAATTTTCAAATATCCAAAATATTGGCTGAAAACGACTAAATATCAAGGACTCATTGGGCGAATCGCTCTGGAACTGAAATCGGAATGTTCACTGACATTTCCCCTATCTGAAAGTCTGATAAACGCCGGAAAAATGACTAAGTCCAAAAAAAAATTGTTTTCAACTTTTTTCAATTTTACCCCCGTGGGATATATATTCTACCCACACACATTTGGAACTCTCCTGCGGTACCCTAACACATATTATTCCCTCATTTAGTGGATATTTTCACAAAAAAGTGAAATTTTCAAATATCCAAAATATTGGCTGAAAACGACTAAATATCAAGGACTCATTGGGCGAATCGCTCTGGAACTGAAATCGGAACGTTCACTGACATTTCCCCTATCTGAAAGTCTGATAAACGCCGGAAAAATGACTAAGTCCAAAAAAAAATTGTTTTCAACTTTTTTCAATTTTACCCCTGTGGGATATATATTCTACCCACACACATTTGGAACTCTCCTGGGGTACTCTCACACATATTATTCCCTCATTTAGTGGATATTTTCACAAAAAAGTGAAATTTTCAAATATCCAAAATATTGGCTGAAAACGACTAAATATCAAGGACTCATTGGGCGAATCGCTCTGGAACTGAAATCGGAACGTTCACTGACATTTCCCCTATCTGAAAGTGTGATAAACGCCGGAAAAATGACTAAGTCCAAAAAAAAATTGTTTTCAACTTTTTTCAATATTACCCCCGTGGGATATATATTCTACCCACACACATTTGGAACTCTCCTGCGGTACCCTAACACATATTATTCCCTCATTTAGTGGATATTTTCACAAAAAAGTGAATTTTTCAAAAATCCAAAATATTGACTGAAAATGACTAAATATCAAGGACTCATTGGGCGAATAGCTCTGGAATTGAAACCGGAATGTTCACTGACATTTCCCCTATCTGAAAGTGTGATAAACGCCGGAAAAATGACTAAGTCCAAAAAAAAATTGTTTTCTACTTTTTTCAATATTACCCCCGTGGGATATATATTCTACCCACACACATTTGGAACTCTCCTGGGGTACCCTCACACATATTATTCCCTCATTTAGTGGATATTTTCACAAAAAAGTGAAATTTTCAAATATCCAAAATATTGGCTGAAAACGACTAAATATCAAGGACTCATTGGGCCAATCGCTCTGGAACTGAAATCGGAACGTTCACTGACATTTCCCCTATCTGAAAGTGTGATAAATGCCGGAAAAATGACTAAGTCCAAAAAAAAATTGTTTTCAACTTTTTTCAATATTACCCCCGTGGGATATATATTCTACCCACACACATTTGGAACTCTCCTGCGGTACCCTAACACATATTATTCCCTCATTTAGTGGATATTTTCACAAAAAAGTGAAATTTTCAAAAATCCAAAATATTGGCTGAAAACGACTAAATATCAAGGACTCATTGGGCGAATAGCTCTGGAATTGAAACCGGAATGTTCACTGACATTTCCCCTATTTGAAAGTCTGATAAACGCCGTAAAAATGACTAAGTCCAAAAAAATTTTTTTTCAACTTTTTTTCAATATTACCCCCGTGGGATATATATTCTACCCACACACATTTGGAACTCTCCTGGGGTACCCTCACACATATTATTCCCTCATTTAGTGGATATTTTCACAAAAAAGTGAAATTTTCAAAAATCCAAAATATTGGCTGAAAACGATTAAATATCAAGGACTCTTTGGGCGAATCGCTCTGGAACTGAAATCGGAACGCTGACTGACATTTGCCCTATCTGAAAGTCTGATAAACGCCGGAAAAATGACTAAGTCCAAAAAAAAATTGTTTTCAACTTTTTTTAATTTTACCCCCGTGGGATATATATTCTACCCACACACATTTTGAACTCTCCTGCGGTACCCTAACACATATTATTCCCTCATTTAGTGGATATTTTCACAAAAAAGTGAAATTTTCAAAAATCCAAAATATTGGCTGAAAACGACTAAATATCAAGGACTCATTGGGCGAATAGCTCTGGAATTGAAACCGGAATGTTCACTGACATTTCCCCTATTTGAAAGTCTGATAAACGCCGGAAAAATGCCTAAGTCCAAAAAAAAATTGTTTTCAACTTTTTTCAATTTTACCCCCGTGGGATATATATTCTACCCACTCACATTTTGAACTCTCCTGCGGTACCCTAACACATATTATTCCCTCATTTAGTGGATATTTTCACAAAAAAGTGAAATTTTCAAATATCCAAAATATTGGCTGAAAACGACTAAATATCAAGGACTCATTGGGCGAATCGCTCTGGAACTGAAATCGGAACGCTCACTGACATTTGCCCTATCTGAAAGTCTGATAAACGCCGGAAAAATGACTAAGTCCAAAAAAAAAATTTTTTCAACTTTTTTCAATTTTACCCCCGTGGGATATAGATTCTACCCACACACACTTGGAACTCTCCTGCGGTACCCTAACACATATTATTCCCTCATTTAGTGGATATTTTCACAAAAAAGTGAAATTTTCAAATATCCAAAATATTGGCTGAAAACGACTAAATATCAAGGACTCATTGGGCGAATCGCTCTGGAACTGAAATCGGAACGCTCACTGACATTTGCCCTATCTGAAAGTCTAATAAACGCCGGAAAAATTACTAAGTCCAAAAAAAAAATTTTTTCAACTTTTTTCAATTTTACCGCCGTGGGATATATATTCTACCCACACAAATTTTGAACTCTCCTGCGGTACCCTAACACATATTATTCCCTCATTTAGTGGATATTTTCACAAAAAAGTGAAATTTTCAAATATCCAAAATATTGGCTGAAAACGACTAAATATCAAGGACTCATTGGGCGAATCGCTCTGGAACTGAAATCGGAATGTTCACTGACATTTCCCCTATCTGAAAGTCTGATAAACGCCGGAAAAATGACTAAGTCCAAAAAAAAATTGTTTTCAACTTTTTTCAATTTTACCCCCGTGGGATATATATTCTACCCACACACATTTTGAACTCTCCTGCGGTACCCTAACACATATTATTCCCTCATTTAGTGGATATTTTCACAAAAAGTGAAATTTTCAAAAATCCAAAATATTGGCTGAAAACGACTAAATATCAAGGACTCATTGGGCGAATAGCTCTGGAATTGAAATCGGAATGTTCACTGACATTTCCCCTATTTGAAAGTCTGATAAACGCCGGAAAAATGACTAAGTCCAAAAAATTTTTTTTTCAACTTTTTTTCAAAATTACCCCCGTGGGATATATATTCTACCCACACACATTTGGAACTCTCCTGGGGTACCCTCACACATATTATTCCCTCATTTAGTGGATATTTTCACAAAAAAGTAAAATTTTCAAAAATCCAAAATATTGGCTGAAAACGACTAAATATCAAGGACTCTTTGGGCGAATCGCTCTGGAACTGAAATCGGAATGCTCACTGACATTTCCCCTATCTGAAAGTCTGATAAACGCCGGAAAAATGACTAAGTCCAAAAAAAAATTGTTTTCAACTTTTTTCAATTTTACCCCCGTGGGATATATATTCTACCCACACACATTTGGAACTCTCCTGCGGTACCCTAACACATATTATTCCCTCATTTAGTGGATATTTTCACAAAAAAGTGAAATTTTCAAATATCCAAATTATTGGCTGAAAACGACTAAATATCAAGGACTCATTGGGCGAATCGCTCTGGAACTGAAATCGGAACGTTCACTGACATTTCCCCTATCTGAAAGTCTGATAAACGCCGGAAAAATGACTAAGTCCAAAAAAAAATTGTTTTCAACTTTTTTCAATTTTACCCCTGTGGGATATATATTCTACCCACACACATTTGGAACTCTCCTGGGGTCCCCTCACACATATTATTCCCTCATTTAGTGGATATTTTGACAAAAAAGTGAAATTTTCAAATATCCAAAATATTGGCTGAAAACGACTAAATATCAAGGACTCATTGGGCGAATCGCTCTGGAACTGAAATCGGAACGTTCACTGACATTTCCCCTATCTGAAAGTGTGATAAACGCCGGAAAAATGACTAAGTCCAAAAAAAAATTGTTTTCAACTTTTTTCAATATTACCCCCGTGGGATATATATTCTACCCACACACATTTGGAACTCTCCTGCGGTACCCTAACACATATTATTCCCTCATTTAGTGGATATTTTCACAAAAAAGTGAATTTTTCAAAAATCCAAAATATTGACTGAAAATGACTAAATATCAAGGACTCATTGGGCGAATAGCTCTGGAATTGAAACCGGAATGTTCACTGACATTTCCCCTATCTGAAAGTGTGATAAACGGTGGAAAAATGACTAAGTCCAAAAAAAAATTGTTTTCAACTTTTTTAAATTTTACCCCCGTGGGATATATATTCTACAAACACACATTTTGAACCCTCCTGCGGTACCCTAACACATATTATTCCCTCATTTAGTGGATATTTTCACAAAAAGTGAAATTTTCAAAAATCCAAAATATTGGCTGAAAACGACTAAATATCAAGGACTCATTGGGCGAATAGCTCTGGAATTGAAATCGGAATGTTCACTGACATTTCCCCTATTTGAAAGTCTGATAAACGCCGGAAAAATGACTAAGTCCAAAAAATTTTTTTTTCAACTTTTTTTCAAAATTACCCCCGTGGGATATATATTCTACCCACACACATTTGGAACTCTCCTGGGGTACCCTCACACATATTATTCCCTCATTTAGTGGATATTTTCACAAAAAAGTGAAATTTTCAAAAATCCAAAATATTGGCTGAAAACGACTAAATATCAAGGACTCTTTGGGCGAATCGCTCTGGAACTGAAATCGGAATGCTCACTGACATTTCCCCTATCTGAAAGTCTGATAAACGCCGGAAAAATGACTAAGTCCAAAAAAAAATTGTTTTCAACTTTTTTCAATTTTACCCCTGTGGGATATATATTCTACCCACACACATTTGGAACTCTCCTGCGGTACCCTAACACATATTATTCCCTCATTTAGTGGATATTTTCACAAAAAAGTGAAATTTTCAAATATCCAAAATATTGGCTGAAAACGACTAAATATCAAGGACTCATTGGGCGAATCGCTCTGGAACTGAAATCGGAACGTTCACTGACATTTCCCCTATCTGAAAGTCTGATAAACGCCGGAAAAATGACTAAGTCCAAAAAAAAATTGTTTTCAACTTTTTTCAATATTACCCCCGTGGGATATATATTCTACCCACACACATTTGGAACTCTCCTGCGGTACCCTAACACATATTATTCCCTCATTTAGTATATATTTTCACAAAAAAGTGAATTTTTCAAAAATCCAAAATATTGACTGAAAATGACTAAATATCAAGGACTCATTGGGCGAATAGCTCTGGAATTGAAATCGGAATGTTCACTGACATTTCCCCTATCTGAAAGTGTGATAAACGCCGGAAAAATGACTAAGTCCAAAAAAAAATTGTTTTCTACTTTTTTCAATATTACCCCCGTGGGATATATATTCTACCCACACACATTTGGAAATCTCCTGGGGTACCCTCACACATATTATTCCCTCATTTAGTGGATATTTTCACAAAAAAGTGAAATTTTCAAATATCCAAAATATTGGCTGAAAACGACTAAATATCAAGGACTCATTGGGCGAATCGCTCTGGAACTGAAATCGGAACGTTCACTGACATTTCCCCTATCTGAAAGTGTGATAAACGGTGGAAAAATGACTAAGTCCAAAAAAAAATTGTTTTCAACTTTTTTCAATTTTACCCCTGTGGGATATATATTCTACCCACACACATTTTGAACTATCCTGCGGTACCCTAACACATATTATTCCCTCATTTAGTGGATATTTTCACAAAAAGTGAAATTTTCAAAAATCCAAAATATTGGCTGAAAACGACTAAATATCAAGGACTCATTGGGCGAATAGCTCTGGAATTGAAATCGGAATGTTCACTGACATTTCCCCTATTTGAAAGTCTGATAAACGCCGGAAAAATGACTAAGTCCAAAAAATTTTTTTTTCAACTTTTTTCAAAATTACCCCTGTGGGATATATATTCTACCCACACACATTTGGAACTCTCCTGGGGTACCCTCACACATATTATTCCCTCATTTAGTGGATATTTTCACAAAAAAGTGAAATTTTCAAAAATCCAAAATATTGGCTGAAAACGACTAAATATCAAGGACTCTTTGGGCGAATCGCTCTGGAACTGAAATCGGAATGCTCACTGACATTTCCCCTATCTGAAAGTCTGATAAACGCCGGAAAAATGACTAAGTCCAAAAAAAAATTGTTTTCAACTTTTTTCAATTTTACCCCCGTGGGATATATATTCTACCCACACACATTTGGAACTCTCCTGCGGTACCCTAACACATATTATTCCCTCATTTAGTGGATATTTTCACAAAAAAGTGAAATTTTCAAATATCCAAAATATTGGCTGAAAACGACTAAATATCAAGGACTCATTGGGCGAATCGCTCTGGAACTGAAATCGGAACGTTCACTGACATTTCCCCTATCTGAAAGTCTGATAAACGCCAGAAAAATGACTAAGTCCAAAAAAAAATTGTTTTCAACTTTTTTCAATTTTACCCCTGTGGGATATATATTCTACCCACACACATTTGGAACTCTCCTGGGGTACTCTCACACATATTATTCCCTCATTTAGTGGATATTTTCACAAAAAAGTGAAATTTTCAAATATCCAAAATATTGGCTGAAAACGACTAAGTATCAAGGACTCATTGGGCGAATCGCTCTGGAACTGAAATCGGAACGTTCACTGACATTTCCCCTATCTGAAAGTGTGATAAACGCCGGAAAAATGACTAAGTCCAAAAAAAAATTGTTTTCAACATTTTTCAATATTACCCCCGTGGGATATATATTCTACCCACACACATTTGGAACTCTCCTGCGGTACCCTAACACATATTATTCCCTCATTTAGTGGATATTTTCACAAAAAAGTGAATTTTTCAAAAATCCAAAATATTGACTGAAAATGACTAAATATCAAGGACTCATTGGGCGAATAGCTCTGGAATTGAAACCGGAATGTTCACTGACATTTCCCCTATCTGAAAGTGTGATAAACGCCGGAAAAATGACTAAGTCCAAAAAAAAATTGTTTTCTACTTTTTTCAATATTACCCCCGTGGGATATATATTCTACCCACACACATTTGGAACTCTCCTGGGGTACCCTCACACATATTATTCCCTCATTTAGTGGATATTTTCACAAAAAAGTGAAATTTTCAAATATCCAAAATATTGGCTGAAAACGACTAAATATCAAGGACTCATAGGGCCAATCGCTCTGGAACTGAAATCGGAACGTTCACTGACATTTCCCCTATCTGAAAGTGTGATAAATGCCGGAAAAATGACTAAGTCCAAAAAAAAATTGTTTTCAACTTTTTTCAATATTACCCCCGTGGGATATATATTCTACCCACACACATTTGGAACTCTCCTGCGGTACCCTAACACATATTATTCCCTCATTTAGTGGATATTTTCACAAAAAAGTGAAATTTTCAAAAATCCAAAATATTGGCTGAAAACGACTAAATATCAAGGACTCATTGGGCGAATAGCTCTGGAATTGAAACCGGAATGTTCACTGACATTTCCCCTATTTGAAAGTCTGATAAACGCCGTAAAAATGACTAAGTCCAAAAAAATTTTTTTTCAACTTTTTTTCAATATTACCCCCGTGGGATATATATTCTACCCACACACATTTGGAACTCTCCTGGGGTACCCTCACACATATTATTCCCTCATTTAGTGGATATTTTCACAAAAAAGTGAAATTTTCAAAAATCCAAAATATTGGCTGAAAACGATTAAATATCAAGGACTCTTTGGGCGAATCGCTCTGGAACTGAAATCGGAACGCTCACTGACATTTGCCCTATCTGAAAGTCTGATAAACGCCGGAAAAATGACTAAGTCCAAAAAAAAATTGTTTTCAACTTTTTTTAATTTTACCCCCGTGGGATATATATTCTACCCACACACATTTTGAACTCTCCTGCGGTACCCTAACACATATTATTCCCTCATTTAGTGGATATTTTCACAAAAAAGTGAAATTTTCAAAAATCCAAAATATTGGCTGAAAACGACTAAATATCAAGGACTCATTGGGCGAATAGCTCTGGAATTGAAACCGGAATGTTCACTGACATTTCCCCTATTTGAAAGTCTGATAAACGCCGGAAAAATGACTAAGTCCAAAAAAAAATTGTTTTCAACTTTTTTCAATTTTACCCCCGTGGGATATATATTCTACCCACACACATTTTGAACTCTCCTGCGGTACCCTAACACATATTATTCCCTCATTTAGTGGATATTTTCACAAAAAAGTGAAATTTTCAAATATCCAAAATATTGGCTGAAAACGACTAAATATCAAGGACTCATTGGGCGAATCGCTCTGGAACTGAAATCGGAACGCTCACTGACATTTGCCCTATCTGAAAGTCTGATAAACGCCGGAAAAATGACTAAGTCCAAAAAAAAAATTTTTTCAACTTTTTTCAATTTTACCCCCGTGGGATATAGATTCTACCCACACACACTTGGAACTCTCCTGCGGTACCCTAACACATATTATTCCCTCATTTAGTGGATATTTTCACAAAAAAGTGAAATTTTCAAAAATCCAAAATATTGACTGAAAACGACTAAATATCAAGGACTCATTGGGCGAATAGCTCTGGAATTGAAACCGGAATGTTCACTGACATTTCCCCTATTTGAAAGTCTGATAAACGCCGGAAAAATGACTAAGTCCAAAAAAATTTTTTTTCAACTTTTTTTCAATATTACCCCCGTGGGATATAGATTCTACCCACACACATTTGGAACTCTCCTGGGGTACCCTCACACATATTATTCCTTCATTTAGTGGATATTTTCACAAAAAGTGAAATTTTCAAAAATCCAAAATATTGGCTGAAAACCACTAAATATCAAGGACTCATTGGGCGAATCGCTCTGGAACTGAAATCGGAATGCTCACTGACATTGGCCCTATCTGAAAGTCTGATAAACGCCGGAAAAATGACTAAGTAAAAAAAAAAAATTTTTTCAACTTTATTCAATTTTACCCCCGTGGGATATAGATTCTACCCACACACATTTGGAACTCTCCTGGGGTACCCTCACACATATTATTCCCTCATTTAGTGGATATTTTCACAAAAAAGTGAAATTTTCAAAAATCCAAAATATTGGCTGAAAACGACTAAATATCAAGGACTCATTGGGCGGATCGCTCTGGAACTGAAATCGGAATGTTCACTGACATTTCCCCTATCTGAAATTCTGATAAACTCCGGAAAAATGACTAAGTCCAAAAAAAAATTGTTTTCAACTTTTTTCAATTTTACCCCCGTGGGATATATATTCTACCCACACACATTTGGAACTCTCCTGGGGTACCCTCACACATATTATTCCCTCATTTAGTGGATATTTTCACAAAAAAGTGAAATTTTCAAATATCCAAAATATTGGCTGAAAACAACTAAATATCAAGGACTCATTGGGCGAATAGCTCTGGAACTGAAATCGGAACGCTCACTGACATTTGCCCTATCTGAAAGTCTGATAAACGCCGGAAAAATGACTAAGTCCAAAAAAAAAATTTTTTCAACTTTTTTCAATTTTACCCCCGTGGGATATAGATTCTACCCACACACACTTGGAACTCTCCTGCGGTACCCTAACACATATTATTCCCTCATTTAGTGGATATTTTCACAAAAAAGTGAAATTTTCAAAAATCCAAAATATTGGCTGAAAATGACTAAATATCAAGGACTCATTGGGCGAATCGCTCTGGAACTGAAATCGGAACGTTCACTGACATTTCCCCTATCTGAAAGTGTGATAAACGCCGGAAAAATGACTAAGTCCAAAAAAAATTGTTTTCAGCTTTTTTCAATATTACCCCCGTGGGATATATATTCTACCCACACACATTTGGAACTCTTCTGCGGTACCCTAACACATATTATTCCCTCATTTAGTGGATATTTTCACAAAAAAGTGAAATTTTCAAAAATCCAAAATATTGACTGAAAACTACTAAATATCAAGGACTCATTGGGCGAATAGCTCTGGAATTGAAACCGGAATGTTCACTGACATTTCCCCTATTTGAAAGTCTGATAAACGCCGGAAAAATGACTAAGTCCAAAAAAATTTTTTTTCAACTTTTTTTCAATATTACCCCCGTGGGATATAGATTCTACCCACACACATTTGGAACTCTCCTGGGGTACCCTCACACATATTATTCCTTCATTTAGTGGATATTTTCACAAAAAGTGAAATTTTCAAAAATCCAAAATATTGGCTGAAAACCACTAAATATCAAGGACTCATTGGGCGAATCGCTCTGGAACTGAAATCGGAATGCTCACTGACATTGGCCCTATCTGAAAGTCTGATAAACGCCGGAAAAATGACTAAGTAAAAAAAAAAATTTTTTTCAACTTTATTCAATTTTACCCCCGTGGGATATAGATTCTACCCACACACATTTGGAACTCTCCTGGGGTACCCTCACACATATTATTCCCTCATTTAGTGGATATTTTCACAAAAAAGTGAAATTTTCAAAAATCCAAAATATTGGCTGAAAACGACTAAATATCAAGGACTCATTGGGCGGATCGCTCTGGAACTGAAATCGGAATGTTCACTGACATTTCCCCTATCTGAAATTCTGATAAACGCCGGAAAAATGACTAAGTCCAAAAAAAAATTGTTTTCAACTTTTTTCAATTTTACCCCCGTGGGATATATATTCTACCCACACACATTTGGAACTCTCCTGGGGTACCCTCACACATATTATTCCCTCATTTAGTGGATATTTTCACAAAAAAGTGAAATTTTCAAATATCCAAAATATTGGCTGAAAACGACTAAATATCAAGGACTCATTGGGCGAATAGCTCTGGAACTGAAATCGGAACGCTCACTGACATTTGCCCTATCTGAAAGTCTGATAAACGCCGGAAAAATGACTAAGTCTAAAAAAAAAATTTTTTCAACTTTTTTCAATTTTACCCCCGTGGGATATAGATTCTACCCACACACACTTGGAACTCTCCTGCGGTACCCTAACACATATTATTCCCTCATTTAGTGGATATTTTCACAAAAAAGTGAAATTTTCAAAAATCCAAAATATTGGCTGAAAATGACTAAATATCAAGGACTCATTGGGCGAATCGCTCTGGAACTGAAATCGGAACGTTCACTGACATTTCCCCTATCTGAAAGTGTGATAAACGCCGGAAAAATGACTAAGTCCAAAAAAAATTGTTTTCAGCTTTTTTCAATATTACCCCCGTGGGATATATATTCTACCCACACACATTTGGAACTCTCCTGCGGTACCCTAACACATATTATTCCCTCATTTAGTGGATATTTTCACAAAAAAGTGAATTTTTCAAAAATCCAAAATATTGACTGAAAATGACTAAATATCAAGGACTCATTGGGCGAATAGCTCTGGAATTGAAACCGGAATGTTCACTGACATTTCCCCTATTTGAAAGTCTGATAAACGCCGTAAAAATGACTAAGTCCAAAAAAATTTTTTTTCAACTTTTTTTCAATATTACCCCCGTGGGATATATATTCTACCCACACACATTTGGAACTCTCCTGGGGTACCCTCACACATATTATTCCCTCATTTAGTGGATATTTTCACAAAAAAGTGAAATTTTCAAAAATCCAAAATATTGGCTGAAAACGACTAAATATCAAGGACTCACTGGGCGAATAGCTCTGGAATTGAAACCGGAATGTTCACTGACATTTCCCCTATTTGAAAGTCTGATAAACGCCGGAAAAATGACTAAGTCCAAAAAAAAATTGTTTTCAACTTTTTTCAATATTACCCCCGTGGGATATATATTCTACCCACACACATTTGGAACTCTCCTGCGGTACCCTAACACATATTATTCCCTCATTTAGTGGATATTTTCACAAAAAAGTGAAATTTTCAAAAATCCAAAATATTGGCTGAAAACCACTAAATATCAAGGACTCATTGGGCGAATCGCTCTGGAACTGAAATCGGAATGCTCACTGACATTGGCCCTATCTGAAAGTCTGATAAACGCCGGAAAAATGACTAAGTAAAAAAAAAAATTTTTTCAACTTTATTCAATTTTACCCCCGTGGGATATAGATTCTACCCACACACATTTGGAACTCTCCTGGGGTACCCTCACACATATTATTCCCTCATTTAGTGGATATTTTCACAAAAAAGTGAAATTTTCAAAAATCCAAAATATTGGCTGAAAACGACTAAATATCAAGGACTCATTGGGCGAATCGCTCTGGAACTGAAATCGGAACGTTCACTGACATTTCCCCTATCTGAAAGTCTGATAAACGCCGGAAAAATGACTAAGTCCAAAAAAAAATTGTTTTCTACTTTTTTCAATTTTACCCCCGTGGGATATATATTCTACCCACACACATTTGGAACTCTCCTGGGGTACCCTCACACATATTATTCCCTCATTTAGTGGATATTTTCACAAAAAAGTGAAATTTTCAAAAATCCAAAATATTGGCTGAAAACGACTAAATATCAAGGACTCATTGGGCGAATAGCTCTGGAATTGAAATCGGAATGTTCACTGACATTTCCCCTATCTGAAAGTCTGATAAATGCCAGAAAAATGACTAAGTCCAAAAAAAAATTGTTTTCAACTTTTTTCAATATTACCCCCGTGGGATATATATTCTACCCACACACATTTGGAACTCTCCTGCGGTACCCTAACACATATTATTCCCTCATTTAGTGGATATTTTCACAAAAAAGTGAAATTTTCAAAAATCCAAAATATTGGCTGAAAACCACTAAATATCAAGGACTCATTGGGCGAATCGCTCTGGAACTGAAATCGGAATGCTCACTGACATTGGCCCTATCTGAAAGTCTGATAAACGCCGGAAAAATGACTAAGTAAAAAAAAAAATTTTTTCAACTTTATTCAATTTTACCCCCGTGGGATATAGATTCTACCCACACACATTTGGAACTCTCCTGGGGTACCCTCACACATATTATTCCCTCATTTAGTGGATATTTTCACAAAAAAGTGAAATTTTCAAAAATCCAAAATATTGGCTGAAAACGACTAAATATCAAGGACTCATTGGGCGAATCGCTCTGGAACTGAAATCGGAACGTTCACTGACATTTCCCCTATCTGAAAGTCTGATAAACGCCGGAAAAATGACTAAGTCCAAAAAAAAATTGTTTTCTACTCTTTTCAATTTTACCCCCGTGGGATATATATTCTACCCACACAGATTTGGAACTCTCCTGGGGTACCCTCACACATATTATTCCCTCATTTAGTGGATATTTTCACAAAAAAGTGAAATTTTCAAAAATCCAAAATATTGGCTGAAAACGACTAAATATCAAGGACTCATTGGGCGAATAGCTCTGGAATTGAAATCGGAATGTTCACTGACATTTCCCCTATCTGAAAGTCTGATAAATGCCAGAAAAATGACTAAGTCCAAAAAAAATTTTTTTCAACTTTTTTTCAATATTACCCCCGTGGGATACATATTCTACCCACACACATTTGGAACTCTCCTGGGGTACCCTCACACATATTATTCCTTCATTTAGTGGATATTTTCACAAAAAAGTGAAATTTTCAAAAATCCAAAATATTGGCTGAAAACCACTAAATATCAAGGACTCATTGGGCGAATCGCTCTGGAACTGAAATCGGAACGCTCACTGACATTGGCCCTATCTGAAAGTCTGATAAACGCCGGAAAAATGACTAAGTACAAAAAAAAAAATTTTTTCAACTTTTTTCAATTTTACCCTCGTGGGATATAGATTCTACCCACACACATTTGGAACTCTCCTGGGGTACCCTCACACATATTATTCCCTCATTTAGTGGATATTTTCACAAAAAAGTGACATTTTCAAAAATCCAAAATATTGGCTGAAAACGACTAAATATCAAGGACTCATTGGGCGGATCGCTCTGGAACTGAAATCGGAATGTTCACTGACATTTCCCCTATCTGAAAGTCTGATAAACGCCGGAAAAATGACTAAGTCCAAAAAAAAATGGTTTTCAACTTTTTTCAATTTTACCCCCGTGGGATATATATTCTACCCACACACATTTGGAACTCTCCTGGGGTACCCTCACACATATTATTCCCTCATTTAGTGGATATTTTCACAAAAAAGTGAAATTTTCAAATATCCAAAATATTGGCTGAAAACGACTAAATATCAAGGACTCATTGGGCGAATCGCTCTGGAACTGAAATCGGAACGTTCACTGACATTTCCCCTATCTGAAAGTCTGATAAACGCCGGAAAAATGACTAAGTCCAAAAAAAAATTGTTTTCTACTTTTTTCAATTTTACCCCCGTGGGATATATATTCTACCCACGCACATTTGGAACTCTCCTGGGGTACCCTCACACATATTATTCCCTCATTTAGTGGATATTTTCACAAAAAAGTGAAATTTTCAAATATCCAAAATATTGGCTGAAAACGACTAAATATCAAGGACTCATTGGGCGAATAGCTCTGGAATTGAAACCGGAATGTTCACTGACATTTCCCCTATTTGAAAGTCTGATAAAAGCCGGAAAAATTACTAAGTCCCAAAAAATTTTTTTTCAACTTTTTTTCAATATTACCCCCGTGGGATATATATTCTACCCACACACATTTGGAACTCTCCTGCAGTACCCTCACACATATTATTCCCTCATTTAGTGGATATTTTCACAAAAAAGTGAAATTTTCAAAAATCCAAAATATTGGCTGAAAACGACTAAATATCAAGGACTCTTTGGGCGAATCGCTCTGGAACTGAAATCGGTATGCTCACTGACATTTCCCCTATCTGAAAGTCTGATAAACGCCGGAAAAATGACTAAGTCCAAAAAAAAATTGTTTTCAACTTTTTTCAATATTACCCCCGTGGGATATAGATTCTACCCACACACATTTGGAACTCTCCTGGGGTACCCTCACACATATTATTCCCTCATTTAGTGGATATTTTCACAAAAAAGTGAAATTTTCAAAAATCCAAAATATTGGCTGAAAACGACTAAATATCAAGGACTCATTGGGCGAATAGCTCTGGAATTGAAATCGGAATGTTCACTGACATTTCCCCTATCTGAAAGTCTGATAAACGCCAGAAAAATGACTAAGTCCAAAAAAAAATTTTTTCAACTTTTTTTCAATATTACCCCCGTGGGATACATATTCTACCCACACACATTTGGAACTCTCCTGGGGTACCCTCACACATATTATTCCTTCATTTAGTGGATATTTTCACAAAAAAGTGAAATTTTCAAAAATCCAAAATATTGGCTGAAAACCACTAAATATCAAGGACTCATTGGGCGAATCGCTCTGGAACTGAAATCGGAACGCTCACTGACATTGGCCCTATCTGAAAGTCTGATAAACGCCGGAAAAATGACTAAGTACAAAAAAAAAAATTTTTTCAACTTTTTTCAATTTTACCCCCGTGGGATATAGATTCTACCCACACACATTTGGAACTCTCCTGGGGTACCCTCACACATATTATTCCCTCATTTAGTGGATATTTTCACAAAAAAGTGAAATTTTCAAAAATCCAAAATATTGGCTGAAAACGACTAAATATCAAGGACTCATTGGGCGAATCGCTCTGGAACTGAAATCGGAACGTTCACTGACATTTCCCCTATCTGAAAGTCTGATAAACGCCGGAAAAATGACTAAGTCCAAAAAAAAATTGTTTTCTACTTTTTTCAATTTTACCCCCGTGGGATATATATTCTACCCACACACATTTGGAACTCTCCTGGGGTATCCTCACACATATTATTCCCTCATTTAGTGGATATTTTCACAAAAAAGTGAAATTTTCAAAAATCCAAAATATTGGCTGAAAACGACTAAATATCAAGGACTCATTGGGCGAATAGCTCTGGAATTGAAATCGGAATGTTCACTGACATTTCCCCTATCTGAAAGTCTGATAAACGCCGGAAAAATGACTAAGTACAAAAAAAAAAATTTTTTCAACTTTTTTCAATTTTACCCCCGTGGGATATAGATTCTACCCACACACATTTGGAACTCTCCTGGGGTACCCTCACACATATTATTCCCTCATTTAGTGGATATTTTCACAAAAAAGTGAAATTTTCAAAAATCCAAAATATTGGCTGAAAACGACTAAATATCAAGGACTCATTGGGCGAATCGCTCTGGAACTGAAATCGGAACGTTCACTGACATTTCCCCTATCTGAAAGTCTGATAAACGCCGGAAAAATGACTAAGTCCAAAAAAAAATTGTTTTCTACTTTTTTCAATTTTACCCCCGTGGGATATATATTCTACCCACACACATTTGGAACTCTCCTGGGGTACCCTCACACATATTATTCCCTCATTTAGTGGATATTTTCACAAAAAAGTGAAATTTTCAAAAATCCAAAATATTGGCTGAAAACGACTAAATATCAAGGACTCATTGGGCGAATAGCTCTGGAATTGAAATCGGAATGTTCACTGACATTTCCCCTATCTGAAAGTCTGATAAATGCCAGAAAAATGACTAAGTCCAAAAAAAAATTGTTTTCAACTTTTTTCAATATTACCCCCGTGGGATATATATTCTACCCACACACATTTGGAACTCTCCTGCGGTACCCTAACACATATTATTCCCTCATTTAGTGGATATTTTCACAAAAAAGTGAAATTTTCAAAAATCCAAAATATTGGCTGAAAACCACTAAATATCAAGGACTCATTGGGCGAATCGCTCTGGAACTGAAATCGGAATGCTCACTGACATTGGCCCTATCTGAAAGTCTGATAAACGCCGGAAAAATGACTAAGTAAAAAAAAAAATTTTTTCAACTTTATTCAATTTTACCCCCGTGGGATATAGATTCTACCCACACACATTTGGAACTCTCCTGGGGTACCCTCACACATATTATTCCCTCATTTAGTGGATATTTTCACAAAAAAGTGAAATTTTCAAAAATCCAAAATATTGGCTGAAAACGACTAAATATCAAGGACTCATTGGGCGAATCGCTCTGGAACTGAAATCGGAACGTTCACTGACATTTCCCCTATCTGAAAGTCTGATAAACGCCGGAAAAATGACTAAGTCCAAAAAAAAATTGTTTTCTACTCTTTTCAATTTTACCCCCGTGGGATATATATTCTACCCACACAGATTTGGAACTCTCCTGGGGTACCCTCACACATATTATTCCCTCATTTAGTGGATATTTTCACAAAAAAGTGAAATTTTCAAAAATCCAAAATATTGGCTGAAAACGACTAAATATCAAGGACTCATTGGGCGAATAGCTCTGGAATTGAAATCGGAATGTTCACTGACATTTCCCCTATCTGAAAGTCTGATAAATGCCAGAAAAATGACTAAGTCCAAAAAAAATTTTTTTCAACTTTTTTTCAATATTACCCCCGTGGGATACATATTCTACCCACACACATTTGGAACTCTCCTGGGGTACCCTCACACATATTATTCCTTCATTTAGTGGATATTTTCACAAAAAAGTGAAATTTTCAAAAATCCAAAATATTGGCTGAAAACCACTAAATATCAAGGACTCATTGGGCGAATCGCTCTGGAACTGAAATCGGAACGCTCACTGACATTGGCCCTATCTGAAAGTCTGATAAACGCCGGAAAAATGACTAAGTACAAAAAAAAAAATTTTTTCAACTTTTTTCAATTTTACCCTCGTGGGATATAGATTCTACCCACACACATTTGGAACTCTCCTGGGGTACCCTCACACATATTATTCCCTCATTTAGTGGATATTTTCACAAAAAAGTGACATTTTCAAAAATCCAAAATATTGGCTGAAAACGACTAAATATCAAGGACTCATTGGGCGGATCGCTCTGGAACTGAAATCGGAATGTTCACTGACATTTCCCCTATCTGAAAGTCTGATAAACGCCGGAAAAATGACTAAGTCCAAAAAAAAATGGTTTTCAACTTTTTTCAATTTTACCCCCGTGGGATATATATTCTACCCACACACATTTGGAACTCTCCTGGGGTACCCTCACACATATTATTCCCTCATTTAGTGGATATTTTCACAAAAAAGTGAAATTTTCAAATATCCAAAATATTGGCTGAAAACGACTAAATATCAAGGACTCATTGGGCGAATCGCTCTGGAACTGAAATCGGAACGTTCACTGACATTTCCCCTATCTGAAAGTCTGATAAACGCCGGAAAAATGACTAAGTCCAAAAAAAAATTGTTTTCTACTTTTTTCAATTTTACCCCCGTGGGATATATATTCTACCCACGCACATTTGGAACTCTCCTGGGGTACCCTCACACATATTATTCCCTCATTTAGTGGATATTTTCACAAAAAAGTGAAATTTTCAAATATCCAAAATATTGGCTGAAAACGACTAAATATCAAGGACTCATTGGGCGAATAGCTCTGGAATTGAAACCGGAATGTTCACTGACATTTCCCCTATTTGAAAGTCTGATAAAAGCCGGAAAAATTACTAAGTCCCAAAAAATTTTTTTTCAACTTTTTTTCAATATTACCCCCGTGGGATATATATTCTACCCACACACATTTGGAACTCTCCTGCAGTACCCTCACACATATTATTCCCTCATTTAGTGGATATTTTCACAAAAAAGTGAAATTTTCAAAAATCCAAAATATTGGCTGAAAACGACTAAATATCAAGGACTCTTTGGGCGAATCGCTCTGGAACTGAAATCGGTATGCTCACTGACATTTCCCCTATCTGAAAGTCTGATAAACGCCGGAAAAATGACTAAGTCCAAAAAAAAATTGTTTTCAACTTTTTTCAATATTACCCCCGTGGGATATAGATTCTACCCACACACATTTGGAACTCTCCTGGGGTACCCTCACACATATTATTCCCTCATTTAGTGGATATTTTCACAAAAAAGTGAAATTTTCAAAAATCCAAAATATTGGCTGAAAACGACTAAATATCAAGGACTCATTGGGCGAATAGCTCTGGAATTGAAATCGGAATGTTCACTGACATTTCCCCTATCTGAAAGTCTGATAAACGCCAGAAAAATGACTAAGTCCAAAAAAAAATTTTTTCAACTTTTTTTCAATATTACCCCCGTGGGATACATATTCTACCCACACACATTTGGAACTCTCCTGGGGTACCCTCACACATATTATTCCTTCATTTAGTGGATATTTTCACAAAAAAGTGAAATTTTCAAAAATCCAAAATATTGGCTGAAAACCACTAAATATCAAGGACTCATTGGGCGAATCGCTCTGGAACTGAAATCGGAACGCTCACTGACATTGGCCCTATCTGAAAGTCTGATAAACGCCGGAAAAATGACTAAGTACAAAAAAAAAAATTTTTTCAACTTTTTTCAATTTTACCCCCGTGGGATATAGATTCTACCCACACACATTTGGAACTCTCCTGGGGTACCCTCACACATATTATTCCCTCATTTAGTGGATATTTTCACAAAAAAGTGAAATTTTCAAAAATCCAAAATATTGGCTGAAAACGACTAAATATCAAGGACTCATTGGGCGAATCGCTCTGGAACTGAAATCGGAACGTTCACTGACATTTCCCCTATCTGAAAGTCTGATAAACGCCGGAAAAATGACTAAGTCCAAAAAAAAATTGTTTTCTACTTTTTTCAATTTTACCCCCGTGGGATATATATTCTACCCACACACATTTGGAACTCTCCTGGGGTATCCTCACACATATTATTCCCTCATTTAGTGGATATTTTCACAAAAAAGTGAAATTTTCAAAAATCCAAAATATTGGCTGAAAACGACTAAATATCAAGGACTCATTGGGCGAATAGCTCTGGAATTGAAATCGGAATGTTCACTGACATTTCCCCTATCTGAAAGTCTGATAAACGCCGGAAAAATGACTAAGTACAAAAAAAAAAATTTTTTCAACTTTTTTCAATTTTACCCCCGTGGGATATAGATTCTACCCACACACATTTGGAACTCTCCTGGGGTACCCTCACACATATTATTCCCTCATTTAGTGGATATTTTCACAAAAAAGTGAAATTTTCAAAAATCCAAAATATTGGCTGAAAACGACTAAATATCAAGGACTCTTTGGGCGAATCGCTCTGGAACTGAAATCGGAATGCTCACTGACATTTCCCCTATCTGAAAGTCTGATAAACGCCGGAAAAATGACTAAGTCCAAAAAAAAATTGTTTTCAACTTTTTTCAATTTTACCCCCGTGGGATATATATTCTACCCACACACATTTGGAACTCTCCTGGGGTACCCTCACACATATTATTCCCTCATTTAGTGGATATTTTCACAAAAAAGTGAAATTTTCAAATATCCAAAATATTGGCTGAAAACGACTAAATATCAAGGACTCATTGGGCGAATCGCTCTGGAACTGAAATCGGAACTTTCACTGACATTTCCCCTATCTGAAAGTCTGATAAACGCCGGAAAAATGACTAAGTCCAAAAAAAAATTGTTTTCTACTTTTTTCAATTTTACCCCCGTGGGATATATATTCTACCCACACACATTTGGAACTCTCCTGGGGTACCCTCACACATATTATTCCCTCATTTAGTGGATATTTTCACAAAAAAGTGAAATTTTCAAATATCCAAAATATTGGCTGAAAACGACTAAATATCAAGGACTCATTGGGCGAATAGCTCTGGAATTGAAACCGGAATGTTCACTGACATTTCCCCTATTTGAAAGTCTGATAAAAGCCGGAAAAATTACTAAGTCCCAAAAAATTTTTTTTCAACTTTTTTTCAATATTACCCCCGTGGGATATATATTCTACCCACACACATTTGGAACTCTCCTGCGGTACCCTCACACATATTATCCCTCATTTAGTGGATATTTTCACAAAAAAGTGAAATTTTCAAAAATCCAAAATATTGGCTGAAAACGACTAAATATCAAGGACTCTTTGGGCGAATCGCTCTGGAACTGAAATCGGTATGCTCACTGACATTTCCCCTATCTGAAAGTCTGATAAACGCCGGAAAAATGACTAAGTCCAAAAAAAAATTGTTTTCAACTTTTTTCAATATTACCCCCGTGGGATATAGATTCTACCCACACACATTTGGAACTCTCCTGGGGTACCCTCACACATATTATTCCCTCATTTAGTGGATATTTTCACAAAAAAGTGAAATTTCCAAAAATCCAAAGTATTGTCTGAAAACGACTAAATATCAAGGACTCATTGGGCGAATCGCTCTGGAACTGTAATCGGAATGCTCACTGACATTTCCCCTATTTGAAAGTCTGATAAATGCCGGAAAAATGACTAAGTCCAAAAAAATTTTTTTCAACTTTTTTTCAATATTACCCCCGTGGGATATATATTCTACCCACACACATTTGGAACTCTCCTGGGGTACCCTCACACATATTATTCCCTCATTTAGTGGATATTTTCACAAAAAAGTGAAATTTTCAAAAATCCAAAATATTGGCTGAAAACGACTAAATATCAAGGACTCATTGGGGGAATCGCTCTGGAACTGAAATCGGAACGTTCACTGACATTTCCAATATCTGAAAGTGTGATAAACGCCGGAAAAATGACTAAGTCCAAAAAAAAATTGTTTTCAACTTTTTTCAATATTACCCCCGTGGGATATATATTCTACCCACACACATTTGGAACTCTCCTGGGGTACCCTCACACATATTATTCCCTCATTTAGTGGATATTTTCACAAAAAAGTGAAATTTTCAAAAATCCAAAATATTGGCTGAAAACGACTAAATATCAAGGACTCATTGGGGGAATCGCTCTGGAACTGAAATCGGAACGTTCACTGACATTTCCAATATCTGAAAGTGTGATAAACGCCGGAAAAATGACTAAGTCCAAAAAAAAATTGTTTTCAACTTTTTTCAATATTACCCCCGTGGGATATATATTCTACCCACACACATTTGGAACTCTCCTGGGGTACCCTCACACATATTATTCCTTCATTTAGTGGATATTTTCACAAAAAAGTGAAATTTTCAAAAATCCAAAATATTGGCTGAAAACGACTAAATATCAAGGACTCATTGGGCGAATAGCTCTGGAATTGAAATCGGAATGTTCACTGACATTTCCCCTATTTGAAAGTCTGTTAAACGCCAGAAAAATGACTAAGTCCAAAAAAATTTTTTTTCTACTTTTTTCAATATTACCCCCGTGGGATATATATTCTACCCACACACATTTGGAACTCTCCTGGGGTACCCTCACACATATTATTCCTTCATTTAGTGGATATTTTCACAAAAAAGTGAAATTTTCAAAAATCCAAAATATTGGCTGAAAACGACTAAATATCAAGGACTCATTGGGCGAATCGCTCTGGAACTGAAATCGGAACGCTCACTGACATTTGCCCTATCTGAAAGTCTGATAAACGCCGGAAAAATGACTAAGTCCAAAAAAAAATTGTTTTCAACTTTTTTCAATTTTACCCCCGTGGGATATATATTCTACCCACACACATTATGAACTCTCCTGGGTACCCTCACACATATTATTCCCTGATTTAGTGGATATTTTCACAAAAAAGTGAAATTTTCAAAAATCCAGAAAATTGGCTGAAAATGACTAAATATCAAGGACTCATTGTGCGAATCGCTCTGGAACTGAAATCGGAACGCTCACTGACATTTGCCCTATCTGAAAGTCTGATAAACGCCGGAAAAATGACTAAGTCCAAAAAAAAAATTTTTTCAACTTTTTTTCAATATTACCCCCGTGGGATATATATTCTACCCACACACATTTGGAACTCTCCTGGGGTACCCTCACACATATTATTCCCTCATTTAGTGGATATTTTCACAAAAAAGTGAAATTTTCAAAAATCCAAAATATTGGCTGAAAACGACTAAATATCAAGGACTCTTTGGGCGAATCGCTCTGGAACTGAAATCGGAATGCTCACTGACATTTCCCCTATCTGAAAGTCTGATAAACGCCGGAAAAATGACTAAGTCCAAAAAAAAATTGTTTTCAACTTTTTTCAATTTTACCCCCGTGGGATATATATTCTACCCACACACATTTGGAACTCTCCTGCGGTACCCTCACACATATTATTCCCTCATTTAGTGGATATTTTCACAAAAAAGTGAAATTTTCAAAAATCCAGAAAATTGGCTGAAAATGTCTAAATATCAAGGACTCATTGCGCGAATCGCTCTGGAACTGAAATCGGAACGCTCACTGACATTTTCCCTATCTGAAAGTCTGATAAACGCCGGAAAAATGACTAAGTCCAAAAAAAAAATTTTTTCAACTTTTTTCAATTTTACCATCGTGGGATATATATTCTACCCACACACATTTGGAACTCTCCTGGGGTACCCTCACACATATTATTCCCTCATTTAGTGGATATTTTCACAAAAAAGTGAAATTTTCAAAAATCCAAAATATTGGCTGAAAATGACTAAATATCAAGGACTCATTGGGCGAATCGCTCTGGAACTGAAATCGGAATGCTCACTGACATTTGCCCTATCTGAAAGTCTGATAAACGCCGGAAAAAAGAATAAGTCCAAAAAAAAAAATTTTTCAACTTTTTTCAATTTTACCCCCGTGGGATATATATTCTACCCACACACATTTGGAACTCTCCTGGGGTACCCTCACACATATTATTCCCTCATTTAGTGGATATTTTCACAAAAAAGTGAAATTTTCATATATAAAAATATTGGCTGAAAACGACTAAATATCAAGGACTCATTGGGCGAATCACTCTGGAACTGAAATCGGAACGCTCACTGACATTTCCCCTATTTGAAAGTCTGATAAACGCCGGAAAAAAGACTAAGTCCAAAAAAAAATTTTTTTAAACTTTTTTCAATTTTACCCCCGTGGGATATATATTCTACCCACACACATTTGGAACTCTCCTGGGTACCCTCACACATATTATTCCCTGATTTAGTGGATATTTTCACAAAAAAGTGAAATTTTCAAAAATCCAGAAAATTGGCTGAAAACGACTAAATATCAAGGACTCTTTGGGCGAATCGCTCTGGAACTGAAATCGGAATGCTCACTGACATTTCCCCTATCTGAAAGTCTGATAAACGCCGGAAAAATGACTAAGTCCAAAAAAAAATTGTTTTCAACTTTTTTCATTTTTACCCCCGTGGGATATATATTCTACCCACACACATTTGGAACTCTCCTGGGGTACCCTCACACATATTATTCCCTCATTTAGTGGATATTTTCACAAAAAAGTGAAATTTTCAAAAATCCAAAATATTGGCTGAAAATGACTAAATATCAAGGACTCATTGGGCGAATCGCTCTGGAACTGAAATCGGAACGCTCACTGACATTTCCCCTATCTGAAAGTCTGATCAACGCCGGAAAAAAGAATAAGTCCAAAAAAAAAAATTTTTCAACTTTTTTCAATTTTACCCCCGTGGGATATATATTCTACCCACACACATTTGGAACTCTCCTGGGGTACCCTCACACATATTATTCCCTCATTTAGTGGATATTTTCACAAAAAAGTGAAACTTTCAAAAATCCAAAATATTGGCTGAAAATGACTAAATATCAAGGACTCATTGGACGAATCGCTCTGGAACTGAAATCGGAACGCTCACTGACATTTCCCCTATCTGAAAGTCTGATAAACGCCGGAAAAAAAGAATAAGTCCAAAAAAAAAAATTTTTCAACTTTTTTCAATTTTACCCCCGTGGGATATATATTCTACCCACACACATTTGGAACTCTCCTGGGGTACCCTCACACATATTATTCCCTCATTTAGTGGATATTTTCACAAAAAAGTGAAGCTTTCAAATATCCAAAATATTGGCTGAAAACGACTAAATATCAAGGACTCATTGGGCGAATCGCTCTGGAACTGAAATCGGAACGTTCACTGACATTTCCCCTATCTGAAAGTCTGATAAACGCCGGAAAAAAGAATAAGTCCAAAAAAAAAAATTTTTCAACTTTTTTCAATTTTACCCCCGTGGGATATATATTCTACCCACACACATTTGGAACTCTCCTGGGGTACCCTCACACATATTATTCCCTCATTTAGTGGATATTTTCACAAAAAAGTGAAATTTTCATATATAAAAATATTGGCTGAAAACGACTAAATATCAAGGACTCATTGGGCGAATCACTCTGGAACTGAAATCGGAACGCTCACTGACATTTCCCCTATTTGAAAGTCTGATAAACGCCGGAAAAAAGACTAAGTCCAAAAAAAAATTTTTTTAAACTTTTTTCAATTTTACCCCCGTGGGATATATATTCTACCCACACACATTTGGAACTCTCCTGGGTACCCTCACACATATTATTCCCTGATTTAGTGGATATTTTCACAAAAAAGTGAAATTTTCAAAAATCCAGAAAATTGGCTGAAAACGACTAAATATCAAGGACTCTTTGGGCGAATCGCTCTGGAACTGAAATCGGAATGCTCACTGACATTTCCCCTATCTGAAAGTCTGATAAACGCCGGAAAAATGACTAAGTCCAAAAAAAAATTGTTTTCAACTTTTTTCAATTTTACCCCCGTGGGATATATATTCTACCCACACACATTTGGAACTCTCCTGGGGTACCCTCACACATATTATTCCCTCATGTAGTGGATATTTTCACAAAAAAGTGAAATTTTCAAAAATCCAAAATATTGGCTGAAAATGACTAAATATCAAGGACTCATTGGGCGAATCGCTCTGGAACTGAAATCGGAACGCTCACTGACATTTCCCCTATCTGAAAGTCTGATCAACGCCGGAAAAAAGAATAAGTCCAAAAAAAAAAATTTTTCAACTTTTTTCAATTTTACCCCCGTGGGATATATATTCTACCCACACACATTTGGAACTCTCCTGGGGTACCCTCACACATATTATTCCCTCATTTAGTGGATATTTTCACAAAAAAGTGAAACTTTCAAAAATCCAAAATATTGGCTGAAAATGACTAAATATCAAGGACTCATTGGACGAATCGCTCTGGAACTGAAATCGGAACGCTCACTGACATTTCCCCTATCTGAAAGTCTGATAAACGCCGGAAAAAAAGAATAAGTCCAAAAAAAAAAATTTTTCAACTTTTTTCAATTTTACCCCCGTGGGATATATATTCTACCCACACACATTTGGAACTCTCCTGGGGTACCCTCACACATATTATTCCCTCATTTAGTGGATATTTTCACAAAAAAGTGAAGCTTTCAAATATCCAAAATATTGGCTGAAAACGACTAAATATCAAGGACTCATTGGGCGAATCGCTCTGGAACTGAAATCGGAACGTTCACTGACATTTCCCCTATCTGAAAGTGTGATAAACGCCGGAAAAATGACTAAGTCCAAAAAAAAAATAGTTTTCAACTTTTTTCAATATTACCCCCGTGGGATATATATTATACCCACACACATTTGGAACTCTCCTGCGGTACCCTCACACATATTAATCCCTCATTTAGTGGATATTTTCACAAAAAAGTGAAATTTTCAAAAATCCAAAATATTGGCTGAAAACGACTAAATATCAAGGACTCTTTGGGCGAATCGCTCTGGAACTGAAATCGGAATGCTCACTGACATTTCCCCTATCTGAAAGTCTGATAAACGCCGGAAAAATGACTAAGTCCAAAAAAAAATTGTTTTCAACTTTTTTCAATTTTACCCCCGTGGGATATATATTCTACCCACACACATTTGGAACACTCCTGCGGTACCCTAACACATATTATTCCCTCATTTAGTGGATATTTTCACAAAAAAGTGAAATTTTCAAAAAAACAGAAAATTGGCTGAAAATGACTAAATATCAAGGACTCATTGGGCGAATCGCTCTGGAACTGAAATCGGAACGCTCACTGACATTTCCCCTATTTGAAAGTCTGATAAACGCCGGAAAAAAGACTAAGTCCAAAAAAAAAAATTTTTCAACTTTTTTCAATTTTACCCCCGTGGGATATAGATTCTACCGACACACATTTGAAACTCTCCTGGGGTACCCTCACACATATTATTCCCTCATTTAGTGGATATTTTCACAAAAAAGTGAAATTTTCAAAAATCCAAAATATTGGCTGAAAACGACTAAATATCAAGGACTCATTGGGCGAATCGCTCTGGAACTGAAATCGGAATGCTCACTGACATTTCCCCTATTTGAAAGTCTGATAAACGCCGGAAAAAAGAATAAGTCCAAAAAAAAAAATTTTTCAACTTTTTTCAATTTTACCCCCGTGGGATATATATTCTACCCACACACATTTGGAACTCTCCTGGGGTACCCTCACACATATTATTCCCTCATTTAGTGGATATTTTCACAAAAAAGTGAAACTTTCAAATATCCAAAATATTGGCTGAAAACGAATAAATAACAAGGACTCATTGGGCGAATTCCTCTGGAACTGAAATCGGAATGTTCACTTACATTACCCCTATCTGAAAGTCTGATAAACGCCGGAAAAATGACTAAGTCCAAAAAAAAAATTGTTTTCAACTTTTTTCATTATTACCCCCGTGGGATACATATTCTACCCACACACATTTGGAACTCTCCTGCGGTACCCTAACACATATTATTCCCTCATTTAGTGGATATTTTCACAAAAAAGTGAAATTTTCAAATATCCAAAATATTGGCTGAAAACAACTAAATATCAAGGACTCATTGGACGAATAGCTCTGGAATTGAAATCGGAATGTTCACTGACATTTCCCCTATTTGAAAGTCTGATAAACGCCGGAAAAATGACTAAGTCCAAAAAAATTTTTTTTCAACTTTTTTTCAATATTACCCCCGTGGGATATATATTCTACCCACACACATTTGGAACTCTCCTGGGGTACCCTCACACATATTATTCCCTCATTTAGTGGATATTTTCACAAAAAAGTGAAATTTTCAAAAATCCAAAATATTGGCTGAAAACGACTAAATATCAAGGACTCATTGGGCGAATCGCTCTGGAACTGAAATCGGAATGTTCACTGACATTTCCTCTATCTGAAAGTCTGATAAGCGCCGGAAAAATGACTAAGTCCAAAAAAAAATTGTTTTCAACTTTTTTCAATTTTACCCCCGTGGGATATATATTCTACCCACACACATTTGGAACTCTCCTGGGGTACCCTCACACATATTATTCCCTCATTTAGTGGATATTTTCACAAAAAAGTGAAATTTTCAAATATCCAAAATATTGGCTGAAAACGACTAAATATCAAGGACTCATTGGGCGAATCGCTCTGGAACTGAAATTGGAACGCTCACTGACATTTCCCCTATTTGAAAGTCTGATAAACGCCGGAAAAAAGACTAAGTCCAAAAAAAAATTTTTTTAAACTTTTTTCAATTTTACCCCCGTGGGATATATATTCTACCCACACACATTTGGAACTCTCCTGGGTACCCTCACACATATTATTCCCTGATTTAGTGAATATTTTCACAAAAAAGTGAAATTTTCAAAAATTAAAAATATTGGCTGAAAACGACTAAATATCAAGGACTCATTGGGCGAATAGCTCTGGAATTGAAATGGGAATGTTCACTGACATTTCCCCTATTTGAAAGTCTGATAAACGCCAGAAAAATGACTAAGTCCAAAAAAATTTTTTTTCAACTTTTTTTCAATATTACCCCCGTGGGATATATATTCTACCCACACACATTTGGAACTCTCCTGGGGTACCCTCACACATATTATTCCCTCATTTAGTGGATATTTTCACAAAAAAGTTACATTTTCAAAAATCCAAAATATTGGCTGAAAACGACTAAATATCAAGGACTCTTTGGGTGAATCGGTCTGGAACTGAAATCGGAATGCTCACTGACATTTCCCCTATCTGAAAGTCTGATAAACGGCGGAAAAATGACTAAGTCCAAAAAAAATTTGTTTTCAACTTTTTTCAATTTTACCCCCGTGGGATAAATATTCTACCCACACACATTTGGAACTCTCCTGCGGTACCCTAACACATATTATTCCCTCATTTAGTGGATATTTTCGCAAAAAAGTGAAATTTTCAAAAATCCAGAAAATTGGCTGAAGATGACTAAATATCAAGGACTCATTGGGCGAATCGCTCTGGAACTGAAATCGGATCGCTCACTGACATTTGCCCTATCTGAAAGTCTGATAAACGCCGGAAAAATGACTAAGTCCAAAAAAAAAATTGTTTTCAACTTTTTTCAATTTTACCCCCGTGGAATATAGATTCTACCCACACACATTTGGAACTCTCCTGGGGTACCCTCACACATATTATTCCCTCATTTAGTGGATATTTTCACAAAAAAGTGAAATTTTCAATAATCCAAAACATTGGCTGAAAACGACTAAATATCAAGGATTCATTGGGCGAATCGCTCTGGAACTGAAATCGGAACGCTCACTGACATTTGCCCTATCTGAAAGTCTGATAAACGCCGGAAAAATGACTAAGTCCAAAAAAAAATTGTTTTCAACTTTTTTCAATTTTACCCCCGTGGGATATAGATTCTACCCACACACATTTGGAACTCTCCTGGGGTACCCTCACACATATTATTCCCTCATTTAGTGGATATTTTCACAAAAAAGTGAAATTTTCAAAAATCCAAAATATTGGCTGAAAACGACTAAATATCAAGGACTCATTGGGTGAATCGCTCTGGATCTGAAATCGGAATGTTCACTGACATTTCCCCTATCTGAAAGTCTGATAAACGTCGGAAAAATGACTAAGTCCAAAAAAAAATTGTTTTCAACTTTTTTCAATTTTACCCCCGTGGGATAAATATTCTACCCACACACATTTGGAACTCTCCTGCGGTACCCTAACACAAATTATTCCCTCATTTAGTGGATATTTTCACAAAAAAGTGAAATTTTCAAAAATCCAAAATATTGGCTGAAAACGACTAAAGATCAAGGACTCATTGGGCGAATCGCTCTGGAACTGAAACCGGAATGCTCACTGACATTTCCCCTATTTGAAAGTCTGATAAACGCCGGAAAAATGACTAAGTCCAAAAAAAATTTTTTTCAACTTTTTTTCAATATTACCCACGTGGGATATATATTCTACCCACACACATTTGGAACTCTCCTGGGGTACCCTCACACATATTATTCCCTCATTTAGTGGATATTTTCACAAAAAAGTGAAATTTTCAAAAATCCAAAATATTGGCTGTAAACGACTAAATATCAAGGACTCATTGGGCGAATCGCTCTGGAACTGAAATCGGAATGTTCACTGACATTTCCCCTATCTGAAAGTCTGATAAACGCCGGAAAAATGACTAAGTCCAAAAAAAAATTGTTTTCAACTTTTTTCAATTTTACCCCCGTGGGATATATATTCTACCCACACACATTTGGAACTCTCCTGGGGTACCCTCACACATATTATTCCCTCATTTAGTGGATATTTTCACAAAAAAGTGAAATTTTCAAAAATCCAAAATATTGGCTGAAAACGACTAAATATCAAGGACTCATTGGGCGAATCGCTCTGGAACTGAAATCGGAATGTTCACTGACATTTCCCCTATTTGAAAGTCTGATAAACGCCGGAAAATTGACTAAGTCCAAAAAAAATTTTTTTCTACTTTTTTTCAATATTACCCTCGTGGGATATATATTCTACCCACACACATTTGGAACTCTCCTGGGGTACCCTCACACATATTATTCCCTCATTTAGAAGATATTTTCACAAAAAAGTGAAATTTTCAAAAATCCAAAATATTGGCTGAAAACGACTAAATATCAAGGACTCTTTGGGCGAATCGCTCTGGAACTGAAATCGGAATGCTCACTGACATTTCCCCTATCTGAAAGTCTGATAAACGCCGGAAAAATGACTAAGTCCAAAAAAAAATTGTTTTCAACTTTTTTCAATTTTACCCCCGTGGGATATATATTCTACCCACACACATTTGGAACTCTCCTGCGGTACCCTAAAACATATTATTCCCTCATTTAGTGGATATTTTCACAAAAAAGTGAAATTTTCAAAAATCCAGAAAATTGGCTGAAAATGACTAAATATCAAGGACTCATTGGGCGAATCACTCTGGAACTGAAATCGGAACGCTCACTGACAATTCCCCTATCTGAAAGTCTGATAAACGCCGGAAAAATGACTAAGTAAAAGAAAATTTTTTTTTCAACTCTTTTCAATTTTACCCCCATGGGATATATATTCTACCCACACACATTTGGAACTCTCCTGGGGTACCCTCACACATATTATTCCCTCATTTAGTGGATATTTAAACAAAAAAGTGAAATTTTCAAAAATTAAAAATATTGGCTGAAAACGACTAAATATCAAGGACTCATTGGGCGAATAGCTCTGGAATTGAAATGGGAATGTTCACTGACATTTCCCCTATTTGAAAGTCTGATAAACGCCAGAAAAATGACTAAGTCCAAAAAAATTTTTTTTCAACTTTTTTTCAATATTACCCCCGTGGGATATATATTCTACCCACACACATTTGGAACTCTCCTGCGGTACCCTAACACATATTATTCCCTCATTTAGTGGATATTTTCGCAAAAAAGTGAAATTTTCAAAAATCCAGAAAATTGGCTGAAGATGACTAAATATCAAGGACTCATTGGGCGAATCGCTCTGGAACTGAAATCGGATCGCTCACTGACATTTGCCCTATCTGAAAGTCTGATAAACGCCGGAAAAATGACTAAGTCCAAAAAAAAAATTGTTTTCAACTTTTTTCAATTTTACCCCCGTGGAATATAGATTCTACCCACACACATTTGGAACTCTCCTGGGGTACCCTCACACATATTATTCCCTCATTTAGTGGATATTTTCACAAAAAAGTGAAATTTTCAATAATCCAAAACATTGGCTGAAAACGACTAAATATCAAGGATTCATTGGGCGAATCGCTCTGGAACTGAAATCGGAACGCTCACTGACATTTGCCCTATCTGAAAGTCTGATAAACGCCGGAAAAATGACTAAGTCCAAAAAAAAATTGTTTTCAACTTTTTTCAATTTTACCCCCGTGGGATATAGATTCTACCCACACACATTTGGAACTCTCCTGGGGTACCCTCACACATATTATTCCCTCATTTAGTGGATATTTTCACAAAAAAGTGAAATTTTCAAAAATCCAAAATATTGGCTGAAAACGACTAAATATCAAGGACTCATTGGGTGAATCGCTCTGGATCTGAAATCGGAATGTTCACTGACATTTCCCCTATCTGAAAGTCTGATAAACGTCGGAAAAATAACTAAGTCCAAAAAAAAATTTTTTTCAACTTTTTTTAATTTTACCCCCGTGGGATATATATTCTACCCACACACATTTGGAACTCTCCTGGGGTACCCTCACACATATTATTCCCTCATTTAGTGGATATTTTCACAAAAAAGTGAAATTTTCAAAAATCCAAAATATTGGCTGAAAACGACTAAATATCAAGGACTCATTGGGCGAATCGCTCTGGAACTGAAATCGGAATGTTCACTGACATTTCCCCTATTTGAAAGTCTGATAAACGCCGGAAAATTGACTAAGTCCAAAAAAAATTTTTTTCTACTTTTTTTCAATATTACCCCCGTGGGATATATATTCTACCCACACACATTTGGAACTCTCCTGGGGTACCCTCACACATATTATTCCCTCATTTAGTGGATATTTTCACAAAAAAGTGAAATTTTCAAAAATCCAAAATATTGGCTGAAAACGACTAAATATCAAGGACTATTTGGGCGAATCGCTCTGGAACTGAAATCGGAACGCTCACTGACATTTCTCCTATCTGAAAGTCTGATAAACGCTGGAAAAATGACTAAGTCCAAAAAAAAATTGTTTTCAACTTTTTTCAATTTTACCCCCGTGGGATATAGATTCTACCCACACACATTTGGAACTCTCCTGGGGTACCCTCACACATATTATTCCCTCATTTAGTGGATATTTTCACAAAAAAGTGAAATTTTCAAAAATCCAAAATATTGGCTGAAAACGACTAAATATCAAGGACTCATTGGGCGAATCGCTCTGGACCTGAAATCGGAATGTTCACTGACATTTCCCCTATCTGAAAGTCTGATAAACGCCGGAAAAATGACAGTCCAAAAAAAAATTGTTTTCAACTTTTTTTAATTTTACCCCCGTGGGTTATAGATTCTACCCACACACATTTGGAACTCTCCTGGGTTACCCTCACACATATTATTCCCTCATTTAGTGGATATTTTCACAAAAAAGTGAAATTTTCAAAAATCCAAAATATTGGCTGAAAATGACTAAATATCAAGGACTCATTGGGAGAATCGCTCTGGAACTGAAATCGTAATGTTCACTGACATTTCCCCTATCTGAAAGTCTGATAAACGCCGGAAAAATGACTAAGTCCAAAAAAATTTTTTTTCAACTTTATTTCAATATTACCCCCGTGGGATATATATTCTACCCACACACATTTGGAACTCTCCTGGGGTACCCTCACACATATTATTCCCTCATTTAGAAGATATTTTCACAAAAAAGTGAAATTTTCAAAAATCCAAAATATTGGCTGAAAACGACTAAATATCAAGGACTCTTTGGGCGAATCGCTCTGGAACTGAAATCGGAATGCTCACTGACATTTCCCCTATCTGAAAGTCTGATAAACGCCGGAAAAATGACTAAGTCCAAAAAAAAATTGTTTTCAACTTTTTTCAATTTTACCCCCGTGGGATATATATTCTACCCACACACATTTGGAACTCTCCTGCGGTACCCTAAAACATATTATTCCCTCATTTAGTGGATATTTTCACAAAAAAGTGAAATTTTCAAAAATCCAGAAAATTGGCTGAAAATGACTAAATATCAAGGACTCATTGGGCGAATCACTCTGGAACTGAAATCGGAACGTTCACTGACATTTCCCCTATCTGAAAGTGTGATAAACGCCGGAAAAATGACTAAGTCCAAAAAAAAATTTTTTTCAACTTTTTTCAATTTTACCATCGTGGGATATATATTCTACCCACACACATTTGGAACTCTCCTGGGGTACCCTCACACATATTATTCCCTCATTTAGTGGATATTTTCACAAAAAAAGTGAAATTTTCAAAAATCCAAAATATTGGCTGAAAACGACTAAATATCAAGGACTCATTGGGCGAAAAGCTCTGGAATTGAAATGGGAATGTTCACTGACATTTCCCCTATTTGAAAGTCTGATAAACGCCAGAAAAATGAATAAGTCCAAAAAAATTTTTTTTCAACTTTTTTTCAATATTACCCCCGTGGGATATATATTCTACCCACACACATTTGGAACTCTCCTGGGGTACCCTCACACATATTATTCCCTCATTTAGTGGATATTTAAACAAAAAAGTGAAATTTTCAAAAATCCAAAATATTGGCTGAAAATGAGTAAATATCAAGGACTCATTGGGCGAATCGCCCTGGAACTGAAATCGGAACGCTCACTGACATTTGCCCTATCTGAAAGTCTGATAAATGCCGGAAAAATGACTTAGTCCAAAAAAAAAATTTTTCAACTTTTTTCAATTTTACCCCCGTGGGATATATATTCTACCCACACACATTTGGAACTCTCCTGGGGTAACCTCACACATATTATTCCCTCATTTAGTGGATATTTTCACAAAAAAGTGAAATTTTCAAAAATCGAAAATATTGGCTGAAAACGACTAAATATCAAGGACTCATTGGGCGAATCGCTCTGGAACTGAAATCGGAATGTTCACTGACATTTCCCCTATCTGAAAGTCTGATAAACGCCGGAAAAATGACTAAGTCCAAAAAAAAATTGTTTTCAACTTTTTTCAATTTTACCATCGTGGGATATATATTCTACCCACACACATTTGGAACTCTCCTGGGGTACCCTCACACATATTATTCCCTCATTTAGTGGATATTTTCATAAAAAAGTGAAATTTTCAAAAATCCAAAATATTGGCTGAAAACGACTAAATATCAAGGACTCATTGGGAGAATTGCTCTGGAATTGAAATGGGAATGTTCACTGACATTTCCCCTATTTGAAAGTCTGATAAACGCCGGAAAAATGACTAAGTCCAAAAAAAATTTTTTTCAACTTTTTTTCAATATTACCCCCGTGGGATATATATTCTACCCACACACATTTGGAACTCTCCTGGGGTACCCTCACACATATTATTCCCTCATTTAGTGGATATTTTCACAAAAAAGTGAAATTTTCAAAAATCCAAAATATTGGCTGAAAACGACTAAATATCAAGGACTCATTGGGCGAATCGCTTTGGAACTGAAATCGGCATGCTCACTGACATTTCCCCTATCTGAAAGTCTGATAAACGCCGGAAAAATGACTTAAGTCCAAAAAAAAATTGTTTTCAACTTTTTTCAATTTTACCCCCGTGGGATATATATTCTACCCACACACATTTGGAACTCTCCTGCGGTACCCTAACACATATTATTCCCTCATTTAGTGGATATTTTCACAAAAAAGTGAAATTTTCAAAAATCCAAAATATTGGCTGAAAACGACTAAATATCAAGGACTCATTGGGCGAATAGCTCTGGAATTGAAATCGGAATGTTCACTGACATTTCCCCTATCTGAAAGTCTGATAAACGCCGGAAAAATGACTAAGTCCAAAAAAAAAATTTTTCAACTTTTTTCAATTTTACCCCCGTGGGATATATATTCTACCCACACACATTTGGAACTCTCCTGGGGTACCCTCACACATATTATTCCCTCATTTAGTGGATATTTAAACAAAAAAGTGAAATTTTCAAAAATCCAAAATTTTGGCTGAAAACGACTAAATATCAAGGACTCATTGGGCGAATCGCTCTGGAACTGAAATCGGAACGTTCACTGACATTTCCCCTATCTGAAAGTGTGATAAACGCCGGAAAAATGACTAAGTCCAAAAAAAAATTGTTTTCAACTTTTTTCAATTTTACCATCGTGGGATATATATTCTACCCACACACATTTGGAACTCTCCTGGGGTACCCTCACACATATTATTCCCTCATTTAGTGGATATTTTCATAAAAAAGTGAAATTTTCAAAAATCCAAAATATTGGCTGAAAACGACTAAATATCAAGGACTCATTGGGAGAATAGCTCTGGAATTGAAATGGGAATGTTCACTGACATTTCCCCTATTTGAAAGTCTGATAAACGCCAGAAAAATGAATAAGTCCAAAAAAATTTTTTTTCAACTTTTTTTCAATATTACCCCCGTGGGATATATATTCTACCCACACACATTTGGAACTCTCCTGGGGTACCCTCACACATATTATTCCCTCATTTAGTGGATATTTTCACAAAAAAGTGAAATTTTCAAAAATCCAAAATATTGGCTGAAAACGACTAAATATCAAGGACTCATTGGGCGAATCGCTTTGGAACTGAAATCGGAATGCTCACTGACATTTCCCCTATCTGAAAGTCTGATAAACGCCGGAAAAATGACTAAGTCCAAAAAAAAATTGTTTTCAACTTTTTTCAATTTTCCCCCTGTGGGATATATATTCTACCCACACACATTTGGAACTCTCCTGGGGTACCCTCACACATATTATTCCCTCATTTAGTGGATATTTTCACAAAAAAGTGAAATTTTCAAAAATCCAGAAAATTGGCTGAAAATGACTAAATATCAAGGAATCATTGGGCGAATCGCTCTGGAACTGAAATCGGAACGCTCACTGACATTTGCCCTATCTGAAAGTCTGATAAATGCCGGAAAAATGACTTAGTCCCAAAAAAAAAATTTTTCAACTTTTTTCAATTTTACCCCCGTGGGATATATATTCTACCCACACACATTTGGAACTCTCCTGGGGTAACCTCACACATATTATTCCCTCATTTAGTGGATATTTTCACAAAAAAGTGAAATTTTCAAAAATCCAAAATATTGGCTGAAAACGACTAAATATCAAGGACTCATTGGGCGAATCGCTCTGGAACTGAAATCGGAATGTTCACTGACATTTCCCCTATCTGAAAGTCTGATAAACACCGGAAAAATGACTAAGTCCAAAAAAAAATTTTTTTCAACTTTTTTCAATTTTACCATCGTGGGATATATATTCTACCCACACACATTTGGAACTCTCCTGGGGTACCCTCACACATATTATTCCCTTATTTAGTGGATATTTTCACAAAAAAGTGAAATTTTCAAAAATCCAAAATATTGGCTGAAAACGACTAAATATCAAGGACTCATTGGGCGAATAGCTCTGGAATTGAAATGGGAATGTTCACTGACATTTCCCCTATTTGAAAGTCTGATAAACGCCAGAAAAATGAATAAGTCCAAAAAAATTTTTTTTCAACTTTTTTTCAATATTACCCCCGTGGGATATATATTCTACCCACACACATTTGGAACTCTCCTGGGGTACCCTCACACATATTATTACCTTATTTAGTGGATATTTTCACAAAAAAGTGAAATTTTCAAAAATCCAAAATATTGGCTGAAAACGACTAAATATCAAGGACTCATTGGGCGAATCGCTCTGGAACTGAAATCGGAATGCTCACTGACATTTGCCCTATCTGAAAGTCTGATAAACGCCGGAAAAATGACTAAGTCAAAAAAAAATTGTTTTCAACTTTTTTCAATTTTACCCCCGTGGGATATATATTCTACCCACACACATTTGGAACTCTCCTGGGGTACCCTCACACATATTATTCCCTCATTTAGTGGATATTTTCACAAAAAAGTAAAATTTTCAAATATACAAAATATTGGCTGAAAACGACTATATATCAAGGACTCATTGGGCGAATCGCTCTGGAACTGAAATCGGAATGTTCACTGACATTTCCCCTATCTGAAAGTCTGATAAACGCCGGAAAAATGGCTAAGTCCAAAAAAAAATTGTTTTCAACTTTTTTTAATTTTACCCCCGAGGTATATAGATTCTACCCACACACATTTGGAACTCTCCTGGGGTACCCTCACACATATTATTCCCTCATTTAGTGGATATTTTCACAAAAAATTGAAATTTTCAAAAGTCCAAAATATTGGCTGAAAACGACTAAATATCAAGGACTCATTGGGCGAATAGCTCTGGAATTGAAATCGGAATGTTCACTGACATTTCCCCTATTTGAAAGTCTGATGAACGCCGGAAAAATGACTAAGTTCAAAAAAATTTTTTTACAACTTTTTTTCAATATTACCCCCGTGGGATATATATTCTACCCACACACATTTGGAACTCTCCCGGGGTACCCTAACACATATTATTCCCTCATTTAGTGGATATTTTCACAAAAAAGTGAAATTTTCAAAAATCCAGAAAATTGGCTGAAAACGACTAAATATCAAGGACTCATTGGGCGAATAGCTCTGGAATTGAAATGGGAATGTTCACTGACATTTCCCCTATTTGAAAGTCTGATAAACGCCAGAAAAATGAATAAGTCCAAAAAAATTTTTTTTCAACTTTTTTTCAATATTACCCCCGTGGGATATATATTCTACCCACACACATTTGGAACTCTCCTGGGGTACCCTCACACATATTATTACCTCATTTAGTGGATATTTTCACAAAAAAGTGAAATTTTCAAAAATCCAAAATATTGGCTGAAAACGACTAAATATCAAGGACTCATTGGGCGAATCGCTTTGGAACTGAAATCGGAATGTTCACTGACATTTCCCCTATCTGAAAGTCTGATAAACGCCGGAAAAATGACTAAGTCCAAAAAAAAATTGTTTTCAACTTTTTTCAATTTTACCCCCGTGGGATATATATTCTACCCACACACATTTGGAACTCTCCTGGGGAACCCTCACACATATTATTCCCTCATTTAGTGGATATTTTCACAAAAAAGTGAAATTTTCAAAAATCCAAAATATTGGCTGAAAACGACTAAATATCAAGGACTCATTGGGCGAATCGCTCTGGAACTGAAATCGGAATGTTCACTGACATTTCCCCTATCTGAAAGTCTGATAAACGCCGGAAAAATGACTAAGTCCAAAAAAAAATTGTTTTCAACTTTTTTCAATTTAACCCCCGTGGGATATATATTCTACCCACACACATTTGGAACTCTCCTGGAGTACCCTCACACATATTATTCCCTCATTTAGTGGATATTTTCACAAAAAAGTGAAATTTTCAAAAATCCAAAATATTGGCTGAAAACGACTAAATATCAAGGACTCATTGGGCGAATCGCTCTGGAACTGAAATCGGAATGCTCACTGACATTTGCCCTATCTGAAAGTCTGATAAACGCCGGAAAAATGACTAAGTCCAAAAAAAAATTGTTTTCAACTTTTTTCAATTTTACCCCCGTGGGATATAGATTCTACCCACACACATTTGGAACTCTCCTGGGGTACCCTCACACATATTATTCCCTCATTTAGTGGATATTTTCACAAAAAAGTAAAATTTTCAAAAATCCAAAATATTGGCTGAAAACGACTATATATCAAGGACTCATTGGGCGAATCGCTCTGGAACTGAAATTGGAATGTTCACTGACATTTCCCCTATCTGAAAGTCTGATAAACGCCGGAAAAATGGCTAAGTCCAAAAAAAAATTGTTTTCAACTTTTTTTAATTTTACCCCCGAGGTATATAGATTCTACCCACACACATTTGGAACTCTCCTGGGGTACCCTCACACATATTATTCCCTCATTTAGTGGATATTTTCACAAAAAATTGAAATTTTCAAAAGTCCATAATATTGGCTGAAAACGACTAAATATCAAGGACTCATTGGGCGAATAGCTCTGGAATTGAAATCGGAATGTTCACTGACATTTCCCCTATTTGAAAGTCTGATGAACGCCGGAAAAATGACTAAGTTCAAAAAAATTTTTTTACAACTTTTTTTCAATATTACCCCCGTGGGATATATATTCTACCCACACACATTTGGAACTCTCCCGGGGTACCCTAACACATATTATTCCCTCATTTAGTGGATATTTTCACAAAAAAGTGAAATTTTCAAAAATCCAGAAAATTGGCTGAAAATGACTAAATATCAAGGACTCATTGGGCGAATCGCTCTGGAACTGAAATCGGAACGCTCACTGACATTTCCCCTATCTGAAAGTCTGATAAACGCCGGAAAAATGACTAAGTCCAAAAAAAAAATTTTTCAACTTTTTTCAATTTTACCCCCGTGGGATATATATTCTACCCACACACATTTGGAATGCTCCTGGGGTACCCTCACACATATTATACCCTCATTTAGTGGATATTTTCACAAAAAAGTGAAATTTTCAAAAATCCAAAATATTGGCTATAAACGACTAAATATCAAGGACTCATTGGGCGAATCGCTCTGGAACTGAAATCGGATCGCTCACTGACATTTGCCCTATCTGAAAGTCTGATAAACGCCGGAAAAATGACTAAGTCCAAAAAAAAAATTTTTCAACTTTTTTCAATTTTACCCCCGTGGGATATATATTCTACACACACACATTTGGAACTCTCCTGGGTACCCTCTCACATATTATTCCCTGATTTAGTGGATATTTTCACAAAAAAGTGAAATTTTCAAAAATCCAGAAAATTGGCTGAAAATGACTAAATATCAAGGAATGATTGGACGAATCGCTCTGGAACTGAAATCGGAACGCTCACTGACATTTGCCCTATCTGAAAGTCTGATAGACGCCGGAAAAATGACTTAAGTCCAAAAAAAATTTTTTTTAAACTTTTTTCAATTTTACCCCCGTGGGATATAGATTCTACCCACACACATTTGGAACTCTCCTGGGGAACCCTCACACATATTATTCCCTCATTTAGTGGATATTTTCACAAAAAAGTGAAATTTTCAAAAATCCAAAATATTGGCTGAAAACGACTATATATCAAGGACTCATTGGACGAATCGCTCTGGAACTGAAATCGGAATGTTCACTGACATTTCCCCTATCTGAAAGTCTGATAAACGCCGGAAAAATGGCTAAGTCCAAAAAAAAATTGTTTTCAACTTTTTTTAATTTTACCCCCGAGGTATATAGATTCTACCCACACACATTTGGAACTCTCCTGGGGTACCCTCACACATATTATTCCCTCATTTAGTGGATATTTTCACAAAAAATTGAAATTTTCAAAAGTCCAAAATATTGGCTGAAAATGACTAAATATCAAGGACTCATTGGGCGAATAGCTCTGGAATTGAAATCGGAATGTTCACTGACATTTCCCCTATTTGAAAGTCTGATGAACGCCGGAAAAATGACTAAGTTCAAAAAAATTTTTTTACAACTTTTTTTCAATATTACCCCCGTGGGATATATATTCTACCCACACACATTTGGAACTCTCCCGGGGTACCCTAACACATATTATTCCCTCATTTAGTGGATATTTTCACAAAAAAGTGAAATTTTCAAAAATCCAGAAAATTGGCTGAAAATGACTAAATATCAAGGACTCATTGGGCGAATCGCTCTGGAACTGAAATCGGAACGCTCACTGACATTTGCCCTATCTGAAAGTCTGATAAACGCCGGAAAAATGACTAAGTCCAAAAAAAAAATTTTTCAACTTTTTTCAATTTTACCCCCGTGGGATATATATTCTAACCACACACATTTGGAACGCTCCTGGGGTACCCTCACACATATTATTCCCTCATTTAGTGGATATTTTCACAAAAAAGTGAAATTTTCAAAAATCCAAAATATTGGCTATAAACGACTAAATATCAAGGACTCATTGGGCGAATCGCTCTGGAACTGAAATCGGATCGCTCACTGACATTTGCCCTATCTGAAAGTCTGATAAACGCCGGAAAAATGACTAAGTCCAAAAAAAAAATTTTTCAACTTTTTTCAATTTTACCCCCGTGGGATATATATTCTACCCACACACATTTGGAACTCTCCTGTTGTACCCTCACACATATTATTCCCTCATTTAGTTGATATTTTCACAAAAAAGTGAAATTTTCAAAAATCCAAAAAATTGGCTGAAAACGACTAAATATCAAGGACTCATTGGGCGAATCGCTCTGGAACTGAAATCGGAACGCTCACTGACATTTGCCCTATCTGAAAGTCTGATAAACGGCGGAAAAATGACTAAAAAAAAAAGTCCAAAAAAATATTTTTCAACTTTTTTCAATTTTACCCCCGTGGGATATATATTCTACCCACACACATTTGGAACTCTCCTGGGGTACCCTCACACATATTATTACCTGATTTAGTGGATATTTTCACAAAAAAGTGAAATTTTCAAAAATCCAGAAAATTGGCTGAAAATGACTAAATATCAAGGACACATTGGGCGAACCGCTCTGGAACTGAAATCGGAACGCTCACTGACATTTGCCCTATCTGAAAGTCTGATAAACGGCGGAAAAATGACTAAGTCCAAAAAAAAATTTTTCAACTTTTTTCAATTTTACCCCCGTGGGATATATATTCTACCCACACACATTTGGAACTCTCCTGGGGTACACTCACACATATTATTCCCTCATTTAGTGGATATTTTCACAAAAAAGTGAAATTTTCAAAAATCCAAAATATTAGCTATAAACGACTAAATATCAAGGACTCATTGGGCGAATCGCTCTGGAACTGAAATCGGAACGCTCACTGACATTTCCCCTATTTGAAAGTCTGATAAACGCCGGAAAAAAGACTAAGTCCAAAAAAAAAATTTTTTCAACTTTTTTCAATTTTACCCCCGTGGGATATATATTCTACCCACACACATTTGGAACTCTCCTGGGGTACCCTCACACATATTATTCCCTCATTTAGTGGATATTTTCACAAAAAAGTGAAATTTTCAAAAATCCAGAAAATTGGCTGAAAATGACTAAATATCAAGGACTCATTGGGCGAATCGCTCTGGAACTGAAATCGGAACGCTCACTGACATTTGCACTATCTGAAAGTCTGATAAACGGCGGAAAAATGACTAAGTCCAAAAAAAAATTTTTCAACTTTTTTCAATTTTACCCCCGTGGGATATATATTCTACCCACACACATTTGGAACTCTCCTGGGGTACCCTCACACATATTATTCCCTGATTTAGTGGATATTTTCACAAAAAAGTGAAATTTTCAAAAATCCAGAAAATTGGCTGAAAATGACTAAATATCAAGGACACATTGGGCGAATCGCTCTGGAACTGAAATCGGAACGCTCACTGACATTTGCCCTATCTGAAAGTCTGATAAACGGCGGAAAAATGACTAAGTCCAAAAAAAAATTTTTCAACTTTTTTCAATTTTACCCCCGTGGGATGTATATTCTACCCACACACATTTGGAACTCTCCTGGGTACCCTCACACATATTATTCCCTGATTTAGTAGATATTTTCACAAAAAAGTGAAATTTTCAAAAATCCAGAAAATTGGCTGAAAATGACTAAATATCAAGGACTCATTGGGCGAATCGCTCTGGAACTGAAATCGGAACGCTCACTGACATTTCCCCTATTTGAAAGTCTGATAAACGCCGGAAAAAAGACTAAGTCCAAAAAAAAAATTTTTTCAACTTTTTTCAATTTTACCCCCGTGGGATATATATTCTACCCACACACATTTGGAACTCTCCTGGGGTACCCTCACACATATTATTCCCTGATTTAGTAGATATTTTCACAAAAAAGTGAAATTTTCAAAAATCCAGAAAATTGGCTGAAAATGACTAAATATCAAGGACACATTGGGCGAACCGCTCTGGAATTGAAATCGGAACGCTCACTGACATTTGCCCTATCTGAAAGTCTGATAAACGGCGGAAAAATGACTAAGTCCAAAATAAAATTTTTCAACTTTTTTCAATTTTACCCCCGTGGGATATATATTCTACCCACACACATTTGGAACTCTCCTGGGGTACACTCACACATATTATTCCCTCATTTAGTGGATATTTTCACAAAAAAGTGAAATTTTCAAAAATCCAGAAGATTGGCTGAAAATGACTAAATATCAAGGACTCATTGGGCGAATCGCTCTGGAACTGAAATCGGAATGTTCACTGACATTTCCCCTATCTGAAAGTCTGATAAACGCCGGAAAAATGACTACGTCCAAAAAAAAAAATTTTTCAACTTTTTCAATTTTACCCCCGTGGGATATAGATTCTACCCACACACATTTGGAACTCTCCTGGTTACCCTCACACATATTATTCCCTCATTTAGTGGATATTTTCACAAAAAAGTAAAATTTTCAAAAATCCAAAATATTGGCTGAAAACAACTAAATATCAAGGACTCATTGGGCGAATCGCTCTGGAACTGAAATCGGAATGTTCACTGACATTTCCCCTATCTGAAAGTCTGATAAACGCCGGAAAAATGACTAAGTCCAAAAAATTTTTTTCAACTTTTTTTCAATATTACCCCCGTGGGATATATATTCTACGCACACACATTTGGAACTCTCCTGCGGTACCCTAACACATATTATTCCCTCATTTAGTGGATATTTTCACAAAAAAGTGAAATTTTCAAAAATCCAAAATATTGGCTGAAAACGACTAAATATCAAGGACTCTTTGGGCGAATCGCTCTGGAACTGAAATCGGAACGCTCACTGACATTTGCCCTATCTGAAAGTCTGATAAACGCCGGAAAAATGACTAAGTCCAAAAAAAAAATTTTTCAACTTTTTTCAATTTTACCCCCGTGGGATATATATTCTACCCACACACATTTGGAACTCTCCTGGGGTACCCTCACACATATTATTCCCTCATTTAGTGGATATTTTCACAAAAAAGTGAAATTTTCAAAAATCCAAAATTTTGGCTGAAAACGACTAAATATCAAGGACTCATTGGGCGAATCGCTCTGGAACTGAAATCGGAATGTTCACTGACATTTCCCCTATCTGAAAGTCTGATAAACGCCGGAAAAATGACTAAGTCCAAAAAAAAAATTTTTCAACTTTTTTCAATTTTACCCCCGTGGGATATATATTCTACCCACACACATTTGGAACTCTCCTGGGGTACCCTCACACATATTATTCCCTCATTTAGTGGATATTTTCACAAAAAAGTGAAATTTTCAAAAATCCAAAATTTTGGCTGACAACGACTAAATATCAAGGACTCATTGGGCGAATCGCTCTGGAACTGAAATCGGAATGTTCACTGACATTTCCCCTATCTGAAAGTCTGATAAACGCCGGAAAAATGACTAAGTCCAAAAAAAAATTGTTTTCAACTTTTTTCAATTTTACCCCCGTGGGATATATATTTTACCCACACAAATTTGGAACTCTCCTGGGGTACCCTCACACATATTATTCCCTCATTTAGTGGATATTTAAACAAAAAAGTGAAATTTTCAAAAATCCAAAATATTGGCTGAAAACGACTAAATATCAAGGACTCATTGGGCGAATCGCTCTGGAACTGAAATCGGAATGCTCACTGACATTTGCCCTATCTGAAAGTCTGATAAACGCCGGAAAAATGACTAAGTCCAAAAAAAAATTGTTTTCAACTTTTTTCAATTTTACCCCCGTGGGATATATATTCTACCCACACACATTTGGAACTCTCCTGCGGTACCTTAAAACATATTATTCCCTCATTTAGTGGATATTTTCACAAAAAAGTGAAATTTTCAAAAATCCAGAAAATTGGCTGAAAATGACTAAATATCAAGGACTCATTGGGCGAATCGCTCTGGAACTGAAATCGGAACGCTCACTGACATTTGCCCTATCTGAAAGTCTGATAAATGCCGGAAAAATGACTTAGTCCAAAAAAAAAATTTTTCAACTTTTTTCAATTTTACCCCCGTGGGATATATATTCTACCCACACACATTTGGAACTCTCCTGGGGTAACCTCACACATATTATTCCCTCATTTAGTGGATATTTTCACAAAAAAGTGAAATTTTCAAAAATCCAAAATATTGGCTGAAAACGACTAAATATCAAGGACTCATTGGGCGAATCGCTCTGGAACTGAAATCGGAATGTTCACTGACATTTCCCCTATCTGAAAGTCTGATAAACGCCGGAAAAATGACTAAGTCCAAAAAAAAATTTTTCAACTTTTTTCAGTTTTACCCCCGTGGGATATATATTCTACCCACACACATTTGGAACTCTCCTGGGGTACCCTCACACATATTATTCCCTGATTTAGTGGATATTTTCACAAAAAAGTGAAATTTTCAAAAATCCAGAAAATTGGCTGAAAATGACTAAATATCAAGGACACATTGGGCGAACCGCTCTGGAATTGAAATCGGAACGCTCACTGACATTTGCCCTATCTGAAAGTCTGATAAACGGCGGAAAAATGACTAAGTCCAAAAAAAAATTTTTCAACTTTTTTCAATTTTACCCCCGTGGGATATATATTCTACCCACACACATTTGGAACTCTCCTGGGGTACACTCACACATATTATTCCCTCATTTAGTGGATAGTTTCACAAAAAAGTGAAATTTTCAAAAATCCAGAAAATTGGCTGAAAATGACTAAATATCAAGGACTCATTGGGCGAATCGCTCTGGAACTGAAATCGGAACGCTCACTGACATTTGCACTATCTGAAAGTCTGATAAACGGTGGAAAAATGACTAAGTCCAAAAAAAAATTTTTCATCTTTTTTCAATTTTACCCCCGTGGGATATATATTCTACCCACACACATTTGGAACTCTCCTGGGGTACCCTCACACATATTATTCCCTGATTTAGTGGATATTTTCACAAAAAAGTGAAATTTTCAAAAATCCAGAAGATTGGCTGAAAATGACTAAATATCAAGGACTCATTGGGTGAATCGCTCTGGAACTGAAATCGGAATGTTCACTGACATTTCCCCTATCTGAAAGTCTGATAAACGCCGGAAAAATGACTACGTCCAAAAAAAAAAATTTTTCAACTTTTTCAATTTTACCCCCGTGGGATATAGATTCTACCCACACACATTTGGAACTCTCCTGGTTACCCTCACACATATTATTCCCTCATTTAGTGGATATTTTCACAAAAAAGTAAAATTTTCAAAAATCCAAAATATTGGCTGAAAACGACTAAATATCAAGGACTCATTGGGCGAATCGCTCTGGAACTGAAATCGGAATGTTCACTGACATTTCCCCTATCTGAAAGTCTGATAAACGCCGGAAAAATGACTAAGTCCAAAAAATTTTTTTCAACTTTTTTTCAATATTACCCCCGTGGGATATACATTCTACGCACACACATTTGGAACTCTCCTGCGGTACCCTAACACATATTATTCCCTCATTTAGTGGATATTTTCACAAAAAAGTGAAATTTTCAAAAATCCAAAATTTTGGCTGAAAACGACTAAATATCAAGGACTCATTGGGCGAATCGCTCTGGAACTGAAATCGGAATGTTCACTGACATTTCCCCTATCTGAAAGTCTGATAAACGCCGGAAAAATGACTAAGTCCAAAAAAAAAATTTTTCAACTTTTTTCAATTTTACCCCCGTGGGATATATATTCTACCCACACACATTTGGAACTCTCCTGGGGTACCCTCACACATATTATTCCCTCATTTAGTGGATATTTTCACAAAAAAGTGAAATTTTCAAAAATCCAAAATTTTGGCTGACAACGACTAAATATCAAGGACTCATTGGGCGAATCGCTCTGGAACTGAAATCGGAATGTTCACTGACATTTCCCCTATCTGAAAGTCTGATAAACGCCGGAAAAATGACTAAGTCCAAAAAAAAATTGTTTTCAACTTTTTTCAATTTTACCCCCGTGGGATATATATTCTACCCACACAAATTTGGAACTCTCCTGGGGTACCCTCACACATATTATTCCCTCATTTAGTGGATATTTAAACAAAAAAGTGAAATTTTCAAAAATCCAAAATATTGGCTGAAAACGACTAAATATCAAGGACTCATTGGGCGAATCGCTCTGGAACTGAAATCGGAATGCTCACTGACATTTGCCCTATCTGAAAGTCTGATAAACGCCGGAAAAATGACTAAGTCCAAAAAAAAATTGTTTTCAACTTTTTTCAATTTTACCCCCGTGGGATATATATTCTACCCACACACATTTGGAACTCTCCTGCGGTACCCTAAAACATATTATTCCCTCATTTAGTGGATATTTTCACAAAAAAGTGAAATTTTCAAAAATCCAGAAAATTGGCTGAAAATGACTAAATATCAAGGACTCATTGGGCGAATCGCTCTGGAACTGAAATCGGAACGCTCACTGACATTTGCCCTATCTGAAAGTCTGATAAATGCCGGAAAAATGACTTAGTCCAAAAAAAAAATTTTTCAACTTTTTTCAATTTTACCCCCGTGGGATATATATTCTACCCACACACATTTGGAACTCTCCTGGGGTAACCTCACACATATTATTCCCTCATTTAGTGGATATTTTCACAAAAAAGTGAAATTTTCAAAAATCCAAAATATTGGCTGAAAACGACTAAATATCAAGGACTCATTGGGCGAATCGCTCTGGAACTGAAATCGGAATGTTCACTGACATTTCCCCTATCTGAAAGTCTGATAAACGCCGGAAAAATGACTAAGTCCAAAAAAAAATTTTTCAACTTTTTTCAGTTTTACCCCCGTGGGATATATATTCTACCCACACACATTTGGAACTCTCCTGGGGTACCCTCACACATATTATTCCCTGATTTAGTGGATATTTTCACAAAAAAGTGAAATTTTCAAAAATCCAGAAAATTGGCTGAAAATGACTAAATATCAAGGACACATTGGGCGAACCGCTCTGGAATTGAAATCGGAACGCTCACTGACATTTGCCCTATCTGAAAATCTGATAAACGGCGGAAAAATGACTAAGTCCAAAAAAAAATTTTTCAACTTTTTTCAATTTTACCCCCGTGGGATATATATTCTACCCACACACATTTGGAACTCTCCTGGTTACCCTCACACATATTATTCCCTCATTTAGTGGATATTTTCACAAAAAAGTAAAATTTTCAAAAATCCAAAATATTGGCTGAAAACGACTAAATATCAAGGACTCATTGGGCGAATCGCTCTGGAACTGAAATCGGAATGTTCACTGACATTTCCCCTATCTGAAAGTCTGATAAACGCCGGAAAAATGACTAAGTCCAAAAAATTTTTTTCAACTTTTTTTCAATATTACCCCCGTGGGATATACATTCTACGCACACACATTTGGAACTCTCCTGCGGTACCCTAACACATATTATTCCCTCATTTAGTGGATATTTTCACAAAAAAGTGAAATTTTCAAAAATCCAAAATTTTGGCTGAAAACGACTAAATATCAAGGACTCATTGGGCGAATCGCTCTGGAACTGAAATCGGAATGTTCACTGACATTTCCCCTATCTGAAAGTCTGATAAACGCCGGAAAAATGACTAAGTCCAAAAAAAAAATTTTTCAACTTTTTTCAATTTTACCCCCGTGGGATATATATTCTACCCACACACATTTGGAACTCTCCTGGGGTACCCTCACACATATTATTCCCTCATTTAGTGGATATTTTCACAAAAAAGTGAAATTTTCAAAAATCCAAAATTTTGGCTGAAAACGACTAAATATCAAGGACTCATTGGGCGAATCGCTCTGGAACTGAAATCGGAATGTTCACTGACATTTCCCCTATCTGAAAGTCTGATAAACGCCGGAAAAATGACTAAGTCCAAAAAAAAAATTTTTCAACTTTTTTCAATTTTACCCCCGTGGGATATATATTCTACCCACACACATTTGGAACTCTCCTGGGGTACCCTCACACATATTATTCCCTCATTTAGTGGATATTTTCACAAAAAAGTGAAATTTTCAAAAATCCAAAATTTTGGCTGACAACGACTAAATATCAAGGACTCATTGGGCGAATCGCTCTGGAACTGAAATCGGAATGTTCACTGACATTTCCCCTATCTGAAAGTCTGATAAACGCCGGAAAAATGACTAAGTCCAAAAAAAAATTGTTTTCAACTTTTTTCAATTTTACCCCCGTGGGATATATATTCTACCCACACAAATTTGGAACTCTCCTGGGGTACCCTCACACATATTATTCCCTCATTTAGTGGATATTTAAACAAAAAAGTGAAATTTTCAAAAATCCAAAATATTGGCTGAAAACGACTAAATATCAAGGACTCATTGGGCGAATCGCTCTGGAACTGAAATCGGAATGCTCACTGACATTTGCCCTATCTGAAAGTCTGATAAACGCCGGAAAAATGACTAAGTCCAAAAAAAAATTGTTTTCAACTTTTTTCAATTTTACCCCCGTGGGATATATATTCTACCCACACACATTTGGAACTCTCCTGCGGTACCCTAAAACATATTATTCCCTCATTTAGTGGATATTTTCACAAAAAAGTGAAATTTTCAAAAATCCAGAAAATTGGCTGAAAATGACTAAATATCAAGGACTCATTGGGCGAATCGCTCTGGAACTGAAATCGGAACGCTCACTGACATTTGCCCTATCTGAAAGTCTGATAAATGCCGGAAAAATGACTTAGTCCAAAAAAAAAATTTTTCAACTTTTTTCAATTTTACCCCCGTGGGATATATATTCTACCCACACACATTTGGAACTCTCCTGGGGTAACCTCACACATATTATTCCCTCATTTAGTGGATATTTTCACAAAAAAGTGAAATTTTCAAAAATCCAAAATATTGGCTGAAAACGACTAAATATCAAGGACTCATTGGGCGAATCGCTCTGGAACTGAAATCGGAATGTTCACTGACATTTCCCCTATCTGAAAGTCTGATAAACGCCGGAAAAATGACTAAGTCCAAAAAAAAATTTTTCAACTTTTTTCAGTTTTACCCCCGTGGGATATATATTCTACCCACACACATTTGGAACTCTCCTGGGGTACCCTCACACATATTATTCCCTGATTTAGTGGATATTTTCACAAAAAAGTGAAATTTTCAAAAATCCAGAAAATTGGCTGAAAATGACTAAATATCAAGGACACATTGGGCGAACCGCTCTGGAATTGAAATCGGAACGCTCACTGACATTTGCCCTATCTGAAAATCTGATAAACGGCGGAAAAATGACTAAGTCCAAAAAAAAATTTTTCAACTTTTTTCAATTTTACCCCCGTGGGATATATATTCTACCCACACACATTTGGAACTCTCCTGGTTACCCTCACACATATTATTCCCTCATTTAGTGGATATTTTCACAAAAAAGTAAAATTTTCAAAAATCCAAAATATTGGCTGAAAACGACTAAATATCAAGGACTCATTGGGCGAATCGCTCTGGAACTGAAATCGGAATGTTCACTGACATTTCCCCTATCTGAAAGTCTGATAAACGCCGGAAAAATGACTAAGTCCAAAAAATTTTTTTCAACTTTTTTTCAATATTACCCCCGTGGGATATACATTCTACGCACACACATTTGGAACTCTCCTGCGGTACCCTAACACATATTATTCCCTCATTTAGTGGATATTTTCACAAAAAAGTGAAATTTTCAAAAATCCAAAATTTTGGCTGAAAACGACTAAATATCAAGGACTCATTGGGCGAATCGCTCTGGAACTGAAATCGGAATGTTCACTGACATTTCCCCTATCTGAAAGTCTGATAAACGCCGGAAAAATGACTAAGTCCAAAAAAAAAATTTTTCAACTTTTTTCAATTTTACCCCCGTGGGATATATATTCTACCCACACACATTTGGAACTCTCCTGGGGTACCCTCACACATATTATTCCCTCATTTAGTGGATATTTTCACAAAAAAGTGAAATTTTCAAAAATCCAAAATTTTGGCTGACAACGACTAAATATCAAGGACTCATTGGGCGAATCGCTCTGGAACTGAAATCGGAATGTTCACTGACATTTCCCCTATCTGAAAGTCTGATAAACGCCGGAAAAATGACTAAGTCCAAAAAAAAATTGTTTTCAACTTTTTTCAATTTTACCCCCGTGGGATATATATTCTACCCACACAAATTTGGAACTCTCCTGGGGTACCCTCACACATATTATTCCCTCATTTAGTGGATATTTAAACAAAAAAGTGAAATTTTCAAAAATCCAAAATATTGGCTGAAAACGACTAAATATCAAGGACTCATTGGGCGAATCGCTCTGGAACTGAAATCGGAATGCTCACTGACATTTGCCCTATCTGAAAGTCTGATAAACGCCGGAAAAATGACTAAGTCCAAAAAAAAATTGTTTTCAACTTTTTTCAATTTTACCCCCGTGGGATATATATTCTACCCACACACATTTGGAACTCTCCTGCGGTACCCTAAAACATATTATTCCCTCATTTAGTGGATATTTTCACAAAAAAGTGAAATTTTCAAAAATCCAGAAAATTGGCTGAAAATGACTAAATATCAAGGACTCATTGGGCGAATCGCTCTGGAACTGAAATCGGAACGCTCACTGACATTTGCCCTATCTGAAAGTCTGATAAATGCCGGAAAAATGACTTAGTCCAAAAAAAAAATTTTTCAACTTTTTTCAATTTTACCCCCGTGGGATATATATTCTACCCACACACATTTGGAACTCTCCTGGGGTAACCTCACACATATTATTCCCTCATTTAGTGGATATTTTCACAAAAAAGTGAAATTTTCAAAAATCCAAAATATTGGCTGAAAACGACTAAATATCAAGGACTCATTGGGCGAATCGCTCTGGAACTGAAATCGGAATGTTCACTGACATTTCCCCTATCTGAAAGTCTGATAAACGCCGGAAAAATGACTAAGTCCAAAAAAAAATTTTTCAACTTTTTTCAGTTTTACCCCCGTGGGATATATATTCTACCCACACACATTTGGAACTCTCCTGGGGTACCCTCACACATATTATTCCCTGATTTAGTGGATATTTTCACAAAAAAGTGAAATTTTCAAAAATCCAGAAAATTGGCTGAAAATGACTAAATATCAAGGACACATTGGGCGAACCGCTCTGGAATTGAAATCGGAACGCTCACTGACATTTGCCCTATCTGAAAATCTGATAAACGGCGGAAAAATGACTAAGTCCAAAAAAAAATTTTTCAACTTTTTTCAATTTTACCCCCGTGGGATATATATTCTACCCACACACATTTGGAACTCTCCTGGGGTAACCTCACACATATTATTCCCTCATTTAGTGGATATTTTCACAAAAAAGTGAAATTTTCAAAAATCCAAAATATTGGCTGAAAACGACTAAATATCAAGGACTCATTGGGCGAATCGCTCTGGAACTGAAATCGGAATGTTCACTGACATTTCCCCTATCTGAAAGTCTGATAAACGCCGGAAAAATGACTAAGTCCAAAAAAAAATTTTTCAACTTTTTTCAGTTTTACCCCCGTGGGATATATATTCTACCCACACACATTTGGAACTCTCCTGGGGTACCCTCACACATATTATTCCCTGATTTAGTGGATATTTTCACAAAAAAGTGAAATTTTCAAAAATCCAGAAAATTGGCTGAAAATGACTAAATATCAAGGACACATTGGGCGAACCGCTCTGGAATTGAAATCGGAACGCTCACTGACATTTGCCCTATCTGAAAGTCTGATAAACGGCGGAAAAATGACTAAGTCCAAAAAAAAATTTTTCAACTTTTTTCAATTTTACCCCCGTGGGATATATATTCTACCCACACACATTTGGAACTCTCCTGGGGTACACTCACACATATTATTCCCTCATTTAGTGGATATTTTCACAAAAAAGTGAAATTTTCAAAAATCCAAAATATTAGCTATAAACGACTAAATATCAAGGACTCATTGGGCGAATCGCTCTGGAACTGAAATCGGAACGCTCACTGACATTTCCCCTATTTGAAAGTCTGATAAACGCCGGAAAAAAGACTAAGTCCAAAAAAAAAATTTTTTCAACTTTTTTCAATTTTACCCCCGTGGGATATATATTCTACCCACACACATTTGGAACTCTCCTGGGGTACCCTCACACATATTATTCCCTGATTTAGTGGATATTTTCACAAAAAAGTGAAATTTTCAAAAATCCAGAAGATTGGCTGAAAATGACTAAATATCAAGGACTCATTGGGCGAATCGCTCTGGAACTGAAATCGGAATGTTCACTGACATTTCCCCTATCTGAAAGTCTGATAAACGCCGGAAAAATGACTACGTCCAAAAAAAAAAATTTTTCAACTTTTTCAATTTTACCCCCGTGGGATATAGATTCTACCCACACACATTTGGAACTCTCCTGGTTACCCTCACACATATTATTCCCTCATTTAGTGGATATTTTCACAAAAAAGTGAAATTTTCAAAAATCCAAAATATTGGCTGAAAACGACTAAATATCAAGGACTCTTTGGGCGAATCGCTCTGGAACTGAAATCGGAACGCTCACTGACATTTGCCCTATCTGAAAGTCTGATAAACGCCGGAAAAATGACTAAGTCCAAAAAAAAAATTTTTCAACTTTTTTCAATTTTACCCCCGTGGGATATATATTCTACCCACACACATTTGGAACTCTCCTGGGGTACCCTCACACATATTATTCCCTCATTTAGTGGATATTTTCACAAAAAAGTGAAATTTTCAAAAATCCAAAATTTTGGCTGAAAACGACTAAATATCAAGGACTCATTGGGCGAATCGCTCTGGAACTGAAATCGGAATGTTCACTGACATTTCCCCTATCTGAAAGTCTGATAAACGCCGGAAAAATGACTAAGTCCAAAAAAAAAATTTTTCAACTTTTTTCAATTTTACCCCCGTGGGATATATATTCTACCCACACACATTTGGAACTCTCCTGGGGTACCCTCACACATATTATTCCCTCATTTAGTGGATATTTTCACAAAAAAGTGAAATTTTCAAAAATCCAAAATTTTGGCTGACAACGACTAAATATCAAGGACTCATTGGGCGAATCGCTCTGGAACTGAAATCGGAATGTTCACTGACATTTCCCCTATCTGAAAGTCTGATAAACGCCGGAAAAATGACTAAGTCCAAAAAAAAATTGTTTTCAACTTTTTTCAATTTTACCCCCGTGGGATATATATTCTACCCACACAAATTTGGAACTCTCCTGGGGTACCCTCACACATATTATTCCCTCATTTAGTGGATATTTAAACAAAAAAGTGAAATTTTCAAAAATCCAAAATATTGGCTGAAAACGACTAAATATCAAGGACTCATTGGGCGAATCGCTCTGGAACTGAAATCGGAATGCTCACTGACATTTGCCCTATCTGAAAGTCTGATAAACGCCGGAAAAATGACTAAGTCCAAAAAAAAATTGTTTTCAACTTTTTTCAATTTTACCCCCGTGGGATATATATTCTACCCACACACATTTGGAACTCTCCTGCGGTACCCTAAAACATATTATTCCCTCATTTAGTGGATATTTTCACAAAAAAGTGAAATTTTCAAAAATCCAGAAAATTGGCTGAAAATGACTAAATATCAAGGACTCATTGGGCGAATCGCTCTGGAACTGAAATCGGAACGCTCACTGACATTTGCCCTATCTGAAAGTCTGATAAATGCCGGAAAAATGACTTAGTCCAAAAAAAAAATTTTTCAACTTTTTTCAATTTTACCCCCGTGGGATATATATTCTACCCACACACATTTGGAACTCTCCTGGGGTAACCTCACACATATTATTCCCTCATTTAGTGGATATTTTCACAAAAAAGTGAAATTTTCAAAAATCCAAAATATTGGCTGAAAACGACTAAATATCAAGGACTCATTGGGCGAATCGCTCTGGACCTGAAATCGGAATGTTCACTGACATTTCCCCTATCTGAAAGTCTGATAAACGCCGGAAAAATGACAGTCCAAAAAAAAATTGTTTTCACCTTTTTTTAATTTTACCCCCGTGGGATATAGATTCTACCCACACACATTTGGAACTCTCCTGGGTTACCCTCACACATATTATTCCCTCATTTAGTGGATATTTTCACAAAAAAGTGAAATTTTCAAAAATCCAAAATATTGGCTGAAAACGACTAAATATCAAGGACTCATTGGGCGAATCGCTTTGGAACTGAAATCGGAATGCTCACTGACATTTCCCCTATCTGAAAGTCTGATAAACGCCGGAAAAATGACTAAGTCCAAAAAAAAATTGTTTTCAACTTTTTTCAATTTTACCCCCGTGGGATATATATTCTACCCACACACATTTGGAACTCTCCTGGGGTACCCTCACACATATTATTCCCTCATTTAGTGGATATTTTCACAAAAAAGTGAAATTTTCAAAAATCCTAAATATTGGCTGAAAATGACTAAATATCAAGGACTCATTGGGCGAATAGCTCTGGAATTGAAATCGGAATGTTTACTGACATTTCCCCTATTTGAAAGTCTGATAAACGCCGGAAAAATGACTAAGTCCAAAAAATTGTTTTCAACTTTTTTTCAATATCACCCCCGTGGGATATATATTCTACGCACACACATTTGGAACTCTCCTGCGGTACCCTAACACATATTATTCCCTCATTTAGTGGATATTTTCACAAAAAAGTGAAATTTTCAAAAATCCAAAATTTTGGCTGACAACGACTAAATATCAAGGACTCATTGGGCGAATCGCTCTGGAACTGAAATCGGAATGTTCACTGACATTTCCCCTATCTGAAAGTCTGATAAACGCCGGAAAAATGACTAAGTACAAAAAAAAATTGTTTTCAACTTTTTTCAATTTTACCCCCGTGGGATATATATTCTACCCACACAAATTTGGAACTCTCCTGGGGTACCCTCACACATATTATTCCCTCATTTAGTGGATATTTAAACAAAAAAGTGAAATTTTCAAAAATCCAAAATATTGGCTGAAAACGACTAAATATCAAGGACTCAATGGGCGAATCGCTCTCTAACTGAAATCGGAATGCTCACTGACATTTGCCCTATCTGAAAGTCTGATAAACGCCGGAAAAATGACTAAGTCCAAAAAAAAATTGTTTTCAACTTTTTTCAATTTTACCCCCGTGGGATATATATTCTACCCACACACATTTGGAACACTCCTGCGGTACCCTAAAACATATTATTCCCTCATTTAGTGGATATTTTCACAAAAAAGTGAAATTTTCAAAAATCCAGAAAATTGGCTGAAAATGACTAAATATCAAGGACTCATTGGGCGAATCGCTCTGGAACTGAAATCGGAACGCTCACTGACATTTGCCCTATCTGAAAGTCTGATAAATGCCGGAAAAATGACTTAGTCCAAAAAAAAAATTTTTCAACTTTTTTCAATTTTACCCCCGTGGGATATATATTCTACCCACACACATTTGGAACTCTCCTGGGGTACCCTCACACATATTATTCCCTCATTTAGTGGATATTTAAACAAAAAAGTGAAATTTTCAAAAATCCAAAATTTTGGCTGAAAACGACTAAATATCAAGGACTCATTGGGCGAATCGCTCTGGAACTGAAATCGGAATGTTCACTGACATTTCCCCTATCTGAAAGTCTGATAAACGCCGGAAAAATGACTAAGTCCAAAAAAAAATTGTTTTCAACTTTTTTCAATTTTACCCCCGTGGGATATATATTCTACCCACACAAATTTGGAACTCTCCTGGGGTACCCTCACACATATTATTCCCTCATTTAGTGGATATTTAAACAAAAAAGTGAAATTTTCAAAAATCCAAAATATTGGCTGAAAACGACTAAATATCAAGGACTCATTGGGCGAATCGCTCTGGAACTGAAATCGGAATGCTCACTGACATTTGCCCTATCTGAAAGTCTGATAAACGCCGGAAAAATGACTAAGTCCAAAAAAAAATTGTTTTCAACTTTTTTCAATTTTACCCCCGTGGGATATATATTCTACCCACACACATTTGGAACTCTCCTGCGGTACCCTAAAACATATTATTCCCTCATTTAGTGGATATTTTCACAAAAAAGTGAAATTTTCAAAAATCCAGAAAATTGGCTGAAAATGACTAAATATCAAGGACTCATTGGGCGAATCGCTCTGGAACTGAAATCGGAACGCTCACTGACATTTGCCCTATCTGAAAGTCTGATAAATGCCGGAAAAATGACTTAGTCCAAAAAAAAAATTTTTCAACTTTTTTCAATTTTACCCCCGTGGGATATATATTCTACCCACACACATTTGGAACTCTCCTGGGGTAACCTCACACATATTATTCCCTCATTTAGTGGATATTTTCACAAAAAAGTGAAATTTTCAAAAATCCAAAATATTGGCTGAAAATGACTAAATATCAAGGACTCATTGGGCGAATCGCTCTGGACCTGAAATCGGAATGTTCACTGACATTTCCCCTATCTGAAAGTCTGATAAACGCCGGAAAAATGACAGTCCAAAAAAAAATTGTTTTCACCTTTTTTTAATTTTACCCCCGTGGGATATAGATTCTACCCACACACATTTGGAACTCTCCTGGGTTACCCTCACACATATTATTCCCTCATTTAGTGGATATTTTCACAAAAAAGTGAAATTTTCAAAAATCCAAAATATTGGCTGAAAACGACTAAATATCAAGGACTCATTGGGCGAATCGCTTTGGAACTGAAATCGGAATGCTCACTGACATTTCCCCTATCTGAAAGTCTGATAAACGCCGGAAAAATGACTAAGTCCAAAAAAAAATTGTTTTCAACTTTTTTCAATTTTACCCCCGTGGGATATATATTCTACCCACACACATTTGGAACTCTCCTGGGGTACCCTCACACATATTATTCCCTCATTTAGTGGATATTTTCACAAAAAAGTGAAATTTTCAAAAATCCTAAATATTGGCTGAAAATGACTAAATATCAAGGACTCATTGGGCGAATAGCTCTGGAATTGAAATCGGAATGTTTACTGACATTTCCCCTATTTGAAAGTCTGATAAACGCCGGAAAAATGACTAAGTCCAAAAAATTGTTTTCAACTTTTTTTCAATATCACCCCCGTGGGATATATATTCTACGCACACACATTTGGAACTCTCCTGCGGTACCCTAACACATATTATTCCCTCATTTAGTGGATATTTTCACAAAAAAGTGAAATTTTCAAAAATCCAAAATTTTGGCTGACAACGACTAAATATCAAGGACTCATTGGGCGAATCGCTCTGGAACTGAAATCGGAATGTTCACTGACATTTCCCCTATCTGAAAGTCTGATAAACGCCGGAAAAATGACTAAGTACAAAAAAAAATTGTTTTCAACTTTTTTCAATTTTACCCCCGTGGGATATATATTCTACCCACACAAATTTGGAACTCTCCTGGGGTACCCTCACACATATTATTCCCTCATTTAGTGGATATTTAAACAAAAAAGTGAAATTTTCAAAAATCCAAAATATTGGCTGAAAACGACTAAATATCAAGGACTCATTGGGCGAATCGCTCTCTAACTGAAATCGGAATGCTCACTGACATTTGCCCTATCTGAAAGTCTGATAAACGCCGGAAAAATGACTAAGTCCAAAAAAAAATTGTTTTCAACTTTTTTCAATTTTACCCCCGTGGGATATATATTCTACCCACACACATTTACAACACTCCTGCGGTACCCTAAAACATATTATTCCCTCATTTAGTGGATATTTTCACAAAAAAGTGAAATTTTCAAAAATCCAGAAAATTGGCTGAAAATGACTAAATATCAAGGACTCATTGGGCGAATCGCTCTGGAACTGAAATCGGAACGCTCACTGACATTTGCCCTATCTGAAAGTCTGATAAATGCCGGAAAAATGACTTAGTCCAAAAAAAAAATTTTTCAACTTTTTTCAATTTTACCCCCGTGGGATATATATTCTACCCACACACATTTGGAACTCTCCTGGGGTACCCTCACACATATTATTCCCTCATTTAGTGTATATTTAAACAAAAAAGTGAAATTTTCAAAAATCCAAAATTTTGGCTGAAAACGACTAAATATCAAGGACTCATTGGGCGAATCGCTCTGGAACTGAAATCGGAATGTTCACTGACATTTCCCCTATCTGAAAGTCTGATAAACGCCGGAAAAATGACTAAGTCCAAAAAAAAATTGTTTTCAACTTTTTTCAATTTTACCCCCGTGAGATATATATTCTACCCACACACATTTGGAACTCTCCTGGGGTACCCTCACACGTATTATTCCCTCATTTAGTGGATATTTTCACAAAAAAGTGAAATTTTCAAAAATCCAGAAAATTGGCTGAAAATGACTAAATATCAAGGACTCATTGGGCGAATCGCTCTGGAACTGAAATCGGAATGCTCACTGACATTTGCCCTATCTGAAAGTGTGATAAATGCCGGAAAAATGACTAAGTCCAAAAAAAAATTTTTTTCAACTTTTTTCAATTTTACCATCGTGGGATATAGATTCTACCCACACACATTTGGAACTCTCCTGGGGTACCCTCACACATATTATTCCCTCATTTAGTGGATATTTTCACAAAAAAGTGAAATTTTCAAAAATCCAAAATATTGGCTGAAAACGACTAAATATCAAGGACTCATTGGGCGAATCGCTTTGGAACTGAAATCGGAATGCTCACTGACATTTCCCATATCGGAAAGTCTGATAAACGCTGGAAAAATGACTAAGTCCAAAAAAAAATTGTTTTCAACTTTTTTCAATTTTACCCCCGTGGGATATATATTCTACCCACACACATTTGGAACTCTCCTGCGGTACCCTAAAACATATTATTCCCTCATTTAGTGGATATTTTCACAAAAAAGTGAAATTTTCAAAAATCCAGAAAATTGGCTGAAAATGACTAAATATCAAGGACTCATTGGGCGAATCGCTCTGGAACTGAAATCGGAACGCTCACTGACATTTGCCCTATCTGAAAGTCTGATAAACGCCGGAAAAATGACTAAGTCCAAAAAAAAAAATTTTTCAACTTTTTTCAATTTTACCCCCGTGGGATATATATTCTACCCACACACATTTGGAACTCTCCTGGGGAACCCTCACACATATTATTCCCTCATTTAGTGGATATTTTCACAAAAAAGTGAAATTTTCAAAAATCCAGAAAATTGGCTGAAAATAACTAAATATCAAGGACTCATTGGGCGAATCACTCTGGAACTGAAATCGGAACGCTCACTGACATTTGGCCTATCTGAAAGTCTGATAAACGCCGGAAAAATGACTAAGTCCAAAAAAAAATTGTTTTCAACTTTTTTCAATTTTACCCCCGTGGGATATATATTCTACCCACACACATTTGGAACTCTCCTGGGGAACCCTCACACATATTATTCCCTCATTTAGTGGATATTTTCACAAAAAAGTGAAATTTTCAAAAATCCAAAATATTGGCTGAAAACGACTAAATATCAAGGACTCTTTGGGCGAATCGCTCTGGAACTGAAATCGGAATGCTCTCTGACATTTCCCCTATCTGAAAGTCTGATAAACGCCGGAAAAATGACTAAGTCCAAAAAAAAATTGTTTTCAACTTTTTTCAATTTTACCCCCGTGGGATATATATTCTACCCACACACATTTGGAACTCTCCTGCGGTACCCTAAAACATATTATTCCCTCATTTAGTGGATATTTTCACAAAAAAGTGAAATTTTCAAAAATCCAGAAAATTGGCTGAAAATGACTAAATATCAAGGACTCATTGGGCGAATCGCTCTGGAACTGAAATCGGAACGCTCACTGACATTTGCCCTATCTGAAAGTCTGATAAACGCCGGAAAAATGACTAAGTCCAAAAAAAAATTGTTTTCAACTTTTTTCAATTTTACCCCCGTGGGATATATATTCTACCCACACACATTTGGAACTCTCCTGGGGTACCCTCACACATATTATTCCCTCATTTAGTGGATATTTTCACAAAAAAGTGAAATTTTCAAAAATCCAAAATATTGGCTGAAAACGACTAAATATCAAGGACTCATTGGGCGAATCGCTCTGGAACTGAAATCGGAATGTTCACTGACATTTCCCCTATTTGAAAGTCTGATAAACGCCGGAAAAATGACTAAGTTCAAAAAAATTTTTTTACAACTTTTTTTCAATATTACCCCCGTGGGATATATATTCTACCCACACACATTTGGAACTCTCCTGGGGTACCCTCACACATATTATTCCCTCATTTAGTGGATATTTTCACAAAAAAGTGAAATTTTCAAAAATCCAGAAAATTGGCTGAAAATGACTAAATATCAAGGACTCATTGGGCGAATCGCTCTGGAACTGAAATCGGAACGCTCACTGACATTTGCCCTATCTGAAAGTCTGATAAACGGCGGAAAAATGACTAAGTCCAAAAAAAAATTTTTCAACTTTTTTCAATTTTACCCCCGTGGGATATATATTCTACCCACACACATTTGGAACTCTCCTGGGGTACCCTCACACATATTATTCCCTGATTTAGTGGATATTTTCACAAAAAAGTGAAATTTTCAAAAATCCAGAAAATTGGCTGAAAATGACTAAATATCAAGGACACATTGGGCGAATCGCTCTGGAACTGAAATCGGAACGCTCACTGACATTTGCGATATCTGAAAGTCTGATAAACGCCGGAAAAATGACTAAGTTCAAAAAAATTTTTTTACAACTTTTTTTCAATATTACCACCGTGGGATATATATTCTACCCACACACATTTGGAACTCTCCTGGGGTACCCTCACACATATTATTCCCTCATTTAGTGGATATTTTCACAAAAAAGTGAAATTTTCAAAAATCCAGAAAATTGGCTGAAAATGACTAAATATCAAGGACTCATTGGGCGAATCGCTCTGGAACTGAAATCGGAACGCTCACTGACATTTGCCCTATCTGAAAGTCTGATAAACGGCGGAAAAATGACTAAGTCCAAAAAAAAATTTTTCAACTTTTTTCAATTTTACCCCCGTGGGATATATAGTCTACCCACACACATTTGGAACTCTCCTGGGGTACCCTCACACATATTATTCCCTGATTTAGTGGATATTTTCACAAAAAAGTGAAATTTTCAAAAATCCAGAAAATTGGCTGAAAATGACTAAATATCAAGGACACATTGGGCGAATCGCTCTGGAACTGAAATCGGAACGCTCACTGACATTTGCCCTATCTGAAAGTCTGATAAACGGCGGAAAAATGACTAAGTCCAAAAAAAAATTTTTCAACTATTTTCAATTTTACCCCCGTGGGATATATATTCTAGCCACACACATTTGGAACTCTCCTGGGTACCCTCACACATATTATTCCCTCATTTAGTGGATATTTTCACAAAAAAGTGAAATTTTCAAAAATCCAAAATATTGGCTGAAAACGACTAAATATCAAGGACTCATTGGGCGAATCGCTCTGGAACTGAAATCGGAATGTTCACTGACATTTCCCCTATCTGAAAGTCTGATAAACGCCGGAAAAATGACTAAGTCCAAAAAAAAATTGTTTTCAACTTTTTTCAATTTTACCCCCGTGGGATATATATTCTACCCACACACATTTGGAACTTTCCTGGGGTACCCTCACACATATTATTCCCTCATTTAGTGGATATTTTCACAAAAAAGTGAAATTTTCAAAAATCCAGAAAATTGGCTGAAAACGACTAAATATCAAGGACTCATTGGGCGAATCGCTCTGGAACTGAAATCAGTATGCTCACTGACATTTCCCCTTTCTGAAAGTCTGATAAATGCCAGAAATATGACTAAATCCCAAAAAAAAATTTTTAAACTATTTTCAATTTTACCCCCGTGGGATATATATTCTACCCACACACATTTGGAACTTTCCTGGGGTACCCTCACACATATTATTCCCTCATTTAGTGGATATTTTCACAAAAAAGTGAAATTTTCAAAAATCCAGAAAATTGGCTGAAAACGAATAACTATCAAGGACTCATTGGGCGAATCGCTCTGGAACTGAAATCGGAACGCTCACTGACATTTGCCTTATCTGAAAGTCTGATAAACGCGGAAAAATGACTAAGTCCAAAAAAAAATTTTTTTAAGCTTTTTTCAATTTTACCCCCGTGGGATATATATTCTACCCACACACATTGGGAACGCTCCTGGGGTACCCTCACACATATTATTCCCTTATTTAGTGGATATTTTCACAAAAAAGTGAAATTTTCAAAAATCCAAAATATTGGCTGAAAACGACTAAATATCAAGGACTCATTGGCGAATCGCTCTGGAACTGAAATAGGAACGCTCACTGACATTTGCCCTATCTGAAAGTCTGATAAACACCAGAAAAATGACTAATTCCCAAAAAAAAAATATTTTAAACTTTTTTCAATTTTAACCCTGTGGGATATATATTCTACCCACACACATTTGGAACTCTCCTGGGGTACGCTCACACATATTATTCCCTCATTTAGTGGATATTTTCACAAAAAAAGTGAAATTTTCAAAAATCCAGAAAATTGGCTGAAAACGAATAAATATCAAGGACTCATTGGGTGAATCGCTCTGGAACTGAAATCGGAACGCTCCCAGACATTTGCCCTATTTGAAAGTCTGATAAACGCCAGAAATATGACTAAATCCAAAAAAAAAAAATTTAAAACTTTTTTGAATTTTACCCCCGTGGGATATATATTCTACCCACACACATTTGGAACTCTCCTGGGGTACCCTCACACATATTATTCCCTCATTTAGTGGATATTTTCACAAAAAAGTGAAATTTTCAAAAATCCAGAAAATTGGCTGAAAACGTCTAAATATCAAGGACTCATTGGGCGAATCGCTCTGGAACTGAAATCGGAACGCTCAATGACATTTCCCTATCTGAAAGTCTGAGAACCGCCGGAAAAACGAATAAGTCCCAAAAAAAAATGTTTTCAACTTTTTTCAATTTTACCCCCGTGGGCTATATATTCTACCCACATACATTTGGAACTCTCCTGGGGTACCCTCACACATATTATTCCCTCATTTAGTGGATATTTTCACAAAAAAGTGAAATTTTCAAAAATCCAAAATATTGGCTGAAAACGACTAAATATCAAGGACTCATTGGGCGAATCGCTCTGGAACTGAAATAGGAACGCTCACTGACATTTGCCCTATCTGAAAGTCTGATAAACACCAGAAAAATGACTAATTCCCCCAAAAAAAATATTTTAAACTTTTTTCAATTTTAACCCTGTGGGATATATATTCTACCCACACACATTTGGAACTCTCCTGGGGTACCCTCACACATATTATTCCCTCATTTAGTGGATATTTTCACAAAAAAGTGAAATTTTCAAAAATCCAAAATATTGGCTGAAAACGACTAAATATGAAGGACTCATTGGGCGAATCGCTCTTGAACTGAAATCGGAATGCTCATTGACATTTCCCCTATCTGAAAGTCTGATAAACGCCGGAAAAATGACTAGATAAAAAAAAATAATTTTTCACCTTTTTTCAATTTTACCCCCGTGGGATATATATTCTACCCACAAACATTTGGAACTCTCCTGGGTACCCTCACACGTATTATTCCCTCATTTAGTGGATATTTTCACAAAAAAGTGAAATTTTCAACAATCCAAAATATTGCCTGAAAACGACTAAATATCAAGGACTCATTGGGCGAATCGCTCTGGAACTGAAATCGGAATGCTCACTGACATTTCCCCTATCTGAAAGTCTGATAAACGCCGGAAAAATGACTAAATACAAAAAAAAAAAATTTTCAACTTTTTTCAACTTTACCCCCGTGGGATATATATTCTACCCACACACATTTGGAACTCTCCTGGGGTACCCTCACACATATTATTCCCTCATTTAGTGGATATTTTCACAAAAAAGTGAAATTTTCAAAAATTCTGAAAATTGCCTGAAAACGACGAAATATCAAAGACTCATCTGGCGAATCGCTATGGAACTGAAATCGGAACGCTCACTGACATTTCCCCTATCTGAAAGTCTGATAAACGCCGGAAAAATGACTAAATACAAAAAATATATATTTTAAACTTTTTTCAATTTTAACCCCGTGGGATATATATTCTACCCACACACATTTGGAGCTCTCCTGGGGTACCCTCACACATATTATTCCCTCATTTAGTGGATATTTTCACAAAAAAGTGAAATTTTCAAAAATCCCAAATATTGGCTGAAAATGATTAAATATCAAGGACTCATCGGTCGAATCGCTCTGGAACTGAAATCGGAATGCTCACTGACATTTCTCCTTTCTGAAAGTCTGATAAACGCTGGAAAAATGACAAATCCCGAAAAATTATTTTTCAACTTTTTTCAATTTTACCCCCAAGGGATATACAGTTATATGAAAAAGTTTGGGCACCCCTATTAATCTTAAGCTTAATGTTTTATAAAAATTGGTGTTTTTGCAACAGCTATTTCAGTTTGATATATGTAATAACTGTCGGACACAGTAATCTTTCTGCCTTGAAATGAGGTTTATTGTACTAACAGAAAATGTGCAATCTGCATTCAAACAAAATTTGACAGGTGCATAAATATGGGCACCCTTATCATTTTCTTGTTTTAAATACTCCTACCTACTTTTTACTGACTTACTAAAGCACTTTTTTTGGTTTTGTAACCTCATTGAGCTTTGAACTTCATAGCCAGGTGTATGCAATCATGAGAAAAGCTACTTAAATTGGCCACTTGCAAGTTGTACTCCTGTTCGAATCTCCTCTGAAGAGTGGCATCATGGGCTCCTCAAAACAACTGTCAAATGATCTGAAAACAAAGATTATTCAACATAGTTGTTCAGGGGAAGGATGCAAAATGCTGTCTCAGCGATTTAACCTGTCAGTTTCCACTGTGAGGAACATAGTAAGGAAATGGAAGAACACAGGTACAGTTCTTGTTAAGGCCAGAAGTGGCATGCCAAGAAAAACATCAGAAAGGCAGAGAAGAAGAATGGTGAGATCAGTCAAGGATAATCCTCAGACCACCTCCAGAGAGCTGCAGCATCAACTTGCTGCAGATGGTGTCACTGTGCATCGGTCAACTATACAACGCACTTTGCACAAGGAGAAGCTGTATGGGAGAGTGATGCAAAAGAAGCCGTTTCTGCAAGCACGCCACAAACAGAGTCGGCTGAGGTATGCAAAAGCACATTTGGAGAAGCCAATTTCTTTTTGGAAGAAGGTCCTGTGGACTGATGAAACCAAGATTGAGTTGTTTGGTCATACAAAAAGGCGTTATGCATGGCGGCAAAAAAACACAGCATTCCAAGAAAAACACTTGCTACCCACAGTAAAATTTGGTGGAGGTTCCATCATGCTTTGGGGCTATGTGGCCAATGCCGGCATCGGGAATCTTGTTAAAGTTGAGGGACGCATGGATTCCACTCAGTATCAGCAGATTCTTGACAATAATGTTCAAGAATCAGAGACAAAGTTGAAGTTACGCAGGGGATGGATCTTTCAGCAAGACAATGATCCAAAACACCGCTCCAAATCTACTCAGGCATTCATGCAGAGGAACAATTACAATGTTCTGGAATGGCCATCTCAGTCCCCAGACCTGAATATCATTGACCATCTGTGGGATCATTTGAAGAGGGCTGTCCATGCTCGGCGACCATCAAACTTTACTGAACTGGAATTGTTTTGTAAATAGGAATGGTCAAAAATACCTTCATCCAGGATCCAGGAAATCATTAAAAGCTACAGGAAGCGACTAGAGGCTGTTATTTTTGCAAAAGGAGGATCTACTAAATATTAATGTCACTTTTCTGGTGAGGTGCCCATACTTATGCACCTGTCAAATTTTGTTTGAATGCAGATTGCACATTTTCTGTTAGTACAATAAACCTCATTTCAAGGCAGAAACATTACTGTGTCCAACAGTTATTACATATATCAAACTGAAATAGCTGTTGCAAAAACACCAATTTTTATAAAACATTAAGCTTAAGATTAATAGGGGTGCCCAAACTTTTTCATATAACTGTATATTCTACCCACACACATTTGGAACTCTCCTGGGGTACCCTCACACATATTATTCCTTCATTTAGTGGATATTTTCACAAAAAAGTGAAATTTTCAAAAATCCTAAATATTGGCTGAAAACGTCTAAATATCAAGGACTCATTGGGCGAATCGCTCTGGTACTGAAATCGGAACGCTCACTGACATGTGCCCTATCTGAAAGTCTGATAAACGCCGGAAAAATGACTAAGTCCAAAAAAAAAATGTTTTCAACTTTTTTCAATTTTACCCCAGTGGGATATATATTCTACCCACACACATTTGGAACTCTCCTGGGGTACCCTCACACATATTATTCCCTCATTTAGTGGATATTTCCACAAAAAAGTGAAATTTTCAAAAATCCAAAATATTGCCTGAAAACGACTAAATATCAAGGACTCATTGGGCGAATCGCTCTGGAACTGAAATCGGAACGCTCACTGACATTTGCCCTATCTGAAAGTCTGATAAATGCCGGAAAAATGACTAAGTCCAAAAAAAAATTTTTTTCAACTTTTTTCAATTTTACCCCCGTGGGATATATATTTTACCCACACCCATTTGGAACTCTCCTGGGGTACCCTCACACATATTATTCCCTCATTTAGTGGGTATTTTCATAAAAAAGTGAAATTTTAAAAAATCCAGAAAATCGGCTGAAAACGACTAAATATCAAGGACTCATTGGGCGAATCGCTCTGGAACTGAAATCTGAACGCTCACTGACATTTCCCCTATCTGAATGTCTGATAAACGCTGGAAAAATGACTAAGTCCAAAAAAATAATTTTTTCAACTTTTTTCAATTTTACCTCCGTGGGATATATATTCTACCCACACACATTTGGAACTCTCCTGGGGTACCCTCACACATATTATTCCCTCATTTAGTGGATATTTTCACAAAAAAGTGAAATTTTCTAAAATACAAAAACTTGCCTGAAAACGACGAAATATCAAAGACTCATCCGACGAATCCGTATGGAACTGAAATCGGAACGCTCACTGACATTTCCCCTATCTGAATGTTTGATAAACGCCGGAAAAATGACTAAGTCCAAAAAAAAATATTTTTCAACTTTTTTCAATTTTACCCCCGTGGGATATATATTCTACCCACACCCATTTGGAACTCTCCTGGGGTACCCTCACACATATTATTCCCTCATTTAGTGGATATATTCACAAAAAAAGTGAAATTTTCAAAAATCCAGAAAATTGGCTGAAAATGACTAAATGTCAAGGACTCATTGGGCAATCGCTCTGGAACTGAAATCGGAACGCTCACTGACATTTCCCCTATCTGAAAGTCTGATAAATGCCGGAAAAATGACTAGGTCCAAAAAAATATTTTTTTCTACTTTTTTCAATTTTACCCCCATGGGATATATATTCTACCCACATACATTTGGAACTCTCCTGGGGTACCCTCACACATATTATTCCCTCATTTACTGGATATCTTCACAAAAAAAGTTAAATTTTCAAAAATCCTGAAAATTGGCTGAAAATGACTAAATGTCAAGGACTCATTGGGCAAATCTCTCTGGAACTGAAATCGGAACGCTCACTGACATTTCCCCTATCTGAAAGTCTGATAAACGCCCGAAAAATGACTAAGTCCAAAAAAATTATTTTTCCAACTTTTTTAAATTTTACCCCCGTGGGATATATATTCTACCCACACACATTTGGAACTCTCCTGGGGTACCCTCACACATATTATTCCCTCATTTAGTGGATATATTCACAAAAAAAGTGAAATTTTCAAAAATCCAGAAAATTGGCTGAAAATGACTAAATGTCAAGGACTCATTGGGCAATCGCTCTGGAACTGAAATCGGAACGCTCACTGACATTTCCCCTATCTGAAAGTCTGATAAATGCCGGAAAAATGACTAGGTCCAAAAAAATATTTTTTTCTACTTTTTTCAATTTTACCCCCATGGGATATATATTCTACCCACACACATTTGGAACTCTCCTGGGGTACCCTCACACATATTATTCCCTCATTTACTGGATATCTTCACAAAAAAAGTTAAATTTTCAAAAATCCTGAAAATTGGCTGAAAATGACTAAATGTCAAGGACTCATTGGGCAAATCTCTCTGGAACTGAAATCGGAACGCTCACTGACATTTCCCCTATCTGAAAGTCTGATAAACGCCCGAAAAATGACTAAGTCCAAAAAAATTATTTTTCCAACTTTTTTAAATTTTACCCCCGTGGGATATATATTCTACCCACACACATTTGGAACTCTCCTGGGGTACCCTCACACATATTATTCCCTCATTTAGTGGATATTTTCACAAAAAAGTGAAATTTTCAAAAATCCAAAATATTGGCTGAAAACGTCTAAATATCAAGGACTCATTGGGCGAATCGCTCTGGTACTGAAATCGGAACGCTCACTGACATTTGCCCTATCTGAAAGTCTGATAAACGCCGGAAAAATGACTAAGTCCAAAAAAAATTTTTTTTCAACTTTTTTCAATTTTACCCCCGTGGGATATATATTCTACCCACACCCATTTGGAACTTTCCTGGGGTACCCTCACAAATATTATTCCCTCATTTAGTGGATATTTTCACAAAAAAGTGAAATTTTCAAAAATCCAAAATATTGGCTGAAAACGTCCAAATATCAAGGACTCATTGGGCGAATCACTCTGGTACTGAAATCAGAACGCTCACTGACATTTGCCCTATCTGAAAGTCTGCTAAACGCCGGAAAAATGACTAAGTCCAAAAAAAAATTTTTTTCAACTTTTTTCAATTTTACCCCCGTGGGATATATATTCTACCCACACCCATTTGGAACTTTCCTGGAGTACCCTCACAAATATTATTCCCTCATTTAGTGGATATTTTCACAAAAAAGTGAATTTTTCAAAAATCCTGAAAATTGGCTGAAAATGACTAAATATCAAGGACTCATTGGGAGAATCTCTCTGGAACTGAAATCGGAACGCTCACTGACATTTCCCCTATCTGAATGTCTGATAAACACCGGAAAAATGACTAAGTCCAAAAAAATAATTTTTTCAACTTTTTTCAATTTTATCCCCGTGGGATATAAATTCTACCCACACCCATTTGGAACGTTCCTGGGGTACCCTCACAAATATTTTTCCCTCATTTAGTGGATATTTTCACAAAAAAGTGAAATTTTCAAAAATCCAAAATATTGGCTGTAAACGTCTAAATATCAACGACTCATTGGGCGAATCGCTCTGGAACTGAAATCGGAACGCTCACTGACATTTCCGCTATCTGAATGTCTGATAAACGCCGGAAAAATGACTAAGTCCAAAAAAATAATTTTTTCAACTTTTTTCAATTTTACCTCCGTGGGATATATATTCTACCCACACACATTTGGAACTCTCCTGGGGTACCCTCACACATATTATTCCCTCATTTAGTGGATATTTTCACAAAAAAGTGAAATTTTCAACAATCCAAAATATTGCCTGAAAACGACTAAATATCAAGGACTCATTGGGCGAATCGCTCTGGAACTGAAATCGGAATGCTCACTTACATTTCCCCTATCTGAAAGTCTGATAAACGCCGGAAAAATGACTAAATACAAAAAAAAAAAATTTTCAACTTTTTTCAACTTTACCCCCGTGGGATATATATTCTACCCACACACATTTGGAACTCTCCTGGGGTACCCTCACACATATTATTCCCTCATTTAGTGGATATTTTCACAAAAAAGTGAAATTTTCAAAAATTCTGAAAATTGCCTGAAAACGACGAAATATCAAAGACTCATCTGGCGAATCGCTATGGAACTGAAATCGGAACGCTCACTGACATTTCCCCTATCTGAAAGTCTGATAAACGCCGGAAAAATGACTAAATACAAAAAATATATATTTTAAACTTTTTTCAATTTTAACCCCGTGGGATATATATTCTACCCACACACATTTGGAACTCTCCTGGGGTACCCTCACACATATTATTCCCTCATTTAGTGGATATTTTCACAAAAAAGTGAAATTTTCAAAAATCCCAAATATTGGCTGAAAATGATTAAATATCAAGGACTCATCGGTCGAATCGCTCTGGAACTGAAATCGGAATGCTCACTGACATTTCTCCTTTCTGAAAGTCTGATAAACGCTGGAAAAATGACTAAATCCCGAAAAATTATTTTTCAACTTTTTTCAATTTTACCCCCAAGGGATATACAGTTATATGAAAAAGTTTGGGCACCCCTATTAATCTTAAGCTTAATGTTTTATAAAAATTGGTGTTTTTGCAACAGCTATTTCAGTTTGATATATGTAATAACTGTCGGACACAGTAATGTTTCTGCCTTGAAATGAGGTTTATTGTACTAACAGAAAATGTGCAATCTGCATTCAAACAAAATTTGACAGGTGCATAAATATGGGCACCCTTATCATTTTCTTGTTTTAAATACTCCTACCTACTTTTTACTGACTTACTAAAGCACTTTTTTTGGTTTTGTAACCTCATTGAGCTTTGAACTTCATAGCCAGGTGTATGCAATCATGAGAAAAGCTACTTAAATTGGCCACTTGCAAGTTGTACTCCTGTTCGAATCTCCTCTGAAGAGTGGCATCATGGGCTCCTCAAAACAACTGTCAAATGATCTGAAAACAAAGATTATTCAACATAGTTGTTCAGGGGAAGGATGCAAAATGCTGTCTCAGCGATTTAACCTGTCAGTTTCCACTGTGAGGAACATAGTAAGGAAATGGAAGAACACAGGTACAGTTCTTGTTAAGGCCAGAAGTGGCATGCCAAGAAAAACATCAGAAAGGCAGAGAAGAAGAATGGTGAGATCAGTCAAGGATAATCCTCAGACCACCTCCAGAGAGCTGCAGCATCAACTTGCTGCAGATGGTGTCACTGTGCATCGGTCAACTATACAACGCACTTTGCACAAGGAGAAGCTGTATGGGAGAGTGATGCAAAAGAAGCCGTTTCTGCAAGCACGCCACAAACAGAGTCGGCTGAGGTATGCAAAAGCACATTTGGAGAAGCCAATTTCTTTTTGGAAGAAGGTCCTGTGGACTGATGAAACCAAGATTGAGTTGTTTGGTCATACAAAAAGGCGTTATGCATGGCGGCAAAAAAACACAGCATTCCAAGAAAAACACTTGCTACCCACAGTAAAATTTGGTGGAGGTTCCATCATGCTTTGGGGCTATGTGGCCAATGCCGGCATCGGGAATCTTGTTAAAGTTGAGGGACGCATGGATTCCACTCAGTATCAGCAGATTCTTGACAATAATGTTCAAGAATCAGAGACAAAGTTGAAGTTACGCAGGGGATGGATCTTTCAGCAAGACAATGATCCAAAACACCGCTCCAAATCTACTCAGGCATTCATGCAGAGGAACAATTACAATGTTCTGGAATGGCCATCTCAGTCCCCAGACCTGAATATCATTGACCATCTGTGGGATCATTTGAAGAGGGCTGTCCATGCTCGGCGACCATCAAACTTTACTGAACTGGAATTGTTTTGTAAATAGGAATGGTCAAAAATACCTTCATCCAGGATCCAGGAAATCATTAAAAGCTACAGGAAGCGACTAGAGGCTGTTATTTTTGCAAAAGGAGGATCTACTAAATATTAATGTCACTTTTCTGGTGAGGTGCCCATACTTATGCACCTGTCAAATTTTGTTTGAATGCAGATTGCACATTTTCTGTTAGTACAATAAACCTCATTTCAAGGCAGAAACATTACTGTGTCCAACAGTTATTACATATATCAAACTGAAATAGCTGTTGCAAAAACACCAATTTTTATAAAACATTAAGCTTAAGATTAATAGGGGTGCCCAAACTTTTTCATATAACTGTATATTCTACCCACACACATTTGGAACTCTCCTGGGGTACCCTCACACATATTATTCCTTCATTTAGTGGATATTTTCACAAAAAAGTGAAATTTTCAAAAATCCTAAATATTGGCTGAAAACGTCTAAATATCAAGGAATCATTGGGCGAATCGCTCTGGTACTGAAATCGGAACGCTCACTGACATGTGCCCTATCTGAAAGTCTGATAAACGCCGGAAAAATGACTAAGTCCAAAAAAAAAATGTTTTCAACTTTTTTCAATTTTACCCCAGTGGGATATATATTCTATCCACACACATTTGGAACTCTCCTGGGGTACCCTCACACATATTATTCCCTCATTTAGTGGATATTTCCACAAAAAAGTGAAATTTTCAAAAATCCAAAATATTGCCTGAAAACGACTAAATATCAAGGACTCATTGGGCGAATCGCTCTGGAACTGAAATCGGAACGCTCACTGACATTTGCCCTATCTGAAAGTCTGATAAATGCCGGAAAAATGACTAAGTCCAAAAAAAAATTTTTTTCAACTTTTTTCAATTTTACCCCCGTGGGATATATATTTTACCCACACCCATTTGGAACTCTCCTGGGGTACCCTCACACATATTATTCCCTCATTTAGTGGGTATTTTCATAAAAAAGTGAAATTTTAAAAAATCCAGAAAATCGGCTGAAAACGACTAAATATCAAGGACTCATTGGGCGAATCGCTCTGGAACTGAAATCTGAACGCTCACTGACATTTCCCCTATCTGAATGTCTGATAAACGCTGGAAAAATGACTAAGTCCAAAAAAATAATTTTTCAACTTTTTTCAATTTTACCTCCGTGGGATATATATTCTACCCACACACATTTGGAACTCTCCTGGGGTACCCTCACACATATTATTCCCTCATTTAGTGGATATTTTCACAAAAAAGTGAAATTTTCTAAAATACAAAAACTTGCCTGAAAACGACGAAATATCAAAGACTCATCCGACGAATCGCTATGGAACTGAAATCGGAACGCTCACTGACATTTCCCCTATCTGAATGTTTGATAAACGCCGGAAAAATGACTAAGTCCAAAAAAAAATATTTTTCAACTTTTTTCAATTTTACCCCCGTGGGATATATATTCTACCCACACCCATTTGGAACTCTCCTGGGGTACCCTCACACATATTATTCCCTCATTTAGTGGATATATTCACAAAAAAAGTGAAATTTTCAAAAATCCAGAAAATTGGCTGAAAATGACTAAATGTCAAGGACTCATTGGGCAATCGCTCTGGAACTGAAATCGGAACGCTCACTGACATTTCCCCTATCTGAAAGTCTGATAAATGCCGGAAAAATGACTAGGTCCAAAAAAATATTTTTTTCTACTTTTTTCAATTTTACCCCCATGGGATATATATTCTACCCACACACATTTGGAACTCTCCTGGGGTACCCTCACACATATTATTCCCTCATTTACTGGATATCTTCACAAAAAAAGTTAAATTTTCAAAAATCCTGAAAATTGGCTGAAAATGACTAAATGTCAAGGACTCATTGGGCAAATCTCTCTGGAACTGAAATCGGAACGCTCACTGACATTTCCCCTATCTGAAAGTCTGATAAACGCCCGAAAAATGACTAAGTCCAAAAAAATTATTTTTCCAACTTTTTTAAATTTTACCCCCGTGGGATATATATTCTACCCACACACATTTGGAACTCTCCTGGGGTACCCTCACACATATTATTCCCTCATTTAGTGGATATTTTCACAAAAAAGTGAAATTTTCAAAAATCCAAAATATTGGCTGAAAACGTCTAAATATCAAGGACTCATTGGGCGAATCGCTCTGGTACTGAAATCGGAACGCTCACTGACATTTGCCCTATCTGAAAGTCTGATAAACGCCGGAAAAATGACTAAGTCCAAAAAAAATTTTTTTTCAACTTTTTTCAATTTTACCCCCGTGGGATATATATTCTACCCACACCCATTTGGAACTTTCCTGGGGTACCCTCACAAATATTATTCCCTCATTTAGTGGATATTTTCACAAAAAAGTGAAATTTTCAAAAATCCAAAATATTGGCTGAAAACGTCCAAATATCAAGGACTCATTGGGCGAATCACTCTGGTACTGAAATCAGAACGCTCACTGACATTTGCCCTATCTGAAAGTCTGCTAAACGCCGGAAAAATGACTAAGTCCAAAAAAAAATTTTTTTCAACTTTTTTCAATTTTACCCCCGTGGGATATATATTCTACCCACACCCATTTGGAACTTTCCTGGAGTACCCTCACAAATATTATTCCCTCATTTAGTGGATATTTTCACAAAAAAGTGAATTTTTCAAAAATCCTGAAAATTGGCTGAAAATGACTAAATATCAAGGACTCATTGGGAGAATCTCTCTGGAACTGAAATCGGAACGCTCACTGACATTTCCCCTATCTGAATGTCTGATAAACACCGGAAAAATGACTAAGTCCAAAAAAATAATTTTTTCAACTTTTTTCAATTTTACCCCCGTGGGATATAAATTCTACCCACACCCATTTGGAACGTTCCTGGGGTACCCTCACAAATATTATTCCCTCATTTAGTGGATATTTTCACAAAAAAGTGAAATTTTCAAAAATCCAAAATATTGGCTGTAAACGTCTAAATATCAACGACTCATTGGGCGAATTGCTCTGGAACTGAAATCGGAACGCTCACTGACATTTCCCCTATCTGAATGTCTGATAAACGCCGGAAAAATGACTAAGTCCAAAAAAATAATTTTTTCAACTTTTTTCAATTTTACCTCCGTGGGATATATATTCTACCCACACACATTTGGAACTCTCCTGGGGTACCCTCACACATATTATTCCCTCATTTAGTGGATATTTTCACAAAAAAGTGAAATTTTCAACAATCCAAAATATTGCCTGAAAACGACTAAATATCAAGGACTCATTGGGCGAATCGCTCTGGAACTGAAATCGGAATGCTCACTTACATTTCCCCTATCTGAAAGTCTGATAAACGCCGGAAAAATGACTAAATACAAAAAAAAAAAATTTTCAACTTTTTTCAACTTTACCCCCGTGGGATATATATTCTACCCACACACATTTGGAACTCTCCTGGGGTACCCTCACACATATTATTCCCTCATTTAGTGGATATTTTCACAAAAAAGTGAAATTTTCAAAAATTCTGAAAATTGCCTGAAAACGACGAAATATCAAAGACTCATCTGGCGAATCGCTATGGAACTGAAATCGGAACGCTCACTGACATTTCCCCTATCTGAAAGTCTGATAAACGCCGGAAAAATGACTAAATACAAAAAATATATATTTTAAACTTTTTTCAATTTTAACCCCGTGGGATATATATTCTACCCACACACATTTGGAACTCTCCTGGGGTACCCTCACACATATTATTCCCTCATTTAGTGGATATTTTCACAAAAAAGTGAAATTTTCAAAAATCCCAAATATTGGCTGAAAATGATTAAATATCAAGGACTCATCGGTCGAATCGCTCTGGAACTGAAATCGGAATGCTCACTGACATTTCTCCTTTCTGAAAGTCTGATAAACGCTGGAAAAATGACTAAATCCCGAAAAATTATTTTTCAACTTTTTTCAATTTTACCCCCAAGGGATATACAGTTATATGAAAAAGTTTGGGCACCCCTATTAATCTTAAGCTTAATGTTTTATAAAAATTGGTGTTTTTGCAACAGCTATTTCAGTTTGATATATGTAATAACTGTCGGACACAGTAATGTTTCTGCCTTGAAATGAGGTTTATTGTACTAACAGAAAATGTGCAATCTGCATTCAAACAAAATTTGACAGGTGCATAAATATGGGCACCCTTATCATTTTCTTGTTTTAAATACTCCTACCTACTTTTTACTGACTTACTAAAGCACTTTTTTTGGTTTTGTAACCTCATTGAGCTTTGAACTTCATAGCCAGGTGTATGCAATCATGAGAAAAGCTACTTAAATTGGCCACTTGCAAGTTGTACTCCTGTTCGAATCTCCTCTGAAGAGTGGCATCATGGGCTCCTCAAAACAACTGTCAAATGATCTGAAAACAAAGATTATTCAACATAGTTGTTCAGGGGAAGGATGCAAAATGCTGTCTCAGCGATTTAACCTGTCAGTTTCCACTGTGAGGAACATAGTAAGGAAATGGAAGAACACAGGTACAGTTCTTGTTAAGGCCAGAAGTGGCATGCCAAGAAAAACATCAGAAAGGCAGAGAAGAAGAATGGTGAGATCAGTCAAGGATAATCCTCAGACCACCTCCAGAGAGCTGCAGCATCAACTTGCTGCAGATGGTGTCACTGTGCATCGGTCAACTATACAACGCACTTTGCACAAGGAGAAGCTGTATGGGAGAGTGATGCAAAAGAAGCCGTTTCTGCAAGCACGCCACAAACAGAGTCGGCTGAGGTATGCAAAAGCACATTTGGAGAAGCCAATTTCTTTTTGGAAGAAGGTCCTGTGGACTGATGAAACCAAGATTGAGTTGTTTGGTCATACAAAAAGGCGTTATGCATGGCGGCAAAAAAACACAGCATTCCAAGAAAAACACTTGCTACCCACAGTAAAATTTGGTGGAGGTTCCATCATGCTTTGGGGCTATGTGGCCAATGCCGGCATCGGGAATCTTGTTAAAGTTGAGGGACGCATGGATTCCACTCAGTATCAGCAGATTCTTGACAATAATGTTCAAGAATCAGAGACAAAGTTGAAGTTACGCAGGGGATGGATCTTTCAGCAAGACAATGATCCAAAACACCGCTCCAAATCTACTCAGGCATTCATGCAGAGGAACAATTACAATGTTCTGGAATGGCCATCTCAGTCCCCAGACCTGAATATCATTGACCATCTGTGGGATCATTTGAAGAGGGCTGTCCATGCTCGGCGACCATCAAACTTTACTGAACTGGAATTGTTTTGTAAATAGGAATGGTCAAAAATACCTTCATCCAGGATCCAGGAAATCATTAAAAGCTACAGGAAGCGACTAGAGGCTGTTATTTTTGCAAAAGGAGGATCTACTAAATATTAATGTCACTTTTCTGGTGAGGTGCCCATACTTATGCACCTGTCAAATTTTGTTTGAATGCAGATTGCACATTTTCTGTTAGTACAATAAACCTCATTTCAAGGCAGAAACATTACTGTGTCCAACAGTTATTACATATATCAAACTGAAATAGCTGTTGCAAAAACACCAATTTTTATAAAACATTAAGCTTAAGATTAATAGGGGTGCCCAAACTTTTTCATATAACTGTATATTCTACCCACACACATTTGGAACTCTCCTGGGGTACCCTCACACATATTATTCCTTCATTTAGTGGATATTTTCACAAAAAAGTGAAATTTTCAAAAATCCTAAATATTGGCTGAAAACGTCTAAATATCAAGGAATCATTGGGCGAATCGCTCTGGTACTGAAATCGGAACGCTCACTGACATGTGCCCTATCTGAAAGTCTGATAAACGCCGGAAAAATGACTAAGTCCAAAAAAAAAATGTTTTCAACTTTTTTCAATTTTACCCCAGTGGGATATATATTCTATCCACACACATTTGGAACTCTCCTGGGGTACCCTCACACATATTATTCCCTCATTTAGTGGATATTTCCACAAAAAAGTGAAATTTTCAAAAATCCAAAATATTGCCTGAAAACGACTAAATATCAAGGACTCATTGGGCGAATCGCTCTGGAACTGAAATCGGAACGCTCACTGACATTTGCCCTATCTGAAAGTCTGATAAATGCCGGAAAAATGACTAAGTCCAAAAAAAAATTTTTTTCAACTTTTTTCAATTTTACCCCCGTGGGATATATATTTTACCCACACCCATTTGGAACTCTCCTGGGGTACCCTCACACATATTATTCCCTCATTTAGTGGGTATTTTCATAAAAAAGTGAAATTTTAAAAAATCCAGAAAATCGGCTGAAAACGACTAAATATCAAGGACTCATTGGGCGAATCGCTCTGGAACTGAAATCTGAACGCTCACTGACATTTCCCCTATCTGAATGTCTGATAAACGCTGGAAAAATGACTAAGTCCAAAAAAATAATTTTTTCAACTTTTTTCAATTTTACCTCCGTGGGATATATATTCTACCCACACACATTTGGAACTCTCCTGGGGTACCCTCACACATATTATTCCCTCATTTAGTGGATATTTTCACAAAAAAGTGAAATTTTCTAAAATACAAAAACTTGCCTGAAAACGACGAAATATCAAAGACTCATCCGACGAATCGCTATGGAACTGAAATCGGAACGCTCACTGACATTTCCCCTATCTGAATGTTTGATAAACGCCGGAAAAATGACTAAGTCCAAAAAAAAATATTTTTCAACTTTTTTCAATTTTACCCCCGTGGGATATATATTCTACCCACACCCATTTGGAACTCTCCTGGGGTACCCTCACACATATTATTCCCTCATTTAGTGGATATATTCACAAAAAAAGTGAAATTTTCAAAAATCCAGAAAATTGGCTGAAAATGACTAAATGTCAAGGACTCATTGGGCAATCGCTCTGGAACTGAAATCGGAACGCTCACTGACATTTCCCCTATCTGAAAGTCTGATAAATGCCGGAAAAATGACTAGGTCCAAAAAAATATTTTTTTCTACTTTTTTCAATTTTACCCCCATGGGATATATATTCTACCCACACACATTTGGAACTCTCCTGGGGTACCCTCACACATATTATTCCCTCATTTACTGGATATTTTCACAAAAAAGTGACATTTTCAAAAATCCAGAAAATTGGCTGAAAACGACTAAATATCAAGGACTCATTGGGCGAATCGCTCTGGAACTGAAATCGGAACGCTCACTGACATTTCCCCTATCTGAAAGTCTGATAAACGCCGGAAAAATGACTAAGTCCAAAAAAAATAATTTTTTCAACTTTTTTCAATTTTACCCCCGTGGGATATATATTCTAACCACACCCATTTGGAACTTTCCTGGGGTACCCTCACACATATTATTCCCTCATTTAGTGGATATTTTCACAAAAAAGTGAAATTTTCAAAAATCCAAAATATTGGCTGAAAACCTCTAAATATCAAGGACTCATTGGGCGAATCGCTCTGGTACTGAAATCGGAACGCTCACTGACATTTCCCCTATCTGAAAGTCTGATAAATGCCGGAAAAATGACTAAGTCCAAAAAAAAAATTTTTTCAACTTTTTTCAATTTTAACCCCGTGGGATATATATTCTACCCACACACATTTGGAACTCTCCTGGGGTACCCTCACACATATTATTCCCTCATTTAGTGGATATTTTCACAAAAAAGTGAAATTTTCCAAAATTCAAAAACTTGCCTGAAAACGACGAAATATCAAAGACTCATCCGACGAATCGCTATGGAACTGAAATCGGAACGCTCACTGACATTTCCCCTCTCTGAAAGTCTGATAAACGCCGGAAAAATGACTAAGTCCAAAAAAAAATTTTTTTAAACTTTTTTCAATTTTACCCCCATGGGATATATATACTACCCACACCCATTTGGAACTTTCCTATAGTACCCTCACAAATATTATTCCCTCATTTAGTGGATATTTTCCCAAAAAAGTGAAATTTTCAAAAATCCTGAAAATTGGCTGAAAATAACTAAATATCAAGGACTCATTGGGCGAATCGCTCTGGAACTGAAATCGGAATGCTCACTGACATTTCCCCATCTGAAAGTCTGATAAACGCCGGAAAAATGACTAAGTCCATAAAAATAATTTTTTTAACTTTTTTCAATTTTACCCCCGTGGGATATATATTCTACCCACACACATTTGGAACTCTTCTGGCGTACCCTCACACATATTATTCCCTCATTTAGTGGATATTTTCACAAAAAAGTGACATTTTCAAAAATCCAGAAAATTGGCTGAAAACGACTAAATATCAAGGACTCATTGGGCGAATCGCTCTGGAACTGAAATCGGAACGCTCACTGACATTTCCCCTATCTGAAAGTCTGATAAACGCCGGAAAAATGACTAAGTCCAAAAAAAATAATTTTTTCAACTTTTTTCAATTTTACCCCCGTGGGATATATATTCTACCCACACCCATTTGGAACTTTCCTGGGGTACCCTCACACATATTATTCCCTCATTTAGTGGATATTTTCACAAAAAAGTGAAATTTTCAAAAATTCAAAAACTTGCCTGAAAACGACGAAATATCAAAGACTCATCCGACGAATCGCTATGGAACTGAAATCGGAACGCTCACTAACATTTCCCCTATCTGAAAGTCTGATAAACGCCGGAAAAATGACTAAGTCCAAAAAAAAATTTTTTTCAACTTTTTTCAATTTTACCCCGTGGGATATATATTCTACCCACACCCATTTGGAACTTTCCTGGGGTACCCTCACAAATATTATTCCCTCATTTAGTGGATATTTTCACAAAAAAGTGAAATTTTCAAAAATCCAGAAAATTGGCTGAAAATGACGAAATATCAAGGACTCATTGGGCGAATCGCTCTGGAGCTGAAATCGGAATGCTCACTGACATTTCCCCATCTGAAAGTATGATAAACGCCGGAAAAATGACTAAGTCCATAAAAATAATTTTTTTAACTTTTTTCAATTTTACCCCCGTGGGATATATATTCTACCCACACACATTTGGAACTCTCCTGGCGTACCCTCACACATATTATTCCCTCATTTAGTGGATATTTTCACAAAAAAGTGACATTTTCAAAAATCCAGAAAATTGGCTGAAAACGACTAAATATCAAGGACTCATTGGGCGAATCGCTCTGGAACTGAAATCGGAACGCTCACTGACATTTCCCCTATCTGAAAGTCTGATAAACGCCGGAAAAATGACTAAGTCCAAAAAAAATAATTTTTTCAACTTTTTTCAATTTTACCCCCGTGGGATATATATTCTACCCACACCCATTTGGAACTTTCCTGGGGTACCCTCACACATATTATTCCCTCATTTAGTGGATATTTTCACAAAAAAGTGAAATTTTCAAAAATTCAAAAACTTGCCTGAAAACGACGAAATATCAAAGACTCATCCGACGAATCGCTATGGAACTGAAATCGGAACGCTCACTAACATTTCCCCTATCTGAAAGTCTGATAAACGCCGGAAAAATGACTAAGTCCAAAAAAAAATTTTTTTCAACTTTTTTCAATTTTACCCCGAGGGATATATATTCTACCCACACCCATTTGGAACTTTCCTGGGGTACCCTCACAAATATTATTCCCTCATTTAGTGGATATTTTCACAAAAAAGTGAAATTTTCAAAAATCCAGAAAATTGGCTGAAAATGACGAAATATCAAGGACTCATTGGGCGAATCGCTCTGGAGCTGAAATCGGAATGCTCACTGACATTTCCCCATCTGAAAGTATGATAAACGCCGGAAAAATGACTAAGTCCATAAAAATAATTTTTTTAACTTTTTTCAATTTTACCCCCGTGGGATATATATTCTACCCACACACATTTGGAACTCTCCTGGCGTACCCTCACACATATTATTCCCTCATTTAGTGGATATTTTCACAAAAAAGTGACATTTTCAAAAATCCAGAAAATTGGCTGAAAACGACTAAATATCAAGGACTCATTGGGCGAATCGCTCTGGAACTGAAATCGGAACGCTCACTGACATTTCCCCTATCTGAAAGTCTGATAAACGCCGGAAAAATGACTAAGTCCAAAAAAAATAATTTTTTCAACTTTTTTCAATTTTACCCCCGTGGGATATATATTCTACCCACACCCATTTGGAACTTTCCTAGGGTACCCTCACACATATTATTCCCTCATTTAGTGGATATTTTCACAAAAAAGTGAAATTTTCAAAAATTCAAAAACTTGCCTGAAAACGACGAAATATCAAAGACTCATCCGACGAATCGCTATGGAACTGAAATCGGAACGCTCACTAACATTTCCCCTATCTGAAAGTCTGATAAACGCCGGAAAAATGACTAAGTCCAAAAAAAAATTTTTTTCAACTTTTTTCAATTTTACCCCGTGGGATATATATTCTACCCACACCCATTTGGAACTTTCCTGGGGTACCCTCACAAATATTATTCCCTCATTTAGTGGATATTTTCACAAAAAAGTGAAATTTTCAAAAATCCAGAAAATTGGCTGAAAATGACGAAATATCAAGGACTCATTGGGCGAATCGCTCTGGAGCTGAAATCGGAATGCTCACTGACATTTCCCCATCTGAAAGTATGATAAACGCCGGAAAAATGACTAAGTCCATAAAAATAATTTTTTCAACTTTTTTCAATTTTACCCCCGTGGGATATATATTCTACACACACACATTTGGAACTCTCCTGGGGTACCCTCACACATATTATTCCCTCATTTAGTGGATATTTTCTCAAAAAAGTGAAATTTTCAAAAATCCAAAATATTGGCTGAAAACGACAAAATATCAAGGACTCATTGGGCGAATCGCTCTGGAACTGAAATCGGAACGCTCACTGACATTTCCCCTATCTGAAAGTCTGATAAACGCCGGAAAAATGACTAAGTCGAAAAAAATTATTTTTCCAACTTTTTTAAATTTTACCCCCGTGGGATATATATTCTACCCACACACATTTGGAACTCTCCTGGGGTACCCTCACACATATTATTCCCTCATTTAGTGGATATTTTCACAAAAAGTGAAATTTTCAAAAATACAGAAAATTGGCTGAAAACGACTAAATATCAAGGACTCATTGGGCGAAATGCTCTGGAACTGAAATCGGAACGCTCACTGACATTTCCCCTATCTGAAAGTCTGATAAACGCCGGAAAAATGACTAAGTCCAAAAAAATTATTTTTCCAACTTTTTTCAATTTTACCCCCGTGGGATATATATTCTACCCACACACATTTGGAACTCTCCTGGGGTACCCTCACACATATTATTCCCTCATTTAGTGGATATTTTCGCAAAAAAGTGAAATTTTCAAAAATCCAAAATATTGGCTGAAAACATCTAAATATCAAAGACTCATCCGACTAATCGCTATGGAACTGAAATCGGAAAGCTCACTAACATTTCCCCATCTGAAAGTCTGATAAACGCCGGAAAAATGACTAAGTCCATAAAAATAATTTTTTCAACTTTTTTCAATTTTACCCCCGTGGGATATATATTCTACCCACAACCATTTGGAACTTTCCTGGGGTACCCTCACAAATATTATTCCCTCATTTAGTGGATATTTTCACAAAAAAGTGAAACTTTCAAAAATCCAAAAAATTGCAGGGAAAACGACGAAATATCAAAGACTCATCCGACGAATCGCTATGGAACAGAAATTGGAAAGCTCACTGACATTTCCCCTATCTAAAAGTCTGATAAACGCCGGAAAAATGACTTAAGTCCAAAAAAAAATTTTTTTCAACTTTTTTCAATTTTACCCCCGTGGGATATATATTCTACCCACACACATTTAGAACTCTCCTGGTGTACCCTCACACATATTATTCCCTCATTTAGTGGATATTTTCACAAAAAAGTGAAATTTTCAAAAATCCAAAATATTGCCTGAAAACGTCTAAATATCAAGGACTCATTGGGCGAATCGCTCTGGTACTGAAATCTGAACGCTCACTGACATTTGCCCTATCTGAAAGTCTGATAAACGCCGGAAAAATGACTAAGTCCAAAAAAATAATTTTTTCAACTTTTTTCAATTTTACCCCCGTGGGATATATATTCTACCCACACACATTTGGAACTCTCCTGGGGTACCCTCACAAATATTATTCCCTCATTTAGTGGATATTTTCACAAAAAAGTGAAATTTTCAAAAATCCAGAAAATTGGCTGAAAATGACGAAATATCAAGGACTCATTGGGCGAATCGCTCTGGAACTGAAATCGGAATGCTCACTGACATTTCCCCATCTGAAAGTATGATAAACGCCGGAAAAATGACTAAGTCCATAAAAATAATTTTTTCAACTTTTTTCAATTTTACCCCCGTGGGATATATATTCTACCCACACACATTTGGAACTCTCCTGGGGTACCCTCACACATATTATTCCCTCATTTAGTGGATATTTTCACAAAAAAGTGACATTTTCAAAAATCCAGAAAATTGGCTGAAAACGACTAAATATCAAGGACTCATTGGGCGAATCGCTCTGGAACTGAAATCGGAACGCTCACTGACATTTCCCCTATCTGAAAGTGTGGTAAACGCTGGAAAAATGACTAAGTCCAAAAAAAATAATTTTTTTCAACTTTTTTCAATTTTACCCTCGTGGGATATATATTCTACCCACACACATTTGGAACTCTCCTGGGGTACCCTCACACATATTATTCCCTCATTTAGTGGATATTTTCACAAAAAAGTGAAATTTTCAAAAATCCTGAAAATTGGCTGAAAATGACTAAATATAAAGGACTCATTGGGCGAATCGCTCTGGAGCTGAAATCGGAATGCTCACTGACATTTCCCCATCTGAAAGTCTGATAAACGCCGGAAAAATGACTAAGTCCATAAAAATAATTTTTTCAACTTTTTTCAATTTTACCCCCGTGGGATATATATTCTACACACACACATTTGGAACTCTCCTGGGGTACCCTCACACATATTATTCCCTCATTTAGTGGATATTTTCTCAAAAAAGTGAAATTTTCAAAAATCCAAAATATTGGCTGAAAACGACAAAATATCAAGGACTCATTGGGCGAATCGCTCTGGAACTGAAATCGGAACGCTCACTGACATTTCCCCTATCTGAAAGTCTGATAAACGCCGGAAAAATGACTAAGTCGAAAAAAATTATTTTTCCAACTTTTTTAAATTTTACCCCCGTGGGATATATATTCTACCCACACACATTTGGAACTCTCCTGGGGTACCCTCACACATATTATTCCCTCATTTAGTGGATATTTTCACAAAAAGTGAAATTTTCAAAAATCCAGAAAATCGGCTGAAAACACTAAATATCAATGACTCTTTGGGCGAATTGCTCTGGAACTTAAATCGGAACGCTCACTGACATTTGCCCTATCTGAATGTCTGATAAACGCCGGAATAATGACTAAGTCCAAAAAAAAATGTTTTCAACTTTTTACAATTTTACCCCGTGGGATATATATTCTACCCACACACATTTGGAACTCTCCTGGGGTACCCTCACACATATTATTCCCTCATTTAGTGGATATTTTCACATAAAAGTAAAATTTTCAAAAATTCAGAAAATTGCCTGAAAATGATGAAATATCAAAGACTCATCCGGCGAATCGCTGTGGAACTGAAATCGGAACGCTCACTGACATTTGCCCTATCTGAAAGTCTGATAAACGCCGGAGAAATGACTAAGTCCATAAAAATAATTTTTTCAACTTTTTTCAATTTTACCCCCGTGGGATATATATTCTACCCACACACATTTAGAACTCTCCTGGCGTACCCTCACACATATTATTCCCGCATTTAGTGGATATTTTCACAAAAAAGTGAAATTTTCAAAAATCCAAAAAATTGCCTGAAAACGACGAAATATCAAAGACTCATCCGACGAATCGCTCTGGAGCTGAAATCGGAACGCTCACTGACATTTCCCCTATCTGAATGTCTGATAAACGCCGGAATAATGACTAAGTGCAAAAAAATAATGTTTTCAACTTATTTCAATTTTACCCCCGTGGGATATATATTCTACAAACACACATTAGGCACTTTCCTGGGGTACCCTCACAAATATTATTCCCTCATTTAGTGAATATTTTCACAAAAAAGTGAAATTTTCAAAAATCCAGAAAATTGGCAGAAAATGACTAAATATCAAGGACTCATTGGGCGAATCGCTCTGGAACTGAAATCGGAATGCTCACTGACATTTCCCCATCTGAAAGTCTGATAAACGCCGGAAAAATGACTAAGTCCATAAAAATAATGTTTTCACCTTTTTTCAATTTTACCCCCCTGATATTTATTCTACCCACACACATTTGGAACTCTCCTGGGGTACCCTCACACATATTATTCCCTCATTTAGTGGATATTTTCACAAAAAAGTGAAATTTTCAAAAATCCAGAAAATTGGCTGAAAATGACTAAATATCAAGGACTCATTGGGCGAATCGCTCTGGAACTGAAATCGGAACGCTCACTGACATTTCCCCTATCTGAATGTCTGATAAACGCCGGAATAAAGATTAAGTCCAAAAAAATAATTTTTTCAACTTTTTTCAATTTTACCCCCATGGGATATATATTCTACCCACACCCATTTGGAACTTTCCTGGGGTACCCTCACAAATATTATTCCCTCATTTAGTGGATATTTTCACAAAAAAGTGAAATTTTCAAAAATCCAGAAAATTGGCTGAAAATGTCTAAATATCAAGGACTCATTGGGCGAATCGCTCTGGAACTGAAATCGGAATGCTCACTGACATTTCCCCTATCTGAAAGTCTGATAAACGCTGGAAAAATGACTAAGTCCAAAAAAAAATTTTTTTCAACTTTTTTCAATTTTTCCCACGTGGGATATATATTCTACCCACACCCATTTGGAACTCTCCTGGGGTACCCTCACATATATTATTCCCTTATTTTGTGGATATTTTCATAAAAAAGTGAAATTTTCAAAAATCCAGAAAATTGCCTAAAAACGACGAAATATCAAAGACTCATCCGACGAATCGCTATGGAACTGAAATTGGAAAGCTCACTTACATTTCCCCTATCTGAAAGTCTGATAAACGCTGGAAAAATGACTAAGTCCAAAAAAAAATTTTTTTCAACTTTTTTCAATTTTTCCCACGTGGGATATATATTCTACCCACACCCATTTGGAACTCTCCTGGGGTACCCTCACACATATTATTCCCTCATTTAGTGGATATTTTCGCAAAAAAGCGAAATTTTCAAAAATCCAAAATATTGGCTGAAAACATCTAAATATCAAAGACTCATCCGACGAATCGCTATGGAACTGAAATCGGAACGCTCACTGACATTTCCCCTATCTGAAAGTCTGATAAACGCCGGAAAAATGACTAAGTCCAAAAAAAAATTTTTTTAAACTTTTTTCAATTTTACCCCCGTCGGATATATATACTACCCACACCCATTTGGAACTTTCCTGGGGTACCCTCACAAATATTATTCCCTCATTTAGTGGATATTTTCACAAAAAAGTGAAATTTTCAAAAATCCAGAAAATTGGCTGAAAATGACGAAATATCAAGGACTCATTGGGCGAATCGCTCTGGAACTGAAATCGGAAAGCTCACTAACATTTCCCCATCTGAAAGTCTGATAAACGCCGGAAAAATGACTAAGTCCATAAAAATAATTTTTTCAACTTTTTTCAATTTTACCCCCGTGGGATATATATTCTACCCACACCCATTTGGAACTTTCCTGGGGTACCCTCACAAATATTATTCCCTCATTTAGTGGATATTTTCACAAAAAAGTGAAATTTTCAAAAATCCAAAAAATTGCAGGGAAAACGACGAAATATCAAAGACTCATCCGACGAATCGCTATGGAACAGAAATTGGAAAGCTCACTGACATTTCCCCTATCTAAAAGTCTGATAAACGCCGGAAAAATGACTAAGTCCAAAAAAAAATTTTTTTCAACTTTTTTCAATTTTACCCCCGTGGGATATATATTCTACCCACACACATTTAGAACTCTCCTGGTGTACCCTCACACATATTATTCCCTCATTTAGTGGATATTTTCACAAAAAAGTGAAATTTTCAAAAATCCTGAAAATTGGCTGAAAATAACTAAATATCAAGGACTCATTGGGCGAATCGCTCTGGAACTGAAATCGGAATGCTCACTGACATTTCCCCATCTGAAAGTCTGATAAACGCCGGAAAAATGACTAAGTCCAAAAAAATAATTTTTTCAACTTTTTTCAATTTTACCCCCGTGGGATATATATTCTACCCACACACATTTGGAACTCTCCTGGGGTACCCTCACACATATTATTCCCTCATTTAGTGGATATTTTCACAAAAAAGTGAAATTTTCAAAAATTCAAAAACTTGCCTGAAAACGACGAAATATCAAAGACTCATCCGACGAATCGCTATGAAACTGAAATCAGAACGCTCACTAACATTTCCCCTATCTGAAAGTCTGATAAACGCCGGAAAAATGACTAAGTCCAAAAAAAAATTTTTTTCAACTTTTTTCAATTTTACCCCCGTGGGATATATATTCTACCCACACCCATTTGGAACTTTCCTGGGGTACCCTCACAAATATTATTCCCTCATTTAGTGGATATTTTCACAAAAAAGTGACATTTTCAAAAATCCAGAAAATTGGCTGAAAACGACTAAATATCAAGGACTCATTGGGCGAATCGCTCTGGAACTGAAATCGGAACGCTCACTGACATTTCCCCTATCTGAAAGTGTGGTAAACGCTGGAAAAATGACTAAGTCGAAAAAAAATAATTTTTTTCAACTTTTTTCAATTTTACCCTCGTGGGATATATATTCTACCCACACACATTTGGAACTCTCCTGGGGTACCCTCACACATATTATTCCCTCATTTAGTGGATATTTTCACAAAAAGTGAAATTTTCAAAAATCCTGAGAATTGGCTGAAAACGACTAAATATCAAGGACTCATTGGGCGAATTGCTCTGGAACCGAAATCGGAACGCTCACTGACATTTGCCCTACCTGAAAGTCTGATAAACGCCGGAAAAATGACTAAGTCCAAAAAAATAATTTTTTCAACTTTTTTCAATTTTACCCCCGTGGGATATATATTCTACCCACACACATTTGGAACTCTCCTGGGGTACCCTCACACATATTATTCCCTCATTTAGTGGATATTTTCACAAAAAAGTGAAATTTTCAAAAATCCTGAAAATTGGCTGAAAATGACTAAATATAAAGGACTCATTGGGCGAATCGCTCTGGAGCTGAAATCGGAATGCTCACTGACATTTCCTCTATCTGAAAGTCTGATAAACGCCGGAAAAATGACTAAGTCGAAAAAAATTATTTTTCCGACTTTTTTAAATTTTACCCCCGTGGGATATATATTCTACCCACACACATTTGGAACTCTCCTGGGGTACCCTCACACATATTATTCCCTCATTTAGTGGATATTTTCACAAAAAGTGAAATTTTCAAAAATCCAGAAAATTGGCTGAAAACGACTAAATATCAAGGACTCATTGGGCGAAATGCTCTGGAACTGAAATCGGAAAGCTCACTGACATTTCCCCTATCTGAAAGTCTGATAAACGCCGGAAAAATGACTAAGTCGAAAAAAATTATTTTTCCAACTTTTTTAAATTTTACCCCCGTGGGATATATATTCTACCCACACACATTTGGAACTCTCCTGGGGTACCCTCACACATATTATTCCCTCATTTAGTGGATATTTTCACAAAAAGTGAAATTTTCAAAAATCCAGAAAATTGGCTGAAAACGACTAAATATCAAGGACTCATTGGGCGAAATGCTCTGGAACTGAAATCGGAACGCTCACTGACATTTCCCCTATCTGAAAGTCTGATAAAAGCCGGAAAAATGACTAAGTCCATAAAAATAATTTTTTCAACTTTTTTCAATTTTACCCCCGTGGGATATATATTCTACCCACACCCATTTGGAACTTTCCTGGGGTACCCTCACAAATATTATTCCCTCATTTAGTGGATATTTTCACAAAAAAGTGAAATTTTCAAAAATCCAAAAAATTGCCTGAAAACGACGAAATATCAAAGACTCATCCGACGAATCGCTATGGAACTGAAATTGGAAAGCTCACTGACATTTCCCCTATCTGAAAGTCTGATAAACGCCGGAAAAATGACTAAGTCCAAAAAAAAATTTTTTTCAACTTTTTTCAATTTTACCCCCGTGGGATATATATTCTACCCACACACATTTAGAACTCTCCTGGTGTACCCTCACACATATTATTCCCTCATTTAGTGGATATTTTCACAAAAAGTGAAATTTTCAAAAATCCAGAAAATCGGCTGAAAACACTAAATATCAATGACTCTTTGGGCGAATTGCTCTGGAACTTAAATCGGAACGCTCACTGACATTTGCCCTATCTGAATGTCTGATAAACGCCGGAATAATGACTAAGTCCAAAAAAAAATGTTTTCAACTTTTTACAATTTTACCCCCGTGGGATATATATTCTACCCACACACATTTGGAACTCTCCTGGGGTACCCTCACACATATTATTCCCTCATTTAGTGAATATTTTCACAAAAAAGTGAAATTTTCAAAAATCCAGAAAATTGGCAGAAAATGACTAAATATCAAGGACTCATTGGGCGAATCGCTCTGGAACTGAAATCGGAATGCTCACTGACATTTCCCCATCTGAAAGTCTGATAAACGCCGGAAAAATGACTAAGTCCATAAAAATAATGTTTTCACCTTTTTTCAATTTTACCCCCCTGATATTTATTCTACCCACACACATTTGGAACTCTCCTGGGGTACCCTCACACATATTATTCCCTCATTTAGTGGATATTTTCACAAAAAAGTGAAATTTTCAAAAATCCAGAAAATTGGCTGAAAATGACTAAATATCAAGGACTCATTGGGCGAATCGCTCTGGAACTGAAATCGGAACGCTCACTGACATTTCCCCTATCTGAATGTCTGATAAACGCCGGAATAAAGACTAAGTCCAAAAAAATAATTTTTTCGACTTTTTTCAATTTTACCCCCGTGGGATATATATTCTACCCACACCCATTTGGAACTTTCCTGGGGTACCCTCACAAATATTATTCCCTCATTTAGTGGATATTTTCACAAAAAAGTGAAATTTTCAAAAATCCAGAAAATTGGCTGAAAATGTCTAAATATCAAGGACTCATTGGGCGAATCGCTCTGGAACTGAAATCGGAATGCTCACTGACATTTCCCCTATCTGAAAGTCTGATAAACGCTGGAAAAATGACTAAGTCCAAAAAAAAATTTTTTTCAACTTTTTTCAATTTTTCCCCCGTGGGATATATATTCTACCCACACCCATTTGGAACTCTCCTGGGGTACCCTCACACATATTATTCCCTTATTTAGTGGATATTTTCATAAAAAAGTGAAATTTTCAAAAATCCAGAAAATTGCCTGAAAACGACGAAATATCAAAGACTCATCCGACGAATCGCTATGGAACTGAAATTGGAAAGCTCACTGACATTTCCCCTATCTGAAAGTCTGATAAACGCCGCAAAAATGACTAAGTCCAAAAAAAAATTTTTTTCAACTTTTTTCAATTTTTCCCCCGTGGGATATATATTCTACCCACACCCATTTGGAACTCTCCTGGGGTACCCTCACACATATTATTCCCTTATTTAGTGGATATTTTCATAAAAAAGTGAAATTTTCAAAAATCCAGAAAATTGCCTGAAAACGACGAAATATCAAAGACTCATCCGACAAATCGCTATGGAACTGAAATTGGAAAGCTCACTGACATTTCCCCTATCTGAAAGTCTGATAAACGCCGGAAAAATGACTAAGTCCAAAAAAAAATTTTTTTCAACTTTTTTCAATTTTACCCCCGTGGGATATATATTCTACCCACACCCATTTGGAACTTTCCTGGGGTACCCTCACAAATATTATTCCCTCATTTAGTGGATATTTTCACAAAAAAGTGAAATTTTCAAAAATCCAGAAAATTGGCTGAAAATGACGAAATATCAAGGACTCATTGGGCGAATCGATCTGGAACTGAAATCGGAATGCTCACTGACATTTCCCCATCTGAAAGTATGATAAACGCCGGAAAAATGACTAAGTCCATAAAAATAATTTTTTCAACTTTTTTCAATTTTACCCCCGTGGGATATATATTCTATCCACACATTTGGAACTCTCCTGGGGTACCCTCACACATATTATTCCCTCATTTAGTGGATATTTTCACAAAAAAGTGACATTTTCAAAAATCCAGAAAATTGGCTGAAAACGACTAAATATCAAGGACTCATAGGGCGAATCGCTCTGGAACTGAAATCGGAACGCTCACTGACATTTCCCCTATCTGAAAGTGTGGTAAACGCTGGAAAAATGACTAAGTCCAAAAAAAATAATTTTTTTCAACTTTTTTCAATTTTACCCTCGTGGGATATATATTCTACCCACACACATTTGGAACTCTCCTGGGGTACCCTCACACATATTATTCCCTCATTTAGTGGATATTTTCACAAAAAGTGAAATTTTCAAAAATCCTGAAAATTGGCTGAAAACGACTAAATATCAAGGACTCATTGGGCGAATTGCTCTGGAACCGAAATCGGAACGCTCACTGACATTTGCCCTACCTGAAAGTCTGATAAACGCCGGAAAAATGACTAAGTCCAAAAAAATAATTTTTTCAACTTTTTTCAATTTTACCCTCGTGGGATATATATTCTACCCACACACATTTGGAACTCTCCTGGGGTACCCTCACACATATTATTCCCTCATTTAGTGGATATTTTCACAAAAAAGTGAAGTTTTCAAAAATCCTGAAAATTGGCTGAAAATGACTAAATATAAAGGACTCATTGGGCGAATCGCTCTGGAGCTGAAATCGGAATGCTCACTGACATTTCCCCATGTGAAAGTCTGATAAACGCCGGAAAAATGACTAAGTCCATAAAAATAATTTTTTCAACTTTTTTCAATTTTACCCCCGTGGGATATATATTCTACACACACACATTTGGAACTCTCCTGGGGTACCCTCACACATATTATTCCCTCATTTAGTGGATATTTTCACAAAAAGTGAAATTTTCAAAAATCCAGAAAATTGGCTGAAAACGACTAAATATCAAGGACTCATTGGGCGAAATGCTCTGGAACTGAAATCGGAACGCTCACTGACATTTCCCCTATCTGAAAGTCTGATAAACGCCGGAAAAATGACTAAGTCCAAAAAAATTATTTTTCCAACTTTTTTCAATTTTACCCCCGTGGGATATATATTCTACCCACACACATTTGGAACTCTCCTGGGGTACCCTCACACATATTATTCCCTCCTTTAGTGGATATTTTCGCAAAAAAGTGAAATTTTCAAAAATCCAAAATATTGGCTGAAAACATCTAAATATCAAAGACTCATCCGACGAATCGCTATGGAACTGAAATCGGAACGCTCACTGACATTTCCCCTATCTGAAAGTCTGATAAACGCCGGAAAAATGACTAAGTCGAAAAAAATTATTTTTCCAACTTTTTTAAATTTTACCCCCGTGGGATATATATTCTACCCACACACATTTGGAACTCTCCTGGGGTACCCTCACACATATTATTCCCTCATTTAGTGGATATTTTCACAAAAAGTGAAATTTTCAAAAATCCAGAAAATTGGCTGAAAACGACTAAATATCAAGGACTCATTGGGCGAAATGCTCTGGAACTGAAATCGGAATGCTCACTGACATTTCCCCTATCTGAAAGTCTGATAAACGCCGGAAAAATGACTAAGTCGAAAAAAATTATTTTTCCAACTTTTTTAAATTTTACCCCCGTGGGATATATATTCTACCCACACACATTTGGAACTCTCCTGGGGTACCCTCACACATATTATTCCCTCATTTAGTGGATATTTTCGCAAAAAAGTGAAATTTTCAAAAATCCAAAATATTGGCTGAAAACATCTAAATATCAAAGACTCATCCGACGAATCGCTATGGAACTGAAATTGGAAAGCTCACTGACATTTCCCCTATCTGAAAGTCTGATAAACGCCGGAAAAATGACTAAGTCCAAAAAAAAATTTTTTTCAACTTTTTTCAATTTTACCCCCGTGGGATATATATTCTACCCACACCCATTTGGAACTTTCCTGGGGTACCCTCACAAATATTATTCCCTCATTTAGTGGATATTTTCACAAAAAAGTGAAATTTTCAAAAATCCAGAAAATTGGCTGAAAATGACGAAATATCAAGGACTCATTGGGCGAATCGCTCTGGAACTGAAATCGGAATGCTCACTGACATTTCCCCATCTGAAAGTATGATAAACGCCGGAAAAATGACTAAGTCCATAAAAATAATTTTTTCAACTTTTTTCAATTTTACCCCCGTGGGATATATATTCTATCCACACATTTGGAACTCTCCTGGGGTACCCTCACACATATTATTCCCTCATTTAGTGGATATTTTCACAAAAAAGTGACATTTTCAAAAATCCAGAAAATTGGCTGAAAACGACTAAATATCAAGGACTCATTGGGCGAATCGCTCTGGAACTGAAATCGGAACGCTCACTGACATTTCCCCTATCTGAAAGTGTGGTAAACGCTGGAAAAATGACTAAGTCGAAAAAAATTATTTTTCCAACTTTTTTAAATTTTACCCCCGTGGGATATATATTCTACCCACACACATTTGGAACTCTCCTGGGGTACCCTCACACATATTATTCCCTCATTTAGTGGATATTTTCACAAAAAGTGAAATTTTCAAAAATCCAGAAAATTGGCTGAAAACGACTAAATATCAAGGACTCATTGGGCGAAATGCTCTGGAACTGAAATCGGAACGCTCACTGACATTTCCCCTATCTGAAAGTCTGATAAACGCCGGAAAAATGACTAAGTCCAAAAAAATTATTTTTCCAACTTTTTTCAATTTTACCCCCGTGGGATATATATTCTACCCACACACATTTGGAACTCTCCTGGGGTACCCTCACACATATTATTCCCTCATTTAGTGGATATTTTCGCAAAAAAGTGAAATTTTCAAAAATCCAAAATATTGGCTGAAAACATCTAAATATCAAAGACTCATCCGACGAATCGCTATGGAACTGAAATTGGAAAGCTCACTGACATTTCCCCTATCTGAAAGTCTGATAAACGCCGGAAAAATGACTAAGTCCAAAAAAAAATTTTTTTCAACTTTTTTCAATTTTACCCCCGTGGGATATATATTCTACCCACACCCAATTGGAACTTTCCTGGGGTACCCTCACAAATATTATTCCCTCATTTAGTGGATATTTTCACAAAAAAGTGAAATTTTCAAAAATCCAGAAAATTGGCTGAAAATGACGAAATATCAAGGACTCATTGGGCGAATCGCTCTGGAACTGAAATCGGAATGCTCACTGACATTTCCCCATCTGAAAGTATGATAAACGCCGGAAAAATGACTAAGTCCATAAAAATAATTTTTTCAACTTTTTTCAATTTTACCCCCGTGGGATATATATTCTATCCACACATTTGGAACTCTCCTGGGGTACCCTCACACATATTATTCCCTCATTTAGTGGATATTTTCACAAAAAAGTGACATTTTCAAAAATCCAGAAAATTGGCTGAAAACGACTAAATATCAAGGACTCATTGGGCGAATCGCTCTGGAACTGAAATCGGAACGCTCACTGACATTTCCCCTATCTGAAAGTGTGGTAAACGCTGGAAAAATGACTAAGTCCAAAAAAAATAATTTTTTTCAACTTTTTTCAATTTTACCCTCGTGGGATATATATTCTACCCACACACATTTGGAACTCTCCTGGGGTACCCTCACACATATTATTCCCTCATTTAGTGGATATTTTCACAAAAAGTGAAATTTTCAAAAATCCTGAAAATTGGCTGAAAACGACTAAATATCAAGGACTCATTGGGCGAATTGCTCTGGAACCGAAATCGGAACGCTCACTGACATTTGCCCTACCTGAAAGTCTGATAAACGCCGGAAAAATGACTAAGTCCAAAAAAATAATTTTTTCAACTTTTTTCAATTTTACCCTCGTGGGATATATATTCTACCCACACACATTTGGAACTCTCCTGGGGTACCCTCACACATATTATTCCCTCATTTAGTGGATATTTTCACAAAAAAGTGAAGTTTTCAAAAATCCTGAAAATTGGCTGAAAATGACTAAATATAAAGGACTCATTGGGCGAATCGCTCTGGAGCTGAAATCGGAATGCTCACTGACATTTCCCCATGTGAAAGTCTGATAAACGCCGGAAAAATGACTAAGTCCATAAAAATAATTTTTTCAACTTTTTTCAATTTTACCCCCGTGGGATATATATTCTACACACACACATTTGGAACTCTCCTGGGGTACCCTCACACATATTATTCCCTCATTTAGTGGATATTTTCTCAAAAATTTGAAATTTTCAAAAATCCAAAATATTGGCTGAAAACGACAAAATATCAAGGACTCATTGGGCGAATCGCTCTGGAACTGAAATCGGAACGCTCACTGACATTTCCCCTATCTGAAAGTCTGATAAACGCCGGAAAAATGACTAAGTCGAAAAAAATTATTTTTCCAACTTTTTTAAATTTTACCCCCGTGGGATATATATTCTACCCACACACATTTGGAACTCTCCTGGGGTACCCTCACACATATTATTCCCTCATTTAGTGGATATTTTCACAAAAAGTGAAATTTTCAAAAATCCAGAAAATTGGCTGAAAACGACTAAATATCAAGGACTCATTGGGCGAAATGCTCTGGAACTGAAATCGGAACGCTCACTGACATTTCCCCTATCTGAAAGTCTGATAAACGCCGGAAAAATGACTAAGTCGAAAAAAATTATTTTTCCAACTTTTTTAAATTTTACCCCCGTGGGATATATATTCTACCCACACACATTTGGAACTCTCCTGGGGTACCCTCACACATATTATTCCCTCATTTAGTGGATATTTTCACAAAAAGTGAAATTTTCAAAAATCCAGAAAATTGGCTGAAAACGACTAAATATCAAGGACTCATTGGGCGAAATGCTCTGGAACTGAAATCGGAACGCTCACTGACATTTCCCCTATCTGAAAGTCTGATAAACGCCGGAAAAATGACTAAGTCGAAAAAAATTATTTTTCCAACTTTTTTAAATTTTACCCCCGTGGGATATATATTCTACCCACACACATTTGGAACTCTCCTGGGGTACCCTCACACATATTATTCCCTCATTTAGTGGATATTTTCACAAAAAATGAAATTTTCAAAAATCCAGAAAATTGGCTGAAAACGACTAAATATCAAGGACTCATTGGGCGAAATGCTCTGGAACTGAAATCGGAACGCTCACTGACATTTCCCCTATCTGAAAGTCTGATAAACGCCGGAAAAATGACTAAGTCCAAAAAAATTATTTTTCCAACTTTTTTCAATTTTACCCCCGTGGGATATATATTCTACCCACACACATTTGGAACTCTCCTGGGGTACCCTCACACATATTATTCCCTCATTTAGTGGATATTTTCGCAAAAAAGAGAAATTTTCAAAAATCCAAAATATTGGCTGAAAACATCTAAATATCAAAGACTCATCCGACGAATCGCTATGGAACTGAAATCGGAACGCTCACTGACATTTCCCCTATCTGAAAGTCTGATAAACGCCGGAAAAATGACTAAGTCGAAAAAAATTATTTTTCCAACTTTTTTAAATTTTACCCCCGTGGGATATATATTCTACCCACACACATTTGGAACTCTCCTGGGGTACCCTCACACATATTATTCCCTCATTTAGTGGATATTTTCACAAAAAGTGAAATTTTCAAAAATCCAGAAAATTGGCTGAAAACGACTAAATATCAAGGACTCATTGGGCGAAATGCTCTGGAACTGAAATCGGAACGCTCACTGACATTTCCCCTATCTGAAAGTCTGATAAACGCCGGAAAAATGACTAAGTCCAAAAAAAAATTTTTTTAAACTTTTTTCAATTTTACCCCCGTGGGATATATATACTACCCACACCCATTTGGAACTTTCCTGCGGTACCCTCACAAATATTATTCCCTCATTTAGTGGATATTTTCACAAAAAAGTGAAATTTTCAAAAATCCAGAAAATTGGCTGAAAATGACGAAATATCAAGGACTCATTGGGCGAATCGCTCTGGAACTGAAATCGGAAAGCTCACTAACATTTCCCCATCTGAAAGTCTGATAAACGCCGGAAAAATGACTAAGTCCATAAAAATAATTTTTTCAACTTTTTTCAATTTTACCCCCGTGGGATATATATTCTACCCACACCCATTTGGAACTTTCCTGGGGTACCCTCACAAATATTATTCCCTCATTTAGTGGATATTTTCACAAAAAAGTGAAATTTTCAAAAATCCAAAAAATTGCCTGAAAACGACGAAATATCAAAGACTCATCCGACGAATCGCTATGGAACTGAAATTGGAAAGCTCACTGACATTTCCCCTATCTGAAAGTCTGATAAACGCCGGAAAAATGACTAAGTCCAAAAAAAAATTTTTTTCAACTTTTTTCAATTTTACCCCCGTGGGATATATATTCTACCCACACACATTTAGAACTCTCCTGGTGTACCCTCACACATATTATTCCCTCATTTAGTGGATATTTTCACAAAAAGTGAAATTTTCAAAAATCCAGAAAATCGGCTGAAAACACTAAATATCAATGACTCTTTGGGCGAATTGCTCTGGAACTTAAATCGGAACGCTCACTGACATTTGCATTATCTGAATGTCTGATAAACGCCGGAATAATGACTAAGTCCAAAAAAAAATGTTTTCAACTTTTTACAATTTTACCCCCGTGGGATATATATTCTACCCACACACATTTGGAACTCTCCTGGGGTACCCTCACACATATTATTCCCTCATTTAGTGGATATTTTCACATAAAAGTAAAATTTTCAAAAATTCAGAAAATTGCCTGAAAATGATGAAATATCAAAGACTCATCCGGCGAATCGCTGTGGAACTGAAATCGGAACGCTCACTGACATTTGCCCTATCTGAAAGTCTGATAAACGCCGGAGAAATGACTAAGTCCATAAAAATAATTTTTTCAACTTTTTTCAATTTTACCCCCGTGGGATATATATTCTACCCACACACATTTAGAACTCTCCTGGCGTACCCTCACACATATTATTCCCTCATTTAGTGGATATTTTCACAAAAAAGTGAAATTTTCAAAAATCCAAAAAATTGCCTGAAAACGACGAAATATCAAAGACTCATCCGACGAATCGCTCTGGAGCTGAAATCGGAACGCTCACTGACATTTCCCCTATCTGAATGTCTGATAAACGCCGGAATAATGACTAAGTGCAAAAAAATAATGTTTTCAACTTATTTCAATTTTACCCCCGTGGGATATATATTCTACAAACACACATTTGGAACTTTCCTGGGGTACCCTCACAAATATTATTCCCTCATTTAGTGAATATTTTCACAAAAAAGTGAAATTTTCAAAAATCCAGAAAATTGGCAGAAAATGACTAAATATCAAGGACTCATTGGGCGAATCGCTCTGGAACTGAAATCGGAATGCTCACTGACATTTCCCCATCTGAAAGTCTGATAAACGCCGGAAAAATGACTAAGTCCATAAAAATAATGTTTTCACCTTTTTTCAATTTTACCCCCCTGATATTTATTCTACCCACACACATTTGGAACTCTCCTGGGGTACCCTCACACATATTATTCCCTTATTTAGTGGATATTTTCATAAAAAAGTGAAATTTTCAAAAATCCAGAAAATTGCCTGAAAACGACGAAATATCAAAGACTCATCCGACGAATCGCTATGGAACTGAAATTGGAAAGCTCACTGACATTTCCCCTATCTGAAAGTGTGGTAAACGCTGGAAAAATGACTAAGTCCAAAAAAAATAATTTTTTTCAACTTTTTTTAATTTTACCCTCGTGGGATATATATTCTACCCACACACATTTGGGACTCTCCTGGGGTACCCTCACACATATTATTCCCTCATTTAGTGGATATTTTCACAAAAAGTGAAATTTTCAAAAATCCTGAAAATTGGCTGAAAACGACTAAATATCAAGGACTCATTGGGCGAATCGCTCTGGAACTGAAATCGGAACGCTCACTGACATTTCCCCTATCTGAAAGTGTGGTAAACGCTGGAAAAATGACTAAGTCCAAAAAAAATAATTTTTTTCAACTTTTTTTAATTTTACCCTCGTGGGATATATATTCTACCCACACACATTTGGAACTCTCCTGGGGTACCCTCACACATATTATTCCCTCATTTAGTGGATATTTTCACAAAAAGTGAAATTTTCAAAAATCCTGAAAATTGGCTGAAAACGACTAAATATCAAGGACTCATTGGGCGAATTGCTCTGGAACCGAAATCGGAACGCTCACTGACATTTGCCCTACCTGAAAGTCTGATAAACGCCGGAAAAATGACTAAGTCCAAAAAAATAATTTTTTCAACTTTTTTCAATTTTACCCCCGTGGGATATATATTCTACCCACACACATTTGGAACTCTCCTGGGGTACCCTCACACATATTATTCCCTCATTTAGTGGATATTTTCTCAAAAAAGTGAAATTTTCAAAAATCCAAAATATTGGCTGAAAACGACAAAATATCAAGGACTCATTGGGCGAATCGCTCTGGAACTGAAATCGGAACGCTCACTGACATTTCCCCTATCTGAAAGTCTGATAAACGCCGGAAAAATGACTAAGTCGAAAAAAATTATTTTTCCAACTTTTTTCAATTTTACCCCCGTGGGATATATATTCTACCCACACACATTTGGAACTCTCCTGGGGTACCCTCACACATATTATTCCCTCATTTAGTGGATATTTTCACAAAAAGTGAAATTTTCAAAAATCCAGAAAATTGGCTGAAAACGACTAAATATCAAGGACTCATTGGGCGAAATGCTCTGGAACTGAAATCGGAACGCTCACTGACATTTCCCCTATCTGAAAGTCTGATAAACGCCGGAAAAATGACTAAGTCGAAAAAAATTATTTTTCCAACTTTTTTAAATTTTACCCCCGTGGGATATATATTCTACCCACACACATTTGGAACTCTCCTGGGGTACCCTCACACATATTATTCCCTCATTTAGTGGATATTTTCACAAAAAGTGAAATTTTCAAAAATCCAGAAAATTGGCTGAAAACGACTAAATATCAAGGACTCATTGGGCGAAATGCTCTGGAACTGAAATCGGAACGCTCACTGACATTTCCCCTATCTGAAAGTCTGATAAACGCCGGAAAAATGACTAAGTCCAAAAAAATTATTTTTCCAACTTTTTTCAATTTTACCCCTGTGGGATATATATTCTACCCACACACATTTGGAACTCTCCTGGGGTACCCTCACACATATTATTCCCTCATTTAGTGGATATTTTCGCAAAAAAGTGAAATTTTCAAAAATCCAGAAAATTGGCTGAAAATGACGAAATATCAAGGACTCATTGGGCGAATCGCTCTGGAACTGAAATCGGAAAGCTCACTAACATTTCCCCATCTGAAATTCTGATAAACGCCGGAAAAATGACTAAGTCCATAAAAATAATTTTTTCAACTTTTTTCAATTTTACCCCCGTGGGATATATATTCTACCCACACCCATTTGGAACTTTCCTGGGGTACCCTCACAAATATTATTCCCTCATTTAGTGGATATTTTCACAAAAAAGTGAAATTTTCAAAAATCCAAAAAATTGCCTGAAAACGACGAAATATCAAAGACTCATCCGACGAATCGCTATGGAACTGAAATTGGAAAGCTCACTGACATTTCCCCTATCTGAAAGTCTGATAAACGCCGGAAAAATGACTAAGTCCAAAAAAAAATTTTTTTCAACTTTTTTCAATTTTACCCCCGTGGGATATATATTCTACCCACACACATTTAGAACTCTCCTGGTGTACCCTCACACATATTATTCCCTCATTTAGTGGATATTTTCACAAAAAGTGAAATTTTCAAAAATCCAGAAAATCGGCTGAAAACACTAAATATCAATGACTCTTTGGGCGAATTGCTCTGGAACTTAAATCGGAACGCTCACTGACATTTGCCCTATCTGAATGTCTGATAAACGCCGGAATAATGACTAAGTCCAAAAAAAAATGTTTTCAACTTTTTACAATTTTACCCCCGTGGGATATATATTCTACCCACACACATTTGGAACTCTCCTGGGGTACCCTCACACATATTATTCCCTCATTTAGTGGATATTTTCACATAAAAGTAAAATTTTCAAAAATTCAGAAAATTGCCTGAAAATGATGAAATATCAAAGACTCATCCGGCGAATCGCTGTGGAACTGAAATCGGAACGCTCACTGACATTTGCCCTATCTGAAAGTCTGATAAACGCCGGAGAAATGACTAAGTCCATAAAAATAATTTTTTCAACTTTTTTCAATTTTACCCCCGTGGGATATATATTCTACCCACACACATTTAGAACTCTCCTGGCGTACCCTCACACATATTATTCCCTCATTTAGTGGATATTTTCACAAAAAAGTGAAATTTTCAAAAATCCAAAAAATTGCCTGAAAACGACGAAATATCAAAGACTCATCCGACGAATCGCTCTGGAGCTGAAATCGGAACGCTCACTGACATTTCCCCTATCTGAATGTCTGATAAACGCCGGAATAATGACTAAGTGCAAAAAAATAATGTTTTCAACTTATTTCAATTTTACCCCCGTGGGATATATATTCTACAAACACACATTTGGAACTTTCCTGGGGTACCCTCACAAATATTATTCCCTCATTTAGTGAATATTTTCACAAAAAAGTGAAATTTTCAAAAATCCAGAAAATTGGCAGAAAATGACTAAATATCAAGGACTCATTGGGCGAATCGCTCTGGAACTGAAATCGGAATGCTCACTGACATTTCCCCTATCTGAAAGTCTGATAAACGCTGGAAAAATGACTAAGTCCAAAAAAAAATTTTTTTCAACTTTTTTCAATTTTTCCCCCGTGGGATATATATTCTACCCACACCCATTTGGAACTCTCCTGGGGTACCCTCACACATATTATTCCCTTATTTAGTGGATATTTTCATAAAAAAGTGAAATTTTCAAAAATCCAGAAAATTGCCTGAAAACGACGAAATATCAAAGACTCATCCGACGAATCGCTATGGAACTGAAATTGGAAAGCTCACTGACATTTCCCCTATCTGAAAGTCTGATAAACGCCGGAAAAATGACTAAGTCTAAAAAAAAATTTTTTTCAACTTTTTTCAATTTTACCCCCGTGGGATATATATTCTACCCACACACATTTAGAACTCTCCTGGCGTACCCTCACACATATTATTCCCTCATTTAGTGGATATTTTCACAAAAAAGTGAAATTTTCAAAAATCCAAAAAATTGCCTGAAAACGACGAAATATCAAAGACTCATCCGACGAATCGCTCTGGAGCTGAAATCGGAACGCTCACTGACATTTCCCCTCTCTGAATGTCTGATAAACGCCGGAATAATGATTAAGTGCAAAAAAATAATGTTTTCAACTTATTTCAATTTTACCCCCGTGGGATATATATTCTACAAACACACATTTGGAACTTTCCTGGGGTACCCTCACAAATATTATTCCCTCATTTAGTGAATATTTTCACAAAAAAGTGAAATTTTCAAAAATCCAGAAAATTGGCAGAAAATGACTAAATATCAAGGACTCATTGGGCGAATCGCTCTGGAACTGAAATCGGAATGCTCACTGACATTTCCCCATCTGAAAGTCTGATAAACGCCGGAAAAATGACTAAGTCCATAAAAATAATGTTTTCACCTTTTTTCAATTTTACCCCCCTGATATTTATTCTACCCACACACATTTGGAACTCTCCTGGGGTACCTTCACACATATTATTCCCTCATTTAGTGGATATTTTCACAAAAAAGTAAAATTTTCAAAAATCCAAAATATTGGCTGAAAACGTCTAAATATCAAGGACTCATTGGGCAAATCGCTCTGGTACTGAAATCGGAACGCTCACTGACATTTCCCCTATCTGAATGTCTGATAAACGCCGGAATAATGACTAAGTCCAAAAAAATAATTTTTTCAACTTTTTTCAATTTTACCCCCGTGGGATACATATTCTACCCACACACATTTGGAACTCTCTTTGGGTACCCTCACACATATTATTCCCTCATTTAGTGGATATTTTCACAAAAAAGTGAAATTTTCAAAAATCCAAAAAATTGCCTGAAAACGACGAAATATCAAAGACTCATCCGACGAATCGCTATGGAACTGAAATCGGAATGCTCACTGACATTTCCCCTATCTGAAAGTCTGATAAACGCTGGAAAAATGAATAAGTCTCAAAAAAATAATTTTTTCAACTTTTTTCAATTTTATCCCCGTGAGATATATATTCTACCCACACACATTTGGAACTCTCCTGGGGTACCCTCACACATATTATTCCCTCATTTAGTGGATATTTTCACAAAAAAGTTACATTTTCAAAAATCCAGAAAATTGGCTGAAAACGACTAAATATCAAGGACTCATTGGGCGAATCGCTCTGGAACTGAAATCGGAACGCTCACTGACATTCCCCCTATCTGAAAGTCTGATAAACGCCGGAAAAATGACTAAGTCCAAAAAAATTATTTTTTCAACTTTTTTAAATTTTACCCCCGTGGGATATATATTCTACCCACACACATTTGGAACTCTCCTGGGGTACCCTCACACATATTATTCCCTCATTTAGTGGATATTTTCACAAAAAGTGAAATTTTCAAAAATTCAGAAAATTGCCTGAAAACGACTAAATATCAAAGACTCATCCGGTGAATCACTGTGGAACTGAAATCGGAACGCTCCCTGACATTTCCCCTGTTTGAAAGTCTGATAAACGCCGGAAAAATGACCAAGTCCAAAAAAAATTTTTTTTAAACTTTTTTCAATTTTACCCCCGTGGGATATATATTCTACCCACACACATTTGGAACTCTCCTGGCTTACCCTCACACATATTATTCCCTCATTTAGTGGATATTTTCACAAAAAAGTGAAATTTTCAAAAATCCAAAATATTGGCTGAAAACGTCTAAATATCAAGGACTCATTGGGCGAATCGCTCTGGTACTGAAATCGGAGAGCTCACTGACATTTCCCCTATCTGAAAGTCTGATAAACGCTGGAAAAATGACTAAGTGCAAAAAAAATAATTTTTTCAGCTTTTTTCAATTTTACCCCCGTGGGATATATATTCTACCCACACACATTTGGAACTCTCCTTGGGTACCCTCACAAATATTATTCCCTCATTTAGTGGATATTTTCACAAAAAACTGAAATTTTCAAAAATCCAGAAAATTGGCTGAAAATGACTAAATATCAAGGACTTATTGGGCGAATCGCTCTGGAACTGAAATCGGAATGCTCACTGACATTTCCCCATCTGAAAGTCTGAAAAACGCCGGAAAAATGACTAAGTCCATAAAAATAATTTTTTCAGCTTTTTTCAATTTTACCCCCGTGGGATATATATTCTACCCACACACATTTGGAACTCTCCTGTCGTACCCTCACACATATTATTCCCTCATTTAGTGGATATTTTCACAAATAAGTGAAATTTTCAAAAATCCAGAAAATTGGCTGAAAACGACTAAATATCAAGGACTCATTGGGCGAATCGCTCTGGAACTGAAATCGGAACGCTCACTGACATTTCCCCTATCTGAAAGTCTGATAAACGCTGGAAAAATGAATAAGTCCCAAAAAAATAATTTTTTCAACTTTTTTCAATTTTATCCCCGTGAGATATATATTCTACCCACACACATTTGGAACTCTCCTGGGGTACCCTCACACATATTATTCCCTCATTTAGTGGATATTTTCACAAAAAAGTGAAATTTTCAAAAATCCAGAAAATTGGCGGAAAACGACTAAATATCAAGGACTCATTGGGTGAATCTCTCGGGAACTGAAATCGGAGCGCTCACTGACATTTCCCGTATCTGAAAGTCTGGTAAACGCTGGAAGAATGACTAAGTGCAAAAAAAATAATTTTTATCAACTTTTTTCAATTTTGCCCCCGTGGGATATATATTCTACCCACACCCATTTGGAACTTTCCTGGGGTACCCTCACAAATATTATTCCCTCATTTAGTGGATATTTTCACAAAAAAGTGAAATTTTCAAAAATCCAGAAAATTGGCGGAAAACGACTAAATATCAAGGACTCATTGAGTGAATCACTCGGGAACTGAAATCGGAACGCTCACTGACATTTCCCGTATCTGAAAGTCTGGTAAACGCTGGAAAAATGACTAAGTGCAAAAAAAATAATTTTTATCAACTTTTTTCAATTTTACCCCCGTGGGATATATATTCTACCCACACACATTTGGAACTCTCCTGGGGTACCCTCACACATATTATTCCCTCATTTAGTGGATATTTTCACAAAAAAGTGAAATTTTCAAAAATCCAGAAAATTGGCTGAAAACGACTAAATATCAAGGACTCATTGGGCGAATCGCTCTGGAACTGAAATCGGAACGCTCACTGACATTTCCCCTATCTGAAAGTCTGATAAACACTGGAAAAATGAATAAGTCCCAAAAAAATAATTTTTTCAACTTTTTTCAATTTTATCCCCGTGAGATATATATTCTACCCACACACATTTGGAACTCTCCTGGGGTACCCTCACACATATTATTCCCTCATTTAGTGGATATTTTCACAAAAAAGTTACATTTTCAAAAATCCAGAAAATTGGCTGAAAACGACTAAATATCAAGGACTCATTGGGCGAATCGCTCTGGAACTGAAATCGGAACGCTCCCTGACATTTCCCCTGTTTGAAAGTCTGATAAATGCCGGAAAAATGACCAAGTCCAAAAAAAAATTTTTTTAAACTTTTTTCAATTTTACCCTCGTGGGATATATATTCTACCCACAACCATTTGGAACTCTCCTGGGGTACCCTCACACATATTATTCCCTCATTTAGCGGATATTTTCACAAAAAAGTGAAATTTTCAAAAATCCAAAATATTGGCTGAAAACGACTAAATGTCAAGGGCTCATTGGGCGAATCGCTCTGGAACTGAAATCGGAACGCTCACTGACATTCCCCCTATCTGAAAGTCTGATAAACGCCGGAAAAATGACTAAGTCCAAAAAAATTATTTTTTCAACTTTTTTAAATTTTACCCCCGTGGGATATATATTCTACCCACACACATTTGGAACTCTCCTGGGGTACCCTCACACATATTATTCCCTCATTTAGTGGATATTTTCACAAAAAGTGAAATTTTCAAAAATTCAGAAAATTGCCTGAAAACGACTAAATATCAAAGACTCATCCGGTGAATCACTGTGGAACTGAAATCGGAACGCTCCCTGACATTTCCCCTGTTTGAAAGTCTGATAAACGCCGGAAAAATGACCAAGTCCAAAAAAAAATTTTTTTAAACTTTTTTCAATTTTACCCCCGTGGGATATATATTCTACCCACACACATTTGGAACTCTCCTGGCTTACCCTCACACATATTATTCCCTCATTTAGTGGATATTTTCACAAAAAAGTGAAATTTTCAAAAATCCAAAATATTGGCTGAAAACGTCTAAATATCAAGGACTCATTGGGCGAATCGCTCTGGTACTGAAATCGGAGAGCTCACTGACATTTCCCCTATCTGAAAGTCTGATAAACGCTGGAAAAATGACTAAGTGCAAAAAAAATAATTTTTTCAGCTTTTTTCAATTTTACCCCCGTGGGATATATATTCTACCCACACACATTTGGAACTCTCCTTGGGTACCCTCACAAATATTATTCCCTCATTTAGTGGATATTTTCACAAAAAACTGAAATTTTCAAAAATCCAGAAAATTGGCTGAAAATGACTAAATATCAAGGACTTATTGGGCGAATCGCTCTGGAACTGAAATCGGAATGCTCACTGACATTTCCCCATCTGAAAGTCTGAAAAACGCCGGAAAAATGACTAAGTCCATAAAAATAATTTTTTCAGCTTTTTTCAATTTTACCCCCGTGGGATATATATTCTACCCACACACATTTGGAACTCTCCTGTCGTACCCTCACACATATTATTCCCTCATTTAGTGGATATTTTCACAAATAAGTGAAATTTTCAAAAATCCAGAAAATTGGCTGAAAACGACTAAATATCAAGGACTCATTGGGCGAATCGCTCTGGAACTGAAATCGGAACGCTCACTGACATTTCCCCTATCTGAAAGTCTGATAAACGCTGGAAAAATGAATAAGTCCCAAAAAAATAATTTTTTCAACTTTTTTCAATTTTATCCCCGTGAGATATATATTCTACCCACACACATTTGGAACTCTCCTGGGGTACCCTCACACATATTATTCCCTCATTTAGTGGATATTTTCACAAAAAAGTGAAATTTTCAAAAATCCAGAAAATTGGCGGAAAACGACTAAATATCAAGGACTCATTGGGTGAATCTCTCGGGAACTGAAATCGGAGCGCTCACTGACATTTCCCGTATCTGAAAGTCTGGTAAACGCTGGAAGAATGACTAAGTGCAAAAAAAATAATTTTTATCAACTTTTTTCAATTTTGCCCCCGTGGGATATATATTCTACCCACACCCATTTGGAACTTTCCTGGGGTACCCTCACAAATATTATTCCCTCATTTAGTGGATATTTTCACAAAAAAGTGAAATTTTCAAAAATCCAGAAAATTGGCGGAAAACGACTAAATATCAAGGACTCATTGAGTGAATCACTCGGGAACTGAAATCGGAACGCTCACTGACATTTCCCGTATCTGAAAGTCTGGTAAACGCTGGAAAAATGACTAAGTGCAAAAAAAATAATTTTTATCAACTTTTTTCAATTTTACCCCCGTGGGATATATATTCTACCCACACACATTTGGAACTCTCCTGGGGTACCCTCACACATATTATTCCCTCATTTAGTGGATATTTTCACAAAAAAGTGAAATTTTCAAAAATCCAGAAAATTGGCTGAAAACGACTAAATATCAAGGACTCATTGGGCGAATCGCTCTGGAACTGAAATCGGAACGCTCACTGACATTTCCCCTATCTGAAAGTCTGATAAACACTGGAAAAATGAATAAGTCCCAAAAAAATAATTTTTTCAACTTTTTTCAATTTTATCCCCGTGAGATATATATTCTACCCACACACATTTGGAACTCTCCTGGGGTACCCTCACACATATTATTCCCTCATTTAGTGGATATTTTCACAAAAAAGTTACATTTTCAAAAATCCAGAAAATTGGCTGAAAACGACTAAATATCAAGGACTCATTGGGCGAATCGCTCTGGAACTGAAATCGGAACGCTCCCTGACATTTCCCCTGTTTGAAAGTCTGATAAATGCCGGAAAAATGACCAAGTCCAAAAAAAAATTTTTTTAAACTTTTTTCAATTTTACCCTCGTGGGATATATATTCTACCCACAACCATTTGGAACTCTCCTGGGGTACCCTCACACATATTATTCCCTCATTTAGCGGATATTTTCACAAAAAAGTGAAATTTTCAAAAATCCAAAATATTGGCTGAAAACGACTAAATGTCAAGGGCTCATTGGGCGAATCGCTCTGGTACTAAAATCGGAACGCACACTGACATTTGCCCTATCTGAAAGTCTGATAAATGCCGGAAAAATGACTATGTCCATAAAAATAATTTTTTCAACTTTTTTCAATTTTACCCCCGTGGGATATATATTCTACCCACACACATTTGGAACTCTCCTGGCTTACCCTCACACATATTATTCCCTCATTTAGTGGATATTTTCCCAAAAAAGTGAAATTTTCAAAAATCCAGAAAATTGGCGGAAAACGACTAAATATCAAGGACTCATTGGGTGAATCTCTCGGGAACTGAAATCGGAGCGCTCACTGACATTTCCCCTATCTGAAAGTCTGGTAAACGCTGGAAAAATGACTAAGTGCAAAAAAAATATTTTTTTTCAACTTTTTTCAATTTTACCCCCGTGGGATATATATTCTACCCACACCTATTTGGAACTTTCCTGGGGTACCCTCACAAATATTATTCCCTCATTTAGTGGATATTTTCACAAAAAAGTGAAATTTTCAAAAATCCAGAAAATTGGCGGAAAATGACTAAATATCAAGGACTCATTGGGTGAATCACTCGGGAACTGAAATCGGAACGCTCACTGACATTTCCCGTATCTGAAAGTCTGGTAAACGCTGGAAAAATGACTAAGTGCAAAAAAAATAATTTTTATCAACTTTTTTCAATTTTACCCCCGTGGGATATATATTCTACCCACACACATTTGGAACTCTCCTGTCGTACCCTCACACATATTATTCCCTCATTTAGTGGATATTTTCACAAAAAAGTGAAATTTTCAAAAATTCAGAAAACTGCCTGAAAACGACTAAATATCAAAGACTCATCCGGCGAATCGCTGTGGAACTGAAATCGGAACGCTCACTGACATTTCCCCTGTTTGAAAGTCTGATAAATGCCGGAAAAATGACCAAGTCCAAAAAAAATTTTTTTTAAACTTTTTTCAATTTTACCCTCGTGGGATATATATTCTACCCACACACATTTGGAACTCTCCTGGGGTACCCTCACACATATTATTCCCTAATTTAGTGGATATTTTCACAAAAAAGTGACATTTTCAAAAATCCAGAAAATTGGCTGAAAACGACTAAATATCAAGGACTCATTGGGCGAATTGCTCTGGAACTGAAATCGGAACGCTCACTGACATTTGCCCTATCTGAAAGTCTGATAAACGCCGGAAAAATGACTAAGTCCAAAAAAAAAATGTTTTCAACTTTTTTCAATTTTACCCCCGTGGGATATATATTCTACCCACACACATTTGGAACTCTTCTGGGGTACCCTCACACATATTATTCCCTCATTTAGTGGATATTTTCACAAAAAAGTGAAATTTTCAAAAATCCAGAAAATTGGCTGAAAACGTCTAAATATCAAGGACTCATTGGGCGAATCGCTCTGGTACTGAAATCGAAACGCTCACTGACATTTGCCCTATCTGAAAGTCTGATAAACGCCGGAAAAATGACTAAGTCCAAAAAAAAAATTGTTTCAACTTTTTTCAATTTTACCCCCGTGAGGTATATATTCTACCCACACACATTTGGAACTCTCCTGGGGTACCCTCACACATATTATTCCTTCATTTAGTGGATATTTTCACAAAAAAGTGAAATTTTCAAAAATCCAAAAAATTGCCTGAAAACGACGAAATATCAAAGACTCATCCGACGAATCGCTATGGAACTGAAATCGGAACGCTCACTGACATTTGCCCTATCTGAAAGTCTGATAAACGCCGGAAAAATGACTAAGTCCAAAAAAAAAATATTTTCAACTTTTTTCAATTTTACCCCCGTGGGATATATATTCTACCGACACCATTTGGAACTTTCCTGGGGTACCCTCACAAATATTATTCCCTCATTTAGTGGATATTTTCACAAAAAAGTGAAATTTTCAAAAATCCAGAAAATTGGCGGAAAACGACTAAATATCAAGGGCTCATTGGGTGAATCACTCGAGAACTGAAATCGGAACGCTAACTGACATTTCCGCTATCTGAAAGTATGGTAAACGCTGGAAAAATGACTAAGTGCAAAAAAAATAATTTTTATCAACTTTTTTCAATTTTACCCCCGTGGGATATATATTCTACCCACACCCATTTGGAACTTTCCTGGGGTACCCTCACAAATATTATTCCCTCATTTAGTGGATATTTTCACAAAAAAGTGAAATTTTCAAAAATCCAGAAAATTGGCGGAAAACGACTAAATATCAAGGACTCATTGGGTGAATCGCTCGGGAACTGAAATCGGAATGCTCACTGACATTTGCCCTATCTGAAAGTCTGATAAACGCCGGAAAAATGACTAAGTCCAAAAAAAATAATTTTTTCAACTTTTTTCAATTTTATCCCCGTGAGATATATATTCTACCCACACACATTTGGAACTCTCCTGGGGTACCCTCACACATATTATTCCCTCATTTAGTGGATATTTTCACAAAAAAGTTAAATTTTCAAAAATCCAGAAAATTGGCTGAAAACGACTAAATATCAAGGACTCATTGGCCGGAAAAATGACTAAGTCCAAAAAAAATAATTTTTTCAACTTTTTTCAATTTTATCCCCGTGAGATATATATTCTACCCACACACATTTGGAACTCTCCTGGGGTACCCTCACACATATTATTCCCTCATTTAGTGGATATTTTCACAAAAAAGTGAAATTTTCAAAAATCCAGAAAATTAGCTGAAAACGACTAAATATCAAGGACTCATTGGCGAATTGCTCTGGAACTGAAATCGGAACGCTCACTGACATTTCCACTATCTGAAAGTCTGATAAACGCCGGAAAAATGACTAAGTCCAAAAAAATAATGTTTTCAACTTTTTTCAATTTTACCCCCGCGGGATATATATTCTACTCACACCATTTGGAACTTTCCTGGGGTACCCTCACAAATATTATTCCCTCATTTAGTGGATATTTTCACAAAAAAGTGAAATTTTCAAAAATCCAGAAAATTGGCTGAAAACGACTAAATATCAAGGACTCATTGGGCGAATTGCTCTGGAACTGAAATCGGAACGCTCACTGACATTTGCCCTATCTGAAAGTCTGATAAACGCCGGAAAAATAACTAAGTCCAAAAAAAAAATGTTTTCAACTTTTTTCAATGTTACCCCTGTGGGATATATATTCTACCCACACACATTTGCAACTCTTCTGGGGTACCCTCACACATATTATTCCCTCATTTAGTGGATATTTTCACAAAAAAGTGAAATTTTCAAAAATCCAGAAAATTGGCTGAAAACGACTAAATATCAAGGACTCTTTGGGCGAATTGCTCTGGAACTGAAATCGGAACGCTCACTGACATTTCCACTATCTGAAAGTCTGATAAAGGCCGGAAAAATGACTAAGTCCAAAAAAAAAATGTTTTCAACTTTTTTCAATTTTACCCCGTCGGATATATATTCTACCCACACCATTTGGAACTTTCCTGGGGTACCCTCACAAATGTTATTCCCTCATTTAGTGGATATTTTCACAAAAAAGTGAAATTTTCAAAAATCCAGAAAATTGGCGGAAAACGACTAAATATCAATGACTCATTGGGAGAATCGCTCGGGAACTGAAATCGGAGCGCTCACTGACATTTCCCCTATCTGAAAGTCTGGTAAACGCTGTAAAAATGACTAAGTGCAAAAAAAATATTTTTTTTCAACTTTTTTCAATGTTACCCCTGTGGGATATATATTCTACCCACACCCATTTGGAACTTTCCTGGGGTACCCTCACAAATATTATTCCCTCATTTAGTGGATATTTTCACAAAAAAGTTAAATTTTCAAAAATCCAGAAAATTGGCTGAAAACGACTAAATATCAAGGACTCATTGGCGAATTGCTCTGGAACTGAAATCGGAACGCTCACTGACATTTCCACTATCTGAAAGTCTGATAAACGCCGGAAAAATGACTAAGTCCAAAAAAAAAATGTTTTCAACTTTTTTCAATTTTACCCCCGTGGGATATATATTCTACCCACACACATTTGCAACTCTTCTGGGGTACCCTCACACATATTATTCCCTCATTTAGTGGATATTTTCACAAAAAAGTTAAATTTTCAAAAATCCAGAAAATTGGCTGAAAACGACTAAATATCAAGGACTCATTGGCGAATTGCTCTGGAACTGAAATCGGAACGCTCACTGACATTTGCCCTATCTGAAAGTCTGATAAACGCCGGAAAAATGACTAAGTCCAAAAAAAATAATTTTTTCAACTTTTTTCAATTTTATCCCCGTGAGATATATATTCTACCCACACACATTTGGAACTCTCCTGGGGTACCCTCACACATATTATTCCCTCATTTAGTGGATATTTTCACAAAAAAGTGAAATTTTCAAAAATCCAGAAAATTGGCTGAAAACGACTAAATATCAAGGACTCATTGGCGAATTGCTCTGGAACTGAAATCGGAACGCTCACTGACATTTCCACTATCTGAAAGTCTGATAAACGCCGGAAAAATGACTAAGTCCAAAAAAAAAATGTTTTCAACTTTTTTCAATTTTACCCCGTGGGATATATATTCTATCCACACCATTTGGAACTTTCCTGGGGTACCCTCACAAATGTTATTCCCTCATTTAGTGGATATTTTCACAAAAAAGTGAAATTTTCAAAAATCCAGAAAATTGGCGGAAAACGACTAAATATCAAGGACTCATTGGGAGAATCGCTCGGGAACTGAAATCGGAGCGCTCACTGACATTTCCCCTATCTGAAAGTCTGGTAAACGCTGGAAAAATGACTAAGTGCAAAAAAAATAATTTTTTTCAACTTTTTTCAATTTTACCCCCGTGGGATATATATTCTACCCACACCCATTTGGAACTTTCCTGGGGTAGCCTCACAAATATTATTCCCTCATTTAGTGGATATTTTCACAAAAAAGTGAAATTTTCAAAAATCCAGAAAATTGGCGGAAAACGACTAAATATCAAGGACTCATTGGGTGAATCACTCGGGAACTGAAATCGGAACGCTCACTGATATTTCCCGTATCTGAAAGTCTGGTAAACGCTGGAAAAATGAATAAGCCCCAAAAAAATAATTTTTTAAACTTTTTTCAATTTTATCCCCGTGAGATATATATTCTACCCACACACATTTGGAACTCTCCTGGGGTACCCTCACACATATTATTCTCTCATTTAGTGGATATTTTCACAAAAAGTGAAATTTTCAAAAATTCAGAAAACTGCCTGAAAACGACTAAATATCAAAGACTCATCCGGCGAATCGCTGTGGAACTGAAATCGGAACGCTCACTGACATTTCCCCTGTTTGAAAGTCTGATAAATGCCGGAAAAATGACCAAGTCCAAAAAAAAATTTTTTTAAACTTTTTTCAATTTTACCCTTGTGGGATATATATTCTACCCACAACCATTTGGAACTCTCCTGGGGTACCCTCACACATATTATTCCCTCATTTAGCGGATATTTTCACAAAAAAGTGAAATTTTCAAAAATCCAGAAAATTGGCTGAAAACGTCTAAATATCAAGGACTCATTGGGCGAATCGCTCTGGTACTGAAATCGGAACGCTCACTGACATTTGCCCTATCTGAAAGTCTGATAAACGCCGGAAAAATGACTAAGTCCAAAAAAAAAATGTTTTCAACTTTTTTCAATTTTACCCCCGTGGGATATATATTCTACCCACACACATTTGGAACTCTTCTGGGGTACCCTCACACATATTATTCCCTCATTTAGTGGATATTTTCACAAAAAAGTGAAATTTTCAAAAATCCAGAAAATTGGCTGAAAACGTCTAAATATCAAGGACTCATTGGGCGAATCGCTCTGGTACTGAAATCGAAACGCTCACTGACATTTGCCCTATCTGAAAGTCTGATAAACGCCGGAAAAATGACTAAGTCCAAAAAAAAATTGTTTCAACTTTTTTCAATTTTACCCCCGTGGGGTATATATTCTACCCACACACATTTGGAACTCTCCTGGGGTACCCTCACACATATTATTCCTTCATTTAGTGGATATTTTCACAAAAAAGTGAAATTTTCAAAAATCCAAAAAATTGCCTGAAAACGACGAAATATCAAAGACTCATCCGACGAATCGCTATGGAACTGAAATCGGAACGCTCACTGACATTTGCCCTATCTGAAAGTCTGATAAACGCCGGAAAAATGACTAAGTCCAAAAAAAAAATGTTTTCAACTTTTTTCAATTTTACCCCCGTGGGATATATATTCTACCCACACCATTTGGAACTTTCCTGGGGTACCCTCACAAATATTATTCCCTCATTTAGTGGATATTTTCACAAAAAAGTGAAATTTTCAAAAATCCAGAAAATTGGCGGAAAAACGACTAAATATCAAGGGCTCATTGGGTGAATCACTCGAGAACTGAAATCGGAACGCTCACTGACATTTCCGCTATCTGAAAGTCTGGTAAACGCTGGAAAAATGACTAAGTGCAAAAAAAATTATTTTTATCAACTTTTTTCAATTTTACCCCCGTGGGATATATATTCTACCCACACCCATTTGGAACTTTCCTGGGGTACCCTCACAAATATTATTCCCTCATTTAGTGGATATTTTCACAAAAAACAAAAATTTTCAAAAATCCAGAAAATTGGCTGAAAATGACTAAATATCAAGGACTTATTGGGCGAATCGCTCTGGAACTGAAATCGGAATGCTCACTGACATTTCCCCATCTGAAAGTCTGAAAAACGCCGGAAAAATGACTAAGTCCATAAAAATAATTTTTTCAACTTTTTTCAATTTTACCCCCGTGGGATATATATTCTACCCACACACATTTGGAACTCTCCTGTCGTACCCTCACACATATTATTCCCTCATTTAGTGGATATTTTCACAAATAAGTGAAATTTTCAAAAATCCAGAAAATTGGCTGAAAACGACTAAATATCAAGGACTCATTGGGCGAATCGCTCTGGAACTGAAATCGGAACGCTCACTGACATTTCCCCTATCTGAAAGTCTGATAAACGCTGGAAAAATGAATAAGTCCCCAAAAAATAATTTTTTCAACTTTTTTCAATTTTATCCCCGTGAGATATATATTCTACCCACACACATTTGGAACTCTCCTGGGGTACCCTCACACATATTATTCCCTCATTTAGTGGATATTTTCACAAAAAAGTTACATTTTCAAAAATCCAGAAAATTGGCTGAAAACGACTAAATATCAAGGACTCATTGGGCGAATCGCTCTGGAACTGAAATCGGAACGCTCACTGACATTTCCCCTATCTGAAAGTCTGATAAACACCGGAAAAATGACTAAGTCCAAAAAAATTATTTTTTTAACTTTTTTAAATTTTACCCCCGTGGGATATATATTCTACCCAGACACATTTGGAACTCTCCTGGGGTACCCTCACACATATTATTCCCTCATTTAGTGGATATTTTCACAAAAAGTGAAATTTTCAAAAATTCAAAAAATTGCCTGAAAACGACTAAATATCAAAGACTCATCCGGTGAATCGCTGTGGAACTGAAATCGGAACGCTCCCTGACATTTCCCCTGTTTGAAAGTGTGATAAATGCCGGAAAAATGACCAAGTCCAAAAAAAAATTTTTTTAAACTTTTTTCAATTTTATCCTCGTGGGATATATATTCTACCCACAACCATTTGGAACTCTCCTGGGGTACCCTCACACATATTATTCCCTCATTTAGTGGATATTTTCACAAAAAAGTGAAATTTTCAAACATCCAGAAAATTGGCGGAAAACAACTAAATATCAAGGACTCATTGGGTGAATCGCTCGGGAACTGAAATCGGAGCGCTCACTGACATTTCCCCTATCTGAAAGTCTGGTAAACGCTGGAAAAATGACTAAGTGCAAAAAAATAATTTTTTTCAACTTTTTTCAATTTTACCCCCGTGGGATATATATTCTACCCACACACATTTGCAACTCTTCTGGGGTACCCTCACACATATTATTCCCTCATTTAGTGGATATTTTCACAAAAAAGTGAAATTTTCAAAAATCCAGAAAATTGGCTGAAAACGACTAAATATCAAGGACTCATTGGGCGAATTGCTCTGGAACTGAAATCGGAACGCTCACTGACATTTGCCCTATCTGAAAGTCTGATAAACGCCGGAAAAATGACTAAGTCCAAAAAAAATAATTTTTTCAACTTTTTTCAATTTTATCCCCGTGAGATATATATTCTACCCAAACACATTTGGAACTCTCCTGGGGTACCCTCACACATATTATTCCCTCATTTAGTGGATATTTTCACAAAAAGTTAAATTTTCAAAAATCCAGAAAATTGGCTGAAAACGACTAAATATCAAGGACTCATTGGCGAATTGCTCTGGAACTGAAATCGGAACGCTCACTGACATTTCCACTATCTGAAAGTCTGATAAACGCCGGAAAAATGACTAAGTCCAAAAAAAAAATGTTTTCAACTTTTTTCAATTTTACCCCCGCGGGATATATATTCTACTCACACCATTTGGAACTTTCCTGGGGTACCCTCACAAATATTATTCCTTCATTTAGTGGATATTTTCACAAAAAAGTGAAATTTTCAAAAATCCAGAAAATTGGCTGAAAACGACTAAATATCAAGGACTCATTGGGCGAATTGCTCTGGAACTGAAATCGGAACGCTCACTGACATTTGCCCTATCTGAAAGTCTGATAAACGCCGGAAAAATGACTAAGTCCAAAAAAAATATTTTTTTCAACTTTTTTCAATTTTATCCCCGTGAGATATATATTCTACCCACACACATTTGGAGCTCTCCTGGGGTACCCTCACACATATTATTCCCTCATTTAGTGGATATTTTCACAAAAAAGTTAAATTTTCAAAAATCCAGAAAATTGGCTGAAAACGACTAAATATCAAGGACTCATTGGGCGAATTGCTCTGGAACTGAAATCGGAACGCTCACTGACATTTGCCCTATCTGAAAGTCTGATAAACGCCGGAAAAATAACTAAGTCCAAAAAAAAAATGTTTTCAACTTTTTTCAATGTTACCCCTGTGGGATATATATTCTACCCACACACATTTGCAACTCTTCTGGGGTACCCTCACACATATTATTCCCTCATTTAGTGGATATTTTCACAAAAAAGTGAAATTTTCAAAAATCCAGAAAATTGGCTGAAAACGACTAAATATCAAGGACTCATTGGGCGAATCGCTCTGGAACTGAAATCGGAACGCTCACTGACATTTCCACTATCTGAAAGTCTGATAAAGGCCGGAAAAATGACTAAGTCTAAAAAAAAAATGTTTTCAACTTTTTTCAATTTTACCCCGTGGGATATATATTCTACCCACACCATTTGGAACTTTCCTGGGGTACCCTCACAAATGTTATTCCCTCATTTAGTGGATATTTTCACAAAAAAGTGAAATTTTCAAAAATCCAGAAAATTGGCGGAAAACGACTAAATATCAAGGACTCATTGGGAGAATCGCTCGGGAACTGAAATCGGAGCGCTCACTGACATTTCCCCTATCTGAAAGTCTGATAAACGCTGGAAAAATGACTAAGTCCAAAAAAAATAATTTTTTCAACTTTTTTCAATTTTACCCCCGTGGGATATATATTCTACCCACACCCATTTGGAACTCTCCTGGGGTACCCTCACACATATTATTCCCTCATTTAGTGGATATTTTCACAAAAAAGTGAAATTTTCAAAAATCCAAAATATTGGCTGAAAACGTCTAAATATCAAGGACTCATTGGGCGAATCGCTCTGGTACTGAAATCGGAACGCTCACTGACATTTGCCCTATCTGAAAGTCTGATAAACGCCGGAAAAATGACTAAGTCCAAAAAAAAATTTTTTTCAACTTTTTTCAATTTTACCCCCGTGGGGTATATATTCTACCCACACACATTTGGAACTCTCCTGGGGTACCCTCACACATATTATTCCCTCATTTAGTGGATATTTTCACAAAAAAGTGAAATTTTCAAAAATCCAGAAAATTGGCGGAAAACGACTAAATATCAAGGACTCATTGGGCGAATCGCTCTGGTACTGAAATCGGAACGCTCACTGACATTTGCCCTATCTGAAAGTCTGATAAACACCGAAAAAATGACTAAGTCCAAAAAAATAATTTTTTCAACTTTTTTCAATTTTACCCCCGTGGGATATATATTCTACCCAAACACATTTAGAACTCTCCTGGGGTACCCTCACACATATTATTCCCTCATTTAGTGGATATTTTCACAAAAAAGTGATATTTTCAAAAATTCAGAAAATTGCCTGAAAACGACGAAATATCAAAGACTCATCCGGCGAATCGCTGTGGAACTGAAATCGGAACGCTCACTGACATTTCCCCTATCTGAAAGTCTTATAAATGCCGGAAAGATGACTAAGTCCAAAAAAAAAATGTTTTCAACTTTTTTCAATTTTTCCCCCGTGGGATATATATTCTACGCACACACATTTGGAACTCTCCTGGGGTACCCTCACACATATTATTCCCTCATTTAGTGGATATTTTCACAAAAAAGTGAAATTTTCAAAAATCCAGAAAATTGGCTGAAACCGACTAAATATCAAGGACTCATTGGGCGAATCACTCTGGAACTGAAATCGGAACGCTCACTGACATTTCCCCTATCTGAAAGTCTGATAAACGCCGGAAAAATGACTAAGTCCAAAAAAATAATTTTTTCAACTTTTTTCAATTTTACCCCCTTGGGATATATATTCTACCCACACACATTTGGAACTCTCCTGGGGTACACTCACACATATTATTCCCTCATTTAGTGGATATTTTCACAAAAAAGTGAAATTTTCAAAAATCCAGAAAATTGGCTGAAAACGACTAAATATCAAGGACTCATTGGCGAATCGCTCTGGAACTGAAATTGGAACGCTCACTGACATTTACCCTATCTGAAAGTCTGATAAACGTCAGAAAAATGACTAATTGCAAAAAAAAATTTTTTTAACTTTTTTCAATTTTCCCCCCGTGGGATATATATTCTTCCCACACACATTTGGAACTCGCCTGGGGTACACTCACACATATTATTCCCTCATTTAGTGGATATTTTCACAAAAAAGTGAAAGTTTCAAAAATCCAAAATATTGGCTGAAAACGTCTAAATATCAAGGACTCATTGGGCGAATCGCTCTGGTACTGAAATCGGAACGCTCACTGACATTTGCCCTATCTGAAAGTCTGATAAACGCCGGAAAAATGACTAAGTCCAAAAAAAAATTTTTTTCAACTTTTTTCAATTTTACCCCCGTGGGGTATATATTCTACCCACACACATTTGGAACTCTCCTGGGGTACCCTCACACATATTATTCCCTCATTTAGTGGATATTTTCACAAAAAAGTTAAATTTTCAAAAATCCAGAAAATTGGCTGAAAACGACTAAATATCAAGGACTCATTGGCGAATTGCTCTGGAACTGAAATCGGAACGCTCACTGACATTTCCCCTGTTTGAAAGTCTGATAAACGCCGGAAAAATGACTAAGTCCAAAAAAAAAATGTTTTCAACTTTTTTCAATTTTACCCCCGCGGGATATATATTCTACTCACACCATTTGGAACTTTCCTGGGTTACCCTCACAAATATTATTCCCTCATTTAGTGGATATTTTCACAAAAAAGTTAAATTTTCAAAAATCCAGAAAATTGGCTGAAAACGACTAAATATCAAGGACTCATTGGCGAATTGCTCTGGAACTGAAATCGGAACGCTCACTGACATTTCCCCTGTTTGAAAGTCTGATAAACGCCGGAAAAATGACTAAGTCCAAAAAAAAAATGTTTTCAACTTTTTTCAATTTTACCCCCGCGGGATATATATTCTACTCACACCATTTGGAACTTTCCTGGGTTACCCTCACAAATATTATTCCCTCATTTAGTGGATATTTTCACAAAAAAGTGAAATTTTCAAAAATCCTAGATATTGGCTGAAAACGTCAAAATATCAAGGACTCATTGGGCGAATCGCTCTGGTACTGAAATCGGAACGCTCACTGACATTTGCCCTATCTGAAAGTCTGATAAACACCGAAAAAATGACTAAGTCCAAAAAAATAATTTTTTCAACTTTTTTCAATTTTACCCCTGTGGGATATATATTCTACCCACACACATTTGGAACTCTCCTGGGGTACCCTCACACATATTATTCCCTCATTTAGTGGATATTTTCACAGAAAAGTGAAATTTTCAAAAATCCAGAAAATTGGCTGAAAACGACTAAATATCAAGGACTGATTGGGCTAATCGCTCTGGAACTGAAATCGGAACGCTCACTGACATTTCCCCTATCTGAAAGTCTGATAAACGCCAGAAAAATGACTAATTGCAAAAAAAATTTTTTTTTACTTTTTTCAATTTTACCCCCGTGGGATATATATTCTACCCACACACATTTGGAACTCTCCTGGGGTACCCTCACACATATTATTCCTTCATTTACTGGATATTTTCACAAAAAAGTAACATTTTCAAAAATCCTGAAAATTGGCTGAAAATGACTAAATATCAAGGACTCATTGGCCAAATTGCTCTGGAACTGAAATCGGAATGCTCATTGACATTTCCCCTATCTGAAAGTCTGATAAACGCCGGAAAAATGACTAAGTCTAAAAAAAATTTTTTTCAACTTTTTCAATTTTACCCCCGTGGGATATATATTCTACCCACACACATTTGGAACTCTCCTGGGGTACACTCACACATATTATTCCCTCATTTAGTGGATATTTTCACAAAAAAGTGAAATTTTCAAAAATCCAGAAAATTGGCCGAAAATGACTAAATATCAAGGACTCATTGGGCGAATCGCTCTGGAACTGAAATCGGAACGCTCACTGACATTTCCCCTATCTTTAAGTCTGATAAACGCCGGAAAGATGACTAAGTCCAAAAAAATAATTTTTTCAACTTTTTTCAATTTTACCCCTGTGGGATATATATTCTACCCACACACATTTGGAACTCTCCTGGGGTACCCTCACACATATTATTCCCTCATTTAGTGGATATTTTCACAGAAAAGTGAAATTTTCAAAAATCCAGAAAATTGGCTGAAAACGACTAAATATCAAGGACTGATTGGGCTAATCGCTCTGGAACTGAAATCGGAACGCTCACTGACATTTCCCCTCTCTGAAAGTCTGATAAACACCAGAAAAATCACTAATTGTAAAAAAAATTTTTTTTAACTTTTTTCAATTTTACCCCCGTGGGATATATATTCTACCCACACACATTTGGAACTCTCCTGGGGTACCCTCACACATATTATTCCCTCATTTACTGGATATTTTCACAAAAAAAGTACAATTTTCTTAAGTCCTGAAAATTGGCTGAAAATGACTAAATATCAAGGACTCATTGGGCGAATCGCTCTGGAACTGAAATCGGAATGCTCACTCACATTTCCCCTATCTGAAAGTCTGATAAACGCCGGAAAAATGACTAAGTCTAAAAAAAATTTTTTTCAACTTTTTCAATTTTACCCCCGTGGGATATATATTCTACCCACACACATTTGGAACTCTCCTGGGGTACCCTCACACATATTATTCCCTCATTTAGTGGATATTTTCACAAAAAAGTGAAATTTTCAAAAATCCAGAAAATTGGCCGAAAATGACTAAATATCAAGGACTCATTGGGCGAATCGCTCTGGAACTGAAATCGGAACGCTCACTGACATTTACCCTATCTTTAAGTCTGATAAACGCCGGAAAGATGACTAAGTCCAAAAAAATAATTTTCTCAACTTTTTTCAATTTTACCCCCTTGGGATATATATTCTTCCCACACAAATTTGGAACTCTCCTGGGGTAAACTCACACATATTATTCCCTCATTTAGTGGATATTTTCACAAAAAAGTGAAATTTTCAAAAATCCAGAAAATTGGCCGAAAATGACTAAATATCAAGGACTCATTGGGCGAATGGCTCTGGAACTGAAATCGGAACGCTCACTGACATTTCCCCTATCTGAAAGTCTGATAAACGCCGGAAAAATGACTAAGTCCAAAAAAATAATTTTTTCAACTTTTTTCAATTTTACCCCCGTGGGATATATATTCTACCCACACACATTTGGAACTCTCCTGGGGTACACTCACACATATTATTCCCTCATTTAGTGGATATTTTCACAAAAAAGTGAAATTTTCAAAAATCCAGAAAATTGGCCCAAAATGACTAAATATCAAGGACTCATTGGGCGAATTGCTCTGGAACTGAAATCGGAATGCTCACTCACATTTCCCCTATCTGAAAGTCTGATAAACGCCAGAAAAATGACTAAGTGCAAAAAAAAAAGTTTTCAACTTTTTTCAATTTACCACCGTGGGATATATATTCTTCCCACACACATTTGGAACTCTCCTGGGGTACACTCACACATATTATTTCCTCATTTAGTGGATATTTTCACAAAAAAGTGAAATTTTCAAAAATCCAGAAAATTGGCCGAAAATGACTAAATATCACGGACTCATTGGGCGAATTGCTCTGGAACTGAAATCGGAACGGTCACTGACATTTCCCCTATCTGAAAGTCTGATAAACGGCGGAAAAATGACTAAGTCCAAAAAAAAAATTTTTTCAACTTTTTCAATTTTACCCCCGTGGGATATATAGTCTACCCACACACATTTGGAACTCTCCTGGGGCACCTTCACACATATTCCCTCATTTAGTGGATATTTTCCCAAAAAAAGTGAAATTTTCAAAAATTCAGAAAATTGCCTGAAAATGACTAAATATCAAGGACTCATTGGGCGAATCGCTGTGGAACTGAAATCGGAACGCTCACTGACATTTCTCCTATCTGAAAGTCTGATAAACGCCGGAAAAAAGACTAAGTGCAAAAAAAAATTTTTCAACTTTTTCAATTTTACCGCCGTGGGATATATATTCTACCCACACCCATTTGGAACTCTCCTGGGGTACCCTCACACATTTTATTCCCTCATTTAGTGGATATTTTCTCAAAAAAGTAAAATTTTCAAAAATCCAGAAAATTGGCTGAAAACGACTAAATGTCAAGGACTCATTGGGCGAATCGCTCTGGAACTGAAATCGGAATGCTCACTCACATTTCCCCTATCTGAAAGTCTGATAAACGCCGGAAAAATGACTAAGTGCAAAAAAAAATTTTTCAACTTTTTTCAATTTTACCGCCGTGGGATATATATTCTTCCCACACACATTTGGAACTCTCCTGGGGTACACTCACACATATTATTCCCTCATTTAGTGGATATTTTCACAAAAAAGTGAAATTTTCAAAAATCCAGAAAATTGGCCGAAAATGACTAAATATCACGGACTCATTGGGCGAATTGCTCTGGAACTGAAATCGGAACGCTCACTGACATTTCCCCTATCTGAAAGTCTGATAAACGCCGGAAAAATGACTAAGTACAAAAAAATAATTTTCTCAACTTTTTTCAATTTTGCCCCCGTGGGATATATATTCTTCCCACACACATTTGGAACTCTCCTGGGGTACCCTCACACATATTATTCCCTCATTTAGTGGATATTTTCACAAAAAAGTGAAATTTTCAAAAATCCAGAAAATTGGCCGAAAATGACTAAATATCAAGGACTCATTGGGCGAATCGCTCTGGAACTGAAATCGGAACGCTCACTGTCATTTCCCCTATCTGAAAGTCTGATAAACGCCGGAAAAATGACTAAGTCCAAAAAAAATTTTTTTTCAACTTTTTCAATTTTACCCCCGTGGGATATATAGTCTACCCACACACATTTGGAACTCTCCTGGGGTACCCTCACACATATTATTCCCTCATTTAGTGGATATTTTCACAAAAAAGTGAAATTTTCAAAAATCCAGAAAATTGGCTGAAAACGACTAAATATCAAAGACTCATTGGGCGAATCGCTCTGGAACTGAAATCGGAACGCTCACTGACATTTCCCCTATCTGAAAGTCTGATAAACGCCGGAAAAATGACTAAGTCCAAAAAAAAATTTTTTTCAACTTTTTCAGTTTTACCCCCGTGGGATATATAGTTTACCCACACACATTTGGAACTCTCCTGGGGTACCTTCACACATATTATTCCCTCATTTAGTGGATATTTTCCCAAAAAAAGTGAAATTTTCAAAAATTCAGAAAATTGCCTGAAAATGACTAAATATCAAGGACTCATTGGGCGAATCGCTGTGGAACTGAAATCGGAACGCTCACTGACATTTCTCCTATCTGAAAGTCTGATAAACGCCGGAAAAATGACTAAGTGCAAAAAAAAATTTTTCTACTTTTTTCAATTTTACCGCCGTGGGATATATATTCTTCCCACACACATTTGGAACACTCCTGGGGTACACTCACACATATTATTCCCTCATTTAGTGGATATTTTCACAAAAAAGTGAAATTTTCAAAAATCCAGAAAATTGGCTGAAAACGACTAAATATCAAAGACTCATTGGGCGAATCGCTCTGGAACTGAAATCGGAACGCTCACTGACATTTCCCCTATCTGAAAGTCTGATAAACGCCGGAAAAATGACTAAGTCCAAAAAAAATTTTTTTCAACTTTTTCAATTTTACCCCCGTGGGATATATAGTCTACCCACACACATTTGGAACTCTCCTGGGGTACCTTCACACATATTATTCCCTCATTTAGTGGATATTTTCTCAAAAAAGTGAAATTTTCAAAAATCCAGAAAATTGGCTGAAAACGACTAAATATCAAGGACTAATTGGGCGAATCGCTCTGGAACTGAAATCGGAACGCTCACTGACATTTCCCCTATCTGAAAGTCTGATAAACGCCAGAAAAATGACTAAGTGCAAAAAAAAAAGTTTTCAACTTTTTTCAATTTACCACCGTGGGATATATATTCTTCCCACACACATTTGGAACTCTCCTGGGGTACACTCACACATATTATTCCCTCATTTAGTGGATATTTTCACAAAAAAGTGAAATTTTCAAAAATCCAGAAAATTGGCCCAAAATGACTAAATATCAAGGACTCATTGGGCGAATTGCTCTGGAACTGAAATCGGAATGCTCACTCACATTTCCCCTATCTGAAAGTCTGATAAACGCCAGAAAAATGACTAAGTGCAAAAAAAAAAGTTTTCAACTTTTTTCAATTTACCACCGTGGGATATATATTCTTCCCACACACATTTGGAACTCTCCTGGGGTACACTCACACATATTATTTCCTCATTTAGTGGATATTTTCACAAAAAAGTGAAATTTTCAAAAATCCAGAAAATTGGCCGAAAATGACTAAATATCACGGACTCATTGGGCGAATTGCTCTGGAACTGAAATCGGAACGGTCACTGACATTTCCCCTATCTGAAAGTCTGATAAACGGCGGAAAAATGACTAAGTCCAAAAAAAAAATTTTTTCAACTTTTTCAATTTTACCCCCGTGGGATATATAGTCTACCCACACACATTTGGAACTCTCCTGGGGCACCTTCACACATATTCCCTCATTTAGTGGATATTTTCCCAAAAAAAGTGAAATTTTCAAAAATTCAGAAAATTGCCTGAAAATGACTAAATATCAAGGACTCATTGGGCGAATCGCTGTGGAACTGAAATCGGAACGCTCACTGACATTTCTCCTATCTGAAAGTCTGATAAACGCCGGAAAAAAGACTAAGTGCAAAAAAAAATTTTTCAACTTTTTCAATTTTACCGCCGTGGGATATATATTCTACCCACACCCATTTGGAACTCTCCTGGGGTACCCTCACACATTTTATTCCCTCATTTAGTGGATATTTTCTCAAAAAAGTAAAATTTTCAAAAATCCAGAAAATTGGCTGAAAACGACTAAATGTCAAGGACTCATTGGGCGAATCGCTCTGGAACTGAAATCGGAATGCTCACTCACATTTCCCCTATCTGAAAGTCTGATAAACGCCGGAAAAATGACTAAGTGCAAAAAAAAATTTTTCAACTTTTTTCAATTTTACCGCCGTGGGATATATATTCTTCCCACACACATTTGGAACTCTCCTGGGGTACACTCACACATATTATTCCCTCATTTAGTGGATATTTTCACAAAAAAGTGAAATTTTCAAAAATCCAGAAAATTGGCCGAAAATGACTAAATATCACGGACTCATTGGGCGAATTGCTCTGGAACTGAAATCGGAACGCTCACTGACATTTCCCCTATCTGAAAGTCTGATAAACGCCGGAAAAATGACTAAGTACAAAAAAATAATTTTCTCAACTTTTTTCAATTTTGCCCCCGTGGGATATATATTCTTCCCACACACATTTGGAACTCTCCTGGGGTACCCTCACACATATTATTCCCTCATTTAGTGGATATTTTCACAAAAAAGTGAAATTTTCAAAAATCCAGAAAATTGGCCGAAAATGACTAAATATCAAGGACTCATTGGGCGAATCGCTCTGGAACTGAAATCGGAACGCTCACTGTCATTTCCCCTATCTGAAAGTCTGATAAACGCCGGAAAAATGACTAAGTCCAAAAAAAATTTTTTTTCAACTTTTTCAATTTTACCCCCGTGGGATATATAGTCTACCCACACACATTTGGAACTCTCCTGGGGTACCCTCACACATATTATTCCCTCATTTAGTGGATATTTTCACAAAAAAGTGAAATTTTCAAAAATCCAGAAAATTGGCTGAAAACGACTAAATATCAAAGACTCATTGGGCGAATCGCTCTGGAACTGAAATCGGAACGCTCACTGACATTTCCCCTATCTGAAAGTCTGATAAACGCCGGAAAAATGACTAAGTCCAAAAAAAAATTTTTTTCAACTTTTTCAGTTTTACCCCCGTGGGATATATAGTTTACCCACACACATTTGGAACTCTCCTGGGGTACCTTCACACATATTATTCCCTCATTTAGTGGATATTTTCCCAAAAAAAGTGAAATTTTCAAAAATTCAGAAAATTGCCTGAAAATGACTAAATATCAAGGACTCATTGGGCGAATCGCTGTGGAACTGAAATCGGAACGCTCACTGACATTTCTCCTATCTGAAAGTCTGATAAACGCCGGAAAAATGACTAAGTGCAAAAAAAAATTTTTCTACTTTTTTCAATTTTACCGCCGTGGGATATATATTCTTCCCACACACATTTGGAACACTCCTGGGGTACACTCACACATATTATTCCCTCATTTAGTGGATATTTTCACAAAAAAGTGAAATTTTCAAAAATCCAGAAAATTGGCTGAAAACGACTAAATATCAAAGACTCATTGGGCGAATCGCTCTGGAACTGAAATCGGAACGCTCACTGACATTTCCCCTATCTGAAAGTCTGATAAACGCCGGAAAAATGACTAAGTCCAAAAAAAATTTTTTTCAACTTTTTCAATTTTACCCCCGTGGGATATATAGTCTACCCACACACATTTGGAACTCTCCTGGGGTACCTTCACACATATTATTCCCTCATTTAGTGGATATTTTCTCAAAAAAGTGAAATTTTCAAAAATCCAGAAAATTGGCTGAAAACGACTAAATATCAAGGACTAATTGGGCGAATCGCTCTGGAACTGAAATCGGAACGCTCACTGACATTTCCCCTATCTGAAAGTCTGATAAACGCCAGAAAAATGACTAAGTGCAAAAAAAAAAGTTTTCAACTTTTTTCAATTTACCACCGTGGGATATATATTCTTCCCACACACATTTGGAACTCTCCTGGGGTACACTCACACATATTATTCCCTCATTTAGTGGATATTTTCACAAAAAAGTGAAATTTTCAAAAATCCAGAAAATTGGCCGAAAATGACTAAATATCACGGACTCATTGGGTGAATTGCTCTGGAACTGAAATCGGAATGCTCACTGACATTTCCCCTATCTGAAAGTCTGATAAACGCCGGAAAAATGACTAAGTACAAAAAAATAATTTTCTCAACTTTTTTCAATTTTGCCCCCGTGGGATATATATTCTTCCCACACACATTTGGAACTCTCCTGGGGTACACTCACACATATTATTCCCTCATTTAGTGGATATTTTCACAAAAAAGTGAAATTTTCAAAAATCCAGAAAATTGGCCGAAAATGACTAAATATCAAGGACTCATTGGGCGAATCGCTCTGGAACTGAAATCGGAACGCTCACTGTCATTTCCCCTATCTGAAAGTCTGATAAACGCCGGAAAAATGACTAAGTCCAAAAAAAAATTTTTTTCAACTTTTTCAATTTTACCCCCGTGGGATATATAGTCTACCCACACACATTTGGAACTCTCCTGGGGTACCCTCACACATATTATTCCCTCATTTAGTGGATATTTTCACAAAAAAGTGAAATTTTCAAAAATCCAGAAAATTGGCTGAAAACGACTAAATATCAAGGACTCATTGGGCGAATCGCTGTGGAACTGAAATCGGAACGCTCACTGACATTTCTCCTATCTGAAAGTCTGATAAACGCCGGAAAAATGACTAAGTGCAAAAAAAAATTTTTCTACTTTTTTCAATTTTACCGCCGTGGGATATATATTCTTCCCACACACATTTGGAACACTCCTGGGGTACACTCACACATATTATTCCCTCATTTAGTGGATATTTTCACAAAAAAGTGAAATTTTCAAAAATCCAGAAAATTGGCTGAAAACGACTAAATATCAAAGACTCATTGGGCGAATCGCTCTGGAACTGAAATCGGAACGCTCACTGACATTTCCCCTATCTGAAAGTCTGATAAACGCCGGAAAAATGACTAAGTCCAAAAAAAATTTTTTTCAACTTTTTCAATTTTACCCCCGTGGGATATATAGTCTACCCACACACATTTGGAACTCTCCTGGGGTACCTTCACACATATTATTCCCTCATTTAGTGGATATTTTCTCAAAAAAGTGAAATTTTCAAAAATCCAGAAAATTGGCTGAAAACGACTAAATATCAAGGACTAATTGGGCGAATCGCTCTGGAACTGAAATCGGAACGCTCACTGACATTTCCCCTATCTGAAAGTCTGATAAACGCCAGAAAAATGACTAAGTGCAAAAAAAAAAGTTTTCAACTTTTTTCAATTTACCACCGTGGGATATATATTCTTCCCACACACATTTGGAACTCTCCTGGGGTACACTCACACATATTATTCCCTCATTTAGTGGATATTTTCACAAAAAAGTGAAATTTTCAAAAATCCAGAAAATTGGCCGAAAATGACTAAATATCACGGACTCATTGGGCGAATTGCTCTGGAACTGAAATCGGAACGCTCACTGACATTTCCCCTATGTGAAAGTCTGATAAACGCCGGAAAAATGACTAAGTACAAAAAAATAATTTTCTCAACTTTTTTCAATTTTGCCCCCGTGGGATATATATTCTTCCCACACACATTTGGAACTCTCCTGGGGTACACTCACACATATTATTCCCTCATTTAGTGGATATTTTCACAAAAAAGTGAAATTTTCAAAAATCCAGTAAATTGGCTGAAAACGACTAAATATCAAAGACTCATTGGGCGAATCGCTCTGGAACTGAAATCGGAACGCTCACTGACATTTCCCCTATCTGAAAGTCTGATAAACGCCGGAAAAATAACTAAGTCCAAAAAAAATTTTTTTTCAACTTTTTCAGTTTTACCCCCGTGGGATATATAGTTTACCCACACACATTTGGAACTCTCCTGGGGTACCTTCACACATATTATTCCCTCATTTAGTGGATATTTTCCCAAAAAAAGTGAAATTTTCAAAAATTCAAAAAATTGCCTGAAAATGACTAAATATCAAGGACTCATTGGGCGAATCGCTGTGGAACTGAAATCGGAACGCTCACTGACATTTCTCCTATCTGAAAGTCTGATAAACGCCGGAAAAATGACTAAGTGCAAAAAAAAAATTTTCTACTTTTTTCAATTTTACCGCTGTGGGATATATATTCTTCCCACACACATTTGGAACACTCCTGGGGTACACTCACACATATTATTCCCTCATTTAGTGGATATTTTCACAAAAAAGTGAAATTTTCAAAAATCCAGAAAATTGGCCCAAAATGACTAAATATCAAGGACTCATTGGGCGAATCGCTGTGGAACTGAAATCGGAACGCTCACTGACATTTCTCCTATCTGAAAGTCTGATGAACGCCGGAAAAATGACTAAGTCCAAAAAAAAATTTTTCAACTTTTTTCAATTTTACCCTCGTGGGATATATAGTCTACCCACACACATTTGGAACTCTCCTGGGGTACCCTCACACATATTATTCCCTCATTTAGTGGATATTTTCACAAAAAAGTGAAATTTTCAAAAATCCAGAAAATTGGCTGAAAACGACTAAATATCAAAGACTCATTGGGCGAATCGCTCTGGAACTGAAATCGGAACGCTCACTGACATTTCCCCTATCTGAAAGTCTGATAAACGCCGGAAAAATGATTAAGTCCAAAAAAAAATTTTTTTCAACTTTTTCAATTTTACCCCCGTGGGATATATAGTCTGCCCACACACATTTGGAACTCTCCTGGGGTACCTTCACACATATTATTCCCTCATTTAGTGGATATTTTCCCAAAAAAAGTGAAATTTTCAAAAATTCAGAAAATTGCCTGAAAATGACTAAATATCAAGGACTCATTGGGCGAATCGCTGTGGAACTGAAATCGGAACGCTCACTGACATTTCTCCTATCTGAAAGTCTGATAAACGCCGGAAAAAAGACTAAGTGCAAAAAAAAATTTTTCAACTTTTTTCAATTTTACCCCCGTGGGATATATAGTCTGCCCACACACATTTGGAACTCTCCTGGGGTACCTTCACACATATTATTCCCTCATTTAGTGGATATTTTCACAAAAAAGTGAAATTTTCAAAAATCCAGAAAATTGGCCCAAAATGACTAAATATCAAGGACTCATTGGGCGAATCACTCTGGAAATGAAATCGGAACACTCACTGACATTTCCCCTATCTGAAAGTCTGACAAACGCCGGAAAAGTGACTAAGTCCAAAAAAAATTTTTTTTCAACTTTTTCAATTTTACCCCGTGGGATATATGGTTTACCCACACACATTTGGAACTCTCCTGGGGTACCTTCACACATATTATTTCCTCATTTAGTGGATATTTTCCCAAAAAAAGTGAAATTTTCAAAAATTCAGAAAATTGGCCCAAAATGACTAAATATCAAGGACTCATTGGGCGAATCGCTGTGGAACTGAAATCGGAACGCTCACTGACATTTCTCCTATCTGAAAGTCTGATGAACGCCGGAAAAATGACTAAGTCCAAAAAAAAATTTTTCAACTTTTTTCAATTTTACCACCGTGGAATATATAGTCTACCCACACACATTTGGAACTCTCCTGGGGTACCCTCACACATATTATTCCCTCATTTAGTGGATATTTTCACAAAAAAGTGAAATTTTCAAAAATCCAGAAAATTGGCTGAAAACGACTAAATATCAAAGACTCATTGGGCGAATCGCTCTGGAAGTGAAATCGGAACGCTCACTGACATTTCCCCTATCTGAAAGTCTGATAAACGCCGGAAAAATGATTAAGTCCAAAAAAAATTTTTTTCAACTTTTTCAATTTTACCCCCGTGGGATATATAGTCTACCCACACACATTTGGAACTCTCCTGGGGTACCCTCACACATATTATTCCCTCATTTAGTGGATATTTTCACAAAAAAGTGAAATTTTCAAAAATCCAGAAAATTGGCTGAAAACGACTAAATATCAAGGACTCATTGGGCGAATCGCTGTGGAACTGAAATCGGAACGCTCACTGACATTTCTCCTATCTGAAAGTCTGATAAACGCCGGAAAAATGACTAAGTGCAAAAAAAAATTTTTCTACTTTTTTCAATTTTACCGCCGTGGGATATATATTCTTCCCACACACATTTGGAACACTCCTGGGGTACACTCACACATATTATTCCCTCATTTAGTGGATATTTTCACAAAAAAGTGAAATTTTCAAAAATCCAGAAAATTGGCTGAAAACGACTAAATATCAAAGACTCATTGGGCGAATCGCTCTGGAACTGAAATCGGAACGCTCACTGACATTTCCCCTATCTGAAAGTCTGATAAACGCCGGAAAAATGACTAAGTCCAAAAAAAATTTTTTTCAACTTTTTCAATTTTACCCCCGTGGGATATATAGTCTACCCACACACATTTGGAACTCTCCTGGGGTACCTTCACACATATTATTCCCTCATTTAGTGGATATTTTCTCAAAAAAGTGAAATTTTCAAAAATCCAGAAAATTGGCTGAAAACGACTAAATATCAAGGACTAATTGGGCGAATCGCTCTGGAACTGAAATCGGAACGCTCACTGACATTTCCCCTATCTGAAAGTCTGATAAACGCCAGAAAAATGACTAAGTGCAAAAAAAAAAGTTTTCAACTTTTTTCAATTTACCACCGTGGGATATATATTCTTCCCACACACATTTGGAACTCTCCTGGGGTACACTCACACATATTATTCCCTCATTTAGTGGATATTTTCACAAAAAAGTGAAATTTTCAAAAATCCAGAAAATTGGCCGAAAATGACTAAATATCACGGACTCATTGGGCGAATTGCTCTGGAACTGAAATCGGAACGCTCACTGACATTTCCCCTATGTGAAAGTCTGATAAACGCCGGAAAAATGACTAAGTACAAAAAAATAATTTTCTCAACTTTTTTCAATTTTGCCCCCGTGGGATATATATTCTTCCCACACACATTTGGAACTCTCCTGGGGTACACTCACACATATTATTCCCTCATTTAGTGGATATTTTCACAAAAAAGTGAAATTTTCAAAAATCCAGTAAATTGGCTGAAAACGACTAAATATCAAAGACTCATTGGGCGAATCGCTCTGGAACTGAAATCGGAACGCTCACTGACATTTCCCCTATCTGAAAGTCTGATAAACGCCGGAAAAATAACTAAGTCCAAAAAAAATTTTTTTTCAACTTTTTCAGTTTTACCCCCGTGGGATATATAGTTTACCCACACACATTTGGAACTCTCCTGGGGTACCTTCACACATATTATTCCCTCATTTAGTGGATATTTTCCCAAAAAAAGTGAAATTTTCAAAAATTCAAAAAATTGCCTGAAAATGACTAAATATCAAGGACTCATTGGGCGAATCGCTGTGGAACTGAAATCGGAACGCTCACTGACATTTCTCCTATCTGAAAGTCTGATAAACGCCGGAAAAATGACTAAGTGCAAAAAAAAAATTTTCTACTTTTTTCAATTTTACCGCTGTGGGATATATATTCTTCCCACACACATTTGGAACACTCCTGGGGTACACTCACACATATTATTCCCTCATTTAGTGGATATTTTCACAAAAAAGTGAAATTTTCAAAAATCCAGAAAATTGGCCCAAAATGACTAAATATCAAGGACTCATTGGGCGAATCGCTGTGGAACTGAAATCGGAACGCTCACTGACATTTCTCCTATCTGAAAGTCTGATGAACGCCGGAAAAATGACTAAGTCCAAAAAAAAATTTTTCAACTTTTTTCAATTTTACCCTCGTGGGATATATAGTCTACCCACACACATTTGGAACTCTCCTGGGGTACCCTCACACATATTATTCCCTCATTTAGTGGATATTTTCACAAAAAAGTGAAATTTTCAAAAATCCAGAAAATTGGCTGAAAACGACTAAATATCAAAGACTCATTGGGCGAATCGCTCTGGAACTGAAATCGGAACGCTCACTGACATTTCCCCTATCTGAAAGTCTGATAAACGCCGGAAAAATGATTAAGTCCAAAAAAAAATTTTTTTCAACTTTTTCAATTTTACCCCCGTGGGATATATAGTCTGCCCACACACATTTGGAACTCTCCTGGGGTACCTTCACACATATTATTCCCTCATTTAGTGGATATTTTCCCAAAAAAAGTGAAATTTTCAAAAATTCAGAAAATTGCCTGAAAATGACTAAATATCAAGGACTCATTGGGCGAATCGCTGTGGAACTGAAATCGGAACGCTCACTGACATTTCTCCTATCTGAAAGTCTGATAAACGCCGGAAAAAAGACTAAGTGCAAAAAAAAATTTTTCAACTTTTTTCAATTTTACCCCCGTGGGATATATAGTCTGCCCACACACATTTGGAACTCTCCTGGGGTACCTTCACACATATTATTCCCTCATTTAGTGGATATTTTCACAAAAAAGTGAAATTTTCAAAAATCCAGAAAATTGGCCCAAAATGACTAAATATCAAGGACTCATTGGGCGAATCACTCTGGAAATGAAATCGGAACACTCACTGACATTTCCCCTATCTGAAAGTCTGACAAACGCCGGAAAAGTGACTAAGTCCAAAAAAAATTTTTTTTCAACTTTTTCAATTTTACCCCGTGGGATATATGGTTTACCCACACACATTTGGAACTCTCCTGGGGTACCTTCACACATATTATTTCCTCATTTAGTGGATATTTTCCCAAAAAAAGTGAAATTTTCAAAAATTCAGAAAATTGGCCCAAAATGACTAAATATCAAGGACTCATTGGGCGAATCGCTGTGGAACTGAAATCGGAACGCTCACTGACATTTCTCCTATCTGAAAGTCTGATGAACGCCGGAAAAATGACTAAGTCCAAAAAAAAATTTTTCAACTTTTTTCAATTTTACCACCGTGGAATATATAGTCTACCCACACACATTTGGAACTCTCCTGGGGTACCCTCACACATATTATTCCCTCATTTAGTGGATATTTTCACAAAAAAGTGAAATTTTCAAAAATCCAGAAAATTGGCTGAAAACGACTAAATATCAAAGACTCATTGGGCGAATCGCTCTGGAAGTGAAATCGGAACGCTCACTGACATTTCCCCTATCTGAAAGTCTGATAAACGCCGGAAAAATGATTAAGTCCAAAAAAAATTTTTTTCAACTTTTTCAATTTTACCCCCGTGGGATATATAGTCTACCCACACACATTTGGAACTCTCCTGGGGTACCTTCACACATATTATTCCCTCATTTAGTGGATATTTTCTCAAAAAAGTGAAATTTTCAAAAATCCAGAAAATTGGCTGAAAACGACTAAATATCAAGGACTAATTGGGCGAATCGCTCTGGAACTGAAATCGGAACGCTCACTGACATTTCCCCTATCTGAAAGTCTGATAAACGCCAGAAAAATGACTAAGTGCAAAAAAAAAAGTTTTCAACTTTTTTCAATTTACCACCGTGGGATATATATTCTTCCCACACACATTTGGAACTCTCCTGGGGTACACTCACACATATTATTCCCTCATTTAGTGGATATTTTCACAAAAAAGTGAAATTTTCAAAAATCCAGAAAATTGGCCGAAAATGACTAAATATCACGGACTCATTGGGCGAATTGCTCTGGAACTGAAATCGGAACGCTCACTGACATTTCCCCTATGTGAAAGTCTGATAAACGCCGGAAAAATGACTAAGTACAAAAAAATAATTTTCTCAACTTTTTTCAATTTTGCCCCCGTGGGATATATATTCTTCCCACACACATTTGGAACTCTCCTGGGGTACACTCACACATATTATTCCCTCATTTAGTGGATATTTTCACAAAAAAGTGAAATTTTCAAAAATCCAGTAAATTGGCTGAAAACGACTAAATATCAAAGACTCATTGGGCGAATCGCTCTGGAACTGAAATCGGAACGCTCACTGACATTTCCCCTATCTGAAAGTCTGATAAACGCCGGAAAAATAACTAAGTCCAAAAAAAATTTTTTTTCAACTTTTTCAGTTTTACCCCCGTGGGATATATAGTTTACCCACACACATTTGGAACTCTCCTGGGGTACCTTCACACATATTATTCCCTCATTTAGTGGATATTTTCCCAAAAAAAGTGAAATTTTCAAAAATTCAAAAAATTGCCTGAAAATGACTAAATATCAAGGACTCATTGGGCGAATCGCTGTGGAACTGAAATCGGAACGCTCACTGACATTTCTCCTATCTGAAAGTCTGATAAACGCCGGAAAAATGACTAAGTGCAAAAAAAAAATTTTCTACTTTTTTCAATTTTACCGCTGTGGGATATATATTCTTCCCACACACATTTGGAACACTCCTGGGGTACACTCACACATATTATTCCCTCATTTAGTGGATATTTTCACAAAAAAGTGAAATTTTCAAAAATCCAGAAAATTGGCCCAAAATGACTAAATATCAAGGACTCATTGGGCGAATCGCTGTGGAACTGAAATCGGAACGCTCACTGACATTTCTCCTATCTGAAAGTCTGATGAACGCCGGAAAAATGACTAAGTCCAAAAAAAAATTTTTCAACTTTTTTCAATTTTACCCTCGTGGGATATATAGTCTACCCACACACATTTGGAACTCTCCTGGGGTACCCTCACACATATTATTCCCTCATTTAGTGGATATTTTCACAAAAAAGTGAAATTTTCAAAAATCCAGAAAATTGGCTGAAAACGACTAAATATCAAAGACTCATTGGGCGAATCGCTCTGGAACTGAAATCGGAACGCTCACTGACATTTCCCCTATCTGAAAGTCTGATAAACGCCGGAAAAATGATTAAGTCCAAAAAAAAATTTTTTTCAACTTTTTCAATTTTACCCCCGTGGGATATATAGTCTGCCCACACACATTTGGAACTCTCCTGGGGTACCTTCACACATATTATTCCCTCATTTAGTGGATATTTTCCCAAAAAAAGTGAAATTTTCAAAAATTCAGAAAATTGCCTGAAAATGACTAAATATCAAGGACTCATTGGGCGAATCGCTGTGGAACTGAAATCGGAACGCTCACTGACATTTCTCCTATCTGAAAGTCTGATAAACGCCGGAAAAAAGACTAAGTGCAAAAAAAAATTTTTCAACTTTTTTCAATTTTACCCCCGTGGGATATATAGTCTGCCCACACACATTTGGAACTCTCCTGGGGTACCTTCACACATATTATTCCCTCATTTAGTGGATATTTTCACAAAAAAGTGAAATTTTCAAAAATCCAGAAAATTGGCCCAAAATGACTAAATATCAAGGACTCATTGGGCGAATCACTCTGGAAATGAAATCGGAACACTCACTGACATTTCCCCTATCTGAAAGTCTGACAAACGCCGGAAAAGTGACTAAGTCCAAAAAAAATTTTTTTTCAACTTTTTCAATTTTACCCCGTGGGATATATGGTTTACCCACACACATTTGGAACTCTCCTGGGGTACCTTCACACATATTATTTCCTCATTTAGTGGATATTTTCCCAAAAAAAGTGAAATTTTCAAAAATTCAGAAAATTGGCCCAAAATGACTAAATATCAAGGACTCATTGGGCGAATCGCTGTGGAACTGAAATCGGAACGCTCACTGACATTTCTCCTATCTGAAAGTCTGATGAACGCCGGAAAAATGACTAAGTCCAAAAAAAAATTTTTCAACTTTTTTCAATTTTACCACCGTGGAATATATAGTCTACCCACACACATTTGGAACTCTCCTGGGGTACCCTCACACATATTATTCCCTCATTTAGTGGATATTTTCACAAAAAAGTGAAATTTTCAAAAATCCAGAAAATTGGCTGAAAACGACTAAATATCAAAGACTCATTGGGCGAATCGCTCTGGAAGTGAAATCGGAACGCTCACTGACATTTCCCCTATCTGAAAGTCTGATAAACGCCGGAAAAATGATTAAGTCCAAAAAAAATTTTTTTCAACTTTTTCAATTTTACCCCCGTGGGATATATAGTCTACCCACACACATTTGGAACTCTCCTGGGGTACCTTCACACATATTATTCCCTCATTTAGTGGATATTTTCTCAAAAAAGTGAAATTTTCAAAAATCCAGAAAATTGGCTGAAAACGACTAAATATCAAGGACTAATTGGGCGAATCGCTCTGGAACTGAAATCGGAACGCTCACTGACATTTCCCCTATCTGAAAGTCTGATAAACGCCAGAAAAATGACTAAGTGCAAAAAAAAAATTTTCTACTTTTTTCAATTTTACCGCTGTGGGATATATATTCTTCCCACACACATTTGGAACACTCCTGGGGTACACTCACACATATTATTCCCTCATTTAGTGGATATTTTCACAAAAAAGTGAAATTTTCAAAAATCCAGAAAATTGGCCCAAAATGACTAAATATCAAGGACTCATTGGGCGAATCGCTGTGGAACTGAAATCGGAACGCTCACTGACATTTCTCCTATCTGAAAGTCTGATGAACGCCGGAAAAATGACTAAGTCCAAAAAAAAATTTTTCAACTTTTTTCAATTTTACCCTCGTGGGATATATAGTCTACCCACACACATTTGGAACTCTCCTGGGGTACCCTCACACATATTATTCCCTCATTTAGTGGATATTTTCACAAAAAAGTGAAATTTTCAAAAATCCAGAAAATTGGCTGAAAACGACTAAATATCAAAGACTCATTGGGCGAATCGCTCTGGAACTGAAATCGGAACGCTCACTGACATTTCCCCTATCTGAAAGTCTGATAAACGCCGGAAAAATGATTAAGTCCAAAAAAAAATTTTTTTCAACTTTTTCAATTTTACCCCCGTGGGATATATAGTCTGCCCACACACATTTGGAACTCTCCTGGGGTACCTTCACACATATTATTCCCTCATTTAGTGGATATTTTCCCAAAAAAAGTGAAATTTTCAAAAATTCAGAAAATTGCCTGAAAATGACTAAATATCAAGGACTCATTGGGCGAATCGCTGTGGAACTGAAATCGGAACGCTCACTGACATTTCTCCTATCTGAAAGTCTGATAAACGCCGGAAAAAAGACTAAGTGCAAAAAAAAATTTTTCAACTTTTTTCAATTTTACCCCCGTGGGATATATAGTCTGCCCACACACATTTGGAACTCTCCTGGGGTACCTTCACACATATTATTCCCTCATTTAGTGGATATTTTCACAAAAAAGTGAAATTTTCAAAAATCCAGAAAATTGGCCCAAAATGACTAAATATCAAGGACTCATTGGGCGAATCACTCTGGAAATGAAATCGGAACACTCACTGACATTTCCCCTATCTGAAAGTCTGACAAACGCCGGAAAAGTGACTAAGTCCAAAAAAAATTTTTTTTCAACTTTTTCAATTTTACCCCGTGGGATATATGGTTTACCCACACACATTTGGAACTCTCCTGGGGTACCTTCACACATATTATTTCCTCATTTAGTGGATATTTTCCCAAAAAAAGTGAAATTTTCAAAAATTCAGAAAATTGGCCCAAAATGACTAAATATCAAGGACTCATTGGGCGAATCGCTGTGGAACTGAAATCGGAACGCTCACTGACATTTCTCCTATCTGAAAGTCTGATGAACGCCGGAAAAATGACTAAGTCCAAAAAAAAATTTTTCAACTTTTTTCAATTTTACCACCGTGGGATATATAGTCTACCCACACACATTTGGAACTCTCCTGGGGTACCCTCACACATATTATTCCCTCATTTAGTGGATATTTTCACAAAAAAGTGAAATTTTCAAAAATCCAGAAAATTGGCTGAAAACGACTAAATATCAAAGACTCATTGGGCGAATCGCTCTGGAAGTGAAATCGGAACGCTCACTGACATTTCCCCTATCTGAAAGTCTGATAAACGCCGGAAAAATGATTAAGTCCAAAAAAAATTTTTTTCAACTTTTTCAATTTTACCCCCGTGGGATATATAGTCTACCCACACACATTTGGAACTCTCCTGGGGTACCTTCACACATATTATTCCCTCATTTAGTGGATATTTTCTCAAAAAAGTGAAATTTTCAAAAATCCAGAAAATTGGCTGAAAACGACTAAATATCAAGGACTAATTGGGCGAATCGCTCTGGAACTGAAATCGGAACGCTCACTGACATTTCCCCTATCTGAAAGTCTGATAAACGCCAGAAAAATGACTAAGTGCAAAAAAAAAAGTTTTCAACTTTTTTCAATTTACCACCGTGGGATATATATTCTTCCCACACACATTTGGAACTCTCCTGGGGTACACTCACACATATTATTCCCTCATTTAGTGGATATTTTCACAAAAAAGTGAAATTTTCAAAAATCCAGAAAATTGGCCGAAAATGACTAAATATCACGGACTCATTGGTCGAATTGCTCTGGAACTGAAATCGGAACGCTCACTGACATTTCCCCTATCTGAAAGTCTGATAAACGCCGGAAAAATGACTAAGTACAAAAAAATAATTTTCTCAACTTTTTTCAATTTTGCCCTTGTGGGACATATATTCTTCCCACACACATTTGGAACTCTCCTGGGGTACACTCACACATATTATTCCCTCATTTAGTGGATATTTTCACAAAAAAGTGAAATTTTCAAAAATCCAGAAAATTGGCCGAAAATGACTAAATATCAAGGACTCATTGGGCGAATCGCTCTGGAACTGAAATCGGAATGCTCACTGTCATTTCCCCTATCTGAAAGTCTGATAAACGCCGGAAAAATGACTAAGTCCAAAAAAAAATATTTTGCAACTTTTTCAATTTTACCCCCGTGGGATATATAGTCTACTCACACACATTTGGAACTCTCCTGGGGTACCCTCACACATATTATTCCCTCATTTAGTGGATATTTTCACAAAAAAGTGAAATTTTCAAAAATCCAGAAAATTGGCTGAAAACGACTAAATATCAAAGACTCATTGGGCGAATCGCTCTGGAACTGAAATCGGAACGCTCACTGACATTTCCCCTATCTGAAAGTCTGATAAACGCCGGAAAAATGATTAAGTCCAAAAAAAAAATTTTTTCAACTTTTTCAATTTTACCCCCGTGGGATATATAGTCTGCCCACACACATTTGGAACTCTCCTGGGGTACCTTCACACATATTATTCCCTCATTTAGTGGATATTTTCCCAAAAAAAGTGAAATTTTCAAAAATTCAGAAAATTGCCTGAAAATGACTAAATATCAAGGACTCATTGGGCGAATCGCTGTGGAACTGAAATCGGAACGCTCACTGACATTTCTCCTATCTGAAAGTCTGATAAACGCCGGAAAAAAGACTAAGTGCAAAAAAAAATTTTTCAACTTTTTTCAATTTTACCGCCGTGGGATATATATTCTTCCCACACACATTTGGAACTCTCCTGGGGAACACTCACACATATTATTCCCTCATTTAGTGGATATTTTCACAAAAAAGTGAAATTTTCAAAAATCCAGAAAATTGGCCCAAAATGACTAAATATCAAGGACTCATTGGGCGAATCACTCTGGAAATGAAATCGGAACGCTCACTGACATTTCCCCTATCTGAAAGTCTGACAAACGCCGGAAAAATGACTAAGTCCAAAAAAAATTTTTTTTCAACTTTTTCAATTTTACCCCGTGGGATATATGGTTTACCCACACACATTTGGAACTCTCCTGGGGTACCTTCACACATATTATTTCCTCATTTAGTGGATATTTTCCCCAAAAAAGTGAAATTTTCAAAAATTCAGAAAATTGGCCCAAAATGACTAAATATCAAGGACTCATTGGGCGAATCGCTGTGGAACTGAAATCGGAACGCTCACTGACATTTCTCCTATCTGAAAGTCTGATGAACGCCGGAAAAATGACTAAGTGCAAAAAAAAAAGTTTTCAACTTTTTTCAATTTACCACCGTGGGATATATATTCTTCCCACACACATTTGGAACTCTCCTGGGGTACACTCACACATATTATTCCCTCATTTAGTGGATATTTTCACAAAAAAGTGAAATTTTCAAAAATCCAGAAAATTGGCCGAAAATGACTAAATATCACGGACTCATTGGTCGAATTGCTCTGGAACTGAAATCGGAACGCTCACTGACATTTCCCCTATCTGAAAGTCTGATAAACGCCGGAAAAATTACTAAGTACAAAAAAATAATTTTCTCAACTTTTTTCAATTTTGCCCCCGTGGGACATATATTCTTCCCACACACATTTGGAACTCTCCTGGGGTACACTCACACATATTATTCCCTCATTTAGTGGATATTTTCACAAAAAAGTGAAATTTTCAAAAATCCAGAAAATTTGCCGAAAATGACTAAATATCAAGGACTCATTGGGCGAATCGCTCTGGAACTGAAATCGGAACGCTCACTGTCATTTCCCCTATCTGAAAGTCTGATAAACGCCGGAAAAATGACTAAGTCCAAAAAAAATTTTTTTCAACTTTTTCAATTTTACCCCCGTGGGATATATAGTCTACCCACACACATTTGGAACTCTCCTGGGGTACCCTCACACATATTATTCCCTCATTTAGTGGATATTTTCACAAAAAAGTGAAATTTTCAAAAATCCAGAAAATTGGCTGAAAACGACTAAATATCAAAGACTCATTGGGCGAATCGCTCTGGAACTGAAATCGGAACGCTCACTGACATTTCCCCTATCTGAAAGTCTGATAAACGCCGGAAAAATGACTAAGTCCAAAAAAAAATTTTTTTCAACTTTTTCAGTTTTACCCCCGTGGGATATATAGTTTACCCACACACATTTGGAACTCTCCTGGGGTACCTTCACACATATTATTCCCTCATTTAGTGGATATTTTCCCAAAAAAAGTGAAATTTTCAAAAATTCAAAAAATTGCCTGAAAATGACTAAATATCAAGGACTCATTGGGCGAATCGCTGTGGAACTGAAATCGGAACGCTCACTGACATTTCTCCTATCTGAAAGTCTGATAAACGCCGGAAAAATGACTAAGTGCAAAAAAAAATTTTTCTACTTTTTTCAATTTTACCGCCGTGGGATATATATTCTTCCCACACACATTTGGAACACTCCTGGGGTACACTCACACATATTATTCCCTCATTTAGTGGATATTTTCACAAAAAAGTGAAATTTTCAAAAATCCAGAAAATTGGCCCAAAATGACTAAATATCAAGGACTCATTGGGCGAATCGCTCTGGAACTGAAATCGGAATGCTCACTGACATTTCCCCTATCTGAAAGTCTGATAAACGCCGGAAAAATGACTAAGTCCAAAAAAAAAAATTTTTCAACTTTTTTCAATTTTACCCCCGTGGGATATATATTCTACCCACACCCATTTGGAACTCTCCTGGGGTACCCTCACACATTTTATTCCCTCATTTAGTGGATATTTTCTCAAAAAAGTGAAATTTTCAAAAATCCAGAAAATTGGCTGAAAACGACTAAATGTCAAGGACTCATTGGGCGAATCGCTCTGGAACTGAAATCGGAATGCTCACTCACATTTCCCCTATCTGAAAGTCTGATAAACGCCGGAACAATGACTAAGTCCAAAAAAAAATTTTTCAACTTTTTTCAATTTTACCCCCGTGGGATATATAGTCTACCCACACACATTTGGAACTCTCCTGGGGTACCCTCACACATATTATTCCCTCATTTAGTGGATATTTTCACAAAAAAGTGAAATTTTCAAAAATCCAGAAAATTGGCTGAAAACGACTAAATATCAAAGACTCATTGGGAGAATCGCTCTGGAACTGAAATCGGAACGCTCACTGACATTTCCCCTATCTGAAAGTCTGATAAACGCCGGAAAAATGACTAAGTCCAAAAAAAAAATTTTTTCAACTTTTTCAATTTTACCCCCGTGGGATATATAGTCTACCCACACACATTTGGAACTCTCCTGGGGTACCTTCACACATATTATTCCCTCATTTAGTGGATATTTTCTCAAAAAAAGTGAAATTTTCAAAAATTCAGAAAATTGCCTGAAAATGACTAAATATCAAGGACTCATTGGGCGAATCGCTGTGGAACTGAAATCGGAACGCTCACTGACATTTCTCCTATCTGAAAGTCTGATAAACGCCGGAAAAATGACTAAGTGCAAAAAAAAATTTTTCAACTTTTTTCAATTTTACCGCCGTGGGATATATATTCTTCCCACACACATTTGGAACTCTCCTGGGGTACACTCACACATATTATTCCCTCATTTAGTGGATATTTTCACAAAAAAGTGAAATTTTCAAAAATCCAGAAAATTGGCTGAAAACGACTAAATATCAAAGACTCATTGGGCGAATCGCTCTGGAACTGAAATCGGAACGCTCACTGACATTTCCCCTATCTGAAAGTCTGATAAACGCCGGAAAAATGACTAAGTCCAAAAAAAAAATTTTTTCAACTTTTTCAATTTTACCCCCGTGGGATATATATTCTTCCCACACCCATTTGGAACTCTCCTGGGGTACCCTCACACATATTATTCCCTCATTTAGTGGATATTTTCTCAAAAAAGTGAAATTTTCAAAAATCCAGAAAATTGGCTGAAAACAACTAAATGTCAAGGACTCATTGGGCGAATCGCTCTGGAACTGAAATCGGAATGTTCACTCACATTTCCCCTATCTGAAAGTCTGATAAACGCCGGAAAAATGACTAAGTCCAAAAAAAAATTTTTCAACTTTTTTCAATTTTACCCCCGTGGGATATATAGTCTATCCACACACATTTGGAACTCTCCTGGGGTACCCTCACACATATTATTCCCTCATTTAGTGGATATTTTCACAAAAAAGTGAAATTTTCAAAAATTCAGAAAATTGCCTGAAAATGACTAAATATCAAGGACTCATTGGGCGAATCGCTGTGGAACTGAAATCGGAACGCTCACTGACATTTCTCCTATCTGAAAGTCTGATAAGCGCCGGAAAAATGACTAAGTGCAAAAAAAAATTTTTCAACTTTTTTCAATTTTACCGCCGTGGGATATATATTCTTCCCACACACATTTGGAACTCTCCTGGGGTACCCTCACACATATTATTCCCTCATTTAGTGGATATTTTCACAAAAAAGTGAAATTTTCAAAAATCCAGAAAATTGGCTGAAAACGACTAAATGTCAAGGACTCATTGGGCAAATCGCTCTGGAACTGAAATTGGAATGCTCACTGACATTTACCCTATCTGAAAGTCTGATAAACGCCGGAAAAATGACTAATTCCAAAAAAAAAAATTTCAACTTTTTTCAATTTTACCCCCGTGGGATATATATTCTACCCACACCCATTTGGAACTCTCCTGGGGTACCCTCACACATATTATTCCCTCATTTAGTGGATATTTTCTCAAAAAAGTGAAATTTTCAAAAATCCAGAAAATTGGCTGAAAACAACTAAATGTCAAGGACTCATTGGGCGAATCGCTCTGGAACTGAAATCGGAATGCTCACTGACATTTGCCCTATCTGAAAGTCTGATAAACGCGGAAAAATGACTAAGTAAAAAAAAAAAAATTTTTCAACTTTTTTCAATTTTACCCCCGTGGGATATATATTCTTCCCACACACATTTGGAACTCTCCTGGGGTACCCTCACACATATTATTCCCTCATTTAGTGGATATTTTCTCAAAAAAGTGAAATTTTCAAAAATCCAGAAAATTGGCTGAAAACAACTAAATGTTAAGGACTCATTGGGCGAATCGCTCTGGAACTGAAATCGGAATGTTCACTCACATTTCCCCTATCTGAAAGTCTGATAAACGCCGGAAAAATGACTAAGTCCAAAAAAAAATTATTCAATTTTACCCCCGTGGGATATATATTCTACCCACACCCATTTGGAACTCTCCTGGGGTACCCTCACACATATTATTCCCTCATTTAGTCGATATTTTCTCAAAAAAGTGAAATTTTCAAAAATCCAGAAAATTGGCTGAAAATGACTAAATATCAAGGACTCTTTGGGCGAATTGCTCTGGAACTGAAATCGGAATGCTCACTCACATTTCCCCTATCTGAAAGTCTGATAAACGCCGGAAAAATGACTAAGTCCAAAAAAAAATTTTTCAACTTTTTTCAATTTTACCCCCGTGAGATAGATATTCTACCCACACACATTTGGAACTCTCCTGGCGTACCCTCACACATATTATTCCCTCATTTAGTGGATATTTTCACAAAAAAGAGAAATTTTCAAAAATCCAGAAAATTGGCTGAAAACGACTAAATATCAAAGACTCATTGGGCGAATCGCTCTGAAACTGAAATCGGAATGCTCACTGACATTTCCCCTATCTGAAGGTCTGATAAACGCCGGGAAAATTAATAAGTCCAAAAAAAATTTTTTTTACACTTTTTTCAATTTTACCCCCGTGAGATATATATTCTACCCACACACATTTGGAACTCTCCTGGCGTACCCTCACACATATTATTCCCTCATTTAGTGGATATTTTCACAAAAAAGAAAAATTTTCAAAAATCCAGAAAATTGGCTGAAAACGACTAAATATCAAGGACTCATTGGGCGAATCGCTCTGGAACTGAAATCGGAATGCTCACTGACATTTGCCCTATCTGAAAGTCTGATAAACGTCGGAAAAACGACTAATTCCAAAAAAAAAAAATTTCAACTTTTTTCAATTTTACCCCCGTGGGATATATATTCTACCCACACCCAATTGGAACTCTCCTGGGGTACCCTCACACATATTATTCCCTCATTTAGTGGATATTTTCTCAAAAAAGTGAAATTTTCAAAAATCCAGAAAATTGGCTGAAAACGACTAAATATCAAGGACTCATTGGGCGAATCGCTCTGGAACTGAAATCGGAACGCTCACTGACATTTCCCATATCTGAAACTCTGATAAACGCCAGAAAAATGACTAAGTGCAAAAAAAAAAGTTTTCAAATTTTTTCAATTTTACCACCGTGGAATATATATTCTACCCACACAGATTTGGAACTCTCCTGGGGAACCCTCACACATATTATTCCCTCATTTAATGGATATTTTCACAAAAAAAGTTAAATTTTCAAAAATCCATAAAATTGGCTGAAAATGACTAAATATCAAGGACTCATTGGGCGAATCGCTCTGGAACTGAAATCGGAATGCTCATTGACATTTCCCCTATCTGAAGGTCTGATAAACTACGGGAAAATGACTAAGTCCAAAAAAAAATTTTTTTCAACTTTTTTCAATTTTACCCCCGTGAGATATATATTCTACCCACACACATTTGGAACTCTCCTGGCGTACCCTCACACATATTATTCCCTCATTTAGTGGATATTTTCACAAAAAAGAGAAATTTTCAAAAATCCAGAAAATTGGCTGAAAACGACTAAATATCAAGGACTCATTGGGCGAATCGCTCTGGAACTGAAATCGGAATGCTCACTGACATTTCCCCTATCTGAAAGTCTGATAAACGCCGGAAAAATTACTAAGTCCAAAAAAAAATTTTTCAATTTTACCCCCGTGGGATATATGTTCTACCCACACACATTTGGAACTCTCCTGGCGTACCCTCACACATATTATTCCCTCATTTAGTGGATATTTTCACAAAAAAGAGAAATTTTCAAAAATCCAGAAAATTGGCTGAAAACGACTAAATATCAAGGACTAATTGGGCGAATCGCTCTGGAACTGAAATCGGAATGCTCACTGACATTTGCCCTATCTGAAAGTCTGATAAACGCCGGAAAAATGACAAAGTCCAGAAAAAAAAAATTTTCAACTTTTTTCAATTTTACCCCCGTGGGATATATATTCTACTCACACACATTTGGAACTCTCCTGGGGTACCCTCACACATATTATTCCCTCATTTAGTGGATATTTTCACAAAAAAGAGAAATTTTCAAAAATTCTGAAAATTACCTCAAAACGACGAAATATCAAAGACTCATTCGGCGAATCGCTGTGGAACTGAAATCGGAATGCTCATTCACATTTCCCCTATCTGAAGGTCTGATAAACGCCGGGAAAATGACTAAGTCCAAAAAAATAATTTTTTTAACTTTTTTCAATTTTACCCCCGTGCGATATATATTCTACCCACACACATTTGGAACTCTCCTGGGGTACCCTCACACATATTATTCCCTCATTTAGTGGATATTTTCACAAAAAAGTGAAATTTTCAAAAATCCAGAAATTGGCTGATAACGACTAAATATCAAGGACTCATTGGGCGAATAGCTCTGAAACTGAAATCGGTATGCTCACTGACATTTGACCTATCTGAAAGTCTGATAAACGCCGGAAAAATGACAAAGTCCAAAAAAAAAAAATTTTCAACTTTTTTCAATTTTACCCCCGTGGGATATATATTCTACCCACACACATTTGGAACTCTCCTGGGGTACCCTCACACATATTATTCCCTCATTTAGTGGATATTTTCACAAAAAAGTGAAATTTTCAAAAATCCAGAAAATTGCCTGAAAACGACTAAATATCAAGGACTCATTGGGCGAATCGCTCTGGAACTGAAATCGGAACACTCACTGACATTTCCCCTATCTGAAAGTCTGATAAACGCCGGAAAAATGACTAAGTCCAAATAAAAAAAATGTTCAACTTTTTTCAATTTTACCCCCGTGGAATATACATTCTACCCACACACATTTGGAACTCTCCTGGGGTACCCTCACACATATTATTCCCTCATTTAGTGGATATTTTCACAAAAAGTGAAATTTTCAAAAATCCAGAAAATTGCTGAAAACGACTAAATATCAAGGACTAATTGGGAGAATCGCTCTGGAACTGAAATCGGAACGCTCACTGACATTTCCCCTATCTGAAAGTCTGATAAACGCCGGAAAAAATGACTAAGTCCAAATAAAAAAAATGTTCATCTTTTTTCAATTTTACCCCCGTGGAATATATATTCTACCCACACACATTTGGAACTCTCCTGGGGTACCCTCACACATATTATTCCCTCATTTAGTGGATATTTTCACAAAAAAGTGACATTTTCAAAAATCCAGAAATTGGCTGATAAAAACTAAATATCAAGGACTCATTGGGCGAATAGCTCTGGAACAGAAATCGGAACGCTCACTGACATTTCCCCTATCTGAAAGTCTGATAAACGCCGGAAAATGACTAAGGCCAAAAAAAAATTTTTTTTCAACTTTTTCAATTTTACCCCCGTGGGATATATAGTCTACCCACACACATTTGGAACTCTCCTGGTGTACCCTCACACATATTATTCCCTCATTTAGTGGATATTTTCACAAAAAAAGTGAAATTTTCAAAAATTCAGAAAATTGGCTGAAAACGACTAAATATCAAGGACTCATTGGGCGAATCGCTCTGAAACTGAAATCGGAATGCTCACTGACATTTGACCTATCTGAAAGTCTGATAAACGCCGGAAAAATGACAAAGTCCAAAAAAAAATTTTTTCAACTTTTTTCAATTTTACCCCCGTGGGATATATATTCTACCCACACACATTTGGAACTCTCCTGGGGTACCCTCACACATATTATTTCCTCATTTAGTGGATGTTTCACAAAAAAGTGAATTTTTAAAAAATCCAAAATATTGGCTGAAAACGACTAAATATAAAGGACTCATTGGGCGAATCGCTCTGGAACTGAAATCGGAACGCTCACTGACATTTCCCCTATTTGAAAGTCTGATAAACGCCGGAAAAAAGACTAAGTCCAAAAAAAAATTGTTTTCAACTTTTTTCAATTTTACCCCCGTGGGATATATATTCTATACACACACATTTGGAACTCTCCTGGGGTACCCTCACACATATTATTCCCTCATTTAGTGGATATTTTCACAAAAAAGTGAAATTTTCAAAAATCCAAAATATTGGCTGAAAACGACTAAGTATCAAGGACTCATTGGGCGAATCGCTCTGGAACTGAAATGGGAACAATCACTGACATTTCCCCTATCTGAAAGTCTGATAAACGCCAGAAAAATGACTAAGTCCTAAAAAAAAAAATTTTTCAACTTTTTTCAATTTTACCCCCGTGGGATATATATTCTACCCACACACATTTGGAACTCTCCTGGGGTACCCTCACACATATTATTCCCTCATTTAGTGGATATTTTCACAAAAAAGTGAAATTTTCAAAAATCCAAAATATTGGCTGAAAACGACTAAATATCAAGGACTCATTGGGCGAATTGCTCTGGAACTGAAATCGGAATGCTCACTGACATTTCCCCTATCTGAAAGTGTGATAAACGCCGGAAAAATGACTAAGTCCAAAAAAAATTTTTTTAAACTTTATTTCAATATTACCCCCGTGGGATATATATTATACCCACACACATTTGGAACTCTCCTGGGGTACCCTCACACATATTATTCCCTCATTTATTGGATATTTTCACAAAAAAGTGAAATTTTCAAAAATCCAGAAAATTGGCTGAAAACGACAAAATATCAAGGACTCATTGGGCGAATCGCTCTGGAACTGAAATCGGAATGTTCACTGACATTTCCCATACCTAAAATCTGATAAACGCCGGAAAAATGACTAAGTCCAAAAAAAAATTGTCTTCAACTTTTTTCAATTTTACCACCGTGGGATATATATTCTACCCACACACATTTGGAACTCTCCTGGGGTACCCTCACACATATTATTCCCTCATTTAGTGGATATTTTCACAAAAAAGTGAAATTTTCAAAAATCCAAAATATTGGCTGAAAACGACTAAATATCAAGGACTCATGGGGCGAATCGCTCTGGAACTGAAATCGGAATGCTCACTGACATTTTCCCTATCTGAAAGTCTGATAAACGCCGGAAAAATGACTAAGTCCAAAAAAAAAATGTTTTCAACTTTTTTCAATTTTACCATCGTGGGATATATATTCTACCCACACACATTTGGAACTCTCCTGGGGTACCCTCACACATATTATTCCTTCATTTAGTGGATATTTTCACAAAAAAGTGAAATTTTCAAAAATCCAAAATATTGGCTGAAAACGATTAAATATCAAGAAATCATTGGGCGAATCGCTCTGGAACTGAAATGGGAACACTCACTGACATTTCCCCTATCTGAAAGTCTGATAAACGCCGGAAAAATGACTAAGTCCAAAAAAAAAATTTTTCAACTTTTTTCAATTTAACCCCCGTGGGATGTATATTCTACCCACACACATTTGGAACTCTCCTGGGGTACCCTCACACATATTATTCCCTCATTTAGTGTATATTTTCACAAAAAAGTGAAATTTTCAAAAATCGAAAATATTGGCTGAAAACGACTAAATTTCAAGGACTAATTGGGCGAATCGCTCTGGAACTGAAATCGGAATGTTCACTGACATTTCCCCTATATGAAATCTGATAAACGCCGGAAAAATGACTAAGTCCAAAAAAAAAATTTTTTCAACTTTTTTCAATTTTACCATCGTGGGATATATATTCTACCCACACACATTTGGAACTCTCCTGGGGTACCCTCACACATATTATTCCCTCATTTAGTGGATATTTTCACAAAAAAGTGAAATTTTCAAAAATCCAAAATATTGGCTGAAAACGACTAAATATCAAGGACTCATTGCGCGAATCGCTCTGGAACTGAAATCGGAATGCTCACTGACATTTTCCCTATCTGAAAGTCTGATAAACGCCGGAAAAATGACTAAGTCCAAAAAAAAAATTTTTTCAACTTTTTTCAATTTTACCATCGTGGGATATATATTCTACCCACACACATTTGGAACTCTCCTGGGGTACCCTCACACATATTATTCCCTCATTTAGTGGATATTTTCACAAAGAAGTGAAATTTTCAAACATCCAAAATATTGGCTGAAAACGACTAAATATCAAGGACTCATGGGGCGAATCGCTCTGGAACTGAAATCGGAACGCTCACTGACATTTCCCCTATTTGAAAGTCTGATAAACGCCGGAAAAAAGACTAAGTCCAAAAAAAAAATTTTTTCAACTTTTTTCAATTTTACCCCCGTGGGATATATATTCTACCCACACACATTTGGAACTCTCCTGGGGTACCCTCACACATATTATTCCCTCATTTAGTGGATATTTTCACAAAAAAGTGAAATTTTCAAAAATCCAAAATATTGGCTGAAAACGACTAAATATCAAGGACTCATTGGGCGAATCGCTCTGGAACTGAAATCGGAATGTTCACTGACATTTCCCCTATCTGAAATCTGATAAACGCCGGAAAAATGACTAAGTCCAAAAAAAAATTGCTTTCAACTTTTTTCAATTTTACCCCCGTGGGATATAGATTCTACCCACACACATTTGGAACTCTCCTGGGGTACCCTCACACATATTATTCCCTCATTTAGTGGATATTTTCACAAAAAAGTGAAATTTTCAAAAATCCAAAATATTGGCTGAAAACGACTAAATATCAAGGACTCATTGGGCGAATCGCTCTGGAACTGAAATCGGAATGTTCACTGACATTTCCCCTATCTGAAATCTGATAAACGCCGGAAAAATGACTAAGTCCAAAAAAAAATTGTTTTCAACTTTTTTCAATTTTACCCCCGTGGGATATAGATTCTACCCACACACATTTGGAACTCTCCTGGGGTACCCTCACACATATTATTCCCTCATTTAGTGGATATTTTTTAAAAAACTGAAATTTTCAAATATCCAAAATATTGGCTGAAAACGACTAAATATCAAGGACTCATTGGGCGAATCGCTCTGGAACTGAAATCGGAACGTTCACTGACATTTCCCCTCTCTGAAAGTGTGATAAACGCCAAAAAAATGACTAAGTCCAAAAAAAAATTGTTTTCAACTTTTTTTCAATATTACCCCCGTGGGATATATATTCTACCCACACACATTTGGAACTCTCCTGGGGTACCCTCACACATATTATTCCTTCATTTAGTGGATATTTTCACAAAAAAGTGAAATTTTCAAAAATCCAAAATATTGGCTGAAAACGACTAAATGTCAAGGAATCATTGGGAGAATCGCTCTGGAATTGAAATCGGAATGCTCACTGACATTTTCCCTATCTGAAAGTGTGATAAACGCCAGAAAAATGACTAAGTCCAAAAAAAATTTTTTTAAACTTTATTTCAATATTACCCCCGTGGGATATATATTATACCCACACACATTTGGAACTCTCCTGGGGTACCCTCACACATATTATTCCCTCATTTATTGGATATTTTCACAAAAAAGTGAAATTTTCAAAAATCCAGAAAATTGGCTGAAAACGACTAAATATCAAGGACTCATTGGGCGAATCGCTCTGGAACTGAAATCGGAATGTTCACTGACATTTCCCATATCTGAAATCTGATAAACGCCGGAAAAATGACTAAGTCCAAAAAAAAATTGTCTTCAACTTTTTTCAATTTTACCCCCGTGGGATATATATTCTACCCACACACATTTGGAACTCTCCTGGGGTACCCTCACACATATTATTCCCTCATTTAGTGGATATTTTCACAAAAAAGTGAAATTTTCAAAAATCCAAAATATTGGCTGAAAACGACTAAATATCAAGGACTCATGGGGCGAATCGCTCTGGAACTGAAATCGGAACGCTCACTGACATTTCCAATATTTGAAAGTCTGATAAACGCCGGAAAAAAGACTAAGTCCAAAAAAAAATTTTTTTCAACTTTTTTAAATTTTACCCCCGTGGGATATATATTCTACCCACACACATTTGGAACTCTCCTGCGGTAGTACCCTAACACATATTATTCCCTCATTTAGTGGATATTTTCACAAAAAAGTGAAATTTTCAAAAATCCAAAATATTGGCTGAAAACGACTAAATATCAAGGACTCATTGCGCGAATCGCTCTGGAACTGAAATCGGAACGCTCACTGACATTTCCCCTATTTGAAAGTCTGATAAACGCCGGAAAAAAGACTAAGTCCAAAAAAAAAATTTTTTCAACTTTTTTCAATTTTACCCCCGTGGGATATATATTCTACCCACACACATTTGGAACTCTCCTGGGGTACCCTCACACATATTATTCCCTCATTTAGTGGATATTTTCACAAAAAAGTGAAATTTTCAAAAATCCAAAATATTGGCTGAAAACGACTAAATATCAAGGACTCATTGGGCGAATCGCTCTGGAACTGAAATCGGAATGTTCACTGACATTTCCCCTATCTGAAATCTGATAAACGCCGGAAAAATGACTAAGTCCAAAAAAAAATTGTTTTCAACTTTTTTCAATTTTACCCCCGTGGGATATAGATTCTACCCACACACATTTGGAACTCTCCTGGGGTACCCTCACACATATTATTCCCTCATTTAGTGGATATTTAAAAAAAAATGAAATTTTCAAATATCCAAAATATTGGCTGAAAACGACTAAATATCAAGGACTCATTGGGCGAATCGCTCTGGAACTGAAATCGGAACGTTCACTGACATTTCCCCTCTCTGAAAGTGTGATAAACGCCGAAAAAATGACTAAGTCCAAAAAAAAAATTGTTTTCAACTTTTTTCAATATTACCCCCGTGGGATATATATTCTACCCACACACATTTGGAACTCTCCTGGGGTACCCTCACACATATTATTCCTTCATTTAGTGGATATTTTCACAAAAAAAGTGAAATTTTCAAAAATCCAAAATATTGGCTGAAAGCGACAAAATATCAAGGACTCATTGGGCGAAGTGCTCTGGAACTGAAATGGGAACACTCATTGACATTTCCCCTATCTGAAAGTCTGATAAACGCCGGAAAAATGACTAAGTCCAAAAAAAAAAATTTTCAACTTTTTTCAATTTTACCCCCGTGGGATATATATTCTACCCACACACATTTGGAACTCTCCTGGGGTACCCTCACACATATTATTCCCTCATTTAGTGGATATTTTCACAAAAAAGTGAAATTTTCAAAAATCCAAAATATTGGCTGAAAACGACTAAATGTCAAGGAATCATTGGGAGAATCGCTCTGGAATTGAAATCGGAATGCTCACTGACATTTCCCCTATTTGAAAGTCTGATAAACGCCGGAAAAATGACTAAGTCCAAAAAAAATTTTTTTTCAACTTTTTTAAATTTTACCCCCGTGGGATATATATTCTACACACACACATTTGGAACTCTCCTGGGGTACCCTCACACATATTATTCCCTCATTTAGTGGATATTTTCACAAAAAAGTGAAATTTTCAAAAATCCAAAATATTGGCTGAAAACGACTAAATATCAAGGACTCATTGGGAATCGCTCTGGAACTGAAATCGGAACGTTCACTGACATTTCCCCTATCTGAAAGTGTGATAAACGCCGGAAAAATGACTAAGTCCAAAAAAAAATTGTTTTCAACTTTTTTCAATATTACCCCCGTGGGATATATATTCTACCCACACACATTTGGAACTCTCCTGCGGTACCCTAACACATATTACTCCCTCATTTAGTGGATATTTTCACAAAAAAGTGAAATTTTCAAAAATCCAAAATATTTTCTGAAAACGACTAAATGTCATGGAATCATTGGGAGAATCGCTCTGGAATTGAAATCGGAATGCTCACTGACATTTTCCCTATTTGAAAGTCTGATAAACGCCGGAAAAATGACTAAGTCCAAAAAAAAAATTTTTTCAACTTTTTTCAATTTTACCCCCGTGGGATTTATATTCTACCCACACACATTTGGAACTCTCCTGGGGTACCCTCACACATATTATTCCCTCATTTAGTGGATATTTTCACAAAAAAGTGAAATTTTCAAAAATCCAAAATATTGGCTGAAAACGACTAAATATCAAGGACTCATGGGGCGAATCGCTCTGGAACTGAAATCGGAACGCTCACTGACATTTCCCCTATTTGAAAGTCTGATAAACGCCGGAAAAAAGACTAAGTCCAAAAAAAAAATTTTTTCAACTTTTTTCAATTTTACCCCCGTGGGATATATATTCTACCCACACACATTTGGAACTCTCCTGGGGTACCCTCACACATATTATTCCCTCATTTAGTGGATATTTTCACAAAAAAGTGAAATTTTCAAAAATCCAAAATATTGGCTGAAAACGACTAAATATCAAGGACTCATTGGGCGAATCGCTCTGGAACTGAAATCGGAATGTTCACTGACATTTCCCCTATCTGAAATCTGATAAACGCCGGAAAAATGACTAAGTCCAAAAAAAAATTGTTTTCAACTTTTTTCAATTTTACCCCCGTGGGATATAGATTCTACCCACACACATTTGGAACTCTCCTGGGGTACCCTCACACATATTATTCCCTCATTTAGTGGATATTTAAAAAAAAAATGAAATTTTCAAATATCCAAAATATTGGCTGAAAACGACTAAATATCAAGGACTCATTGGGCGAATCGCTCTGGAACTGAAATCGGAACGTTCACTGACATTTCCCCTCTCTGAAAGTGTGATAAACGCCGAAAAAATGACTAAGTCCAAAAAAAAATTGTTTTCAACTTTTTTCAATATTACCCCCGTGGGATATATATTCTACCCACACACATTTGGAACTCTCCTGGGGTACCCTCACACATATTATTCCTTCATTTAGTAGATATTTTCACAAAAAAAGTGAAATTTTCAAAAATCCAAAATATTGGCTGAAAGCGACAAAATATCAAGGACTCATTGGGCGAAGTGCTCTGGAACTGAAATGGGAACACTCACTGACATTTCCCCTATCTGAAAGTCTGATAAACGCCGGAAAAATGACTAAGTCCAAAAAAAAAATTTTTCAACTTTTTTCAATTTTACCCCCGTGGGATGTATATTCTACCGACACACATTTGGAACTCTCCTGGGGTACCCTCACACATATTATTCCCTCATTTAGTGTATATTTTCACAAAAAAGTGAAATTTTCAAAAATCGAAAATATTGGCTGAAAACGACTAAATATCAAGGACTCATTGCGCGAATCGCTCTGGAACTGAAATCGGAATGCTCACTGACATTTTCCCTATCTGAAAGTCTGATAAACGCCGGAAAAATGACTAAGTCCAAAAGAAAAATTTTTTCAACTTTTTTCAATTTTACCATCATGGGATATATATTCTACCCACACACATTTGGAACTCTCCTGGGGTACCCTCACACATATTATTCCCTCATTTAGTGGATATTTTCACAAAAAAGTGAAATTTTCAAAAATCCAAAATATTGGCTGAAAACGACTAAATATCAAGGACTCATGGGGCGAATCGCTCTGGAACTGAAATCGGAACGCTCACTGACATTTCCCCTATTTGAAAGTCTGATAAACGCCGGAAAAAAGACTAAGTCCAAAAAAAAAATGTTTTCAACTTTTTTCAATTTTACCCCCGTGGGATATATATTCTACCCACACACATTTGGAACTCTCCTGGGGTACCCTCACACATATTATTCCCTCATTTAGTGGATATTTTCACAAAAAAGTGAAATTTTCAAAAATCCTAAATATTGGCTGAAAACGACTAAATATCAAGGACTCATTGGGCGAATCGCTCTGGAACTGAAATCGGAATGTTCACTGACATTTCCCCTATCTGAAATCTGATAAACGCCGGAAAAATGACTAAGTCCAAAAAAAAATTGTTTTCAACTTTTTTCAATTTTACCCCCGTGGGATATAGATTCTACCCACACACATTTGGAACTCTCCTGGGGTACCCTCACACATATTATTCCCTCATTTAGTGGATATTTAAAAAAAAAATGAAATTTTCAAAAATCCAAAATATTGGCTGAAAACGACTAAATATCAAGGACTCATTGGGCGAATCGCTCTGGAACTGAAATCGGAACGTTCACTGACATTTCCCCTATCTGAAAGTGTGATAAACGCCGGAAAAATGACTAAGTCCAAAAAAAAATTGTTTTCAACTTTTTTCAATATTACCCCCGTGGGATATATATTCTACCCACACACATTTGGAACTCTCCTGCGGTACCCTAACACATATTACTCCCTCATTTAGTGGATATTTTCACAAAAAAGTGAAATTTTCAAAAATCCAAAATATTGGCTGAAAACGACTAAATGTCAATTAATCATTGGGAGAATCGCTCTGGAATTGAAATCGGAATGCTCACTGACATTTCCCCTATTTGAAAGTCTGATAAACGCCGGAAAAAAGACTAAGTCCAAAAAAAAAATGTTTTCAACTTTTTTCAATTTTACCCCCGTGGGATATATATTCTACCCACACACATTTGGAACTCTCCTGGGGTACCCTCACACATATTATTCCCTCATTTAGTGGATATTTTCACAAAAAAGTGAAATTTTCAAAAATCCAAAATATTGGCTGAAAACGACTAAATATCAAGGACTCATGGGGCGAATCGCTCTGGAACTGAAATCGGAACGCTCACTGACATTTCCAATATTTGAAAGTCTGATAAACGCCGGAAAAAAGACTAAGTCCAAAAAAAAATTTTTTTCAACTTTTTTAAATTTTACCCCCGTGGGATATATATTCTACCCACACACATTTGGAACTCTCCTGCGGTAGTACCCTAACACATATTATTCCCTCATTTAGTGGATATTTTCACAAAAAAGTGAAATTTTCAAAAATCCAAAATATTGGCTGAAAACGACTAAATATCAAGGACTCATTGCGCGAATCGCTCTGGAACTGAAATCGGAATGCTCACTGACATTTTCCCTATCTGAAAGTCTGATAAACGCCGGAAAAATGACTAAGTCCAAAAAAAAAATGTTTTCAACTTTTTTCAATTTTACCATCGTGGGATATATATTCTACCCACACACATTTGGAACTCTCCTGGGGTACCCTCACACATATTATTCCCTCATTTAGTGGATATTTTCACAAAAAAGTGAAATTTTCAAAAATCCAAAATATTGGCTGAAAACGACTAAATATCAAGGACTCATTGCGCGAATCGCTCTGGAACTGAAATCGGAACGCTCACTGACATTTCCCCTATTTGAAAGTCTGATAAACGCCGGAAAAAAGACTAAGTCCAAAAAAAAAATTTTTTCAACTTTTTTCAATTTTACCCCCGTGGGATATATATTCTACCCACACACATTTGGAACTCTCCTGGGGTACCCTCACACATATTATTCCCTCATTTAGTGGATATTTTCACAAAAAAGTGAAATTTTCAAAAATCCAAAATATTGGCTGAAAACGACTAAATATCAAGGACTCATTGGGCGAATCGCTCTGGAACTGAAATCGGAATGTTCACTGACATTTCCCCTATCTGAAATCTGATAAACGCTGGAAAAATGACTAAGTCCAAAAAAAAATTGTTTTCAACTTTTTTCAATTTTACCCCCGTGGGATATAGATTCTACCCACACACATTTGGAACTCTCCTGGGGTACCCTCACACATATTATTCCCTCATTTAGTGGATATTTAAAAAAAAAATGAAATTTTCAAATATCCAAAATATTGGCTGAAAACGACTAAATATCAAGGACTCATTGGGCGAATCGCTCTGGAACTGAAATCGGAACGTTCACTGACATTTCCCCTCTCTGAAAGTGTGATAAACGCCGAAAAAGTGACTAAGTCCAAAAAAAAATTGTTTTCAACTTTTTTCAATATTACCCCCGTGGGATATATATTCTACCCACACACATTTGGAACTCTCCTGGGGTACCCTCACACATATTATTCCTTCATTTAGTGGATATTTTCACAAAAAAAGTGAAATTTTCAAAAATCCAAAATATTGGCTGAAAACGACTAAATATCAAGGACTCATTGGGCGAATAGCTCTGGAACTGAAATCGGAACGTTCACTGACATTTCCCCTATCTGAAAGTGTGATAAACGCCGGAAAAATGACTAAGTCCAAAAAAAAATTTTTTTCAACTTTTTTAAATTTTACCCCCGTGGGATATATATTCTACACACACACATTTGGAAATCTCCTGGGGTACCCTCACACATATTATTCCCTCATTTATTGGATATTTTCACAAAAAAGTGAAATTTTCAAAAATCCATCAAATTGGCTGAAAACGACTAAATATCAAGGACTCATTGGGCGAATCGCTCTGGAACTGAAATCGGAATGTTCACTGACATTTCCCATATCTGAAATCTGATAAACGCCGGAAAAATGACTAAGTCCAAAAAAAAATTGTCTTCAACTTTTTTCAATTTTACCCCCGTGGGATATATATTCTACCCACACACATTTGGAACTCTCCTGGGGTACCCTCACACATATTATTCCCTCATTTAGTGGATATTTTCACAAAAAAGTGAAATTTTCAAAAATCCAAAATATTGGCTGAAAACGACTAAATATCAAGGACTCATGGGGCGAATCGCTCTGGAACTGAAATCGGAACGCTCACTGACATTTCCAATATTTGAAAGTCTGATAAACGCCGGAAAAAAGACTAAGTCCAAAAAAAAATTTTTTTCAACTTTTTTCAATTTTACCATCGTGGGATATATATTCTACCCACACACATTTGGAACTCTCCTGGGGTACCCTCACACATATTATTCCTTCATTTAGTGGATATTTTCACAAAAAAGTGAAATTTTCAAAAATCCAAAATATTGGCTGAAAACGATTAAATATCAAGAAATCATTGGGTGAATCACTCTGGAACTGAAATGGGAACACTCACTGACATTTCCCCTATCTGAAAGTCTGATAAACGCCGGAAAAATGACTAAGTCCAAAAAAAAAATTTTTCAACTTTTTTCAATTTTGCCCCCGTGGGATGTATATTCTACCCATACACATTTGGAACTCTCCTGGGGTACCCTCACACATATTATTCCCTCATTTAGTGTATATTTTCACAAAAAAGTGAAATTTTCAAAAATCGAAAATATTGGCTGAAAACGACTAAATTTCAAGGACTAATTGGGCGAATCGCTCTGGAACTGAAATCGGAATGTTCACTGACATTTCCCCTATCTGAAATCTGATAAACGCCGGAAAAATGACTAAGTCCAAAAAAAAAATTTTTTCAACTTTTTTCAATTTTACCATCGTGGGATATATATTTTACCCACACACATTTGGAACTCTCCTGGGGTACCCTCACACATATTATTCCTTCATTTAGTGGATATTTTCACAAAAAAAGTGAAATTTTCAAAAATCCAAAATATTGGCTGAAAGCGACAAAATATCAAGGACTCATTGGGCGAAGTGCTCTGGAACTGAAATGGGAACACTCACTGACATTTCCCCTATCTGAAAGTCTGATAAACGCCGGAAAAATGACTAAGTCCAAAAAAAAATTGTTTTCAACTTTTTTCAATTTTACCCCCGTGGGATATAGATTCTACCCACACACATTTGGAACTCACCTGGGGTACCCTCACACATATTATTCCCTCATTTAGTGGATATTTTTAAAAAAAATGAAATTTTCAAATATCCAAAATATTGGCTGAAAACGACTAAATGTCAAGGAATCATTGGGAGAATCGCTCTGGAATTGAAATCGGAATGCTCACTGACATTTCCCCTATTTGAAAGTCTGATAAACGCCGGAAAAATGACTAAGTCCAAAAAAAAATTTTTTTCAACTTTTTTAAATTTTACCCCCGTGGGATATATATTCTACACACACACATTTGGAACTCTCCTGGGGTACCCTCACACATATTATTCCCTCATTTAGTGGATATTTTCACAAAAAAGTGAAATTTTCAAAAATCCAAAATATTGGCTGAAAACGACTAAATATCAAGGACTCATTGGGCGAATCGCTCTGGAACTGAAATAGGAACGTTCACTGACATTTCCCCTATCTGAAAGTGTGATAAACGCCGGAAAAATGACTAAGTCCAAAAAAAAATTGTTTTCAACTTTTTTCAATATTACCCCCGTGGGATATATATTCTACCCACACACATTTGGAACTCTCCTGCGGTACCCTAACACATATTACTCCCTCATTTAGTGGATATTTTCACAAAAAAGTGAAATTTTCAAAAATCCAAAATATTGGCTGAAAACGACTAAATGTCAATTAATCATTGGGAGAATCGCTCTGGAATTGAAATCGGAATGCTCACTGACATTTCCCCTATTTGAAAGTCTGATAAACGCCGGAAAAATGACTAAGTCCAAAAAAAAATTTTTTTCAACTTTTTTCAATATTACCCCCGTGGGATTTATATTCTACCCACACACATTTGGAACTCTCCTGGGGTACCCTCACACATATTATTCCCTCATTTAGTGGATATTTTCACAAAAAAGTGAAATTTTCAAAAATCCAGAAAATTGGCTGAAAATGACTAAATATCAAGGACTCATTGCGCAAATCGTTCTGGAACTGAAATCGGAACGCTAACTGACATTTTCCCTATCTGAAAGTCTGATAAACGCCGGAAAAATGACTAAGTCCAAAAAAAAAATTTTTTCAACTTTTTTCAATTTTACCATCGTGGGATATATATTCTACCCACACACATTTGGAACTCTCCTGGGGTACCCTCACACATATTATTCCCTCATTTAGTGGATATTTTCACAAAAAAGTGAAATTTTCAAAAATCCAGAAAATTGGCTGAAAATGACTAAATATCAAGGACTCATTGCGCGAATCGCTCTGGAACTGAAATCGGAATGCTCACTGACATTTTCCCTATCTGAAAGTGTGATAAACGCCGGAAAAATGACTAAGTCCAAAAAAAATTTTTTTAAACTTTATTTCAATATTACCCCCATGGGATATATATTATACCCACACACATTTGGAACTCTCCTGGGGTACCCTCACACATATTATTCCCTCATTTATTGGATATTTTCACAAAAAAGTGAAATTTTCAAAAATCCAGAAAATTGGCTGAAAACGACTAAATATCAAGGACTCATTGGGCGAATTGCTCTGGAACTGAAATCGGAACGCTCACTGACATTTGCCCTATCTGAAAGTCTGATAAACGCCGGAAAAATGACTAAGTCCAAAAAAAAAATGTTTTCAACTTTTTTCAATTTTACCCCCGCGGGATATATATTCTACTCACACCATTTGGAACTTTCCTGGGGTACCCTCACAAATATTATTCCCTCATTTAGTGGATATTTTCACAAAAAAGTGAAATTTTCAAAAATCCAGAAAATTGGCTGAAAACGACTAAATATCAAGGACTCATTGGGCGAATTGCTCTGGAACTGAAATCGGAACGCTCACTGACATTTGCCCTATCTGAAAGTCTGATAAACGCCGGAAAAATAACTAAGTCCAAAAAAAAAATGTTTTCAACTTTTTTCAATGTTACCCCTGTGGGATATATATTCTACCCACACACATTTGCAACTCTTCTGGGGTACCCTCACACATATTATTCCCTCATTTAGTGGATATTTTCACAAAAAAGTGAAATTTTCAAAAATCCAGAAAATTGGCTGAAAACGACTAAATATCAAGGACTCATTGGGCGAATCGCTCTGGAACTGAAATCGGAATGCTCACTGACATTTGCCCTATCTGAAAGTCTGATAAACGCCGGAAAAATGACTAAGTCCAAAAAAAAATTGTCTTCAACTTTTTTCAATTTTACCCCCGTGGGATATATATTCTACCCACACACATTTGGAACTCTCCTGGGGTACCCTCACACATATTATTCCCTCATTTAGTGGATATTTTCACAAAAAAGTGAAATTTTCAAAAATCCAAAATATTGGCTGAAAACGACTAAATATCAAGGACTCATGGGGCGAATCGCTCTGGAACTGAAATCGGAACGCTCACTGACATTTCCAATATTTGAAAGTCTGATAAACGCCGGAAAAAAGACTAAGTCCAAAAAAAAATTTTTTTCAACTTTTTTAAATTTTACCCCCGTGGGATATATATTCTACCCACACACATTTGGAACTCTCCTGCGGTAGTACCCTAACACATATTATTCCCTCATTTAGTGGATATTTTCACAAAAAAGTGAAATTTTCAAAAATCCAAAATATTGGCTGAAAACGACTAAATATCAAGGACTCATTGCGCGAATCGCTCTGGAACTGAAATCGGAATGCTCACTGACATTTTCCCTATCTGAAAGTCTGATAAACGCCGGAAAAATGACTAAGTCCAAAAAAAAAATTTTTTCAACTTTTTTCAATTTTACCATCGTGGGATATATATTCTACCCACACACATTTGGAACTCTCCTGGGGTACCCTCACACATATTATTCCCTCATTTAGTGGATATTTTCACAAAAAAGTGAAATTTTCAAAAATCCAAAATATTGGCTGAAAACGACTAAATATCAAGGACTCATGGGGCGAATCGCTCTGGAACTGAAATCGGAACGCTCACTGACATTTCCCCTATTTGAAAGTCTGATAAACGCCGGAAAAAAGACTAAGTCCAAAAAAAAAATTTTTTCAACTTTTTTCAATTTTACCCCCGTGGGATATATATTCTACCCACACACATTTGCAACTCTCCTGGGGTACCCTCACACATATTATTCCCTCATTTAGTGGATATTTTCACAAAAAGTAAAATTTTCAAAAATCCAGAAAATTGGCTGAAAACGACTAAATATCAAGGACTCATTGGGCGAAATGCTCTGGAACTGAAATCGGAGCGCTCACTGACATTTCCCCTATCTGAAAGTCTGGTAAACGCTGGAAAAATGACTATGTGCAAAAAAAATATTTTTTTTCAACTTTTTTCAATTTTACCCCCGTGGGATATATATTCTACCCACACCCATTTGGAACTTTCCTGGGGTACCCTCACAAATATTATTCCCTCATTTAGTGGATATTTTCACAAAAAAGTGAAATTTTCAAAAATCCAGAAAATTGGCGGAAAACGACTAAATATCAAGGACTCATTGGGTGAATCACTCGGGAACTGAAATCGGAACGCTCACTGACATTTCCCGTATCTGAAAGTCTGGTAAACACTGGAAAAATGACTAAGTGCAAAAAAAATAATTTTTATCAACTTTTTTCAATTTTACCCCCGTGGGATATATATTCTACCCACACACATTTGGAACTCTCCTGTCGTACCCTCACACATATTATTCCCTCATTTAGTGGATATTTTCACAAATAAGTGAAATTTTCAAAAATCCAGAAAATTGGCTGAAAACGACTAAATATCAACGACTCATTGGGCGAATCGCTCTGGAACTGAAATCGGAATGCTCACTGACATTTCCCCTATCTGAAAGTGTGATAAACGCTGGAAAAATGAATAAGTCCCAAAAAAATAATTTTTTAAACTTTTTTCAATTTTATCCCCGTGAGATATATATTCTACCCACACACATTTGGAACTCTCCTGGGGTACCCTCACACATATTATTCCCTCATTTAGCGGATATTTTCACAAAAAAGTGAAATTTTCAAAAATCCAAAATATTGGCTGAAAACGACTAAATATCAAGGACTCATTGGGCGAATCGCTCTGGAACTGAAATCGGAACGCTCACTGACATTTCCCCTGTTTGAAAGTCTGATAAATGCCGGAAAAATGACCAAGTCCAAAAAAAAATTTTTTTAAACTTTTTTCAATTTTACCCTCGTGGGATATATATTCTACCCACAACCATTTGGAACTCTCCTGGGGTACCCTCACACATATTATTCCCTCATTTAGCGGATATTTTCACAAAAAAGTGAAATTTTCAAAAATCCAAAATATTGGCTGAAAACGACTAAATATCAAGGACTCATTGGGCGAATTGCTCTGGAACTGAAATCGGAACGCTCACTGACATTTGCCCTATCTGAAAGTCTGATAAACGCCGGAAAAATGACTAAGTCCAAAAAAAAAATTGTTTCAACTTTTTTCAATTTTACCCCCGTGGGGTATATATTCTACCCACACACATTTGGAACTCTCCTGGGGTACCCTCACACATATTATTCCTTCATTTAGTGGATATTTTCACAAAAAAGTGAAATTTTCAAAAATCCAAAAAATTGCCTGAAAACGACGAAATATCAAAGACTCATCCGACGAATCGCTATGGAACTGAAATCGGAACGCTCACTGACATTTGCCCTATCTGAAAGTCTGATAAACGCCGGAAAAATGACTAAGTCCAAAAAAAAAATGTTTTCAACTTTTTTCAATTTTACCCCCGTGGGATATATATTCTACCCACACCATTTGGAACTTTCCTGGGGTACCCTCACAAATATTATTCCCTCATTTAGTGGATATTTTCACAAAAAAGTGAAATTTTCAAAAATCCAGAAAATTGGCGGAAAACGACTAAATATCAAGGGCTCATTGGGTGAATCACTCGAGAACTGAAATCGGAACGCTCACTGACATTTCCCCTCTCTGAAAGTCTGATAAACCCCGGAAAAATGACTAAGTCCAAAAAAATTATTTTTTCAACTTTTTTAAATTTTACCCCCGTGGGATATATATTCTACCCACACACATTTGGAACTCTCCTGGGGTACCCTCACACATATTATTCCCTCATTTAGTGGATATTTTCACAAAAAAGTTACATTTTCAAAAATCCAGAAAATTGGCTGAAAACGACTAAATATCAAGGACTCATTGGGCGAATCGCTCTGGAACTGAAATCGGAACGCTCACTGACATTTCCCCTATCTGAAAGTCTGATAAACCCCGGAAAAATGACTAAGTCCAAAAAAATTATTTTTTCAACTTTTTTAAATTTTACCCCCGTGGGATATATATTCTACCCACACACATTTGGAACTCTCCTGGGGTACCCTCACACATATTATTCCCTCATTTAGTGGATATTTTCACAAAAAGTGAAATTTTCAAAAATTCAAAAAATTGCCTGAAAACGACTAAATATCAAAGACTCATCCGGTGAATCGCTGTGGAACTGAAATCGGAACGCTCACTGACATTTCCACTATCTGAAAGTCTGATAAACGCCGGAAAAATGACTAAGTCCAAAAAAAAAATGTTTTCAACTTTTTTCAATTTTACCCCCGCGGGATATATATTCTACTCACACCATTTGGAACTTTCCTGGGGTACCCTCACAAATATTATTCCCTCATTTAGTGGATATTTTCACAAAAAAGTGAAATTTTCAAAAATCCAGAAAATTGGCTGAAAACGACTAAATATCAAGGACTCATTGGGCTAATTGCTCTGGAACTGAAATCGGAACGCTCACTGACATTTGCCCTATCTGAAAGTCTGATAAACGCCGGAAAAATGACTAAGTCCAAAAAAAAAATGTTTTCAACTTTTTTCAATGTTACCCCTGTGGGATATATATTCTACCCACACACATTTGCAACTCTTCTGGGGTACCCTCACACATATTATTCCCTCATTTAGTGGATATTTTCACAAAAAAGTGAAATTTTCAAAAATCCAGAAAATTGGCTGAAAACGACTAAATATCAAGGACTCATTGGGCGAATTGCTCTGGAACTGAAATCGGAACGCTCACTGACATTTGCCCTATCTGAAAGTCTGATAAACGCCGGAAAAATGACTAAGTCCAAAAAAAATAATTTTTTCAACTTTTTTCAATTTTATCCCCGTGAGATATATATTCTACCCACACACATTTGGAACTCTCCTGGGTTACCCTCACACATATTATTCCCTCATTTAGTGGATATTTTCACAAAAAAGTGAAATTTTCAAAAATCCAGAAAATTGGCTGAAAACGACTAAATATCAAGGACTCATTGGCGAATTGCTCTGGAACTGAAATCGGAACGCTCACTGACATTTCCACTATCTGAAAGTCTGATAAACGCCGGAAAAATGACTAAGTCCAAAAAAAAAAATGTTTTCAACTTTTTTCAATTTTACCCCCGTGGGATATATATTCTACCCACACACATTTGCAACTCTTCTGGGGTACCCTCACACATATTATTCCCTCATTTAGTGGATATTTTCACAAAAAAGTGAAATTTTCAAAAATCCAGAAAATTGGCTGAAAACGACTAAATATCAAGGACTCATTGGGCGAATTGCTTTGGAACTGAAATCGGAACGCTCACTGACATTTGCCCTATCTGAAAGTCTGATAAACGCCGGAAAAATGACTAAGTCCAAAAAAAATAATTTTTTCAACTTTTTTCAATTTTATCCCCGTGAGATATATATTCTACCCAAACACATTTGGAACTCTCCTGGGGTACCCTCACACATATTATTCCCTCATTTAGTGGATATTTTCACAAAAAAGTTAAATTTTCAAAAATCCAGAAAATTGGCTGAAAACGACTAAATATCAAGGACTCATTGGCGAATTGCTCTGGAACTGAAATCGGAACGCTCACTGACATTTCCACTATCTGAAAGTCTGATAAACGCCGGAAAAATGACTAAGTCCAAAAAAAAAATGTTTTCAACTTTTTTCAATTTTACCCCCGCGGGATATATATTCTACTCACACCATTTGGAACTTTCCTGGGGTACCCTCACAAATATTATTCCCTCATTTAGTGGATATTTTCACAAAAAAGTGAAATTTTCAAAAATCCAGAAAATTGGCTGAAAACGACTAAATATCAAGGACTCATTGGGCGAATTGCTCTGGAACTGAAATCGGAACGCTCACTGACATTTGCCCTATCTGAAAGTCTGATAAACGCCGGAAAAATAACTAAGTCCAAAAAAAAAATGTTTTCAACTTTTTTCAATGTTACCCCTGTGGGATATATATTCTACCCACACACATTTGCAACTCTTCTGGGGTACCCTCACACATATTATTCCCTCATTTAGTGGATATTTTCACAAAAAAGTTAAATTTTCAAAAATCCAGAAAATTGGCTGAAAACGACTAAATATTAAGGACTCATTGGCGAATTGCTCTGGAACTGAAATCGGAACGCTCACTGACATTTGCCCTATCTGAAAGTCTGATAAACGCCGGAAAAATGACTAAGTCCAAAAAAAATAATTTTTTCAACTTTTTTCAATTTTATCCCCGTGAGATATATATTCTACCCACACACATTTGGAGCTCTCCTGGGGTACCCTCACACATATTATTCCCTCATTTAGTGGATATTTTCACAAAAAAGTTAAATTTTCAAAAATCCAGAAAATTGGCTGAAAACGACTAAATATCAAGGACTCATTGGCGAATTGCTCTGGAACTGAAATCGGAACGCTCACTGACATTTCCACTATCTGAAAGTCTGATAAACGCCGGAAAAATGACTAAGTCCAAAAAAAAAATGTTTTCAACTTTTTTCAATGTTACCCCTGTGGGATATATATTCTACCCACACACATTTGCAACTCTTCTGGGGTACCCTCACACATATTATTCCCTCATTTAGTGGATATTTTCACAAAAAAGTGAAATTTTCAAAAATCCAGAAAATTGGCTGAAAACGACTAAATATCAATGACTCATTGGGCGAATCGCTCTGGAACTGAAATCGGAACGCTCACTGACATTTCCACTATCTGAAAGTCTGATAAAGGCCGGAAAAATGACTAAGTCCAAAAAAAAAATGTTTTCAACTTTTTTCAATTTTACCCCGTGGGATATATATTCTACCCACACCATTTGGAACTTTCCTGGGGTACCCTCACAAATGTTATTCCCTCATTTAGTGGATATTTTCACAAAAAGTGAAATTTTCAAAAATCCAGAAAATTTGCGGAAAACGACTAAATATCAAGGACTCATTGGGAGAATCGCTCGGAAACTGAAATCGGAGTTCTCACTGACATTTCCCCTATCTGAAAGTCTGATAAACGCCGGAAAAATGACTAAGTCCAAAAAAAATAATTTTTTTCAACTTTTTTCAATTTTACCCCCGTGGGATATATATTCTACCCACACCCATTTGGAACTTTCCTGGGGTACCCTCACAAATATTATTCCCTCATTTAGTGGATATTTTCACAAAAAAGTTAAATTTTCAAAAATCCAGAAAATTGGCTGAAAACGACTAAATATTAAGGACTCATTGGCGAATTGCTCTGGAACTGAAATCGGAACGCTCACTGACATTTCCACTATCTGAAAGTCTGATAAACGCCGGAAAAATGACTAAGTCCAAAAAAAAAATGTTTTCAACTTTTTTCAATTTTACCCCCGTGGGATATATATTCTACCCACACACATTTGCAACTCTTCTGGGGTACCCTCACACATATTATTCCCTCATTTAGTGGATATTTTCACAAAAAAGTGAAATTTTCAAAAATCCAGAAAATTGGCTGAAAACGACTAAATATCAAGGACTCATTGGGCGAATTGCTTTGGAACTGAAATCGGAACGCTCACTGACATTTGCCCTATCTGAAAGTCTGATAAACGCCGGAAAAATGACTAAGTCCAAAAAAAATAATTTTTTCAACTTTTTTCAATTTTATCCCCGTGAGATATATATTCTACCCAAACACATTTGGAACTCTCCTGGGGTACCCTCACACATATTATTCCCTCATTTAGTGGATATTTTCACAAAAAAGTTAAATTTTCAAAAATCCAGAAAATTGGCTGAAAACGACTAAATATCAAGGACTCATTGGCGAATTGCTCTGGAACTGAAATCGGAACGCTCACTGACATTTCCACTATCTGAAAGTCTGATAAACGCCGGAAAAATGACTAAGTCCAAAAAAAAAATGTTTTCAACTTTTTTCAATTTTACCCCCGCGGGATATATATTCTACTCACACCATTTGGAACTTTCCTGGGGTACCCTCACAAATATTATTCCCTCATTTAGTGGATATTTTCACAAAAAAGTGAAATTTTCAAAAATCCAGAAAATTGGCTGAAAACGACTAAATATCAAGGACTCATTGGGCGAATTGCTCTGGAACTGAAATCGGAACGCTCACTGACATTTGCCCTATCTGAAAGTCTGATAAACGCCGGAAAAATAACTAAGTCCAAAAAAAAAATGTTTTCAACTTTTTTCAATTTTACCCCCGCGGGATATATATTCTACTCACACCATTTGGAACTTTCCTGGGGTACCCTCACAAATATTATTCCCTCATTTAGTGGATATTTTCACAAAAAAGTGAAATTTTCAAAAATCCAGAAAATTGGCTGAAAACGACTAAATATCAAGGACTCATTGGGCGAATTGCTCTGGAACTGAAATCGGAACGCTCACTGACATTTGCCCTATCTGAAAGTCTGATAAACGCCGGAAAAATAACTAAGTCCAAAAAAAAAATGTTTTCAACTTTTTTCAATGTTACCCCTGTGGGATATATATTCTACCCACACACATTTGCAACTCTTCTGGGGTACCCTCACACATATTATTCCCTCATTTAGTGGATATTTTCACAAAAAAGTTAAATTTTCAAAAATCCAGAAAATTGGCTGAAAACGACTAAATATTAAGGACTCATTGGCGAATTGCTCTGGAACTGAAATCGGAACGCTCACTGACATTTCCACTATCTGAAAGTCTGATAAACGCCGGAAAAATGACTAAGTCCAAAAAAAAAATGTTTTCAACTTTTTTCAATTTTACCCCCGTGGGATATATATTCTACCCACACACATTTGCAACTCTTCTGGGGTACCCTCACACATATTATTCCCTCACTTAGTGGATATTTTCACAAAAAAGTGAAATTTTCAAAAATCCAGAAAATTGGCTGAAAATGACTAAATATCAAGGACTCATTGGGTGAATTGCTCTGGAACTGAAATCGGAACGCTCACTGACATTTGCCCTATCTGAAAGTCTGATAAACGCCGGAAAAATGACTAAGTCCAAAAAAAATAATTTTTTCAACTTTTTTCAATTTTATCCCCGTGAGATATATATTCTACCCACACACATTTGGAGCTCTCCTGGGGTACCCTCACACATATTATTCCCTCATTTAGTGGATATTTTCACAAAAAAGTGAAATTTTCAAAAATCCAGAAAATTGGCTGAAAACGACTAAATATCAAGGACTCATTGGGCGAATCGCTCTGGAACTGAAATCGGAACGCTCACTGACATTTCCACTATCTGAAATTCTGATAAAGGCCGGAAAAATGACTAAGTCCAAAAAAAAAATGTTTTCAACTTTTTTCAATTTTACCCCGTGGGATATATATTCTACCCACATCATTTGGAACTTTCCTGGGGTACCCTCACAAATGTTATTCCCTCATTTAGTGGATATTTTCACAAAAAGTGAAATTTTCAAAAATCCAGAAAATTTGCGGAAAACGACTAAATATCAAGGACTCATTGGGAGAATCGCTCGGAAACTGAAATCGGAGTTCTCACTGACATTTCCCCTATCTGAAAGTCTGATAAACGCCGGAAAAATGACTAAGTCCAAAAAAAAAATGTTTTCAACTTTTTTCAATTTTACCCCCGTGGGATATATATTCTACCCAAACTCATTTGGAACTCTCCTGGGGTACCCTCACACATATTATTTCCTCATTTAGTGGATATTTTCACAAAAAAGTGAAATTTTCAAAAATCCTGAAAATTGGATGAAAACGACTAAACATCAAGGACTCATTGCGCGAATCGCTCTGGTACTGAAATCGGAACGCTCACTGACATTTGCCCTATCTGAAAGTCTGATAAACGCCGGAAAAATGACTAAGTCCAAAAAAAATAATTTTTTCAACTTTTTTCAATTTTATCCCCGTGAGATATATATTCTACCCACACACATTTGGAACTCTCCTGGGGTACCCTCACACATATTATTCCCTCATTTAGTGGATATTTTCACAAAAAAGTGAAATTTTCAAAAATCCAGAAAATTGGCTGAAAACGACTAAATATCAAGGACTCATTGGCGAATTGCTCTGGAACTGAAATCGGAACGCTCACTGACATTTCCACTATCTGAAAGTCTGATAAACGCCGGAAAAATGACTAAGTCCAAAAAAAAAATGTTTTCAACTTTTTTCAATTTTACCCCCGTGGGATATATATTCTACCCACACACATTTGCAACTCTTCTGGGGTACCCTCACACATATTATTCCCTCATTTAGTGGATATTTTCACAAAAAAGTGAAATTTTCAAAAATCCAGAAAATTGGCTGAAAACGACTAAATATCAAGGACTCATTGGGCGAATTGCTCTGGAACTGAAATCGGAACGCTCACTGACAATTGCCCTATCTGAAAGTCTGATAAACGCCGGAAAAATGACTAAGTCCAAAAAAAATAATTTTTTCAACTTTTTTCAATTTTATCCCCGTGAGATATATATTCTACCCAAACACATTTGGAACTCTCCTGGGGTACCCTCACACATATTATTCCCTCATTTAGTGGATATTTTCACAAAAAAGTTAAATTTTCAAAAATCCAGAAAATTGGCTGAAAACGACTAAATATCAAGGACTCATTGGCGAATTGCTCTGGAACTGAAATCGGAACGCTCACTGACATTTCCACTATCTGAAAGTCTGATAAACGCCGGAAAAATGACTAAGTCCAAAAAAAAAATGTTTTCAACTTTTTTCAATTTTACCCCCGCGGGATATATATTCTACTCACACCATTTGGAACTTTCCTGGGGTACCCTCACAAATATTATTCCCTCATTTAGTGGATATTTTCACAAAAAAGTGAAATTTTCAAAAATCCAGAAAATTGGCTGAAAACGACTAAATATCAAGGACTCATTGGGCGAATTGCTCTGGAACTGAAATCGGAACGCTCACTGACATTTGCCCTATCTGAAAGTCTGATAAACGCCGGAAAAATAACTAAGTCCAAAAAAAAAATGTTTTCAACTTTTTTCAATGTTACCCCTGTGGGATATATATTCTACCCACACACATTTGCAACTCTTCTGGGGTACCCTCACACATATTATTCCCTCATTTAGTGGATATTTTCACAAAAAAGTGAAATTTTCAAAAATCCAGAAAATTGGCTGAAAACGACTAAATATCAAGGACTCATTGGGCGAATTGCTCTGGAACTGAATTCGGAGCGCTCACTGACATTTCCCCTATCTGAAAGCCTGGTAAACGCTGTAAAAATGACTAAGTGCAAAAAAAATAATTTTTTTCAACTTTTTTCAATTTTACCCCCGTGGGATATATATTCTACCCAAACTCATTTGGAACTCTCCTGGGGTACCCTCACACATATTATTTCCTCATTTAGTGGATATTTTCACAAAAAAGTGAAATTTTCAAAAATCCTGAAAATTGGATGAAAACAACTAAATATCAAGGACTCATTGCGCGAATCGCTCTGGTACTGAAATCGGAACGCTCACTGACATTTGCCCTATCTGAAAGTCTGATAAACGCCGGAAAAATGACTAAGTCCAAAAAAAAAATGTTTTCAACTTTTTTCAATTTTACCCCCGCGGGATATATATTCTACTCACACCATTTGGAACTTTCCTGGGTTACCCTCACAAATATTATTCCCTCATTTAGTGGATATTTTCACAAAAAAGTGAAATTTTCAAAAATCCAGAAAATTGGCGGAAAACGACTAAATATCAAGGACTCATTGGGCGAATCGCTCTGGAACTGAAATCGGAACGCTCACTGACATTTCCCCTATCTGAAAGTCTGATAAACGCTGGAAAAATGACTAAGTCCAAAAAAAATAATTTTTTCAACTTTTTTCAATTTTATCCCCGTGGGATATATATTCTACCCACACACATTTGCAACTCTCCTGGGGTACCCTCACACATATTATTCCGTCATTTAGTGGATATTTTCACAAAAAAGTGAAATTTTCAAAAATCCTAGATATTGGCTGAAAACGTCTAAATATCAAGGACTCATTGGGCGAATCGCTCTGGTACTGAATTTGGAACGCTCACTGACATTTGCCCTATCTGAAAGTCTGATAAACACCGAAAAAATGACTAAGTCCAAAAAAATAATTTTTTCAACTTTTTTCAATTTTACCCCCGTGGGATATATATTCTACCCAAACACATTTAGAACTCTCCTGGGGTACCCTCACACATCTTATTCCCTCATTTAGTGGATATTTTCACAAAAAAGTGAAATTTTCAAAAATTCAGAAAATTGCCTGAAAACGACGAAATATCAAAGACTCATCCGGCGAATCGCTGTGGAACTGAAATCGGAACGCTCACTGACATTTCCCCTATCTGAAAGTCTTATAAATGCCGGAAAAATGACTAAGTCCAAAAAAATTTTTTTTAAACTTTTTCAATTTTACCCCCGTGGGATATATATTCTACCCACACCCATTTGGTACTCTCCTGGGGTACCCTCACACATATTATTCCCTCATTTAGTGGATATTTTCACAAAAAAGTGAAATTTTCAAAAATCCAAAATATTGGCTGAAAACGTCTAAATATCAAGGACTCATTGGGCGAATCGCTCTGGTACTGAAATCGGAACGCTCACTGACATTTGCCCTATCTGAAAGTCTGATAAACACCGAAAAAATGACTAAGTCCAAAAAAATAATTTTTTCAACTTTTTTCAATTTTACCCCCGTGGGATATATATTCTACCCAAACACATTTAGAACTCTCCTGGGGTACCCTCACACATCTTATTCCCTCATTTAGTGGATATTTTCACAAAAAAGTGAAATTTTCAAAAATTCAGAAAATTGCCTGAAAACGACGAAATATCAAAGACTCATCCGGCGAATCGCTGTGGAACTGAAATCGGAACGCTCACTGACATTTCCCCTATCTGAAAGTCTTATAAATGCCGGAAAAATGACTAAGTCCAAAAAAATTTTTTTTAAACTTTTTCAATTTTACCCCCGTGGGATATATATTCTACCCACACCCATTTGGTACTCTCCTGGGGTACCCTCACACATATTATTCCCTCATTTAGTGGATATTTTCACAAAAAAGTGAAATTTTCAAAAATCCAAAATATTGGCTGAAAACGTCTAAATATCAAGGACTCATTGGGCGAATCGCTCTGGTACTGAAATCGGAACGCTCACTGACATTTGCCCTATCTGAAAGTCTGATAAACGCCGGAAAGATGACTAAGTCCAAAAAAAAAATGTTTTCAACTTTTTTCAATTTTTCCCCCGTGGGATATATATTCTACGCACACACATTTGGAACTCTCCTGGGGTACCCTCACACATATTATTCCCTCATTTAGTGGATATTTTCACAAAAAAAGTGAAATTTTCAAAAATCCAGAAAATTGGCTGAAACCGACTAAATATCAAGGACTCATTGGGCGAATCGCTCTGGTACTGAAATCGGAACGCTCACTGACATTTGCCCTATCTGAAAGTCTGATAAAAAACGAAAAAATGACTAAGTCCAAAAAAATAATTTTTTCAACTTTTTTCAATTTTACCCCCGTGGGATATATATTCTACCCAAACACATTTAGAACTCTCCTGGGGTACCCTCACACATCTTATTCCCTCATTTAGTGGATATTTTCACAAAAAAGTGATATTTTCAAAAATTCAGAAAATTGCCTGAAAACGACGAAATATCAAAGACTCATCCGGCGAATCGCTGTGGAACTGAAATCGGAACGCTCACTGACATTTCCCCTATCTGAAAGTCTTATAAATGCCGGAAAAATGACTAAGTCCAAAAAAATTTTTTTTAAACTTTTTCAATTTTCCCCCCGTGGGATATATATTCTACCCACACCCATTTGGTACTCTCCTGGGGTACCCTCACACATATTATTCCCTCATTTAGTGGATATTTTCACAAAAAAGTGAAATTTTCAAAAATCCAAAATATTGGCTGAAAACGTCTAAATATCAAGGACTCATTGGGCGAATCGCTCTGGTACTGAAATCGGAACGCTCACTGACATTTGCCCTATCTGAAAGTCTGATAAACGCCAGAAAAATGACTAAGTCCAAAAAAAAAATTTTTTCAACTTTTTTCAATTTTCCCCCCGTCGGATATATGTTCTACCCACACACATTTGGAACTCTCCTGGGGTACCCTCACACATATTATTCCCTCATTTAGTGGATATTTTCACAAAAAAGTGAAATTTTCAAAAATCCAGAAAATTGGCTGAAAACGACTAAATATCAAGGACTCATTGGGTGAATCGCTCTGGAACTGAAATCGGAACGCTCACTGACATTTCCCCTATCTGAAAGTCTGATAAACGCCGGAAAAATGACTCAGTCCAAAAAAATAATTTTTTCAACTTTTTTCAATTTTACCCCCGTGGGATATATATTCTACCCACACACATTTGGAACTCTCCTGGGGTACCCTCACACATATTATTCCCTCATTTACTGGATATTTTCACAAAAAAGTAACATTTTCAAAAATCCTGAAAATTGGCTGAAAATGACTAAATATCAAGGACTCATTGGCCAAATTGCTCTGGAACTGAAATCGGAATGCTCACTGACATTTCCCCTATCTGAAAGTCTGATAAACGCCGGAAAAATGACTAAGTCCAAAAAAATAATTTTTTCAATTTTACCCCTGTGGGATATATATTCTACCCACACACATTTGGAACTCTCCTGGGGTACCCTCACACATATTATTCCCTCATTTAGTGGATATTTTCACAGAAAAGTGAAATTTTCAAAAATCCAGAAAATTGGCTGAAAACGACTAAATATCAAGGACTGATTGGGCTAATCGCTCTGGAACTGAAACCGGAACGCTCACTGACATTTCCCCTCTCTGAAAGTCTGATAAACACCAGAAAAATCACTAATTGTAAAAAAAATTTTTTTTAACTTTTTTCAATTTTACCCCCGTGGGATATATATTCTACCCACACACATTTGGAACTCTCCTGGGGTACCCTCACACATATTATTCCCTCATTTAGTGGATATTTTCACAAAAAAAGTACAATTTTCTTAAGTCCTGAAAATTGGCTGAAAATGACTAAATATCAAGGACTCATTGGGCGAATCGCTCTGGAACTGAAATCGGAATGCTCACTGACATTTCCCCTATCTGAAAGTCTGATAAACGCCGGAAAAATGACTAACTCCAAAAAAATAATTTTCTCAACTTTTTTCAATTTTACCCCCGTGGGATATAAATTCTTCCCACTCACATTTGGAACTCTCCTGGGGTACACTCACACATATTATTCCCTCATTTAGTGATATTTTCACAAAAAAGTGAAATTTTCAAAAATCCAGAAAATTGGCCGAAAACGACTAAATATCAAGGACTGATTGGGCTAATCGCTCTGGAACTGAAATCGGAACGCTCACTGACATTTCCCCTATCTGAAAGTCTGATAAACGCCGGAAAAATGACTAACTCCAAAAAAATAATTTTTTCAACTTTTTTCTATTTTACCCCCGTGGGATATATATTCTACCCACACACACTTGGAACTCTCCTGGGGTACACTCACACATATTATTCCCTCATTTAGTGGATATTTTCACAAAAAAGTGAAATTTTCAAAAATCCAGAAAATTGGCTGAAAACGACTAAATATCAAGGACTCATTGGGCGAATCGCTCTGGAACTGAAATTGGAACGCTCACTGACATTTACCCTATCTGAAAGTCTGATAAACGCCAGAAAAATGACTAATTGCAAAAAAAATTTTTTTTAACTTTTTTCAATTTTACCGCCGTGGGATATATATTCTTCCCACACACATTTGGAACTCTCCTGGGGTACCCTCACACATATTATTCCCTCATTTAGTGGATATTTTCACAAAAAAGTGAAATTTTCAAAAATCCTGAAAATTGGTTGAAAGTGGCTAAATATCAAGGACTCATTGGGCGAATTGCTCTGGAACTGAAATCGGAATGCTCACTCACATTTCCCCTATCTGAAAGTCTGATAAATGCCGGAAAAATGACTAAGTCCAAAAAAAAAGTTTTCAACTTTTTTCAATTTTACCACCGTGGGATATATATTCTTCCCACACACATTTGGAACTCTCCTGGGGTACACTCACACATATTATTCCCTCATTTTGTGGATATTTTCACAAAAAAGTGAAATTTTCAAAAATCCAGAAAATTGGCTGAAAAACGACTAAATATCAAGGACTCATTGGGCGAATCGCTCTGGAACTGAAATTGGAACGCTCACTGACATTTCCCCTATCTGAAAGTCTGATAAACGCCAGAAAAATGACTAATTGCAAAAAAAATTTTTTTTAACTTTTTTCAATTTTACCCCCGTGGGATATATATTCTACCCACACACATTTGGAACTCTCCTGGGGTACCCTCACACATATTATTCCTTCATTTACTGGATATTTTCACAAAAAAAGTAAAATTTTCTTAAGTCCTGAAAATTGGCTGAAAATGACGAAATATCAAGGACTCATTGGGCGAATCGCTCTGGAACTGAAATCGGAACGATCACTGACATTTCCCCTATCTGAAAGTCTGATAAACGCCGGAAAAATGACTAAGTCCAAAAAAATAATTTTCTCAACTTTTTTCAATTTTACCCCCGTGTGATATAAATTCTTCCCACTCACATTTGGAACTCTCCTGGGGTACACTCACACATATTATTCCCTCATTTAGTGATATTTTCACAAAAAAGTGAAATTTTCAAAAATCCAGAAAATTGGCCGAAAACGACTAAATATCAAGGACTGATTGGGCTAATCCCTCTGGAACTGAAATCGGAACGCTCACTGACATTTTCCCTATCTGAAAGTCTGATAAACGCCAGAAAAATGACTAATTGCAAAAAAAATTTTTTTTAACTTTTTTCAATTTTACCCCCGTGGGATTTATATTCTTCCCACACACATTTGGAACTCGCCTGGGGTACACTCACACATATTATTCCCTCATTTAGTGGATATTTTCACAAAAAAGTGAAATTTTCAAAAATCCAGAAAATTGGCTGAAAACGACTAAATATCAAGGACTCATTGGGTGAATCGCTCTGGAACTGAAATCGGAACGCTCACTGACATTTCCCCTATCTGAAAGTCTGATAAACGCCGGAAAAATGACTAAGTCCAAAAAAATAATTTTTTCAACTTTTTTCAATTTTACCCCCGTGGGATATATATTCTACCCACACACATTTGGAACTCTCCTGGGGTACCCTCACACATATTATTCCCTCATTTACTGGATATTTTCACAAAAAAGTAACATTTTCAAAAATCCTGAAAATTGGCTGAAAATGACTAAATATCAAGGACTCATTGGCCAAATTGCTCTGGAACTGAAATCGGAATGCTCACTGACATTTCCCCTATCTGAAAGTCTGATAAACACCGGAAAAATGACTAAGTCTAAAAAAAATTTTTTTCAACTTTTTCAATTTTACCCCCGTGGGATATATATTCTACCCACACACATTTGGAACTCTCCTGGGGTACCCTCACACATATTATTCCCTCATTTAGTGGATATTTTCACAAAAAAGTGAAATTTTCAAAAATCCAGAAAATTGGCCGAAAATGACTAAATATCAAGGACTCATTGGGCGAATCGCTCTGGAACTGAAATCGGAACGCTCACTGACATTTCCCCTATCTTTAAGTCTGATAAACGCCGGAAAGATGACTAAGTCCAAAAAAATAATTTTCTCAACTTTTTTCAATTTTACCCCCTTGGGATATATATTCTTCCCACACAAATTTGGAACTCTCCTGGGGTAAACTCACACATATTATTCCCTCATTTAGTGGATATTTTCACAAAAAAGTGAAATTTTCAAAAATCCAGAAAATTGGCCGAAAATGACTAAATATCAAGGACTCATTGGGCGAATCGCTCTTGAACTGAAATCGGAACGCTCACTGACATTTCCCCTATCTGAAAGTCTGATAAACGCCGGAAAAATGACTAAGTCCAAAAAAATAATTTTTTCAACTTTTTTCAATTTTACCCCTGTGGGATATATATTCTACCCACACACATTTGGAACTCTCCTGGGGTACCCTCACACATATTATTCCCTCATTTAGTGGATATTTTCACAGAAAAGTGAAATTTTCAAAAATCCAGAAAATTGGCTGAAAACGACTAAATATCAAGGACTGATTGGGCTAATCGCTCTGGAACTGAAATCGGAACGCTCACTGACATTTCCCCTCTCTGAAAGTCTGATAAACACCAGAAAAATCACTAATTGTAAAAAAAAAATTTTTTAACTTTTTTCAATTTTACCCCCGTGGGATATATATTCTACCCACACACATTTGGAACTCTCCTGGGGTACCCTCACACATATTATTCACTCATTTACTGGATATTTTCACAAAAAAAGTACAATTTTCTTAAGTCCTGAAAATTGGCTGAAAATGACTAAATATCAAGGACTCATTGGGCGCATCGCTCTGGAACTGAAATCGGAATGCTCACTGACATTTCCCCTATCTGAAAGTCTGATAAACGCCAGAAAAATGACTAATTGCAAAAAAAATTTTTTTTAACTTTTTTCAATTTTACCCCCGTGGGATATATATTCTACCCACACACATTTGGAACTCTCCTGGGGTACCCTCACACATATTATTCCTTCATTTACTGGATATTTTCACAAAAAAAGTAAAATTTTCTTAAGTCCTGAAAATTGGCTGAAAATGACTAAATATCAAGGACTCATTGGGCGAATCGCTCTGGAACTGAAATCGGAACGATCACTGACATTTCCCCTATCTGAAAGTCTGATAAACGCCGGAAAAATGACTAAGTCCAAAAAAATAATTTTCTCAACTTTTTTCAATTTTATCCCCGTGGGATATAAATTCTTCCCACTCACATTTATAACTCCCCTGGGGTACACTCACACATATTATTCCCTCATTTAGTGATATTTTCACAAAAAAGTGAAATTTTCAAAAATCCAGAAAATTGGCCGAAAACGACTAAATATCAAGGACTGATTGGGCTAATCGCTCTGGAACTGAAATCGGAACGCTCACTGACATTTCCCCTATCTGAAAGTCTGATAAACGCCGGAAAAATGACTAACTCCAAAAAAAAAATTTTTTCAACTTTTTTCTATTTTACCCCCGTGGGATATATATTCTACCCACACACATTTGGAACTCTCCTGGGGTACACTCACACATATTATTCCCTCATTTAGTGGATATTTTCACAAAAATGTGAAATTTTCAAAAATCCAGAAAATTGGCTGAAAACGACTAAATATCAAGGACTCATTGGGCGAATCGCTCTGGAACTGAAATTGGAACGCTCACTGACATTTACCCTATCTGAAAGTCTGATAAACGCCAGAAAAATGACTAATTGCAAAAAAATTTTTTTTTAACTTTTTTCAACTTTACTGCCGTGGGATATATATTCTTCCCACACACATTTGGAACTCTCCTGGGGTACCCTCACACATATTATTCCCTCATTTAGTGGATATTTTCACAAAAAAGTGAAATTTTCAAAAATCCTGAAAATTGGTTGAAAGTGGCTAAATATCAAGGACTCATTGGGCGAATTGCTCTGGAACTGAAATCGGAATGCTCACTCACATTTCCCCTATCTGAAAGTCTGATAAATGCCGGAAAAATGACTAAGTCCAAAAAAAAAGTTTTCAACTTTTTTCAATTTTACCACCGTGGGATATATATTCTTCCCACACACATTTGGAACTCTCCTGGGGTACACTCACACATATTATTCCCTCATTTTGTGGATATTTTCACAAAAAAGTGTAATTTTCAAAAATCCAGAAAATTGGCTGAAAAACGACTAAATATCAAGGACTCATTGGGCGAATCGCTCTGGAACTGAAATTGGAACGCTCACTGACATTTCCCCTATCTGAAAGTCTGATAAACGCCAGAAAAATGACTAATTGCAAAAAAAAATTTTTTTAACTTTTTTCAATTTTACCCCCGTGGGATATATATTCTACCCACACACATTTGGAACTCTCCTGGGGTACCCTCACACATATTATTCCTTCATTTACTGGATATTTTCACAAAAAAAGTAAAATTTTCTTAAGTCTTGAAAATTGGCTGAAAATGACTAAATATCAAGGACTCATTGGGCGAATCGCTCTGGAACTGAAATCGGAACGATCACTGACATTTCCCCTATCTGAAAGTCTGATAAACGCCGGAAAAATGACTAAGTCCAAAAAAATAATTTTCTCAACTTTTTTCAATTTTACCCCCGTGGGATATAAATTCTTCCCACTCACATTTGGAACTCTCCTGGGGTACACTCACACATATTATTCCCTCATTTAGTGATATTTTCACAAAAAAGTGAAATTTTCAAAAATCCAGAAAATTGGCCGAAAACGACTAAATATCAAGGACTGAGTGGGCTAATCGCTCTGGAACTGAAATCGGAACGCTCACTGACATTTTCCCTATCTGAAAGTCTGATAAACGCCAGAAAAATGACTAATTGCAAAAAAAATTTTTTTTAACTTTTTTCAATTTTACCCCCGTGGGATATATATTCTTCCCACACACATTTGGAACTCGCCTGGGGTACACTCACACATATTATTCCCTCATTTAGTGGATATTTTCACAAAAAAGTGAAATTTTCAAAAATCCAGAAAATTGGCTGAAAACGACTAAATATCAAGGACTCATTGGGTGAATCGCTCTGGAACTGAAATCGGAACGCTCACTGACATTTCCCCTATCTGAAAGTCTGATAAACGCCGGAAAAATGACTAAGTCCAAAAAAATAATTTTTTCAACTTTTTTCAATTTTACCCCCGTGGGATATTTATTCTACCCACACACATTTGGAACTCTCCTGGGGTACCCTCACACATATTATTCCCTCATTTACTGGATATTTTCACAAAAAAGTAACATTTTCAAAAATCCTGAAAATTGGCTGAAAATGACTAAATATCAAGGACTCATTGGCCAAATTGCTCTGGAACTGAAATCGGAATGCTCACTGACATTTCCCCTATCTGAAAGTCTGATAAACACCGGAAAAATGACTAAGTCTAAAAAAAATTTTTTTCAACTTTTTCAATTTTACCCCCGTGGGATATATATTCTACCCACACACATTTGGAACTCTCCTGGGGTACCCTCACACATATTATTCCCTCATTTAGTGGATATTTTCACAAAAAAGTGAAATTTTCAAAAATCCAGAAAATTGGCCGAAAATGACTAAATATCAAGGACTCATTGGGCGAATCGCTCTGGAACTGAAATCGGAACGCTCACTGACATTTCCCCTATCTTTAAGTCTGATAAACGCCGGAAAGATGACTAAGTCCAAAAAAATAATTTTCTCAACTTTTTTCAATTTTACCCCCTTGGGATATATATTCTTCCCACACAAATTTGGAACTCTCCTGGGGTAAACTCACACATATTATTCCCTCATTTAGTGGATATTTTCACAAAAAAGTGAAATTTTCAAAAATCCAGAAAATTGGCCGAAAATGACTAAATATCAAGGACTCATTGGGCGAATCGCTCTTGAACTGAAATCGGAACGCTCACTGACATTTCCCCTATCTGAAAGTCTGATAAACGCCGGAAAAATGACTAAGTCCAAAAAAATAATTTTTTCAACTTTTTTCAATTTTACCCCTGTGGGATATATATTCTACCCACACACATTTGGAACTCTCCTGGGGTACCCTCACACATATTATTCCCTCATTTAGTGGATATTTTCACAGAAAAGTGAAATTTTCAAAAATCCAGAAAATTGGCTGAAAACGACTAAATATCAAGGACTGATTGGGCTAAACGCTCTGGAACTGAAATCGGAACGCTCACTGACATTTCCCCTCTCTGAAAGTCTGATAAACACCAGAAAAATCACTAATTGTAAAAAAAAAATTTTTTAACTTTTTTCAATTTTACCCCCGTGGGATATATATTCTACCCACACACATTTGGAACTCTCCTGGGGTACCCTCACACATATTATTCCCTCATTTACTGGATATTTTCACAAAAAAAGTACAATTTTCTTAAGTCCTGAAAATTGGCTGAAAATGACTAAATATCAAGGACTCATTGGGCGCATCGCTCTGGAACTGAAATCGGAATGCTCACTGACATTTCCCCTATCTGAAAGTCTGATAAACGCCAGAAAAATGACTAATTGCAAAAAAAATTTTTTTTAACTTTTTTCAATTTTACCCCCGTGGGATATATATTCTACCCACACACATTTGGAACTCTCCTGGGGTACCCTCACACATATTATTCCTTCATTTACTGGATATTTTCACAAAAAAAGTAAAATTTTCTTAAGTCCTGAAAATTGGCTGAAAATGACTAAATATCAAGGACTCATTGGGCGAATCGCTCTGGAACTGAAATCGGAACGATCACTGACATTTCCCCTATCTGAAAGTCTGATAAACGCCGGAAAAATGACTAAGTCCAAAAAAATAATTTTCTCAACTTTTTTCAATTTTATCCCCGTGGGATATAAATTCTTCCCACTCACATTTATAACTCCCCTGGGGTACACTCACACATATTATTCCCTCATTTAGTGGATATTTTCACAAAAATGTGAAATTTTCAAAAATCCAGAAAATTGGCTGAAAACGACTAAATATCAAGGACTCATTGGGCGAATCGCTTTGGAACTGAAATTGGAACGCTCACTGACATTTACCCTATCTGAAAGTCTGATAAACGCCAGAAAAATGACTAATTGCAAAAAAATTTTTTTTTAACTTTTTTCAATTTTACCGCCGTGGGATATATATTCTTCCCACACACATTTGGAACTCTCCTGGGGTACCCTCACACATATTATTCCCTCATTTAGTGGATATTTTCACAAAAAAGTGAAATTTTCAAAAATCCTGAAAATTGGTTGAAAGTGGCTAAATATCAAGGACTCATTGGGCGAATTGCTCTGGAACTGAAATCGGAATGCTCACTCACATTTCCCCTATCTGAAAGTCTGATAAATGCCGGAAAAATGACTAAGTCCAAAAAAAAAGTTTTCAACTTTTTTCAATTTTACCACCGTGGGATATATATTCTTCCCACACACATTTGGAACTCTCCTGGGGTACACTCACACATATTATTCCCTCATTTTGTGGATATTTTCACAAAAAAGTGTAATTTTCAAAAATCCAGAAAATTGGCTGAAAAACGACTAAATATCAAGGACTCATTGGGCGAATCGCTCTGGAACTGAAATTGGAACGCTCACTGACATTTCCCCTATCTGAAAGTCTGATAAACGCCAGAAAAATGACTAATTGCAAAAAAAAATTTTTTTAACTTTTTCAATTTTACCCCGTGGGATATATATTCTACCCACACACATTTGGAACTCTCCTGGGGTACACTCACACATATTATTCCCTCATTTTGTGGATATTTTCACAAAAAAGTGAAATTTTCAAAAATCCAGAAAATTGGCCCAAAATGACTAAATATCAAGGACTCATTGGGCGAATTGCTCTGGAACTGAAATCGGAACCCTCACTGACATTTCCCCTATCTGAAAGTCTGATAAACGCCGGAAAAATGACAGTCCAAAAAAATAATTTTTTCAACTTTTTTCAATTTTACCCGCGTGGGATATATATTCTACCCACACACATTTGGAGCTCTCCTGGGGTACCCTCACACATATTATTCCCTCATTTACTGGATATTTTCACAAAAAAGTAAAGTTTTCAAAAATCCTGAAAATTGGCTGAAAATGGCTAAATATCAAGGACTCATTGGGCGAATTGCTCTGCAACTGAAATCGGAATGCTCACTCACATTTCCCCTATCTGAAAGTCTGATAAACGCCAGAAAAATGACTAAGTGCAAAAAAAAAAGTTTTCAACTTTTTTCAATTTACCACCGTGGGATATATATTCTTCCCACACACATTTGGAACTCTCCTGGGGTACACTCACACATATTATTCCCTCATTTAGTGGATATTTTCACAAAAAAGTGAAATTTTCAAAAATCCAGAAAATTGGCCGAAAATGACTAAATATCAAGGACTCATTGGGCGAATCGCTCTGGAACTGAAATCGGAACGCTCACTGTCATTTCCCCTATCTGAAAGTCTGATAAACGCCGGAAATATGACTAAGTCCAAAAAAAATTTTTTTTCAACTTTTTCAATTTTACCCCCGTGGGATATATAGTCTACCCACACACATTTGGAACTCTCCTGGGGTACCCTCACACATATTATTCCCTCATTTAGTGGATATTTTCACAAAAAAGTGAAATTTTCAAAAATCCAGAAAATTGGCTGAAAACTACTAAATATCAAAGACTCATTGGGCGAATCGCTCTGGAACTGAAATCAGAACGCTCACTGACATTTCCCCTATCTGAAAGTCTGATAAACGCCGGAAAAATGACTAAGTCCAAAAAAAAATTTTTTTCAACTTTTTCAGTTTTACCCCCGTGGGATATATAGTTTACCCACACACATTTGGAACTCTCCTGGGGTACCTTCACACATATTATTCCCTCATTTAGTGGATATTTTCACAAAAAAGTGAAATTTTCAAAAATCCAGAAAATTGGCTGAAAACGACTAAATATCAAAGACTCATTGGGCGAATCGCTCTGGAACTGAAATCGGAACGCTCACTGACATTTCCCCTATCTGAAAGTCTGATAAACGCCGGAAAAATGACTAAGTCCAAAAAAAAATTTTTTTCAACTTTTTCAGTTTTACCCCTGTGGGATATATAGTTTACCCACACACATTTGGAACTCTCCTAGGGTACCTTCACACATATTATTCATTTAGTGGATATTTTCCCAAAAAAAGTGAAATTTTCAAAAATTCAGAAAATTGCCTGAAAATGACTAAATATCAAGAACTCATTGGGCGAATCGCTGTGGAACTGAAATCGAAACGCTCACTGACATTTCTCCTATCTGAAAGTCTGATAAACGCCGGAAAAAAGACTAAGTGCAAAAAAAAATTTTTCAACTTTTTTCAATTTTACCGCCGTGGGATATATATTCTTCCCACACACATTTGGAACTCTCCTGGGGAACACTCACACATATTATTCCCTCATTTAGTGGATATTTTCACAAAAAAGTGAAATTTTCAAAAATCCAGAAAATTGGCCCAAAATGACTAAATATCAAGGACTCATTGGGCGAATCACTCTGGAAATGAAATCGGAACGCTCACTGACATTTCCCCTATCTGAAAGTCTGACAAACGCCGGAAAAATGACTAAGTCCAAAAAAATTTTTTTTTCAACTTTTTCCAATTTTACCGCCGTGGGATATATATTCTTCCCACACACATTTGGAACTCTCCTGGGGTACCCTCACACATATTATTCCCTCATTTAGTGGATATTTTCACAAAAAAGTGAAATTTTCAAAAATCCAGAAAATTGGCTGAAAACGACTAAATATCAAAGACTCATTGGGCGAATCTCTCTGGAACTGAAATCTGAACGCTCACTGACATTTCCCCTATCTGAAAGTCTGATAAACGCCGGAAAAATGACTAAGTCCAAAAAAAAAATTTTTTCAACTTTTTCAATTTTACCCCCGTGGGATATATAGTCTACCCACACACATTTGGAACTCTCCTGGGGTACCTTCACACATCCCTCATTTAGTGGATATTTGCCCAAAAAAAGTGAAATTTTCAAAAATTCAGAAAATTGCCTGAAAATGACTAAATATCAAGGACTCATTGGGCGAATCGCTGTGGAACTGAAATCGGAACGCTCACTGACATTTCTCCTATCTGAAAGTCTGATAAACGCCGGAAAAATGACTAAGTGCAAAAAAAAAATTTTCAACTTTTTTCAATTTTACCGCCGTGGGATATATATTCTTCCCACACACATTTGGAACTCTCCTGGGGTACACTCACACATATTATTCCCTCATTTAGTGGATATTTTCACAAAAAAGTGAAATTTTCAAAAATCCAGAAAATTGGCCCAAAATGACTAAATATCAAGGACTCATTGGGCGAATCGCTGTGGAACTGAAATCGGAACGCTCACTGACATTTCTCCTATCTGAAAGTCTGATAAACGCCGGAAAAATGACTAAGTCCAAAAAAAAAAAAATTTTTCAACTTTTTTCAATTTTACCCCCGTGGGATATATATTCTACCCACACCCATTTGGAACTCTCCTGGGGTACCCTCACACATTTTATTCCCTCATTTAGTGGATATTTTCTCAAAAAAGTGAAATTTTCAAAAATCCAGAAAATTGGCTGAAAACGACTAAATGTCAAGGACTCATTGGGCGAATCGCTCTGTAACTGAAATCGGAATGCTCACTCACATTTCCCCTATCTGAAAGTCTGATAAACGCCGGAAAAATGACTAAGTCCAAAAAAAATTTTTTCAACTTTTTTCAATTTTACCCCCGTGGGATATATAGTCTACCCACACACATTTGGAACTCTCCTGGGGTACCCTCACACATATTATTCCCTCATTTAGTGGATATTTTCACAAAAAAGTGAAATTTTCAAAAATCCAGAAAATTGGATTAAAACGACTAAATATCAAAGACTCATTGGGCGAATCGCTCTGGAACTGAAATCGGAACGCTCACTGACATTTCCCCTATCTGAAAGTCTGATAAACGCCGGAAAAATGACTAAGTCCAAAAAAAAAATTTTTTCAACTTTTTCAATTTTATCCCCGTGGGATATATAGTCTACCCACACACATTTGGAACTCTCCTGGGGTACCTTCACGCATATTATTCCCTCATTTAGTGGATATTTTCCCAAAAAAAGTGAAATTTTCAAAAATTCAGAAAATTGCCTGAAAATGACTAAATATCAAGGACTCATTGGGCGAATCGCTGTGGAACTGAAATCGGAACGCTCACTGACATTTCTCCTATCTGAAAGTCTGATAAACGCCGGAAAAATGACTAAGTCCAAAAAAATTTTTTTTTCAACTTTTTTCAATTTTACCGCCGTGGGATATATATTCTTCCCACACACATTTGGAACTCTCCTGGGGTACCCTCACACATATTATTCCCTCATTTAGTGGATGTTTTCACAAAAAAGTGAAATTTTCAAAAATCCAGAAAATTGGCTGAAAACGACTAAATATCAAAGACTCATTGGGCGAATCGCTCTGGAACTGAAATCGGAACGCTCACTGACATTTCCCCTATCTGAAAGTCTGATAAACGCCGGAAAAATGACTAAGTCCAAAAAAAAAATTTTTTCAACTTTTTCAATTTTACCCCCGTGGGATATATAGTCTACCCACACACATTTGGAACTCTCCTGGGGTACCCTCACACATATTATTCCCTCATTTAGTGGATATTTTCACAAAAAAGTGAAATTTTCAAAAATTCAGAAAATTGCCTGAAAATGACTAAATATCAAGGACTCATTGGGCGAATCGCTGTGGAACTGAAATCGGAACGCTCACTGACATTTCTCCTATCTGAAAGTCTGATAAGCGCCGGAAAAATGACTAAGTGCAAAAAAAAATTTTTCAACTTTTTTCAATTTTACCGCCGTGGGATATATATTCTTCCCACACACATTTGGAACTCTCCTGGGGTACCCTCACACATATTATTCCCTCATTTAGTGGATATTTTCACAAAAAAGTGAAATTTTCAAAAATCCAGAAAATTGGCTGAAAACGACTAAATGTCAAGGACTCATTGGGCAAATCGCTCTGGAACTGAAATCGGAATGCTCACTGACATTTGCCCTATCTGAAAGTCTGATAAACGCCGGAAAAATGACTAATTCCAAAAAAAAAAAATTTCAACTTTTTTCAATTTTACCCCCGTGGGATATATATTCTACCCACACCCATTTGGAACTCTCCTGGGGTACCCTCACACATATTATTCCCTCATTTAGTGGATATTTTCTCAAAAAAGTGAAATTTTCAAAAATCCAGAAAATTGGCTGAAAACGACTAAATGTCAAGGACTCATTGGGCGAATCGCTCTGTAACTGAAATCGGAATGGTCACTCACATTTCCCCTATCTGAAAGTCTGATAAACGCCGGAAAAATGACTAAGTCCAAAAAAAAATCTTTCAACTTTTTTCAATTTTACCCCCGTGGGATATATAGTCTACCCACACACATTTGGAACTCTCCTGGGGTACCCTCACACATATTATTCCCTCATTTAGTGGATATTTTCACAAAAAAGTGAAATTTTCAAAAATCCAGAAAATTGGATTAAAACGACTAAATATCAAAGACTCATTGGGCGAATCGCTCTGGAACTGAAATCGGAACGCTCACTGACATTTCCCCTATCTGAAAGTCTGATAAACGCCGGAAAAATGACTAAGTCCAAAAAAAAAATTTTTTCAACTTTTTCAATTTTACCCCCGTGGGATATATAGTCTACCCACACACATTTGGAACTCTCCTGGGGTACCTTCACACATCCCTCATTTAGTGGATATTTTCCCAAAAAAAGTGAAATTTTCAAAAATTCAGAAAATTGCCTGAAAATGACTAAATATCAAGGACTCATTGGGCGAATCGCTGTGGAACTGAAATCGGAACGCTCACTGACATTTCTCCTATCTGAAAGTCTGATAAACGCCGGAAAAATGACTAAGTGCAAAAAAAAATTTTTCAACTTTTTTCAATTTTACCGCCGTGGGATATATATTCTTCCCACACACATTTGGAACTCTCCTTGGGTACACTCACACATATTATTCCCTCATTTAGTGGATATTTTCACAAAAAAGTGAAATTTTCAAAAATCCAGAAAATTGGCCCAAAATGACTAAATATCAAGGACTCATTGGGCGAATCGCTGTGGAACTGAAATCGGAACGCTCACTGACATTTCTCCTATCTGAAAGTCTGATAAACGCCGGAAAAATGACTAAGTGCAAAAAAAAATTTTTCAACTTTTTTCAATTTTACCGCCGTGGGATATATATTCTTCCCACACACATTTGGAACTCTCCTGGGGTACACTTACACATATTATTCCCTCATTTAGTGGATATTTTCACAAAAAAGTGAAATTTTCAAAAATCCAGAAAATTGGCCCAAAATGACTAAATATCAAGGACTCATTGGGCGAATCGCTGTGGAACTGAAATCGGAACGCTCACTGACATTTCTCCTAAATGAAAGTCTGATAAGTGCCGGAAAAATGACTAATTCCAAAAAAAAAAAATTTCAATTTTTTTCAATTTTACCCCCGTGGGATATATATTCTACCCACACCCATTTGGAACTCTCCTGGGGTACCCTCACACATATTATTCCCTCATTTAGTGGATATTTTCTCAAAAAAGTGAAATTTTCAAAAATCCAGAAAATTGGCTGAAAACAACTAAATGTTAAGGACTCATTGGGCGAATCGCTCTGGAACTGAAATCGGAATGTTCACTCACATTTCCCCTATCTGAAAGTCTGATAAACGCTGGAAAAATGACTAAGTCCAAAAAAAAATTTTTCAACTTTTTTCAATTTTACCCCCGTGGGATATATAGTCTACGCACACACATTTGGAACTTTCCTGGGGTACCCTCACACATATTATTCCCTCATTTAGTGGATATTTTCACAAAAAAGTGAAATTTTCAAAAATTCAGAAAATTGCCTGAAAATGACTAAATATCAAGGACTCGTTGGGCGAATCGCTGTGGAACTGAAATCGGAACGCTCACTGACATTTCTCCTAAATGAAAGTCTGATAAGTGCCGGAAAAATGACTAAGTGCAAAAAAAAATTTTTCAACTTTTTTCAATTTTACCGCCGTGGGATATATATTCTTCCCACACACATTTGGAACTCTCCTGGGGTACCCTCACACATATTATTCCCTCATTTAGTGGATATTTTCACAAAAAAGTGAAATTTTCAAAAATCCAGAAAATTGGCTGAAAACGACTAAATGTCAAGGACTCATTGGGCGAATCGCTCTGGAACTGAAATCGGTATGCTCACTCACATTTCCCCTATCTGAAAGTCTGCTAAACGCTGGAAAAATGACTAAGTCCAAAAAAAAATTATTCAATTTTACCCCCGTGGGATATATATTCTTCCCACACACATTTGGAACTCTCCTGGGGTACCCTCACACATATTATTACCTCATTTAGTGGATATTTTCACAAAAAGAGAAATTTTCAAAAATTCTGAAAATTACCTCAAAACGACGAAATATCAAAGACTCATTTGGCGAATCGCTGTGGAACTGAAATCGGAATGCTCATTCACATTTACCCTATCTGAAGGTCTGATAAACGCCGGAAAAATGACTAAGTCCAAATAAAAAAAATGTTCAACTTTTTTCAATTTTACCCCCGTGGAATATATATTCTACCCACACACATTTGGAACTCTCCTGGGGTACCCTCACACATATTATTCCCTCATTTAGTGGATATTTTCACAAAAAAGTGAAATTTTCAAAAATCCTAAATATTGGCTGAAAACGACTAAATATCAAGGACTCATTGGGCGAATCGCTCTGGAACTGAAATCGGAACGTTCACTGACATTTCCCCTATCTGAAAGTCTGATAAACGCCGGAAAAAATGACTAAGTCCAAATAAAAAAAATGTTCAACTTTTTTCAATTTTACCCCCGTGGAATATATATTCTACCCACACACATTTGGAATTCTCCTGTGGTACCCTAACACATATTATTCCCTCATTTAGTGGATATTTTCACAAAAAAGTGAAATTTTCAAAAATCCAAAATATTGGCTGAAAACGACTAAATATCAAGGACTCATTGGGCGAATCGCTCTGGAATTGAAATCGGAATGCTCAGTGACATTTCCCCTATTTGAAAGTCTGATAAACGCCGGAGAAATGACTAAGTCCAAAAAATTTTATTTCAACTTTTTTTCAATATTACCCCCGTGGGATATATATTCTACCCACACACATTTGGAACGCTCCTGGGGTACCCTCACACATATTATTCCCTCATTTAGTGGATATTTTCACAAAAAAGTGAAATTTTCAAAAATCCAGAAATTGGCTGATAAAAACTAAATATCAAGTACTCATTGGTCGAATAGCTCTGGAACAGAAATTGGAACGCTCACTGACATTTCCCCTATCTGAAAGTCTGATAAACGCCGGAAAATGACTAAGGCAAAAAAAAAAATTTTTTTCAACTTTTTCAATTTTACCCCCGTGGGATATATAGTCTACCCACACACATTTGGAACTCTCCTGGTGTACCCTCACACATATTATTCCCTCATTTAGTGGATATTTTCACAAAAAAAGTGAAATTTTCAAAAATTCAGAAAATTGGCTGAAAACGACTAAATATCAAGGACTCATTGGGCGAATCGCTCTGAAACTGAAATCGGAACGCTCACTGACATTTCCCCTATTTGAAAGTCTGATAAACGCCGGAAAAAAGACTAAGTCCAAAAAAAAATTTTTTTCAACTTTTTTCAATTTTACCCCCGTGGGATATATATTCTACCCACACACATTTGGTACTCTCCTGGGGTACCCTCACACATATTATTCCCTCATTTAGTGGATATTTTCACAAAAAAGTGAAATTTTCAAAAATCCAAAATATTGGCTGAAAACGACTAAATATCAAGGACTCATTGGGCGAATCGCTCTGGAATTGAAATCGGAATGCTCAGTGACATTTCCCCTATTTGAAAGTCTGATAAACGCCGGAGAAATGACTAAGTCCAAAAAAATTTTATTTCAACTTTTTTTCAATATTACCCCCGTGGGATATATATTTTACCCACACACATTTGGAACTCTCCTGGGGTACCCTCACACATATTATTCCCTCATTTAGTGGATATTTTCACAAAAAAGTGAAATTTTCAAAAATCCAGAAATTGGCTGATAAAAACTAAATATCAAGGACTCATTGGGCGAATAGCTCTGGAACAGAAATCGGAACGCTCACTGACATTTCCCCTATCTGAAAGTCTGATAAACGCCGGAAAATGACTAAGGCCAAAAAAAAAATTTTTTTCAACTTTTTCAATTTTACCCCCGTGGGATATATAGTCTACCCACACACATTTGGAACTCTCCTGGTGTACCCTCACACATATTATTCCCTCATTTAGTGGATATTTTCACAAAAAAAGTGAAATTTTCAAAAATTCAGAAAATTGGCTGAAAACGACTAAATATCAAGGACTCATTGGGCGAATCGCTCTGGAACTGAAATGGGAACACTCTCTGACATTTCCCCTATCTCTAAGTCTGATAAACGCCGGAAAAATGACTAAGTCCAAAAAAAATTTTTTTCAACTTTTTTTCAATATTACCCCCGTGGGATATATATTCTACCCACACACATTTGGAACTCTCCTGGGGTACCCTCACACATAGAATTCCCTCATTTAGTGGATATTTTCACAAAAAAGTGAAATTTTCAAAAATCCAGAAAATTGGCTGAAAATGACTAAATATCAAGGACTCATTGCGAGTCTCGCTCTGGAACTGAAATCGGAATGCTCACTGACATTTGAACTATCTGAAAGTCTGATAATCGCCGGAAAAATTACTAAGTCCAAAAAAAAATTTTTTTCAACTTTTTTCAATTTTACCCCCGTGGGATATAGATTCTACCCACACACATTTGGAACTCTCCTGGGGTACCCTCACACACATTATTCCCTCATTTAGTGGATATTTTCACACAAAATTGAAATTTTCAAAAATCCAAAATATTGGCTGAAAACGACTAAATATCAAGGACTCATTAGACGAATCGCTCTGGAACTGAAATCGGAATGCTCACTGACATTTCCCCTCTTTGAAAGTCTGATAAACGCCGGAAAAATGACTAAGTCCAAAAAAAATTTTTTTCAACTTTTTTTCAATATTACCCCCGTGGGATATATATTCTACCCACACACATTTGGAACTCTCCTGGGGTACCCTCACACATATTATTCCTTCATTTACTGGATATTTTCACAAAAAAAGTAAAATTTTCTTAAGTCTTGAAAATTGGCTGAAAATGACTAAATATCAAGGACTCATTGGGCGAATCGCTCTGGAACTGAAATCGGAACGATCACTGACATTTCCCCTATCTGAAAGTCTGATAAACGCCGGAAAAATGACTAAGTCCAAAAAAATAATTTTCTCAACTTTTTTCAATTTTACCCCCGTGGGATATAAATTCTTCCCACTCACATTTGGAACTCTCCTGGGGTACACTCACACATATTATTCCCTCATTTAGTGATATTTTCACAAAAAAGTGAAATTTTCAAAAATCCAGAAAATTGGCCGAAAACGACTAAATATCAAGGACTGAGTGGGCTAATCGCTCTGGAACTGAAATCGGAACGCTCACTGACATTTTCCCTATCTGAAAGTCTGATAAACGCCAGAAAAATGACTAATTGCAAAAAAAATTTTTTTTAACTTTTTTCAATTTTACCCCCGTGGGATATATATTCTTCCCACACACATTTGGAACTCGCCTGGGGTACACTCACACATATTATTCCCTCATTTAGTGGATATTTTCACAAAAAAGTGAAATTTTCAAAAATCCAGAAAATTGGCTGAAAACGACTAAATATCAAGGACTCATTGGGTGAATCGCTCTGGAACTGAAATCGGAACGCTCACTGACATTTCCCCTATCTGAAAGTCTGATAAACGCCGGAAAAATGACTAAGTCCAAAAAAATAATTTTTTCAACTTTTTTCAATTTTACCCCCGTGGGATATTTATTCTACCCACACACATTTGGAACTCTCCTGGGGTACCCTCACACATATTATTCCCTCATTTACTGGATATTTTCACAAAAAAGTAACATTTTCAAAAATCCTGAAAATTGGCTGAAAATGACTAAATATCAAGGACTCATTGGCCAAATTGCTCTGGAACTGAAATCGGAATGCTCACTGACATTTCCCCTATCTGAAAGTCTGATAAACACCGGAAAAATGACTAAGTCTAAAAAAAATTTTTTTCAACTTTTTCAATTTTACCCCCGTGGGATATATATTCTACCCACACACATTTGGAACTCTCCTGGGGTACCCTCACACATATTATTCCCTCATTTAGTGGATATTTTCACAAAAAAGTGAAATTTTCAAAAATCCAGAAAATTGGCCGAAAATGACTAAATATCAAGGACTCATTGGGCGAATCGCTCTGGAACTGAAATCGGAACGCTCACTGACATTTCCCCTATCTTTAAGTCTGATAAACGCCGGAAAGATGACTAAGTCCAAAAAAATAATTTTCTCAACTTTTTTCAATTTTACCCCCTTGGGATATATATTCTTCCCACACAAATTTGGAACTCTCCTGGGGTAAACTCACACATATTATTCCCTCATTTAGTGGATATTTTCACAAAAAAGTGAAATTTTCAAAAATCCAGAAAATTGGCCGAAAATGACTAAATATCAAGGACTCATTGGGCGAATCGCTCTTGAACTGAAATCGGAACGCTCACTGACATTTCCCCTATCTGAAAGTCTGATAAACGCCGGAAAAATGACTAAGTCCAAAAAAATAATTTTTTCAACTTTTTTCAATTTTACCCCTGTGGGATATATATTCTACCCACACACATTTGGAACTCTCCTGGGGTACCCTCACACATATTATTCCCTCATTTAGTGGATATTTTCACAGAAAAGTGAAATTTTCAAAAATCCAGAAAATTGGCTGAAAACGACTAAATATCAAGGACTGATTGGGCTAAACGCTCTGGAACTGAAATCGGAACGCTCACTGACATTTCCCCTCTCTGAAAGTCTGATAAACACCAGAAAAATCACTAATTGTAAAAAAAAAATTTTTTAACTTTTTTCAATTTTACCCCCGTGGGATATATATTCTACCCACACACATTTGGAACTCTCCTGGGGTACCCTCACACATATTATTCCCTCATTTACTGGATATTTTCACAAAAAAAGTACAATTTTCTTAAGTCCTGAAAATTGGCTGAAAATGACTAAATATCAAGGACTCATTGGGCGCATCGCTCTGGAACTGAAATCGGAATGCTCACTGACATTTCCCCTATCTGAAAGTCTGATAAACGCCAGAAAAATGACTAATTGCAAAAAAAATTTTTTTTAACTTTTTTCAATTTTACCCCCGTGGGATATATATTCTACCCACACACATTTGGAACTCTCCTGGGGTACCCTCACACATATTATTCCTTCATTTACTGGATATTTTCACAAAAAAAGTAAAATTTTCTTAAGTCCTGAAAATTGGCTGAAAATGACTAAATATCAAGGACTCATTGGGCGAATCGCTCTGGAACTGAAATCGGAACGATCACTGACATTTCCCCTATCTGAAAGTCTGATAAACGCCGGAAAAATGACTAAGTCCAAAAAAATAATTTTCTCAACTTTTTTCAATTTTATCCCCGTGGGATATAAATTCTTCCCACTCACATTTATAACTCCCCTGGGGTACACTCACACATATTATTCCCTCATTTAGTGGATATTTTCACAAAAATGTGAAATTTTCAAAAATCCAGAAAATTGGCTGAAAACGACTAAATATCAAGGACTCATTGGGCGAATCGCTTTGGAACTGAAATTGGAACGCTCACTGACATTTACCCTATCTGAAAGTCTGATAAACGCCAGAAAAATGACTAATTGCAAAAAAATTTTTTTTTAACTTTTTTCAATTTTACCGCCGTGGGATATATATTCTTCCCACACACATTTGGAACTCTCCTGGGGTACCCTCACACATATTATTCCCTCATTTAGTGGATATTTTCACAAAAAAGTGAAATTTTCAAAAATCCTGAAAATTGGTTGAAAGTGGCTAAATATCAAGGACTCATTGGGCGAATTGCTCTGGAACTGAAATCGGAATGCTCACTCACATTTCCCCTATCTGAAAGTCTGATAAATGCCGGAAAAATGACTAAGTCCAAAAAAAAAGTTTTCAACTTTTTTCAATTTTACCACCGTGGGATATATATTCTTCCCACACACATTTGGAACTCTCCTGGGGTACACTCACACATATTATTCCCTCATTTTGTGGATATTTTCACAAAAAAGTGTAATTTTCAAAAATCCAGAAAATTGGCTGAAAAACGACTAAATATCAAGGACTCATTGGGCGAATCGCTCTGGAACTGAAATTGGAACGCTCACTGACATTTCCCCTATCTGAAAGTCTGATAAACGCCAGAAAAATGACTAATTGCAAAAAAAAATTTTTTTAACTTTTTCAATTTTACCCCGTGGGATATATATTCTACCCACACACATTTGGAACTCTCCTGGGGTACACTCACACATATTATTCCCTCATTTTGTGGATATTTTCACAAAAAAGTGAAATTTTCAAAAATCCAGAAAATTGGCCCAAAATGACTAAATATCAAGGACTCATTGGGCGAATTGCTCTGGAACTGAAATCGGAACCCTCACTGACATTTCCCCTATCTGAAAGTCTGATAAACGCCGGAAAAATGACAGTCCAAAAAAATAATTTTTTCAACTTTTTTCAATTTTACCCGCGTGGGATATATATTCTACCCACACACATTTGGAGCTCTCCTGGGGTACCCTCACACATATTATTCCCTCATTTACTGGATATTTTCACAAAAAAGTAAAGTTTTCAAAAATCCTGAAAATTGGCTGAAAATGGCTAAATATCAAGGACTCATTGGGCGAATTGCTCTGCAACTGAAATCGGAATGCTCACTCACATTTCCCCTATCTGAAAGTCTGATAAACGCCAGAAAAATGACTAAGTGCAAAAAAAAAAGTTTTCAACTTTTTTCAATTTACCACCGTGGGATATATATTCTTCCCACACACATTTGGAACTCTCCTGGGGTACACTCACACATATTATTCCCTCATTTAGTGGATATTTTCACAAAAAAGTGAAATTTTCAAAAATCCAGAAAATTGGCCGAAAATGACTAAATATCAAGGACTCATTGGGCGAATCGCTCTGGAACTGAAATCGGAACGCTCACTGTCATTTCCCCTATCTGAAAGTCTGATAAACGCCGGAAATATGACTAAGTCCAAAAAAAATTTTTTTTCAACTTTTTCAATTTTACCCCCGTGGGATATATAGTCTACCCACACACATTTGGAACTCTCCTGGGGTACCCTCACACATATTATTCCCTCATTTAGTGGATATTTTCACAAAAAAGTGAAATTTTCAAAAATCCAGAAAATTGGCTGAAAACTACTAAATATCAAAGACTCATTGGGCGAATCGCTCTGGAACTGAAATCAGAACGCTCACTGACATTTCCCCTATCTGAAAGTCTGATAAACGCCGGAAAAATGACTAAGTCCAAAAAAAAATTTTTTTCAACTTTTTCAGTTTTACCCCCGTGGGATATATAGTTTACCCACACACATTTGGAACTCTCCTGGGGTACCTTCACACATATTATTCCCTCATTTAGTGGATATTTTCACAAAAAAGTGAAATTTTCAAAAATCCAGAAAATTGGCTGAAAACGACTAAATATCAAAGACTCATTGGGCGAATCGCTCTGGAACTGAAATCGGAACGCTCACTGACATTTCCCCTATCTGAAAGTCTGATAAACGCCGGAAAAATGACTAAGTCCAAAAAAAAATTTTTTTCAACTTTTTCAGTTTTACCCCTGTGGGATATATAGTTTACCCACACACATTTGGAACTCTCCTAGGGTACCTTCACACATATTATTCATTTAGTGGATATTTTCCCAAAAAAAGTGAAATTTTCAAAAATTCAGAAAATTGCCTGAAAATGACTAAATATCAAGGACTCATTGGGCGAATCGCTGTGGAACTGAAATCGAAACGCTCACTGACATTTCTCCTATCTGAAAGTCTGATAAACGCCGGAAAAAAGACTAAGTGCAAAAAAAAATTTTTCAACTTTTTTCAATTTTACCGCCGTGGGATATATATTCTTCCCACACACATTTGGAACTCTCCTGGGGAACACTCACACATATTATTCCCTCATTTAGTGGATATTTTCACAAAAAAGTGAAATTTTCAAAAATCCAGAAAATTGGCTGAAAACGACTAAATATCAAAGACTCATTGGGCGAATCTCTCTGGAACTGAAATCTGAACGCTCACTGACATTTCCCCTATCTGAAAGTCTGATAAACGCCGGAAAAATGACTAAGTCCAAAAAAAAAATTTTTTCAACTTTTTCAATTTTACCCCCGTGGGATATATAGTCTACCCACACACATTTGGAACTCTCCTGGGGTACCTTCACACATCCCTCATTTAGTGGATATTTGCCCAAAAAAAGTGAAATTTTCAAAAATTCAGAAAATTGCCTGAAACTGACTAAATATCAAGGACTCATTGGGCGAATCGCTGTGGAACTGAAATCGGAACGCTCACTGACATTTCTCCTATCTGAAAGTCTGATAAACGCCGGAAAAATGACTAAGTGCAAAAAAAAAATTTTCAACTTTTTTCAATTTTACCGCCGTGGGATATATATTCTTCCCACACACATTTGGAACTCTCCTGGGGTACACTCACACATATTATTCCCTCATTTAGTGGATATTTTCACAAAAAAGTGAAATTTTCAAAAATCCAGAAAATTGGCCCAAAATGACTAAATATCAAGGACTCATTGGGCGAATCGCTGTGGAACTGAAATCGGAACGCTCACTGACATTTCTCCTATCTGAAAGTCTGATAAACGCCGGAAAAATGACTAAGTCCAAAAAAAAAAAAATTTTTCAACTTTTTTCAATTTTACCCCCGTGGGATATATATTCTACCCACACCCATTTGGAACTCTCCTGGGGTACCCTCACACATTTTATTCCCTCATTTAGTGGATATTTTCTCAAAAAAGTGAAATTTTCAAAAATCCAGAAAATTGGCTGAAAACGACTAAATGTCAAGGACTCATTGGGCGAATCGCTCTGTAACTGAAATCGGAATGCTCACTCACATTTCCCCTATCTGAAAGTCTGATAAACGCCGGAAAAATGACTAAGTCCAAAAAAAATTTTTTCAACTTTTTTCAATTTTACCCCCGTGGGATATATAGTCTACCCACACACATTTGGAACTCTCCTGGGGTACCCTCACACATATTATTCCCTCATTTAGTGGATATTTTCACAAAAAAGTGAAATTTTCAAAAATCCAGAAAATTGGATTAAAACGACTAAATATCAAAGACTCATTGGGCGAATCGCTCTGGAACTGAAATCGGAACGCTCACTGACATTTCCCCTATCTGAAAGTCTGATAAACGCCGGAAAAATGACTAAGTCCAAAAAAAAAATTTTTTCAACTTTTTCAATTTTATCCCCGTGGGATATATAGTCTACCCACACACATTTGGAACTCTCCTGGGGTACCTTCACGCATATTATTCCCTCATTTAGTGGATATTTTCCCAAAAAAAGTGAAATTTTCAAAAATTCAGAAAATTGCCTGAAAATGACTAAATATCAAGGACTCATTGGGCGAATCGCTGTGGAACTGAAATCGGAACGCTCACTGACATTTCTCCTATCTGAAAGTCTGATAAACGCCGGAAAAATGACTAAGTCCAAAAAAATTTTTTTTTCAACTTTTTTCAATTTTACCGCCGTGGGATATATATTCTTCCCACACACATTTGGAACTCTCCTGGGGTACCCTCACACATATTATTCCCTCATTTAGTGGATGTTTTCACAAAAAAGTGAAATTTTCAAAAATCCAGAAAATTGGCTGAAAACGACTAAATATCAAAGACTCATTGGGCGAATCGCTCTGGAACTGAAATCGGAACGCTCACTGACATTTCCCCTATCTGAAAGTCTGATAAACGCCGGAAAAATGACTAAGTCCAAAAAAAAAATTTTTTCAACTTTTTCAATTTTACCCCCGTGGGATATATAGTCTACCCACACACATTTGGAACTCTCCTGGGGTACCCTCACACATATTATTCCCTCATTTAGTGGATATTTTCACAAAAAAGTGAAATTTTCAAAAATTCAGAAAATTGCCTGAAAATGACTAAATATCAAGGACTCATTGGGCGAATCGCTGTGGAACTGAAATCGGAACGCTCACTGACATTTCTCCTATCTGAAAGTCTGATAAGCGCCGGAAAAATGACTAAGTGCAAAAAAAAATTTTTCAACTTTTTTCAATTTTACCGCCGTGGGATATATATTCTTCCCACACACATTTGGAACTCTCCTGGGGTACCCTCACACATATTATTCCCTCATTTAGTGGATATTTTCACAAAAAAGTGAAATTTTCAAAAATCCAGAAAATTGGCTGAAAACGACTAAATGTCAAGGACTCATTGGGCAAATCGCTCTGGAACTGAAATCGGAATGCTCACTGACATTTGCCCTATCTGAAAGTCTGATAAACGCCGGAAAAATGACTAATTCCAAAAAAAAAAAATTTCAACTTTTTTCAATTTTACCCCCGTGGGATATATATTCTACCCACACCCATTTGGAACTCTCCTGGGGTACCCTCACACATATTATTCCCTCATTTAGTGGATATTTTCTCAAAAAAGTGAAATTTTCAAAAATCCAGAAAATTGGCTGAAAACGACTAAATGTCAAGGACTCATTGGGCGAATCGCTCTGTAACTGAAATCGGAATGGTCACTCACATTTCCCCTATCTGAAAGTCTGATAAACGCCGGAAAAATGACTAAGTCCAAAAAAAAATCTTTCAACTTTTTTCAATTTTACCCCCGTGGGATATATAGTCTACCCACACACATTTGGAACTCTCCTGGGGTACCCTCACACATATTATTCCCTCATTTAGTGGATATTTTCACAAAAAAGTGAAATTTTCAAAAATCCAGAAAATTGGATTAAAACGACTAAATATCAAAGACTCATTGGGCGAATCGCTCTGGAACTGAAATCGGAACGCTCACTGACATTTCCCCTATCTGAAAGTCTGATAAACGCCGGAAAAATGACTAAGTCCAAAAAAAAAATTTTTTCAACTTTTTCAATTTTACCCCCGTGGGATATATAGTCTACCCACACACATTTGGAACTCTCCTGGGGTACCTTCACACATCCCTCATTTAGTGGATATTTTCCCAAAAAAAGTGAAATTTTCAAAAATTCAGAAAATTGCCTGAAAATGACTAAATATCAAGGACTCATTGGGCGAATCGCTGTGGAACTGAAATCGGAACGCTCACTGACATTTCTCCTATCTGAAAGTCTGATAAACGCCGGAAAAATGACTAAGTGCAAAAAAAAATTTTTCAACTTTTTTCAATTTTACCGCCGTGGGATATATATTCTTCCCACACACATTTGGAACTCTCCTTGGGTACACTCACACATATTATTCCCTCATTTAGTGGATATTTTCACAAAAAAGTGAAATTTTCAAAAATCCAGAAAATTGGCCCAAAATGACTAAATATCAAGGACTCATTGGGCGAATCGCTGTGGAACTGAAATCGGAACGCTCACTGACATTTCTCCTATCTGAAAGTCTGATAAACGCCGGAAAAATGACTAAGTGCAAAAAAAAATTTTTCAACTTTTTTCAATTTTACCGCCGTGGGATATATATTCTTCCCACACACATTTGGAACTCTCCTGGGGTACACTTACACATATTATTCCCTCATTTAGTGGATATTTTCACAAAAAAGTGAAATTTTCAAAAATCCAGAAAATTGGCCCAAAATGACTAAATATCAAGGACTCATTGGGCGAATCGCTGTGGAACTGAAATCGGAACGCTCACTGACATTTCTCCTAAATGAAAGTCTGATAAGTGCCGGAAAAATGACTAATTCCAAAAAAAAAAAATTTCAATTTTTTTCAATTTTACCCCCGTGGGATATATATTCTACCCACACCCATTTGGAACTCTCCTGGGGTACCCTCACACATATTATTCCCTCATTTAGTGGATATTTTCTCAAAAAAGTGAAATTTTCAAAAATCCAGAAAATTGGCTGAAAACAACTAAATGTTAAGGACTCATTGGGCGAATCGCTCTGGAACTGAAATCGGAATGTTCACTCACATTTCCCCTATCTGAAAGTCTGATAAACGCTGGAAAAATGACTAAGTCCAAAAAAAAATTTTTCAACTTTTTTCAATTTTACCCCCGTGGGATATATAGTCTACGCACACACATTTGGAACTTTCCTGGGGTACCCTCACACATATTATTCCCTCATTTAGTGGATATTTTCACAAAAAAGTGAAATTTTCAAAAATTCAGAAAATTGCCTGAAAATGACTAAATATCAAGGACTCGTTGGGCGAATCGCTGTGGAACTGAAATCGGAACGCTCACTGACATTTCTCCTAAATGAAAGTCTGATAAGTGCCGGAAAAATGACTAAGTGCAAAAAAAAATTTTTCAACTTTTTTCAATTTTACCGCCGTGGGATATATATTCTTCCCACACACATTTGGAACTCTCCTGGGGTACCCTCACACATATTATTCCCTCATTTAGTGGATATTTTCACAAAAAAGTGAAATTTTCAAAAATCCAGAAAATTGGCTGAAAACGACTAAATGTCAAGGACTCATTGGGCGAATCGCTCTGGAACTGAAATCGGTATGCTCACTCACATTTCCCCTATCTGAAAGTCTGCTAAACGCTGGAAAAATGACTAAGTCCAAAAAAAAATTATTCAATTTTACCCCCGTGGGATATATATTCTTCCCACACACATTTGGAACTCTCCTGGGGTACCCTCACACATATTATTACCTCATTTAGTGGATATTTTCACAAAAAGAGAAATTTTCAAAAATTCTGAAAATTACCTCAAAACGACGAAATATCAAAGACTCATTTGGCGAATCGCTGTGGAACTGAAATCGGAATGCTCATTCACATTTACCCTATCTGAAGGTCTGATAAACGCCGGAAAAATGACTAAGTCCAAATAAAAAAAATGTTCAACTTTTTTCAATTTTACCCCCGTGGAATATATATTCTACCCACACACATTTGGAACTCTCCTGGGGTACCCTCACACATATTATTCCCTCATTTAGTGGATATTTTCACAAAAAAGTGAAATTTTCAAAAATCCTAAATATTGGCTGAAAACGACTAAATATCAAGGACTCATTGGGCGAATCGCTCTGGAACTGAAATCGGAACGTTCACTGACATTTCCCCTATCTGAAAGTCTGATAAACGCCGGAAAAAATGACTAAGTCCAAATAAAAAAAATGTTCAACTTTTTTCAATTTTACCCCCGTGGAATATATATTCTACCCACACACATTTGGAATTCTCCTGTGGTACCCTAACACATATTATTCCCTCATTTAGTGGATATTTTCACAAAAAAGTGAAATTTTCAAAAATCCAAAATATTGGCTGAAAACGACTAAATATCAAGGACTCATTGGGCGAATCGCTCTGGAATTGAAATCGGAATGCTCAGTGACATTTCCCCTATTTGAAAGTCTGATAAACGCCGGAGAAATGACTAAGTCCAAAAAATTTTATTTCAACTTTTTTTCAATATTACCCCCGTGGGATATATATTCTACCCACACACATTTGGAACGCTCCTGGGGTACCCTCACACATATTATTCCCTCATTTAGTGGATATTTTCACAAAAAAGTGAAATTTTCAAAAATCCAGAAATTGGCTGATAAAAACTAAATATCAAGTACTCATTGGTCGAATAGCTCTGGAACAGAAATTGGAACGCTCACTGACATTTCCCCTATCTGAAAGTCTGATAAACGCCGGAAAATGACTAAGGCAAAAAAAAAAATTTTTTTCAACTTTTTCAATTTTACCCCCGTGGGATATATAGTCTACCCACACACATTTGGAACTCTCCTGGTGTACCCTCACACATATTATTCCCTCATTTAGTGGATATTTTCACAAAAAAAGTGAAATTTTCAAAAATTCAGAAAATTGGCTGAAAACGACTAAATATCAAGGACTCATTGGGCGAATCGCTCTGAAACTGAAATCGGAACGCTCACTGACATTTCCCCTATTTGAAAGTCTGATAAACGCCGGAAAAAAGACTAAGTCCAAAAAAAAATTTTTTTCAACTTTTTTCAATTTTACCCCCGTGGGATATATATTCTACCCACACACATTTGGTACTCTCCTGGGGTACCCTCACACATATTATTCCCTCATTTAGTGGATATTTTCACAAAAAAGTGAAATTTTCAAAAATCCAAAATATTGGCTGAAAACGACTAAATATCAAGGACTCATTGGGCGAATCGCTCTGGAATTGAAATCGGAATGCTCAGTGACATTTCCCCTATTTGAAAGTCTGATAAACGCCGGAGAAATGACTAAGTCCAAAAAAATTTTATTTCAACTTTTTTTCAATATTACCCCCGTGGGATATATATTTTACCCACACACATTTGGAACTCTCCTGGGGTACCCTCACACATATTATTCCCTCATTTAGTGGATATTTTCACAAAAAAGTGAAATTTTCAAAAATCCAGAAATTGGCTGATAAAAACTAAATATCAAGGACTCATTGGGCGAATAGCTCTGGAACAGAAATCGGAACGCTCACTGACATTTCCCCTATCTGAAAGTCTGATAAACGCCGGAAAATGACTAAGGCCAAAAAAAAAATTTTTTTCAACTTTTTCAATTTTACCCCCGTGGGATATATAGTCTACCCACACACATTTGGAACTCTCCTGGTGTACCCTCACACATATTATTCCCTCATTTAGTGGATATTTTCACAAAAAAAGTGAAATTTTCAAAAATTCAGAAAATTGGCTGAAAACGACTAAATATCAAGGACTCATTGGGCGAATCGCTCTGGAACTGAAATGGGAACACTCTCTGACATTTCCCCTATCTCTAAGTCTGATAAACGCCGGAAAAATGACTAAGTCCAAAAAAAATTTTTTTCAACTTTTTTTCAATATTACCCCCGTGGGATATATATTCTACCCACACACATTTGGAACTCTCCTGGGGTACCCTCACACATAGAATTCCCTCATTTAGTGGATATTTTCACAAAAAAGTGAAATTTTCAAAAATCCAGAAAATTGGCTGAAAATGACTAAATATCAAGGACTCATTGCGAGTCTCGCTCTGGAACTGAAATCGGAATGCTCACTGACATTTGAACTATCTGAAAGTCTGATAATCGCCGGAAAAATTACTAAGTCCAAAAAAAAATTTTTTTCAACTTTTTTCAATTTTACCCCCGTGGGATATAGATTCTACCCACACACATTTGGAACTCTCCTGGGGTACCCTCACACACATTATTCCCTCATTTAGTGGATATTTTCACACAAAATTGAAATTTTCAAAAATCCAAAATATTGGCTGAAAACGACTAAATATCAAGGACTCATTAGACGAATCGCTCTGGAACTGAAATCGGAATGCTCACTGACATTTCCCCTCTTTGAAAGTCTGATAAACGCCGGAAAAATGACTAAGTCCAAAAAAAATTTTTTTCAACTTTTTTTCAATATTACCCCCGTGGGATATATATTCTACCCACACACATTTGGAACTCTCCTGGGGTACCCTCACACATATTATTCCCTCATTTATTGGATATTTTCCCAAAAAAGTGAAATTTTCAAAAATCCAAAATATTGGCTGAAAACGACTAAATATCAAGGACTCATTGGGCGAATCACTCTGGAATTGGAATAGGAATGCTCACTGACATTTCCCCTATTTGAAACTCTGATAAACGCCGGAAAAATGACTAAGTCCAAAAAAAAAATTTTTCTACTTTTTTCAATTTTACCCCCGTGGGATATATATTCTACCCACACACATTTGGAACTCTCCTGGGGTAACCTTACACATATTATTCCCTCATTTAGTGGATATTTTCACAAAAAAGTGAAATTTTCAAAAATCCAAAATATTGGCTGAAAACGACTAAATATCAAGGACTCATTGGGCGAATCGCTCTGGAACTGAAATTGGAACGTTCACTGACATTTCCCCTATCTGAAAGTCTGATAAACGCCGGAAAATGACTAAGGCAAAAAAAAAAATTTTTTTCAACTTTTTCAATTTTACCCCCGTGGGATATATAGTCTACCCACACACATTTGGAACTCTCCTGGTGTACCCTCACACATATTATTCCCTCATTTAGTGGATATTTTCACAAAAAAAGTGAAATTTTCAAAAATTCAGAAAATTGGCTGAAAACGACTAAATATCAAGGACTCATTGGGCGAATCGCTCTGAAACTGAAATCGGAACGCTCACTGACATTTCCCCTATTTGAAAGTCTGATAAACGCCGGAAAAAAGACTAAGTCCAAAAAAAAATTTTTTTCAACTTTTTTCAATTTTACCCCCGTGGGATATATATTCTACCCACACACATTTGGTACTCTCCTGGGGTACCCTCACACATATTATTCCCTCATTTAGTGGATATTTTCACAAAAAAGTGAAATTTTCAAAAATCCAAAATATTGGCTGAAAACGACTAAATATCAAGGACTCATTGGGCGAATCGCTCTGGAATTGAAATCGGAATGCTCAGTGACATTTCCCCTATTTGAAAGTCTGATAAACGCCGGAGAAATGACTAAGTCCAAAAAAATTTTATTTCAACTTTTTTTCAATATTACCCCCGTGGGATATATATTTTACCCACACACATTTGGAACTCTCCTGGGGTACCCTCACACATATTATTCCCTCATTTAGTGGATATTTTCACAAAAAAGTGAAATTTTCAAAAATCCAGAAATTGGCTGATAAAAACTAAATATCAAGGACTCATTGGGCGAATAGCTCTGGAACAGAAATCGGAACGCTCACTGACATTTCCCCTATCTGAAAGTCTGATAAACGCCGGAAAATGACTAAGGCCAAAAAAAAAATTTTTTTCAACTTTTTCAATTTTACCCCCGTGGGATATATAGTCTACCCACACACATTTGGAACTCTCCTGGTGTACCCTCACACATATTATTCCCTCATTTAGTGGATATTTTCACAAAAAAAGTGAAATTTTCAAAAATTCAGAAAATTGGCTGAAAACGACTAAATATCAAGGACTCATTGGGCGAATCGCTCTGGAACTGAAATGGGAACACTCTCTGACATTTCCCCTATCTCTAAGTCTGATAAACGCCGGAAAAATGACTAAGTCCAAAAAAAATTTTTTTCAACTTTTTTTCAATATTACCCCCGTGGGATATATATTCTACCCACACACATTTGGAACTCTCCTGGGGTACCCTCACACATAGAATTCCCTCATTTAGTGGATATTTTCACAAAAAAGTGAAATTTTCAAAAATCCAGAAAATTGGCTGAAAATGACTAAATATCAAGGACTCATTGCGAGTCTCGCTCTGGAACTGAAATCGGAATGCTCACTGACATTTGAACTATCTGAAAGTCTGATAATCGCCGGAAAAATTACTAAGTCCAAAAAAAAATTTTTTTCAACTTTTTTCAATTTTACCCCCGTGGGATATAGATTCTACCCACACACATTTGGAACTCTCCTGGGGTACCCTCACACACATTATTCCCTCATTTAGTGGATATTTTCACACAAAATTGAAATTTTCAAAAATCCAAAATATTGGCTGAAAACGACTAAATATCAAGGACTCATTAGACGAATCGCTCTGGAACTGAAATCGGAATGCTCACTGACATTTCCCCTCTTTGAAAGTCTGATAAACGCCGGAAAAATGACTAAGTCCAAAAAAAATTTTTTTCAACTTTTTTTCAATATTACCCCCGTGGGATATATATTCTACCCACACACATTTGGAACTCTCCTGGGGTACCCTCACACATATTATTCCCTCATTTATTGGATATTTTCCCAAAAAAGTGAAATTTTCAAAAATCCAAAATATTGGCTGAAAACGACTAAATATCAAGGACTCATTGGGCGAATCACTCTGGAATTGGAATAGGAATGCTCACTGACATTTCCCCTATTTGAAACTCTGATAAACGCCGGAAAAATGACTAAGTCCAAAAAAAAAATTTTTCTACTTTTTTCAATTTTACCCCCGTGGGATATATATTCTACCCACACACATTTGGAACTCTCCTGGGGTAACCTTACACATATTATTCCCTCATTTAGTGGATATTTTCACAAAAAAGTGAAATTTTCAAAAATCCAAAATATTGGCTGAAAACGACTAAATATCAAGGACTCATTGGGCGAATCGCTCTGGAACTGAAATTGGAACGTTCACTGACATTTCCCCTATCTGAAAGTGTGATAAATGCCGGAAAAATGACTAAGTCCAAAAAAAAATTGTTTTCAACTTTTTTCAATATTACCCCCGTGGGATATATATTCTACCCACACACATTTGGAATTCTCCTGTGGTACCCTAACACATATTATTCCCTCATTTAGTGGATATTTTCACAAAAAAGTGAAATTTTCAAAAATCCAAAATATTGGCTGAAAACGACTAAATATCAAGGACTCATTGGGCGAATCGCTCTGGAATTGAAATCAGAATGCTCAGTGACATTTCCCCTATTTGAAAGTCTGATAAACGCCGGAGAAATGACTAAGTCCAAAAAAATTTTATTTCAACTTTTTTTCAATATTACCCCCGTGGGATATATATTCTACCCACACACATTTGGAACTCTCCTGGGGTACCCTCACACATATTATTCCCTCATTTAGTGGATGTTTTCACAAAAATTGAAATTTTCAAAAATCCACAATATTGGCTGAAAACGACTAAATATCAAGGACTCATTGGGCGAATCGCTCTGGAACTGAAATGGGAACACTCACTGACATTTCCCCTATCTCTAAGTCTGATAAACGCCGGAAAAATGACTAAATCCAAAAAAAAATTTTCAACTTTTATCAATTTTACCCCCGTGGGATATATATTCTACCCATACACATTTGGAACTCTCCTGGGGTACCCTCACACATATTATTCCCTCATTTAGTGGATATTTTCACAAAAAAGTGAAATTTTCAAAAATCCAAAATATTGGCTGAAAACGACTAAATATCAAGGACTCATTGGGCGAATCGCTCTGGAACTGAAATGGGAACACTCACTGACATTTCCCCTATCTCTAAGTCTGATAAACGCCGGAAAAATGACTAAATCCAAAAAAAAATTTTCAACTTTTATCAATTTTACCCCCGTGGGATATATATTCTACCCATACACATTTGGAACTCTCCTGGGGTACCCTCACACATATTATTCCCTCATTTAGTGGATATTTTCACAAAAAAGTGAAATTTTCAAAAATCCAAAATATTGGCTGAAAACGAATAAATATCAATGACTCATTGGGCGAATCGCTCTGGAATTGAAATCGGAATGCTCACTGACATTTCCCCTATTTGAAAGTCTGATAAACGCCGGAAAAATGACTAAGTCCAAAAAAATTTTTTTTCAACTTTTTTTCAATATTACCCCCGTGGGATAAATATTCTACCCACACACATTTGGAACTCTCCTGGGGTACCCTCACACATATTATTCCCTCATTTAGTGGATATTTTCACAAAAAAGTGAAACCTTCAAATATCCAAAATATTGGCTGAAAACGAGTAAATATCAAGGACTCATTGGGCGAATCGCTCTGGAACTGAAATCGGAACGTTCACTGACATTTCCCCTATCTGAAAGTGTGATAAACGCCGGAAAAATGACTAAGTCCAAAAAAAAATTGTTTTCAACTTTTTTCAATATTACCCCCGTGGGATATATATTCTACACACACACATTTGGAACTCTCCTGCGGTACCCTAACACATATTATTCCCTCATTTAGTGGATATTTTCACAAAAAAGTGAAATTTTCAAAAATCCAAAATATTGGCTGAAAACGACTAAATATCAAGGACTCATTGGGCGAATCGCTCTGGAATTGAAATCGGAATGCTCACTGACATTTCCCCTATTTGAAACTCTGATAAACGCCGGAAAAATGACTAAGTCCAAAAAAAAAAATTTTCAACTTTTTTTAATTTTACCACCGTGGGATATATATTCTACCCACACACATTTGGAACTCTCCTGGGGTACCCTCACACATATTATTCCCTCATTTAGTGGATATTTTCACAAAAAAATGAAACCTTCAAATATCCAAAATATTGGCTGAAAACGACTAAATATCAAGGACTCATTGGGTAAATCGCTCTGGAACTGAAATCGGAACATTCACTGACATTTCCCCTATCTGAAAGTGTGATAAACGCCGGAAAAATGACTAAGTCCAAAAAAAAATTGCTTTCAACTTTTTTCAATATTACCCCCGTGGGATATATATTCTACCCACACACATTTGGAACTCTCCTGGGGTACCCTAACACATATTATTCCCTCATTTAGTGGATATTTTCACAAAAAAGTGAAATTTTCAAAAATCCAAAATATTGGCTGAAAACGAGTAAATATCAAGGACTCATTGGGCGAATCGCTCTGGAACTGAAATCGGAATGCTCACTGACATTTGCTCTATCTGAAAGTCTGATAAACGCCGGAAAAATGACTAAGTCCAAAAAAAAAATTTTTCAACTTTTTTTATTTTTACCCCCGTGGGATATATATTCTACCCACACACATTTGGAACTCTCCTGGGGTACCCTCACACATATTATTCCCTCATTTATTGGATATTTTCACAAAAAAGTGAAATTTTCAAAAATCCAGAAAATTGGCTGAAAACGACTAAATATCAAGGACTCATTGGGCGAATCGCTCTGGAACTGAAATCGGAATGTTCACTGACATTTCCCATATCTGAAATCTGATAAACGCCGGAAAAATGACTAAGTCCAAAAAAAAATTGTCTTCAACTTTTTTCAATTTTACCCCCGTGGGATATATATTCTACCCACACACATTTGGAACTCTCCTGGGGTACCCTCACACATATTATTCCCTCATTTAGTGGATATTTTCACAAAAAAGTGAAATTTTCAAAAATCCAAAATATTGGCTGAAAACGACTAAATATCAAGGACTCATTGCGCGAATCGCTCTGGAACTGAAATCGGAATGCTCACTGACATTTTCCCTATCTGAAAGTCTGATAAACGCCGGAAAAATGACTAAGTCCAAAAAAAAAATTTTTTCAACTTTTTTCAATTTTACCATCGTGGGATATATATTCTACCCACACACATTTGGAACTCTCCTGGGGTACCCTCACACATATTATTCCTTCATTTAGTGGATATTTTCACAAAAAAGTGAAATTTTCAAAAATCCAAAATATTGGCTGAAAACGATTAAATATCAAGAAATCATTGGGCGAATCGCTCTGGAACTGAAATGGGACCACTCACTGACATTTCCCCTATCTGAAAGTCTGATAAACGCCGGAAAAATGACTAAGTCCAAAAAAAAAATTTTTCAACTTTTTTCAATTTTACCCCCGTGGGATATATATTCTACCCACACACATTTGGAACTCTCCTGGGGTACCCTCACACATATTATTCCTTCATTTAGTGGATATTTTCACAAAAAAGTGAAATTTTCAAAAATCCAAAATATTGGCTGAAAACGATTAAATATCAAGAAATCATTGGGCGAATCGCTCTGGAACTGAAATGGGAACACTCACTGACATTTCCCCTATCTGAAAGTCTGATAAACGCCGGAAAAATGACTAAGTCCAAAAAAAAAATTTTTCAACTTTTTTCAATTTTACCCCCGTGGGATATATATTCTACCCACACACATTTGGAACTCTCCTGGGGTACCCTCACACATATTATTCCCTCATTTAGTGTATATTTTCACAAAAAAGTGAAATTTTCAAAAATCGAAAATATTGGCTGAAAACGACTAAATTTCAAGGACTAATTGGGCGAATCGCTCTGGAACTGAAATCGGAATGTTCACTGACATTTCCCCTATCTGAAATCTGATAAACGCCGGAAAAATGACTAAGTCCAAAAAAAAAATTTTTTCAACTTTTTTCAATTTTACCATCGTGGGATATATATTCTACCCACACACATTTGGAACTCTCCTGGGGTACCCTCACACATATTATTCCCTCATTTAGTGGATATTTTCACAAAAAAGTGAAATTTTCAAAAATCCAAAATATTGGCTGAAAACGACTAAATATCAAGGACTCATTGCGCGAATCGCTCTGGAACTGAAATCGGAATGCTCACTGATATTTCCCCTATTTGAAAGTCTGATAAACGCCGGAAAAATGACTAAGTCCAAAAAAAAATTGTTTTCAACTTTTTTAAATTTTACCCCCGTGGGATATATATTCTACACACACACATTTGGAACTCTCCTGGGGTACCCTCACACATATTATTCCCTCATTTAGTGGATATTTAAAAAAAAAAGTGAAATTTTCAAATATCCAAAATATTGGCTGAAAACGACTAAATATCAAGGACTCATTGGACGAATCGCTCTGGAACTGAAATCGGAACGTTCACTGACATTTCCCCTATCTGAAAGTGTGATAAACGCCGGAAAAATGACTAAGTCCAAAAAAAAATTGTTTTCAACTTTTTTCAATATTACCCCCGTGGGATATATATTCTACCCACACACATTTGGAACTCTCCTGCGGTAGTACCCTAACACATATTATTCCCTCATTTAGTGGATATTTTCACAAAAAAGTGAAATTTTCAAAAATCCAAAATATTGGCTGAAAACGACTAAATATCAAGGACTAATTGGGCGAATCGCTCTGGAACTGAAATCGGAATGCTCACTGACATTTCCCCTATCTGAAATCTGATAAACGCCGGAAAAATGACTAAGTCCAAAAAAAAATTGTTTTCAACTTTTTTCAATTTTACCCCCGTGGGATATAGATTCTACCCACACACATTTGGAACTCTCCTGGGGTACCCTCACACATAATATTCCCTCATTTAGTGGATATTTTCAAAAAAAAGTGAAATTTTCAAATATTCAAAATATTGGCTGAAAACGACTAAATTTCAAGGACTAATTGGGCGAATCGCTCTGGAACTGAAATCGGAATGTTCACTGACATTTCCCCTATCTGAAATCTGATAAACGCCGGAAAAATGACTAAGTCCAAAAAAAAAATTTTTTCAACTTTTTTCAATTTTACCATCGTGGGATATATATTCTACCCACACACATTTGGAACTCTCCTGGGGTACCCTCACACATATTATTCCCTCATTTAGTGGATATTTTCACAAAAAAGTGAAATTTTCAAAAATCCAAAATATTGGCTGAAAACGACTAAATATCAAGGACTCATTGGGCGAATCGCTCTGGAACTGAAATCGGAATGTTCACTGATATTTCCCCTATCTGAAATCTGATAAACGCCGGAAAAATGACTAAGTCCAAAAAAAAATTGTTTTCAACTTTTTTCAATTTTACCCCCGTGGGATATAGATTCTACCCACACACATTTGGAACTCTCCTGGGGTACCCTCACACATATTATTCCCTCATTTAGTGGATATTTTAAAAAAAAATGAAATTTTCAAATATCCAAAATATTTGCTGAAAGCGACAAAATATCAAGGACTCATTGGGCGAAGTGCTCTGGAACTGAAATGGGAACACTCACTGACATTTCCCCTATCTGAAAGTCTGATAAACGCCGGAAAAATGACTAAGTCCAAAAAAAAAAATTTTCAACTTTTTTCAATTTTACCCCCGTGGGATATATATTCTACCCACACACATTTGGAACTCTCCTGGGGTACCCTCACACATATTATTCCCTCATTTAGTGGATATTTTCACAAAAAAGTGAAATTTTCAAAAATCCAAAATATTGGCTGAAAACGACTAAATGTCAAGGAATCATTGGGAGAATCGCTCTGGAATTGAAATCGGAATGCTCACTGACATTTCCCCTATTTGAAAGTCTGATAAACGCTGGAAAAATGACTAAGTCCAAAAAAAAATTTTTTTCAACTTTTTTAAATTTTACCCCCGTGGGATATATATTCTACACACACACATTTGGAACTCTCCTGGGGTACCCTCACACATATTATTCCCTCATTTAGTGGATATTTTCACAAAAAAGTGAAATTTTCAAAAATCCAAAATATTGGCTGAAAACGACTAAATATCAAGGACTCATTGGGCGAATCGCTCTGGAACTGAAATCAGAATGTTCATTGACATTTCCCCTATCTGAAATCTGATAAACGCCGGAAAAATGACTAAGTCCAAAAAAAAATTGTTTTCAACTTTTTTCAATTTTACCCCCGTGGGATATAGATTCTACCCACACACATTTGGAACTCTCCTGGGTACCCTCACACATATTATTCCCTCATTTAGTGGATATTTAAAAAAAAAAGTGAAATTTTCAAATATCCAAAATATTGGCTGAAAACGACTAAATATCAAGGACTCATTGGGCGAATCGCTCTGGAACTGAAATCGGAACGTTCACTGACATTTCCCCTATCTGAAAGTGTGATAAACGCCGGAAAAATGACTAAGTCCAAAAAAAAATTGTTTTCAACTTTTTTCAATATTACCCCCGTGGGATATATATTCTACCCACACACATTTGGAACTCTCCTGCGGTAGTACCCTAACACATATTATTCCCTCATTTAGTGGATATTTTCACATAAAAGTGAAATTTTCAAAAATCCAAAATATTGGCTGAAAACGACTAAATATCAAGGACTAATTGGGCGAATCGCTCTGGAACTGAAATCGGAATGCTCACTGACATTTCCCCTATCTGAAATCTGATAAACGCCGGAAAAATGACTAAGTCCAAAAAAAAATTGTTTTCAACTTTTTTCAATTTTACCCCCGTGGGATATAGATTCTACCCACACACATTTGGAACTCTCCTGGGGTACCCTCACACATAATATTCCCTCATTTAGTGGATATTTTCAAAAAAAAGTGAAATTTTCAAATATTCAAAATATTGGCTGAAAACGACTAAATATCGAGGACTCATTGGGCGAATCGCTCTGGAACTGAAATCGTAACGTTCACTGACATTTCCCCTATCTGAAAGTGTGATAAATGCCGAAAAAATGACTAAGTCCTAAAAAAAATTGTTTTCAACTTTTTTCAATATTACCCCCGTTGGATATATTTTCTACCCACACACATTTGGAACTCTCCTGCGGTACCCTAACACATATTACTCCCTCATTTAGTGGATATTTTCACAAAAAAGTGAAATTTTCAAAAATCCAAAATATTGGCTGAAAACGACTAAATGTCAAGGAATCATTGGGAGAATCGCTCTGGAATTGAAATCGGAATGCTCACTGACATTTTCCCTATCTGAAAGTCTGATAAACGCCGGAAAAATGACTAAGTCCAAAAAAAAAATTTTTTCAACTTTTTTCAATTTTACCATCGTGGGATATATATTCTACCCACACACATTTGGAACTCTCCTGGGGTACCCTCACACATATTATTCCCTCATTTAGTGGATATTTTCACAAAAAAGTGAAATTTTCAAAAATCCAAAATATTGGCTGAAAACGACTAAATATCAAGGACTCATTGCGCGAATCGCTCTGGAACTGAAATCGGAATGCTCACTGACATTTTCCCTATCTGAAAGTCTGATAAACGCCGGAAAAATGACTAAGTCCAAAAAAAAATTGTTTTCAACTTTTTTCAATATTACTCCCGTGGGATATATATTCTACCCACACACATTTGGAACTCTCCTGCGGTACCCTAACACATATTATTCCCTCATTTAGTGGATATTTTCACAAAAAAGTGAAATTTTCAAAAATCCAGAAAATTGGCTGAAAATGACTAAATATCAAGGACTCATTGCGCGAATCGTTCTGGAACTGAAATCGGAATGGTCACTTACATTTTCCCTATCTGAAAGTCTGATAAACGCCGGAAAAATGACTAAGTCCAAAAAAAAATTTTTTTCAACTTTTTTCAATTTTACCATCGTGGGATATATATTCTACCCACACACATTTGGAACTCTCCTGGGGTACCCTCACACATATTATTCCCTCATTTAGTGGATATTTTCACAAAAAAGTGAAATTTTCAAAAATCCAAAATATTGGCTGAAAACGACTAAATATCAAGGACTCAATGCGCGAATCGCTCTGGAACTGAAATCGGAATGCTCACTGACATTTTCCCTATCTGAAAGTCTGATAAACGCCGGAAAAATGACTAAGTCAAAAAAAAAATTGTTTTCAACTTTTTTCAATATTACCCCCGTGGGATATATATTCTACCCACACACATTTGGAACTCTACTGCGGTACCCTAAGACATATTATTCCCTCATTTAGTGGATATTTTCACAAAAAAGTGAAATTTTCAAAAATCCAAAATATTGGCTGAAAACGACTAAATATCAAGGACTAATTGGGCGAATCGCTCTGGAACTGAAATCGGAATGTTCACTGACATTTCCCCTATCTGAAATCTGATAAACGCCGGAAAAATGACTAAGTCCAAAAAAAAATTGTTTTCAACTTTTTTCAATTTTACCCCCGTGGGATATAGATTCTGCCCACACACATTTGGAACTCTCCTGGGGTACCCTCACACATATTATTCCCTCATTTAGTGGATATTTTCACAAAAAAGTGACATTTTCAAAAATCCAAAATATTGGCTGAAAACGATTAAATATCGAGGACTCATTGGGCGAATCGCTCTGGAACTGAAATCGGAATGCTCACTGACATTTCCCCTATTTGAAAGTCTGATAAACGCCGGAAAAATGACTAAGTCCAAAAAAAAATTGTTTTCAACTTTTTTCAATATTACTCCCGTGGGATATATATTCTACCCACACACATTTGGAACTCTCCTGGGGTACCCTCACACATATTATTCCCTCATTTAGTGGATATTTTCACAAAAAAGTGAAATTTTCAAAAATCCAAAATATTGGCTGAAAACGACTAAATATCAAGGACTCAATGCGCGAATCGCTCTGGAACTGAAATCGGAATGCTCACTGACATTTTCCCTATCTGAAAGTCTGATAAACGCCGGAAAAATGACTAAGTCAAAAAAAAAATTGTTTTCAACTTTTTTCAATATTACCCCCGTGGGATATATATTCTACCCACACACATTTGGAACTCTACTGCGGTACCCTAAGACATATTATTCCCTCATTTAGTGGATATTTTCACAAAAAAGTGAAATTTTCAAAAATCCAAAATATTGGCTGAAAACGACTAAATATCAAGGACTAATTGGGCGAATCGCTCTGGAACTGAAATCGGAATGTTCACTGACATTTCCCCTATCTGAAATCTGATAAACGCCGGAAAAATGACTAAGTCCAAAAAAAAATTGTTTTCAACTTTTTTCAATTTTACCCCCGTGGGATATAGATTCTGCCCACACACATTTGGAACTCTCCTGGGGTACCCTCACACATATTATTCCCTCATTTAGTGGATATTTTCACAAAAAAGTGACATTTTCAAAAATCCAAAATATTGGCTGAAAACGATTAAATATCGAGGACTCATTGGGCGAATCGCTCTGGAACTGAAATCGGAATGCTCACTGACATTTCCCCTATTTGAAAGTCTGATAAACGCCGGAAAAATGACTAAGTCCAAAAAAAAATTGTTTTCAACTTTTTTCAATTTTACCCCGTGGGATATATAATCTACCCACACACATTTGGAACTCTCCTGGGTACCCTCACACATATTATTCCCTCATTTAGTGGATATTTTCACAAAAAAGTGAAATTTTCAAAAATCCTAAATATTGGCTGAAAACGACTAAATATCAAGGACTCATTGGGCGAAGAGCTCTGGAATTGAAATCGGAATGTTCACTGACATTTTCCCTATTTGAAAGTCTGATAAACGCCGGAAAAATGACTAAGTCCAAAAAAAAATTGTCTTCAACTTTTTTCAATTTTACCCCCGTGGGATATATATTCTACCCACACACATTTGGAACTCTCCTGGGGTACCCTCACACATATTATTCCCTCATTTAGTGGATATTTTCACAAAAAAGTGAAATTTTCAAAAATCCAGAAAATTGGCTGAAAATGACTAAATATCAAGTACTCATTCCGCGAATCGCTCTGGAACTGAAATCGTAACGCTCACTGACATTTTCCCTATCTGAAAGTCTGATAAACGCCGGAAAAATGACTAAGTCCAAAAAAAAATTTTTTTCAACTTTTTTCAATTTTACCATCGTGGGATATATATTCTACCCACACACATTTGGAACTCTCCTGGGGTACCCTCACACATATTATTCCCTCATTTAGTGGATATTTTCACAAAAAAGTGAAATTTTCAAAAATCCAAAATATTTGCTGAAAACGACTAAATATCAAGGACTCATTGGGCGAATCGCTCTGGAACTGAAATCGGAATGCTCTCTGACATTTCCCCTATTTGAAAGTCTGATAAACGCCGGAAAAATGACTAAGTCCAAAAAAAAAATTGTTTTCAACTTTTTTCAATTTTACCCCCGTTGGATATATATTCTACCCACACACATTTGGAACTCTCCTGGGTACCCTCACACATATTATTCCCTCATTTAGTGGATATTTTCACAAAAAAGTGAAATTTTCAAAAATCCAAAATATTGGCTGAAAACGACTAAATATCAAGGACTCATTGGGCGAATCGCTCTGGAACTGAAATTGGAATGCTCACTGACATTTGCCCTATCTGAAAGTCTGATAAACGCCGGAAAAATGACTAAGTCCAAAAAAAAATTTTTTTCAGTTTTACCCCCGTGGGATATAGATTATACCCACACACATTTGGAACTCTCCTGGGGTACCCTCACACATATTATTCCCTCATTTAGTGGATATTTTCACAAAAAAGTGAAGTTTTCAAAAATCCAAAATATTGTCTGAAAACGACTAAATATCAAGGACTCATTGGGCGAATCGCTCTGGAACTGAAATCGGAATGCTCACTGACATTTCCCCTATTTGAAAGTCTGATAAACGCCGGAAAAATGACTAAGTCCAAAAAAAAATTGTTTTCAACTTTTTTCAATTTTACCCCCGTGGGATATATATTCTACCCACACCCATTTGGAACTCTCCTGGGTACCCTCACACATATTATTCCCTCATTTAGTGGATATTTTCACAAAAAAGTGAAATTTTCAAAAATCCAGAAAATTGGCTGAAAATGACTAAATATCAAGTACTCATTGCGCGAATCGCTGTGGAACTGAAATCGTAACGCTCACTGACATTTTCCCTATCTGAAAGTCTGATAAACGCCGGAAAAATGACTAAGTCCAAAAAAAAATTTTTTTCAACTTTTTTCAATTTTACCATCGTGGGATATATATTCTACCCACACACATTTGGAACTCTCCTGGGGTACCCTCACACATATTATTCCCTCATTTAGTGGATATTTTCACAAAAAAGTGAAATTTTCAAAAATCCAAAATATTGGCTGAAAACGACTAAATATCAAGGACTCATTGGGCGAATCGCTCTGGAACTGAAATCGGAATGCTCACTGACATTTCCCCTATTTGAAAGTCTGATAAACGCCGGAAAAATGACTAAGTCCAAAAAAAAATAGTTTTCAACTTTTTTCAATTTTACCCCCGTGGGATATATATTCTACCCACACCCATGTGGAACTCTCCTGGGTACCCTCACACATATTATTCCCTCATTTAGTGGATATTTTCACAAAAAAGTGAAATTTTCAAAAATCCAGAAAATTGGCTGAAAATGACTAACTATCAAGGACTCATTGCGCAAATCGCTCTGGAACTGAAATCGTAACGCTCACTGACATTTTCCCTATCTGAAAGTCTGATAAACGCCGGAAAAATGACTAAGTCCAAAAAAAAATTGTTTTCAACTTTTTTCAATTTTACCCCCGTGGGATATATATTCTACCCACACACATTTGGAACTCTCCTGGGTACCCTCACAAATATTATTCCCTCATTTTGTGGATATTTTCACAAAAAAGTGAAATTTTCAAAAATCCAGAAAATTGGCTGAAAATGACTAAATATCCAGTACTCATTGCGCGAATCGCTCTGGAACTGAAATCGTAACGCTCACTGACATTTTCCCTATCTGAAAGTCTGATAAACGCCGGAAAAATGACTAAGTCGAAAAAAAAATTTTTTTCAACTTTTTTCAATTTTACCATCGTGGGATATATATTCTACCCACACACATTTGGAACTCTCCTGGGGTACCCTCACACATATTATTCCCTCATTTAGTGGATATTTTCACAAAAAAGTAACATTTTCCAAAAATCCAAAATATTGGCTGAAAACGACTAAATATCAAGGACTCATTGGGCGAATCGCTCTGGAACTGAAATCGGAATGCTCACTGACATTTCCCCTATTTGAAAGTCTGATAAACGCCGGAAAAATGACTAAGTCCAAAAAAAAATTGTTTTCAACTTTTTTCAATTTTACCCCCGTGGGATATATATTCTACCCACACACATTTGGAACTCTCCTTGGTACCCTCACACATATTATTCCCTCATTTAGTGGATATTTTCACAAAAAAGTGAAATTTTCAAAAATCCAAAATATTGGCTGAAAACGACTAAATATCAAGGACTCATTGGGCGAATCGCTCTGGAACTGAAATCGGAATGCTCACTGACATTTGCCCTATCTGAAAGTCTGATAAACGCCGGAAAAATAACTAAGTCCAAAAAAAAATTTTTTTCAACTTTTTTCAATTTTACCATCGTGGGATATATATTCTACCCACACACATTTGGAACTCTCCTGGGGTACCCTCACACATATTATTCCCTCATTTAGTGGAAATTTTCACAAAAAAGTGAAATTTTCAAAAATCCAAAATATTGGCTGAAAACGACTAAATATCAAGGACTCATTGGGCGAATCGCTCTGGAACTGAAATCGGAATGCTCACTGACATTTCCCCTATTTGAAAGTCTGATAAACACCGGGAAAATGACTAAGTCCAAAAAAAAATTGTTTTCAACTTTTTTCAATTTTACCCCCGTGGGATATATATTCTACCCACACACATTTGGAACTCTCCTGGGTACCCTCACACATATTATTCCCTCATTTAGTGGATATTTTCACAAAAAAGTGAAATTTTCAAAAATCCAAAATATTGGCTGAAAACGACTAAATATCAAGGACTCATTGGGCGAATCGCTCTGGAACTGAAATCGGAATGCTCACTGACATTTGCCCTATCTGAAAGTCTGATAAACGCCGGAAAAATGACTAAGTCCAAAAAAAAATTTTTTTCAACTTTTTTCAGTTTTTCCCCCGTGGGATATAGATTATACCCACACACATTTGGAACTCTCCTGGGGTACCCTCACACATATTGTTCCCTCATTTAGTGGATATTTTCACAAAAAAGTGAAGTTTTCAAAAATCCAAAATATTGGCTGAAAACGACTAAATATCAAGGACTCATTGGGCGAATCACTCTGGAACTGAAATCGGAATGCTCACTGACATTTCCCCTATTTGAAAGTCTGATAAACGCCGGAAAAATGTCTAAGTCCAAAAAAAAATTGTTTTCAACTTTTTTCAATTTTACCCCCGTGGGATATATATTCTACCCACACCCATTTGGAACTCTCCTGGGTACCCTCACACATATTATTCCCTCATTTAGTGGATATTTTCACAAAAAAGTGAAATTTTCAAAAATCCAGAAAATTGGCTGAAAATGACTAAATATCAAGTACTCATTGCGCGAATCGCTCTGGAACTGAAATCGTAACGCTCACTGACATTTTCCCTATCTGAAAGTCTGATAAACGCCGGAAAAATGACTAAGTCGAAAAAAAAATTTTTTTCAACTTTTTTCAATTTTACCATCGTGGGATATATATTCTACCCACACACATTGGGAACTCTCCTGGGGTACCCTCACACATATTATTCCCTCATTTAGTGGATATTTTCACAAAAAAGTGACATTTTCCAAAAATCCAAAATATTGGCTGAAAACGACTAAATATCAAGGACTCATTGGGCGAATCGCTCTGGAACTGAAATCGGAATGCTCACTGACATTTCCCCTATTTGAAAGTCTGATAAACGCCGGAAAAATGACTAAGTCCAAAAAAAAATTGTTTTCAACTTTTTTCAATTTTACCCCCGTGGGATATATATTCTACCCACACACATTTGGAACTCTCCTGGGTACCCTCACACATATTATTCCCTCATTTAGTGGATATTTTCACAAAAAAGTGAAATTTTCAAAAATCCAAAATATTGGCTGAAAACGACTAAATATCAAGGACTCATTGGGCGAATCGCTCTGGAACTGAAATCGGAATGCTCACTGACATTTGCCCTATCTGAAAGTCTGATAAACGCCGGAAAAATAACTAAGTCCAAAAAAAAATTTTTTTCAACTTTTTTCAATTTTACCATCGTGGGATATATATTCTACCCACACACATTTGGAACTCTCCTGGGGTACCCTCACACATATTATTCCCTCATTTAGTGGATATTTTCACAAAAAAGTGAAATTTTGAAAAATCCAAAATATTGGCTGAAAACGACTAAATATCAAGGACTCATTGGGCGAATCGCTCTGGAACTGAAATCGGAATGCTCTCTGACATTTCCCCTATTTGAAAGTCTGATAAACGCCGGAAAAATGACTAAGTCCAAAAAAAAAATTGTTTTCAACTTTTTTCAATTTTACCCCCGTTGGATATATATTCTACCCACACACATTTGGAACTCTCCTGGGTACCCTCACACATATTATTCCCTCATTTAGTGGATATTTTCACAAAAAAGTGAAATTTTCAAAAATCCAAAATATTGGCTGAAAACGACTAAATATCAAGGACTCATTGGGCGAATCGCTCTGGAACTGAAATCGGAATGCTCACTGACATTTGCCCTATCTGAAAGTCTGATAAACGCCGGAAAAATGACTAAGTCCAAAAAAAAATTTTTTTCAGTTTTACCCCCGTGGGATATAGATTATACCCACACACATTTGGAACTCTCCTGGGGTACCCTCACACATATTATTCCCTCATTTAGTGGATATTTTCACAAAAAAGTGAAGTTTTCAAAAATCCAAAATATTGTCTGAAAACGACTAAATATCAAGGACTCATTGGGCGAATCGCTCTGGAACTGAAATCGGAATGCTCACTGACATTTCCCCTATTTGAAAGTCTGATAAACGCCGGAAAAATGACTAAGTCCAAAAAAAAATTGTTTTCAACTTTTTTCAATTTTACCCCCGTGGGATATATATTCTACCCACACCCATTTGGAACTCTCCTGGGTACCCTCACACATATTATTCCCTCATTTAGTGGATATTTTCACAAAAAAGTGAAATTTTCAAAAATCCAGAAAATTGGCTGAAAATGACTAAATATCAAGTACTCATTGCGCGAATCGCTGTGGAACTGAAATCGTAACGCTCACTGACATTTTCCCTATCTGAAAGTCTGATAAACGCCGGAAAAATGACTAAGTCGAAATAAAAATTTTTTTCAACTTTTTTCAATTTTACCATCGTGGGATATATATTCTACCCACACACATTTGGAACTCTCCTGGGGTACCCTCACACATATTATTCCCTCATTTAGTGGAAATTTTCACAAAAAAGTGAAATTTTCAAAAATCCAAAATATTGGCTGAAAACGACTAAATATCAAGGACTCATTGGGCGAATCGCTCTGGAACTGAAATCGGAATGCTCACTGACATTTCCCCTATTTGAAAGTCTGATAAACGCCGGGAAAATGACTAAGTCCAAAAAAAAATTGTTTTCAACTTTTTTCAATTTTACCCCCGTGGGATATATATTCTACCCACACACATTTGGAACTCTCCTGGGTACCCTCACACATATTATTCCCTCATTTAGTGGATATTTTCACAAAAAAGTGAAATTTTCAAAAATCCAAAATATTGGCTGAAAACGACTAAATATCAAGGACTCATTGGGCGAATCGCTCTGGAACTGAAATCGGAATGCTCACTGACATTTGCCCTATCTGAAAGTCTGATAAACGCCGGAAAAATGACTAAGTCGAAAAAAAAAATTTTTTCAACTTTTTTCAATTTTACCATCGTGGGATATATATTCTACCCACACACATTTGGAACTCTCCTGGGGTACCCTCACACATATTATTCCCTCATTTAGTGGATATTTTCACAAAAAAGTGAAATTTTCAAAAATCCAGAAAATTGGCTGAAAATGACTAAATATCAAGTACTCATTGCGCGAATCGCTCTGGAACTGAAATCGTAACGCTCACTCACATTTTCCCTATCTGAAAGTCTGATAAACGCCGGAAAAATGACTAAGTCCAAAAAAAAATTTTTTTCAACTTTTTTCAATTTTACCATCGTGGGATATATATTCTACCCACACACATTTGGAACTCTACTGGGGTACCCTCACACATATTATTCCCTCATTTAGTGGATATTTTCACAAAAAAGTGAAATTTTCAAAAATCCAAAATATTGGCTGAAAACGACTAAATATCAAGGACTCATTGGGCGAATCGCTCTGGAACTGAAATCGGAATGCTCACTGACATTTCCCCTATTTGAAAGTCTGATAAACGCCGGAAAAATGACTAAGTCCAAAAAAAAATTGTTTTCAACTTTTTTCAATTTTACCCCCGTGGGATATATATTCTACCCACACACATTTGGAACTCTCCTGGGTACCCTCACACATATTATTCCCTCATTTTGTGGATATTTTCACAAAAAAGTGAAATTTTCAAAAATCCAGAAAATTGGCTGAAAATGACTAAATATCAAATACTCATTCCGCGAATCGCTCTGGAACTGAAATCGTAACGCTCACTGACATTTTCCCTATCTGAAAGTCTGATAAACGCCGGAAAAATGACTAAGTCCAAAAAAAAATTTTTTTCAACTTTTTTCAATTTTACCATCGTGGGATATATATTCTACCCACACACATTTGGAACTCTCCTGGGGTACCCTCACACATATTATTCCCTCATTTAGTGGATATTTTCACAAAAAAGTGAAATTTTCAAAAATCCAAAATATTGGCTCAAAACGACTAAATATCAAGGACTCATCGGGCGAATCGCTCTGGAACTGAAATCGGAATGCTCACTGACATTTCCCCTATTTGAAAGTCTGATAAACGCCGGAAAAATGACTAAGTCCAAAAAAAAATTGTTTTCAACTTTTTTCAATTTTACCCCCGTGGGATATATATTCTACCCACACACATTTGGAACTCTCCTGGGTACCCTCACACATATTATTCCCTCATTTAGTGGATATTTTCACAAAAAAGTGAAATTTTCAAAAATCCAAAATATTGGCTGAAAACGACTAAATATCAAGGACTCATTGGGCGAATCGCTCTGGAACTGAAATCGGAATGCTCACTGACATTTGCCCTATCTGAAAGTCTGATAAACGCCGGAAAAATAACTAAGTCCAAAAAAAAATTTTTTTCAACTTTTTTCAATTTTACCATCGTGGGATATATATTCTACCCACACACATTTGGAACTCTCCTGGGGTACCCTCACACATATTATTCCTTCATTTAGTGGAAATTTTCACAAAAAAGTGAAATTTTCAAAAATCCAAAATATTGGCTGAAAACGACTAAATATCAAGGATTCATTGGGCGAATCGCTCTGGAACTGAAATCGGAATGCTCACTGACATTTCCCCTATTTGAAAGTCTGATAAACGCCGGGAAAATGACTAAGTCCAAAAAAAAATTGTTTTCAACTTTTTTCAATTTTACCCCCGTGGGATATATATTCTACCCACACACATTTGGAACTCTCCTGGGTACCCTCACACATATTATTCCCTCATTTAGTGGATATTTTCACAAAAAAGTGAAATTTTCAAAAATCCAAAATATTGGCTGAAAACGACTAAATATCAAGGACTCATTGGGCGAATCGCTCTGGAACTGAAATCGGAATGCTCACTGACATTTGCCCTATCTGAAAGTCTGATAAACGCCGGAAAAATGACTAAGTCCAAAAAAAAATTTTTTTCAACTTTTTTCAGTTTTACCCCCGTGGGATATAGATTATACCCACACACATTTGGAACTCTCCTGGGGTACCCTCACAAATATTTTTCCCTCATTTAGTGGATATTTTCACAAAAAAGTGAAGTTTTCAAAAATCCAAAATATTGGCTGAAAACGACTAAATATCAAGGACTCATTGGGCGAATCACTCTGGAACTGAAATCGGAAAGCTCACTGACATTTCCCCTATTTGAAAGTCTGATAAACGCCGGAAAAATGTCTAAGTCCAAAAAAAAATTGTTTTCAACTTTTTTCAATTTTACCCCCGTGGGATATATATTCTACCCACACCCATTTGGAACTCTCCTGGGTACCCTCACACATATTATTCCCTCATTTAGTGGATATTTTCACAAAAAAGTGAAATTTTCAAAAATCCAGAAAATTGGCTGAAAATGACTAAATATCAAGTACTCATTGCGCGAATCGCTCTGGAACTGAAATCGTAACGCTCACTGACATTTTCCCTATCTGAAAGTCTGATAAACGCTGGAAAAATGACTAAGTCCAAAAAAAATTTTTTTTCAACTTTTTTCAATTTTACCATCGTGGGATATATATTCTACCCACACACATTTGGAACTCTCCTGGGGTACCCTCACACATATTATTCCCTCATTTAGTGGATATTTTCACAAAAAAGTGAAATTTTCAAAAATCCAAAATATTGGCTGAAAACGACTAAATATCAAGGACTCATCGGGCGAATCGCTCTGGAACTGAAATCGGAATGCTCACTGTCATTTCCCCTATTTGAAAGTCTGATAAACGCCGGAAAAATGACTAAGTCCAAAAAAAAATTGTTTTCAACTTTTTTCAATTTTACCCCCGTGGGATATATATTCTACCCACACACATTTGGAACTCTCCTGGGTACCCTCACACATATTATTCCCTCATTTAGTGGATATTTTCACAAAAAAGTGAAATTTTCAAAAATCCAAAATATTGGCTGAAAACGACTAAATATCAAGGACTCATTGGGCGAATCGCTCTGGAACTGAAATCGGAATGCTCACTGACATTTGCCCTATCTGAAAGTCTGATAAACGCCGGAAAAATGACTAAGTCCAAAAAAAATTTTTTTCAGTTTTACCCCCGTGGGATATAGATTATACCCACACACATTTGGAACTCTCCTGGGGTACCCTCACACATATTATTCCCTCATTTAGTGGATATTTTCACAAAAAAGTGAAGTTTTCAAAAATCCAAAATATTGTCTGAAAACGACTACATATCAAGGACTCATTGGACGAATCGCTCTGGAACTGAAATCGGAATGCTCACTGACATTTCCCCTATTTGAAAGTCTGATAAACGCCGGAAAAATGACTAAGTCCAAAAAAAAATTGTTTTCAACTTTTTTCAATTTTACCCCCGTTGGGATATATATTCTACCCACACCCATTTGGAACTCTCCTGGGTACCGTCACACATATTATTCCCTCATTTAGTGGATATTTTCACAAAAAAGTGAAATTTTCAAAAATCCAGAAAATTGGCTGAAAATGACTAAATATCAAGTACTCATTGCGCGAATCGCTCTGGAACTGAAATCGTAACGCTCACTGACATTTCCCCTATTTGAAAGTCTGATAAACGCCGGAAAAATGACTAAGTCAAAAAAAAAATTGTTTTCAACTTTTTTCAATTTTACCCCCGTGGGATATATATTCTACCCACACACATTTGGAACTCTCCTGGGTACCCTCACACATATTATTCCCTCATTTTGTGGATATTTTCACAAAAAAGTGAAATTTTCAAAAATCCAGAAAATTGGCTGAAAATGACTAAATATCAAATACTCATTCCGCGAATCGCTCTGGAACTGAAATCGTAACGCTCACTGACATTTTCCCTATCTGAAAGTCTGATAAACGCCGGAAAAATGACTAAGTCCAAAAAAAAATTTTTTTCAACTTTTTTTAATTTTACCATCGTGGGATATATATTCTACCCACACACATTTGGAACTCTCCTGGGGTACCCTCACACATATTATTCCCTCATTTAGTGGATATTTTCACAAAAAAGTGAAATTTTCAAAAATCCAAAATATTGGCTCAAAACGACTAAATATCAAGGACTCATCGGGCGAATCGCTCTGGAACTGAAATCGGAATGCTCACTGACATTTCCCCTATTTGAAAGTCTGATAAACGCCGGAAAAATGACTAAGTCCAAAAAAAAATTGTTTTCAACTTTTTTCAATTTTACCCCCGTGGGATATATATTCTACCCACACACATTTGGAACTCTCCTGGGTACCCTCACACATATTATTCCCTCATTTAGTGGATATTTTCACAAAAAAGTGAAATTTTCAAAAATCCAAAATATTGGCTGAAAACGACTAAATATCAAGGACTCATTGGGCGAATCGCTCTGGAACTGAAATCGGAATGCTCACTGACATTTGCCCTATCTGAAAGTCTGATAAACGCCGGAAAAATGACTAAGTCCAAAAAAAAATTTTTTCAGTTTTACCCCCGTGGGATATAGATTATACCCACACACATTTGGAACTCTCCTGGGGTACAATCACACATATTATTCCCTCATTTAGTGGATATTTTCACAAAAAAGTGAAGTTTTCAAAAATCCAAAATATTGTCTGAAAACGACTACATATCAAGGACTCATTGGGCGAATCGCTCTGGAACTGAAATCGGAATGCTCACTGACATTTCCCCTATTTGAAAGTCTGATAAACGCCGGAAAAATGACTAAGTCCAAAAAAAAATTGTTTTCGACTTTTTTCAATTTTACCCCCGTGGGATATATATTCTACCCACACACATTTGGAACTCTCCTGGGTACCCTCACACATATTATTCCCTCATTTTGTGGATATTTTCACAAAAAAGTGAAATTTTCAAAAATCCAGAAAATTGGCTGAAAATGACTAAATATCAAATACTCATTCCGCGAATCGCTCTGGTACTGAAATCGTAACGCTCACTGACATTTTCCCTATCTGAAAATCTGATAAACGCCGGAAAAATGACTAAGTCCAAAAAAAATTTTTTTTCAACTTTTTTCAATTTTACCATCGTGGGATATATATTCTACCCACACACATTTGGAACTCTCCTGGGGTACCCTCACACATATTATTCCCTCATTTAGTGGATATTTTCACAAAAAAGTGAAATTTTCAAAAATCCAAAATATTGGCTGAAAACGACTAAATATCGAGGACTCATTGGGCGAATCGCTCTGGAACTGAAATCGGAATGCTCACTGACATTTCCCCTATTTGAAAGTCTGATAAACGCCGGAAAAATGACTAAGTCCAAAAAAAAATTGTTTTCAACTTTTTTCAATTTTACCCCCGTGGGATATATATTCTACCCACACCCATGTGGAACTCTCCTGGGTACCCTCACACATATTATTCCCTCATTTTGTGGATATTTTCACAAAAAAGTGAAATTTTCAAAAATCCAGAAAATTGGCTGAAAATGACTAAATATCAAGTACTCATTGCGAGAATCGCTCTGGAACTGAAATCGTAACGCTCACTGACATTTTCCCTATCTGAAAGTCTGATAAACGTCGGAAAAATGACTAAGTCCAAAAAAAAATTTTTTTCAACTTTTTTCAATTTTACCATCGTGGGATATATATTCTACCCACACACATTTGGAACTCTCCTGGGGTACCCTCACACATATTATTCCCTCATTTAGTGGATATTTTCACAAAAAAGTGAAATTTTCAAAAATCCAAAATATTGGCTGAAAACGACTAAATATCGAGAACTCATTGGGCGAATCGCTCTGTAACTGAAATCAGAATGCTCACTGACATTTCCCCTATTTGAAAGTCTGATAAACGCCGGAAAAATGACTAAGTCCAAAAAAAAATTGTTTCCAACTTTTTTCAATTTTACCCCCGTGGGATATATATTCTACCCACACACATTTGGAACTCTCCTGGGTACCCTCACACATATTATTCCCTCATTTAGTGGATATTTTCACAAAAAAGTGAAATTTTCAAAAATCCAAAATATTGGCTGAAAACGACTACATATCAAGGACTCATTGGGCGAATCGCTCTGGAACTGAAATCGGAATGCTCACTGACATTTCCCCTATTTGAAAGTCTGATAAACGCCGGAAAAATGACTAAGTCCAAAAAAAAATTGTTTTCGACTTTTTTCAATTTTACCCCCGTGGGATATATATTCTACCCACACACATTTGGAACTCTCCTGGGTACCCTCACACATATTATTCCCTCATTTTGTGGATATTTTCACAAAAAAGTGAAATTTTCAAAAATCCAGAAAATTGGCTGAAAATGACTAAATATCAAATACTCATTCCGCGAATCGCTCTGGTACTGAAATCGTAACGCTCACTGACATTTTCCCTATCTGAAAATCTGATAAACGCCGGAAAAATGACTAAGTCCAAAAAAAATTTTTTTTCAACTTTTTTCAATTTTACCATCGTGGGATATATATTCTACCCACACACATTTGGAACTCTCCTGGGGTACCCTCACACATATTATTCCCTCATTTAGTGGATATTTTCACAAAAAAGTGAAATTTTCAAAAATCCAAAATATTGGCTGAAAACGACTAAATATCGAGGACTCATTGGGCGAATCGCTCTGGAACTGAAATCGGAATGCTCACTGACATTTCCCCTATTTGAAAGTCTGATAAACGCCGGAAAAATGACTAAGTCCAAAAAAAATTTTTTTTCAACTTTTTTCAATTTTACCATCGTGGGATATATATTCTACCCACACACATTTGGAACTCTCCTGGGGTACCCTCACACATATTATTCCCTCATTTAGTGGATATTTTCACAAAAAAGTGAAATTTTCAAAAATCCAAAATATTGGATGAAAACGACTAAATATCAAGGACTCATTGGGCGAATCGCTCTGGAACTGAAATCGGAATGCTCACTGACATTTCCCCTATTTGAAAGTCTGATAAACGCCGGAAAAATGACTAAGTCCAAAAAAAAATTGTTTTCAACTTTTTTCAATTTTACCCCCGTGGGATATATATTCTACCCACACACATTTGGAACTCTCCTGGGTACCCTCACACATATTATTCCCTCATTTTGTGGATATTTTCACAAAAAAGTGAAATTTTCAAAAATCCAGAAAATTGGCTGAAAATGACTAAATATCAAATACTCATTCCGCGAATCGCTCTGGAACTGAAATCGTAACGCTCACTGACATTTTCCCTATCTGAAAGTCTGATAAACGCCGGAAAAATGACTAAGTCCAAAAAAAATTTTTTTTCAACTTTTTTCAATTTTACCATCGTGGGATATATATTCTACCCACACACATTTGGAACTCTCCTGGGTTACCCTCACACATATTATTCCCTCATTTAGTGGATATTTTCACAAAAAAGTGAAATTTTCAAAAATCCTAAATATTGGCTGAAAACGACTAAATATCGAGGACTCATTGGGAGAATCGCTCTGGAACTGAAATCGGAATGCTCACTGACATTTCCCCTATTTGAAAGTCTGATAAACGCCGGAAAAATAACTAAGTCCAAAAAAAAATTGTTTTCAACTTTTTTCAATTTTACCCCCGTGGGATATATATTCTACCCACACACATTTGGAACTCTCCTGGGTACCCTCACACATATTATTCCCTCATTTAGTGGATATTTTCACAAAAAAGTGAAATTTTCAAAAATCCAGAAAATTGGCTGAAAATGACTAAATATCAAGGACTCATTGCGCAAATCGCTCTGGAACTGAAATCGTAACGCTCACTGACATTTTCCCTATCTGAAAGTCTGATAAACGCCGGAAAAATGACTAAGTCCAAAAAAAAATTGTTTTCAACTTTTTTCAATTTTACCCCCGTGGGATATATATTCTACCCACACACATTTGGAACTCTCCTGGGTACCCTCACAAATATTATTCCCTCATTTTGTGGATATTTTCACAAAAAAGTGAAATTTTCAAAAATCCAGAAAATTGGCTGAAAATGACTAAATATCAAGTACTCATTGCGAGAATCGCTCTGGAACTGAAATCGTAACGCTCACTGACATTTTCCCTATCTGAAAGTCTGATAAACGCCGGAAAAATGACTAAGTCCAAAAAAAAATTTTTTTCAACTTTTTTCAATTTTACCATCGTGGGATATATATTCTACCCACACACATTTGGAACTCTCCTGGGGTACCCTCACACATATTATTCCCTCATTTAGTGGATATTTTCACAAAAAAGTGAAATTTTCAAAAATCCAAAATATTGGCTGAAAACGACTAAATATCGAGGACTCATTGGGCGAATCGCTCTGGAACTGAAATCGGAATGCTCACTGACATTTCCCCTATTTGAAAGTCTGATAAACGCCGGAAAAATGACTAAGTCCAAAAAAAAATTGTTTTCAACTTTTTTCAATTTTACCCCCGTGGGATATATATTCTACCCACACCCATGTGGAACTCTCCTGGGTACCCTCACACATATTATTCCCTCATTTTGTGGATATTTTCACAAAAAAGTGAAATTTTCAAAAATCCAGAAAATTGGCTGAAAATGACTAAATATCAAGTACTCATTGCGAGAATCGCTCTGGAACTGAAATCGTAACGCTCACTGACATTTTCCCTATCTGAAAGTCTGATAAACGTCGGAAAAATGACTAAGTCCAAAAAAAAATTTTTTTCAACTTTTTTCAATTTTACCATCGTGGGATATATATTCTACCCACACACATTTGGAACTCTCCTGGGGTACCCTCACACATATTATTCCCTCATTTAGTGGATATTTTCACAAAAAAGTGAAATTTTCAAAAATCCAAAATATTGGCTGAAAACGACTAAATATCGAGAACTCATTGGGCGAATCGCTCTGTAACTGAAATCGGAATGCTCACTGACATTTCCCCTATTTGAAAGTCTGATAAACGCCGGAAAAATGACTAAGTCCAAAAAAAAATTGTTTTCAACTTTTTTCAATTTTACCATCGTGGGATATATATTCTACCCACACACATTTGGAACTCTCCTGGGGTACCCTCACACATATTATTCCCTCATTTAGTGGATATTTTCACAAAAAAGTGAAATTTTCAAAAATCCAAAATATTGGCTGAAAACGACTAAATATCAAGGACTCATTGGGCGAATCGCTCTGGAACTGAAATCGGAATGCTCACTGACATTTCCCCTATTTGAAAGTCTGATAAACGCCGGAAAAATGACTAAGTCCAAAAAAAAATTTTTTTCAACTTTTTTTAATTTTACCATCGTGGGATATATATTCTACCCACACACATTTGGAACTCTCCTGGGGTACCCTCACACATATTATTCCCTCATTTAGTGGATATTTTCACAAAAAAGTGAAATTTTCAAAAATCCAAAATATTGGCTCAAAACGACTAAATATCAAGGACTCATCGGGCGAATCGCTCTGGAACTGAAATCGGAATGCTCACTGACATTTCCCCTATTTGAAAGTCTGATAAACGCCGGAAAAATGACTAAGTCCAAAAAAAAATTGTTTTCAACTTTTTTCAATTTTACCCCCGTGGGATATATATTCTACCCACACACATTTGGAACTCTCCTGGGTACCCTCACACATATTATTCCCTCATTTAGTGGATATTTTCACAAAAAAGTGAAATTTTCAAAAATCCAAAATATTGGCTGAAAACGACTAAATATCAAGGACTCATTGGGCGAATCGCTCTGGAACTGAAATCGGAATGCTCACTGACATTTGCCCTATCTGAAAGTCTGATAAACGCCGGAAAAATGACTAAGTCCAAAAAAAAATTTTTTCAGTTTTACCCCCGTGGGATATAGATTATACCCACACACATTTGGAACTCTCCTGGGGTACAATCACACATATTATTCCCTCATTTAGTGGATATTTTCACAAAAAAGTGAAGTTTTAAAAAATCCAAAATATTGTCTGAAAACGACTACATATCAAGGACTCATTGGGCGAATCGCTCTGGAACTGAAATCGGAATGCTCACTGACATTTCCCCTATTTGAAAGTCTGATAAACGCCGGAAAAATGACTAAGTCCAAAAAAAAATTGTTTTCGACTTTTTTCAATTTTACCCCCGTGGGATATATATTCTACCCACACACATTTGGAACTCTCCTGGGTACCCTCACACATATTATTCCCTCATTTTGTGGATATTTTCACAAAAAAGTGAAATTTTCAAAAATCCAGAAAATTGGCTGAAAATGACTAAATATCAAATACTCATTCCGCGAATCGCTCTGGTACTGAAATCGTAACGCTCACTGACATTTTCCCTATCTGAAAATCTGATAAACGCCAGAAAAATGACTAAGTCCAAAAAAAATTTTTTTTCAACTTTTTTCAATTTTACCATCGTGGGATATATATTCTACCCACACACATTTGGAACTCTCCTGGGGTACCCTCACACATATTATTCCCTCATTTAGTGGATATTTTCACAAAAAAGTGAAATTTTCAAAAATCCAAAATATTGGCTGAAAACGACTAAATATCGAGGACTCATTGGGCGAATCGCTCTGGAACTGAAATCGGAATGCTCACTGACATTTCCCCTATTTGAAAGTCTGATAAACGCCGGAAAAATGACTAAGTCCAAAAAAAAATTTTTTTCAACTTTTTTCAATTTTACCATCGTGGGATATATATTCTACCCACACACATTTGGAACTCTCCTGGGGTACCCTCACACATATTATTCCCTCATTTAGTGGATATTTTCACAAAAAAGTGAAATTTTCAAAAATCCAAAATATTGGATGAAAACGACTAAATATCAAGGACTCATTGGGCGAATCGCTCTGGAACTGAAATCGGAATGCTCACTGACATTTCCCCTATTTGAAAGTCTGATAAACGCCGGAAAAATGACTAAGTCCAAAAAAAAATTGTTTTCAACTTTTTTCAATTTTACCCCCGTGGGATATATATTCTACCCACACACATTTGGAACTCTCCTGGGTACCCTCACACATATTATTCCCTCATTTTGTGGATATTTTCACAAAAAAGTGAAATTTTCAAAAATCCAGAAAATTGGCTGAAAATGACTAAATATCAAATACTCATTCCGCGAATCGCTCTGGAACTGAAATCGTAACGCTCACTGACATTTTCCCTATCTGAAAGTCTGATAAACGCCGGAAAAATGACTAAGTCCAAAAAAAATTTTTTTTCAACTTTTTTCAATTTTACCATCGTGGGATATATATTCTACCCACACACATTTGGAACTCTCCTGGGTTACCCTCACACATATTATTCCCTCATTTAGTGGATATTTTCACAAAAAAGTGAAATTTTCAAAAATCCTAAATATTGGCTGAAAACGACTAAATATCGAGGACTCATTGGGAGAATCGCTCTGGAACTGAAATCGGAATGCTCACTGACATTTCCCCTATTTGAAAGTCTGATAAACGCCGGAAAAATAACTAAGTCCAAAAAAAAATTGTTTTCAACTTTTTTCAATTTTACCCCCGTGGGATATATATTCTACCCACACACATTTGGAACTCTCCTGGGTACCCTCACACATATTATTCCCTCATTTAGTGGATATTTTCACAAAAAAGTGAAATTTTCAAAAATCCAGAAAATTGGCTGAAAATGACTAAATATCAAGGACTCATTGCGCAAATCGCTCTGGAACTGAAATCGTAACGCTCACTGACATTTTCCCTATCTGAAAGTCTGATAAACGCCGGAAAAATGACTAAGTCCAAAAAAAAATTGTTTTCAACTTTTTTCAATTTTACCCCCGTGGGATATATATTCTACCCACACACATTTGGAACTCTCCTGGGTACCCTCACAAATATTATTCCCTCATTTTGTGGATATTTTCACAAAAAAGTGAAATTTTCAAAAATCCAGAAAATTGGCTGAAAATGACTAAATATCAAGTACTCATTGCGAGAATCGCTCTGGAACTGAAATCGTAACGCTCACTGACATTTTCCCTATCTGAAAGTCTGATAAACGCCGGAAAAATGACTAAGTCGAAAAAAAAATTTTTTTCAACTTTTTTCAATTTTACCATCGTGGGATATATATTCTACCCACACACATTTGGAACTCTCCTGGGGTACCCTCACACATATTATTCCCTCATTTAGTGGATATTTTCACAAAAAAGTGAAATTTTCAAAAATCCAAAATATTGGCTGAAAACGACTAAATATCGAGGACTCATTGGGCGAATCGCTCTGGAACTGAAATCGGAATGCTCACTGACATTTCCCCTATTTGAAAGTCTGATAAACGCCGGAAAAATGACTAAGTCCAAAAAAAAATTGTTTTCAACTTTTTTCAATTTTACCCCCGTGGGATATATATTCTACCCACACCCATGTGGAACTCTCCTGGGTACCCTCACACATATTATTCCCTCATTTTGTGGATATTTTCACAAAAAAGTGAAATTTTCAAAAATCCAGAAAATTGGCTGAAAATGACTAAATATCAAGTACTCATTGCGAGAATCGCTCTGGAACTGAAATCGTAACGCTCACTGACATTTTCCCTATCTGAAAGTCTGATAAACGTCGGAAAAATGACTAAGTCCAAAAAAAAATTTTTTTCAACTTTTTTCAATTTTACCATCGTGGGATATATATTCTACCCACACACATTTGGAACTCTCCTGGGGTACCCTCACACATATTATTCCCTCATTTAGTGGATATTTTCACAAAAAAGTGAAATTTTCAAAAATCCAAAATATTGGCTGAAAACGACTAAATATCGAGAACTCATTGGGCGAATCGCTCTGTAACTGAAATCGGAATGCTCACTGACATTTCCCCTATTTGAAAGTCTGATAAACGCCGGAAAAATGACTAAGTCCAAAAAAAAATTGTTTTCAACTTTTTTCAATTTTACCATCGTGGGATATATATTCTACCCACACACATTTGGAACTCTCCTGGGGTACCCTCACACATATTATTCCCTCATTTAGTGGATATTTTCACAAAAAAGTGAAATTTTCAAAAATCCAAAATATTGGCTGAAAACGACTAAATATCAAGGACTCATTGGGCGAATCGCTCTGGAACTGAAATCGGAATGCTCACTGACATTTCCCCTATTTGAAAGTCTGATAAACGCCGGAAAAATGACTAAGTCCAAAAAAAAATTTTTTTCAACTTTTTTTAATTTTACCATCGTGGGATATATATTCTACCCACACACATTTGGAACTCTCCTGGGGTACCCTCACACATATTATTCCCTCATTTAGTGGATATTTTCACAAAAAAGTGAAATTTTCAAAAATCCAAAATATTGGCTCAAAACGACTAAATATCAAGGACTCATCGGGCGAATCGCTCTGGAACTGAAATCGGAATGCTCACTGACATTTCCCCTATTTGAAAGTCTGATAAACGCCGGAAAAATGACTAAGTCCAAAAAAAAATTGTTTTCAACTTTTTTCAATTTTACCCCCGTGGGATATATATTCTACCCACACACATTTGGAACTCTCCTGGGTACCCTCACACATATTATTCCCTCATTTAGTGGATATTTTCACAAAAAAGTGAAATTTTCAAAAATCCAAAATATTGGCTGAAAACGACTAAATATCAAGGACTCATTGGGCGAATCGCTCTGGAACTGAAATCGGAATGCTCACTGACATTTGCCCTATCTGAAAGTCTGATAAACGCCGGAAAAATGACTAAGTCCAAAAAAAAATTTTTTCAGTTTTACCCCCGTGGGATATAGATTATACCCACACACATTTGGAACTCTCCTGGGGTACAATCACACATATTATTCCCTCATTTAGTGGATATTTTCACAAAAAAGTGAAGTTTTCAAAAATCCAAAATATTGTCTGAAAACGACTACATATCAAGGACTCATTGGGCGAATCGCTCTGGAACTGAAATCGGAATGCTCACTGACATTTCCCCTATTTGAAAGTCTGATAAACGCCGGAAAAATGACTAAGTCCAAAAAAAAATTGTTTTCGACTTTTTTCAATTTTACCCCCGTGGGATATATATTCTACCCACACACATTTGGAACTCTCCTGGGTACCCTCACACATATTATTCCCTCATTTTGTGGATATTTTCACAAAAAAGTGAAATTTTCAAAAATCCAGAAAATTGGCTGAAAATGACTAAATATCAAATACTCATTCCGCGAATCGCTCTGGTACTGAAATCGTAACGCTCACTGACATTTTCCCTATCTGAAAATCTGATAAACGCCAGAAAAATGACTAAGTCCAAAAAAAATTTTTTTTCAACTTTTTTCAATTTTACCATCGTGGGATATATATTCTACCCACACACATTTGGAACTCTCCTGGGGTACCCTCACACATATTATTCCCTCATTTAGTGGATATTTTCACAAAAAAGTGAAATTTTCAAAAATCCAAAATATTGGCTGAAAACGACTAAATATCGAGGACTCATTGGGCGAATCGCTCTGGAACTGAAATCGGAATGCTCACTGACATTTCCCCTATTTGAAAGTCTGATAAACGCCGGAAAAATGACTAAGTCCAAAAAAAATTTTTTTTCAACTTTTTTCAATTTTACCATCGTGGGATATATATTCTACCCACACACATTTGGAACTCTCCTGGGGTACCCTCACACATATTATTCCCTCATTTAGTGGATATTTTCACAAAAAAGTGAAATTTTCAAAAATCCAAAATATTGGATGAAAACGACTAAATATCAAGGACTCATTGGGCGAATCGCTCTGGAACTGAAATCGGAATGCTCACTGACATTTCCCCTATTTGAAAGTCTGATAAACGCCGGAAAAATGACTAAGTCCAAAAAAAAATTGTTTTCAACTTTTTTCAATTTTACCCCCGTGGGATATATATTCTACCCACACACATTTGGAACTCTCCTGGGTACCCTCACACATATTATTCCCTCATTTTGTGGATATTTTCACAAAAAAGTGAAATTTTCAAAAATCCAGAAAATTGGCTGAAAATGACTAAATATCAAATACTCATTCCGCGAATCGCTCTGGAACTGAAATCGTAACGCTCACTGACATTTTCCCTATCTGAAAGTCTGATAAACGCCGGAAAAATGACTAAGTCCAAAAAAAATTTTTTTTCAACTTTTTTCAATTTTACCATCGTGGGATATATATTCTACCCACACACATTTGGAACTCTCCTGGGTTACCCTCACACATATTATTCCCTCATTTAGTGGATATTTTCACAAAAAAGTGAAATTTTCAAAAATCCAAAATATTGGCTGAAAACGACTAAATATCGAGGACTCATTGGGCGAATCGCTCTGGAACTGAAATCGGAATGCTCACTGACATTTCCCCTATTTGAAAGTCTGATAAACGCCGGAAAAATGACTAAGTCCAAAAAAAAATTGTTTTCAACTTTTTTCAATTTTACCCCCGTGGGATATATATTCTACCCACACACATTTGGAACTCTCCTGGGTACCCTCACACATATTATTCCCTCATTTTGTGGATATTTTCATAAAAAAGTGAAATTTTCAAAAATCCAGAAAATTGGCTGAAAATGACTAAATATCAAATACTCATTCCGCGAATCGCTCTGGAACTGAAATCGTAACGCTCACTGACATTTTCCCTATCTGAAAGTCTGATAAACGCCGGAAAAATGACTAAGTCCAAAAAAAATTTTTTTTCAACTTTTTTCAATTTTACCATCGTGGGATATATATTCTACCCACACACATTTGGAACTCTCCTGGGGTACCCTCACACATATTATTCCCTCATTTAGTGGATATTTTCACAAAAAAGTGAAATTTTCAAAAATCCTAAATATTGGCTGAAAACGACTAAATATCGAGGACTCATTGGGAGAATCGCTCTGGAACTGAAATCGGAATGCTCACTGACATTTCCCCTATTTGAAAGTCTGATAAACGCCGGAAAAATAACTAAGTCCAAAAAAAAATTGTTTTCAACTTTTTTTCAATTTTACCCCCGTGGGATATATATTCTACCCACACACATTTGGAACTCTCCTGGGTACCCTCACACATATTATTCCCTCATTTAGTGGATATTTTCACAAAAAAGTGAAATTTTCAAAAATCCAGAAAATTGGCTGAAAATGACTAAATATCAAGGACTCATTGCGCAAATCGCTCTGGAACTGAAATCGTAACGCTCACTGACATTTTCCCTATCTGAAAGTCTGATAAACGCCGGAAAAATGACTAAGTCCAAAAAAAAATTGTTTTCAACTTTTTTCAATTTTACCCCCGTGGGATATATATTCTACCCACACACATTTGGAACTCTCCTGGGTACCCTCACAAATATTATTCCCTCATTTTGTGGATATTTTCACAAAAAAGTGAAATTTTCAAAAATCCAGAAAATTGGCTGAAAATGACTAAATATCAAGTACTCATTGCGAGAATCGCTCTGGAACTGAAATCGTAACGCTCACTGACATTTTCCCTATCTGAAAGTCTGATAAACGCCGGAAAAATGACTAAGTCCAAAAAAAAATTTTTTTCAACTTTTTTCAATTTTACCATCGTGGGATATATATTCTACCCACACACATTTGGAACTCTCCTGGGGTACCCTCACACATATTATTCCCTCATTTAGTGGATATTTTCACAAAAAAGTGAAATTTTCAAAAATCCAAAATATTGGCTGAAAACGACTAAATATCGAGGACTCATTGGGCGAATCGCTCTGTAACTGAAATCGGAATGCTCACTGACATTTCCCCTATTTGAAAGTCTGATAAACGCCGGAAAAATGACTAAGTCCAAAAAAAAATTGTTTTCAACTTTTTTCAATTTTACCCCCGTGGGATATATATTCTACCCACACACATTTGGAACTCTCCTGGGTACCCTCACACATATTATTCCCTCATTTAGTGGATATTTTCACAAAAAAGTGAAATTTTCAAAAATCCAAAATATTGGCTGAAAACGACTAAATATCAAGGACTCATTGGGCGAATCGCTCTGGAACTGAAATCGGAATGCTCACTGACATTTGCCCTATCTGAAAGTCTGATAAACGCCGGAAAAATAACTAAGTCCAAAAAAAAATTGTTTTCAACTTTTTTCAATTTTACCATCGTGGGATATATATTCTACCCACACACATTTGGAACTCTCCTGGGGTACCCTCACACATATTATTCCCTCATTTAGTGGAAATTTTCACAAAAAAGTGAAATTTTCAAAAATCCAAAATATTGGCTGAAAACGACTAAATATCAAGGACTCATTGGGCGAATCGCTCTGGAACTGAAATCGGAATGCTCACTGACATTTCCCCTATTTGAAAGTCTGATAAACGCCGGGAAAATGACTAAGTCCAAAAAAAAATTGTTTTCAACTTTTTTCAATTTTACCCCCGTGGGATATATATTCTACCCACACACATTTGGAACTCTCCTGGGTACCCTCACACATATTATTCCCTCATTTAGTGGATATTTTCACAAAAAAGTGAAATTTTCAAAAATCCAAAATATTGGCTGAAAACGACTAAATATCAAGGACTCATTGGGCGAATCGCTCTGGAACTGAAATCGGAATGCTCACTGACATTTGCCCTATCTGAAAGTCTGATAAACGCCGGAAAAATGACTAAGTCCAAAAAAAAATTTTTTTCAACTTTTTTCAGTTTTACCCCCGTGGGATATAGATTATACCCACACACATTTGGAACTCTCCTGGGGTACCCTAACAAATATTATTCCCTCATTTAGTGGATATTTTCACAAAAAAGTGAAGTTTTCAAAAATCCAAAATATTGGCTGAAAACGACTAAATATCAAGGACTCATTGGGCGAATCACTCTGGAACTGAAATCGGAATGCTCACTGACATTTCCCCTATTTGAAAGTCTGATAAACGCCGGAAAAATGTCTAAGTCCAAAAAAAAATTGTTTTCAACTTTTTTCAATTTTACCCCCGTGGGATATATATTCTACCCACACCCATTTGGAACTCTCCTGGGTACCCTCACACATATTATTCCCTCATTTAGTGGATATTTTCACAAAAAAGTGAAATTTTCAAAAATCCAGAAAATTGGCTGAAAATGACTAAATATCAAGGACTCATTGCGCGAATCGCTCTGGAACTGAAATCGTAACGCTCACTGACATTTTCCCTATCTGAAAGTCTGATAAACGCTGGAAAAATGACTAAGTCCAAAAAAAATTTTTTTTCAACTTTTTTCAATTTTACCATCGTGGGATATATATTCTACCCACACACATTTGGAACTCTCCTGGGGTACCCTCACACATATTATTCCCTCATTTAGTGGATATTTTCACAAAAAAGTGAAATTTTCAAAAATCCAAAATATTGGCTCAAAACGACTAAATATCAAGGACTCATCGGGCGAATCGCTCTGGAACTGAAATCGGAATGCTCACTGACATTTCCCCTATTTGAAAGTCTGATAAACGCCGGAAAAATGACTAAGTCCAAAAAAAAATTGTTTTCAACTTTTTTCAATTTTACCCCCGTGGGATATATATTCTACCCACACACATTTGGAACTCTCCTGGGTACCCTCACACATATTATTCCCTCATTTAGTGGATATTTTCACAAAAAAGTGAAATTTTCAAAAATCCAAAATATTGGCTGAAAACGACTAAATATCAAGGACTCATTGGGCGAATCGCTCTGGAACTGAAATCGGAATGCTCACTGACATTTGCCCTATCTGAAAGTCTGATAAACGCCGGAAAAATGACTAAGTCCAAAAAAAAATTTTTTCAGTTTTACCCCCGTGGGATATAGATTATACCCACACACATTTGGAACTCTCCTGGGGTACAATCACACATATTATTCCCTCATTTAGTGGATATTTTCACAAAAAAGTGAAGTTTTCAAAAATCCAAAATATTGTCTGAAAACGACTACATATCAAGGACTCATTGGGCGAATCGCTCTGGAACTGAAATCGGAATGCTCACTGACATTTCCCCTATTTGAAAGTCTGATAAACGCCGGAAAAATGACTAAGTCCAAAAAAAAATTGTTTTCGACTTTTTTCAATTTTACCCCCGTGGGATATATATTCTACCCACACACATTTGGAACTCTCCTGGGTACCCTCACACATATTATTCCCTCATTTTGTGGATATTTTCACAAAAAAGTGAAATTTTCAAAAATCCAGAAAATTGGCTGAAAATGACTAAATATCAAATACTCATTCCGCGAATCGCTCTGGTACTGAAATCGTAACGCTCACTGACATTTTCCCTATCTGAAAATCTGATAAACGCCGGAAAAATGACTAAGTCCAAAAAAAATTTTTTTTCAACTTTTTTCAATTTTACCATCGTGGGATATATATTCTACCCACACACATTAGGAACTCTCCTGGGGTACCCTCACACATATTATTCCCTCATTTAGTGGATATTTTCACAAAAAAGTGAAATTTTCAAAAATCCAAAATATTGGCTGAAAACGACTAAATATCGAGGACTCATTGGGCGAATCGCTCTGGAACTGAAATCGGAATGCTCACTGACATTTCCCCTATTTGAAAGTCTGATAAACGCCGGAAAAATGACTAAGTCCAAAAAAAATTTTTTTTCAACTTTTTTCAATTTTACCATCGTGGGATATATATTCTACCCACACACATTTGGAACTCTCCTGGGGTACCCTCACACATATTATTCCCTCATTTAGTGGATATTTTCACAAAAAAGTGAAATTTTCAAAAATCCAAAATATTGGATGAAAACGACTAAATATCAAGGACTCATTGGGCGAATCGCTCTGGAACTGAAATCGGAATGCTCACTGACATTTCCCCTATTTGAAAGTCTGATAAACGCCGGAAAAATGACTAAGTCCAAAAAAAAATTGTTTTCAACTTTTTTCAATTTTACCCCCGTGGGATATATATTCTACCCACACCCATGTGGAACTCTCCTGGGTACCCTCACACATATTATTCCCTCATTTTGTGGATATTTTCACAAAAAAGTGAAATTTTCAAAAATCCAGAAAATTTGCTGAAAATGACTAAATATCAAGTACTCATTGCGAGAATCGCTCTGGAACTGAAATCGTAACGCTCACTGACATTTTCCCTATCTGAAAGTCTGATAAACGCCGGAAAAATGACTAAGTCCAAAAAAAAATTTTTTTCAACTTTTTTCAATTTTACCATCGTGGGATATATATTCTACCCACACACATTTGGAACTCTCCTGGGGTACCCTCACACATATTATTCCCTCATTTAGTGGATATTTTCACAAAAAAGTGAAATTTTCAAAAATCCAAAATATTGGCTGAAAACGACTAAATATCGAGGACTCATTGGGCGAATCGCTCTGTAACTGAAATCGGAATGCTCACTGACATTTCCCCTATTTGAAAGTCTGATAAACGCCGGAAAAATGACTAAGTCGAAAAAAAAATTTTTTTCAACTTTTTTCAATTTTACCATCGTGGGATATATATTCTACCCACACACATTTGGAACTCTCCTGGGGTACCCTAACAAATATTATTCCCTCATTTAGTGGATATTTTCACAAAAAAGTGAAGTTTTCAAAAATCCAAAATATTGGCTGAAAACGACTAAATATCAAGGACTCATTGGGCGAATCACTCTGGAACTGAAATCGGAATGCTCACTGACATTTCCCCTATTTGAAAGTCTGATAAACGCCGGAAAAATGTCTAAGTCCAAAAAAAAATTGTTTTCAACTTTTTTCAATTTTACCCCCGTGGGATATATATTCTACCCACACCCATTTGGAACTCTCCTGGGTACCCTCACACATATTATTCCCTCATTTAGTGGATATTTTCACAAAAAAGTGAAATTTTCAAAAATCCAGAAAATTGGCTGAAAATGACTAAATATCAAGTACTCATTGCGCGAATCGCTCTGGAACTGAAATCGTAACGCTCACTGACATTTTCCCTATCTGAAAGTCTGATAAACGCTGGAAAAATGACTAAGTCCAAAAAAAATTTTTTTTCAACTTTTTTCAATTTTACCATCGTGGGATATATATTCTACCCACACACATTTGGAACTCTCCTGGGGTACCCTCACACATATTATTCCCTCATTTAGTGGATATTTTCACAAAAAAGTGAAATTTTCAAAAATCCAAAATATTGGCTCAAAACGACTAAATATCAAGGACTCATCGGGCGAATCGCTCTGGAACTGAAATCGGAATGCTCACTGACATTTCCCCTATTTGAAAGTCTGATAAACGCCGGAAAAATGACTAAGTCCAAAAAAAAATTGTTTTCAACTTTTTTCAATTTTACCCCCGTGGGATATATATTCTACCCACACACATTTGGAACTCTCCTGGGTACCCTCACACATATTATTCCCTCATTTAGTGGATATTTTCACAAAAAAGTGAAATTTTCAAAAATCCAAAATATTGGCTGAAAACGACTAAATATCAAGGACTCATTGGGCGAATCGCTCTGGAACTGAAATCGGAATGCTCACTGACATTTGCCCTATCTGAAAGTCTGATAAACGCCGGAAAAATGACTAAGTCCAAAAAAAAATTTTTTCAGTTTTACCCCCGTGGGATATAGATTATACCCACACACATTTGGAACTCTCCTGGGGTACAATCACACATATTATTCCCTCATTTAGTGGATATTTTCACAAAAAAGTGAAGTTTTCAAAAATCCAAAATATTGTCTGAAAACGACTACATATCAAGGACTCATTGGGCGAATCGCTCTGGAACTGAAATCGGAATGCTCACTGACATTTCCCCTATTTGAAAGTCTGATAAACGCCGGAAAAATGACTAAGTCCAAAAAAAAATTGTTTTCGACTTTTTTCAATTTTACCCCCGTGGGATATATATTCTACCCACACACATTTGGAACTCTCCTGGGTACCCTCACACATATTATTCCCTCATTTTGTGGATATTTTCACAAAAAAGTGAAATTTTCAAAAATCCAGAAAATTGGCTGAAAATGACTAAATATCAAATACTCATTCCGCGAATCGCTCTGGTACTGAAATCGTAACGCTCACTGACATTTTCCCTATCTGAAAATCTGATAAACGCCGGAAAAATGACTAAGTCCAAAAAAAATTTTTTTTCAACTTTTTTCAATTTTACCATCGTGGGATATATATTCTACCCACACACATTTGGAACTCTCCTGGGGTACCCTCACACATATTATTCCCTCATTTAGTGGATATTTTCACAAAAAAGTGAAATTTTCAAAAATCCAAAATATTGGCTGAAAACGACTAAATATCGAGGACTCATTGGGCGAATCGCTCTGTAACTGAAATCGGAATGCTCACTGACATTTCCCCTATTTGAAAGTCTGATAAACGCCGGAAAAATGACTAAGTCCAAAAAAAAATTGTTTTCAACTTTTTTCAATTTTACCCCCGTGGGATATATATTCTACCCACACACATTTGGAACTCTCCTGGGTACCCTCACACATATTATTCCCTCATTTAGTGGATATTTTCACAAAAAAGTGAAATTTTCAAAAATCCAGAAAATTGGCTGAAAATGACTAAATATCAAGGACTCATTGCGCAAATCGCTCTGGAACTGAAATCGTAACGCTCACTGACATTTTCCCTATCTGAAAGTCTGATAAACGCCGGAAAAATGACTAAGTCCAAAAAAAAATTTTTTTCAACTTTTTTCAATTTTACCATCGTGGGATATATATTCTACCCACACACATTTGGAACTCTCCTGGGTACCCTCACACATATTATTCCCTCATTTAGTGGATATTTTCACAAAAAAGTGAAATTTTCAAAAATCCAAAATATTGGCTGAAAACGACTAAATATCGAGGACTCATTGGGCGAATCGCTCTGTAACTGAAATCGGAATGCTCACTGACATTTCCCCTATTTGAAAGTCTGATAAACGCCGGAAAAATGACTAAGTCGAAAAAAAAAATGTTTTCAACTTTTTTCAATTTTACCATCGTGGGATATATATTCTACCCACACACATTTGGAACTCTCCTGGGGTACCCTCACACATATTATTCCCTCATTTAGTGGATATTTTCACAAAAAAGTGAAATTTTCCAAAAATGCAAAATATTGGCTGAAAACGACTAAATATCAAGGACTCATTGGGCGAATCGCTCTGGAACTGAAATCGGAATGCTCACTGACATTTCCCCTATTTGAAAGTCTGATAAACGCCGGAAAAATGACTAAGTCCAAAAAAAAATTGTTTTCAACTTTTTTCAATTTTACCCCCGTGGGATATATATTCTACCCACACACATTTGGAACTCTCCTGGGTACCCTCACACATATTATTCCCTCATTTTGTGGATATTTTCACAAAAAAGTGAAATTTTCAAAAATCCAGAAAATTGGCTGAAAATGACTAAATATCAAATACTCATTCCGCGAATCGCTCTGGAACTGAAATCGTAACGCTCACTGACATTTTCCCTATCTGAAAGTCTGATAAACGCCGGAAAAATGACTAAGTCCAAAAAAAAATTTTTTTCAACTTTTTTCAATTTTACCATCGTGGGATATATATTCTACCCACACACATTTGGAACTCTCCTGGGGTACCCTCACACATATTATTCCCTCATTTAGTGGATATTTTCACAAAAAAGTGAAATTTTCAAAAATCCAAAATATTGGCTGAAAACGACTAAATATCGAGGACTCATTGGGCGAATCGCTCTGGAACTGAAATCGGAATGCTCACTGACATTTCCCCTATTTGAAAGTCTGATAAACGCCGGAAAAATGACTAAGTCCAAAAAAAAATTGTTTTCAACTTTTTTCAATTTTACCCCCGTGGGATATATATTCTACCCACACACATTTGGAACTCTCCTGGGTACCCTCACACATATTATTCCCTCATTTAGTGGATATTTTCACAAAAAAGTGAAATTTTCAAAAATCCAGAAAATTGGCTGAAAATGACTAAATATCAAGGACTCATTGCGTAAATCGCTCTGGAACTGAAATCGTAACGCTCACTGACATTTTCCCTATCTGAAAGTCTGATAAACGCCGGAAAAATGACTAAGTCCAAAAAAAAATTGTTTTCAACTTTTTTCAATTTTACCCCCGTGGGATATATATTCTACCCACACACATTTGGAACTCTCCTGGGTACCCTCACACATATTATTCCCTCATTTTGTGGATATTTTCACAAAAAAGTGAAATTTTCAAAAATCCAGAAAATTGGCTGAAAATGACTAAATATCAAATACTCATTCCGCGAATCGCTCTGGAACTGAAATCGTAACGCTCACTGACATTTTCCCTATCTGAAAGTCTGATAAACGCCGGAAAAATGACTAAGTCCAAAAAAAATTTTTTTTCAACTTTTTTCAATTTTACCATCGTGGGATATATATTCTACCCACACACATTTGGAACTCTCCTGGGGAACCCTCACACATATTATTCCCTCATTTAGTGGATATTTTCACAAAAAAGTGAAATTTTCAAAAATCCTAAATATTGGCTGAAAACGACTAAATATCGAGGACTCATTGGGCGAATCGCTCTGGAACTGAAATCGGAATGCTCACTGACATTTCCCCTATTTGAAAGTCTGATAAACGCCGGAAAAATAACTAAGTCCAAAAAAAAATTGTTTTCAACTTTTTTCAATTTTACCCCCGTGGGATATATATTCTACCCACACACATTTGGAACTCTCCTGGGTACCCTCACACATATTATTCCCTCATTTAGTGGATATTTTCACAAAAAAGTGAAATTTTCAAAAATCCAGAAAATTGGCTGAAAATGACTAAATATCAAGGACTCATTGCGCAAATCGCTCTGGAACTGAAATCGTAACGCTCACTGACATTTTCCCTATCTGAAAGTCTGATAAACGCCGGAAAAATGACTAAGTCCAAAAAAAAATTGTTTTCAACTTTTTTCAATTTTACCATCGTGGGATATATATTCTACCCACACACATTTGGAACTCTCCTGGGGTACCCTCACACATATTATTCCCTCATTTAGTGGATATTTTCACAAAAAAGTGAAATTTTCAAAAATCCAAAATATTGGCTGAAAACGACTAAATATCGAGGACTCATTGGGCGAATCGCTCTGTAACTGAAATCGGAATGCTCACTGACATTTCCCCTATTTGAAAGTCTGATAAACGCCGGAAAAATGACTAAGTCGAAAAAAAAAAATTTTTCAACTTTTTTCAATTTTACCATCGTGGGATATATATTCTACCCACACACATTTGGAACTCTCCTGGGGTACCCTCACACATATTATTCCCTCATTTAGTGGATATTTTCACAAAAAAGTGAAATTTTCCAAAAATCCAAAATATTGGCTGAAAACGACTAAATATCAAGGACTCATTGGGCGAATCGCTCTGGAACTGAAATCGGAATGCTCACTGACATTTCCCCTATTTGAAAGTCTGATAAACGCCGGAAAAATGACTAAGTCCAAAAAAAAATTGTTTTCAACTTTTTTCAATTTTACCCCCGTGGGATATATATTCTACCCACACACATTTGGAACTCTCCTGGGTACCCTCACACATATTATTCCCTCATTTTGTGGATATTTTCACAAAAAAGTGAAATTTTCAAAAATCCAGAAAATTGGCTGAAAATGACTAAATATCAAATACTCATTCCGCGAATCGCTCTGGAACTGAAATCGTAACGCTCACTGACATTTTCCCTATCTGAAAGTCTGATAAACGCCGGAAAAATGACTAAGTCCAAAAAAAATTTTTTTTCAACTTTTTTCAATTTTACCATCGTGGGATATATATTCTACCCACACACATTTGGAACTCTCCTGGGGTACCCTCACACATATTATTCCCTCATTTAGTGGATATTTTCACAAAAAAGTGAAATTTTCAAAAATCCAAAATATTGGCTGAAAACGACTAAATATCGAGGACTCATTGGGCGAATCGCTCTGGAACTGAAATCGGAATGCTCACTGACATTTCCCCTATTTGAAAGTCTGATAAACGCCGGAAAAATGACTAAGTCCAAAAAAAAATTGTTTTCAACTTTTTTCAATTTTACCCCCGTGGGATATATATTCTACCCACACACATTTGGAACTCTCCTGGGTACCCTCACACATATTATTCCCTCATTTAGTGGATATTTTCACAAAAAAGTGAAATTTTCAAAAATCCAGAAAATTGGCTGAAAATGACTAAATATCAAGGACTCATTGCGTAAATCGCTCTGGAACTGAAATCGTAACGCTCACTGACATTTTCCCTATCTGAAAGTCTGATAAACGCCGGAAAAATGACTAAGTCCAAAAAAAAATTGTTTTCAACTTTTTTCAATTTTACCCCCGTGGGATATATATTCTACCCACACACATTTGGAACTCTCCTGGGTACCCTCACACATATTATTCCCTCATTTTGTGGATATTTTCACAAAAAAGTGAAATTTTCAAAAATCCAGAAAATTGGCTGAAAATGACTAAATATCAAATACTCATTCCGCGAATCGCTCTGGAACTGAAATCGTAACGCTCACTGACATTTTCCCTATCTGAAAGTCTGATAAACGCCGGAAAAATGACTAAGTCCAAAAAAAATTTTTTTTCAACTTTTTTCAATTTTACCATCGTGGGATATATATTCTACCCACACACATTTGGAACTCTCCTGGGGAACCCTCACACATATTATTCCCTCATTTAGTGGATATTTTCACAAAAAAGTGAAATTTTCAAAAATCCTAAATATTGGCTGAAAACGACTAAATATCGAGGACTCATTGGGCGAATCGCTCTGGAACTGAAATCGGAATGCTCACTGACATTTCCCCTATTTGAAAGTCTGATAAACGCCGGAAAAATAACTAAGTCCAAAAAAAAATTGTTTTCAACTTTTTTCAATTTTACCCCCGTGGGATATATATTCTACCCACACACATTTGGAACTCTCCTGGGTACCCTCACACATATTATTCCCTCATTTAGTGGATATTTTCACAAAAAAGTGAAATTTTCAAAAATCCAGAAAATTGGCTGAAAATGACTAAATATCAAGGACTCATTGCGCAAATCGCTCTGGAACTGAAATCGTAACGCTCACTGACATTTTCCCTATCTGAAAGTCTGATAAACGCCGGAAAAATGACTAAGTCCAAAAAAAAATTGTTTTCAACTTTTTTCAATTTTACCCCCGTGGGATATATATTCTACCCACACACATTTGGAACTCTCCTGGGTACCCTCACAAATATTATTCCCTCATTTTGTGGATATTTTCACAAAAAAGTGAAATTTTCAAAAATCCAGAAAATTGGCTGAAAATGACTAAATATCAAGTACTCATTGCGAGAATCGCTCTGGAACTGAAATCGTAACGCTCACTGACATTTTCCCTATCTGAAAGTCTGATAAACGCCGGAAAAATGACTAAGTCCAAAAAAAAATTTTTTTCAACTTTTTTCAATTTTACCATCGTGGGATATATATTCTACCCACACACATTTGGAACTCTCCTGGGGTACCCTCACACATATTATTCCCTCATTTAGTGGATATTTTCACAAAAAAGTGAAATTTTCAAAAATCCAAAATATTGGCTGAAAACGACTAAATATCGAGGACTCATTGGGCGAATCGCTCTGTAACTGAAATCGGAATGCTCACTGACATTTCCCCTATTTGAAAGTCTGATAAACGCCGGAAAAATGACTAAGTCGAAAAAAAAATTTTTTTCAACTTTTTTCAATTTTACCATCGTGGGATATATATTCTACCCACACACATTTGGAACTCTCCTGGGGTACCCTCACACATATTATTCCCTCATTTAGTGGATATTTTCACAAAAAAGTGAAATTTTCCAAAAATCCAAAATATTGGCTGAAAACGACTAAATATCAAGGACTCATTGGGCGAATCGCTCTGGAACTGAAATCGGAATGCTCACTGACATTTCCCCTATTTGAAAGTCTGATAAACGCCGGAAAAATGACTAAGTCCAAAAAAAAATTGTTTTCAACTTTTTTCAATTTTACCATCGTGGGATATATATTCTACCCACACACATTTGGAACTCTCCTGGGGTACCCTCACACATATTATTCCCTCATTTAGTGGATATTTTCACAAAAAAGTGAAATTTTCAAAAATCCAAAATATTGGCTGAAAACGACTAAATATCAAGGACTCATTGGGCGAATCGCTCTGGAACTGAAATCGGAATGCTCACTGACATTTCCCCTATTTGAAAGTCTGATAAACGCCGGAAAAATGACTAAGTCCAAAAAAAAATTGTTTTCAACTTTTTTCAATTTTACCCCCGTGGGATATATATTCTACCCACACACATTTGGAACTCTCCTGGGTACCCTCACACATATTATTCCCTCATTTTGTGGATATTTTCACAAAAAAGTGAAATTTTCAAAAATCCAGAAAATTGGCTGAAAATGACTAAATATCAAATACTCATTCCGCGAATCGCTCTGGAACTGAAATCGTAACGCTCACTGACATTTTCCCTATCTGAAAGTCTGATAAACGCCGGAAAAATGACTAAGTCCAAAAAAAATTTTTTTTCAACTTTTTTCAATTTTACCATCGTGGGATATATATTCTACCCACACACATTTGGAACTCTCCTGGGGTACCCTCACACATATTATTCCCTCATTTAGTGGATATTTTCACAAAAAAGTGAAATTTTCAAAAATCCAAAATATTGGCTGAAAACGACTAAATATCGAGGACTCATTGGGCGAATCGCTCTGGAACTGAAATCGGAATGCTCACTGACATTTCCCCTATTTGAAAGTCTGATAAACGCCGGAAAAATGACTAAGTCCAAAAAAAAATTGTTTTCAACTTTTTTCAATTTTACCCCCGTGGGATATATATTCTACCCACACACATTTGGAACTCTCCTGGGTACCCTCACACATATTATTCCCTCATTTAGTGGATATTTTCACAAAAAAGTGAAATTTTCAAAAATCCAGAAAATTGGCTGAAAATGACTAAATATCAAGGACTCATTGCGTAAATCGCTCTGGAACTGAAATCGTAACGCTCACTGACATTTTCCCTATCTGAAAGTCTGATAAACGCCGGAAAAATGACTAAGTCCAAAAAAAAATTGTTTTCAACTTTTTTCAATTTTACCCCCGTGGGATATATATTCTACCCACACACATTTGGAACTCTCCTGGGTACCCTCACACATATTATTCCCTCATTTTGTGGATATTTTCACAAAAAAGTGAAATTTTCAAAAATGCAGAAAATTGGCTGAAAATGACTAAATATCAAATACTCATTCCGCGAATCGCTCTGGAACTGAAATCGTAACGCTCACTGACATTTTCCCTATCTGAAAGTCTGATAAACGCCGGAAAAATGACTAAGTCCAAAAAAAATTTTTTTTCAACTTTTTTCAATTTTACCATCGTGGGATATATATTCTACCCACACACATTTGGAACTCTCCTGGGGAACCCTCACACATATTATTCCCTCATTTAGTGGATATTTTCACAAAAAAGTGAAATTTTCAAAAATCCTAAATATTGGCTGAAAACGACTAAATATCGAGGACTCATTGGGCGAATCGCTCTGGAACTGAAATCGGAATGCTCACTGACATTTCCCCTATTTGAAAGTCTGATAAACGCCGGAAAAATAACTAAGTCCAAAAAAAAATTGTTTTCAACTTTTTTCAATTTTACCCCCGTGAGATATATATTCTACCCACACACATTTGGAACTCTCCTGGGTACCCTCACACATATTATTCCCTCATTTAGTGGATATTTTCACAAAAAAGTGAAATTTTCAAAAATCCAGAAAATTGGCTGAAAATGACTAAATATCAAGGACTCATTGCGCAAATCGCTCTGGAACTGAAATCGTAACGCTCACTGACATTTTCCCTATCTGAAAGTCTGATAAACGCTGGAAAAATGACTAAGTCGAAAAAAAAATTTTTTTCAACTTTTTTCAATTTTACCCCCGTGGGATATATATTCTACCCACACACATTTGGAACTCTCCTGGGGTACCCTCACACATATTATTCCCTCATTTAGTGGATATTTTCACAAAAAAGTGAAATTTTCAAAAATCCAAAATATTGGCTGAAAACGACTAAATATCGAGGACTCATTGGGCGAATCGCTCTGGAACTGAAATCGGAATGCTCACTGACATTTCCCCTATTTGAAAGTCTGATAAACGCCGGAAAAATGACTAAGTCCAAAAAAAAATTGTTTTCAACTTTTTTCAATTTTACCCCGTGGGATATATATTCTACCCACACACATTTGGAACTCTCCTGGGTACCCTCACACATATTATTCCCTCATTTAGTGGATATTTTCACAAAAAAGTGAAATTTTCAAAAATCCAAAATATTGGCTGAAAATGACTAAATATCAAGGACTCATTGGGCGAATCGCTCTGGAACTGAAATCGGAATGCTCACTGATATTTCCCCTATTTGAAAGTCTGATAAACGCCGGAAAAATGACTAAGTCCAAAAAAAAATTGTTTTCAACTTTTTTCAATTTTACCCCCGTGGGATATATATTCTACCCACACCCATGTGGAACTCTCCTGGGTACCCTCACACATATTATTCCCTCATTTAGTGGATATTTTCACAAAAAAGTGAAATTTTCAAAAATCCAGAAAATTGGCTGAAAATGACTAAATATCAAGGACTCATTGCGCAAATCGCTCTGGAACTGAAATCGTAACGCTCACTGACATTTTCCCTATCTGAAAGTCTGATAAACGCTGGAAAAATGACTAAGTCCAAAAAAAAATTGTTTTCAACTTTTTTCAATTTTACCCCCGTGGGATATATATTCTACCCACACACATTTGGAACTCTCCTGGGTACCCTCACAAATATTATTCCCTCATTTTGTGGATATTTTCACAAAAAAGTGAAATTTTCAAAAATCCAGAAAATTGGCTGAAAATGACTAAATATCAAGTACTCATTGCGCGAATCGCTCTGAAACTGAAATCGTAACGCTCACTGACATTTTCCCTATCAGAAAGTCTGATAAACGCCGGAAAAATGACTAAGTCGAAAAAAAAATTTTTTTCAACTTTTTTCAATTTTACCCCCGTGGGATATATATTCTACCCACACACATTTGGAACTCTCCTGGGGTACCCTCACACATATTATTCCCTCATTTAGTGGATATTTTCACAAAAAAGTGAAATTTTCAAAAATCCAAAATATTGGCTGAAAACGACTAAATATCGAGGACTCATTGGGCGAATCGCTCTGGAACTGAAATCGGAATGCTCACTGACATTTCCCCTATTTGAAAGTCTGATAAACGCCGGAAAAATGACTAAGTCCAAAAAAAAATTGTTTTCAACTTTTTTCAATTTTACCCCGTGGGATATATATTCTACCCACACACATTTGGAACTCTCCTGGGTACCCTCACACATATTATTCCCTCATTTAGTGGATATTTTCACAAAAAAGTGAAATTTTCAAAAATCCAAAATATTGGCTGAAAATGACTAAATATCAAGGACTCATTGGGCGAATCGCTCTGGAACTGAAATCGGAATGCTCACTGATATTTCCCCTATTTGAAAGTCTGATAAACGCCGGAAAAATGACTAAGTCCAAAAAAAAATTGTTTTCAACTTTTTTCAATTTTACCCCCGTGGGATATATATTCTACCCACACCCATGTGGAACTCTCCTGGGTACCCTCACACATATTATTCCCTCATTTAGTGGATATTTTCACAAAAAAGTGAAATTTTCAAAAATCCAGAAAATTGGCTGAAAATGACTAAATATCAAGGACTCATTGCGCAAATCGCTCTGGAACTGAAATCGTAACGCTCACTGACATTTTCCCTATCTGAAAGTCTGATAAACGCCGGAAAAATGACTAAGTCCAAAAAAAAATTGTTTTCAACTTTTTTCAATTTTACCCCCGTGGGATATATATTCTACCCACACACATTTGGAACTCTCCTGGGTACCCTCACAAATATTATTCCCTCATTTTGTGGATATTTTCACAAAAAAGTGAAATTTTCAAAAATCCAGAAAATTGGCTGAAAATGACTAAATATCAAGTACTCATTGCGAGAATCGCTCTGGAACTGAAATCGTAACGCTCACTGACATTTTCCCTATCTGAAAGTCTGATAAACGCCGGAAAAATGACTAAGTCCAAAAAAAAATTTTTTTCAACTTTTTTAAATTTTACCATCGTGGGATATATATTCTACCCACACACATTTGGAACTCTCCTGGGGTACCCTCACACATATTATTCCCTCATTTAGTGGATATTTTCACAAAAAAGTGAAATTTTCAAAAATCCAAAATATTGGCTGAAAACGACTAAATATCGAGGACTCATTGGGCGAATCGCTCTGTAACTGAAATCGGAATGCTCACTGACATTTCCCCTATTTGAAAGTCTGATAAACGCCGGAAAAATGACTAAGTCGAAAAAAAAATTTTTTTCAACTTTTTTCAATTTTACCATCGTGGGATATATATTCTACCCACACACATTTGGAACTCTCCTGGGGTACCCTCACACATATTATTCCCTCATTTAGTGGATATTTTCACAAAAAAGTGAAATTTTCCAAAAATCCAAAATATTGGCTGAAAACGACTAAATATCAAGGACTCATTGGGCGAATCGCTCTGGAACTGAAATCGGAATGCTCACTGACATTTCCCCTATTTGAAAGTCTGATAAACGCCGGAAAAATGACTAAGTCCAAAAAAAAATTGTTTTCAACTTTTTTCAATTTTACCATCGTGGGATATATATTCTACCCACACACATTTGGAACTCTCCTGGGGTACCCTCACACATATTATTCCCTCATTTAGTGGATATTTTCACAAAAAAGTGAAATTTTCAAAAATCCAAAATATTGGCTGAAAACGAATAAATATCAAGGACTCATTGGGCGAATCGCTCTGGAACTGAAATCGGAATGCTCACTGACATTTCCCCTATTTGAAAGTCTGATAAACGCCGGAAAAATGACTAAGTCCAAAAAAAAATTGTTTTCAACTTTTTTCAATTTTACCCCCGTGGGATATATATTCTACCCACACACATTTGGAACTCTCCTGGGTACCCTCACACATATTATTCCCTCATTTTGTGGATATTTTCACAAAAAAGTGAAATTTTCAAAAATCCAGAAAATTGGCTGAAAATGACTAAATATCAAATACTCATTCCGCGAATCGCTCTGGAACTGAAATCGTAACGCTCACTGACATTTTCCCTATCTGAAAGTCTGATAAACGCCGGAAAAATGACTAAGTCCAAAAAAAATTTTTTTTCAACTTTTTTCAATTTTACCATCGTGGGATATATATTCTACCCACACACATTTGGAACTCTCCTGGGGTACCCTCACACATATTATTCCCTCATTTAGTGGATATTTTCACAAAAAAGTGAAATTTTCAAAAATCCAAAATATTGGCTGAAAACGACTAAATATCGAGGACTCATTGGGCGAATCGCTCTGGAACTGAAATCAGAATGCTCACTGACATTTCCCCTATTTGAAAGTCTGATAAACGCCGGAAAAATGACTAAGTCCAAAAAAAAATTGTTTTCAACTTTTTTCAATTTTACCCCCGTGGGATATATATTCTACCCACACACATTTGGAACTCTCCTGGGTACCCTCACACATATTATTCCCTCATTTAGTGGATATTTTCACAAAAAAGTGAAATTTTCAAAAATCCAGAAAATTGGCTGAAAATGACTAAATATCAAGGACTCATTGCGTAAATCGCTCTGGAACTGAAATCGTAACGCTCACTGACATTTTCCCTATCTGAAAGTCTGATAAACGCCGGAAAAATGACTAAGTCCAAAAAAAAATTGTTTTCAACTTTTTTCAATTTTACCCCCGTGGGATATATATTCTACCCACACACATTTGGAACTCTCCTGGGTACCCTCACACATATTATTCCCTCATTTAGTGGATATTTTCACAAAAAAGTGAAATTTTCCAAAAATCCAAAATATTGGCTGAAAACGACTAAATATCAAGGACTCATTGGGCGAATCGCTCTGGAACTGAAATCGGAATGCTCACTGACATTTCCCCTATTTGAAAGTCTGATAAACGCCGGAAAAATGACTAAGTCCAAAAAAAAATTGTTTTCAACTTTTTTCAATTTTACCATCGTGGGATATATATTCTACCCACACACATTTGGAACTCTCCTGGGGTACCCTCACACATATTATTCCCTCATTTAGTGGATATTTTCACAAAAAAGTGAAATTTTCAAAAATCCAAAATATTGGCTGAAAACGAATAAATATCAAGGACTCATTGGGCGAATCGCTCTGGAACTGAAATCGGAATGCTCACTGACATTTCCCCTATTTGAAAGTCTGATAAACGCCGGAAAAATGACTAAGTCCAAAAAAAAATTGTTTTCAACTTTTTTCAATTTTACCCCCGTGGGATATATATTCTACCCACACACATTTGGAACTCTCCTGGGTACCCTCACACATATTATTCCCTCATTTTGTGGATATTTTCACAAAAAAGTGAAATTTTCAAAAATCCAGAAAATTGGCTGAAAATGACTAAATATCAAATACTCATTCCGCGAATCGCTCTGGAACTGAAATCGTAACGCTCACTGACATTTTCCCTATCTGAAAGTCTGATAAACGCCGGAAAAATGACTAAGTCCAAAAAAAATTTTTTTTCAACTTTTTTCAATTTTACCATCGTGGGATATATATTCTACCCACACACATTTGGAACTCTCCTGGGGTACCCTCACACATATTATTCCCTCATTTAGTGGATATTTTCACAAAAAAGTGAAATTTTCAAAAATCCAAAATATTGGCTGAAAACGACTAAATATCGAGGACTCATTGGGCGAATCGCTCTGGAACTGAAATCAGAATGCTCACTGACATTTCCCCTATTTGAAAGTCTGATAAACGCCGGAAAAATGACTAAGTCCAAAAAAAAATTGTTTTCAACTTTTTTCAATTTTACCCCCGTGGGATATATATTCTACCCACACACATTTGGAACTCTCCTGGGTACCCTCACACATATTATTCCCTCATTTAGTGGATATTTTCACAAAAAAGTGAAATTTTCAAAAATCCAGAAAATTGGCTGAAAATGACTAAATATCAAGGACTCATTGCGTAAATCGCTCTGGAACTGAAATCGTAACGCTCACTGACATTTTCCCTATCTGAAAGTCTGATAAACGCCGGAAAAATGACTAAGTCCAAAAAAAAATTGTTTTCAACTTTTTTCAATTTTACCCCCGTGGGATATATATTCTACCCACACACATTTGGAACTCTCCTGGGTACCCTCACACATATTATTCCCTCATTTTGTGGATATTTTCACAAAAAAGTGAAATTTTCAAAAATCCAGAAAATTGGCTGAAAATGACTAAATATCAAATACTCATTCCGCGAATCGCTCTGGAACTGAAATCGTAACGCTCACTGACATTTTCCCTATCTGAAAGTCTGATAAACGCCGGAAAAATGACTAAGTCCAAAAAAAATTTTTTTTCAACTTTTTTCAATTTTACCATCGTGGGATATATATTCTACCCACACACATTTGGAACTCTCCTGGGGTACCCTCACACATATTATTCCCTCATTTAGTGGATATTTTCACAAAAAAGTGAAATTTTCAAAAATCCTAAATATTGGCTGAAAACGACTAAATATCGAGGACTCATTGGGTGAATCGCTCTGGAACTGAAATCGGAATGCTCACTGACATTTCCCCTATTTGAAAGTCTGATAAACGCCGGAAAAATAACTAAGTCCAAAAAAAAATTGTTTTCAACTTTTTTCAATTTTACCCCCGTGGGATATATATTCTACCCACACCCATGTGGAACTCTCCTGGGTACCCTCACACATATTATTCCCTCATTTAGTGGATATTTTCACAAAAAAGTGAAATTTTCAAAAATCCAGAAAATTGGCTGAAAATGACTAAATATCAAGGACTCATTGCGCAAATCGCTCTGGAACTGAAATCGTAACGCTCACTGACATTTTCCCTATCTGAAAGTCTGATAAACGCTGGAAAAATGACTAAGTCCAAAAAAAAATTGTTTTCAACTTTTTTCAATTTTACCCCCGTGGGATATATATTCTACCCACACACATTTGGAACTCTCCTGGGTACCCTCACAAATATTATTCCCTCATTTTGTGGATATTTTCACAAAAAAGTGAAATTTTCAAAAATCCAGAAAATTGGCTGAAAATGACTAAATATCAAGTACTCATTGCGCGAATCGCTCTGAAACTGAAATCGTAACGCTCACTGACATTTTCCCTATCAGAAAGTCTGATAAACGCCGGAAAAATGACTAAGTCGAAAAAAAAATTTTTTTCAACTTTTTTCAATTTTACCCCCGTGGGATATATATTCTACCCACACACATTTGGAACTCTCCTGGGGTACCCTCACACATATTATTCCCTCATTTAGTGGATATTTTCACAAAAAAGTGAAATTTTCAAAAATCCAAAATATTGGCTGAAAACGACTAAATATCGAGGACTCATTGGGCGAATCGCTCTGGAACTGAAATCGGAATGCTCACTGACATTTCCCCTATTTGAAAGTCTGATAAACGCCGGAAAAATGACTAAGTCCAAAAAAAAATTGTTTTCAACTTTTTTCAATTTTACCCCGTGGGATATATATTCTACCCACACACATTTGGAACTCTCCTGGGTACCCTCACACATATTATTCCCTCATTTAGTGGATATTTTCACAAAAAAGTGAAATTTTCAAAAATCCAAAATATTGGCTGAAAATGACTAAATATCAAGGACTCATTGGGCGAATCGCTCTGGAACTGAAATCGGAATGCTCACTGATATTTCCCCTATTTGAAAGTCTGATAAACGCCGGAAAAATGACTAAGTCCAAAAAAAAATTGTTTTCAACTTTTTTCAATTTTACCCCCGTGGGATATATATTCTACCCACACCCATGTGGAACTCTCCTGGGTACCCTCACACATATTATTCCCTCATTTAGTGGATATTTTCACAAAAAAGTGAAATTTTCAAAAATCCAGAAAATTGGCTGAAAATGACTAAATATCAAGGACTCATTGCGCAAATCGCTCTGGAACTGAAATCGTAACGCTCACTGACATTTTCCCTATCTGAAAGTCTGATAAACGCCGGAAAAATGACTAAGTCCAAAAAAAAATTGTTTTCAACTTTTTTCAATTTTACCCCCGTGGGATATATATTCTACCCACACACATTTGGAACTCTCCTGGGTACCCTCACAAATATTATTCCCTCATTTTGTGGATATTTTCACAAAAAAGTGAAATTTTCAAAAATCCAGAAAATTGGCTGAAAATGACTAAATATCAAGTACTCATTGCGAGAATCGCTCTGGAACTGAAATCGTAACGCTCACTGACATTTTCCCTATCTGAAAGTCTGATAAACGCCGGAAAAATGACTAAGTCCAAAAAAAAATTTTTTTCAACTTTTTTAAATTTTACCATCGTGGGATATATATTCTACCCACACACATTTGGAACTCTCCTGGGGTACCCTCACACATATTATTCCCTCATTTAGTGGATATTTTCACAAAAAAGTGAAATTTTCAAAAATCCAAAATATTGGCTGAAAACGACTAAATATCGAGGACTCATTGGGCGAATCGCTCTGTAACTGAAATCGGAATGCTCACTGACATTTCCCCTATTTGAAAGTCTGATAAACGCCGGAAAAATGACTAAGTCGAAAAAAAAATTTTTTTCAACTTTTTTCAATTTTACCATCGTGGGATATATATTCTACCCACACACATTTGGAACTCTCCTGGGGTACCCTCACACATATTATTCCCTCATTTAGTGGATATTTTCACAAAAAAGTGAAATTTTCCAAAAATCCAAAATATTGGCTGAAAACGACTAAATATCAAGGACTCATTGGGCGAATCGCTCTGGAACTGAAATCGGAATGCTCACTGACATTTCCCCTATTTGAAAGTCTGATAAACGCCGGAAAAATGACTAAGTCCAAAAAAAAATTGTTTTCAACTTTTTTCAATTTTACCATCGTGGGATATATATTCTACCCACACACATTTGGAACTCTCCTGGGGTACCCTCACACATATTATTCCCTCATTTAGTGGATATTTTCACAAAAAAGTGAAATTTTCAAAAATCCAAAATATTGGCTGAAAACGACTAAATATCAAGGACTCATTGGGCGAATCGCTCTGGAACTGAAATCGGAATGCTCACTGACATTTCCCCTATTTGAAAGTCTGATAAACGCCGGAAAAATGACTAAGTCCAAAAAAAAATTGTTTTCAACTTTTTTCAATTTTACCCCCGTGGGATATATATTCTACCCACACACATTTGGAACTCTCCTGGGTACCCTCACACATATTATTCCCTCATTTTGTGGATATTTTCACAAAAAAGTGAAATTTTCAAAAATCCAGAAAATTGGCTGAAAATGACTAAATATCAAATACTCATTCCGCGAATCGCTCTGGAACTGAAATCGTAACGCTCACTGACATTTTCCCTATCTGAAAGTCTGATAAACGCCGGAAAAATGACTAAGTCCAAAAAAAATTTTTTTTCAACTTTTTTCAATTTTACCATCGTGGGATATATATTCTACCCACACACATTTGGAACTCTCCTGGGGTACCCTCACACATATTATTCCCTCATTTAGTGGATATTTTCACAAAAAAGTGAAATTTTCAAAAATCCAAAATATTGGCTGAAAACGACTAAATATCGAGGACTCATTGGGCGAATCGCTCTGGAACTGAAATCAGAATGCTCACTGACATTTCCCCTATTTGAAAGTCTGATAAACGCCGGAAAAATGACTAAGTCCAAAAAAAAATTGTTTTCAACTTTTTTCAATTTTACCCCCGTGGGATATATATTCTACCCACACACATTTGGAACTCTCCTGGGTACCCTCACACATATTATTCCCTCATTTAGTGGATATTTTCACAAAAAAGTGAAATTTTCAAAAATCCAGAAAATTGGCTGAAAATGACTAAATATCAAGGACTCATTGCGTAAATCGCTCTGGAACTGAAATCGTAACGCTCACTGACATTTTCCCTATCTGAAAGTCTGATAAACGCCGGAAAAATGACTAAGTCCAAAAAAAAATTGTTTTCAACTTTTTTCAATTTTACCCCCGTGGGATATATATTCTACCCACACACATTTGGAACTCTCCTGGGTACCCTCACACATATTATTCCCTCATTTTGTGGATATTTTCACAAAAAAGTGAAATTTTCAAAAATCCAGAAAATTGGCTGAAAATGACTAAATATCAAATACTCATTCCGCGAATCGCTCTGGAACTGAAATCGTAACGCTCACTGACATTTTCCCTATCTGAAAGTCTGATAAACGCCGGAAAAATGACTAAGTCCAAAAAAAATTTTTTTTCAACTTTTTTCAATTTTACCATCGTGGGATATATATTCTACCCACACACATTTGGAACTCTCCTGGGGTACCCTCACACATATTATTCCCTCATTTAGTGGATATTTTCACAAAAAAGTGAAATTTTCAAAAATCCTAAATATTGGCTGAAAACGACTAAATATCGAGGACTCATTGGGCGAATCGCTCTGGAACTGAAATCGGAATGCTCACTGACATTTCCCCTATTTGAAAGTCTGATAAACGCCGGAAAAATAACTAAGTCCAAAAAAAAATTGTTTTCAACTTTTTTCAATTTTACCCCCGTGGGATATATATTCTACCCACACACATTTGGAACTCTCCTGGGTACCCTCACACATATTATTCCCTCATTTAGTGGATATTTTCACAAAAAAGTGAAATTTTCAAAAATCCAGAAAATTGGCTGAAAATGACTAAATATCAAGGACTCATTGCGCAAATCGCTCTGGAACTGAAATCGTAACGCTCACTGACATTTTCCCTATCTGAAAGTCTGATAAACGCCGGAAAAATGACTAAGTCCAAAAAAAAATTGTTTTCAACTTTTTTCAATTTTACCCCCGTGGGATATATATTCTACCCACACACATTTGGAACTCTCCTGGGTACCCTCACAAATATTATTCCCTCATTTTGTGGATATTTTCACAAAAAAGTGAAATTTTCAAAAATCCAGAAAATTGGCTGAAAATGACTAAATATCAAGTACTCATTGCGCGAATCGCTCTGGAACTGAAATCGTAACGCTCACTGACATTTTCCCTATCTGAAAGTCTGATAAACGCCGGAAAAATGACTAAGTCCAAAAAAAAATTGTTTTCAACTTTTTTCAATTTTACCCCCGTGGGATATATATTCTACCCACACACATTTGGAACTCTCCTGGGGTACCCTCACACATATTATTCCCTCATTTAGTGGATATTTTCACAAAAAAGTGAAATTTTCAAAAATCCAAAATATTGGCTGAAAACGACTAAATATCGAGGACTCATTGGGCGAATCGCTCTGGAACTGAAATCGGAATGCTCACTGACATTTCCCCTATTTGAAAGTCTGATAAACGCCGGAAAAATGACTAAGTCCAAAAAAAAATTTTTTTCAACTTTTTTCAATTTTACCCCCGTGGGATATATATTCTACCCACACACATTTGGAACTCTCCTGGGGTACCCTCACACATATTATTCCCTCATTTAGTGGATATTTTCACAAAAAAGTGAAATTTTCAAAAATCCAAAATATTGGCTGAAAACGACTAAATATCGAGGACTCATTGGGCGAATCGCTCTGGAACTGAAATCGGAATGCTCACTGACATTTCCCCTATTTGAAAGTCTGATAAACGCCGGAAAAATGACTAAGTCCAAAAAAAAATTGTTTTCAACTTTTTTCAATTTTACCCCCGTGGGATATATATTCTACCCACACACATTTGGAACTCTCCTGGGTACCCTCACACATATTATTCCCTCATTTAGTGGATATTTTCACAAAAAAGTGAAATTTTCAAAAATCCAAAATATTGGCTGAAAATGACTAAATATCAAGGACTCATTGGGCGAATCGCTCTGGAACTGAAATCGAAATGCTCACTGATATTTCCCCTATTTGAAAGTCTGATAAACGCCGGAAAAATGACTAAGTCCAAAAAAAAATTGTTTTCAACTTTTTTCAATTTTACCCCCGTGGGATATATATTCTACCCACACCCATGTGGAACTCTCCTGGGTACCCTCACACATATTATTCCCTCATTTAGTGGATATTTTCACAAAAAAGTGAAATTTTCAAAAATCCAGAAGATTGGCTGAAAATGACTAAATATCAAGGACTCATTGCGCAAATCGCTCTGAAACTGAAATCGTAACGCTCACTGACATTTTCCCTATCTGAAAGTCTGATAAACGCCGGAAAAATGACTAAGTCCAAAAAAAAATTTTTTTCAACTTTTTTCAATTTTACCATCGTGGGATATATATTCCACAGTATTCATCTGGAATACTGTGTACAGTTTTGGGCACCACATTTTAAAAAAGACATAGACAAACTGGAGCAAGTTCAGAGAAGAGCGACCAGAATGGTGACTGGTCTGCAAACCATGTCCTATGAGGAACGGTTGCAGGATTTGGGAATGTTTAGCTTGCAAAAAAGAAGACTGAGAGGAGACTTAATAGCTGTCTACAAATATGTCAAGGGCTGTCACATTGTAGAAGGATCATCTTTATTCTCATTTGCACAAGGAAAGACTAGAAGCAATGGGATGAAACTAAATGGGAGGAGATACAGATTAGATATTAGAAAAAACTTTTTGACAGTTAGGGTGATTAATGAGTGGAACAGGCTGCCACGAGAGGTGGTGAGTTCCCCTTCAATGGACGTCTTCAAACAGAGGCTGGACAGACATCTGTCTGAGATGATCTAGTGAATCCTGCTTTGAGCAGGGGGTTGGACCAGATGACCCAGGAGGTCCCTTCTAACTCTACCATTCTATGATTCTATGATTCTATGATTCTATGATTCTACCCACACACATTTGGAACTCTCCTGGGGTACCCTCACACATATTATTCCCTCATTTAGTGGATATTTTCACAAAAAAGTGAAATTTTCAAAAATCCAAAATATTGGCTGAAAACGACTAAATATCAAGGACTCATTGGGCGAATCGCTCTGGAACTGAAATCGTAACACTCACTGACATTTTCCCTATCTGAAAGTCTGATAAACGCCGGAAAAATGACTAAGTCCAAAAAAAAATTGTTTTCAACTTTTTTCAATTTTACCCCCTTGGGATATATATTCTACCCACACCCATGTGGAACTCTCCTGGGTACCCTCACACATATTATTCCCTCATTTAGTGGATATTTTCACAAAAAAGTGAAATTTTCAAAAATCCAAAATATTGGCTGAAAACGACTAAATATCAAGGACTCATTGGGCGAATCGCTCTGGAACTGAAATCGGAATGCTCACTGACATTTCCCCTATTTGAAAGTCTGATAAATGCCGGAAAAATGACTAAGTCCAAAAAAAATTGTTTTCAACTTTTTTCAATTTTACCCCCGTGGGATATATATTCTACCCACACCCATTTAGAACTCTCCTGGGTACCCTCACACATATTATTCCCTCATTTAGTGGATATTTTCACAAAAAAGTGAAATTTTCAAAAATCCAGAAAATTGGCTGAAAATGACTAAATATCAAATACTCATTCCGCGAATCGCTCTGGAACTGAAATCGTAACGCTCACTGACATTTTCCCTATCTGAAAGTCTGATAAACGCCGGAAAAATGACTAAGTCCAAAAAAAAATTTTTTTCAACTTTTTTCAATTTTACCATCGTGGGATATATATTCTACCCACACACATTTGGAACTCTCCTGGGGTACCCTCACACATATTATTCCCTCATTTAGTGGATATTTTCACAAAAAAGTGAAATTTTCAAAAATCCAAAATATTGGCTCAAAATGACTAAATATCAAGGACTCATTGGGCGAATCGCTCTGGAACTGAAATCGGAATGCTCACTGACATTTCCCCTATCTGAAAGTCTGATAAACGCCGGAAAAATGACTAAGTCCAAAAAAATTTTTTTTAAACTTTTTTCAATTTTACCCCCGTGGGATATATATTCTACCCACACACATTTGGAACTCTCCTGGGTACCCTCACACATATTATTCCCTCATTTAGTGGATATTTTCACAAAAAAGTGAAATTTTCAAAAATCCAAAATATTGGCTGAAAATGACTAAATATCAAGGACTCATTGGGCGAATCGCTCTGGAACTGAAATCGGAATGCTCACTGACATTTGCCCTATCTGAAAGTCTGATAAACGCCAGAAAAATGACAAAGTCCAAAAAAAATTTTTTTCAACTTTTTTCAATTTTACCATCGTGGGATATATATTCTACCCACACACATTTGGAACTCTCCTGGGGTACCCTCACACATATTATTCCCTCATTTAGTGGATATTTTCACAAAAAAGTGAAATTTTCAAAAATCCAAAATATTGGCTGAAAACGACTAAATATCAAGGACTCATTGGGCGAATCGCTCTGGAACTGAAATCGGAACGTTCACTGACATTTCCCCTATCTGAAAGTGTGATAAACGCCGGAAAAATGACTAAGTACAAAAAAAATTGTTTTCAACTTTTTTCAATTTTACCCCCGTGGGATATATATTCTACCCACACACATTTGGAACTCTCCTGCGGTACCCTAACACATATTATTCCCTCATTTAGTGGATATTTTCACAAAAAAGTGAAATTTTCAAATATCCAAAATATTGGCTGAAAACGACTAAATATCAAGGACTCATTGGGCGAAACGCTCTGGAGCTGAAATCGGAACGTTCACTGACATTTCCCCTATCTGAAAGTCTGATAAACGCCGGAAAAATGACTAAGTCCAAAAAAAAATTGTTTTCAACTTTTTTCAATTTTACCCCCGTGGGATATATATTCTACCCACACACATTTGGAACTCTCCTGCGGTACCCTAACACATATTATTCCCTCATTTAGTGGATATTTTCACAAAAAAGTGAAATTTTCAAAAATCCAGAAAATTGGCTGAAAATGACTAAATATCTAGGACTCATTGGGCGAATCGCTCTGGAACTGAAATCAGAACGCTCACTGACATTTGCCCTATCTGAAAGTCTGATAAACGCGGGAAAAATGACTAAGTCCAAAAAAAAATTGTTTTCAACTTTTTTCAATATTACCCCCGTGGGATATATATTTTACCCACACACATTTGGAACTCTCCTGCGGTAACCTAACACATATTATTCCCTCATTTAGTGGATATTTTCACAAAAAAGTGAAATTTTCAAAAATCCAAAATATTGGCTGAAAACGACTAAATATCAAGGACTTATTGGGCGAATCGCTCTGGAACTGAAATCGGAACGTTCACTGACATTTCCCCTATCTGAAAGTGTGATAAACGCCGGAAAAATGACTAAGTACAAAAAAAAATTGTTTTCAACTTTTTTCAATTTTACCCCCGTGGGATATATATTCTACCCACACACATTTGGAACTCTCCTGCGGTACCCTAACACATATTATTCCCTCATTTAGTGGATATTTTCACAAAAAAGTGAAATTTTCAAAAATCCAGAAAATTGGCTGAAAATGACTAAATATCAAGGACTCATTGGGCGAATCGCTCTGGAACTGAAATCGGAACGCTCACTGACATTTGCCCTATCTGAAAGTCTGATAAACGCGGGAAAAATGACTAAGTCCAAAAAAAAATTGTTTTCAACTTTTTTCAATTTTACACCCGTGGGATATATATTCTACCCACACACATTTGGAACTCTCCTCGGGTACCCTCACACATATTATTCCCTCATTTAGTGGATATTTTCACAAAAAAGTGAAATTTTCAAAAATCCAAAATATTGGCTGAAAACGACTAAATATCAAGGACTCATTGGGCGAATCGCTCTGGAACTGAAATCGGAACGCTCACTGACATTTGCCCTATCTGAAAGTCTGATAAACGCCGGAAAAATGACTAAGTCCAAAAAAAAATTGTTTTCAACTTTTTTCAATTTTAAACCCCGTGGGATATATATTCTTCCCACACACATTTGGAACTCTCCTGGGGTACCCTCACACATATTATTCCCTCATTTAGTGGATATTTTCACAAAAAAGTGAAATTTTCAAATATCCAAAATATTGGCTGAAAATGACTAAATATCAAGGACTCATTGGGCGAATCGCTCTGGAACTGAAATCGGAACGCTCACTGACATTTGCCCTATCTGAAAGTCTGATAAACGCGGGAAAAATGACTAAGTCCAAAAAAAAATTGTTTTCAACTTTTTTCAATTTTACACCCGTGGGATATATATTCTACCGACACACATTTGGAACTCTCCTCGGGTACCCTCACACATATTATTCCCTCATTTAGTGGATATTTTCACAAAAAAGTGAAATTTTCAAATATCCAAAATATTGGCTGAAAACGACTAAATATCAAGGACTCAGAATCGCTCTGGAACTGAAATCGGAACGTTCACTGACATTTCCCCTATCTGAAAGTGTGATAAACGCCGGAAAAATGACTAAGTCCAAAAAAAAATTGTTTTCAACTTTTTTCAATATTACCCCCGTGGGATATATATTTTACCCACACACATTTGGAACTCTTCTGCGGTACCCTAACACATATTATTCCCTCATTTAGTGGATATTTTCACAAAAAAGTGAAATTTTCAAAAATCCAAAATATTGGCTGAAAACGACTAAATATCAAGGACTCATTGGGCGAATAGCTCTGGAATTGAAACCGGAATGTTCACTGACATTTCCGCTATTTGAAAGTCTGATAAACGCTGGAAAAATGACTAAGTACAAAAAAAAAATTGTTTTCAACTTTTTTCAATTTTACCCCCGTGGGATATATATTCTACCCACACACATTTGGAACTCTCCTGCGGTACCCTAACACATATTATTCCCTCATTTAGTGGATATTTTCACAAAAAAAGTGAAATTTTTAAAAATCCAGAAAATTAGCTGAAAATGACTAAATATCAAGGACTCATTGGGCGAATCGCTCTGGAACTGAAATCGGAACGCTCACTGACATTTGCCCTATCTGAAAGTCTGATAAACGCCGGAAAAATGACTAAGTCCAAAAAAAAAATTTTTCAACTTTTTTCAATTTTACCCCCGTGGGATATATATTCTACCCACACACATTTGGAACTCTCCTGGGGTACCCTCACACATATTATTCCCTCATTTAGTGGATATTTTCACAAAAAAGTGAAATTTTCAAATATCCAAAATATTGGCTGAAAACGACTAAATATCAAGGACTCATTGGGCGAATCGCTCTGGAACTGAAATCGGAACGTTCACTGACATTTCCCCTATCTGAAAGTGTGATAAACGCCGGAAAAATGACTAAGTACAAAAAAAAATTGTTTTCAACTTTTTTCAATTTTACCCCCGTGGGATATATATTCTACCCACACACATTTGGAACTCTCCTGCGGTACCCTAACACATATTATTCCCTCATTTAGTGGATATTTTCACAAAAAAGTGAAATTTTCAAATATCCAAAATATTGGCTGAAAACGACTAAATATCAAGGACTCATTGGGCGAAACGCTCTGGAACTGAAATCGGAATGCTCACTGACATTTCCCCTATCTGAAAGTCTGATAAACGCCGGAAAAATGACTAAGTCCAAAAAAAAAAATTTCAACTTTTTTCAATTTTACCCCCGTGGGATATATATTCTACCCACACACATTTGGAACTCTCCTGGGGTACCCTCACACATATTATTCCCTCATTTAGTGGATATTTTCACAAAAAAGTGAAATTTTCAAAAATCCAAAATATTGGCTGAAAACGACTAAATATCAAGGACTTATTGGGCGAATCGCTCTGGAACTGAAATCGGAACGTTCACTGACATTTCCCCTATCTGAAAGTGTGATAAACGCCGGAAAAATGACTAAGTACAAAAAAAAATTGTTTTCAACTTTTTTCAATTTTACCCCCGTGGGATATATATTCTACCCACACACATTTGGAACTCTCCTGCGGTACCCTAACACATATTATTCCCTCATTTAGTGGATATTTTCACAAAAAAGTGAAATTTTCAAAAATCCAGAAAATTGGCTGAAAATGACTAAATATCAAGGACTCATTGGGCGAATCGCTCTGGAACTGAAATCGGAACGCTCACTGACATTTGCCCTATCTGAAAGTCTGATAAACGCGGGAAAAATGACTAAGTCCAAAAAAAAATTGTTTTCAACTTTTTTCAATTTTACACCCGTGGGATATATATTCTACCCACACACATTTGGAACTCTCCTCGGGTACCCTCACACATATTATTCCCTCATTTAGTGGATATTTTCACAAAAAAGTGAAATTTTCATATATCCAAAATATTGGCTGAAAACGACTAAATATCAAGGACTCTTTGGGCGAATCGCTCTGGAACTGAAATCGGAATGTTCACTGACATTTCCCCTATCTGAAAGTCTGATAAACGCCGGAAAAATGACGAAGTCCAAAAAAAATTTTTTTCAACTTTTTTTCAATATTACCCCCGTGGGATATATATTCTACCCACACACATTTGGAACTCTCCTGGGGTACCCTCACACATATTATTCCCTCATTTAGTGGATATTTTCACAAAAAAGTGAAATTTTCAAAAATCCAAAATATTGGCTGAAAACGACTAAATATCAAGGACTCATTGGGCGAATCGCTCTGGAACTGAAATCGGAACGCTCACTGACATTTGCCCTATCTGAAAGTCTGATAAACGCCGGAAAAATGACTAAGTCCAAAAAAAAATTGTTTTCAACTTTTTTCAATTTTAAACCCCGTGGGATATATATTCTACCCACACACATTTGGAACTCTCCTGGGGTACCCTCACACATATTATTCCCTCATTTAGTGGATATTTTCACAAAAAAGTGAAATTTTCAAATATCCAAAATATTGGCTGAAAACGACTAAATATCAAGGACTCATTGGGCGAATCGCTCTGGAACTGAAATCGGAACGTTCACTGACATTTCCCCTATCTGAAAGTGTGATAAACGCCGGAAAAATGACTAAGTCCAAAAAAAAATTGTTTTCAACTTTTTTCAATATTACCCCCGTGGGATATATATTCTACCCACACACATTTGGAACTCTCCTGCGGTACCCTAACACATATTATTCCCTCATTTAGTGGATATTTTCACAAAAAAGTGAAATTTTCAAATATCCAAAATATTGGCTGAAAATGACTAAATATCAAGGACTCATTGGGCGAATCGCTCTGGAACTGAAATCGGAACGCTCACTGACATTTGCCCTATCTGAAAGTCTGATAAACGCGGGAAAAATGACTAAGTCCAAAAAAAAATTGTTTTCAACTTTTTTCAATTTTACACCCGTGGGATATATATTCTACCGACACACATTTGGAACTCTCCTCGGGTACCCTCACACATATTATTCCCTCATTTAGTGGATATTTTCACAAAAAAGTGAAATTTTCAAATATCCAAAATATTGGCTGAAAACGACTAAATATCAAGGACTCAGAATCGCTCTGGAACTGAAATCGGAACGTTCACTGACATTTCCCCTATCTGAAAGTGTGATAAACGCCGGAAAAATGACTAAGTCCAAAAAAAAATTGTTTTCAACTTTTTTCAATATTACCCCCGTGGGATATATATTTTACCCACACACATTTGGAACTCTCCTGCGGTACCCTAACACATATTATTCCCTCATTTAGTGGATATTTTCACAAAAAAGTGAAATTTTCAAAAATCCAAAATATTGGCTGAAAACGACTAAATATCAAGGACTCATTGGGCGAATAGCTCTGGAATTGAAACCGGAATGTTCACTGACATTTCCGCTATTTGAAAGTCTGATAAACGCTGGAAAAATGACTAAGTACAAAAAAAAAATTGTTTTCAACTTTTTTCAATTTTACCCCCGTGGGATATATATTCTACCCACACACATTTGGAACTCTCCTGCGGTACCCTAACACATATTATTCCCTCATTTAGTGGATATTTTCACAAAAAAAGTGAAATTTTTAAAAATCCAGAAAATTAGCTGAAAATGACTAAATATCAAGGACTCATTGGGCGAATCGCTCTGGAACTGAAATCGGAACGCTCACTGACATTTGCCCTATCTGAAAGTCTGATAAACGCCGGAAAAATGACTAAGTCCAAAAAAAAAATTTTTCAACTTTTTTCAATTTTACCCCCGTGGGATATATATTCTACCCACACACATTTGGAACTCTCCTGGGGTACCCTCACACATATTATTCCCTCATTTAGTGGATATTTTCACAAAAAAGTGAAATTTTCAAATATCCAAAATATTGGCTGAAAACGACTAAATATCAAGGACTCATTGGGCGAATCGCTCTGGAACTGAAATCGGAACGTTCACTGACATTTCCCCTATCTGAAAGTGTGATAAACGCCGGAAAAATGACTAAGTACAAAAAAAAAATTGTTTTCAACTTTTTTCAATTTTACCCCCGTGGGATATATATTCTACCCACACACATTTGGAACTCTCCTGCGGTACCCTATCACATATTATTCCCTCATTTAGTGGATATTTTCACAAAAAAGTGAAATTTTCAAATATCCAAAATATTGGCTGAAAACGACTAAATATCAAGGACTCATTGGGCGAAACGCTCTGGAACTGAAATCGGAATGCTCACTGACATTTCCCCTATCTGAAAGTCTGATAAACGCCGGAAAAATGACTAAGTCCAAAAAAAAAAATTTCAACTTTTTTCAATTTTACCCCCGTGGGATATATATTCTACCCACACACATTTGGAACTCTCCTGGGGTACCCTCACACATATTATTCCCTCATTTAGTGGATATTTTCCCAAAAAAGTGAAATTTTCAAAAATCCAAAATATTGGCTGAAAACGACTAAATATCAAGGACTCATTGGGCGAATCGCTCTGGAACTGAAATCTGAATGTTCACTGACATTTCCCCTATCTGAAAGTCTGATAAACGCCGGAAAAATGACTAAGTCCAAAAAAAAATTGTTTTCAACTTTTTTCAATTTTACCCCCCGTGGGATATATATTCTACCCACACACATTTGGAACTCTCCTGGGGTACCCTCACACATATTATTCCCTCATTTATTGGATATTTTCACAAAAAAGTGAAATTTTCAAATATCCAAAATATTGGCTGAAAAGGACTAAATATCAAGGACTTATTGGGCGAATCGCTCTGGAACTGAAATCGGAACGTTCACTGACATTTCCCCTATCTGAAAGTGTGATAAACGCCGGAAAAATGACTAAGTACAAAAAAAAATTGTTTTCAACTTTTTTCAATTTTACCCCCGTGGGATATATATTCTACCCACACACATTTGGAACTCTCCTGCGGTACCCTAACACATATTATTCCCTCATTTAGTGGATATTTTCACAAAAAAAGTGAAATTTTCAAAAATCCAGAAAATTAGCTGAAAATGACTAAATATCAAGGACTCATTGGGCGAATCGCTCTGGAACTGAAATCGGAACGCTCACTGACATTTGCCCTATCTGAAAGTCTGATAAACGCCGGAAAAATGACTAAGTCCAAAAAAAAATTGTTTTCAACTTTTTTCAATTTTAAACCCCGTGGGATATATATTCTACCCACACACATTTGGAACTCTCCTGGGGTACCCTCACACATATTATTCCCTCATTTAGTGGATATTTTCACAAAAAAGTGAAATTTTCAAATATCCAAAATATTGGCTAAAAACGACTAAATATCAAGGACTCATTGGGCGAATCGCTCTGGAACTGAAATCGGAACGTTCACTGACATTTCCCCTATCTGAAAGTGTGATAAACGCCGGAAAAATGACTAAGTCCAAAAAAAAATTGTTTTCAACTTTTTTCAATATTACCCCCGTGGGATATATATTCTACCCACACACATTTGGAACTCTCCTGCGGTACCCTAACACATATTATTCCCTCATTTAGTGGATATTTTCACAAAAAAGTGAAATTTTCAAATATCCAAAATATTGGCTGAAAATGACTAAATATCAAGGACTCATTGGGCGAATCGCTCTGGAACTGAAATCGGAACGCTCACTGACATTTGCCCTATCTGAAAGTCTGATAAACGCGGGAAAAATGACTAAGTCCAAAAAAAAATTGTTTTCAACTTTTTTCAATATTACCCCCGTGGGATATATATTTTACCCACACACATTTGGAACTCTACTGCGGTACCCTAACACATATTATTCCCTCATTTAGTGGATATTTTCACAAAAAAGTGAAATTTTCAAAAATCCAAAATATTGGCTGAAAACGACTAAATATCAAGGACTCATTGGGCGAATAGCTCTGGAATTGAAACCGGAATGTTCACTGACATTTCCGCTATTTGAAAGTCTGATAAACGCTGGAAAAATGACTAAGTACAAAAAAAAAATTGTTTTCAACTTTTTTCAATTTTACCCCCGTGGGATATATATTCTACCCACACACATTTGGAACTCTCCTGCGGTACCCTAACACATATTATTCCCTCATTTAGTGGATATTTTCACAAAAAAAGTGAAATTTTTAAAAATCCAGAAAATTAGCTGAAAATGACTAAATATCAAGGACTCATTGGGCGAATCGCTCTGGAACTGAAATCGGAACGCTCACTGACATTTGCCCTATCTGAAAGTCTGATAAACGCCGGAAAAATGACTAAGTCCAAAAAAAAAATTTTTCAACTTTTTTCAATTTTACCCCCGTGGGATATATATTCTACCCACACACATTTGGAACTCTCCTGGGGTACCCTCACACATATTATTCCCTCATTTAGTGGATATTTTCACAAAAAAGTGAAATTTTCAAATATCCAAAATATTGGCTGAAAACGACTAAATATCAAGGACTCATTGGGCGAATCGCTCTGGAACTGAAATCGGAACGTTCACTGACATTTCCCCTATCTGAAAGTGTGATAAACGCCGGAAAAATGACTAAGTACAAAAAAAAATTGTTTTCAACTTTTTTCAATTTTACCCCCGTGGGATATATATTCTACCCACACACATTTGGAACTCTCCTGCGGTACCCTAACACATATTATTCCCTCATTTAGTGGATATTTTCACAAAAAAGTGAAATTTTCAAATATCCAAAATATTGGCTGAAAACGACTAAATATCAAGGACTCATTGGGCGAAACGCTCTGGAACTGAAATCGGAATGCTCACTGACATTTCCCCTATCTGAAAGTCTGATAAACGCCGGAAAAATGACTAAGTCCAAAAAAAAAAATTTCAACTTTTTTCAATTTTACCCCCGTGGGATATATATTCTACCCACACACATTTGGAACTCTCCTGGGGTACCCTCACACATATTATTCCCTCATTTAGTGGATATTTTCCCAAAAAAGTGAAATTTTCAAAAATCCAAAATATTGGCTGAAAACGACTAAATATCAAGGACTCATTGGGCGAATCGCTCTGGAACTGAAATCTGAATGTTCACTGACATTTCCCCTATCTGAAAGTCTGATAAACGCCGGAAAAATGACTAAGTCCAAAAAAAAATTGTTTTCAACTTTTTTCAATTTTACCCCCCGTGGGATATATATTCTACCCACACACATTTGGAACTCTCCTGGGGTACCCTCACACATATTATTCCCTCATTTATTGGATATTTTCACAAAAAAGTGAAATTTTCAAATATCCAAAATATTGGCTGAAAAGGACTAAATATCAAGGACTTATTGGGCGAATCGCTCTGGAACTGAAATCGGAACGTTCACTGACATTTCCCCTATCTGAAAGTGTGATAAACGCCGGAAAAATGACTAAGTACAAAAAAAAATTGTTTTCAACTTTTTTCAATTTTACCCCCGTGGGATATATATTCTACCCACACACATTTGGAACTCTCCTGCGGTACCCTAACACATATTATTCCTTCATTTAGTGGATATTTTCACAAAAAAAGTGAAATTTTCAAAAATCCAGAAAATTAGCTGAAAATGACTAAATATCAAGGACTCATTGGGCGAATCGCTCTGGAACTGAAATCGGAACGCTCACTGACATTTGCCCTATCTGAAAGTCTGATAAACGCCGGAAAAATGACTAAGTCCAAAAAAAAATTGTTTTCAACTTTTTTCAATTTTAAACCCCGTGGGATATATATTCTACCCACACACATTTGGAACTCTCCTGGGGTACCCTCACACATATTATTCCCTCATTTAGTGGATATTTTCACAAAAAAGTGAAATTTTCAAATATCCAAAATATTGGCTGAAAACGACTAAATATCAAGGACTCATTGGGCGAATCGCTCTGGAACTGAAATCGGAACGTTCACTGACATTTCCCCTATCTGAAAGTGTGATAAACGCCGGAAAAATGACTAAGTCCAAAAAAAAATTGTTTTCAACTTTTTTCAATATTACCCCCGTGGGATATATATTCTACCCACACACATTTGGAACTCTCCTGCGGTACCCTAACACATATTATTCCCTCATTTAGTGGATATTTTCACAAAAAAGTGAAATTTTCAAATATCCAAAATATTGGCTGAAAACGACTAAATATCAAGGACTCATTGGGCGAAACGCTCTGGAACTGAAATCGGAACGTTCACTGACATTTCCCCTATCTGAAAGTGTGATAAACGCCGGAAAAATGACTAAGTCCAAAAAAAAATTGTTTTCAACTTTTTTCAATATTACCCCCGTGGGATATATATTTTACCCACACACATTTGGAACTCTCCTGCGGTACCCTAACACATATTATTCCCTCATTTAGTGGATATTTTCACAAAAAAGTGAAATTTTCAAAAATCCAAAATATTGGCTGAAAACGACTAAATATCAAGGACTCATTGGGCGAATAGCTCTGGAATTGAAACCGGAATGTTCACTGACATTTCCCCTATTTGAAAGTCTGATAAACGCTGGAAAAATGACTAAGTCCAAAAAATTTTTTTTTCAACTTTTTTTCAATATTATCCCCGTGGGATATATATTCTACCCACACACATTTGGAACTCTCCTGGGGTACCCTCACACATATTATTCCCTCATTTAGTAGATATTTTCACAAAAAAGTGAAATTTTCAAAAATCCAAAATATTGGCTGAAAACGACTAAATATCAAGGACTCTTTGGGCGAATCGCTCTGGAACTGAAATCGGAATGCTCACTGACATTTCCCCTATCTGAAAGTCTGATAAACGCCGGAAAAATGACTAAGTCCAAAAAAAAAAATTTCAACTTTTTTCAATTTTACCCCCGTGGGATATATATTCTACCCACACACATTTGGAACTCTCCTGGGGTACCCTCACACATATTATTCCCTCATTTAGTGGATATTTTCCCAAAAAAGTGAAATTTTCAAAAATCCAAAATATTGGCTGAAAACGACTAAATATCAAGGACTCATTGGGCGAATCGCTCTGGAACTGAAATCTGAATGTTCACTGACATTTCCCCTATCTGAAAGTCTGATAAACGCCGGAAAAATGACTAAGTCCAAAAAAAAATTGTTTTCAACTTTTTTCAATTTTACCCCCCGTGGGATATATATTCTACCCACACACATTTGGAACTCTCCTGGGGTACCCTCACACATATTATTCCCTCATTTATTGGATATTTTCACAAAAAAGTGAAATTTTCAAATATCCAAAATATTGGCTGAAAACGACTAAATATCAAGGACTTATTGGGCGAATCGCTCTGGAACTGAAATCGGAACGTTCACTGACATTTCCCCTATCTGAAAGTGTGATAAACGCCGGAAAAATGACTAAGTACAAAAAAAAATTGTTTTCAACTTTTTTCAATTTTACCCCCGTGGGATATATATTCTACCCACACACATTTGGAACTCTCCTGCGGTACCCTAACACATATTATTCCCTCATTTAGTGGATATTTTCACAAAAAAAATGAAATTTTCAAAAATCCAGAAAATTAGCTGAAAATGACTAAATATCAAGGACTCATTGGGCGAATTGCTCTGGAACTGAAATCGGAACGCTCACTGACATTTGCCCTATCTGAAAGTCTGATAAACGCCGGAAAAATGACTAAGTCCAAAAAAAAAATTTTTCAACTTTTTTCAATTTTACCCCCGTGGGATATATATTCTACCCACACACATTTGGAACTCTCCTGGTTTACCCTCACACATATTATTCCCTCATTTAGTGGATATTTTCACAAAAAAAGTGAAATTTTCAAAAATCCAAAATATTGGCTGAAAACGACTAAATATCAAGGACTCATTGGGCGAATCGCTCTGGAACTGAAATCGGAACGCTCACTGACATTTGCCCTATCTGAAAGTCTGATAAACGCCGGAAAAATGACTAAGTCCAAAAAAAAAATTTTTCAACTTTTTTCAATTTTACCCCCGTGGGATATATATTCTACCCACACACATTTGGAACTCTCCTGGGGTACCCTCACACATATTATTCCCTCATTTAGTGGATATTTTCACAAAAAAGTGAAATTTTCAAAAATCCAAAATATTGGCTGAAAATGACTAAATATCAAGGACTCATTGGGCGAATCGCTCTGGAACTGAAATCGGAACGTTCACTGACATTTCCCCTATCTGAAAGTGTGATAAACGCCGGAAAAATGACTAAGTCCAAAAAAAATTGTTTTCAACTTTTTTCAATTTTACCCCCGTGGGATATATATTCTACCCACACACATTTGGAACTCTCCTGGGGTACCCTCACACATATTATTCCCTCATTTAGTGGATATTTTCACAAAAAAGTGAAATTTTCAAATATCCAAAATATTGGCTGAAAACGACTAAATATCAAGGACTCATTGGGCGAATCGCTCTGGAACTGAAATCGGAACGCTCACTGACATTTGCCCTATCTGAAAGTCTGATAAACGCCGGAAAAATGACTAAGTCCAAAAAAAAATTTTTTTCAACTTTTTTCAGTTTTACCCCGTGGGATATAGATTATACCCACACACATTTGGAACTCTCCTGGGGTACCCTCACACATATTATTCCCTCATTTAGTGGATATTTTCACAAAAAAGTGAAATTTTCAAAAATCCAAAATATTGGCTGAAAACGACTAAATATCAAGGACTCATTGGGCGAATCGCTCTGGAACTGAAATCGGAATGCGCACTGACATTTCCCCTATTTGAAAGTCTGATAAACGCCGGAAAAATGACTAAGTCCAAAAAAAAATTGTTTTCAACTTTTTTCAATTTTACCCCCGTGGGATATATATTCTACCCACACCCATTTAGAACTCTCCTGGGTACCCTCACACATATTATTCCCTCATTTAGTGGATATTTTCACAAAAAAGTGAAATTTTCAAAAATCCAGAAAATTGGCTGAAAATGACTAAATATCAAGGACTCATTGCTCGAATCGCTCTGGAACTGAAATCGTAACGCTCACTGACATTTTCCCTATCTGAAAGTCTGATAAACGCCGGAAAAATGACTAAGTCCAAAAAAAAATTGTTTTCAAATTTTTTCAATTTTACCCCCTTGGGATATATATTCTACCCACACACATTTGGAACTCTCCTGGGGTACCCTCACACATATTATTCCCTCATTTAGTGGATATTTTCACAAAAAAGTGAAATTTTCAAAAATCCAGAAAATTGGCTGAAAATGACTAAATATCAAGGACTCATTGCGCGAATCGCTCTGGAACTGAAATTGTAACGCTCACTGACATTTTCCCTATCTGAAAGACTGATAAACGCCGGAAAAATGACTAAGTCCCAAAAAAAATTTTTTTCAACTTTTTTCAATTTTAAAATCGTGGGATATATATTCTACCCACACACATTTGGAACTCTCCTGGGGTAGCCTCACACATATTATTCCCTCATTTAGTGGATATTTTCACAAAAAATTGAAATTTTCAAAAATCCAAAATATTGGCTCAAAATGACTAAATATCAAGGACTCATTGGGCGAATCGCTCTGGAACTGAAATCGGAATGCTCACTGACATTTCCCCTATCTGAAAGTCTGATAAACGCCGGAAAAATGACTATGTCCAAAAAAATTTTTTTTAAACTTTTTTCAATTTTACCCCCGTGGGATATATATTCTACCCACACACATTTGGAACTCTCCTGGGGTACCCTCACACATATTATTCCCTCATTTAGTGGATATTTTCACAAAAAAGTGAAATTTTCAAAAATCCAAAATATTGGCTGAAAACGACTAAATATCAAGGACTCATTGGGCGAATCGCTCTGGAACTGAAATCGGAATGCTCACTGACATTTGCCCTATCTGAAAGTCTGATAAACACCGGAAAAATGACTAAGTCCAAAAAAAAATTTTTTTCAACTTTTTTCAGTTTTACCCCGTGGGATATAGATTATACCCACACACATTTGGAACTCTCCTGGGGTACCCTCACACATATTATTCCCTCATTTAGTGGATATTTTCACAAAAAAGTGAAATTTTCAAAAATCCAAAATATTGGCTGAAAACGACTAAATATCAAGGACTCTTTGGGCGAATCGCTCTGGAACTGAAATCGGAATGCTCACTGACATTTCCCCTATCTGAAAGTCTGATAAACGCCGGAAAAATGACTAAGTCCAAAAAAAAAAATTTCAACTTTTTTCAATTTTACCCCCGTGGGATATATATTCTACCCACACACATTTGGAACTCTCCTGGGGTACCCTCACACATATTATTCCCTCATTTAGTGGATATTTTCCCAAAAAAGTGAAATTTTCAAAAATCCAAAATATTGGCTGAAAACGACTAAATATCAAGGACTCATTGGGCGAATCGCTCTGGAACTGAAATCTGAATGTTCACTGACATTTCCCCTATCTGAAAGTCTGATAAACGCCGGAAAAATGACTAAGTCCAAAAAAAAATTGTTTTCAACTTTTTTCAATTTTACCCCCCGTGGGATATATATTCTACCCACACACATTTGGAACTCTCCTGGGGTACCCTCACACATATTATTCCCTCATTTATTGGATATTTTCACAAAAAAGTGAAATTTTCAAATATCCAAAATATTGGCTGAAAACGACTAAATATCAAGGACTTATTGGGCGAATCGCTCTGGAACTGAAATCGGAACGTTCACTGACATTTCCCCTATCTGAAAGTGTGATAAACGCCGGAAAAATGACTAAGTACAAAAAAAAATTGTTTTCAACTTTTTTCAATTTTACCCCCGTGGGATATATATTCTACCCACACACATTTGGAACTCTCCTGCGGTACCCTAACACATATTATTCCCTCATTTAGTGGATATTTTCACAAAAAAAGTGAAATTTTCAAAAATCCAGAAAATTAGCTGAAAATGACTAAATATCAAGGACTCATTGGGCGAATTGCTCTGGAACTGAAATCGGAACGCTCACTGACATTTGCCCTATCTGAAAGTCTGATAAACGCCGGAAAAATGACTAAGTCCAAAAAAAAAATTTTTCAACTTTTTTCAATTTTACCCCCGTGGGATATATATTCTACCCACACACATTTGGAACTCTCCTGGTTTACCCTCACACATATTATTCCCTCATTTAGTGGATATTTTCACAAAAAAAGTGAAATTTTCAAAAATCCAAAATATTGGCTGAAAACGACTAAATATCAAGGACTCATTGGGCGAATCGCTCTGGAACTGAAATCGGAACGCTCACTGACATTTGCCCTATCTGAAAGTCTGATAAACGCCGGAAAAATGACTAAGTCCAAAAAAAAAATTTTTCAACTTTTTTCAATTTTACCCCCGTGGGATATATATTCTACCCACACACATTTGGAACTCTCCTGGGGTACCCTCACACATATTATTCCCTCATTTAGTGGATATTTTCACAAAAAAGTGAAATTTTCAAAAATCCAAAATATTGGCTGAAAATGACTAAATATCAAGGACTCATTGGGCGAATCGCTCTGGAACTGAAATCGGAACGTTCACTGACATTTCCCCTATCTGAAAGTGTGATAAACGCCGGAAAAATGACTAAGTCCAAAAAAAATTGTTTTCAACTTTTTTCAATTTTACCCCCGTGGGATATATATTCTACCCACACACATTTGGAACTCTCCTGGGGTACCCTCACACATATTATTCCCTCATTTAGTGGATATTTTCACAAAAAAGTGAAATTTTCAAATATCCAAAATATTGGCTGAAAACGACTAAATATCAAGGACTCATTGGGCGAATCGCTCTGGAACTGAAATCGGAACGCTCACTGACATTTGCCCTATCTGAAAGTCTGATAAACGCCGGAAAAATGACTAAGTCCAAAAAAAAATTTTTTTCAACTTTTTTCAGTTTTACCCCGTGGGATATAGATTATACCCACACACATTTGGAACTCTCCTGGGGTACCCTCACACATATTATTCCCTCATTTAGTGGATATTTTCACAAAAAAGTGAAATTTTCAAAAATCCAAAATATTGGCTGAAAACGACTAAATATCAAGGACTCATTGGGCGAATCGCTCTGGAACTGAAATCGGAATGCGCACTGACATTTCCCCTATTTGAAAGTCTGATAAACGCCGGAAAAATGACTAAGTCCAAAAAAAAATTGTTTTCAACTTTTTTCAATTTTACCCCCGTGGGATATATATTCTACCCACACCCATTTAGAACTCTCCTGGGTACCCTCACACATATTATTCCCTCATTTAGTGGATATTTTCACAAAAAAGTGAAATTTTCAAAAATCCAGAAAATTGGCTGAAAATGACTAAATATCAAGGACTCATTGCTCGAATCGCTCTGGAACTGAAATCGTAACGCTCACTGACATTTTCCCTATCTGAAAGTCTGATAAACGCCGGAAAAATGACTAAGTCCAAAAAAAAATTGTTTTCAAATTTTTTCAATTTTACCCCCTTGGGATATATATTCTACCCACACACATTTGGAACTCTCCTGGGGTACCCTCACACATATTATTCCCTCATTTAGTGGATATTTTCACAAAAAAGTGAAATTTTCAAAAATCCAGAAAATTGGCTGAAAATGACTAAATATCAAGGACTCATTGCGCGAATCGCTCTGGAACTGAAATTGTAACGCTCACTGACATTTTCCCTATCTGAAAGACTGATAAACGCCGGAAAAATGACTAAGTCCCAAAAAAAATTTTTTTCAACTTTTTTCAATTTTAAAATCGTGGGATATATATTCTACCCACACACATTTGGAACTCTCCTGGGGTAGCCTCACACATATTATTCCCTCATTTAGTGGATATTTTCACAAAAAATTGAAATTTTCAAAAATCCAAAATATTGGCTCAAAATGACTAAATATCAAGGACTCATTGGGCGAATCGCTCTGGAACTGAAATCGGAATGCTCACTGACATTTCCCCTATCTGAAAGTCTGATAAACGCCGGAAAAATGACTATGTCCAAAAAAATTTTTTTTAAACTTTTTTCAATTTTACCCCCGTGGGATATATATTCTACCCACACACATTTGGAACTCTCCTGGGGTACCCTCACACATATTATTCCCTCATTTAGTGGATATTTTCACAAAAAAGTGAAATTTTCAAAAATCCAAAATATTGGCTGAAAACGACTAAATATCAAGGACTCATTGGGCGAATCGCTCTGGAACTGAAATCGGAATGCTCACTGACATTTGCCCTATCTGAAAGTCTGATAAACACCGGAAAAATGACTAAGTCCAAAAAAAAATTTTTTTCAACTTTTTTCAGTTTTACCCCGTGGGATATAGATTATACCCACACACATTTGGAACTCTCCTGGGGTACCCTCACACATATTATTCCCTCATTTAGTGGATATTTTCACAAAAAAGTGAAATTTTCAAAAATCCAAAATATTGGCTGAAAACGACTAAATATCAAGGACTCATTGGGCGAATCGCTCTGGAACTGAAATCGGAATGCGCACTGACATTTCCCCTATTTGAAAGTCTGATAAACGCCGGAAAAATGACTAAGTCCAAAAAAAAATTGTTTTCAACTTTTTTCAATTTTACCCCCGTGGGATATATATTCTACCCACACACATTTGGAACTCTCCTGGGTACCCTCACACATATTATTCCCTCATTTAGTGGATATTTTCACAAAAAAGTGAAATTTTCAAAAATCCAAAATATTGGCTGAAAACGACTAAATATCAGGGACTCATTGGGCGAATCACTCTGGAACTGAAATCGGAATGCTCACTGACATTTGCCCTATCTGAAAGTCTGATAAACGCCAGAAAAATGACAAAGTCCAAAAAAAATTTTTTTCAACTTTTTTCAATTTTACCATCGTGGGATATATATTCTACCCACACACATTTGGAACTCTCCTGGGGTACCCTCACACATATTATTCCCTCATTTAGTGGATATTTTCACAAAAAAGTGAAATTTTCAAAAATCCAAAATATTGGCTGAAAACGACTAAATATCAAGGAATCATTGGGCGAATCGCTCTGGAACTGAAATCGGAATGCTCACTGACATTTCCCCTATTTGAAAGTCTGATAAACGCCGGAAAAATGACTAAGTCCAAAAAAAAATTGTTTTCAACTTTTTTCAATTTTACCCCCGTGGGATATATATTCTACCCACACCCATTTGGAACTCTCCTGGGGTACCCTCACACATATTATTCCCTCATTTAGTGGATATTTTCACAAAAAAGTGAAATTTTCAAAAATCCAAAATATTGGCTGAAAACGACTAAATATCAAGGACTCATTGGGCGAATCGCTCTGGAACTGAAATCGGAACGTTCACTGACATTTCCCCTATCTGAAAGTGTGATAAACGCCGGAAAAATGACTAAGTACAAAAAAAATTGTTTTCAACTTTTTTCAATTTTACCCCCGTGGGATATATATTCTACCCACACACATTTGGAACTCTCCTGCGGTACCCTAACACATATTATTCCCTCATTTAGTGGATATTTTCACAAAAAAGTGAAATTTTCAAATATCCAAAATATTGGCTGAAAACGACTAAATATCAAGGACTCATTGGGCGAAACGCTCTGGAGCTGAAATCGGAACGTTCACTGACATTTCCCCTATCTGAAAGTCTGATAAACGCCGGAAAAATGACTAAGTCCAAAAAAAAATTGTTTTCAACTTTTTTCAATTTTACCCCCGTGGGATATATATTCTACCCACACACATTTGGAACTCTCCTGCGGTACCCTAACACATATTATTCCCTCATTTAGTGGATATTTTCACAAAAAAGTGAAATTTTCAAAAATCCAGAAAATTGGCTGAAAATGAGTAAATATCAAGGACTCATTGGGCGAATCGCTCTGGAACTGAAATCAGAACGCTCACTGACATTTGCCCTATCTGAAAGTCTGATAAACGCGGGAAAAATGACTAAGTCCAAAAAAAAATTGTTTTCAACTTTTTTCAATTTTACACCCGTGGGATATATATTCTACCCACACACATTTGGAACTCTCCTCGGGTACCCTCACACATATTATTCCCTCATTTAGTGGATATTTTCACAAAAAAGTGAAATTTTCAAATATCCAAAATATTGGCTGAAAACGACTAAATATCAAGGACTCTTTGGGCGAATCGCTCTGGAACTGAAATCGGAATGTTCACTGACATTTCCCCTATCTGAAAGTCTGATAAACGCCGGAAAAATGACGAAGTCCAAAAAAAATTTTTTTCAACTTTTTTTCAATATTACCCCCGTGGGATATATATTCTACCCACACACATTTGGAACTCTCCTGGGGTACCCTCACACATATTATTCCCTCATTTAGTGGATATTTTCACAAAAAAGTGAAATTTTCAAAAATCCAAAATATTGGCTGAAAACGACTAAATATCAAGGACTCATTGGGCGAATCGCTCTGGAACTGAAATCGGAACGCTCACTGACATTTGCCCTATCTGAAAGTCTGATAAACGCCGGAAAAATGACTAAGTCCAAAAAAAAATTGTTTTCAACTTTTTTCAATTTTAAACCCCGTGGGATATATATTCTACCCACACACATTTGGAACTCTCCTGGGGTACCCTCACACATATTATTCCCTCATTTAGTGGATATTTTCACAAAAAAGTGAAATTTTCAAATATCCAAAATATTGGCTGAAAACGACTAAATATCAAGGACTCATTGGGCGAATCGCTCTGGAACTGAAATCGGAACGTTCACTGACATTTCCCCTATCTGAAAGTGTGATAAACGCCGGAAAAATGACTAAGTCCAAAAAAAAATTGTTTTCAACTTTTTTCAATATTACCCCCGTGGGATATATATTCTACCCACACACATTTGGAACTCTCCTGCGGTACCCTAACACATATTATTCCCTCATTTAGTGGATATTTTCACAAAAAAGTGAAATTTTCAAATATCCAAAATATTGGCTGAAAATGACTAAATATCAAGGACTCATTGGGCGAATCGCTCTGGAACTGAAATCGGAACGCTCACTGACATTTGCCCTATCTGAAAGTCTGATAAACGCGGGAAAAATGACTAAGTCCAAAAAAAAATTGTTTTCAACTTTTTTCAATTTTACACCCGTGGGATATATATTCTACCGACACACATTTGGAACTCTCCTCGGGTACCCTCACACATATTATTCCCTCATTTAGTGGATATTTTCACAAAAAAGTGAAATTTTCAAATATCCAAAATATTGGCTGAAAACGACTAAATATCAAGGACTCAGAATCGCTCTGGAACTGAAATCGGAACGTTCACTGACATTTCCCCTATCTGAAAGTGTGATAAACGCCGGAAAAATGACTAAGTCCAAAAAAAAATTGTTTTCAACTTTTTTCAATATTACCCCCGTGGGATATATATTTTACCCACACACATTTGGAACTCTCCTGCGGTACCCTAACACATATTATTCCCTCATTTAGTGGATATTTTCACAAAAAAGTGAAATTTTCAAAAATCCAAAATATTGGCTGAAAACGACTAAATATCAAGGACTCATTGGGCGAATAGCTCTGGAATTGAAACCGGAATGTTCACTGACATTTCCGCTATTTGAAAGTCTGATAAACGCTGGAAAAATGACTAAGTACAAAAAAAAAATTGTTTTCAACTTTTTTCAATTTTACCCCGTGGGATATATATTCTACCCACACACATTTGGAACTCTCCTGCGGTACCCTAACACATATTATTCCCTCATTTAGTGGATATTTTCACAAAAAAAGTGAAATTTTTAAAAATCCAGAAAATTAGCTGAAAATGACTAAATATCAAGGACTCATTGGGCGAATCGCTCTGGAACTGAAATCGGAACGCTCACTGACATTTGCCCTATCTGAAAGTCTGATAAACGCCGGAAAAATGACTAAGTCCAAAAAAAAAATTTTTCAACTTTTTTCAATTTTACCCCCGTGGGATATATATTCTACCCACACACATTTGGAACTCTCCTGGTTTACCCTCACACATATTATTCCCTCATTTAGTGGATATTTTCACAAAAAAGTGAAATTTTCAAAAATCCAAAATATTGGCTGAAAACGACTAAATATCAAGGACTCATTGGGCGAATCGCTCTGGAACTGAAATCGGAACGCTCACTGACATTTGCCCTATCTGAAAGTCTGATAAACGCCGGAAAAATGACTAAGTCCAAAAAAAAAAATTTTCAACTTTTTTCAATTTTACCCCGTGGGATATATATTCTACCCACACACATTTGGAACTCTCCTGGGGTACCCTCACACATATTATTCCCTCATTTAGTGGATATTTTCACAAAAAAGTGAAATTTTCAAATATCCAAAATATTGGCTGAAAACGACTAAATATCAAGGACTCATTGGGCGAATCGCTCTGGAACTGAAATCGGAACGTTCACTGACATTTCCCCTATCTGAAAGTGTGATAAACGCCGGAAAAATGACTAAGTACAAAAAAAAATTGTTTTCAACTTTTTTCAATTTTACCCCCGTGGGATATATATTCTACCCACACACATTTGGAACTCTCCTGCGGTACCCTAACACATATTATTCCCTCATTTAGTGGATATTTTCACAAAAAAGTGAAATTTTCAAATATCCAAAATATTGGCTGAAAACGACTAAATATCAAGGACTCATTGGGCGAAACGCTCTGGAACTGAAATCGGAACGTTCACTGACATTTCCCCTATCTGAAAGTGTGATAAACGCCGGAAAAATGACTAAGTCCAAAAAAAAATTGTTTTCAACTTTTTTCAATATTACCCCCGTGGGATATATATTTTACCCACACACATTTGGAACTCTCCTGCGGTACCCTAACACATATTATTCCCTCATTTAGTGGATATTTTCACAAAAAAGTGAAATTTTCAAAAATCCAAAATATTGGCTGAAAACGACTAAATATCAAGGACTCATTGGGCGAATAGCTCTGGAATTGAAACCGGAATGTTCACTGACATTTCCCCTATTTGAAAGTCTGATAAACGCTGGAAAAATGACTAAGTCCAAAAAAATTTTTTTTCAACTTTTTTTCAATATTATCCCCGTGGGATATATATTCTACCCACACACATTTGGAACTCTCCTGGGGTACCCTCACACATATTATTCCCTCATTTAGTGGATATTTTCACAAAAAAGTGAAATTTTCAAAAATCCAAAATATTGGCTGAAAACGACTAAATATCAAGGACTCTTTGGGCGAATCGCTCTGGAACTGAAATCGGAATGCTCACTGACATTTCCCCTATCTGAAAGTCTGATAAACGCCGGAAAAATGACTAAGTCCAAAAAAAAAAATTTCAACTTTTTTCAATTTTACCCCCGTGGGATATATATTCTACCCACACACATTTGGAACTCTCCTGGGGTACCCTCACACATATTATTCCCTCATTTAGTGGATATTTTCCCAAAAAAGTGAAATTTTCAAAAATCCAAAATATTGGCTGAAAACGACTAAATATCAAGGACTTATTGGGCGAATCGCTCTGGAACTGAAATCGGAACGTTCACTGACATTTCCCCTATCTGAAAGTGTGATAAACGCCGGAAAAATGACTAAGTACAAAAAAAAATTGTTTTCAACTTTTTTCAATTTTACCCCCGTGGGATATATATTCTACCCACACACATTTGGAACTCTCCTGCGGTACCCTAACACATATTATTCCCTCATTTAGTGGATATTTTCACAAAAAAAGTGAAATTTTCAAAAATCCAGAAAATTAGCTGAAAATGACTAAATATCAAGGACTCATTGGGCGAATCGCTCTGGAACTGAAATCGGAACGCTCACTGACATTTGCCCTATCTGAAAGTCTGATAAACGCCGGAAAAATGACTAAGTCCAAAAAAAAAATTTTTCAACTTTTTTCAATTTTACCCCCGTGGGATATATATTCTACCCACACACATTTGGAACTCTCCTGGTTTACCCTCACACATATTATTCCCTTATTTAGTGGATATTTTCACAAAAAAAGTGAAATTTTCAAAAATCCAAAATATTGGCTGAAAACGACTAAATATCAAGGACTCATTGGGCGAATCGCTCTGGAACTGAAATCGGAACGCTCACTGACATTTGCCCTATCTGAAAGTCTGATAAACGCCGGAAAAATGACTAAGTCCAAAAAAAAAATTTTTCAACTTTTTTCAATTTTACCCCCGTGGGATATATATTCTACCCACACACATTTGGAACTCTCCTGGGGTACCCTCACACATATTATTCCCTCATTTAGTGGATATTTTCACAAAAAAGTGAAATTTTCAAATATCCAAAATATTGGCTGAAAACGACTAAATATCAAGGACTCATTGGGCGAATCGCTCTGGAACTGAAATCGGAACGTTCACTGACATTTCCCCTATGTGAAAGTCTGATAAACGCCGGAAAAATGACTAAGTCCAAAAAAAAATTGTTTTCAACTTTTTTCAATTTTACCCCCGTGGGATATATATTCTACCCACAAACATTTGGAACTCTCCTGCGGTACCCTAACACATATTATTCCCTCATTTAGTGGATATTTTCACAAAAAAGTGAAATTTTCAAAAATCCAGAAAATTGGCTGAAAATGACTAAATATCAAGGACTCATTGGGCGAATCGCTCTGGAACTGAAATCGGAACGATCACTGACATTTGCCCTATCTGAAAGTCTGATAAACGCGGGAAAAATGACTAAGTCCAAAAAAAAATTGTTTTCAACTTTTTTCAATTTTACCCCCGTGGGATATATATTCTACCCACACACATTTGGAACTCTCCTCGGGTACCCTCACACATATTATTCCCTCATTTAGTGGATATTTTCACAAAAAAGTGAAATTTTCAAAAATCCAAAATATTGGCTGAAAACGACTAAATATCAAGGACTCATTGGGCGAATAGCTCTGGAATTGAAACCGGAATGTTCACTGACATTTCCCCTATTTGAAATTCTGATAAACGCTGGAAAAATGACTAAGTCCAAAAAAATTTTTTTTCAACTTTTTTTCAATATTATCCCCGTGGGATATATATTCTACCCACACACATTTGGAACTCTCCTGGGGTACCCTCACACATATTATTCCCTCATTTAGTGGATATTTTCACAAAAAAGTAAAATTTTCAAATATCCAAAATATTGGCTGAAAACGACTAAATATCAAGGACCCATTGGGCGAATCGCTCTGGAACTGAAATCGGAACGTTCACTGACATTTCCCCTATCTGAAAGTGTGATAAACGCCGGAAAAATGACTAAGTCCAAAAAAAAATTGTTTTCAACTTTTTTCAATATTACCCCCATGGGATATATATTTTACCCACACACATTTGGAACTCTCCTGCGGTACCCTAACACATATTATTCCCTCATTTAGTGGATATTTTCACAAAAAAGTGAAATTTTCAAAAATCCAAAATATTGGCTGAAAACGACTAAATATCAAGGACTCATTGGGCGAATAGCTCTGGAATTGAAACCGGAATGTTCACTGACATTTCCCCTATTTGAAATTGTGATAAACGCTGGAAAAATGACTAAGTCCAAAAAAATTGTTTTCAACTTTTTTCAATATTACCCCCGTGGGATATATATTCTACCCACACACATTTGGAACTCTCCTGGGGTACCCTCACACATATTATTCCCTCATTTAGTGGATATTTTCACAAAAAAGTGAAATTTTCAAATATCCAAAATATTGGCTGAAAACGACTAAATATCAAGGACTCTTTGGGCGAATCGCTCTGGAACTGAAATCGGAATGCTCACTGACATTTCCCCTATCTGAAAGTCTGATAAACACCGGAAAAATGACTAAGTCCAAAAAAAAAATTTTTCAACTTTTTTCAATTTTACCCCCGTGGGATATATATTCTACCCACACACATTTGGAACTCTCCTGGGGTACCCTCACACATATTATTCCCTCATTTAGTGGATATTTTCACAAAAAAGTGAAATTTTCAAAAATCCAAAATATTGGCTGAAAACGACTAAATATCAAGGACTCATTGGGCGAGTCGCTCTGGAACTGAAATCGGAATGTTCACTGACATTTGCCCTATCTGAAAGTCTGATAAACGGCGGAAAAATGACTAAGTCCAAAATAAAATTGTTTTCAACTTTTTTCAATTTTACCTCCGTGGGATATATATTCTACCCACACACATTTGGAACTCTCCTGGGGTACCCTCACACATATTATTCCCTCATTTAGTGGATATTTTCACAAAAAAGTGAAATTTTCAAAAATCCAAAATATTGGCTGAAAACGACTAAATATCAAGGACTCATTGGGCGAATCGCTCTGGAACTGAAATCGGAACGTTCACTGACATTTCCCCTATCTGAAAGTGTGATAAACGCCGGAAAAATGACTAAGTACAAAAAAAAATTGTTTTCAACTTTTTTCAATTTTACCCCCGTGGGATATATATTCTACCCACACACATTTGGAACTCTCCTGGGGTACCCTCACACATATTATTCCCTCATTTAGTGGATATTTTCACAAAAAAGTGAAATTTTCAAATATCCAAAATATTGGCTGAAAACGACTAAATATCAAGGACTCATTGGGCGAATCGCTCTGGAACTGAAATCGGAACGTTCACTGACATTTCCCCTATCTGAAAGTCTGATAAACGCCGGAAAAATGACTAAGTCCAAAAAAAAATTGTTTTCAACTTTTTTCAATTTTACCCCCGTGGGATATACATTCTACCCACAAACATTTGGAACTCTCCTGCGGTACCCTAACACATATTATTCCCTCATTTAGTGGATATTTTCACAAAAAAGTGAAATTTTCAAAAATCCAGAAAATTGGCTGAAAATGACTAAATATCAAGGACTCATTGGGCGAATCGCTCTGGAACTGAAATCGGAACGATCACTGACATTTGCCCTATCTGAAAGTCTGATAAACGCGGGAAAAATGACTAAGTCCAAAAAAAAATTGTTTTCAACTTTTTTCAATTTTACCCCTGTGGGATATATATTCTACCCACACACATTTGGAACTCTCCTCGGGTACCCTCACACATATTATTCCCTCATTTAGTGGATATTTTCACAAAAAAGTGAAATTTTCAAATATCCAAAATATTGGCTGAAAACGACTAAATATCAAGGACTCAGAATCGCTCTGGAACTGAAATCGGAACGTTCACTGACATTTCCCCTATCTGAAAGTGTGATAAACGCCGGAAAAATGACTAAGTACAAAAAAAAATTGTTTTCAACTTTTTTCAATTTTACCCCCGTGGAATATATATTCTACCCACACACATTTGGAACTCTCCTGCGGTACCCTAACACATATTATTCCCTCATTTAGTGGATATTTTCACAAAAAAGTGAAATTTTCAAATATCCAAAATATTGGCTGAAAACGACTAAATATCAAGGACTCATTGGGCGAAACGCTCTGGAACTGAAATCGGAACGTTCACTGACATTTCCCCTATCTGAAAGTCTGATAAACGCCGGAAAAATGACTTAGTCCAAAAAAAAATTGTTTTCAACTTTTTTCAATTTTACCCCCGTGGGATATATATTCTACCCACACACATTTGGAACTCTCCTGGGGTACCCTCACACATATTATTCCCTCATTTAGTGGATATTTTCACAAAAAAGTGAAATTTTCAAATATCCAAAATATTGGCTGAAAACGACTAAATATCAAGGACTCATTGGGCGAATCGCTCTGGAACTGAAATCGGAACGTTCACTGACATTTCCCCTATCTGAAAGTCTGATAAACGCCGGAAAAATGACTAAGTCCAAAAAAAAATTGTTTTCAACTTTTTTCAATTTTACCCCCGTGGGATATATATTCTACCCACACACATTTGGAACTCTCCTGCGGTACCCTAACACATATTATTCCCTCATTTAGTGGATATTTTCACAAAAAAGTGAAATTTTCAAAAATCCAGAAAATTGGCTGAAAATGAATAAATATCAAGGACTCATTGGGCGAATCGCTCTGGAACTGAAATCGGAACGATCACTGACATTTGCCCTATCTGAAAGTCTGATAAACGCGGGAAAAATGACTAAGTCCAAAAAAAAATTGTTTTCAACTTTTTTCAATTTTACTCCCGTGGGATATATATTCTACCCACACACATTTGGAACTCTCCTCGGGTACCCTCACACATATTATTCCCTCATTTAGTGGATATTTTCACAAAAAAGTGAAATTTTCAAATATCCAAAATATTGGCTGAAAACGACTAAATATCAAGGACTCAGAATCGCTCTGGAACTGAAATCGGAATGTTCACTGACATTTCCCCTCTCTGAAAGTGTGATAAACGCCGGAAAAATGACTAAGTCCAAAAAAAAATTGTTTTCAACTTTTTTCAATATTACCCCCGTGGGATATATATTTTACCCACACACATTTGGAACTCTCCTGCGGTACCCTAACACATATTATTCCCTCATTTAGTGGATATTTTCACAAAAAAGTGAAATTTTCAAAAATCCAAAATATTGGCTGAAAACGACTAAATATCAAGGACTCATTGGGCGAATAGCTCTGGAATTGAAACCGGAATGTTCACTGACATTTCCCCTATTTGAAATTCTGATAAACGCTGGAAAAATGACTAAGTCCAAAAAAATTTTTTTTCAACTTTTTTTCAATATTATCCCCGTGGGATATATATTCTACCCACACACATTTGGAACTCTCCTGGGGTACCCTCACACATATTATTCCCTCATTTAGTGGATATTTTCACAAAAAAGTGAAATTTTCAAATATCCAAAATATTGGCTGAAAACGACTAAATATCAAGGACTCTTTGGGCGAATCGCTCTGGAACTGAAATCGGAATGCTCACTGACATTTCCCCTATCTGAAAGTCTGATAAACGCCGGAAAAATGACTAAGTCCAAAAAAAAATTGTTTTCAACTTTTTTCAATTTTACCCCCGTGGGATATATATTCTACCCACACACATTTGGAACTCTCCTGGGGTACCCTCACACATATTATTCCCTCATTTAGTGGATATTTTCACAAAAAAGTGAAATTTTCAAAAATCCAAAATATTGGCTGAAAACGACTAAATATCAAGGACTCATTGGGCGAATCGCTCTGGAACTGAAATCGGAACGTTCACTGACATTTCCCCTATCTGAAAGTGTGATAAACGCCGGAAAAATGACTAAGTCCAAAAAAAAAATTGTTTTCAACTTTTTTCAATATTACCCCCGTGGGATATATATTCTACCCACACACATTTGGAACTCTCCTGCGGTACCCTAACACATATTATTTCCTCATTTAGTGGATATTTTCACAAAAAAGTGAAATTTTCAAAAATCGAGAAAATTGGCTGAAAATGACTAAATATCAAGGACTCATTGCGCGAATCGCTCTGGAGCTGAAATCGGAACGCTCACTGACATTTTCCCTATCTGAAAGTCTGATAAACGCCGGAAAAATGACTAAGTCCAAAAAAATTTTTTTTCAACTTTTTTTCAATATTATCCCCGTGGGATATATATTCTACCCACACACATTTGGAACTCTCCTGGGGTACCCTCACACATATTATTCCCTCATTTAGTGGATATTTTCACAAAAAAGTGAAATTTTCAAATATCCAAAATATTGGCTGAAAACGACTAAATATCAAGGACTCTTTGGGCGAATCGCTCTGGAACTGAAATCGGAATGCTCACTGACATTTCCCCTATCTGAAAGTCTGATAAACGCCGGAAAAATGACTAAGTCCAAAAAAAAATTGTTTTCAACTTTTTTCAATTTTACCCCCGTGGGATATATATTCTACCCACACACATTTGGAACTCTCCTGGGGTACCCTCACACATATTATTCCCTCATTTAGTGGATATTTTCACAAAAAAGTGAAATTTTCAAAAATCGAGAAAATTGGCTGAAAATGACTAAATATCAAGGACTCATTGCGCGAATCGCTCTGGAGCTGAAATCGGAACGCTCACTGACATTTTCCCTATCTGAAAGTCTGATAAACGCCGGAAAAATGACTAAGTCCAAAAAAAAATTGTTTTCAACTTTTTTCAATTTTACCCCCGTGGGATATATATTCTACCCACACACATTTGGAACTCTCCTGCGGTACCCTAACACATATTATTCCCTCATTTAGTGGATATTTTCACAAAAAAGTGAAATTTTCAAAAATCCTGAAAATTGGCTGAAAATGACTAAATATCAAGGACTCATTGGGCGAATCGCTCTGGAACTGAAATCGGAACGCTCACTGACATTTGCCCTATCTGAAAGTCTGATAAACGCCGGAAAAATGACTAAGTCCAAAAAAAAATAATTTTCAACTTTTTTCAATTTTACCCCCGTGGGATATATATTCTACCCACACACATTTGGAACTCTCCTCGGGTACCCTCACACATATTATTCCCTCATTTAGTGGATATTTTCACAAAAAAGTGAGATTTTCAAATATCCAAAATATTGGCTGAAAACGACTAAATATCAAGGACTCAGAATCGCTCTGGAACTGAAATCGGAACATTCACTGACATTTCCCCTATCTGAAAGTGTGATAAACGCCGGAAAAATGACTAAGTCCAAAAAAATTTTTTTTCAACTTTTTTTCAATATTACCCCCGTGGGATATATTTTCTACCCACACACATTTGGAACTCTCCTGGGGTACCCTCACACATATTATTCCCTCATTTAGTGGATATTTTCACAAAAAAGTGAAATTTTCAAAAATCCAAAATATTGGCTGAAAACGACTAAATATCAAGGACTCATTGGGCGAATCGCTCTGGAACTGAAATCGGAACGTTCACTGACATTTCCCCTATCTGAAAGTGTGATAAACGCCGGAAAAATGACTAAGTCCAAAAAAAAAATTGTTTTCAACTTTTTTCAATATTACCCCCGTGGGATATATATTCTACCCACACACATTTGGAATTCTCCTGCGGTACCCTAACACATATTATTTCCTCATTTAGTGGATATTTTCACAAAAAAGTGAAATTTTCAAAAATCGAGAAAATTGGCTGAAAATGACTAAATATCAAAGACTCATTGCGCGAATCGCTCTGGAACTGGAATCGGAACGCTCACTGACATTTTCCCTATCTGAAAGTCTGATAAACGCCGGAAAAATGACTAAGTCCAAAAAAATTTTTTTTCAACTTTTTTTCAATATTATCCCCGTGGGATATATATTCTACACACACACATTTGGAACTCTTCTGGGGTACCCTCACACATATTATTCCCTCATTTAGTGGATATTTTCACAAAAAAGTGAAATTTTCAAAAATCCAAAATATTGTCTGAAAACGACTAATTATCAAGGACTCATTGGGCGAATCGCTCTGGAACTGAAATCGGAACGTTCACTGACATTTCCCCTATCTGAAAGTGTGATAAACGCCGGAAAAATGACTAAGTACAAAAAAAAATTGTTTTCAACTTTTTTTCAATTTTACCCCCGTGGGATATATATTCTACCCACACACATTTGGAACTCTCCTGCGGTACCCTAACACATATTATTCCCTCATTTAGTGGATATTTTCACAAAAAAGTGAAATTTTCAAAAATCCAGAAAATTGGCTGAAAATGACTAAATATCAAGGACTCATTGGGCGAATCGCTCTGGAACTGAAATCGGAACGCTCACTGACATTTGCCCTATCTGAAAGTCTGATAAACGCCGGAAAAATGACTAAGTCCAAAAAAAAATTATTTTCAACTTTTTTCAATTTTACCCCCGTGGGATATATATTCTACCCACACACATTTGGAACTCTCCTCGGGTACCCTCACACATATTATTCCCTCATTTAGTGGATATTTTCACAAAAAAGTGAGATTTTCAAATATCCAAAATATTGGCTGAAAACGACTAAATATCAAGGACTCAGAATCGCTCTGGAACTGAAATCGGAACATTCACTGACATTTCCCCTATCTGAAAGTGTGATAAACGCCGGAAAAATGACTAAGTCCAAAAAAATTTTTTTTCAACTTTTTTTCAATATTACCCCCGTGGGATATATATTCTACCCACACACATTTGGAACTCTCCTGGGGTACCCTCACACATATTATTCCCTCATTTAGTGGATATTTTCACAAAAAAGTGAAATTTTCAAAAATCCAAAATATTGGCTGAAAACGACTAAATATCAAGGACTCATTGGGCGAATCGCTCTGGAACTGAAATCGGAACGTTCACTGACATTTCCCCTATCTGAAAGTGTGATAAACGCCGGAAAAATGACTAAGTACAAAAAAAAATTGTTTTCAACTTTTTTCAATTTTACCCCCGTGGGATATATATTCTACCCACACACATTTGGAACTCTCCTGGGGTACCCTCACACATATTATTCCCTCATTTAGTGGATATTTTCACAAAAAAGTGAAATTTTCAAAAATCCAAAATATTGGCTGAAAACGACTAAATATCAAGGACTCATTGGGCGAATCGCTCTGGAACTGAAATCGGAACGTTCACTGACATTTCCCCTATCTGAAAGTGTGATAAACGCCGGAAAAATGACTAAGTACAAAAAAAAATTGTTTTCAACTTTTTTCAATTTTACCCCCGTGGGATATATCTTCTACCCACACACATTTGGAACTCTCCTGCGGTACCCTAACACATATTATTCCCTCATTTAGTGGATATTTTCACAAAAAAGTGAAATTTTCAAAAATCCAGAAAATTGGCTGAAAATGACTAAATATCAAGGACTCATTGGGCGAATCGCTCTGGAACTGAAATCGGAATGCTCACTGATATTTGCCCTATCTGAAAGTCTGATAAACGCCGGAAAAATGACTAAGTGCAAAAAAAAAATTTTTTCAACTTTTTTCAATTTTACCCCCGTGGGATATATATTCTACCCACACACATTTGGAACTCTCCTGGGGTACCCTCACACATATTATTCCCTCATTTAGTGGATATTTTCACAAAAAAGTGAAATTTTCAAAAATCCAAAATATTGGCTGAAAACGACTAAATATCAAGGACTCATTGGGCGAATCGCTCTGGAACTGAAATTGGAACGTTCACTGACATTTCCCCTATCTGAAAGTGCGATAAACGCCAGAAAAATGACTAAGTCCAAAAAAAAAATTGTTTTCAAATTTTTTCAATATTACCCCCGTGGGATATATATTCTACCCACACACATTTGGAACTCTCCTGTGCTACCCTAACACATATTATTCCCTCATTTAGTGGATATTTTCACAAAAAAGTGAAATTTTCAAAAATCCAGAAAATTGGCTGAAAATGACTAAATATCAAGGACTCATTGTGCGAATCGCCCTGGAACTGAAATCGGAATGCTCACTGACATTTCCCCTATCTGAAAGTCTGATAAACGCCGGAAAAATGACTAAGTCCAAAAAAAATTTTTTTCAACTTTTTTCAATTTTACCATCGTGGGATATATATTCTACCCACACACATTTGGAACTCTCCTGGGGTACCCTCACACATAATATTCCCTCATTTAGTGGATATTTTCACAAAAAAGTGAAATGTTCAAAAATCCAAAATATTGGCTGAAAACGACTAAATATCAAGGACTCATTGGGCGAATCGCTCTGGAACTGAAATTGGAACGCTCACTGACATTTGCCCTATCTGAAAGTGTGATAAACGCCGGAAAAATGACAAAGTCCAAAAAAAAAATTTTTTCAACTTTTTTCAATTTTACCCCCGTGGGATATATATTCTACCCACACACATTTGGAACTCTCCTGGGGTACCCTCACACATATTATTCCCTCATTTAGTGGATATTTTCACAAAAAAGTGAAATTTTCAAAAATCCAAAATATTGGCTGAAAACAACTAAATATCAAGGACTCATTGGGCGAATCGCTCTGGAACTGAAATCGGAACGCTCACTGACATTTGCCCTATCTGAAAGTCTGATAAACGCCGGAAAAATGACTAAGTCCAGAAAAAAAAATTTTTCAACTTTTTTCAATTTTACCCCCGTGGGATATAGATTCTACCCACACACATTTGGAACTCTCCTGCGGTACCCTAACACATATTATTCCCTCATTTAGTGGATATTTTCACAAAAAAGTGAAATTTTCAAAAATCCAAAATATTGGCTGAAAACGACTAAATATCAAGGACTCATTGGGCGAATAGCTCTGGAATTGAAATCGGAATGTTCACTGACATTTCCCCTATTTGAAAGTCTGATAAACGCCGGAAAAATGACTAAGTCCAAAAAAAAAATTTTTCAACTTTTTTCAATTTTACCCCTGTGGGATATATATTCTACCCACAAACATTTGGAACTCTCCTGGGGTACCCTCACACATATTATTCCCTCATTTAGTGGATATTTTCACAAAAAAGTGAAATTCACAAAAATCCAAAATATTGGCTGAAAACGACTAAATATCAAGGACTCATTGGGCGAATCGCTCTGGAACTGAAATCGGAATGTTCACTGACATTTCACCTATCTGAAAGTCTGATAAACGCCGGAAAAATGACTAAGTCCAAAAAAAAATTGTTTTCAACTTTTTTCAATTTTACCCCCGTGGGATATATATTCTACCCACACACATTTGGAACTCTCCTGGGGTACCCTCACAAATATTATTCCCTCATTTAGTGGATATTTTCACAAAAAAGTGAAATTTTCAAATATCCAAAATATTGGCTGAAAACGACTAAATATCAAGGACTCATTGGGCGAATCGCTCTGGAACTGAAATCGGAATGTTCACTGACATTTCCCCTATCTGAAAGTGTGATAAACGCCGGAAAAATGACTAAGTCCAAAAAAAAATTGTTTTCAACTTTTTTCAATATTACCCCAGTGGGATATATATTCTACCCACACACATTTGGAACTCTCCTGCGGTACCCTAACACATATTATTCCCTCATTTAGTGGATATTTTCACAAAAAAGTGAAATTTTCAAAAATCCAGAAAATTGGCTGAAAATGACTAAAGATCAAGGACTCATTGCGCGAATCGCTCTGGAACTAAAATCGGAACGCTCACTGACATTTTCCCAATCTGAAAGTCTGATAAACGCCAGAAAAATGACTAAGTCCAAAAAAAAAAATTTTTCAACTTTATTCAATTTTACCCCCGTGGGATATAGATTCTACCCACACACATTTGGAACTCTCCTGGGGTACCCTCACACATATTATTCCCTCATTTAGTGGATATTTTCACAAAAAAGTGAAATTTTCAAAAATCCAAAATATTGGCTGAAAACGATTAAATATCAAGGACTCATTGGGCGAATCGCTCTGGAACTGAAATCGGAATGCTCACTGACATTTCCCCTATTTGAAAGTCTGATAAACGCCGGAAAAATGACTAAGTCCAAAAAAAATTTTTTTCAACTTTTTTTCAATATTACCCCCGTGGGATATATATTCTACCCACACACATTTGGAACTCTCCTGGGGTACCCTCACACATATTATTCCCTCATTTAGTGGATATTTTCACAAAAAAGTGAAATTTTCAAATATCCAAAATATTGGCTGAAAACGACTAAATATCAAGGACTCATTGGGCGAATCGCTCTGGAACTGAAATCGGAATGTTCACTGACATTTCCCCTATCTGAAAGTGTGATAAACGCCAGAAAAATGACTAAGTCCAAAAAAAAATTGTTTTCAACTTTTTTCAATATTACCCCAGTGGGATATATATTCTACCCACACACATTTGGAACTCTCCTGCGGTACCCTAACACATATTATTCCCTCATTTAGTGGATATTTTCACAAAAAAGTGAAATTTTCAAAAATCCAAAATATTGGCTGAAAACCACTAAATATCAAGGACTCATTGGGCGAATCGCTCTGGAACTGAAATCGGAATGTTCACTAACATTTCCCCTATCTGAAAGTGTGATAAACGCCGGAAAAATGACTAAGTCCAAAAAAAAATTGTTTTCAACTTTTTTCAATTTTACCCCGTGGGATATATATTCTACCCACACACATTTGGAACTCTCCTGGGGTACCCTCACACATATTATTCCCTCATTTAGTGGATATTTTCACAAAAAAGTGAAATTTTCAAATATCCAAAATAATGGCTGAAAACGACTAAATATCAAGGACTCACTGGGCGAATCGCTCTGGAACTGAAATCGGAACGTTCACTGACATTTCCCCTATCTGAAAGTCTGATAAACGCCAGAAAAATGACTAAGTCCAAAAAAAAATTGTTTTCAACTTTTTTCAATTTTACCCCCGTGGGATATATATTCTACCCACACACATTTGGAACTCTCCTGGGGTACCCCCACACATATTATTCCCTCATTTAGTGGATATTTTCACAAAAAAGTGAAATTTTCAAAAATCCAAAATATTGGCTGAAAACGACTAAATATCAAGGACTCATTGGGCGAATCGCTCTGGAACTGAAATCGGAATGCTCACTGACATTTCCCCTATCTGAAAGTCTGATAAACGCCAGAAAAATGACTAAGTCCAAAAAAAAATTGTTTTCAACTTTTTTCAATTTTACCCCCGTGGGATATATATTCTACCCACACACATTTGGAACTCTCCTGCGGTACCCTAACACATATTATTCCCTCATTTAGTGGATATTTTCACAAAAAAGTGAAATTTTCAAAAATCCAAAATATTGGCTGAAAACGACTAAATATCAAGGACTCATTGGGCGAATCGCTCTGGAACTGAAATCGGAATGCTCACTGACATTTCCCCTATTTGAAAGTCTGATAATCGCCAGAAAAATGACTAAGTCCCAAAAAAATTTTTTTCAACTTTTTTTCAATATAACCCCCTTGGGATATATATTCTACCCACACACATTTGGAACTCTCCTGGGGTACCCTCACACATATTATTCCCTCATTTAGTGGATATTTTCACAAAAAAGTGAAATTTTCAAAAATCCAAAATATTGGCTGAAAACGACTAAATATCAAGGACTCATTGGGCGAATCGCTCTGGAACTGAAATCGGAACGTTCACTGACATTTCCCCTATCTGAAAGTCTGATAAACGCCGGAAAAATGACTAAGTCCAAAAAAAAATTGTTTTCAACTTTTTTCAATTTTACCCCCGTGGGATATATATTCTACCCACACACATTTGGAACTCTCCTGGGGTACCCTCACACATATTATTCCCTCATTTAGTGGATATTTTCACAAAAAGTGAAATTTTCAAATATCCAAAATATTGGCTGAAAACGACTAAATATCAAGGACTCATTGGGCGAATCGCTCTGGAACTGAAATCGGAACGTTCACTGACATTTCCCCTATCTGAAAGTGTGATAAACGCTGGAAAAATGACTAAGTCCAAAAGAAAATTGTTTTCAACTTTTTTCAATATTACCCCCGTGGGATATATATTCTACCCACACACATTTGGAACTCTCCTGCGGTACCCTAACACATATTATTCCCTCATTTAGTGGATATTTTCACAAACAAGTGAAATTTTCAAAAATCCAAAATATTGGCTGAAAACGACTAAATATCAAGGACTCATTGGGCGAATAGCTCTGGAATTGAAACCGGAATGTTCACTGACATTTCCCCTATTTGAAAGTCTGATAAACACTGGAAAAATGACTAAGTCCAAAAAAAAAATTGTTTTCAACTTTTTTCAATTTTACCCCCGTGGGATATATATTCTACCCACACACATTTGGAACTCTCCTGGGGTACCCGCACACATATTATTCCCTCATTTAGTGGATATTTTCACAAAAAAGTGAAATTTTCAAAAATCCAAAATATTGGCTGAAAACGACTAAATATCAAGGACTCATTGGGCGAATCGCTCTGGAACTGAAATCGGAATGCTCACTGACATTTCCCCTATCTGAAAGTCTGATAAACGCCGGAAAAATGACTAAGTCCAAAAAAAAATTGTTTTCAACTTTTTTCAATTTTACCCCCGTGGGATATATATTCTACCCACACACATTTGGAACTCTCCTGCGGTACCCTAACACATATTATTCCCTCATTTAGTGGATATTTTCACAAAAAAGTGAAATTTTCAAAAATCCAAAATATTGGCTGAAAACGACTAAATATCAAGGACCCATTGGGCGAATCGCTCTGGAACTGAAATCGGAATGCTCACTGACATTTCCCCTATTTGAAAGTCTGATAAACGCCAGAAAAATGACTAAGTCCCAAAAAAATTTTTTTCAACTTTTTTTCAATATAACCCCCTTGGGATATATATTCTACCCACACACATTTGGAACTCTCCTGGGGTACCCTCACACATATTATTCCCTCATTTAGTGGATATTTTCACAAAAAAGTGAAATTTTCAAAAATCCAAAATATTGGCTGAAAACGACTAAATATCAAGGACTCATTGGGCGAATCGCTCTGGAACTGAAATCGGAACGTTCACTGACATTTCCCCTATCTGAAAGTCTGATAAACGCCGGAAAAATGACTAAGTCCAAAAAAAAATTGTTTTCAACTCTTTTCAATTTTACCCCCGTGGGATATATATTCTACCCACACACATTTGGAACTCTCCTGGGGTACCCTCACACATATTATTCCCTCATTTAGTGGATATTTTCACAAAAAGTGAAATTTTCAAATATCCAAAATATTGGCTGAAAACGACTAAATATCAAGGACTCATTGGGCGAATAGCTCTGGAATTGAAACCGGAATGTTCACTGACATTTCCCCTATTTGAAAGTCTGATGAACACTGGAAAAATGACTAAGTCCCAAAAAATTTTTTTTCAACTTTTTTTCAATATTATCCCCGTGGGATATATATTCTACCCACACACATTTGGAACTCTCCTGTGGTACCCTCACACATATTATTCCCTCATTTAGTGGATATTTTCACAAAAAAGTGAAATTTTCAAATATCCAAAATATTGGCTGAAAACGACTAAATATCAAGGACTCATTGGGCGAATCGCTCTGGAACTGAAATCGGAATGTTCACTGACATTTCCCCTATCTGAAAGTGTGATAAACGCCGGAAAAATGACTAAGTCCAAAAAAAAATTGTTTTCAACTTTTTTCAATATTACCCCAGTGGGATATATATTCTACCCACACACATTTGGAACTCTCCTGGGGTACCCTCACACATATTATTCCCTCATTTAGTGGATATTTTCACAAAAAAGTGAAATTTTCAAAAATCCAAAATAACCACTAAATATCAAGGACTCATTGGGCGAATCGCTCTGGAACTGAAATCGGAATGTTCACTAACATTTCCCCTATCTGAAAGTCTGATAAACGCCGGAAAAATGACTAAGTCCAAAAAAAAATTGTTTTCAACTTTTTTCAATTTTACCCCGTGGGATATATATTCTACCCACACACATTTGGAACTCTCCTGGGGTACCCTCACAAATATTATTCCCTCATTTAGTGGATATTTTCACAAAAAAGTGAAATTTTCAAATATCCAAAATATTGGCTGAAAACGACTAAATATCAAGGACTCATTGGGCGAATCGCTCTGGAACTGAAATCGGAATGTTCACTGACATTTCCCCTATCTGAAAGTGTGATAAACGCCGGAAAAATGACTAAGTCCAAAAAAAAATTGTTTTCAAGTTTTTTCAATATTACCCCAGTGGGATATATATTCTACCCACACACATTTGGAACTCTCCTGCGGTACCCTAACACATATTATTCCCTCATTTAGTGGATATTTTCACAAAAAAGTGAAATTTTCAAAAATCCAGAAAATTGGCTGAAAATGACTAAAGATCAAGGACTCATTGCGCGAATCGCTCTGGAACTAATATCGGAACGCTCACTGACATTTTCCCAATCTGAAAGTCTGATAAACGCCGGAAAAATGACTAAGTCCAAAAAAAAAAATTTTTCAACTTCATTCAATTTTACCCCCGTGGGATATAGATTCTACCCACACACATTTGGAACTCTCCTGGGGTACCCTCACACATATTATTCCCTCATTTAGTGGATATTTTCACAAAAAAGTGAAATTTTCAAAAATCCAAAATATTGGCTGAAAACGATTAAATATCAAGGACTCATTGGGCGAATCGCTCTGGAACTGAAATCGGAATGTTCACTAACATTTCCCCTATCTGAAAGTCTGATAAACGACGGAAAAATGACTAAGTCCAAAAAAAAATTGTTTTCAACTTTTTTCAATTTTACCCTGTGGGATATATATTCTACCCACACACATTTGGAACTCTCCTGGGGTACCCGCACACATATTATTCCCTCATTTAGTGGATATTTTCACAAAAAAGTGAAATTTTCAAAAATCCAAAATATTGGCTGAAAACGACTAAATATCAAGGACTCATTGGGCGAATCGCTCTGGAACTGAAATCGGAATGCTCACTGACATTTCCCCTATCTGAAAGTCTGATAAACGCCGGAAAAATGACTAAGTCCAAAAAAAAATTGTTTTCAACTTTTTTCAATTTTACCCCCGTGGGATATATATTCTAACCACACACATTTGGAACTCTCCTGCGGTACCCTAACACATATTATTCCCTCATTTAGTGGATATTTTCACAAACAAGTGAAATTTTCAAAAATCCAAAATATTGGCTGAAAACGACTAAATATCAAGGACTCATTGGGCGAATCGCTCTGGAACTGAAATCGGAATACTCACTGACATTTCCCCTATTTGAAAGTCTGATAAACGCCAGAAAAATGACTAAGTCCCAAAAAAATTTTTTTCAACTTTTTTTCAATATAACCCCCTTGGGATATATATTCTACCCACACACATTTGGAACTCTCCTGGGGTACCCTCACACATATTATTCCCTCATTTAGTGGATATTTTCACAAAAAAGTGAAATTTTCAAAAATCCAAAATATTGGCTGAAAACGACTAAATATCAAGGACTCATTGGGCGAATCGCTCTGGAACTGAAATCGGAACGTTCACTGACATTTCCCCTATCTGAAAGTCTGATAAACGCCGGAAAAATGAGTAAGTCCAAAAAAAAATTGTTTTCAACTTTTTTCAATTTTACCCCCGTGGGATATATATTCTACCCACACACATTTGGAACTCTCCTGCGGTACCCTAACACATATTATTCCCTCATTTAGTGGATATTTTCACAAAAAAGTGAAATTTAGAAAAATCCAGAAAATTGGCTGAAAATAACTAAATATCAAGGACTCATTGCGCGAATAGCTCTGGAACTAAAATCGGAACGCTCACTGACATTTTCCCAATCTGAAAGTCTGATAAACGCCAGAAAAATGACTAAGTCCAAAAAAAAAAATTTTTCAACTTTATTCAATTTTACCCCCGTGGGATATAGATTCTACCCACACACATTTGGAACTCTCCTGGGGTACCCTCACACATATTATTCCCTCATTTAGTGGATATTTTCACAAAAAAGTGAAATTTTCAAAAATCCAAAATATTGGCTGAAAACGATTAAATATCAAGGACTCATTGGGCGAATCGCTCTGGAACTAAAATCGGAATGCTCACTGACATTTCCCCTATTTGAAAGTCTGATAAACGCCGGAAAAATGACTAAGTCCAAAAAAAATTTTTTTAAACTTTTTTTCAATATTACCCCCGTGGGATATATATTCTACCCACACACATTTGGAACTCTCCTGGGGTACCCTCACACATATTATTCCCTCATTTAGTGGATATTTTCACAAAAAAGTGAAATTTTCAAAAATCCAAAATATTGGCTGAAAACAACTAAATATCAAGGACTCATTGGGCGAATCGCTCTGGAACTGAAATCGGAACGTTCACTGACATTTCCCCTATCTGAAAGTCTGATAAATGCCGGAAAAATGACTAAGTCCAAAAAAAAATTGTTTTCAACTTTTTTCAATTTTACCCCGTGGGATATATATTCTACCCACACACATTTGGAACTCTCCTGGGGTACCCTCACACATATTATTCCCTCATTTAGTGGATATTTTCACAAAAAAGTAAAATTTTCAAAAATCCAAAATATTGGCTGAAAACGACTAAATATCAAGGACTCATTGGGCGAATCGCTCTGGAACTGAAATCGGAACGTTCACTGACATTTCCCCTATCTGAAAGTCTGATAAACGCCGGAAAAATGACTAAGTCCAAAAAAAAATTGTTTTCAACTTTTTTCAATTTTACCCCGTGGGATATATATTCTACCCACACACATTTGGAACTCTCCTGGGGTACCCTCACACATATTATTCCCTCATTTAGTGGATATTTTCACAAAAAAGTGAAATTTTCAAATATCCAAAATAATGGCTGAAAACGACTAAATATCAAGGACTCACTGGGCGAATCGCTCTTGAACTGAAATCGGAACGTTCACTGACATTTCCCCTATCTGAAAGTCTGATAAACGCCGGAAAAATGACTAAGTCCAAAAAAAAATTGTTTTCAACTTTTTTCAATTTTACCCCCGTGGGATATATATTCTACCCACACACATTTGGAACTCTCCTGGGGTACCCGCACACATATTATTCCCTCATTTAGTGGATATTTTCACAAAAAAGTGAAATTTTCAAAAATCCAAAATATTGGCTGAAAACGACTAAATATCAAGGACTCATTGGGCGAATCGCTCTGGAACTGAAATCGGAATGCTCACTGACATTTCCCCTATCTGAAAGTCTGATAAACGCCGGAAAAATGACTAAGTCCCAAAAAAATTTTTTTCAACTTTTTTCAATTTTACCCCCGTGGGATATATATTCTACCCACACAAATTTGGAACTCTCCTGCGGTACCCTAACACATATTATTCCCTCATTTAGTGGATATTTTCACAAAAAAGTGAAATTTTCAAAAATCCAAAATATTGGCTGAAAACGACTAAATATCAAGGACTCATTGGGCGAATCGCTCTGGAACTGAAATCGGAATGCTCACTGACATTTCCCCTATTTGAAAGTCTGATAAACGCCAGAAAAATGACTAAGTCCCAAAAAAATTTTTTTCAACTTTTTTTCAATATAACCCCCTTGGGATATATATTCTACCCACACACATTTGGAACTCTCCTGGGGTACCCTCACACATATTATTCCCTCATTTAGTGGATATTTTCACAAAAAAGTGAAATTTTCAAAAATCCAAAATATTGGCTGAAAACGACTAAATATCAAGGACTCATTGGGCGAATCGCTCTGGAACTGAAATCGGAACGTTCACTGACATTTCCCTTATCTGAAAGTCTGATAAACGCCGGAAAAATGACTAAGTCCAAAAAAAAATTGTTTTCAACTTTTTTCAATTTTACCCCCGTGGGATATATATTCTACCCACACACATTTGGAACTCTCCTGGGGTACCCTCACACATATTATTCCCTCATTTAGTGGATATTTTCACAAAAAGTGAAATTTTCAAATATCCAAAATATTGGCTGAAAACGACTAAATATCAAGGACTCATTGGGCGAATCGCTCTGGAACTGAAATCGGAACGTTCACTGACATTTCCCCTATCTGAAAGTCTGATAAACGCCGGAAAAATGACTAAGTCCAAAAAAAAATTGTTTTCAACTTTTTTCAATTTTACCCCCGTGGGATATATATTCTACCCACACACATTTGGAACTCTCCTGCGGTACCCTCACACATATTATTCCCTCATTTAGTGGATATTTTCACAAACAAGTGAAATTTTCAAAAATCCAAAATATTGGCTGAAAACGACTAAATATCAAGGACTCATTGGGCGAATAGCTCTGGAATTGAAACCGGAATGTTCACTGACATTTCCCCTATTTGAAAGTGTGATAAACACTGGAAAAATGACTAAGTCCCAAAAAATTTTTTTTCAACTTTTTTTCAATATTATCCCCGTGGGATATATATTCTACCCACACACATTTGGAACTCTCCTGGGGTACCCTCACACATATTATTCCCTCATTTAGTGGATATTTTCACAAAAAAGTGAAATTTTCAAATATCCAAAATATTGGCTGAAAACGACTAAATATCAAGGACTCATTGGGCGAATCGCTCTGGAACTGAAATCGGAATGTTCACTGACATTTCCCCTATCTGAAAGTGTGATAAACGCCGGAAAAATGACTAAGTCCAAAAAAAAATTGTTTTCAACTTTTTTCAATATTACCCCAGTGGGATATATATTCTACCCACACACATTTGGAACTCTCCTGCGGTACCCTAACACATATTATTCCCTCATTTAGTGGATATTTTCACAAAAAAGTGAAATTTAGAAAAATCCAGAAAATTGGCTGAAAATAACTAAATATCAAGGACTCATTGCGCGAATAGCTCTGGAACTAAAATCGGAACGCTCACTGACATTTTCCCAATCTGAAAGTCTGATAAACGCCAGAAAAATGACTAAGTCCAAAAAAAAAAATTTTTCAACTTTATTCAATTTTACCCCCGTGGGATATAGATTCTACCCACACACATTTGGAACTCTCCTGGGGTACCCTCACACATATTATTCCCTCATTTAGTGGATATTTTCACAAAAAAGTGAAATTTTCAAATATCCAAAATATTGGCTGAAAACGACTAAATATCAAGGACTCATTGGGCGAATCGCTCTGGAACTGAAATCGGAATGTTCACTGACATTTCCCCTATCTGAAAGTGTGATAAACGCCGGAAAAATGACTAAGTCCAAAAAAAAATTGTTTTCAACTTTTTTCAATATTACCCCAGTGGGATATATATTCTACCCACACACATTTGGAACTCTCCTGCGGTACCCTAACACATATTATTCCCTCATTTAGTGGATATTTTCACAAAAAAGTGAAATTTAGAAAAATCCAGAAAATTGGCTGAAAATAACTAAATATCAAGGACTCATTGCGCGAATAGCTCTGGAACTAAAATCGGAACGCTCACTGACATTTTCCCAATCTGAAAGTCTGATAAACGCCAGAAAAATGACTAAGTCCAAAAAAAAAAATTTTTCAACTTTATTCAATTTTACCCCCGTGGGATATAGATTCTACCCACACACATTTGGAACTCTCCTGGGGTACCCTCACACATATTATTCCCTCATTTAGTGGATATTTTCACAAAAAAGTGAAATTTTCAAAAATCCAAAATATTGGCTGAAAACGATTAAATATCAAGGACTCATTGGGCGAATCGCTCTGGAACTGAAATCGGAATGCTCACTCACATTTCCCCTATTTGAAAGTCTGATAAACGCCGGAAAAATGACTAAGTCCAAAAAAAATTTTTTTAAACTTTTTTTCAATATTACCCCCGTGGGATATATATTCTACCCACACACATTTGGAACTCTCCTGGGGTACCCTCACACATATTATTCCCTCATTTAGTGGATATTTTCACAAAAAAGTGAAATTTTCAAAAATCCAAAATATTGGCTGAAAACGACTAAATATCAAGGACTCATTGGGCGAATCGCTCTGGAACTGAAATCGGAACGTTCACTGACATTTCCCCTATCTGAAAGTCTGATAAACGCCGGAAAAATGACTAAGTCCAAAAAAAAATTGTTTTCAACTTTTTTCAATTTTACCCCGTGGGATATATATTCTACCCACACACATTTGGAACTCTCCTGGGGTACCCTCACACATATTATTCCCTCATTTAGTGGATATTTTCACAAAAAAGTGAAATTTTCAAAAATCCAAAATATTGGCTGAAAACGACTAAATATCAAGAACTCATTGGGCGAATCGCTCTGGAACTGAAATCGGAACGTTCACTGACATTTCCCCTATCTGAAAGTCTGATAAACGCCGGAAAAATGACTAAGTCCAAAAAAAAATTGTTTTCAACTTTTTTCAATTTTACCCCGTGGGATATATATTCTACCCACACACATTTGGAACTCTCCTGGGGTACCCTCACACATATTATTCCCTCATTTAGTGGATATTTTCACAAAAAAGTGAAATTTTCAAATATCCAAAATAATGGCTGAAAACGACTAAATATCAAGGACTCACTGGGCGAATCGCTCTGGAACTGAAATCGGAACGTTCACTGACATTTCCCCTATCTGAAAGTCTGATAAACGCCGGAAAAATGACTAAGTCCAAAAAAAAATTGTTTTCAACTTTTTTCAATTTTACCCCCGTGGGATATATATTATACCCACACACATTTGGAACTCTCCTGCGGTACCCTAACACATATTATTCCCTCATTTAGTGGATATTTTCACAAAAAAGTGAAATTTTCAAAAATCCAAAATATTGGCTGAAAACGACTAAATATCAAGGACTCATTGGGCGAATCGCTCTGGAACTGAAATCGGAATGCTCACTGACATTTCCCCTATTTGAAAGTCTGATAAACGCCAGAAAAATGACTAAGTCCCAAAAAAATTTTTTTCAACTTTTTTTCAATATAACCCCCTTGGGATATATATTCTACCCACACACATTTGGAACTCTCCTGGGGTACCCTCACACATATTATTCCCTCATTTAGTGGATATTTTCACAAAAAAGTGAAATTTTCAAAAATCCAAAATATTGGCTGAAAACGACTAAATATCAAGGACTCACTGGGCGAATCGCTCTGGAACTGAAATTGGAACGTTCACTGACATTTCCCCTATCTGAAAGTCTGATAAACGCCGGAAAAATGACTAAGTCCAAAAAAAAATTGTTTTCAACTTTTTTCAATTTTACCCCCGTGGGATATATATTCTACCCACACACATTTGGAACTCTCCTGGGGTACCCTCACACATATTATTCCCTCATTTAGTGGATATTTTCACAAAAAGTGAAATTTTCAAATATCCAAAATATTGGCTGAAAACGACTAAATATCAAGGACTCATTGGGCGAATCGCTCTGGAACTGAAATCGGAACGTTCACTGACATTTCCCCTATCTGAAAGTCTGATAAACGCCGGAAAAATGACTAAGTCCAAAAAAAAATTGTTTCCAACTTTTTTCAATTTTACCCCCGTGGGATATATATTCTACCCACACACATTTCGAACTCTCCTGGGGTACCCTCACACATATTATTCCCTCATTTAGTGAATATTTTCACAAAAAAGTGAAATTTTCAAAAATCCAAAATATTGGCTGAAAACGACTAAATATCAAGGACTCATTGGGCGAATCGCTCTGGAACTGAAATCGGAACGTTCACTGACATTTCCCCTATCTGAAAGTCTGATAAACGCCGGAAAAATGACTAAGTCCAAAAAAAAATTGTTTTCAACTTTTTTCAATTTTACCCCTTGGGATATATATTCTACCCACACACATTTGGAACTCTCCTGGGGTACCCTCACACATATTATTCCCTCATTTAGTGGATATTTTCACAAAAAAGTGAAATTTTCAAAAATCCAAAATATTGGCTGAAAACGACTAAATATCAAGGACTCATTGGGCGAATCGCTCTGGAACTGAAATCGGAACGTTCACTGACATTTCCCCTATCTGAAAGTCTGATAAACGCCGGAAAAATGACTAAGTCCAAAAAAAAATTGTTTTCAACTTTTTTCAATTTTACCCCGTGGGATATATATTCTACCCACACACATTTGGAACTCTCCTGGGGTACCCTCACACATATTATTCCCTCATTTAGTGGATATTTTCACAAAAAAGTGAAATTTTCAAATATCCAAAATAATGGCTGAAAACGACTAAATATCAAGGACTCACTGGGCGAATCGCTCTGGAACTGAAATCGGAACGTTCACTGACATTTCCCCTATCTGAAAGTCTGATAAACGCCAGAAAAATGACTAAGTCCAAAAAAAAATTGTTTTCAACTTTTTTCAATTTTACCCCCGTGGGATATATATTCTACCCACACACATTTGGAACTCTCCTGGGGTACCCGCACACATATTATTCCCTCATTTAGTGGATATTTTCACAAAAAAGTGAAATTTTCAAAAATCCAAAATATTGGCTGAAAACGACTAAATATCAAGGACTCATTGGGCGAATCGCTCTGGAACTGAAATCGGAATGCTCACTGACATTTCCCCTATCTGAAAGTCTGATAAACGCCGGAAAAATGACTAAGTCCAAAAAAAAATTGTTTTCAACTTTTTTCAATTTTACCCCCGTGGGATATATATTATACCCACACACATTTGGAACTCTCCTGCGGTACCCTAACACATATTATTCCCTCATTTAGTGGATATTTTCACAAAAAAGTGAAATTTTCAAAAATCCAAAATATTGGCTGAAAACGACTAAATATCAAGGACTCATTGGGCGAATCGCTCTGGAACTGAAATCGGAATGCTCACTGACATTTCCCCTATTTGAAAGTCTGATAAACGCCGGAAAAATGACTAAGTCCAAAAAAAAATTGTTTTCAACTTTTTTCAATTTTACCCCGTGGGATATATATTCTACCCACACACATTTGGAACTCTCCTGGGGTACCCTCACACATATTATTCCCTCATTTAGTGGATATTTTCACAAAAAAGTGAAATTTTCAAAAATCCAAAATATTGGCTGAAAACGACTAAATATCAAGGACTCATTGGGCGAATCGCTCTGGAACTGAAATCGGAATGCTCACTTACATTTCCCCTATTTGAAAGTCTGATAAACGCCAGAAAAATGACTAAGTCCCAAAAAAATTTTTTTCAACTTTTTTTCAATATAACCCCCTTGGGATATATATTCTACCCACACACATTTGGAACTCTCCTGGGGTACCCTCACACATATTATTCCCTCATTTAGTGGATATTTTCACAAAAAAGTGAAATTTTCAAAAATCCAAAATATTGGCTGAAAACGACTAAATATCAAGGACTCTTTGGGCGAATCGCTCTGGAACTGAAATCGGAATGCTCACTGACATTTCCCCTATCTGAAAGTCTGATAAACGCCGGAAAAATGACTAAGTCCAAAAAAAATTTTTTTCAACTTTTTTTCAATATTACCCCCGTGGGATATATATTCTACCCACACACATTTGGAACTCTCCTGGGGTACCCTCACACATATTATTCCCTCATTTAGTGAATATTTTCACAAAAAAATGAAATTTTCAAAAATCCAAAATATTGGCTGAAAACGACTAAATATCAAGGACTCATTGGGCGAATCGCTCTGGAACTGAAATCGGAATGTTCACTAACATTTCCCCTATCTGAAAGTCTGATAAACGCCGGAAAAATGACTAAGTCCAAAAAAAAATTGTTTTCAACTTTTTTCAATTTTACCCCGTGGGATATATATTCTACCCACACACATTTGGAACTCTCCTGGGGTACCCTAACACATATTATTCCCTCATTTAGTGGATATTTTCACAAAAAAGTAAAATTTTCAAATATCCAAAATATTGGCTGAAAACGACTAAATATCAAGGACTCATTGGGCGAATCGCTCTGGAACTGAAATCGGAACGTTCACTGACATTTCCCCTATCTGAAAGTCTGATAAACGCCGGAAAAATGACTAAGTCCAAAAAAAAATTGTTTTCAACTTTTTTCAATTTTACCCCCGTGGGATATATATTCTACCCACACACATTTGGAACTCTCCTGGGGTACCCTCACACATATTATTCCCTCATTTAGTGGATATTTTCACAAAAAAGTGAAATTTTCAAATATCCAAAATATTGGCTGAAAACGACTAAATATCAAGGACTCATTGGGCGAATCGCTCTGGAACTGAAATCGGAACGTTCACTGACATTTCCCCTATCTGAAAGTGTGATAAACGCTGGAAAAATGACTAAGTCCAAAAAAAAATTGTTTTCAACTTTTTTCAATATTACCCCCGTGGGATATATATTCTACCCACACACATTTGGAACTCTCCTGCGGTACCCTAACACATATTATTCCCTCATTTAGTGGATATTTTCACAAACAAGTGAAATTTTCAAAAATCCAAAATATTGGCTGAAAACGACTAAATATCAAGGACTCATTGGGCGAATAGCTCTGGAATTGAAACCGGAATGTTCACTGACATTTCCCCTATTTGAAAATCTGATAAACACTGGAAAAATGACTAAGTCCCAAAAAAATTTTTTTCAACTTTTTTTCAATATTATCCCCGTGGGATATATATTCTACCCACACACATTTGGAACTCTCCTGGGGTACCCTCACACATATTATTCCCTCATTTAGTGGATATTTTCACAAAAAAGTGAAATTTTCAAATATCCAAAATATTGGCTGAAAACGACTAAATATCAAGGACTCATTGGGCGAATCGCTCTGGAACTGAAATCGGAATGTTCACTGACATTTCCCCTATCTGAAAGTGTGATAAACGCCGGAAAAATGACTAAGTCCAAAAAAAAATTGTTTTCAACTTTTTTCAATATTACCCCAGTGGGATATATATTCTACCCACACACATTTGGAACTCTCCTGCGGTACCCTAACACATATTATTCCCTCATTTAGTGGATATTTTCACAAAAAAGTGAAATTTTCAAAAAGCCAGAAAATTGGCTGAAAATAACTAAATATCAAGGACTCATTGCGCGAATAGCTCTGGAACTAAAATCGGAACGCTCACTGACATTTTCCCAATCTGAAAGTCTGATAAACGCCAGAAAAATGACTAAGTCCAAAAAAAAAAATTTTTCAACTTTATTCAATTTTACCCCCGTGGGATATAGATTCTACCCACACACATTTGGAACTCTCCTGGGGTACCCTCACACATATTATTCCCTCATTTAGTGGATATTTTCACAAAAAAGTGAAATTTTCAAAAATCCAAAATATTGGCTGAAAACGATTAAATATCAAGGACTCATTGGGCGAATCGCTCTGGAACTGAAATCGGAATGCTCACTGACATTTCCCCTATTTGAAAGTCTGATAAACGCCGGAAAAATTACTAAGTCCAAAAAAAATTTTTTTCAACTTTTTTTCAATATTACCCCCGTGGGATATAGATTCTACCCACACACATTTGGAACTCTCCTGGGGTACCCTCACACATATTATTCCCTCATTTAGTGGATATTTTCACAAAAAAGTGAAATTTTCAAAAATCCAAAATATTGGCTGAAAACGATTAAATATCAAGGACTCATTGGGCGAATCGCTCTGGAACTGAAATCGGAATGCTCACTGACATTTCCCCTATTTGAAAGTCTGATAAACGCCGGAAAAATGACTAAGTCCAAAAAAAAATTGTTTTCAACTTTTTTCAATTTTACCCCGTGGGATATATATTCTACCCAAACACATTTGGAACTCTCCTGGGGTACCCTCACACATATTATTCCCTCATTTAGTGGATATTTTCACAAAAAAGTGAAATTTTCAAATATCCAAAATAATGGCTGAAAACGACTAAATATCAAGGACTCATTGGGCGAATCGCCCTGGAACTGAAATCGGAACGTTCACTGACATTTCCCCTATCTGAAAGTCTGATAAACGCCGGAAAAATGACTAAGTCCAAAAAAAATTGTTTTCAACTTTTTTCAATTTTACCCCCGTGGGATATATATTCTACCCACACACATTTGGAACTCTCCTGGGGTACCCTCACACATATTATTCCCTCATTTAGTGGATATTTTCACAAAAAAGTGAAATTTTCAAAAATCCAAAATATTGGCTGAAAACGACTAAATATCAAAGACTCATTGGGCGAATCGCTCTGAAACTGAAATCGGAATGCTCACTGACATTTGCCCTATCTGAAAGTCTGATAAACGCCGGAAAAATGACTAAGTCCAAAAAAAAAATTTTTTCAACTTTTATCAATTTTACCCCCGTGGGATATAGATTCTACCCACACACATTTGGAACTCTCCTGGGGTACCCTCACACATATTATTCCCTCATTTAGTGGATATTTTCACAAAAAAGTGAAATTTTCAAAAATCCAAAATATTGGCTGAAAACGATTAAATATCAAGGACTCATTGGGCGAATCGCTCTGGAACTGAAATCGGAATGCTCACTGACATTTCCCCTATTTGAAAGTCTGATAAACGCCGGAAAAATGACTAAGTCCAAAAAAAAATTGTTTTCAACTTTTTTCAATTTTACCCCGTGGGATATATATTCTACCCAAACACATTTGGAACTCTCCTGGGGTACCCTCACACATATTATTCCCTCATTTAGTGGATATTTTCACAAAAAAGTGAAATTTTCAAATATCCAAAATAATGGCTGAAAACGACTAAATATCAAGGACTCATTGGGCGAATCGCCCTGGAACTGAAATCGGAACGTTCACTGACATTTCCCCTATCTGAAAGTCTGATAAACGCCGGAAAAATGACTAAGTCCAAAAAAAATTGTTTTCAACTTTTTTCAATTTTACCCCCGTGGGATATATATTCTACCCACACACATTTGGAACTCTCCTGGGGTACCCTCACACATATTATTCCCTCATTTAGTGGATATTTTCACAAAAAAGTGAAATTTTCAAAAATCCAAAATATTGGCTGAAAACGACTAAATATCAAAGACTCATTGGGCGAATCGCTCTGAAACTGAAATCGGAATGCTCACTGACATTTGCCCTATCTGAAAGTCTGATAAACGCCGGAAAAATGACTAAGTCCAAAAAAAAAATTTTTTCAACTTTTATCAATTTTACCCCCGTGGGATATAGATTCTACCCACACACATTTGGAACTCTCCTGGGGTACCCGCACACATATTATTCCCTCATTTAGTGGATATTTTCACAAAAAAGTGAAATTTTCAAAAATCCAAAATATTGGCTGAAATCGACTAAATATCAAGGACTCATTGGGCGAATCGCTCTGGAACTGAAATCGGAATGTTCACTGACATTTCCCCTATCTGAAAGTCTGATAAACGCCGGAAAAATGACTAAGTCCAAAAAAAAATTGTTTTCAACTTTTTTCAATTTTACCCCGTGGGATATATATTCTACCCACACACATTTGGAACTCTCCTGGGGTACCTTCACACATATTATTCCCTCATTTAGTGGATATTTTCACAAAAAAGTGAAATTTTCAAATATCCAAAATATTGGCTGAAAACGACTAAATATCAAGGACTCATTGGGCGAATCGCTCTGGAACTGAAATCGGAACGTTCACTGACATTTCCCCTATCTGAAAGTCTGATAAACGCCGGAAAAATGACTAAGTCCAAAAAAAAATTGTTTTCAACTTTTTTCAATTTTACCCCCGTGGGATATATATTCTACCCACACACATTTGGAACTCTCCTGGGGTACCCTCACACATATTATTCCCTCATTTAGTGGATATTTTCACAAAAAAGTGAAATTTTCAAATATCCAAAATATTGGCTGAAAACGACTAAATATCAAGGACTCATTGGGCGAATCGCTCTGGAACTGAAATCGGAATGTTCACTGACATTTCCCCTATCTGAAAGTGTGATAAACGTCGGAAAAATGACTAAGTCCAAAAAAAAATTGTTTTCAACTTTTTTCAATATTACCCCCGTGGGATATATATTCTACCCACACACATTTGGAACTCTCCTGCGGTACCCTAACACATATTATTCCCTCATTTAGTGGATATTTTCACAAACAAGTGAAATTTTCAAAAATCCAAAATATTGGCTGAAAACGACTAAATATCAAGGACTCATTGGGCGAATAGCTCTGGAATTGAAACCGGAATGTTCACTGACATTTCCCCTATTTGAAAGTCTGATAAACACTGGAAAAATGACTAAGTCCCAAAAAAATTTTTTTCAACTTTTTTTCAATATTATCCCCGTGGGATATATATTCTACCCACACACATTTGGAACTCTCCTGGGGTACCCTCACACATATTATTCCCTCATTTAGTGGATATTTTCACAAAAAAGTGAAATTTTCAAATATCCAAAATATTGGCTGAAAACGACTAAATATCAAGGACTCATTGGGCGAATCGCTCTGGAACTGAAATCGGAATGTTCACTGACATTTCCCCTATCTGAAAGTGTGATAAACGCCGGAAAAATGACTAAGTCCAAAAAAAAATTGTTGTCAACTTTTTTCAATATTACCCCCTTGGGATATATATTCTACCCACACACATTTGGAACTCTCCTGCGGTACCCTAACACATATTATTCCCTCATTTAGTGGATATTTTCACAAACAAGTGAAATTTTCAAAAATCCAAAATATTGGCTGAAAACGACTAAATATCAAGGACTCATTGGGCGAATAGCTCTGGAATTGAAACCGGAATGTTCACTGACATTTCCCCTATTTGAAAGTCTGATAAACACTGGAAAAATGACTAAGTCCCAAAAAAATTTTTTTCAACTTTTTTTCAATATTATCCCCGTGGGATATATATTCTACCCACACACATTTGGAACTCTCCTGGGGTACCCTCACACATATTATTCCCTCATTTAGTGGATATTTTCACAAAAAAGTGAAATTTTCAAAAATCCAAAATATTGGCTGAAAACGATTAAATATCAAGGACTCATTGGGCGAATCGCTCTGGAACTGAAATCGGAATGCTCACTGACATTTCCCCTATTTGAAAGTCTGATAAACGCCGGAAAAATGACTAAGTCCAAAAAAAAATTGTTTTCAACTTTTTTCAATTTTACCCCGTGGGATATATATTCTACCCAAACACATTTGGAACTCTCCTGGGGTACCCTCACACATATTATTCCCTCATTTAGTGGATATTTTCACAAAAAAGTGAAATTTTCAAATATCCAAAATAATGGCTGAAAACGACTAAATATCAAGGACTCATTGGGCGAATCGCTCTGGAACTGAAATCGGAGCGTTCACTGACATTTCCCCTATCTGAAAGTCTGATAAACGCCGGAAAAATGACTAAGTCCAAAAAAAATTGTTTTCAACTTTTTTCAATTTTACCCCCGTGGGATATATATTCTACCCACACACATTTGGAACTCTCCTGGGGTACCCTCACACATATTATTCCCTCATTTAGTGGATATTTTCACAAAAAAGTGAAATTTTCAAAAATCCAAAATATTGGCTGAAAACGACTAAATATCAAAGACTCATTGGGCGAATCGCTCTGGAACTGAAATCGGAATGCTCACTGACATTTGCCCTATCTGAAAGTCTGATAAACGCCGGAAAAATGACTAAGTCCAAAAAAAAAATTTTTTCAACTTTTATCAATTTTACCCCCGTGGGATATAGATTCTACCCACACACATTTGGAACTCTCCTGGGGTACCCGCACACATATTATTCCCTCATTTAGTGGATATTTTCACAAAAAAGTGAAATTTTCAAAAATCCAAAATATTGGCTGAAATCGACTAAATATCAAGGACTCATTGGGCGAATCGCTCTGGAACTGAAATCGGAATGTTCACTGACATTTCCCCTATCTGAAAGTCTGATAAACGCCGGAAAAATGACTAAGTCCAAAAAAAAATTGTTTTCAACTTTTTTCAATTTTACCCCGTGGGATATATATTCTACCCACACACATTTGGAACTCTCCTGGGGTACCCTCACACATATTATTCCCTCATTTAGTGGATATTTTCACAAAAAAGTGAAATTTTCAAATATCCAAAATATTGGCTGAAAACGACTAAATATCAAGGACTCATTGGGCGAATCGCTCTGGAACTGAAATCGGAACGTTCACTGACATTTCCCCTATCTGAAAGTCTGATAAACGCCGGAAAAATGACTAAGTCCAAAAAAAAATTGTTTTCAACTTTTTTCAATTTTACCCCCGTGGGATATATATTCTACCCACACACATTTGGAACTCTCCTGGGGTACCCTCACACATATTATTCCCTCATTTAGTGGATATTTTCACAAAAAAGTGAAATTTTCAAATATCCAAAATATTGGCTGAAAACGACTAAATATCAAGGACTCATTGGGCGAATCGCTCTGGAACTGAAATCGGAACGTTCACTGACATTTCCCCTATCTGAAAGTGTGATAAACGTCGGAAAAATGACTAAGTCCAAAAAAAAATTGTTTTCAACTTTTTTCAATATTACCCCCGTGGGATATATATTCTACCCACACACATTTGGAACTCTCCTGCGGTACCCTAACACATATTATTCCCTCATTTAGTGGATATTTTCACAAACAAGTGAAATTTTCAAAAATCCAAAATATTGGCTGAAAACGACTAAATATCAAGGACTCATTGGGCGAATAGCTCTGGAATTGAAACCGGAATGTTCACTGACATTTCCCCAATTTGAAAGTCTGATAAACACTGGAAAAATGACTAAGTCCCAAAAAAATTTTTTTCAACTTTTTTTCAATATTATCCCCGTGGGATATATATTCTACCCACACACATTTGGAACTCTCCTGGGGTACCCTCACACATATTATTCCCTCATTTAGTGGATATTTTCACAAAAAAGTGAAATTTTCAAATATCCAAAATATTGGCTGAAAACGACTAAATATCAAGGACTCATTGGGCGAATCGCTCTGGAACTGAAATCGGAATGTTCACTGACATTTCCCCTATCTGAAAGTGTGATAAACGCCGGAAAAATGACTAAGTCCAAAAAAAAATTGTTTTCAACTTTTTTCAATATTACCCCCGTGGGATATATATTCTACCCACACACATTTGGAACTCTCCTGCGGTACCCTAACACATATTATTCCCTCATTTAGTGGATATTTTCACAAACAAGTGAAATTTTCAAAAATCCAAAATATTGGCTGAAAACGACTAAATATCAAGGACTCATTGGGCGAATAGCTCTGGAATTGAAACCGGAATGTTCACTGACATTTCCCCAATTTGAAAGTCTGATAAACACTGGAAAAATGACTAAGTCCCAAAAAAATTTTTTTCAACTTTTTTTCAATATTATCCCCGTGGGATATATATTCTACCCACACACATTTGGAACTCTCCTGGGGTACCCTCACACATATTATTCCCTCATTTAGTGGATATTTTCACAAAAAAGTGAAATTTTCAAATATCCAAAATATTGGCTGAAAACGACTAAATATCAAGGACTCATTGGGCGAATCGCTCAGGAACTGAAATCGGAACGTTCACTGACATTTCCCCTATCTGAAAGTGTGATAAACGCCGGAAAAATGACTAAGTCCAAAAAAAAATTGTTTTCAACTTTTTTCAATATTACCCCTGTGGGATATATATTCTACCCACACACATTTGGAACTCTCCTGCGGTACCCTAACACATATTATTCCCTCACTTAGTGGATATTTTCACAAAAAAGTGAAATTTTCAAACATCCAAAATATTGGCTGAAAACGACTAAATATCAAGGACTCATTGGGCGAATAGCTCTGGAATTGAAACCGGAATGTTCACTGACATTTCCCCTATTTGAAAGTCTGATAAACGCCGGAAAAATGACTAAGTCCAAAAAAATTTGTTTTCAACTTTTTTTCAATATTACCCCCGTGGGATTTATATTCTACCCACACACATTTGGAACTCTCCTGGGGTACCCTCACACATTTTATTCCCTCATTTAGTGGATATTTTCACAAAAAAGTGAAATTTTCAAATATCCAAAATATTGGCTGAAAACGACTAAATATCAAGGACTCATTGGGCGAATCGCTCTGGAACTGAAATCGGAATGTTCACTGACATTTCCCCTATCTGAAAGTGTGATAAACGCCGGAAAAATGACTAAGTCCAAAAAAAAATTGTTTTCAACTTTTTTCAATATTACCCCCGTGGGATATATATTCTACCCACACACATTTGGAACTCTCCTGCGGTACCCTAACACATATTATTCCCTCATTTAGTGGATATTTTCACAAACAAGTGAAATTTTCAAAAATCCAAAATATTGGCTGAAAACGACTAAATATCAAGGACTCATTGGGCGAATAGCTCTGGAATTGAAACCGGAATGTTCACTGACATTTCCCCAATTTGAAAGTCTGATAAACACTGGAAAAATGACTAAGTCCCAAAAAAATTTTTTTCAACTTTTTTTCAATATTATCCCCGTGGGATATATATTCTACCCACACACATTTGGAACTCTCCTGGGGTACCCTCACACATATTATTCCCTCATTTAGTGGATATTTTCACAAAAAAGTGAAATTTTCAAATATCCAAAATATTGGCTGAAAACGACTAAATATCAAGGACTCATTGGGCGAATCGCTCAGGAACTGAAATCGGAACGTTCACTGACATTTCCCCTATCTGAAAGTGTGATAAACGCCGGAAAAATGACTAGTCCAAAAAAAAATTGTTTTCAACTTTTTTCAATATTACCCCTGTGGGATATATATTCTACCCACACACATTTGGAACTCTACTGCGGTACCCTAACACATATTATTCCCTCACTTAGTGGATATTTTCACAAAAAAGTGAAATTTTCAAACATCCAAAATGTTGGCTGAAAACGACTAAATATCAAGGACTCATTGGGCGAATAGCTCTGGAATTGAAACCGGAATGTTCACTGACATTTCCCCTATTTGAAAATCTGATAAACGCCGGAAAAATGACTAAGTCCAAAAAAATTTGTTTTCAACTTTTTTTCAATATTACCCCCGTGGGATTTATATTCTACCCACACACATTTGGAACTCTCCTGGGGTACCCTCACACATTTTATTCCCTCATTTAGTGGATATTTTCAAAAAAAAGTGAAATTTTCAAAAATCCAAAATATTGGCTGAAAACGACTAAATATCAAGGACTCTTTGGGCGAATCGCTCTGGAACTGAAATCGGAATGGTCACTGACATTTCCCCTATCTGAAAGTCTGATAAACGCCGGAAAAATGACTAAGTCCAAAAAAAAATTGTTTTCAACTTTTTTCAATTTTACCCCCGTGGGATATATATTCTACCCACACACATTTGGAACTCTCCTGCGGTACCCTAACACATATTATTCCCTCATTTAGTGGATATTTTCACAAAAAAGTGAAATTTTCAAATATCCAAAATAATGGCTGAAAACGACTAAATATCAAGGACTCATTGGGCGAATCGCTCTGGAACTGAAATCGGAACGTTCACTGACATTTCCCCTATCTGAAAGTCTGATAAACGCCGGAAAAATGACTAAGTCCAAAAAAAAATTGTTTTCAACTTTTTTCAATTTTACCCCCGTGGGATATATATTCTACCCACACACATTTGGAACTCTCCTGGGGTACCCTCACACATATTATTCCCTCATTTAGTGGATATTTTCACAAAAAAGTGAAATTTTCAAAAATCCAAAATATTGGCTGAAAACGACTAAATATCAAGGACTCATTGGGCGAATCGCTCTGGAACTGAAATCGGAACGTTCACTGACATTTCCCCTATCTGAAAGTCTGATAAACGCCGGAAAAATGACTAAGTCCAAAAAAAAATTGTTTTCAACTTTTTTCAATATTACCCCCGTGGGATATATATTCTACCCACACACATTTGGAACTCTCCTGCGGTACCCTAACACATATTATTCCCTCATTTAGTGGATATTTTCACAAAAAAGTGAAATTTTCAAAAATCCAAAATATTGGCTGAAAACGACTAAATATCAAGGACTCATTGGGCGAATAGCTCTGGAATTGAAACCGGAATGTTCACTGACATTTCCCCTATTTGAAAGTCTGATAAACACTGGAAAAATGACTAAGTCCAAAAAAATTTTTTTTCAACTTTTTTTCAATATTATCCCCGTGGGATATATATTCTACCCACACACATTTGGAACTCTCCTGGGGTGCCCTCACACATATTATTCCCTCATTTAGTGAATATTTTCACAAAAAAGTGAAATTTTCAAAAATCCAAAATATTGGCTGAAAACGACTAAATATCAAGGACTCATTGGGCGAATCGCTCTGGAACTGAAATCGGAATGTTCACTAACATTTCCCCTATCTGAAAGTCTGATAAACGCCGGAAAAATGACTAAGTCCAAAAAAAAATTGTTTTCAACTTTTTTCAATTTTACCCCGTGGGATATATATTCTACCCACACACATTTGGAACTCTCCTGGGGTACCCTCACACATATTATTCCCTCATTTAGTGGATATTTTCACAAAAAAGTGAAATTTTCAAATATCCAAAATATTGGCTGAAAACGACTAAATATCAAGGACTCATTGGGCGAATCGCTCTGGAACTGAAATTGGAACGTTCACTGACATTTCCCCTATCTGAAAGTCTGATAAACGCCGGAAAAATGACTAAGTCCAAAAAAAAATTGTTTTCAACTTTTTTCAATTTTACCCATGTGGGATATATATTCTACCCACACACATTTGGAACTCTCCTGGGGTACCCTCACACATATTATTCCCTCATTTAGTGGATATTTTCACAAAAAAGTGAAATTTTCAAATATCCAAAATATTGGCTGAAAACGACTAAATATCAAGGACTCATTGGGCGAATCGCTCTGGAACTGAAATCGGAATGTTCACTGACATTTCCCCTATCTGAAAGTCTGATAAACGCCGGAAAAATGACTAAGTCCAAAAAAAAATTGTTTTCAACTTTTTTCAATATTACCCCCGTGGGATATATATTCTACCCACACACATTTGGAACTCTCCTGCGGTACCCTAACACATATTATTCCCTCATTTAGTGGATATTTTCACAAAAAAGTGAAATTTTCAAAAATCCAAAATATTGGCTGAAAACGACTAAATATCAAGGACTCATTGGGCGAATAGCTCTGGAATTGAAACCGGAATGTTCACTGACATTTCCCCTATTTGAAAGTCTGATAAACACTGGAAAAATGACTAAGTCCAAAAAAATTTTTTTTCAACTTTTTTTCAATATTATCCCCGTGGGATATATATTCTACCCACACACATTTGGAACTCTCCTGGGGTACCCTCACACATATTATTCCCTCATTTAGTGGATATTTTCACAAAAAAGTGAAATTTTCAAAAATCCAAAATATTGGCTGAAAACGACTAAATATCAAGGACTCTTTGGGCGAATCGCTCTGGAACTGAAATCGGAATGTTCACTAACATTTCCCCTATCTGAAAGTCTGATAAACGCCGGAAAAATGACTAAGTCCAAAAAAAAATTGTTTTCAACTTTTTTCAATTTTTCCCCGTGGGATATATATTCTACCCACACACATTTGGAACTCTCCTGGGGTACCCTCACACATATTATTCCCTCATTTAGTGGATATTTTCACAAAAAAGTGAAATTTTCAAATATCCAAAATATTGGCTGAAAACGACTAAATATCAAGGACTCATTGGGCGAATCGCTCTGGAACTGAAATCGGAACGTTCACTGACATTTCCCCTATCTGAAAGTCTGATAAACGCCGGAAAAATGACTAAGTCCAAAAAAAAATTGTTTTCAACTTTTTTCAATTTTACCCCCGTGGGATATATATTCTACCCACACACATTTGGAACTCTCCTGGGGTACCCTCACACATATTATTCCCTCATTTAGTGGATATTTTCACAAAAAAGTGAAATTTTCAAATATCCAAAATATTGGCTGAAAACGACTAAATATCAAGGACTCATTGGGCGAATCGCTCTGGAACTGAAATCGGAACGTTCACTGACATTTCCCCTATCTGAAAGTGTGATAAACGCCGGAAAAATGACTAACTCCAAAAAAAAATTGTTTTCAACTTTTTTCAATATTTCCCCCGTGGGATATATATTCTACCCACACACATTTGGAACTCTCCTGCGGTACCCTAACACATATTATTCCCTCATTTAGTGGATATTTTCACAAACAAGTGAAATTTTCAAAAATCCAAAATATTGGCTGAAAACGACTAAATATCAAGGACTCATTGGGCGAATAGCTCTGGAATTGAAACCGGAATGTTCACTGACATTTCCCCTATTTGAAAGTCTGATAAACACTGGAAAAATGACTAAGTCCCAAAAAATTTTTTTTTAACTTTTTTTCAATATTATCCCCGTGGGATATATATTCTACCCACACACATTTGGAACTCTCCTGGGGTACCCTCACACATATTATTCCCTCATTTAGTGGATATTTTCACAAAAAAGTGAAATTTTCAAAAATCCAGAAAATTGGCTGAAAATAACTAAATATCACGGACTCTTTGGGCGAATCGCTCTGGAACTGAAATCGGAATGCTCACTGACATTTCCCCTATCTGAAAGTTTGATAAACGCCGGATAAATGACTAAGTCCAAAAAAAAAATTGTTTTACTTTTTTCAATTTTACCCCCGTGGGATATATATTCTACCCACACACATTTGGAACTCTCCTGGGGTACCCTCACACATATTATTCCCTCATTTAGTGGATATTTTCACAAAAAAGTGAAATTTTCAAATATCCAAAATATTGGCTGAAAACGACTGAATATCAAGGACTCATTGGGCGAATCGCTCTGGAACTGAAATAGGAACGTTCACTGACATTTCCCCTATCTGAAAGTGTGATAAACGCCGGAAAAATGACTAAGTCCAAAAAAAAATTGTTTTCAACTTTTTTCAATTTTACCCCCGTGGGATATATATTCTACCCACACACATTTGGAACTCTCCTGGGGTACCCTCACACATATTATTCCCTCATTTAGTGGATATTTTCACAAAAAAGTGAAATTTTCAAATATCCAAAATATTGGCTGAAAACGACTAAATATCAAGGACTCATTGGGCGAATCGCTCTGGAACTGAAATCGGAACGTTCACTGACATTTCCCCTATCTGAAAGTGTGATAAACGCCGGAAAAATGACTAAGTCCAAAAAAAAATTGTTTTCAACTTTTTTCAATTTTACCCCCGTGGGATATATATTCTACCCACACACATTTGGAACTCTCCTGGGGTACCCTCACACATATTATTCCCTCATTTAGTGGATATTTTCACAAAAAAGTGAAATTTTCAAATATCCAAAATATTGGCTGAAAACGTCTAAATATCAAGGACTCATTGGGCGAATCGCTCTGGAACTGAAATCGGAACGTTCACTGACATTTCCCCTATCTGAAAGTGTGATAAACGCCGGAAAAAAGACTAAGTCCAAAAAAAAATTGTTTTCAACTTTTTTCAATATTACCCCTGTGGGATATATATTCTACCCACACACATTTGGAACTCTCCTGCGGTACCCTAACACATATTATTCCCTCACTTAGTGGATATTTTCACAAAAAAGTGAAATTTTCAAACATCCAAAATATTGGCTGAAAACGACTAAATATCAAGGACTCATTGGGCGAATAGCTCTGGAATTGAAACCGGAATGTTCACTGACATTTCCCCTATTTGAAAGTCTGATAAACGCCGGAAAAATGACTTTTTCAATATTACCCCTGTGGGATATATATTCTACCCACACACATTTGGAACTCTCCTGCGGTACCCTAACACATATTATTCCCTCACTTAGTGGATATTTTCACAAAAAAGTGAAATTTTCAAACATCCAAAATATTGGCTGAAAACGACTAAATATCAAGGACTCATTGGGCGAATAGCTCTGGAATTGAAACCGGAATGTTCACTGACATTTCCCCTATTTGAAAGTCTGATAAACACCGGAAAAATGAGTAAGTCCAAAAAAATTTGTTTTCAACTTTTTTTCAATATTACCCCCGTGGGATATATATTCTACCCACTCACATTTGGAACTCTCCTGGGGTACCCTCACACATATTATTCCCTCATTTAGTGGATATTTTCATAAAAAAGTGAAATTTTCAAAAATCCAAAATATTGGCTGAAAACGACTAAATATCAAGGACTCTTTGGGCGAATCGCTCTGGAACTGAAATCGGAATGCTCACTGACATTTCCCCTATCTGAAAGTTTGATAAACGCCGGAAAAATGACTAAGTCCAAAAAAAAAATTTTTTTACTTTTTTCAATTTTACCCCCGTGGGATATATATTCTACCCACACACATTTGGAACTCTCCTGGGGTACGCTCACACATATTATTCCCTCATTTAGTGGATATTTTCACAAAAAAGTGAAATTTTCAAAAATCCAAAATATTGGCTGAAAACGACTAAATATCAAGGACTCATTGGGCGAATCGCTCTGGAATTGAAATCGGAACGCTCACTGACATTTGCCCTATCTGAAAGTCTGATAAACGCCGGAAAAATGACTAAGTCCAAAAAAAAAATTTTTTTCAACTTTTATCAATATTACCCCCGTGGGATATATATTCTACCCACACACATTTGGAACTCTCCTGGGGTACCCTCACACATATTATTCCCTCATTTAGTGGATATTTTCACAAAAAAGTGAAATTTTCAAAAATCCAAAATATTGGCTGAAAACGAATAAATATCAAGGACTCATTGGGCGAATCGCTCTGGAACTGAAATCGGAATGTTCACTGACATTTCCCCTATCTGAAAGTCTGATAAATGCCAGAAAAATGACTAAGTCCAAAAAAAAATTGTTTTCAACTTTTTTCAATTTTACCCCCGTGGGATATATATTCTACCCACACACATTTGGAACTCTCCTGGGGTACCCTCACACATATTATTCCCTCATTTAGTGGATATTTTCACAAAAAAGTGAAATTTTCAAAAATCCAAAATATTGGCTGAAAATGACTAAATATCAAGGACTCATTGGGCGAATCGCTCTGGAACTGAAATCGGAACGCTCACTGACATTTGCCCTATCTGAAAGTCTGATAAACGCCGGAAAAATGACTAAGTCCAAAAAAAAAATTTTTTCAACTTTTATCAATTTTACCCCCGTGGGATATATATTCTACCCACACACATTTGGAACTCTCCTGGGGTACCCTCACACATATTATTCCCTCATTTAGTGGATATTTTCACAAAAAAGTGAAATTTTCAAATATCCAAAATATTGGCTGAAAACGACTAAATATCAAGGACTCATTGGGCGAATCGCTCTGGAACTGAAATCGGAATGTTCACTGACATTTCCCCTATCTGAAAGTCTGATAAACGCCGGAAAAATGACTAAGTCCAAAAAAAAATTGTTTTCAACTTTTTTCAATATTACCCCCGTGGGATATATATTCTACCCACACACATTTGGAACTCTCCTGCGGTACCCTAACACATATTATTCCCTCATTTAGTGGATATTTTCACAAAAAAGTGAAATTTTCAAAAATCCAAAATATTGGCTGAAAACGACTAAATATCAAGGACTCATTGGGCGAATAGCTCTGGAATTGAAACCGGAATGTTCACTGACATTTCCCCTATTTGAAAGTCTGATAAACACTGGAAAAATGACTAAGTCCAAAAAAATTTTTTTTCAACTTTTTTTCAATATTATCCCCGTGGGATATATATTCTACCCACACACATTTGGAACTCTCCTGGGGTACCCTCACACATATTATTCCCTCATTTAGTGGATATTTTCACAAAAAAGTGAAATTTTCAAAAATCCAAAATATTGGCTGAAAACGACTAAATATCAAGGACTCTTTGGGCGAATCGCTCTGGAACTGAAATCGGAATGTTCACTAACATTTCCCCTATCTGAAAGTCTGATAAACGCCGGAAAAATGACTAAGTCCAAAAAAAAATTGTTTTCAACTTTTTTCAATTTTTCCCCGTGGGATATATATTCTACCCACACACATTTGGAACTCTCCTGGGGTACCCTCACACATATTATTCCCTCATTTAGTGGATATTTTCACAAAAAAGTGAAATTTTCAAATATCCAAAATATTGGCTGAAAACGACTAAATATCAAGGACTCATTGGGCGAATCGCTCTGGAACTGAAATCGGAACGTTCACTGACATTTCCCCTATCTGAAAGTCTGATAAACGCCGGAAAAATGACTAAGTCCAAAAAAAAATTGTTTTCAACTTTTTTCAATTTTACCCCCGTGGGATATATATTCTACCCACACACATTTGGAACTCTCCTGGGGTACCCTCACACATATTATTCCCTCATTTAGTGGATATTTTCACAAAAAAGTGAAATTTTCAAATATCCAAAATATTGGCTGAAAACGACTAAATATCAAGGACTCATTGGGCGAATCGCTCTGGAACTGAAATCGGAACGTTCACTGACATTTCCCCTATCTGAAAGTGTGATAAACGCCGGAAAAATGACTAACTCCAAAAAAAAATTGTTTTCAACTTTTTTCAATATTTCCCCCGTGGGATATATATTCTACCCACACACATTTGGAACTCTCCTGCGGTACCCTAACACATATTATTCCCTCATTTAGTGGATATTTTCACAAACAAGTGAAATTTTCAAAAATCCAAAATATTGGCTGAAAACGACTAAATATCAAGGACTCATTGGGCGAATAGCTCTGGAATTGAAACCGGAATGTTCACTGACATTTCCCCTATTTGAAAGTCTGATAAACACTGGAAAAATGACTAAGTCCCAAAAAATTTTTTTTTAACTTTTTTTCAATATTATCCCCGTGGGATATATATTCTACCCACACACATTTGGAACTCTCCTGGGGTACCCTCACACATATTATTCCCTCATTTAGTGGATATTTTCACAAAAAAGTGAAATTTTCAAAAATCCAGAAAATTGGCTGAAAATAACTAAATATCAAGGACTCTTTGGGCGAATCGCTCTGGAACTGAAATCGGAATGCTCACTGACATTTCCCCTATCTGAAAGTTTGATAAACGCCGGATAAATGACTAAGTCCAAAAAAAAAATTGTTTTACTTTTTTCAATTTTACCCCCGTGGGATATATATTCTACCCACACACATTTGGAACTCTCCTGGGGTACCCTCACACATATTATTCCCTCATTTAGTGGATATTTTCACAAAAAAGTGAAATTTTCAAATATCCAAAATATTGGCTGAAAACGACTGAATATCAAGGACTCATTGGGCGAATCGCTCTGGAACTGAAATAGGAACGTTCACTGACATTTCCCCTATCTGAAAGTGTGATAAACGCCGGAAAAATGACTAAGTCCAAAAAAAAATTGTTTTCAACTTTTTTCAATTTTACCCCCGTGGGATATATATTCTACCCACACACATTTGGAACTCTCCTGGGGTACCCTCACACATATTATTCCCTCATTTAGTGGATATTTTCACAAAAAAGTGAAATTTTCAAATATCCAAAATATTGGCTGAAAACGACTAAATATCAAGGACTCATTGGGCGAATCGCTCTGGAACTGAAATCGGAACGTTCACTGACATTTCCCCTATCTGAAAGTGTGATAAACGCCGGAAAAATGACTAAGTCCAAAAAAAAATTGTTTTCAACTTTTTTCAATATTACCCCTGTGGGATATATATTCTACCCACACACATTTGGAACTCTCCTGCGGTACCCTAACACATATTATTCCCTCACTTAGTGGATATTTTCACAAAAAAGTGAAATTTTCAAACATCCAAAATATTGGCTGAAAACGACTAAATATCAAGGACTCATTGGGCGAATAGCTCTGGAATTGAAACCGGAATGTTCACTGACATTTCCCCTATTTGAAAGTCTGATAAACGCCGGAAAAATGACTTTTTCAATATTACCCCTGTGGGATATATATTCTACCCACACACATTTGGAACTCTCCTGCGGTACCCTAACACATATTATTCCCTCACTTAGTGGATATTTTCACAAAAAAGTGAAATTTTCAAACATCCAAAATATTGGCTGAAAACGACTAAATATCAAGGACTCATTGGGCGAATAGCTCTGGAATTGAAACCGGAATGTTCACTGACATTTCCCCTATTTGAAAGTCTGATAAACACCGGAAAAATGAGTAAGTCCAAAAAAATTTGTTTTCAACTTTTTTTCAATATTACCCCCGTGGGATATATATTCTACCCACTCACATTTGGAACTCTCCTGGGGTACCCTCACACATATTATTCCCTCATTTAGTGGATATTTTCATAAAAAAGTGAAATTTTCAAAAATCCAAAATATTGGCTGAAAACGACTAAATATCAAGGACTCTTTGGGCGAATCGCTCTGGAACTGAAATCGGAATGCTCACTGACATTTCCCCTATCTGAAAGTTTGATAAACGCTGGAAAAATGACTAAGTCCAAAAAAAAAATTTTTTTACTTTTTTCAATTTTACCCCCGTGGGATATATATTCTACCCACACACATTTGGAACTCTCCTGGGGTACGCTCACACATATTATTCCCTCATTTAGTGGATATTTTCACAAAAAAGTGAAATTTTCAAAAATCCAAAATATTGGCTGAAAACGACTAAATATCAAGGACTCATTGGGCGAATCGCTCTGGAATTGAAATCGGAACGCTCACTGACATTTGCCCTATCTGAAAGTCTGATAAACGCCGGAAAAATGACTAAGTCCAAAAAAAAAATTTTTTTCAACTTTTATCAATATTACCCCCGTGGGATATATATTCTACCCACACACATTTGGAACTCTCCTGGGGTACCCTCACACATATTATTCCCTCATTTAGTGGATATTTTCACAAAAAAGTGAAATTTTCAAAAATCCAAAATATTGGCTGAAAACGAATAAATATCAAGGACTCATTGGGCGAATCGCTCTGGAACTGAAATCGGAATGTTCACTGACATTTCCCCTATCTGAAAGTCTGATAAATGCCAGAAAAATGACTAAGTCCAAAAAAAAATTGTTTTCAACTTTTTTCAATTTTACCCCCGTGGGATATATATTCTACCCACACACATTTGGAACTCTCCTGGGGTACCCTCACACATATTATTCCCTCATTTAGTGGATATTTTCACAAAAAAGTGAAATTTTCAAAAATCCAAAATATTGGCTGAAAATGACTAAATATCAAGGACTCATTGGGCGAATCGCTCTGGAACTGAAATCGGAACGCTCACTGACATTTGCCCTATCTGAAAGTCTGATAAACGCCGGAAAAATGACTAAGTCCAAAAAAAAAATTTTTTCAACTTTTATCAATTTTACCCCCGTGGGATATATATTCTACCCACACACATTTGGAACTCTCCTGGGGTACCCTCACACATATTATTCCCTCATTTAGTGGATATTTTCACAAAAAAGTGAAATTTTCAAATATCCAAAATATTGGCTGAAAACGACTGAATATCAAGGACTCATTGGGCGAATCGCTCTGGAACTGAAATCGGAACGTTCACTGACATTTCCCCTATCTGAAAGTGTGATAAACGCCGGAAAAATGACTAAGTCCAAAAAAAAAATTGTTTTCAACTTTTTTCAATATTACCCCCGTGGGATATATATTCTACCCACACACATTTGGAACTCTCCTGCGGTACCCTAACACATATTATTCCCTCATTTAGTGTATATTTTCACAAAAAAGTGAAATTTTCAAAAATCCAGAAAATTGGCTGAAAATGACTAAATATCAAGGACTCATTGTGCGAATCGCTCTGTAACTGAAATCGGAATGCTCACTGACATTTTCCCTATCTGAAAGTCTGATAAACGCCGGAAAAATGACTAAGTCCAAAAAAAAAATTTTTTCAACTTTTTTCAATTTTACCCCCGTGGGATATATATTCTACCCACACACATTTGGAACTCTCCTGGGGTACCCTCACACATATTATTCCCTCATTTAGTGGATATTTTCACAAAAAAGTGAAATTTTCAAAAATCCAAAATATTAGCTGAAAACGACTAAATATCAAGGACTCATTGGGCGAATTGCTCTGGAACTGAAATCGGAATGTTCACTGACATTTGCCCTATCTGAAAGTCTGATAAACGCCGGAAAAATGACTAAGTCCAAAAAAAATTTTTTTTCAACTTTTTTCAATATTACCCCCGTGGGATATATATTCTACCCACACACATTTGGAACTCTCCTGGGGTACCCTCACACATATTATTCCCTCATTTAGTGGATATTTTCACAAAAAAGTGAAATTTTCAAAAATCCAAAATATTAGCTGAAAACGACTAAATTTCAAGGACTCATTGGGCGAATCGCTCTGGAACTGAAATCGGAATGTTCACTGACATTTTCCCTATCTGAAAGTCAGATAAACGCCGGAAAAATGACTAAGTCCAAAAAAAAAATTTTTTCAACTTTTTTCAATTTTACCATCGTGGGATATATATTCTACCCACACACATTTGGAACTCTCCTGCGGTACCCTAACACATATTATTCCCTCATTTAGTGGATATTTTCACAAAAAAGTGAAATTTCCAAAAATCCAAAGTATTGGCTGAAAACGACTAAATATCAAGGACTCATTGGGCGAATCGCTCTGGAACTGAAATCGGAATGCTCACTGACATTTCCCCTATTTGAAAGTCTGATAAACGCCGGAAAAATGACTAAGTCCAAAAAAAATTTTTTTCAACTTTTTTCAATATTACCCCCGTGGGATATATATTCTACCCACACACATTTGGAACTCTCCTGGGGTACCCTCACACATATTATTCCCTCATTTAGTGGATATTTTCACAAAAAAGTGAAATTTTCAAAAATCCAAAATATTAGCTGAAAACGACTAAATTTCAAGGACTCATTGGGCGAATCGCTCTGGAACTGAAATCGGAATGTTCACTGACATTTGCCCTATCTGAAAGTCTGATAAACGCCGGAAAAATGACTAAGTCCAAAAAAAAAATTGTTTTCAACTTTTTTCAATATTACCCCCGTGGGATATATATTCTACCCACACACATTTGGAACTCTCCTGCGGTACCCTAACACATATCATTCCCTCATTTAGTGGATATTTTCACAAAAAAGTGAAATTTTCAAAAATCCAAAATATTGGCTGAAAATGACTAAATATCAAGGACTCATTGTGCGAATTGCTCTGGAACTGAAATCGGAACGCTCACTGACATTTTCCCTATCTGAAAGTCTGATAAACGCCGGAAAAATGACTAAGTCAAAAAAAAAATTTTTTCAACTTTTTTCAATTTTACCATCGTGGGATATATATTCTACCGACAAACATTTGGAACTCTCCTGCGGTACCCTAACACATATTATTCCCTCATTTAGTGGATATTTTCACAAAAAAGTGAAATTTTCAAAAATCCAAAATATTGGCTGAAAATGACTAAATATCAAGGACTCATTGGGCGAATCGCTCTGGAACTGAAATCGGAACGCTCACTGACATTTGCCCTATCTGAAAGTCTGATAAACGCCGGAAAAATGACTAAGTCCAAAAAAAAAATTTTTTCAACTTTTATCAATTTTACCCCCGTGGGATATATATTCTACCCACACACATTTGGAACTCTCCTGGGGTACGCTCACACATATTATTCCCTCATTTAGTGGATATTTTCACAAAAAAGTGAAATTTTCAAAAATCCAAAATATTGGCTGATAACGACTAAATATCAAGGACTCATTGGGCAAATCGCTCTGGAACTGAAATCGGAATGTTCACTGACATTTCCCCTATCTGAAAGTCTGATAAACGCCAGAAAAATGACTAAGTCCAAAAAAAAATTGTTTTCAACTTTTTTCAATTTTACCCCCGTGGGATATATATTCTACCCACACACATTTGGAACTCTCCTGGGGTACCCTCACACATATTATTCCCTCATTTAGTGGATATTTTCACAAAAAAGTGAAATTTTCAAATATCCAAAATATTGGCTGATAACGACTAAATATCAAGGACTCATTGGGCAAATCGCTCTGGAACTGAAATCGGAACGCTCACTGACATTTGCCCTATCTGAAAGTCTGATAAACGCCGGAAAAATGACTAAGTCCAGAAAAAAAATTTTTTCAACTTTTTTCAATTTTACCCCCGTGGGATATAGATTCTACCCACACACATTTGGAACTCTCCTGCGGTACCCTAACACATATTATTCCCTCATTTAGTGGATATTTTCACAAAAAAGTGAAATTTTCAAAAATCCAAAATATTGGCTGAAAACGAATAAATATCAAGGACTCATTGGGCGAATCGCTCTGGAACTGAAATCGGAACGCTCACTGACATTTGCCCTATCTGAAAGTCTGATAAACGCCGGAAAAATGATTAAGTCCAAAAAAAAATTGTTTTCTACTTTTTTCAATATTACCCCCGTGGGATATATATTCTACCCACACACATTTGGAACTCTCCTGTGGTACCCTAACACATATTATTCCCTCATTTAGTGGATATTTTCACAAAAAAGTGAAATTTTCCAAAATCCAAAATATTGACTGAAAACGACTAAATATCAAGGACTCATTGGGCGAATAGCTCTGGAATTGAAACCGGAATGTTCACTGACATTTCCCCTATTTGAAAGTCTGATAAACGCCGGAAAAATGACTAAGTCCAAAAAAAAATATTTTTTCAACTTTTTTTCAATTTTACCCCCGTGGGATATATATTCTACCCACACACATTTGGAACTCTCCTGCGGTACCCTAACACATATTATTCCCTCATTTAGTGGATATTTTCACAAAAAAGTGAAATTTTCAAAAATCCAAAATATTGGCTGAAAATGACTAAATATCAAGGACTCATTGGGCGAATCGCTCTGGAACTGAAATCGGAACGCTCACTGACATTTGCCCTATCTGAAAGTCTGATAGACGCCGGAAAAATGACTAAGTCCAGTAAAAAAAATTTTTCAACTTTTTTCAATTTTACCCCCGTGGGATATAGATTCTACCCACACACATTTGGAACTCTCCTGCGGTACCCTCACACATATTATTCCTTCATTTAGTGGATATTTTCACAAAAAAGTGAAATTTTCAAAAATCCAAAATATTGGCTGAAAACGACTAAATATCAGGGACTCATTGGGCGAATCGCTCTGGAACTGAAATCGGAACGCTCACTGACATTTGCCCTATCTGAAAGTCTGATAAACGCCGGAAAAATGACTAAGTCCAAAAAAAAAATTTTTTCAACTTTTATCAATTTTACCCCCGTGGGATATAGATTCTACCCACACACATTTGGAAGTCTCCTGGGGTACCCTCACACATATTATTCCCTCATTTAGTGGATATTTTCACAAAAAAGTGAAATTTCCAAAAATCCAAAGTATTGGCTGAAAACGACTAAATATCAAGGACTCATTGGGCGAATCGCTCTGGAACTGAAATCGGAATGCTCACTGACATTTCCCCTATTTGAAAGTCTGATAAACGCCGGAAAAATGACTAAGTCCAAAAAAAATTTTTTTCAACTTTTTTCAATATTACCCCCGTGGGATATATATTCTACCCACACACATTTGGAACTCTCCTGGGGTACCCTCACACATATTATTCCCTCATTTAGTGGATATTTTCACAAAAAAGTGAAATTTTCAAAAATCCAAAATATTGGCTGAAAACGACTAAATATCAAGGACTCTTTGGGCGAATCGCTCTGGAACTGAAATCGGAATGCTCACTGACATTTCTCCTATCTGAAAGTCTGATAAACGCCGGAAAAATGGCTAAGTCCAAAAAAAAATTGTTTTCAACTTTTTTCAATTTTACCCCCGTGGGATATATATTCTACCCACACAAATTTGGAACTCTCCTGCGGTACCCTAACACATATTATTCCCTCATTTAGTGGATATTTTCACAAAAAAGTGAAATTTCCAAAAATCCAAAATATTGGCTGAAAATGACTAAATATCAAGGACTCATTGGGCAAATCGCTCTGGAACTGAAATCGGAACGCTCACTGACATTTCACCTATTTGAAAGTCTGATAAACGCCGGAAAAATGACTAAGTCCAAAAAAAATTTTTTTCAACTTTTTTCAATATTACCCCCGTGGGATATATATTCTACCCACACACATTTGGAACTCTCCTGGGGTACCCTCACACATATTATTCCTTCATTTAGTGGATATTTTCACAAAAAAGTGAAATTTTCAAATATCCAAAATATTGGCTGAAAACGACTAAATATCAAGGACTCATTGGGCGAATCGCTCTGGAACTGAAATCGGAACGTTCACTGACATTTCCCCTATCTGAAAATCTGATAAACGCCGGAAAAATGACTAAGTCCAAAAAAAATTTTTTTCAACTTTTTTCAATATTACCCCCGTGGGATATATATTCTACCCACACACATTTGGAACTCTCCTGGGGTACCCTCACACATATTATTCCCTCATTTAGTGGATATTTTCACAAAAAAGTGAAATTTTCAAATATCCAAAATATTGGCTGAAAACGACTAAATATCAAGGACTCATTGGGCGAATCGCTCTGGAACTGAAAGCGGAACGTTCACTGACATTTCCCCTATTTGAAAGTGTGATAAACGCCGGAAAAATGACTAAGTCCAAAAAAAAATTGCTTTCTACTTTTTTCAATATTACCCCCGTGGGATATATATTCTACCCACACACATTTGGAACTCTCCTGTGGTACCCTAACACATATTATTCCCTCATTTAGTGGATATTTTCACAAAAAAGTGAAATTTTCAAAAATCCAAAATATTGACTGAAAACTACTAAATATCAAGGACTCATTGGGCGAATAGCTCTAGAATTGAAACCGGAATGTTCACTGACATTTCCCCTATCTGAAAGTCTGATAAACGCCGGAAAAATGGCTAAGTCCAAAAAAAAACTGTTTTCAACTTTTTTCAATTTTACCCCCGTGGGATATATATTCTACCCACACACATTTGGAACTCTCCTGCGGTACCCTAACACATATTATTCCCTCATTTAGTGGATATTTTCACAAAAAAGTGAAATTTTCAAAAATCCAAAATATTGGCTGAAAATGACTAAATATCAAGGACTCATTGGGCGAATCGCTCTGGAACTGAAAACGGAACGCTCACTGACATTTGCCCTATCTGAAATTCTGATAAACGCCGGAAAAATGACTAAGTCCAGAAAAAAAAATTTTTCAACTTTTTTCAATTTTACCCCCGTGGGATATAGATTCTACCCACACACATTTGGAACTCTCCTGCGGTACCCTAACACATATTATTCCCTCATTTAGTGGATATTTTCACAAAAAAGTGAAATTTTCAAAAATCCAAAATATTGGCTGAAAACGACTAAATATCAAGGACTCATTGGGCGAATCGCTCTGGAACTGAAATCGGAATGTTCACTGACATTTCCCCTATCTGAAAATCTGATAAACGCCAGAAAAATGACTAAGTCCAAAAAAAAATTGTTTTCAACTTTTTTCAATTTTACCCACGTGGGATATATATTCTACCCACACACATTTGGAACTCTCCTGGGGTACCCTCACACATATTATTCCCTCATTTAGTGGATATTTTCACAAAAAAGTGAAATTTTCAAAAATCCAAAGTATTGGCTGAAAACGACTAAATATCAAGGACTCATTGGGCGAATCGCTCTGGAATTGAAATCGGAATGCTCACTGACATTTCACCTATTTGAAAGTCTGATAAACGCCGGAAAAATGACTAAGTCCAAAAAAAATTTTTTTCAACTTTTTTCAATATTACCCCCGTGGGATATATATTCTACCCACACACATTTGGAACTCTCCTGGGGTCCCCTCACACATATTATTCCTTCATTTAGTGGATATTTTCACAAAAAAGTGAAATTTTCAAATATCCAAAATATTGGCTGAAAACGACTAAATATCAAGGACTCATTGGGCGAATCGCTCTGGAACTGAAATCGGAACGTTCACTGACATTTCCCCTATCTGAAAATCTGATAAACGCCGGAAAAATGACTAAATCCAAAAAAAACCTGTTTTCAACTTTTTTCAATTTTACCCCCGTGGGATATATATTCTACCCACACACATTTGGAACTCTCCTGGGGTACCCTCACACATATTATTCCCTCATTTAGTGGATATTTTCACAAAAAAGTGAAATTTTCAAAAATCCAAAATATTGGCTGAAAACGACTAAATATCAAGGACTCATTGGGCGAATAGCTCTGGAATTGAAATCGGAATGTTCACTGACATTTCCCCTATTTGAAAGTCTGATAAACGCCGGAAAAATGACTAAGTCCAAAAAAAATTTTTTTCAACTTTTTTCAATATTACCCCCGTGGGATATGTATTCTACCCACACACATTTGGAACTCTCCTGGGGTACCCTCACACATATTATTCCTTCATTTAGTGGATATTTTCACAAAAAAGTGAAATTTTCAAAAATCCAAAATATTGGCTGAAAACGACTAAATATCAAGGACTCATTAGGCGAATAACTCTGGAACTGAAATCGGAACGCTCACTGACATTTGTCCTATCTGAAAGTCTGATAAACGCCGGAAAAATGACTAAGTCCAAAAAAAAAATTTTTTCAACTTTTATCAATTTTACCCCCGTGGGATATATATTCTACCCACACACATTTGGAAGTCTCCTGGGGTACCCTCACACATATTATTCCCTCATTTAGTGGATATTTTCACAAAAAAGTGAAATTTCCAAAAATCCAAAGTATTGGCTGAAAACGACTAAATATCAAGGACTCATTGGGCAAATCGCTCTGGAACTGAAATCGGAATGCTCACTGACATTTCCCCTATTTGAAAGTCTGATAAACACCGGAAAAATGACTAAGTCCAAAAAAAAAATTTTTTCAACTTTTATCAATTTTACCCCCGTGGGATATATATTCTACCCACACACATTTGGAACTCTCCTGGGGTACCCTCACACATATTATTCCCTCAATTAGTGGATATTTTCACAAAAAAGTGAAATTTCCAAAAATCCAAAGTATTGGCTGAAAACGACTAAATATCAAGGACTCATTGGGCGAATCGCTCTGGAACTGAAATCGGAATGCTCACTGACATTTCCCCTATTTGAAAGTCTGATAAACGCCGGAAAAATGACTAAGTCCAAAAAAAATTTTTTTCAACTTTTTTCAATATTACCCCCGTGGGATATATATTCTACCCACACACATTTGGAACTCTCCTGGGGTACCCTCACACATATTATTCCCTCATTTAGTGGATATTTTCACAAAAAAGTGAAATTTTCAAAAATCCAAAATATTGGCTGAAAACGACTAAATATCAAGGACTCATTGGGCGAATCGCTCTGGAACTGAAATCGGAATGCTCACTGACATTTCCCCTATCTGAAAGTCTGATAAACGCCGGAAAAATGACTAAGTCCAGAAAAAAAATTTTTTCAACTTTTTTCAATTTTACCCCCGTGGGATATAGATTCTACCCACACACATTTGGAACTCTCCTGCGGTACCCTAACACATATTATTCCCTCATTTAGTGGATATTTTCACAAAAAAGTGAAATTTTCAAAAATCCAAAACATTGGCTGAAAACGACTACATATCAAGGACTCATTGGGCGAATAGCTCTGGAATTGAAATCGGAATGTTCACTGACATTTCCCCTATTTGAAAGTCTGATAAACGCCGGAAAAATGACTAAGTCCAAAAAAAATTTTTTCAACTTTTTTCAATATTACCCCCGTGGGATATGTATTCTACCCACACACATTTGGAACTCTCCTGGGGTACCCTCACACATATTATTCCTTCATTTAGTGGATATTTTCACAAAAAAGTGAAATTTTCAAAAATCCAAAATATTGGCTGAAAACGGCTAAATATCAAGGACTCATTGGGCGAATAGCTCTGGAATTGAAATCGGAATGTTCACTGACATTTCCCCTATTTGAAAGTCTGATAAACGCCGGAAAAATGACTAAGTCCAAAAAAAATTTTTTTTCAACTTTTTTCAATATTACCCCCGTGGGATATGTATTCTACCCACACACATTTGGAACTCTCCTGGGGTACCCTCACACATATTATTCCTTCATTTAGTGGATATTTTTACAAAAAAGTGAAATTTTCAAAAATCCAAAATATTGGCTGAAAACGACTAAATATCAAGGACTCATTAGGCGAATCCCTCTGGAACTGAAATCGGAACGCTCACTGACATTTGTCCTATCTGAAAGTCTGATAAACGCCGGAAAAATGACTAAGTCCAAAAAAAAAATTTTTTCAACTTTTATCAATTTTACCCCCGTGGGATATATATTCTACCCACACACATTTGGAAGTCTCCTGGGGTACCCTCACACATATTATTCCCTCATTTAGTGGATATTTTCACAAAAAAGTGAAATTTCCAAAAATCCAAAGTATTGGCTGAAAACGACTAAATATCAAGGACTCATTGGGCAAATCGCTCTGGAACTGAAATCGGAATGCTCACTGACATTTCCCCTATTTGAAAGTCTGATAAACACCGGAAAAATGACTAAGTCCAAAAAAAAAATTTTTTCAACTTTTATCAATTTTACCCCCGTGGGATATATATTCTACCCACACACATTTGGAACTCTCCTGGGGTACCCTCACACATATTATTCCCTCAATTAGTGGATATTTTCACAAAAAAGTGAAATTTCCAAAAATCCAAAGTATTGGCTGAAAACGACTAAATGTCAAGGACTCATTGGGCGAATCGCTCTGGAACTGAAATCGGAATGCTCACTGACATTTCCCCTATTTGAAAGTCTGATAAACGCCGGAAAAATGACTAAGTCCAAAAAAAAATTTTTTCAACTTTTTTCAATATTACCCCCGTGGGATATATATTCTACCCACACACATTTGGAACTCTCCTGGGGTACCCTCACACATATTATTCCCTCATTTAGTGGATATTTTCACAAAAAAGTGAAATTTTCAAAAATCCAAAATATTGGCTGAAAACGACTAAATATCAAGGACTCATTGGGCGAATCGCTCTGGAACTGAAATCGGAACGTTCACTGACATTTCCCCTATCTGAAAGTCTGATAAACGCCGGAAAAATGACTAAGACCAAAAAAAACCTGTTTTCAACTTTTTTCACTTTTACCCCCGTGGGATATATATTCTACCCACACACATTTGGAACTCTCCTGGGGTACGCTCACACATATTATTCCCTCATTTAGTGGACATTTTCACAAAAAAGTGAAATTTTCAAAAATCCAAAATATTGGCTGAAAACGACTAAATATCAAGGACTCATTGGGCGAATCGCTCTGGAACTGAAATCGGAATGCTCACTGACATTTCCCCTATCTGAAAGTCTGATAAACGCCGGAAAAATGACTAAGTCCAGAAAAAAAATTTTTTCAACTTTTTTCAATTTTACCCCCGTGGGATATAGATTCTACCCACACACATTTGGAACTCTCCTGCGGTACCCTAACACATATTATTCCCTCATTTAGTGGATATTTTCACAAAAAAGTGAAATTTTCAAAAATCCAAAATATTGGCTGAAAACGACTACATATCAAGGACTCATTGGGCGAATAGCTCTGGAATTGAAATCGGAATGTTCACTGACATTTCCCCTATTTGAAATTCTGATAAACGCCGGAAAAATGACTAAGTCCAAAAAAAATTTTTTCAACTTTTTTCAATATTACCCCCGTGGGATATGTATTCTACCCACACACATTTGGAACTCTCCTGGGGTACCCTCACACATATTATTCCTTCATTTAGTGGATATTTTCACAAAAAAGTGAAATTTTCAAAAATCCAAAATATTGGCTGAAAACGATTAAATATCAAGGACTCATTGGGCGAATCGCTCTGGAACTGAAATCGGAATGTTCACTGACATTTCCCCTATCTGAAAATCTGATAAACGCCAGAAAAATGACTAAGTCCAAAAAAAAAATTTTTTCAACTTTTATCAATTTTACCCCCGTGGGATATATATTCTACCCACACACATTTGGAAGTCTCCTGGGGTACCCTCACACATATTATTCCCTCATTTAGTGGATATTTTCACAAAAAAGTGAAATTTCCAAAAATCCAAAGTATTGGCTGAAAACGACTAAATATCAAGGACTCATTGGGCAAATCGCTCTGGAACTGAAATCGGAATGCTCACTGACATTTCCCCTATTTGAAAGTCTGATAAACACCGGAAAAATGACTAAGTCCAAAAAAAAAATTTTTTCAACTTTTATCAATTTTACCCCCGTGGGATATATATTCTACCCACACACATTTGGAACTCTCCTGGGGTACCCTCACACATATTATTCCCTCAATTAGTGGATATTTTCACAAAAAAGTGAAATTTCCAAAAATCCAAAGTATTGGCTGAAAACGACTAAATATCAAGGACTCATTGGGCGAATCGCTCTGGAACTGAAATCGGAATGCTCACTGACATTTCCCCTATTTGAAAGTCTGATAAACGCCGGAAAAATGACTAAGTCCAAAAAAAATTTTTTTCAACTTTTTTCAATATTACCCCCGTGGGATATATATTCTACCCACACACATTTGGAACTCTCCTGGGGTACCCTCACACATATTATTCCCTCATTTAGTGGATATTTTCACAAAAAAGTGAAATTTTCAAAAATCCAAAATATTGGCTGAAAACGACTAAATATCAAGGACTCATTGGGCGAATCGCTCTGGAACTGAAATCGGAACGTTCACTGACATTTCCCCTATCTGAAAGTCTGATAAACGCCGGAAAAATGACTAAGTCCAAAAAAAACCTGTTTTCAACTTTTTTCACTTTTACCCCCGTGGGATATATATTCTACCCACACACATTTGGAACTCTCCTGGGGTACGCTCACACATATTATTCCCTCATTTAGTGGACATTTTCACAAAAAAGTGAAATTTTCAAAAATCCAAAATATTGGCTGAAAACGACTAAATATCAAGGACTCTTTGGGCGAATCGCTCTGGAACTGAAATCGGAATGCTCACTGACATTTCCCCTATCTAAAAGTCTGATAAACGCCGGAAAAATGACTAAGTCCAAAAAAAAATGTTTTCAACTTTTTTCAATTTTACCCCCGTGGGATATATATTCTACCCACACACATTTGGAACTCTCCTGCGGTACCCTAACACATATTATTCCCTCATTTAGTGGATATTTTCACAAAAAAGTGAAATTTTCAAAAATCCAAAATATTGGCTGAAAATGACTAAATATCAAGGACTCATTGGGCGAATCGCTCTGGAACTGAAATCGGAACGCTCACTGACATTTGCCCTATCTGAAAGTCTGATAAACGCCGGAAAAATGACTAAGTCCAGAAAAAAAAATTTTTCAACTTTTTTCAATTTTACCCCCGTGGGATATAGATTCTACCCACACACATTTGGAACTCTCCTGCGGTACCCTAACACATATTATTCCCTCATTTAGTGGATATTTTCACAAAAAAGTGAAATTTTCAAAAATCCAAAATATTGGCTGAAAACGACTAAATATCAAGGACTCATTGGGCGAATAGCTCTGGAATTGAAATCGGAATGTTCACTGACATTTCCCCTATTTGAAAGTCTGATAAACGCCGGAAAAATGACTAAGTCCAAAAAAAATTTTTTCAACTTTTTTCAATATTACCCCCGTGGGATATGTATTCTACCCACACACATTTGGAACTCTCCTGGGGTACCCTCACACATATTATTCCTTCATTTAGTGGATATTTTCACAAAAAAGTGAAATTTTCAAAAATCCAAAATATTGGCTGAAAACGATTAAATATCAAGGACTCATTGGGCGAATCGCTCTGGAACTGAAATCGGAACGCTCACTGACATTTGCCCTATCTGAAAGTCTGATAAACGCCGGAAAAATGACTAAGTCCAAAAAAAAATTTTTTTCAACTTTTATCAATTTTACCCCCGTGGGATATAGATTCTACCCACACACATTTGGAACTCTCCTGGGGTACCCTCACACATATTATTCCCTCATTTAGTGGATATTTTCACAAAAAAGTGAAATTTCCAAAAATCCAAAGTATTGGCTGAAAACGACTAAATATCAAGGACTCACTGGGCGAATCGCTCTGGAACTGAAATCGGAATGTTCACTGACATTTCCCCTATCTGAAAATCTGATAAACGCCAGAAAAATGACTAAGTCCAAAAAAAAATTGTTTTCAACTTTTTTCAATTTTACCCACGTGGGATATATATTCTACCCACACACATTTGGAACTCTCCTGGGGTACCCTCACACATATTATTCCCTCATTTAGTGGATATTTTCACAAAAAAGTGAAATTTTCAAATATCCAAAATATTGGCTGAAAATGACTAAATATCAAGGACTCATTGGGCGAATCGCTCTGGAACTGAAATCGGAATGTTCACTGACATTTCCCCTATCTGAAAATCTGATAAACGCCAGAAAAATGACTAAGTCCAAAAAAAAATTGTTTTCAACTTTTTTCAATTTTACCCACGTGGGATATATATTCTACCCACACACATTTGGAACTCTCCTGGGGTACCCTCACACATATTATTCCCTCATTTAGTGGATATTTTCACAAAAAAGTGAAATTTTCAAATATCCAAAATATTGGCTGAAAACGACTAAATATCAAGGACTCATTGGGCGAATCGCTCTGGAACTGAAATCGGAACGCTCACTGACATTTGACCTATCTGAAAGTCTGATAAACGCCGGAAAAATGACTAAGTCCAGAAAAAAAAATTTTTCAACTTTTTTCAATTTTACCCCCGTGGGATATAGATTCTACCCACACACATTTGGAACTCTCCTGCGGTAACCTAACACATATTATTCCCTCATTTAGTGGATATTTTCACAAAAAAGTGAAATTTTCAAAAATCCAAAATATTGGCTGAAAACGACTAAATATCAAGGACTCATTGGGCGAATAGCTCTGGAATTGAAATCAGAATGTTCACTGACATTTCCCCTATTTGAAAGTCTGATAAACGCCAGAAAAATGACTAAGTCCAAAAAAAATTTTTTTCAACTTTTTTTCAATATTACCCCCGTGGGATATATATTCTACCCACACACATTTGGAACTCTCCTGGGGTACCCTCACACATATTATTCCTTCATTTAGTGGATATTTTCACAAAAAAGTGAAATTTTCAAAAATCCAAAATATTGGCTGAAAACGACTAAATATCAAGGACTCATTGGGCGAATCGCTCTGGAACTGAAATCGGAACGCTCACTGACATTTGCCCTATCTGAAAGTCTGATAAACGCCGGAAAAATGACTAAGTCCAAAAAAAAAATTTTTTCAACTTTTATCAATTTTACCCCCGTGGGATATAGATTCTACCCACACACATTTGGAACTCTCCTGGGGTACCCTCACACATATTATTCCCTCATTTAGTGGATATTTTCACAAAAAAGTGAAATTTCCAAAAATCCAAAGTATTGGCTGAAAATGACTAAATATCAAGGACTCATTGGGCGAATCGCTCTGGAACTGAAATCGGAATGCTCACTGACATTTCCCCTATTTGAAAGTCTGATAAACGCCGGAAAAATGACTAAGTCCAAAAAAAAATGTTTTCAACATTGTTCAATATTACCCCCGTGGGATATATATTCTACCCACACACATTTGAAACTCTCCTGGGGTACCCTCACACATATTATTCCCTCATTTAGTGGATATTTTCACAAAAAAGTGAAATTTTCAAAAATCCAAAATATTGGCTGAAAACGACTAAATATCAAGGACTCATTGGGCGAATCGCTCTGGAACTGAAATCGGAATGTTCACTGACATTTCCCCTATCTGAAAGTCTGATAAACGCCAGAAAAATGACTAAGTCCAAAAAAAAATTGTTTTCAACTTTTTTCAATTTTACCCCCGTGGGATATATATTCTACCCACACACATTTGGAACTCTCCTGGGGTACCCTCACACATATTATTCCCTCAATTAGTGGATATTTTCACAAAAAAGTGAAATTTCCAAAAATCCAAAGTATTGGCTGAAAACGACTAAATATCAAGGACTCATTGGGCGAATCGCTCTGGAACTGAAATCGGAATGCTCACTGACATTTCCCCTATTTGAAAGTCTGATAAACGCCGGAAAAATGACTAAGTCCAAAAAAAATTTTTTTCAACTTTTTTCAATATTACCCCCGTGGGATATATATTCTACCCACACACATTTGGAACTCTCCTGGGGTACCCTCACACATATTATTCCCTCATTTAGTGGATATTTTCACAAAAAAGTGAAATTTTCAAAAATCCAAAATATTGGCTGAAAACGACTAAATATCAAGGACTCATTGGGCGAATCGCTATGGAACTGAAATCGGAACGTTCACTGACATTTCCCCTATCTGAAAGTCTGATAAACGCCGGAAAAATGACTAAGTCCAAAAAAAACCTGTTTTCAACTTTTTTCACTTTTACCCCCGTGGGATATATATTCTACCCACACACATTTGGAACTCTCCTGGGGTACGCTCACACATATTATTCCCTCATTTAGTGGACATTTTCACAAAAAAGTGAAATTTTCAAAAATCCAAAATATTGGCTGAAAACGACTAAATATCAAGGACTCTTTGGGCGAATCGCTCTGGAACTGAAATCGGAATGCTCACTGACATTTCCCCTATCTAAAAGTCTGATAAACGCCGGAAAAATGACTAAGTCCAAAAAAAAATGTTTTCAACTTTTTTCAATTTTACCCCCGTGGGATATATATTCTACCCACACACATTTGGAACTCTCCTGCGGTACCCTAACACATATTATTCCCTCATTTAGTGGATATTTTCACAAAAAAGTGAAATTTTCAAAAATCCAAAATATTGGCTGAAAATGACTAAATATCAAGGACTCATTGGGCGAATCGCTCTGGAACTGAAATCGGAACGCTCACTGACATTTGCCCTATCTGAAAGTCTGATAAACGCCGGAAAAATGACTAAGTCCAGAAAAAAAAATTTTTCAACTTTTTTCAATTTTACCCCCGTGGGATATAGATTCTACCCACACACATTTGGAACTCTCCTGCGGTACCCTAACACATATTATTCCCTCATTTAGTGGATATTTTCACAAAAAAGTGAAATTTTCAAAAATCCAAAATATTGGCTGAAAACGACTAAATATCAAGGACTCATTGGGCGAATAGCTCTGGAATTGAAATCGGAATGTTCACTGACATTTCCCCTATTTGAAAGTCTGATAAACGCCGGAAAAATGACTAAGTCCAAAAAAAATTTTTTCAACTTTTTTCAATATTACCCCCGTGGGATATGTATTCTACCCACACACATTTGGAACTCTCCTGGGGTACCCTCACACATATTATTCCTTCATTTAGTGGATATTTTCACAAAAAAGTGAAATTTTCAAAAATCCAAAATATTGGCTGAAAACGATTAAATATCAAGGACTCATTGGGCGAATCGCTCTGGAACTGAAATCGGAACGCTCACTGACATTTGCCCTATCTGAAAGTCTGATAAACGCCGGAAAAATGACTAAGTCCAAAAAAAAATTTTTTTCAACTTTTATCAATTTTACCCCCGTGGGATATAGATTCTACCCACACACATTTGGAACTCTCCTGGGGTACCCTCACACATATTATTCCCTCATTTAGTGGATATTTTCACAAAAAAGTGAAATTTCCAAAAATCCAAAGTATTGGCTGAAAACGACTAAATATCAAGGACTCACTGGGCGAATCGCTCTGGAACTGAAATCGGAATGTTCACTGACATTTCCCCTATCTGAAAATCTGATAAACGCCAGAAAAATGACTAAGTCCAAAAAAAAATTGTTTTCAACTTTTTTCAATTTTACCCACGTGGGATATATATTCTACCCACACACATTTGGAACTCTCCTGGGGTACCCTCACACATATTATTCCCTCATTTAGTGGATATTTTCACAAAAAAGTGAAATTTTCAAATATCCAAAATATTGGCTGAAAACGACTAAATATCAAGGACTCATTGGGCGAATCGCTCTGGAACTGAAATCGGAATGTTCACTGACATTTCCCCTATCTGAAAATCTGATAAACGCCAGAAAAATGACTAAGTCCAAAAAAAAATTGTTTTCAACTTTTTTCAATTTTACCCACGTGGGATATATATTCTACCCACACACATTTGGAACTCTCCTGGGGTACCCTCACACATATTATTCCCTCATTTAGTGGATATTTTCACAAAAAAGTGAAATTTTCAAATATCCAAAATATTGGCTGAAAACGACTAAATATCAAGGACTCATTGGGCGAATCGCTCTGGAACTGAAATCGGAACGCTCACTGACATTTGACCTATCTGAAAGTCTGATAAACGCCGGAAAAATGACTAAGTCCAGAAAAAAAAATTTTTCAACTTTTTTCAATTTTACCCCCGTGGGATATAGATTCTACCCACACACATTTGGAACTCTCCTGCGGTAACCTAACACATATTATTCCCTCATTTAGTGGATATTTTCACAAAAAAGTGAAATTTTCAAAAATCCAAAATATTGGCTGAAAACGACTAAATATCAAGGACTCATTGGGCGAATAGCTCTGGAATTGAAATCAGAATGTTCACTGACATTTCCCCTATTTGAAAGTCTGATAAACGCCAGAAAAATGACTAAGTCCAAAAAAATTTTTTTTCAACTTTTTTTCAATATTACCCCCGTGGGATATATATTCTACCCACACACATTTGGAACTCTCCTGGGGTACCCTCACACATATTATTCCTTCATTTAGTGGATATTTTCACAAAAAAGTGAAATTTTCAAAAATCCAAAATATTGGCTGAAAACGACTAAATATCAAGGACTCATTGGGCGAATCGCTCTGGAACTGAAATCGGAACGCTCACTGACATTTGCCCTATCTGAAAGTCTGATAAACGCCGGAAAAATGACTAAGTCCAAAAAAAAAATTTTTTCAACTTTTATCAATTTTACCCCCGTGGGATATAGATTCTACCCACACACATTTGGAACTCTCCTGGGGTACCCTCACACATATTATTCCCTCATTTAGTGGATATTTTCACAAAAAAGTGAAATTTCCAAAAATCCAAAGTATTGGCTGAAAATGACTAAATATCAAGGACTCATTGGGCGAATCGCTCTGGAACTGAAATCGGAATGCTCACTGACATTTCCCCTATTTGAAAGTCTGATAAACGCCGGAAAAATGACTAAGTCCAAAAAAAAATGTTTTCAACATTGTTCAATATTACCCCCGTGGGATATATATTCTACCCACACACATTTGAAACTCTCCTGGGGTACCCTCACACATATTATTCCCTCATTTAGTGGATATTTTCACAAAAAAGTGAAATTTTCAAAAATCCAAAATATTGGCTGAAAACGACTAAATATCAAGGACTCATTGGGCGAATCGCTCTGGAACTGAAATCGGAATGTTCACTGACATTTCCCCTATCTGAAAGTCTGATAAACGCCAGAAAAATGACTAAGTCCAAAAAAAAATTGTTTTCAACTTTTTTCAATTTTACCCCCGTGGGATATATATTCTACCCACACACATTTGGAACTCTCCTGGGGTACCCTCACACATATTATTCCCTCATTTAGTGGATATTTTCACAAAAAAGTGAAATTTTCAAATATCCAAAATATTGGCTGAAAACGACTAAATATCAAGGACTCATTGGGCGAATCGCTCTGGAACTGAAATCGTAACGTTCACTGACATTTCCCCTATCTGAAAGTCTGATAAACGCCGGAAAAATGACTAAGTCCAAAAAAAAATTGTTTCAACTTTTTTCAATTTTACCCCCGTGGGATATATATTCTACCCACACACATTTGGAACTCTCCTGGGGTACCCTCACACATATTATTCCCTCATTTAGTGGATATTTTCACAAAAAAGTGAAATTTTCAAAAATCCAAAATATTGGCTGAAAACGACTAAATATCAAGGACTCATTGGGCGAATCGCTCTGGAACTGAAATCGGAATGTTCACTAATATTTCCACTATCTGAAAGTCTGATAAACGCCGGAAAAATGACTAAGTCCAAAAAAAAATTGTTTTCAACTTTTTTCAATTTTACCCCCGTGGGATATATATTCTACCCACACACATTTGGAACTCTCCTGCGGTACCCTAACACATATTATTCCCTCATTTAGTGGATATTTTCACAAAAAAGTGAAATTTTCAAAAATCCAGAAAATTGGCTGAAAATGACTAAATATCAAAGACTCATTGCGCGAATCGCTCTGGAACTGAAATCGGAACGCTCACTGACATTTTCCCCATCTGAAAGTCTGATAAACGCCGGAAAAATGACTAAGTCCAAAAAAAAAAATTTTTCAACTTTATTCAATTTTACCCCCGTGGGATATAGATTCTACCCACACACATTTGAAACTCTCCTGGGGTACCCGCACACATATTATTCCCTCATTTAGTGGATATTTTCACAAAAAAAGTGAAATTTTCAAAAAATCCAAAATATTGGCTGAAAACAACTAAATATCAAGGACTCATTGGGCGAATCGCTCTGGAACTGAAATCGGAATGCTCACTGACATTTCCCCTATTTGAAAGGCTGATAAACGTCGGAAAAATGACTAAGTCCAAAAAAAATTTTTTTCAACTTTTTTTCAATATTACCCCCGTGGGATATAGATTCTACCCACACACATTTGGAACTCTCCTGGGGTACCCTCACACATATTATTCCCTCATTTAGTGGATATTTTCACAAAAAAGTGACATTTTCAAAAATCCCGAAAATTGGCTGAAAACGACTAAATATCAAGGACTCATTGGGCGAATCACTCTGGAACTGAAATCGTAAAGCTCACTGACATTTCCCCTATCTGAAAGTCTGATAAATGGCTGAAAAATGACTAAGTCCAAGAAAAAAATTTTTTCAACTTTTTTCAATTTTACCCCCGTGGGATATATATTCTACCCACACACATTTGGAACTCTCCTGGGGTACCCTCACACATATTATTCCCTCATTTAGTGGATATTTTCACAAAAAAGTGAAATTTTCAAAAATCCAAAATATTGGCTGAAAACGACTAAATATCAAGGACTCATTGGGCGAATCGCTCTGGAACTGAAATCGGAATGTTCACTAACATTTCCCCTATCTGAAAGTCTGATAAACGCCGGAAAAATGACTAAGTCCAAAAAAAAATTGTTTTCAACTTTTTTCAATTTTACCCCCGTGGGATATATATTCTACCCACACACATTTGGAACTCTCCTGGGGTACCCTCACACATATTATTCCCTCATTTAGTGGATATTTTCACAAAAAAGTGAAATTTTCAAATATCCAAAATATTGGCTGAAAACGACTAAATATCAAGGACTCATTGGGCGAATCGCTCTGGAACTGAAATCGGAACGTTCACTGGCATTTCCCCTATCTGAAAGTCTGATAAACGCCGGAAAAATGACTAAGTCCAAAAAAAAATTGTTTTCAACTTTTTTCAATTTTACCCCCGTGGGATATATATTCTACCCACACACATTTGGAACTCTCCTGGGGTACCCTCACACATATTATTCCCTCATTTAGTGGATATTTTCACAAAAAAGTGAAATTTTCAAATATCCAAAATATTGGCTGAAAACGACTAAATATCAAGGACTCATTGGGCGAATCGCTCTGGAACTGAAATCGGAACGTTCACTGACATTTCCCCTATCTGAAAGTGTGATAAACGCCGGAAAAATGACTAAGTCCAAAAAAAAATTGTTTTCAACTTTTTTCAATTTTACCCCCGTGGGATATAGATTCTACCCACACACATTTGGAACTCTCCTGGGGTACCCTCACACATATTATTCCCTCATTTAGTGGATATTTTCACAAAAAAGTGAAATTTTCAAAAATCCAGAAAATTGGCTGAAAATGAATAAATATCAAGGAATCATTGGGCTAATAGCTCTGGAATTGAAATCGGAATGTTCACTGACATTTCCCCTATTTGAAAGTCTGATAAACGCCGGAAAAATGACTAATTCCAAAAAAATTTTTTTCAACTTTTTTTCAATATTACCCCCGTGGGATATATATTCTACCCACACACATTTGGAACTCTCCTGGGGTACCCTCACACATATTATTCCCTCATTTAGTGGATATTTTCACAAAAAAGTGAAATTTTCAAAAATCCAAAATATTGGCTGAAAACGACTAAATATCAAGGACTCATTGGGCGAATCGCTCTGGAACTGAAATCGGAACGCTCACTGACATTTGCCCTATCTGAAAGTCTGATAAACGCCGGAAAAATGACTAAGTCCAAAAAAAAATTGTTTTCAACTTTTTTCAATTTTACCCCCGAGGGATATATATTCTACCCACACACATTTGGAACTCTCCTGCGGTACCCTCACACATATTATTCCCTCATTTAGTGGATATTTTCACAAAAAAGTGAAATTTCCAAAAATCCAAAGTATTGGCTGAAAACGACTAAATATCAAGGACTCATTGCGTGAATCGCTGTGGAACTGAAATCGGAATGCTCACTGACATTTCCCCTATTTGAAAGTCTGATAAACGCCGGAAAAATGACTAAGTCCAAAAAAAAATTGTTTTCAACTTTTTTCAATTTTACCCCCGTGGGATATATATTCTACCCACACACATTTGGAACTCTCCTGGGGCACCCTCACACATATTATTCCCTCATTTAGTGGATATTTTCACAAAAAAGTGAAATTTTCAAATATCTAAAATATTGGCTGAAAATGACTAAACATCAAGGACTCATTGGGCGAATCGCTCTGGAACTGAAATCGGAACGTTCACTGACATTTCCCCTATCTGAAAGTCTGATAAACGCCGGAAAAATGACTAAGTCCAAAAAAAAATTGTTTTCAACTTTTTTCAATTTTACCCCCGTGGGATATAGATTCTACCCACACACATTTGGAACTCTCCTGGGGTACCCTCACACATATTATTCCCTCATTTAGTGGATATTTTCACAAAAAAGTGAAATTTTCAAAAATCCAGAAAATTGGCTGAAAATGACTAAATATCAAGGAATCATTGGGCGAATAGCTCTGGAATTGAAATTGGAATGTTCACTGACATTTCCCCTATTTGAAAGTCTGATAAACGCCGGAAAAATGACTAAGTCCAAAAAATTTTTTTTTCAACTTTTTTTCAATATTACCCCCGTGGGATATATATTCTACCCACACACATTTGGAACTCTCCTGGGGTACCCTCACACATATTATTCCTTCATTTAGTGGATATTTTCACAAAAAAGTGAAATTTTCAAAAATCCAAAATATTGGCTGAAAACGACTAGATATCAAGGACTCATTGGGCGAATCGCTCTGGAACTGAAATCGGAACGCTCACTGACATTGGCCCTATCTGAAAGTCTGATAAACGCCGGAAAAATGACTAAGTCCAAAAAAAAATTGTTTTCAACTTTTTTCAATTTTACCCCCGTGGGATATATATTCTACCCACACACATTTGGAACACTCCTGCGGTACCCTCACACATATTATTCCTTCATTTAGTGGATATTTTCACAAAAAAGTGAAATTTTCAAAAATCCAAAATATTGGCTGAAAACTACTAAATATCAAGGACTCATAGGGCGAATCGCTCTGGAACTGAAATCGGAACGCTCACTGACATTGGCCCTATCTGAAAGTCTGATAAACGCCGGAAAAATGACTAAGTCCAAAAAAAAAATTTTTTCAACTTTTTTCAATTTTACCCCCGTGGGATATAGATTCTACCCACACACATTTGGAACTCTCCTGGGGTACCCTCACACATATTATTCCCTCATTTAGTGGATATTTTCACAAAAAAGTGAAATTTCCAAAAATCCAAAGTATTGGCTGAAAACGACTAAATATCAAGGACTCATTGGGTGAATCGCTGTGGAACTGAAATCGGAATGCTCACTGACATTTCCCCTATTTGAAAGTCTGATAAACGCCGGAAAAATGACTAAGTCCAAAAAAAAATTGTTTTCAACTTTTTTCAATTTTACCCCCGTGGGATATAGATTCTACCCACACACATTTGGAACTCTCCTGGGGTACCCTCACACATATTATTCCCTCATTTAGTGGATATTTTCACAAAAAAGTGAAATTTTCAAAAATCCAGAAAATTGGCTGAAAATGACTAAATATCAAGGAATCATTGGGCTAATAGCTCTGGAATTGAAATCGGAATGTTCACTGACATTTCCCCTATTTGAAAGTCTGATAAACGCCAGAAAAATGACTAAGTCCAAAAAATTTTTTTTTCAACTTTTTTTCAATATTACCCCCGTGGGATATATATTCTACCCACACACATTTGGAACTCTCCTGGGGTACCCTCACACATATTATTCCTTCATTTAGTGGATATTTTCACAAAAAAGTGAAATTTTCAAAAATCCAAAATATTGGCTGAAAACGACTAGATATCAAGGACTCATTGGGCGAATCGCTCTGGAACTGAAATCGGAACGCTCACTGACATTGGCCCTATCTGAAAGTCTGATAAACGCCGGAAAAATGACTAAGTCCAAAAAAAAAATTTTTTCAACTTTTTTCAATTTTACCCCCGTGGGATATAGATTCTACCCACACACATTTGGAACTCTCCTGGGGTACCCTCACACATATTATTCCCTCATTTAGTGGATATTTTCACAAAAAAGTGAAATTTCCAAAAATCCAAAGTATTGGCTGAAAACGACTAAATATCAAGGACTCATTGGGCGAATCGCTCTGGAACTGAAATCGGAATGCTCACTGACATTTCCCCTATTTGAAAGTCTGATAAACGCCGGAAAAATGACTAATTCCAAAAAAATTTTTTTCAACTTTTTTTCAATATTACCCCCGTGGGATATATATTCTACCCACACACATTTGGAACTCTCCTGGGGTACCCTCACACATATTATTCCCTCATTTAGTGGATATTTTCACAAAAAAGTGAAATTTTCAAAAATCCAAAATATTGGCTGAAAATGACTAAATATCAAGGACTCATTGGGTGAATCGCTGTGGAACTGAAATCGGAATGCTCACTGACATTTCCCCTATTTGAAAGTCTGATAAACGCAGGAAAAATGACTAAGTCCAAAAAAAAATTGTTTTCAACTTTTTTCAATTTTACCCCAGTGGGATATATATTCTACCCACACACATTTGGAACTCTCCTGGGGTACCCTCACACATATTATTCCCTCATTTAGTGGATATTTTCACAAAAAAGTGAAATTTTCAAATATCTAAAATATTGGCTGAAAATGACTAAACATCAAGGACTCATTGGGCGAATCGCTCTGGAACTGAAATCGGAACGTTCACTGACATTTCCCCTATCTGAAAGTCTGATAAACGCCGGAAAAATGACTAAGTCCAAAAAAAAATTGTTTTCAACTTTTTTCAATTTTACCCCCGTGGGATATAGATTCTACCCACACACATTTGGAACTCTCCTGGGGTACCCTCACACATATTATTCCCTCATTTAGTGGATATTTTCACAAAAAAGTGAAATTTTCAAAAATCCAGAAAATTGGCTGAAAATGACTAAATATCAAGGAATCATTGGGCGAATAGCTCTGGAATTGAAATCGGAATGTTCACTGACATTTCCCCTATTTGAAAGTCTGATAAACGCCGGAAAAATGACTAAGTCCAAAAAATTTTTTTTTCAACTTTTTTTCAATATTACCCCCGTGGGATATATATTCTACCCACACACATTTGGAACTCTCCTGGGGTACCCTCACACATATTATTCCTTCATTTAGTGGATATTTTCACAAAAAAGTGAAATTTTCGAAAATCCAAAATATTGGCTGAAAACGACTAGATATCAAGGACTCATTGGGCGAATCGCTCTGGAACTGAAATCGGAACGCTCACTGACATTGGCCCTATCTGAAAGTCTGATAAACGCCGGAAAAATGACTAAGTCCAAAAAAAAATTGTTTTCAACTTTTTTCAATTTTACCCCCGTGGGATATATATTCTACCCACACACATTTGGAACTCTCCTGCGGTACCCTCACACATATTATTCCTTCATTTAGTGGATATTTTCACAAAAAAGTGAAATTTTCAAAAATCCAAAATATTGGCTGAAAACGACTAAATATCAAGGACTCATAGGGCGAATCGCTCTGGAACTGAAATCGGAACGCTCACTGACATTGGCCCTATCTGAAAGTCTGATAAACGCCGGAAAAATGACTAAGTCCAAAAAAAAAATTTTTTCAACTTTTTTCAATTTTACCCCCGTGGGATATAGATTCTACCCACACACATTTGAAACTCTCCTGGGGTACCCTCACACATATTATTCCCTCATTTAGTGGATATTTTCACAAAAAAGTGAAATTTCCAAAAATCCAAAGCATTGGCTGAAAACGACTAAATATCAAGGACTCATTGGGTGAATCGCTGTGGAACTGAAATCGGAATGCTCACTGACATTTCCCCTATTTGAAAGTCTGATAAACGCCGGAAAAATGACTAAGTCCAAAAAAAAATTGTTTTCAACTTTTTTCAATTTTACCCCCGTGGGATATAGATTCTACCCACACACATTTGGAACTCTCCTGGGGTACCCTCACACATATTATTCCCTCATTTAGTGGATATTTTCACAAAAAAGTGAAATTTTCAAAAATCCAGAAAATTGGCTGAAAATGACTAAATATCAAGGAATCATTGGGCTAATAGCTCTGGAATTGAAATCGGAATGTTCACTGACATTTCCCCTATTTGAAAGTCTGATAAACGCCGGAAAAATGACTAATTCCAAAAAAATTTTTTTCAACTTTTTTTCAATATTACCCCCGTGGGATATATATTCTACCCACACACATTTGGAACTCTCCTGGGGTACCCTCACACATATTATTCCCTCATTTAGTGGATATTTTCACAAAAAAGTGAAATTTTCAAAAATCCAAAATATTGGCTGAAAACGACTAAATATCAAGGACTCATTGGGCGAATCGCTCTGGAACTGAAATCGGAATGCTCACTGACATTTGCCCTATCTGAAAGTCTGATAAACGCCGGAAAAATGACTAAGTCCAAAAAAAAATTGTTTTCAACTTTTTTCAATTTTACCCCCGTGGGATATATATTCTACCCACACACATTTGGAACTCTCCTGCGGTACCCTCACACATATTATTCCTTCATTTAGTGGATATTTTCACAAAAAAGTGAAATTTTCAAAAATCCAAAATATTGGCTGAAAACGACTAAATATCAAGGACTCATAGGGCGAATCGCTCTGGAACTGAAATCGGAACGCTCACTGACATTGGCCCTATCTGAAAGTCTGATAAACGCCGGAAAAATGACTAAGTCCAAAAAAAAAATTTTTTCAACTTTTTTCAATTTTACCCCCGTGGGATATAGATTCTACCCACACACATTTGGAACTCTCCTGGGGTACCCTCACACATATTATTCCCTCATTTAGTGGATATTTTCACAAAAAAGTGAAATTTCCAAAAATCCAAAGTATTGGCTGAAAACGACTAAATATCAAGGACTCATTGGGTGAATCGCTGTGGAACTGAAATCGGAATGCTCACTGACATTTCCCCTATTTGAAAGTCTGATAAACGCCGGAAAAATGACTAAGTCCAAAAAAAAATTGTTTTCAACTTTTTTCAATTTTACCCCCGTGGGATATAGATTCTACCCACACACATTTGGAACTCTCCTGGGGTACCCTCACACATATTATTCCCTCATTTAGTGGATATTTTCACAAAAAAGTGAAATTTTCAAAAATCCAGAAAATTGGCTGAAAATGACTAAATATCAAGGAATCATTGGGCTAATAGCTCTGGAATTGAAATCGGAATGTTCACTGACATTTCCCCTATTTGAAAGTCTGATAAACGCCAGAAAAATGACTAAGTCCAAAAAATTTTTTTTTCAACTTTTTTTCAATATTACCCCCGTGGGATATATATTCTACCCACACACATTTGGAACTCTCCTGGGGTACCCTCACACATATTATTCCTTCATTTAGTGGATATTTTCACAAAAAAGTGAAATTTTCAAAAATCCAAAATATTGGCTGAAAACGACTAGATATCAAGGACTCATTGGGCGAATCGCTCTGGAACTGAAATCGGAATGCTCACTGACATTGGCCCTATCTGAAAGTCTGATAAACGCCGGAAAAATGACTAAGTCCAAAAAAAAAATTTTTTCAACTTTTTTCAATTTTACCCCCGTGGGATATAGATTCTACCCACACACATTTGGAACTCTCCTGGGGTACCCTCACACATATTATTCCCTCATTTAGTGGATATTTTCACAAAAAAGTGAAATTTCCAAAAATCCAAAGTATTGGCTGAAAACGACTAAATATCAAGGACTCATTGGGCGAATCGCTCTGGAACTGAAATCGGAATGCTCACTGACATTTCCCCTATTTGAAAGTCTGATAAACGCCGGAAAAATGACTAATTCCAAAAAAATTTTTTTCAACTTTTTTTCAATATTACCCCCGTGGGATATATATTCTACCCACACACATTTGGAACTCTCCTGGGGTACCCTCACACATATTATTCCCTCATTTAGTGGATATTTTCACAAAAAAGTGAAATTTTCAAAAATCCAAAATATTGGCTGAAAACGACTAAATATCAAGGACTCATTGGGCGAATCGCTCTGGAACTGAAATCGGAATGCTCACTGACATTTGCCCTATCTGAAAGTCTGATAAACGCCGGAAAAATGACTAAGTCCAAAAAAAAATTGTTTTCAACTTTTTTCAATTTTACCCCCGTGGGATATATATTCTACCCACACACATTTGGAACTCTCCTGCGGTACCCTCACACATATTATTCCTTCATTTAGTGGATATTTTCACAAAAAAGTGAAATTTTCAAAAATCCAAAATATTGGCTGAAAACGACTAAATATCAAGGACTCATAGGGCGAATCGCTCTGGAACTGAAATCGGAACGCTCACTGACATTGGCCCTATCTGAAAGTCTGATAAACGCCGGAAAAATGACTAAGTCCAAAAAAAAAATTTTTTCAACTTTTTTCAATTTTACCCCCGTGGGATATAGATTCTACCCACACACATTTGGAACTCTCCTGGGGTACCCTCACACATATTATTCCCTCATTTAGTGGATATTTTCACAAAAAAGTGAAATTTCCAAAAATCCAAAGTATTGGCTGAAAATGACTAAATATCAAGGACTCATTGGGTGAATCGCTGTGGAACTGAAATCGGAATGCTCACTGACATTTCCCCTATTTGAAAGTCTGATAAACGCCGGAAAAATGACTAAGTCCAAAAAAAAATTGTTTTCAACTTTTTTCAATTTTACCCCCGTGGGATATATATTCTACCCACACACATTTGGAACTCTCCTGGGGTACCCTCACACATATTATTCCCTCATTTAGTGGATATTTTCACAAAAAAGTGAAATTTTCAAATATCTAAAATATTGGCTGAAAATGACTAAACATCAAGGACTCATTGGGCGAATCGCTCTGGAACTGAAATCGGAACGTTCACTGACATTTCCCCTATCTGAAAGTCTGATAAACGCCGGAAAAATGACTAAGTCCAAAAAAAAATTGTTTTCAACTTTTTTCAATTTTACCCCCGTGGGATATAGATTCTACCCACACACATTTGGAACTCTCCTGGGGTACCCTCACACATATTATTCCCTCATTTAGTGGATATTTTCACAAAAAAGTGAAATTTTCAAAAATCCAGAAAATTGGCTGAAAATAACTAAATATCAAGGAATCATTGGGCGAATAGCTCTGGAATTGAAATCGGAATGTTCACTGACATTTCCCCTATTTGAAAGTCTGATAAACGCCGGAAAAATGACTAAGTCCAAAAAATTTTTTTTTCAACTTTTTTTCAATATTACCCCCGTGGGATATATATTCTACCCACACACATTTGGAACTCTCCTGGGGTACCCTCACACATATTATTCCTTCATTTAGTGGATATTTTCACAAAAAAGTGAAATTTTCAAAAATCCAAAATATTGGCTGAAAACGACTAGATATCAAGGACTCATTGGGCGAATCGCTCTGGAACTGAAATCGGAACGCTCACTGACATTGGCCCTATCTGAAAGTCTGATAAACGCCGGAAAAATGACTAAGTCCAAAAAAAAAATTTTTTCAACTTTTTTCAATTTTATCCCCGTGGGATATAGATTCTACACACACACATTTGGAACTCTCCTGGGGTACCCTTACACATATTATTCCCTCATTTAGTGGATATTTTCACAAAAAAGTGAAATTTCTAAAAATCCAAAGTATTGGCTGAAAACGACTAAATATCAAGGACTCATTGGGCGAATCGCTCTGGAACTGAAATCGGAATGCTCACTAACATTTCCCCTATTTGAAAGTCTGATAAACGCCGGAAAAATGACTAATTCCAAAAAAATTTTTTTCAACTTTTTTTCAATATTACCCCCGTGGGATATATATTCTACCCACACACATTTGGAACTCTCCTGGGGTACACTCACACATATTATTCCCTCATTTAGTGGATATTTTCACAAAAAATTGAAATTTTCAAATATCAAAAATATTGGCTGAAAACGACTAAATATCAAGGACTCATTGGGCGAATCGCTCTGGAACTGAAATCGGAACGTTCACTGACATTTCCCCTATCTGACAGTCTGATAAACGCCGGAAAAATGACTAAGTCCAAAAAAAAATTGTTTTCAACTTTTTTCAATTTTACCCCTGTGGGATATATATTCTACCCACACACATTTGGAACTCTCCTGGGGTACCCTCACACATATTATTCCTTCATTTAGTGGATATTTTCACAAAAAAGTGAAATTTTCAAAAATCCTAAATATTGGCTGAAAACGAGTAGATATCAAGGACTCAATGGGCGAATTGCTCTGGAACTGAAATCGGAACGCTCACTGACATTGGCCCTATCTGAAAGTCTGATAAACGCCGGAAAAATGACTAAGTCCAAAAAAAAAATTTTTTCAACTTTTTTCAATTTTACCCCCGTGGGATATAGATTCTACCCACACACATTTGGAACTCTCCTGGGGTACCCTCACACATATTATTCCCTCATTTAGTGGATATTTTCACAAAAAAGTGAAATTTCCAAAAATCCAAAGTATTGGCTGAAAACGACTAAATATCAAGGACTCATTGGGCGAATCGCTCTGGAACTGAAATCGGAATGCTCACTGACATTTCCCCTATTTGAAAGTCTGATAAACGCCGGAAAAATGACTAAGTCCAAAAAAAATTTTTTTCAACTTTTTTTCGATATTACCCCCGTGGGATATATATTCTACCCACACACATTTGGAACTCTCCTGGGGTGCCATCACACATATTATTTCCTCATTTAGTGGATATTTTCACAAAAAAGTGAAATTTTCAAAAATCCAAAATATTGGCTGAAAACGACTAAATATCAAGGACTCATAGGGCGAATCGCTCTGGAACTGAAATCGGAACGCTCACTGACATTGGCCCTATCTGAAAGTCTGATAAACGCCGGAAAAATGACTAAGTCCAAAAAAAAAATTTTTTCAACTTTTTTCAATTTTACCCCCGTGGGATATAGATTCTACCCACACACATTTGGAACTCTCCTGGGGTACCCTCACACATATTATTCCCTCATTTAGTGGATATTTTCACAAAAAAGTGAAATTTCCAAAAATCCAAAGTATTGGCTGAAAATGACTAAATATCAAGGACTCATTGGGTGAATCGCTGTGGAACTGAAATCGGAATGCTCACTGACATTTCCCCTATTTGAAAGTCTGATAAACGCCGGAAAAATGACTAAGTCCAAAAAAAAATTGTTTTCAACTTTTTTCAATTTTACCCCCGTGGGATATATATTCTACCCACACACATTTGGAACTCTCCTGGGGTACCCTCACACATATTATTCCCTCATTTAGTGGATATTTTCACAAAAAAGTGAAATTTTCAAATATCTAAAATATTGGCTGAAAATGACTAAACATCAAGGACTCATTGGGCGAATCGCTCTGGAACTGAAATCGGAACGTTCACTGACATTTCCCCTATCTGAAAGTCTGATAAACGCCGGAAAAATGACTAAGTCCAAAAAAAAATTGTTTTCAACTTTTTTCAATTTTACCCCCGTGGGATATAGATTCTACCCACACACATTTGGAACTCTCCTGGGGTACCCTCACACATATTATTCCCTCATTTAGTGGATATTTTCACAAAAAAGTGAAATTTTCAAAAATCCAGAAAATTGGCTGAAAATGACTAAATATCAAGGAATCATTGGGCGAATAGCTCTGGAATTGAAATCGGAATGTTCACTGACATTTCCCCTATTTGAAAGTCTGATAAACGCCGGAAAAATGACTAAGTCCAAAAAATTTTTTTTTCAACTTTTTTTCAATATTACCCCCGTGGGATATATATTCTACCCACACACATTTGGAACTCTCCTGGGGTACCCTCACACATATTATTCCTTCATTTAGTGGATATTTTCACAAAAAAGTGAAATTTTCAAAAATCCAAAATATTGGCTGAAAACGACTAGATATCAAGGACTCATTGGGCGAATCGCTCTGGAACTGAAATCGGAACGCTCACTGACATTGGCCCTATCTGAAAGTCTGATAAACGCCGGAAAAATGACTAAGTCCAAAAAAAAAATTTTTTCAACTTTTTTCAATTTTATCCCCGTGGGATATAGATTCTACACACACACATTTGGAACTCTCCTGGGGTACCCTTACACATATTATTCCCTCATTTAGTGGATATTTTCACAAAAAAGTGAAATTTCTAAAAATCCAAAGTATTGGCTGAAAACGACTAAATATCAAGGACTCATTGGGCGAATCGCTCTGGAACTGAAATCGGAATGCTCACTAACATTTCCCCTATTTGAAAGTCTGATAAACGCCGGAAAAATGACTAATTCCAAAAAAATTTTTTTCAACTTTTTTTCAATATTACCCCCGTGGGATATATATTCTACCCACACACATTTGGAACTCTCCTGGGGTACACTCACACATATTATTCCCTCATTTAGTGGATATTTTCACAAAAAATTGAAATTTTCAAATATCAAAAATATTGGCTGAAAACGACTAAATATCAAGGACTCATTGGGCGAATCGCTCTGGAACTGAAATCGGAACGTTCACTGACATTTCCCCTATCTGACAGTCTGATAAACGCCGGAAAAATGACTAAGTCCAAAAAAAAATTGTTTTCAACTTTTTTCAATTTTACCCCTGTGGGATATATATTCTACCCACACACATTTGGAACTCTCCTGGGGTACCCTCACACATATTATTCCTTCATTTAGTGGATATTTTCACAAAAAAGTGAAATTTTCAAAAATCCTAAATATTGGCTGAAAACGAGTAGATATCAAGGACTCAATGGGCGAATTGCTCTGGAACTGAAATCGGAACGCTCACTGACATTGGCCCTATCTGAAAGTCTGATAAACGCCGGAAAAATGACTAAGTCCAAAAAAAAAATTTTTTCAACTTTTTTCAATTTTACCCCCGTGGGATATAGATTCTACCCACACACATTTGGAACTCTCCTGGGGTACCCTCACACATATTATTCCCTCATTTAGTGGATATTTTCACAAAAAAGTGAAATTTCCAAAAATCCAAAGTATTGGCTGAAAACGACTAAATATCAAGGACTCATTGGGCGAATCGCTCTGGAACTGAAATCGGAATGCTCACTGACATTTCCCCTATTTGAAAGTCTGATAAACGCCGGAAAAATGACTAAGTCCAAAAAAAATTTTTTTCAACTTTTTTTCGATATTACCCCCGTGGGATATATATTCTACCCACACACATTTGGAACTCTCCTGGGGTGCCATCACACATATTATTTCCTCATTTAGTGGATATTTTCACAAAAAAGTGAAATTTTCAAAAATCCAAAAAATTGGCTGAACACGACTAAATATCAAGGACTCATTGGGCGAATCGCTCTGAAACTGAAATCGGAACGCTCACTGACATTTGCCCTATCTGAAAGTCTGATAAACGCCGGAAAAATGACTAAGTCCAAAAAAAAATTTTTTCAACTTTTTTTCAATATTACCCCCGTGGGATATATATTCTAACCACACACATTTGGTACTCTCCTGGGGTACCCTCACACATATTATTCCCTCATTTAGTGGATATTTTCACAAAAAAGTGAAATTTTCAAATATCTAAAATATTGGCTGAAAATGACTAAACATCAAGGACTCATTGGGCGAAACGCTCTGGAACTGAAATCGGAACGTTCACTGACATTTCCCCTATCTGAAAGTCTGATAAACGCCGGAAAAATGACTGGAAAGTCCAAAAAAAAATTGTTTTCAACTTTTTTCAATTTTACCCCCGTGGGATATAGATTCTACCCACACACATTTGGAACTCTCCTGGGGTACCCTCACACATATTATTCCCTCATTTAGTGGATATTTTCACAAAAAAGTGAAATTTCCAAAAATCCAAAGTATTGGCTGAAAACGACTAAATATCAAGGACTCATTGGGCGAATCGCTCTGGAACTGAAATCGGAATGCTCACTGACATTTCCCCTATTTGAAAGTCTGATAAACGCCGGAAAAATGACTAAGTCCAAAAAAAATTTTTTTCAACTTTTTTTCGATATTACCCCCGTGGGATATATATTCTACCCACACACATTTGGAACTCTCCTGGGGTGCCATCACACATATTATTTCCTCATTTAGTGGATATTTTCACAAAAAAGTGAAATTTTCAAAAATCCAAAAAATTGGCTGAACACGACTAAATATCAAGGACTCATTGGGCGAATCGCTCTGAAACTGAAATCGGAACGCTCACTGACATTTGCCCTATCTGAAAGTCTGATAAACGCCGGAAAAATGACTAAGTCCAAAAAAAAATTTTTTCAACTTTTTTTCAATATTACCCCCGTGGGATATATATTCTAACCACACACATTTGGAACTCTCCTGGGGTACCCTCACACATATTATTCCCTCATTTAGTGGATATTTTCACAAAAAAGTGAAATTTTCAAATATCTAAAATATTGGCTGAAAATGACTAAACATCAAGGACTCATTGGGCGAAACGCTCTGGAACTGAAATCGGAACGTTCACTGACATTTCCCCTATCTGAAAGTCTGATAAACGCCGGAAAAATGACTGGAAAGTCCAAAAAAAAATTGTTTTCAACTTTTTTCAATTTTACCCCCGTGGGATATAGATTCTACCCACACACATTTGGAACTCTCCTGGGGTACCCTCACACATATTATTCCCTCATTTAGTGGATATTTTCACAAAAAAGTGAAATTTTCAAAAATCCAGAAAATTGGCTGAAAATGACTAAATATCAAGGAATCATTGGGCGAATAGCTCTGGAATTGAAATCGGAATGTTCACTGACATTTCCCCTATTTGAAAGTCTGATAAACGCCGGAAAAATGACTAAGTCCAAAAAATTTTTTTTTCAACTTTTTTTCAATATTACCCCCGTGGGATACATATTCTACCCACACACATTTGGAACTCTCCTGGGGTACCCTCACACATATTATTCCTTCATTTAGTGGATATTTTCACAAAAAAGTGAAATTTTCAAAAATCCAAAATATTGGCTGAAAACGACTAGATATCAAGGACTCATTGGGCGAATCGCTCTGGAACTGAAATCGGAACGCTCACTGACATTGGCCCTATCTGAAAGTCTGATAAACGCCGGAAAAATGACTAAGTCCAAAAAAAAAATTTTTTCAACTTTTTTCAATTTTATCCCCGTGGGATATAGATTCTACACACACACATTTGGAACTCTCCTGGGGTACCCTTACACATATTATTCCCTCATTTAGTGGATATTTTCACAAAAAAGTGAAATTTCTAAAAATCCAAAGTATTGGCTGAAAACGACTAAATATCAAGGACTCATTGGGCGAATCGCTCTGGAACTGAAATCGGAATGCTCACTAACATTTCCCCTATTTGAAAGTCTGATAAACGCCGGAAAAATGACTAATTCCAAAAAAATTTTTTTCAACTTTTTTTCAATATTACCCCCGTGGGATATATATTCTACCCACACACATTTGGAACTCTCCTGGGGTACACTCACACATATTATTCCCTCATTTAGTGGATATTTTCACAAAAAATTGAAATTTTCAAATATCAAAAATATTGGCTGAAAACGACTAAATATCAAGGACTCATTGGGCGAATCGCTCTGGAACTGAAATCGGAACGTTCACTGACATTTCCCCTATCTGACAGTCTGATAAACGCCGGAAAAATGACTAAGTCCAAAAAAAAATTGTTTTCAACTTTTTTCAATTTTACCCCTGTGGGATATATATTCTACCCACACACATTTGGAACTCTCCTGGGGTACCCTCACACATATTATTCCTTCATCTAGTGGATATTTTCACAAAAAAGTGAAATTTTCAAAAATCCTAAATATTGGCTGAAAACGAGTAGATATCAAGGACTCAATGGGCGAATTGCTCTGGAACTGAAATCGGAACGCTCACTGACATTGGCCCTATCTGAAAGTCTGATAAACGCCGGAAAAATGACTAAGTCCAAAAAAAAAATTTTTTCAACTTTTTTCAATTTTACCCCCGTGGGATATAGATTCTACCCACACACATTTGGAACTCTCCTGGGGTACCCTCACACATATTATTCCCTCATTTAGTGGATATTTTCACAAAAAAGTGAAATTTCCAAAAATCCAAAGTATTGGCTGAAAACGACTAAATATCAAGGACTCATTGGGCGAATCGCTCTGGAACTGAAATCGGAATGCTCACTGACATTTCCCCTATTTGAAAGTCTGATAAACGCCGGAAAAATGACTAAGTCCAAAAAAAATTTTTTTCAACTTTTTTTCGATATTACCCCCGTGGGATATATATTCTACCCACACACATTTGGAACTCTCCTGGGGTGCCATCACACATATTATTTCCTCATTTAGTGGATATTTTCACAAAAAAGTGAAATTTTCAAAAATCCAAAAAATTGGCTGAACACAACTAAATATCAAGGACTCATTGGGCGAATCGCTCTGAAACTGAAATCGGAACGCTCACTGACATTTGCCCTATCTGAAAGTCTGATAAACGCCGGAAAAATGACTAAGTCCAAAAAAAAATTTTTTCAACTTTTTTTCAATATTACCCCCGTGGGATATATATTCTAACCACACACATTTGGAACTCTCCTGGGGTACCCTCACACATATTATTCCCTCATTTAGTGGATATTTTCACAAAAAAGTGAAATTTTCAAATATCTAAAATATTGGCTGAAAATGACTAAACATCAAGGACTCATTGGGCGAAACGCTCTGGAACTGAAATCGGAACGTTCACTGACATTTCCCCTATCTGAAAGTCTGATAAACGCCGGAAAAATGACTGGAAAGTCCAAAAAAAAATTGTTTTCAACTTTTTTCAATTTTACCCCCGTGGGATATAGATTCTACCCACACACATTTGGAACTCTCCTGGGGTACCCTCACACATATTATTCCCTCATTTAGTGGATATTTTCACAAAAAAGTGAAATTTTCAAAAATCCAGAAAATTGGCTGAAAACGACTAGATATCAAGGACTCATTGGGCGAATCGCTCTGGAACTGAAATCGGAACGCTCACTGACATTTCCCCTATTTGAAAGTCTGATAAACGCCGGAAAAATGACTAATTCCAAAAAAATTTTTTTCAACTTTTTTTCAATATTACCCCCGTGGGATATATATTCTACCCACACACATTTGGAACTCTCCTGGGGTACACTCACACATATTATTCCCTCATTTAGTGGATATTTTCACAAAAAAGTGAAATTTTCAAATATCAAAAATATTGGCTGAAAACGACTAAATATCAAGGACTCATTGGGCGAATCGCTCTGGAACTGAAATCGGAATGTTCACTGACATTTCCCCTATCTGAAAGTCTGATAAACGCCGTAAAAATGACTAAGTCCAAAAAAAAATTGTTTTCAACTTTTTTCAATTTTACCCCCGTGGGATATATATTCTACCCACACACATTTGGAACTCTCCTGGGGTACCCTCACACATATTATTCCCTCATTTAGTGGATATTTTAACAAAAAAGTGAAATTTTCAAATATCCAAAATATTGGCTGAAAACGACTAAATATCAAGGACTCATTGGGCGAATCGCTCTGGAACTGAAATCGGAACGTTCACTGACATTTCCCCTATCTGAAAGTGTGATAAACGCCGGAAAAATGACTAAGTCCAAAAAAAAATTGTTTTCAACTTTTTTCAATTTTACCCCCGTGGGATATAGATTCTACCCACACACATTTGGAACTCTCCTGGGGTACCCTCACACATATTATTCCCTCATTTAGTGGATATTTTCACAAAAAAGTGAAATTTTCAAAAATCCAGAAAATTGGCTGAAAATGACTAAATATCAAGGAATCATTGGGCTAATAGCTCTGGAATTGAAATCGGAATGTTCACTGACATTTCCCCTATTTGAAAGTCTGATAAACGCCAGAAAAATGACTAAGTCCAAAAAATTTTTTTTTCAACTTTTTTTCAATATTACCCCCGTGGGATACATATTCTACCCACACACATTTGGAACTCTCCTGGGGTACCCTCACACATATTATTCCTTCATTTAGTGGATATTTTCACAAAAAAGTGAAATTTTCAAAAATCCAAAATATTGGCTGAAAACGACTAGATATCAAGGACTCATTGGGCGAATCGCTCTGGAACTGAAATCGGAACGCTCACTGACATTGGCCCTATCTGAAAGTCTGATAAACGCCGGAAAAATGACTAAGTCCAAAAAAAAAATTTTTTCAACTTTTTTCAATTTTATCCCCGTGGGATATAGATTCTACACACACACATTTGGAACTCTCCTGGGGTATCCTCACACATATTATTCCCTCATTTAGTGGATATTTTCACAAAAAAGTGAAATTTCTAAAAATCCAAAGTATTGGCTGAAAACGACTAAATATCAAGGACTCATTGGGCGAATCGCTCTGGAACTGAAATCGGAATGCTCACTGACATTTCCCCTATTTGAAAGTCTGATAAACGCCGGAAAAATGACTAATTCCAAAAAAATTTTTTTCAACTTTTTTTCAATATTACCCCCGTGGGATATATATTCTACCCACACACATTTGGAACTCTCCTGGGGTACACTCACACATATTATTCCCTCATTTAGTGGATATTTTCACAAAAAAGTGAAATTTTCAAATATCAAAAATATTGGCTGAAAACGACTAAATATCAAGGACTCATTGGGCGAATCGCTCTGGAACTGAAATCGGAATGTTCACTGACATTTCCCCTATCTGAAAGTCTGATAAACGCCGTAAAAATGACTAAGTCCAAAAAAAAATTGTTTTCAACTTTTTTCAATTTTACCCCCGTGGGATATATATTCTACCCACACACATTTGGAACTCTCCTGGGGTACCCTCACACATATTATTCCCTCATTTAGTGGATATTTTAACAAAAAAGTGAAATTTTCAAATATCCAAAATATTGGCTGAAAACGACTAAATATCAAGGACTCATTGGGCGAATCGCTCTGGAACTGAAATCGGAACGTTCACTGACATTTCCCCTATCTGAAAGTGTGATAAACGCCGGAAAAATGACTAAGTCCAAAAAAAAATTGTTTTCAACTTTTTTCAATTTTACCCCCGTGGGATATAGATTCTACCCACACACATTTGGAACTCTCCTGGGGTACCCTCACACATATTATTCCCTCATTTAGTGGATATTTTCACAAAAAAGTGAAATTTTCAAAAATCCAGAAAATTGGCTGAAAATGACTAAATATCAAGGAATCATTGGGCTAATAGCTCTGGAATTGAAATCGGAATGTTCACTGACATTTCCCCTATTTGAAAGTCTGATAAACGCCAGAAAAATGACTAAGTCCAAAAAATTTTTTTTTCAACTTTTTTTCAATATTACCCCCGTGGGATACATATTCTACCCACACACATTTGGAACTCTCCTGGGGTACCCTCACACATATTATTCCTTCATTTAGTGGATATTTTCACAAAAAAGTGAAATTTTCAAAAATCCAAAATATTGGCTGAAAACGACTAGATATCAAGGACTCATTGGGCGAATCGCTCTGGAACTGAAATCGGAACGCTCACTGACATTGGCCCTATCTGAAAGTCTGATAAACGCCGGAAAAATGACTAAGTCCAAAAAAAAAATTTTTTCAACTTTTTTCAATTTTATCCCCGTGGGATATAGATTCTACACACACACATTTGGAACTCTCCTGGGGTATCCTCACACATATTATTCCCTCATTTAGTGGATATTTTCACAAAAAAGTGAAATTTCTAAAAATCCAAAGTATTGGCTGAAAACGACTAAATATCAAGGACTCATTGGGCGAATCGCTCTGGAACTGAAATCGGAATGCTCACTGACATTTCCCCTATTTGAAAATCTGATAAACGCCGGAAAAATGACTAATTCCAAAAAAATTTTTTTCAACTTTTTTTCAATATTACCCCCGTGGGATATATATTCTACCCACACACATTTGGAACTCTCCTGGGGTACACTCACACATATTATTCCCTCATTTAGTGGATATTTTCACAAAAAAGTGAAATTTTCAAATATCAAAAATATTGGCTGAAAACGACTAAATATCAAGGACTCATTGGGCGAATCGCTCTGGAACTGAAATCGGAATGTTCACTGACATTTCCCCTATCTGAAAGTCTGATAAACGCCGTAAAAATGACTAAGTCCAAAAAAAAATTGTTTTCAACTTTTTTCAATTTTACCCCCGTGGGATATATATTCTACCCACACACATTTGGAACTCTCCTGGGGTACCCTCACACATATTATTCCCTCATTTAGTGGATATTTTAACAAAAAAGTGAAATTTTCAAATATCCAAAATATTGGCTGAAAACGACTAAATATCAAGGACTCATTGGGCGAATCGCTCTGGAACTGAAATCGGAACGTTCACTGACATTTCCCCTATCTGAAAGTGTGATAAACGCCGGAAAAATGACTAAGTCCAAAAAAAAATTGTTTTCAACTTTTTTCAATTTTACCCCCGTGGGATATAGATTCTACCCACACACATTTGGAACTCTCCTGGGGTACCCTCACACATATTATTCCCTCATTTAGTGGATATTTTCACAAAAAAGTGAAATTTTCAAAAATCCAGATAATTGGCTGAAAATGACTAAATATCAAGGAATCATTGGGCTAATAGCTCTGGAATTGAAATCGGAATGTTCACTGACATTTCCCCTATTTGAAAGTCTGATAAACGCCAGAAAAATGACTAAGTCCAAAAAATTTTTTTTTCAACTTTTTTTCAATATTACCCCCGTGGGATACATATTCTACCCACACACATTTGGAACTCTCCTGGGGTACCCTCACACATATTATTCCTTCATTTAGTGGATATTTTCACAAAAAAGTGAAATTTTCAAAAATCCAAAATATTGGCTGAAAACGACTAGATATCAAGGACTCATTGGGCGAATCGCTCTGGAACTGAAATCGGAACGCTCACTGACATTGGCCCTATCTGAAAGTCTGATAAACGCCGGAAAAATGACTAAGTCCAAAAAAAAAATTTTTTCAACTTTTTTCAATTTTATCCCCGTGGGATATAGATTCTACACACACACATTTGGAACTCTCCTGGGGTATCCTCACACATATTATTCCCTCATTTAGTGGATATTTTCACAAAAAAGTGAAATTTCTAAAAATCCAAAGTATTGGCTGAAAACGACTAAATATCAAGGACTCATTGGGCGAATCGCTCTGGAACTGAAATCGGAATGCTCACTGACATTTCCCCTATTTGAAAATCTGATAAACGCCGGAAAAATGACTAATTCCAAAAAAATTTTTTTCAACTTTTTTTCAATATTACCCCCGTGGGATATATATTCTACCCACACACATTTGGAACTCTCCTGGGGTACACTCACACATATTATTCCCTCATTTAGTGGATATTTTCACAAAAAAGTGAAATTTTCAAATATCAAAAATATTGGCTGAAAACGACTAAATATCAAGGACTCATTGGGCGAATCGCTCTGGAACTGAAATCGGAATGTTCACTGACATTTCCCCTATCTGAAAGTCTGATAAACGCCGTAAAAATGACTAAGTCCAAAAAAAAATTGTTTTCAACTTTTTTCAATTTTACCCCCGTGGGATATATATTCTACCCACACACATTTGGAACTCTCCTGGGGTACCCTCACACATATTATTCCCTCATTTAGTGGATATTTTAACAAAAAAGTGAAATTTTCAAATATCCAAAATATTGGCTGAAAACTACTAAATATCAAGGACTCATTGGGCGAATCGCTCTGGAACTGAAATCGGAACGTTCACTGACATTTCCCCTATCTGAAAGTGTGATAAACGCCGGAAAAATGACTAAGTCCAAAAAAAAATTGTTTTCAACTTTTTTCAATTTTACCCCCGTGGGATATAGATTCTACCCACACACATTTGGAACTCTCCTGGGGTACCCTCACACATATTATTCCCTCATTTAGTGGATATTTTCACAAAAAAGTGAAATTTTCAAAAATCCAGAAAATTGGCTGAAAATGACTAAATATCAAGGAATCATTGGGCGAATCGCTCTGGAATTGAAATCGGAATGTTCACTGACATTTCCCCTATTTGAAAGTCTGATAAACGCCAGAAAAATGACTAAGTCCAAAAAATTTTTTTTTCAACTTTTTTTCAATATTACCCCCGTGGGATATATATTCTACCCACACACATTTGGAACTCTCCTGGGGTACCCTCACACATATTATTCCTTCATTTAGTGGATATTTTCACAAAAAAGTGAAATTTTCAAAAATCCAAAATATTGGCTGAAAACGACTAGATATCAAGGACTCATTGGGCGAATCGCTCTGGAACTGAAATCGGAACGCTCACTGACATTGGCCCTATCTGAAAGTCTGATAAACGCCGGAAAAATGACTAAGTCCAAAAAAAAAATTTTTTCAACTTTTTTCAATTTTACCCCCGTGGGATATAGATTCTACCCACACACATTTGGAACTCTCCTGGGGTACCCTCACACATATTATTCCCTCATTTAGTGGATATTTTCACAAAAAAGTGAAATTTTCAAAAATCCAGAAAATTGGCTGAAAATGACTAAATATCAAGGAATCATTGGGCGAATAGCTCTGGAATTGAAATCGGAATGTTCACTGACATTTCCCCTATTTGAAAGTCTGATAAACGCCGGAAAAATGACTAAGTCCAAAAAATTTTTTTTTCAACTTTTTTTCAATATTACCCCCGTGGGATACATATTCTACCCACACACATTTGGAACTCTCCTGGGGTACCCTCACACATATTATTCCTTCATTTAGTGGATATTTTCACAAAAAAGTGAAATTTTCAAAAATCCAAAATATTGGCTGAAAACGACTAGATATCAAGGACTCATTGGGCGAATCGCTCTGGAACTGAAATCGGAACGCTCACTGACATTTCCCCTATTTGAAAGTCTGATAAACGCCGGAAAAATGACTAATTCCAAAAAAATTTTTTTCAACTTTTTTTCAATATTACCCCCGTGGGATATATATTCTACCCACACACATTTGGAACTCTCCTGGGGTACACTCACACATATTATTCCCTCATTTAGTGGATATTTTCACAAAAAAGTGAAATTTTCAAATATCAAAAATATTGGCTGAAAACGACTAAATATCAAGGACTCATTGGGCGAATCGCTCTGGAACTGAAATCGGAATGTTCACTGACATTTCCCCTATCTGAAAGTCTGATAAACGCCGTAAAAATGACTAAGTCCAAAAAAAAATTGTTTTCAACTTTTTTCAATTTTACCCCCGTGGGATATATATTCTACCCACACACATTTGGAACTCTCCTGGGGTACCCTCACACATATTATTCCCTCATTTAGTGGATATTTTAACAAAAAAGTGAAATTTTCAAATATCCAAAATATTGGCTGAAAACGACTAAATATCAAGGACTCATTGGGCGAATCGCTCTGGAACTGAAATCGGAACGTTCACTGACATTTCCCCTATCTGAAAGTGTGATAAACGCCGGAAAAATGACTAAGTCCAAAAAAAAATTGTTTTCAACTTTTTTCAATTTTACCCCCGTGGGATATAGATTCTACCCACACACATTTGGAACTCTCCTGGGGTACCCTCACACATATTATTCCCTCATTTAGTGGATATTTTCACAAAAAAGTGAAATTTTCAAAAATCCAGAAAATTGGCTGAAAATGACTAAATATCAAGGAATCATTGGGCTAATAGCTCTGGAATTGAAATCGGAATGTTCACTGACATTTCCCCTATTTGAAAGTCTGATAAACGCCAGAAAAATGACTAAGTCCAAAAAATTTTTTTTTCAACTTTTTTTCAATATTACCCCCGTGGGATACATATTCTACCCACACACATTTGGAACTCTCCTGGGGTACCCTCACACATATTATTCCTTCATTTAGTGGATATTTTCACAAAAAAGTGAAATTTTCAAAAATCCAAAATATTGGCTGAAAACGACTAGATATCAAGGACTCATTGGGCGAATCGCTCTGGAACTGAAATCGGAACGCTCACTGACATTGGCCCTATCTGAAAGTCTGATAAACGCCGGAAAAATGACTAAGTCCAAAAAAAAAATTTTTTCAACTTTTTTCAATTTTATCCCCGTGGGATATAGATTCTACACACACACATTTGGAACTCTCCTGGGGTATCCTCACACATATTATTCCCTCATTTAGTGGATATTTTCACAAAAAAGTGAAATTTCTAAAAATCCAAAGTATTGGCTGAAAACGACTAAATATCAAGGACTCATTGGGCGAATCGCTCTGGAACTGAAATCGGAATGCTCACTGACATTTCCCCTATTTGAAAGTCTGATAAACGCCGGAAAAATGACTAATTCCAAAAAAATTTTTTTCAACTTTTTTTCAATATTACCCCCGTGGGATATATATTCTACCCACACACATTTGGAACTCTCCTGGGGTACACTCACACATATTATTCCCTCATTTAGTGGATATTTTCACAAAAAAGTGAAATTTTCAAATATCAAAAATATTGGCTGAAAACGACTAAATATCAAGGACTCATTGGGCGAATCGCTCTGGAACTGAAATCGGAATGTTCACTGACATTTCCCCTATCTGAAAGTCTGATAAACGCCGTAAAAATGACTAAGTCCAAAAAAAAATTGTTTTCAACTTTTTTCAATTTTACCCCCGTGGGATATATATTCTACCCACACACATTTGGAACTCTCCTGGGGTACCCTCACACATATTATTCCCTCATTTAGTGGATATTTTAACAAAAAAGTGAAATTTTCAAATATCCAAAATATTGGCTGAAAACGACTAAATATCAAGGACTCATTGGGCGAATCGCTCTGGAACTGAAATCGGAACGTTCACTGACATTTCCCCTATCTGAAAGTGTGATAAACGCCGGAAAAATGACTAAGTCCAAAAAAAAATTGTTTTCAACTTTTTTCAATTTTACCCCCGTGGGATATAGATTCTACCCACACACATTTGGAACTCTCCTGGGGTACCCTCACACATATTATTCCCTCATTTAGTGGATATTTTCACAAAAAAGTGAAATTTTCAAAAATCCAGAAAATTGGCTGAAAATGACTAAATATCAAGGAATCATTGGGCTAATAGCTCTGGAATTGAAATCGGAATGTTCACTGACATTTCCCCTATTTGAAAGTCTGATAAACGCCAGAAAAATGACTAAGTCCAAAAAATTTTTTTTTCAACTTTTTTTCAATATTACCCCCGTGGGATACATATTCTACCCACACACATTTGGAACTCTCCTGGGGTACCCTCACACATATTATTCCTTCATTTAGTGGATATTTTCACAAAAAAGTGAAATTTTCAAAAATCCAAAATATTGGCTGAAAACGACTAGATATCAAGGACTCATTGGGCGAATCGCTCTGGAACTGAAATCGGAACGCTCACTGACATTGGCCCTATCTGAAAGTCTGATAAACGCCGGAAAAATGACTAAGTCCAAAAAAAAAATTTTTTCAACTTTTTTCAATTTTATCCCCGTGGGATATAGATTCTACACACACACATTTGGAACTCTCCTGGGGTATCCTCACACATATTATTCCCTCATTTAGTGGATATTTTCACAAAAAAGTGAAATTTCTAAAAATCCAAAGTATTGGCTGAAAACGACTAAATATCAAGGACTCATTGGGCGAATCGCTCTGGAACTGAAATCGGAATGCTCACTGACATTTCCCCTATTTGAAAATCTGATAAACGCCGGAAAAATGACTAATTCCAAAAAAATTTTTTTCAACTTTTTTTCAATATTAGCCCCGTGGGATATATATTCTACCCACACACATTTGGAACTCTCCTGGGGTACACTCACACATATTATTCCCTCATTTAGTGGATATTTTCACAAAAAAGTGAAATTTTCAAATATCAAAAATATTGGCTGAAAACGACTAAATATCAAGGACTCATTGGGCGAATCGCTCTGGAACTGAAATCGGAATGTTCACTGACATTTCCCCTATCTGAAAGTCTGATAAACGCCGTAAAAATGACTAAGTCCAAAAAAAAATTGTTTTCAACTTTTTTCAATTTTACCCCCGTGGGATATATATTCTACCCACACACATTTGGAACTCTCCTGGGGTACCCTCACACATATTATTCCCTCATTTAGTGGATATTTTAACAAAAAAGTGAAATTTTCAAATATCCAAAATATTGGCTGAAAACGACTAAATATCAAGGACTCATTGGGCGAATCGCTCTGGAACTGAAATCGGAACGTTCACTGACATTTCCCCTATCTGAAAGTGTGATAAACGCCGGAAAAATGACTAAGTCCAAAAAAAAATTGTTTTCAACTTTTTTCAATTTTACCCCCGTGGGATATAGATTCTACCCACACACATTTGGAACTCTCCTGGGGTACCCTCACACATATTATTCCCTCATTTAGTGGATATTTTCACAAAAAAGTGAAATTTTCAAAAATCCAGAAAATTGGCTGAAAATGACTAAATATCAAGGAATCATTGGGCTAATAGCTCTGGAATTGAAATCGGAATGTTCACTGACATTTCCCCTATTTGAAAGTCTGATAAACGCCAGAAAAATGACTAAGTCCAAAAAATTTTTTTTTCAACTTTTTTTCAATATTACCCCCGTGGGATACATATTCTACCCACACACATTTGGAACTCTCCTGGGGTACCCTCACACATATTATTCCTTCATTTAGTGGATATTTTCACAAAAAAGTGAAATTTTCAAAAATCCAAAATATTGGCTGAAAACGACTAGATATCAAGGACTCATTGGGCGAATCGCTCTGGAACTGAAATCGGAACGCTCACTGACATTGGCCCTATCTGAAAGTCTGATAAACGCCGGAAAAATGACTAAGTCCAAAAAAAAAATTTTTTCAACTTTTTTCAATTTTATCCCCGTGGGATATAGATTCTACACACACACATTTGGAACTCTCCTGGGGTATCCTCACACATATTATTCCCTCATTTAGTGGATATTTTCACAAAAAAGTGAAATTTCTAAAAATCCAAAGTATTGGCTGAAAACGACTAAATATCAAGGACTCATTGGGCGAATCGCTCTGGAACTGAAATCGGAATGCTCACTGACATTTCCCCTATTTGAAAATCTGATAAACGCCGGAAAAATGACTAATTCCAAAAAAATTTTTTTCAACTTTTTTTCAATATTACCCCCGTGGGATATATATTCTACCCACACACATTTGGAACTCTCCTGGGGTACACTCACACATATTATTCCCTCATTTAGTGGATATTTTCACAAAAAAGTGAAATTTTCAAATATCAAAAATATTGGCTGAAAACGACTAAATATCAAGGACTCATTGGGCGAATCGCTCTGGAACTGAAATCGGAATGTTCACTGACATTTCCCCTATCTGAAAGTCTGATAAACGCCGTAAAAATGACTAAGTCCAAAAAAAAATTGTTTTCAACTTTTTTCAATTTTACCCCCGTGGGATATATATTCTACCCACACACATTTGGAACTCTCCTGGGGTACCCTCACACATATTATTCCCTCATTTAGTGGATATTTTAACAAAAAAGTGAAATTTTCAAATATCCAAAATATTGGCTGAAAACGACTAAATATCAAGGACTCATTGGGCGAATCGCTCTGGAACTGAAATCGGAACGTTCACTGACATTTCCCCTATCTGAAAGTGTGATAAACGCCGGAAAAATGACTAAGTCCAAAAAAAAATTGTTTTCAACTTTTTTCAATTTTACCCCCGTGGGATATAGATTCTACCCACACACATTTGGAACTCTCCTGGGGTACCCTCACACATATTATTCCCTCATTTAGTGGATATTTTCACAAAAAAGTGAAATTTTCAAAAATCCAGAAAATTGGCTGAAAATGACTAAATATCAAGGAATCATTGGGCGAATCGCTCTGGAATTGAAATCGGAATGTTCACTGACATTTCCCCTATTTGAAAGTCTGATAAACGCCAGAAAAATGACTAAGTCCAAAAAATTTTTTTTTCAACTTTTTTTCAATATTACCCCCGTGGGATATATATTCTACCCACACACATTTGGAACTCTCCTGGGGTACCCTCACACATATTATTCCTTCATTTAGTGGATATTTTCACAAAAAAGTGAAATTTTCAAAAATCCAAAATATTGGCTGAAAACGACTAGATATCAAGGACTCATTGGGCGAATCGCTCTGGAACTGAAATCGGAACGCTCACTGACATTGGCCCTATCTGAAAGTCTGATAAACGCCGGAAAAATGACTAAGTCCAAAAAAAAAATTTTTTCAACTTTTTTCAATTTTACCCCCGTGGGATATAGATTCTACCCACACACATTTGGAACTCTCCTGGGGTACCCTCACACATATTATTCCCTCATTTAGTGGATATTTTCACAAAAAAGTGAAATTTCCAAAAATCCAAAGTATTGGCTGAAAACGACTAAATATCAAGGACTCATTGGGTGAATCGCTGTGGAACTGAAATCGGAATGCTCACTGACATTTCCCCTATTTGAAAGTCTGATAAACGCCGGAAAAATGACTAAGTCCAAAAAAAAATTGTTTTCAACTTTTTTCAATTTTACCCCCGTGGGATATATATTCTACCCACACACATTTGGAACTCTCCTGGGGTACCCTCACACATATTATTCCCTCATTTAGTGGATATTTTCACAAAAAAGTGAAATTTTAAAATATCTAAAATATTGGCTGAAAATGACTAAACATCAAGGACTCATTGGGCGAATCGCTCTGGAACTGAAATCGGAACGTTCACTGACATTTCCCCTATCTGAAAGTCTGATAAACGCCGGAAAAATGACTAAGTCCAAAAAAAAATTGTTTTCAACTTTTTTCAATTTTACCCCCGTGGGATATAGATTCTACCCACACACATTTGGAACTCTCCTGGGGTACCCTCACACATATTATTCCCTCATTTAGTGGATATTTTCACAAAAAAGTGAAATTTTCAAAAATCCAGAAAATTGGCTGAAAATGACTAAATATCAAGGAATCATTGGGCGAATAGCTCTGGAATTGAAATCGGAATGTTCACTGACATTTCCCCTATTTGAAAGTCTGATAAACGCCGGAAAAATGACTAAGTCCAAAAAATTTTTTTTTCAACTTTTTTTCAATATTACCCCCGTGGGATATATATTCTACCCACACACATTTGGAACTCTCCTGGGGTACCCTCACACATATTATTCCTTCATTTAGTGGATATTTTCACAAAAAAGTGAAATTTTCAAAAATCCAAAATATTGGCTGAAAACGACTAGATATCAAGGACTCATTGGGCGAATCGCTCTGGAACTGAAATCGGAACGCTCACTGACATTGGCCCTATCTGAAAGTCTGATAAACGCCGGAAAAATGACTAAGTCCAAAAAAAAAATTTTTTCAACTTTTTTCAATTTTATCCCCGTGGGATATAGATTCTACACACACACATTTGGAACTCTCCTGGGGTACCCTTACACATATTATTCCCTCATTTAGTGGATATTTTCACAAAAAAGTGAAATTTCTAAAAATCCAAAGTATTGGCTGAAAACGACTAAATATCAAGGACTCATTGGGCGAATCGCTCTGGAACTGAAATCGGAATGCTCACTAACATTTCCCCTATTTGAAAGTCTGATAAACGCCGGAAAAATGACTAATTCCAAAAAAATTTTTTTCAACTTTTTTTCAATATTACCCCCGTGGGATATATATTCTACCCACACACATTTGGAACTCTCCTGGGGTACACTCACACATATTATTCCCTCATTTAGTGGATATTTTCACAAAAAATTGAAATTTTCAAATATCAAAAATATTGGCTGAAAACGACTAAATATCAAGGACTCATTGGGCGAATCGCTCTGGAACTGAAATCGGAACGTTCACTGACATTTCCCCTATCTGACAGTCTGATAAACGCCGGAAAAATGACTAAGTCCAAAAAAAAATTGTTTTCAACTTTTTTCAATTTTACCCCTGTGGGATATATATTCTACCCACACACATTTGGAACTCTCCTGGGGTACCCTCACACATATTATTCCTTCATTTAGTGGATATTTTCACAAAAAAGTGAAATTTTCAAAAATCCTAAATATTGGCTGAAAACGAGTAGATATCAAGGACTCAATGGGCGAATTGCTCTGGAACTGAAATCGGAAAGCTCACTGACATTGGCCCTATCTGAAAGTCTGATAAACGCCGGAAAAATGACTAAGTCCAAAAAAAAAATTTTTTCAACTTTTTTCAATTTTACCCCCGTGGGATATAGATTCTACCCACACACATTTGGAACTCTCCTGGGGTACCCTCACACATATTATTCCCTCATTTAGTGGATATTTTCACAAAAAAGTGAAATTTCCAAAAATCCAAAGTATTGGCTGAAAACGACTAAATATCAAGGACTCATTGGGCGAATCGCTCTGGAACTGAAATCGGAATGCTCACTGACATTTCCCCTATTTGAAAGTCTGATAAACGCCGGAAAAATGACTAAGTCCAAAAAAAATTTTTTTCAACTTTTTTTCGATATTACCCCCGTGGGATATATATTCTACCCACACACATTTGGAACTCTCCTGGGGTGCCATCACACATATTATTTCCTCATTTAGTGGATATTTTCACAAAAAAGTGAAATTTTCAAAAATCCAAAAAATTGGCTGAACACGACTAAACATCAAGGACTCATTGGGCGAATCGCTCTGAAACTGAAATCGGAACGCTCACTGACATTTGCCCTATCTGAAAGTCTGATAAACGCCGGAAAAATGACTAAGTCCAAAAAAAAATTTTTTCAACTTTTTTTCAATATTACCCCCGTGGGATATATATTCTAACCACACACATTTGGAACTCTCCTGGGGTACCCTCACACATATTATTCCCTCATTTAGTGGATATTTTCACAAAAAAGTGAAATTTTCAAATATCTAAAATATTGGCTGAAAATGACTAAACATCAAGGACTCATTGGGCGAAACGCTCTGGAACTGAAATCGGAACGTTCACTGACATTTCCCCTATCTGAAAGTCTGATAAACGCCGGAAAAATGACTGGAAAGTCCAAAAAAAAATTGTTTTCAACTTTTTTCAATTTTACCCCCGTGGGATATAGATTCTACCCACACACATTTGGAACTCTCCTGGGGTACCCTCACACATATTATTCCCTCATTTAGTGGATATTTTCACAAAAAAGTGAAATTTTCAAAAATCCAGAAAATTGGCTGAAAATGACTAAATATCAAGGAATCATTGGGCGAATAGCTCTGGAATTGAAATCGGAATGTTCACTGACATTTCCCCTATTTGAAAGTCTGATAAACGCCGGAAAAATGACTAAGTCCAAAAAATTTTTTTTTCAACTTTTTTTCAATATTACCCCCGTGGGATACATATTCTACCCACACACATTTGGAACTCTCCTGGGGTACCCTCACACATATTATTCCTTCATTTAGTGGATATTTTCACAAAAAAGTGAAATTTTCAAAAATCCAAAATATTGGCTGAAAACGACTAGATATCAAGGACTCATTGGGCGAATCGCTCTGGAACTGAAATCGGAACGCTCACTGACATTGGCCCTATCTGAAAGTCTGATAAACGCCGGAAAAATGACTAAGTCCAAAAAAAAAATTTTTTCAACTTTTTTCAATTTTATCCCCGTGGGATATAGATTCTACACACACACATTTGGAACTCTCCTGGGGTATCCTCACACATATTATTCCCTCATTTAGTGGATATTTTCACAAAAAAGTGAAATTTCTAAAAATCCAAAGTATTGGCTGAAAACGACTAAATATCAAGGACTCATTGGGCGAATCGCTCTGGAACTGAAATCGGAATGCTCACTGACATTTCCCCTATTTGAAAGTCTGATAAACGCCGGAAAAATGACTAATTCCAAAAAAATTTTTTTCAACTTTTTTTCAATATTACCCCCGTGGGATATATATTCTACCCACACACATTTGGAACTCTCCTGGGGTACACTCACACATATTATTCCCTCATTTAGTGGATATTTTCACAAAAAAGTGAAATTTTCAAATATCAAAAATATTGGCTGAAAACGACTAAATATCAAGGACTCATTGGGCGAATCGCTCTGGAACTGAAATCGGAATGTTCACTGACATTTCCCCTATCTGAAAGTCTGATAAACGCCGTAAAAATGACTAAGTCCAAAAAAAAATTGTTTTCAACTTTTTTCAATTTTACCCCCGTGGGATATATATTCTACCCACACACATTTGGAACTCTCCTGGGGTACCCTCACACATATTATTCCCTCATTTAGTGGATATTTTAACAAAAAAGTGAAATTTTCAAATATCCAAAATATTGGCTGAAAACGACTAAATATCAAGGACTCATTGGGCGAATCGCTCTGGAACTGAAATCGGAACGTTCACTGACATTTCCCCTATCTGAAAGTGTGATAAACGCCGGAAAAATGACTAAGTCCAAAAAAAAATTGTTTTCAACTTTTTTCAATTTTACCCCCGTGGGATATAGATTCTACCCACACACATTTGGAACTCTCCTGGGGTACCCTCACACATATTATTCCCTCATTTAGTGGATATTTTCACAAAAAAGTGAAATTTTCAAAAATCCAGAAAATTGGCTGAAAATGACTAAATATCAAGGAATCATTGGGCTAATAGCTCTGGAATTGAAATCGGAATGTTCACTGACATTTCCCCTATTTGAAAGTCTGATAAACGCCAGAAAAATGACTAAGTCCAAAAAATTTTTTTTTCAACTTTTTTTCAATATTACCCCCGTGGGATATAGATTCTACCCACACACATTTGGAACTCTCCTGGGGTACCCTCACACATATTATTCCCTCATTTAGTGGATATTTTCACAAAAAAGTGAAATTTCCAAAAATCCAAAGTATTGGCTGAAAACGACTAAATATCAAGGACTCATTGGGTGAATCGCTGTGGAACTGAAATCGGAATGCTCACTGACATTTCCCCTATTTGAAAGTCTGATAAACGCCGGAAAAATGACTAAGTCCAAAAAAAAATTGTTTTCAACTTTTTTCAATTTTACCCCCGTGGGATATATATTCTACCCACACACATTTGGAACTCTCCTGGGGTACCCTCACACATATTATTCCCTCATTTAGTGGATATTTTCACAAAAAAGTGAAATTTTAAAATATCTAAAATATTGGCTGAAAATGACTAAACATCAAGGACTCATTGGGCGAATCGCTCTGGAACTGAAATCGGAACGTTCACTGACATTTCCCCTATCTGAAAGTCTGATAAACGCCGGAAAAATGACTAAGTCCAAAAAAAAATTGTTTTCAACTTTTTTCAATTTTACCCCCGTGGGATATAGATTCTACCCACACACATTTGGAACTCTCCTGGGGTACCCTCACACATATTATTCCCTCATTTAGTGGATATTTTCACAAAAAAGTGAAATTTTCAAAAATCCAGAAAATTGGCTGAAAATGACTAAATATCAAGGAATCATTGGGCGAATAGCTCTGGAATTGAAATCGGAATGTTCACTGACATTTCCCCTATTTGAAAGTCTGATAAACGCCGGAAAAATGACTAAGTCCAAAAAATTTTTTTTTCAACTTTTTTTCAATATTACCCCCGTGGGATATATATTCTACCCACACACATTTGGAACTCTCCTGGGGTACCCTCACACATATTATTCCTTCATTTAGTGGATATTTTCACAAAAAAGTGAAATTTTCAAAAATCCAAAATATTGGCTGAAAACGACTAGATATCAAGGACTCATTGGGCGAATCGCTCTGGAACTGAAATCGGAACGCTCACTGACATTGGCCCTATCTGAAAGTCTGATAAACGCCGGAAAAATGACTAAGTCCAAAAAAAAAATTTTTTCAACTTTTTTCAATTTTATCCCCGTGGGATATAGATTCTACACACACACATTTGGAACTCTCCTGGGGTACCCTTACACATATTATTCCCTCATTTAGTGGATATTTTCACAAAAAAGTGAAATTTCTAAAAATCCAAAGTATTGGCTGAAAACGACTAAATATCAAGGACTCATTGGGCGAATCGCTCTGGAACTGAAATCGGAATGCTCACTAACATTTCCCCTATTTGAAAGTCTGATAAACGCCGGAAAAATGACTAATTCCAAAAAAATTTTTTTCAACTTTTTTTCAATATTACCCCCGTGGGATATATATTCTACCCACACACATTTGGAACTCTCCTGGGGTACACTCACACATATTATTCCCTCATTTAGTGGATATTTTCACAAAAAATTGAAATTTTCAAATATCAAAAATATTGGCTGAAAACGACTAAATATCAAGGACTCATTGGGCGAATCGCTCTGGAACTGAAATCGGAACGTTCACTGACATTTCCCCTATCTGACAGTCTGATAAACGCCGGAAAAATGACTAAGTCCAAAAAAAAATTGTTTTCAACTTTTTTCAATTTTACCCCTGTGGGATATATATTCTACCCACACACATTTGGAACTCTCCTGGGGTACCCTCACACATATTATTCCTTCATTTAGTGGATATTTTCACAAAAAAGTGAAATTTTCAAAAATCCTAAATATTGGCTGAAAACGAGTAGATATCAAGGACTCAATGGGCGAATTGCTCTGGAACTGAAATCGGAACGCTCACTGACATTGGCCCTATCTGAAAGTCTGATAAACGCCGGAAAAATGACTAAGTCCAAAAAAAAAATTTTTTCAACTTTTTTCAATTTTACCCCCGTGGGATATAGATTCTACCCACACACATTTGGAACTCTCCTGGGGTACCCTCACACATATTATTCCCTCATTTAGTGGATATTTTCACAAAAAAGTGAAATTTCCAAAAATCCAAAGTATTGGCTGAAAACGACTAAATATCAAGGACTCATTGGGCGAATCGCTCTGGAACTGAAATCGGAATGCTCACTGACATTTCCCCTATTTGAAAGTCTGATAAACGCCGGAAAAATGACTAAGTCCAAAAAAAATTTTTTTCAACTTTTTTTCGATATTACCCCCGTGGGATATATATTCTACCCACACACATTTGGAACTCTCCTGGGGTGCCATCACACATATTATTTCCTCATTTAGTGGATATTTTCACAAAAAAGTGAAATTTTCAAAAATCCAAAAAATTGGCTGAACACGACTAAATATCAAGGACTCATTGGGCGAATCGCTCTGAAACTGAAATCGGAACGCTCACTGACATTTGCCCTATCTGAAAGTCTGATAAACGCCGGAAAAATGACTAAGTCCAAAAAAAAATTTTTTCAACTTTTTTTCAATATTACCCCCGTGGGATATATATTCTAACCACACACATTTGGAACTCTCCTGGGGTACCCTCACACATATTATTCCCTCATTTAGTGGATATTTTCACAAAAAAGTGAAATTTTCAAATATCTAAAATATTGGCTGAAAATGACTAAACATCAAGGACTCATTGGGCGAAACGCTCTGGAACTGAAATCGGAACGTTCACTGACATTTCCCCTATCTGAAAGTCTGATAAACGCCGGAAAAATGACTGGAAAGTCCAAAAAAAAATTGTTTTCAACTTTTTTCAATTTTACCCCCGTGGGATATAGATTCTACCCACACACATTTGGAACTCTCCTGGGGTACCCTCACACATATTATTCCCTCATTTAGTGGATATTTTCACAAAAAAGTGAAATTTTCAAAAATCCAGAAAATTGGCTGAAAATGACTAAATATCAAGGAATCATTGGGCGAATAGCTCTGGAATTGAAATCGGAATGTTCACTGACATTTCCCCTATTTGACAGTCTGATAAACGCCGGAAAAATGACTAAGTCCAAAAAATTTTTTTTTCAACTTTTTTTCAATATTACCCCCGTGGGATATATATTCTACCCACACACATTTGGAACTCTCCTGGGGTACCCTCACACATATTATTCCTTCATTTAGTGGATATTTTCACAAAAAAGTGAAATTTTCAAAAATCCAAAATATTGGCTGAAAACGACTAGATATCAAGGACTCATTGGGCGAATCGCTCTGGAACTGAAATCGGAACGCTCACTGACATTGGCCCTATCTGAAAGTCTGATAAACGCCGGAAAAATGACTAAGTCCAAAAAAAAAATTTTTTCAACTTTTTTCAATTTTATCCCCGTGGGATATAGATTCTACACACACACATTTGGAACTCTCCTGGGGTACCCTCACACATATTATTCCCTCATTTAGTGGATATTTTCACAAAAAAGTGAAATTTCTAAAAATCCAAAGTATTGGCTGAAAACGACTAAATATCAAGGACTCATTGGGCGAATCGCTCTGGAACTGAAATCGGAATGCTCACTGACATTTCCCCTATTTGAAAGTCTGATAAACGCCGGAAAAATGACTAATTCCAAAAAAATTTTTTTCAACTTTTTTTCAATATTACCCCCGTGGGATATATATTCTACCCACACACATTTGGAACTCTCCTGGGGTACCCTCACACATATTATTCCCTCATTTAGTGGATATTTTCACAAAAAAGTGAAATTTTCAAATATCCAAAATATTGGCTGAAAACGACTAAATATCAAGGACTCATTGGATCAATCGCTCTGGAACTGAAATTGGAACGTTCACTGACATTTCCCCTATCTGAAAGTCTTATAAACGCCGGAAAAATGACTAAGTCCAAAAAAAATTTTTTTCAACTTTTTTTCAATATTACCCCCGTGGGATATATATTCTACCCACACACATTTGGAACTCTCCTGGGGTACCCTCACACATATTATTCCCTCATTTAGTGGATATTTTCACAAAAAAGTGAAATTTTCAAAAATCCAAAATATTGGCTGAAAACGGCTAAATATCAAGGACTCATTGGGCGAATCGCTCTGGAACTGAAATCGGAATGTTCACTAACATTTCCCCTATCTGAAAGTCTGATAAACGCCGAAAAAATGACTAAGTCCAAAAAAAAATTGTTTTCAACTTTTTTCAATTTTACCCCCGTGGGATATATATTCTACCCACACACATTTGGAACTCTCCTGGGGTACCCTCACACATATTATTCCCTCATTTAGTGGATATTTTCACAAAAAAGTGAAATTTTCAAATATCCAAAATATTGGCTGAAAACGACTAAATATCAAGGACTCATTGGGCCAATCGCTCTGGAACTGAAATCGGAACGTTCACTGACATTTCCCCTCTCTGAAAGTGTGATAAACGCCGGAAAAATGACTAAGTCCAAAAAAAAATTGTTTTCTACTTTTTTCAATATTACCCCCGTGGGATATATATTCTACCCACACACATTTGGAACTCTCCTGGGGTACCCTCAGACATATTATTCCCTCATTTAGTGGATATTTTCACAAAAAAGTGAAATTTTCAAATATCCAAAATATTGGCTGAAAACGACTAAATATCAAGGACTCATTGGGCGAATCGCTCTGGAACTGAAATCGGAATGCTCACTGACATTTCCCCTATTTGAAAGTCTGATAAACGCCGGAAAAATGACTAAGTCCAAAAAAAATTTTTTTCAACTTTTTTTCGATATTACCCCCGTGGGATATATATTCTACCCACACACATTTGGAACTCTCCTGGGGTGCCATCACACATATTATTTCCTCATTTAGTGGATATTTTCACAAAAAAGTGAAATTTTCAAAAATCCAAAAAATTGGCTGAACACGACTAAATATCAAGGACTCATTGGGCGAATCGCTCTGAAACTGAAATCGGAACGCTCACTGACATTTGCCCTATCTGAAAGTCTGATAAACGCCGGAAAAATGACTAAGTCCAAAAAAAAATTTTTTCAACTTTTTTTCAATATTACCCCCGTGGGATATATATTCTAACCACACACATTTGGAACTCTCCTGGGGTACCCTCACACATATTATTCCCTCATTTAGTGGATATTTTCACAAAAAAGTGAAATTTTCAAATATCTAAAATATTGGCTGAAAATGACTAAACATCAAGGACTCATTGGGCGAAACGCTCTGGAACTGAAATCGGAACGTTCACTGACATTTCCCCTATCTGAAAGTCTGATAAACGCCGGAAAAATGACTGGAAAGTCCAAAAAAAAATTGTTTTCAACTTTTTTCAATTTTACCCCCGTGGGATATAGATTCTACCCACACACATTTGGAACTCTCCTGGGGTACCCTCACACATATTATTCCCTCATTTAGTGGATATTTTCACAAAAAAGTGAAATTTTCAAAAATCCAGAAAATTGGCTGAAAATGACTAAATATCAAGGACTCATTGGGCGAATCGCTCTGGAACTGAAATCGGAACGCTCACTGACATTGGCCCTATCTGAAAGTCTGATAAACGCCGGAAAAATGACTAAGTCCAAAAAAAAAATTTTTTCAACTTTTTTCAATTTTATCCCCGTGGGATATAGATTCTACACACACACATTTGGAACTCTCCTGGGGTACCCTCACACATATTATTCCCTCATTTAGTGGATATTTTCACAAAAAAGTGAAATTTCTAAAAATCCAAAATATTGGCTGAAAACGACTAAATATCAAGGACTCATTGGGCGAATCGCTCTGGAACTGAAATCGGAATGCTCACTGACATTTCCCCTATTTGAAAGTCTGATAAACGCCGGAAAAATGACTAATTCCAAAAAAATTTTTTTCAACTTTTTTTCAATATTACCCCCGTGGGATATATATTCTACCCACACACATTTGGAACTCTCCTGGGGTACCCTCACACATATTATTCCCTCATTTAGTGGATATTTTCACAAAAAAGTGAAATTTTCAAATATCCAAAATATTGGCTGAAAACGACTAAATATCAAGGACTCATTGGATCAATCGCTCTGGAACTGAAATTGGAACGTTCACTGACATTTCCCCTATCTGAAAGTCTTATAAACGCCGGAAAAATGACTAAGTCCAAAAAAAATTTTTTTCAACTTTTTTTCAATATTACCCCCGTGGGATATATATTCTACCCACACACATTTGGAACTCTCCTGGGGTACCCTCACACATATTATTCCCTCATTTAGTGGATATTTTCACAAAAAAGTGAAATTTTCAAAAATCCAAAATATTGGCTGAAAACGGCTAAATATCAAGGACTCATTGGGCGAATCGCTCTGGAACTGAAATCGGAATGTTCACTAACATTTCCCCTATCTGAAAGTCTGATAAACGCCGAAAAAATGACTAAGTCCAAAAAAAAATTGTTTTCAACTTTTTTCAATTTTACCCCCGTGGGATATATATTCTACCCACACACATTTGGAACTCTCCTGGGGTACCCTCACACATATTATTCCCTCATTTAGTGGATATTTTCACAAAAAAGTGAAATTTTCAAATATCCAAAATATTGGCTGAAAACGACTAAATATCAAGGACTCATTGGGCCAATCGCTCTGGAACTGAAATCGGAACGTTCACTGACATTTCCCCTCTCTGAAAGTGTGATAAACGCCGGAAAAATGACTAAGTCCAAAAAAAAATTGTTTTCTACTTTTTTCAATATTACCCCCGTGGGATATATATTCTACCCACACACATTTGGAACTCTCCTGGGGTACCCTCAGACATATTATTCCCTCATTTAGTGGATATTTTCACAAAAAAGTGAAATTTTCAAATATCCAAAATATTGGCTGAAAACGACTAAATATCAAGGACTCATTGGGCCAATCGCTCTGGAACTGAAATCGGAACGTTCACTGACATTTCCCCTATCTGAAAGTGTGATAAACGCCGGAAAAATGACTAAGTCCAAAAAAAAATTGTTTCTACTTTTTTCAATATTGCCCCCGTGGGATATATATTCTACCCACACACATTTGGTACTCTCCTGCGGTACCCTAACACATATTATTCCCTCATTTAGTGGATATTTTCACAAAAAAGTGAAATTTTCAAAAATCCAGAAAATTGGCTGAAAATGACTAAATATCAAGGAATCATTGGGCGAATAGCTCTGGAATTGAAATCGGAATGTTCACTGACATTTCCCCTATTTGAAAGTCTGATAAACGCCGGAAAAATGACTAAGTCCAAAAAATTTTTTTTTCAACTTTTTTTCAATATTACCCCCGTGGGATATATATTCTACCCACACACATTTGGAACTCTCCTGGGGTACCCTCACACATATTATTCCTTCATTTAGTGGATATTTTCACAAAAAAGTGAAATTTTCAAAAATCCAAAATATTGGCTGAAAACGACTAGATATCAAGGACTCATTGGGCGAATCGCTCTGGAACTGAAATCGGAACGCTCACTGACATTGGCCCTATCTGAAAGTCTGATAAACGCCGGAAAAATGACTAAGTCCAAAAAAAAAATTTTTTCAACTTTTTTCAATTTTATCCCCGTGGGATATAGATTCTACACACACACATTTGGAACTCTCCTGGGGTACCCTCACACATATTATTCCCTCATTTAGTGGATATTTTCACAAAAAAGTGAAATTTCTAAAAATCCAAAGTATTGGCTGAAAACGACTAAATATCAAGGACTCATTGGGCGAATCGCTCTGGAACTGAAATCGGAATGCTCACTGACATTTCCCCTATTTGAAAGTCTGATAAACGCCGGAAAAATGACTAATTCCAAAAAAATTTTTTTCAACTTTTTTTCAATATTACCCCCGTGGGATATATATTCTACCCACACACATTTGGAACTCTCCTGGGGTACACTCACACATATTATTCCCTCATTTAGTGGATATTTTCACAAAAAAGTGAAATTTTCAAATATCAAAAATATTGGCTGAAAACGACTAAATATCAAGGACTCATTGGGCGAATCGCTCTGGAACTGAAATCGGAATGTTCACTGACATTTCCCCTATCTGAAAGTCTGATAAACGCCGTAAAAATGACTAAGTCCAAAAAAAAATTGTTTTCAACTTTTTTCAATTTTACCCCCGTGGGATATATATTCTACCCACACACATTTGGAACTCTCCTGGGGTACCCTCACACATATTATTCCCTCATTTAGTGGATATTTTCACAAAAAAGTGAAATTTTCAAATATCCAAAATATTGGCTGAAAATGACTAAATATCAAGGACTCATTGGGCGAATCGCTCTGGAACTGAAATCGGAACGTTCACTGACATTTCCCCTATCTGAAAGTCTGATAAACGCCGGAAAAATGACTAAGTCCAAAAAAAAATTGTTTTCAACTTTTTTCAATTTTACCCCCGTGGGATTATATTCTACCCACACACATTTGGAACTCTCCTGGGGTACCCTCACACATATTATTCCCTCATTTAGTGGATATTTTAACAAAAAAGTGAAATTTTCAAAAATCCAAAATATTGGCTGAAAACGACTAAACATCAAGGACTCATTGGGCGAATAGCTCTGGAATTGAAACCGGAATGTTCACTGACATTTCCCCTATTTGAAAGTCTGATAAACGCCGGAAAAATGACTAAGTCCAAAAAAATTTTTTTTCAACTTTTTTTTGATATTATCCCCGTGGGATATATATTCTACCCACACACATTTGGAACTCTTCTGGGGTACCATCACACATATTATTCCCTCATTTAGTGGATATTTTCACAAAAAAGTGAAATTTTCAAAAATCCAAAAAATTGGCTGAAAACGACTAAATATCAAGGACTCATTGGGCGAATCGCTCTGGAACTGAAATCGGAACGCTCACTGACATTTGCCCTATCTGAAAGTCTGATAAACGCCGGAAAAATGACTAAGTCCAAAAAAAATTTTTTTCAACTTTTTTTCAATATTACCCCTGTGGGATATATATTCTAACCACACACATTTGGAACTCTCCTGGGGTACCCTCACACATATTATTCCCTCATTTAGTGGATATTTTCACAAAAAAGTGAAATTTTCAAAAATCCAAAATATTGGCTGAAAACGACTAAATATCAAGGACTCATTGGGCGAATCGCTCTGGAACTGAAATCGGAATGTTCACTGACATTTCCCCTATCTGAAAGTCTGATAAACACCGGAAAAATGACGAAGTCCAAAAAAAAATTGTTTTCAACTTTTTTCAATTTTACCCCCGTGGGATATATATTCTACCCACACACATTTGGAACTCTCCTGGGGTACCCTCACACATATTATTCCCTCATTTAGTGGATATTTTCACAAAAAAGTGAAATTTTCAAATATCCAAAATATTGGCTGAAAACGACTAAATATCAAGGACTCATTGGATCAATCGCTCTGGAACTGAAATTGGAACGTTCACTAACATTTCCCCTATCTGAAAGTCTTATAAACGCCGGAAAAATGACTAAGTCCAAAAAAAATTTTTTTCAACTTTTTTTCAATATTACCCCCGTGGGATATATATTCTACCCACACACATTTGGAACTCTCCTGGGGTACCCTCACGCATCTTATTCCCTCATTTAGTGGATATTTTCACAAAAAAGTGAAATTTTCAAAAATCCAAAATATTGGCTGAAAACGGCTAAATATCAAGGACTCATTGGGCGAATCGCTCTGGAACTGAAATCGGAATGTTCACTAACATTTCCCCTATCTGAAAGTCTGATAAACGCCGAAAAAATGACTAAGTCCAAAAAAAAATTGTTTTCAACTTTTTTCAATTTTACCCCCGTGGGATATATATTCTACCCACACACATTTGGAACTCTCCTGGGGTACCCTCACACATATTATTCCCTCATTTAGTGGATATTTTCACAAAAAAGTGAAATTTTCAAATATCCAAAATATTGGCTGAAAACGACTAAATATCAAGGACTCATTGGGCCAATCGCTCTGGAACTGAAATCGGAACGTTCACTGACATTTCCCCTCTCTGAAAGTGTGATAAACGCCGGAAAAATGACTAAGTCCAAAAAAAAATTGTTTTCTACTTTTTTCAATATTACCCCCGTGGGATATATATTCTACCCACACACATTTGGAACTCTCCTGGGGTACCCTCAGACATATTATTCCCTCATTTAGTGGATATTTTCACAAAAAAGTGAAATTTTCAAATATCCAAAATATTGGCTGATAACGACTAAATATCAAGGACTCATTGGGCCAATCGCTCTGGAACTGAAATCGGAACGTTCACTGACATTTCCCCTATCTGAAAGTGTGATAAACGCCGGAAAAATGACTAAGTCCAAAAAAAAATTGTTTCTACTTTTTTCAATATTACCCCCGTGGGATATATATTCTACCCACACACATTTGGTACTCTCCTGCGGTACCCTAACACATATTATTCCCTCATTTAGTGGATATTTTTGCACAAAAAAGTGAAATTTTCAAAAATCCAAAATATTGGCTGAAAACGACTAAATATCAAGGACTCATTGGGCGAATAGCTCTGGAATTGAAACCGGAATGTTCACTGATATTTCCCCTATTTGAAAGTCTGATAAACGCCGGAAAAATGACTAAGTCCAAAAAAATTTTTTTTCAACTTTTTTTTGATATTATCCCCGTGGGATATATATTCTACCCACACACATTTGGAACTCTCCTGGGGTACCATCACACATATTATTCCCTCATTTAGTGGATATTTTCACAAAAAAGTGAAATTTTCAAAAATCCAAAATATTGGCTGAAAACGACTAAATATCAAGGACTCATTGGGCGAATCGCTCTGGAACTGAAATCGGAATGTTCACTGACATTTCCCCTATCTGAAAGTCTGATAAACACCGGAAAAATGACGAAGTCCAAAAAAAAATTGTTTTCAACTTTTTTCAATTTTACCCCCGTGGGATATATATTCTACCCACACACATTTGGAACTCTCCTGGGGTACCCTCACACATATTATTCCCTCATTTAGTGGATATTTTCACAAAAAAGTGAAATTTTCAAATATCCAAAATATTGGCTGAAAACGACTAAATATCAAGGACTCATTGGATCAATCGCTCTGGAACTGAAATCGGAACGTTCACTGACATTTCCCCTATCTGAAAGTCTGATAAACGCCGGAAAAATGACTAAGTCCAAAAAAAAATTTTTTCAACTTTTTTTCAATATTACCCCCGTGGGATATATATTCTACCCACACACATTTGGAACTCTCCTGGGGTACCCTCACACATATTATTCCCTCATTTAGTGGATATTTTCACAAAAAAGTGAAATTTTCAAAAATCCAAAATATTGGCTGAAAACGGCTAAATATCATGGACTCATTGGGCGAATCGCTCTGGAACTGAAATCGGAATGTTCACTGACATTTCCCCTATCTGAAAGTCTGATAAACGCCGAAAAAATGACTAAGTCCAAAAAAAAATTGTTTTCAACTTTTTTCAATTTTACCCCCGTGGGATATATATTCTACCCACACACATTTGGAACTCTCCTGGGGTACCCTCACACATATTATTCCCTCATTTAGTGGATATTTTCACAAAAAAGTGAAATTTTCAAATATCCAAAATATTGGCTGAAAACGACTAAATATCAAGGACTCATTGGGCCAATCGCTCTGGAACTGAAATCGGAACGTTCACTGACATTTCCCCTATCTGAAAGTGTGATAAACGCCGGAAAAATGACTAAGTCCAAAAAAAAATTGTTTCTACTTTTTTCAATATTACCCCCGTGGGATATATATTCTACCCACACACATTTGGTACTCTCCTGCGGTACCCTAACACATATTATTCCCTCATTTAGTGGATATTTTTGCACAAAAAAGTGAAATTTTCAAAAATCCAAAATATTGGCTGAAAACGACTAAATATCAAGGACTCATTGGGCGAATAGCTCTGGAATTGAAACCGGAATGTTCACTGATATTTCCCCTATTTGAAAGTCTGATAAACGCCGGAAAAATGACTAAGTCCAAAAAAAATTTTTTTCAACTTTTTTTCAATATTACCCCCGTGGGATATATATTCTAACCACACACATTTGGAACTCTCCTGGGGTACCCTCACACATATTATTCCCTCATTTAGTGGATATTTTCACAAAAAAGTGAAATTTTCAAAAATCCAAAATATTGGCTGAAAACGACTAAATATCAAGGACTCATTGGGCGAATCGCTCTGGAACTGAAATCGGAATGTTCACTGACATTTCCCCTATCTGAAAGTCTGATAAACACCGGAAAAATGACGAAGTCCAAAAAAAAATTGTTTTCAACTTTTTTCAATTTTACCCCCGTGGGATATAGATTCTACCCACACACATTTGGAACTCTCCTGGGGTACCCTCACACATATTATTCCCTCATTTAGTGGATATTTTCACAAAAAAGTGAAATTTTCAAAAATCCAGAAAATTGGCTGAAAATGACTAAATATCAAGGAATCATTGGGCGAATAGCTCTGGAATTGAAATCGGAATGTTCACTGACATTTCCCCTATTTGAAAGTCTGATAAACGCCGGAAAAATGACTAAGTCCAAAAAATTTTTTTTTCAACTTTTTTTCAATATTACCCCCGTGGGATATATATTCTACCCACACACATTTGGAACTCTCCTGGGGTACCCTCACACATATTATTCCTTCATTTAGTGGATATTTTCACAAAAAAGTGAAATTTTCAAAAATCCAAAATATTGGCTGAAAACGACTAGATATCAAGGACTCATTGGGCGAATCGCTCTGGAACTGAAATCGGAACGCTCACTGACATTGGCCCTATCTGAAAGTCTGATAAACGCCGGAAAAATGACTAAGTCCAAAAAAAAAATTTTTTCAACTTTTTTCAATTTTATCCCCGTGGGATATAGATTCTACACACACACATTTGGAACTCTCCTGGGGTACCCTCACACATATTATTCCCTCATTTAGTGGATATTTTCACAAAAAAGTGAAATTTCTAAAAATCCAAAGTATTGGCTGAAAACGACTAAATATCAAGGACTCATTGGGCGAATCGCTCTGGAACTGAAATCGGAATGCTCACTGACATTTCCCCTATTTGAAAGTCTGATAAACGCCGGAAAAATGACTAATTCCAAAAAAATTTTTTTCAACTTTTTTCAATATTACCCCTGTGGGATATATATTCTACCCACACACATTTGGAACTCTCCTGGGGTACACTCACACATATTATTCCCTCATTTAGTGGATATTTTCACAAAAAAGTGAAATTTTCAAATATCAAAAATATTGGCTGAAAACGACTAAATATCAAGGACTCATTGGGCGAATCGCTCTGGAACTGAAATCGGAATGTTCACTGACATTTCCCCTATCTGAAAGTCTGATAAACGCCGTAAAAATGACTAAGTCCAAAAAAAAATTGTTTTCAACTTTTTTCAATTTTACCCCCGTGGGATATATATTCTACCCACACACATTTGGAACTCTCCTGGGGTACCCTCACACATATTATTCCCTCATTTAGTGGATATTTTCACAAAAAAGTGAAATTTTCAAATATCCAAAATATTGGCTGAAAATGACTAAATATCAAGGACTCATTGGGCGAATCGCTCTGGAACTGAAATCGGAACGCTCACTGACATTTCCCCTATCTGAAAGTCTGATAAACGCCGGAAAAATGACTAAGTCCAAAAAAAAATTGTTTTCAACTTTTTTCAATTTTACCCCCGTGGGATATAGATTCTACCCACACACATTTGGAACTCTCCTGGGGTACCCTCACACATATTATTCCCTCATTTAGTGGATATTTTCACAAAAAAGTGAAATTTTCAAAAATCCAGAAAATTGGCTGAAAATGACTAAATATCAAGGACTCATTGGGCGAATAGCTCTGGAATTGAAATCGGAATGTTCACTGACATTTCCCCTATTTGAAAGTCTGATAAACGCCAGAAAAATGACTAAGTCCAAAAAAATTTTTATTCAACTTTTTTTCAATATTACCCCTGTGGGATATATATTCTACCCACACACATTTGGAACTCTCCTGGGGTACACTCACACATATTATTCCCTCATTTAGTGGATATTTTCACAAAAAAGTGAAATTTTCAAATATCAAAAATATTGGCTGAAAACGACTAAATATCAAGGACTCATTGGGCGAATCGCTCTGGAACTGAAATCGGAATGTTCACTGACATTTCCCCTATCTGAAAGTCTGATAAACGCCGTAAAAATGACTAAGTCCAAAAAAAAATTGTTTTCAACTTTTTTCAATTTACCCCCGTGGGATATATATTCTACCCACACACATTTGGAACTCTCCTGGGGTACCCTCACACATATTATTCCCTCATTTAGTGGATATTTTCACAAAAAAGTGAAATTTTCAAATATCCAAAATATTGGCTGAAAATGACTAAATATCAAGGACTCATTGGGCGAATCGCTCTGGAACTGAAATCGGAACGTTCACTGACATTTCCCCTATCTGAAAGTCTGATAAACGCCGGAAAAATGACTAAGTCCAAAAAAAAATTGTTTTCAACTTTTTTCAATTTTACCCCCGTGGGATATAGATTCTACCCACACACATTTGGAACTCTCCTGGGGTACCCTCACACATATTATTCCCTCATTTAGTGGATATTTTCACAAAAAAGTGAAATTTTCAAAAATCCAGAAAATTGGCTGAAAATGACTAAATATCAAGGACTCATTGGGCGAATAGCTCTGGAATTGAAATCGGAATGTTCACTGACATTTCCCCTATTTGAAAGTCTGATAAACGCCAGAAAAATGACTAAGTCCAAAAAAATTTTTATTCAACTTTTTTTCAATATTACTCCGTGGGATATATATTCTACCCACACACATTTGGAACTCTCCTGGGGTGCCATCACACATATTATTTCCTCATTTAGTGGATATTTTCACAAAAAAGTGAAATTTTCAAAAATCCAAAAAATTGGCTGAACACGACTAAATATCAAGGACTCATTGGGCGAATCGCTCTGAAACTGACATCGGAACGCTCACTGACATTTGCCCTATCTGAAAGTCTGATAAACGCCGGAAAAATGACTAAGTCCAAAAAAAAATTTTTTCAACTTTTTTTCAATATTACCCCCATGGGATATATATTCTAACCACACACATTTGGAACTCTCCTGGGGTACCCTCACACATATTATGCCCTCATTTAGTGGATATTTTCACAAAAAAGTGAAATTTTCAAAAATCCAAAATATTGGCTGAAAACGACTAAATATCAAGGACTCATTGGGCGAATCGCTCTGCAACTGAAATCGGAATGTTCACTGACATTTCCCCTATCTGAAAGTCTGATAAACGCCGGAAAAATGACGAAGTCCAAAAAAAAATTGTTTTCAACTTTTTTCAATTTTACCCCCGTGGGATATATATTCTACCCACACACATTTGGAACTCTCCTGGGGTACCCTCACACATATTATTCCTTCATTTAGTGGATATTTTCACAAAAAAGTGAAATTTTCAAAAATCCAAAATATTGGCTGAAAACGAGTAGATATCAAGGACTCAATGGGCGAATTGCTCTGGAACTGAAATCGGAACGCTCACTGACATTGGCCCTATCTGAAAGTCTGATAAACGCCGGAAAAATGACTAAGTCCAAAAAAAAAATTTTTTCAACTTTTTTCAATTTTACCCCCGTGGGATATAGATTCTACCCACACACATTTGGAACTCTCCTGCGGTACCCTAACACATATTATTCCCTCATTTAGTGGATATTTTAACAAAAAAGTGAAATTTTCAAAAATCCAAAATATTGGCTGAAAACGACTAAATATCAAGGACTCATTGGGCGAATAGCTCTGGAATTGAAACCGGAATGTTCACTGACATTTCCCCTATTTGAAAGTCTGATAAACGCCGGAAAAATGACTAAGTCCAAAAAAAAATTTTTTCAACTTTTTTTCAATATTACCCCCGTGGGATATATATTCTAACCACACACATTTGGAACTCTCCTGGGGTACCCTCACACATATTATTCCCTCATTTAGTGGATATTTTCACAAAAAAGAGAAATTTTCAAAAATCCAAAATATTGGCTGAAAACGACTAAATATCAAAGACTCATTGGGCGAATCGCTCTGGAACTGAAATCGGAATGTTCACTGACATTTCCCCTATCTGAAAGTCTGATAAACGCCGGAAAAATGACTAAGTCCAAAAAAAAATTGTTTTCAACTTTTTTCAATTTTACCCCCGTGGGATATATATTCTACCCACACACATTTGGAACTCTCCTGGGGTACCCTCACACATATTATTCCCTCATTTAGTGGATATTTTCACAAAAAAGTGAAATTTTCAAATATCCAAAATATTGGCTGAAAACGACTAAATATCAAGGACTCATTGGGTCAATCGCTCTGGAACTGAAATCGGAACGTTCACTGACATTTCCCCTATCTGAAAGTGTGATAAACGCCGGAAAAATGACTAAGTCCAAAAAAAAATTGTTTTCTACTTTTTTCAATATTACCCCCGTGGGATATATATTCTACCCACACACATTTGGAACTCTCCTGCGGTACCCTAACACATATTATTCCCTCATTTAGTGGATATTTTAACAAAAAAGTGAAATTTTCAAAAATCCAAAATATTGGCTGAAAACGACTAAACATCAAGGACTCATTGGGCGAATAGCTCTGGAATTGAAACCGGAATGTTCACTGACATTTCCCCTATTTGAAAGTCTGATAAACGCCGGAAAAATGACTAAGTCCAAAAAAATTTTTTTTCAACTTTTTTTTGATATTATCCCCGTGGGATATATATTCTACCCACACACATTTGGAACTCTTCTGGGGTACCATCACACATATTATTCCCTCATTTAGTGGATATTTTCACAAAAAAGTGAAATTTTCAAAAATCCAAAAAATTGGCTGAAAACGACTAAATATCAAGGACTCATTGGGCGAATCGCTCTGGAACTGAAATCGGAACGCTCACTGACATTTGCCCTATCTGAAAGTCTGATAAACGCCGGAAAAATGACTAAGTCCAAAAAAAATTTTTTTCAACTTTTTTTCAATATTACCCCTGTGGGATATATATTCTAACCACACACATTTGGAACTCTCCTGGGGTACCCTCACACATATTATTCCCTCATTTAGTGGATATTTTCACAAAAAAAGTGAAATTTTCAAAAATCCAAAATATTGGCTGAAAACGACTAAATATCAAGGACTCATTGGGCGAATCGCTCTGGAACTGAAATCGGAATGTTCACTGACATTTCCCCTATCTGAAAGTCTGATAAACACCGGAAAAATGACGAAGTCCAAAAAAAAATTGTTTTCAACTTTTTTCAATTTTACCCCCGTGGGATATATATTCTACCCACACACATTTGGAACTCTCCTGGGGTACCCTCACATATATTATTCCCTCATTTAGTGGATATTTTCACAAAAAAGTGAAATTTTCAAATATCCAAAATATTGGCTGAAAACGACTAAATATCAAGGACTCATTGGATCAATCGCTCTGGAACTGAAATTGGAACGTTCACTGACATTTCCCCTATCTGAAAGTCTTATAAACGCCGGAAAAATGACTAAGTCCAAAAAAAAATTTTTTCAACTTTTTTTCAATATTACCCCCGTGGGATATATATTCTACCCACACACATTTGGAACTCTCCTGCGGTACCCTCACACATATTATTCCCTCATTTAGTGGATATTTTCACAAAAAAGTGAAATTTTCAAATATCCAAAATATTGGCTGAAAACGACTAAATATCAAGGACTCATTGGGCCATTCGCTCTGGAACTGAAATCGGAACGTTCACTGACATTTCCCCTCTCTGAAAGTGTGATAAACGCCGGAAAAATGACTAAGTCCAAAAAAAAATTGTTTTCTACTTTTTTCAATATTACCCCCGTGGGATATATATTCTACCCACACACATTTGGAACTCTCCTGGGGTACCCTCAGACATATTATTCCCTCATTTAGTGGATATTTTCACAAAAAAGTGAAATTTTCAAATATCCAAAATATTGGCTGAAAACGACTAAATATCAAGGACTCATTGGGCCAATCGCTCTGGAACTGAAATCGGAACGTTCACTGACATTTCCCCTATCTGAAAGTGTGATAAACGCCGGAAAAATGACTAAGTCCAAAAAAAAATTGTTTCTACTTTTTTCAATATTACCCCTGTGGGATATATATTCTACCCACACACATTTGGTACTCTCCTGCGGTACCCTAACACATATTATTCCCTCATTTAGTGGATATTTTTGCACAAAAAAGTGAAATTTTCAAAAATCCAAAATATTGGCTGAAAACGACTAAATATCAAGGACTCATTGGGCGAATAGCTCTGGAATTGAAACCGGAATGTTCACTGATATTTCCCCTATTTGAAAGTCTGATAAACGCCGGAAAAATGACTAAGTCCAAAAAAATTTTTTTTCAACTTTTTTTTGATATTATCCCCGTGGGATATATATTCTACCCACACACATTTGGAACTCTCCTGGGGTACCATCACACATATTATTCCCTCATTTAGTGGATATTTTCACAAAAAAGTGAAATTTTCAAAAATCCAAAAAATTGGCTGAAAACCACTAAATATCAAAGACTCATTGGGCGAATCGCTCTGGAACTGAAATCGGAACGCTCACTGACATTTGCCCTATCTGAAAGTCTGATAAACGCCGGAAAAATGACTAAGTCCAAAAAAAATTTTTTTCAACTTTTTTTCAATATTACCCCCGTGGGATATATATTCTAACCACACACATTTGGAACTCTCCTGGGGTACCCTCACACATATTATTCCCTCATTTAGTGGATATTTTCACAAAAAAGTGAAATTTTCAAAAATCCAAAATATTGGCTGAAAACGACTAAATATCAAGGACTCATTGGGCGAATCGCTCTGGAACTGAAATCGGAATGTTCACTGACATTTCCCCTATCTGAAAGTCTGATAAACAGCGGAAAAATGACGAAGTCCAAAAAAAAATTGTTTTCAACTTTTTTCAATTTTACCCCCGTGGGATATATATTCTACCCACACACATTTGGAACTCTCCTGGGGTACCCTCACACATATTATTCCCTCATTTAGTGGATATTTTCACAAAAAAGTGAAATTTTCAAATATCCAAAATATTGGCTGAAAACGACTAAATATCAAGGACTCATTGGATCAATCGCTCTGGAACTGAAATCGGAACGTTCACTGACATTTCCCCTATCTGAAAGTCTGATAAACGCCGGAAAAATGACTAAGTCCAAAAAAAATTTTTTTCAACTTTTTTTCAATATTACCCCCGTGGGATATATATTCTACCCACACACATTTGGAACTCTCCTGGGGTACCCTCACACATATTATTCCCTCATTTAGTGGATATTTTCACAAAAAAGTGAAATTTTCAAAAATCCAAAATATTGGCTGAAAACGGCTAAATATCATGGACTCATTGGGCGAATCGCTCTGGAACTGAAATCGGAATGTTCACTGACATTTCCCCTATCTGAAAGTCTGATAAACGCCGAAAAAATGACTAAGTCCAAAAAAAAATTGTTTTCAACTTTTTTCAATTTTACCCCCGTGGGATATATATTCTACCCACACACATTTGGAACTCTCCTGGGGTACCCTCACACATATTATTCCCTCATTTAGTGGATATTTTCACAAAAAAGTGAAATTTTCAAATATCCAAAATATTGGCTGAAAACGACTAAATATCAAGGACTCATTGGGCCAATCGCTCTGGAACTGAAATCGGAACGTTCACTGACATTTCCCCTCTCTGAAAGTGTGATAAACGTCGGAAAAATGACTAAGTCCAAAAAAAAATTGTTTTCTACTTTTTTCAATATTACCCCCGTGGGATATATATTCTACCCACACACATTTGGAACTCTCCTGGGGTACCCTCAGACATATTATTCCCTCATTTAGTGGATATTTTCACAAAAAAGTGAAATTTTCAAATATCCAAAATATTGGCTGAAAACGACTAAATATCAAGGACTCATTGGGCCAATCGCTCTGGAACTGAAATCGGAACGTTCACTGACATTTCCCCTATCTGAAAGTGTGATAAACGCCGGAAAAATGACTAAGTCCAAAAAAAAATTGTTTCTACTTTTTTCAATATTACCCCCGTGGGATATATATTCTACCCACACACATTTGGTACTCTCCTGCGGTACCCTAACACATATTATTCCCTCATTTAGTGGATATTTTTGCACAAAAAAGTGAAATTTTCAAAAATCCAAAATATTGGCTGAAAACGACTAAATATCAAGGACTCATTGGGCGAATAGCTCTGGAATTGAAACCGGAATGTTCACTGATATTTCCCCTATTTGAAAGTCTGATAAACGCCGGAAAAATGACTAAGTCCAAAAAAATTTTTTTTCAACTTTTTTTTGATATTATCCCCGTGGGATATATATTCTACCCACACACATTTGGAACTCTCCTGGGGTACCATCACACATATTATTCCCTCATTTAGTGGATATTTTCACAAAAAAGTGAAATTTTCAAAAATCCAAAAAATTGGCTGAAAACCACTAAATATCAAGGACTCATTGGGCGAATCGCTCTGGAACTGAAATCGGAACGCTCACTGACATTTGCCCTATCTGAAAGTCTGATAAACGCCGGAAAAATGACTAAGTCCAAAAAAAATTTTTTTCAACTTTTTTTCAATATTACCCCCGTGGGATATATATTCTAACCACACACATTTGGAACTCTCCTGGGGTACCCTCACACATATTATTCCCTCATTTAGTGGATATTTTCACAAAAAAGTGAAATTTTCAAAAATCCAAAATATTGGCTGAAAACGACTAAATATCAAGGACTCATTGGGCGAATCGCTCTGGAACTGAAATCGGAATGTTCACTGACATTTCCCCTATCTGAAAGTCTGATAAACACCGGAAAAATGACGAAGTCCAAAAAAAAATTGTTTTCAACTTTTTTCAATTTTACCCCCGTGGGATATATATTCTACCCACACACATTTGGAACTCTCCTGGGGTACCCTCACACATATTATTCCCTCATTTAGTGGATATTTTCACAAAAAAGTGAAATTTTCAAATATCCAAAATATTGGCTGAAAACGACTAAATATCAAGGACTCATTGGATCAATCGCTCTGGAACTGAAATCGGAACGTTCACTGACATTTCCCCTATCTGAAAGTCTGATAAACGCCGGAAAAATGACTAAGTCCAAAAAAAATTTTTTTCAACTTTTTTTCAATATTACCCCCGTGGGATATATATTCTACCCACACACATTTGGAACTCTCCTGGGGTACCCTCACACATATTATTCCCTCATTTAGTGGATATTTTCACAAAAAAGTGAAATTTTCAAAAATCCAAAATATTGTCTGAAAACGACTAAATATCAAGGACTCATTGGGCCAATCGCTCTGGAACTGAAATCGGAACGTTCACTGACATTTCCCCTCTCTGAAAGTGTGATAAACGCCGGAAAAATGACTAAGTCCAAAAAAAAATTGTTTTCTACTTTTTTCAATATTACCCCTGTGGGATATATATTCTACCCACACACATTTGGAACTCTCCTGGGGTACCCTCAGACATATTATTCCCTCATTTAGTGGATAGTTTCACAAAAAACTGAAATTTTCAAATATCCAAAATATTGGCTGAAAACGACTAAATATCAAGGACTCATTGGGCCAATCGCTCTGGAACTGAAATCGGAACGTTCACTGACATTTCCCCTATCTGAAAGTGTGATAAACGCCGGAAAAATGACTAAGTCCAAAAAAAAATTGTTTCTACTTTTTTCAATATTACCCCCGTGGGATATATATTCTACCCACACACATTTGGTACTCTCCTGCGGTACCCTAACACATATTATTCCCTCATTTAGTGGATATTTTTGCACAAAAAAGTGAAATTTTCAAAAATCCAAAATATTGGCTGAAAACGACTAAATATCAAGGACTCATTGGGCGAATAGCTCTGGAATTGAAACCGGAATGTTCACTGATATTTCCCCTATTTGAAAGTCTGATAAACGCCGGAAAAATGACTAAGTCCAAAAAAAATTTTTTTCAACTTTTTTTCAATATTACCCCCGTGGGATATATATTCTAACCACACACATTTGGAACTCTCCTGGGGTACCCTCACACATATTATTCCCTCATTTAGTGGATATTTTCACAAAAAAGTGAAATTTTCAAAAATCCAAAATATTGGCTGAAAACGACTAAATATCAAGGACTCATTGGGCGAATCGCTCTGGAACTGAAATCGGAATGTTCACTGACATTTCCCCTATCTGAAAGTCTGATAAACACCGGAAAAATGACGAAGTCCAAAAAAAAATTGTTTTCAACTTTTTTCAATTTTACCCCCGTGGGATATATATTCTACCCACACACATTTGGAACTCTCCTGGGGTACCCTCACACATATTATTCCCTCATTTAGTGGATATTTTCACAAAAAAGTGAAATTTTCAAATATCCAAAATATTGGCTGAAAACGACTAAATATCAAGGACTCATTGGATCAATCGCTCTGGAACTGAAATCGGAACGTTCACTGACATTTCCCCTATCTGAAAGTCTGATAAACGCCGGAAAAATGACTAAGTCCAAAAAAAATTTTTTTCAACTTTTTTTCAATATTACCCCCGTGGGATATATATTCTACCCACACACATTTGGAACTCTCCTGGGGTACCCTCACACATATTATTCCCTCATTTAGTGGATATTTTCACAAAAAAGTGAAATTTTCAAAAATCCAAAATATTGGCTGAAAACGGCTAAATATCATGGACTCATTGGGCGAATCGCTCTGGAACTGAAATCGGAATGTTCACTGACATTTCCCCTATCTGAAAGTCTGATAAACGCCGAAAAAATGACTAAGTCCAAAAAAAAATTGTTTTCAACTTTTTTCAATTTTACCCCCGTGGGATATATATTCTACCCACACACATTTGGAACTCTCCTGGGGTACCCTCACACATATTATTCCCTCATTTAGTGGATATTTTCACAAAAAAGTGAAATTTTCAAATATCCAAAATATTGGCTGAAAACGACTAAATATCAAGGACTCATTGGGCCAATCGCTCTGGAACTGAAATCGGAACGTTCACTGACATTTCCCCTCTCTGAAAGTGTGATAAACGCCGGAAAAATGACTAAGTCCAAAAAAAAATTGTTTTCTACTTTTTTCAATATTACCCCCGTGGGATATATATTCTACCCACACACATTTGGAACTCTCCTGGGGTACCCTCAGACATATTATTCCCTCATTTAGTGGATATTTTCACAAAAAAGTGAAATTTTCAAATATCCAAAATATTGGCTGAAAACTACTAAATATCAAGGACTCATTGGGCCAATCGCTCTGGAACTGAAATCGGAACGTTCACTGACATTTCCCCTATCTGAAAGTGTGATAAACGCCGGAAAAATGACTAAGTCCAAAAAAAAATTGTTTCTACTTTTTTCAATATTACCCCCGTGGGATATATATTCTACCCACACACATTTGGTACTCTCCTGCGGTACCCTAACACATATTATTCCCTCATTTAGTGGATATTTTTGCACAAAAAAGTGAAATTTTCAAAAATCCAAAATATTGGCTGAAAACGACTAAATATCAAGGACTCATTGGGCGAATAGCTCTGGAATTGAAACCGGAATGTTCACTGATATTTCCCCTATTTGAAAGTCTGATAAACGCCGGAAAAATGACTAAGTCCAAAAAAAATTTTTTTCAACTTTTTTTCAATATTACCCCCGTGGGATATATATTCTAACCACACACATTTGGAACTCTCCTGGGGTACCCTCACACATATTATTCCCTCATTTAGTGGATATTTTCACAAAAAAGTGAAATTTTCAAAAATCCAAAATATTGGCTGAAAACGACTAAATATCAAGGACTCATTGGGCGAATCGCTCTGGAACTGAAATCGGAATGTTCACTGACATTTCCCCTATCTGAAAGTCTGATAAACACCGGAAAAATGACGAAGTCCAAAAAAAAATTGTTTTCAACTTTTTTCAATTTTACCCCCGTGGGATATATATTCTACCCACACACATTTGGAACTCTCCTGGGGTACCCTCACACATATTATTCCCTCATTTAGTGGATATTTTCACAAAAAAGTGAAATTTTCAAATATCCAAAATATTGGCTGAAAACGACTAAATATCAAGGACTCATTGGATCAATCGCTCTGGAACTGAAATCGGAACGTTCACTGACATTTCCCCTATCTGAAAGTCTGATAAACGCCGGAAAAATGACTAAGTCCAAAAAAAATTTTTTTCAACTTTTTTTCAATATTACCCCCGTGGGATATATATTCTACCCACACACATTTGGAACTCTCCTGGGGTACCCTCACACATATTATTCCCTCATTTAGTGGATATTTTCACAAAAAAGTGAAATTTTCAAAAATCCAAAATATTGGCTGAAAACGGCTAAATATCATGGACTCATTGGGCGAATCGCTCTGGAACTGAAATCGGAATGTTCACTGACATTTCCCCTATCTGAAAGTCTGATAAACGCCGAAAAAATGACTAAGTCCAAAAAAAAATTGTTTTCAACTTTTTTCAATTTTACCCCCGTGGGATATATATTCTACCCACACACATTTGGAACTCTCCTGGGGTACCCTCACACATATTATTCCCTCATTTAGTGGATATTTTCACAAAAAAGTGAAATTTTCAAATATCCAAAATATTGGCTGAAAACGACTAAATATCAAGGACTCATTGGGCCAATCGCTCTGGAACTGAAATCGGAACGTTCACTGACATTTCCCCTCTCTGAAAGTGTGATAAACGCCGGAAAAATGACTAAGTCCAAAAAAAAATTGTTTTCTACTTTTTTCAATATTACCCCCGTGGGATATATATTCTACCCACACACATTTGGAACTCTCCTGGGGTACCCTCAGACATATTATTCCCTCATTTAGTGGATATTTTCACAAAAAAGTGAAATTTTCAAATATCCAAAATATTGGCTGAAAACTACTAAATATCAAGGACTCATTGGGCCAATCGCTCTGGAACTGAAATCGGAACGTTCACTGACATTTCCCCTATCTGAAAGTGTGATAAACGCCGGAAAAATGACTAAGTCCAAAAAAAAATTGTTTCTACTTTTTTCAATATTACCCCCGTGGGATATATATTCTACCCACACACATTTGGTACTCTCCTGCGGTACCCTAACACATATTATTCCCTCATTTAGTGGATATTTTTGCACAAAAAAGTGAAATTTTCAAAAATCCAAAATATTGGCTGAAAACGACTAAATATCAAGGACTCATTGGGCGAATAGCTCTGGAATTGAAACCGGAATGTTCACTGATATTTCCCCTATTTGAAAGTCTGATAAACGCCGGAAAAATGACTAAGTCCAAAAAAATTTTTTTTCAACTTTTTTTCAATATTACCCCCGTGGGATATATATTCTACCCACACACATTTGGAACTCTCCTGGGGTACCCTCACACATATTATTCCCTCATTTAGTGGATATTTTCACAAAAAAGTGAAATTTTCAAAAATCCAAAATATTGGCTGAAAACGGCTAAATATCATGGACTCATTGGGCGAATCGCTCTGGAACTGAAATCGGAATGTTCACTGACATTTCCCCTATCTGAAAGTCTGATAAACGCCGAAAAAATGACTAAGTCCAAAAAAAAATTGTTTTCAACTTTTTTCAATTTTACCCCCGTGGGATATATATTCTACCCACACACATTTGGAACTCTCCTGGGGTACCCTCACACATATTATTCCCTCATTTAGTGGATATTTTCACAAAAAAGTGAAATTTTCAAATATCCAAAATATTGGCTGAAAACGACTAAATATCAAGGACTCATTGGGCCAATCGCTCTGGAACTGAAATCGGAACGTTCACTGACATTTCCCCTCTCTGAAAGTGTGATAAACGCCGGAAAAATGACTAAGTCCAAAAAAAAATTGTTTTCTACTTTTTTCAATATTACCCCCGTGGGATATATATTCTACCCACACACATTTGGAACTCTCCTGGGGTACCCTCAGACATATTATTCCCTCATTTAGTGGATATTTTCACAAAAAAGTGAAATTTTCAAATATCCAAAATATTGGCTGAAAACGACTAAATATCAAGGAATCATTGGGCCAATCGCTCTGGAACTGAAATCGGAACGTTCACTGACATTTCCCCTATCTGAAAGTGTGATAAACGCCGGAAAAATGACTAAGTCCAAAAATAAATTGTTTCTACTTTTTTCAATATTACCCCCGTGGGATATATATTCTACCCACACACATTTGGTACTCTCCTGCGGTACCCTAACACATATTATTCCCTCATTTAGTGGATATTTTTGCACAAAAAAGTGAAATTTTCAAAAATCCAAAATATTGGCTGAAAACGACTAAATATCAAGGACTCATTGGGCGAATAGCTCTGGAATTGAAACCGGAATGTTCACTGATATTTCCCCTATTTGAAAGTCTGATAAACGCCGGAAAAATGACTAAGTCCAAAAAAATTTTTTTTTTCAACTTTTTTCAATTTTACCCCCGTGGGATATAGATTCTACCCACACACATTTGGAACTCTACTGCGGTACCCTCACACATATTATTCCCTCATTTAGTGGATATTTTCACAAAAAAGTGAAATTTTCAAAAATCCAAAATATTGACTGAAAATTACTAAATATCAAGGACTCATTGGGCGAATAGCTCTGGAATTGAAACCGGAATGTTCACTGACATTTCCCCTATCTGAAAGTGTGATAAACGCCGGAAAAATGACTAAGTGCAAAAAAAAAAATTTTCTACTTTTTTCAATATTACCCCCGTGGGATATATATTCTACCCACACACATTTGGAACTCTCCTGCGGTACCCTAACACATATTATTCCCTCATTTAGTGGATATTTTCACAAAAAAGTGAAATTTTCAAATATCCAAAATATTGGCTGAAAACGACTAAATATCAAGGACTCATTGGGCGAATCGCTCTGGAACTGAAATCGGAATGTTCACCGACATTTCCCCTATCTGAAAGTCTGATAAACGCCGGAAAAATGACTAAGTCCAAAAAAAAATTGTTTTCAACTTTTTTCAATTTTACCCCCGTGGGATATATATTCTACCCACACACATTTGGAACTCTCCTGCGGTACCCTAACACATATTATTCCCTCATTTAGTGGATATTTTCACAAAAAAGTGAAATTTTCAAATATCCAAAATATTGGCTGAAAACGACTAAATATCAAGGACTCAATGGGCGAATCGCTCTGGAACTGAAATCGGAATGTTCACTGACATTTCCCCTATCTGAAAGTCTGATAAACGCCGGAAAAATGACTAAGTCCAAAAAAAAAATTTTTTTCAACTTTTTTCAATTTTACCCCCGTGGGATATAGATTCTACCCACACACATTTGGAACTCTACTGCGGTACCCTCACACATATTATTCCCTCATTTAGTGGATATTTTCACAAAAAAGTGAAATTTTCAAATATCCAAAATATTGGCTGAAAACGACTAAATATCAAGGACTCATTGGGCGAATCGCTCTGGAACTGAAATCGGAATGTTCACTGACATTTCCCCTATCTGAAAGTCTGATAAACGCCGGAAAAATGACTAAGTCCAAAAAAAAATTGTTTTCAACTTTTTTCAATATTACCCCCGTGGGATATATATTCTACCCACACACATTTGGAACTCTACTGCGGTACCCTCACACATATTATTCCCTCATTTAGTGGATATTTTCACAAAAAAGTGAAATTTTCAAATATCCAAAATATTGGCTGAAAACGACTAAATATCAAGGACTCATTGGGCGAATCGCTCTGGAACTGAAATCGGAACGTTCACTGACATTTCCCCTATCTGAAAGTGTGATAAACGCCGGAAAAATTACTAAGTCCAAAAAAAAATTGTTTTCAACTTTTTTCAATTTTACCCCCGTGGGATATATATTCTACCCACACACATTTGGAACTCTCCTGCGGTACCCTAACACATATTATTCCCTTATTTAGTGGATATTTTCACAAAAAAGTAAAATTTTCAAAAATCCAAAATATTGGCTGAAAACGACTAAATATCAAGGACTTATTGGGCGAATAGCTCTGGAATTGAAACCGGAATGTTCACTGACATTTCCCCTATCTGAAAGCGTGATAAACGCCGGAAAAATGACTAAGTGCAAAAAAAAATTGTTTTCTACTTTTTTCAATATTACCCCCGTGGGATATATATTCTACCCACACACATTTGGAACTCTCCTGCGGTACCCTAACACATATTATTCCCTCATTTAGTGGATATTTTCACAAAAAAGTGAAATTTTCAAATATCCAAAATATTGGCTGAAAACGACTAAATATCAAGGACTCATTGGGCGAATCGCTCTGGAACTGAAATCGGAATGTTCACTGACATTTCCCCTATCTGAAAGTCTGATAAACGCCGGAAAAATGACTAAGTCCAAAAAAAAATTGTTTTCAACTTTTTTCAATTTTACCCCCGTGGGATATATATTCTACCCAAACACATTTGGAACTCTCGTGGGGTACCCTCACACATATTATTCCCTCATTTAGTGGATATTTTCACAAAAAAGTGAAATTTTCAAATATCCAAAATATTGGCTGAAAACGACTAAATATCAAGGACTCATTGGGCGAATCGCTCTGGAACTGAAATCGGAACGTTCACTGACATTTCCCCTATCTGAAAGTGTGATAAACGCCGGAAAAATGACTAAGTCCAAAAAAAAATTGTTTTCAACTTTTTTCAATTTTACCCCCGTGGGATATATATTCTACCCACACACATTTGGAACTCTCCTGCGGTACCCTAACACATATTATTCCCTCATTTAGTGGATATTTTCACAAAAAAGTGAAATTTTCAAATATCCAAAATATTGGCTGAAAACGACTAAATATCAAGGACTCATTGGGCGAATCGCTCTGGAACTGAAATCGGAATGTTCACTGACATTTCCCCTATCTGAAAGTCTGATAAACGCCGGAAAAATGACTAAGTCCAAAAAAAAATTGTTTTCAACTTTTTTCAATTTTACCCCCGTGGGATATATATTCTACCCAAACACATTTGGAACTCTCCTGGGGTACCCTCACACATATTATTCCCTCATTTAGTGGATATTTTCACAAAAAAGTGAAATTTTCAAATATCCAAAATATTGGCTGAAAACGACTAAATATCAAGGACTCATTGGGCGAATCGCTCTGGAACTGAAATCGGAAAGTTCACTGACATTTCCCCTATCTGAAAGTGTGATAAACGCCGGAAAAATGACTAAGTCCAAAGAAAAATTGTTTTCAACTTTTTTCAATATTACCCCCGTGGGATATATATTCTACCCACACACATTTGGAACTCTCCTGCGGTACCCTAACACATATTATTCCCTCATTTAGTGGATATTTTCACAAAAAAGTGAAATTTTCAAAAATCCAAAATATTGGCTGAAAACGACTAAATATCAAGGACTCATTGGGCGAATAGCTCTGGAATTGAAACCGGAATGTTCACTGACATTTCCCCTATCTGAAAGTGTGATAAACGCCGGAAAAATGACTAAGGGCAAAAAAAAAATAGTTTTCTACTTTTTTCAATATTACCCCCGTGGGATATATATTCTACCCACACACATTTGGAACTCTCCTGCGGTACCCTAACACATATTATTCCCTCATTTAGTGGATATTTTCACAAAAAAGTGAAATTTTCAAATATCCAAAATATTGGCTGAAAACGACTAAATATCAAGGACTCATTGGGCGAATCGCTCTGGAACTGAAATCGGAACGTTCACTGACATTTCCCCTATCTGAAAGTGTGATAAACGCCGGAAAAATGACTAAGTCCAAAAAAAAATTGTTTTCAACTTTTTTCAATTTTACCCCCGTGGGATATATATTCTACCCACACACATTTGGAACTCTCCTGCGGTACCCTAACACATATTATTCCCTTATTTAGTGGATATTTTCACAAAAAAGTAAAATTTTCAAAAATCCAAAATATTGGCTGAAAACGACTAAATATCAAGGACTCATTGGGCGAATAGCTCTGGAATTGAAACCGGAATGTTCACTGACATTTCCCCTATCTGAAAGTGTGATAAACGCCGGAAAAATGACTAAGTGCAAAAAAAAATTGTTTTCTACTTTTTTCAATATTACCCCCGTGGGATATATATTCTACCCACACACATTTGGAACTCTCCTGCGGTACCCTAACACATATTATTCCCTCATTTAGTGGATATTTTCACAAAAAAGTGAAATTTTCAAATATCCAAAATATTGGCTGAAAATGACTAAATATCAAGGACTCATTGGGCGAATCGCTCTGGAACTGAAATCGGAATGTTCACTGACATTTCCCCTATCTGAAAGTCTGATAAACGCCGGAAAAATGACTAAGTCCAAAAAAAAATTGTTTTCAACTTTTTTCAATTTTACCCCCGTGGGATATATATTCTACCCACACACATTTGGAACTCTCCTGCGGTACCCTAACACATATTATTCCCTTATTTAGTGGATATTTTCACAAAAAAGTAAAATTTTCAAAAATCCAAAATATTGGCTGAAAACGACTAAATATCAAGGACTCATTGGGCGAATAGCTCTGGAATTGAAACCGGAATGTTCACTGACATTTCCCCTATCTGAAAGTGTGATAAACGCCGGAAAAATGACTAAGGGCAAAAAAAAATTGTTTTCTACTTTTTTCAATATTACCCCCGTGGGATATATATTCTACCCACACACATTTGGAACTCTCCTGCGGTACCCTAACACATATTATTCCCTCATTTAGTGGATATTTTCACAAAAAAGTGAAATTTTCAAATATCCAAAATATTGGCTGAAAACGACTAAATATCAAGGACTCATTGGGCGAATCGCTCTGGAACTGAAATCGGAATGTTCACTGACATTTCCCCTATCTGAAAGTCTGATAAACGCCGGAAAAATGACTAAGTCCAAAAAAAAATTGTTTTCAACTTTTTTCAATTTTACCCCCGTGGGATATATATTCTACCCAAACACATTTGGAACTCTCGTGGGGTACCCTCACACATATTATTCCCTCATTTAGTGGATATTTTCACAAAAAAGTGAAATTTTCAAATATCCAAAATATTGGCTGAAAACGACTAAATATCAAGGACTCATTGGGCGAATCGCTCTGGAACTGAAATCGGAACGTTCACTGACATTTCCCCTATCTGAAAGTGTGATAAACGCCGGAAAAATGACTAAGTCCAAAAAAAAATTGTTTTCAACTTTTTTCAATTTTACCCCCGTGGGATATATATTCTACCCACACACATTTGGAACTCTCCTGCGGTACCCTAACACATATTATTCCCTTATTTAGTGGATATTTTCACAAAAAAGTAAAATTTTCAAAAATCCAAAATATTGGCTGAAAGCGACTAAATATCAAGGACTCATTGGGCGAATAGCTCTGGAATTGAAACCGGAATGTTCACTTACATTTCCCCTATCTGAAAGTGTGATAAACGCCGGAAAAATGACTAAGTGCAAAAAAAAATTGTTTTCTACTTTTTTCAATATTACCCCCGTGGGATATATATTCTACCCACACACATTTGGAACTCTCCTGCGGTACCCTAACACATATTATTCCCTCATTTAGTGGATATTTTCACAAAAAAGTGAAATTTTCAAATATCCAAAATATTGGCTGAAAACGACTAAATATCAAGGACTCATTGGGCGAATCGCTCTGGAACTGAAATCGGAATGTTCACTGACATTTCCCCTATCTGAAAGTCTGATAAACGCCGGAAAAATGACTAAGTCCAAAAAAAAATTGTTTTCAACTTTTTTCAATTTTACCCCCGTGGGATATATATTCTACCCACACACATTTGGAACTCTCCTGCGGTACCCTAACACATATTATTCCCTTATTTAGTGGATATTTTCACAAAAAAGTAAAATTTTCAAAAATCCAAAATATTGGCTGAAAGCGACTAAATATCAAGGACTCATTGGGCGAATAGCTCTGGAATTGAAACCGGAATGTTCACTTACATTTCCCCTATCTGAAAGTGTGATAAACGCCGGAAAAATGACTAAGTGCAAAAAAAAATTGTTTTCTACTTTTTTCAATATTACCCCCGTGGGATATATATTCTACCCACACACATTTGGAACTCTCCTGCGGTACCCTAACACATATTATTCCCTCATTTAGTGGATATTTTCACAAAAAAGTGAAATTTTCAAATATCCAAAATATTGGCTGAAAACGACTAAATATCAAGGACTCATTGGGCGAATCGCTCTGGAACTGAAATCGGAATGTTCACTGACATTTCCCCTATCTGAAAGTCTGATAAACGCCGGAAAAATGACTAAGTCCAAAAAAAAATTGTTTTCAACTTTTTTCAATTTTACCCCCGTGGGATATATATTCTACCCAAACACATTTGGAACTCTCCTGGGGTACCCTCACACATATTATTCCCTCATTTAGTGGATATTTTCACAAAAAAGTGAAATTTTCAAATATCCAAAATATTGGCTGAAAACGACTAAATATCAAGGACTCATTGGGCGAATCGCTCTGGAACTGAAATCGGAACGTTCACTGACATTTCCCCTATCTGAAAGTGTGATAAACGCCGGAAAAATGACTAAGTCCAAAAAAAAATTGTTTTCAACTTTTTTCAATTTTACCCCCGTGGGATATATATTCTACCCACACACATTTGGAACTCTCCTGCGGTACCCTAACACATATTATTCCCTTATTTAGTGGATATTTTCACAAAAAAGTAAAATTTTCAAAAATCCAAAATATTGGCTGAAAACGACTAAATATCAAGGACTCATTGGGCGAATAGCTCTGGAATTGAAACCGGAATGTTCACTGACATTTCCCCTATTTGAAAGTCTGATAAACGCCGGAAAAATGACTAAGTCCAAAGAAAAATTGTTTTCAACTTTTTTCAATATTACCCCCGTGGGATATATATTCTACCCACACACATTTGGAACTCTCCTGCGGTACCCTAACACATATTATTCCCTCATTTAGTGGATATTTTCACAAAAAAGTGAAATTTTCAAAAATCCAAAATATTGACTGAAAATGACTAAATATCAAGGACTCATTGGGCGAATCGCTCTGGAACTGAAATCGGAATGTTCACTGACATTTCCCCTATCTGAAAGTTTGATAAACGCCGGAAAAATGACTAAGTCCAAAAAAAAATTGTTTTCAACTTTTTTCAATTTTACCCCCGTGGGATATATATTCTACCCAAACACATTTGGAACTCTCCTGGGGTACCCTCACACATATTATTCCCTCATTTAGTGGATATTTTCACAAAAAAGTGAAATTTTCAAATATCCAAAATATTGGCTGAAAACGACTAAATATCAAGGACTCATTGGGCGAATCGCTCTGGAACTGAAATCGGAACGTTCACTGACATTTGCCCTATCTGAAAGTGTGATAAACGCGGGAAAAATGACTAAGTCCAAAAAAAAATTGTTTTCAACTTTTTTCAATTTTACCCCCGTGGGATATATATTCTACCCACACACACTTGGAACTCTCCTGCGGTACCCTAACACATATTATTCCCTTATTTAGTGGATATTTTCACAAAAAAGTAAAATTTTCAAAAATCCAAAATATTGGCTGAAAACGACTAAATATCAAGGACTCATTGGGCGAATAGCTCTGGAATTGAAACCGGAATGTTCACTGATATTTCCCCTATCTGAAAGTGTGATAAACGCCTGAAAAATGACTAAGTGCAAAAAAAAATTGTTTTCTACTTTTTTCAATATTACCCCCATGGGATATATATTCTACCCACACACATTTGGAACTCTCCTGCGGTACCCTAACACATATTATTCCCTCATTTAGTGGATATTTTCACAAAAAAGTGAAATTTTCAAATATCCAAAATATTGGCTGAAAACGACTAAATATCAAGGACTCATTGGGCGAATCGCTCTGGAACTGAAATCGGAATGTTCACTGACATTTCCCCTATCTGAAAGTCTGATAAACGCCGGAAAAATGACTAAGTCCAAAAAAAAATTGTTTTCAACTTTTTTCAATTTTACCCCCGTGGGATATATATTCTACCCAAACACATTTGGAACTCTCCTGGGGTACCCTCACACATATTATTCCCTCATTTAGTGGATATTTTCACAAAAAAGTGAAATTTTCAAATATCCAAAATATTGGCTGAAAACGACTAAATATCAAGGACTCATTGGGCGAATCGCTCTGGAACTGAAATCGGAATGTTCACTGACATTTCCCCTATCTGAAAGTCTGATAAACGCCGGAAAAATGACTAAGTCCAAAAAAAAATTGTTTTCAACTTTTTTCAATTTTACCCCCGTGGGATATATATTCTACCCAAACACATTTGGAACTCTCCTGGGGTACCCTCACACATATTATTCCCTCATTTAGTGGATATTTTCACAAAAAAGTGAAATTTTCAAATATCCAAAATATTGGCTGAAAACGACTAAATATCAAGGACTCATTGGGCGAATCGCTCTGGAACTGAAATCGGAACGTTCACTGACATTTCCCCTATCTGAAAGTGTGATAAACGCCGGAAAAATGACTAAGTCCAAAAAAAAATTGTTTTCAACTTTTTTCAATTTTACCCCCGTGGGATATATATTCTACCCACACACATTTGGAACTCTCCTGCGGTACCCTAACACATATTATTCCCTTATTTAGTGGATATTTTCACAAAAAAGTAAAATTTTCAAAAATCCAAAATATTGGCTGAAAACGACTAAATATCAAGGACTCATTGGGCGAATCGCTCTGGAATTGAAACCGGAATGTTCACTGACATTTCACCTATTTGAAAGTCTGATAAACGCCGGAAAAATGACTAAGTCCAAAGAAAAATTGTTTTCAACTTTTTTCAATATTACCCCCGTGGGATATATATTCTACCCACACACATTTGGAACTCTCCTGCGGTACCCTAACACATATTATTCCCTCATTTAGTGGATATTTTCACAAAAAAGTGAAATTTTTAAAAATCCAAAATATTGACTGAAAATGACTAAATATCAAGGACTCATTGGGCGAATCGCTCTGGAACTGAAATCGGAATGTTCACTGACATTTCCCCTATCTGAAAGTCTGATAAACGCCGGAAAAATGACTAAGTCCAAAAAAAAATTGTTTTCAACTTTTTTCAATTTTACCCCCGTGGGATATATATTCTACCCAAACACATTTGGAACTCTCCTGGGGTACCCTCACACATATTATTCCCTCATTTAGTGGATATTTTCACAAAAAAGTGAAATTTTCAAATATCCAAAATATTGGCTGAAAACGACTAAATATCAAGGACTCATTGGGCGAATCGCTCTGGAACTGAAATCGGAACGTTCACTGACATTTCCCCTATCTGAAAGTGTGATAAACGCCGGAAAAATGACTAAGTCCAAAAAAAAATTGTTTTCAACTTTTTTCAATTTTACCCCCGTGGGATATATATTCTACCCACACACATTTGGAACTCTCCTGCGGTACCCTAACACATATTATTCCCTTATTTAGTGGATATTTTCACAAAAAAGTAAAATTTTCAAAAATCCAAAATATTGGCTGAAAACGTCTAAATATCAAGGACTCATTGGGCGAATAGCTCTGGAATTGAAACCGGAATGTTCACTGACATTTCCCCTATCTGAAAGTGTGATAAACGCCGGAAAAATGACTAAGTGCAAAAAAAAATTGTTTTCTACTTTTTTCAATATTACCCCCGTGGGATATATATTCTACCCACACACATTTGGAACTCTCCTGCGGTACCCTAACACATATTATTCCCTCATTTAGTGGATATTTTCACAAAAAAGTGAAATTTTCAAATATCCAAAATATTGGCTGAAAACGACTAAATATCAAGGACTCATTGGGCGAATCGCTCTGGAACTGAAATCGGAATGTTCACTGACATTTCCCCTATCTGAAAGTCTGATAAACGCCGGAAAAATGACTAAGTCCAAAAAAAAATTGTTTTCAACTTTTTTAAATATTACCCCCGTGGGATATATATTCTACCCACACACATTTGGAACTCTCCTGCGGTACCCTAACACATATTATTCCCTCATTTAGTGGATATTTTCACAAAAAAAGTGAAATTTTCAAAAATCCAAAATATTGACTGAAAATGACTAAATATCAAGGACTCATTGGGCGAATAGCTCTGGAATTGAAACCGGAATGTTCACTGACATTTCCGCTATCTGAAAGTCTGATAAACGCCGGAAAAATGACTAAGTCCAAAAAAAAATTGTTTTCAACTTTTTTCAATTTTACCCCCGTGGGATATATATTCTACCCACACACATTTGGATCTCTCCTGGGGTACCCTCACACATATTATTCCCTCATTTAGTGGATATTTTCACAAAAAAGTGAAATTTTCAAAAATCCAAAATATTGGCTGAAAACGGCTAAATATCAAGGACTCTTTGGGCGAATCGCTCTGGAACTGAAATCGGAATGCTCACTGACATTTCCCCTATCTGAAAGTCTGATAAGCGCCGGAAAAATGACTAAGTCCAAAAAAAAATTGTTTTCAACTTTTTTCAATTTTACCCCCGTGGGATATATATTCTACCCACACACATTTGGAACTCTCCTGCGGTACCCTAACACATATTATTCCCTCATTTAGTGGATATTTTCACAAAAAAGTGAAATTTTCAAAAATCCAAAATATTGACTGAAAACGACTAAATATCAAGGACTCATTGGGCGAATCGCTCTGGAACTGAAATCGGAACGTTCACTGACATTTCCCCTATCTGAAAGTGTGATAAACGCCGGAAAAATGACTAAGTCCAAAAAAAAATTGTTTTCAACTTTTTTCAATTTTACCCCCGTGGGATATATATTCTACCCACACACATTTGGAACTCTCCTGCGGTACCCTAACACATATTATTCCCTTATTTAGTGGATATTTTCACAAAAAAGTAAAATTTTCAAAAATCCAAAATATTGGCTGAAAACGACTAAATATCAAGGACTCATTGGGCGAATAGCTCTGGAATTGAAACCGGAATGTTCACTGACATTTCCCCTATCTGAAAGTGTGATAAACGCCGGAAAAATGACTAAGTGCAAAAAAAAATTGTTTTCTACTTTTTTCAATATTACCCCCGTGGGATATATATTCTACCCACACACATTTGGAACTCTCCTGCGGTACCCTAACACATATTATTCCCTCATTTAGTGGATATTTTCACAAAAAAAGTGAAATTTTCAAAAATCCAAAATATTGACTGAAAATGACTAAATATCAAGGACTCATTGGGCGAATAGCTCTGGAATTGAAACCGGAATGTTCACTGACATTTCCGCTATCTGAAAGTCTGATAAACGCCGGAAAAATGACTAAGTCCAAAAAAAAATTGTTTTCAACTTTTTTCAATTTTACCCCCGTGGGATATATATTCTACCCACACACATTTGGATCTCTCCTGGGGTACCCTCACACATATTATTCCCTCATTTAGTGGATATTTTCACAAAAAAGTGAAATTTTCAAAAATCCAAAATATTGGCTGAAAACGGCTAAATATCAAGGACTCTTTGGGCGAATCGCTCTGGAACTGAAATCGGAATGCTCACTGACATTTCCCCTATCTGAAAGTCTGATAAGCGCCGGAAAAATGACTAAGTCCAAAAAAAAATTGTTTTCAACTTTTTTCAATTTTACCCCCGTGGGATATATATTCTACCCACACACATTTGGAACTCTCCTGCGGTACCCTAACACATATTATTCCCTCATTTAGTGGATATTTTCACAAAAAAGTGAAATTTTCAAAAATCCAAAATATTGACTGAAAATGACTAAATATCAAGGACTCATTGGGCGAATCGCTCTGGAACTGAAATCGGAATGTTCACTGACATTTCCCCTATCTGAAAGTTTGATAAACGCCGGAAAAATGACTAAGTCCAAAAAAAAATTGTTTTCAACTTTTTTCAATTTTACCCCCGTGGGATATATATTCTACCCAAACACATTTGGAACTCTCCTGGGGTACCCTCACACATATTATTCCCTCATTTAGTGGATATTTTCACAAAAAAGTGAAATTTTCAAATATCCAAAATATTGGCTGAAAACGACTAAATATCAAGGACTCATTGGGCGAATCGCTCTGGAACTGAAATCGGAACGTTCACTGACATTTCCCCTATCTGAAAGTGTGATAAACGCCGGAAAAATGACTAAGTCCAAAAAAAAATTGTTTTCAACTTTTTTCAATTTTACCCCCGTGGGATATATATTCTACCCACACACACTTGGAACTCTCCTGCGGTACCCTAACACATATTATTCCCTTATTTAGTGGATATTTTCACAAAAAAGTAAAATTTTCAAAAATCCAAAATATTGGCTGAAAACGACTAAATATCAAGGACTCATTGGGCGAATAGCTCTGGAATTGAAACCGGAATGTTCACTGACATTTCCCCTATCTGAAAGTGTGATAAACGCCTGAAAAATGACTAAGTGCAAAAAAAAATTGTTTTCTACTTTTTTCAATATTACCCCCATGGGATATATATTCTACCCACACACATTTGGAACTCTCCTGCGGTACCCTAACACATATTATTCCCTCATTTAGTGGATATTTTCACAAAAAAGTGAAATTTTCAAATATCCAAAATATTGGCTGAAAACGACTAAATATCAAGGACTCATTGGGCGAATCGCTCTGGAACTGAAATCGGAATGTTCACTGACATTTCCCCTATCTGAAAGTCTGATAAACGCCGGAAAAATGACTAAGTCCAAAAAAAAATTGTTTTCAACTTTTTTCAATTTTACCCCCGTGGGATATATATTCTACCCAAACACATTTGGAACTCTCCTGGGGTACCCTCACACATATTATTCCCTCATTTAGTGGATATTTTCACAAAAAAGTGAAATTTTCAAATATCCAAAATATTGGCTGAAAACGACTAAATATCAAGGACTCATTGGGCGAATCGCTCTGGAACTGAAATCGGAACGTTCACTGACATTTCCCCTATCTGAAAGTGTGATAAACGCCGGAAAAATGACTAAGTCCAAAAAAAAATTGTTTTCAACTTTTTTCAATTTTACCCCCGTGGGATATATATTCTACCCACACACATTTGGAACTCTCCTGCGGTACCCTAACACATATTATTCCCTTATTTAGTGGATATTTTCACAAAAAAGTAAAATTTTCAAAAATCCAAAATATTGGCTGAAAACGACTAAATATCAAGGACTCATTGGGCGAATAGCTCTGGAATTGAAACCGGAATGTTCACTGACATTTCACCTATTTGAAAGTCTGATAAACGCCGGAAAAATGACGAAGTCCAAAGAAAAATTGTTTTCAACTTTTTTCAATATTACCCCCGTGGGATATATATTCTACCCACACACATTTGGAACTCTCCTGCGGTACCCTAACACATATTATTCCCTCATTTAGTGGATATTTTCACAAAAAAGTGAAATTTTTAAATATCCAAAATATTGACTGAAAATGACTAAATATCAAGGACTCATTGGGCGAATCGCTCTGGAACTGAAATCGGAACGTTCACTGACATTTCCCCTATCTGAAAGTGTGATAAACGCCGGAAAAATGACTAAGTCCAAAAAAAAATTGTTTTCAACTTTTTTCAATTTTACCCCCGTGGGATATATATTCTACCCACACACATTTGGAACTCTCCTGCGGTACCCTAACACATATTATTCCCTTATTTAGTGGATATTTTCACAAAAAAGTAAAATTTTCAAAAATCCAAAATATTGGCTGAAAACGACTAAATATCAAGGACTCATTGGGCGAATAGCTCTGGAATTGAAACCGGAATGTTCACTGACATTTCCCCTATTTGAAAGTCTGATAAACGCCGGAAAAATGACTAAGTCCAAAGAAAAATTGTTTTCAACTTTTTTCAATATTACCCCCGTGGGATATATATTCTACCCACACACATTTGGAACTCTCCTGCGGTACCCTAACACATATTATTCCCTCATTTAGTGGATATTTTCACAAAAAAAGTGAAATTTTCAAAAATCCAAAATATTGACTGAAAATGACTAAATATCAAGGACTCATTGGGCGAATAGCTCTGGAATTGAAACCGGAATGTTCACTGACATTTCCCCTATCTGAAAGTGTGATAAACGCCGGAAAAATGACTAAGTGCAAAAAAAAATTGTTTTCTACTTTTTTCAATATTACCCCCGTGGGATATATATTCTACCCACACACATTTGGAACTCTCCTGCGGTACCCTAACACATATTATTCCCTCATTTAGTGGATATTTTCACAAAAAAGTGAAATTTTCAAATATCCAAAATATTGGCTGAAAACGACTAAATATCAAGGACTCATTGGGCGAATCGCTCTGGAACTGAAATCGGAATGTTCACTGACATTTCCCCTATCTGAAAGTCTGATAAACGCCGGAAAAATGACTAAGTCCAAAAAAAAATTGTTTTCAACTTTTTTCAATATTACCCCCGTGGGATATATATTCTACCCACACACATTTGGAACTCTCCTGCGGTACCCTAACACATATTATTCCCTCATTTAGTGGATATTTTCACAAAAAAAGTGAAATTTTCAAAAATCCAAAATATTGACTGAAAATGACTAAATATCAAGGACTCATTGGGCGAATAGCTCTGGAATTGAAACCGGAATGTTCACTGACATTTCCGCTATCTGAAAGTCTGATAAACGCCGGAAAAATGACTAAGTCCAAAAAAAAATTGTTTTCAACTTTTTTCAATTTTACCCCCGTGGGATATATATTCTACCCACACACATTTGGATCTCTCCTGGGGTACCCTCACACATATTATTCCCTCATTTAGTGGATATTTTCACAAAAAAGTGAAATTTTCAAAAATCCAAAATATTGGCTGAAAACGGCTAAATATCAAGGACTCTTTGGGCGAATCGCTCTGGAACTGAAATCGGAATGCTCACTGACATTTCCCCTATCTGAAAGTCTGATAAGCGCCGGAAAAATGACTAAGTCCAAAAAAAAATTGTTTTCAACTTTTTTCAATTTTACCCCGTGGGATATATATTCTACCCACACACATTTGGAACTCTCCTGCGGTACCCTAACACATATTATTCCCTCATTTAGTGGATATTTTCACAAAAAAGTGAAATTTTCAAAAATCCAAAATATTGGCTGAAAATGACTAAATATCAAGGACTCATTGGGCGAATAGCTCTGGAATTGAAATCGGAATGTTCACTGACATTTCCCCTATTTGAAAGTCTGATAAACGCTAGAAAAATGACTAAGTCCAAAAAAATTTTTTTTCAACTTTTTTTCAATATTACCCCCGTGGGATATATATTCTACCCACACATATTTGGAACTCTCCTGGGGTACCCTCACACATATTATTCCTTCATTTAGTGGATATTTTCACAAAAAAGTGAAATTTTCAAAAATCCAAAATATTGGCTGAAAACGACTAAATATCAAGGACTCATTGGGCGAATCGCTCTGGAACTGAAATCGGAACGCTCACTGACATTTGCCCTATCTGAAAGTCTGATAAACGCCGGAAAAATGACTAAGTCCAAAAAAAAAATTTTTTTCAACTTTTTTCAATTTTACCCCCGTGGGATATATATTCTACCCACACACATTTGGAACTCTCCTGCGGTACCCTAACACATATTATTCCCTTATTTAGTGGATATTTTCACAAAAAAGTAAAATTTTCAAAAATCCAAAATATTGGCTGAAAACGACTAAATATCAAGGACTCATTGGGCGAATAGCTCTGGAATTGAAACCGGAATGTTCACTGACATTTCCCCTATCTGAAAGTGTGATAAACGCCGGAAAAATGACTAAGTGCAAAAAAAAATTGTTTTCTACTTTTTTCAATATTACCCCCGTGGGATATATATTCTACCCACACACATTTGGAACTCTCCTGCGGTACCCTAACACATATTATTCCCTTATTTAGTGGATATTTTCACAAAAAAGTAAAATTTTCAAAAATCCAAAATATTGGCTGAAAACGACTAAATATCAAGGACTCATTGGGCGAATAGCTCTGGAATTGAAACCGGAATGTTCACTGACATTTCCCCTATCTGAAAGTGTGATAAACGCCGGAAAAATGACTAAGTGCAAAAAAAAATTGTTTTCTACTTTTTTCAATATTACCCCCGTGGGATATATATTCTACCCACACACATTTGGAACTCTCCTGCGGTACCCTAACACATATTATTCCCTCATTTAGTGGATATTTTCACAAAAAAAGTGAAATTTTCAAAAATCCAAAATATTGACTGAAAATGACTAAATATCAAGGACTCATTGGGCGAATAGCTCTGGAATTGAAACCGGAATGTTCACTGACATTTCCGCTATCTGAAAGTCTGATAAACGCCGGAAAAATGACTAAGTCCAAAAAAAAATTGTTTTCAACTTTTTTCAATTTTACCCCCGTGGGATATATATTCTACCCACACACATTTGGATCTCTCCTGGGGTACCCTCACACATATTATTCCCTCATTTAGTGGATATTTTCACAAAAAAGTGAAATTTTCAAAAATCCAAAATATTGGCTGAAAACGGCTAAATATCAAGGACTCTTTGGGCGAATCGCTCTGGAACTGAAATCGGAATGCTCACTGACATTTCCCCTATCTGAAAGTCTGATAAGCGCCGGAAAAATGACTAAGTCCAAAAAAAAATTGTTTTCAACTTTTTTCAATTTTACCCCCGTGGGATATATATTCTACCCACACACATTTGGAACTCTCCTGCGGTACCCTAACACATATTATTCCCTCATTTAGTGGATATTTTCACAAAAAAGTGAAATTTTCAAAAATCCAAAATATTGACTGAAAATGACTAAATATCAAGGACTCATTGGGCGAATCGCTCTGGAACTGAAATCGGAATGTTCACTGACATTTCCCCTATCTGAAAGTTTGATAAACGCCGGAAAAATGACTAAGTCCAAAAAAAAATTGTTTTCAACTTTTTTCAATTTTACCCCCGTGGGATATATATTCTACCCAAACACATTTGGAACTCTCCTGGGGTACCCTCACACATATTATTCCCTCATTTAGTGGATATTTTCACAAAAAAGTGAAATTTTCAAATATCCAAAATATTGGCTGAAAACGACTAAATATCAAGGACTCATTGGGCGAATCGCTCTGGAACTGAAATCGGAACGTTCACTGACATTTCCCCTATCTGAAAGTGTGATAAACGCCGGAAAAATGACTAAGTCCAAAAAAAAATTGTTTTCAACTTTTTTCAATTTTACCCCCGTGGGATATATATTCTACCCACACACACTTGGAACTCTCCTGCGGTACCCTAACACATATTATTCCCTTATTTAGTGGATATTTTCACAAAAAAGTAAAATTTTCAAAAATCCAAAATATTGGCTGAAAACGACTAAATATCAAGGACTCATTGGGCGAATAGCTCTGGAATTGAAACCGGAATGTTCACTGACATTTCCCCTATCTGAAAGTGTGATAAACGCCTGAAAAATGACTAAGTGCAAAAAAAAATTGTTTTCTACTTTTTTCAATATTACCCCCATGGGATATATATTCTACCCACACACATTTGGAACTCTCCTGCGGTACCCTAACACATATTATTCCCTCATTTAGTGGATATTTTCACAAAAAAGTGAAATTTTCAAATATCCAAAATATTGGCTGAAAACGACTAAATATCAAGGACTCATTGGGCGAATCGCTCTGGAACTGAAATCGGAATGTTCACTGACATTTCCCCTATCTGAAAGTCTGATAAACGCCGGAAAAATGACTAAGTCCAAAAAAAAATTGTTTTCAACTTTTTTCAATTTTACCCCCGTGGGATATATATTCTACCCAAACACATTTGGAACTCTCCTGGGGTACCCTCACACATATTATTCCCTCATTTAGTGGATATTTTCACAAAAAAGTGAAATTTTCAAATATCCAAAATATTGGCTGAAAACGACTAAATATCAAGGACTCATTGGGCGAATCGCTCTGGAACTGAAATCGGAACGTTCACTGACATTTCCCCTATCTGAAAGTGTGATAAACGCCGGAAAAATGACTAAGTCCAAAAAAAAATTGTTTTCAACTTTTTTCAATTTTACCCCCGTGGGATATATATTCTACCCACACACATTTGGAACTCTCCTGCGGTACCCTAACACATATTATTCCCTTATTTAGTGGATATTTTCACAAAAAAGTAAAATTTTCAAAAATCCAAAATATTGGCTGAAAACGACTAAATATCAAGGACTCATTGGGCGAATAGCTCTGGAATTGAAACCGGAATGTTCACTGACATTTCACCTATTTGAAAGTCTGATAAACGCCGGAAAAATGACGAAGTCCAAAGAAAAATTGTTTTCAACTTTTTTCAATATTACCCCCGTGGGATATATATTCTACCCACACACATTTGGAACTCTCCTGCGGTACCCTAACACATATTATTCCCTCATTTAGTGGATATTTTCACAAAAAAGTGAAATTTTTAAATATCCAAAATATTGACTGAAAATGACTAAATATCAAGGACTCATTGGGCGAATCGCTCTGGAACTGAAATCGGAACGTTCACTGACATTTCCCCTATCTGAAAGTGTGATAAACGCCGGAAAAATGACTAAGTCCAAAAAAAAATTGTTTTCAACTTTTTTCAATTTTACCCCCGTGGGATATATATTCTACCCACACACATTTGGAACTCTCCTGCGGTACCCTAACACATATTATTCCCTTATTTAGTGGATATTTTCACAAAAAAGTAAAATTTTCAAAAATCCAAAATATTGGCTGAAAACGACTAAATATCAAGGACTCATTGGGCGAATCGCTCTGGAATTGAAACCGGAATGTTCACTGACATTTCCCCTATTTGAAAGTCTGATAAACGCCGGAAAAATGACTAAGTCCAAAGAAAAATTGTTTTCAACTTTTTTCAATATTACCCCCGTGGGATATATATTCTACCCACACACATTTGGAACTCTCCTGCGGTACCCTAACACATATTATTCCCTCATTTAGTGGATATTTTCACAAAAAAAGTGAAATTTTCAAAAATCCAAAATATTGACTGAAAATGACTAAATATCAAGGACTCATTGGGCGAATAGCTCTGGAATTGAAACCGGAATGTTCACTGACATTTCCCCTATCTGAAAGTGTGATAAACGCCGGAAAAATGACTAAGTGCAAAAAAAAATTGTTTTCTACTTTTTTCAATATTACCCCCGTGGGATATATATTCTACCCACACACATTTGGAACTCTCCTGCGGTACCCTAACACATATTATTCCCTCATTTAGTGGATATTTTCACAAAAAAGTGAAATTTTCAAATATCCAAAATATTGGCTGAAAACGACTAAATATCAAGGACTCATTGGGCGAATCGCTCTGGAACTGAAATCGGAATGTTCACTGACATTTCCCCTATCTGAAAGTCTGATAAACGCCGGAAAAATGACTAAGTCCAAAAAAAAATTGTTTTCAACTTTTTTCAATATTACCCCCGTGGGATATATATTCTACCCACACACATTTGGAACTCTCCTGCGGTACCCTAACACATATTATTCCCTCATTTAGTGGATATTTTCACAAAAAAAGTGAAATTTTCAAAAATCCAAAATATTGACTGAAAATGACTAAATATCAAGGACTCATTGGGCGAATAGCTCTGGAATTGAAACCGGAATGTTCACTGACATTTCCGCTATCTGAAAGTCTGATAAACGCCGGAAAAATGACTAAGTCCAAAAAAAAATTGTTTTCAACTTTTTTCAATTTTACCCCCGTGGGATATATATTCTACCCACACACATTTGGATCTCTCCTGGGGTACCCTCACACATATTATTCCCTCATTTAGTGGATATTTTCACAAAAAAGTGAAATTTTCAAAAATCCAAAATATTGGCTGAAAACGGCTAAATATCAAGGACTCTTTGGGCGAATCGCTCTGGAACTGAAATCGGAATGCTCACTGACATTTCCCCTATCTGAAAGTCTGATAAGCGCCGGAAAAATGACTAAGTCCAAAAAAAAATTGTTTTCAACTTTTTTCAATTTTACCCCGTGGGATATATATTCTACCCACACACATTTGGAACTCTCCTGCGGTACCCTAACACATATTTTTCCCTCATTTAGTGGATATTTTCACAAAAAAGTGAAATTTTCAAAAATCCAAAATATTGGCTGAAAATGACTAAATATCAAGGACTCATTGGGCGAATAGCTCTGGAATTGAAATCGGAATGTTCACTGACATTTCCCCTATTTGAAAGTCTGATAAACGCTAGAAAAATGACTAAGTCCAAAAAAATTTTTTTTCAACTTTTTTTCAATATTACCCCCGTGGGATATATATTCTACCCACACATATTTGGAACTCTCCTGGGGTACCCTCACACATATTATTCCTTCATTTAGTGGATATTTTCACAAAAAAGTGAAATTTTCAAAAATCCAAAATATTGGCTGAAAACGACTAAATATCAAGGACTCATTGGGCGAATCGCTCTGGAACTGAAATCGGAACGCTCACTGACATTTGCCCTATCTGAAAGTCTGATAAACGCCGGAAAAATGACTAAGTCCAAAAAAAAAATTTTTTTCAACTTTTTTCAATTTTACCCCCGTGGGATATAGATTCTACCCACACACATTTGGAACTCTCCTGCGGTACCCTCACACATATTATTCCCTCATTTAGTGGATATTTTCACAAAAAAGTGAAATTTTCAAATATCCAAAATATTGTCTGAAAACGACTAAATATAAAGGACTCATTGGGCGAATCGCTCTGGAACTGAAATCGGAACGTTCACTGACATTTCCCCTATCTGAAAGTCTGATAAACGCCGGAAAAATGACTAAGTCCAAAAAAAAATTGTTTTCAACTTTTTTCAATTTTACCCCGTGGGATATATATTCTACCCACACACATTTGGAACTCTCCTGGGGTACCCTCACACATATTATTCCCTCATTTAGTGGACATTTTCACAAAAAAGTGAAATTTTCAAATATCCAAAATATTGGCTGAAAACGACTAAATATCAAGGACTCATTGGGCGAATCGCTCTGGAACTGAAATCGGAACGTTCACTGACATTTCCCCTATCTGAAAGTGTGATAAACGCCGGAAAAATGACTAAGTCCAAAAAAAAATTGTTTTCAACTTTTTTCAATTTTACCCCCGTGGGATATATATTCTACCCACACACATTTGGAACTCTCCTGCGGTACCCTAACACATATTATTCCCTTATTTAGTGGATATTTTCACAAAAAAGTGAAATTTTCAAAAATCCAAAATATTGGCTGAAAACGACTAAATATCAAGGACTCATTGGGCGAATAGCTCTGGAATTGAAACCAGAATGTTCACTGACATTTCCCCTATTTGAAAGTCTGATAAACGCCGGAAAAATGACTAAGTCCAAAAAAATTTTTTTTCAACTTTTTTTCAATATTACCCCCGTGGGATATATATTCTACCCACACACATTTGGATCTCTCCTGTTGTACCCTCACACATATTATTCCCTCATTTAGTGGATATTTTCACAAAAAAGTGAAATTTTCAAAAATCCAAAATATTGACTGAAAATGACTAAATATCAAGGACTCATTGGGCGAATAGCTCTGGAATTGAAACCGGAATGTTCAATGACATTTCCCCTATCTGAAAGTGTGATAAACGCCGGAAAAATGACTAAGTGCAAAAAAAAATTGTTTTCTACTTTTTTCAATATTACCCCCGTGGGATATATATTTTATCCACACACATTTGGAACTCTCCTGCGGTACCCTAACACATATTATTCCCTCATTTCGTGGATATTTTCACAAAAAAGTGAAATTTTCAAATATCCAAAATATTGGCTGAAAACGACTAAATATCAAGGACTCATTGGGCGAATCGCTCAGGAACTGAAATCGGAATGTTCACTGACATTTCCCCTATTTGAAAGTCTGATAAACGCCGGAAAAATGACTAAGTCAAAAAAAATTTTTTTTCAACTTTTTTTCAATATTACCCCCGTGGGATATATATTCTACCCACACACATTTGGATCTCTCCTGGGGTACCCTCACACATATTATTCCCTCATTTAGTGGATATTTTCACAAAAAAGTGAAATTTTCAAAAATCCAAAATATTGGCTGAAAACGGCTAAATATCAAGGACTCTTTGGGCGAATCGCTCTGGAACTGAAATCAGAATGCTCACTGACATTTCCCCTATCTGAAAGTCTGATAAACGCCGGAAAAATGACTAAGTCCAAAAAAAAATTGTTTTCAACTTTTTTCAATTTTACCCCCGTGGGATATATATTCTACCCACACACATTTGGAACTCTCCTGCGGTACCCTAACACATATTATTCCCTCATTTAGTGGATATTTTCACAAAAAAGTGAAATTTTCAAAAATCCAAAATATTGGCTGAAAATGACTAAATATCAAGGACTCATTCGGCGAATCGCTCTGGAACTGAAATCGGAACGCTCACTGACATTTGCCCTATCTGAAAGTCTGATAAACGCCGGAAAAATGACTAAGTCTAAAAAAATTGTTTTTCAACTTTTTTTCAATATTACCCCCGTGGGATATATATTCTACCCACACACATTTGGAACTCTCCTGGGGTACCCTCACACATATTATTCCTTCATTTAGTGGATATTTTCACAAAAAAGTGAAATTTTCAAATATCCAAAATATTGGCTGAAAACGACTAAATATCAAGGACTCATTGGGCGAATCGCTCTGGAACTGAAATCGGAACGTTCACTGACATTTCCCCTATTTGAAAGTCTGATAAACGCCGGAAAAATGACTAAGTCCAAAAAAATTTTTTTTATACTTTTTTTCAATATTACCCCCGTGGGATATATATTCTACCCACACACATTTGGATCTCTCCTGGGGTACCCTCACACATATTATTCCCTCATTTAGTGGATATTTTCACAAAAAAGTGAAATTTTCAAATATCCAAAATATTGTCTGAAAACGACTAAATATAAAGGATTCATTGGGCGAATCGCTCTGGAACTGAAATCGGAACGTTCACTGACATTTCCCCTATCTGAAAGTCTGATAAACGCCGGAAAAATGACTAAGTCCAAAAAAAAATTGTTTTCAACTTTTTTCAATTTTACCCCGTGGGATATATATTCTACCCACACACATTTGGAACTCTCCTGGGGTACCCTCACACATATTATTCCCTCATTTAGTGGACATTTTCACAAAAAAGTGAAATTTTCAAATATCCAAAATATTGGCTGAAAACGACTAAATATCAAGGACTCATTGGGCGAATCGCTCTGGAACTGAAATCGGAACGTTCACTGACATTTCCCCTATCTGAAAGTGTGATAAACGCCGGAAAAATGACTAAGTCCAAAAAAAAATTGTTTTCAACTTTTTTCAATTTTACCCCCGTGGGATATATATTCTACCCACACACATTTGGAACTCTCCTGCGGTACCCTAACACATATTATTCCCTTATTTAGTGGATATTTTCACAAAAAAGTGAAATTTTCAAAAATCCAAAATATTGGCTGAAAACGACTAAATATCAAGGACTCATTGGGCGAATAGCTCTGGAATTGAAACCGGAATGTTCACTGACATTTCCCCTATTTGAAAGTCTGATAAACGCCGGAAAAATGACTAAGTCCAAAACAATTTTTTTTCAACTTTTTTTCAATATTACCCCCGTGGGATATATATTCTACCCACACACATTTGGATCTCTCCTGGGGTACCCTCACACATATTATTCCCTCATTTAGTGGATATTTTCACAAAAAAGTGAAATTTTCAAAATCCAAAATATTGACTGAAAATGACTAAATATCAAGGACTCATTGGGCGAATAGCTCTGGAATTGAAACCGGAATGTTCACTGACATTTCCCCTATCTGAAAGTGTGATAAACGCCGGAAAAATGACTAAGTGCAAAAAAAAATAGTTTTCTACTTTTTTCAATATTACCCCCGTGGGATATATATTTTATCCACACACATTTGGAACTCTCCTGCGGTACCCTAACACATATTATTCCCTCATTTGGTGGGTATTTTCACAAAAAAGTGAAATTTTCAAATATCCAAAATATTGGCTGAAAACGACTAAATATCAAGGACTCATTGGGCGAATCGCTCAGGAACTGAAATCGGAATGTTCACTAACATTTCCCCTATCTGAAAGTCTGATAAACGCCGGAAAAATGACTAAGTACAAAAAAAAATTGTTTTCAACTTTTTTCAATTTTACCCCCGTGGGATATATATTCTACCCAAACACATTTGGAACTCTCCTGGGGTACCCTCACACATATTATTCCCTCATTTAGTGGATATTTTCACAAAAAAGTGAAATTTTCAAAAATCCAAAATATTGGCTGAAAACGGCTAAATATCAAGGACTCTTTGGGCGAATCGCTCTGGAACTGAAATCAGAATGCTCACTGACATTTCCCCTATCTGAAAGTCTGATAAACGCCGGAAAAATGACTAAGTCCAAAAAAAAATTGTTTTCAACTTTTTTCAATTTTACCCCCGTGGGATATATATTCTACCCACACACATTTGGAACTCTCCTGCGGTACCCTAACACATATTATTCCCTCATTTAGTGGATATTTTCACAAAAAAGTGAAATTTTCAAAAATCCAAAATATTGGCTGAAAATGACTAAATATCAAGGACTCATTGGGCGAATCGCTCTGGAACTGAAATCGGAACGCTCACTGACATTTGCCCTATCTGAAAGTCTGATAAACGCCGGAAAAATGACTAAGTCTAAAAAAATTGTTTTTCAACTTTTTTTCAATATTACCCCCGTGGGATATATATTCTACCCACACACATTTGGAACTCTCCTGGGGTACCCTCACACATATTATTCCTTCATTTAGTGGATATTTTCACAAAAAAGTGAAATTTTCAAATATCCAAAATATTGGCTGAAAACGACTAAATATCAAGGACTCATTGGGCGAATCGCTCTGGAACTGAAATCGGAACGTTCACTGACATTTCCCCTATTTGAAAGTCTGATAAACGCCGGAAAAATGACTAAGTCCAAAAAAATTTTTTTTATACTTTTTTTCAATATTACCCCCGTGGGATATATATTCTACCCACACACATTTGGATCTCTCCTGGGGTACCCTCACACATATTATTCCCTCATTTAGTGGATATTTTCACAAAAAAGTGAAATTTTCAAATATCCAAAATATTGTCTGAAAACGACTAAATATAAAGGATTCATTGGGCGAATCGCTCTGGAACTGAAATCGGAACGTTCACTGACATTTCCCCTATCTGAAAGTCTGATAAACGCCGGAAAAATGACTAAGTCCAAAAAAAAATTGTTTTCAACTTTTTTCAATTTTACCCCGTGGGATATATATTCTACCCACACACATTTGGAACTCTCCTGGGGTACCCTCACACATATTATTCCCTCATTTAGTGGACATTTTCACAAAAAAGTGAAATTTTCAAATATCCAAAATATTGGCTGAAAACGACTAAATATCAAGGACTCATTGGGCGAATCGCTCTGGAACTGAAATCGGAACGTTCACTGACATTTCCCCTATCTGAAAGTGTGATAAACGCCGGAAAAATGACTAAGTCCAAAAAAAAATTGTTTTCAACTTTTTTCAATTTTACCCCCGTGGGATATATATTCTACCCACACACATTTGGAACTCTCCTGCGGTACCCTAACACATATTATTCCCTTATTTAGTGGATATTTTCACAAAAAAGTGAAATTTTCAAAAATCCAAAATATTGGCTGAAAACGACTAAATATCAAGGACTCATTGGGCGAATAGCTCTGGAATTGAAACCGGAATGTTCACTGACATTTCCCCTATTTGAAAGTCTGATAAACGCCGGAAAAATGACTAAGTCCAAAACAATTTTTTTTCAACTTTTTTTCAATATTACCCCCGTGGGATATATATTCTACCCACACACATTTGGATCTCTCCTGGGGTACCCTCACACATATTATTCCCTCATTTAGTGGATATTTTCACAAAAAAGTGAAATTTTCAAAATCCAAAATATTGACTGAAAATGACTAAATATCAAGGACTCATTGGGCGAATAGCTCTGGAATTGAAACCGGAATGTTCACTGACATTTCCCCTATCTGAAAGTGTGATAAACGCCGGAAAAATGACTAAGTGCAAAAAAAAATAGTTTTCTACTTTTTTCAATATTACCCCCGTGGGATATATATTTTATCCACACACATTTGGAACTCTCCTGCGGTACCCTAACACATATTATTCCCTCATTTGGTGGGTATTTTCACAAAAAAGTGAAATTTTCAAATATCCAAAATATTGGCTGAAAACGACTAAATATCAAGGACTCATTGGGCGAATCGCTCAGGAACTGAAATCGGAATGTTCACTAACATTTCCCCTATCTGAAAGTCTGATAAACGCCGGAAAAATGACTAAGTACAAAAAAAAATTGTTTTCAACTTTTTTCAATTTTACCCCCGTGGGATATATATTCTACCCAAACACATTTGGAACTCTCCTGGGGTACCCTCACACATATTATTCCCTCATTTAGTGGATATTTTCACAAAAAAGTGAAATTTTCAAATATCCAAAATATTGGCTGAAAACGACTAAATATCAAGGACTCATTGGGCGAATCGCTCTGGAACTGAAATCGGAACGTTCACTGACATTTCCCCTATCTGAAAGTGTGATAAACGCCTGAAAAATGACTAAGTCCAAAAAAAAATTATATTCAACTTTTTTCAATTTTACCCCCGTGGGATATATATTCTACCCACACACATTTGGAACTCTCCTGCGGTACCCTAACACATATTATTCCCTTATTTAGTGGATATTTTCACAAAAAAGTGAAATTTTCAAAAATCCTAAATATTGGCTGAAAACGACTAAATATCAAGGACTCATTGGGCGAATAGCTCTGGAATTGAAACCGGAATGTTCACTGACATTTCCCCTATTTGAAAGTCTGATAAACGCCGGAAAAATGACTAAGTCCAAAAAAATTTTTTTTCAACTTTTTTTCAATATTACCCCCGTGGGATATATATTCTACCCACACACATTTGGATCTCTCCTGGGGTACCCTCACACATATTATTCCCTCATTTAGTGGATATTTTCACAAAAAAGTGAAATTTTCAAAAATCCAAAATATTGGCTGAAAACGGCTAAATATCAAGGACTCTTTGGGCGAATCGCTCTGGAACTGAAATCAGAATGCTCACTGACATTTCCCCTATCTGAAAGTCTGATAAACGCCGGAAAAATGACTGAGTCCAAAAAAAAATTGTTTTCAACTTTTTTCAATTTTACCCCCGTGGGATATATATTCTACCCAAACACATTTGGAACTCTCCTGGGGTACCCTCACACATATTATTCCTTCATTTAGTGGATATTTTCACAAAAAAGTGAAATTTTCAAATATCCAAAATATTGGGTGAAAACGACTAAATATCAAGGACTCATTGGGCGAATCGCTCTGGAACTGAAATCGGAACGTTCACTGACATTTCCCCTATCTGAAAGTGTGATAAACGCCGGAAAAATGACTAAGTCCAAAAAAAAATTGTTTTCAACTTTTTTCAATATTACCCCCGTGGGATATATATTCTACCCACACACATTTGGAACTCTCCTGCGGTACCCTAACACATATTATTCCCTCATTTAGTGGATATTTTCACAAAAAAGTGAAATTTTCAAAAATCCAAAATATTGGCTGAAAACGGCTAAATATCAAGGACTCTTTGGGCGAATCGCTCTGGAACTGAAATCGGAATGCTCACTGACATTTCCCCTATCTGAAAGTCTGATAAACGCCGGAAAAATGACTAAGTCCAAAAATAAATTGTTTTCAACTTTTTTCAATTTTACCCCCGTGGGATATATATTCTACCCACACACATTTGGAACTCTCCTGCGGTACCCTAACACATATTATTCCCTCATTTAGTGGATATTTTCACAAAAAAGTGAAATTTTCAAAAATCCAAAATATTGGTTGAAAATGACTAAATATCAAGGACTCATTGGGCGAATCGCTCTGGAACTGAAATCGGAACGCTCACTGACATTTGCCCTATCTGAAAGTCTGATAAACGCCGGAAATATGACTAAGTCCAAAAAAAAAATTTTTTTCAACTTTTTTCAATTTTACCCCGTGGGATATAGATTCTACCCACACACATTTGGAACTCTCCTGCGGTACCCTCACACATATTATTCCCTCATTTAGTGGATATTTTCACAAAAAAGTGAAATTTTCAAATATCCAAAATATTGGCTGAAAACGACTAAATATCAAGGACTCATTGGGCGAATCGCTCTGGAACTGAAATCGGAACGTTCACTGACATTTCCCCTATCTGAAAGTCTGATAAACGCCGGAAAAATGACTAAGTCCAAAAAAAAATTGTTTTCAACTTTTTTCAATTTTACCCCCGTGGGATATATATTCTACCCACACACATTTGGAACTCTCCTGGGGTACCCTCACACATATTAGTCCCTCATTTAGTGGATATTTTCACAAAAAAGTGAAATTTTCAAATATCCCAAATATTGGCTGAAAACGACTAAATATCAAGGACTCATTGGGCGAATCGCTCTGGAACTGAAATCGGAACGTTCACTGACATTTCCCCTATCTAAAAGTGTGATAAACGCCGGAAAAATGACTAAGTCCAAAAAAAAATTGTTTTCAACTTTTTTCAATATTACCCCTGTGGGATATACATTCTACCCACACACATTTGGAACTCTCCTGCGGTACCCTAACACATATTATTCCCTCATTTAGTGGATATTTTCACAAAAAAGTGAAATTTTCAAAAATCCAAAATATTGACTGAAAATGACTAAATATCAAGGACTCATTGGGCGAATAGCTCTGAAATTGAAACCGGAATGTTCACTGACATTTCCCCTATCTGAAAGTGTGATAAACGCCGGAAAAATGACTAAGTCCAAAAAAAAATTGTTTTCTACTTTTTTCAATATTACCCCCGTGGGACATATATTCTACCCACACACATTTGGAACTCTCCTGGGGTACCCTCACACATATTATTCCCTCATTTAGTGGATATTTTCACAAAAAAGTGAAATTTTCAAATATCCAAAATATTGGCTGAAAACGACTAAATATCAAGGACTCATTGGGCGAATAGCTCTGGAATTGAAACCGGAATGTTCACTGACATTTCCCCTATCTGAAAGTGTGATAAACGCCGGAAAAATGACTAAGTGCAAAAAAAAATTGTTTTCTACTTTTTTCAATATTACCCCCGTGGGATATATATTTTACCCACACACATTTGGAACTCTCCTGCGGTACCCTAACACATATTATTCCCTCATTTAGTGGATATTTTCACAAAAAAGTGAAATTTTCAAATATCCAAAATATTGGCTGAAAACGACTAAATATCAAGGACTCATTGGGCGAATCGCACTGGAACTGAAATCGGAATGTTCACTGACATTTCCCCTATCTGAAAGTCTGATAAACGCCGGAAAAAAGACTAAGTCCAAAAAAAAATTGTTTTCAACTTTTTTCAATTTTACCCCCGTGGGATATATATTCTACCCACACACATTTGGAACTCTCCTGCGGTACCCTAACACATATTATTCCCTCATTTAGTGGATATTTTCACAAAAAAGTGAAATTTTCAAAAATCCAAAATATTGGCTGAAAATGACTAAATATCAAGGACTCATTGGGCGAATAGCTCTGGAATTGAAACCGGAATGTTCACTGACATTTCCCCTATTTGAAAGTCTGATAAACGCCGGAAAAATGACTAAGTCCAAAAAAATTTTTTTTCAACTTTTTTCAATATTACCCCCGTGGGATATATATTCTACCCACACACATTTGGATCTCTCCTGGGGTACCCTCACACATTATTCCCTCATTTAGTGGATATTTTCACAAAAAAGTAAAATTTTCAAAAATCCAAAATATTGGCTGAAAACGGCTAAATATCAAGGACTCTTTGGGCGAATCGCTCTGGAACTGAAATCGGAATGCTCACTGACATTTCCCCTATCTGAAAGTCTGACAAACGCCGGAAAAAAGACTAAGTCCAAAAAAAAATTGTTTTCAACTTTTTTCAATTTTACCCCCGTGGGATATATATTCTACCCACACACATTTGGAACTCTCCTGCGGTACCCTAACACATATTATTCCCTCATTTAGTGGATATTTTCACAAAAAAGTGAAATTTTCAAAAATCCAAAATATTGGCTGAAAATGACTAAATATCAAGGACTTATTGGGCGAATCGCTCTGGAACTGAAATCGGAACACTCACTGACATTTGCCCTATCTGAAAGTCTGATAAACGCCGGAAAAATGACTAAGTCCAAAAAAATTTTTTTTCAACTTTTTTTCAATATTACCCCCGTGGGATATATATTCTACCCACACACATTTGGAACTCTCCTGGGGTACCCTCACACATTCCTTCATTTAGTGGATATTTTCACAAAAAAAGTGAAATTTTCAAAAATCCAAAATATTGGCTGAAAACGACTAAATATCAAGGACTCATTGGGCGAATAGCTCTGGAATTGAAACCGGAATGTTCACTGACATTTCCCCTATTTGAAAGTCTGATAAACGCCGGAAAAATGACTAAGTCCAAAAAAATTTTTTTTCAACTTTTTTCAATATTACCCCCGTGGGATATATATTCTACCCACACACATTTGGATCTCTCCTGGGGTACCCTCACACATATTATTCCCTCATTTAGTGGATATTTTCACAAAAAAGTGAAATTTTCAAAAATCCAAAATATTGGCTGAAAACGGCTAAATATCAAGGACTCTTTGGGCGAATCGCTCTGGAACTGAAATCGGAATGCTCACTGACATTTCCCCTATCTGAAAGTCTGACAAACGCCGGAAAAATGACTAAGTCCAAAAAAAAATTGTTTTCAACTTTTTTCAATTTTACCCCCGTGGGATATATATTCTACCCACACACATTTGGAACTCTCCTGCGGTACCCTAACACATATTATTCCCTCATTTAGTGGATATTTTCACAAAAAAGTGAAATTTTCAAAAATCCAAAATATTGGCTGAAAATGACTAAATATCAAGGACTTATTGGGCGAATCGCTCTGGAACTGAAATCGGAACGCTCACTGACATTTGCCCTATCTGAAAGTCTGATAAACGCCGGAAAAATGACTAAGTCCAAAAAAAATTGTTTTCAACTTTTTTCAATTTTACCCCGTGGGATATATATTCTACCCACACACATTTTGAACTCTCCTGGGGTACCCTCACACATATTATTCCTTCATTTAGTGGATATTTCCACAAAAGAGTGAAATTTTCAAAAATCCAAAATATTGGCTGAAAACGACTAAATATCAAGGACTCATTGGGCGAATCGCTCTGGAACTGAAATCGGAACGTTCACTGACATTTCCCCTATCTGAAAGTCTGATAAACGCCGGAAAAATGACTAAGTCCAAAAAAAAATTGTTTTCAACTTTTTTCAATTTTACCCCCGTGGGATATATATTCTACCCACACACATTTGGAACTCTCCTGGGGTACCCTCACACATATTATTCCCTCATTTAGTGGATATTTTCACAAAAAAGTGAAATTTTCAAAAATCCAAAATATTGACTGAAAATGACTAAATATCAAGGACTCATTGGGCGAATAGCTCTGGAATTGAAACCGGAATGTTCACTGACATTTCCCCTATCTGAAAGTGTGATAAACGCCGGAAAAATGACTAAGTCCAAAAAAAAATTGTTTTCTACTTTTTTCAATATTACCCCCGTGGGATATATATTCTACCCACACACATTTGGAACTCTCCTGCGGTACACTAACACATATTATTCCCTCATTTAGTGGATATTTTCACAAAAAAGTGAAATTTTCAAAAATCCAAAATATTGGCTGAAAACGACTAAATATCAAGGACTCATTGGGTGAATAGCTCTGGAATTGAAACCGGAATGTTCACTGACATTTCCCCTATTTGAAAGTCTGATAAACGCCGTAAAAATGACTAAGTCCAAAAAATTTTTTTTCAACTTTTTTTCAATATTACCCCCGTGGGATATATATTCTACCCACACACATTTGGAACTCTCCTGGGGTACCCTCACACATATTATTCCCTCATTTAGTGGATATTTTCACAAAAAAGTGAAATTTTCAAAAATCCAAAATATTGGCTGAAAACGATTAAATATCAAGGACTCTTTGGGCGAATCGCTCTGGAACTGAAATCGGAATGCTCACTGACATTTCCCCTATCTGAAAGTCTGATAAACGCCGGAAAAATGACTAAGTCCAAAAAAAAATTGTTTTCAACTTTTTTCAATTTTACCCCCGTGGGATATATATTCTACCCACACACATTTGGAACTCTCCTGCGGTACCCTAACACATATTATTCCCTCATTTAGTGGATATTTTCAGAAAAAAGTGAAATTTTCAAAAATCCAAAATATTGGCTGAAAATGACTAAATATCAAGGACTCATTGGGCGAATCGCTCTGGAACTGAAATCGGAACGCTCACTGACATTTCCCCTATCTGAAAGTCTGATAAACGCCGGAAAAATGACTAAGTCCAAAAAAATTTTTTTTCAACTTTTTTTCAATATTACCCCCGTGGGATATATATTCTACCCACACACATTTGGAACTCTCCTGGGGTACCCTCAAACATTCCTTCATTTAGTGGATATTTTCACAAAAAAAGTGAAATTTTCAAAAATCCTAAATATTGGCTGAAAACGACTAAATATCAAGGACTCATTGGGCGAATAGCTCTGGAATTGAAACCGGAATGTTCACTGACATTTCCCCTATTTGAAAGTCTGATAAACGCCGGAAAAATGACTAAATCCAAAAAAATTTTTTTTCAACTTTTTTCAATATTACCCCCGTGGGATATATATTCTACCCACACACATTTGGATCTCTCCTGGGGTACCCTCACACATATTATTCCCTCATTTAGTGGATATTTTCACAAAAAAGTGAAATTTTCAAAAATCCAAAATATTGGCTGAAAACGGCTAAATATCAAGGACTCTTTGGGCGAATCGCTCTGGAACTGAAATCGGAATGCTCACTGACATTTCCCCTATCTGAAAGTCTGACAAACGCCGGAAAAATGACTAAGTCCAAAAAAAAATTGTTTTCAACTTTTTTCAATTTTACCCCCGTGGGATATATATTCTACCCACACACATTTGGAACTCTCCTGCGGTACCCTAACACATATTATTCCCTCATTTAGTGGATATTTTCACAAAAAAGTGAAATTTTCAAAAATCCAAAATATTGGCTGAAAATGACTAAATATCAAGGACTTATTGGGCGAATCGCTCTGGAACTGAAATCGGAACGCTCACTGACATTTGCCCTATCTGAAAGTCTGATAAACGCCGGAAAAATGACTAAGTCCAAAAAAATTTTTTTTCAACTTTTTTTCAATATTACCCCCGTGGGATATATATTCTACCCACACACATTTGGAACTCTCCTGGGGTACCCTCACACATATTATTCCCTCATTTAGTGGATATTTTCACAAAAAAGTGAAATTTTCAAAAATCCAAAATATTGACTGAAAATGACTAAATATCAAGGACTCATTGGGCGAATAGCTCTGGAATTGAAACCGGAATGTTCACTGACATTTCCCCTATCTGAAAGTGTGATAAACGCCGGAAAAATGACTAAGTCCAAAAAAAAATTGTTTTCTACTTTTTTCAATATTACCCCCGTGGGATATATATTCTACCCACACACATTTGGAACTCTCCTGCGGTACACTAACACATATTATTCCCTCATTTAGTGGATATTTTCACAAAAAAGTGAAATTTTCAAAAATCCAAAATATTGGCTGAAAATGACTAAATATCAAGGACTTATTGGGCGAATCGCTCTGGAACTGAAATCGGAACGCTCACTGACATTTGCCCTATCTGAAAGTCTGATAAACGCCGGAAAAATGACTAAGTCCAAAAAAATTTTTTTTCAACTTTTTTTCAATATTACCCCCGTGGGATATATATTCTACCCACACACATTTGGAACTCTCCTGGGGTACCCTCACACATATTATTCCCTCATTTAGTGGATATTTTCACAAAAAAGTGAAATTTTCAAAAATCCAAAATATTGGCTGAAAACGATTAAATATCAAGGACTCTTTGGGCGAATCGCTCTGGAACTGAAATCGGAATGCTCACTGACATTTCCCCTATCTGAAAGTCTGATAAACGCCGGAAAAATGACTAAGTCCAAAAAAAATTGTTTTCAACTTTTTTCAATTTTACCCCGTGGGATATATATTCTACCCACACACATTTTGAACTCTCCTGGGGTACCCTCACACATATTATTCCTTCATTTAGTGGATATTTCCACAAAAGAGTGAAATTTTCAAAAATCCAAAATATTGGCTGAAAACGACTAAATATCAAGGACTCATTGGGCGAATCGCTCTGGAACTGAAATCGGAACGTTCACTGACATTTCCCCTATCTGAAAGTCTGATAAACGCCGGAAAAATGACTAAGTCCAAAAAAAAATTGTTTTCAACTTTTTTCAATTTTACCCCCGTGGGATATATATTCTACCCACACACATTTGGAACTCTCCTGGGGTACCCTCACACATATTATTCCCTCATTTAGTGGATATTTTCACAAAAAAGTGAAATTTTCAAAAATCCAAAATATTGACTGAAAATGACTAAATATCAAGGACTCATTGGGCGAATAGCTCTGGAATTGAAACCGGAATGTTCACTGACATTTCCCCTATCTGAAAGTGTGATAAACGCCGGAAAAATGACTAAGTCCAAAAAAAAATTGTTTTCTACTTTTTTCAATATTACCCCCGTGGGATATATATTCTACCCACACACATTTGGAACTCTCCTGCGGTACACTAACACATATTATTCCCTCATTTAGTGGATATTTTCACAAAAAAGTGAAATTTTCAAAAATCCAAAATATTGGCTGAAAACGACTAAATATCAAGGACTCATTGGGTGAATAGCTCTGGAATTGAAACCGGAATGTTCACTGACATTTCCCCTATTTGAAAGTCTGATAAACGCCGTAAAAATGACTAAGTCCAAAAAATTTTTTTTCAACTTTTTTTCAATATTACCCCCGTGGGATATATATTCTACCCACACACATTTGGAACTCTCCTGGGGTACCCTCACACATATTATTCCCTCATTTAGTGGATATTTTCACAAAAAAGTGAAATTTTCAAAAATCCAAAATATTGGCTGAAAACGATTAAATATCAAGGACTCTTTGGGCGAATCGCTCTGGAACTGAAATCGGAATGCTCACTGACATTTCCCCTATCTGAAAGTCTGATAAACGCCGGAAAAATGACTAAGTCCAAAAAAAAATTGTTTTCAACTTTTTTCAATTTTACCCCCGTGGGATATATATTCTACCCACACACATTTGGAACTCTCCTGCGGTACCCTAACACATATTATTCCCTCATTTAGTGGATATTTTCAGAAAAAAGTGAAATTTTCAAAAATCCAAAATATTGGCTGAAAATGACTAAATATCAAGGACTCATTGGGCGAATCGCTCTGGAACTGAAATCGGAACGCTCACTGACATTTCCCCTATCTGAAAGTCTGATAAACGCCGGAAAAATGACTAAGTCCAAAAAAAAATTGTTTTCAACTTTTTCCAATTTTACCCCGTGGGATATATATTCTACCCACACACATTTTGAACTCTCCTGGGGTACCCTCACACATATTATTCCCTCATTTAGTGGATATTTTCACAAAAAAGTGAAATTTTCAAATATCCAAAATATTGGCTGAAAACGACTAAATATCAAGGACTCATTGGGCGAATCGCTCTGGAACTGAAATCGGGACGTTCACTGACATTTCCCCTATCTGAAAGTGTGATAAACGCCGGAAAAATGACTAAGTCCAAAAAAATTTTTTTTCAACTTTTTTTCAATATTACCCCCGTGGGATATATATTCTACCCACACACATTTGGAACTCTCCTGGGGTACCCTCACACATATTATTCCTTCATTTAGTGGATATTTTCACAAAAAAGTGAAATTTTCAAAAATACAAAATATTGGCTGAAAACGACTAAATATCAAGGACTCATTGGGCGAATCGCTCTGGAACTGAAATCGGAACGCTCACTGACATTTGCCCTATCTGAAAGTCTGATAAACGCCGGAAAAATGACTAAGTCCAAAAAAAAAATTTTTTTCAACTTTTTTCAATTTTACCCCCGTGGGATATATATTCTACCCACACACATTTGGAACTCTCCTGCGGTACCCTCACACATATTATTCCCTCATTTAGTGGATATTTTCACAAAAAAGTGAAATTTTCAAATATCCAAAATATTGGCTGAAAACGACTAAATATCAAGGACTCATTGGGCGAATCGCTCTGGAACTGAAACCGGAATGTTCACTGACATTTCCCCTATTTGAAAGTCTGATAAACGCCGGAAAAATGACTAAGTCCAAAAAAATTTTTTTTCAACTTTTTTTCAATATTACCCCCGTGGGATATATATTCTACCCACACACATTTGGAACTCTCCTGGGGTACCCTCAAACATTCCTTCATTTAGTGGATATTTTCACAAAAAAAGTGAAATTTTCAAAAATCCTAAATATTGGCTGAAAACGACTAAATATCAAGGACTCATTGGGCGAATAGCTCTGGAATTGAAACCGGAATGTTCACTGACATTTCCCCTATTTGAAAGTCTGATAAACGCCGGAAAAATGACTAAGTCCAAAAAAATTTTTTTTCAACTTTTTTCAATATTACCCCCGTGGGAAATATATTCTACCCACACACATTTGGATCTATCCTGGGGTACCCTCACACATATTATTCCCTCATTTAGTGGATATTTTCACAAAAAAGTGAAATTTTCAAAAATCCAAAATATTGGCTGAAAACGGCTAAATATCAAGGACTCTTTGGGCGAATCGCTCTGGAACTGAAATCGGAATGCTCACTGACATTTCCCCTATCTGAAAGTCTGACAAACGCCGGAAAAATGACTAAGTCCAAAAAAAAATTGTTTTCAACTTTTTTCAATTTTACCCCCGTGGGATATATATTCTACCCACACACATTTGGAACTCTCCTGCGGTACCCTAACACATATTATTCCCTCATTTAGTGGATATTTTCACAAAAAAGTGAAATTTTCAAAAATCCAAAATATTGGCTGAAAATGACTAAATATCAAGGACTTATTGGGCGAATCGCTCTGGAACTGAAATCGGAACGCTCACTGACATTTGCCCTATCTGAAAGTCTGATAAACGCCGGAAAAATGACTAAGTCCAAAAAAATTTTTTTTCAACTTTTTTTCAATATTACCCCCGTGGGATATATATTCTACCCACACACATTTGGAACTCTCCTGGGGTACCCTCACACATTCCTTCATTTAGTGGATATTTTCACAAAAAAAGTGAAATTTTCAAAAATCCAAAATATTGGCTGAAAACGACTAAATATCAAGGACTCATTGGGCGAATCGCTCTGGAACTGAAATCGGAACGTTCACTGACATTTCCCCTATCTGAAAGTCTGATAAACGCCGGAAAAATGACTAAGTCCAAAAAAAAATTGTTTTCAACTTTTTTCAATTTTACCCCCGTGGGATATATATTCTACCCACACACATTTGGAACCCTCCTGGGGTACCATCACACATATTATTCCCTCATTTAGTGGATATTTTCACAAAAAAGTGAAATTTTCAAAAATCCAAAATATTGACTGAAAATGACTAAATATCAAGGACTCATTGGGCGAATAGCTCTGGAATTGAAACCGGAATGTTCACTGACATTTCCCCTATCTGAAAGTGTGATAAACGCCGGAAAAATGACTAAGTCCAAAAAAAAATTGTTTTCTACTTTTTTCAATATTACCCCCGTGGGATATATATTCTACCCACACACATTTGGAACTCTCCTGCGGTACACTAACACATATTATTCCCTCATTTAGTGGATATTTTCACAAAAAAGTGAAATTTTCAAAAATCCAAAATATTGGCTGAAAACGACTAAATATCAAGGACTCATTGGGCGAATCGCTCTGGAACTGAAATCGGGACGTTCACTGACATTTCCCCTATCTGAAAGTGTGATAAACGCCGGAAAAATGACTAAGTCCAAAAAAATTTTTTTTCAACTTTTTTTCAATATTACCCCCGTGGGATATATATTCTACCCACACACATTTGGAACTCTCCTGGGGTACCCTCACACATATTATTCCTTCATTTAGTGGATATTTTCACAAAAAAGTGAAATTTTCAAAAATCCAAAATATTGGCTGAAAACGACTAAATATCAAGGACTCATTGGGCGAATCGCTCTGGAACTGAAATCGGAATGCTCACTGACATTTCCCCTATCTGAAAGTCTGATAAACGCCGGAAAAATGACTAAGTCCAAAAAAAATTGTTTTCAACTTTTTTCAATTTTACCCCCGTGGGATATATATTCTACCCACACACATTTTGAACTCTCCTGGGGTACCCTCACACATATTATTCCTTCATTTAGTGGATATTTCCACAAAAAAGTGAAATTTTCAAAAATCCAAAATATTGGCTGAAAACGACTAAATATCAAGGACTCATTGGGCGAATCGCTCTGGAACTGAAATCGGAACGTTCACTGACATTTCCCCTATCTGAAAGTCTGATAAACGCCGGAAAAATGACTAAGTCCAAAAAAAAATTGTTTTCAACTTTTTTCAATTTTACCCCCGTGGGATATATATTCTACCCACACACATTTGGAACTCTCCTGGGGTACCCTCACACATATTATTCCCTCATTTAGTGGATATTTTCACAAAAAAGTGAAATTTTCAAAAATCCAAAATATTGACTGAAAATGACTAAATATCAAGGACTCATTGGGCGAATAGCTCTGGAATTGAAACCGGAATGTTCACTGACATTTCCCCTATCTGAAAGTGTGATAAACGCCGGAAAAATGACTAAGTCCAAAAAAAAATTGTTTTCTACTTTTTTCAATATTACCCCCGTGGGATATATATTCTACCCACACACATTTGGAACTCTCCTGCGGTACACTAACACATATTATTCCCTCATTTAGTGGATATTTTCACAAAAAATTGAAATTTTCAAAAATCCAAAATATTGGCTGAAAACGATTAAATATCAAGGACTCTTTGGGCGAATCGCTCTGGAACTGAAATCGGAATGCTCACTGACATTTCCCCTATCTGAAAGTCTGATAAACGCCGGAAAAATGACTAAGTCCAAAAAAAAATTGTTTTCAACTTTTTTCAATTTTACCCCCGTGGGATATATATTCTACCCACACACATTTGGAACTCTCCTGCGGTACCCTAACACATATTATTCCCTCATTTAGTGGATATTTTCACAAAAAAGTGAAATTTTCAAAAATCCAAAATATTGGCTGAAAATGACTAAATATCAAGGACTCATTGGGCGAATCGCTCTGGAACTGAAATCGGAACGCTCACTGACATTTCCCCTATCTGAAAGTCTGATAAACGCCGGAAAAATGACTAAGTCCAAAAAAAAATTGTTTTCAACTTTTTTCAATTTTACCCCCGTGGGATATATATTCTACCCACACACATTTTGAACTCTCCTGGGGTACCCTCACACATATTATTCCCTCATTTAGTGGATATTTTCACAAAAAAGTGAAATTTTCAAATATCCAAAATATTGGCTGAAAACGACTAAATATCAAGGACTCATTGGGCGAATCGCTCTGGAACTGAAATCGGGACGTTCACTGACATTTCCCCTATCTGAAAGTGTGATAAACGCCGGAAAAATGACTAAGTCCAAAAAAATTTTTTTTCAACTTTTTTTCAATATTACCCCCGTGGGATATATATTCTACCCACACACATTTGGAACTCTCCTGGGGTACCCTCACACATATTATTCCTTCATTTAGTGGATATTTTCACAAAAAAGTGAAATTTTCAAAAATCCAAAATATTGGCTGAAAACGACTAAATATCAAGGACTCATTGGGCGAATCGCTCTGGAACTGAAATCGGAACGCTCACTGACATTTGCCCTATCTGAAAGTCTGATAAACGCCGGAAAAATGACTAAGTCCAAAAAAAAAATTTTTTTCAACTTTTTTCAATTTTACCCCCGTGGGATATATATTCTACCCACACACATTTGGAACTCTCCTGCGGTACCCTCACACATATTATTCCCTCATTTAGTGGATATTTTCACAAAAAAGTGAAATTTTCAAATATCCAAAATATTGGCTGAAAACGACTAAATATCAAGGACTCATTCGGCGAATCGCTCTGGAACTGAAATCGGAACGTTCACTGACATTTCCCCTTCTGAAAGTCTGATAAACGCCGGAAAAATGACTAAGTCCAAAAAAAAATTGTTTTCAACTTTTTTCAATTTTACCCCCGTGGGATATATATTCTACCCACACACATTTGGAACTCTCCTGGGGTACCCTCACACATATTATTCCCTCATTTAGTGGATATTTTCACAAAAAAGTGAAATTTTCAAAAATCCAAAATATTGACTGAAAATGACTAAATATCAAGGACTCATTGGGCGAATAGCTCTGGAATTGAAACCGGAATATTCACTGACATTTCCCCTATCTGAAAGTGTGATAAACGCCGGAAAAATGACTAAGTCCAAAAAAAAATTGTTTTCTACTTTTTTCAATATTACCCCCGTGGGATATATATTCTACCCACACACATTTGGAACTCTCCTGGGGTACCCTCACACATATTATTCCCTCATTTAGTGGATATTTTCACAAAAAAGTGAAATTTTCAAAAATCCAAAATATTGGCTGAAAACGACTAAATATCAAGGACTCATTGGGCGAATAGCTCTGGAATTGAAACCGGAATGTTCACTGACATTTCCACTATTGAAAGTCTGATAAAGGCCGTAAAAATGACTAAGTCCAAAAAATTTTTTTTTCAACTTTTTTTCAATATTACCCCCGTGGGATATATATTCTACCCACACACATTTGGAACTCTCCTGGGGTACCCTCACACATATTATTCCTTCATTTAGTGGATATTTTCACAAAAAAGTGAAATTTTCAAAAATCCAAAATATTGGCTGAAAACGACTAAATATCAAGGACTCATTGGGCGAATCGCTCTGGAACTGAAATCGGAACGCTCACTGACATTTGCCCTATCTGAAAGTCTGATAAACGCCGGAAAAATGACTAAGTCCAAAAAAAAAATTTTTTTCAACTTTTTTCAATTTTACCCCCGTGGGATATATATTCCACCCACACACATTTGGAACTCTCCTGCGGTACCCTCACACATATTATTCCCTCATTTAGTGGATATTTTCACAAAAAAGTGAAATTTTCAAAAATCCAAAATATTGGCTGAAAACGACTAAATATCAAGGACTCATTGGGCGAATCGCTCTGGAACTGAAATCGGAATGTACACTGACATTTCCCCTATCTGAAAGTCTGATAAACGCCGGAAAAATGACTAAGTCCAAAAAAAAATTGTTTTCAACTTTTTTCAATTTTACCCCCGTGGGATATATATTCTACCCACACACATTTTGAACTCTCCTGGGGTACCCTCACACATATTATTCCCTCATTTAGTGGATATTTTCACAAAAAAGTGAAATTTTCAAATATCCAAAATATTGGCTGAAAACGACTAAATATCAAGGACTCATTGGGTGAATCGCTCTGGAACTGAAATCGGAACGTTCACTGACATTTCCCCTATCTGAAAGTGTGATAAACGCCGGAAAAATGACTAAGTCCAAAAAAAAATTGTTTTCTGCTTTTTTCAATATTACCCCCGTGGGATATATATTCTACCCACACACATTTGGAACTCTCCTGCGGTACCCTAACACATATTATTCCCTCATTTAGTGGATATTTTCACAAAAAAGTGAAATTTTCAAAAATCCAAAATATTGGCTGAAAACGACTAAATATCAAGGACTCATTGGGCGAATAGCTCTGGAATTGAAACCGGAATGTTCACTGACATTTCCCCTATTTGAAAGTCTGATAAACGCCGGAAAAATGACTAAGTCCAAAAAAATTTTTTTTCAACTTTTTTTCAATATTACCCCCGTGGGATATATATTCTACCCACACACATTTGGAACTCTCCTGGGGTACCCTCACACATATTATTCCCTCATTTAGTGGATATTTTCACAAAAAAGTGAAATTTTCAAAAATCCAAAATATTGGCTGAAAACGACTAAATATCAAGGACTCTTTGGGCGAATCGCTCTGGAACTGAAATCGGAATGCTCACTGACATTTCCCCTATCTGAAAGTCTGATAAACGCCGGAAAAATGACTAAGTCCAAAAAAAAATTGTTTTCAACTTTTTTCAATTTTACCCCCGTGGGATATATATTCTACCCACACACATTTGGAACTCTCCTGCGGTACCCTAACACATATTATTCCCTCATTTAGTGGATATTTTCACAAAGAAGTGAAATTTTCAAATATCCAAAATATTGGCTGAAAACGACTAAATATCAAGGACTCATTGGGCGAATCGCTCTGGAACTGAAATCGGAACGCTCACTGACATTTGCCCTATCTGAAAGTCTGATAAACGCCGGAAAAATGACTAAGTCCAAAAAAAAAATTTTTTCAACTTTTTTCAATTTTACCCCCGTGGGATATAGATTCTACCCACACACACTTGGAATTCTCCTGCGGTACCCTAACACATACTATTCCCTCATTTAGTGGATATTTTCACAAAAAAGTGAAATTTTCAAAAATCCAAAATATTGGCTGAAAATGACTAAATATCAAGGACTCATTGGGCGAATCGCTCTGGAACTGAAATCGGAACGTTCACTGACATTTCCCCTATCTGAAAGTGTGATAAACGCCGGAAAAATGACTAAGTCCAAAAAAAATAGTTTTCAACTTTTTTCAATATTACCCCCGTGGGATATATATTCTACCCACACACATTTGGAACTCTCCTGCGGTACCCTAACACATATTATTCCCTCATTTAGTGGATATTTTCACAAAAAAGTGAAATTTTCAAAAATCCAAAATATTGACTGAAAACGACTAAATATCAAGGACTCATTGGGCGAATAGCTCTTGAATTGAAACCGGAATGTTTACTGACATTTCCCCTATTTGAAAGTCTGATAAACGTCGGAAAAATGACTAAGTCCAAAAAAATTTTTTTTCAACTTTTTTTCAATATTACCCCCGTGGGATATATATTCTACCCACACACATTTGGAACTCTCCTGGGGTACCCTCACACATATTATTCCCTCATTTAGTGGATATTTTCACAAAAAAGTGAAATTTTCAAAAATCCAAAATATTGGCTGAAAACGATTAAATATCAAGGACTCTTTGGGCGAATCGCTCTGGAACTGAAATCGGAACGTTCACTGACATTTCCCCTATCTGAAAGTCTGATAAACGCCGGAAAAAAGACTAAGTCCAAAAAAAAATTGTTTTCAACTTTTTTCAATTTTACCCCCGTGGGATATATATTCTACCCACACACATTTGGAACTCTCCTGCGGTACCCTAACACATATTATTCCCTCATTTAGTGGATATTTTCACAAAAAAGTGAAATTTTCAAATATCCAAAATATTGGCTGAAAACGACTAAATATCAAGGAATCATTGGGCGAATCGCTCTGGAACTGAAATCGGAACGTTCACTGACATTTCCCCTATCTGAAAGTGTGATAAACGCCGGAAAAATGACTAAGTCCAAAAAAAAATTGTTTTCTGCTTTTTTCAATATTACCCCCGTGGGATATATATTCTACCCACACACATTTGGAACTCTCCTGCGGTACCCTAACACATATTATTCCCTCATTTAGTGGATATTTTCACAAAAAAGTGAAATTTTCAAATATCCAAAATATTGGCTGAAAACGACTAAATATCAAGGACTCATTGGGCGAATCGCTCTGGAACTGAAATCGGAACGCTCACTGACATTTGCCCTATCTGAAAGTCTGATAAACGCCGGAAAAATGACTAAGTCCAAAAAAAAAATTTTTTCAACTTTTTTCAATTTTACCCCCGTGGGATATAGATTCTACCCACACACACTTGGAACTCTCCTGCGGTACCCTAACACATACTATTCCCTCATTTAGTGGATATTTTCACAAAAAAGTGAAATTTTCAAAAATCCAAAATATTGGCTGAAAATGACTAAATATCAAGGACTCATTGGGCGAATCGCTCTGGAACTGAAATCGGAACGCTCACTGACATTTGCCCTATCTGAAAGTCTGATAAACGCCGGAAAAATGACTAAGTCCAAAAAAAAAATTTTTTTCAACTTTTTTCAATTTTACCCCCGTGGGATATATATTCTACCCACACACATTTGGAACTCTCCTGCGGTACCCTCACACATATTATTCCCTCATTTAGTGGATATTTTCACAAAAAAGTGAAATTTTCAAATATCCAAAATATTGGCTGAAAACGACTAAATATCAAGGACTCATTCGGCGAATCGCTCTGGAACTGAAATCGGAACGTTCACTGACATTTCCCCTTCTGAAAGTCTGATAAACGCCGGAAAAATGACTAAGTCCAAAAAAAAATTGTTTTCAACTTTTTTCAATTTTACCCCCGTGGGATATATATTCTACCCACACACATTTGGAACTCTCCTGGGGTACCCTCACACATATTATTCCCTCATTTAGTGGATATTTTCACAAAAAAGTGAAATTTTCAAAAATCCAAAATATTGACTGAAAATGACTAAATATCAAGGACTCATTGGGCGAATAGCTCTGGAATTGAAACCGGAATATTCACTGACATTTCCCCTATCTGAAAGTGTGATAAACGCCGGAAAAATGACTAAGTCCAAAAAAAAATTGTTTTCTACTTTTTTCAATATTACCCCCGTGGGATATATATTCTACCCACACACATTTGGAACTCTCCTGGGGTACCCTCACACATATTATTCCCTCATTTAGTGGATATTTTCACAAAAAAGTGAAATTTTCAAAAATCCAAAATATTGGCTGAAAACGACTAAATATCAAGGACTCATTGGGCGAATAGCTCTGGAATTGAAACCGGAATGTTCACTGACATTTCCACTATTTGAAAGTCTGATAAACGCCGTAAAAATGACTAAGTCCAAAAAAATTTTTTTTCAACTTTTTTTCAATATTACCCCCGTGGGATATATATTCTACCCACACACATTTGGAACTCTCCTGCGGTACCCTCACACATATTATTCCCTCATTTAGTGGATATTTTCACAAAAAAGTGAAATTTTCAAATATCCAAAATATTGGCTGAAAACGACTAAATATCAAGGACTCATTCGGCGAATCGCTCTGGAACTGAAATCGGAACGTTCACTGACATTTCCCCTTCTGAAAGTCTGATAAACGCCGGAAAAATGACTAAGTCCAAAAAAAAATTGTTTTCAACTTTTTTCAATTTTACCCCCGTGGGATATATATTCTACCCACACACATTTGGAACTCTCCTGGGGTACCCTCACACATATTATTCCCTCATTTAGTGGATATTTTCACAAAAAAGTGAAATTTTCAAAAATCCAAAATATTGACTGAAAATGACTAAATATCAAGGACTCATTGGGCGAATAGCTCTGGAATTGAAACCGGAATATTCACTGACATTTCCCCTATCTGAAAGTGTGATAAACGCCGGAAAAATGACTAAGTCCAAAAAAAAATTGTTTTCTACTTTTTTCAATATTACCCCCGTGGGATATATATTCTACCCACACACATTTGGAACTCTCCTGGGGTACCCTCACACATATTATTCCCTCATTTAGTGGATATTTTCACAAAAAAGTGAAATTTTCAAAAATCCAAAATATTGGCTGAAAACGACTAAATATCAAGGACTCATTGGGCGAATAGCTCTGGAATTGAAACCGGAATGTTCACTGACATTTCCACTATTTGAAAGTCTGATAAACGCCGTAAAAATGACTAAGTCCAAAAAAATTTTTTTTCAACTTTTTTTCAATATTACCCCCGTGGGATATATATTCTACCCACACACATTTGGAACTCTCCTGGGGTACCCTCACACATATTATTCCTTCATTTAGTGGATATTTTCACAAAAAAGTGAAATTTTCAAAAATCCAAAATATTGGCTGAAAACGACTAAATATCAAGGACTCATTGGGCGAATCGCTCTGGAACTGAAATCGGAACGCTCACTGACATTTGCCCTATCTGAAAGTCTGATAAACGCCGGAAAAATGACTAAGTCCAAAAAAAAAATTTTTTTCAACTTTTTTCAATTTTACCCCCGTGGGATATATATTCCACCCACACACATTTGGAACTCTCCTGCGGTACCCTCACACATATTATTCCCTCATTTAGTGGATATTTTCACAAAAAAGTGAAATTTTCAAATATCCAAAATATTGGCTGAAAACGACTAAATATCAAGGAATCATTGGGCGAATCGCTCTGGAACTGAAATCGGAACGTTCACTGACATTTCCCCTATCTGAAAGTGTGATAAACGCCGGAAAAATGACTAAGTCCAAAAAAAAATTGTTTTCTGCTTTTTTCAATATTACCCCCGTGGGATATATATTCTACCCACACACATTTGGAACTCTCCTGCGGTACCCTAACACATATTATTCCCTCATTTAGTGGATATTTTCACAAAAAAGTGAAATTTTCAAATATCCAAAATATTGGCTGAAAACGACTAAATATCAAGGACTCATTGGGCGAATCGCTCTGGAACTGAAATCGGAACGCTCACTGACATTTGCCCTATCTGAAAGTCTGATAAACGCCGGAAAAATGACTAAGTCCAAAAAAAAAATTTTTTCAACTTTTTTCAATTTTACCCCCGTGGGATATAGATTCTACCCACACACACTTGGAACTCTCCTGCGGTACCCTAACACATACTATTCCCTCATTTAGTGGATATTTTCACAAAAAAGTGAAATTTTCAAAAATCCAAAATATTGGCTGAAAATGACTAAATATCAAGGACTCATTGGGCGAATCGCTCTGGAACTGAAATCGGAACGCTCACTGACATTTGCCCTATCTGAAAGTCTGATAAACGCCGGAAAAATGACTAAGTCCAAAAAAAAAATTTTTTTCAACTTTTTTCAATTTTACCCCCGTGGGATATATATTCTACCCACACACATTTGGAACTCTCCTGCGGTACCCTCACACATATTATTCCCTCATTTAGTGGATATTTTCACAAAAAAGTGAAATTTTCAAATATCCAAAATATTGGCTGAAAACGACTAAATATCAAGGACTCATTCGGCGAATCGCTCTGGAACTGAAATCGGAACGTTCACTGACATTTCCCCTTCTGAAAGTCTGATAAACGCCGGAAAAATGACTAAGTCCAAAAAAAAATTGTTTTCAACTTTTTTCAATTTTACCCCCGTGGGATATATATTCTACCCACACACATTTGGAACTCTCCTGGGGTACCCTCACACATATTATTCCCTCATTTAGTGGATATTTTCACAAAAAAGTGAAATTTTCAAAAATCCAAAATATTGACTGAAAATGACTAAATATCAAGGACTCATTGGGCGAATAGCTCTGGAATTGAAACCGGAATATTCACTGACATTTCCCCTATCTGAAAGTGTGATAAACGCCGGAAAAATGACTAAGTCCAAAAAAAAATTGTTTTCTACTTTTTTCAATATTACCCCCGTGGGATATATATTCTACCCACACACATTTGGAACTCTCCTGGGGTACCCTCACACATATTATTCCCTCATTTAGTGGATATTTTCACAAAAAAGTGAAATTTTCAAAAATCCAAAATATTGGCTGAAAACGACTAAATATCAAGGACTCATTGGGCGAATAGCTCTGGAATTGAAACCGGAATGTTCACTGACATTTCCACTATTTGAAAGTCTGATAAACGCCGTAAAAATGACTAAGTCCAAAAAAATTTTTTTTCAACTTTTTTTCAATATTACCCCCGTGGGATATATATTCTACCCACACACATTTGGAACTCTCCTGCGGTACCCTCACACATATTATTCCCTCATTTAGTGGATATTTTCACAAAAAAGTGAAATTTTCAAATATCCAAAATATTGGCTGAAAACGACTAAATATCAAGGACTCATTCGGCGAATCGCTCTGGAACTGAAATCGGAACGTTCACTGACATTTCCCCTTCTGAAAGTCTGATAAACGCCGGAAAAATGACTAAGTCCAAAAAAAAATTGTTTTCAACTTTTTTCAATTTTACCCCCGTGGGATATATATTCTACCCACACACATTTGGAACTCTCCTGGGGTACCCTCACACATATTATTCCCTCATTTAGTGGATATTTTCACAAAAAAGTGAAATTTTCAAAAATCCAAAATATTGACTGAAAATGACTAAATATCAAGGACTCATTGGGCGAATAGCTCTGGAATTGAAACCGGAATATTCACTGACATTTCCCCTATCTGAAAGTGTGATAAACGCCGGAAAAATGACTAAGTCCAAAAAAAAATTGTTTTCTACTTTTTTCAATATTACCCCCGTGGGATATATATTCTACCCACACACATTTGGAACTCTCCTGGGGTACCCTCACACATATTATTCCCTCATTTAGTGGATATTTTCACAAAAAAGTGAAATTTTCAAAAATCCAAAATATTGGCTGAAAACGACTAAATATCAAGGACTCATTGGGCGAATAGCTCTGGAATTGAAACCGGAATGTTCACTGACATTTCCACTATTTGAAAGTCTGATAAACGCCGTAAAAATGACTAAGTCCAAAAAAATTTTTTTTCAACTTTTTTTCAATATTACCCCCGTGGGATATATATTCTACCCACACACATTTGGAACTCTCCTGGGGTACCCTCACACATATTATTCCTTCATTTAGTGGATATTTTCACAAAAAAGTGAAATTTTCAAAAATCCAAAATATTGGCTGAAAACGACTAAATATCAAGGACTCATTGGGCGAATCGCTCTGGAACTGAAATCGGAACGCTCACTGACATTTGCCCTATCTGAAAGTCTGATAAACGCCGGAAAAATGACTAAGTCCAAAAAAAAAATTTTTTTCAACTTTTTTCAATTTTACCCCCGTGGGATATATATTCCACCCACACACATTTGGAACTCTCCTGCGGTACCCTCACACATATTATCCCCTCATTTAGTGGATATTTTCACAAAAAAGTGAAATTTTCAAATATCCAAAATATTGGCTGAAAACGACTAAATATCAAGGACTCATTGGGCGAATCGCTCTGGAACTGAAATCGGAACGTTCACTGACATTTCCCCTATCTGAAAGTCTGATAAACGCCGGAAAAATGACTAAGTCCAAAAAAAAATTGTTTTCAACTTTTTTCAATTTTACCCCCGTGGGATATATATTCTACCCACACACATTTGGAACTCTCCTGGGGTACCCTCACACATATTATTCCCTCATTTAGTGGATATTTTCACAAAAAAGTGAAATTTTCAAAAATCCAAAATATTGACTGAAAATGACTAAATATCAAGGACTCATTGGGCGAATAGCTCTGGAATTGAAACCGGAATATTCACTGACATTTCCCCTATCTGAAAGTGTGATAAACGCCGGAAAAATCACTAAGTCCAAAAAAAAATTGTTTTCTACTTTTTTCAATATTACCCCCGTGGGATATATATTCTACCCACACACATTTGGAACTCTCCTGGGGTACCCTCACACATATTATTCCCTCATTTAGTGGATATTTTCACAAAAAAGTGAAATTTTCAAAAATCCAAAATATTGGCTGAAAACGACTAAATATCAAGGACTCATTGGGCGAATAGCTCTGGAATTGAAACCGGAATGTTCACTGACATTTCCCCTATTTGAAAGTCTGATAAACGCCGTAAAAATGACTAAGTCCAAAAAAATTTTTTTTCAACTTTTTTTCAATATTACCCCCGTGGGATATATATTCTACCCACACACATTTGGAACTCTCCTGCGGTACCCTAACACATATTATTCCCTCATTTAGTGGATATTTTCACAAAAAAGTGAAATTTTCAAAAATCCTAAATATTGACTGAAAATGACTAAATATCAAGGACTCATTGGGCGAATAGCTCTGGAATTGAAACCGGAATGTTCACTGACATTTCCCCTATCTGAAAGTGTGATAAACGCCGGAAAAATGACTAAGTCCAAAAAAAAATTGTTTTCTACTTTTTTCAATATTACCCCCGTTGGATATATATTCTACCCACACACATTTGGAACTCTCCTGGGGTACCCTCACACATATTATTCCCTCATTTAGTGGATATTTTCACAAAAAAGTGAAATTTTCAAATATCCAAAATATTGGCTGAAAACGACTAAATATCAAGGACTCATTGGGCGAATCGCTCTGGAACTGAAATCGGAATGTACACTGACATTTCCCCTATCTGAAAGTCTGATAAACGCCGGAAAAATGACTAAGTCCAAAAAAAAATTGTTTTCAACTTTTTTCAATTTTACCCCCGTGGGATATATATTCTACCCACACACATTTTGAACTCTCCTGGGGTACCCTCACACATATTATTCCCTCATTTAGTGGATATTTTCACAAAAAAGTGAAATTTTCAAATATCCAAAATATTGGCTGAAAACGACTAAATATCAAGGACTCATTGGGCGAATAGCTCTGGAATTGAAACCGGAATGTTCACTGACATTTCCCCTATTTGAAAGTCTGATAAACGCCGGAAAAATGACTAAGTCCAAAAAAATTTTTTTTCAACTTTTTTTCAATATTACCCCCGTGGGATATATATTCTACCCACACACATTTGGAACTCTCCTGGGGTACCCTCACACATATTATTCCCTCATTTAGTGGATATTTTCACAAAAAAGTGAAATTTTCAAAAATCCAAAATATTGGCTGAAAACGACTAAATATCAAGGACTCTTTGGGCGAATCGCTCTGGAACTGAAATCGGAATGCTCACTGACATTTCCCCTATCTGAAAGTCTGATAAACGCCGGAAAAATGACTAAGTCCAAAAAAAAATTGTTTTCAACTTTTTTCAATTTTACCCCCGTGGGATATATATTCTACCCACACACATTTGGAACTCTCCTGCGGTACCCTAACACATATTATTCCCTCATTTAGTGGATATTTTCACAAAGAAGTGAAATTTTCAAATATCCAAAATATTGGCTGAAAACGACTAAATATCAAGGACTCATTGGGCGAATCGCTCTGGAACTGAAATCGGAACGCTCACTGACATTTGCTCTATCTGAAAGTCTGATAAACGCCGGAAAAATGACTAAGTCCAAAAAAAAAATTTTTTCAACTTTTTTCAATTTTACCCCCGTGGGATATAGATTCTACCCACACACACTTGGAATTCTCCTGCGGTACCCTAACACATACTATTCCCTCATTTAGTGGATATTTTCACAAAAAAGTGAAATTTTCAAAAATCCAAAATATTGGCTGAAAATGACTAAATATCAAGGACTCATTGGGCGAATCGCTCTGGAACTGAAATCGGAACGTTCACTGACATTTCCCCTATCTGAAAGTGTGATAAACGCCGGAAAAATGACTAAGTCCAAAAAAAATAGTTTTCAACTTTTTTCAATATTACCCCCGTGGGATATATATTCTACCCACACACATTTGGAACTCTCCTGCGGTACCCTAACACATATTATTCCCTCATTTAGTGGATATTTTCACAAAAAAGTGAAATTTTCAAAAATCCAAAATATTGACTGAAAACGACTAAATATCAAGGACTCATTGGGCGAATAGCTCTTGAATTGAAACCGGAATGTTTACTGACATTTCCCCTATTTGAAAGTCTGATAAACGTCGGAAAAATGACTAAGTCCAAAAAAATTTTTTTTCAACTTTTTTTCAATATTACCCCCGTGGGATATATATTCTACCCACACACATTTGGAACTCTCCTGGGGTACCCTCACACATATTATTCCCTCATTTAGTGGATATTTTCACAAAAAAGTGAAATTTTCAAAAATCCAAAATATTGGCTGAAAACGATTAAATATCAAGGACTCTTTGGGCGAATCGCTCTGGAACTGAAATCGGAACGTTCACTGACATTTCCCCTATCTGAAAGTCTGATAAACGCCGGAAAAAAGACTAAGTCCAAAAAAAAATTGTTTTCAACTTTTTTCAATTTTACCCCCGTGGGATATATATTCTACCCACACACATTTGGAACTCTCCTGCGGTACCCTAACACATATTATTCCCTCATTTAGTGGATATTTTCACAAAAAAGTGAAATTTTCAAATATCCAAAATATTGGCTGAAAACGACTAAATATCAAGGAATCATTGGGCGAATCGCTCTGGAACTGAAATCGGAACGTTCACTGACATTTCCCCTATCTGAAAGTGTGATAAACGCCGGAAAAATGACTAAGTCCAAAAAAAAATTGTTTTCTGCTTTTTTCAATATTACCCCCGTGGGATATATATTCTACCCACACACATTTGGAACTCTCCTGCGGTACCCTAACACATATTATTCCCTCATTTAGTGGATATTTTCACAAAAAAGTGAAATTTTCAAATATCCAAAATATTGGCTGAAAACGACTAAATATCAAGGACTCATTGGGCGAATCGCTCTGGAACTGAAATCGGAACGCTCACTGACATTTGCCCTATCTGAAAGTCTGATAAACGCCGGAAAAATGACTAAGTCCAAAAAAAAAATTTTTTCAACTTTTTTCAATTTTACCCCCGTGGGATATAGATTCTACCCACACACACTTGGAACTCTCCTGCGGTACCCTAACACATACTATTCCCTCATTTAGTGGATATTTTCACAAAAAAGTGAAATTTTCAAAAATCCAAAATATTGGCTGAAAATGACTAAATATCAAGGACTCATTGGGCGAATCGCTCTGGAACTGAAATCGGAACGTTCACTGACATTTCCCCTATCTGAAAGTGTGATAAACGCCGGAAAAATGACTAAGTCCAAAAAAAATTGTTTTCAACTTTTTTCAATATTACCCCCGTGGGATATATATTCTACCCACACACATTTGGAACTCTCCTGGGGTACCCTCACACATATTATTCCCTCATTTAGTGGATATTTTCACAAAAAAGTGAAATTTTCAAAAATCCAAAATATTGACTGAAAATGACTAAATATCAAGGACTCATTGGGCGAATAGCTCTGGAATTGAAACCGGAATATTCACTGACATTTCCCCTATCTGAAAGTGTGATAAACGCCGGAAAAATCACTAAGTCCAAAAAAAAATTGTTTTCTACTTTTTTCAATATTACCCCCGTGGGATATATATTCTACCCACACACATTTGGAACTCTCCTGGGGTACCCTCACACATATTATTCCCTCATTTAGTGGATATTTTCACAAAAAAGTGAAATTTTCAAAAATCCAAAATATTGGCTGAAAACGACTAAATATCAAGGACTCATTGGGCGAATAGCTCTGGAATTGAAACCGGAATGTTCACTGACATTTCCCCTATTTGAAAGTCTGATAAACGCCGTAAAAATGACTAAGTCCAAAAAAATTTTTTTTCAACTTTTTTTCAATATTACCCCCGTGGGATATATATTCTACCCACACACATTTGGAACTCTCCTGGGGTACCCTCACACATATTATTCCCTCATTTAGTGGATATTTTCACAAAAAAGTGAAATTTTCAAAAATCCAAAATATTGGCTGAAAACGATTAAATATCAAGGACTCTTTGGGCGAATCGCTCTGGAACTGAAATCGGAATGCTCACTGACATTTCCCCTATCTGAAAGTCTGATAAACGCCGGAAAAATGACTAAGTCCAAAAAAAAATTGTTTTCAACTTTTTTCAATTTTACCCCCGTGGGATATATATTCTACCCACACACATTTGGAACTCTCCTGGGGTACCCTCACACATATTATTCCCTCATTTAGTGGATATTTTCACAAAAAAGTGAAATTTTCAAAAATCCAAAATATTGGCTGAAAATGACTAAATATCAAGGACTCATTGGGCGAATCGCTCTGGAACTGAAATCGGAACGCTCACTGACATTTGCCCTATCTGAAAGTCTGATAAACGCCGGAAAAATGACTAAGTCCAAAAAAAAAATTTTTTCAACTTTTTTCAATTTTACCCCCGTGGGATATATATTCTACCCACACACATTTGGAACTCTCCTGCGGTACCCTAACACATATTATTCCCTCATTTAGTGGATATTTTCACAAAAAAGTGAAATTTTCAAATATCCAAAATATTGGCTGAAAACGACTAAATATCAAGGACTCATTGGGCGAATCGCTCTGGAACTGAAATCGGAACGTTCACTGACATTTCCCCTATCTGAAAGTGTGATAAACGCCGGAAAAATGACTAAGTCCAAAAAAAAATTGTTTTCTACTTTTTTCAATATTACCCCCGTGGGATATATATTCTACCCACACACATTTGGAACTCTCCTGCGGTACCCTAACACATATTATTCCCTCATTTAGTGGATATTTTCACAAAAAAGTGAAATTTTCAAAAATCCTAAATATTGACTGAAAATGACTAAATATCAAGGACTCATTGGGCGAATAGCTCTGGAATTGAAACCGGAATGTTCACTGACATTTCCCCTATCTGAAAGTGTGATAAACGCCGGAAAAATGACTAAGTCCAAAAAAAAATTGTTTTCAACTTTTTTCAATATTACCCCCGTTGGATATATATTCTACCCACACACATTTGGAACTCTCCTGGGGTACCCTCACACATATTATTCCCTCATTTAGTGGATATTTTCACAAAAAAGTGAAATTTTCAAATATCCAAAATATTGGCTGAAAACGACTAAATATCAAGGACTCATTGGGCGAATCGCTCTGGAACTGAAATCGGAATGTACACTGACATTTCCCCTATCTGAAAGTCTGATAAACGCCGGAAAAATGACTAAGTCCAAAAAAAAATTGTTTTCAACTTTTTTCAATTTTACCCCCGTGGGATATATATTCTACCCACACACATTTGGAACTCTCCTGCGGTACCCTAACACATATTATTCCCTCATTTAGTGGATATTTTCACAAAGAAGTGAAATTTTCAAATATCCAAAATATTGGCTGAAAACGACTAAATATCAAGGACTCATTGGGCGAATCGCTCTGGAACTGAAATCGGAACGCTCACTGACATTTGCTCTATCTGAAAGTCTGATAAACGCCGGAAAAATGACTAAGTCCAAAAAAAAAATTTTTTCAACTTTTTTCAATTTTACCCCCGTGGGATATAGATTCTACCCACACACACTTGGAATTCTCCTGCGGTACCCTAACACATACTATTCCCTCATTTAGTGGATATTTTCACAAAAAAGTGAAATTTTCAAAAATCCAAAATATTGGCTGAAAATGACTAAATATCAAGGACTCATTGGGCGAATCGCTCTGGAACTGAAATCGGAACGTTCACTGACATTTCCCCTATCTGAAAGTGTGATAAACGCCGGAAAAATGACTAAGTCCAAAAAAAATAGTTTTCAACTTTTTTCAATATTACCCCCGTGGGATATATATTCTACCCACACACATTTGGAACTCTCCTGCGGTACCCTAACACATATTATTCCCTCATTTAGTGGATATTTTCACAAAAAAGTGAAATTTTCAAAAATCCAAAATATTGACTGAAAACGACTAAATATCAAGGACTCATTGGGCGAATAGCTCTTGAATTGAAACCGGAATGTTTACTGACATTTCCCCTATTTGAAAGTCTGATAAACGTCGGAAAAATGACTAAGTCCAAAAAAATTTTTTTTCAACTTTTTTTCAATATTACCCCCGTGGGATATATATTCTACCCACACACATTTGGAACTCTCCTGGGGTACCCTCACACATATTATTCCCTCATTTAGTGGATATTTTCACAAAAAAGTGAAATTTTCAAAAATCCAAAATATTGGCTGAAAACGATTAAATATCAAGGACTCTTTGGGCGAATCGCTCTGGAACTGAAATCGGAACGTTCACTGACATTTCCCCTATCTGAAAGTCTGATAAACGCCGGAAAAAAGACTAAGTCCAAAAAAAAATTGTTTTCAACTTTTTTCAATTTTACCCCCGTGGGATATATATTCTACCCACACACATTTGGAACTCTCCTGCGGTACCCTAACACATATTATTCCCTCATTTAGTGGATATTTTCACAAAAAAGTGAAATTTTCAAATATCCAAAATATTGGCTGAAAACGACTAAATATCAAGGAATCATTGGGCGAATCGCTCTGGAACTGAAATCGGAACGTTCACTGACATTTCCCCTATCTGAAAGTGTGATAAACGCCGGAAAAATGACTAAGTCCAAAAAAAAAATTGTTTTCTGCTTTTTTCAATATTACCCCCGTGGGATATATATTCTACCCACACACATTTGGAACTCTCCTGCGGTACCCTAACACATATTATTCCCTCATTTAGTGGATATTTTCACAAAAAAGTGAAATTTTCAAATATCCAAAATATTGGCTGAAAACGACTAAATATCAAGGACTCATTGGGCGAATCGCTCTGGAACTGAAATCGGAACGCTCACTGACATTTGCCCTATCTGAAAGTCTGATAAACGCCGGAAAAATGACTAAGTCCAAAAAAAAAATTTTTTCAACTTTTTTCAATTTTACCCCCGTGGGATATAGATTCTACCCACACACACTTGGAACTCTCCTGCGGTACCCTAACACATACTATTCCCTCATTTAGTGGATATTTTCACAAAAAAGTGAAATTTTCAAAAATCCAAAATATTGGCTGAAAATGACTAAATATCAAGGACTCATTGGGCGAATCGCTCTGGAACTGAAATCGGAACGTTCACTGACATTTCCCCTATCTGAAAGTGTGATAAACGCCGGAAAAATGACTAAGTCCAAAAAAAATTGTTTTCAACTTTTTTCAATATTACCCCCGTGGGATATATATTCTACCCACACACATTTGGAACTCTCCTGCGGTACCCTAACACATATTATTCCCTCATTTAGTGGATATTTTCACAAAAAAGTGAAATTTTCAAAAATCCAAAATATTGACTGAAAACGACTAAATATCAAGGACTCATTGGGCGAATAGCTCTGGAATTGAAACCGGAATGTTCACTGACATTTCCCCTATTTGAAAGTCTGATAAACGTCGGAAAAATGACTAAGTCCAAAAAAATTTTTTTTCAACTTTTTTTCAATATTACCCCCGTGGGATATATATTCTACCCACACACATTTGGAACTCTCCTGGGGTACCCTCACACATATTATTCCCTCATTTAGTGGATATTTTCACAAAAAAGTGAAATTTTCAAAAATCCAAAATATTGGCTGAAAACGATTAAATATCAAGGACTCTTTGGGCGAATCGCTCTGGAACTGAAATCGGAATGCTCACTGACATTTCCCCTATCTGAAAGTCTGATAAACGCCGGAAAAAAGACTAAGTCCAAAAAAAAATTGTTTTCAACTTTTTTCAATTTTACCCCCGTGGGATATATATTCTACCCACACACATTTGGAACTCTCCTGCGGTACCCTAACACATATTATTCCCTCATTTAGTGGATATTTTCACAAAAAAGTGAAATTTTCAAATATCCAAAATATTGGCTGAAAACGACTAAATATCAAGGAATCATTGGGCGAATCGCTCTGGAACTGAAATCGGAACGTTCACTGACATTTCCCCTATCTGAAAGTGTGATAAACGCCGGAAAAATGACTAAGTCCAAAAAAATTTTTTTTCAACTTTTTTTCAATATTACCCCCGTGGGATATATATTCTACCCACACACATTTGGAACTCTCCTGGGGTACCCTCACACATATTATTCCTTCATTTAGTGGATATTTTCACAAAAAAGTGAAATTTTCAAAAATCCAAAATATTGGCTGAAAACGACTAAATATCAAGGACTCATTGGGCGAATCGCTCTGGAACTGAAATCGGAACGCTCACTGACATTTGCCCTATCTGAAAGTCTGATAAACGCCGGAAAAATGACTAAGTCCAAACAAAAATTTTTTTCAACTTTTTTCAATTTTACCCCCGTGGGATATAGATTCTACCCACACACACTTGGAACTCTCCTGCGGTACCCTAACACATATTATTCCCTCATTTAGTGGATATTTTCACAAAAAAGTGAAATTTTCAAAAATCCAAAATATTGGCTGAAAACGACTAAATATCAAGGACTCTTTGGGCGAATCGCTCTGGAACTGAAATCGGAACGTTCACTGACATTTCCCCTATCTGAAAGTCTGATAAACGCCGGAAAAATGACTAAGTCCAAAAGAAAATTGTTTTCTACTTTTTTCAATATTACCCCCGTGGGATATATATTCTACCCACACACATTTGGAACTCTCCTGGGGTACCCTCACACATATTATTCCCTCATTTAGTGGATATTTTCACAAAAAAGTGAAATTTTCAAAAATCCAAAATATTGGCTGAAAACGACTAAATATCAAGGACTCTTTGGGCGAATCGCTCTGGAACTGAAATCGGAATGCTCACTGACATTTCCCCTATCTGAAAGTCTGATAAACGCCGGAAAAATGACTAAGTCCAAAAAAAATTGTTTTCAACTTTTTTCAATTTTACCCCCGTGGGATATATATTCTACCCACACACATTTGGAACTCTCCTGCGGTACCCTAACACATATTATTCCCTCATTTAGTGGATATTTTCACAAAAAAGTGAAATTTTCAAAAATCCAAAATATTGGCTGAAAACGACTAAATATCAAGGACTCATTGGGCGAATCGCTCTGGAACTGAAATCGGAACGCTCACTGACATTTGCCCTATCTGAAAGTCTGATAAACGCCGGAAAAATGACTAAGTCCAAAAAAAAAATTTTTTTCAACTTTTTTCAATTTTACCCCCGTGGGATATAGATTCTACCCACACACATTTGGAACTCTTCTGCGGTACCCTCACACATATTATTCCCTCATTTAGTGGATATTTTCACAAAAAAGTAAAATTTTCAAATATCCAAAATATTGGCTGAAAACGACTAAATATCAAGGACTCATTGGGCGAATAGCTCTGGAATTGAAACCGGAATGTTCACTGACATTTCCCCTATTTGAAAGTCTGATAAACGCCGGAAAAATGACTAAGTCCAAAAAAATTTTTTTGCAACTTTTTTTCAATATTACCCCCGTGGGATATATATTCTACCCACACACATTTGGAACTCTCCTGGGGTACCCTCACACATATTATTCCCTCATTTAGTGGATATTTTCACAAAAAAGTGAAATTTTCAAAAATCCAAAATATTGGCTGAAAACGACTAAATATCAAGGACTCTTTGGGCGAATCGCTCTGGAACTGAAATCGGAATGCTCACTGACATTTCCCCTATCTGAAAGTCTGATAAACGCCGGAAAAATGACTAAGTCCAAAAAAAAAATTTTTTCAACTTTTTTCAATTTTACCCCCGTGGGATATAGATTCTACCCACACACACTTGGAACTCTCCTGCGGTACCCTAACACATACTATTCCCTCATTTAGTGGATATTTTCACAAAAAAGTGAAATTTTCAAATATCCAAAATATTGGCTGAAAACAACTAAATATCAAGGACTCATTGGGCGAATAGCTCTGGAATTGAAACCGGAATGTTCACTGACATTTCCCCTATTTGAAAGTCTGATAAACGCCGGAAAAATGACTAAGTCCAAAAAAATTTTTTTGCAATTTTTTTTCAATATTACCCCCGTGGGATATATATTCTACCCACACACATTTGGAACTCTCCTGGGGTACCCTCACACATATTATTCCCTCATTTAGTGGATATTTTCACAAAAAAGTGAAATTTTCAAAAATCCAAAATATTGGCTGAAAACGACTAAATATCAAGGACTCTTGGTGCGAATCGCTCTGGAACTGAAATCGGAATGCTCACTGACATTTCCCCTATCTGAAAGTCTGATAAACGCCGGAAAAATGACTAAGTCCAAAAAAAAATTGTTTTCAACTTTTTTCAATTTTACCCCCGTGGGATATATATTCTACCCACACACATTTGGAACTCTCCTGCGGTACCCTAACACATATTATTCCCTCATTTAGTGGATATTTTCACAAAAAAGTGAAATTTTCAAATATCCAAAATATTGGCTGAAAACGACTAAATATCAAGGACTCATTGGGCGAATCGCTCTGGAACTGAAATCGGAATGCTCACTGACATTTGCCCTATCTGAAAGTCTGAGAAACGCCGGAAAAATGACTAAGTCCAAAAAAAAAATTTTTTCAACTTTTTTCAATTTTACCCCCGTGGGATAAAGATTCTACCCACACACACTTGGAACTCTCCTGCGGTACCCTAACACATACTATTCCCTCATTTAGTGGATATTTTCACAAAAAAGTGAAATTTTCAAAAATCCAAAATATTGGCTGAAAATGATTAAATATCAAGGACTCATTGGGCGAATCGCTCTGGAACTGAAATCGGAACGTTCACTGACATTTCCCCTATCTGAAAGTGTGATAAACGCCGGAAAAATGACTAAGTCCAAAAAAAAATTGCTTTCAAGTTTTTTCAATATTACCCCCGTGGGATATATATTCTACCCACACACATTTGGAACTCTCCTGCGGTACCCTAACACATATTATTCCCTCATTTAGTGGATATTTTCACAAAAAAGTGAAATTTTCAAAAATCCAAAATATTGGCTGAAAACGACTAAATATCAAGGACTCTTTGGGCGAATCGCTCTGGAACTGAAATCGGAACGTTCACTGACATTTCCCCTATCTGAAAGTCTGATAAACGCCGGAAAAATGACTAAGTCCAAAAAAAAATTGTTTTCAACTTTTTTCAATATTACCCCCGTGGGATATATATTCTACCCACACACATTTGGAACTCTCCTGCGGTACCCTAACACATATTATTCCCTCATTTAGTGGATATTTTCACAAAAAAGTGAAATTTTCAAAAATCCAAAATATTGACTGAAAACGACTAAATATCAAGGACTCATTGGGCGAATAGCTCTGGAATTGAAACCGGAATGTTCACTGACATTTCCCCTATTTGAAAGTCTGATAAACGCCGGAAAAATGACTAAGTCCAAAAAAATTTTTTTTCAACTTTTTTTCAATATTACCCCCGTGGGATATATATTCTACCCACACACATTTGGAACTCTCCTGCGGTACCCTAACACATATTATTCCCTCATTTAGTGGATATTTTCACAAAAAAGTGAAATTTTCAAAAATCCAAAATATTGGCTGAAAATGACTAAATATCAAGGACTCATTGGGCGAATCGCTCTGGAACTGAAATCGGAACGCTCACTGACATTTGCCCTATCTGAAAGTCTGATAAACGCCGGAAAAATGACCAAGTCCAAAAAAAAATTGTTTTCAACTTTTTTCAATTTTACCCCCGTGGGATATATATTCTACCCACACACATTTGGAACTCTCCTGGGGTACCCTCACACATATTATTCCCTCATTTAGTGGATATTTTCACAAAAAAGTGAAATTTTCAAAAATCCAAAATATTGGCTGAAAACGACTAAATATCAAGGACTCATTGGGCGGATCGCTCTGGAACTGAAATCGGAATGTTCACTGACATTTCCCCTATCTGAAAGTCTGATAAACGCCGGAAAAATGACCAAGTCCAAAAAAAAATTGTTTTCAACTTTTTTCAATTTTACCCCCGTGGGATATATATTCTACCCACACACATTTGGAACTCTCCTGGGGTACCCTCACACATATTATTCCTTCATTTAGTGGATATTTTCACAAAAAAGTGAAATTTTCAAAAATCCAAAATATTGGCTGAAAACCACTAAATATCAAGGACTCTTTGGGCGAATCGCACTGGAACTGAAATCGGTATGCTCACTGACATTTCCCCTATCTGAAAGTCTGATAAACGCCGGAAAACTGACTAAGTCCAAAAAAAAATTGTTTTCAACTTTTTTCAATATTACCCCCGTGGGATATAGATTCTACCCACACACATTTGGAACTCTCCTGGGGTACCCTCACACATATTATTCCCTCATTTAGTGGATATTTTCACAAAAAAGTGAAATTTTCAAAAATCCAAAATATTGGCTGAAAACGACTAAATATCAAGGACTCATTGGGCGGATCACTCTGGAACTGAAATCGGAATGTTCACTGACATTTCCCCTATCTGAAAGTCTGATAAACGCCGGAAAAATGACCAAGTCCAAAAAAAAATTGTTTTCAACTTTTTTCAATTTTACCCCCGTGGGATATATATTCTACCCACACACATTTGGAACTCTCCTGGGGTACCCTCACACATATTATTCCTTCATTTAGTGGATATTTTCACAAAAAAGTGAAATTTTCAAAAATCCAAAATATTGGCTGAAAACCACTAAATATCAAGGACTCATTGGGCGAATCGCTCTGGAACTGAAATCGGAACGCTCACTGACATTGGCCCTATCTGAAAGTCTGATAAACGCCGGAAAAATGACTAAGTACAAAAAAAAAAATTGTTTTCAACTTTTTTCAATTTTACCCCCGTGGGATATATATTCTACCCAAACACATTTGGAACTCTCCTGGGGTACCCTCACACATATTATTCCCTCATTTAGTGGATATTTTCACAAAAAAGTGAAATTTTCAAATATCCAAAATATTGGCTGAAAACGACTAAATATCAAGGACTCATTGGGCGAATCGCTCTGGAACTGAAATCGGAACGTTCACTGACATTTCCCCTATCTGAAAGTCTGATAAACGCCGGAAAAATGACTAAGTCCAAAAAAAAATTGTTTTCTACTTTTTTCAATTTTACCCCCGTGGGATATATATTCTACCCACACACATTTGGAACTCTCCTGGGGTACCTCACACATATTATTCCCTCATTTAGTGGATATTTTCACAAAAAAGTGAAATTTTCAAATATCCAAAATATTGGCTGAAAACGACTAAATATCAAGGACTCATTGGGCGAATAGCTCTGGAATTGAAACCGGAATGTTCACTGACATTTCCCCTATCTGAAAATCTGATAAAAGCCGGAAAAATTACTAAGTCCCAAAAAATTTTTTTTCAACTTTTTTTCAATATTACCCCCGTGGGATATATATTCTACCCACACACATTTGGAACTCTCCTGGGGTACCCTCACACATATTATTCCCTCATTTAGTGGATATTTTCACAAAAAAGTGAAATTTTCAAAAATCCAAAATATTGGCTGAAAACGACTAAATATCAAGGACTCATTGGGCGAATCGCTCTGGAACTGAAATCGGAATGTTCACTGACATTTGCCCTATCTGAAAGTCTGATAAACGCCGGAAAAATGACTAAGTCCAAAAGAAAATTGTTTTCTACTTTTTTCAATATTACCCCCGTGGGATATATATTCTACCCACACACATTTGGAACTCTCCTGGGGTACCCTCACACATATTATTCCCTCATTTAGTGGATATTTTCACAAAAAAGTGAAATTTTCAAATATCCAAAATATTGGCTGAAAACAACTAAATATCAAGGACTCATTGGGCGAATAGCTCTGGAATTGAAACCGGAATGTTCACTGACATTTCCCCTATTTGAAAGTCTGATAAACGCCGGAAAAATGACTAAGTCCAAAAAAATTTTTTTGCAACTTTTTTTCAATATTACCCCCGTGGGATATATATTCTACCCACACACATTTGGAACTCTCCTGGGGTACCCTCACACATATTATTCCCTCATTTAGTGGATATTTTCACAAAAAAGTGAAATTTTCAAAAATCCAAAATATTGGCTGAAAACGACTAAATATCAAGGACTCTTTGGGCGAATCGCTCTGGAACTGAAATCGGAATGCTCACTGACATTTCCCCTATCTGAAAGTCTGATAAACGCCGGAAAAATGACTAAGTCCAAAAAAAATTGTTTTCAACTTTTTTCAATTTTACCCCCGTGGGATATATATTCTACCCACACACATTTGGAACTCTCCTGCGGTACCCTAACACATATTATTCCCTCATTTAGTGGATATTTTCACAAAAAAGTGAAATTTTCAAATATCCAAAATATTGGCTGAAAACGACTAAATATCAAGGACTCTTTGGGCGAATCGCTCTGGAACTGAAATCGGAACGTTCACTGACATTTCCCCTATCTGAAAGTCTGATAAACGCCGGAAAAATGACTAAGTCCAAAAAAAAATTGTTTTCAACTTTTTTCAATATTACCCCCGTGGGATATATATTCTACCCACACACATTTGGAACTCTCCTGCGGTACCCTAACACATATTATTCCCTCATTTAGTGGATATTTTCACAAAAAAGTGAAATTTTCAAAAATCCAAAATATTGACTGAAAACGACTAAATATCAAGGACTCATTGGGCGAATAGCTCTGGAATTGAAACCGGAATGTTCACTGACATTTCCCCTATTTGAAAGTCTGATAAACGCCGGAAAAATGACTAAGTCCAAAAAAATTTTTTTTCAACTTTTTTTCAATATTACCCCCGTGGGATATATATTCTACCCACACACATTTGGAACTCTCCTGCGGTACCCTAACACATATTATTCCCTCATTTAGTGGATATTTTCACAAAAAAGTGAAATTTTCAAAAATCCAAAATATTGGCTGAAAATGACTAAATATCAAGGACTCATTGGGCGAATCGCTCTGGAACTGAAATCGGAACGCTCACTGACATTTGCCCTATCTGAAAGTCTGATAAACGCCGGAAAAATGACTAAGTCCAAAAAAAAAATTTTTTCAACTTTTTTCAATTTTACCCCCGTGGGATATAGATTCTACCCACACACATTTGGAACTCTCCTGGGGTACCCTCACACATATTATTCCCTCATTTAGTGGATATTTTCACAAAAAAGTGAAATTTTCAAAAATCCAAAATATTGGCTGAAAACGACTAAATATCAAGGACTCATTGGGCGGATCACTCTGGAACTGAAATCGGAATGTTCACTGACATTTCCCCTATCTGAAAGTCTGATAAACGCCGGAAAAATGACCAAGTCCAAAAAAAAATTGTTTTCAACTTTTTTCAATTTTACCCCCGTGGGATATATATTCTACCCACACACATTTGGAACTCTCCTGGGGTACCCTCACACATATTATTCCTTCATTTAGTGGATATTTTCACAAAAAAGTGAAATTTTCAAAAATCCAAAATATTGGCTGAAAACCACTAAATATCAAGGACTCTTTGGGCGAATCGCACTGGAACTGAAATCGGTATGCTCACTGACATTTCCCCTATCTGAAAGTCTGATAAACGCCGGAAAACTGACTAAGTCCAAAAAAAAATTGTTTTCAACTTTTTTCAATTTTACCCCCGTGGGATATAGATTCTACCCACACACATTTGGAACTCTCCTGGGGTACCCTCACACATATTATTCCCTCATTTAGTGGATATTTTCACAAAAAAGTGAAATTTTCAAAAATCCAAAATATTGGCTGAAAACGACTAAATATCAAGGACTCATTGGGCGAATCGCTCTGGAACTGAAATCGGAATGTTCACTGACATTTGCCCTATCTGAAAGTCTGATAAACGCCGGAAAAATGACTAAGTCCAAAAGAAAATTGTTTTCTACTTTTTTCAATATTACCCCCGTGGGATATATATTCTACCCACACACATTTGGAACTCTCCTGGGGTACCCTCACACATATTATTCCCTCATTTAGTGGATATTTTCACAAAAAAGTGAAATTTTCAAATATCCAAAATATTGGCTGAAAACAACTAAATATCAAGGACTCATTGGGCGAATAGCTCTGGAATTGAAACCGGAATGTTCACTGACATTTCCCCTATTTGAAAGTCTGATAAACGCCGGAAAAATGACTAAGTCCAAAAAAATTTTTTTGCAACTTTTTTTCAATATTACCCCCGTGGGATATATATTCTACCCACACACATTTGGAACTCTCCTGGGGTACCCTCACACATATTATTCCCTCATTTAGTGGATATTTTCACAAAAAAGTGAAATTTTCAAAAATCCAAAATATTGGCTGAAAACGACTAAATATCAAGGACTCTTTGGGCGAATCGCTCTGGAACTGAAATCGGAACGTTCACTGACATTTCCCCTATCTGAAAGTCTGATAAACGCCGGAAAAATGACTAAGTCCAAAAGAAAATTGTTTTCTACTTTTTTCAATATTACCCCCGTGGGATATATATTCTACCCACACACATTTGGAACTCTCCTGGGGTACCCTCACACATATTATTCCCTCATTTAGTGGATATTTTCACAAAAAAGTGAAATTTTCAAATATCCAAAATATTGGCTGAAAACAACTAAATATCAAGGACTCATTGGGCGAATAGCTCTGGAATTGAAACCGGAATGTTCACTGACATTTCCCCTATTTGAAAGTCTGATAAACGCCGGAAAAATGACTAAGTCCAAAAAAATTTTTTTGCAACTTTTTTTCAATATTACCCCCGTGGGATATATATTCTACCCACACACATTTGGAACTCTCCTGGGGTACCCTCACACATATTATTCCCTCATTTAGTGGATATTTTCACAAAAAAGTGAAATTTTCAAAAATCCAAAATATTGGCTGAAAACGACTAAATATCAAGGACTCTTTGGGCGAATCGCTCTGGAACTGAAATCGGAATGCTCACTGACATTTCCCCTATCTGAAAGTCTGATAAACGCCGGAAAAATGACTAAGTCCAAAAAAAATTGTTTTCAACTTTTTTCAATTTTACCCCCGTGGGATATATATTCTACCCACACACATTTGGAACTCTCCTGCGGTACCCTAACACATATTATTCCCTCATTTAGTGGATATTTTCACAAAAAAGTGAAATTTTCAAAAATCCAAAATATTGGCTGAAAATGACTAAATATCAAGGACTCATTGGGCGAATCGCTCTGGAACTGAAATCGGAACGCTCACTGACATTTGCCCTATCTGAAAGTCTGATAAACGCCGGAAAAATGACTAAGTCCAAAAAAAAAATTTTTTCAACTTTTTTCAATTTTACCCCCGTGGTATATAGATTCTACCCACACACATTTGGAACTCTCCTGGGGTACCCTCACACATATTATTCCCTCATTTAGTGGATATTTTCACAAAAAAGTGAAATTTTCAAAAATCCAAAATATTGGCTGAAAACGACTAAATATCAAGGACTCATTGGGCGGATCACTCTGGAACTGAAATCGGAATGTTCACTGACATTTCCCCTATCTGAAAGTCTGATAAACGCCGGAAAAATGACCAAGTCCAAAAAAAAATTGTTTTCAACTTTTTTCAATTTTACCCCCGTGGGATATATATTCTACCCACACACATTTGGAACTCTCCTGGGGTACCCTCACACATATTATTCCTTCATTTAGTGGATATTTTCACAAAAAAGTGAAATTTTCAAAAATCCAAAATATTGGCTGAAAACCACTAAATATCAAGGACTCATTGGGCGAATCGCTCTGGAACTGAAATCGGAACGCTCACTGACATTGGCCCTATCTGAAAGTCTGATAAACGCCGGAAAAATGACTAAGTACAAAAAAAAAAATTGTTTTCAACTTTTTTCAATTTTACCCCCGTGGGATATATATTCTACCCAAACACATTCGGAACTCTCCTGGGGTACCCTCACACATATTATTCCCTCATTTAGTGGATATTTTCACAAAAAAGTGAAATTTTCAAATATCCAAAATATTGGCTGAAAACGACTAAATATCAAGGACTCATTGGGCGAATCGCTCTGGAACTGAAATCGGAACGTTCACTGACATTTCCCCTATCTGAAAGTCTGATAAACGCCGGAAAAATGACTAAGTCCAAAAAAAAATTGTTTTCTACTTTTTTCAATTTTACCCCCGTGGGATATATATTCTACCCACACACATTTGGAACTCTCCTGGGGTACCTCACACATATTATTCCCTCATTTAGTGGATATTTTCACAAAAAAGTGAAATTTTCAAATATCCAAAATATTGGCTGAAAACGACTAAATATCAAGGACTCATTGGGCGAATAGCTCTGGAATTGAAACCGGAATGTCACTGACATTTCCCCTATCTGAAAATCTGATAAAAGCCGGAAAAATTACTAAGTCCCAAAAAATTTTTTTTCAACTTTTTTTCAATATTACCCCCGTGGGATATATATTCTACCCACACACATTTGGAACTCTCCTGGGGTACCCTCACACATATTATTCCCTCATTTAGTGGATATTTTCACAAAAAAGTGAAATTTTCAAAAATCCAAAATATTGGCTGAAAACGACTAAATATCAAGGACTCTTTGGGCGAATCGCACTGGAACTGAAATTGGTATGCTCACTGACATTTCCCCTATCTGAAAGTCTGATAAACGCCGGAAAAATGACTAAGTCCAAAAAAAAATTGTTTTCAACTTTTTTCAATTTTACCCCCGTGGGATATAGATTCTACCCACACACATTTGGAACTCTCCTGGGGTACCCTCACACATATTATTCCCTCATTTAGTGGATATTTTCACAAAAAAGTGAAATTTTCAAAAATTCAAAATATTGGCTGAAAACGACTAAATATCAAGGACTCATTGGGCAAATCGCTCTGGAACTGAAATCGGAATGCTCACTGACATTTCCCCTATTTGAAAGTCTGATAAACGCCGGAAAAATAACTAAGTCCAAAAAAAATTGTTTTCTACTTTTTTCAATTTTACCCCCGTGGGATATATATTCTACCCACACACATTTGTAACTCTCCTGGGGTACCCTCACACATATTATTCCCTCATTTAGTGGATATTTTCACAAAAAAGTGAAATTTTCAAATATCCAAAATATTGGCTGAAAACGACTAAATATCAAGGACTCATTGGGCGAATCGCTCTGGAACTGAAATCGGAATGCTCACTGACATTTCCCCTATTTGAAAGTCTGATAAACGCCGGAAAAATGACTAAGTCCAAAAAAAATTTTTTTTCAACTTTTTTTCAATATTACCCCCGTGGGATATATATTCTACCCACACACATTTGGAACTCTCCTGGGGTACCCTCACACATATTATTCCCTCATTTAGTGGATATTTTCACAAAAAAGTGAAATTTTCAAAAATCCAAAATATTGGCTGAAAACGACTAAATATCAAGGACTCATTGGGCGAATCGCTCTGGAACTGAAATCGGAATGTTCACTGACATTTGCCCTATCTGAAAGTCTGATAAACGCCGGAAAAATGACTAAGTCCAAAAAAAAATTGTTTTCAACTTTTTTCAATTTTACCCCCGTGGGATATATATTCTACCCACACACATTTTGAACTCTCCTCGGGTACACTCACACATATTATTCCCTCATTTAGTGGATATTTTCACAAAAAAGTGAAATTTTCAAATATCCAAAATATTGGCTGAAAACGACTAAATATCAAGGACTCATTTTGCGAATCGCTCTGGAACTGAAATCGGAACGTTCACTGACATTTCCCCTATCTGAAAGTGTGATAAACGCCGGAAAAATGACTAAGTCCAAAAAAAAAATTGTTTTAAACTTTTTTCAATATTACCCCCATGGTATATATATTCTACCCACACACATTTGGAACTCTCCTGCGGTACCCTAACACATATTATTCCCTCATTTAGTGGATATTTTCACAAAAAAGTGAAATTTTCAAAAATCCAGAAAATTGGCTGAAAATCACTAAATATCAAGGACTCATTGCGCAAATCGCTCTGGAACTGAAATCGGAACGCTCACTGACATTTGCCCTATCTGAAATTCTGATAAACGCAGGAAAAATGACTAAGTCCAAAAAAAAAAAATTTTTCAACTTTTTTAAATTTTACCCCCGTGGGATATAGATTCTACCCACACACATTTGGAACTCTCCTGCGGTACCCTAACACATATTATTCCCTCATTTAGTGGATATTTTCACAAAAAAGTGAAATTTTCAAAAATCCAAAATATTGGCTGAAAACGACTAAATATCAAGGACTCTTTCGGCGAATCGCTCTGGAACTGAAATCGGAATGCTCACTGACATTTCCCCTATCTGAAAGTCTGATAAACGCCGGAAAAATGACTAAGTCCAAAAAAAAATTGTTTTCAACTTTTTTCAATTTTACCCCCGTGGGATATATATTCTACCCACACACATTTGGAACTCTCCTGCGGTACCCTAACACATATTATTCCCTCATTTAGTGGATATTTTCACAAAAAAGTGAAATTTTCAAAAATCCAAAATATTGGCTGAAAACGCCTAAATATCAAGGACTCATTGGGCGAATCGCTCTGGAACTGAAATCGGAATGCTCACTGACATTTCCCCTATTTGAAAGTCTGATAAACTCCGGAAAAAAGACTAAGTCCAAAAAAAAATTTTTTTCAACTTTTTTCAATTTTACCCCCGTGGGATATATATTCTACCCACACACATTTGGAACTCTCCTGGGTTACCCTCACACATATTATTCCCTCATTTAGTGGATATTTTCACAAAAAAGTGAAATTTTCAAATATCCAAAATATTGGCTGAAAACGACTAAATATCAAGGACTCATTGGGCGAATCGCTCTGGAACTGAAATCGGAACATTCACTGACAATTCCCCTATCTGAAAGTGTGATAAACGCCGGAAAAATGACTAAGTCCAAAAAAAAAATTGTTTTCAACTTTTTTCAATATTACCCCCGTGGGATATATATTCTACCCACACACATTTGGAACTCTCCTGCGGTACCCTAACACATATTATTCCCTCATTTAGTGGATATTTTCACAAAAAAGTGAAATTTTCAAAAATCCAGAAAATTGGCTGAAAATGACTAAATATCAAGGACTCATTGCGCGAATCGCTCTGGAACTGAAATCGGAACGCTCACTGACATCTGCCCTATCTGAAAGTCTGATAAACGCCGGAAAAATGACCAAGTCCAAAAAAAAATTGTTTTCAACTTTTTTCAATTTTACCCCCGTGGGATATATATTCTACCCACACACATTTGGAACTCTCCTGGGGTACCCTCACACATATTATTCCTTCATTTAGTGGATATTTTCACAAAAAAGTGAAATTTTCAAAAATCCAAAATATTGGCTGAAAACGACTAAATATCAAGGACTCATTGGGCGGATCACTCTGGAACTGAAATCGGAATGTTCACTGACATTTCCCCTATCTGAAAGTCTGATAAACGCCGGAAAAATGACCAAGTCCAAAAAAAAATTGTTTTCAACTTTTTTCAATTTTACCCCCGTGGGATATATATTCTACCCACACACATTTGGAACTCTCCTGGGGTACCCTCACACATATTATTCCTTCATTTAGTGGATATTTTCACAAAAAAGTGAAATTTTCAAAAATCCAAAATATTGGCTGAAAACCACTAAATATCAAGGACTCATTGGGCGAATCGCTCTGGAACTGAAATCGGAACGCTCACTGACATTGGCCCTATCTGAAAGTCTGATAAACGCCGGAAAAATGACTAAGTACAAAAAAAAAAATTGTTTTCAACTTTTTTCAATTTTACCCCCGTGGGATATATATTCTACCCAAACACATTTGGAACTCTCCTGGGGTACCCTCACACATATTATTCCCTCATTTAGTGGATATTTTCACAAAAAAGTGAAATTTTCAAATATCCAAAATATTGGCTGAAAACGACTAAATATCAAGGACTCATTGGGCGAATCGCTCTGGAACTGAAATCGGAACGTTCACTGACATTTCCCCTATCTGAAAGTCTGATAAACGCCGGAAAAATGACTAAGTCCAAAAAAAAATTGTTTTCTACTTTTTTCAATTTTACCCCCGTGGGATATATATTCTACCCACACACATTTGGAACTCTCCTGGGGTACCTCACACATATTATTCCCTCATTTAGTGGATATTTTCACAAAAAAGTGAAATTTTCAAATATCCAAAATATTGGCTGAAAACGACTAAATATCAAGGACTCATTGGGCGAATAGCTCTGGAATTGAAACCGGAATGTTCACTGACATTTCCCCTATTTGAAAATCTGATAAAAGCCGGAAAAATTACTAAGTCCCAAAAAATTTTTTTTCAACTTTTTTTCAATATTACCCCCGTGGGATATATATTCTACCCACACACATTTGGAACTCTCCTGGGGTACCCTCACACATATTATTCCCTCATTTAGTGGATATTTTCACAAAAAAGTGAAATTTTCAAAAATCCAAAATATTGGCTGAAAACGACTAAATATCAAGGACTCTTTGGGCGAATCGCACTGGAACTGAAATTGGTATGCTCACTGACATTTCCCCTATCTGAAAGTCTGATAAACGCCGGAAAAATGACTAAGTCCAAAAAAAAATTGTTTTCAACTTTTTTCAATTTTACCCCCGTGGGATATAGATTCTACCCACACACATTTGGAACTCTCCTGGGGTACCCTCACACATATTATTCCCTCATTTAGTGGATATTTTCACAAAAAAGTGAAATTTTAAAAAATTCAAAATATTGGCTGAAAACGACTAAATATCAAGGACTCATTGGGCAAATCGCTCTGGAACTGAAATCGGAATGCTCACTGACATTTCCCCTATTTGAAAGTCTGATAAACGCCGGAAAAATAACTAAGTCCAAAAAAAATTGTTTTCTACTTTTTTCAATTTTACCCCCGTGGGATATATATTCTACCCACACACATTTGTAACTCTCCTGGGGTACCCTCACACATATTATTCCCTCATTTAGTGGATATTTTCACAAAAAAGTGAAATTTTCAAATATCCAAAATATTGGCTGAAAACGACTAAATATCAAGGACTCATTGGGCGAATCGCTCTGGAACTGAAATCGGAATGCTCACTGACATTTCCCCTATTTGAAAGTCTGATAAACGCCGGAAAAATGACTAAGTCCAAAAAAATTTTTTTTCAACTTTTTTTCAATATTACCCCCGTGGGATATATATTCTACCCACACACATTTGGAACTCTCCTGGGGTACCCTCACACATATTATTCCCTCATTTAGTGGATATTTTCACAAAAAAGTGAAATTTTCAAAAATCCAAAATATTGGCTGAAAACGACTAAATATCAAGGACTCATTGGGCGAATCGCTCTGGAACTGAAATCGGAATGTTCACTGACATTTGCCCTATCTGAAAGTCTGATAAACGCCGGAAAAATGACTAAGTCCAAAAAAAAATTGTTTTCAACTTTTTTCAATTTTACCCCCGTGGGATATATATTCTACCCACACACATTTTGAACTCTCCTCGGGTACACTCACACATATTATTCCCTCATTTAGTGGATATTTTCACAAAAAAGTGAAATTTTCAAATATCCAAAATATTGGCTGAAAACGACTAAATATCAAGGACTCATTTTGCGAATCGCTCTGGAACTGAAATCGGAACGTTCACTGACATTTCCCCTATCTGAAAGTGTGATAAACGCCGGAAAAATGACTAAGTCCAAAAAAAAAATTGTTTTAAACTTTTTTCAATATTACCCCCATGGTATATATATTCTACCCACACACATTTGGAACTCTCCTGCGGTACCCTAACACATATTATTCCCTCATTTAGTGGATATTTTCACAAAAAAGTGAAATTTTCAAAAATCCAGAAAATTGGCTGAAAATCACTAAATATCAAGGACTCATTGCGCAAATCGCTCTGGAACTGAAATCGGAACGCTCACTGACATTTGCCCTATCTGAAATTCTGATAAACGCAGGAAAAATGACTAAGTCCAAAAAAAAAAATTTTTCAACTTTTTTAAATTTTACCCCCGTGGGATATAGATTCTACCCACACACATTTGGAACTCTCCTGCGGTACCCTAACACATATTATTCCCTCATTTAGTGGATATTTTCACAAAAAAGTGAAATTTTCAAAAATCCAAAATATTGGCTGAAAACGACTAAATATCAAGGACTCTTTCGGCGAATCGCTCTGGAACTGAAATCGGAATGCTCACTGACATTTCCCCTATCTGAAAGTCTGATAAACGCCGGAAAAATGACTAAGTCCAAAAAAAAATTGTTTTCAACTTTTTTCAATTTTACCCCCGTGGGATATATATTCTACCCACACACATTTGGAACTCTCCTGCGGTACCCTAACACATATTATTCCCTCATTTAGTGGATATTTTCACAAAAAAGTGAAATTTTCAAAAATCCAAAATATTGGCTGAAAACGCCTAAATATCAAGGACTCATTGGGCGAATCGCTCTGGAACTGAAATCGGAATGCTCACTGACATTTCCCCTATTTGAAAGTCTGATAAACTCCGGAAAAAAGACTAAGTCCAAAAAAAAATTTTTTTCAACTTTTTTCGATTTTACCCCCGTGGGATATATATTCTACCCACACACATTTGGAACTCTCCTGGGTTACCCTCACACATACTATTCCCTCATTTAGTGGATATTTTCACAAAAAAGTGAAATTTTCAAATATCCAAAATATTGGCTGAAAACGACTAAATATCAAGGACTCATTGGGCGAATCGCTCTGGAACTGAAATCGGAACATTCACTGACAATTCCCCTATCTGAAAGTGTGATAAACGCCGGAAAAATGACTAAGTCCAAAAAAAAAATTGTTTTCAACTTTTTTCAATATTACCCCCGTGGGATATATATTCTACCCACACACATTTGGAACTCTCCTGCGGTACCCTAACACATATTATTCCCTCATTTAGTGGATATTTTCACAAAAAAGTGAAATTTTCAAAAATCCAGAAAATTGGCTGAAAATGACTAAATATCAAGGACTCATTGCGCGAATCGCTCTGGAACTGAAATCGGAACGCTCACTGACATCTGCCCTATCTGAAAGTCTGATAAACGCCGGAAAAATGACTAAGTCAAAAAAAAATTTTTCAACTTTTTTCAATTTTACCCCCGTGGGATATATATTCTACCCACACACATTTGGAACTCTCCTGGGGTACCCTCACACATATTATTCCTTCATTTAGTGGATATTTTCACAAAAAAGTGAAATTTTCAAAAATCCAAAATATTGGCTGAAAACCACTAAATATCAAGGACTCATTGGGCGAATCGCTCTGGAACTGAAATCGGAACGCTCACTGACATTGGCCCTATCTGGAAGTCTGATAAACGCCGGAAAAATGACTAAGTACAAAAAAAAAAATTGTTTTCAACTTTTTTCAATTTTACCCCCGTGGGATATATATTCTACCCACACACATTTGGAACTCTCCTGGGGTACCCTCACACATATTATTCCCTCATTTAGTGGATATTTTCACAAAAAAGTGAAATTTTCAAATATCCAAAATATTGGCTGAAAACGACTAAATATCAAGGACTCATTGGGCGAATCGCTCTGGAACTGAAATCGGAACGTTCACTGACATTTCCCCTATCTGAAAGTCTGATAAACGCCGGAAAAATGACTAAGTCCAAAAAAAAATTGTTTTCTACTTTTTTCAATTTTACCCCCGTGGGATATATATTCTACCCACACACATTTGGAACTCTCCTGGGGTACCCTCACACATATTATTCCCTCATTTAGTGGATATTTTCACAAAAAAGTGAAATTTTCAAAAATCCAAAATATTAGCTGAAAACGACTAAATATCAAGGACTCTTTGGGCGAATCGCACTGGAACTGAAATCGGTATGCTCACTGACATTTCCCCTATCTGAAAGTCTGATAAACGCCGGAAAAATGACTAAGTCCAAAAAAAAATTGTTTTCAACTTTTTTCAATTTTACCCCCGTGGGATATAGATTCTACCCACACACATTTGGAACTCTCCTGGGGTACCCTCACACATATTATTCCCTCATTTAGTGGATATTTTCACAAAAAAGTGAAATTTTCAAAAATCCAAAATATTGGCTGAAAACGACTAAATATCAAGGACTCATTGGGCGAATCGCTCTGGAACTGAAATCGGAATGCTCACTGACATTTCCCCTATTTGAAAGTCTGATAAACGCCGGAAAAATAACTAAGTCCAAAAAAAATTGTTTTCAACTTTTTTCAATTTTACCCCCGTGGGATATATATTCTACCCACACACATTTGTAACTCTCCTGGGGTACCCTCACACATATTATTCCCTCATTTAGTGAATATTTTCACAAAAAAGTGAAATTTTCAAATATCCAAAATATTGGCTGAAAACGACTAAATATCAAGGACTCATTGGGCGAATCGCTCTGGAACTGAAATCGGAATGCTCACTGACATTTCCCCTATTTGAAAGTCTGATAAACGCCGGAAAAATAACTAAGTCCAAAAAAAATTTTTTTCAACTTTTTTTCAATATTACCCCCGTGGGATATATATTCTACCCACACACATTTGGAACTCTCCTGGGGTACCCTCACACATATTATTCCCTCATTTAGTGGATATTTTCACAAAAAAGTGAAATTTTCAAAAATCCAAAATATTGGCTGAAAACGATTAAATATCAAGGACTCATTGGGCGAATCGCTCTGGAACTGAAATCGGAATGTTCACTGACATTTGCCCTATCTGAAAGTCTGATAAACGCCGGAAAAATGACTAAGTCCAAAAAAAAATTGTTTTCAACTTTTTTCAATTTTACCCCCGTGGGATATATATTCTACCCACACACATTTTGAACTCTCCTGGGGTACACTCACACATATTATTCCCTCATTTAGTGGATATTTTCACAAAAAAGTGAAATTTTGAAATATCCAAAATATTGGCTGAAAACGACTAAATATCAAGGACTCATTTTGCGAATCGCTCTGGAACTGAAATCGGAACGTTCACTGACATTTCCCCTATCTGAAAGTGTGATAAACGCCGGAAAAATGACTAAGTCCAAAAAAAAAATTGTTTTAAACTTTTTTCAATATTACCCCCGTGGTATATATATTCTACCCACATACATTTGGAACTCTCCTGCGGTACCCTAACACATATTATTCCCTCATTTAGTGGATATTTTCACAAAAAAGTGAAATTTTCAAAAATCCAGAAAATTGGCTGAAAATCACTAAATATCAAGGACTCATTGCGCAAATCGCTCTGGAACTGAAATCGGAACGCTCACTGACATTTTCCCTATCTGAAATTCTGATAAACGCAGGAAAAATGACTAAGTCCAAAAAAAAATAGTTTTTAACTTTTTTCAATTTTACCCCCGTGGGATATATATTCTACCCACACACATTTGGAACTCTCCTGCGGTACAATAACACATATTATTCCCTCATTTAGTGGATATTTTCACAAAAAAGTGAAATTTTCAAAAATCCAAAATATTGGCTGAAAACGCCTAAATATCAAGGACTCATTGGGCGAATCGCTCTGGAACTGAAATCGGAATGCTCACTGACATTTCCCCTATTTGAAAGTCTGATAAACTCCGGAAAAAAGACTAAGTCCAAAAAAAAATTTTTTTAAACTTTTTTCAATTTTACCCCCGTGGGATATATATTCTACCCACACACATTTGGAACTCTCCTGGGGTACCCTCACACATATTATTCCCTCATTTAGTGGATATTTTCACAAAAAAGTGAAATTTTCAAATATCCAAAATATTGGCTGAAAACGACTAAATATCAAGGACTCATTTTGCGAATCGCTCTGGAACTGAAATCGGAACGTTCACTGACATTTCCCCTATCTGAAAGTGTGATAAACGCCGGAAAAATGACTAAGTCCAAAAAAAAAATTGTTTTAAACTTTTTTCAATATTACCCCCGTGGTATATATATTCTACCCACATACATTTGGAACTCTCCTGCGGTACCCTAACACATATTATTCCCTCATTTAGTGGATATTTTCACAAAAAAGTGAAATTTTCAAAAATCCAGAAAATTGGCTGAAAATCACTAAATATCAAGGACTCATTGCGCAAATCGCTCTGGAACTGAAATCGGAACGCTCACTGACATTTTCCCTATCTGAAATTCTGATAAACGCAGGAAAAATGACTAAGTCCAAAAAAAAATAGTTTTTAACTTTTTTCAATTTTACCCCCGTGGGATATATATTCTACCCACACACATTTGGAACTCTCCTGCGGTACAATAACACATATTATTCCCTCATTTAGTGGATATTTTCACAAAAAAGTGAAATTTTCAAAAATCCAAAATATTGGCTGAAAACGCCTAAATATCAAGGACTCATTGGGCGAATCGCTCTGGAACTGAAATCGGAATGCTCACTGACATTTCCCCTATTTGAAAGTCTGATAAACTCCGGAAAAAAGACTAAGTCCAAAAAAAAATTTTTTTAAACTTTTTTCAATTTTACCCCCGTGGGATATATATTCTACCCACACACATTTGGAACTCTCCTGGGGTACCCTCACACATATTATTCCCTCATTTAGTGGATATTTTCACAAAAAAGTGAAATTTTCAAATATCCAAAATATTGGCTGAAAACGACTAAATATCAAGGACTCATTGGGCGAATCGCTCTGGAACTGAAATCGGAACGTTCACTGACATTTCCCCTATCTGAAAGTCTGATAAACGCCGGAAAAATGACTAAGTCCAAAAAAAAATTGTTTTCTACTTTTTTCAATTTTACCCCCGTGGGATATATATTCTACCCACACACATTTGGAACTCTCCTGGGGTACCCTCACACATATTATTCCCTCATTTAGTGGATATTTTCACAAAAAAGTGAAATTTTCAAAAATCCAAAATATTAGCTGAAAACGACTAAATATCAAGGACTCTTTGGGCGAATCGCACTGGAACTGAAATCGGTATGCTCACTGACATTTCCCCTATCTGAAAGTCTGATAAACGCCGGAAAAATGACTAAGTCCAAAAAAAAATTGTTTTCAACTTTTTTCAATTTTACCCCCGTGGGATATAGGTTCTACCCACACACATTTGGAACTCTCCTGGGGTACCCTCACACATATTATTCCCTCATTTAGTGGATATTTTCACAAAAAAGTGAAATTTTCAAAAATCCAAAATATTGGCTGAAAACGACTAAATATCAAGGACTCATTGGGCGAATCGCTCTGGAACTGAAATCGGAATGCTCACTGACATTTCCCCTATTTGAAAGTCTGATAAACTCCGGAAAAAAGACTAAGTCCAAAAAAAAATTTTTTTCAACTTTTTTCAATTTTACCCCCGTGGGATATATATTCTACCCACACACATTTGCAACTCTCCTGCGGTACCCTAACACATATTATTCCCTCATTTAGTGGATATTTTCACAAAAAAGTGAAATTTTCAAAAATCCAAAGTATTGGCTGAAAACGCCTAAATATCAAGGACTCATTGGGCGAATCGCTCTGGAACTGAAATCGGAACGCTCACTGACATTTGCCCTATCTGAAAGTCTGATAAACGCCGGAAAAATGACTAAGTCAAAAAAAAATTTTTCAACTTTTTTCAATTTTACCCCCGTGGGATATATATTCTACCCACACACATTTGGAACTCTCCTGGGGTACCCTCACACATATTATTCCTTCATTTAGTGGATATTTTCACAAAAAAAGTGAAATTTTCAAAAATCCAAAATATTGGCTGAAAACCACTAAATATCAAGGACTCATTGGGCGAATCGCTCTGGAACTGAAATCGGAACGCTCACTGACATTGGCCCTATCTGGAAGTCTGATAAACGCCGGAAAAATGACTAAGTACAAAAAAAAAAATTGTTTTCAACTTTTTTCAATTTTACCCCCGTGGGATTATATTCTACCCACACACATTTGGAACTCTCCTGGGGTACCCTCACACATATTATTCCCTCATTTAGTGGATATTTTCACAAAAAAGTGAAATTTTCAAATATCCAAAATATTGGCTGAAAACGACTAAATATCAAGGACTCATTGGGCGAATCGCTCTGGAACTGAAATCGGAACGTTCACTGACATTTCCCCTATCTGAAAGTCTGATAAACGCAGGAAAAATGACTAAGTCCAAAAAAAAATTGTTTTCTACTTTTTTCAATTTTACCCCCGTGGGATATATATTCTACCCACACACATTTGGAACTCTCCTGGGGTACCCTCACACATATTATTCCCTCATTTAGTGGATATTTTCACAAAAAAGTGAAATTTTCAAAAATCCAAAATATTAGCTGAAAACGACTAAATATCAAGGACTCTTTGGGCGAATCGCACTGGAACTGAAATCGGTATGCTCACTGACATTTCCCCTATCTGAAAGTCTGATAAACGCCGGAAAAATGACTAAGTCCAAAAAAAAATTGTTTTCAACTTTTTTCAATTTTACCCCCGTGGGATATAGGTTCTACCCACACACATTTGTAACTCTCCTGGGGTACCCTCACACATATTATTCCCTCATTTAGTGGATATTTTCACAAAAAAGTGAAATTTTCAAAAATCCAAAATATTGGCTGAAAACGACTAAATATCAAGGACTCATTGGGCGAATCGCTCTGGAACTGAAATCGGAATGCTCACTGACATTTCCCCTATTTGAAAGTCTGATAAACGCCGGAAAAATAACTAAGTCCAAAAAAAATTTTTTTCAACTTTTTTTCAATATTACCCCCGTGGGATATATATTCTACCCACACACATTTGGAACTCTCCTGGGGTACCCTCACACATATTATTCCCTCATTTAGTGGATATTTTCACAAAAAAGTGAAATTTTCAAAAATCCAAAATATTGGCTGAAAACGACTAAATATCAAGGACTCATTGGGCGAATCGCTCTGGAACTGAAATCGGAATGTTCACTGACATTTGCCCTATCTGAAAGTCTGATAAACGCCGGAAAAATGACTAAGTCCAAAAAAAAATTGTTTTCAACTTTTTTCAATTTTACCCCCGTGGGATATATATTCTACCCACACACATTTTGAACTCTCCTGGGGTACACTCACACATATTATTCCCTCATTTAGTGGATATTTTCACAAAAAAGTGAAATTTTGAAATATCCAAAATATTGGCTGAAAACGACTAAATATCAAGGACTCATTTTGCGAATCGCTCTGGAACTGAAATCGGAACGTTCACTGACATTTCCCCTATCTGAAAGTGTGATAAACGCCGGAAAAATGACTAAGTCCAAAAAAAAAATTGTTTTAAACTTTTTTCAATATTACCCCCGTGGTATATATATTCTACCCACACACATTTGGAACTCTCCTGCGGTACCCTAACACATATTATTCCCTCATTTAGTGGATATTTTCACAAAAAAGTGAAATTTTCAAAAATCCAGAAAATTGGCTGAAAATCACTAAATATCAAGGACTCATTGCGCAAATCGCTCTGGAACTGAAATCGGAACGCTCACTGACATTTTCCCTATCTGAAATTCTGATAAACGCAGGAAAAATGACTAAGTCCAAAAAAAAATAGTTTTTAACTTTTTTCAATTTTACCCCCGTGGGATATATATTCTACCCACACACATTTGGAACTCTCCTGCGGTACAATAACACATATTATTCCCTCATTTAGTGGATATTTTCACAAAAAAGTGAAATTTTCAAAAATCCAAAATATTGGCTGAAAACGCCTAAATATCAAGGACTCATTGGGCGAATCGCTCTGGAACTGAAATCGGAATGCTCACTGACATTTCCCCTATTTGAAAGTCTGATAAACTCCGGAAAAAAGACTAAGTCCAAAAAAAAATTTTTTTCAACTTTTTTCAATTTTACCCCCGTGGGATATATATTCTACCCACACACATTTGGAACTCTCCTGGGTTACCCTCACACATATTATTCCCTCATTTAGTGGATATTTTCACAAAAAAGTGAAATTTTCAAATATCCAAAATATTGGCTGAAAACGACTAAATATCAAGGACTCATTGGGCGAATCGCTCTGGAACTGAAATCGGAACATTCACTGACAATTCCCCTATCTGAAAGTGTGATAAACGCCGGAAAAATGACTAAGTCCAAAAAAAAAATTGTTTTCAACTTTTTTCAATATTACCCCCGTGGGATATATATTCTACCCACACACATTTGGAACTCTCCTGCGGTACCCTAACACATATTATTCCCTCATTTAGTGGATATTTTCACAAAAAAGTGAAATTTTCAAAAATCCAAAATATTGGCTGAAAACGCCTAAATATCAAGGACTCATTGGGCGAATCGCTCTGGAACTGAAATCGGAATGCTCACTGACATTTCCCCTATTTGAAAGTCTGATAAACTCCGGAAAAAAGACTAAGTCCAAAAAAAAATTTTTTTCAACTTTTTTCAATTTTACCCCCGTGGGATATATATTCTACCCACACACATTTGGAACTCTCCTGCGGTACCCTAACACATATTATTCCCTCATTTAGTGGATATTTTCACAAAAAAGTGAAATTTTCAAAAATCCAAAATATTGGCTGAAAACGCCTAAATATCAAGGACTCATTGGGCGAATCGCTCTGGAACTGAAATCGGAACGCTCACTGACATTTGCCCTATCTGAAAGTCTGATAAACGCCGGAAAAATGACTAAGTCAAAAAAAAATTTTTCAACTTTTTTCAATTTTACCCCCGTGGGATATATATTCTACCCACACACATTTGGAACTCTCCTGGGGTACCCTCACACATATTATTCCTTCATTTAGTGGATATTTTCACAAAAAAGTGAAATTTTCAAAAATCCAAAATATTGGCTGAAAACCACTAAATATCAAGGACTCATTGGGCGAATCGCTCTGGAACTGAAATCGGAACGCTCACTGACATTGGCCCTATCTGGAAGTCTGATAAACGCCGGAAAAATGACTAAGTACAAAAAAAAAAATTGTTTTCAACTTTTTTCAATTTTACCCCCGTGGGATATATATTCTACCCACACACATTTGGAACTCTCCTGGGGTACCCTCACACATATTATTCCCTCATTTAGTGGATATTTTCACAAAAAAGTGAAATTTTCAAATATCCAAAATATTGGCTGAAAACGACTAAATATCAAGGACTCATTGGGCGAATCGCTCTGGAACTGAAATCGGAACGTTCACTGACATTTCCCCTATCTGAAAGTCTGATAAACGCCGGAAAAATGACTAAGCCCAAAAAAAAATTGTTTTCTACTTTTTTCAATTTTACCCCCGTGGGATATATATTCTACCCACACACATTTGGAACTCTCCTGGGGTACCCTCACACATATTATTCCCTCATTTAGTGGATATTTTCACAAAAAAGTGAAATTTTCAAAAATCCAAAATATTAGCTGAAAACGACTAAATATCAAGGACTCTTTGGGCGAATCGCACTGGAACTGAAATCGGTATGCTCACTGACATTTCCCCTATCTGAAAGTCTGATAAACGCCGGAAAAATGACTAAGTCCAAAAAAAAATTGTTTTCAACTTTTTTCAATTTTACCCCCGTGGGATATAGGTTCTACCCACACACATTTGGAACTCTCCTGGGGTACCCTCACACATATTATTCCCTCATTTAGTGGATATTTTCACAAAAAAGTGAAATTTTCAAAAATCCAAAATATTGGCTGAAAACGACTAAATATCAAGGACTCATTGGGCGAATCGCTCTGGAACTGAAATCGGAATGCTCACTGACATTTCCCCTATTTGAAAGTCTGATAAACGCCGGAAAAATAACTAAGTCCAAAAAAAATTGTTTTCAACTTTTTTCAATTTTACCCCCGTGGGATATATATTCTACCCACACACATTTGTAACTCTCCTGGGGTACCCTCACACATATTATTCCCTCATTTAGTGGATATTTTCACAAAAAAGTGAAATTTTGAAATATCCAAAATATTGGCTGAAAACGACTAAATATCAAGGACTCATTGGGCGAATCGCTCTGGAACTGAAATCGGAATGCTCACTGACATTTCCCCTATTTGAAAGTCTGATAAACGCCGGAAAAATACCTAAGTCCAAAAAAAATTTTTTTCAACTTTTTTTCAATATTACCCCCGTGGGATATATATTCTACCCACACACATTTGGAACTCTCCTGGGGTACCCTCACACATATTATTCCCTCATTTAGTGGATATTTTCACAAAAAAGTGAAATTTTCAAAAATCCAAAATATTGGCTGAAAACGACTAAATATCAAGGACTCATTGGGCGAATCGCTCTGGAACTGAAATCGGAATGTTCACTGACATTTGCCCTATCTGGAAGTCTGATAAACGCCGGAAAAATGACTAAGTCCAAAAAAAAATTGTTTTCAACTTTTTTCAATTTTACCCCCGTGGGATATATATTCTACCCACACACATTTTGAACTCTCCTGGGGTACACTCACACATATTATTCCCTCATTTAGTGGATATTTTCACAAAAAAGTGAAATTTTGAAATATCCAAAATATTGGCTGAAAACGACTAAATATCAAGGACTCATTTTGCGAATCGCTCTGGAACTGAAATCGGAACGTTCACTGACATTTCCCCTATCTGAAAGTGTGATAAACGCCGGAAAAATGACTAAGTCCAAAAAAAAAATTGTTTTAAACTTTTTTCAATATTACCCCCGTGGTATATATATTCTACCCACACACATTTGGAACTCTCCTGCGGTACCCTAACACATATTATTCCCTCATTTAGTGGATATTTTCACAAAAAAGTGAAATTTTCAAAAATCCAGAAAATTGGCTGAAAATCACTAAATATCAAGGACTCATTGTGCAAATCGCTCTGGAACTGAAATCGGAACGCTCACTGACATTTTCCCTATCTGAAATTCTGATAAACGCAGGAAAAATGACTAAGTCCAAAAAAAAATAGTTTTTAACTTTTTTCAATTTTACCCCCGTGGGATATATATTCTACCCACACACATTTGGAACTCTCCTGCGGTACAATAACACATATTATTCCCTCATTTAGTGGATATTTTCACAAAAAAGTGAAATTTTCAAAAATCCAAAATATTGGCTGAAAACGCCTAAATATCAAGGACTCATTGGGCGAATCGCTCTGGAACTGAAATCGGAATGCTCACTGACATTTCCCCTATTTGAAAGTCTGATAAACTCCGGAAAAAAGACTAAGTCCAAAAAAAAATTTTTTTCAACTTTTTTCAATTTTACCCCCGTGGGATATATATTCTACCCACACACATTTGGAACTCTCCTGGGTTACCCTCACACATATTATTCCCTCATTTAGTGGATATTTTCACAAAAAAGTGAAATTTTCAAATATCCAAAATATTGGCTGAAAACGACTAAATATCAAGGACTCATTGGGCGAATCGCTCTGGAACTGAAATCGGAACATTCACTGACAATTCCCCTATCTGAAAGTGTGATAAACGCCGGAAAAATGACTAAGTCCAAAAAAAAAATTGTTTTCAACTTTTTTCAATATTACCCCCGTGGGATATATATTCTACCCACACACATTTGGAACTCTCCTGCGGTACCCTAACACATATTATTCCCTCATTTAGTGGATATTTTCACAAAAAAGTGAAATTTTCAAAAATCCAAAATATTGGCTGAAAACGCCTAAATATCAAGGACTCATTGGGCGAATCGCTCTGGAACTGAAATCGGAATGCTCACTGACATTTCCCCTATTTGAAAGTCTGATAAACTCCGGAAAAAAGACTAAGTCCAAAAAAAAATTTTTTTCAACTTTTTTCAATTTTACCCCCGTGGGATATGTATTCTACCCACACACATTTGGAACTCTCCTCCGGTACCCTAACACATATTATTCCCTCATTTAGTGGATATTTTCACAAAAAAGTGAAATTTTCAAAAATCCAAAATATTGGCTGAAAACGCCTAAATATCAAGGACTCATTGGGCGAATCGCTCTGGAACTGAAATCGGAACGCTCACTGACATTTGCCCTATCTGAAAGTCTGATAAACGCCGGAAAAATGACTAAGTCAAAAAAAAATTTTTCAACTTTTTTCAATTTTACCCCCGTGGGATATATATTCTACCCACACACATTTGGAACTCTCCTGGGGTACCCTCACACATATTATTCCTTCATTTAGTGGATATTTTCACAAAAAAGTGAAATTTTCAAAAATCCAAAATATTGGCTGAAAACCACTAAATATCAAGGACTCATTGGGCGAATCGCTCTGGAACTGAAATCGGAACGCTCACTGACATTGGCCCTATCTGGAAGTCTGATAAACGCCGGAAAAATGACTAAGTACAAAAAAAAAAATTGTTTTCAACTTTTTTCAATTTTACCCCCGTGGGATATATATTCTACCCACACACATTTGGAACTCTCCTGGGGTACCCTCACACATATTATTCCCTCATTTAGTGGATATTTTCACAAAAAAGTGAAATTTTCAAATATCCAAAATATTGGCTGAAAACGACTAAATATCAAGGACTCATTGGGCGAATCGCTCTGGAACTGAAATCGGAACGTTCACTGACATTTCCCCTATCTGAAAGTCTGATAAACGCCGGAAAAATGACTAAGTCCAAAAAAAAATTGTTTTCTACTTTTTTCAATTTTACCCCCGTGGGATATATATTCTACCCACACACATTTGGAACTCTCCTGGGGTACCCTCACACATATTATTCCCTCATTTAGTGGATATTTTCACAAAAAAGTGAAATTTTCAAAAATCCAAAATATTAGCTGAAAACGACTAAATATCAAGGACTCTTTGGGCGAATCGCACTGGAACTGAAATCGGTATGCTCACTGACATTTCCCCTATCTGAAAGTCTGATAAACGCCGGAAAAATGACTAAGTCCAAAAAAAAATTGTTTTCAACTTTTTTCAATTTTACCCCCGTGGGATATAGGTTCTACCCACACACATTTGGAACTCTCCTGGGGTACCCTCACACATATTATTCCCTCATTTAGTGGATATTTTCACAAAAAAGTGAAATTTTCAAAAATCCAAAATATTGGCTGAAAACGACTAAATATCAAGGACTCATTGGGCGAATCGCTCTGGAACTGAAATCGGAATGCTCACTGACATTTCCCCTATTTGAAAGTCTGATAAACGCCGGAAAAATAACTAAGTCCAAAAAAAATTGTTTTCAACTTTTTTCAATTTTACCCCCGTGGGATATATATTCTACCCACACACATTTGTAACTCTCCTGGGGTACCCTCACACATATTATTCCCTCATTTAGTGGATATTTTCACAAAAAAGTGAAATTTTCAAATATCCAAAATATTGGCTGAAAGCGACTAAATATCAAGGACTCATTGGGCGAATCGCTCTGGAACTGAAATCGGAATGCTCACTGACATTTCCCCTATTTGAAAGTCTGATAAACGCCGGAAAAATACCTAAGTCCAAAAAAAATTTTTTTCAACTTTTTTTCAATATTACCCCCGTGGGATATATATTCTACCCACACACATTTGGAACTCTCCTGGGGTACCCTCACACATATTATTCCCTCATTTAGTGGATATTTTCACAAAAAAGTGAAATTTTCAAAAATCCAAAATATTGGCTGAAAACGACTAAATATCAAGGACTCATTGGGCGAATCGCTCTGGAACTGAAATCGGAATGTTCACTGACATTTGCCCTATCTGAAAGTCTGATAAACGCCGGAAAAATGACTAAGTCCAAAAAAAAATTGTTTTCAACTTTTTTCAATTTTACCCCCGTGGGATATATATTCTACCCACACACATTTTGAACTCTCCTGGGGTACACTCACACATATTATTCCCTCATTTAGTGGATATTTTCACAAAAAAGTGAAATTTTCAAATATCCAAAATATTGGCTGAAAACGACTAAATATCAAGGACTCATTTTGCGAATCGCTCTGGAACTGAAATCGGAACGTTCACTGACATTTCCCCTATCTGAAAGTGTGATAAACGCCGGAAAAATGACTAAGTCCAAAAAAAAAATTGTTTTAAACTTTTTTCAATATTACCCCCGTGGTATATATATTCTACCCACACACATTTGGAACTCTCCTGCGGTACCCTAACACATATTATTCCCTCATTTAGTGGATATTTTCACAAAAAAGTGAAATTTTCAAAAATCCAGAAAATTGGCTGAAAATCACTAAATATCAAGGACTCATTGCGCAAATCGCTCTGGAACTGAAATCGGAACGCTCACTGACATTTTCCCTATCTGAAATTCTGATAAACGCAGGAAAAATGACTAAGTCCAAAAAAAAATAGTTTTTAACTTTTTTCAATTTTACCCCCGTGGGATATATATTCTACCCACACACATTTGGAACTCTCCTGCGGTACAATAACACATATTATTCCCTCATTTAGTGGATATTTTCACAAAAAAGTGAAATTTTCAAAAATCCAAAATATTGGCTGAAAACGCCTAAATATCAAGGACTCATTGGGCGAATCGCTCTGGAACTGAAATCGGAATGCTCACTGACATTTCCCCTATTTGAAAGTCTGATAAACTCCGGAATAATGACTAAGTCCAAAAAAAAATTTTTTTCAACTTTTTTCAATTTTACCCCCGTGGGATATATATTCTACCCACACACATTTGGAACTCTCCTGGGTTACCCTCACACATATTATTCCCTCATTTAGTGGATATTTTCACAAAAAAGTGAAATTTTCAAATATCCAAAATATTGGCTGAAAACGACTAAATATCAAGGACTCATTGGGCGAATCGCTCTGGAACTGAAATCGGAACATTCACTGACAATTCCCCTATCTGAAAGTGTGATAAACGCCGGAAAAATGACTAAGTCCAAAAAAAAAATTGTTTTCAACTTCTTTCAATATTACCCCCGTGGGATATATATTCTACCCACACACATTTGGAACTCTCCTGCGGTACCCTAACACATATTATTCCCTCATTTAGTGGATATTTTCACAAAAAAGTGAAATTTTCAAAAATCCAGAAAATTGGCTGAAAATGACTAAATATCAAGGACTCATTGCGCGAATCGCTCTGGAACTGAAATCGGAACGCTCACTGACATTTGCCCTATCTGAAAGTCTGATAAACGCCGGAAAAATGACTAAGTCCAAAAAAAAATTTTTCAACTTTTTTCAATTTTACCCCCGTGGGATATATATTCTACCCACACACATTTGGAACTCTCCTGGGGTACCCTCACACATATTATTCCCTCATTTAGTGGATATTTTCACAAAAAAGTGAAATTTTCATAAAAACAGAAAATTGGCTGAAATGACTAAATATCAAGGACTTATTGGGCGAATCACTCTGGAACTGAAATCGGAGCGCTCACTGACATTTCCCCTATTTGAAAGTCTGATAAACGCCGGAAAAAAGACTAAGTCCAAAAAAAATTTTTTTTAAACTTTTTTCAATTTTACCCCCGTGGGATATATATTCTACCCACACACATTTGGAACTCTCCTGGGTACCCTCACACATATTATTCCCTGATTTAGTGGATATTTTCACAAAAAAGTGAAATTTTCAAAAATCCAGAAAATTGGCTGAAAATGACTAAATATCAAGGACTCATTGCGCAAATCGCTCTGGAACTGAAATCGGAACGCTCACTGACATTTTCCCTATCTGAAATTCTGATAAACGCAGGAAAAATGACTAAGTCCAAAAAAAAAATTTTTTCAACTTTTTTAAATTTTACCCCCGTGGGATATAGATTCTACCCACACACATTTGGAACTCTCCTGTGGTACCCTAACACATATTATTCCCTCATTTAGTGGATATTTTCACAAAAAAGTGAAATTTTCAAAAATCCAAAATATTGGCTGAAAACGACTAAATATCAAGGACTCATTGGGCGAATAGCTCTGGAACTAAAATCGGAACGCTCACAGACATTTCCCCTATTTGAAAGTCTGATAAACGCCGGAAAAATGACTAAGTCCAAAAAAAAAAAATTTTCAACTTTTTTTCAATATTACCCCCGTGGGATATATATTCTACCCACACACATTTGGAACTCTCCTGGGGTACCCTCACACATATTATTCCCTCATTTAGTGGATATTTTCACAAAAAAGTGAAATTTTCAAAAATCCAAAATATTGGCTGAAAACGACTAAATATCAAGGACTCTTTCGGCGAATCGCTCTGGAACTGAAATCGGAATGCTCACTGACATTTCCCCTATCTGAAAGTCTGATAAACGCCGGAAAAAAGAATAAGTCCAAAAAAAAATAGTTTTTAACTTTTTTCAATTTTACCCCCGTGGGATATATATTCTACCCACACACATTTGGAACTCTCCTGCGGTACCCTAACACATATTATTCCCTCATTTAGTGGATATTTTCACAAAAAAGTGAAATTTTCAAAAAAACAGAAAATTGGCTGAAAATGACTAAATATCAAGGACTCATTGGGCGAATCGCTCTGGAACTGAAATCGGAACGCTCACTGACATTTTCCCTATCTGAAAGTCTGATAAACGCCGGAAAAATGACTAAGTCCAAAAAAAAAATTTTTTCAACTTTTCTCAATTTTACCATCGTGGGATATATATTCTACCCACACACATTTGGAACTCTCCTGGGGTACCCTCACACATATTATTCCCTCATTTAGTGGATATTTTCACAAAAAAGTGAAATTTTCAAAAATTCAAAATATTGGCTGAAAATGACTAAATATCAAGGACTCATTGGGCGAATCGCTCTGGAACTGAAATCGGAACGCTCACTGACATTTGCCCTATCTGAAAGTCTGATAAACGCCGGAAAAAAGAATAAGTGCAAAAAAAAAAATTTTTCAACTTTTTTCAATTTTACCCCCGTGGGATATATATTCTACCCACACACATTTGGAACTCTCCTGGGGTACCCTCACACATATTATTCCCTCATTTAGTGGATATTTTCACAAAAAAGTGAAATTTTCAAAAATCCAAAATATTGGCTGAAAACGACTAAATATCAAGGACTCTTTCGGCGAATCGCTCTGGAACTGAAATCGGAATGCTCACTGACATTTCCCCTATCTGAAAGTCTGATAAACGCCGGAAAAATGACTAAGTCCAAAAAAAAATTGTTTTCAACTTTTTCAATTTTACCCCCGTGGGATATAGATTCTACCGACACACATTTGAAACTCTCCTGGGGTACCCTCACACATATTATTCCCTCATTTAGTGGATATTTTCACAAAACAGTGAAATTTTCAAAAATCCAAAATATTGGCTGAAAACGACTAAATATCAAGGACTCATTGGGCGAATCGCTCTGGAACTGAAATCGGAATGCTCACTGACATTTCCCCTATTTGAAAGTCTGATAAACGCCGGAAAAAAGACTAAGTCCAAAAAAAAATTTTTTTCAACTTTTTTCAATTTTACCCCCGTGGGATATATATTCTACCCACACACATTTGGAACTCTCCTGGGTTACCCTCACACATATTATTCCCTCATTTAGTGGATATTTTCAGAAAAAAGTGAAATTTTCAAATATCCAAAATATTGGCTGAAAACGACTAAATATCAAGGACTCATTGGGCGAATCGCTCTGGAACTGAAATCGGAACATTCACTGACATTTCCCCTATCTGAAAGTGTGATAAACGCCGGAAAAATGACTAAGTCCAAAAAAAAAATTGTTTTCAACTTTTTTCAATATTACCCCCGTGGGATATATATTCTACCCACACACATTTGGAACTCTCCTGCGGTACCCTAACACATATTATTCCCTCATTTAGTGGATATTTTCACAAAAAAGTGAAATTTTCAAAAATCCAGAAAATTGGCTGAAAATGACTAAATATCAAGGACTCATTGTGCGAATCGCTCTGGAACTGAAATCGGAACGCTCACTGACATTTTCCCTATCTGAAAGTCTGATAAACGCCGGAAAAATGACTAAGTCCAAAAAAATAAATTTTTCAAATTTTTTCAATATTACCCCCGTGGGATATATATTCTACCCACACACATTTGGAACTCTCCTGGGGTACCCTCACACATATTATTCCCTCATTTAGTGGATATTTTCACAAAAAAGTGAAACTTTCAAATATCCAAAATATTGGCTGAAAACGACTAAATATCAAGGACTCATTGGGCGAATCGCTCTGGAACTGAAATCGGAACGTTCACTGACATTTCCCCTATCTGAAAGTGTGATAAACGCCCGAAAAATGACTAAGTCCAAAAAAAAATTGTTTTCAACTTTTTTCAATATTACCCCCGTGGGATATATATTATACCCACACACATTTGGAACTCTCCTGCGGTACCCTAACACATTATTCCCTCATTTAGTGGATATTTTCACAAAAAAGTGAAATTTTCAAAAATCCAAAATATTTGCTGAAAACGACTAAATATCAAGGATTCATTGGGCGAATAGCTCTGGAATTGAAATCGGAATGTTCACTGACATTTCCCCTATTTGAAAGTCTGATAAACGCCGGAAAAATGACAAAGTCCAAAAAAATTTGTTTTCAATTTTTTTTCAATATTACCCCCGTGGGATATATATTCTACCCACACACATTTGGAACTCTCCTGGGGTACCCTCACACATATTATTCCCTCATTTAGTGGATATTTTCACAAAAAGTGAAATTTTCAAAAATCCAGAAAATTGGCTGAAAATGACTAAATATCAAGGACTCATTGCGCGAAGCGCTCTGGAACTGAAATCGGAACGCTCACTGACATTTTCCCTATCTGAAAGTCTGATAAACGCCGGAAAAATAACTAAGTCCAAAAAAAAATTTTTTTCAACTTTTTTTTAATATTACCCCCGCGGGATATATATTCTACCCACACACATTTGGAACTCTCCTGGGGTACCCTCACACATATTATTCCCTCATTTAGTGTATATTTTCACAAAAAAGTGAAATTTTCAAAAATCCAAAATATTGTCTGAAAACGACTAAATATCAAGGACTCATTGGGCGAATCGCTCTGGAACTGAAATCGGAATGCTCACTGACATTTCCCCTATCTGAAAGTCTGATAAACGCCGGAAAAATGACTAAGTCCAAAAAAATAAATTTTTCAAATTTTTTCAATATTACCCCCGTGGGATATATATTCTACCCACACACATTTGGAACTCTCCTGGGGTACCCTCACACATATTAATCCCTCATTTAGTGGATATTTTCACAAAAAAGTGAAATTTTCAAAAATCCAAAATATTGGCTGAAAACGACTAAATATCAAGGACTCTTTGGGCGAATCGCTCTGGAACTGAAATCGGAATGCTCACTGACATTTCCCCTATCTGAAAGTCTGATAAACGCCGGAAAAATGACTAAGTCCAAAAAAAAATTGTTTTCAACTTTTTTCAATTTTACCCCCGTGGGATATATATTCTACCCACACACATTTGGAACTCTCCTGCGGTACCCTCACACATATTATTCCCTCATTTAGTGGATATTTTCACAAAAAAGTGAAACTTTCAAATATCCAAAATATTGGCTGAAAACGACTAAATATCAAGGACTCATTGGGCGAATCGCTCTGGAACTGAAATCGGAACGTTCACTGACATTTCCCCTATCTGAAAGTCTGATAAACGCCGGAAAAATGACAAAGTCCAAAAAAATTTGTTTTCAATTTTTTTTCAATATTACCCCCGTGGGATATATATTCTACCCACACACATTTGGAACTCTCCTGGGGTACCCTCACACATATTATTCCCTCATTTAGTGGATATTTTCACAAAAAGTGAAATTTTCAAAAATCCAGAAAATTGGCTGAAAATGACTAAATATCAAGGACTCATTGCGCGAATCGCTCTGGAACTGAAATCGGAACGCTCACTGACATTTTCCCTATCTGAAAGTCTGATAAACGCCGGAAAAATGACTAAGTCCAAAAAAAAATTTTTTTAAACTTTTTTCAATTTTACCCCCGTGGGATATATATTCTACCCACACACATTTGGAACTCTCCTGGGTACCCTCACACATATTATTCCCTGATTTAGTGGATATTTTCACAAAAAAGTGAAATTTTCAAAAATCCAGAAAATTGGCTGAAAATGACTAAATATCAAGGACTCATTGGGCGAATCGCTCTGGAACTGAAATCGGAATGCTCACTGACATTTGCCCTATCTGAAAGTCTGATAAACGCCGGAAAAATGACTAAGTCCAAAAAAATAATTTTTTCAACTTTTTTTCAATATTACCCCCGTGGGATGTATATTCTACCCACACACATTTGGAACTCTCCTGGGGTACCCTCACACATATTAATCCCTCATTTAGTGGATATTTTCACAAAAAAGTGAAATTTTCAAAATTCCAAAATATTGGCTGAAAACGACTAAATATCAAGGACTCTTTGGGCGAATTGCTCTGGAACTGAAATCGGAATGCTCACTGACATTTCCCCTATCTGAAAGTCTGATAAACGCCGGAAAAATGACTAAGTCCACAAAAAAAATTGTTTTCAACTTTTTTCAATTATACCCCCGTGGGATATATATTCTACCCACACACATTTGGAACACTCCTGCCGTACCCTAACACATATTATTCCCTCATTTAGTGGATATTTTCACAAAAAAGTGAAATTTTCAAAAAAACAGAAAATTGGCTGAAAACGACTAAATATCAAGGACTCATTGGGCGAATCACTCTGGAACTGAAATCGGAACGCTCACTGACATTTCCCCTATTTGAAAGTCTGATAAACGCCGGAAAAAAGACTAAGTCCAAAAAAAAAATTTTTTTCAACTTTTTTCAATTTTACCCCCGTGGGATATATATTCTACCCACACACATTTGGAACTCTCCTGGGTTACCCTCACACATATTATTCCCTCATTTAGTGGATATTTTCACAAAAAAGTGAAATTTTCAAATATCCAAAATATTGGCTGAAAACGAATAAATATCAAGGACTCATTGGGCGAATCGCTCTGGAACTGAAATCGGAACATTCACTGACATTTCCCCTATCTGAAAGTGTGATAAACGCCGGAAAAATGACTAAGTCCAAAAAAAAATTGTTTTCAACTTTTTTCAATATTACCCCCGTGGGATATATATTATACCCACACACATTTGGAACTCTCCTGCGGTACCCTAACACATATTATTCCCTCATTTAGTGGATATTTTCACAAAAAGTGAAATTTTCAAAAATCCAGAAAATTGGCTGAAAATGACTAAATATCAAGGACTCATTGCGCGAATCGCTCTGGAACTGAAATCGGAACCCTCACTGACATTTTCCCTATCTGAAAGTCTGATAAACGCCGGAAAAATGACTAAGTCCAAAAAAAAATTGTTTTCAACTTTTTTCAATTTTACCCCCGTGGGATATAGATTCTACCCACACACATTTGGAACTCTCCTGGGTTACCCTCACACATATTATTCCCTCATTTAGTGGATATTTTCACAAAAAGTGAAATTTTCAAATATCCAAAATATTGGCTGAAAACGACTAAATATCAAGGACTCATTGGACGAATAGCTCTGGAATTGAAATCGGAATGTTCACTGACATTTCCCCTATTTGAAAGTCTGATAAACGCCGGAAAAATGACTAAGTCCAAAAAAATTTTTTTTCAACTTTTTTTCAATATTACCCCCGTGGGATATATATTCTACCCACACACATTTGGAACTCTCCTGGGGTACCCTCACACATATTATTCCCTCATTTAGTGGATATTTTCACAAAAAAGTGAAATTTTCAAAAATCCAAAATATTGGCTGAAAACGACTAAATATCAAGGACTCATTGGGCGAATTGCTCTGGAACTGAAATCGGAATGTTCACTTACATTTCCCCTATCTGAAAGTCTGATAAACGCCGGAAAAATGACTAAGTCCAAAAAAAAATTGTTTTCAACTTTTTTCAATATTACCCCCGTGGGATATATATTATACCCACACACATTTGGAACTCTCCTGCGGTACCCTAACACATATTATTCCCTCATTTAGTGGATATTTTCACAAAAAAGTGAAATTTTCAAAAATCCAAAATATTGGCTGAAAACGACTAAATATCAAGGACTCATTGGGCGAATCGCTCTGGAACTGAAATAGGAATGCTCACTGACATTTCCCCTATCTGAAAGTCTGATAAACGCCGGAAAAATGACTAAGTCCAAAAAAAAATTGTTTTCAACTTTTTTCAATTTTACCCCCGTGGGATATATATTCTACCCACACACATTTGGAACTCTCCTGCGGTACCCTAACACATATTATTCCCTCATTTAGTGGAAATTTTCACAAAAAAGTGAAATTTTCAAAAATCCAGAAAATTGGCTGAAAATGACTTAATATCAAGGACTCATTGGGCGAATCGCTCTGGAACTGAAATCGGAACGCTCACTGACATTTCCCCTATTTGAAAGTCTGATAAACGCCGGAAAAAAGAATAAGTCCAAAAAAAAAAATTTTTCAACTTTTTTCAATTTTACCCCCGTGGGATATATATTCTACCCACACACATTTGGAACTCTCCTGGGGTACCCTCACGCATATTATTCCCTCATTTAGTGGATATTTTCACAAAAAAAGTGAAATTTTCAAATATCCAAAATATTGACTGAAATCGTCTAAATATCAAGGACTCATTGGGCGAATCGCTCTGGAACTGAAATCGGAACGTTCACTGACATTTCCCCTATCTGAAAGTGTGATAAACGCCGGAAAAATGACTAAGTCCAAAATAAAATTGTTTTCAACTTTTTTCAATATTACCCCCGTGGGATATATATTATACCCACACACATTTGGAACTCTCCTGCGGTACCCTAACACATATTATTCCCTCATTTAGTGGATATTTTCACAAAAAAGTGAAATTTTCAAAAATCCAAAATATTTGCTGAAAACGACTAAATATCAAGGACTCATTGGGCGAATAGCTCTGGAATTGAAATCGGAATGTTCACTGACATTTCCCCTATTTGAAAGTCTGATAAACGCCGGAAAAATGACTAAGTCCCAAAAAATTTTTTTTCAACTTTTTTTCAATATTACCCCCGTGGGATATATATTCTACCCACACACATTTGGAACTCTCCTGCGGTACCCTCACACATATTATTCCCTCATTTAGTGGATATTTTCACAAAAAAGTGAAATTTTCAAATATCCAAAATATTGGCTGAAAACGACTAAATATCAAGGACTCATTGGGCGAATCGCTCTGGAACTGAAATCGGAACGCTCACTGACATTTCCCCTATTTGAAAGTCTGATAAACGCCGGAAAAAAGACTAAGTCCAAAAAAAAATTTTTTTAAACTTTTTTCAATTTTACCCCCGTGGGATATATATTCTACCCACACACATTTGGAACTCTCCTGGGTACCCTCACACATATTATTCCCTGATTTAGTGAATATTTTCACAAAAAAGTGAAATTTTCAAAAATTAAAAACATTGGCTGAAAATCACTAAATATCAAGGACTCATTGGGCGAATCGCTCTGGAACTGAAATCGGAACATTCACTGACATTTCCCCTATCTGAAAGTGTGATAAACGGCGGAAAAATGACTTAAGTCCAAAAAAAAAATTGTTTTCAACTTTTTTCAATTTTACCATCGTGGGATATATATTCTACCCACACACATTTGGAACTCTCCTGGGGTACCCTCACACATATTATTCCCTCATTTAGTGGATATTTTCACAAAAAAGTGAAATTTTCAAAAATCCAAAATATTGGCTGAAAACGACTAAATATCAAGGACTCATTGGGCGAATCGCTCTGGAACTGAAATCGGAATGCTCACTGACATTTCCCCTATCTGAAAGTCTGATAAACGCCGGAAAAATGACTAAGTCCAAAAAAAAATTGTTTTCAACTTTTTTCAATTTTACCCCCGTGGGATATATATTCTAACCACACACATTTGGAACTCTCCTGCGGTACCCTAACACATATTATTCCCTCATTTAGTGGATATTTTCACAAAAAAGTGAAATTTTCAAAAATCCAGAAAATTGGCTGAAAATGACTAAATATCAAGGACTCATTGGGCGAATCGCTCTGGAACTGAAATCGGAACGCTCACTGACATTTCCCCTATTTGAAAGTCTGATAAACGCCGGAAAAAAGAATAAGTCCAAAAAAAAAATTTTTCAACTTTTTTCAATTCTACCCCCGTGGGATATATGTTCTACCCACACACATTTGGAACTCTCCTGGGGTACCCTCACACATATTATTCCCTCATTTAGTGGATATTTTCACAAAAAAGTAAAATTTTCAAATATCCAAAATATTGGCTGAAAACGACTAAATATCAAGGACTCATTGGGCGAATCGCTCTGGAACTGAAATCGGAACGCTCACTGACATTTCCCCTATTTGAAAGTCTGATAAACGCCGGAAAAATGACTAAGTCCAAAAAAAAATTGTTTTCAACTTTTTTCAATTTTACCCCCGTGGGATATAGATTCTACCCACACACATTTGGAACTCTCCTGGGTTACCCTCACACATATTATTCCCTCATTTAGTGGATATTTTCACAAAAAAGTGAAATTTTCAAATATCCAAAATATTGGCTGAAAACGACTAAATATCAAGGACTCATTGGGCGAATCGCTCTGGAACTGAAATCGGAACATTCACTGACATTTCCCCTATCTGAAAGTGTGATAAACGGCGGAAAAATGACTAAGTCCAAAAAAAAAATTGTTTTCAACTTTTTTCAATTTTACCATCGTGGGATATATATTCTACCCACACACATTTGGAACTCTCCTGCGGTAGACTAACACATATTATTCCCTCATTTAGTGGATATTTTCACAAAAAAGTGAAATTTTCAAAAATCCAGAAAATTGGCTGAAAATGACTAAATATCAAGGACTCATTGGGCGAATCGCTCTGGAACTGAAATCGGAACGCTCACTGACATTTGCCCTTTCTGAAAGTCTGATAAACGCCGGAAAAATGACTAAGTCCAAAAAAAAAATATTTTTCAACTTTTTTCAATTTTACCCCCGTGGGATATATATTCTACCCACACACATTTGGAACTCTCCTGGGGTACCCTCACACATATTATTCCCTCATTTAGTGGATATTTTCACAAAAAAGTGAAATTTTCAAATATCCAAAATATTGGCTGAAAACGACTAAATATCAAGGACTCATTGGGCGAATCGCTCTGGAAATGAAATCGGAACGCTCACTGACATTTCCCCTATTTGAAAGTCTGATAAACGCCGGAAAAAAGACTAAGTCCAAAAAAAAATTTTTTTAAACTTTTTTCAATTTTACCCCCGTGGAATATATATTCTACCCACACACATTTGGAACTCTCCTGGGTACCCTCACACATATTATTCCCTGATTTAGTGAATATTTTCACAAAAAAGTGAAATTTTCAAAAATTAAAAACATTGGCTGAAAACGACTAAATATCAAGGACTCATTGGGCGAATCGCTCTGGAACTGAAATCGGAACATTCACTGACATTTCCCCTATCTGAAAGTGTGATAAACGGCGGAAAAATGACTTAAGTCCAAAAAAAAAATTGTTTTCAACTTTTTTCAATTTTACCATCGTGGGATATATATTCTACCCACACACATTTGGAACTCTCCTGGGTACCCTCACACATATTATTCCCTGATTTAGTGAATATTTTCACAAAAAAGTGAAATTTTCAAAAATTAAAAATATTGGCTGAAAACGAGTAAATATCAAGGACTCATTGGGCGAATAGCTCTGGAATTGAAATGGGAATGTTCACTGACATTTCCCCTATCTGAAAGTCTGATAAACGCCGGAAAAATGACTAAGTCCAAAAAAAAATTGTTTTCAACTTTTTTCAATTTTACCCCGTGGGATATATATTCTACCCACACACATTTGGAACTCTCCTGCGGTACCCTAACACATATTATACCCTCATTTAGTGGATATTTTCACAAAAAAGTGAAATTTTCAAATATCCAAAATATTGGCTGAAAACGACTAAAGATCAAGGACTCATTGGGCGAATCGCTCTGGAACTGAAATCGGAACGTTCACTGACATTTCCCCTATCTGAAAGTGTGATAAACGCCGGAAAAATGACTAAGTCCAAAAAAAAAATGTTTTCAACTTTTTTCAATATTACCCCCGTGGGATATATATTCTACCCACACACATTTGGAACTCTCCTGCGGTACCCTAACACATATTATTCCCTCATTTAGTGGATATTTTCACAAAAAAGTGAAATTTTCAAAAATCCAAAATATTGGCTGAAAACGACTAAATATCAAGGACTCATTGGGCGAATAGCTCTGGAATTGAAATCGGAATGTTCACTGACATTTCCCCTATTTGAAAGTCTGATAAACGCCGGAAAAATGACTAAGTCCAAAAAAAATTTTTTTCTACTTTTTTTCAATATTACCCCCGTGGGATATATATTCTACCCACACACATTTGGAACTCTCCTGGGGTACCCTCACACATATTATTCCCTCATTTAGTGGATATTTTCACAAAAAAGTGAAATTTTCAAAAATCCAAAATATTGTCTGAAAACGACTAAATATCAAGGACTCTTTGGGTGAATCGGTCTGGAACTGAAATCGGAATGCTCACTGACATTTCCCCTATCTGAAAGTCTGATAAACGCCGGAAAAATAACTAAGTCTAAAAAAAAATTGTTTTCAACTTTTTTCAATTTTACCCCCGTGGGATAAATATTCTACCCACACACATTTGGAACTCTCCTGCGGTACCCTAACACATATTATTCCCTCATTTAGTGGATATTTTCACAAAAAAGTGAAATTTTCAAAAATCCAGAAAATTGGCTGAAAATGACTAAATATCAAGGACTCATTGGGCGAATCGCTCTGGAACTGAAATCGGATCGCTCACTGACATTTGCCCTATCTGAAAGTCTGATTAACGCCGGAAAAATGACTAAGTCCAAAAAAAAAATTGTTTTCAACTTTTTTCAATTTTACCCCCGTGGGATATAGATTCTACCCACACACATTTGGAACTCTCCTGGGGTACCCTCACACATATTATTCCCTCATTTAGTGGATATTTTCACAAAAAAGTGAAATTTTCAATAATCCAAAACATTGGCTGAAAACGACTAAATATCAAGGATTCATTGGGCGAATCGCTCTGGAACTGAAATCGGAACGCTCACTGACATTTGCCCTATCTGAAAGTCTGATAAACGCCGGAAAAATGACTAAGTCCAAAAAAAAATTGTTTTCAACTTTTTTCAATTTTACCCCCGTGTGATATAGATTCTACCCACACACATTTGGAACTCTCCTGGGGAACCCTCACACATATTATTCCCTCATTTAGTGGATATTTTCACAAAAAAGTGAAATTTTCAAAAATCCAAAATATTGGCTGAAAACGACTAAATATCAAGGACTCATTGGGTGAATCGCTCTGGACCTGAAATCGGAATGTTCACTGACATTTCCCCTATCTGAAAGTCTGATAAACGCCGGAAAAATAACTAAGTCCAAAAAAAAATTGTTTTCAACTTTTTTTAATTTTACCCCCGTGGGATATAGATTCTACCCACACACATTTGGAACTCTCCTGGGGTACCCTCACACATATTATTCCCTCATTTAGTGGATATTTTCACAAAAAAGTGAAATTTTCAAAAATCCAAAATATTGGCTGAAAACGACTAAATTTCAAGGACTCTTTGGGCGAATCGCTCTGGAACTGAAATCGGAATGCTCACTGACATTTCCCCTATCTGAAATACTGATAAACGCCGGAAAAATGACTAAGTCCAAAAAAAAATTGTTTTCAACTTTTTTCAATTTTACCCCCGTGGGATAAATATTCTACCCACACACATTTGGAACTCTCCTGCGGTACCCTAACACATATTATTCCCTCATTTAGTGGATATTTTCACAAAAAAGTGAAATTTTCAAAAATCCAAAATATTGGCTGAAAACGACTAAAGATCAAGGACTCATTGGGCGAATCGCTCTGGAACTGAAACCGGAATGCTCACTGACATTTCCCCTATTTGAAAGTCTGATAAACGCCGGAAAAATGACTAAGTCCAAAAAAAATTTTTTTCAACTTTTTTTCAATATTACCCACGTGGGATATATATTCTACCCACACACATTTGGAACTCTCCTGGGGTACCCTCACACATATTATTCCCTCATTTAGTGGATATTTTCACAAAAAAGTGAAATTTTCAAAAATCCAAAATATTGGCTGAAAACGACTAAATATCAAGGACTCATTGGGCGAATCGCTCTGGAACTGAAATCGGAATGTTCACTGACATTTCCCCTATCTGAAAGTCTGATAAACGCCGGAAAAATGACAGTCCAAAAAAAAATTGTTTTCAACTTTTTTCAATTTTACCCCCGTGGGATATATATTCTACCCACACACATTTGGAACTCTCCTGGGGTACCCTCACACATATTATTCCCTCATTTAGTGGATATTTTCACAAAAAAGTGAAATTTTCAAAAATCCAAAATATTGGCTGAAAACGACTAAATATCAAGGACTCTTTGGGCGAATCGCTCTGGAACTGAAATCGGAATGCTCACTGACATTTCCCCTATCTGAAAGACTGATAAACGCCGGAAAAATGACTAAGTCCAAAAAAAAATTGTTTTCAACTTTTTTCAATTTTACCCCCGTGGGATAAATATTCTACCCACACACATTTGGAACTCTCCTGCGGTACCCTAACACATATTATTCCCTCATTTAGTGGATATTTTCACAAAAAAGTGAAATTTTCAAAAATCCAAAATATTGGCTGAAAACGACTAAAGATCAAGGACTCATTGGGCGAATCACTCTGGAACTGAAACCGGAATGCTCACTGACATTTCCCCTATTTGAAAGTCTGATAAACGCCGGAAAAATGAGTAAGTCCAAAAAAAATTTTTTTCAACTTTTTTTCAATATTACCCACGTGGGATATATATTCTACCCACACACATTTGGAACTCTCCTGGGGTACCCTCACCCATATTATTCCCTCATTTAGTGGATATTTTCACAAAAAAGTGAAATTTTCAAAAATCCAAAATATTGGCTGAAAACGACTAAATATCAAGGACTCATTGGGCGAATCGCTCTGGAACTGAAATCGGAATGTTCACTGACATTTCCCCTATCTGAAAGTCTGATAAACGCCGGAAAAATGACAGTCCAAAAAAAAATTGTTTTCAACTTTTTTCAATTTTACCCCCGTGGGATATATATTCCACCCACACACATTTGGAACTCTCCTGCGGTACCCTAACACATATTATTCCCTCATTTAGTGGATATTTTCACAAAAAAGTGAAATTTTCAAAAATCCAAAATATTGGCTGAAAACGACTAAATATCAAGGACTCATTGGGCGAATAGCTCTGGAATTGAAATCGGAATGTTCACTGACATTTCCCCTATTTGAAAGTCTGATAAACGCCGGAAAAATGACTAAGTCCAAAAAAATTTTTTTTCAACTTTTTTTCAATATTACCCCCGTGGGATATATATTCTACTCACACACATTTGGAACTCTCCTGGGGTACCCTCACACATATTATTCCCTCATTTAGTAGATATTTTCACAAAAAAGTGAAATTTTCAAAAATCCAAAATATTGGCTGAAAACGACTAAATATCAAGGACTCTTTGGGCGAATCGCTCTGGAACTGAAATCGGAATGTTCACTGACATTTCCCCTATTTGAAAGTCTGATAAACGCCGGAAAAATGACTAAGTCCAAAAAAAATTGTTTTCAACTTTTTTCAATTTTACCCCCGTGGGATATATATTCTACCCACACACATTTGGAACTCTCCTGCGGTACCCTAAAACATATTATTCCCTCATTTAGTGGATATTTTCACAAAAAAGTGAAATTTTCAAAAATCCAGAAAATTGGCTGAAAATGACTAAATATCAAGGACTCATTGGGCGAATCGCTCTGGAACTGAAATCGGAACGCTCAATGACATTTGCCCTATCTGAAAGTCTGATAAATGCCGGAAAAATGACTAAGTCCAAAAAAAAAATTTTTCAACTTTTTTCAATTTTACCCCCGTGGGATATATATTCTACCCACACACATTTGGAACTCTCCTGGGGTAACCTCACACATATTATTCCCTCATTTAGTGGATATTTTCACAAAAAAGTGAAATTTTCAAAAATCCAAAATATTGGCTGAAAACGACTAAATATCAAGGACTCATTGGGCGAATCGCTCTGGAACTGAAATCGGAATGTTCACTGACATTTCCCCTATCTGAAAGTCTGATAAACGCCGGAAAAATGACTAAGTCCAAAAAAAAATTGTTTTCAACTTTTTTCAATTTTACCCCCGTGGGATATAGATTCTACCCACACACATTTGGAACTCTCCTGGGGTACCCTCACACATATTATTCCCTCATTTAGTGGATATTTTCACAAAAAAGTGAAATTTTCAAAAATCCAAAATATTGGCTGAAAACGACTAAATTTCAAGGACTCTTTGGGCGAATCGCTCTGGAACTGAAATCGGAATGCTCACTGACATTTCCCCTATCTGAAATACTGATAAACGCCGGAAAAATGACTAAGTCCAAAAAAAAATTGTTTTCAACTTTTTTCAATTTTACCCCCGTGGGATAAATATTCTACCCACACACATTTGGAACTCTCCTGCGGTACCCTAACACATATTATTCCCTCATTTAGTGGATATTTTCACAAAAAAGTGAAATTTTCAAAAATCCAAAATATTGGCTGAAAACGACTAAAGATCAAGGACTCATTGGGCGAATCGCTCTGGAACTGAAACCGGAATGCTCACTGACATTTCCCCTATTTGAAAGTCTGATAAACGCCGGAAAAATGACTAAGTCCAAAAAAAATTTTTTTCAACTTTTTTTCAATATTACCCACGTGGGATATATATTCTACCCACACACATTTGGAACTCTCCTGGGGTACCCTCACACATATTATTCCCTCATTTAGTGGATATTTTCACAAAAAAGTGAAATTTTCAAAAATCCAAAATATTGGCTGAAAACGACTAAATATCAAGGACTCATTGGGCGAATCGCTCTGGAACTGAAATCGGAATGTTCACTGACATTTCCCCTATCTGAAAGTCTGATAAACGCCGGAAAAATGACAGTCCAAAAAAAAATTGTTTTCAACTTTTTTCAATTTTACCCCCGTGGGATATATATTCTACCCACACACATTTGGAACTCTCCTGGGGTACCCTCACACATATTATTCCCTCATTTAGTGGATATTTTCACAAAAAAGTGAAATTTTCAAAAATCCAAAATATTGGCTGAAAACGACTAAATATCAAGGACTCTTTGGGCGAATCGCTCTGGAACTGAAATCGGAATGCTCACTGACATTTCCCCTATCTGAAAGACTGATAAACGCCGGAAAAATGACTTAAGTCCAAAAAAAAATTGTTTTCAACTTTTTTCAATTTTACCCCCGTGGGATAAATATTCTACCCACACACATTTGGAACTCTCCTGCGGTACCCTAACACATATTATTCCCTCATTTAGTGGATATTTTCACAAAAAAGTGAAATTTTCAAAAATCCAAAATATTGGCTGAAAACGACTAAAGATCAAGGACTCATTGGGCGAATCACTCTGGAACTGAAACCGGAATGCTCACTGACATTTCCCCTATTTGAAAGTCTGATAAACGCCGGAAAAATGAGTAAGTCCAAAAAAAATTTTTTTCAACTTTTTTTCAATATTACCCACGTGGGATATATATTCTACCCACACACATTTGGAACTCTCCTGGGGTACCCTCACCCATATTATTCCCTCATTTAGTGGATATTTTCACAAAAAAGTGAAATTTTCAAAAATCCAAAATATTGGCTGAAAACGACTAAATATCAAGGACTCATTGGGCGAATCGCTCTGGAACTGAAATCGGAATGTTCACTGACATTTCCCCTATCTGAAAGTCTGATAAACGCCGGAAAAATGACAGTCCAAAAAAAAATTGTTTTCAACTTTTTTCAATTTTACCCCCGTGGGATATATATTCCACCCACACACATTTGGAACTCTCCTGCGGTACCCTAACACATATTATTCCCTCATTTAGTGGATATTTTCACAAAAAAGTGAAATTTTCAAAAATCCAAAATATTGGCTGAAAACGACTAAATATCAAGGACTCATTGGGCGAATAGCTCTGGAATTGAAATCGGAATGTTCACTGACATTTCCCCTATTTGAAAGTCTGATAAACGCCGGAAAAATGACTAAGTCCAAAAAAATTTTTTTTCAACTTTTTTTCAATATTACCCCCGTGGGATATATATTCTACCCACACACATTTGGAACTCTCCTGCGGTACCCTAAAACATATTATTCCCTCATTTAGTGGATATTTTCACAAAAAAGTGAAATTTTCAAAAATCCAAAATATTGGCTGAAAACGACTAAATATCAAGGACTCATTGGGCGAATCGCTCTGGAACTGAAATCGGAATGTTCACTGACATTTCCCCTATCTGAAAGTCTGATAAACGCCGGAAAAATGACTAAGTCCAAAAAAAAATTGTTTTCAACTTTTTTCAATTTTACCCCCGTGGGATATATATTCTACCCACACACATTTGGAACTCTCCTGGGGTACCCTCACACATATTATTCCCTCATTTAGTGGATATTTTCACAAAAAAGTGAAATTTTCAAATATCCAAAATATTGGCTGAAAACGACTAAATATCAAGGACTCTTTGGGCGAATTGCTCTGGAACTGAAATCGGAATGCTCACTGACATTTCCCCTATCTGAAAGTCTGATAAACGCCGGAAAAATGACTAAGTCCAAAAAAAAATTGTTTTCAACTTTTTTCAATTTTACCTCCGTGGGATATATATTCCACCCACACACATTTGGAACTCTCCTGCGGTACCCTAACACATATTATTCCCTCATTTAGTGGATATTTTCACAAAAAAGTGAAATTTTCAAAAATCCAAAATATTGGCTGAAAACGACTAAATATCAAGGACTCATTGGGCGAATAGCTCTGGAATTGAAATCGGAATGTTCACTGACATTTCCCCTATTTGAAAGTCTGATAAACGCCGGAAAAATGACTAAGTCCAAAAAAAATTTTTTTCAACTTTTTTTCAATATTACCCCCGTGGGATATATATTCTACCCACACACATTTGGAACTCTCCTGGAGTACCCTAACACATATTATTCCCTCATTTAGTGGATATTTTCACAAAAAAGTGAAATTTTCAAAAATCCAAAATATTGGCTGAAAACGACTAAAGATCAAGGACTCATTGGGCGAATCACTCTGGAACTGAAACCGGAATGCTCACTGACATTTCCCCTATTTGAAAGTCTGATAAACGCCGGAAAAATGAGTAAGTCCAAAAAAAATTTTTTTCAACTTTTTTTCAATATTACCCACGTGGGATATATATTCTACCCACACACATTTGGAACTCTCCTGGGGTACCCTCACCCATATTATTCCCTCATTTAGTGGATATTTTCACAAAAAAGTGAAATTTTCAAAAATCCAAAATATTGGCTGAAAACGACTAAATATCAAGGACTCATTGGGCGAATCGCTCTGGAACTGAAATCGGAATGTTCACTGACATTTCCCCTATCTGAAAGTCTGATAAACGCCGGAAAAATGACAGTCCAAAAAAAAATTGTTTTCAACTTTTTTCAATTTTACCCCCGTGGGATATATATTCCACCCACACACATTTGGAACTCTCCTGCGGTACCCTAACACATATTATTCCCTCATTTAGTGGATATTTTCACAAAAAAGTGAAATTTTCAAAAATCCAAAATATTGGCTGAAAACGACTAAATATCAAGGACTCATTGGGCGAATAGCTCTGGAATTGAAATCGGAATGTTCACTGACATTTCCCCTATTTGAAAGTCTGATAAACGCCGGAAAAATGACTAAGTCCAAAAAAATTTTTTTTCAACTTTTTTTCAATATTACCCCCGTGGGATATATATTCTACCCACACACATTTGGAACTCTCCTGGGGTACCCTCACACATATTATTCCCTCATTTAGTAGATATTTTCACAAAAAAGTGAAATTTTCAAAAATCCAAAATATTGGCTGAAAACGACTAAATATCAAGGACTCTTTGGGCGAATCGCTCTGGAACTGAAATCGGAATGTTCACTGACATTTCCCCTATTTGAAAGTCTGATAAACGCCGGAAAAATGACTAAGTCCAAAAAAAATTGTTTTCAACTTTTTTCAATTTTACCCCCGTGGGATATATATTCTACCCACACACATTTGGAACTCTCCTGCGGTACCCTAAAACATATTATTCCCTCATTTAGTGGATATTTTCACAAAAAAGTGAAATTTTCAAAAATCCAGAAAATTGGCTGAAAATGACTAAATATCAAGGACTCATTGGGCGAATCGCTCTGGAACTGAAATCGGAACGCTCAATGACATTTGCCCTATCTGAAAGTCTGATAAATGCCGGAAAAATGACTAAGTCCAAAAAAAAAATTTTTCAACTTTTTTCAATTTTACCCCCGTGGGATATATATTCTACCCACACACATTTGGAACTCTCCTGGGGTAACCTCACACATATTATTCCCTCATTTAGTGGATATTTTCACAAAAAAGTGAAATTTTCAAATATCCAAAATATTGGCTGAAAACGACTAAATATCAAGGACTCATTGGGCGAATCGCTCTGGAACTGAAATCGGAATGTTCACTGACATTTCCCCTATCTGAAAGTCTGATAAACGCCGGAAAAATGACTAAGTCCAAAAAAAAATTGTTTTCAACTTTTTTCAATTTTACCCCCGTGGGATATATATTCTACCCACACACATTTGGAACTCTCCTGGGGTACCCTCACACATATTATTCCCTCATTTAGTGGATATTTTCACAAAAAAGTGAAATTTTCAAATATCCAAAATATTGGCTGAAAACGACTAAATATCAAGGACTCTTTGGGCGAATTGCTCTGGAACTGAAATCGGAATGCTCACTGACATTTCCCCTATCTGAAAGTCTGATAAACGCCGGAAAAATGACTAAGTCCAAAAAAAAATTGTTTTCAACTTTTTTCAATTTTACCTCCGTGGGATATATATTCCACCCACACACATTTGGAACTCTCCTGCGGTACCCTAACACATATTATTCCCTCATTTAGTGGATATTTTCACAAAAAAGTGAAATTTTCAAAAATCCAAAATATTGGCTGAAAACGACTAAATATCAAGGACTCATTGGGCGAATAGCTCTGGAATTGAAATCGGAATGTTCACTGACATTTCCCCTATTTGAAAGTCTGATAAACGCCGGAAAAATGACTAAGTCCAAAAAAAATTTTTTTCAACTTTTTTTCAATATTACCCCCGTGGGATATATATTCTACCCACACACATTTGGAACTCTCCTGGAGTACCCTAACACATATTATTCCCTCATTTAGTGGATATTTTCACAAAAAAGTGAAATTTTCAAAAATCCAAAATATTGGCTGAAAACGACTAAAGATCAAGGACTCATTGGGCGAATCACTCTGGAACTGAAACCGGAATGCTCACTGACATTTCCCCTATTTGAAAGTCTGATAAACGCCGGAAAAATGAGTAAGTCCAAAAAAAATTTTTTTCAACTTTTTTTCAATATTACCCACGTGGGATATATATTCTACCCACACACATTTGGAACTCTCCTGGGGTACCCTCACCCATATTATTCCCTCATTTAGTGGATATTTTCACAAAAAAGTGAAATTTTCAAAAATCCAAAATATTGGCTGAAAACGACTAAATATCAAGGACTCATTGGGCGAATCGCTCTGGAACTGAAATCGGAATGTTCACTGACATTTCCCCTATCTGAAAGTCTGATAAACGCCGGAAAAATGACAGTCCAAAAAAAAATTGTTTTCAACTTTTTTCAATTTTACCCCCGTGGGATATATATTCCACCCACACACATTTGGAACTCTCCTGCGGTACCCTAACACATATTATTCCCTCATTTAGTGGATATTTTCACAAAAAAGTGAAATTTTCAAAAATCCAAAATATTGGCTGAAAACGACTAAATATCAAGGACTCATTGGGCGAATAGCTCTGGAATTGAAATCGGAATGTTCACTGACATTTCCCCTATTTGAAAGTCTGATAAACGCCGGAAAAATGACTAAGTCCAAAAAAATTTTTTTTCAACTTTTTTTCAATATTACCCCCGTGGGATATATATTCTACCCACACACATTTGGAACTCTCCTGGGGTACCCTCACACATATTATTCCCTCATTTAGTAGATATTTTCACAAAAAAGTGAAATTTTCAAAAATCCAAAATATTGGCTGAAAACGACTAAATATCAAGGACTCTTTGGGCGAATCGCTCTGGAACTGAAATCGGAATGTTCACTGACATTTCCCCTATTTGAAAGTCTGATAAACGCCGGAAAAATGACTAAGTCCAAAAAAAATTGTTTTCAACTTTTTTCAATTTTACCCCCGTGGGATATATATTCTACCCACACACATTTGGAACTCTCCTGCGGTACCCTAAAACATATTATTCCCTCATTTAGTGGATATTTTCACAAAAAAGTGAAATTTTCAAAAATCCAGAAAATTGGCTGAAAATGACTAAATATCAAGGACTCATTGGGCGAATCGCTCTGGAACTGAAATCGGAACGCTCAATGACATTTGCCCTATCTGAAAGTCTGATAAATGCCGGAAAAATGACTAAGTCCAAAAAAAAAATTTTTCAACTTTTTTCAATTTTACCCCCGTGGGATATATATTCTACCCACACACATTTGGAACTCTCCTGGGGTAACCTCACACATATTATTCCCTCATTTAGTGGATATTTTCACAAAAAAGTGAAATTTTCAAATATCCAAAATATTGGCTGAAAACGACTAAATATCAAGGACTCATTGGGCGAATCGCTCTGGAACTGAAATCGGAATGTTCACTGACATTTCCCCTATCTGAAAGTCTGATAAACGCCGGAAAAATGACTAAGTCCAAAAAAAAATTGTTTTCAACTTTTTTCAATTTTACCCCCGTGGGATATATATTCTACCCACACACATTTGGAACTCTCCTGGGGTACCCTCACACATATTATTCCCTCATTTAGTGGATATTTTCACAAAAAAGTGAAATTTTCAAATATCCAAAATATTGGCTGAAAACGACTAAATATCAAGGACTCTTTGGGCGAATTGCTCTGGAACTGAAATCGGAATGCTCACTGACATTTCCCCTATCTGAAAGTCTGATAAACGCCGGAAAAATGACTAAGTCCAAAAAAAAATTGTTTTCAACTTTTTTCAATTTTACCTCCGTGGGATATATATTCCACCAACACACATTTGGAACTCTCCTGCGGTACCCTAACACATATTATTCCCTCATTTAGTGGATATTTTCACAAAAAAGTGAAATTTTCAAAAATCCAAAATATTGGCTGAAAACGACTAAATATCAAGGACTCATTGGGCGAATAGCTCTGGAATTGAAATCGGAATGTTCACTGACATTTCCCCTATTTGAAAGTCTGATAAACGCCGGAAAAATGACTAAGTCCAAAAAAATTTTTTTTCAACTTTTTTTCAATATTACCCCCGTGGGATATATATTCTACCCACACACATTTGGAACTCTCCTGGAGTACCCTCACACATATTATTCCCTCATTTAGTAGATATTTTCACAAAAAAGTGAAATTTTCAAAAATCCAAAATATTGGCTGAAAACGACTAAATATCAAGGACTCTTTGGGCGAATCGCTCTGGAACTGAAATCGGAATGCTCACTGACATTTCCCCTATCTGAAAGTCTGATAAACGCCGGAAAAATGACTAAGTCCAAAAAAAAAATTGTTTTCAACTTTTTTCAATTTTACCCCCGTGGGATTTATATTCTACCCACACACATTTGGAACTCTCCTGCGGTACCCTAAAACATATTATTCCCTCATTTAGTGGATATTTTCACAAAAAAGTGAAATTTTCAAAAATCCAGAAAATTGGCTGAAAATGACTAAATATCAAGGACTCATTGGGCGAATCGCTCTGGAACTGCAATCGGAACGCTCACTGACATTTGCCCTATCTGAAAGTCTGATAAATGCCGGAAAAATGACTAAGTCCAAAAAAAAAATTTTTCAACTTTTTTCAATTTTACCCCCGTGGGATATATATTCTACCCACACACATTTGGAACTCTCCTGGGGTAACCTCACACATATTATTCCGTCATTTAGTGGATATTTTCACAAAAAAGTGAAATTTTCAAAAATCCAAAATATTGGCTGAAAACGTCTAAATATCAAGGACTCATTGGGCGAATCGCTCTGGAACTGAAATCGGAATGTTCACTGACATTTCCCCTATCTGAAAGTCTGATAAACGCCGGAAAAATGACTAAGTCCAAAAAAATTTTTTTAAACTTTTTTTCAATATTACCCCCGTGGGATATATATTCTACGCACACACATTTGGAACTCTCCTGGGGTACCCTCACACATATTATTCCCTCATTTAGTGGATATTTTCACAAAAAAGTGAAATTTTCAAAAATCCAAAATATTGGCTGAAAACGACTAAATATCAAGGACTCTTTGGGCGAATCGCTCTGGAACTGAAATCGGAATGCTCACTGACATTTCCCCTATCTGAAAGTCTGATAAACGCCGGAAAAATGACTTAAGTCCAAAAAAAAATTGTTTTCAACTTTTTTCAATTTTACCCCCGTGGGATATATATTCTACCCACACACATTTGGAACTCTCCTGGGGTACCCTCACACATATTATTCCCTCATTTAGTGGATATTTTCACAAAAAAGTGAAATTTTCAAATATCCAAAATATTGGCTGAAAACGACTAAATATCAAGGACTCTTTGGGCGAATCGCTCTGGAACTGAAATCGGAATGCTCACTGACATTTCCCCTATCTGAAAGTCTGATAAACGCCGGAAAAATGACTAAGTCCAAAAAAAAATAGTTTTCAACTTTTTTCAATTTTACCCCCGTGGGATATATATTCTACCCACACACATTTGGAACTCTCCTGCGGTACCCTAACACATATTATTCCCTCATTTAGTGGATATTTTCACAAAATGTGAAATTTTCAAAAATCCAAAATATTGGCTGAAAACGACTAAATATCAAGGACTCATTGGGCGAATCGCTCTGGAATTGAAATGGGAATGTTCACTGACATTTCCCCTATTTGAAAGTCTGATAAACGCCAGAAAAATGAATAAGTCCAAAAAAATTTTTTTTCAACTTTTTTTCAATATTACCCCCGTGGGATTTATATTCTACCCACACACATTTGGAACTCTCCTGGGGTACCCTCACACATATTATTCCCTCATTTAGTGGATATTTTCACAAAAAAGTGAAATTTTCAAAAATCCAAAATATTGGCTGAAAACGACTAAATATCAAGGACTCATTGGGCGAATCGCTTTGGAACTGAAATCGGAATGCTCACTGACATTTCCCCTATCTGAAAGTCTGATAAACGCCGGAAAAATGACTAAGTCCAAAAAAAAATTGTTTTCAACTTTTTTCAATTTTACCCCCGTGGGATATATATTCTACCCACACACATTTGGAACTCTCCTGCGGTACCCTAAAACATATTATTCCCTCATTTAGTGGATATTTTCACAAAAAAGTGAAATTTTCAAAAATCCAGAAAATTGGCTGAAAATGACTAAATATCAAGGACTCATTGGGCGAATCGCTCTGGAACTGAAATCGGAACGCTCACTGACATTTGCCCTATCTGAAAGTCTGATAAATGCCGGAAAAATGACTAAGTCCAAAAAAAAAATTTTTCAACTTTTTTCAATTTTACCCCCGTGGGATATATATTCTACCCACACACATTTGGAACTCTCCTGGGGTAACCTCACACATATTATTCCCTCATTTAGTGGATATTTTCACAAAAAAGTGAAATTTTCAAAAATCCAAAATATTGGCTGAAAACGACTAAATATCAAGGACTCATTGGGCGAATCGCTCTGGAACTGAAATCGGAATGTTCTCTGACATTTCCCTTATCTGAAAGTCTGATAAACGCCGGAAAAATGACTAAGTCCAAAAAAAAATTGTTTTCAACTTTTTTCAATTTTACCCCCGTGGGATATATATTCTACCCACACACATTTGGAACTCTCCTGGGGTAACCTCACACATATTATTCCGTCATTTAGTGGATATTTTCACAAAAAAGTGAAATTTTCAAAAATCCAAAATATTGGCTGAAAACGTCTAAATATCAAGGACTCATTGGGCGAATCGCTCTGGAACTGAAATCGGAATGTTCACTGACATTTCCCCTATCTGAAAGTCTGATAAACGCCGGAAAAATGACTAAGTCCAAAAAAATTTTTTTAAACTTTTTTTCAATATTACCCCCGTGGGATATATATTCTACCCACACACATTTGGAACTCTCCTGGGGTACCCTCACACATATTATTCCCTCATTTAGTGGATATTTTCACAAAAAAGTGAAATTTTCAAATATCCAAAATATTGGCTGAAAACGACTAAATATCAAGGACTCATTGGGCGAATCGCTCTGGAATTGAAATGGGAATGTTCACTGACATTTCCCCTATTTGAAAGTCTGATAAACGCCAGAAAATCGAATAAGTCTAAAAAAATTTTTTTCAACTTTTTTTCAATATTACCCCCGTGGGATATATATTCTACGCACACACATTTGGAACTCTCCTGGGGTACCCTCACACATATTATTCCCTCATTTAGTGGATATTTTCACAAAAAAGTGAAATTTTCAAAAATCCAAAATATTGGATGAAAACGACTAAATATCAAGGACTCTTTGGGCGAATCGCTCTGGAACTGAAATCGGAATGCTCACTGACATTTCCCCTATCTGAAAGTCTGATAAACGCCGGAAAAATGACTAAGTCCAAAAAAAAATTGTTTTCAACTTTTTTCAATTTTACCCCCGTGGGATATATATTCTACCCACACACATTTGGAACTCTCCTGGGGTACCCTCACACATATTATTCCCTCATTTAGTGGATATTTTCACAAAAAAGTGAAATTTTCAAATATCCAAAATATTGGCTGAAAACGACTAAATATCAAGGACTCATTGGGCGAATCGCTCTGGAATTGAAATGGGAATGTTCACTGACATTTCCCCTATTTGAAAGTCTGATAAACGCCAGAAAAATGAATAAGTCCAAAAAAATTTTTTTTCAACTTTTTTTCAATATTACCCCCGTGGGATATATATTCTACCCACACACATTTGGAACTCTCCTGGGGTACCCTAACACATATTGTTCCCTCATTTAGTGGATATTTTCACAAAATAGTGAAATTTTCAAAAATCCAAAATATTGGCTGAAAACGACTAAATATCAAGGACTCATTGGGCGAATAGCTCTGGAATTGAAATCGGAATGTTCACTGACATTTCCCCTATTTGAAAGTCTGATAAACGCCAGAAAAATGAATAAGTCCAAAAAAAATTTTTTCAACTTTTTTTCAATATTACCCCCGTGGAATATATATTCTACGCACACACATTTGGAACTCTCCTGGGGTACCCTCACACATATTATTCCCTCATTTAGTGGATATTTTCACAAAAAAGTGAAATTTTCAAAAATCCAAAATATTGGCTGAAAACGACTAAATATCAAGGACTCTTTGGGCGAATCGCTCTGGAACTGAAATCGGAATGCTCACTGACATTTCCCCTATCTGAAAGTCTGATAAACGCCGGAAAAATGACTAAGTCCAAAAAAAAATTGTTTTCAACTTTTTTCAATTTTACCCCCGTGGGATATATATTCTACCCACACACATTTGGAACTCTCCTGCGGTACCCTAAAACATATTATTCCCTCATTTAGTGGATATTTTCACAAAAAAGTGAAATTTTCAAAAATCCAGAAAATTGGCTGAAAATGACTAAATATCAAGGACTCATTGGGCGAATCGCTCTGGAACTGAAATCGGAATGTTCACTGACATTTCCCCTATCTGAAAGTCTGATAAACGCCGGAAAAATGACTAAGTCCAAAAAAAAATTGTTTTCAACTTTTTTCAATTTTACCCCCGTGGGATATATATTCTACCCACACACATTTGGAACTCTCCTGGGGTACCCTCACACATATTATTCCCTCATTTAGTGGATATTTTCACAAAAAAGTGAAATTTTCAAATATCCAAAATATTGGCTGAAAACGACTAAATATCAAGGACTCTTTGGGCGAATTGCTCTGGAACTGAAATCGGAATGCTCACTGACATTTCCCCTATCTGAAAGTCTGATAAACGCCGGAAAAATGACTAAGTCCAAAAAAAAAATTGTTTTCAACTTTTTTCAATTTTACCCCCGTGGGATTTATATTCTACCCACACACATTTGGAACTCTCCTGCGGTACCCTAAAACATATTATTCCCTCATTTAGTGGATATTTTCACAAAAAAGTGAAATTTTCAAAAATCCAGAAAATTGGCTGAAAATGACTAAATATCAAGGACTCATTGGGCGAATCGCTCTGGAACTGCAATCGGAACGCTCACTGACATTTGCCCTATCTGAAAGTCTGATAAATGCCGGAAAAATGACTAAGTCCAAAAAAAAAATTTTTCAACTTTTTTCAATTTTACCCCCGTGGGATATATATTCTACCCACACACATTTGGAACTCTCCTGGGGTAACCTCACACATATTATTCCGTCATTTAGTGGATATTTTCACAAAAAAGTGAAATTTTCAAAAATCCAAAATATTGGCTGAAAACGTCTAAATATCAAGGACTCATTGGGCGAATCGCTCTGGAACTGAAATCGGAATGTTCACTGACATTTCCCCTATCTGAAAGTCTGATAAACGCCGGAAAAATGACTAAGTCCAAAAAAAAATTGTTTTCAACTTTTTTCAATTTTACCCCCGTGGGATATATATTCTACCCACACACATTTGGAACTCTCCTGGGGTACCCTCACACATATTATTCCCTCATTTAGTGGATATTTTCACAAAAAAGTGAAATTTTCAAATATCCAAAATATTGGCTGAAAACGACTAAATATCAAGGACTCATGGGGCGAATAGCTCTGGAATTGAAATCGGAATGTTCACTGACATTTCCCCTATTTGAAAGTCTGATAAACGCCGGAAAAATGACTAAGTCCAAAAAAATTTTTTTAAACTTTTTTTCAATATTACCCCCGTGGGATATATATTCTACGCACACACATTTGGAACTCTCCTGGGGTACCCTCACACATATTATTCCCTCATTTAGTGGATATTTTCACAAAAAAGTGAAATTTTCAAAAATCCAAAATATTGGCTGAAAACGACTAAATATCAAGGACTCTTTGGGCGAATCGCTCTGGAACTGAAATCGGAATGCTCACTGACATTTCCCCTATCTGAAAGTCTGATAAACGCCGGAAAAATGACTTAAGTCCAAAAAAAAATTGTTTTCAACTTTTTTCAATTTTACCCCCGTGGGATATATATTCTACCCACACACATTTGGAACTCTCCTGGGGTACCCTCACACATATTATTCCCTCATTTAGTGGATATTTTCACAAAAAAGTGAAATTTTCAAATATCCAAAATATTGGCTGAAAACGACTAAATATCAAGGACTCTTTGGGCGAATCGCTCTGGAACTGAAATCGGAATGCTCACTGACATTTCCCCTATCTGAAAGTCTGATAAACGCCGGAAAAATGACTAAGTCCAAAAAAAAATAGTTTTCAACTTTTTTCAATTTTACCCCCGTGGGATATATATTCTACCCACACACATTTGGAACTCTCCTGCGGTACCCTAACACATATTATTCCCTCATTTAGTGGATATTTTCACAAAATGTGAAATTTTCAAAAATCCAAAATATTGGCTGAAAACGACTAAATATCAAGGACTCATTGGGCGAATCGCTCTGGAATTGAAATGGGAATGTTCACTGACATTTCCCCTATTTGAAAGTCTGATAAACGCCAGAAAAATGAATAAGTCCAAAAAAATTTTTTTTCAACTTTTTTTCAATATTACCCCCGTGGGATATATATTCTACGCACACACATTTGGAACTCTCCTGGGGTACCCTCACACATATTATTCCCTCATTTAGTGGATATTTTCACAAAAAAGTGAAATTTTCAAAAATCCAAAATATTGGCTGAAAACGACTAAATATCAAGGACTCTTTGGGCGAATCGCTCTGGAACTGAAATCGGAATGCTCACTGACATTTCCCCTATCTGAAAGTCTGATAAACGCCGGAAAAATGACTAAGTCCAAAAAAAAATTGTTTTCAACTTTTTTCAATTTTACCCCCGTGGGATATATATTCTACCCACACACATTTGGAACTCTCCTGGGGTACCCTCACACATATTATTCCCTCATTTAGTGGATATTTTCACAAAAAAGTGAAATTTTCAAATATCCAAAATATTGGCTGAAAACGACTAAATATCAAGGACTCATTGGGCGAATCGCTCTGGAATTGAAATGGGAATGTTCACTGACATTTCCCCTATTTGAAAGTCTGATAAACGCCAGAAAAATGAATAAGTCCAAAAAAATTTTTTTTCAACTTTTTTTCAATATTACCCCCGTGGGATATATATTCTACCCACACACATTTGGAACTCTCCTGGGGTACCCTAACACATATTATTCCCTCATTTAGTGGATATTTTCACAAAAAAGTGAAATTTTCAAAAATCCAAAATATTGGCTGAAAACGACTAAATATCAAGGACTCATTGGGCGAATAGCTCTGGAATTGAAATGGGAATGTTCACTGACATTTCCCCTTTTTGAAAGTCTGATAAACGCCAGAAAAATGAATAAGTCCAAAAAAATTTTTTTCAACTTTTTTTCAATATTACCCCCGTGGGATATATATTCTACGCACACACATTTGGAACTCTCCTGGGGTACCCTCACTCATATTATTCCCTCATTTAGTGGATATTTTCACAAAAAAGTGAAATTTTCAAAAATCCAAAATATTGGCTGAAAACGACTAAATATCAAGGACTCTTTGGGCGAATCGCTCTGGAACTGAAATCGGAATGCTCACTGACATTTCCCCTATCTGAAAGTCTGATAAACGCCGGAAAAATGACTAAGTCCAAAAAAAAATTGTTTTCAACTTTTTTCAATTTTACCCCCGTGGGATATATATTCTACCCACACACATTTGGAACTCTCCTGCGGTACCCTAAAACATATTATTCCCTCATTTAGTGGATATTTTCACAAAAAAGTGAAATTTTCAAAAATCCAGAAAATTGGCTGAAAATGACTAAATATCAAGGACTCATTGGGCGAATCACTCTGGAATTGAAATGGGAATGTTCACTGACATTTCCCCTATTTGAAAGTCTGATAAACGCCAGAAAAATGAATAAGTCAAAAAAATTTTTTTTCAACTTTTTTTCAATTTTACCCCCGTGGGATATATATTCTACCCACACACATTTGGAACTCTCCTGGGGTACCCTAACACATATTATTCCCTCATTTAGTGGATATTTTCACAAAAAAGTGAAATTTTCAAAAATCCAAAATATTGGCTGAAAACGACTAAATATCAAGGACTCATTGGGCGAATAGCTCTGGAATTGAAATCGGAATGTTCACTGACATTTCCCCTATTTGAAAGTCTGATAAACGCCAGAAAAATGAATAAGTCCAAAAAATTTTTTTTCAACTTTTTTTCAATATTACCCCCGTGGGATATATATTCTACGCACACACATTTGGAACTCTCCTGGGGTACCCTCACACATATTATTCCCTCATTTAGTGGATATTTTCACAAAAAAGTGAAATTTTCAAAAATCCAAAATATTGGCTGAAAACGACTAAATATCAAGGACTCTTTGGGCGAATCGCTCTGGAACTGAAATCGGAATGCTCACTGACATTTCCCCTATCTGAAAGTCTGATAAACGCCGGAAAAATGACTAAGTCCAAAAAAAAATTGTTTTCAACTTTTTTCAATTTTACCCCCGTGGGATATATATTCTACCCACACACATTTGGAACTCTCCTGCGGTTCCCTAAAACATATTATTCCCTCATTTAGTGGATATTTTCACAAAAAAGTGAAATTTTCAAAAATCCAGAAAATTGGCTGAAAATGACTAAATATCAAGGACTCATTGGGCGAATCGCTCTGGAACTGAAATCGGAACGCTCACTGACATTTGCCCTATCTGAAAGTCTGATAAACGCCGGAAAAATGACTAAGTCCAAAAAAAAAATTTTTCAACTTTTTTCAATTTTACCCCCGTGGGATATATATTCTACCCACACACATTTGGAACTCTCCTGGGGTACCCTCACACATATTATTCCCTCATTTAGTGGATATTTTCACAAAAAAGTGAAATTTTCAAATATCCAAAATATTGGCTGGAAACGACTAAATATCAAGGACTCATTGGGCGAATCGCTCTGGAATTGAAATGGAAATGTTCACTGACATTTCCCCTATTTGAAAGTCTGATAAACGCCAGAAAAATGAATAAGTCCAAAAAAATTTTTTTTCAACTTTTTTTCAATATTACCCCCGTGGGATATATATTCTACCCACACACATTTGGAACTCTCCTGGGGTACCCTCACACATATTATTCCCTCATTTAGTGGATATTTTCACAAAAAAGTGAAATTTTCAAAAATCCAAAATATTGGCTGAAAACGACTAAATATCAAGGACTCATTGGGCGAATCGCTTTGGAACTGAAATCGGAATGCTCACTGACATTTCCCCAATCTGAAAGTCTGATAAACGCCGGAAAAATGACTAAGTCCAAAAAAAAATTGTTTTCAACTTTTTTCAATTTTACCCCCGTGGGATATATATTCTACCCACACACATTTGGAACTCTCCTGCGGTACCCTAACACATATTATTCCCTCATTTAGTGGATATTTTCACAAAAAAGTGAAATTTTCAAAAATCCAAAATATTGGCTGAAAACGACTAAATATCAAGGACTCATTGGGCGAATAGCTCTGGAATTGAAATCGGAATGTTCACTGACATTTCCCCTATTTGAAAGTCTGATAAACGCCAGAAAAATGAATAAGTCCAAAAAAATTTTTTTCAACTTTTTTTTCAATATTACCCCCGTGGGATATATATTCTACGCACACACATTTGGAACTCTCCTGGGGTACCCTCACACATATTATTCCCTCATTTAGTGGATATTTTCACAAAAAAGTGAAATTTTCAAATATCCAAAATATTGGCTGAAAACGACTAAATATCAAGGACTCATTGGGCGAATCGCTCTGGAATTGAAATGGGAATGTTCACTGACATTTCCCCTATTTGAAAGTCTGATAAACGCCAGAAAAATGAATAAGTCCAAAAAAATTTTTTTTCAACTTTTTTTCAATATTACCCCCGTGGGATATATATTCTACCCACACACATTTGGAACTCTCCTGGGGTACCCTAACACATATTATTCCCTCATTTAGTGGATATTTTCACAAAAAAGTGAAATTTTCAAAAATCCAAAATATTGGCTGAAAACGACTAAATATCAAGGACTCATTGGGCGAATAGCTCTGGAATTGAAATGGGAATGTTCACTGACATTTCCCCTATTTGAAAGTCTGATAAACGCCAGAAAAATGAATAAGTCCAAAAAAATTTTTTTCAACTTTTTTTCAATATTACCCCCGTGGGATATATATTCTACGCACACACATTTGGAACTCTCCTGGGGTACCCTCACTCATATTATTCCCTCATTTAGTGGATATTTTCACAAAAAAGTGAAATTTTCAAAAATCCAAAATATTGGCTGAAAACGACTAAATATCAAGGACTCTTTGGGCGAATCGCTCTGGAACTGAAATCGGAATGCTCACTGACATTTCCCCTATCTGAAAGTCTGATAAACGCCGGAAAAATGACTAAGTCCAAAAAAAAATTGTTTTCAACTTTTTTCAATTTTACCCCCGTGGGATATATATTCTACCCACACACATTTGGAACTCTCCTGCGGTACCCTAAAACATATTATTCCCTCATTTAGTGGATATTTTCACAAAAAAGTGAAATTTTCAAAAATCCAGAAAATTGGCTGAAAATGACTAAATATCAAGGACTCATTGGGCGAATCGCTCTGGAACTGAAATCGGAACGCTCACTGACATTTGCCCTATCTGAAAGTCTGATAAACGCCGGAAAAATGACTAAGTCCAAAAAAAAAATTTTTCAACTTTTTTCAATTTTACCCCCGTGGGATATATATTCTACCCACACACATTTGGAACTCTCCTGGGGTACCCTCACACATATTATTCCCTCATTTAGTGGATATTTAAACAAAAAAGTGAAATTTTCAAAAATCCAAAATATTGGCTGAAAACGACTAAATATCAAGGACTCATTGGGCGAATCGCTGTGGAACTGAAATCGGAATGCTCACTGACATTTGCCCTATCTGAAAGTCTGATAAACGCCGGAAAAATGACTAAGTCCAAAAAAAAATTGTTTTCAACTTTTTCAATTTTACCCCCGTGGGATATATATTCTACCCACACACATTTGGAACTCTCCTGCGGTACCCTAAAACATATTATTCCCTCATTTAGTGGATATTTTCACAAAAAAGTGAAATTTTCAAAAATCCAGAAAATTGGCTGAAAATGACTAAATATCAAGGACTCATTGGGCGAATCGCTCTGGAACTGAAATCGGAACGCTCACTGACATTTGCCCTATCTGAAAGTCTGATAAATGCCGGAAAAATGACTTAGTCCAAAAAAAAAATTTTTCAACTTTTTTCAATTTTACCCCCGTGGGATATATATTCTACCCACACACATTTGGAACTCTCCTGGGGTAACCTCACACATATTATTCCCTCATTTAGTGGATATTTTCACAAAAAAGTGAGATTTTCAAAAATCCAAAATATTGGCTGAAAACGACTAAATATCAAGGACTCATTGGGCGAATCGCTCTGGAACTGAAAACGGAATGTTCACTGACATTTCCCCTATCTGAAAGTCTGATAAACGCCGGAAAAATGACTAAGTCCAAAAAAAAATTGTTTTCAACTTTTTTCAATTTTACCCCCGTGGGATATATATTCTACCCACACACATTTGGAACTCTCCTGGGGTACCCTCACACATATTATTCCCTCATTTAGTGGATATTTTCACAAAAAAGTGAAATTTTCAAATATCCAAAATATTGGCTGAAAACGACTAAATATCAAGGACTCATTGGGCGAATCGCTCTGGAACTGAAATCGGAACGTTCACTGACATTTCCCCTATCTGAAAGTGTGATAAACGCCGGAAAAATGACTAAGTCCAAAAAAATTTTTTTTCAACTTTTTTTCAATATTACCCCCGTGGGATATATATTCTACCCACACACATTTGGAACTCTCCTGGGGTACCCTCACACATATTATTCCCTCATTTAGTGGATATTTTCACAAAAAAGTGAAATTTTCAAAAATCCAAAATATTGGCTGAAAACGACTAAATATCAAGGACTCATTGGGCGAATAGCTCTGGAATTGAAATCGGAATGTTCACTGACACTTCCCCTATCTGAAAGTCTGATAAACGCCGGAAAAATGACTAAGTCCAAAAAAAAATTGTTTTCAACTTTTTTCAATTTTACCCCCGTGGGATATATATTCTACCCACACACATTTGGAACTCTCCTGGGGTACCCTCACACATATTATTCCCTCATTTAGTGGATATTTAAACAAAAAAGTGAAATTTTCAAAAATCCAAAATATTGGCTGAAAACGACTAAATATCAAGGACTCATTGGGCAAATCGCTCTGGAACTGAAATCGGAATGCTCACTGACATTTGCCCTATCTGAAAGTCTGATAAAAACCGGAAAAATGACTAAGTCCAAAAAAAAATTGTTTTCAACTTTTTCAATTTTACCCCCGTGGGATATATATTCTACCCACACACATTTGGAACTCTCCTGCGGTACCCTAAAACATATTATTCCCTCATTTAGTGGATATTTTCACAAAAAAGTGAAATTTTCAAAAATCCAGAAAATTGGCTGAAAATGACTAAATATCAAGGACTCATTGGGCGAATCGCTCTGGAACTGAAATCGGAATGCTCACTGACATTTGCCCTATCTGAAAGTCTGATAAATGCCGGAAAAATGACTTAGTCCAAAAAAAAAATTTTTCAACTTTTTTCAATTTTACCCCCGTGGGATATATATTCTACCCACACACATTTGGAACTCTCCTGGGGTAACCTCACACATATTATTCCCTCATTTAGTGGATATTTTCACAAAAAAGTGAGATTTTCAAAAATCCAAAATATTGGCTGAAAACGACTAAATATCAAGGACTCATTGGGCGAATCGCTCTGGAACTGAAAACGGAATGTTCACTGACATTTCCCCTATCTGAAAGTCTGATAAACGCCGGAAAAATGACTAAGTCCAAAAAAAAATTGTTTTCAACTTTTTTCAATTTTACCCCCGTGGGATATATATTCTACCCACACACATTTGGAACTCTCCTGGGGTACCCTCACACATATTATTCCCTCATTTAGTGGATATTTTCACAAAAAAGTGAAATTTTCAAATATCCAAAATATTGGCTGAAAACGACTAAATATCAAGGACTCATTGGGCGAATCGCTCTGGAACTGAAATCAGAACGTTCACTGACATTTCCCCTATCTGAAAGTGTGATAAACGCCGGAAAAATGACTAAGTCCAAAAAAAAAATTTTTTTCAACTTTTTTCAATTTTACCATCGTGGGATATATATTCTACCCACACACATTTGGAACTCTCCTGGGGTACCCTCACACATATTATTCCCTCATTTAGTGGATATTTTCACAAAAAAGTGAAATTTTCAAAAATCCAAAATATTGGCTGAAAACGACTAAATATCAAGGACTCATTGGGCGAATAGCTCTGGAATTGAAATGGGAATGTTCACTGACATTTCCCCTATTTGAAAGTCTGATAAACGCCAGAAAAATGACTAAGTCCAAAAAAATTTTTTTTCAACTTTTTTTCAATATTACCCCCGTGGGATATATATTCTACCCACACACATTTGAAACTCTCCTGGGGTACCCTCACACATATTATTCCCTCATTTAGTGGATATTTTCACAAAAAAGTGAAATTTTCAAAAATCCAAAATATTGGCTGAAAACGACTAAATATCAAGGACTCATTGGGCGAATCGCTTTGGAACTGAAATCGGAATGCTCACTGACATTTCCCCTATCTGAAAGTCTGATAAACGCCGGAAAAATGACTAAGTCCAAAAAAAAATTGTTTTCAACTTTTTTCAATTTTACCCCCGTGGGATATATATTCTACCCACACACATTTGGAACTCTCCTGCGGTACCCTAAAACATATTATTCCCTCATTTAGTGGATATTTTCACAAAAAAGTGAAATTTTCAAAAATCCAGAAAATTGGCTGAAAATGACTAAATATCAAGGACTCATTGGGCGAATCGCTCTGGAACTGAAATCGGAACGCTCACTGACATTTGCCCTATCTGAAAGTCTGATAAATGCCGGAAAAATGACTAAGTCCCAAAAAAAAATTTTTCAACTTTTTTCAATTTTACCCCCGTGGGATATATATTCTACCCACACACATTTGGAACTCTCCTGGGGTACCCTCACACATATTATTCCCTCATTTAGTGGATATTTTCACAAAAAAAGTGAAATTTTCAAAAATCCAAAATTTTGGCTGAAAACGACTAAATATCAAGGACTCATTGGGCGAATCGCTCTGGAACTGAAATCGGAATGTTCACTGACATTTCCCCTATCTGAAAATCTGATAAACGCTGGAAAAATGACTAAGTCCAAAAAAAAATTGTTTTCAACTTTTTTCAATTTTACCCCCGTGGGATATATATTCTACCCACACACATTTGGAACTCTCCTGGGGTACCCTCACACATATTATTCCCTCATTTAGTGGATATTTAAACAAAAAAGTGAAATTTTCAAAAATCCAAAATATTGGCTGAAAACGACTAAATATCAAGGACTCATTGGGCGAATCGCTCTGGAACTGAAATCGGAATGCTCACTGACATTTGCCCTATCTGAAAGTCTGATAAACGCCGGAAAAATGACTAAGTCCAAAAAAAAATTGTTTTCAACTTTTTTCAATTTTACCCCCGTGGGATATATATTCTACCCACACACATTTGGAACTCTCCTGCGGTACCCTAAAACATATTATTCCCTCATTTAGTGGATATTTTCACAAAAAAGTGAAATTTTCAAAAATCCAGAAAATTGGCTGAAAATGACTAAATATCAAGGACTCATTGGGCGAATCGCTCTGGAACTGAAATCGGAACGCTCACTGACATTTGCCCTATCTGAAAGTCTGATAAATGCCGGAAAAATCACTAAGTCCAAAAAAAAAATTTTTCAACTTTTTTCAATTTTACCCCCGTGGGATATATATTCTACCCACACACATTTGGAACTCTCCTGGGGTACCCTCACATATATTATTCCCTCATTTAGTGGATATTTTCACAAAAAAAGTGAAATTTTCAAAAATCCAAAATTTTGGCTGAAAACGACTAAATATCAAGGACTCATTGGGCGAATCGCTCTGGAACTGAAATCGGAATGTTCACTGACATTTCCCTATCTGAAAGTCTGATAAACGCTGGAAAAATGACTAAGTCCAAAAAAAAATTGTTTTCAAATTTTTTCAATTTTACCCCCGTGGGATATATATTCTACCCACACACATTTGGAACTCTCCTGGGGTACCCTCACACATATTATTCCCTCATTTAGTGGATATTTAAACAAAAAAGTGAAATTTTCAAAAATCCAAAATATTGGCTGAAAACGACTAAATATCAAGGACTCATTGGGCGAATCGCTCTGGAACTGAAATCGGAATGCTCACTGACATTTGCCCTATCTGAAAGTCTGATAAACGCCGGAAAAATGACTAAGTCCAAAAAAAAATTGTTTTCAACTTTTTTCAATTTTACCCCCGTGGGATATATATTCTACCCACACACATTTGGAACTCTCCTGCGGTACCCTAAAACATATTATTCCCTCATTTAGTGGATATTTTCACAAAAAAGTGAAATTTTCAAAAATCCAGAAAATTGGCTGAAAATGACTAAATATCAAGGACTCATTGGGCGAATCGCTCTGGAACTGAAAACGGAACGCTCACTGACATTTGCCCTATCTGAAAGTCTGATAAATGCCGGAAAAATGACTTAGTCCAAAAAAAAAATTTTTCAACTTTTTTCAATTTTACCCCCGTGGGATATATATTCTACCCACACACATTTGGAACTCTCCTGGGGTAACCTCACACATATTATTCCCTCATTTAGTGGATATTTTCACAAAAAAGTGAAATTTTCAAATATCCAAAATATTGGCTGAAAACGACTAAATATCAAGGACTCATTGGGCGAATCGCTCTGGAACTGAAATCAGAACGTTCACTGACATTTCCCCTATCTGAAAGTGTGATAAACGCCGGAAAAATGACTAAGTCCAAAAAAAAAATTTTTTTCAACTTTTTTCAATTTTACCATCGTGGGCTATATATTCTACCCACACACATTTGGAACTCTCCAGGGGTACCCTCACACATATTATTCCCTCCTTTAGTGGATATTTTCACAAAAAAGTGAAATTTTCAAAAATCCAAAATATTGGCTGAAAACGACTAAATATCAAGGACTCATTGGGCGAATAGCTCTGGAATTGAAATGGGAATGTTCACTGACATTTCCCCTATTTGAAAGTCTGATAAACGCCAGAAAAATGAATAAGTCCAAAAAAATTTTTTTTCAACTTTTTTTCAATATTACCCCCGTGGGATATATATTCTACCCACACACATTTGGAACTCTCCTGGGGTACCCTCACACATATTATTCCCTCATTTAGTGGATATTTAAACAAAAAAGTGAAATTTTCAAAAATCCAAAATATTGGCTGAAAACGACTAAATATCAAGGACTCATTGGGCGAATCGCTCTGGAACTGAAATCGGAATGCTCACTGACATTTGCCCTATCTGAAAGTCTGATAAACGCCGGAAAAATGACTAAGTCCAAAAAAAAATTGTTTTCAACTTTTTTCAATTTTACCCCCGTGGGATATATATTCTACCCACACACATTTGGAACTCTCCTGCGGTACCCTAAAACATATTATTCCCTCATTTAGTGGATATTTTCACAAAAAAGTGAAATTTTCAAAAATCCAGAAAATTGGCTGAAAATGACTAAATATCAAGGACTCATTGGGCGAATCGCTCTGGAACTGAAATCGGAACGCTCACTGACATTTGCCCTATCTGAAAGTCTGATAAATGCCGGAAAAATCACTAAGTCCAAAAAAAAAATTTTTCAACTTTTTTCAATTTTACCCCCGTGGGATATATATTCTACCCACACACATTTGGAACTCTCCTGGGGTACCCTCACATATATTATTCCCTCATTTAGTGGATATTTTCACAAAAAAAGTGAAATTTTCAAAAATCCAAAATTTTGGCTGAAAACGACTAAATATCAAGGACTCATTGGGCGAATCGCTCTGGAACTGAAATCGGAATGTTCACTCACATTTCCCTATCTGAAAGTCTGATAAACGCTGGAAAAATGACTAAGTCCAAAAAAAAATTGTTTTCAAATTTTTTCAATTTTACCCCCGTGGGATATATATTCTACCCACACACATTTGGAACTCTCCTGGGGTACCCTCACACATATTATTCCCTCATTTAGTGGATATTTAAACAAAAAAGTGAAATTTTCAAAAATCCAAAATATTGGCTGAAAACGACTAAATATCAAGGACTCATTGGGCGAATCGCTCTGGAACTGAAATCGGAATGCTCACTGACATTTGCCCTATCTGAAAGTCTGATAAACGCCGGAAAAATGACTAAGTCCAAAAAAAAATTGTTTTCAACTTTTTTCAATTTTACCCCCGTGGGATATATATTCTACCCACACACATTTGGAACTCTCCTGCGGTACCCTAAAACATATTATTCCCTCATTTAGTGGATATTTTCACAAAAAAGTGAAATTTTCAAAAATCCAGAAAATTGGCTGAAAATGACTAAATATCAAGGACTCATTGGGCGAATCGCTCTGGAACTGAAAACGGAACGCTCACTGACATTTGCCCTATCTGAAAGTCTGATAAATGCCGGAAAAATGACTTAGTCCAAAAAAAAAATTTTTCAACTTTTTTCAATTTTACCCCCGTGGGATATATATTCTACCCACACACATTTGGAACTCTCCTGGGGTAACCTCACACATATTATTCCCTCATTTAGTGGATATTTTCACAAAAAAGTGAGATTTTCAAAAATCCAAAATATTGGCTGAAAACGACTAAATATCAAGGACTCATTGGGCGAATCGCTCTGGAACTGAAAACGGAATGTTCACTGACATTTCCCCTATCTGAAAGTCTGATAAACGCCGGAAAAATGACTAAGTCCAAAAAAAAATTGTTTTCAACTTTTTTCAATTTTACCCCCGTGGGATATATATTCTACCCACACACATTTGGAACTCTCCTGGGGTACCCTCACACATATTATTCCCTCATTTAGTGGATATTTTCACAAAAAAGTGAAATTTTCAAATATCCAAAATATTGGCTGAAAACGACTAAATATCAAGGACTCATTGGGCGAATCGCTCTGGAACTGAAATCAGAACGTTCACTGACATTTCCCCTATCTGAAAGTGTGATAAACGCCGGAAAAATGACTAAGTCCAAAAAAAAAATTTTTTTCAACTTTTTTCAATTTTACCATCGTGGGCTATATATTCTACCCACACACATTTGGAACTCTCCAGGGGTACCCTCACACATATTATTCCCTCCTTTAGTGGATATTTTCACAAAAAAGTGAAATTTTCAAAAATCCAAAATATTGGCTGAAAACGACTAAATATCAAGGACTCATTGGGCGAATAGCTCTGGAATTGAAATGGGAATGTTCACTGACATTTCCCCTATTTGAAAGTCTGATAAACGCCAGAAAAATGAATAAGTCCAAAAAAATTTTTTTTCAACTTTTTTTCAATATTACCCCCGTGGGATATATATTCTACCCACACACATTTGGAACTCTCCTGGGGTACCCTCACACATATTATTCCCTCATTTAGTGGATATTTTCACAAAAAAGTGAAATTTTCAAAAATCCAAAATATTGGCTGAAAACGACTAAATATCAAGGACTCATTGGGCGAATCGCTTTGGAACTGAAATCGGAATGCTCACTGACATTTCCCCTATCTGAAAGTCTGATAAACGCCGGAAAAATGACTAAGTCCAAAAAAAAATTGTTTTCAACTTTTTTCAATTTTACCCCCGTGGGATATATATTCTACCCACACACATTTGGAACTCTCCTGCGGTACCCTAACACATATTATTCCCTCATTTAGTGGATATTTTCCCAAAAAAGTGAAATTTTCAAAAATCCAAAATATTGGCTGAAAACGACTAAATATCAAGGACTCATTGGGCGAATAGCTCTGGAATTGAAATCGGAATGTTCACTGACATTTCCCCTATTTGAAAGTCTGATAAACGCCGGAAAAATGACTAAGTCCAAAAAAAAATTGTTTTCAACTTTTTTCAATTTTACCCCCGTGGGATATATATTCTACCCACACACATTTGGAACTCTCCTGCGGTACCCTAAAACATATTATTCCCTCATTTAGTGGATATTTTCACAAAAAAGTGAAATTTTCAAAAATCCAGAAAATTGGCTGAAAATGACTAAATATCAAGGACTCATTGGGCGAATCGCTCTGGAACTGAAATCGGAACGCTCACTGACATTTGTCCTATCTGAAAGTCTGATAAATGCCGGAAAAATGACTAAGTCCAAAAAAAAATTGTTTTCAACTTTTTTCAATTTTACCCCCGTGGGATATATATTCTACCCACACACATTTGGAACTCTCCTGCGGTACCCTAAAACATATTATTCCCTCATTTAGTGGATATTTTCACAAAAAAGTGAAATTTTCAAAAATCCTGAAAATTGGCTGAAAATGACTAAATATCAAGGACTCATTGGGCGAATCGCTCTGGAACTGAAATCGGAACGCTCACTGACATTTGCCCTATCTGAAAGTCTGATAAACGCCGGAAAAATGACTAAGTCCAAAAAAAAAATTTTTCAACTTTTTTCAATTTTACCCCCGTGGGATATATATTCTACCCACACACATTTGGAACTCTCCTGGTGTACCCTCACACATATTATTCCCTCATTTAGTGGATATTTTCACAAAAAAGTGAGATTTTCAAAAATCCAAAATATTGGCTGAAAACGACTAAATATCAAGGACTCATTGGGCGAATCGCTCTGGAACTGAAAACGGAATGTTCACTGACATTTCCCCTATCTGAAAGTCTGATAAACGCCGGAAAAATGACTAAGTCCAAAAAAAAATTGTTTTCAACTTTTTTCAATTTTACCCCCGTGGGATATATATTCTACCCACACACATTTGGAACTCTCCTGGGGTACCCTCACACATATTATTCCCTCATTTAGTGGATATTTTCACAAAAAAGTGAAATTTTCAAATATCCAAAATATTGGCTGAAAACGACTAAATATCAAGGACTCATTGGGCGAATCGCTCTGGAACTGAAATCGGAACGTTCACTGACATTTCCCCTATCTGAAAGTGTGATAAACGCCGGAAAAATGACTAAGTCCAAAAAAAAATTTTTTTCAACTTTTTTCAATTTTACCATCGTGGGATATATATTCTACCCACACACATTTGGAACTCTCCTGGGGTACCCTCACACATATTATTCCCTCATTTAGTGGATATTTTCACAAAAAAGTGAAATTTTCAAAAATCCAAAATATTGGCTGAAAACGACTAAATATCAAGAACTCATTGGGCGAATAGCTCTGGAATTGAAATGGGAATGTTCACTGACATTTCCCCTATTTGAAAGTCTGATAAACGCCAGAAAAATGACTAAGTCCAAAAAAATTTTTTTTCAACTTTTTTTCAATATTACCCCCGTGGGATATATATTCTACCCACACACATTTGGAACTCTCCTGGGGTACCCTCACACATATTATTCCCTCATTTAGTGGATATTTTCACAAAAAAGTGAAATTTTCAAAAATCCAAAATATTGGCTGAAAACGACTAAATATCAAGGACTCATTGGGCGAATCGCTTTGGAACTGAAATCGGAATGCTCACTGACATTTCCCCTATCTGAAAGTCTGATAAACGCCGGAAAAATGACTAAGTCCAAAAAAAAATTGTTTTCAACTTTTTTCAATTTTACCCCCGTGGGATATATATTCTACCCACACACATTTGGAACTCTCCTGCGGTACCCTAACACATATTATTCCCTCATTTAGTGGATATTTTCCCAAAAAAGTGAAATTTTCAAAAATCCAAAATATTGGCTGAAAACGACTAAATATCAAGGACTCATTGGGCGAATAGCTCTGGAATTGAAATCGGAATGTTCACTGACATTTCCCCTATTTGAAAGTCTGATAAACGCCGGAAAAATGACTAAGTCCAAAAAAAAATTGTTTTCAACTTTTTTCAATTTTACCCCCGTGGGGTATATATTCTACCCACACACATTTGGAACTCTCCTGCGGTACCCTAAAACATATTATTCCCTCATTTAGTGGATATTTTCACAAAAAAGTGAAATTTTCAAAAATCCAGAAAATTGGCTGAAAATGACTAAATATCAAGGACTCATTGGGCGAATCGCTCTGGAACTGAAATCGGAACGCTCACTGACATTTGCCCTATCTGAAAGTCTGATAAATGCCGGAAAAATGACTAAGTCCAAAAAAAAAATTTTTCAACTTTTTTCAATTTTACCCCCGTGGGATATATATTCTACACACACACATTTGGAACTCTCCTGGGGTACCCTCACACATATTATTCCCTCATTTAGTGGATATTTTCACAAAAAAAGTGAAATTTTCAAAAATCCAAAATTTTGGCTGAAAACGACTAAATATCAAGGACTCATTGGGCGAATCGCTCTGGAACTGAAATCGGAATGTTCACTGACATTTCCCCTATCTGAAAGTCTGATAAACGCTGGAAAAATGACTAAGTCCAAAAAAAAATTGTTTTCAACTTTTTTCAATTTTACCCCCGTGGGATATATATTCTACCCACACACATTTGGAACTCTCCTGGGGTACCCTCACACATATTATTCCCTCATTTAGTGGATATTTAAACAAAAAAGTGAAATTTTCAAAAATCCAAAATATTGGCTGAAAACGACTAAATATCAAGGACTCATTGGGCGAATCGCTCTGGAACTGAAATCGGAATGCTCACTGACATTTGCCCTATCTGAAAGTCCGATAAACGCCGGAAAAATGACTAAGTCCAAAAAAAAATTGTTTTCAACTTTTTTCAATTTTACCCCCGTGGGATATATATTCTACCCACACACATTTGGAACTCTCCTGCGGTACCCTAAAACATATTATTCCCTCATTTAGTGGATATTTTCACAAAAAAGTGAAATTTTCAAAAATCCAGAAAATTGGCTGAAAATGACTAAATATCAAGGACTCATTGGGCGAATCGCTCTGGAACTGAAATCGGAACGCTCACTGACATTTGCCCTATCTGAAAGTCTGATAAATGCCGGAAAAATCACTAAGTCCAAAAAAAAAATTTTTCAACTTTTTTCAATTTTACCCCCGTGGGATATATATTCTACCCACACACATTTGGAACTCTCCTGGGGTACCCTCACATATATTATTCCCTCATTTAGTGGATATTTTCACAAAAAAAGTGAAATTTTCAAAAATCCAAAATTTTGGCTGAAAACGACTAAATATCAAGGACTCATTGGGCGAATCGCTCTGGAACTGAAATCGGAATGTTCACTGACATTTCCCCTATCTGAAAGTCTGATAAACGCTGGAAAAATGACTAAGTCCAAAAAAAAATTGTTTTCAACTTTTTTCAATTTTACCCCCGTGGGATATATATTCTACCCACACACATTTGGAACTCTCCTGGGGTACCCTCACACATATTATTCCCTCATTTAGTGGATATTTAAACAAAAAAGTGAAATTTTCAAAAATCCAAAATATTGGCTGAAAACGACTAAATATCAAGGACTCATTGGGCGAATCGCTCTGGAACTGAAATCGGAATGCTCACTGACATTTGCCCTATCTGAAAGTCTGATAAACGCCGGAAAAATGACTAAGTCCAAAAAAAAATTGTTTTCAACTTTTTTCAATTTTACCCCCGTGGGATATATATTCTACCCACACACATTTGGAACTCTCCTGCGGTACCCTAAAACATATTATTCCCTCATTTAGTGGATATTTTCACAAAAAAGTGAAATTTTCAAAAATCCAGAAAATTGGCTGAAAATGACTAAATATCAAGGACTCATTGGGCGAATCGCTCTGGAACTGAAAACGGAACGCTCACTGACATTTGCCCTATCTGAAAGTCTGATAAATGCCGGAAAAATGACTTAGTCCAAAAAAAAAATTTTTCAACTTTTTTCAATTTTACCCCCGTGGGATATATATTCTACCCACACACATTTGGAACTCTCCTGGGGTAACCTCACACATATTATTCCCTCATTTAGTGGATATTTTCACAAAAAAGTGAGATTTTCAAAAATCCAAAATATTGGCTGAAAACGACTAAATATCAAGGACTCATTGGGCGAATCGCTCTGGAACTGAAAACGGAATGTTCACTGACATTTCCCCTATCTGAAAGTCTGATAAACGCCGGAAAAATGACTAAGTCCAAAAAAAAATTGTTTTCAACTTTTTTCAATTTTACCCCCGTGGGATATATATTCTACCCACACACATTTGGAACTCTCCTGGGGTACCCTCACACATATTATTCCCTCATTTAGTGGATATTTTCACAAAAAAGTGAAATTTTCAAATATCCAAAATATTGGCTGAAAACGACTAAATATCAAGGACTCATTGGGCGAATCGCTCTGGAACTGAAATCAGAACGTTCACTGACATTTCCCCTATCTGAAAGTGTGATAAACGCCGGAAAAATGACTAAGTCCAAAAAAAAAATTTTTTTCAACTTTTTTCAATTTTACCATCGTGGGATATATATTCTACCCACACACATTTGGAACTCTCCAGGGGTACCCTCACACATATTATTCCCTCATTTAGTGGATATTTTCACAAAAAAGTGAAATTTTCAAAAATCCAAAATATTGGCTGAAAACGACTAAATATCAAGGACTCATTGGGCGAATAGCTCTGGAATTGAAATGGGAATGTTCACTGACATTTCCCCTATTTGAAAGTCTGATAAACGCCAGAAAAATGAATAAGTCCAAAAAAATTTTTTTTCAACTTTTTTTCAATATTACCCCCGTGGGATATATATTCTACCCACACACATTTGGAACTCTCCTGGGGTACCCTCACACATATTATTCCCTCATTTAGTGGATATTTTCACAAAAAAGTGAAATTTTCAAAAATCCAAAATATTGGCTGAAAACGACTAAATATCAAGGACTCATTGGGCGAATCGCTTTGGAACTGAAATCGGAATGCTCACTGACATTTCCCCTATCTGAAAGTCTGATAAACGCCGGAAAAATGACTAAGTCCAAAAAAAAATTGTTTTCAACTTTTTTCAATTTTACCCCCGTGGGATATATATTCTACCCACACACATTTGGAACTCTCCTGCGGTACCCTAACACATATTATTCCCTCATTTAGTGGATATTTTCCCAAAAAAGTGAAATTTTCAAAAATCCAAAATATTGGCTGAAAACGACTAAATATCAAGGACTCATTGGGCGAATAGCTCTGGAATTGAAATCGGAATGTTCACTGACATTTCCCCTATTTGAAAGTCTGATAAACGCCGGAAAAATGACTAAGTCCAAAAAAAAATTGTTTTCAACTTTTTTCAATTTTACCCCCGTGGGATATATATTCTACCCACACACATTTGGAAATCTCCTGCGGTACCCTAAAACATATTATTCCCTCATTTAGTGGATATTTTCACAAAAAAGTGAAATTTTCAAAAATCCAGAAAATTGGCTGAAAATGACTAAATATCAAGGACTCATTGGGCGAATCGCTCTGGAACTGAAATCGGAACGCTCACTGACATTTGCCCTATCTGAAAGTCTGATAAACGCCGGAAAAATGACTAAGTCCAAAAAAAAAATTTTTCAACTTTTTTCAATTTTACCCCCGTGGGATATATATTCTACCCACACACATTTGGAACTCTCCTGGTGTACCCTCACACATATTATTCCCTCATTTAGTGGATATTTTCACAAAAAAGTGAGATTTTCAAAAATCCAAAATATTGGCTGAAAACGACTAAATATCAAGGACTCATTGGGCGAATCGCTCTGGAACTGAAAACGGAATGTTCACTGACATTTCCCCTATCTGAAAGTCTGATAAACGCCGGAAAAATGACTAAGTCCAAAAAAAAATTGTTTTCAACTTTTTTCAATTTTACCCCCGTGGGATATATATTCTACCCACACACATTTGGAACTCTCCTGGGGTACCCTCACACATATTATTCCCTCATTTAGTGGATATTTTCACAAAAAAGTGAAATTTTCAAATATCCAAAATATTGGCTGAAAACGACTAAATATCAAGGACTCATTGGGCGAATCGCTCTGGAACTGAAATCGGAACGTTCACTGACATTTCCCCTATCTGAAAGTGTGATAAACGCCGGAAAAATGACTAAGTCCAAAAAAAAAATTTTTTTCAACTTTTTTCAATTTTACCATCGTGGGATATATATTCTACCCACACACATTTGGAACTCTCCTGGGGTACCCTCACACATATTATTCCCTCATTTAGTGGATATTTTCACAAAAAAGTGAAATTTTCAAAAATCCAAAATATTGGCTGAAAACGACTAAATAACAAGAACTCATTGGGCGAATAGCTCTGGAATTGAAATGGGAATGTTCACTGACATTTCCCCTATTTGAAAGTCTGATAAACGCCAGAAAAATGACTAAGTCCAAAAAAATTTTTTTTCAACTTTTTTTCAATATTACCCCCGTGGGATATATATTCTACCCACACACATTTGGAACTCTCCTGGGGTACCCTCACACATATTATTCCCTCATTTAGTGGATATTTTCACAAAAAAGTGAAATTTTCAAAAATCCAAAATATTGGCTGAAAACGACTAAATATCAAGGACTCATTGGGCGAATCGCTCTGGAACTGAAATCGGAATGTTCACTGACATTTCCCCTATCTGAAAGTCTGATAAACGCCGGAAAAATGACTAAGTCCAAAAAAAAATTGTTTTCAACTTTTTTCAATTTTACCCCCGTGGGATATATATTCTACCCACACACATTTGGAACTCTCCTGTGGTACCCTCACACATATTATTCCCTCATTTAGTGGATATTTTCACAAAAAAGTGAAATTTTCAAAAATCTAAAATATTGGCTGAAAACGACTAAATATCAAGGACTCATTGGGCGAATCGCTCTGGAACTGAAATCGGAATGTTCACTGACATTTCCCCTATCTGAAAGTCTGATAAACGCCGGAAAAATGACTAAGTCCAAAAAAAAATTGTTTTCAACTTTTTTCAATTTTACCCCCGTGGGATATATATTCTACCGACACACATTTGGAACTCTCCTGGGTACCCTCACACATATTATTCCCTGATTTAGTGGATATTTTCACAAAAAAGTGAAATTTTCAAAAATCCAGAAAATTGGCTGAAAATGACTAAATATCAAGGACTCATTGGGCGAATCGCTCTGGAACTGAAATCGGAACGCTCACTGACATTTGCCCTATCTGAAAGTCTGATAAACGCCGGAAAAATGACTAAGTCCAAAAAAAAATTATTTTCAACTTTTTTCAATTTTACCCCCGTGGGATATATATTCTACCCACACACATTTGGAACTCTCCTGGGTACCCTCACACATATTATTCCCTCATTTAGTGGATATTTTCACAAAAAAGTGAAATTTTCAAAAATCCAAAATATTGGCTGAAAACGACTAAATATCAAAGACTCATTGAGCGAATCGCTCTGGAATTGAAATCGGAATGCTCACTGACATTTCCCCTATTTGAAAGTCTGATAAACGCCGGAAAAATGACTAAGTCCAAAAAAAAATTGTTTTCAACTTTTTTCAATTTTACCCCCGTGGGATATATATTTTCTACCCACACACATTTGGAACTCTCCTGGGTTACCCTCACACATATGATTCCCTCATTTGGTGGATATTTTCACAAAAAAGTGAAATTTTCAAAAATCCAGAAAATTGGCTGAAAATGACTAAATATCAAGGACTCATTGGGCGAATCGCTCTGGAACTGAAATCGGAATGTTCACTGACATTTCCCCTATCTGAAAGTCTGATAAACGCTGGAAAAATGACTAAGTCCAAAAAAAAATTGTTTTCAACTTTTTTCAATTTTACCCCCCCGCGATATATATTCTACCCACACACATTTGGAACTCTCCTGGGTACCCTCACACATATTATTCCCTCATTTAGTGGATATTTTCACAAAAAAGTGAAATTTTCAAAAATCCAAAATATTGGCTGAAAACGACTAAATATCAAAGACTCATTGAGCGAATCGCTCTGGAATTGAAATCGGAATGCTCACTGACATTTCCCCTATTTGAAAGTCTGATAAACGCCGGAAAAATGACTAAGTCCAAAAAAAAATTGTTTTCAACTTTTTTCAATTTTACCCCCGTGGGATATATATTTTCTACCCACACACATTTGGAACTCTCCTGGGTTACCCTCACACATATGATTCCCTCATTTGGTGGATATTTTCACAAAAAAGTGAAATTTTCAAAAATCCAGAAAATTGGCTGAAAATGACTAAATATCAAGGACTCATTGGGCGAATCGCTCTGGAACTGAAATCGGAACGCTCACTGACATTTGCCCTATCTGAAAGTCTGATAAACGCCGGAAAAATGACTAAGTCCAAAAAAAAATTATTTTCAACTTTTTTCAATTTTACCCCCGTGGGATATATATTCTACCCACACACATTTGGAACTCTCCTGGGGTACCCTCACACATATTATTCCCTCATTTAGTGGATATTTTCACAAAAAAGTGAAATTTTCAAAAATCTAAAATATTGGCTGAAAACGACTAAATATCAAGGACTCATTGGGCGAATCGCTCTGGAACTGAAATCGGAATGTTCACTGACATTTCCCCTATCTGAAAGTCTGATAAACGCCGGAAAAATGACTAAGTCCAAAAAAAAATTGTTTTCAATTTTTTTCAATTTTACCCCCGTGGGATATATATTCTACCCACACACATTTGGAACTCTCCTGGGGTACCCTCACACATATTATTCCCTCATTTGGTGGATATTTTCACAAAAAAGTGAAATTTTCAAATATCCAAAATATTGGCTGAAAACGACTAAATATCAAGGACTCATTGGGCGAATCGCTCTGGAACTGAAATCGGAACGCTCACTGACATTTCCCCTATTTGAAAGTCTGATAAACGCCGGAAAAATGACTAAGTCCAAAAAAAAATTGTTTTCAACTTTTTTCAATTTTACCCCCGTGGGATATATATTTTCTACCCACACACATTTGGAACTCTCCTGGGTTACCCTCACACATATGATTCCCTCATTTGGTGGATATTTTCACAAAAAAGTGAAATTTTCAAAAATCCAGAAAATTGGCTGAAAATGACTAAATATCAAGGACTCATTGGGCGAATCGCTCTGGAACTGAAATCGGAACGCTCACTGACATTTGCCCTATCTGAAAGTCTGATAAACGCCGGAAAAATGACTAAGTCCAAAAAAAAATTATTTTCAACTTTTTTCAATTTTACCCCCGTGGGATATATATTCTACCCACACACATTTGGAACTCTCCTGTGTTACCCTCACACATATTATTCCCTCATTTATTGGATATTTTCACAAAAAAGTGAAATTTTCAAAAATCTAAAATATTGGCTGAAAACGACTAAATATCAAGGACTCATTGGGCGAATCGCTCTGGAACTGAAATCGGAATGTTCACTGACATTTCCCCTATCTGAAAGTCTGATAAACGCCGGAAAAATGACTAAGTCCAAAAAAAAATTGTTTTCAACTTTTTTCAATTTTACCCCCGTGGGATATATATTCTACCCACACACATTTGGAACTCTCCTGGGTACCCTCACACATATTATTCCCTGATTTAGTGGATATTTTCACAAAAAAGTGAAATTTTCAAAAATCCAGAAAATTGGCTGAAAATGACTAAATATCAAGGACTCATTGGGCGAATCACTCTGGAACTGAAATCGGAATGTTCACTGACATTTCCCCTATCTGAAAGTCTGATAAACGCCGGAAAAATGACTAAGTCCAAAAAAAAATTGTTTTCAACTTTTTTCAATTTTACCCCCCCGGGATATATATTCTACCCACACACATTTGGAACTCTCCTGGGTACCCTCACACATATTATTCCCTCATTTAGTGGATATTTTCACAAAAAAGTGAAATTTTCAAAAATCCAAAATATTGGCTGAAAACGACTAAATATCAAAGACTCATTGAGCGAATCGCTCTGGAATTGAAATCGGAATGCTCACTGACATTTCCCCTATTTGAAAGCCTGATAAACGCAGGAAAAATGACTAAGTCCAAAAAAAAATTGTTTTCAACTTTTTTCAATTTTACCCCCGTGGGATATATATTTTCTACCCACACACATTTGGAACTCTCCTGGGTTACCCTCACACATATTATTCCCTCATTTGGTGGATATTTTCACAAAAAAGTGAAATTTTCAAATATCCAAAATATTGGCTGAAAACGACTAAATATCAAGGACTCATTGGGCAAATCGCTCTGGAACTGAAATCGGAACGTTCACTGACATTTCCCCTATCTGAAAGTGTGATAAACGCCGGAAAAATGACTAAGTCCACAAAAAAATTGTTTTCAACTTTTTTCAATATTACCCCCGTGGGATATATATTCTACCCACACACATTTGGAACTCTCCTGGGTACCCTCACACATATTATTCCCTGATTTAGTGGATATTTTCACAAAAAAGTGAAATTTTCAAAAATCCAGAAAATTGGCTGAAAATGACTAAATATCAAGGACTCATTGGGCGAATCGCTCTGGAACTGAAATCGGAACGCTCACTGACATTTGCCCTATCTGAAAGTCTGATAAACGCCGGAAAAATGACTAAGTCCAAAAAAAAATTATTTTCAACTTTTTTCAATTTTACCCCCGTGGGATATATATTCTACCCACACACATTTGGAACTCTCCTGGGTACCCTCACACATATTATTCCCTCATTTAGTGGATATTTTCACAAAAAAGTGAAATTTTCAAAAATCCAAAATAATGGCTGAAAACGACTAAATATCAAAGACTCATTGAGCGAATCGCTCTGGAATTGAAATCGGAATGCTCACTGACATTTCCCCTATTTGAAAGTCTGATAAACGCCGGAAAAATGACTAAGTCCAAAAAAAAATTGTTTTCAACTTTTTTCAATTTTACCCCCGTGGGATATATATTTTCTACCCACACACATTTGGAACTCTCCTGGGTTACCCTCACACATATGATTCCCTCATTTGGTGGATATTTTCACAAAAAAGTGAAATTTTCAAAAATCCAGAAAATTGGCTGAAAATGACTAAATATCAAGGACTCATTGGGCGAATCGCTCTGGAACTGAAATCGGAACGCTCACTGACATTTGCCCTATCTGAAAGTCTGATAAACGCCGGAAAAATGACTAAGTCCAAAAAAAAATTATTTTCAACTTTTTTCAATTTTACCCCCGTGGGATATATATTCTACCCACACACATTTGGAACTCTCCTGTGGTACCCTCACACATATTATTCCCTCATTTAGTGGATATTTTCACAAAAAAGTGAAATTTTCAAAAATCTAAAATATTGGCTGAAAACGACTAAATATCAAGGACTCATTGGGCGAATCGCTCTGGAACTGAAATCGGAATGTTCACTGACATTTCCCCTATCTGAAAGTCTGATAAACGCCGGAAAAATGACTAAGTCCAAAAAAAAATTGTTTTCAACTTTTTTCAATTTTACCCCGTGGGATATATATTCTACCCACACACATTTGGAACTCTCCTGGGTACCCTCACACATATTATTCCCTGATTTAGTGGATATTTTCACAAAAAAGTGAAATTTTCAAAAATCCAGAAAATTGGCTGAAAATGACTAAATATCAAGGACTCATTGGGCGAATCGCTCTGGAACTGAAATCGGAATGTTCACTGACATTTCCCCTATCTGAAAGTCTGATAAACGCCGGAAAAATGACTAAGTCCAAAAAAAAATTGTTTTCAACTTTTTTCAATTTTACCCCCCCGGGATATATATTCTACCCACACACATTTGGAACTCTCCTGGGTACCCTCACACATATTATTCCCTCATTTAGTGGATATTTTCACAAAAAAGTGAAATTTTCAAAAATCCAAAATATTGGCTGAAAACGACTAAATATCAAAGACTCATTGAGCGAATCGCTCTGGAATTGAAATCGGAATGCTCACTGACATTTCCCCTATTTGAAAGTCTGACAAACGCCGGAAAAATGACTAAGTCCAAAAAAAAATTGTTTTCAACTTTTTTCAATTTTACCCCCGTGGGATATATATTTTCTACCCACACACATTTGGAACTCTCCTGTGTTACCCTCACACATATTATTCCCTCATTTGGTGGATATTTTCACAAAAAAGTGAAATTTTCAAATATCCAAAATATTGGCTGAAAACGACTAAATATCAAGGACTCATTGGGCAAATCGCTCTGGAACTGAAATCGGAACGTTCACTGACATTTCCCCTATCTGAAAGTGTGATAAACGCCGGAAAAATGACTAAGTCCAAAAAAAAATTGTTTTCAACTTTTTTCAATTTTACCCCCGTGGGATATATATTCTACCCACACACATTTGGAACTCTCCTGGGGTACCCTCACACATATTATTCCCTCATTTGGTGGATATTTTCACAAAAAAGTGAAATTTTCAAATATCCAAAATATTGGCTGAAAACGACTAAATATCACGGACTCATTGGGCGATTCGCTCTGGAACTGAAATCGGAACGCTCACTGACATTTGCCCTATCTGAAAGTCTGATAAACGCCGGAAAAATGACTAAGTCCAAAAAAAAATTATTTTCAACTTTTTTCAATTTTACCCCCGTGGGATATATATTCTACCCACACACATTTGGAACTCTCCTGGGGTACCCTCACACATATTATTCCCTCATTTAGTGGATATTTTCACAAAAAAGTGAAATTTTCAAAAATCTAAAATATTGGCTGAAAACGACAAAATATCAAGGACTCATTGGGCGAATCGCTCTGGAACTGAAATCGGAATTTTCACTGACATTTCCCCTATCTGAAAGTCTGATAAACGCCGGAAAAATGACTAAGTCCAAAAAAAAATTGTTTTCAACTTTTTTCAATTTTACCCCCCCGGGATATATATTCTACCCACACACATTTGGAACTCTCCTGGGTACCCTCACACATATTATTCCCTCATTTAGTGGATATTTTCACAAAAAAGTGAAATTTTCAAAAATCCAAAATATTGGCTGAAAACGACTAAATATCAAAGACTCATTGAGCGAATCGCTCTGGAATTGAAATCGGAATGCTCACTGACATTTCCCCTATTTGAAAGTCTGATAAACGCCGGAAAAATGACTAAGTCCAAAAAAAAATTGTTTTCAACTTTTTTCAATTTTACCCCCGTGGGATATATATTTTCTACCCACACACATTTGGAACTCTCCGGGGTTACCCTCACACATATGATTCCCTCATTTGGTGGATATTTTCACAAAAAAGTGAAATTTTCAAAAATCCAGAAAATTGGCTGAAAATGACTAAATATCAAGGACTCATTGGGCGAATCGCTCTGGAACTGAAATCGGAACGCTCACTGACATTTGCCCTATCTGAAAGTCTGATAAACGCCGGAAAAATGACTAAGTCCAAAAAAAAATTATTTTCAACTTTTTTCAATTTTACCCCCGTGGGATATATATTCTACCCACACACATTTGGAACTCTCCTGGGTACCCTCACACATATTATTCCCTCATTTAGTGGATATTTTCACAAAAAAGTGAAATTTTCAAAAATCCAAAATATTGGCTGAAAACGACTAAATATCAAAGACTCATTGAGCGAATCGCTCTGGAATTGAAATCGGAATGCTCACTGACATTTCCCCTATTTGAAAGTCTGATAAACGCCGGAAAAATGACTAAGTCCAAAAAAAAATTATTTTCAACTTTTTTCAATTTTACCCCCGTGGGATATATATTCTACCCACACACATTTGGAACTCTCCTGGGGTACCCTCACACATATTATTCCCTCATTTAGTGGATATTTTCACAAAAAAGTGAAATTTTCAAAAATCTAAAATATTGGCTGAAAACGACTAAATATCAAGGACTCATTGGGCGAATCGCTCTGGAACTGAAATCGGAATGTTCACTGACATTTCCCCTATCTGAAAGTCTGATAAACGCCGGAAAAATGACTAAGTCCAAAAAAAAATTGTTTTCAACTTTTTTCAATTTTACCCCCCCGGGATATATATTCTACCCACACACATTTGGAACTCTCCTGGGTACCCTCACACATATTATTCCCTCATTTAGTGGATATTTTCACAAAAAAGTGAAATTTTCAAAAATCCAAAATATTGGCTGAAAACGACTAAATATCAAAGACTCATTGAGCGAATCGCTCTGGAATTGAAATCGGAATGCTCACTGACATTTCCCCTATTTGAAAGTCTGATAAACGCCGGAAAAATGACTAAGTCCAAAAAAAAATTGTTTTCAACTTTTTTCAATTTTACCCCCGTGGGATATATATTTTCTACCCACACACATTTGGAACTCTCCTGGGTTACCCTCACACATATGATTCCCTCATTTGGTGGATATTTTCACAAAAAAGTGAAATTTTCAAAAATCCAGAAAATTGGCTGAAAATGACTAAATATCAAGGACTCATTGGGCGAATCGCTCTGGAACTGAAATCGGAACGCTCACTGACATTTGCCCTATCTGAAAGTCTGATAAACGCCGGAAAAATGACTAAGTCCAAAAAAAAATTATTTTCAACTTTTTTCAATTTTACCCCCGTGGGATATATATTCTACCCACACACATTTGGAACTCTCCTGGGTACCCTCACACATATTATTCCCTCATTTAGTGGATATTTTCACAAAAAAGTGAAATTTTCAAAAATCCAAAATATTGGCTGAAAACGACTAAATATCAAAGACTCATTGAGCGAATCGCTCTGGAATTGAAATCGGAATGCTCACTGACATTTCCCCTATTTGAAAGTCTGATAAACGCCGGAAAAATGACTAAGTCCAAAAAAAATTGTTTTCAACTTTTTTCAATTTTACCCCCGTGGGATATATATTTTCTACCCACACACATTTGGAACTCTCCTGGGTTACCCTCACACATATGATTCCCTCATTTGGTGGATATTTTCACAAAAAAGTGAAATTTTCAAAAATCCAGAAAATTGGCTGAAAATGACTAAATATCAAGGACTCATTGGGCGAATCGCTCTGGAACTGAAATCGGAACGCTCACTGACATTTGCCCTATCTGAAAGTCTGATAAACGCCGGAAAAATGACTAAGTCCAAAAAAAAATTATTTTCAACTTTTTTCAATTTTACCCCCGTGGGATATATATTCTACCCACACACATTTGGAACTCTCCTGTGGTACCCTCACACATATTATTCCCTCATTTAGTGGATATTTTCACAAAAAAGTGAAATTTTCAAAAATCTAAAATATTGGCTGAAAACGACTAAATATCAAGGACTCATTGGGCGAATCGCTCTGGAACTGAAATCGGAATGTTCACTGACATTTCCCCTATCTGAAAGTCTGATAAACGCCGGAAAAATGACTAAGTCCAAAAAAAAATTGTTTTCAACTTTTTTCAATTTTACCCCCGTGGGATATATATTCTACCCACACACATTTGGAACTCTCCTGGGTACCCTCACACATATTATTCCCTGATTTAGTGGATATTTTCACAAAAAAGTGAAATTTTCAAAAATCCAGAAAATTGGCTGAAAATGACTAAATATCAAGGACTCATTGGGCGAATCGCTCTGGAACTGAAATCGGAATGTTCACTGACATTTCCCCCATCTGAAAGTCTGATAAACGCCGGAAAAATGACTAAGTCCAAAAAAAAATTGTTTTCAACTTTTTTCAATTTTACCCCCCCGGGATATATATTCTACCCACACACATTTGGAACTCTCCTGGGTACCCTCACACATATTATTCCCTCATTTAGTGGATATTTTCACAAAAAAGTGAAATTTTCAAAAATCCAAAATATTGGCTGAAAACGACTAAATATCAAAGACTCATTGAGCGAATCGCTCTGGAATTGAAATCGGAATGCTCACTGACATTTCCCCTATTTGAAAGTCTGATAAACGCCGGAAAAATGACTAAGTCCAAAAAAAAATTGTTTTCAACTTTTTTCAATTTTACCCCCGTGGGATATATATTTTCTACCCACACACATTTGGAACTCTCCTGGGTTACCCTCACACATATGATTCCCTCATTTGGTGGATATTTTCACAAAAAAGTGAAATTTTCAAAAATCCAGAAAATTGGCTGAAAATGACTAAATATCAAGGACTCATTGGGCGAATCGCTCTGGAACTGAAATCGGAACGCTCACTGACATTTGCCCTATCTGAAAGTCTGATAAACGCCGGAAAAATGACTAAGTCCAAAAAAAAATTATTTTCAACTTTTTTCAATTTTACCCCCGTGGGATATATATTCTACCCACACACATTTGGAACTCTCCTGGGTACCCTCACACATATTATTCCCTGATTTAGTGGATATTTTCACAAAAAAGTGAAATTTTCAAAAATCCAGAAAATTGGCTGAAAATGACTAAATATCAAGGACTCATTGGGCGAATCGCTCTGGAACTGAAATCGGAACGCTCACTGACATTTGCCCTATCTGAAAGTCTGATAAACGCCGGAAAAATGACTAAGTCCAAAAAAAAATTATTTTCAACTTTTTTCAATTTTACCCCCGTGGGATATATATTCTACCCACACACATTTGGAACTCTCCTGGGGTACCCTCACACATATTATTCCCTCATTTAGTGGATATTTTCACAAAAAAGTGAAATTTTCAAAAATCTAAAATATTGGCTGAAAACGACTAAATATCAAGGACTCATTGGGCGAATCGCTCTGGAACTGAAATCGGAATGTTCACTGACATTTCCCCTATCTGAAAGTCTGATAAACGCCGGAAAAATGACTAAGTCCAAAAAAAAATTGTTTTCAACTTTTTTCAATTTTACCCCCCCGGGATATATATTCTACCCACACACATTTGGAACTCTCCTGGGTACCCTCACACATAATATTCCCTCATTTAGTGGATATTTTCACAAAAAAGTGAAATTTTCAAAAATCCAAAATATTGGCTGAAAACGACTAAATATCAAAGACTCATTGAGCGAATCGCTCTGGAATTGAAATCGGAATGCTCACTGACATTTCCCCTATCTGAAAGTCTGATAAACGCCGGAAAAATGACTAAGTCCAAAAAAAAATTGTTTTCAACTTTTTTCAATTTTACCCCCGTGGGATATATATTTTCTACCCACACACATTTGGAACTCTCCTGGGGTACCCTCACACATATTATTCCCTCATTTAGTGGATATTTTCACAAAAAAGTGAAATTTTCAAAAATCCAGAAAATTGGCTGAAAATGACTAAATATCAAGGACTCATTGGGCGAATCGCTCTGGAACTGAAATCGGAACGCTCACTGACATTTGCCCTATCTGAAAGTCTGATAAACGCCGGAAAAATGACTAAGTCCAAAAAAAAATTATTTTCAACTTTTTTCAATTTTACCCCCGTGGGATATATATTCTACCCACACACATTTGGAACTCTCCTGGGTACCCTCACACATATTATTCCCTCATTTAGTGGATATTTTCACAAAAAAGTGAAATTTTCAAAAATCCAAAATATTGGCTGAAAACGACTAAATATCAAAGACTCATTGAGCGAATCGCTCTGGAATTGAAATCGGAATGCTCACTGACATTTCCCCTATTTGAAAGTCTGATAAACGCCGGAAAAATGACTAAGTCCAAAAAAAAATTATTTTCAACTTTTTTCAATTTTACCCCCGTGGGATATATATTCTACCCACACACATTTGGAACTCTCCTGGGGTACCCTCACACATATTATTCCCTCATTTAGTGGATATTTTCACAAAAAAGTGAAATTTTCAAAAATCTAAAATATTGGCTGAAAACGACTAAATATCAAGGACTCATTGGGCGAATCGCTCTGGAACTGAAATCGGAATGTTCACTGACATTTCCCCTATCTGAAAGTCTGATAAACGCCGGAAAAATGACTAAGTCCAAAAAAAAATTGTTTTCAACTTTTTTCAATTTTACCCCCCCGGGATATATATTCTACCCACACACATTTGGAACTCTCCTGGGTACCCTCACACATATTATTCCCTCATTTAGTGGATATTTTCACAAAAAAGTGAAATTTTCAAAAATCCAAAATATTGGCTGAAAACGACTAAATATCAAAGACTCATTGAGCGAATCGCTCTGGAATTGAAATCGGAATGCTCACTGACATTTCCCCTATTTGAAAGTCTGATAAACGCCGGAAAAATGACTAAGTCCAAAAAAAAATTGTTTTCAACTTTTTTCAATTTTACCCCCGTGGGATATATATTTTCTACCCACACACATTTGGAACTCTCCTGGGTTACCCTCACACATATGATTCCCTCATTTGGTGGATATTTTCACAAAAAAGTGAAATTTTCAAAAATCCAGAAAATTGGCTGAAAATGACTAAATATCAAGGACTCATTGGGCGAATCGCTCTGGAACTGAAATCGGAACGCTCACTGACATTTGCCCTATCTGAAAGTCTGATAAACGCCGGAAAAATGACTAAGTCCAAAAAAAAATTATTTTCAACTTTTTTCAATTTTACCCCCGTGGGATATATATTCTACCCACACACATTTGGAACTCTCCTGGGTACCCTCACACATATTATTCCCTCATTTAGTGGATATTTTCACAAAAAAGTGAAATTTTCAAAAATCCAAAATATTGGCTGAAAACGACTAAATATCAAAGACTCATTGAGCGAATCGCTCTGGAATTGAAATCGGAATGCTCACTGACATTTCCCCTATTTGAAAGTCTGATAAACGCCGGAAAAATGACTAAGTCCAAAAAAAATTGTTTTCAACTTTTTTCAATTTTACCCCCGTGGGATATATATTTTCTACCCACACACATTTGGAACTCTCCTGGGTTACCCTCACACATATGATTCCCTCATTTGGTGGATATTTTCACAAAAAAGTGAAATTTTCAAAAATCCAGAAAATTGGCTGAAAATGACTAAATATCAAGGACTCATTGGGCGAATCGCTCTGGAACTGAAATCGGAACGCTCACTGACATTTGCCCTATCTGAAAGTCTGATAAACGATGGAAAAATGACTAAGTCCAAAAAAAAATTATTTTCAACTTTTTTCAATTTTACCCCCGTGGGATATATATTCTACCCACACACATTTGGAACTCTCCTGTGGTACCCTCACACATATTATTCCCTCATTTAGTGGATATTTTCACAAAAAAGTGAAATTTTCAAAAATCCAAAATATTGGCTGAAAACGACTAAATATCAAGGACTCATTGGGCGAATCGCTCTGGAACTGAAATCGGAATGTTCACTGACATTTCCCCTATCTGAAAGTCTGATAAACGCCGGAAAAATGACTAAGTCCAAAAAAAAATTGTTTTCAACTTTTTTCAATTTTACCCCCGTGGGATATATATTCTACCCACACACATTTGGAACTCTCCTGGGTACCCTCACACATATTATTCCCTGATTTAGTGGATATTTTCACAAAAAAGTGAAATTTTCAAAAATCCAGAAAATTGGCTGAAAATGACTAAATATCAAGGACTCATTGGGCGAATCGCTCTGGAACTGAAATCGGAATGTTCACTGACATTTCCCCCTTCTGAAAGTCTGATAAACGCCGGAAAAATGACTAAGTCCAAAAAAAAATTGTTTTCAACTTTTTTCAATTTTACCCCCCCGGGATATATATTCTACCCACACACATTTGGAACTCTCCTGGGTACCCTCACACATATTATTCCCTCATTTAGTGGATATTTTCACAAAAAAGTGAAATTTTCAAAAATCCAAAATATTGGCTGAAAACGACTAAATATCAAAGACTCATTGAGCGAATCGCTCTGGAATTGAAATCGGAATGCTCACTGACATTTCCCCTATTTGAAAGTCTGATAAACGCCGGAAAAATGACTAAGTCCAAAAAAAATTGTTTTCAACTTTTTTCAATTTTACCCCCGTGGGATATATATTTTCTACCCACACACATTTGGAACTCTCCTGGGTTACCCTCACACATATGATTCCCTCATTTGGTGGATATTTTCACAAAAAAGTGAAATTTTCAAATATCCAAAATATTGGCTGAAAACGACTAAATATCAAGGACTCATTGGGCGAATCGCTCTGGAACTGAAATCGGAACGTTCACTGACATTTCCCCTATCTGAAAGTTTGATAAACGCCGGAAAAATGACTAAGTCCAAAAAAAAATTGTTTTCAACTTTTTTCAATATTACCCCCGTGGGATATATATTCTACCCACACACATTTGGAACTCTCCTGGGTACCCTCACACATATTATTCCCTGATTTAGTGGATATTTTCACAAAAAAGTGAAATTTTCAAAAATCCAGAAAATTGGCTGAAAATGACTAAATATCAAGGACTCATTGGGCGAATCGCTCTGGAACTGAAATCGGAACGCTCACTGACATTTGCCCTATCTGAAAGTCTGATAAACGCCGGAAAAATGACTAAGTCCAAAAAAAAATTATTTTCAACTTTTTTCAATTTTACCCCCGTGGGATATATATTCTACCCACACACATTTGGAACTCTCCTGGGGTACCCTCACACATATTATTCCCTCATTTAGTGGATATTTTCACAAAAAAGTGAAATTTTCAAAAATCTAAAATATTGGCTGAAAACGACTAAATATCAAGGACTCATTGGGCGAATCGCTCTGGAACTGAAATCGGAATGTTCACTGACATTTCCCCTATCTGAAAGTCTGATAAACGCCGGAAAAATGACTAAGTCCAAAAAAAAATTGTTTTCAACTTTTTTCAATTTTACCCCCCCGGGATATATATTCTACCCACACACATTTGGAACTCTCCTGGGTACCCTCACACATAATATTCCCTCATTTAGTGGATATTTTCACAAAAAAGTGAAATTTTCAAAAATCCAAAATATTGGCTGAAAACGACTAAATATCAAAGACTCATTGAGCGAATCGCTCTGGAATTGAAATCGGAATGCTCACTGACATTTCCCCTATTTGAAAGTCTGATAAACGCCGGAAACATGACTAAGTCCAAAAAAAAATTGTTTTCAACTTTTTTCAATTTTACCCCCGTGGGATATATATTTTCTACCCACACACATTTGGAACTCTCCTGGGTTACCCTCACACATATGATTCCCTCATTTGGTGGATATTTTCACAAAAAAATGAAATTTTCAAAAATCCAGAAAATTGGCTGAAAATGACTAAATATCAAGGACTCATTGGGCGAATCGCTCTGGAACTGAAATCGGAACGCTCACTGACATTTGCCCTATCTGAAAGTCTGATAAACGCCGGAAAAATGACTAAGTCCAAAAAAAAATTATTTTCAACTTTTTTCAATTTTACCCCCGTGGGATATATATTCTACCCACACACATTTGGAACTCTCCTGTGGTACCCTCACACATATTATTCCCTCATTTAGTGGATATTTTCACAAAAAAGTGAAATTTTCAAAAATCTAAAATATTGGCTGAAAACGACTAAATATCAAGGACTCATTGGGCGAATCGCTCTGGAACTGAAATCGGAATGTTCACTGACATTTCCCCTATCTGAAAGTCTGATAAACGCCGGAAAAATGACTAAGTCCAAAAAAAAATTGTTTTCAACTTTTTTCAATTTTACCCCCGTGGGATATATATTCTACCCACACACATTTGGAACTCTCCTGGGTACCCTCACACATATTATTCCCTGATTTAGTGGATATTTTCACAAAAAGTGAAATTTTCAAAAATCCAGAAAATTGGCTGAAAATGACTAAATATCAAGGACTCATTGGGCGAATCGCTCTGGAACTGAAATCGGAATGTTCACTGACATTTCCCCCATCTGAAAGTCTGATAAACGCCGGAAAAATGACTAAGTCCAAAAAAAAATTGTTTTCAACTTTTTTCAATTTTACCCCCGTGGGATATATATTCTACCCACACACATTTGGAACTCTCCTGGGTACCCTCACACATATTATTCCCTCATTTAGTGGATATTTTCACAAAAAAGTGAAATTTTCAAAAATCCAAAATATTGGCTGAAAACGACTAAATATCAAAGACTCATTGAGCGAATCGCTCTGGAATTGAAATCGGAAAGCTCACTGACATTTCCCCTATTTGAAAGTCTGATAAACGCCGGAAAAATGACTAAGTCCAAAAAAAAATTGTTTTCAACTTTTTTCAATTTTACCCCCGTGGGATATATATTTTCTACCCACACAAATTTGGAACTCTCCTGGGTTACCCTCACACATATGATTCCCTCATTTGGTGGATATTTTCACAAAAAAGTGAAATTTTCAAAAATCCAGAAAATTGGCTGAAAATGACTAAATATCAAGGACTCATTGGGCGAATCGCTCTGGAACTGAAATCGGAACGCTCACTGACATTTGCCCTATCTGAAAGTCTGATAAACGCCGGAAAAATGACTAAGTCCAAAAAAAAATTATTTTCAACTTTTTTCAATTTTACCCCCGTGGGATATATATTCTACCCACACACATTTGGAACTCTCCTGGGTTACCCTCACACATATGATTCCCTCATTTGGTGGATATTTTCACAAAAAAGTGAAATTTTCAAATATCCAAAATATTGGCTGAAAACGACTAAATATCAAGGACTCATTGGGCGAATCGCTCTGGAACTGAAATCGGAACGTTCACTGACATTTCCCCTATCTGAAAGTTTGATAAACGCCGGAAAAATGACTAAGTCCAAAAAAAAATTGTTTTCAACTTTTTTCAATATTACCCCCGTGGGATATATATTCTACCCACACACATTTGGAACTCTCCTGGGTACCCTCACACATATTATTCCCTGATTTAGTGGATATTTTCACAAAAAAGTGAAATTTTCAAAAATCCAGAAAATTGGCTGAAAATGACTAAATATCAAGGACTCATTGGGCGAATCGCTCTGGAACTGAAATCGGAACGCTCACTGACATTTGCCCTATCTGAAAGTCTGATAAACGCCGGAAAAATGACTAAGTCCAAAAAAAAATTATTTTCAACTTTTTTCAATTTTACCCCCGTGGGATATATATTCTACCCACACACATTTGGAACTCTCCTGGGGTACCCTCACACATATTATTCCCTCATTTAGTGGATATTTTCACAAAAAAGTGAAATTTTCAAAAATCTAAAATATTGGCTGAAAACGACTAAATATCAAGGACTCATTGGGCGAATCGCTCTGGAACTGAAATCGGAATGTTCACTGACATTTCCCCTATCTGAAAGTCTGATAAACGCCGGAAAAATGACTAAGTCCAAAAAAAAATTGTTTTCAACTTTTTTCAATTTTACCCCCCCGGGATATATATTCTACCCACACACATTTGGAACTCTCCTGGGTACCCTCACACATATTATTCCCTCATTTAGTGGATATTTTCACAAAAAAGTGAAATTTTCAAAAATCCAAAATATTGGCTGAAAACGACTAAATATCATAGACTCATTGAGCGAATCGCTCTGGAATTGAAATCGGAATGCTCACTGACATTTCCCCTATTTGAAAGTCTGATAAACGCCGGAAAAATGACTAAGTCCAAAAAAAAATTGTTTTCAACTTTTTTCAATTTTACCCCCGTGGGATATATATTTTCTACCCACACACATTTGGAACTCTCCTGGGTTACCCTCACACATATGATTCCCTCATTTGGTGGATATTTTCACAAAAAAATGAAATTTTCAAAAATCCAGAAAATTGGCTGAAAATGACTAAATATCAAGGACTCATTGGGCGAATCGCTCTGGAACTGAAATCGGAACGCTCACTGACATTTGCCCTATCTGAAAGTCTGATAAACGCCGGAAAAATGACTAAGTCCAAAAAAAAATTATTTTCAACTTTTTTCAATTTTACCCCCGTGGGATATATATTCTACCCACACACATTTGGAACTCTCCTGTGGTACCCTCACACATATTATTCCCTCATTTAGTGGATATTTTCACAAAAAAGTGAAATTTTCAAAAATCTAAAATATTGGCTGAAAACGACTAAATATCAAGGACTCATTGGGCGAATCGCTCTGGAACTGAAATCGGAATGTTCACTGACATTTCCCCTATCTGAAAGTCTGATAAACGCCGGAAAAATGACTAAGTCCAAAAAAAAATTGTTTTCAACTTTTTTCAATTTTACCCCCGTGGGATATATATTCTACCCACACACATTTGGAACTCTCCTGGGTACCCTCACACATATTATTCCCTGATTTAGTGGATATTTTCACAAAAAGTGAAATTTTCAAAAATCCAGAAAATTGGCTGAAAATGACTAAATATCAAGGACTCATTGGGCGAATCGCTCTGGAACTGAAATCGGAATGTTCACTGACATTTCCCCCATCTGAAAGTCTGATAAACGCCGGAAAAATGACTAAGTCCAAAAAAAAATTGTTTTCAACTTTTTTCAATTTTACCCCCGTGGGATATATATTCTACCCACACACATTTGGAACTCTCCTGGGTACCCTCACACATATTATTCCCTCATTTAGTGGATATTTTCACAAAAAAGTGAAATTTTCAAAAATCCAAAATATTGGCTGAAAACGACTAAATATCAAAGACTCATTGAGCGAATCGCTCTGGAATTGAAATCGGAATGCTCACTGACATTTCCCCTATTTGAAAGTCTGATAAACGCCGGAAAAATGACTAAGTCCAAAAAAAAATTGTTTTCAACTTTTTTCAATTTTACCCCCGTGGGATATATATTTTCTACCCACACAAATTTGGAACTCTCCTGGGTTACCCTCACACATATGATTCCCTCATTTGGTGGATATTTTCACAAAAAAGTGAAATTTTCAAAAATCCAGAAAATTGGCTGAAAATGACTAAATATCAAGGACTCATTGGGCGAATCGCTCTGGAACTGAAATCGGAACGCTCACTGACATTTGCCCTATCTGAAAGTCTGATAAACGCCGGAAAAATGACTAAGTCCAAAAAAAAATTATTTTCAACTTTTTTCAATTTTACCCCCGTGGGATATATATTCTACCCACACACATTTGGACCTCTCCTGGGTTACCCTCACACATATGATTCCCTCATTTGGTGGATATTTTCACAAAAAAGTGAAATTTTCAAATATCCAAAATATTGGCTGAAAACGACTAAATATCAAGGACTCATTGGGCGAATCGCTCTGGAACTGAAATCGGAACGTTCACTGACATTTCCCCTATCTGAAAGTTTGATAAACGCCGGAAAAATGACTAAGTCCAAAAAAAAATTGTTTTCAACTTTTTTCAATATTACCCCCGTGGGATATATATTCTACCCACACACATTTGGAACTCTCCTGGGTACCCTCACACATATTATTCCCTGATTTAGTGGATATTTTCACAAAAAAGTGAAATTTTCAAAAATCCAGAAAATTGGCTGAAAATGACTAAATATCAAGGACTCATTGGGCGAATCGCTCTGGAACTGAAATCGGAACGCTCACTGACATTTGCCCTATCTGAAAGTCTGATAAACGCCGGAAAAATGACTAAGTCCAAAAAAAAATTATTTTCAACTTTTTTCAATTTTACCCCCGTGGGATATATATTCTACCCACACACATTTGGAACTCTCCTGGGGTACCCTCACACATATTATTCCCTCATTTAGTGGATATTTTCACAAAAAAGTGAAATTTTCAAAAATCTAAAATATTGGCTGAAAACGACTAAATATCAAGGACTCATTGGGCGAATCGCTCTGGAACTGAAATCGGAATGTTCACTGACATTTCCCCTATCTGAAAGTCTGATAAACGCCGGAAAAATGACTAAGTCCAAAAAAAAATTGTTTTCAACTTTTTTCAATTTTACCCCCCCGGGATATATATTCTACCCACACACATTTGGAACTCTCCTGGGTACCCTCACACATATTATTCCCTCATTTAGTGGATATTTTCACAAAAAAGTGAAATTTTCAAAAATCCTAAATATTGGCTGAAAACGACTAAATATCAAAGACTCATTGAGCGAATCGCTCTGGAATTGAAATCGGAATGCTCACTGACATTTCCCCTATTTGAAAGTCTGATAAACGCCGGAAAAATGACTAAGTCCAAAAAAAAATTGTTTTCAACTTTTTTCAATTTTACCCCCGTGGGATATATATTTTCTACCCACACACATTTGGAACTCTCCTGGGTTACCCTCACACATATGATTCCCTCATTTGGTGGATATTTTCACAAAAAAATGAAATTTTCAAAAATCCAGAAAATTGGCTGAAAATGACTAAATATCAAGGACTCATTGGGCGAATCGCTCTGGAACTGAAATCGGAACGCTCACTGACATTTGCCCTATCTGAAAGTCTGATAAACGCCGGAAAAATGACTAAGTCCAAAAAAAAATTATTTTCAACTTTTTTCAATTTTACCCCCGTGGGATATATATTCTACCCACACACATTTGGAACTCTCCTGTGGTACCCTCACACATATTATTCCCTCATTTAGTGGATATTTTCACAAAAAAGTGAAATTTTCAAAAATCTAAAATATTGGCTGAAAACGACTAAATATCAAGGACTCATTGGGCGAATCGCTCTGGAACTGAAATCGGAATGTTCACTGACATTTCCCCTATCTGAAAGTCTGATAAACGCCGGAAAAATGACTAAGTCCAAAAAAAAATTGTTTTCAACTTTTTTCAATTTTACCCCCGTGGGATATATATTCTACCCACACACATTTGGAACTCTCCTGGGTACCCTCACACATATTATTCCCTGATTTAGTGGATATTTTCACAAAAAGTGAAATTTTCAAAAATCCAGAAAATTGGCTGAAAATGACTAAATATCAAGGACTCATTGGGCGAATCGCTCTGGAACTGAAATCGGAATGTTCACTGACATTTCCCCCATCTGAAAGTCTGATAAACGCCGGAAAAATGACTAAGTCCAAAAAAAAATTGTTTTCAACTTTTTTCAATTTTACCCCCCCGGGATATATATTCTACCCACACACATTTGGAACTCTCCTGGGTACCCTCACACATATTATTCCCTCATTTAGTGGATATTTTCACAAAAAAGTGAAATTTTCAAAAATCCAAAATATCGGCTGAAAACGACTAAATATCAAAGACTCATTGAGCGAATCGCTCTGGAATTGAAATTGGAATGCTCACTGACATTTCCCCTATTTGAAAGTCTGATAAACGCCGGAAAAATGACTAAGTCCAAAAAAAATAGTTTTCAACTTTTTTCAATTTTACCCCCGTGGGATATATATTTTCTACCCACACACATTTGGAACTCTCCTGGGTTACCCTCACACATATGATTCCCTCATTTGGTGGATATTTTCACAAAAAAGTGAAATTTTCAAAAATCCAGAAAATTGGCTGAAAATGACTAAATATCAAGGACTCATTGGGCGAATCGCTCTGGAACTGAAATCGGAACGCTCACTGACATTTGCCCTATCTGAAAGTCTGATAAACGCCGGAAAAATGACTAAGTCCAAAAAAAAATTATTTTCAACTTTTTTCAATTTTACCCCCGTGGGATATATATTCTACCCACACACATTTGGAACTCTTCTGGGGTACCCTCACACATATTATTCCCTCATTTAGTGGATATTTTCACAAAAAAGTGAAATTTTCAAAAATCTAAAATATTGGCTGAAAACGACTAAATATCAAGGACTCATTGGGCGAATCGCTCTGGAACTGAAATCGGAATGTTCACTGACATTTCCCCTATCTGAAAGTCTGATAAACGCCGGAAAAATGACTAAGTCCAAAAAAAAATTGTTTTCAACTTTTTTCAATTTTACCCCCGTGGGATATATATTCTACCCACACACATTTGGAACTCTCCTGGGTACCCTCACACATATTATTCCCTGATTTAGTGGATATTTTCACAAAAAAGTGAAATTTTCAAAAATCCAGAAAATTGGCTGAAAATGACTAAATATCAAGGACTCATTGGGCGAATCGCTCTGGAACTGAAATCGGAACGCTCACTGACATTTGCCCTATCTGAAAGTCTGATAAACGCCGGAAAAATGACTAAGTCCAAAAAAAAATTATTTTCAACTTTTTTCAATTTTACCCCCGTGGGATATATATTCTACCCACACACATTTGGAACTCTCCTGGGGTACCCTCACACATATTATTCCCTCATTTAGTGGATATTTTCACAAAAAAGTGAAATTTTCAAAAATCTAAAATATTGGCTGAAAACGACTAAATATCAAGGACTCATTGGGCGAATCGCTCTGGAACTGAAATCGGAATGTTCACTGACATTTCCCCTATCTGAAAGTCTGATAAACGCCGGAAAAATGACTAAGTCCAAAAAAAAATTGTTTTCAACTTTTTTCAATTTTACCCCCCCGGGATATATATTCTACCCACACACATTTGGAACTCTCCTGGGTACCCTCACACATATTATTCCCTCATTTAGTGGATATTTTCACAAAAAAGTGAAATTTTCAAAAATCCAAAATATTGGCTGAAAACGACTAAATATCAAAGACTCATTGAGCGAATCGCTCTGGAATTGAAATCGGAATGCTCACTGACATTTCCCCTATTTGAAAGTCTGATAAACGCCGGAAAAATGACTAAGTCCAAAAAAAAATTGTTTTCAACTTTTTTCAATTTTACCCCCGTGGGATATATATTTTCTACCCACACACATTTGGAACTCTCCTGGGTTACCCTCACACATATGATTCCCTCATTTGGTGGATATTTTCACAAAAAAGTGAAATTTTCAAAAATCCAGAAAATTGGCTGAAAATGACTAAATATCAAGGACTCATTGGGCGAATCGCTCTGGAACTGAAATCGGAACGCTCACTGACATTTGCCCTATCTGAAAGTCTGATAAACGCCGGAAAAATGACTAAGTCCAAAAAAAAATTATTTTCAACTTTTTTCAATTTTACCCCCGTGGGATATACATTCTACCCGCACACATTTGGAACTCTCCTGGGGTACCCTCACACATATTATTCCCTCATTTAGTGGATATTTTCACAAAAAAGTGAAATTTTCAAAAATCTAAAATATTGGCTGAAAACGACAAAATATCAAGGACTCATTGGGCGAATCGCTCTGGAACTGAAATCGGAATGTTCACTGACATTTCCCCTATCTGAAAGTCTGATAAACGCCGGAAAAATGACTAAGTCCAAAAAAAAATTGTTTTCAACTTTTTTCAATTTTACCCCCCCGGGATATATATTCTACCCACACACATTTGGAACTCTCCTGGGTACCCTCACACATATTATTCCCTCATTTAGTGGATATTTTCACAAAAAAGTGAAATTTTCAAAAATCTAAAATATTGGCTGAAAACGACTAAATATCAAGGACTCATTGGGCGAATCGCTCTGGAACTGAAATCGGAATGTTCACTGACATTTCCCCTATCTGAAAGTCTGATAAACGCCGGAAAAATGACTAAGTCCAAAAAAAAATTGTTTTCAACTTTTTTCAATTTTACCCCCGTGGGATATATATTCTACCCACACACATTTGGAACTCTCCTGGGTACCCTCACACATATTATTCCCTGATTTAGTGGATATTTTCACAAAAAAGTGAAATTTTCAAAAATCCAGAAAATTGGCTGAAAATGACTAAATATCAAGGACTCATTGGGCGAATCGCTCTGGAACTGAAATCGGAACGCTCACTGACATTTGCCCTATCTGAAAGTCTGATAAACGCCGGAAAAATGACTAAGTCCAAAAAAAAATTATTTTCAACTTTTTTCAATTTTACCCCCGTGGGATATATATTCTACCCACACACATTTGGAACTCTCCTGGGGTACCCTCACACATATTATTCCCTCATTTAGTGGATATTTTCACAAAAAAGTGAAATTTTCAAAAATCTAAAATATTGGCTGAAAACGACTAAATATCAAGGACTCATTGGGCGAATCGCTCTGGAACTGAAATCGGAATGTTCACTGACATTTCCCCTATCTGAAAGTCTGATAAACGCCGGAAAAATGACTAAGTCCAAAAAAAAATTGTTTTCAACTTTTTTCAATTTTACCCCCCCGGGATATATATTCTACCCACACACATTTGGAACTCTCCTGGGTACCCTCACACATATTATTCCCTCATTTAGTGGATATTTTCACAAAAAAGTGAAATTTTCAAAAATCCAAAATATTGGCTGAAAACGACTAAATATCAAAGACTCATTGAGCGAATCGCTCTGGAATTGAAATCGGAATGCTCACTGACATTTCCCCTATTTGAAAGTCTGATAAACGCCGGAAAAATGACTAAGTCCAAAAAAAAATTGTTTTCAACTTTTTTCAATTTTACCCCCGTGGGATATATATTTTCTACCCACACACATTTGGAACTCTCCTGGGTTACCCTCACACATATGATTCCCTCATTTGGTGGATATTTTCACAAAAAAGTGAAATTTTCAAAAATCCAGAAAATTGGCTGAAAATGACTAAATATCAAGGACTCATTGGGCGAATCGCTCTGGAACTGAAATCGGAACGCTCACTGACATTTGCCCTATCTGAAAGTCTGATAAACGCCGGAAAAATGACTAAGTCCAAAAAAAAATTATTTTCAACTTTTTTCAATTTTACCCCCGTGGGATATACATTCTACCCGCACACATTTGGAACTCTCCTGGGGTACCCTCACACATATTATTCCCTCATTTAGTGGATATTTTCACAAAAAAGTGAAATTTTCAAAAATCTAAAATATTGGCTGAAAACGACAAAATATCAAGGACTCATTGGGCGAATCGCTCTGGAACTGAAATCGGAATGTTCACTGACATTTCCCCTATCTGAAAGTCTGATAAACGCCGGAAAAATGACTAAGTCCAAAAAAAAATTGTTTTCAACTTTTTTCAATTTTACCCCCCCGGGATATATATTCTACCCACACACATTTGGAACTCTCCTGGGTACCCTCACACATATTATTCCCTCATTTAGTGGATATTTTCACAAAAAAGTGAAATTTTCAAAAATCCAAAATATTGGCTGAAAACGACTAAATATCAAAGACTCATTGAGCGAATCGCTCTGGAATTGAAATCGGAATGCTCACTGACATTTCCCCTATTTGAAAGTCTGATAAACGCCGGAAAAATGACTAAGTCCAAAAAAAAATTGTTTTCAACTTTTTTCAATTTTACCCCCGTGGGATATATATTTTCTACCCACACACATTTGGAACTCTCCTGGGTTACCCTCACACATATGATTCCCTCATTTGGTGGATATTTTCACAAAAAAGTGAAATTTTCAAAAATCCAGAAAATTGGCTGAAAATGACTAAATATCAAGGACTCATTGGGCGAATCGCTCTGGAACTGAAATCGGAACGCTCACTGACATTTGCCCTATCTGAAAGTCTGATAAACGCCGGAAAAATGACTAAGTCCAAAAAAAAATTATTTTCAACTTTTTTCAATTTTACCCCCGTGGGATATACATTCTACCCGCACACATTTGGAACTCTCCTGGGGTACCCTCACACATATTATTCCCTCATTTAGTGGATATTTTCACAAAAAAGTGAAATTTTCAAAAATCTAAAATATTGGCTGAAAACGACAAAATATCAAGGACTCATTGGGCGAATCGCTCTGGAACTGAAATCGGAATGTTCACTGACATTTCCCCTATCTGAAAGTCTGATAAACGCCGGAAAAATGACTAAGTCCAAAAAAAAATTGTTTTCAACTTTTTTCAATTTTACCCCCCCGGGATATATATTCTACCCACACACATTTGGAACTCTCCTGGGTACCCTCACACATATTATTCCCTCATTTAGTGGATATTTTCACAAAAAAGTGAAATTTTCAAAAATCCAAAATATTGGCTGAAAACGACTAAATATCAAAGACTCATTGAGCGAATCGCTCTGGAATTGAAATCGGAATGCTCACTGACATTTCCCCTATTTGAAAGTCTGATAAACGCCGGAAAAATGACTAAGTCCAAAAAAAAATTGTTTTCAACTTTTTTCAATTTTACCCCCGTGGGATATATATTTTCTACCCACACACATTTGGAACTCTCCTGGGTTACCCTCACACATATGATTCCCTCATTTGGTGGATATTTTCACAAAAAAGTGAAATTTTCAAAAATCCAGAAAATTGGCTGAAAATGACTAAATATCAAGGACTCATTGGGCGAATCGCTCTGGAACTGAAATCGGAACGCTCACTGACATTTGCCCTATCTGAAAGTCTGATAAACGCCGGAAAAATGACTAAGTCCAAAAAAAAATTATTTTCAACTTTTTTCAATTTTACCCCCGTGGGATATACATTCTACCCGCACACATTTGGAACTCTCCTGGGGTACCCTCACACATATTATTCCCTCATTTAGTGGATATTTTCACAAAAAAGTGAAATTTTCAAAAATCTAAAATATTGGCTGAAAACGACAAAATATCAAGGACTCATTGGGCGAATCGCTCTGGAACTGAAATCGGAATGTTCACTGACATTTCCCCTATCTGAAAGTCTGATAAACGCCGGAAAAATGACTAAGTCCAAAAAAAAATTGTTTTCAACTTTTTTCAATTTTACCCCCCCGGGATATATATTCTACCCACACACATTTGGAACTCTCCTGGGTACCCTCACACATATTATTCCCTCATTTAGTGGATATTTTCACAAAAAAGTGAAATTTTCAAAAATCCAAAATATTGGCTGAAAACGACTAAATATCAAAGACTCATTGAGCGAATCGCTCTGGAATTGAAATCGGAATGCTCACTGACATTTCCCCTATTTGAAAGTCTGATAAACGCCGGAAAAATGACTAAGTCCAAAAAAAAATTGTTTTCAACTTTTTTCAATTTTACCCCCGTGGGATATATATTTTCTACCCACACACATTTGGAACTCTCCTGGGTTACCCTCACACATATGATTCCCTCATTTGGTGGATATTTTCACAAAAAAATGAAATTTTCAAAAATCCAGAAAATTGGCTGAAAATGACTAAATATCAAGGACTCATTGGGCGAATCGCTCTGGAACTGAAATCGGAACGCTCACTGACATTTGCCCTATCTGAAAGTCTGATAAACGCCGGAAAAATGACTAAGTCCAAAAAAAAATTATTTTCAACTTTTTTCAATTTTACCCCCGTGGGATATATATTCTACCCACACACATTTGGAACTCTCCTGTGGTACCCTCACACATATTATTCCCTCATTTAGTGGATATTTTCACAAAAAAGTGAAATTTTCAAAAATCTAAAATATTGGCTGAAAACGACTAAATATCAAGGACTCATTGGGCGAATCGCTCTGGAACTGAAATCGGAACGCTCACTGACATTTGCCCTATCTGAAAGTCTGATAAACGCCGGAAAAATGACTAAGTCCAAAAAAAAATTATTTTCAACTTTTTTCAATTTTACCCCCGTGGGATATATATTCTACCCACACACATTTGGAACTCTCCTGTGGTACCCTCACACATATTATTCCCTCATTTAGTGGATATTTTCACAAAAAAGTGAAATTTTCAAAAATCTAAAATATTGGCTGAAAACGACTAAATATCAAGGACTCATTGGGCGAATCGCTCTGGAACTGAAATCGGAATGTTCACTGACATTTCCCCTATCTGAAAGTCTGATAAACGCCGGAAAAATGACTAAGTCCAAAAAAAAATTGTTTTCAACTTTTTTCAATTTTACCCCCGTGGGATATATATTCTACCCACACACATTTGGAACTCTCCTGGGTACCCTCACACATATTATTCCCTGATTTAGTGGATATTTTCACAAAAAGTGAAATTTTCAAAAATCCAGAAAATTGGCTGAAAATGACTAAATATCAAGGACTCATTGGGCGAATCGCTCTGGAACTGAAATCGGAATGTTCACTGACATTTCCCCCATCTGAAAGTCTGATAAACGCCGGAAAAATGACTAAGTCCAAAAAAAAATTGTTTTCAACTTTTTTCAATTTTACCCCCCCGGGATATATATTCTACCCACACACATTTGGAACTCTCCTGGGTACCCTCACACATATTATTCCCTCATTTAGTGGATATTTTCACAAAAAAGTGAAATTTTCAAAAATCCAAAATATTGGCTGAAAACGACTAAATATCAAAGACTCATTGAGCGAATCGCTCTGGAATTGAAATCGGAATGCTCACTGACATTTCCCCTATTTGAAAGTCTGATAAACGCCGGAAAAATGACTAAGTCCAAAAAAAAATTGTTTTCAACTTTTTTCAATTTTACCCCCGTGGGATATATATTTTCTACCCACACACATTTGGAACTCTCCTGGGTTACCCTCACACATATGATTCCCTCATTTGGTGGATATTTTCACAAAAAAATGAAATTTTCAAAAATCCAGAAAATTGGCTGAAAATGACTAAATATCAAGGACTCATTGGGCGAATCGCTCTGGAACTGAAATCGGAACGCTCACTGACATTTGCCCTATCTGAAAGTCTGATAAACGCCGGAAAAATGACTAAGTCCAAAAAAAAATTATTTTCAACTTTTTTCAATTTTACCCCCGTGGGATATATATTCTACCCACACACATTTGGAACTCTCCTGTGGTACCCTCACACATATTATTCCCTCATTTAGTGGATATTTTCACAAAAAAGTGAAATTTTCAAAAATCTAAAATATTGGCTGAAAACGACTAAATATCAAGGACTCATTGGGCGAATCGCTCTGGAACTGAAATCGGAATGTTCACTGACATTTCCCCTATCTGAAAGTCTGATAAACGCCGGAAAAATGACTAAGTCCAAAAAAAAATTGTTTTCAACTTTTTTCAATTTTACCCCCGTGGGATATATATTCTACCCACACACATTTGGAACTCTCCTGGGTACCCTCACACATATTATTCCCTGATTTAGTGGATATTTTCACAAAAAAGTGAAATTTTCAAAAATCCAGAAAATTGGCTGAAAATGACTAAATATCAAGGACTCATTGGGCGAATCGCTCTGGAACTGAAATCGGAACGCTCACTGACATTTGCCCTATCTGAAAGTCTGATAAACGCCGGAAAAATGACTAAGTCCAAAAAAAAATTATTTTCAACTTTTTTCAATTTTACCCCCGTGGGATATATATTCTACCCACACACATTTGGAACTCTCCTGGGGTACCCTCACACATATTATTCCCTCATTTAGTGGATATTTTCACAAAAAAGTGAAATTTTCAAAAATCTAAAATATTGGCTGAAAACGACTAAATATCAAGGACTCATTGGGCGAATCGCTCTGGAACTGAAATCGGAATGTTCACTGACATTTCCCCTATCTGAAAGTCTGATAAACGCCGGAAAAATGACTAAGTCCAAAAAAAAATTGTTTTCAACTTTTTTCAATTTTACCCCCCCGGGATATATATTCTACCCACACACATTTGGAACTCTCCTGGGTACCCTCACACATATTATTCCCTCATTTAGTGGATATTTTCACAAAAAAGTGAAATTTTCAAAAATCCAAAATATTGGCTGAAAACGACTAAATATCAAAGACTCATTGAGCGAATCGCTCTGGAATTGAAATCGGAATGCTCACTGACATTTCCCCTATTTGAAAGTCTGATAAACGCCGGAAAAATGACTAAGTCCAAAAAAAAATTGTTTTCAACTTTTTTCAATTTTACCCCCGTGGGATATATATTTTCTACCCACACACATTTGGAACTCTCCTGGGTTACCCTCACACATATGATTCCCTCATTTGGTGGATATTTTCACAAAAAAGTGAAATTTTCAAAAATCCAGAAAATTGGCTGAAAATGACTAAATATCAAGGACTCATTGGGCGAATCGCTCTGGAACTGAAATCGGAACGCTCACTGACATTTGCCCTATCTGAAAGTCTGATAAACGCCGGAAAAATGACTAAGTCCAAAAAAAAATTATTTTCAACTTTTTTCAATTTTACCCCCGTGGGATATACATTCTACCCACACACATTTGGAACTCTCCTGGGGTACCCTCACACATATTATTCCCTCATTTAGTGGATATTTTCACAAAAAAGTGAAATTTTCAAAAATCTAAAATATTGGCTGAAAACGACAAAATATCAAGGACTCATTGGGCGAATCGCTCTGGAACTGAAATCGGAATGTTCACTGACATTTCCCCTATCTGAAAGTCTGATAAACGCCGGAAAAATGACTAAGTCCAAAAAAAAATTGTTTTCAACTTTTTTCAATTTTACCCCCCCGGGATATATATTCTACCCACACACATTTGGAACTCTCCTGGGTACCCTCACACATATTATTCCCTCATTTAGTGGATATTTTCACAAAAAAGTGAAATTTTCAAAAATCCAAAATATTGGCTGAAAACGACTAAATATCAAAGACTCATTGAGCGAATCGCTCTGGAATTGAAATCGGAATGCTCACTGACATTTCCCCTATTTGAAAGTCTGATAAACGCCGGAAAAATGACTAAGTCCAAAAAAAAATTGTTTTCAACTTTTTTCAATTTTACCCCCGTGGGATATATATTTTCTACCCACACACATTTGGAACTCTCCTGGGTTACCCTCACACATATGATTCCCTCATTTGGTGGATATTTTCACAAAAAAGTGAAATTTTCAAATATCCAAAATATTGGCTGAAAACGACTAAATATCAAGGACTCATTGGGCAAATCGCTCTGGAACTGAAATCGGAACGTTCACTGACATTTCCCCTATCTGAAAGTGTGATAAACGCCGGAAAAATGACTAAGTCCAAAAAAAAATTGTTTTCAACTTTTTTCAATATTACCCCCGTGGGATATATATTCTACCCACACACATTTGGAACTCTCCTGGGTACCCTCACACATATTATTCCCTGATTTAGTGGATATTTTCACAAAAAAGTGAAATTTTCAAAAATCCAGAAAATTGGCTGAAAATGACTAAATATCAAGGACTCATTGGGCGAATCGCTCTGGAACTGAAATCGGAACGCTCACTGACATTTGACCTATCTGAAAGTCTGATAAACGCCGGAAAAATGACTAAGTCCAAAAAAAAATTATTTTCAACTTTTTTCAATTTTACCCCCGTGGGATATATATTCTACCCACACACATTTGGAACTCTCCTGGGGTACCCTCACACATATTATTCCCTCATTTAGTGGATATTTTCACAAAAAAGTGAAATTTTCAAAAATCTAAAATATTGGCTGAAAACGACTAAATATCAAGGACTCATTGGGCGAATCGCTCTGGAACTGAAATCGGAATGTTCACTGACATTTCCCCTATCTGAAAGTCTGATAAACGCCGGAAAAATGACTAAGTCCAAAAAAAAATTGTTTTCAACTTTTTTCAATTTTACCCCCCCGGGATATATATTCTACCCACACACATTTGGAACTCTCCTGGGTACCCTCACACATATTATTCCCTCATTTAGTGGATATTTTCACAAAAAAGTGAAATTTTCAAAAATCCAAAATATTGGCTGAAAACGACTAAATATCAAAGACTCATTGAGCGAATCGCTCTGGAATTGAAATCGGAATGCTCACTGACATTTCCCCTATTTGAAAGTCTGATAAACGCCGGAAAAATGACTAAGTCCAAAAAAAAATTGTTTTCAACTTTTTTCAATTTTACCCCCGTGGGATATATATTTTCTACCCACACACATTTGGAACTCTCCTGGGTTACCCTCACACATATGATTCCCTCATTTGGTGGATATTTTCACAAAAAAGTGAAATTTTCAAATATCCAAAATATTGGCTGAAAACGACTAAATATCAAGGACTCATTGGGCAAATCGCTCTGGAACTGAAATCGGAACGTTCACTGACATTTCCCCTATCTGAAAGTGTGATAAACGCCGGAAAAATGACTAAGTCCAAAAAAAATTGTTTTCAACTTTTTTCAATATTACCCCCGTGGGATATATATTCTACCCACACACATTTGGAACTCTCCTGGGTACCCTCACACATATTATTCCCTGATTTAGTGGATATTTTCACAAAAAAGTGAAATTTTCAAAAATCCAGAAAATTGGCTGAAAATGACTAAATATCAAGGACTCATTGGGCGAATCGCTCTGGAACTGAAATCGGAACGCTCACTGACATTTGCCCTATCTGAAAGTCTGATAAACGCCGGAAAAATGACTAAGTCCAAAAAAAAATTATTTTCAACTTTTTTCAATTTTACCCCCGTGGGATATATATTCTACCCACACACATTTGGAACTCTCCTGGGGTACCCTCACACATATTATTCCCTCATTTAGTGGATATTTTCACAAAAAAGTGAAATTTTCAAAAATCTAAAATATTGGCTGAAAACGACTAAATATCAAGGACTCATTGGGCGAATCGCTCTGGAACTGAAATCGGAATGTTCACTGACATTTCCCCTATCTGAAAGTCTGATAAACGCCGGAAAAATGACTAAGTCCAAAAAAAAATTGTTTTCAACTTTTTTCAATTTTACCCCCGTAGGATATATATTCTACCCACACACATTTGGAACTTTCCTGGGGTACCCTCACACATATTATTCCCTCATTTAGTGGATATTTTCACAAAAAAGTGAAATTTTCAAAAATCCAGAAAATTGGCTGAAAATGACTAAATATCAAGGACTCATTGGGCGAATCGCTCTGGAACTTAAATCGGAACGCTCACTGACATTTGCCCTATCTGAAAGTCTGATAAACGCCGGAAAAATGACTAAGTCCAAAAAAAAAATTTTTCAACTTTTTTCAATTTTACCCCCGTGGGATATATATTCTAGCCACACACATTTGGAACGCTCCTGGAGTACCCTCATACATATTATTCCCTCATTTAGTGGATATTTTCACAAAAAAGTAAAATTTTCAAAAATCCAAAATATTGGCTGAAAACGACTAAATATCAAGGACTCATTGGGCGAATCGCTCTGGAACTGAAATCGGAACGCTCACTGACATTTCCCCTATTTGAAAGTCTGATAAACGGCGGAAAAAAGACTAAGTCCAAAAAAAATTTTTTTTCAACTTTTTTCAATTTTACCCCCGTGGGATATATATTCTACCCACACACATTTGGAACTCTCCTGGGGTACCCTCACACATATTATTCCCTCATTTAGTGGATATTTTCACAAAAAAGTGAAATTTTCAAAAATCCAAAATATTGGCTGAAAACGACTAAATATCAAGGACTCATTGGGCGAATCGCTCTGGAACTGAAATCGGAATGTTCACTGACATTTCCCCTATCTGAAAGTCTGATAAACGCCGGAAAAATGACTAAGTCCAAAAAAAAATTGTTTTCAACTTTTTTCAATTTTACCCCCGTGGGATATAGATTCTACCCACACACATTTGGAACTCTCCTGGGGTACCCTCACACATATTATTCCCTCATTTAGTGGATATTTTCACAAAAAAGTGAAATTTTCAAAAATCCAAAATATTGGCTGAAAACGACTAAATATCAAGGACTCATTGGGCGAAACGCTCTGGAACTGAAATCGGAACGTTCACTGACATTTCCCGTATCTGAAAGTCTGATAAACGCCGGAAAAATGACTAAGTCCAAAAAAAATAATTTTTCACCTTTTTTCAATTTTACCCCCGTGGGATATATATTCTAGCCACACACATTTGGATCGCTCCTGGGGTACCCTCACACATATTATTCCCTCATTTAGTGGATATTTTCACAAAAAAGTAAAATTTTCAAAAATCCAAAATATTGGCTGAAAACGACTAAATATCAAGGACTCATTGGGCGAATCGCTCTAGAACTTAAATCGGAACGCTCACTGACATTTGCCCTATCTGAAAGTCTGATAAACGCCGGAAAAATGACTAAGTCCAAAAAAAAAATTTTTCAACTTTTTTCAATTTTACCCCCGTGGGATATATATTCTAGCCACACACATTTGGAACGCTCCTGGGGTACCCTCACACATATTATTCCCTCATTTAGTGGATATTTTCACAAAAAAGTTAAATTTTCAAAAATCCAAAATATTGGCTGAAAACGACTAAATATCAAGGACTCATTGGGCGAATCGCTCTGGAACTGAAATCGGAACGCTCACTGACATTTCCCCTATTTGAAAGTCTGATAAACGCCGGAAAAAAGACTAAGTCCAAAAAAAAAATTTTTTCAACTTTTTTCAATTTTACCCCCGTGGGATATATATTCTACCCACACACATTTGGAACTCTACAGGCGTACCCTCACAAATATTATTCCCTCATTTAGTGGATATTTTCACAAAAAAGTGAAATTTTCAAAAATCCAAAATATTGGCTGAAAACGACTAAATATCAAGGACTCATTGGGCGAATCGCTCTGGAACTGAAATCGGAATGTTCACTGACATTTCCCCTATCTGAAAGTCTGATAAACGCCGGAAAAATGACTAAGTCCAAAAAAAAATTGTTTTCAACTTTTTTCAATTTTACCCCCGTGGGATATAGATTCTACCCACACACATTTGGAACTCTCCTGGGGTACCCTCACACATATTATTCCCTCATTTAGTGGATATTTTCACAAAAAAGTGAAATTTTCAAAAATCCAGAAAATTGGCTGAAAATGACTAAATATCAAGGACTCATTGGGCGAATCGCTCTGGAACTTAAATCGGAACGCTCACTGACATTTGCCCTATCTGAAAGTCTGATAAACGCCGGAAAAATGACTAAGTCCAAAAAAAAAATTTTTCAACTTTTTTCAATTTTACCCCCGTGGGATATATATTCTAGCCACACACATTTGGAACGCTCCTGGGGTACCCTCACACATATTATTCCCTCATTTAGTGGATATTTTCACAAAAAAGTAAAATTTTCAAAAATCCAAAATATTGGCTGAAAACGACTAAATATCAAGGACTCATTGGGCGAATCGCTCTGGAACTGAAATCGGAACGCTCACTGACATTTCCCCTATTTGAAAGTCTGATAAACGGCGGAAAAAAGACTAAGTCCAAAAAAAATTTTTTTTCAACTTTTTTCAATTTTACCCCCGTGGGATATATATTCTACCCACACACATTTGGAACTCTCCTGGGGTACCCTCACACATATTATTCCCTCATTTAGTGGATATTTTCACAAAAAAGTGAAATTTTCAAAAATCCAAAATATTGGCTGAAAACGACTAAATATCAAGGACTCATTGGGCGAATCGCTCTGGAACTGAAATCGGAATGTTCACTGACATTTCCCCTATCTGAAAGTCTGATAAACGCCGGAAAAATGACTAAGTCCAAAAAAAAATTGTTTTCAACTTTTTTCAATTTTACCCCCGTGGGATATAGATTCTACCCACACACATTTGGAACTCTCCTGGGGTACCCTCACACATATTATTCCCTCATTTAGTGGATATTTTCACAAAAAAGTGAAATTTTCAAAAATCCAAAATATTGGCTGAAAACGACTAAATATCAAGGACTCATTGGGCGAAACGCTCTGGAACTGAAATCGGAACGTTCACTGACATTTCCCCTATCTGAAAGTGTGATAAACGCCGGAAAAATGACTAAGTCCAAAAAACAATTGTTTTCAACTTTTTTCAATATTACCCCCGTGGAATATATATTCTACCCACACACATTTGGAACTCTCCTGGGTACCCTCACACATATTATTCCCTGATTTAGTGGATATTTTCACAAAAAAGTGAAATTTTCAAAAATCCAGAAAATTGGCTGAAAATGATTAAATATCAAGGACTCATTGGGCGAATCGCTCTGGAACTGAAATCGGAACGCTCACTGACATTTCCCCTATTTGAAAGTCTGATAAACGCCGGAAAAAAGACTAAGTCCAAAAAAAAATTTTTTTCAACTTTTTTCAATTTTACCCCCGTGGGATATATATTCTACCCACACACATTTGGAACTCTCCTGGGTACCCTCACACATATTATTCCCTGATTTAGTGGATATTTTCACAAAAAAGTGAAATTTTCAAAAATCCAGAAAATTGGCTGAAAATGATTAAATATCAAGGACTCATTGGGCGAATCGCTCTGGAACTGAAATCGGAACGCTCACTGACATTTCCCCTATTTGAAAGTCTGATAAACGCCGGAAAAAAGACTAAGTCCAAAAAAAAATTTTTTTCAACTTTTTTCAATTTTACCCCCGTGGGATATATATTCTACCCACACACATTTGGAACTCTCCTGGGGTACCCTCACACATATTATTCCCTCATTTAGTGGATATTTTCACAAAAAAGTGAAATTTTCAAAAATCCAAAATATTGGCTGAAAACGACTAAATATCAAAGACTCATTGAGCGAATCGCTCTGGAATTGAAATCGGAATGCTCACTGACATTTCCCCTATTTGAAAGTCTGATAAACGCCGGAAAAATGACTAAGTCCAAAAAAAAATTGTTTTCAACTTTTTTCAATTTTACCCCCGTGGGATATATATTTTCTACCCACACACATTTGGAACTCTCCTGGGTTACCCTCACACATATGATTCCCTCATTTGGTGGATATTTTCACAAAAAAGTGAAATTTTCAAATATCCAAAATATTGGCTGTAAACGACTAAATATCAAGGACTCATTGGGCAAATCGCTCTGGAACTGAAATCGGAACGTTCACTGACATTTCCCCTATCTGAAAGTGTGATAAACGCCGGAAAAATGACTAAGTCCAAAAAAAAATTGTTTTCAACTTTTTTCAATATTACCCCCGTGGGATATATATTCTACCCACACACATTTGGAACTCTCCTGGGTACCCTCACACATATTATTCCCTGATTTAGTGGATATTTTCACAAAAAAGTGAAATTTTCAAAAATCCAGAAAATTGGCTGAAAATGACTAAATATCAAGGACTCATTGGGCGAATCGCTCTGGAACTGAAATCGGAACGCTCACTGACATTTGCCCTATCTGAAAGTCTGATAAACGCCGGAAAAATGACTAAGTCCAAAAAAAAATTATTTTCAACTTTTTTCAATTTTACCCCCGTGGGATATATATTCTACCCACACACATTTGGAACTCTCCTGGGGTACCCTCACACATATTATTCCCTCATTTAGTGGATATTTTCACAAAAAAGTGAAATTTTCAAAAATCTAAAATATTGGCTGAAAACGACTAAATATCAAGGACTCATTGGGCGAATCGCTCTGGAACTGAAATCGGAATGTTCACTGACATTTCCCCTATCTGAAAGTCTGATAAACGCCGGAAAAATGACTAAGTCCAAAAAAAAATTGTTTTCAACTTTTTTCAATTTTACCCCCGTGGGATATAGATTCTACCCACACACATTTGGAACTCTCCTGGGGTACCCTCACACATATTATTCCCTCATTTAGTGGATATTTTCACAAAAAAGTGAAATTTTCAAAAATCCAGAAAATTGGCTGAAAATGACTAAATATCAAGGACTCATTGGGCGAATCGCTCTGGAACTTAAATCGGAACGCTCACTGACATTTGCCCTATCTGAAAGTCTGATAAACGCCGGAAAAATGACTAAGTCCAAAAAAAAAATTTTTCAACTTTTTTCAATTTTACCCCCGTGGGATATATATTCTAGCCACACACATTTGGAACGCTCCTGGGGTACCCTCACACATATTATTCCCTCATTTAGTGGATATTTTCACAAAAAAGTAAAATTTTCAAAAATCCAAAATATTGGCTGAAAACGACTAAATATCAAGGACTCATTGGGCGAATCGCTCTGGAACTGAAATCGGAACGCTCACTGACATTTCCCCTATTTGAAAGTCTGATAAACGGCGGAAAAAAGACTAAGTCCAAAAAAAATTTTTTTTCAACTTTTTTCAATTTTACCCCCGTGGGATATATATTCTACCCACACACATTTGGAACTCTCCTGGGGTACCCTCACACATATTATTCCCTCATTTAGTGGATATTTTCACAAAAAAGTGAAATTTTCAAAAATCCAAAATATTGGCTGAAAACGACTAAATATCAAGGACTCATTGGGCGAATCGCTCTGGAACTGAAATCGGAATGTTCACTGACATTTCCCCTATCTGAAAGTCTGATAAACGCCGGAAAAATGACTAAGTCCAAAAAAAAATTGTTTTCAACTTTTTTCAATTTTACCCCCGTGGGATATAGATTCTACCCACACACATTTGGAACTCTCCTGGGGTACCCTCACACATATTATTCCCTCATTTAGTGGATATTTTCACAAAAAAGTGAAATTTTCAAAAATCCAAAATATTGGCTGAAAACGACTAAATATCAAGGACTCATTGGGCAAATCGCTCTGGAACTGAAATCGGAACGTTCACTGACATTTCCCCTATCTGAAAGTGTGATAAACGCCGGAAAAATGACTAAGTCCAAAAAAAAATTGTTTTCAACTTTTTTCAATATTACCCCCGTGGGATATATATTCTACCCACACACATTTGGAACTCTCCTGGGTACCCTCACACATATTATTCCCTGATTTAGTGGATATTTTCACAAAAAAGTGAAATTTTCAAAAATCCAGAAAATTGGCTGAAAATGACTAAATATCAAGGACTCATTGGGCGAATCGCTCTGGAACTGAAATCGGAACGCTCACTGACATTTGCCCTATCTGAAAGTCTGATAAACGCCGGAAAAATGACTAAGTCCAAAAAAAAATTATTTTCAACTTTTTTCAATTTTACCCCCGTGGGATATATATTCTACCCACACACATTTGGAACTCTCCTGGGGTACCCTCACACATATTATTCCCTCATTTAGTGGATATTTTCACAAAAAAGTGAAATTTTCAAAAATCTAAAATATTGGCTGAAAACGACTAAATATCAAGGACTCATTGGGCGAATCGCTCTGGAACTGAAATCGGAATGTTCACTGACATTTCCCCTATCTGAAAGTCTGATAAACGCCGGAAAAATGACTAAGTCCAAAAAAAAATTGTTTTCAACTTTTTTCAATTTTACCCCCGTGGGATATAGATTCTACCCACACACATTTGGAACTCTCCTGGGGTACCCTCACACATATTATTCCCTCATTTAGTGGATATTTTCACAAAAAAGTGAAATTTTCAAAAATCCAGAAAATTGGCTGAAAATGACTAAATATCAAGGACTCATTGGGCGAATCGCTCTGGAACTTAAATCGGAACGCTCACTGACATTTGCCCTATCTGAAAGTCTGATAAACGCCGGAAAAATGACTAAGTCCAAAAAAAAAATTTTTCAACTTTTTTCAATTTTACCCCCGTGGGATATATATTCTAGCCACACACATTTGGAACGCTCCTGGGGTACCCTCACACATATTATTCCCTCATTTAGTGGATATTTTCACAAAAAAGTAAAATTTTCAAAAATCCAAAATATTGGCTGAAAACGACTAAATATCAAGGACTCATTGGGCGAATCGCTCTGGAACTGAAATCGGAACACTCACTGACATTTCCCCTATTTGAAAGTCTGATAAACGGCGGAAAAAAGACTAAGTCCAAAAAAAATTTTTTTTCAACTTTTTTCAATTTTACCCCCGTGGGATATATATTCTACCCACACACATTTGGAACTCTCCTGGGGTACCCTCACACATATTATTCCCTCATTTAGTGGATATTTTCACAAAAAAGTGAAATTTTCAAAAATCCAAAATATTGGCTGAAAACGACTAAATATCAAGGACTCATTGGGCGAATCGCTCTGGAACTGAAATCGGAATGTTCACTGACATTTCCCCTATCTGAAAGTCTGATAAACGCCGGAAAAATGACTAAGTCCAAAAAAAAATTGTTTTCAACTTTTTTCAATTTTACCCCCGTGGGATATAGATTCTACCCACACACATTTGGAACTCTCCTGGGGTACCCTCACACATATTATTCCCTCATTTAGTGGATATTTTCACAAAAAAGTGAAATTTTCAAAAATCCAAAATATTGGCTGAAAACGACTAAATATCAAGGACTCATTGGGCGAAACGCTCTGGAACTGAAATCGGAACGTTCACTGACATTTCCCCTATCTGAAAGTGTGATAAACGCCGGAAAAATGACTAAGTCCAAAAAACAATTGTTTTCAACTTTTTTCAATATTACCCCCGTGGAATATATATTCTACCCACACACATTTGGAACTCTCCTGGGTACCCTCACACATATTATTCCCTGATTTAGTGGATATTTTCACAAAAAAGTGAAATTTTCAAAAATCCAGAAAATTGGCTGAAAATGATTAAATATCAAGGACTCATTGGGCGAATCGCTCTGGAACTGAAATCGGAACGCTCACTGACATTTCCCCTATTTGAAAGTCTGATAAACGCCGGAAAAAAGACTAAGTCCAAAAAAAAATTTTTTTCAATTTTTTTCAATTTTACCCCCGTGGGATATATATTCTACCCACACACATTTGGAACTCTCCTGGGGTACCCTCACACATATTATTCCCTCATTTAGTGGATATTTTCACAAAAAAGTGAAATTTTCAAAAATCCAAAATATTGGCTGAAAACGACTAAATATCAAAGACTCATTGAGCGAATCGCTCTGGAATTGAAATCGGAATGCTCACTGACATTTCCCCTATTTGAAAGTCTGATAAACGCCGGAAAAATGACTAAGTCCAAAAAAAAATTGTTTTCAACTTTTTTCAATTTTACCCCCGTGGGATATATATTTTCTACCCACACACATTTGGAACTCTCCTGGGTTACCCTCACACATATGATTCCCTCATTTGGTGGATATTTTCACAAAAAAGTGAAATTTTCAAATATCCAAAATATTGGCTGTAAACGACTAAATATCAAGGACTCATTGGGCAAATCGCTCTGGAACTGAAATCGGAACGTTCACTGACATTTCCCCTATCTGAAAGTGTGATAAACGCCGGAAAAATGACTAAGTCCAAAAAAAAATTGTTTTCAACTTTTTTCAATATTACCCCCGTGGGATATATATTCTACCCACACACATTTGGAACTCTCCTGGGTACCCTCACACATATTATTCCCTGATTTAGTGGATATTTTCACAAAAAAGTGAAATTTTCAAAAATCCAGAAAATTGGCTGAAAATGACTAAATATCAAGGACTCATTGGGCGAATCGCTCTGGAACTGAAATCGGAACGCTCACTGACATTTGCCCTATCTGAAAGTCTGATAAACGCCGGAAAAATGACTAAGTCCAAAAAAAAATTATTTTCAACTTTTTTCAATTTTACCCCCGTGGGATATATATTCTACCCACACACATTTGGAACTCTCCTGGGGTACCCTCACACATATTATTCCCTCATTTAGTGGATATTTTCACAAAAAAGTGAAATTTTCAAAAATCTAAAATATTGGCTGAAAACGACTAAATATCAAGGACTCATTGGGCGAATCGCTCTGGAACTGAAATCGGAATGTTCACTGACATTTCCCCTATCTGAAAGTCTGATAAACGCCGGAAAAATGACTAAGTCCAAAAAAAAATTGTTTTCAACTTTTTTCAATTTTACCCCCGTGGGATATAGATTCTACCCACACACATTTGGAACTCTCCTGGGGTACCCTCACACATATTATTCCCTCATTTAGTGGATATTTTCACAAAAAAGTGAAATTTTCAAAAATCCAGAAAATTGGCTGAAAATGACTAAATATCAAGGACTCATTGGGCGAATCGCTCTGGAACTTAAATCGGAACGCTCACTGACATTTGCCCTATCTGAAAGTCTGATAAACGCCGGAAAAATGACTAAGTCCAAAAAAAAAATTTTTCAACTTTTTTCAATTTTACCCCCGTGGGATATATATTCTAGCCACACACATTTGGAACGCTCCTGGGGTACCCTCACACATATTATTCCCTCATTTAGTGGATATTTTCACAAAAAAGTAAAATTTTCAAAAATCCAAAATATTGGCTGAAAATGATTAAATATCAAGGACTCATTGGGCGAAACGCTCTGGAACTGAAATCGGAACGTTCACTGACATTTCCCCTATCTGAAAGTGTGATAAACGCCGGAAAAATGACTAAGTCCAAAAAACAATTGTTTTCAACTTTTTTCAATATTACCCCCGTGGAATATATATTCTACCCACACACATTTGGAACTCTCCTGGGTACCCTCACACATATTATTCCCTGATTTAGTGGATATTTTCACAAAAAAGTGAAATTTTCAAAAATCCAGAAAATTGGCTGAAAATGATTAAATATCAAGGACTCATTGGGCGAATCGCTCTGGAACTGAAATCGGAACGCTCACTGACATTTCCCCTATTTGAAAGTCTGATAAACGCCGGAAAAAAGACTAAGTCCAAAAAAAAATTTTTTTCAACTTTTTTCAATTTTACCCCCGTGGGATATATATTCTACCCACACACATTTGGAACTCTCCTGGGGTACCCTCACACATATTATTCCCTCATTTAGTGGATATTTTCACAAAAAAGTGAAATTTTCAAAAATCCAAAATATTGGCTGAAAACGACTAAATATCAAAGACTCATTGAGCGAATCGCTCTGGAATTGAAATCGGAATGCTCACTGACATTTCCCCTATTTGAAAGTCTGATAAACGCCGGAAAAATGACTAAGTCCAAAAAAAAATTGTTTTCAACTTTTTTCAATTTTACCCCCGTGGGATATATATTTTCTACCCACACACATTTGGAACTCTCCTGGGTTACCCTCACACATATGATTCCCTCATTTGGTGGATATTTTCACAAAAAAGTGAAATTTTCAAATATCCAAAATATTGGCTGTAAACGACTAAATATCAAGGACTCATTGGGCAAATCGCTCTGGAACTGAAATCGGAACGTTCACTGACATTTCCCCTATCTGAAAGTGTGATAAACGCCGGAAAAATGACTAAGTCCAAAAAAAAATTGTTTTCAACTTTTTTCAATATTACCCCCGTGGGATATATATTCTACCCACACACATTTGGAACTCTCCTGGGTACCCTCACACATATTATTCCCTGATTTAGTGGATATTTTCACAAAAAAGTGAAATTTTCAAAAATCCAGAAAATTGGCTGAAAATGACTAAATATCAAGGACTCATTGGGCGAATCGCTCTGGAACTGAAATCGGAACGCTCACTGACATTTGCCCTATCTGAAAGTCTGATAAACGCCGGAAAAATGACTAAGTCCAAAAAAAAATTATTTTCAACTTTTTTCAATTTTACCCCCGTGGGATATATATTCTACCCACACACATTTGGAACTCTCCTGGGGTACCCTCACACATATTATTCCCTCATTTAGTGGATATTTTCACAAAAAAGTGAAATTTTCAAAAATCTAAAATATTGGCTGAAAACGACTAAATATCAAGGACTCATTGGGCGAATCGCTCTGGAACTGAAATCGGAATGTTCACTGACATTTCCCGTATCTGAAAGTCTGATAAACGCCGGAAAAATGACTAAGTCCAAAAAAAAAAATTTTTCACCTTTTTTCAATTTTACCCCCGTGGGATATATATTCTAGCCACACACATTTGGAACGCTCCTGGGGTACCCTCACACATATTATTCCCTCATTTAGTGGATATTTTCACAAAAAAGTAAAATTTTCAAAAATCCAAAATATTGGCTGAAAACGACTAAATATCAAGGACTCATTGGGCGAATCGCTCTAGAACTTAAATCGGAACGCTCACTGACATTTGCCCTATCTGAAAGTCTGATAAACGCCGGAAAAATGACTAAGTCCAAAAAAAAAATTTTTCAACTTTTTTCAATTTTACCCCCGTGGGATATATATTCTAGCCACACACATTTGGAACGCTCCTGGGGTACCCTCACACATATTATTCCCTCATTTAGTGGATATTTTCACAAAAAAGTTAAATTTTCAAAAATCCAAAATATTGGCTGAAAACGACTAAATATCAAGGACTCATTGGGCGAATCGCTCTGGAACTGAAATCGGAACGCTCACTGACATTTCCCCTATTTGAAAGTCTGATAAACGCCGGAAAAAAGACTAAGTCCAAAAAAAAAATTTTTTCAACTTTTTTCAATTTTACCCCCGTGGGATATATATTCTACCCACACACATTTGGAACTCTACTGGCGTACCCTCACACATATTATTCCCTCATTTAGTGGATATTTTCACAAAAAAGTGAAATTTTCAAAAATCCAAAATATTGGCTGAAAACGACTAAATATCAAGGACTCATTGGGCGAATCGCTCTGGAACTTAAATCGGAACGCTCACTGACATTTGCCCTTTGTGAAAGTCTGATAAACGCCGGAAAAATGACTAAGTCCAAAAAAAAAATTTTTCAACTTTTTTCAATTTTACCCCCGTGGGATATATGTTCTAGCCACACACATTTGGAACGCTCCTGGGGTACCCTCACACATATTATTCCCTCATTTAGTGGATATTTTCACAAAAAAGTAAAATTTTCAAAAATCCAAAATATTGGCTGAAAACGACTAAATATCAAGGACTCATTGGGCGAATCGCTCTGGAACTGAAATCGGAACGCTCACTGACATTTCCCCTATTTGAAAGTCTGATAAACGGCGGAAAAAAGACTAAGTCCAAAAAAAATTTTTTTTCAACTTTTTTCAATTTTACCCCCGTGGGATATATATTCTACCCACACACATTTGGAACTCTCCTGGGGTACCCTCACACATATTATTCCCTCATTTAGTGGATATTTTCACAAAAAAGTGAAATTTTCAAAAATCCAAAATATTGGCTGAAAACGACTAAATATCAAGGACTCATTGGGCGAATCGCTCTGGAACTGAAATCGGAATGTTCACTGACATTTCCCCTATCTGAAAGTCTTATAAACGCCGGAAAAATGACTAAGTCCAAAAAAAAATTGTTTTCAACTTTTTTCAATTTTACCCCCGTGGGATATAGATTCTACCCACACACATTTGGAACTCTCCTGGGGTACCCTCACACATATTATTCCCTCATTTAGTGGATATTTTCACAAAAAAGTGAAATTTTCAAAAATCCAAAATATTGGCTGAAAACGACTAAATATCAAGGACTCATTGGGCGAAACGCTCTGGAACTGAAATCGGAACGTTCACTGACATTTCCCCTATCTGAAAGTGTGATAAACGCCGGAAAAATGACTAAGTCCAAAAAACAATTGTTTTCAACTTTTTTCAATATTACCCCCGTGGAATATATATTCTACCCACACACATTTGGAACTCTCCTGGGTACCCTCACACATATTATTCCCTGATTTAGTGGATATTTTCACAAAAAAGTGAAATTTTCAAAAATCCAGAAAATTGGCTGAAAATGATTAAATATCAAGGACTCATTGGGCGAATCGCTCTGGAACTGAAATCGGAACGCTCACTGACATTTCCCCTATTTGAAAGTCTGATAAACGCCGGAAAAAAGACTAAGTCCAAAAAAAAATTTTTTTCAACTTTTTTCAATTTTACCCCCGTGGGATATATATTCTACCCACACACATTTGGAACTCTCCTGGGGTACCCTCACACATATTATTCCCTCATTTAGTGGATATTTTCACAAAAAAGTGAAATTTTCAAAAATCCAAAATATTGGCTGAAAACGACTAAATATCAAAGACTCATTGAGCGAATCGCTCTGGAATTGAAATCGGAATGCTCACTGACATTTCCCCTATTTGAAAGTCTGATAAACGCCGGAAAAATGACTAAGTCCAAAAAAAAATTGTTTTCAACTTTTTTCAATTTTACCCCCGTGGGATATATATTTTCTACCCACACACATTTGGAACTCTCCTGGGTTACCCTCAAACATATGATTCCCTCATTTGGTGGATATTTTCACAAAAAAGTGAAATTTTCAAATATCCAAAATATTGGCTGTAAACGACTAAATATCAAGGACTCATTGGGCAAATCGCTCTGGAACTGAAATCGGAACGTTCACTGACATTTCACCTATCTGAAAGTGTGATAAACGCCGGAAAAATGACTAAGTCCAAAAAAAAATTGTTTTCAACTTTTTTCAATATTACCCCCGTGGGATATATATTCTACCCACACACATTTGGAACTCTCCTGGGTACCCTCACACATATTATTCCCTGATTTAGTGGATATTTTCACAAAAAAGTGAAATTTTCAAAAATCCAGAAAATTGGCTGAAAATGACTAAATATCAAGGACTCATTGGGCGAATCGCTCTGGAACTGAAATCGGAACGCTCACTGACATTTCCCCTATTTGAAAGTCTGATAAACGGCGGAAAAAAGACTAAGTCCAAAAAAAATTTTTTTTCAACTTTTTTCAATTTTACCCCCGTGGGATATATATTCTACCCACACACATTTGGAACTCTCCTGGGGTACCCTCACACATATTATTCCCTCATTTAGTGGATATTTTCACAAAAAAGTGAAATTTTCAAAAATCCAAAATATTGGCTGAAAACGACTAAATATCAAGGACTCATTGGGCGAATCGCTCTGGAACTGAAATCGGAATGTTCACTGACATTTCCCCTATCTGAAAGTCTGATAAACGCCGGAAAAATGACTAAGTCCAAAAAAAAATTGTTTTCAACTTTTTTCAATTTTACCCCCGTGGGATATAGATTCTACCCACACACATTTGGAACTCTCCTGGGGTACCCTCACACATATTATTCCCTCATTTAGTGGATATTTTCACAAAAAAGTGAAATTTTCAAAAATCCAAAATATTGGCTGAAAACGACTAAATATCAAGGACTCATTGGGCGAAACGCTCTGGAACTGAAATCGGAACGTTCACTGACATTTCCCCTATCTGAAAGTGTGATAAACGCCGGAAAAATGACTAAGTCCAAAAAACAATTGTTTTCAACTTTTTTCAATATTACCCCCGTGGAATATATATTCTACCCACACACATTTGGAACTCTCCTGGGTACCCTCACACATATTATTCCCTGATTTAGTGGATATTTTCACAAAAAAGTGAAATTTTCAAAAATCCAGAAAATTGGCTGAAAATGATTAAATATCAAGGACTCATTGGGCGAATCGCTCTGGAACTGAAATCGGAACGCTCACTGACATTTCCCCTATTTGAAAGTCTGATAAACGCCGGAAAAAAGACTAAGTCCAAAAAAAAATTTTTTTCAACTTTTTTCAATTTTACCCCCGTGGGATATATATTCTACCCACACACATTTGGAACTCTCCTGGGTACCCTCACACATATTATTCCCTGATTTAGTGGATATTTTCACAAAAAAGTGAAATTTTCAAAAATCCAGAAAATTGGCTGAAAATGATTAAATATCAAGGACTCATTGGGCGAATCGCTCTGGAACTGAAATCGGAACGCTCACTGACATTTCCCCTATTTGAAAGTCTGATAAACGCCGGAAAAAAGACTAAGTCCAAAAAAAAATTTTTTTCAACTTTTTTCAATTTTACCCCCGTGGGATATATATTCTACCCACACACATTTGGAACTTTCCTGGGGTACCCTCACACATATTATTCCCTCATTTAGTGGATATTTTCACAAAAAAGTGAAATTTTCAAAAATCCAAAATATTGGCTGAAAACGACTAAATATCAAAGACTCATTGAGCGAATCGCTCTGGAATTGAAATCGGAATGCTCACTGACATTTCCCCTATTTGAAAGTCTGATAAACGCCGGAAAAATGACTAAGTCCAAAAAAAAATTGTTTTCAACTTTTTTCAATTTTACCCCCGTGGGAAATATATTTTCTACCCACACACATTTGGAACTCTCCTGGGTTACCCTCACACATATGATTCCCTCATTTGGTGGATATTTTCACAAAAAAGTGAAATTTTCAAATATCCAAAATATTGGCTGTAAACGACTAAATATCAAGGACTCATTGGGCAAATCGCTCTGGAACTGAAATCGGAACGTTCACTGACATTTCCCCTATCTGAAAGTGTGATAAACGCCGGAAAAATGACTAAGTCCAAAAAAAAATTGTTTTCAACTTTTTTCAATATTACCCCCGTGGGATATATATTCTACCCACACACATTTGGAACTCTCCTGGGTACCCTCACACATATTATTCCCTGATTTAGTGGATATTTTCACAAAAAAGTGAAATTTTCAAAAATCCAGAAAATTGGCTGAAAATGACTAAATATCAAGGACTCATTGGGCGAATCGCTCTGGAACTGAAATCGGAACGCTCACTGACATTTGCCCTATCTGAAAGTCTGATAAACGCCGGAAAAATGACTAAGTCCAAAAAAAAATTATTTTCAACTTTTTTCAATTTTACCCCCGTGGGATATATATTCTACCCACACACATTTGGAACTCTCCTGGGGTACCCTCACACATATTATTCCCTCATTTAGTGGATATTTTCACAAAAAAGTGAAATTTTCAAAAATCTAAAATATTGGCTGAAAACGACTAAATATCAAGGACTCATTGGGCGAATCGCTCTGGAACTGAAATCGGAATGTTCACTGACATTTCCCGTATCTGAAAGTCTGATAAACGCCGGAAAAATGACTAAGTCCAAAAAAAAAAATTTTTCACCTTTTTTCAATTTTACCCCCGTGGGATATATATTCTAGCCACACACATTTGGAACGCTCCTGGGGTACCCTCACACATATTATTCCCTCATTTAGTGGATATTTTCACAAAAAAGTAAAATTTTCAAAAATCCAAAATATTGGCTGAAAACGACTAAATATCAAGGACTCATTGGGCGAATCGCTCTAGAACTTAAATCGGAACGCTCACTGACATTTGCCCTATCTGAAAGTCTGATAAACGCCGGAAAAATGACTAAGTCCAAAAAAAAAATTTTTCAACTTTTTTCAATTTTACCCCCGTGGGATATATATTCTAGCCACACACATTTGGAACGCTCCTGGGGTACCCTCACACATATTATTCCCTCATTTAGTGGATATTTTCACAAAAAAGTTAAATTTTCAAAAATCCAAAATATTGGCTGAAAACGACTAAATATCAAGGACTCATTGGGCGAATCGCTCTGGAACTGAAAACGGAACGCTCACTGACATTTCCCCTATTTGAAAGTCTGATAAACGCCGGAAAAAAGACTAAGTCCAAAAAAAAAATTTTTTCAACTTTTTTCAATTTTACCCCCGTGGGATATATATTCTACCCACACACATTTGGAACTCTACTGGCGTACCCTCACACATATTATTCCCTCATTTAGTGGATATTTTCACAAAAAAGTGAAATTTTCAAAAATCCAAAATATTGGCTGAAAACGACTAAATATCAAGGACTCATTGGGCGAATCGCTCTGGAACTTAAATCGGAACGCTCACTGACATTTGCCCTATGTGAAAGTCTGATAAACGCCGGAAAAATGACTAAGTCCAAAAAAAAAATTTTTCAACTTTTTTCAATTTTACCCCCGTGGGATATATATTCTAGCCACACACATTTGGAACGCTCCTGGGGTACCCTCACACATATTATTCCCTCATTTAGTGGATATTTTCACAAAAAAGTAAAATTTTCAAAAATCCAAAATATTGGCTGAAAACGACTAAATATCAAGGACTCATTGGGCGAATCGCTCTGGAACTGAAATCGGAATGTTCACTGACATTTCCCCTATCTGAAAGTCTGATAAACGCCGGAAAAATGACTAAGTCCAAAAAAAAATTGTTTTCAACTTTTTTCAATTTTACCCCCGTGGGATATAGATTCTACCCACACACATTTGGAACTCTCCTGGGGTACCCTCACACATATTATTCCCTCATTTAGTGGATATTTTCACAAAAAAGTGAAATTTTCAAAAATCCAAAATATTGGCTGAAAACGACTAAATATCAAGGACTCATTGGGCGAAACGCTCTTGAACTGAAATCGGAACGTTCACTGACATTTCCCCTATCTGAAAGTGTGATAAACGCTGGAAAAATGACTAAGTCCAAAAAACAATTGTTTTCAACTTTTTTCAATATTACCCCCGTGGAATATATATTCTACCCACACACATTTGGAACTCTCCTGGGTACCCTCACACATATTATTCCCTGATTTAGTGGATATTTTCACAAAAAAGTGAAATTTTCAAAAATCCAGAAAATTGGCTGAAAATGATTAAATATCAAGGACTCATTGGGCGAATCGCTCTGGAACTGAAATCGGAACGCTCACTGACATTTCCCCTATTTGAAAGTCTGATAAACGCCGGAAAAAAGACTAAGTCCAAAAAAAAATTTTTTTCAACTTTTTTCAATTTTACCCCCGTGGGATATATATTCTACCCACACACATTTGGAACTCTCCTGGGTACCCTCACACATATTATTCCCTGATTTAGTGGATATTTTCACAAAAAAGTGAAATTTTCAAAAATCCAGAAAATTGGCTGAAAATGATTAAATATCAAGGACTCATTGGGCGAATCGCTCTGGAACTGAAATCGGAACGCTCACTGACATTTCCCCTATTTGAAAGTCTGATAAACGCCGGAAAAAAGACTAAGTCCAAAAAAAAATTTTTTTCAACTTTTTTGAATTTTACCCCCGTGGGATATATATTCTACCCACACACATTTGGAACTCTCCTGGGGTACCCTCACACATATTATTCCCTCATTTAGTGGATATTTTCACAAAAAAGTGAAATTTTCAAAAATCCAAAATATTGGCTGAAAACGACTAAATATCAAAGACTCATTGAGCGAATCGCTCTGGAATTGAAATCGGAATGCTCACTGACATTTCCCCTATTTGAAAGTCTGATAAACGCCGGAAAAATGACTAAGTCCAAAAAAAAATTGTTTTCAACTTTTTTCAATTTTACCCCCGTGGGATATATATTTTCTACCCACACACATTTGGAACTCTCCTGGGTTACCCTCACACATATGATTCCCTCATTTGGTGGATATTTTCACAAAAAAGTGAAATTTTCAAATATCCAAAATATTGGCTGTAAACGACTAAATATCAAGGACTCATTGGGCAAATCGCTCTGGAACTGAAATCGGAACGTTCACTGACATTTCCCCTATCTGAAAGTCTGATAAACGCCGGAAAAATGACTAAGTCCAAAAAAAAATTGTTTTCAACTTTTTTCAATATTACCCCCGTGGGATATATATTCTACCCACACACATTTGGAACTCTCCTGGGTACCCTCACACATATTATTCCCTGATTTAGTGGATATTTTCACAAAAAAGTGAAATTTTCAAAAATCTAAAATATTGGCTGAAAACGACTAAATATCAAGGACTCATTGGGCGAATCGCTCTGGAACTGAAATCGGAATGTTCACTGACATTTCCCGTATCTGAAAGTCTGATAAACGCCGGAAAAATGACTAAGTCCAAAAAAAAAAATTTTTCACCTTTTTTCAATTTTACCCCCGTGGGATATATATTCTAGCCACACACATTTGGAACGCTCCTGGGGTACCCTCACACATATTATTCCCTCATTTAGTGGATATTTTCACAAAAAAGTAAAATTTTCAAAAATCCAAAATATTGGCTGAAAACGACTAAATATCAAGGACTCATTGGGCGAATCGCTCTAGAACTTAAATCGGAACGCTCACTGACATTTGCCCTATCTGAAAGTCTGATAAACGCCGGAAAAATGACTAAGTCCAAAAAAAAAATTTTTCAACTTTTTTCAATTTTACCCCCGTGGGATATATATTCTAGCCACACACATTTGGAACGCTCCTGGGGTACCCTCACACATATTATTCCCTCATTTAGTGGATATTTTCACAAAAAAGTTAAATTTTCAAAAATCCAAAATATTGGCTGAAAACGACTAAATATCAAGGACTCATTGGGCGAATCGCTCTGGAACTGAAATCGGAACGCTCACTGACATTTCCCCTATTTGAAAGTCTGATAAACGCCGGAAAAAAGACTAAGTCCAAAAAAAAAATTTTTTCAACTTTTTTCAATTTTACCCCCGTGGGATATATATTCTACCCACACACATTTGGAACTCTACTGGCGTACCCTCACACATATTATTCCCTCATTTAGTGGATATTTTCACAAAAAAGTGAAATTTTCAAAAATCCAAAATATTGGCTGAAAACGTCTAAATATCAAGGACTCATTGGGCGAATCGCTCTGGAACTGAAATCGGAATGTTCACTGACATTTCCCCTATCTGAAAGTCTGATAAACGCCGGAAAAATGACTAAGTCCAAAAAAAAATTGTTTTCAACTTTTTTCAATTTTACCCCCGTGGGATATAGATTCTACCCACACACATTTGGAACTCTCCTGGGGTACCCTCACACATATTATTCCCTCATTTAGTGGATATTTTCACAAAAAAGTGAAATTTTCAAAAATCCAAAATATTGGCTGAAAACGACTAAATATCAAGGACTCATTGGGCGAAACGCTCTGGAACTGAAATCGGAACGTTCACTGACATTTCCCCTATCTGAAAGTGTGATAAACGCCGGAAAAATGACTAAGTCCAAAAAAAGATTGTTTTCAACTTTTTTCAATATTACCCCCGTGGAATATATATTCTACCCACACACATTTGGAACTCTCCTGGGTACCCTCACACATATTATTCCCTGATTTAGTGGATATTTTCACAAAAAAGTGAAATTTTCAAAAATCCAGAAAATTGGCTGAAAATGATTAAATATCAAGGACTCATTGGGCGAATCGCTCTGGAACTGAAATCGGAACGCTCACTGGCATTTGCCCTATGTGAAAGTCTGATAAACGCCGGAAAAATGACTAAGTCCAAAAAAAAAATTTTTCAACTTTTTTCAATTTTACCCCCGTGGGATATATATTCTAGCCACACACATTTGGAACGCTCCTGGGGTACCCTCACACATATTATTCCCTCATTTAGTGGATATTTTCACAAAAAAGTAAAATTTTCAAAAATCCAAAATATTGGCTGAAAACGACTAAATATCAAGGACTCATTGGGCGAATCGCTCTGGAACTGAAATCGGAACGCTCACTGACATTTCCCCTATTTGAAAGTCTGATAAACGGCGGAAAAAAGACTAAGTCCAAAAAAAATTTTTTTTCAACTTTTTTCAATTTTACCCCCGTGGGATATATATTCTACCCACACACATTTGGAACTCTCCTGGGGTACCCTCACACATATTATTCCCTCATTTAGTGGATATTTTCACAAAAAAGTGAAATTTTCAAAAATCCAAAATATTGGCTGAAAACGACTAAATATCAAGGACTCATTGGGCGAATCGCTCTGGAACTGAAATCGGAATGTTCACTGACATTTCCCCTATCTGAAAGTCTGATAAACGCCGGAAAAATGACTAAGTCCAAAAAAAAATTGTTTTCAACTTTTTTCAATTTTACCCCCGTGGGATATAGATTCTACCCACACACATTTGGAACTCTCCTGGGGTACCCTCACACATATTATTCCCTCATTTAGTGGATATTTTCACAAAAAAGTGAAATTTTCAAAAATCCAAAATATTGGCTGAAAACGACTAAATATCAAGGACTCATTGGGCGAAACGCTCTGGAACTGAAATCGGAACGTTCACTGACATTTCCCCTATCTGAAAGTGTGATAAACGCCGGAAAAATGACTAAGTCCAAAAAACAATTGTTTTCAACTTTTTTCAATATTACCCCCGTGGAATATATATTCTACCCACACACATTTGGAACTCTCCTGGGTACCCTCACACATATTATTCCCTGATTTAGTGGATATTTTCACAAAAAAGTGAAGTTTTCAAAAATCCAGAAAATTGGCTGAAAATGATTAAATATCAAGGACTCATTGGGCGAATCGCTCTGGAACTGAAATCGGAACGCTCACTGACATTTCCCCTATTTGAAAGTCTGATAAACGCCGGAAAAAAGACTAAGTCCAAAAAAAAATTTTTTTCAACTTTTTTCAATTTTACCCCCGTGGGATATATATTCTACCCACACACATTTGGAACTCTCCTGGGGTACCCTCACACATATTATTCCCTCATTTAGTGGATATTTTCACAAAAAAGTGAAATTTTCAAAAATCCAAAATATTGGCTATAAACGACTAAATATCAAGGACTCATTGGGCGAATCGCTCTGGAACTGAAATCGGAACGCTCACTGACATTTCCCCTATTTGAAAGTCTGATAAACGCCGGAAAAAAGACTAAGTCCAAAAAAAAATTTTTTTCAACTTTTTTCAATTTTACCCCCGTGGGATATATATTTTCTACCCACACACATTTGGAACTCTCCTGGGTTACCCTCACACATATGATTCCCTCATTTGGTGGATATTTTCACAAAAAAGTGAAATTTTCAAATATCCAAAATATTGGCTGTAAACGACTAAATATCAAGGACTCATTGGGCAAATCGCTCTGGAACTGAAATCAGAACGTTCACTGACATTTCCCCTATCTGAAAGTGTGATAAACGCCGGAAAAATGACTAAGTCCAAAAAAAAATTGTTTTCAACTTTTTTCAATATTACCCCCGTGGGATATATATTCTACCCACACACATTTGGAACTCTCCTGGGTACCCTCACACATATTATTCCCTGATTTAGTGGATATTTTCACAAAAAAGTGAAATTTTCAAAAATCCAGAAAATTGGCTGAAAATGACTAAATATCAAGGACTCATTGGCCGAATCGCTCTGGAACTGAAATCGGAACGCTCACTGACATTTGCCCTATCTGAAAGTCTGATAAACGCCGGAAAAATGACTAAGTCCAAAAAAAAATTATTTTCAACTTTTTTCAATTTTACCCCCGTGGGATATATATTCTACCCACACACATTTGGAACTCTCCTGGGGTACCCTCACACATATTATTCCCTCATTTAGTGGATATTTTCACAAAAAAGTGAAATTTTCAAAAATCTAAAATATTGGCTGAAAACGACTAAATATCAAGGACTCATTGGGCGAATCGCTCTGGAACTGAAATCGGAATGTTCACTGACATTTCCCCTATCTGAAAGTCTGATAAACGCCGGAAAAATGACTAAGTCCAAAAAAAAATTGTTTTCAACTTTTTTCAATTTTACCCCCGTGGGATATAGATTCTACCCACACACATTTGGAACTCTCCTGGGGTACCCTCACACATATTATTCCCTCATTTAGTGGATATTTTCACAAAAAAGTGAAATTTTCAAAAATCCAAAATATTGGCTGAAAACGACTAAATATCAAGGACTCATTTTGCGAAACGCTCTGGAACTGAAATCGGAACGTTCACTGACATTTCCCCTATCTGAAAGTGTGATAAACGCCGGAAAAATGACTAAGTCCAAAAAAAGATTGTTTTCAACTTTTTTCAATATTACCCCCGTGGAATATATATTCTACCCACACACATTTGGAACTCTCCTGGGTACCCTCACACATATTATTCCCTGATTTAGTGGATATTTTCACAAAAAAGTGAAATTTTCAAAAATCCAGAAAATTGGCTGAAAATGATTAAATACCAAGGACTCATTGGGCGAATCGCTCTGGAACTGAAATCGGAACGCTCACTGACATTTGCCCTATCTGAAAGTCTGATAAACGCCGGAAAAATGACTAAGTCCAAAAAAAAAATTTTTCAACTTTTTTCAATTTTACCCCCGTGGGATATATATTCTAGCCACACACATTTGGAACGATCCTGGGGTACCCTCACACATATTATTCCCTCATTTAGTGGATATTTTCACAAAAAAGTAAAATTTTCAAAAATCCAAAATATTGGCTGAAAACGACTAAATATCAAGGACTCATTGGGCGAATCGCTCTGGAACTGAAATCGGAACGCTCACTGACATTTCCCCTATTTGAAAGTCTGATAAACGGCGGAAAAAAGACTAAGTCCAAAAAAAATTTTTTTTCAACTTTTTTCAATTTTACCCCCGTGGGATATATATTCTACCCACACACATTTGGAACTCTCCTGGGGTACCCTCACACATATTATTCCCTCATTTAGTGGATATTTTCACAAAAAAGTGAAATTTTCAAAAATCCAAAATATTGGCTGAAAACGACTAAATATCAAGGACTCATTGGGCGAATCGCTCTGGAACTGAAATCGGAATGTTCACTGACATTTCCCCTATCTGAAAGTCTGATAAACGCCGGAAAAATGACTAAGTCCAAAAAAAAATTGTTTTCAACTTTTTTCAATTTTACCCCCGTGGGATATAGATTCTACCCACACACATTTGGAACTCTCCTGGGGTACCCTCACACATATTATTCCCTCATTTAGTGGATATTTTCACAAAAAAGTGAAATTTTCAAAAATCCAAAATATTGGCTGAAAACGACTAAATATCAAGGACTCATTGGGCGAATAGCTCTGGAATTGAAATCGGAATGTTCACTGACATTTCCCCTATTTGAAAGTCTGATAAACGCCGGAAAAATGACTAAGTTCAAAAAAATTTTTTTTCAACTTTTTTTCAATATTACCCTCGTGGGATATATATTCTACCCACACACATTTGGAACTCTCCTGGGGTACCCTCACACATATTATTCCCTCATGTAGTGGATATTTTCACAAAAAAGTGAAATTTTCAAAAATCCAGAAAATTGGCTGAAAATGACTAAATATCAAGGACTCATTGGGCGAATCGCTCTGGAACTGAAATCGGAACGCTCACTGACGTTTGCCCTATCTGAAAGTCTGATAAACGGTGGAAAAATGACAAAGTCCAAAAAAAAATTTTTGAACTTTTTTCAATTTTACCCCCGTGGGATATATATTCTACCCACACACATTTGGAACTCTCCTGGGGTACCCTCACACATATTATTCCCTCATTTAGTGGATATTTTCACAAAAAAGTGAAATTTTCAAAAATCCAAAATATTGGCTGAAAACGACTAAATATCAAGGACTCATTGGGCGAATCGCTCTGGAACTGAAATCGGAATGTTCACTGACATTTCCCCTATCTGAAAGTCTGATAAACGCCGGAAAAATGACTAAGTCCAAAAAAAAATTGTTTTCAACTTTTTTCAATTTTACCCCCGTGGGATATAGATTCTACCCACACACATTTGGAACTCTCCTGGGGTACCCTCACACATATTATTCCCTCATTTAGTGGATATTTTCACAAAAAAGTGAAATTTTCAAAAATCCAAAATATTGGCTGAAAACGACTAAATATCAAGGACTCATTGGGCGAAACGCTCTGGAACTGAAATCGGAACGTTCACTGACATTTCCCCTATCTGAAAGTGTGATAAACGCCGGAAAAATGACTAAGTCCAAAAAACAATTGTTTTCAACTTTTTTCAATATTACCCCCGTGGAATATATATTCTACCCACACACATTTGGAACTCTCCTGGGTACCCTCACACATATTATTCCCTGATTTAGTGGATATTTTCACAAAAAAGTGAAGTTTTCAAAAATCCAGAAAATTGGCTGAAAATGATTAAATATCAAGGACTCATTGGGCGAATCGCTCTGGAACTGAAATCGGAACGCTCACTGACATTTCCCCTATTTGAAAGTCTGATAAACGCCGGAAAAAAGACTAAGTCCAAAAAAAAATTTTTTTCAACTTTTTTCAATTTTACCCCCGTGGGATATATATTCTACCCACACACATTTGGAACTCTCCTGGGGTACCCTCACACATATTATTCCCTCATTTAGTGGATATTTTCACAAAAAAGTGAAATTTTCAAAAATCCAAAATATTGGCTATAAACGACTAAATATCAAGGACTCATTGGGCGAATCGCTCTGGAACTGAAATCGGAACGCTCACTGACATTTCCCCTATTTGAAAGTCTGATAAACGCCGGAAAAAAGACTAAGTCCAAAAAAAAATTTTTTTCAACTTTTTTCAATTTTACCCCCGTGGGATATATATTTTCTACCCACACACATTTGGAACTCTCCTGGGTTACCCTCACACATATGATTCCCTCATTTGGTGGATATTTTCACAAAAAAGTGAAATTTTCAAATATCCAAAATATTGGCTGTAAACGACTAAATATCAAGGACTCATTGGGCAAATCGCTCTGGAACTGAAATCAGAACGTTCACTGACATTTCCCCTATCTGAAAGTGTGATAAACGCCGGAAAAATGACTAAGTCCAAAAAAAAATTATTTTCAACTTTTTTCAATTTTACCCCCGTGGGATATATATTCTACCCACACACATTTGGAACTCTCCTGGGGTACCCTCACACATATTATTCCCTCATTTAGTGGATATTTTCACAAAAAAGTGAAATTTTCAAAAATCTAAAATATTGGCTGAAAACGACTAAATATCAAGGACTCATTGGGCGAATCGCTCTGGAACTGAAATCGGAATGTTCACTGACATTTCCCCTATCTGAAAGTCTGATAAACGCCGGAAAAATGACTAAGTCCAAAAAAAAATTGTTTTCAACTTTTTTCAATTTTACCCCCGTGGGATATAGATTCTACCCACACACATTTGGAACTCTCCTGGGGTACCCTCACACATATTATTCCCTCATTTAGTGGATATTTTCACAAAAAAGTGAAATTTTCAAAAATCCAAAATATTGGCTGAAAACGACTAAATATCAAGGACTCATTTTGCGAAACGCTCTGGAACTGAAATCGGAACGTTCACTGACATTTCCCCTATCTGAAAGTGTGATAAACGCCGGAAAAATGACTAAGTCCAAAAAAAGATTGTTTTCAACTTTTTTCAATATTACCCCCGTGGAATATATATTCTACCCACACACATTTGGAACTCTCCTGGGTACCCTCACACATATTATTCCCTGATTTAGTGGATATTTTCACAAAAAAGTGAAATTTTCAAAAATCCAGAAAATTGGCTGAAAATGATTAAATACCAAGGACTCATTGGGCGAATCGCTCTGGAACTGAAATCGGAACGCTCACTGACATTTGCCCTATCTGAAAGTCTGATAAACGCCGGAAAAATGACTAAGTCCAAAAAAAAAATTTTTCAACTTTTTTCAATTTTACCCCCGTGGGATATATATTCTAGCCACACACATTTGGAACGATCCTGGGGTACCCTCACACATATTATTCCCTCATTTAGTGGATATTTTCACAAAAAAGTAAAATTTTCAAAAATCCAAAATATTGGCTGAAAACGACTAAATATCAAGGACTCATTGGGCGAATCGCTCTGGAACTGAAATCGGAACGCTCACTGACATTTCCCCTATTTGAAAGTCTGATAAACGGCGGAAAAAAGACTAAGTCCAAAAAAAATTTTTTTTCAACTTTTTTCAATTTTACCCCCGTGGGATATATATTCTACCCACACACATTTGGAACTCTCCTGGGGTACCCTCACACATATTATTCCCTCATTTAGTGGATATTTTCACAAAAAAGTGAAATTTTCAAAAATCCAAAATATTGGCTGAAAACGACTAAATATCAAGGACTCATTGGGCGAATCGCTCTGGAACTGAAATCGGAATGTTCACTGACATTTCCCCTATCTGAAAGTCTGATAAACGCCGGAAAAATGACTAAGTCCAAAAAAAAATTGTTTTCAACTTTTTTCAATTTTACCCCCGTGGGATATAGATTCTACCCACACACATTTGGAACTCTCCTGGGGTACCCTCACACATATTATTCCCTCATTTAGTGGATATTTTCACAAAAAAGTGAAATTTTCAAAAATCCAAAATATTGGCTGAAAACGACTAAATATCAAGGACTCATTGGGCGAATAGCTCTGGAATTGAAATCGGAATGTTCACTGACATTTCCCCTATTTGAAAGTCTGATAAACGCCGGAAAAATGACTAAGTTCAAAAAAATTTTTTTTCAACTTTTTTTCAATATTACCCTCGTGGGATATATATTCTACCCACACACATTTGGAACTCTCCTGGGGTACCCTCACACATATTATTCCCTCATGTAGTGGATATTTTCACAAAAAAGTGAAATTTTCAAAAATCCAGAAAATTGGCTGAAAATGACTAAATATCAAGGACTCATTGGGCGAATCGCTCTGGAACTGAAATCGGAACGCTCACTGACGTTTGCCCTATCTGAAAGTCTGATAAACGGCGGAAAAATGACAAAGTCCAAAAAAAAATTTTTGAACTTTTTTCAATTTTACCCCCGTGGGATATATATTCTACCCACACACATTTGGAACTCTCCTGGGGTACCCTCACACATATTATTCCCTCATTTAGTGGATATTTTCACAAAAAAGTGAAATTTTCAAAAATCCAAAATATTGGCTGAAAACGACTAAATATCAAGGACTCATTGGGCGAATCGCTCTGGAACTGAAATCGGAATGCTCACTGACATTTCCCCTATTTGAAAGTCTGATAAACGGCGGAAAAAAGACTAGGTCCAAAAAAAAATTTTTTTCAACTTTTTCACTTTTACCCCCGTGGGATATATATTCTACCCACACACATTTGGAACTCTCCTGGGGTACCCTCACACATATTATTCCCTTATTTAGTGGATATTTTCACAAAAAAGTGAAATTTTCAAAAATCTAAAATATTGGCTGAAAACGACTAAATATCAAGGACTCATTGGGCGAATCGCTCTGGAACTGAAATCGGAATGTTCACTGACATTTCCCCTATTTGAAAGTCTGATAAACGCCGGAAAAATGACTAAGTCCAAAAAAAAATTTTTTCAAATTTTTCAATTTTACCCCCGTGGGATATATATTCTAGCCACACACATTTGGAACGCTCCTGGGGTACCCTCACACATATTATTCCCTCATTTAGTGGATATTTTCACAAAAAAGTAAAATTTTCAAAAATCCAAAATATTGGCTGAAAACGACTAAATATCAAGGACTCATTGGGCGAATCGCTCTGGAACTGAAATCGGAATGCTCACTGACATTTCCCCTATTTGAAAGTCTGATAAACGGCGGAAAAAAGACTAAGTCCAAAAAAAATTTTTTTTCAACTTTTTTCAATTTTACCCCCGTGGGATATATATTCTACCCACACACATTTGGAACTCTCCTGGGGTACCCTCACACATATTATTCCCTCATTTAGTGGATATTTTCACAAAAAAGTGAAATTTTCAAAAATCCTAAATATTGGCTGAAAACGACTAAATATCAAGGACTCATTGGGCGAATAGCTCTGGAATTGAAATCGGAATGTTCACTGACATTTCCCCTATTTGAAAGTCTGATAAACGCCGGAAAAATGAATAAGTTCAAAAAAAATTTTTTTCAACTTTTTTTCAATATTACCCTCGTGGGATATATATTCTACCCACACACATTTGGAACTCTCCTGGGGTACCCTCACACATATTATTCCCTCATGTAGTGGATATTTTCACAAAAAAGTGAAATTTTCAAAAATCCAGAAAATTGGCTGAAAATGACTAAATATCAAGGACTCATTGGTCGAATCGCTCTGGAACTGAAATCGGAACGCTCACTGACGTTTGCCCTATCTGAAAGTCTGATAAACGGCGGAAAAATGACTAAGTCCAAAAAAAAATTTTTTAAATTTTTCAATTTTACCCCCGTGGGATATATATTCTAGCCACACACATTTGGAACTCTCCTGGGGTACCCTCACACATATTATTCCCTCATTTAGTGGATATTTTCACAAAAAAGTAAAATTTTCAAAAATCCAAAATATTGGCTGAAAACGACTAAATATCAAGGACTCATTGGGCGAATCGCTCTGGAACTGAAATCGGAACGCTCACTGACATTTCCCCTATTTGAAAGTCTGATAAACGGCGGAAAAAAGACTAAGTCCAAAAAAAATTTTTTTTCAACTTTTTTCAATTTTACCCCCGTGGGATATATATTCTACCCACACACATTTGGAACTCTCCTGGGGTACCCTCACACATATTATTCCCTCATTTAGTGGATATTTTCACAAAAAAGTGAAATTTTCAAAAATCCAAAATATTGGCTATAAACGACTAAATATCAAGGACTCATTGGGCGAATAGCTCTGGAATTGAAATCGGAATGTTCACTGACATTTCCCCTATTTGAAAGTCTGATAAACGGCGGAAAAAAGACTAAGTCCAAAAAAAAATTTTTTTCAACTTTTTCAATTTTACCCCCGTGGGATATATATTCTACCCACACACATTTGGAACTCTCCTGGGGTACCCTCACACATATTATTCCCTCATTTAGTGGATATTTTCACAAAAAAGTGAAATTTTTAAAAATCCAAAATATTGGCTGAAAACGACTAAATATCAAGGACTCATTGGGCGAATCACTCTGGAACTGAAATCGGAATGTTCACTGACATTTCCCCTATTTGAAAGTCTGATAAACGCCGGAAAAATGACTAAGTCCAAAAAAAAATTGTTTTCAACTTTTTTCAATTTTACCCCCGTGGGATATATATTCTACCCACACACATTTGGAACTCTCCTGGGGTACCCTCACACATATTATTCCCTCATTTAGTGGATATTTTCACAAAAAAGTGAAATTTTCAAAAATCCAAAATATTGGCTATAAACGACTAAATATCAAGGACTCATTGGGCGAATCGCTCTGGAACTGAAATCGGAATGTTCACTGACATTTCCCCTATCTGAAAGTCTGATAAACGCCGGAAAAATGACTAAGTAAAAAAAAAAAATTGTTTACAACTTTTTTCAATTTTACCCCCATGGGATATATATTCTACCCACACACATTTGGAACTCTCCTGGGTACCCTCACACATTATTCCCTGATTTAGTGGATATTTTCACAAAAAAGTAAAATTTTCAAAAATCCAAAATATTGGCTGAAAACGACTAAATATCAAGGACTCATTGGGCGAATCGCTCTGGAACTGAAATCGGAACGCTCACTGACATTTCCCCTATTTGAAAGTCTGATAAACGCCGGAAAAAAGACTAAGTCCAAAAAAAAAATTTTTTCAACTTTTTTCAATTTTACCCCCGTGGGATATATATTCTACCCACACACATTTGGAACTCTCCTGGGTACCCTCACACATATTATTCCCTCATTTAGTGGATATTTTCACAAAAAAGTGAAATTTTCAAAAATCCAAAATATTGGCTGAAAATGACTAAATATCAAGGACTCATTGGGCGAAACGCTCTGGATCTGAAATCGGAACGTTCACTGACATTTCCCCTATCTGAAAGTGTGATAAACGCCGGAAAAATGACTAAGTCCAAAAAAAAATTGTTTTCAACTTTTTTCAATATTACCCCCGTGGAATATATATTCTACCCACACACATTTGGAACTCTCCTGGGTACCCTCACACATATTATTCCCTGATTTAGTGGATATTTTCACAAAAAAGTGAAATTTTCAAAAATCCAGAAAATTGGCTGAAAATGATTAAATATCAAGGACTCATTGGGCGAATCGCTCTGGAACTGAAGTCGGAACGCTCACTGACATTTGCCCAATCTGAAAGTTTGATAAACGCCGGAAAAATGACTAAGTCCAAAAAAAAAAATTTGTCAACTTTTTTCAATTTTACCCCCGTGGGATATAGATTCTACGCACAAACATTTGGAACTCTCCTGGGGTACCCTCACACATATTATTCCCTCATTTAGTGGATATTTTCACAAAAAAGTGAAATTTTTAAAAATCCAAAATATTGGCTGAAAACGACTAAATATCAAGGACTCATTGGGCGAATCACTCTGGAACTGAAATCGGAACGCTCACTGACATTTGCCCTATCTGAAAGTCTGATAAACGCCGGAAAAATGACTAAGTCCAAAAAAAAATTATTTTCAACTTTTTTCAATTTTACCCCCGTGGGATATATATTCTACCCACACACATTTGGAACTCTCCTGGGGTACCCTCACACATATTATTCCCTCATTTAGTGGATATTTTCACAAAAAAGTGAAATTTTCAAAAATCTAAAATATTGGCTGAAAACGACTAAATATCAAGGACTCATTGGGCGAATCGCTCTGGAACTGAAATCGGAATGTTCACTGACATTTCCCGTATCTGAAAGTCTGATAAACGCCGGAAAAATGACTAAGTCCAAAAAAAAATTTTTCAACTTTTTTCAATTTTACCCCCGTGGGATATATATTCTACCCACACACATTTGGAACTCTACTGGCGTACCCTCACACATATTATTCCCTCATTTAGTGGATATTTTCACAAAAAAGTGAAATTTTCAAAAATCCAAAATATTGGCTGAAAACGACTAAATATCAAGGACTCATTGGGCGAATCGCTCTGGAACTGAAATCGGAATGTTCACTGACATTTCCCCTATCTGAAAGCCTGATAAACGCCGGAAAAATGACTAAGTCCAAAAAAAAATTGTTTTCAACTTTTTTCAATTTTACCCCCGTGGGATATAGATTCTACCCACACACATTTGGAACTCTCCTGGGGTACCCTCACACATATTATTCCCTCATTTAGTGGATATTTTCACAAAAAAGTGAAATTTTCAAAAATCCAAAATATTGGCTGAAAACGACTAAATATCAAGGACTCATTGGGCGAAACGCTCTGGAACTGAAATCGGAACGTTCACTGACATTTCCCCTATCTGAAAGTGTGATAAACGCCGGAAAAATGACTAAGTCCAAAAAAAGATTGTTTTCAACTTTTTTCAATATTACCCCCGTGGAATATATATTCTACCCACACACATTTGGAACTCTCCTGGGTACCCTCACACATATTATTCCCTGATTTAGTGGATATTTTCACAAAAAAGTGAAATTTTCAAAAATCCAGAAAATTGGCTGAAAATGATTAAATACCAAGGACTCATTGGGCGAATCGCTCTGGAACTGAAATCGGAACGCTCACTGACATTTGCCCTATGTGAAAGTCTGATAAACGCCGGAAAAATGACTAAGTCCAAAAAAAAAATTTTTCAACTTTTTTCAATTTTACCCCCGTGGGATATATATTCTACCCACACACATTTGGAACTCTCCTGGGGTACCCTCACACATATTATTCCCTCATTTAGTGGATATTTTCACAAAAAAGTGAAATTTTCAAAAATCCAAAATATTGGCTGAAAACGACTAAATATCAAGGACTCATTGGGCGAATCGCTCTGGAATTGAAATCGGAATGTTCACTGACATTTCCCCTATTTGAAAGTCTGATAAACGCCGGAAAAATGACTAAGTTCAAAAAAATTTTTTTTCAACTTTTTTTCAATATTACCCTCGTGGGATATATATTCTACCCACACACATTTGGAACTCTCCTGGGGTACCCTCACACATATTATTCCCTCATGTAGTGGATATTTTCACAAAAAAGTGAAATTTTCAAAAATCCAGAAAATTGGCTGAAAATGACTAAATATCAAGGACTCATTGGGCGAATCGCTCTGGAACTGAAATCGGAACGCTCACTGACGTTTGCCCTATCTGAAAGTCTGATAAACGGCGGAAAAATGACAAAGTCCAAAAAAAAATTTTTGAACTTTTTTCAATTTTACCCCCGTGGGATATATATTCTACCCACACACATTTGGAACTCTCCTGTGGTACCCTCACACATATTATTCCCTCATTTAGTGGATATTTTCACAAAAAAGTGAAATTTTCAAAAATCCAAAATATTGGCTGAAAACGACTAAATATCAAGGACTCATTGGGCGAATCGCTCTGGAACTGAAATCGGAACGCTCACTGACATTTCCCCTATTTGAAAGTCTGATAAACGGCGGAAAAAAGACTAAGTCCAAAAAAAAATTTTTTTCAACTTTTTCACTTTTACCCCCGTGGGATATATATTCTAGCCACACACATTTGGAACGCTCCTGGGGTACCCTCACACATATTATTCCCTCATTTAGTGGATATTTTCACAAAAAAGTAAAATTTTCAAAAATCCAAAATATTGGCTGAAAACGACTAAATATCAAGGACTCATTGGGCGAATCGCTCTGGAACTGAAATCGGAATGCTCACTGACATTTCCCCTATTTGAAAGTCTGATAAACGGCGGAAAAAAGACTAAGTCCAAAAAAAATTTTTTTTCAACTTTTTTCAATTTTACCCCCGTGGGATATATATTCTACCCACACACATTTGGAACTCTCCTGGGGTACCCTCACACATATTATTCCCTCATTTAGTGGATATTTTCACAAAAAAGTGAAATTTTCAAAAATCCTAAATATTGGCTGAAAACGACTAAATATCAAGGACTCATTGGGCGAATAGCTCTGGAATTGAAATCGGAATGTTCACTGACATTTCCCCTATTTGAAAGTCTGATAAACGCCGGAAAAATGACTAAGTCCAAAAAAAAATTGTTTTCAACTTTTTTCAATTTTACCCCCGTGGGATATATATTCTACCCACACACATTTGGAACTCTCCTGGGGTACCCTCACACATATTATTCCCTCATTTAGTGGATATTTTCACAAAAAAGTGAAATTTTCAAAAATCCAAAATATTGGCTATAAACGACTAAATATCAAGGACTCATTGGGCGAATCGCTCTGGAACTGAAGTCGGAACGCTCACTGACATTTGCCCAATCTGAAAGTTTGATAAACGCCGGAAAAATGACTAAGTCCAAAAAAAAAAATTTGTCAACTTTTTTCAATTTTACCCCCGTGGGATATAGATTCTACCCACAAACATTTGGAACTCTCCTGGGGTACCCTCACACATATTATTCCCTCATTTAGTGGATATTTTCACAAAAAAGTGAAATTTTTAAAAATCCAAAATATTGGCTGAAAACGACTAAATATCAAGGACTCATTGGGCGAATAGCTCTGGAATTGAAATCGGAATGTTCACTGACATTTCCCCTATTTGAAAGTCTGATAAACGCCGGAAAAATGACTAAGTTCAAAAAAAAATTTTTTCAACTTTTTTTCAATAATACCCTCGTGGGATATATATTCTACCCACACACATTTGGAACTCTCCTGGGGTACCCTCACACATATTATTCCCTCATGTAGTGGATATTTTCACAAAAAAGTGAAATTTTCAAAAATCTAAAATATTGGCTGAAAACGACTAAATATCAAGGACTCATTGGGCGAATCGCTCTGGAACTGAAATCGGAATGTTCACTGACATTTCCCCTATCTGAAAGTCTGATAAACGCCGGAAAAATGACTAAGTAAAAAAAAAAAATTGTTTACAACTTTTTTCAATTTTACCCCCATGGGATATATATTCTACCCACACACATTTGGAACTCTCCTGGGTACCCTCACACATATTATTCCCTCATTTAGTGGATATTTTCACAAAAAAAGTGAAATTTTCTAAAATCCAAAATATTGGCTGAAAACGACTAAATATCAAAGACTCATTGAGCGAATCGCTCTGGAATTGAAATCGGAATGCTCACTGACATTTCCCCTATTTGAAAGTCTGATAAACGCCGGAAAAATGACTAAGTCCAAAAAAAAATTGTTTTCAACTTTTTTCAATATTACCCCCGTGGAATATATATTCTACCCACACACATTTGGAACTCTCCTGGGTACCCTCACACATATTATTCCCTGATTTAGTGGATATTTTCACAAAAAAGTGAAATTTTCAAAAATCCAGAAAATTGGCTGAAAATGATTAAATATCAAGGACTCATTGGGCGAATCGCTCTGGAACTGAAGTCGGAACGCTCACTGACATTTGCCCAATCTGAAAGTTTGATAAACGCCGGAAAAATGACTAAGTCCAAAAAAAAAAATTTGTCAACTTTTTTCAATTTTACCCCCGTGGGATATAGATTCTACGCACAAACATTTGGAACTCTCCTGGGGTACCCTCACACATATTATTCCCTCATTTAGTGGATATTTTCACAAAAAAGTGAAATTTTTAAAAATCCAAAATATTGGCTGAAAACGACTAAATATCAAGGACTCATTGGGCGAATCACTCTGGAACTGAAATCGGAATGTTCACTGACATTTACCCTATTTGAAAGTCTGATAAACGCCGGAAAAATGACTAAGTCCAAAAAAAAATTGTTTTCAACTTTTTTCAATTTTACCCCCGTGGGATATATATTCTACCCACACACATTTGGAACTCTCCTGGGGTACCCTCACACATATTATTCCCTCATTTAGTGGATATTTTCACAAAAAAGTGAAATTTTCAAAAATCCAAAATATTGGCTGAAAACGACTAAATATCAAGGACTCATTGGGCGAATAGCTCTGGAATTGAAATCGGAATGTTCACTGACATTTCCCCTATTTGAAAGTCTGATAAACGCCGAAAAATGACTAAGTTCAAAAAAAATTTTTTTCAACTTTTTTTCAATATTACCCTCGTGGGATATATATTCTACCCACACACATTTGGAACTCTCCTGGGGTACCCTCACACATATTATTCCCTCATGTAGTGGATATTTTCACAAAAAAGTGAAATTTTCAAAAATCCAGAAAATTGGCTGAAAATGACTAAATATCAAGGACTCATTGGGCGAATCGCTCTGGAACTGAAATCGGAACGCTCACTGACGTTTGCCCTATCTGAAAGTCTGATAAACGGCGGAAAAATGACTAAGTCCAAAAAAAAATTGTTTTCAACTTTTTTCAATATTACCCCCGTGGAATATATATTCTACCCACACACATTTGGAACTCTCCTGGGTACCCTCACACATATTATTCCCTGATTTAGTGGATATTTTCACAAAAAAGTGAAATTTTCAAAAATCCAAAATATTGGCTGAAAACGACTAAATATCAAGGACTCATTGGGCGAATAGCTCTGGAATTGAAATCGGAATGTTCACTGACATTTCCCCTATTTGAAAGTCTGATAAACGCCGAAAAATGACTAAGTTCAAAAAAAATTTTTTTCAACTTTTTTTCAATATTACCCTCGTGGGATATATATTCTACCCACACACATTTGGAACTCTCCTGGGGTACCCTCACACATATTATTCCCTCATGTAGTGGATATTTTCACAAAAAAGTGAAATTTTCAAAAATCCAGAAAATTGGCTGAAAATGACTAAATATCAAGGACTCATTGGGCGAATCGCTCTGGAACTGAAATCGGAACGCTCACTGACGTTTGCCCTATCTGAAAGTCTGATAAACGGCGGAAAAATGACTAAGTCCAAAAAAAAATTGTTTTCAACTTTTTTCAATATTACCCCCGTGGAATATATATTCTACCCACACACATTTGGAACTCTCCTGGGTACCCTCACACATATTATTCCCTGATTTAGTGGATATTTTCACAAAAAAGTGAAATTTTCAAAAATCCAGAAAATTGGCTGAAAATGATTAAATATCAAGGACTCATTGGGCGAATCGCTCTGGAACTGAAGTCGGAACGCTCACTGACATTTGCCCAATCTGAAAGTTTGATAAACGCCGGAAAAATGACTAAGTCCAAAAAAAAAAATTTGTCAACTTTTTTCAATTTTACCCCCGTGGGATATAGATTCTACGCACAAACATTTGGAACTCTCCTGGGGTACCCTCACACATATTATTCCCTCATTTAGTGGATATTTTCACAAAAAAGTGAAATTTTTAAAAATCCAAAATATTGGCTGAAAACGACTAAATATCAAGGACTCATTGGGCGAATCACTCTGGAACTGAAATCGGAATGTTCACTGACATTTACCCTATTTGAAAGTCTGATAAACGCCGGAAAAATGACTAAGTCCAAAAAAAAATTGTTTTCAACTTTTTTCAATTTTACCCCCGTGGGATATATATTCTACCCACACACATTTGGAACTCTCCTGGGGTACCCTCACACATATTATTCCCTCATTTAGTGGATATTTTCACAAAAAAGTGAAATTTTCAAAAATCCAAAATATTGGCTGAAAACGACTAAATATCAAGGACTCATTGGGCGAATAGCTCTGGAATTGAAATCGGAATGTTCACTGACATTTCCCCTATTTGAAAGTCTGATAAACGCCGAAAAATGACTAAGTTCAAAAAAAATTTTTTTCAACTTTTTTTCAATATTACCCTCGTGGGATATATATTCTACCCACACACATTTGGAACTCTCCTGGGGTACCCTCACACATATTATTCCCTCATGTAGTGGATATTTTCACAAAAAAGTGAAATTTTCAAAAATCCAGAAAATTGGCTGAAAATGACTAAATATCAAGGACTCATTGGGCGAATCGCTCTGGAACTGAAATCGGAACGCTCACTGACATTTGCCCTATCTGAAAGTCTGATAAACGCCGGAAAAATGACTAAGTCCAAAAAAAAAATTTTTCAACTTTTTTCAATTTTACCCCCGTGGGATATATATTCTAGCCACACACATTTGGAACGCTCCTGGGGTACCCTCACACATATTATTCCCTCATTTAGTGGATATTTTCAAAAAAAAGTAAAATTTTCAAAAATCCAAAATATTGGCTATAAACGACTAAATATCAAGGACTCATTGGGCGAATCGCTCTGGAACTGAAATCGGAACGCTCACTGACATTTCCCCTATTTGAAAGTCTGATAAACGCCGGAAAAAAGACTAAGTCCAAAAAAAAATTTTTTTCAACTTTTTTCAATTTTACCCCCGTGGGATATATATTCTACCCACACACATTTGGAACTCTCCTGGGTACCCTCACACATATTATTCCCTGATTTAGTGGATATTTTCACAAAAAAGTAAAATTTTCAAAAATCCAAAATATTGGCTGAAAACGACTAAATATCAAGGACTCATTGGGCGAATCGCTCTGGAACTGAAATCGGAATGTTCACTGACATTTCCCCTATCTGAAAGTCTGATAAACGCAGGAAAAATGACTAAGTCCAAAAAAAAATTGTTTTCAACTTTTTTCAATTTTACCCCCGTGGGATATAGATTCTACCCACACACATTTGGAACTCTCCTGGGGTACCGTCACACATATTATTCCCTCATTTAGTGGATATTTTCACAAAAAAGTGAAATTTTCAAAAATCCAAAATATTGGCTATAAACGACTAAATATCAAGGACTCATTGGGCGAATCGCTCTGGAACTGAAGTCGGAACGCTCACTGACATTTGCCCAATCTGAAAGTTTGATAAACGCCGGAAAAATGACTAAGTCCAAAAAAAAAAATTTGTCAACTTTTTTCAATTTTACCCCCGTGGGATATAGATTCTACCCACAAACATTTGGAACTCTCCTGGGGTACCCTCACACATATTATTCCCTCATTTAGTGGATATTTTCACAAAAAAGTGAAATTTTTAAAAATCCAAAATATTGGCTGAAAACGACTAAATATCAAGGACTCATTGGGCGAATCACTCTGGAACTGAAATCGGAATGTTCACTGACATTTCCCCTATTTGAAAGTCGGATAAACACCGGAAAAATGACTAAGTCCAAAAAAAAATTGTTTTCAACTTTTTTCAATTTTACCCCCGTGGGATATATATTCTACCCACACACATTTGGAACTCTCCTGGGGTACCCTCACACATATTATTCCCTCATTTAGTGGATATTTTCACAAAAAAGTGAAATTTTCAAAAATCCAAAATATTGGCTGAAAACGACTAAATATCAAGGACTCATTGTGCGAATAGCTCTGGAATTGAAATCGGAAAGTTCACTGACATTTCCCCTATTTGAAAGTCTGATAAACGCCGGAAAAATGACTAAGTTCAAAAAAATTTTTTTTCAACTTTTTTTCAATATTACCCTCGTGGGATATATATTCTACCCAAACACATTTGGAACTCTCCTGGGGTACCCTCACACATATTATTCCCTCATGTAGTGGATATTTTCACAAAAAAGTGAAATTTTCAAAAATCCAGAAAATTGGCTGAAAATGACTAAATATCAAGGACTCATTGGGCGAATCGCTCTGGAACTGAAATCGGAACGCTCACTGACGTTTGCCCTATCTGAAAGTCTGATAAACGGCGGAAAAATGACTAAGTCCCAAAAAAAATTTTTGAACTTTTTTCAATTTTACCCCCGTGGGATATATATTCTACCCACACACATTTGGAACTCTCATGGGGTACCCTCACACATATTATTCCCTCATTTAGTGGATATTTTCACAAAAAAGTGAAATTTTCAAAAATCCAAAATATTGGCTGAAAACCACTAAATATCAAGGACTCATTGGGCGAATCGCTCTGGAACTGAAATCGGAACGCTCACTGACATTTCCCCTATTTGAAAGTCTGATAAACGGCGGAAAAAAGACTAAGTCCAAAAAAAAATTTTTTTCAACTTTTTTCAATATTACCCCCGTGGAATATATATTCTACCCACACACATTTGGAACTCTCCTGGGTACCCTCACACATATTATTCCCTGATTTAGTGGATATTTTCACAAAAAAGTGACATTTTCAAAAATCCAGAAAATTGGCTGAAAATGATTAAATATCAAGGACTCATTGGGCGAATCGCTCTGGAACTGAAATCGGAACGCTCACTGACATTTGCCCTATCTGAAAGTCTGATAAACGCCGGAAAAATGACTAAGTCCAAAAAAAAAATTTTTCAACTTTTTTCAATTTTACCCCCGTGGGATATATATGCTAGCCACACACATTTGGAACGCTCCTGGGGTACCCTCACACATATTATTCCCTCATTTAGTGGATATTTTCAAAAAAAAGTAAAATTTTCAAAAATCCAAAATATTGGCTATAAACGACTAAATATCAAAGACTCATTGGGCGAATCGCTCTGGAACTGAAATCGGAACGCTCACTGACATTTCCCCTATTTGAAAGTCTGATAAACGCCGGAAAAAAGACTAAGTCCAAAAAAAAATTTTTTTCAACTTTTTTCAATTTTACCCCCGTGGGATATATATTCTACCCACACACATTTGGAACTCTCCTGGGTACCCTCACACATATTATTCCCTGATTTAGTGGATATTTTCACAAAAAAGTAAAATTTTCAAAAATCCAAAATATTGGCTGAAAACGACTAAATATCAAGGACTCATTGGGCGAATCGCTCTGGAACTGAAATCGGAATGTTCACTGACATTTCCCCTATCTGAAAGTCTGATAAACGCAGGAAAAATGACTAAGTCCAAAAAAAAATTGTTTTCAACTTTTTTCAATTTTACCCCCGTGGGATATAGATTCTACCCACACACATTTGGAACTCTCCTGGGGTACCCTCACACATATTATTCCCTCATTTAGTGGATATTTTCACAAAAAAGTGAAATTTTCAAAAATCCAAAATATTGGCTATAAACGACTAAATATCAAGGACTCATTGGGCGAATCGCTCTGGAACTGAAGTCGCAACGCTCACTGACATTTGCCCAATCTGAAAGTTTGATAAACGCCGGAAAAATGACTAAGTCCAAAAAAAAAAATTTGTCAACTTTTTTCAATTTTACCCCCGTGGGATATAGATTCTACCCACAAACATTTGGAACTCTCCTGGGGTACCCTCACACATATTATTCCCTCATTTAGTGGATATTTTCACAAAAAAGTGAAATTTTTAAAAATCCAAAATATTGGCTGAAAACGACTAAATATCAAGGACTCATTGGGCGAATCACTCTGGAACTGAAATCGGAATGTTCACTGACATTTCCCCTATTTGAAAGTCGGATAAACGCCGGAAAAATGACTAAGTCCAAAAAAAAATTGTTTTCATCTTTTTTCAATTTTACCCCCGTGGGATATATATTCTACCCACACACATTTGGAACTCTCCTGGGGTACCCTCACACATATTATTCCCTCATTTAGTGGATATTTTCACAAAAAAGTGAAATTTTCAAAAATCCAAAATATTGGCTGAAAACGACTAAATATCAAGGACTCATTGTGCGAATAGCTCTGGAATTGAAATCGGAAAGTTCACTGACATTTCCCCTATTTGAAAGTCTGATAAACGCCGGAAAAATGACTAAGTTCAAAAAAATTTTTTTTCAACTTTTTTTCAATATTACCCTCGTGGGATATATATTCTACCCACACACATTTGGAACTCTCCTGGGGTACCCTCACACATATTATTCCCTCATGTAGTGGATATTTTCACAAAAAAGTGAAATTTTCAAAAATCCAGAAAATTGGCTGAAAATGACTAAATATCAAGGACTCATTGGGCGAATCGCTCTGGAACTGAAATCGGAACGCTCACTGACGTTTGCCCTATCTGAAAGTCTGATAAACGGCGGAAAAATGACTAAGTCCCAAAAAAAATTTTTGAACTTTTTTCAATTTTACCCCCGTGGGATATATATTCTACCCACACACATTTGGAACTCTCATGGGGTACCCTCACACATATTATTCCCTCATTTAGTGGATATTTTCACAAAAAAGTGAAATTTTCAAAAATCCAAAATATTGGCTGAAAACCACTAAATATCAAGGACTCATTGGGCGAATCGCTCTGGAACTGAAATCGGAACGCTCACTGACATTTCCCCTATTTGAAAGTCTGATAAACGGCGGAAAAAAGACTAAGTCCAAAAAAAAATTTTTTTCAACTTTTTTCAATTTTACCCCCGTGGGATATATATTCTACCCACACACATTTGGAACTCTCCTGGGGTACCCTCACACATATTATTCCCTCATTTAGTGGATATTTTCACAAAAAAGTAAAATTTTCAAAAATCCAAAATATTGGCTGAAAACGACTAAATATCAAGGACTCATTGGGCGAATCGCTCTGGAACGGAAATCGGAACGCTCACTGACATTTCCCCTATTTGAAAGTCTGATAAACGGCGGAAAAAAGACTAAGTCCAAAAAAAATTTTTTTTCAACTTTTTTCAATTTTACCCCCGTGGGATATATATTCTACCCACACACATTTGGAACTCTCCTGGGGTACCCTCACACATATTATTCCCTCATTTAGTGGATATTTTCACAAAAAAGTGAAATTTTTAAAAATCCAAAATATTGGCTGAAAACGACTAAATATCAAGGACTCATTGGGCGAATCACTCTGGAACTGAAATCGGAATGTTCACTGACATTTCCCCTATTTGAAAGTCTGATAAACGCCGGAAAAAAGACTAAGTCCAAAAAAAATTTTTTTTCAACTTTTTTCAATTTTACCCCCGTGGGATATATATTCTACCCACACACATTTGGAACTCTCCTGGGGTACCCTCACACATATTATTCCCTCATTTAGTGGATATTTTCACAAAAAAGTGAAATTTTTAAAAATCCAAAATATTGGCTGAAAACGACTAAATATCAAGGACTCATTGGGCGAATCACTCTGGAACTGAAATCGGAATGTTCACTGACATTTCCCCTATTTGAAAGTCTGATAAACGCCGGAAAAATGACTAAGTCCAAAAAAAAATTTTTTTCAACTTTTTTCAATTTTACCCCCGTGGGATATATATTCTACCCACACACATTTGGAACTCTCCTGGGGTACCCTCACACATATTATTCCCTCATTTAGTGGACATTTTCACAAAAAAGTGAAATTTTCAAAAATCTAAAATATTGGCTGAAAACGACTAAATATCAAAGACTCATTGAGCGAATCGCTCTGGAATTGAAATCGGAATGCTCACTGACATTTCCCCTATTTGAAAGTCTGATAAACGCCGGAAAAATGACTAAGTCCAAAAAAAAAATGTTTCAACTTTTTTCAATTTTACCCCCGTGGGATATATATTCTACCCACACACATTTGGAACTCTCCTGGGTACCCTCACACATATTATTCCCTCATTTAGTGGATATTTTCACAAAAAAGTGAAATTTTTAAAAATCCAAAATATTGGCTGAAAACGACTAAATATCAAGGACTCATTGGGCGAAACGCTCTGGATCTGAAATCGGAACGTTCACTGACATTTCCCCTATCTGAAAGTGTGATAAACGCCGGAAAAATGACTAAGTCCAAAAAAAAATTGTTTTCAACTTTTTTCAATATTACCCCCGTGGAATATATATTCTACCCACACACATTTGGAACTCTCCTGGGTACCCTCACACATATTATTCCCTGATTTAGTGGATATTTTCACAAAAAAGTGAAATTTTCAAAAATCCAGAAAATTGGCTGAAAATGATTAAATATCAAGGACTCATTGGGCGAATCGCTCTGGAACTGAAATTGGAACGCTCACAGACATTTGCCCTATCTGAAAGTCTGATAAACGCCGGAAAAATGACTAAGTCCAAAAAAAAAATTTTTCAACTTTTTTCAATTTTACCCCCGTGGGATATATATTCTAGCCACACACATTTGGAACGCTCCTGGGGTACCCTCACACATATTATTCCCTGATTTAGTGGATATTTTCACAAAAAAGTAAAATTTTCAAAAATCCAAAATATTGGCTGAAAACGACTAAATATCAAGGACTCATTGGGCGAATCGCTCTGGAACTGAAATCGGAATGTTCACTGACATTTCCCCTATCTGAAAGTCTGATAAACGCCGTAAAAATGACTAAGTCCAAAAAAAAATTGTTTTCAACTTTTTTCAATTTTACCCCCGTGGGATATAGATTCTACCCACACACATTTGGAACTCTCCTGGGGTACCCTCACACATATTATTCCCTCATTTAGTGGATATTTTCACAAAAAAGTGAAATTTTCAAAAATCCAAAATATTGGCTATAAACGACTAAATATCAAGGACTCATTGGGCGAATCGCTCTGGAACTGAAGTCGGAACGCTCACTGACATTTGCCCAATCTGAAAGTTTGATAAACGCCGGAAAAATGACTAAGTCCAAAAAAAAAATTTTTCAACTTTTTTCAATTTTACCCCGTGGGATATAGATTCTACCCACAAACATTTGGATCTCTCCTGGGGTACCCTCACACATATTATTCCCTCATTTAGTGGATATTTTCACAAAAAAGTGAAATTTTTAAAAATCCAAAATATTGACTGAAAACGACTAAATATCAAGGACTCATTGGGCGAATCGCTCTGGAACTGAAATCGGAATGTTCACTGACATTTCCCCTATCTGAAAGTCTGATAAACGCTGGAAAAATGACTAAGTCCAAAAAAAAATTGTTTTCAACTTTTTTCAATTTTACCCCCATGGGATATATATTCTACCCACACACATTTGGAACTCTCCTGGGTACCCTCACACATATTATTCCCTCATTTAGTGGATATTTTCACAAAAAAGTGAAATTTTCAAAAATCCAAAATATTGGCTGAAAACGACTAAATATCAAAGACTCATTGAGCGAATCGCTCTGGAATTGAAATCGGAATGCTCACTGACATTTCCCCTATTTGAAAGTCTGATAAGCGCCGGAAAAAAGACTAAGTCCAAAAAAAAATTTTTTTCAACTTTTTTCAATTTTACCCCCGTGGGATATATATTCTACCCACACACATTGGGAACTCTCCTGGGTACCCTCACACATATTATTCCCTGATTTAGTGGATATTTTCACAAAAAAGTAAAATTTTCAAAAATCCAAAATATTGGCTGAAAACGACTAAATATCAAGGACTCATTGGGCGAATCGCTCTGGAACTGAAATCGGAACGCTCACTGACATTTCCCCTATTTGAAAGTCTGATAAACGCCGGAAAAAAGACTAAGTCCAAAAAAAAAATTTTTTCAACTTTTTTCAATTTTACCCCCGTGGGATATATATTCTACCCACACACATTTGGAACTCTCCTGGGTACCCTCACACATATTATTCCCTCATTTAGTGGATATTTTCACAAAAAAGTGAAATTTTCAAAAATCCAAAATATTGGCTGAAAACGACTAAATATCAAGGACTCATTGGGCGAAACGCTCTGGATCTGAAATCGGAACGTTCACTGACATTTCCCCTATCTGAAAGTGTGATAAACGGCGGAAAAATGACTAAGTCCAAAAAAAAATTGTTTTCAACTTTTTTCAATATTACCCCCGTGGAATATATATTCTACCCACACACATTTGGAACTCTCCTGGGTACCCTCACACATATTATTCCCTGATTTAGTGGATATTTTCACAAAAAAGTGAAATTTTCAAAAATCCAGAAAATTGGCTGAAAATGATTAAATATCAAGGACTCATTGGGCGAATCGCTCTGGAACTGAAATTGGAACGCTCACTGACATTTGCCCTATCTGAAAGTCTGATAAACGCCGGAAAAATGACTAAGTCCAAAAAAAAATTTTTCAACTTTTTTCAATTTTACCCCCGTGGGATATATATTCTAGCCACACACATTTGGAACGCTCCTGGGGTACCCTCACACATATTATTCCCTCATTTAGTGGATATTTTCACAAAAAAGTGAAATTTTCAAAAATCCAAAATATTGGCTATAAACGACTAAATATCAAGGACTCATTGGGCGAATCGCTCTGGAACTGAAGTCGGAACGCTCACTGACATTTGCCCAATCTGAAAGTTTGATAAACGCCGGAAAAATGACTAAGTCCAAAAAAAAAAATTTTTCAACTTTTTTCAATTTTACCCCCGTGGGATATAGATTCTACCCACAAACATTTGGAACTCTCCTGGGGTACCCTCACACATATTATTCCCTCATTTAGTGGATATTTTCACAAAAAAGTGAAATTTTTAAAAATCCAAAATATTGGCTGAAAACGACTAAATATCAAGGACTCATTGGGCGAATCACTCTGGAACTGAAATCGGAATGTTCACTGACATTTCCCCTATTTGAAAGTCTGATAAACGCCGGAAAAATGACTAAGTCCAAAAAAAAATTGTTTTCAACTTTTTTCAATTTTACCCCCGTGGGATATATATTCTACCCACACACATTTGGAACTCTCCTGGGGTACCCTCACACATATTATTCCCTCATTTAGTGGATATTTTCACAAAAAAGTGAAATTTTCAAAAATCCAAAATATTGGCTGAAAACGACTAAATATCAAGGACTCATTGGGCGAATAGCTCTGGAATTGAAATCGGAATGTTCACTGACATTTCCCCTATTTGAAAGTCTGATAAACGCCGGAAAAATGACTAAGTTCAAAAAAATTTTTTTTCAACTTTTTTTCAATATTACCCTCGTGGGATATATATTCTACCCACACACATTTGGAACTCTCCTGGGGTACCCTCACACATATTATTCCCTCATGTAGTGGATATTTTCACAAAAAAGTGAAATTTTCAAAAATCCAGAAAATTGGCTGAAAATGACTAAATATCAAGGACTCATTGGGCGAATCGCTCTGGAACTGAAATCGGAACGCTCACTGACGTTTGCCCTATCTGAAAGTCTGATAAACGGCGGAAAAATGACTAAGTCCAAAAAAAAATTTTTGAACTTTTTTCAATTTTACCCCCGTGGGATATATATTCTACCCACACACATTTGGAACTCTCCTGGGGTACCCTCACACATATTATTCCCTCATTTAGTGGATATTTTCACAAAAAAGTGAAATTTTCAAAAATCCAAAATATTGGCTGAAAACGACTAAATATCAAGGACTCATTGGGCGAATCGCTCTGGAACTGAAATCGGAACGCTCACTGACATTTCCCCTATTTGAAAGTCTGATAAACGGCGGAAAAAAGACTAAGTCCAAAAAAAAATTTTTTTCAACTTTTTTCAATTTTACCCCCGTGGGATATATATTCTACCCACACACATTTGGAACTCTCCTGGGGTACCCTCACACATATTATTCCCTCATTTAGTGGATATTTTCACAAAAAAGTAAAATTTTCAAAAATCCAAAATATTGGCTGAAAACGACTAAATATCAAGGACTCATTGGGCGAATCGCTCTGGAACTGAAATCGGAATGCTCACTGACATTTCCCCTATTTGAAAGTCTGATAAACGGCGGAAAAAAGACTAAGTCCAAAAAAAAAATTTTTTCAACTTTTTTCAATTTTACCCCCGTGGGATATATATTCTACCCACACACATTTGGAACTCTCCTGGGGTACCCTCACACATATTATTCCCTCATTTAGTGGATATTTTCACAAAAAAGTGAAATTAACAAAAATCTAAAATATTGGCTGAAAACGACTAAATATCAAGGACTCATTGGGCGAATCGCTCTGGAACTGAAATCGGAATGTTCACTGACATTTCCCCTATCTGAAAGTCTGATAAACGCCGGAAAAATGACTAAGTCCAAAAAAAAATTGTTTTCAACTTTTTTAAATTTTACCCCCATGGGATATATATTCTACCCACACACATTTGGAACTCTCCTGGGTACCCTCACACATATTATTCCCTCATTTAGTGGATATTTTCACAAAAAAGTGAAATTTTCAAAAATCCAAAATATTGGCTGAAAACGACTAAATATCAAAGACTCATTGAGCGAATCGCTCTGGAATTGAAATCGGAATGCTCACTGACATTTCCCCTATTTGAAAGTCTGATAAACGCCGGAAAAATGACTAAGTCCAAAAAAAAATTTTTTTCAACTTTTTTCAATTTTACCCCCGTGGGATATATATTCTACCCACACACATTTGGTACTCTCCTGGGGTACCCTCACACATATTATTCCCTCATTTAGTGGATATTTTCACAAAAAAGTGAAATTTTCAAAAATCCAAAATATTGGCTGAAAATGACTAAATATCAAGGACTCATTGGGCGAATCGCTCTGGAACTGAAGTCGGAACGCTCACTGACATTTGCCCAATCTGAAAGTCTGATAAACGCCGGAAAAATGACTAAGTCCAAAAAAAAAAATTTTTCAACTTTTTTCAATTTTACCCCCGTGGGATATAGATTCTACCCACACACATTTGGAACTCTCCTGGGGTACCCTCACACATATTATTCCCTCATTTAGTGGATATTTTCACAAAAAAGTGAAATTTTTAAAATCCAAAATATTGGCTGAAAACGACTAAATATCAAGGACTCATTGGGCGAATCACTCTGGAACTGAAATCGGAATGTTCACTGACATTTCCCCTATTTGAAAGTCTGATAAACGCCGGAAAAATGACTAAGTTCAAAAAAAATTTTTTTCAACTTTTTTTCAATATTACCCTCGTGGGATATATATTCTACCCACACACATTTGGAACTCTCCTGGGGTACCCTCACACATATTATTCCCTCATGTAGTGGATATTTTCACAAAAAAGTGAAATTTTCAAAAATCCAGAAAATTGGCTGAAAATGACTAAATATCAAGGACTCATTGGGCGAATCGCTCTGGAACTGAAATCGGAACGCTCACTGACGTTTGCCCTATCTGAAAGTCTGATAAACGTCGGAAAAAAAGACTAAGTCCAAAAAAAAAATTTTTTCAACTTTTTTCAATTTTACCCCCGTGGGATATATATTCTACCCACACACATTTGGAACTCTCCTGGGGTACCCTCACACATATTATTCCCTCATTTAGTGGATATTTTCACAAAAAAAGTGAAATTTTCAAAAATCTAAAATATTGGCTGAAAACGACTAAATATCAAGGACTCATTGGGCGAATCGCTCTGGAACTGAAATCGGAATGTTCACTGACATTTCCCCTATCTGAAAGTCTGATAAACGCCGGAAAAATGACTAAGTCCAAAAAAAAATTGTTTTCAACTTTTTTCAATTTTACCCCCATGGGATATATATTCTACCCACACACATTTGGAACTCTCCTGGGTACCCTCACACATATTATTCCCTCATTTAGTGGATATTTTCACAAAAAAGTGAAATTTTCAAAAATCCAAAATATTGGCTGAAAATGACTAAATATCAAGGACTCATTGGGCGAATCGCTCTGGAACTGAAATCGGAATGTTCACTGACATTTCCCCTATCTGAAAGTCTGATGAAAGCCGGAAAAATGACTAAGTCCAAAAAAAAATTGTTTTCAACTTTTTTCAATTTTACCCCCATGGGATATATATTCTACCCACACACATTTGGAACTCTCCTGGGTACCGTCACACATATTATTCCCTCATTTAGTGGATATTTTCACAAAAAAGTGAAATTTTCAAAAATCCAAAATATTGGCTGAAAACGACTAAATATCAAAGACTCATTGAGCGAATCGCTCTGGAATTGAAATCGGAATGCTCACTGACATTTCCCCTATTTGAAAGTCTGATAAACGCCGAAAAAATGACTAAGTCCAAAAAAAAAATGTTTCAACGTTTTTCAATTTTACCCCCGTGGGATATATATTCTACCCACACACATTTGGAACTCTCCTGGGGTACCCTCACACATATTATTCCCTCATTTAGTGGATATTTTCACAAAAAAGTAAAATTTTCAAAAATCCAAAATATTGGCTGAAAACGACTAAATATCAAGGACTCATTGGGCGAATCGCTCTGGAACTGAAATCGGAACGCTCACTGACATTTCCCCTATTTGAAAATCTGATAAACGGCGGAAAAAAGACTAAGTCCAAAAAAAAATTTTTTTCAACTTTTTTCAATTTTACCCCCGTGGGATATATATTCTACCCACACACATTTGGAACTCTCCTGGGGTACCCTCACACATATTATTCCCTCATTTAGTGGATATTTTCACAAAAAAGTGAAATTTTCAAAAATCCAAAATATTGGCTGAAAACGAGTAAATATCAAGGACTCATTGGGCGAATCGCTCTGGAACTGAAATCGGAATGTTCACTGACATTTCCCCTATCTGAAAGTCTGATAAACGCTGGAAAAATGACTAAGTCCAAAAAAAAATTGTTTTCAACTTTTTTCAATTTTACCCCCATGGGATATATATTCTACCCACACACATTTGGAACTCTCCTGGGTACCCTCACACATATTATTCCCTCATTTAGTGGATATTTTCACAAAAAAGTAAAATTTTCAAAAATCCAAAATATTGGCTGAAAACGACTAAATATCAAGGACTCATTGGGCGAATCGCTCTGGAACTGAAATCGGAACGCGCACTGACATTTCCCCTATTTGAAAATCTGAGAAACGGCGGAAAAAAGACTAAGTCCAAGAAAAATTTTTTTTCAACTTTTTTCAATTTTACCCCCATGGGATATATATTCTACCCACACACATTTGGAACTCTCCTGGGTACCCTCACACATATTATTCCCTCATTTAGTGGATATTTTCACAAAAAAGTGAAATTTTCAAAAATCCAAAATATTGGCTGAAAACGACTAAATATCAAAGACTCATTGAGCGAATCGCTCTGGAATTGAAATCGGAATGCTCACTGACATTTCCCCTATTTGAAAGTCTGATAAACGCCGAAAAAATGACTAAGTCCAAAAAAAAAATGTTTCAACTTTTTTCAATTTTACCCCCGTGGGATATATATTCTACCCACACACATTTGGAACTCTCCTGGGGTACCCTCACACATATTATTCCCTCATTTAGTGGATATTTTCACAAAAAAGTGAAATTTTCAAAAATCCAAAATATTGGCTGAAAACGAGTAAATATCAAGGACTCATTGGGCGAATCGCTCTGGAACTGAAATCGGAATGTTCACTGACATTTCCCCTATCTGAAAGTCTGATAAACGCTGGAAAAATGACTAAGTCCAAAAAAAAATTGTTTTCAACTTTTTTCAATTTTACCCCCATGGGATATATATTCTACCCACACACATTTGGAACTCTCCTGGGTACCCTCACACATATTATTCCCTCATTTAGTGGATATTTTCACAAAAAAGTGAAATTTTCAAAAATCCAAAATATTGGCTGAAAACGACTAAATATCAAGGACTCATTGGGCGAATCGCTCTGGAACTGAAATCGGAATGTTCACTGACATTTCCCCTATCTGAAAGTCTGATGAACGCCGGAAAAATGACTAAGTCCAAAAAAAAATTGTTTTCAACTTTTTTCAATTTTACCCCCATGGGATATATATTCTACCCACACACATTTGGAACTCTCCTGGGTACCCTCACACATATTATTCCCTCATTTAGTGGATATTTTCACAAAAAAGTGAAATTTTCAAAAATCCAAAATATTGGCTGAAAACGACTAAATATCAAAGACTCATTGAGCGAATCGCTCTGGAATTGAAATCGGAATGCTCACTGACATTTCCCCTATTTGAAAGTCTGATAAACGCCGAAAAAATGACTAAGTCCAAAAAAAAAATGTTTCAACTTTTTTCAATTTTACCCCCGTGGGATATATATTCTACCCACACACATTTGGAACTCTCCTGGGGTACCCTCACACATATTATTCCCTCATTTAGTGGATATTTTCACAAAAAAGTAAAATTTTCAAAAATCCAAAATATTGGCTGAAAACGACTAAATATCAAGGACTCATTGGGCGAATCGCTCTGGAACTGAAATCGGAACGCTCACTGACATTTCCCCTATTTGAAAATCTGATAAACGGCGGAAAAAAGACTAAGTCGAAAAAAAAATTTTTTTCAACTTTTTTCAATTTTACCCCCGTGGGATATATATTCTACCCACACACATTTGGAACTCTCCTGGGGTACCCTCACACATATTATTCCCTCATTTAGTGGATATTTTCACAAAAAAGTGAAATTTTCAAAAATCCAAAATATTGGCTGAAAACGAGTAAATATCAAGGACTCATTGGGCGAATCGCTCTGGAACTGAAATCGGAACGCTCACTGACATTTCCCCTATTTGAAAATCTGATAAACGGCGGAAAAAAGACTAAGTCCAAAAAAAAATTTTTTTCAACTTTTTTCAATTTTACCCCCGTGGGATATATATTCTACCCACACACATTTGGAACTCTCCTGGGGTACCCTCACACATATTATTCCCTCATTTAGTGGATATTTTCACAAAAAAGTAAAATTTTCAAAAATCCAAAATATTGGCTGAAAACGACTAAATATCAAGGACTCATTGGGCGAATCGCTCTGGAACTGAAATCGGAACGCTCACTGACATTTCCCCTATTTGAAAGTCTGATAAACGGCGGAAAAAAGACTAAGTCCAAAAAAAAATTTTTTTCAACTTTTTTCAATTTTACCCCCGTGGGATATATATTCTACCCACACACATTTGGAACTCTCCTGGGGTACCCTCACACATATTATTCCCTCATTTAGTGGATATTTTCACAAAAAAGTGAAATTTTTGAAAATCTAAAATATTGGCTGAAAACGACTAAATATCAAGGACTCATTGGGCGAATCGCTCTGGAACTGAAATCGGAATGTTCACTGACATTTCCCCTATCTGAAAGTCTGATAAACGCCGGAAAAATGACTAAGTCCAAAAAAAAATTGTTTTCAACTTTTTTCAATTTTACCCCCATGGGATATATATTCTACCCACACACATTTGGAACTCTCCTGGGTACCCTCACACATATTATTCCCTCATTTAGTGGATATTTTCACAAAAAAGTGAAATTTTCAAAAATCCAAAATATTGGCTGAAAACGACTAAATATCAAAGACTCATCGAGCGAATCGCTCTGGAATTGAAATCGGAATGCTCACTGACATTTCCCCTATTTGAAAGTCTGATAAACGCCGAAAAAATGACTAAGTCCAAAAAAAAAATGTTTCAACTTTTTTCAATTTTACCCCCGTGGGATATATATTCTACCCACACACATTTGGAACTCTCCTGGGGTACCCTCACACATATTATTCCCTCATTTTGTGGATATTTTCACAAAAAAGTAAAATTTTCAAAAATCCAAAATATTGGCTGAAAACGAGTAAATATCAAGGACTCATTGGGCGAATCGCTCTGGAACTGAAATCGGAACGCTCACTGACATTTCCCCTATTTGAAAATCTGATAAACGGCGGAAAAAAGACTAAGTCCAAAAAAAAATTTTTTTCAACTTTTTTCAATTTTACCCCCGTGGGATATATATTCTACCCACACACATTTGGAACTCTCCTGGGGTACCCTCACACATATTATTCCCTCATTTAGTGGATATTTTCACAAAAAAGTAAAATTTTCAAAAATCCAAAATATTGGCTGAAAACGACTAAATATCAAGGACTCATTGGGCGAATCGCTCTGGAACTGAAATCGGAACGCTCACTGACATTTCCCCTATTTGAAAGTCTGATAAACGGCGGAAAAAAGACTAAGTCCAAAAAAAATTTTTTTTCAACTTTTTTCAATTTTACCCCCGTGGGATATATATTCTACCCACACACATTTGGAACTCTCCTGGGTACCCTCACACATATTATTCCCTCATTTAGTGGATATTTTCACAAAAAAGTGAAATTTTCAAAAATCCAAAATATTGGCTATAAACGACTAAATATCAAGGACTCATTGGGCGAATCGCTCTGGAACTGAAATCGGAACGCTCACTGACATTTCCCCTATTTGAAAGTCTGATAAACGCCGGAAAAAAGACTAAGTCCAAAAAAAAATTTTTTTCAACTTTTTTCAATTTTACCCCCATGGGATATATATTCTACCCACACACATTTGGAACTCTCCTGGGTACCCTCACACATATTATTCCCTCATTTAGTGGATATTTTCACAAAAAAGTGAAATTTTCAAAAATCCAAAATATTCTCTGAAAACGACGAAATATCAAAGACTCATTGAGCGAATCGCTCTGGAATTGAAATCGGAATGCTCACTGACATTTCCCCTATTTGAAAGTCTGATAAACGCCGGAAAAATGACTAAGTCCAAAAAAAAAATGTTTCAACTTTTTTCAATTTTACCCCCGTGGGATATATATTCTACCCACACACATTTGGAACTCTCCTGGGGTACCCTCACACATATTATTCCCTCATTTAGTGGATATTTTCACAAAAAAGTAAAATTTTCAAAAATCCAAAATATTGGCTGAAAACGACTAAATATCAAGGACTCATTGGGCGAATCGCTCTGGAACTGAAATCGGAACGCTCACTGACATTTCCCCTATTTGAAAATCTGATAAACGGCGGAAAAAAGACTAAGTCCAAAAAAAAATTTTTTTCAACTTTTTTCAATTTTACCCCCGTGGGATATATATTGTACCCACACACATTTGGAACTCTCCTGGGGTACCCTCACACATATTATTCCCTCATTTAGTGGATATTTTCACAAAAAAGTGAAATTTTCAAAAATCCAAAATATTGGCTGAAAACGACTAAATATCAAGGACTCATTGGGCGAATCGCTCTGGAACTGAAATCGGAACGCTCACTGACATTTCCCCTATTTGAAAATCTGATAAACGGCGGAAAAAAGACTAAGTCCAAAAAAAAATTTTTTTCAACTATTTTCAATTTTACCCCCGTGGGATATATATTCTACCCACACACATTTGGAACTCTCCTGGGTACCCTCACACATATTATTCCCTCATTTAGTGGATATTTTCACAAAAAAGTGAAATTTTCAAAAATCCAAAATATTGGCTGAAAACGACGAAATATCAAAGACTCATTGAGCGAATCGCTCTGGAATTGAAATCGGAATGCTCACTGACATTTCCCCTATTTGAAAGTCTGATAAACGCCGGAAAAATGACTAAGTCCAAAAAAAAAATGTTTCAACTTTTTTCAATTTTACCCCCGTGGGATATATATTCTACCCACACACATTTGGAACTCTCCTGGGGTACCCTCACACATATTATTCCCTCATTTAGTGGATATTTTCACAAAAAAGTAAAATTTTCAAAAATCCAAAATATTGGCTGAAAACGACGAAATATCAAAGACTCATTGAGCGAATCGCTCTGGAATTGAAATCGGAATGCTCACTGACATTTCCCCTATTTGAAAGTCTGATAAACGCCGGAAAAATGACTAAGTCCAAAAAAAAATTTTTTTCAACTTTTTTCAATTTTACCCCCGTGGGATATATATTCTACCCACACACATTTGGAACTCTCCTGGGGTACCCTCACACATATTATTCCCTCATTTAGTGGATATTTTCACAAAAAAGTGAAATTTTCAAAAATCCAAAATATTGGCTGAAAACGACTAAATATCAAGGACTCATTGGGCGAATCGCTCTGGAACTGAAATCGGAACGCTCACTGACATTTCCCCTATTTGAAAATCTGATAAACGGCGGAAAAAAGACTAAGTCCAAAAAAAAATTTTTTTCAACTATTTTCAATTTTACCCCCGTGGGATATATATTCTACCCACACACATTTGGAACTCTCCTGGGTACCCTCACACATATTATTCCCTCATTTAGTGGATATTTTCACAAAAAAGTGAAATTTTCAAAAATCCAAAATATTGGCTGAAAACGACGAAATATCAAAGACTCATTGAGCGAATCGCTCTGGAATTGAAATCGGAATGCTCACTGACATTTCCCCTATTTGAAAGTCTGATAAACGCCGGAAAAATGACTAAGTCCAAAAAAAAAATGTTTCAACTTTTTTCAATTTTACCCCCGTGGGATATATATTCTACCCACACACATTTGGAACTCTCCTGGGGTACCCTCACACATATTATTCCCTCATTTAGTGGATATTTTCACAAAAAAGTAAAATTTTCAAAAATCCAAAATATTGGCTGAAAACGACTAAATATCAAGGACTCATTGGGCGAATCGCTCTGGAACTGAAATCGGAACGCTCACTGACATTTCCCCTATTTGAAAATCTGATAAACGGCGGAAAAAAGACTAAGTCCAAAAAAAAATTTTTTTCAACTTTTTTCAATTTTACCCCCGTGGGATATATATTCTACCCACACACATTTGGAACTCTCCTGGGGTACCCTCACACATATTATTCCCTCATTTAGTGGATATTTTCACAAAAAAGTGAAATTTTCAAAAATCCAAAATATTGGCTGAAAACGACTAAATATCAAGGACTCATTGGGCGAATCGCTCTGGAACTGAAATCGGAACGCTCACTGACATTTCCCCTATTTGAAAATCTGATAAACGGCGGAAAAAAGACTAAGTCCAAAAAAAAATTTTTTTCAACTATTTTCAATTTTACCCCCGTGGGATATATATTCTACCCACACACATTTGGAACTCTCCTGGGTACCCTCACACATATTATTCCCTCATTTAGTGGATATTTTCACAAAAAAGTGAAATTTTCAAAAATCCAAAATATTGGCTGAAAACGACTAAATATCAAAGACTCATTGAGCGAATCGCTCTGGAATTGAAATCGGAATGCTCACTGACATTTCCCCTATTTGAAAGTCTGATAAACGCCGAAAAAATGACTAAGTCCAAAAAAAAAATGTTTCAACTTTTTCCAATTTTACCCCCGTGGGATATATATTCTACCCACACACATTTGGAACTCTCCTGGGGTACCCTCACACATATTATTCCCTCATTTAGTGGATATTTTCACAAAAAAGTAAAATTTTCAAAAATCCAAAATATTGGCTGAAAACGACTAAATATCAAGGACTCATTGGGCGAATCGCTCTGGAACTGAAATCGGAATGTTCACTGACATTTCCCCTATCTGAAAGTCTGATAAACGGCGGAAAAATGACTAAGTCCAAAAAAAAATTGTTTTCAACTTTTTTCAATTTTACCCCCATGGGATATATATTCTACCCACACACATTTGGAACTCTCCTGGGTACCCTCACACATATTATTCCCTCATTTAGTGGATATTTTCACAAAAAAGTAAAATTTTCAAAAATCCAAAATATTGGCTGAAAACGACTAAATATCAAAGACTCATTGAGCGAATCGCTCTGGAATTGAAATCGGAATGCTCACTGACATTTCCCCTATTTGAAAGTCTGATAAACGCCGAAAAAATGACTAAGTCCAAAAAAAAAATGTTTCAACTTTTTCCAATTTTACCCCCGTGGGATATATATTCTACCCACACACATTTGGAACTCTCCTGGGGTACCCTCACACATATTATTCCCTCATTTAGTGGATATTTTCACAAAAAAGTAAAATTTTCAAAAATCCAAAATATTGGCTGAAAACGACTAAATATCAAGGACTCATTGGGCGAATCGCTCTGGAACTGAAATCGGAATGTTCACTGACATTTCCCCTATCTGAAAGTCTGATAAACGGCGGAAAAATGACTAAGTCCAAAAAAAAATTGTTTTCAACTTTTTTCAATTTTACCCCCATGGGATATATATTCTACCCACACACATTTGGAACTCTCCTGGGTACCCTCACACATATTATTCCCTCATTTAGTGGATATTTTCACAAAAAAGTGAAATTTTCAAAAATCCAAAATATTGGCTGAAAACGACGAAATATCAAAGACTCATTGAGCGAATCGCTCTGGAATTGAAATCGGAATGCTCACTGACATTTCCCCTATTTGAAAGTCTGATAAACGCCGGAAAAATGACTAAGTCCAAAAAAAAAATGTTTCAACTTTTTTCAATTTTACCCCCGTGGGATATATATTCTACCCACACACATTTGGAACTCTCCTGGGGTACCCTCACACATATTATTCCCTCATTTAGTGGATATTTTCACAAAAAAGTAAAATTTTCAAAAATCCAAAATATTGGCTGAAAACGACTAAATATCAAGGACTCATTGGGCGAATCGCTCTGGAACTGAAATCGGAACGCTCACTGACATTTCCCCTATTTGAAAATCTGATAAACGGCGGAAAAAAGACTAAGTCCAAAAAAAAATTTTTTTCAACTTTTTTCAATTTTACCCCCGTGGGATATATATTCTACCCACACACATTTGGAACTCTCCTGGGGTACCCTCACACATATTATTCCCTCATTTAGTGGATATTTTCACAAAAAAGTGAAATTTTCAAAAATCCAAAATATTGGCTGAAAACGACTAAATATCAAGGACTCATTGGGCGAATCGCTCTGGAACTGAAATCGGAACGCTCACTGACATTTCCCCTATTTGAAAATCTGATAAACGGCGGAAAAAAGACTAAGTCCAAAAAAAAATTTTTTTCAACTATTTTCAATTTTACCCCCGTGGGATATATATTCTACCCACACACATTTGGAACTCTCCTGGGTACCCTCACACATATTATTCCCTCATTTAGTGGATATTTTCACAAAAAAGTGAAATTTTCAAAAATCCAAAATATTGGCTGAAAACGACTAAATATCAAAGACTCATTGAGCGAATCGCTCTGGAATTGAAATCGGAATGCTCACTGACATTTCCCCTATTTGAAAGTCTGATAAACGCCGAAAAAATGACTAAGTCCAAAAAAAAAATGTTTCAACTTTTTCCAATTTTACCCCCGTGGGATATATATTCTACCCACACACATTTGGAACTCTCCTGGGGTACCCTCACACATATTATTCCCTCATTTAGTGGATATTTTCACAAAAAAGTAAAATTTTCAAAAATCCAAAATATTGGCTGAAAACGACTAAATATCAAGGACTCATTGGGCGAATCGCTCTGGAACTGAAATCGGAATGTTCACTGACATTTCCCCTATCTGAAAGTCTGATAAACGGCGGAAAAATGACTAAGTCCAAAAAAAAATTGTTTTCAACTTTTTTCAATTTTACCCCCATGGGATATATATTCTACCCACACACATTTGGAACTCTCCTGGGTACCCTCACACATATTATTCCCTCATTTAGTGGATATTTTCACAAAAAAGTGAAATTTTCAAAAATCCAAAATATTGGCTGAAAACGACGAAATATCAAAGACTCATTGAGCGAATCGCTCTGGAATTGAAATCGGAATGCTCACTGACATTTCCCCTATTTGAAAGTCTGATAAACGCCGGAAAAATGACTAAGTCCAAAAAAAAAATGTTTCAACTTTTTTCAATTTTACCCCCGTGGGATATATATTCTACCCACACACATTTGGAACTCTCCTGGGGTACCCTCACACATATTATTCCCTCATTTAGTGGATATTTTCACAAAAAAGTAAAATTTTCAAAAATCCAAAATATTGGCTGAAAACGACTAAATATCAAGGACTCATTGGGCGAATCGCTCTGGAACTGAAATCGGAACGCTCACTGACATTTCCCCTATTTGAAAATCTGATAAACGGCGGAAAAAAGACTAAGTCCAAAAAAAAATTTTTTTCAACTTTTTTCAATTTTACCCCCGTGGGATATATATTCTACCCACACACATTTGGAACTCTCCTGGGGTACCCTCACACATATTATTCCCTCATTTAGTGGATATTTTCACAAAAAAGTGAAATTTTCAAAAATCCAAAATATTGGCTGAAAACGACTAAATATCAAGGACTCATTGGGCGAATCGCTCTGGAACTGAAATCGGAACGCTCACTGACATTTCCCCTCTTTGAAAATCTGATAAACGGCGGAAAAAAGACTAAGTCCAAAAAAAAATTTTTTTCAACTATTTTCAATTTTACCCCCGTGGGATATATATTCTACCCACACACATTTGGAACTCTCCTGGGTACCCTCACACATATTATTCCCTCATTTAGTGGATATTTTCACAAAAAAGTAAAATTTTCAAAAATCCAAAATATTGGCTGAAAACGACTAAATATCAAGGACTCATTGGGCGAATCGCTCTGGAACTGAAATCGGAATGTTCACTGACATTTCCCCTATCTGAAAGTCTGATAAACGCCGGAAAAATGACTAAGTCCAAAAAAAAATTGTTTTCAACTTTTTTCAATTTTACCCCCGTGGGATATATATTCTACCCACACACATTTGGAACTCTCCTGGGTACCCTCACACATATTATTCCCTCATTTAGTGGATATTTTCACAAAAAAGTGAAATTTTCAAAAATCCAAAATATTGGCTATAAACGACTAAATATCAAGGACTCATTGGGCGTATCGCTCTGGAACTGAAGTCGGAACACTCACTGACATTTGCCCAATCTGAAAGTCTGATAAACACCGGAAAAATGACTAAGTTCAAAAAAAAATTTTTTCAACTTTTTTTCAATATTACCCTCGTGGGATATATATTCTACCCACACACATTTGGAACTCTCCTGGGGTACCCTCACACATATTATTCCCTCATGTAGTGGATATTTTCACAAAAAAGTGAAATTTTCAAAAATCCAGAAAATTGGCTGAAAATGACTAAATATCAAGGACTCATTGGGCGAATCGCTCTGGAACTGAAATCGGAACGCTCACTGACGTTTGCCCTATCTGAAAGTCTGATAAACGGCGGAAAAATGACTAAGTCCAAAAAAAAATTTTTTAACTTTTTTCAATTTTACCCCCGTGGGATATATATTCTACCCACACACATTTGGAACTCTCCTGGGGTACCCTCACACATATTATTCCCTCATTTAGTGGATATTTTCACAAAAAAGTGAAATTTTCAAAAATCCAAAATATTGGCTGAAAACGATTAAATATCAAGGACTCATTGGGCGAATCGCTCTGGAACTGAAATCGGAATGTTCACTGACATTTCCCCTATCTGAAAGTCTGATAAACGCCGGAAAAATGACTAAGTCCAAAAAAAAATTGTTTTCAACTTTTTTCAATTTTACCCCCGTGGGATATATATTCTACCCACACACATTTGGAACTCTCCTGGGGTACCCTCACACATATTATTCCCTCATTTAGTGGATATTTTCACAAAAAAGTAAAATTTTCAAAAATCCAAAATATTGGCTGAAAACGACTAAATATCAAGGACTCATTGGGCGAATCGCTCTGGAACTGAAATCGGAACGCTCACTGACATTTCCCCTATTTGAAAATCTGATAAACGGCGGAAAAAAGACTAAGTCCAAAAAAAAATTTTTTTCAACTATTTTCAATTTTACCCCCGTGGGATATATATTCTACCCACACACATTTGGAACTCTCCTGGGTACCCTCACACATATTATTCCCTCATTTAGTGGATATTTTCACAAAAAAGTAAAATTTTCAAAAATCCAAAATATTGGCTGAAAACGACTAAATATCAAGGACTCATTGGGCGAATCGCTCTGGAACTGAAATCGGAATGTTCACTGACATTTCCCCTATCTGAAAGTCTGATAAACGCCGGAAAAATGACTAAGTCCAAAAAAAAATTGTTTTCAACTTTTTTCAATTTTACCCCCGTGGGATATATATTCTACCCACACACATTTGGAACTCTCCTGGGTACCCTCACACATATTATTCCCTCATTTAGTGGATATTTTCACAAAAAAGTGAAATTTTCAAAAATCCAAAATATTGGCTATAAACGACTAAATATCAAGGACTCATTGGGCGTATCGCTCTGGAACTGAAGTCGGAACACTCACTGACATTTGCCCAATCTGAAAGTCTGATAAACACCGGAAAAATGACTAAGTTCAAAAAAAAATTTTTTCAACTTTTTTTCAATATTACCCTCGTGGGATATATATTCTACCCACACACATTTGGAACTCTCCTGGGGTACCCTCACACATATTATTCCCTCATGTAGTGGATATTTTCACAAAAAAGTGAAATTTTCAAAAATCCAGAAAATTGGCTGAAAATGACTAAATATCAAGGACTCATTGGGCGAATCGCTCTGGAACTGAAATCGGAACGCTCACTCACGTTTGCCCTATCTGAAAGTCTGATAAACGGCGGAAAAATGACTAAGTCCAAAAAAAAATTTTTTAACTTTTTTCAATTTTACCCCCGTGGGATATATATTCTACCCACACACATTTGGAACTCTCCTGGGGTACCCTCACACATATTATTCCCTCATTTAGTGGATATTTTCACAAAAAAGTGAAATTTTCAAAAATCCAAAATATTGGCTGAAAACGACTAAATATCAAGGACTCATTGGGCGAATCGCTCTGGAACTGAAATCGGAATGTTCACTGACATTTCCCCTATCTGAAAGTCTGATAAACGCCGGAAAAATGACTAAGTCCAAAAAAAAATTGTTTTCAACTTTTTTCAATTTTACCCCCGTGGGATATATATTCTACCCACACACATTTGGAACTCTCCTGGGGTACCCTCACACATATTATTCCCTCATTTAGTGGATATTTTCACAAAAAAGTGAAATTTTCAAAAATCCAAAATATTGGCTGAAAACGACTAAATATCAAAGACTCATTGGGCGAATCGCTCTGGAACTGAAATCGGAACGCTCACTGACATTTCCCCTCTTTGAAAATCTGATAAACGGCGGAAAAAAGACTAAGTCCAAAAAAAAATTTTTTTCAACTATTTTCAATTTTACCCCCGTGGGATATATATTCTACCCACACACATTTGGAACTCTCCTGGGTACCCTCACACATATTATTCCCTCATTTAGTGGATATTTTCACAAAAAAGTAAAATTTTCAAAAATCCAAAATATTGGCTGAAAACGACTAAATATCAAGGACTCATTGGGCGAATCGCTCTGGAACTGAAATCGGAATGTTCACTGACATTTCCCCTATCTGAAAGTCTGATAAACGCCGGAAAAATGACTAAGTCCAAAAAAAAATTGTTTTCAACTTTTTTCAATTTTACCCCCGTGGGATATATATTCTACCCACACACATTTGGAACTCTCCTGGGTACCCTCACACATATTATTCCCTCATTTAGTGGATATTTTCACAAAAAAGTGAAATTTTCAAAAATCCAAAATATTGGCTATAAACGACTAAATATCAAGGACTCATTGGGCGTATCGCTCTGGAACTGAAGTCGGAACACTCACTGACATTTGCCCAATCTGAAAGTCTGATAAACACCGGAAAAATGACTAAGTTCAAAAAAAAATTTTTTCAACTTTTTTTCAATATTACCCTCGTGGGATATATATTCTACCCACACACATTTGGAACTCTCCTGGGGTACCCTCACACATATTATTCCCTCATGTAGTGGATATTTTCACAAAAAAGTGAAATTTTCAAAAATCCAGAAAATTGGCTGAAAATTACTAAATATCAAGGACTCATTGGGCGAATCGCTCTGGAACTGAAATCGGAACGCTCACTGACGTTTGCCCTATCTGAAAGTCTGATAAACGGCGGAAAAATGACTAAGTCCAAAAAAAAATTTTTTAACTTTTTTCAATTTTACCCCCGTGGGATATATATTCTACCCACACACATTTGGAACTCTCCTGGGGTACCCTCACACATATTATTCCCTCATTTAGTGGATATTTTCACAAAAAAGTGAAATTTTCAAAAATCCAAAATATTGGCTGAAAACGACTAAATATCAAGGACTCATTGGGCGAATCGCTCTGGAACTGAAATCGGAACGCTCACTGACATTTCCCCTATTTGAAAGTCTGATAAACGCCGGAAAAAAGACTAAGTCCAAAAAAAAATTTTTTTCAACTTTTTTCAGTTTTACCCCCCTGGGATATATATTCTACCCACACACATTTGGAACTCTCCTGGGTACCCTCACACATATTATTCCCTGATTTAGTGGATATTTTCACAAAAAAGTAAAATTTTCAAAAATCCAAAATATTGGCTGAAAACGACTAAATATCAAGGACTCATTGGGCGAATCGCTCTGGAACTGAAATCGGAATGTTCACTGACATTTCCCCTATCTGAAAGTCTGATAAACGCCGGAAAAATGACTAAGTCCAAAAAAAAATTGTTTTCAACTTTTTTCAATTTTACCCCCGTGGGATATAGATTCTACCCACACACATTTGTAACTCTCCTGGGGTACCCTCACACATATTATTCCCTCATTTAGTGGATATTTTCACAAAAAAGTGAAATTTTCAAAAATCCAAAATATTGGCTATAAACGACTAAATATCAAGGACTCATTGGGCGAATCGCTCTGGAACTGAAGTCGGAACACTCACTGACATTTGCCCAATCTGAAAGTCTGATAAACACCGGAAAAATGACTAAGTCCAAAAAAAAAAATTTTTCAACTTTTTTCAATTTTACCCCCGTGGGATATAGATTCTACCCACACACATTTGGAACTCTCCTGGGGTACCCTCACACATATTATTCCCTCATTTAGTGGATATTTTCACAAAAAAGTGAAATTTTTAAAAATCCAAAATATTGGCTGAAAACGACTAAATATCAAAGACTCATTGAGCGAATCGCTCTGGAATTGAAATCGGAATGCTCACTGACATTTCCCCTATTTGAAAGTCTGATAAACGCCGGAAAAATGACTAAGTCCAAAAAAAAAATGTTTCAACTTTTTTCAATTTTACCCCCGTGGGATATATATTCTACCCACACACATTTGGAACTCTCCTGGGGTACCCTCACACATATTATTCCCTCATTTAGTGGATATTTTCACAAAAAAGTAAAATTTTCAAAAATCCAAAATATTGGCTGAAAACGACTAAATATCAAGGACTCATTGGGCGAATCGCTCTGGAACTGAAATCGGAACGCTCACTGACCTTTCCCCTATTTGAAAGTCTGATAAACGCCGGAAAAAAGACTAAGTCCAAAAAAAAATTTTTTTCAACTTTTTTCAGTTTTACCCCCGTGGGATATATATTCTACCCACACACATTTGGAACTCTCCTGGGTACCCTCACACATATTATTCCCTGATTTAGTGGATATTTTCACAAAAAAGTAAAATTTTCAAAAATCCAAAATATTGGCTGAAAACGACTAAATATCAAGGACTCATTGGGCGAATCGCTCTGGAACTGAAATCGGAATGTTCACTGACATTTCCCCTATCTGAAAGTCTGATAAACGCCGGAAAAATGACTAAGTCCAAAAAAAAATTGTTTTCAACTTTTTTCAATTTTACCCCCGTGGGATATATATTCTACCCACACACATTTGGAACTCTCCTGGGTACCCTCACACATATTATTCCCTCATTTAGTGGATATTTTCACAAAAAAGTGAAATTTTCAAAAATCCAAAATATTGGCTGAAAACGACTAAATATCAAAGACTCATTGAGCGAATCGCTCTGGAATTGAAATCGGAATGCTCACTGACATTTCCCCTATTTGAAAGTCTGATAAACGCCGGAAAAATGACTAAGTCCAAAAAAAAAATGTTTCAACTTTTTTCAATTTTACCCCCGTGGGATATATATTCTACCCACACACATTTGGAACTCTCCTGGGGTACCCTCACACATATTATTCCCTCATTTAGTGGATATTTTCACAAAAAAGTAAAATTTTCAAAAATCCAAAATATTGGCTGAAAACGACTAAATATCAAGGACTCATTGGGCGAATCGCTCTGGAACTGAAATCGGAACGCTCACTGACATTTCCCCTATTTGAAAGTCTGATAAACGCCGGAAAAAAGACTAAGTCCAAAAAAAAAATTTTTTCAACTTTTTTCAATTTTACCCCCGTGGGATATATATTCTACCCACACACATTTGGAACTCTCCTGGGTACCCTCACACATATTATTCCCTGATTTAGTGGATATTTTCACAAAAAAGTAAAATTTTCAAAAATCCAAAATATTGGCTGAAAACGACTAAATATCAAGGACTCATTGGGCGAATCGCTCTGGAACTGAAATCGGAATGTTCACTGACATTTCCCCTATCTGAAAGTCTGATAAACGCCGGAAAAATGACTAAGTCCAAAAAAAAATTGTTTTCAACTTTTTTCAATTTTACCCCCGTGGGATATAGATTCTACCCACACACATTTGTAACTCTCCTGGGGTACCCTCACACATATTATTCCCTCATTTAGTGGATATTTTCACAAAAAAGTGAAATTTTCAAAAATCCAAAATATTGGCTATAAACGACTAAATATCAAGGACTCATTGGGCGAATCGCTCTGGAACTGAAGTCGGAACACTCACTGACATTTGCCCAATCTGAAAGTCTGATAAACACCGGAAAAATGACTAAGTTCAAAAAAAAATTTTTTCAACTTTTTTTCAATATTACCCTCGTGGGATATATATTCTACCCACACACATTTGGAACTCTCCTGGGGTACCCTCACACATATTATTCCCTCATGTAGTGGATATTTTCACAAAAAAGTGAAATTTTCAAAAATCCAGAAAATTGGCTGAAAATGACTAAATATCAAGGACTCATTGGGCGAATCGCTCTGGAACTGAAATCGGAACGCTCACTGACGTTTGCCCTATCTGAAAGTCTGATAAATGGCGGAAAAATGACTAAGTCCAAAAAAAATTTTTTTAACTTTTTTCAATTTTACCCCCGTGGGATATATATTCTACCCACACACATTTGGAACTCTCCTGGGGTACCCTCACACATATTATTCCCTCATTTAGTGGATATTTTCACAAAAAAGTGAAATTTTCAAAAATCCAAAATATTGGCTGAAAACGACTAAATATCAAGGACTCATTGGGCGAATCGCTCTGGAACTGAAATCGGAACGCTCACTGACATTTCCCCTATTTGAAAGTCTGATAAACGCCGGAAAAAAGACTAAGTCCAAAAAAAAATTTTTTTCAACTTTTTTCAGTTTTACCCCCCTGGGATATATATTCTACCCACACACATTTGGAACTCTCCTGGGTACCCTCACACATATTATTCCCTCATTTAGTGAATATTTTCACAAAAAAGTGAAATTTTCAAAAATCCAAAATATTGGCTGAAAACGACTAAATATCAAAGACTCATTGAGCGAATCGCTCTGGAATTGAAATCGGAAGGCTCACTGACATTTCCCCTATTTGAAAGTCTGATAAACGCCGGAAAAATGACTAAGTCCAAAAAAAAAATGTTTCAACTTTTTTCAATTTTACCCCCGTGGGATATATATTCTACCCACACACATTTGGAACTCTCCTGGGGTACCCTCACACATATTATTCACTCATTTAGTGGATATTTTCACAAAAAAGTAAAATTTTCAAAAATCCAAAATATTGGCTGAAAACGACTAAATATCAAGGACTCATTGGGCGAATCGCTCTGGAACTGAAATCGGAATGTTCACTGACATTTCCCCTATCTGAAAGTCTGATAAACGCCGGAAAAATGACTAAGTCCAAAAAAAAATTGTTTTCAACTTTTTTCAATTTTACCCCCGTGGGATATAGATTCTACCCACACACATTTGTAACTCTCCTGGGGTACCCTCACACATATTATTCCCTCATTTAGTGGATATTTTCACAAAAAAGTGAAATTTTCAAAAATAAAGAAAATTGGCTGAAAATGACTAAATAGCAAGGACTCATTGGGCGAATCGCTCTTAAACTGAAATCGGAACGCTCACTGACGTTTGCCCTATCTGAAAGTCTGATAAACGGCGGAAAAATGACTAAGTCCAAAAAAAAATTTTTTAACTTTTTTCAATTTTACCCCCGTGGGATATATATTCTACCCACACACATTTGGAACTCTCCTGGGGTACCCTCACACATATTATTCCCTCATTTAGTGGATATTTTCACAAAAAAGTGAAATTTTCAAAAATCCAAAATATTGGCTGAAAACGACTAAATATCAAGGACTCATTGGGCGAATCGCTCTGGAACTGAAATCGGAACGCTCACTGACATTTCCCCTATTTGAAAGTCTGATAAACGACGGAAAAAGACTAAGTCAAAAAAAAAATTTTTTTCAACTTTTTTCAATTTTACCCCCGTGGGATATATATTCTACCCACACACATTTGGAACTCTACTGGGGTACCCTCACACATATTATTCCCTCATTTAGTGGATATTTTCACAAAAAAGTGAAATTTTCAAAAATCTAAAATATTGGCTGAAAACGACTAAATATCAAGGATTCATTGGGCGAATCGCTCTGGAACTGAAATCGGAACGCTCACTGACATTTCCCCTATTTGAAAGTCTGATAAACGCCGGAAAAAAGACTAAGTCCAAAAAAAAAATTTTTTTCAACTTTTTTCAGTTTTACCCCCCTGGGATATATATTCTACCCACACACATTTGGAACTCTCCTGGGTACCCTCACACATATTATTCCCTGATTTAGTGGATATTTTCACAAAAAAGTAAAATTTTCAAAAATCCAAAATATTGGCTGAAAACGACTAAATATCAAGGACTCATTGGGCGAATCGCTCTGGAACTGAAATCGGAATGTTCACTGACATTTCCCCTATCTGAAAGTCTGATAAACGCCGGAAAAATGACTAAGTCCAAAAAAAAATTGTTTTCAACTTTTTTCAATTTTACCCCCATGGGATATATATTCTACCCACACACATTTGGAACTCTCCTGGGTACCCTCACACATATTATTCCCTCATTTAGTGGATATTTTCACAAAAAAGTGAAATTTTCAAAAATCCAAAATATTGGCTGAAAACGACTAAATATCAAAGACTCATTGAGCGAATCGCTCTGGAATTGAAATCGGAATGCTCACTGACATTTCCCCTATTTGAAAGTCTGATAAACGCCGGAAAAATGACTAAGTCCAAAAAAAAAATGTTTCAACTTTTTTCAATTTTACCCCCGTGGGATATATATTCTACCCACACACATTTGGAACTCTCCTGGGGTACCCTCACACATATTATTCCCTCATTTAGTGGATATTTTCACAAAAAAGTAAAATTTTCAAAAATCCAAAATATTGGCTATAAACGACTAAATATCAAGGACTCATTGGGCGAATCGCTCTGGAACTGAAGTCGGAACGCTCACTGACATTTGCCCTATCTGAAAGTCTGATAAACGCCGGAAAAATGACTAAGTCCAAAAAAAAAATTTTTCAACTTTTTTCAATTTTACCCCCGTGGGATATATATTCTAGCCACACACATTTGGAACGCTCCTGGGGTACCCTCACACATATTATTCCCTCATTTAGTGGATATTTTCACAAAAAAGTAAAATTTTCAAAAATCCAAAATATTGGCTGAAAACGACTAAATATCAAGGACTCATTGGGCGAATCGCTCTGGAACTGAAATCGGAACGCTCACTGACATTTCCCCTATTTGAAAGTCTGATAAACGGCGGAAAAAAGACTAAGTCCAAAAAAAATTTTTTTTCAACTTTTTTCAATTTTACCCCCGTGGGATATATATTCTACCCACACACATTTGGAACTCTCCTGGGGTACCCTCACACATATTATTCCCTCATTTAGTGGATATTTTCACAAAAAAGTGAAATTTTCAAAAATCCAAAATATTGGCTATAAACGACTAAATATCAAGGACTCATTGGGTGAATCGCTCTGGAACTGAAATCGGAACGCTCACTGACATTTCCCCTATTTGAAAGTCTGATAAACGCCGGAAAAAAGACTAAGTCCAAAAAAAAATTTTTGAACTTTTTTCAATTTTACCCCCGTGGGATATATATTCTACCCACACACATTTGGAACTCTCCTGGGGTACCCTCACACATATTATTCCCTCATTTAGTGGATATTTTCATAAAAAAGTGAAATTTTCAAAAATCCAAAATATTGGCTGAAAACGACTAAATATCAAGGACTCATTGGGCGAAACGCTCTGGAACTGAAATCGGAACGTTCACTGACATTTCCCCTATCTGAAAGTGTGATAAACGCCGGAAAAATGACTAAGTCCAAAAAAAAATTGTTTTCAACTTTTTTCAATATTACCCCCGTGGAATATATATTCTACCCACACACATTTGGAACTCTCCTGGGTACCCTCACACATATTATTCCCTGATTTAGTGGATATTTTCACAAAAAAGTGAAATTTTCAAAAATCCAGAAAATTGGCTGAAAATGATTAAATATCAAGGACTCATTGGGGGAATCGCTCTGGAACTGAAATCTGAACGCTCACTGACATTTGCCCTATCTGAAAGTCTGATAAACGCCGGAAAAAAGACTAAGTCCAAAAAAAAATTTTTTTCAACTTTTTTCAGTTTTACCCCCGTGGGATATATATTCTACCCACACACATTTGGAACTCTCCTGGGTACCCTCACACATATTATTCCCTGATTTAGTGGATATTTTCACAAAAAAGTAAAATTTTCAAAAATCCAAAATATTGGCTGAAAACGACTAAATATCAAGGACTCATTGGGCGAATGGCTCTGGAACTGAAATCGGAATGTTCACTGACATTTCCCCTATTTGAAAGTCTGATAAACGCCGGAAAAAAGACTAAGTCCAAAAAAAAATTTTTGAACTTTTTTCAATTTTACCCCCGTGGGATATATATTCTACCCACACACATTTGGAACTCTCCTGGGGTACCCTCACACATATTATTCCCTCATTTAGTGGATATTTTCATAAAAAAGTGAAATTTTCAAAAATCCAAAATATTGGCTGAAAACGACTAAATATCAAGGACTCATTGGGCGAAACGCTCTGGAACTGAAATCGGAACGTTCACTGACATTTCCCCTATCTGAAAGTGTGATAAACGCCGGAAAAATGACTAAGTCCAAAAAAAAATTGTTTTCAACTTTTTTCAATATTACCCCCGTGGAATATATATTCTACCCACACACATTTGGAACTCTCCTGGGTACCCTCACACATATTATTCCCTGATTTAGTGGATATTTTCACAAAAAAGTGAAATTTTCAAAAATCCAGAAAATTGGCTGAAAATGATTAAATATCAAGGACTCATTGGGGGAATCGCTCTGGAACTGAAATCTGAACGCTCACTGACATTTGCCCTATCTGAAAGTCTGATAAACGCCGGAAAAAAGACTAAGTCCAAAAAAAAATTTTTTTCAACTTTTTTCAGTTTTACCCCCGTGGGATATATATTCTACCCACACACATTTGGAACTCTCCTGGGTACCCTCACACATATTATTCCCTGATTTAGTGGATATTTTCACAAAAAAGTAAAATTTTCAAAAATCCAAAATATTGGCTGAAAACGACTAAATATCAAGGACTCATTGGGCGAATGGCTCTGGAACTGAAATCGGAATGTTCACTGACATTTCCCCTATTTGAAAGTCTGATAAACGCCGGAAAAAAGACTAAGTCCAAAAAAAAATTTTTGAACTTTTTTCAATTTTACCCCCGTGGGATATATATTCTACCCACACACATTTGGAACTCTCCTGGGGTACCCTCACACATATTATTCCCTCATTTAGTGGATATTTTCATAAAAAAGTGAAATTTTCAAAAATCCAAAATATTGGCTGAAAACGACTAAATATCAAGGACTCATTGGGCGAAACGCTCTGGAACTGAAATCGGAACGTTCACTGACATTTCCCCTATCTGAAAGTGTGATAAACGCCGGAAAAATGACTAAGTCCAAAAAAAAATTGTTTTCAACTTTTTTCAATATTACCCCCGTGGAATATATATTCTACCCACACACATTTGGAACTCTCCTGGGTACCCTCACACATATTATTCCCTGATTTAGTGGATATTTTCACAAAAAAGTGAAATTTTCAAAAATCCAGAAAATTGGCTGAAAATGATTAAATATCAAGGACTCATTGGGGGAATCGCTCTGGAACTGAAATCTGAACGCTCACTGACATTTGCCCTATCTGAAAGTCTGATAAACGCCGGAAAAAAGACTAAGTCCAAAAAAAAATTTTTTTCAACTTTTTTCAGTTTTACCCCCGTGGGATATATATTCTACCCACACACATTTGGAACTCTCCTGGGTACCCTCACACATATTATTCCCTGATTTAGTGGATATTTTCACAAAAAAGTAAAATTTTCAAAAATCCAAAATATTGGCTGAAAACGACTAAATATCAAGGACTCATTGGGCTAATCGCTCTGGAACTGAAATCGGAATGTTCACTGACATTTCCCCTTTCTGAAAGTCTGATAAACGCCGGAAAAATGACTAAGTCCAAAAAAAAATTGTTTTCAACTTTTTTCAATTTTACCCCCGTGGGATTCTACCCACACACATTTGGAACTCTCCTGGGGTACCCTCACACATATTATTCCCTCATTTAGTGGATATTTTCACAAAAAAGTGAAATTTTCAAAAATCCAAAATATTGGCTATAAACGACTAAATATCAAGGACTCATTGGGCGAATCACTCTGGAACTGAAATCGGAATGTTCACTGACATTTCCCCTATTTGAAAGTCTGATAAACGCCGGAAAAATGACTAAGTTCAAAAAAATTTTTTTTCAACTTTTTTTCAATATTACCCTCGTGGGATATATATTCTACCCACACACATTTGGAACTCTCCTGGGGTACCCTCACACATATTATTCCCTCATGTAGTGGATATTTTCACAAAAAAGTGAAATTTTCAAAAATCCAGAAAATTGGCTGAAAATGACTAAATATCAAGGACTCATTGGGCGAATCGCTCTGGAACTGAAATCGGAACGCTCACTGACGTTTGCCCTATCTGAAAGTCTGATAAACGGCGGAAAAATGACTAAGTCCAAAAAAAAATTTTTGAACTTTTTTCAATTTTACCCCCGTGGGATATATATTCTACCCACACACATTTGGAACTCTCCTGGGGTACCCTCACACATATTATTCCCTCATTTAGTGGATATTTTCACAAAAAAGTGAAATTTTCAAAAATCCAAAATATTGGCTGAAAACGACTAAATATCAAGGACTCATTGGGCGAATCGCTCTGGAACTGAAATCGGAATGTTCACTGACATTTCCCCTATCTGAAAGTCTGATAAACGCCGGAAAAATGACTAAGTCCAAAAAAAAATTGTTTTCAACTTTTTTCAATTTTACCCCCGTGGGATATAGATTCTACCCACACACATTTGGAACTCTCTTGGGGTACCCTCACACATATTATTCCCTCATTTAGTGGATATTTTCACAAAAAAGTGAAATTTTCAAAAATCCAAAATATTGGCTATAAACGACTAAATATCAAGGACTCATTGGGCGAATCGCTCTGGAACTGAAGTCGGAACGCTCACTGACATTTGCCCAATCTGAAAGTCTGATAAACGCCGGAAAAATGACTAAGTCCAAAAAAAAAAATTTTTCAACTTTTTTCAATTTTACCCCCGTGGGATATAGATTCTACCCACACACATTTGGAACTCTCCTGGGGTACCCTCACACATATTATTCCCTCATTTAGTGGATATTTTCATAAAAAAGTGAAATTTTCAAAAATCCAAAATATTGGCTGAAAACGACTAAATATCAAGGAATCATTGGGCGAAACGCTCTGGAACTGAAATCGGAACGCTCACTGACATTTGCCCTATCTGAAAGTCTGATAAACGCCGGAAAAAAGACTAAGTCCAAAAAAAAATTTTTTTCAACTTTTTTCAGTTTTACCCCCGTGGGATATATATTCTACCCACACACATTTGGAACTCTCCTGGGTACCCTCACACATATTATTCCCTGATTTAGTGGATATTTTCACAAAAAAGTAAAATTTTCAAAAATCCAAAATATTGGCTGAAAACGACTAAATATCAAGGACTCATTGGGCGAATCGCTCTGGAACTGAAATCGGAATGTTCACTGACATTTCCCCTATCTGAAAGTCTGATAAACGCCGGAAAAATGACTAAGTCCAAAAAAAAATTGTTTTCAACTTTTTTCAATTTTACCCCCGTGGGATTCTACCCACACACATTTGGAACTCTCCTGGGGTACCCTCACACATATTATTCCCTCATTTAGTGGATATTTTCACAAAAAAGTGAAATTTTCAAAAATCCAAAATATTGGCTATAAACGACTAAATATCAAGGACTCATTGGGCGAATCACTCTGGAACTGAAATCGGAATGTTCACTGACATTTCCCCTATTTGAAAGTCTGATAAACGCCGGAAAAATGACTAAGTTCAAAAAAAATTTTTTTCAACTTTTTTTCAATATTACCCTCGTGGGATATATATTCTACCCACACACATTTGGAACTCTCCTGGGGTACCCTCACACATATTATTCCCTCATGTAGTGGATATTTTCACAAAAAAGTGAAATTTTCAAAAATCCAGAAAATTGGCTGAAAATGACTAAATATCAAGGACTCATTGGACGAATCGCTCTGGAACTGAAATCGGAACGCTCACTGACGTTTGCCCTATCTGAAAGTCTGATAAACGGCGGAAAAATGACTAAGTCCAAAAAAAAATTTTTGAACTTTTTTCAATTTTACCCCCGTGGGATATATATTCTACCCACACACATTTGGAACTCTCCTGGGGTACCCTCACACATATTATTCCCTCATTTAGTGGATATTTTCACAAAAAAGTGAAATTTTCAAAAATCCAAAATATTGGCTGAAAACGACTAAATATCAAGGACTCATTGGGCGAATCGCTCTGGAACTGAAATCGGAATGTTCACTGACATTTCCCCTATCTGAAAGTCTGATAAACGCCGGAAAAATGACTAAGTCCAAAAAAAAATTGTTTTCAACTTTTTTCAATTTTACCCCCGTGGGATATAGATTCTACCCACACACATTTGGAACTCTCCTGGGGTACCCTCACACATATTATTCCCTCATTTAGTGGATATTTTCACAAAAAAGTGAAATTTTCAAAAATCCAAAATATTGGCTATAAACGACTAAATTTCAAGGACTCATTGGGCGAATCGCTCTGGAACTGAAGTCGGAACGCTCACTGACATTTGCCCAATCTGAAAGTCTGATAAACGCCGGAAAAATGACTAAGTCCAAAAAAAAAAATTTTTCAACTTTTTTCAATTTTACCCCCGTGGGATATAGATTCTACCCACACACATTTGGAACTCTCCTGGGGTACCCTCACACATATTATTCCCTCATTTAGTGGATATTTTCGTAAAAAAGTGAAATTTTCACAAATCCAAAATATTGGCTGAAAACGACTAAATATCAAGGACTCATTGGGCGAATCGCTCTGGAACTGAAATCGGAATGTTCACTGACATTTCCCCTATCTGAAAGTCTGATAAACGCCGGAAAAATGACTAAGTCCAAAAAAAAATTGTTTTCAACTTTTTTCAATTTTACCCCCGTGGGATTCTACCCACACACATTTGGAACTCTCCTGGGGTACCCTCACACATATTATTCCCTCATTTAGTGGATATTTTCACAAAATAGTGAAATTTTCAAAAATCCAAAATATTGGCTATAAACGACTAAATATCAAGGACTCATTGGGCGAATCACTCTGGAACTGAAATCGGAATGTTCACTGACATTTCCCCTATTTGAAAGTCTGATAAACGCCGGAAAAATGACTAAGTTCAAAAAAAATTTTTTTCAACTTTTTTTCAATATTACCCTCGTGGGATATATATTCTACCCACACACATTTGGAACTCTCCTGGGGTACCCTCACACATATTATTCCCTCATGTAGTGGATATTTTCACAAAAAAGTGAAATTTTCAAAAATCCAGAAAATTGGCTGAAAATGACTAAATATCAAGGACTCATTGGGCGAATCGCTCTGGAACTGAAATCGGAACGCTCACTGACGTTTGCCCTATCTGAAAGTCTGATAAACGGCGGAAAAATGACTAAGTCCAAAAAAAAATTTTTGAACTTTTTTCAATTTTACCCCCGTGGGATATATATTCTACCCACACACATTTGGAACTCTCCTGGGGTACCCTCACACATATTATTCCCTCATTTAGTGGATATTTTCACAAAAAAGTGAAATTTTCAAAAATCCAAAATATTGGCTGAAAACGACTAAATATCAAGGACTCATTGGGCGAATCGCTCTGGAACTGAAATCGGAATGTTCACTGACATTTCCCCTATCTGAAAGTCTGATAAACGCCGGAAAAATGACCAAGTCCAAAAAAAAATTGTTTTCAACTTTTTTCAATTTTACCCCCGTGGGATATAGATTCTACCCACACACATTTGGAACTCTCCTGGGGTACCCTCACACATATTATTCCCTCATTTAGTGGATATTTTCACAAAAAAGTGAAATTTTCAAAAATCCAAAATATTGGCTATAAACGACTAAATTTCAAGGACTCATTGGGCGAATCGCTCTGGAACTGAAGTCGGAACGCTCACTGACATTTGCCCAATCTGAAAGTCTGATAAACGCCGGAAAAATGACTAAGTCCAAAAAAAAAAATTTTTCAACTTTTTTCAATTTTACCCCCGTGGGATATAGATTCTACCCACACACATTTGGAACTCTCCTGGGGTACCCTCACACATATTATTCCCTCATTTAGTGGATATTTTCGTAAAAAAGTGAAATTTTCAAAAATCCAAAATATTGGCTGAAAATGACTAAATATCAAGGAATCATTGGGCGAAACGCTCTGGAACTGAAATCGGAACGCTCACTGACATTTGCCCTATCTGAAAGTCTGATAAACGCCGGAAAAAAGACTAAGTCCAAAAAAAATTTTTTTTCAACTTTTTTCAGTTTTACCCCCGTGGGATATATATTCTACCCACACACATTTGGAACTCTCCTGGGTACCCTCACACATATTATTCCCTGATTTAGTGGATATTTTCACAAAAAAGTAAAATTTTCAAAAATCCAAAATATTGGCTGAAAACGACTAAATATCAAGGACTCATTGGGCGAATCACTCTGGAACTGAAATCGGAATGTTCACTGACATTTCCCCTATCTGAAAGTCTGATAAACGCCGGAAAAATGACTAAGTCCAAAAAAAAATTGTTTTCAACTTTTTTCAATTTTACCCCCGTGGGATTCTACCCACACACATTTGGAACTCTCCTGGGGTACCCTCACACATATTATTCCCTCATTTAGTGGATATTTTCACAAAAAAGTGAAATTTTCAAAAATCCAAAATATTGGCTATAAACGACTAAATATCAAGGACTCATTGGGCGAATCACTCTGGAACTGAAATCGGAATGTTCACTGACATTTCCCCTATTTGAAAGTCTGATAAACGCCGGAAAAATGACTAAGTTCAAAAAAAATTTTTTTCAACTTTTTTTCAATATTACCCTCGTGGGATATATATTCTACCCACACACATTTGGAACTCTCCTGGGGTACCCTCACACATATTATTCCCTCATGTAGTGGATATTTTCACAAAAAAGTGAAATTTTCAAAAATCCAGAAAATTGGCTGAAAATGACTAAATATCAAGGACTCATTGGACGAATCGCTCTGGAACTGAAATCGGAACGCTCACTGACGTTTGCCCTATCTGAAAGTCTGATAAACGGCGGAAAAATGACTAAGTCCAAAAAAAAATTTTTGAACTTTTTTCAATTTTACCCCCGTGGGATATATATTCTACCCACACACATTTGGAACTCTCCTGGGGTACCCTCACACATATTATTCCCTCATTTAGTGGATATTTTCACAAAAAAGTGAAATTTTCAAAAATCCAAAATATTGGCTGAAAACGACTAAATATCAAGGACTCATTGGGCGAATCGCTCTGGAACTGAAATCGGAATGTTCACTGACATTTCCCCTATCTGAAAGTCTGATAAACGCCGGAAAAATGACTAAGTCCAAAAAAAAATTGTTTTCAACTTTTTTCAATTTTACCCCCGTGGGATATAGATTCTACCCACACACATTTGGAACTCTCCTGGGGTACCCTCACACATATTATTCCCTCATTTAGTGGATATTTTCACAAAAAAGTGAAATTTTCAAAAATCCAAAATATTGGCTATAAACGACTAAATTTCAAGGACTCATTGGGCGAATCGCTCTGGAACTGAAGTCGGAACGCTCACTGACATTTGCCCAATCTGAAAGTCTGATAAACGCCGGAAAAATGACTAAGTCCAAAAAAAAAAATTTTTCAACTTTTTTCAATTTTACCCCCGTGGGATATAGATTCTACCCACACACATTTGGAACTCTCCTGGGGTACCCTCACACATATTATTCCCTCATTTAGTGGATATTTTCGTAAAAAAGTGAAATTTTCAAAAATCCAAAATATTGGCTGAAAATGACTAAATATCAAGGAATCATTGGGCGAAACGCTCTGGAACTGAAATCGGAACGCTCACTGACATTTGCCCTATCTGAAAGTCTGATAAACGCCGGAAAAAAGACTAAGTCCAAAAAAAATTTTTTTTCAACTTTTTTCAGTTTTACCCCCGTGGGATATATATTCTACCCACACACATTTGGAACTCTCCTGGGTACCCTCACACATATTATTCCCTGATTTAGTGGATATTTTCACAAAAAAGTAAAATTTTCAAAAATCCAAAATATTGGCTGAAAACGACTAAATATCAAGGACTCATTGGGCGAATCACTCTGGAACTGAAATCGGAATGTTCACTGACATTTCCCCTATCTGAAAGTCTGATAAACGCCGGAAAAATGACTAAGTCCAAAAAAAAATTGTTTTCAACTTTTTTCAATTTTACCCCCGTGGGATTCTACCCACACACATTTGGAACTCTCCTGGGGTACCCTCACACATATTATTCCCTCATTTAGTGGATATTTTCACAAAAAAGTGAAATTTTCAAAAATCCAAAATATTGGCTATAAACGACTAAATATCAAGGACTCATTGGGCGAATCACTCTGGAACTGAAATCGGAATGTTCACTGACATTTCCCCTATTTGAAAGTCTGATAAACGCCGGAAAAATGACTAAGTTCAAAAAAAATTTTTTTCAACTTTTTTTCAATATTACCCTCGTGGGATATATATTCTACCCACACACATTTGGAACTCTCCTGGGGTACCCTCACACATATTATTCCCTCATGTAGTGGATATTTTCACAAAAAAGTGAAATTTTCAAAAATCCAGAAAATTGGCTGAAAATGACTAAATATCAAGGACTCATTGGACGAATCGCTCTGGAACTGAAATCGGAACGCTCACTGACGTTTGCCCTATCTGAAAGTCTGATAAACGGCGGAAAAATGACTAAGTCCAAAAAAAAATTTTTGAACTTTTTTCAATTTTACCCCCGTGGGATATATATTCTACCCACACACATTTGGAACTCTCCTGGGGTACCCTCACACATATTATTCCCTCATTTAGTGGATATTTTCACAAAAAAGTGAAATTTTCAAAAATCCAAAATATTGGCTGAAAACGACTAAATATCAAGGACTCATTGGGCGAATCGCTCTGGAACTGAAATCGGAATGTTCACTGACATTTCCCCTATCTGAAAGTCTGATAAACGCCGGAAAAATGACTAAGTCCAAAAAAAAATTGTTTTCAACTTTTTTCAATTTTACCCCCGTGGGATATAGATTCTACCCACACACATTTGGAACTCTCCTGGGGTACCCTCACACATATTATTCCCTCATTTAGTGGATATTTTCACAAAAAAGTGAAATTTTCAAAAATCCAAAATATTGGCTATAAACGACTAAATTTCAAGGACTCATTGGGCGAATCGCTCTGGAACTGAAGTCGGAACGCTCACTGACATTTGCCCAATCTGAAAGTCTGATAAACGCCGGAAAAATGACTAAGTCCAAAAAAAAAAATTTTTCAACTTTTTTCAATTTTACCCCCGTGGGATATAGATTCTACCCACACACATTTGGAACTCTCCTGGGGTACCCTCACACATATTATTCCCTCATTTAGTGGATATTTTCGTAAAAAAGTGAAATTTTCACAAATCCAAAATATTGGCTGAAAACGACTAAATATCAAGGACTCATTGGGCGAATCGCTCTGGAACTGAAATCGGAATGTTCACTGACATTTCCCCTATCTGAAAGTCTGATAAACGCCGGAAAAATGACTAAGTCCAAAAAAAAATTGTTTTCAACTTTTTTCAATTTTACCCCCGTGGGATTCTACCCACACACATTTGGAACTCTCCTGGGGTACCCTCACACATATTATTCCCTCATTTAGTGGATATTTTCACAAAAAAGTGAAATTTTCAAAAATCCAAAATATTGGCTATAAACGACTAAATATCAAGGACTCATTGGGCGAATCACTCTGGAACTGAAATCGGAATGTTCACTGACATTTCCCCTATTTGAAAGTCTGATAAACGCCGGAAAAATGACTAAGTTCAAAAAAAATTTTTTTCAACTTTTTTTCAATATTACCCTCGTGGGATATATATTCTACCCACACACATTTGGAACTCTCCTGGGGTACCCTCACACATATTATTCCCTCATGTAGTGGATATTTTCACAAAAAAGTGAAATTTTCAAAAATCCAGAAAATTGGCTGAAAATGACTAAATATCAAGGACTCATTGGGCGAATCGCTCTGGAACTGAAATCGGAACGCTCACTGACGTTTGCCCTATCTGAAAGTCTGATAAACGGCGGAAAAATGACTAAGTCCAAAAAAAAATTTTTGAACTTTTTTCAATTTTACCCCCGTGGGATATATATTCTACCCACACACATTTGGAACTCTCCTGGGGTACCCTCACACATATTATTCCCTCATTTAGTGGATATTTTCACAAAAAAGTGAAATTTTCAAAAATCCAAAATATTGGCTGAAAACGACTAAATATCAAGGACTCATTGGGCGAATCGCTCTGGAACTGAAATCGGAATGTTCACTGACATTTCCCCTATCTGAAAGTCTGATAAACGCCGGAAAAATGACCAAGTCCAAAAAAAAATTGTTTTCAACTTTTTTCAATTTTACCCCCGTGGGATATAGATTCTACCCACACACATTTGGAACTCTCCTGGGGTACCCTCACACATATTATTCCCTCATTTAGTGGATATTTTCACAAAAAAGTGAAATTTTCAAAAATCCAAAATATTGGCTATAAACGACTAAATTTCAAGGACTCATTGGGCGAATCGCTCTGGAACTGAAGTCGGAACGCTCACTGACATTTGCCCAATCTGAAAGTCTGATAAACGCCGGAAAAATGACTAAGTCCAAAAAAAAAAATTTTTCAACTTTTTTCAATTTTACCCCCGTGGGATATAGATTCTACCCACACACATTTGGAACTCTCCTGGGGTACCCTCACACATATTATTCCCTCATTTAGTGGATATTTTCGTAAAAAAGTGAAATTTTCAAAAATCCAAAATATTGGCTGAAAATGACTAAATATCAAGGAATCATTGGGCGAAACGCTCTGGAACTGAAATCGGAACGCTCACTGACATTTGCCCTATCTGAAAGTCTGATAAACGCCGGAAAAAAGACTAAGTCCAAAAAAAATTTTTTTTCAACTTTTTTCAGTTTTACCCCCGTGGGATATATATTCTACCCACACACATTTGGAACTCTCCTGGGTACCCTCACACATATTATTCCCTGATTTAGTGGATATTTTCACAAAAAAGTAAAATTTTCAAAAATCCAAAATATTGGCTGAAAACGACTAAATATCAAGGACTCATTGGGCGAATCACTCTGGAACTGAAATCGGAATGTTCACTGACATTTCCCCTATCTGAAAGTCTGATAAACGCCGGAAAAATGACTAAGTCCAAAAAAAAATTGTTTTCAACTTTTTTCAATTTTACCCCCGTGGGATTCTACCCACACACATTTGGAACTCTCCTGGGGTACCCTCACACATATTATTCCCTCATTTAGTGGATATTTTCACAAAAAAGTGAAATTTTCAAAAATCCAAAATATTGGCTATAAACGACTAAATATCAAGGACTCATTGGGCGAATCACTCTGGAACTGAAATCGGAATGTTCACTGACATTTCCCCTAATTGAAAGTCTGATAAACGCCGGAAAAATGACTAAGTTCAAAAAAATTTTTTTTCAACTTTTTTTCAATATTACCCTCGTGGGATATATATTCTACCCACACACATTTGGAACTCTCCTGGGGTACCCTCACACATATTATTCCCTCATGTAGTGGATATTTTCACAAAAAAGTGAAATTTTCAAAAATCCAGAAAATTGGCTGAAAATGACTAAATATCAAGGACTCATTGGGCGAATCGCTCTGGAACTGAAATCGGAACGCTCACTGACGTTTGCCCTATCTGAAAGTCTGATAAACGGCGGAAAAATGACTAAGTCCAAAAAAAAATTTTTGAACTTTTTTCAATTTTACCCCCGTGGGATATATATTCTACCCACACACATTTGGAACTCTCCTGGGGTACCCTCACACATATTATTCCCTCATTTAGTGGATATTTTCACAAAAAAGTGAAATTTTCAAAAATCCAAAATATTGGCTGAAAACGACTAAATATCAAGGACTCATTGGGCGAATCGCTCTGGAACTGAAATCGGAACGCTCACTGACATTTCCCCTATTTGAAAGTCTGATAAACGTCGGAAAAAAGACTAAGTCCAAAAAAAAATTTTTTTCAACTTTTTTCAATTTTACCCCTGTGGGATATATATTCTACCCACACACATTTGGAACTCTCCTGGGGTACCCTCACACATTTTATTCCCTCATTTAGTGGATATTTTCACAAAAAAGTGAAATTTTCAAAAATCTAAAATATTGGCTGAAAACGACTAAATATCAAGGACTCATTGGGCGAATCGCTCTGGAACTGAAATCGGAATGTTCACTGACATTTCCCCTATCTGAAAGTCTGATAAACGCCGGAAAAATGACTAAGTCCAAAAAAAAATTGTTTTCAACTTTTTTCAATTTTACCCCCATGGGATATATATTCTACCCACACACATTTGGAACTCTCCTGGGTACCCTCACACATATTATTCCCTCATTTAGTGGATATTTTCACAAAAAAGTGAAATTTTCAAAAATCTAAAATATTGGCTGAAAACGACTAAATATCAAGGACTAATTGGGCGAATCGCTCTGGAACTGAAGTCGGAACGCTCACTGACATTTCCCCTATTTGAAAGTCTGATAAACGCCGGAAAAATGAATAAGTTCAAAAAAATTTTTTTTCAATATTACCCTCGTAGGATATATATTCTACCCACACACATTTGGAACTCTCCTGGGGTACCCTCACACATATTATTCCCTCATGTAGTGGATATTTTCACAAAAAAGTGAAATTTTCAAAAATCCAGAAAATTGGCTGAAAATGACTAAATATCAAGGACTCATTGGGCGAATCGCTCTGGAACTGAAATCGGAACGCTCACTGACGTTTGCCCTATCTGAAAGTCTGATAAACGGCGGAAAAATGACTAAGTCCCAAAAAAAATTTTTGAACTTTTTTCAATTTTACCCCCGTGGGATATATATTCTACCCACACACATTTGGAACTCTCCTGGGGTACCCTCACACATATTATTCCCTCATTTAGTGGATATTTTCACAAAAAAAGTGAAATTTTCAAAAATCTAAAATATTGGCTGAAAACGACTAAATATCAAGGACTCATTGGGCGAATCGCTCTGGAACTGAAATTGAAATGTTCACTGACATTTCCCCTATCTGAAAGTCTGATAAACGCCGGAAAAATGACTAAGTCCAAAAAAAAATTGTTTTCAACTTTTTTCAATTTTACCCCCATGGGATATATATTCTACCCACACACATTTGGAACTCTCCTGGGTACCCTCACACATATTATTCCCTGATTTAGTGGATATTTTCACAAAAAAGTGAAATTTTCAAAAATCCAGAAAATTGGCTGAAAATGATTAAATATCAAGGACTCATTGGGCGAATCACTCTGGAACTGAAATCGGAACGCTCACTGACATTTGCCCTATCTGAAAGTCTGATAAACGACGGAAAAATGACTAAGTCCAAAAAAAAAATTTTTCTACTTTTTTCAATTTTACCCCCGTGGGATATATATTCTAGCCACACACATTTGGAACGCTCCTGGGGTACCCTCACACATATTATTCCCTCATTTAGTGGATATTTTCACAAAAAAGTAAAATTTTCAAAAATCCAAAATATTGGCTACAAACGACTAAATATCAAGGACTCATTGGGCGAATCGCTCTGGAACTGAAATCGGAACGCTCACTGACATTTCCCCTATTTGAAAGTCTGATAAACGGCGGAAAAAAGACTAAGTCCAAAAAAAAATTTTTTTCAACTTTTTTCAGTTTTACCCCCGTGGGATATATATTCTACCCACACACATTTGGAACTCTCCTGGGTACCCTCACACATATTATTCCCTGATTTAGTGGATATTTTCACAAAAAAGTAAAATTTTCAAAAATCCAAAATATTGGCTGAAAACGACTAAATATCAAGGACTCATTGGGCGAATCGCTCTGGAACTGAAATCGGAATGTTCACTGACATTTCCCCTATCTGAAAGTCTGATAAACGCCGGAAAAATGACTAAGTCCAAAAAAAAATTGTTTTCAACTTTTTTCAATTTTACCCCCATGGGATATATATTCTACCCACACACATTTGGAACTCTCCTGGGTACCCTCACACATATTATTCCCTGATTTAGTGGATATTTTCACAAAAAAGTGAAATTTTCAAAAATCCAGAAAATTGGCTGAAAATGATTAAATATCAAGGACTCATTGGGCGAATCACTCTGGAACTGAAATCGGAACGCTCACTGACATTTGCCCTATCTGAAAGTCTGATAAACGCCGGAAAAATGACTAAGTCCAAAAAAAAAATTTTTCAACTTTTTTCAATTTTACCCCCGTGGGATATATATTCTAGCCACACACATTTGGAACGCTCCTGGGGTACCCTCACACATATTATTCCCTCATTTAGTGGATATTTTCACAAAAAAGTAAAATTTTCAAAAATCCAAAATATTGGCTACAAACGACTAAATATCAAGGACTCATTGGGCGAATCGCTCTGGAACTGAAATCGGAACGCTCACTGACATTTCCCCTATTTGAAAGTCTGATAAACGGCGGAAAAAAGACTAAGTCCAAAAAAAAATTTTTTTCAACTTTTTTCAGTTTTACCCCCGTGGGATATATATTCTACCCACACACATTTGGAACTCTCCTGGGTACCCTCACACATATTATTCCCTGATTTAGTGGATATTTTCACAAAAAAGTAAAATTTTCAAAAATCCAAAATATTGGCTGAAAACGACTAAATATCAAGGACTCATTGGGCGAATCGCTCTGGAACTGAAATCGGAATGTTCACTGACATTTCCCCTATCTGAAAGTCTGATAAACGCCGGAAAAATGACTAAGTCCAAAAAAAAATTGTTTTCAACTTTTTTCAATTTTACCCCCGTGGGATATAGATTCTACACACACACATTTGGAACTCTCCTGGGGTACCCTCACACATATTATTCCCTCATTTAGTGGATATTTTCACAAAAAAGTGAAATTTTCAAAAATCCAAAATATTGGCTATAAACGACTAAATATCAAGGACTCATTGGGCGAATCGCTCTGGAACTGAAATCGGAACGCTCACTGACATTTCCCCTATTTGAAAGTCTGATAAACGTCGGAAAAAAGACTAAGTCCAAAAAAAAATTTTTTTCAACTTTTTTCAATTTTACCCCCGTGGGATATATATTCTACCCACACACATTTGGAACTCTCCTGGGGTACCCTCACACATATTATTCCCTCATTTAGTGGATATTTTCACAAAAAAGTGAAATTTTCAAAAATCTAAAATATTGGCTGAAAACGACTAAATATCAAGGACTCATTGGGCGAATCGCTCTGGAACTGAAATCGGAATGTTCACTGACATTTCCCCTATCTGAAAGTCTGATGAACGCCGGAAAAATGACTAAGTCCAAAAAAAAATTGTTTTCAACTTTTTTCAATTTTACCCCCGTGGGATATAGATTCTACCCACACACATTTGGAACTCTCCTGGGGTACCCTCACACATATTATTCCCTCATTTAGTGGATATTTTCACAAAAAAGTGAAATTTTCAAAAATCCAAAATATTGGCTGAAAACGACTAAATATCAAGGACTCATTGGGCGAATCGCTCTGGAACTGAAATCGGAACGCTCACTGACATTTCCCCTATTTGAAAGTCTGATAAACGGCGGAAAAAAGACTAAGTCCAAAAAAAAATTTTTTTCAACTTTTTTCAATTTTACCCCCGTGGGATATATATTCTACCCACACACATTTGGAACTCTCCTGGGGTACCCTCACACATATTATTCCCTCATTTAGTGGATATTTTCACAAAAAAGTGAAATTTTCAAAAATCTAAAATATTGGCTGAAAACGACTAAATATCCAGGACTCATTGGACGAATCGCTCTGGAACTGAAATCGGAATGTTCACTGACATTTCCCCTATCTGAAAGTCTGATAAACGCCGGAAAAATGACTAAGTCCAAAAAAAAATTGTTTTCAACTTTTTTCAATTTTACCCCCATGGGATATATATTCTACCCACACACATTTGGAACTCTCCTGGGTACCCTCACACATATTATTCCCTCATTTAGTGGATATTTTCACAAAAAAGTGAAATTTTCAAAAATCCAAAATATTGGCTGAAAACGACTAAATATCAAGGACTCATTGGGCGAATCGCTCTGGAACTGAAATCGGAATGTTCACTGACATTTCCCCTATCTGAAAGTCTGATGAACGCCGGAAAAATGACTAAGTCCAAAAAAAAATTGTTTTCAACTTTTTTCAATTTTACCCCCGTGGGATATAGATTCTACCCACACACATTTGGAACTCTCCTGGGGTACCCTCACACATATTATTCCCTCATTTAGTGGATATTTTCACAAAAAAGTGAAATTTTCAAAAATCCAAAATATTGGCTGAAAACGACTAAATATCAAGGACTCATTGGGCGAATCGCTCTGGAACTGAAATCGGAACGCTCACTGACATTTCCCCTATTTGAAAGTCTGATAAACGGCGGAAAAAAGACTAAGTCCAAAAAAAAATTTTTTTCAACTTTTTTCAATTTTACCCCCGTGGGATATATATTCTACCCACACACATTTGGAACTCTCCTGGGGTACCCTCACACATATTATTCCCTCATTTAGTGGATATTTTCACAAAAAAGTGAAATTTTCAAAAATCTAAAATATTGGCTGAAAACGACTAAATATCCAGGACTCATTGGACGAATCGCTCTGGAACTGAAATCGGAATGTTCACTGACATTTCCCCTATCTGAAAGTCTGATAAACGCCGGAAAAATGACTAAGTCCAAAAAAAAATTGTTTTCAACTTTTTTCAATTTTACCCCCATGGGATATATATTCTACCCACACACATTTGGAACTCTCCTGGGTACCCTCACACATATTATTCCCTCATTTAGTGGATATTTTCACAAAAAAGTGAAATTTTCAAAAATCCAAAATATTGGCTGAAAACGACTAAATATCAAGGACTCATTGGGCGAATCGCTCTGGAACTGAAATCGTAATGTTCACTGACATTTCCCCTATTTGAAAATTTGATAAACGCCGGAAAAATGACTAAGTTCAAAAAAATTTTTTTTCAACTTTTTTTCAATATTACCCCCGTGGGATATATATTCTACCCACACACATTTGGAACTCTCCTGGGGTACCCTCACACATATTATTCCCTCATTTAGTGGATATTTTCACAAAAAAGTGAAATTTTCAAAAATCTAAAATATTGGCTGAAAACGACTAAATATCAAGGACTCATTGGGCGAATCGCTCTGGAACTGAAATCGGAATGTTCACTGACATTTCCCCTATCTGAAAGTCTGATGAACGCCGGAAAAATGACTAAGTCCAAAAAAAAATTGTTTTCAACTTTTTTCAATTTTACCCCCGTGGGATATAGATTCTACCCACACACATTTGGAACTCTCCTGGGGTACCCTCACACATATTATTCCCTCATTTAGTGGATATTTTCACAAAAAAGTGAAATTTTCAAAAATCCAAAATATTGGCTATAAATGACTAAATATCAAGGACTCATTGGGCGAATCGCTCTGGAACTGAAGTCGGAACGCTGACTGACATTTGCCCAATCTGAAAGTCTGATAAACGCCGGAAAAATGACTAAGTCCAAAAAAAAATTGTTTTCAACTTTTTTCAATTTTACCCCCGTGGGATATAGATTCTACCCACACACATTTGGAACTCTCCTGGTGTACCCTCACACATATCTTTCCCTCATGTAGTGGATATTTTCACAAAAAAGTGAAATTTTCAAAAATCCAGAAAATTGGCTGAAAATGACTAAATATCAAGGACTCATTGGGCGAATCGCTCTGGAACTGAAATCGGAATGTTCACTGACATTTCCCCTATCTGAAAGTCTGATAAACGCCGGAAAAATGACTAAGTCCAAAAAAAAATTGTTTTCAACTTTTTTCAATTTTACCCCCATGGGATATATATTCTACCCACACACATTTGGAACTCTCCTGGGTACCCTCACACATATTATTCCCTCATTTAGTGGATATTTTCACAAAAAAGTGAAATTTTCAAAAATCCAAAATATTGGCTGAAAACGACTAAATATCAAAGACTCATTGAGCGAATCGCTCTGGAATTGAAATCGGAACGCTCACTGACATTTCCCCTATCTGAAAGTCTGATAAACGCCGGAAAAATGACTAAGTCCAAAAAAAAAAATTTTTCAACTTTTTTCAATTTTACCCCCGTGGGATATAGATTCTACCCACACACATTTGGAACTCTCCTGGGGTACCCTCACACATATTATTCCCTCATTTAGTGGATATTTTCACAAAAAAGTGAAATTTTTAAAAATCCAAAATATTGGCTGAAAACGACTAAATATCAAGGACTCATTGGGCGAATCACTCTGGAACTGAAATCGGAATGTTCACTGACATTTCCCCTATTTGAAAGTCTGATAAACGCCGGAAAAATGACTAAGTCCAAAAAAAAATTGTTTTCAACTTTTTTCAATTTTACCCCCGTGGGATATATATTCTACCCACACACATTTGGAACTCTCCTGGGGTACCCTCACACATATTATTCCCTCATTTAGTGGATATTTTCACAAAAAAGTGAAATTTTCAAAAATATTGGCTGAAAACGACTAAATATCAAGGACTCATTGGGCGAATAGCTCTGGAATTGAAATCGGAATGTTCACTGACATTTCCCCTATTTGAAAGTCTGATAAACGCCGGAAAAATGACTAAGTTCAAAAAAATTTTTTTTCAACTTTTTTTCAATATTACCCTCGTGGGATATATATTCTACCCACACACATTTGGAACTCTCCTGGGGTACCCTCACACATATTATTCCCTCATGTAGTGGATATTTTCACAAAAAAGTGAAATTTTCAAAAATCTAAAATATTGGCTGAAAACTACTAAATATCAAGCACTCATTGGGCGAATCGCTCTGGAACTGAAATCGGAATGTTCACTGACATTTCTCCTATCTGAAAGTCTGATAAACGCCGGAAAAATGACTAAGTCCAAAAAAAAATTGTTTTCAACTTTTTTCAATTTTACCCCCGTGGGATATAGATTCTACCCACACACATTTGGAACTCTCCTGGGGTACCCTCACACATATTATTCCCTCATTTAGTGGATATTTTCACAAAAAAGTGAAATTTTCAAAAATCCAAAATATTGGCTGAAAACGACTAAATATCAAGGACTCATTGGGCGAAACGCTCTGGAACTGAAGTCGGAACGCTGACTGACATTTGCCCAATCTGAAAGTCTGATAAACGCCGGAAAAATGACTAAGTCCAAAAAAAAATTGTTTTCAACTTTTTTCAATTTTACCCCCGTGGGATATAGATTCTACCCACACACATTTGGAACTCTCCTGGTGTACCCTCACACATATCTTTCCCTCATGTAGTGGATATTTTCACAAAAAAGTGAAATTTTCAAAAATCCAGAAAATTGGCTGAAAATGACTAAATATCAAGGACTCATTGGGCGAATCGCTCTGGAACTGAAATCGGAATGTTCACTGACATTTCCCCTATCTGAAAGTCTGATAAACGCCGGAAAAATGACTAAGTCCAAAAAAAAATTGTTTTCAACTTTTTTCAATTTTACCCCCATGGGATATATATTCTACCCACACACATTTGGAACTCTCCTGGGTACCCTCACACATATTATTCCCTCATTTAGTGGATATTTTCACAAAAAAGTGAAATTTTCAAAAATCCAAAATATTGGCTGAAAACGACTAAATATCAAAGACTCATTGAGCGAATGGCTCTGGAATTGAAATCGGAACGCTCACTGACATTTCCCCTCTCTGAAAGTCTGATAAACGCCGGAAAAATGACTAAGTCCAAAAAAAAAAATTTTTCAACTTTTTTCAATTTTACCCCCGTGGGATATAGATTCTACCCACACACATTTGGAACTCTCCTGGGGTACCCTCACACATATTATTCCCTCATTTAGTGGATATTTTCACAAAAAAGTGAAATTTTTAAAAATCCAAAATATTGGCTGAAAACGACTAAATATCAAGGACTCATTGGGCGAATCACTCTGGAACTGAAATCGGAATGTTCACTGACATTTCCCCTATTTGAAAGTCTGATAAACGCCGGAAAAATGACTAAGTCCAAAAAAAAATTGTTTTCAACTTTTTTCAATTTTACCCCCGTGGGATATATATTCTACCCACACACATTTGGAACTCTCCTGGGGTACCCTCACACATATTATTCCCTCATTTAGTGGATATTTTCACAAAAAAGTGAAATTTTCAAAAATATTGGCTGAAAACGACTAAATATCAAGGACTCATTGGGCGAATAGCTCTGGAATTGAAATCGGAATGTTCACTGACATTTCCCCTATTTGAAAGTCTGATAAACGCCGGAAAAATGACTAAGTTCAAAAAAATTTTTTTTCAACTTTTTTTCAATATTACCCTCGTGGGATATATATTCTACCCACACACATTTGGAACTCTCCTGGGGTACCCTCACACATATTATTCCCTCATGTAGTGGATATTTTCACAAAAAAGTGAAATTTTCAAAAATCTAAAATATTGGCTGAAAACTACTAAATATCAAGGACTCATTGGGCGAATCGCTCTGGAACTGAAATCGGAATGTTCACTGACATTTCTCCTATCTGAAAGTCTGATAAACGCCGGAAAAATGACTAAGTCCAAAAAAAAATTGTTTTCAACTTTTTTCAATTTTACCCCCGTGGGATATAGATTCTACCCACACACATTTGGAACTCTCCTGGGGTACCCTCACACATATTATTCCCTCATTTAGTGGATATTTTCACAAAAAAGTGAAATTTTCAAAAATCCAAAATATTGGCTGAAAACGACTAAATATCAAGGACTCATTGGGCGAAACGCTCTGGAACTGAAATCGGAACGCTCACTGACATTTCCACTATTTGAAAGTCTGATAAACGCCGGAAAAAAGACTAAGTCCAAAAAAAAATTGTTTTCAACTTTTTTCAATTTTACCCCCGTGGGATATATATTCTACCCACACACATTTGGAACTCTCCTGGGTACCCTCACACATATTATTCCCTGATTTAGTGGATATTTTCACAAAAAAGTAAAATTTTCAAAAATCCAAAATATTGGCTGAAAACGACTAAATATCAAGGACTCATTGGGCGAATCGCTCTGGAACTGAAATCGGAACGCTCACTGACATTTCCCCTATTTGAAAGTCTGATAAACGCCGGAAAAAACACGAAGTCCAAAAAAAAAATTTTTCAACTTTTTTCAATTTTACCCCCGTGGGATATATATTCTACCCACACACATTTGGAACTCTCCTGAGTACCCTCACACACATTATTCCCTCATTTAGTGGATATTTTCACAAAAAAGTGAAATTTTTAAAAATCCAAAATATTGGCTGAAAACGACTAAATATCAAGGACTCATTGGGCGAATCACTCTGGAACTGAAATCGGAATGTTCACTGACATTTCCCCTATTTGAAAGTCTGATAAACGCCGGAAAAATGACTAAGTCCAAAAAAATTTTTTTTCAACTTTTTTTCAATATTACCCTCGTGGGATATATATTCTACCCACACACATTTGGAACTCTCCGGGGGTACCCTCACACATATTATTCCCTCATTTAGTGGATATTTTCACAAAAAAGTGAAATTTTCAAAAATCCAAAATATTGGCTATAAACGACTAAATATCAAGGACTCATTGGGCGAATCGCTCTGGAACTGAAGTCGGAACGCTCACTGACATTTGCCCAATCTGAAAGTCTGATAAACGCCGGAAAAATGACTAAGTCCAAAAAAAAATTGTTTTCAACTTTTTTCAATTTTACCCCCATGGGATATATATTCTACCCACACACATTTGGAACTCTCCTGGGTACCCTCACACATATTATTCCCTCATTTAGTGGATATTTTCACAAAAAAGTGAAATTTTCAAAAATCCAAAATATTGGATGAAAACGACTAAATATCAAAGACTCATTGAGCGAATCGCTCTGGAATTGAAATCGGAATGCTCACTGACATTTCCCCTATCTGAAAGTCTGATAAACGGCGGAAAAATGACTAAGTCCCAAAAAAAATTTTTGAACTTTTTTCAATTTTACCCCCGTGGGATATATCTTCTACCCACACACATTTGGAACTCTCCTGGGTACCCTCACACATATTATTCCCTGATTTAGTGGATATTTTCACAAAAAAGTAAAATTTTCAAAAATCCAAAATATTGGCTGAAAACGACTAAATATCAAGGACTCATTGGGCGAATCGCTCTGGAACTGAAATCGGAATGTTCACTGACATTTCCCCTATCTGAAAGTCTGATAAACGCCGGAAAAATGACTAAGTCCAAAAAAAAATTGTTTTCAACTTTTTTCAATTTTACCCCCATGGGATATATATTCTACCCACACACATTTGGAACTCTCCTGGGTACCCTCACACATATTATTCCCTGATTTAGTGGATATTTTCACAAAAAAGTGAAATTTTCAAAAATCCAGAAAATTGGCTGAAAATGATTAAATATCAAGGACTCATTGGGCGAATCACTCTGGAACTGAAATCGGAACGCTCACTGACATTTCCCCTATTTGAAAGTCTGATAAACGCCGGAAAAATGACTAAGTCCAAAAAAAAATTGTTTTCAACTTTTTTCAATTTTACCCCCGTGGGATATATATTCTACCCACACACATTTGGAACTCTCCTGGGGTACCCTCACACATATTATTCCCTCATTTAGTGGATATTTTCACAAAAAAGTGAAATTTTCAAAAATATTGGCTGAAAACGACTAAATATCAAGGACTCATTGGGCGAATAGCTCTGGAATTGAAATCGGAATGTTCACTGACATTTCCCCTATTTGAAAGTCTGATAAACGCCGGAAAAATGACTAAGTTCAAAAAAATTTTTTTTCAACTTTTTTTCAATATTACCCTCGTGGGATATATATTCTACCCACACACATTTGGAACTCTCCTGGGGTACCCTCACACATATTATTCCCTCATGTAGTGGATATTTTCACAAAAAAGTGAAATTTTCAAAAATCTAAAATATTGGCTGAAAACTACTAAATATCAAGGACTCATTGGGCGAATCGCTCTGGAACTGAAATCGGAATGTTCACTGACATTTCTCCTATCTGAAAGTCTGATAAACGCCGGAAAAATGACTAAGTCCAAAAAAAAATTGTTTTCAACTTTTTTCAATTTTACCCCCGTGGGATATAGATTCTACCCACACACATTTGGAACTCTCCTGGGGTACCCTCACACATATTATTCCCTCATTTAGTGGATATTTTCACAAAAAAGTGAAATTTTCAAAAATCCAAAATATTGGCTGAAAACGACTAAATATCAAGGACTCATTGGGCGAAACGCTCTGGAACTGAAGTCGGAACGCTGACTGACATTTGCCCAATCTGAAAGTCTGATAAACGCCGGAAAAATGACTAAGTCCAAAAAAAAATTGTTTTCAACTTTTTTCAATTTTACCCCCGTGGGATATAGATTCTACCCACACACATTTGGAACTCTCCTGGTGTACCCTCACACATATCTTTCCCTCATGTAGTGGATATTTTCACAAAAAAGTGAAATTTTCAAAAATCCAGAAAATTGGCTGAAAATGACTAAATATCAAGGACTCATTGGGCGAATCGCTCTGGAACTGAAATCGGAATGTTCACTGACATTTCCCCTATCTGAAAGTCTGATAAACGCCGGAAAAATGACTAAGTCCAAAAAAAAATTGTTTTCAACTTTTTTCAATTTTACCCCCATGGGATATATATTCTACCCACACACATTTGGAACTCTCCTGGGTACCCTCACACATATTATTCCCTCATTTAGTGGATATTTTCACAAAAAAGTGAAATTTTCAAAAATCCAAAATATTGGCTGAAAACGACTAAATATCAAAGACTCATTGAGCGAATGGCTCTGGAATTGAAATCGGAACGCTCACTGACATTTCCCCTCTCTGAAAGTCTGATAAACGCCGGAAAAATGACTAAGTCCAAAAAAAAAAATTTTTCAACTTTTTTCAATTTTACCCCCGTGGGATATAGATTCTACCCACACACATTTGGAACTCTCCTGGGGTACCCTCACACATATTATTCCCTCATTTAGTGGATATTTTCACAAAAAAGTGAAATTTTTAAAAATCCAAAATATTGGCTGAAAACGACTAAATATCAAGGACTCATTGGGCGAATCACTCTGGAACTGAAATCGGAATGTTCACTGACATTTCCCCTATTTGAAAGTCTGATAAACGCCGGAAAAATGACTAAGTCCAAAAAAAAATTGTTTTCAACTTTTTTCAATTTTACCCCCGTGGGATATATATTCTACCCACACACATTTGGAACTCTCCTGGGGTACCCTCACACATATTATTCCCTCATTTAGTGGATATTTTCACAAAAAAGTGAAATTTTCAAAAATATTGGCTGAAAACGACTAAATATCAAGGACTCATTGGGCGAATAGCTCTGGAATTGAAATCGGAATGTTCACTGACATTTCCCCTATTTGAAAGTCTGATAAACGCCGGAAAAATGACTAAGTTCAAAAAAATTTTTTTTCAACTTTTTTTCAATATTACCCTCGTGGGATATATATTCTACCCACACACATTTGGAACTCTCCTGGGGTACCCTCACACATATTATTCCCTCATGTAGTGGATATTTTCACAAAAAAGTGAAATTTTCAAAAATCTAAAATATTGGCTGAAAACTACTAAATATCAAGGACTCATTGGGCGAATCGCTCTGGAACTGAAATCGGAATGTTCACTGACATTTCTCCTATCTGAAAGTCTGATAAACGCCGGAAAAATGACTAAGTCCAAAAAAAAATTGTTTTCAACTTTTTTCAATTTTACCCCCGTGGGATATAGATTCTACCCACACACATTTGGAACTCTCCTGGGGTACCCTCACACATATTATTCCCTCATTTAGTGGATATTTTCACAAAAAAGTGAAATTTTCAAAAATCCAAAATATTGGCTGAAAACGACTAAATATCAAGGACTCATTGGGCGAAACGCTCTGGAACTGAAATCGGAACGCTCACTGACATTTCCACTATTTGAAAGTCTGATAAACGCCGGAAAAAAGACTAAGTCCAAAAAAAAATTGTTTTCAACTTTTTTCAATTTTACCCCCGTGGGATATATATTCTACCCACACACATTTGGAACTCTCCTGGGTACCCTCACACATATTATTCCCTGATTTAGTGGATATTTTCACAAAAAAGTAAAATTTTCAAAAATCCAAAATATTGGCTGAAAACGACTAAATATCAAGGACTCATTGGGCGAATCGCTCTGGAACTGAAATCGGAACGCTCACTGACATTTCCCCTATTTGAAAGTCTGATAAACGCCGGAAAAAACACGAAGTCCAAAAAAAAAATTTTTCAACTTTTTTCAATTTTACCCCCGTGGGATATATATTCTACCCACACACATTTGGAACTCTCCTGAGTACCCTCACACACATTATTCCCTCATTTAGTGGATATTTTCACAAAAAAGTGAAATTTTTAAAAATCCAAAATATTGGCTGAAAACGACTAAATATCAAGGACTCATTGGGCGAATCACTCTGGAACTGAAATCGGAATGTTCACTGACATTTCCCCTATTTGAAAGTCTGATAAACGCCGGAAAAATGACTAAGTCCAAAAAAATTTTTTTTCAACTTTTTTTCAATATTACCCTCGTGGGATATATATTCTACCCACACACATTTGGAACTCTCCGGGGGTACCCTCACACATATTATTCCCTCATTTAGTGGATATTTTCACAAAAAAGTGAAATTTTCAAAAATCCAAAATATTGGCTATAAACGACTAAATATCAAGGACTCATTGGGCGAATCGCTCTGGAACTGAAGTCGGAACGCTCACTGACATTTGCCCAATCTGAAAGTCTGATAAACGCCGGAAAAATGACTAAGTCCAAAAAAAAATTGTTTTCAACTTTTTTCAATTTTACCCCCATGGGATATATATTCTACCCACACACATTTGGAACTCTCCTGGGTACCCTCACACATATTATTCCCTCATTTAGTGGATATTTTCACAAAAAAGTGAAATTTTCAAAAATCCAAAATATTGGATGAAAACGACTAAATATCAAAGACTCATTGAGCGAATCGCTCTGGAATTGAAATCGGAATGCTCACTGACATTTCCCCTATCTGAAAGTCTGATAAACGGCGGAAAAATGACTAAGTCCCAAAAAAAATTTTTGAACTTTTTTCAATTTTACCCCCGTGGGATATATCTTCTACCCACACACATTTGGAACTCTCCTGGGTACCCTCACACATATTATTCCCTGATTTAGTGGATATTTTCACAAAAAAGTAAAATTTTCAAAAATCCAAAATATTGGCTGAAAACGACTAAATATCAAGGACTCATTGGGCGAATCGCTCTGGAACTGAAATCGGAATGTTCACTGACATTTCCCCTATCTGAAAGTCTGATAAACGCCGGAAAAATGACTAAGTCCAAAAAAAAATTGTTTTCAACTTTTTTCAATTTTACCCCCATGGGATATATATTCTACCCACACACATTTGGAACTCTCCTGGGTACCCTCACACATATTATTCCCTGATTTAGTGGATATTTTCACAAAAAAGTGAAATTTTCAAAAATCCAGAAAATTGGCTGAAAATGATTAAATATCAAGGACTCATTGGGCGAATCACTCTGGAACTGAAATCGGAACGCTCACTGACATTTGCCCTATCTGAAAGTCTGATAAACGCCGGAAAAATGACTAAGTCCAAAAAAAAAATTTTTCAACTTTTTTCAATTTTACCCCCGTGGGATATATATTCTAGCCACACACATTTGGAACGCTCCTGGGGTACCCTCACACATATTATTCCCTCATTTAGTGGATATTTTCACAAAAAAGTAAAATTTTCAAAAATCCAAAATATTGGCTACAAACGACTAAATATCAAGGACTCATTGGGCGAATCGCTCTGGAACTGAAATCGGAACGCTCACTGACATTTCCCCTATTTGAAAGTCTGATAAACGGCGGAAAAAAGACTAAGTCCAAAAAAAAATTTTTTTCAACTTTTTTCAGTTTTACCCCCGTGGGATATATATTCTACCCACACACATTTGGAACTCTCCTGGGTACCCTCACACATATTATTCCCTGATTTAGTGGATATTTTCACAAAAAAGTAAAATTTTCAAAAATCCAAAATATTGGCTGAAAACGACTAAATATCAAGGACTCATTGGGCGAATCGCTCTGGAACTGAAATCGGAATGTTCACTGACATTTCCCCTATCTGAAAGTCTGATAAACGCCGGAAAAATGACTAAGTCCAAAAAAAAATTGTTTTCAACTTTTTTCAATTTTACCCCCGTGGGATATAGATTCTACACACACACATTTGGAACTCTCCTGGGGTACCCTCACACATATTATTCCCTCATTTAGTGGATATTTTCACAAAAAAGTGAAATTTTCAAAAATCCAAAATATTGGCTATAAACGACTAAATATCAAGGACTCATTGGGCGAATCGCTCTGGAACTGAAATCGGAACGCTCACTGACATTTCCCCTATTTGAAAGTCTGATAAACGTCGGAAAAAAGACTAAGTCCAAAAAAAAATTTTTTTCAACTTTTTTCAATTTTACCCCCGTGGGATATATATTCTACCCACACACATTTGGAACTCTCCTGGGGTACCCTCACACATATTATTCCCTCATTTAGTGGATATTTTCACAAAAAAGTGAAATTTTCAAAAATCTAAAATATTGGCTGAAAACGACTAAATATCAAGGACTCATTGGGCGAATCGCTCTGGAACTGAAATCGGAATGTTCACTGACATTTCCCCTATCTGAAAGTCTGATGAACGCCGGAAAAATGACTAAGTCCAAAAAAAAATTGTTTTCAACTTTTTTCAATTTTACCCCCGTGGGATATAGATTCTACCCACACACATTTGGAACTCTCCTGGGGTACCCTCACACATATTATTCCCTCATTTAGTGGATATTTTCACAAAAAAGTGAAATTTTCAAAAATCCAAAATATTGGCTGAAAACGACTAAATATCAAGGACTCATTGGGCGAATCGCTCTGGAACTGAAATCGGAACGCTCACTGACATTTCCCCTATTTGAAAGTCTGATAAACGGCGGAAAAAAGACTAAGTCCAAAAAAAAATTTTTTTCAACTTTTTTCAATTTTACCCCCGTGGGATATATATTCTACCCACACACATTTGGAACTCTCCTGGGGTACCCTCACACATATTATTCCCTCATTTAGTGGATATTTTCACAAAAAAGTGAAATTTTCAAAAATCTAAAATATTGGCTGAAAACGACTAAATATCCAGGACTCATTGGACGAATCGCTCTGGAACTGAAATCGGAATGTTCACTGACATTTCCCCTATCTGAAAGTCTGATAAACGCCGGAAAAATGACTAAGTCCAAAAAAAAATTGTTTTCAACTTTTTTCAATTTTACCCCCATGGGATATATATTCTACCCACACACATTTGGAACTCTCCTGGGTACCCTCACACATATTATTCCCTCATTTAGTGGATATTTTCACAAAAAAGTGAAATTTTCAAAAATCCAAAATATTGGCTGAAAACGACTAAATATCAAGGACTCATTGGGCGAATCGCTCTGGAACTGAAATCGGAATGTTCACTGACATTTCCCCTATCTGAAAGTCTGATGAACGCCGGAAAAATGACTAAGTCCAAAAAAAAATTGTTTTCAACTTTTTTCAATTTTACCCCCGTGGGATATAGATTCTACCCACACACATTTGGAACTCTCCTGGGGTACCCTCACACATATTATTCCCTCATTTAGTGGATATTTTCACAAAAAAGTGAAATTTTCAAAAATCCAAAATATTGGCTGAAAACGACTAAATATCAAGGACTCATTGGGCGAATCGCTCTGGAACTGAAATCGGAACGCTCACTGACATTTCCCCTATTTGAAAGTCTGATAAACGGCGGAAAAAAGACTAAGTCCAAAAAAAAATTTTTTTCAACTTTTTTCAATTTTACCCCCGTGGGATATATATTCTACCCACACACATTTGGAACTCTCCTGGGGTACCCTCACACATATTATTCCCTCATTTAGTGGATATTTTCACAAAAAAGTGAAATTTTCAAAAATCTAAAATATTGGCTGAAAACGACTAAATATCCAGGACTCATTGGACGAATCGCTCTGGAACTGAAATCGGAATGTTCACTGACATTTCCCCTATCTGAAAGTCTGATAAACGCCGGAAAAATGACTAAGTCCAAAAAAAAATTGTTTTCAACTTTTTTCAATTTTACCCCCATGGGATATATATTCTACCCACACACATTTGGAACTCTCCTGGGTACCCTCACACATATTATTCCCTCATTTAGTGGATATTTTCACAAAAAAGTGAAATTTTCAAAAATCCAAAATATTGGCTGAAAACGACTAAATATCAAGGACTCATTGGGCGAATCGCTCTGGAACTGAAATCGTAATGTTCACTGACATTTCCCCTATTTGAAAATTTGATAAACGCCGGAAAAATGACTAAGTTCAAAAAAATTTTTTTTCAACTTTTTTTCAATATTACCCCCGTGGGATATATATTCTACCCACACACATTTGGAACTCTCCTGGGGTACCCTCACACATATTATTCCCTCATTTAGTGGATATTTTCACAAAAAAGTGAAATTTTCAAAAATCTAAAATATTGGCTGAAAACGACTAAATATCAAGGACTCATTGGGCGAATCGCTCTGGAACTGAAATCGGAATGTTCACTGACATTTCCCCTATCTGAAAGTCTGATGAACGCCGGAAAAATGACTAAGTCCAAAAAAAAATTGTTTTCAACTTTTTTCAATTTTACCCCCGTGGGATATAGATTCTACCCACACACATTTGGAACTCTCCTGGGGTACCCTCACACATATTATTCCCTCATTTAGTGGATATTTTCACAAAAAAGTGAAATTTTCAAAAATCCAAAATATTGGCTATAAATGACTAAATATCAAGGACTCATTGGGCGAATCGCTCTGGAACTGAAGTCGGAACGCTGACTGACATTTGCCCAATCTGAAAGTCTGATAAACGCCGGAAAAATGACTAAGTCCAAAAAAAAATTGTTTTCAACTTTTTTCAATTTTACCCCCGTGGGATATAGATTCTACCCACACACATTTGGAACTCTCCTGGTGTACCCTCACACATATCTTTCCCTCATGTAGTGGATATTTTCACAAAAAAGTGAAATTTTCAAAAATCCAGAAAATTGGCTGAAAATGACTAAATATCAAGGACTCATTGGGCGAATCGCTCTGGAACTGAAATCGGAATGTTCACTGACATTTCCCCTATCTGAAAGTCTGATAAACGCCGGAAAAATGACTAAGTCCAAAAAAAAATTGTTTTCAACTTTTTTCAATTTTACCCCCATGGGATATATATTCTACCCACACACATTTGGAACTCTCCTGGGTACCCTCACACATATTATTCCCTCATTTAGTGGATATTTTCACAAAAAAGTGAAATTTTCAAAAATCCAAAATATTGGCTGAAAACGACTAAATATCAAAGACTCATTGAGCGAATCGCTCTGGAATTGAAATCGGAACGCTCACTGACATTTCCCCTATCTGAAAGTCTGATAAACGCCGGAAAAATGACTAAGTCCAAAAAAAAAAATTTTTCAACTTTTTTCAATTTTACCCCCGTGGGATATAGATTCTACCCACACACATTTGGAACTCTCCTGGGGTACCCTCACACATATTATTCCCTCATTTAGTGGATATTTTCACAAAAAAGTGAAATTTTTAAAAATCCAAAATATTGGCTGAAAACGACTAAATATCAAGGACTCATTGGGCGAATCACTCTGGAACTGAAATCGGAATGTTCACTGACATTTCCCCTATTTGAAAGTCTGATAAACGCCGGAAAAATGACTAAGTCCAAAAAAAAATTGTTTTCAACTTTTTTCAATTTTACCCCCGTGGGATATATATTCTACCCACACACATTTGGAACTCTCCTGGGGTACCCTCACACATATTATTCCCTCATTTAGTGGATATTTTCACAAAAAAGTGAAATTTTCAAAAATATTGGCTGAAAACGACTAAATATCAAGGACTCATTGGGCGAATAGCTCTGGAATTGAAATCGGAATGTTCACTGACATTTCCCCTATTTGAAAGTCTGATAAACGCCGGAAAAATGACTAAGTTCAAAAAAATTTTTTTTCAACTTTTTTTCAATATTACCCTCGTGGGATATATATTCTACCCACACACATTTGGAACTCTCCTGGGGTACCCTCACACATATTATTCCCTCATGTAGTGGATATTTTCACAAAAAAGTGAAATTTTCAAAAATCTAAAATATTGGCTGAAAACTACTAAATATCAAGGACTCATTGGGCGAATCGCTCTGGAACTGAAATCGGAATGTTCACTGACATTTCTCCTATCTGAAAGTCTGATAAACGCCGGAAAAATGACTAAGTCCAAAAAAAAATTGTTTTCAACTTTTTTCAATTTTACCCCCGTGGGATATAGATTCTACCCACACACATTTGGAACTCTCCTGGGGTACCCTCACACATATTATTCCCTCATTTAGTGGATATTTTCACAAAAAAGTGAAATTTTCAAAAATCCAAAATATTGGCTGAAAACGACTAAATATCAAGGACTCATTGGGCGAAACGCTCTGGAACTGAAGTCGGAACGCTGACTGACATTTGCCCAATCTGAAAGTCTGATAAACGCCGGAAAAATGACTAAGTCCAAAAAAAAATTGTTTTCAACTTTTTTCAATTTTACCCCCGTGGGATATAGATTCTACCCACACACATTTGGAACTCTCCTGGTGTACCCTCACACATATCTTTCCCTCATGTAGTGGATATTTTCACAAAAAAGTGAAATTTTCAAAAATCCAGAAAATTGGCTGAAAATGACTAAATATCAAGGACTCATTGGGCGAATCGCTCTGGAACTGAAATCGGAATGTTCACTGACATTTCCCCTATCTGAAAGTCTGATAAACGCCGGAAAAATGACTAAGTCCAAAAAAAAATTGTTTTCAACTTTTTTCAATTTTACCCCCATGGGATATATATTCTACCCACACACATTTGGAACTCTCCTGGGTACCCTCACACATATTATTCCCTCATTTAGTGGATATTTTCACAAAAAAGTGAAATTTTCAAAAATCCAAAATATTGGCTGAAAACGACTAAATATCAAAGACTCATTGAGCGAATGGCTCTGGAATTGAAATCGGAACGCTCACTGACATTTCCCCTCTCTGAAAGTCTGATAAACGCCGGAAAAATGACTAAGTCCAAAAAAAAAAATTTTTCAACTTTTTTCAATTTTACCCCCGTGGGATATAGATTCTACCCACACACATTTGGAACTCTCCTGGGGTACCCTCACACATATTATTCCCTCATTTAGTGGATATTTTCACAAAAAAGTGAAATTTTTAAAAATCCAAAATATTGGCTGAAAACGACTAAATATCAAGGACTCATTGGGCGAATCACTCTGGAACTGAAATCGGAATGTTCACTGACATTTCCCCTATTTGAAAGTCTGATAAACGCCGGAAAAATGACTAAGTCCAAAAAAAAATTGTTTTCAACTTTTTTCAATTTTACCCCCGTGGGATATATATTCTACCCACACACATTTGGAACTCTCCTGGGGTACCCTCACACATATTATTCCCTCATTTAGTGGATATTTTCACAAAAAAGTGAAATTTTCAAAAATATTGGCTGAAAACGACTAAATATCAAGGACTCATTGGGCGAATAGCTCTGGAATTGAAATCGGAATGTTCACTGACATTTCCCCTATTTGAAAGTCTGATAAACGCCGGAAAAATGACTAAGTTCAAAAAAATTTTTTTTCAACTTTTTTTCAATATTACCCTCGTGGGATATATATTCTACCCACACACATTTGGAACTCTCCTGGGGTACCCTCACACATATTATTCCCTCATGTAGTGGATATTTTCACAAAAAAGTGAAATTTTCAAAAATCTAAAATATTGGCTGAAAACTACTAAATATCAAGGACTCATTGGGCGAATCGCTCTGGAACTGAAATCGGAATGTTCACTGACATTTCTCCTATCTGAAAGTCTGATAAACGCCGGAAAAATGACTAAGTCCAAAAAAAAATTGTTTTCAACTTTTTTCAATTTTACCCCCGTGGGATATAGATTCTACCCACACACATTTGGAACTCTCCTGGGGTACCCTCACACATATTATTCCCTCATTTAGTGGATATTTTCACAAAAAAGTGAAATTTTCAAAAATCCAAAATATTGGCTGAAAACGACTAAATATCAAGGACTCATTGGGCGAAACGCTCTGGAACTGAAATCGGAACGCTCACTGACATTTCCACTATTTGAAAGTCTGATAAACGCCGGAAAAAAGACTAAGTCCAAAAAAAAATTGTTTTCAACTTTTTTCAATTTTACCCCCGTGGGATATATATTCTACCCACACACATTTGGAACTCTCCTGGGTACCCTCACACATATTATTCCCTGATTTAGTGGATATTTTCACAAAAAAGTAAAATTTTCAAAAATCCAAAATATTGGCTGAAAACGACTAAATATCAAGGACTCATTGGGCGAATCGCTCTGGAACTGAAATCGGAACGCTCACTGACATTTCCCCTATTTGAAAGTCTGATAAACGCCGGAAAAAACACGAAGTCCAAAAAAAAAATTTTTCAACTTTTTTCAATTTTACCCCCGTGGGATATATATTCTACCCACACACATTTGGAACTCTCCTGAGTACCCTCACACACATTATTCCCTCATTTAGTGGATATTTTCACAAAAAAGTGAAATTTTTAAAAATCCAAAATATTGGCTGAAAACGACTAAATATCAAGGACTCATTGGGCGAATCACTCTGGAACTGAAATCGGAATGTTCACTGACATTTCCCCTATTTGAAAGTCTGATAAACGCCGGAAAAATGACTAAGTCCAAAAAAATTTTTTTTCAACTTTTTTTCAATATTACCCTCGTGGGATATATATTCTACCCACACACATTTGGAACTCTCCGGGGGTACCCTCACACATATTATTCCCTCATTTAGTGGATATTTTCACAAAAAAGTGAAATTTTCAAAAATCCAAAATATTGGCTATAAACGACTAAATATCAAGGACTCATTGGGCGAATCGCTCTGGAACTGAAGTCGGAACGCTCACTGACATTTGCCCAATCTGAAAGTCTGATAAACGCCGGAAAAATGACTAAGTCCAAAAAAAAATTGTTTTCAACTTTTTTCAATTTTACCCCCATGGGATATATATTCTACCCACACACATATGGAACTCTCCTGGGTACCCTCACACATATTATTCCCTCATTTAGTGGATATTTTCACAAAAAAGTGAAATTTTCAAAAATCCAAAATATTGGATGAAAACGACTAAATATCAAAGACTCATTGAGCGAATCGCTCTGGAATTGAAATCGGAATGCTCACTGACATTTCCCCTATCTGAAAGTCTGATAAACGGCGGAAAAATGACTAAGTCCCAAAAAAAATTTTTGAACTTTTTTCAATTTTACCCCCGTGGGATATATCTTCTACCCACACACATTTGGAACTCTCCTGGGGTACCCTCACAGATATTATTCCCTCATTTAGTGGATATTTTCACAAAAAAGTGAAATTTTAAAAAATCCAAAATATTGGCTGAAAACGACTAAATATCAAGGACTCATTGGGCGAATCGCTCTGGAACTGAAATCGGAACGCTCACTGACATTTCCCCTATTTGAAAGTCTGATAAACGGCGGAAAAAAGACTAAGTCCAAAAAAAAATTTTTTTCAACTTTTTTCAATTTTACCCCCGTGGGATATATATTCTACCCACACACATTTGGAACTCTCCTGGGGTACCCTCACACATATTATTCCCTCATTTAGTGGATATTTTCACAAAAAAGTGAAATTTTCAAAAATCTAAAATATTGGCTGAAAACTACTAAATATCAAGGACTCATTGGGTGAATCGCTCTGGAACTGAAATCGGAATGTTCACTGACATTTCCCCTATCTGAAAGTCTGATAAACGCCGGAAAAATGACTAAGTCCAAAAAAAAATTGTTTTCAACTTTTTTCAATTTTACCCCCGTGGGATATAGATTCTACCCACACACATTTGGAACTCTCCTGGGGTACCCTCACACATATTATTCCCTCATTTAGTGGATATTTTCACAAAAAAGTGAAATTTTCAAAAATCCAAAATATTGGCTGAAAACGACTAAATATCAAGGACTCATTGGGCGAAACGCTCTGGAACTGAAATCGGAATGCTCACTGACATTTCCCCTATTTGAAAGTCTGATAAACGCCGGAAAAAAGACTAAGTCCAAAAAAAAATTTTTTTCAACTTTTTTCAATTTTACCCCCGTGGGATATATATTCTACCCACACACATTTGGAACTCTCCTGGGTACCCTCACACATATTATTCCCTGATTTAGTGGATATTTTCACAAAAAAGTAAAATTTTCAAAAATCCAAAATATTGGCTGAAAACGACTAAATATCAAGGACTCATTGGGCGAATCGCTCTGGAACTGAAATCGGAATGTTCACTGACATTTCCCCTATCTGAAAGTCTGATAAACGCCGGAAAAATGACTAAGTCCAAAAAAAAATTGTTTTCAACTTTTTTCAATTTTACCCCCGTGGGATATATATTCTACCCACACACATTTGGAACTCTCCTGGGGTACCCTCACACATATTATTCCCTCATTTAGTGGATATTTTCACAAAAAAGTGAAATTTTCAAAAATCCAGAAAATTGGCTGAAAATGACTAAATATCAAGGACTCATTGGGCGAATCGCTCTGGAACTGAAATCGGAACGCTCACTGACGTTTGCCCTATCTGAAAGTCTGATAAACGGCGGAAAAATGACTAAGTCCAAAAAAAAATTTTTGAACTTTTTTCAATTTTACCCCCGTGGGATATATATTCTACCCACACACATTTGGAACTCTCCTGGGGTACCCTCACACATATTATTCCCTCATTTAGTGGATATTTTCACAAAAAAGTGAAATTTTCAAAAATCCAAAATATTGGCTGAAAACGACTAAATATCAAGGACTCATTGGGCGAATCGCTCTGGAACTGAAATCGGAATGCTCACTGACATTTCCCCTATCTGAAAGTCTGATAAACCCCGGAGAAATGACTAAGTCCAAAAGAAAAAATTTTTCAACTTTTTCAATTTTACCCCCGTGGGATATAGATTCTACCCACACACATTTGGAACTCTCCTGGGGTACCCTCACACATATTATTCCCTCATTTAGTGGATATTTTCACAAAAAAGTGAAATTTTCAAAAATACAAAATATTGGCTGAAAACGACTAAATATCAAGGACTCATTGGGCGAATCGCTCTGGAACTGAAATCGGAATGCTCACTGACATTTCCCCTATTTGAAAGTCTGATAAACGCCGGAAAAATGACTACGTCCAAAAAAAAAAATTTTTCAACTTTTTTCAATTTTACCCCCGTGGGATATAGATTCTACCCACACACATTTGGAACTCTCCTGGGGTACCCTCACACATATTATTCCCTCATTTAGTGGATATTTTCACAAAAAAGTGAAATTTTCAAAAATCCAAAATATTGGCTGAAAACGACTAAATATCAAGGACTCATTGGGCGAATCGCTCTGGAACTGAAATCGGAATGTTCACTGACATTTGCCCTATCTGAAAGTCTGATAAACGCCGGAAAAATGACTAAGTCCAAAAAAAAAAATTTTTCAACTTTTTCAATTTTACCCCCGTGGGATATAGATTCTACCCACACACATTTGGAACTCTCCTGGGGTACCCTCACACATATTATTCCCTCATTTAGTGGATATTTTCACAAAAAAGTGAAATTTTCAAAAATCCAAAATATTGGCTGAAAACGACTAAATATCAAGGACTCATTGGGCGAATCGCTCTGGAACTGAAATCGGAATGCTCACTGACATTTCCCCTATTTGAAAGTCTGATAAATGCCGGAAAAATGACTAAGTCCAAAAAAATTTTTTTTCAACTTTTTTTCAATATTACCCCCGTGGGATATATATTCTACCCACACACATTTGGAACTCTCCTGGGGTACCCTCACACATATTATTCCCTCATTTAGTGGATATTTTCACAAAAAAGTGAAATTTTCAAAAATCCAGAAAATTGGCTGAAAATGACTAAATATCAAGGACTCATTGGGGAATCGCTCTGGAACTGAAATCAGAACGCTCACTGACATTTGCCCTATCTGAAAGTCTGATAAACGGCGGAAAAAAGACTAAGTCCAAAAAAAAATTTTTTTAAACTTTTTTCAATTTTACCCCCGTGGGTTATATATTCTACCCACACACATTTGGAACTCTCCTGGGTACCCTCACACATATTATTCCCTCATTTAGTGGATATTTTCACAAAAAAGTGAAATATTCAAAAATCCAAAATATTGGCTGAAAACAACTAAATATCAAGGACTCATTGGGCAAATCGCTCTGGAACTGAAATCGGAATGTTCACTGACATTTCCCCTATCTGAAAGTCTGATAAACGCCGGAGAAATGACTAAGTCCAAAAAAAAAAATTTTTCAACTTTTTCAATTTTACCCCCGTGGGATATAGATTCTACCCACACACATTTGGAACTCTCCTGGGGTACCCTCACACATATTATTCCCTTATTTAGTGGATATTTTCACAAAAAAGTGAAATTTTCAAAAATACAAAATATTGGCTGAAAACGACTAAATATCAAGGACTCATTGGGCGAATCGCTCTGGAACTGAAATTGGAACGCTCACTGACATTTGCCCTATCTGAAAGTCTGATAAACGCCGGAAAAATGACTACGTCCAAAAAAAAAATTTTTTCAACTTTTTCAATATTACCCCCGTGGGATATAGATTCTACCCACACACATTTGGAACTCTCCTGGGGTACCCTCACACATATTATTCCCTCATTTAGTGGATATTTTCACAAAAAAAGTGAAATTTTCAAAAATCCAAAATATTTGCTGAAAACGACTAAATATCAAAGACTCATTGGGCCAATCGCTCTGGAATTGAAATCGGAATGCTCACTGACATTTCCCCTATTTGAAAGTCTGATAAACGCCGGAAAAATGACTTAGTCCAAAAAAAATTTTCAACTTTTTTCAATTTTACCCCCGTGGGATATATATTCTACCCACACACATTTGGAACTTTCCTGGGGTACCCTCACACATATTATTCCCTGATTTAGTGGATATTTTAACAAAAAAGTAAAATTTTCAAAAATCCAAAATATTGTCTGAAAACGACTAAATATCAAGGACTCATTGGGCGAATCGCTGTGGAACTGAAATCGGAACGCTCACTGACATTTGCCCTATCTGAAAGTCTGATAAACGCCGGAAAAATGACTAAGTCCAAAAAAAAAATTTTTTCAACTTTTTTCAATTTTACCCCCGTGGGATATAGATTCTACCCACACACATTTGGAACTCTCCTGGGGTACCCTCACACATATTATTCCCTCATTTAGTGGATATTTTCACAAAAAAGTGAAATGTTCAAAAATCCAAAATATTGGCTGAAAACGACTAAATATCAAGGACTCATTGGGCGAATCGCTCTGGAACTGAAATCGGAATGTTCACTGACATTTCCCCTATCTGAAAGTCTGATAAACGCCGGAAAAATGACTACGTCCAAAAAAAAAAATTTTTCAACTTTTTCAATATTACCCCCGTGGGATATAGATTCTATCCACACACATTTGGAACTCTCCTGGGGTACCCTCACACATATTATTCCCTCATTTAGTGGATATTTTCACAAAAAAGTGAAATTTTCAAAAATCCAAAATATTGGCTGAAAACGACTAAATATCAAAGACTCATTGGGCGAATCGCTCTGGAATTGAAATCGGAATGCTCACTGACATTTCCCCTATTTGAAAGTCTGATAAACGCCGGAAAAATGACTAAGTCCAAAAAAAAAAATTTTTCAACTTTTTTCAATTTTACCCCCGTGGGATATATATTCTACCCACACACATTTGGACCTCTCCTGGGTACCCTCACACATATTATTCCCTGATTTAGTGGATATTTTCACAAAAAAGTGAAATTTTCAAAAATCCAGAAGATTGGCTGAAAATGACTAAATATCAAGGACTCATTGGGCGAATCGCTCTGGAACTGAAATCGGAATGTTCACTGACATTTCCCCTATCTGAAAGTCTGATAAACGCCGGAAAAATGACTAAGTCCAAAAAAAAATTGTTTTCAACTTTTTTCAATTTTCCCCCCGTGGGATATATATTCTACCCACACACATTTGGAACTCTCCTGGGGTACCCTCACACATATTATTCCCTGATTTAGTGGATATTTTAACAAAAAAGTAAAATTTTCAAAAATCCAAAATATTGGCTGAAAACGACTAAATATCAAGGACTCATTGGGCGAATCGCTCTGGAACTGAAATCGGAACGCTCACTGACATTTGCCCTATCTGAAAGTCTGATAAACGCCGGAAAAATGACTACGTCCAAAAAAAAAAATTTTTCAACTTTTTCAATATTACCCCCGTGGGATATAGATTCTATCCACACACATTTGGAACTCTCCTGGGGTACCCTCACACATATTATTCCCTCATTTAGTGGATATTTTCACAAAAAAGTGAAATTTTCAAAAATCCAAAATATTGGCTGAAAACGACTAAATATCAAAGACTCATTGGGCGAATCGATCTGGAATTGAAATCGGAATGCTCACTGACATTTCCCCTATTTGAAAGTCTGATAAACGCCGGAAAAATGACTAAGTCCAAAAAAAAAAATTTTTCAACTTTTTTCAATTTTACCCCCGTGGGATATATATTCTACCCACACACATTTGGACCTCTCCTGGGTACCCTCACACATATTATTCCCTGATTTAGTGGATATTTTCACAAAAAAGTGAAATTTTCAAAAATCCAGAAGATTGGCTGAAAATGACTAAATATCAAGGACTCATTGGGCGAATCGCTCTGGAACTGAAATCGGAATGTTCACTGACATTTCCCCTATCTGAAAGTCTGATAAACGCCGGAAAAATGACTAAGTCCAAAAAAAAATTGTTTTCAACTTTTTTCAATTTTCCCCCCGTGGGATATATATTCTACCCACACACATTTGGAACTCTCCTGGGGTACCCTCACACATATTATTCCCTGATTTAGTGGATATTTTAACAAAAAAGTAAAATTTTCAAAAATCCAAAATATTGGCTGAAAACGACTAAATATCAAGGACTCATTGGGCGAATCGCTCTGGAACTGAAATCGGAACGCTCACTGACATTTGCCCTATCTGAAAGTCTGATAAACGCCGGAAAAATGACTAAGTCCAAAAAAAAAAATTTTTCAACTTTTTTCAATTTTACCCCCGTGGGATATAGATTCTACCCACACACATTTGGAACTCTCCTGGGGTACCCTCACACATATTATTCCCTGATTTAGTGGATATTTTAACAAAAAAGTAAAATTTTCAAAAATCCAAAATATTGGCTGAAAACGACTAAATATCAAGGACTCATTGGGCGAATCGCTCTGGAACTGAAATCGGAACGCTCACTGACATTTGCCCTATCTGAAAGTCTGATTAACGCCGGAAAAATGACTAAGTCCAAAAAAAAAAATTTTTCAACTTTTTTCAATTTTACCCCCGTGGGATATAGATTCTACCCACACACATTTGGAACTCTCCTGGGGTACCCTCACACATATTATTCCCTCATTTAGTGGATATTTTCACAAAAAAGTGACATTTTCAAAAATCCAAAATATTGGCTGAAAACTACTAAATATCAAGGACTCATTGGGCGAATCGCTCTGGAACTGAAATCGGAATGATCACTGACATTTCCCCTATCTGAAAGTCTGATAAACGCCGGAAAAATGACTAAGTCCAAAAAAAAAAATTTTTCAACTTTTTTCAATTTTACCCCCGTGGGATATAGATTCTACCCACACACATTTGGAACTCTCCTGGGGTACCCTCACACATATTATTCCCTGATTTAGTGGATATTTTAACAAAAAAGTAAAATTTTCAAAAATCCAAAATATTGGCTGAAAACGACTAAATATCAAGGACTCATTGGGCGAATCGCTCTGGAACTGAAATCGGAACGCTCACTGACATTTGCCCTATCTGAAAGTCTGATAAACGCCGGAAAAATGACTAAGTCCAAAAAAAAAAATTTTTCAACTTTTTTCAATTTTACCCCCGTGGGATATAGATTCTACCCACACACATTTGGAACTCTCCTGGGGTACCCTCACACATATTATTCCCTCATTTAGTGGATATTTTCACAAAAAAGTGACATTTTCAAAAATCCAAAATATTGGCTGAAAACTACTAAATATCAAGGACTCATTGGGCGAATCGCTCTGGAACTGAAATCGGAATGTTCACTGACATTTCCCCTATCTGAAAGTCTGATAAACGCCGGAGAAATGACTAAGTCCAAAAAAAAAAATGTTTCAACTTTTTCAATTTTACCCCCGTGGGATATAGATTCTACCCACAGACATTTGGAACTCTCCTGGGGTACCCTCACACATATTATTCCCTCATTTAGTGGATATTTTCACAAAAAAGTGAAATTTTCAAAAATACAAAATATTGGCTGAAAACGACTAAATATCAAGGACTCATTGGGCGAATCGCTCTGGAACTGAAATCGGAACGCTCACTGACATTTGCCCTATCTGAAAGTCTGATAAACGCCGGAAAAATGACTAAGTCCAAAAAAAAAAATTTTTCAACTTTTTTCAATTTTACCCCCGTGGGATATAGATTCTACCCACACACATTTGGAACTCTCCTGGGGTACCCTCACACATATTATTCCCTCATTTAGTGGATATTTTCACAAAAAAGTGACATTTTCAAAAATCCAAAATATTGGCTGAAAACTACTAAATATCAAGGACTCATTGGGCGAATCGCTCTGGAACTGAAATCGGAATGTTCACTGACATTTCCCCTATCTGAAAGTCTGATAAACGCCGGAGAAATGACTAAGTCCAAAAAAAAAAATGTTTCAACTTTTTCAATTTTACCCCCGTGGGATATAGATTCTACCCACAGACATTTGGAACTCTCCTGGGGTACCCTCACACATATTATTCCCTCATTTAGTGGATATTTTCACAAAAAAGTGAAATTTTCAAAAATACAAAATATTGGCTGAAAACGACTAAATATCAAGGACTCATTGGGCGAATCGCTCTGGAACTGAAATTGGAACGCTCACTGACATTTGCCCTATCTGAAAGTCTGATAAACGCCGGAAAAATGACTACGTCCAAAAAAAAAAATTTTTCAACTTTTTCAATATTACCCCCGTGGGATATAGGTTCTATCCACACACATTTGGAACTCTCCTGGGGTACCCTCACACATATTATTCCCTCATTTAGTGGATATTTTCACAAAAAAGTGAAATTTTCAAAAATCCAAAATATTGGCTGAAAACGACTAAATATCAAGGACTCATTGGGCGAATCGCTCTCGAACTGAAATCGGAACGTTCACTGACATTTCCCCTATCTGAAAGTCTGATAAACGCCGGAAAAATGACTAAGTCCAAAAAAAAATTGTTTTCAACTTTTTTCAAATTTACCCCCGTGGGATATATATTCTACCCACACACATTTGGAACTCTCCTGGGTACCCTCACACATATTATTCCCTCATTTAGTGGATATTTTCACAAAAAAAGTGAAATTTTCACAAATCCAAAATATTTGCTGAAAACGACTAAATATCAAAGACTCATTGGGCGAATCGCTCTGGAATTGAAATCGGAATGCTCACTGACATTTCCCCTATTTGAAAGTCTGATAAACGCCGGAAAAATGACTAAGTCCAAAAAAAAAATTTTTTCAACTTTTTTCAATTTTACCCCCGTGGGATATAGATTCTACCCACACACATTTGGAACTCTCCTTGGGTACCCTCACACATATTATTCCCTCATTTAGGGGATATTTTCACAAAAAAGTGAAATTTTCAAAAATCCAAAATATTGGCTGAAAACGACTAAATATCAAGGACTCATTGGGCGAATCGCTCTGGAACTGAAATCGGAATGTTCACTGACATTTCCCCTATTTGAAAGTCTGATAAACGCCGGAGAAATGACTAAGTCAAAAAAAAAATTGTTTTCAACTTTTTTCAATTTTACCCCCGTGGGATATATATTCTACCCACACACATTTGGAACTCTCCTGGGTACCCTCACACATATTATTCCCTGATTTAGTGGATATTTTCACAAAAAAGTGAAATTTTCAAAAATCCAGAAGATTGGCTGAAAATGACTAAATATCAAGGACTCATTGGGCGAATCGCTCTGGAACTGAAATCGGAATGTTCACTGACATTTCCCCTATCTGAAAGTCTGATAAACGCCGGAAAAATGACTAAGTCCAAAAAAAAAATTGTTTTCAACTTTTTTCAATTTTACCCCCGTGGGATATATATTCTACCCACACACATTTGGAACTCTCCTGGGTACCCTCACACATATTATTCCCTGATTTAGTGGATATTTTCACAAAAAAGTGAAATTTTCAAAAATCCAAAATATTGGCTGAAAACGACTAAATATCAAGGACTCATTGGGCGAATCGCTCTGGAACTGAAATCGGAACGCTCACTGGCATTTGCCCTATCTGAAAGTCTGATAAACGCGGAAAAATGACTAAGTCCAAAAAAAAATTATTTTCAACTTTTTTCAATTTTACCCCCGTGGGATATATATTCTACCCACACACATTTGCAACTCTCCTGGGGTACCCTCACACATATTATTCCCTCATTTAGTGGATATTTTCACAAAAAAGTGAAATTTTCAAAAATCCAAAATATTGGCTGAAAACGACTAAATATCAAGGACTCATTGGGCGAATCGCTCTGGAACTGAAATCGGAATGCTCACTGACATTTCCCCTATTTGAAAGTCTGATAAATGCCGGAAAAATGACTAAGTCCAAAAAAAATTTTTTTCAACTTTTTTTCAATATTACCCCCGTGGGATATATATTCTACCCACACACATTTGGAACTCTCCTGGGTACCCTCACACATATTATTCCCTCATTTGGTGGATATTTTCACAAAAAAGTGAAATTTTCAAATATCCAAAATATTGGCTGAAAACGACTAAATATCAAGGACTCATTTCGCGAATCGCTCTGGAACTGAAATCGGAACGTTCACTGACATTTCCCCTATCTGAAAGTGTGATAAACGCCGGAAAAATGACTAAGTCCAAAAAAAATTTGTTTTCAACTTTTTTCAATATTACCCCCGTGGGATATATATTCTACCCACACCCATTTGGAACTCTCCTGGGTACCCTCACACATATTATTCCCTGATTTAGTGGATATTTTCACAAAAAAGTGAAATTTTCAAAAATCCAGAAAATTGGCTGAAAATGACTAAATATCAAGGACTCATTGGGCGAATCGCTCTGGAACTGAAATCGGAACGTTCACTGACATTTCCCCTATCTGAAAGTGTGATAAACGCCGGAAAAATGACTAAGTCCAAAAAAAAATTGTTTTCAACTTTTTTCAATATTACCCCCGTGGGATATATATTCTACCCACACACATTTGGAACTCTCCTGGGTACCCTCACACATATTATTCCCTCATTTAGTGGATATTTTCACAAAAAAGTGAAATTTTCAAAAATCCAAAATATTGGCTGAAAACGACTAAATATCAAAGACTCATTGGGCGAATCGCTCTCGAATTGAAATCGGAATGCTCACTGACATTTCCCCTATTTGAAAGTCTGATAAACGCCGGAAAAATGACTAAGTCCAAAAAAAAAATTTTTCAACTTTTTTCAATTTTACCCCCGTGGGATATATATTCTACCCACACACATTTGGAACTCTCCTGGGTACCCTCACACATATTATTCCCTGATTTAGTGGATATTTTCACAAAAAAGTGAAATTTTCAAAAATCCAAATTATTGGCTGAAAAAGACTAAATATCAAGGACTCATTGGGCGAATCGCTCTGGAACTGAAATCGGAACGCTCACTGACATTTGCCCTATCTGAAAGTCTGATAAACGCCGGAAAAATGACTAAGTCCAAAAAAAAATTATTTTCAACTTTTTTCAATTTTACCCCTGTGGGATATATATTCTACCCACACATATTTGGAACTCTCCTGGGGTACCCTCACACATATTATTCCCTCATTTAGTGGATATTTTCACAAAAAAGTGAAATTTTCAAAAATCCAATATATTGGCTGAAAACGACTAAATATCAAGGACTCATTGGGCGAATCGCTCTGGAATTGAAATCGGAATGCTCACTGACATTTCCCCTATTTGAAAGTCTGATAAACGCCGGAAAAATGACTAAGTTCAAAAAAATTTTTCAACTTTTTTTCAATATTACCCCCGTGGGATATACATTCTACCCACACACATTTGGAACTCTCCTGGGATACCCTCACACATATTATTCCCTCATTTAGTGGATATTTTCACAAAAAAGTGAAATTTTCAAAAATCCAAAATATTGGCTGAAAACGACTAAATATCAAGGACTCATTGGGCGAATCGCTCTGGAACTGAAATCGGAACGCTCACTGACATTTGCCCTATCTGAAAGTCTGATAAACGGCGGAAAAATGACTAAGTCCAAAAAAAAATTATTGAACTTTTTTCAATTTTACCCCCGTGGGATATATATTCTACCCACACACATTTGGAACTCTCCTGGGGTACCCTCACACATATTATTCCCTCATTTAGTGGATATTTTCACAAAAAAAGTGAAATTTTCAAAAATCCAGAAGATTGGCTGAAAATGACTAAATATCAAGGACTCATTGGGCGAATCGCTCTGGAACTGAAATCGGAATGTTCACTGACATTTCCCCTATCTGAAAGTCTGATAAACGCCGGAAAAATGACTAAGTCCAAAAAAAAATTATTTTCAACTTTTTTCAATTTTACCCCTGTGGGATATATATTCTACCCACACACATTTGGAACTCTCCTGGGGTATCCTCACACATATTATTCCCTCATTTAGTGGATATTTTCACAAAAAAGTGAAATTTTCAAAAATCCAACATATTGGCTGAAAACGACTAAATATCAAGGACTCATTGGGCGAATCGCTCTGGAACTGAAATCGGAATGTTCACTGACATTTCCCCTATCTTAAAGTCTGATAAACGCCGGAAAAATGACTAAGTCCAAAAAAAAATTGTTTTCAACTTTTTTCAATTTTACCCCCGTGGGATATATATTCTACCCACACACATTTGGAACTCTCCTGGGGTACCCTCACACATATTATTCCCTCATTTGGTGGATATTTTCACAAAAAAGTGAAATTTTCAAATATCCAAAATATTGGCTGAAAACGACTAAATATCAAGGACTCATTGGGCGAATCGCTCTGGAACTGAAATCGGAACGCTCACTGGCATTTGCCCTATCTGAAAGTCTGATAAACGCGGAAAAATGACTAAGTCCAAAAAAAAATTATTTTCAACTTTTTTCAATTTTACCCCCGTGGGATATATATTCTACCCACACACATTTGGAACTCTCCTGGGGTACCCTCACACATATTATTCCCTCATTTAGTGGATATTTTCACAAAAAAGTGAAATTTTCAAAAATCCAAAATATTGGCTGAAAACGACTAAATATCAAGGACTCATTGGGCGAATCGCTCTGGAACTGAAATCGGAATGTTCACTGACATTTCCCCTATCTGAAAGTCTGATAAATGCCGGAAAAATGACTAAGTCCAAAAAAAAATTGTTTTCAACTTTTTTCAATTTTACCCCCGTGGGATATATATTCTACCCACACACATTTGGAACTCTCCTGGGGTACCCTCACACATATTATTCCCTCATTTGGTGGATATTTTCACAAAAAAGTGAAATTTTCAAATATCCAAAATATTGGCTGAAAACGACTAAATATCAAGGACTCATTTCGCGAATCGCTCTGGAACTGAAATCGGAACGTTCACTGACATTTCCCCTATCTGAAAGTGTGATAAACGCCGGAAAAATGACTAAGTCCAAAAAAAATTTGTTTTCAACTTTTTTCAATATTACCCCCGTGGGATATATATTCTACCCACACCCATTTGGAACTCTCCTGGGTACCCTCACACATATTATTCCCTGATTTAGTGGATATTTTCACAAAAAAGTGAAATTTTCAAAAATCCAGAAAATTGGCTGAAAATGACTAAATATCAAGGACTCATTGGGCGAATCGCTCTGGAACTGAAATCGGAACGCTCACTGACATTTGCCCTATCTGAAAGTCTGATAAACGCCGGAAAAAGGACTAAGTCCAAAAAAAAATTTTTTCAACTTTTTTTCAATATTACCCCCGTGGGATATATATTATACCCACACACATTTGGAACTCTCCTGGGGTACCCTCACACATATTATTCCCTCATTTAGTGGATATTTTCACAAAACAGTGAAATTTTCAAAGATCCAAAATATTGGCTGAAAACGACTAAATATCAAGGACTCATTGGGCGAATCGCTCTGGAACTGAAATCGGAACGTTCACTGACATTTCCCCTATCTGAAAGTGTGATAAACGCCGGAAAAATGACTAAGTCCAAAAAAAAATTGTTTTCAACTTTTTTCAATATTACCCCCGTGGGATATATATTCTACCCACACACATTTGGAACTCTCCTGGGTACCCTCACACATATTATTCCCTGATTTAGTGGATATTTTCACAAAAAAGTGAAATTTTCAAAAATCCAAATTATTGGCTGAAAAAGACTAAATATCAAAGACTCATTGGGCGAATCGCTCTCGAATTGAAATCGGAATGCTCACTGACATTTCCCCTATTTGAAAGTCTGATAAACGCCGGAAAAATGACTAAGTCCAAAAAAAAAATTTTTCAACTTTTTTCAATTTTACCCCCGTGGGATATATATTCTACCCACACACATTTGGAACTCTCCTGGGTACCCTCACACATATTATTCCCTGATTTAGTGGATATTTTCACAAAAAAGTGAAATTTTCAAAAATCCAAATTATTGGCTGAAAAAGACTAAATATCAAGGACTCATTGGGCGAATCGCTCTGGAACTGAAATCGGAACGCTCACTGACATTTGCCCTATCTGAAAGTCTGATAAACGCCGGAAAAATGACTAAGTCCAAAAAAAAATTATTTTCAACTTTTTTCAATTTTACCCCTGTGGGATATATATTCTACCCACACATATTTGGAACTCTCCTGGGGTACCCTCACACATATTATTCCCTCATTTAGTGGATATTTTCACAAAAAAGTGAAATTTTCAAAAATCCAATATATTGGCTGAAAACGACTAAATATCAAGGACTCATTGGGCGAATCGCTCTGGAATTGAAATCGGAATGCTCACTGACATTTCCCCTATTTGAAAGTCTGATAAACGCCGGAAAAATGACTAAGTTCAAAAAAATTTTTCAACTTTTTTTCAATATTACCCCCGTGGGATATACATTCTACCCACACACATTTGGAACTCTCCTGGGATACCCTCACACATATTATTCCCTCATTTAGTGGATATTTTCACAAAAAAGTGAAATTTTCAAAAATCCAAAATATTGGCTGAAAACGACTAAATATCAAGGACTCATTGGGCGAATCGCTCTGGAACTGAAATCGGAACGCTCACTGACATTTGCCCTATCTGAAAGTCTGATAAACGGCGGAAAAATGACTAAGTCCAAAAAAAAATTATTGAACTTTTTTCAATTTTACCCCCGTGGGATATATATTCTACCCACACACATTTGGAACTCTCCTGGGGTACCCTCACACATATTATTCCCTCATTTAGTGGATATTTTCACAAAAAAAGTGAAATTTTCAAAAATCCAGAAGATTGGCTGAAAATGACTAAATATCAAGGACTCATTGGGCGAATCGCTCTGGAACTGAAATCGGAATGTTCACTGACATTTCCCCTATCTGAAAGTCTGATAAACGCCGGAAAAATGACTAAGTCCAAAAAAAAATTATTTTCAACTTTTTTCAATTTTACCCCTGTGGGATATATATTCTACCCACACACATTTGGAACTCTCCTGGGGTATCCTCACACATATTATTCCCTCATTTAGTGGATATTTTCACAAAAAAGTGAAATTTTCAAAAATCCAACATATTGGCTGAAAACGACTAAATATCAAGGACTCATTGGGCGAATCGCTCTGGAACTGAAATCGGAATGTTCACTGACATTTCCCCTATCTTAAAGTCTGATAAACGCCGGAAAAATGACTAAGTCCAAAAAAAAATTGTTTTCAACTTTTTTCAATTTTACCCCCGTGGGATATATATTCTACCCACACACATTTGGAACTCTCCTGGGGTACCCTCACACATATTATTCCCTCATTTGGTGGATATTTTCACAAAAAAGTGAAATTTTCAAATATCCAAAATATTGGCTGAAAACGACTAAATATCAAGGACTCATTGGGCGAATCGCTCTGGAACTGAAATCGGAACGCTCACTGGCATTTGCCCTATCTGAAAGTCTGATAAACGCGGAAAAATGACTAAGTCCAAAAAAAAATTATTTTCAACTTTTTTCAATTTTACCCCCGTGGGATATATATTCTACCCACACACATTTGGAACTCTCCTGGGGTACCCTCACACATATTATTCCCTCATTTAGTGGATATTTTCACAAAAAAGTGAAATTTTCAAAAATCCAAAATATTGGCTGAAAACGACTAAATATCAAGGACTCATTGGGCGAATCGCTCTGGAACTGAAATCGGAATGTTCACTGACATTTCCCCTATCTGAAAGTCTGATAAATGCCGGAAAAATGACTAAGTCCAAAAAAAAATTGTTTTCAACTTTTTTCAATTTTACCCCCGTGGGATATATATTCTACCCACACACATTTGGAACTCTCCTGGGGTACCCTCACACATATTATTCCCTCATTTGGTGGATATTTTCACAAAAAAGTGAAATTTTCAAATATCCAAAATATTGGCTGAAAACGACTAAATATCAAGGACTCATTTCGCGAATCGCTCTGGAACTGAAATCGGAACGTTCACTGACATTTCCCCTATCTGAAAGTGTGATAAACGCCGGAAAAATGACTAAGTCCAAAAAAAATTTGTTTTCAACTTTTTTCAATATTACCCCCGTGGGATATATATTCTACCCACACCCATTTGGAACTCTCCTGGGTACCCTCACACATATTATTCCCTGATTTAGTGGATATTTTCACAAAAAAGTGAAATTTTCAAAAATCCAGAAAATTGGCTGAAAATGACTAAATATCAAGGACTCATTGGGCGAATCGCTCTGGAACTGAAATCGGAACGCTCACTGACATTTGCCCTATCTGAAAGTCTGATAAACGCCGGAAAAAGGACTAAGTCCAAAAAAAAATTTTTTCAACTTTTTTTCAATATTACCCCCGTGGGATATATATTATACCCACACACATTTGGAACTCTCCTGGGGTACCCTCACACATATTATTCCCTCATTTAGTGGATATTTTCACAAAACAGTGAAATTTTCAAAGATCCAAAATATTGGCTGAAAACGACTAAATATCAAGGACTCATTGGGCGAATCGCTCTGGAACTGAAATCGGAACGTTCACTGACATTTCCCCTATCTGAAAGTGTGATAAACGCCGGAAAAATGACTAAGTCCAAAAAAAAATTGTTTTCAACTTTTTTCAATATTACCCCCGTGGGATATATATTCTACCCACACACATTTGGAACTCTCCTGGGTACCCTCACACATATTATTCCCTCATTTAGTGGATATTTTCACAAAAAAGTGAAATTTTCAAAAATCCAAAATATTGGCTGAAAACGACTAAATATCAAAGACTCATTGGGCGAATCGCTCTCGAATTGAAATCGGAATGCTCACTGACATTTCCCCTATTTGAAAGTCTGATAAACGCCGGAAAAATGACTAAGTCCAAAAAAAAAATTTTTCAACTTTTTTCAATTTTACCCCCGTGGGATATATATTCTACCCACACACATTTGGAACTCTCCTGGGTACCCTCACACATATTATTCCCTGATTTAGTGGATATTTTCACAAAAAAGTGAAATTTTCAAAAATCCAAATTATTGGCTGAAAAAGACTAAATATCAAGGACTCATTGGGCGAATCGCTCTGGAACTGAAATCGGAACGCTCACTGACATTTGCCCTATCTGAAAGTCTGATAAACGCCAGAAAAATGACTAAGTCCAAAAAAAAATTATTTTCAACTTTTTTCAATTTTACCCCTGTGGGATATATATTCTACCCACACATATTTGGAACTCTCCTGGGGTACCCTCACACATATTATTCCCTCATTTAGTGGATATTTTCACAAAAAAGTGAAATTTTCAAAAATCCAATATATTGGCTGAAAACGACTAAATATCAAGGACTCATTGGGCGAATCGCTCTGGAATTGAAATCGGAATGCTCACTGACATTTCCCCTATTTGAAAGTCTGATAAACGCCGGAAAAATGACTAAGTTCAAAAAAATTTTTCAACTTTTTTTCAATATTACCCCCGTGGGATATACATTCTACCCACACACATTTGGAACTCTCCTGGGATACCCTCACACATATTATTCCCTCATTTAGTGGATATTTTCACAAAAAAGTGAAATTTTCAAAAATCCAAAATATTGGCTGAAAACGACTAAATATCAAGGACTCATTGGGCGAATCGCTCTGGAACTGAAATCGGAACGCTCACTGACATTTGCCCTATCTGAAAGTCTGATAAACGGCGGAAAAATGACTAAGTCCAAAAAAAAATTATTGAACTTTTTTCAATTTTACCCCCGTGGGATATATATTCTACCCACACACATTTGGAACTCTCCTGGGGTACCCTCACACATATTATTCCCTCATTTAGTGGATATTTTCACAAAAAAAGTGAAATTTTCAAAAATCCAGAAGATTGGCTGAAAATGACTAAATATCAAGGACTCATTGGGTGAATCGCTCTGGAACTGAAATCGGAATGTTCACTGACATTTCCCCTATCTGAAAGTCTGATAAACGCCGGAAAAATGACTAAGTCCAAAAAAAAATTATTTTCAACTTTTTTCAATTTTACCCCTGTGGGATATATATTCTACCCACACACATTTGGAACTCTCCTGGGGTATCCTCACACATATTATTCCCTCATTTAGTGGATATTTTCACAAAAAAGTGAAATTTTCAAAAATCCAACATATTGGCTGAAAACGACTAAATATCAAGGACTCATTGGGCGAATCGCTCTGGAACTGAAATCGGAATGTTCACTGACATTTCCCCTATCTTAAAGTCTGATAAACGCCGGAAAAATGACTAAGTCCAAAAAAAAATTGTTTTCAACTTTTTTCAATTTTACCCCCGTGGGATATATATTCTACCCACACACATTTGGAACTCTCCTGGGGTACCCTCACACATATTATTCCCTCATTTGGTGGATATTTTCACAAAAAAGTGAAATTTTCAAATATCCAAAATATTGGCTGAAAACGACTAAATATCAAGGACTCATTGGGCGAATCGCTCTGGAACTGAAATCGGAACGCTCACTGGCATTTGCCCTATCTGAAAGTCTGATAAACGCGGAAAAATGACTAAGTCCAAAAAAAAATTATTTTCAACTTTTTTCAATTTTACCCCCGTGGGATATATATTCTACCCACACACATTTGGAACTCTCCTGGGGTACCCTCACACATATTATTCCCTCATTTAGTGGATATTTTCACAAAAAAGTGAAATTTTCAAAAATCCAAAATATTGGCTGAAAACGACTAAATATCAAGGACTCATTGGGCGAATCGCTCTGGAACTGAAATCGGAATGTTCACTGACATTTCCCCTATCTGAAAGTCTGATAAATGCCGGAAAAATGACTAAGTCCAAAAAAAAATTGTTTTCAACTTTTTTCAATTTTACCCCCGTGGGATATATATTCTACCCACACACATTTGGAACTCTCCTGGGGTACCCTCACACATATTATTCCCTCATTTGGTGGATATTTTCACAAAAAAGTGAAATTTTCAAATATCCAAAATATTGGCTGAAAACGACTAAATATCAAGGACTCATTTCGCGAATCGCTCTGGAACTGAAATCGGAACGTTCACTGACATTTCCCCTATCTGAAAGTGTGATAAACGCCGGAAAAATGACTAAGTCCAAAAAAAATTTGTTTTCAACTTTTTTCAATATTACCCCCGTGGGATATATATTCTACCCACACCCATTTGGAACTCTCCTGGGTACCCTCACACATATTATTCCCTGATTTAGTGGATATTTTCACAAAAAAGTGAAATTTTCAAAAATCCAGAAAATTGGCTGAAAATGACTAAATATCAAGGACTCATTGGGCGAATCGCTCTGGAACTGAAATCGGAACGCTCACTGACATTTGCCCTATCTGAAAGTCTGATAAACGCCGGAAAAAGGACTAAGTCCAAAAAAAAATTTTTTCAACTTTTTTTCAATATTACCCCCGTGGGATATATATTATACCCACACACATTTGGAACTCTCCTGCGGTACCCTCACACATATTATTCCCTCATTTAGTGGATATTTTCACAAAACAGTGAAATTTTCAAAGATCCAAAATATTGGCTGAAAACGACTAAATATCAAGGACTCATTGGGCGAATCGCTCTGGAACTGAAATCGGAACGTTCACTGACATTTCCCCTATCTGAAAGTGTGATAAACGCCGGAAAAATGACTAAGTCCAAAAAAAAATTGTTTTCAACTTTTTTCAATATTACCCCCGTGGGATATATATTCTACCCACACACATTTGGAACTCTCCTGGGTACCCTCACACATATTATTCCCTCATTTAGTGGATATTTTCACAAAAAAGTGAAATTTTCAAAAATCCAAAATATTGGCTGAAAACGACTAAATATCAAAGACTCATTGGGCGAATCGCTCTCGAATTGAAATCGGAATGCTCACTGACATTTCCCCTATTTGAAAGTCTGATAAACGCCGGAAAAATGACTAAGTCCAAAAAAAAAATTTTTCAACTTTTTTCAATTTTACCCCCGTGGGATATATATTCTACCCACACACATTTGGAACTCTCCTGTTTACCCTCACACATATTATTCCCTGATTTAGTGGATATTTTCACAAAAAAGTGAAATTTTCAAAAATCCAAAATATTGGCTGAAAAAGACTAAATATCAAGGACTCATTGGGCGAATCGCTCTGGAACTGAAATCGGAACGCTCACTGACATTTGCCCTATCTGAAAGTCTGATAAACGCCGGAAAAATGACTAAGTCCAAAAAAAAATTATTTTCAACTTTTTTCAATTTTACCCCTGTGGGATATATATTCTACCCACACACATTTGGAACTCTCCTGGGGTACCCTCACACATATTATTCCCTCATTTAGTGGATATTTTCACAAAAAAGTGAAATTTTCAAAAATCCAATATATTGGCTGAAAACGACTAAATATCAAGGACTCATTGGGCGAATCGCTCTGGAATTGAAATCGGAATGCTCACTGACATTTCCCCTATTTGAAAGTCTGATAAACGCCGGAAAAATGACTAAGTTCAAAAAAATTTTTCAACTTTTTTTCAATATTACCCCCGTGGGATATACATTCTACCCACACACATTTGGAACTCTCCTGGGATACCCTCACACATATTATTCCCTCATTTAGTGGATATTTTCACAAAAAAGTGAAATTTTCAAAAATCCAAAATATTGGCTGAAAACGACTAAATATCAAGGACTCATTGGGCGAATCGCTCTGGAACTGAAATCGGAACGCTCACTGACATTTGCCCTATCTGAAAGTCTGATAAACGGCGGAAAAATGACTAAGTCCAAAAAAAAATTATTGAACTTTTTTCAATTTTACCCCCGTGGGATATATATTCTACCCACACACATTTGGAACTCTCCTGGGGTACCCTCACACATATTATTCCCTCATTTAGTGGATATTTTCACAAAAAAAGTGAAATTTTCAAAAATCCAGAAGATTGGCTGAAAATGACTAAATATCAAGGACTCATTGGGTGAATCGCTCTGGAACTGAAATCGGAATGTTCACTGACATTTCCCCTATCTGAAAGTCTGATAAACGCCGGAAAAATGACTAAGTCCAAAAAAAAATTATTTTCAACTTTTTTCAATTTTACCCCTGTGGGATATATATTCTACCCACACACATTTGGAACTCTCCTGGGGTATCCTCACACATATTATTCCCTCATTTAGTGGATATTTTCACAAAAAAGTGAAATTTTCAAAAATCCAACATATTGGCTGAAAACGACTAAATATCAAGGACTCATTGGGCGAATCGCTCTGGAACTGAAATCGGAATGTTCACTGACATTTCCCCTATCTTAAAGTCTGATAAACGCCGGAAAAATGACTAAGTCCAAAAAAAAATTGTTTTCAACTTTTTTCAATTTTACCCCCGTGGGATATATATTCTACCCACACACATTTGGAACTCTCCTGGGGTACCCTCACACATATTATTCCCTCATTTGGTGGATATTTTCACAAAAAAGTGAAATTTTCAAATATCCAAAATATTGGCTGAAAACGACTAAATATCAAGGACTCATTGGGCGAATCGCTCTGGAACTGAAATCGGAACGCTCACTGGCATTTGCCCTATCTGAAAGTCTGATAAACGCGGAAAAATGACTAAGTCCAAAAAAAAATTATTTTCAACTTTTTTCAATTTTACCCCCGTGGGATATATATTCTACCCACACACATTTGGAACTCTCCTGGGGTACCCTCACACATATTATTCCCTCATTTAGTGGATATTTTCACAAAAAAGTGAAATTTTCAAAAATCCAAAATATTGGCTGAAAACGACTAAATATCAAGGACTCATTGGGCGAATCGCTCTGGAACTGAAATCGGAATGTTCACTGACATTTCCCCTATCTGAAAGTCTGATAAATGCCGGAAAAATGACTAAGTCCAAAAAAAAATTGTTTTCAACTTTTTTCAATTTTACCCCCGTGGGATATATATTCTACCCACACACATTTGGAACTCTCCTGGGGTACCCTCACACATATTATTCCCTCATTTGGTGGATATTTTCACAAAAAAGTGAAATTTTCAAATATCCAAAATATTGGCTGAAAACGACTAAATATCAAGGACTCATTTCGCGAATCGCTCTGGAACTGAAATCGGAACGTTCACTGACATTTCCCCTATCTGAAAGTGTGATAAACGCCGGAAAAATGACTAAGTCCAAAAAAAATTTGTTTTCAACTTTTTTCAATATTACCCCCGTGGGATATATATTCTACCCACACCCATTTGGAACTCTCCTGGGTACCCTCACACATATTATTCCCTGATTTAGTGGATATTTTCACAAAAAAGTGAAATTTTCAAAAATCCAGAAAATTGGCTGAAAATGACTAAATATCAAGGACTCATTGGGCGAATCGCTCTGGAACTGAAATCGGAACGCTCACTGACATTTGCCCTATCTGAAAGTCTGATAAACGCCGGAAAAAGGACTAAGTCCAAAAAAAAATTTTTTCAACTTTTTTTCAATATTACCCCCGTGGGATATATATTATACCCACACACATTTGGAACTCTCCTGGGGTACCCTCACACATATTATTCCCTCATTTAGTGGATATTTTCACAAAACAGTGAAATTTTCAAAGATCCAAAATATTGGCTGAAAACGACTAAATATCAAGGACTCATTGGGCGAATCGCTCTGGAACTGAAATCGGAACGTTCACTGACATTTCCCCTATCTGAAAGTGTGATAAACGCCGGAAAAATGACTAAGTCCAAAAAAAAATTGTTTTCAACTTTTTTCAATATTACCCCCGTGGGATATATATTCTACCCACACACATTTGGAACTCTCCTGGGTACCCTCACACATATTATTCCCTCATTTAGTGGATATTTTCACAAAAAAGTGAAATTTTCAAAAATCCAAAATATTGGCTGAAAACGACTAAATATCAAAGACTCATTGGGCGAATCGCTCTCGAATTGAAATCGGAATGCTCACTGACATTTCCCCTATTTGAAAGTCTGATAAACGCCGGAAAAATGACTAAGTCCAAAAAAAAAATTTTTCAACTTTTTTCAATTTTACCCCCGTGGGATATATATTCTACCCACACACATTTGGAACTCTCCTGTTTACCCTCACACATATTATTCCCTGATTTAGTGGATATTTTCACAAAAAAGTGAAATTTTCAAAAATCCAAAATATTGGCTGAAAAAGACTAAATATCAAGGACTCATTGGGCGAATCGCTCTGGAACTGAAATCGGAACGCTCACTGACATTTGCCCTATCTGAAAGTCTGATAAACGCCGGAAAAATGACTAAGTCCAAAAAAAAATTATTTTCAACTTTTTTCAATTTTACCCCTGTGGGATATATATTCTACCCACACACATTTGGAACTCTCCTGGGGTACCCTCACACATATTATTCCCTCATTTAGTGGATATTTTCACAAAAAAGTGAAATTTTCAAAAATCCAATATATTGGCTGAAAACGACTAAATATCAAGGACTCATTGGGCGAATCGCTCTGGAATTGAAATCGGAATGCTCACTGACATTTCCCCTATTTGAAAGTCTGATAAACGCCGGAAAAATGACTAAGTTCAAAAAAATTTTTCAACTTTTTTTCAATATTACCCCCGTGGGATATACATTCTACCCACACACATTTGGAACTCTCCTGGGATACCCTCACACATATTATTCCCTCATTTAGTGGATATTTTCACAAAAAAGTGAAATTTTCAAAAATCCAAAATATTGGCTGAAAACGACTAAATATCAAGGACTCATTGGGCGAATCGCTCTGGAACTGAAATCGGAACGCTCACTGACATTTGCCCTATCTGAAAGTCTGATAAACGGCGGAAAAATGACTAAGTCCAAAAAAAAATTATTGAACTTTTTTCAATTTTACCCCCGTGGGATATATATTCTACCCACACACATTTGGAACTCTCCTGGGGTACCCTCACACATATTATTCCCTCATTTAGTGGATATTTTCACAAAAAAAGTGAAATTTTCAAAAATCCAGAAGATTGGCTGAAAATGACTAAATATCAAGGACTCATTGGGCGAATCGCTCTGGAACTGAAATCGGAATGTTCACTGACATTTCCCCTATCTGAAAGTCTGATAAACGCCGGAAAAATGACTAAGTCCAAAAAAAAATTATTTTCAACTTTTTTCAATTTTACCCCTGTGGGATATATATTCTACCCACACACATTTGGAACTCTCCTGGGGTATCCTCACACATATTATTCCCTCATTTAGTGGATATTTTCACAAAAAAGTGAAATTTTCAAAAATCCAACATATTGGCTGAAAACGACTAAATATCAAGGACTCATTGGGCGAATCGCTCTGGAACTGAAATCGGAACGTTCATTGACATTTCCCCTATCTGAAAGTGTGATAAACGCCAGAAAAATGACTAAGTCCAAAAAAAAATTGTTTTCAACTTTTTTCAATATTACCCCCGTGGGATATATATTCTACCCACACACATTTGGAACTCTCCTGGGTACCCTCACACATATTATTCCCTCATTTAGTGGATATTTTCACAAAAAAGTGAAATTTTCAAAAATCCAAAATATTGGCTGAAAACGACTAAATATCAAAGACTCATTGGGCGAATCGCTCTCGAATTGAAATCGAAATGCTCACTAACATTTCCCCTATTTGAAAGTTTGATAAACGCCGGAAAAATGACTAAGTCCAAAAAAAAAATTTTTCAACTTTTTTCAATTTTACCCCCGTGGGATATATATTCTACCCACACACATTTGGAACTCTCCTGGGTACCCTCACACATATTATTCCCTGATTTAGTGGATATTTTCACAAAAAAGTGAAATTTTCAAAAATCCAAAATATTGGCTGAAAAAGACTAAATATCAAGGACTCATTGGGCGAATCGCTCTGGAACTGAAATCGGAACGCTCACTGACATTTGCCCTATCTGAAAGTCTGATAAACGCCGGAAAAATGACTAAGTCCAAAAAAAAATTATTTTCAATTTTTTTCAATTTTATCCCTGTGGGATATATATTCTACCCACACACATTTGGAACTCTCCTGGGGTACCCTCACACATATTATTCCCTCATTTAGTGGATATTTTCACAAAAAAGTGAAATTTTCAAAAATCCAATATATTGGCTGAAAACGACTAAATATCAAGGACTCATTGGGCGAATCGCTCTGGAACTGAAATCGGAATGTTCACTGACATTTCCCCTATCTGAAAGTGTGATAAACGCCGGAAAAATGACTAAGTCCAAAAAAAAATTGTTTTCAACTTTTTTCAATATTACCCCCGTGGGATATATATTCTACCCACACACATTTGGAACTCTCCGGCGGTACCCTAACACATATTATTCCCTCATTTAGTGGATATTTTCACAAAAAAGTGAAATTTTCAAAAATCTAAAATATTGGCTGAAAACGACTAAATATCAAGGACTCATTGGGCGAATCGCTCTGGAATTGAAATCGGAATGCTCACTGACATTTCCCCTATTTGAATGTCTGATAAACGCCGGAAAAATGACTAAGTTCAAAAAAATTTTTCAACTTTTTTTCAATATTACCCCCGTGGGATATACATTCTACCCACACACATTTGGAACTCTCCTGGGATACCCTCACACATATTATTCCCTCATTTAGTGGATATTTTCACAAAAAAGTGAAATTTTCAAAAATCCAAAATATTGGCTGAAAACGACTAAATATCAAGGACTCATTGGGCGAATCGCTCTGGAACTGAAATCGGAACGCTCACTGACATTTGCCCTATCTGAAAGTCTGATAAACGGCGGAAAAATGACTAAGTCCAAAAAAAAATTATTGAACTTTTTTCAATTTTACCCCCGTGGGATATATATTCTACCCACACACATTTGGAACTCTCCTGGGGTACCCTCACACATATTATTCCCTCATTTAGTGGATATTTTCACAAAAAAAGTGAAATTTTCAAAAATCCAGAAGATTGGCTGAAAATGACTAAATATCAAGGACTCATTGGGCGAATCGCTCTGGAACTGAAATCGGAATGTTCACTGACATTTCCCCTATCTGAAAGTCTGATAAACGCCGGAAAAATGACTAAGTCCAAAAAAAAATTATTTTCAACTTTTTTCAATTTTACCCCTGTGGGATAAATATTCTACCCACACACATTTGGAACTCTCCTGGGGTATCCTCACACATATTATTCCCTCATTTAGTGGATATTTTCACAAAAAAGTGAAATTTTCAAAAATCCAACATATTGGCTGAAAACGACTAAATATCAAGGACTCATTGGGCGAATCGCTCTGGAACTGAAATCGGAACGTTCATTGACATTTCCCCTATCTGAAAGTGTGATAAACGCCAGAAAAATGACTAAGTCCAAAAAAAAATTGTTTTCAACTTTTTTCAATATTACCCCCGTGGGATATATATTCTACCCACACACATTTGGAACTCTCCTGGGTACCCTCACACATATTATTCCCTCATTTAGTGGATATTTTCACAAAAAAGTGAAATTTTCAAAAATCCAAAATATTGGCTGAAAACGACTAAATATCAAAGACTCATTGGGCGAATCGCTCTCGAATTGAAATCGAAATGCTCACTAACATTTCCCCTATTTGAAAGTTTGATAAACGCCGGAAAAATGACTAAGTCCAAAAAAAAAATTTTTCAACTTTTTTCAATTTTACCCCCGTGGGATATATATTCTACCCACACACATTTGGAACTCTCCTGGGTACCCTCACACATATTATTCCCTGATTTAGTGGATATTTTCACAAAAAAGTGAAATTTTCAAAAATCCAAAATATTGGCTGAAAAAGACTAAATATCAAGGACTCATTGGGCGAATCGCTCTGGAACTGAAATCGGAACGCTCACTGACATTTGCCCTATCTGAAAGTCTGATAAACGCCGGAAAAATGACTAAGTCCAAAAAAAAATTATTTTCAATTTTTTTCAATTTTATCCCTGTGGGATATATATTCTACCCACACACATTTGGAACTCTCCTGGGGTACCCTCACACATATTATTCCCTCATTTAGTGGATATTTTCACAAAAAAGTGAAATTTTCAAAAATCCAATATATTGGCTGAAAACGACTAAATATCAAGGACTCATTGGGCGAATCGCTCTGGAACTGAAATCGGAATGTTCACTGACATTTCCCCTATCTGAAAGTGTGATAAACGCCGGAAAAATGACTAAGTCCAAAAAAAAATTGTTTTCAACTTTTTTCAATATTACCCCCGTGGGATATATATTCTACCCACACACATTTGGAACTCTCCGGCGGTACCCTAACACATATTATTCCCTCATTTAGTGGATATTTTCACAAAAAAGTGAAATTTTCAAAAATCTAAAATATTGGCTGAAAACGACTAAATATCAAGGACTCATTGGGCGAATCGCTCTGGAATTGAAATCGGAATGCTCACTGACATTTCCCCTATTTGAATGTCTGATAAACGCCGGAAAAATGACTAAGTTCAAAAAAATTTTTCAACTTTTTTTCAATATTACCCCCGTGGGATATACATTCTACCCACACACATTTGGAACTCTCCTGGGATACCCTCACACATATTATTCCCTCATTTAGTGGATATTTTCACAAAAAAGTGAAATTTTCAAAAATCCAAAATATTGGCTGAAAACGACTAAATATCAAGGACTCATTGGGCGAATCGCTCTGGAACTGAAATCGGAACGCTCACTGACATTTGCCCTATCTGAAAGTCTGATAAACGGCGGAAAAATGACTAAGTCCAAAAAAAAATTATTGAACTTTTTTCAATTTTACCCCCGTGGGATATATATTCTACCCACACACATTTGGAACTCTCCTGGGGTACCCTCACACATATTATTCCCTCATTTAGTGGATATTTTCACAAAAAAAGTGAAATTTTCAAAAATCCAGAAGATTGGCTGAAAATGACTAAATATCAAGGACTCATTGGGCGAATCGCTCTGGAACTGAAATCGGAATGTTCACTGACATTTCCCCTATCTGAAAGTCTGATAAACGCCGGAAAAATGACTAAGTCCAAAAAAAAATTATTTTCAACTTTTTTCAATTTTACCCCTGTGGGATATATATTCTACCCACACACATTTGGAACTCTCCTGGGGTATCCTCACACATATTATTCCCTCATTTAGTGGATATTTTCACAAAAAAGTGAAATTTTCAAAAATCCAACATATTGGCTGAAAACGACTAAATATCAAGGACTCATTGGGCGAATCGCTCTGGAACTGAAATCGGAACGTTCATTGACATTTCCCCTATCTGAAAGTGTGATAAACGCCAGAAAAATGACTAAGTCCAAAAAAAAATTGTTTTCAACTTTTTTCAATATTACCCCCGTGGGATATATATTCTACCCACACACATTTGGAACTCTCCTGGGTACCCTCACACATATTATTCCCTCATTTAGTGGATATTTTCACAAAAAAGTGAAATTTTCAAAAATCCAAAATATTGGCTGAAAACGACTAAATATCAAAGACTCATTGGGCGAATCGCTCTCGAATTGAAATCGAAATGCTCACTAACATTTCCCCTATTTGAAAGTTTGATAAACGCCGGAAAAATGACTAAGTCCAAAAAAAAAATTTTTCAACTTTTTTCAATTTTACCCCCGTGGGATATATATTCTACCCACACACATTTGGAACTCTCCTGGGTACCCTCACACATATTATTCCCTGATTTAGTGGATATTTTCACAAAAAAGTGAAATTTTCAAAAATCCAAAATATTGGCTGAAAAAGACTAAATATCAAGGACTCATTGGGCGAATCGCTCTGGAACTGAAATCGGAACGCTCACTGACATTTGCCCTATCTGAAAGTCTGATAAACGCCGGAAAAATGACTAAGTCCAAAAAAAAATTATTTTCAATTTTTTTCAATTTTATCCCTGTGGGATATATATTCTACCCACACACATTTGGAACTCTCCTGGGGTACCCTCACACATATTATTCCCTCATTTAGTGGATATTTTCACAAAAAAGTGAAATTTTCAAAAATCCAATATATTGGCTGAAAACGACTAAATATCAAGGACTCATTGGGCGAATCGCTCTGGAACTGAAATCGGAATGTTCACTGACATTTCCCCTATCTGAAAGTGTGATAAACGCCGGAAAAATGACTAAGTCCAAAAAAAAATTGTTTTCAACTTTTTTCAATATTACCCCCGTGGGATATATATTCTACCCACACACATTTGGAACTCTCCGGCGGTACCCTAACACATATTATTCCCTCATTTAGTGGATATTTTCACAAAAAAGTGAAATTTTCAAAAATCTAAAATATTGGCTGAAAACGACTAAATATCAAGGACTCATTGGGCGAATCGCTCTGGAATTGAAATCGGAATGCTCACTGACATTTCCCCTATTTGAAAGTCTGATAAACGCCGGAAAAATGACTAAGTCCAAAAAAATTTTTTTTCAACTTTTTTTCAATATTACCCCCGTGGGATATACATTCTACCCACACACATTTGGAACTCTCCTGGGATACTCTCACACATATTATTCCCTCATTTAGTGGATATTTTCACAAAAAAGTGAAATTTTCAAAAATCCAAAATATTGACTGAAAACGACTAAATATCAACGACTCATTGGGCGAATCGCTCTGGAACTGAAATCGGAATGTTCACTGACATTTCCCCTATCTGAAAGTCTGATAAACGCCGGAAAAATAACGAAGTCCAAAAAAAAATAGTTTTCAACTTTTTTCAATTTTACCCCCGTGGAATATATATTCTACCCACACACATTTGGAACTCTCCTGGGGTACCCTCACACATATTATTCCCTCATTTAGTGGATATTTTCACAAAAAAGTGAAATTTTGAAAAATCCAGAAAATTGGCTGAAAACTACTAAATATCATGGACTCATTGGGCGTATCGCTGTGGAACTGAAATCGGAACGCTCACTGACATTTCCCCTATCTGAAAGTCTGATAAACGCGGGAAAAAAGACTAAGTCCAAAAAAAAATTGTTTTCAACTTTTTTCAATTTTACCCCAGTGGGATATATATTCTACCCACACACATTTGGAACTCTCCTGGGGTACCCTCACACATATTATTCCCTCATTTAGTTGATATTTTCACAAAAAAGTGAAATTTTCAAAAATCCAAAATATTGGCTGAAAACGACTAAATATCAAAGACTCATTGGGCGAATCGCTCTCGAATTGAAATCGGAATGCTCACTGACATTTCCCCTATTTGAAAGTTTGATAAACGCCGGAAAAATGACTAAGTCCAAAAAAAAAATTTTTCAACTTTTTTCAATTTTACCCCCGTGGGATATATATTCTACCCACACACATTTGGAACTCTCCTGGGTACCCTCACACATATTATTCCCTGATTTAGTGGATATTTTCACAAAAAAGTGAAATTTTCAAAAATCCAAAATATTGGCTGAAAAAGACTAAATATCAAGGACTCATTGAGCGAATCGCTCTGGAACTGAAATCGGAACGCTCACTGACATTTGCCCTATCTGAAAGTCTGATAAACGCCGGAAAAATGACTAAGTCCAAAAAAAAATTATTTTCAACTTTTTTCAATTTTACCCCTGTGGGATATATATTCTACCCACACACATTTGGAACTCTCCTGGGGTACCCTCACACATATTATTCCCTCATTTAGTGGATATTTTCACAAAAAAGTGAAATTTTCAAAAATCCAATATATTGGCTGAAAACGACTAAATATCAAGGACTCATTGGGCGAATCGCTCTGGAACTGAAATCGGAATGTTCACTGACATTTCCCCTATCTGAAAGTGTGATAAACGCCGGAAAAATGACTAAGTCCAAAAAAAAATTGTTTTCAACTTTTTTCAATATTACCCCCGTGGGATATATATTCTACCCACACACATTTGGAACTCTCCGGCGGTACCCTAACACATATTATTCCCTCATTTAGTGGATATTTTCACAAAAAAGTGAAATTTTCAAAAATCTAAAATATTGGCTGAAAACGACTAAATATCAAGGACTCATTGGGCGAATCGCTCTGGAATTGAAATCGGAATGCTCACTGACATTTCCCCTATTTGAAAGTCTGATAAACGCCGGAAAAATGACTAAGTCCAAAAAAATTTTTTTTCAACTTTTTTTCAATATTACCCCCGTGGGATATACATTCTACCCACACACATTTGGAACTCTCCTGGGATACTCTCACACATATTATTCCCTCATTTAGTGGATATTTTCACAAAAAAGTGAAATTTTCAAAAATCCAAAATATTGGCTGAAAACGACTAAATATCAACGACTCATTGGACGAATCGCTCTGGAACTGAAATCGGAATGTTCACTGACATTTCCCCTATCTGAAAGTCTGATAAACGCCGGAAAAATAACTAAGTCCAAAAAAAAATAGTTTTCAACTTTTTCAATTTTACCCCCGTGGAATATATATTCTACCCACACACATTTGGAACTCTCCTGGGGTACCCTCACACATATTATTCCCTCATTTAGTGGATATTTTCACAAAAAAGTGAAATTTTGAAAAATCCAGAAAATTGGCTGAAAACTACTAAATATCATGGACTCATTGGGCGAATCGCTGTGGAACTGAAATCGGAACGCTCACTGACATTTCCCCTATCTGAAAGTCTGATAAACGCGGGAAAAAAGACTAAGTCCAAAAAAAAATTGTTTTCAACTTTTTTCAATTTTACCCCAGTGGGATATATATTCTACCCACACACATTTGGAACTCTCCTGGGGTACCCTCACACATATTATTCCCTCATTTAGTTGATATTTTCACAAAAAAGTGAAATTTTCAAAAATCCAAAATATTGGCTGAAAACGACTAAATATCAAGGACTCATTGGGCGAATCGCTCTGGAACTGAAATTGGAATGCTCACTGACATTTCCCCTATTTGAAAGTTTGATAAACGCCGGAAAAATGACTAAGTCCAAAAAAAAAATTTTTCAACTTTTTTCAATTTTACCCCCGTGGGATATATATTCTACCCACACACATTTGGAACTCTCCTGGGTACCCTCACACATATTATTCCCTGATTTAGTGGATATTTTCACAAAAAAGTGAAATTTTCAAAAATCCAAAATATTGGCTGAAAAAGACTAAATATCAAGGACTCATTGAGCGAATCGCTCTGGAACTGAAATCGGAACGCTCACTGACATTTGCCCTATCTGAAAGTCTGATAAACGCCGGAAAAATGACTAAGTCCAAAAAAAAATTATTTTCAACTTTTTTCAATTTTACCCCTGTGGGATATATATTCTACCCACACACATTTGGAACTCTCCTGGGGTACCCTCACACATATTATTCCCTCATTTAGTGGATATTTTCACAAATAAGTGAAATTTTCAAAAATCCAATATATTGGCTGAAAACGACTAAATATCAAGGACTCATTGGGCGAATCGCTCTGGAACTGAAATCGGAATGTTCACTGACATTTCCCCTATCTGAAAGTGTGATAAACGCCGGAAAAATGACTAAGTCCAAAAAAAAATTGTTTTCAACTTTTTTCAATATTACCCCCGTGGGATATATATTCTACCCACACACATTTGGAACTCTCCGGCGGTACCCTAACACATATTATTCCCTCATTTAGTGGATATTTTCACAAAAAAGTGAAATTTTCAAAAATCTATAATATTGGCTGAAAACGACTAAATATCAAGGACTCATTGGGCGAATCGCTCTGGAATTGAAATCGGAATGCTCACTGACATTTCCCCTATTTGAAAGTCTGATAAACGCCGGAAAAATGACTAAGTCCAAAAAAATTTTTTTTCAACTTTTTTTCAATATTACCCCCGTGGGATATACATTCTACCCACACACATTTGGAACTCTCCTGGGATACTCTCACACATATTATTCCCTCATTTAGTGGATATTTTCACAAAAAAGTGAAATTTTCAAAAATCCAAAATATTGGCTGAAAACGACTAAATATCAACGACTCATTGGACGAATCGCTCTGGAACTGAAATCGGAATGTTCACTGACATTTCCCCTATCTGAAAGTCTGATAAACGCCGGAAAAATAACTAAGTCCAAAAAAAAATAGTTTTCAACTTTTTTCAATTTTACCCCCGTGGAATATATATTCTACCCACACACATTTGGAACTCTCCTGGGGTACCCTCACACATATTATTCCCTCATTTAGTGGATATTTTCACAAAAAAGTGAAATTTTGAAAAATCCAGAAAATTGGCTGAAAACTACTAAATATCATGGACTCATTGGGCGAATCGCTGTGGAACTGAAATCGGAACGCTCACTGACATTTCCCCTATCTGAAAGTCTGATAAACGCGGGAAAAAAGACTAAGTCCAAAAAAAAATTGTTTTCAACTTTTTTCAATTTTACCCCAGTGGGATATATATTCTACCCACACACATTTGGAACTCTCCTGGGGTACCCTCACACATATTATTCCCTCATTTAGTTGATATTTTCACAAAAAAGTGAAATTTTCAAAAATCCAAAATATTGGCTGAAAACGACTAAATATCAAGGACTCATTGGGCGAATCGCTCTGGAACTGAAATCGGAATGCTCACTGACATTTCCCCTATTTGAAAGTCTGATAAACGCTGGAAAAATGACTAAGTCCAAAAAAAATTTTTTTCAACTTTTTTTCAATATTACCCCCGTAGGATATATATTCTACGCACACACATTTGGAACTCTCCTGGGTACCCTCACACATATTATTCCCTCATTTAGTGGATATTTTCACAAAAAAGTTAAATTTTCAAAAATCCAAAATATTGGCTGAAAACGACTAAATATCAAAGACTCATTGGGCGAATCGCTCTGGAACTGAAATCGGAACGTTCACTGACATTTCCCCTATCTGAAAGTGTGATAAACGCCGGAAAAATGACTAAGTCCAAAAAAAAATAGTTTTCAACTTTTTTCAATTTTACCCCAGTGGGATATATATTCTACCCACACACATTTGGAACTCTCCTGGGGTACCCTCACACATACTATTCCCTCATTTGGTGGATATTTTCACAAAAAAGTGAAATTTTGAAAAATCCAGAAAATTGGCTGAAAACGACTAAATATCATGGACTCATTGGGCGAATCGCTCTGGAACTGAAATCGGAACGCTCACTGACATTTCCCCTATTTGAAAGTCTGATAAACGCAGGAAAAAAGACTAAGTCCAAAAAAAAATATTTTTCAACTTTTTTCAATTTTACCCCCGTGGGATATATATTCTACCCACACACATTTGGAACTCTCCTGCGGTACCCTAACACATATTATTCCCTCATTTAGTGGATATTTTCACAAAAAAGTGAAATTTTCAAAAATCCAAAATATTGGCTGAAAACGACTAAATATCAAGGACTCATTGGGCGAATCCCTCTGGAACTGAAATCGGAATGTTCACTGACATTTCCCCTATCTGAAAGTGTGATAAACACCGGAAAAATGACTAAGTCCAAAAAAAGATTGTTTTCAACTTTTTTCAATTTTACCCCCGTGGGATATATATTCTACCCACACACATTTGGAACTCTCCTGGGGTACCCTCACACATACTATTCCCTCATTTAGTGGATATTTTCACAAAAAAGTGAAATTTTGAAAAATCCAGAAAATTGGCTGAAAACTACTAAATATCAAGGACTCATTGGGAGAATCGCTCTGGAACTGAAATCGGAATGCTCACTGACATTTCCCCTATCTGAAAGTTTGATAAACGCCGGAAAAATGACTTAGTCCAAAAAAAAATTGTTTTCAACTTTTTTCAATTTTTCCCCCGTGGGATATATATTCTACCCACACACATTTGGAACTCTCCTGTGGTACCCTCACACATATTATTCCCTCATTTAGTGGATATTTTCACAAAAAAGTGACATTTTCAAATATCCAAAATATTGGCTAAAAACGACTAAATATCAAGGACTCATTAGGCGAATCGCTCTGGAACTGAAATCGGAACACTCACTGACATTTCCCCTATCTGAAAGTCTGATAAACGCAGGAAAAATGACTGCGTCCAAAAAAAAATAGTTTTCAACTTTTTTCAATTTTACCCCCGTTGGATTTATATTCTACCCACACACATTTGGAACTCTCCTGGGGTACCCTCACACATACTATTCCCTCATTTAGTGGATATTTTCACAAAAAAGTGAAATTTTGAAAAATCCAGAAAATTGGCTGAAAACGACTAAATATCATGGACTCATTGGGCGAATCGCTCTGGAACTGAAATCGGAACGCTCACTGACATTTCCCCTATCTGAAAGTCTGATAAACGCGGGAAAAATGACTAAGTCCAAAAAAAAAATTGTTTTCAACTTTTTTAAATTTTACCCCAGTGGGATATATATTCTACCCACACACATTTGGAACTCTCCTGGGGTACCCTCACACATATTTTTCCCTCATTTAGAGGATATTTTCACAAAAAAGTGAAATTTTCAAAAATCCAAAATATTGGCTGAAAACGACTAAATATCAAGGACTCATTGGGCAAATCGCTCTGGAACTGAAATCGGAATGCTCACTGACATTTCCCCTATTTGAAAGTCTGATAAACGCAGGAAAAAAGACTAAGTCCAAAAAAATATATTTTTCAACTTTTTTCAATTTTACCCCCGTGGCATATATATTCTACCCACACACATTTGGAACTCTCCTGGGGTACCCTTACACATATTATTCCCTCATTTAGTGTATATTTACACAAAAAAGTGAAATTTTCAAAAATCCAAAATTTTGGCTGAAAACGACTAAATATCAAGGACTCATTGGGCGAATCGCTCTGGAACTGAAATCGGAATGCTCACTGACATTTCCCCTATTTGAAAGTCTGATAAACGACGGAAAAAAGACTAAGTCCAAAAAAAATTGTTTTCAACTTTTTTCAATTTTACCCCCGTGGGATATATATTCTACCCACACACATTTGGAACTCTCCTGGGGTACCCTCACACATATTATTCCCTCATTTAGTGGATATTTTCACAAAAAAGTGAAATTTTCAAAAATCCAAAATATTGGCTGAAAACGACTAAATATCAAGGACTCATTGGGCGAATCGCTCTGGAACTGAAATCGGAATGCTCACTGACATTTCCCCTATTTGAAAGTCTGATAAACGCCGGAAAAATGACTAAGTCCAAAAAAAAAATTTTTCAACTTTTTTCAATTTTACCCCCGTGAGATATATATTCTACCCACACACATTTGGAATTCTCCTGGGGTACCCTCACACATATTATTCCCTCATTTAGTGAATATTTTCACAAAAAAGTGAAATTTTCAAAAATCCAAAATATTGGCTGAAAACGAGTAAATATCAAGGACTCATTGGGCGAATCGCTCTGGTACTGAAATCGGAATGTTCACTGACATTTCCCCTATCTGAAAGTCTGATAAACGCCGGAAAAATGACTACGTCCAAAAAAAAAATTTTTTCAACTTTTTTCAATTTTCCCCCGTGGGATTTATATTCTACCCACACACATCTGGAACTCTCCTGGGGTACCTTCACACATATTATTCCCTCATTTAGTGGATATTTTCACAAAAAAGTGAAATTTTCAAAAATCCAAAATATTGGCTGAAAACGACTAAATATCAAGGACTCATAGGGCGAATCGCTCTGGAACTGAAATCGGAACGCTCACTGACATTTCCCCTATCTGAAAGTCTGATAAATGCCAGAAAAATGACTAAGTCCAAGAAAATTTTTTTTTCAACTCTTTTCAATTTTACCCCCATGGGATATATATTCTACCCACACACATTTGGAACTCTCCTGGGGTACCCTCACACATATTATTCCCTCATTTAGTGGATATTTTCACAAAAAAGTGAAATTTTCAAAAATCCAAAATATTGGCTGAAAACGACTAAATATCAAGGACTCATTGGGCGAATCGCTCTGGAACTGAAATCGGAACACTCAGTGACATTTCCCCTATCCGAAAGTGTGATAAACGCCGGAAAAATGACTAAGTCCCAAAAAAAAATGTTTTCACCTTTTTTCAATTTTACCCCCGTGGAATATATATTCTACCCACACACATATGGAATTCTCCTGGGGTACCCTCACACATATTATTCCCTCATTTAGTGGATATTTTCACAAAAAAGAAATTTTCAAAAATCCAGAAAATTGGCTGAAAACGAGTAAATATCAAGGACTCATTGGGCGAATCGCTCTGGATCTGAAATCGGAACGCTCACTGACATTTTCCCTATCTGAAAGTCTGATAAACGCCGGAAAAATGACTAAGTCCAAGAAAAAAATTTTTTAAAGTCTTTTCAATTTTACCCCCATGGGACATATATTCTACCCACACACATTTGGAACTCTCCTGGGGTACCCTCACACATATTATTCCCTCATTTAGTGGATATTTTCACAAAAAAGTGAAATTTTCAGAAATCCAAAATATTGGCTGAAAACGACTAAATATCAAGGACTCATTAGGCGAATCGCTCTGGAACTGAAATCGGAACACTCACTGACATTTCCCCTATCTGAAAGTCTGATAAACGCTGGAAAAATGACTACGTCCAAAAAAAAATAGTTTTCAACTTTTTTCAATTTTACCCCAGTGGGATATATATTCTACCCACACACATTTGGAACTCTCCTGGGGTACCCTCACACATACTTTTCCCTCATTTAGTGGATATTTTCACAAAAAAGTGAAATTTTGAAAAATCCAGAAAATTGGCTGAAAACAACTAAATATAATGGACTCATAGGGCGAATCGCTCTGGAACTGAAATCGGAATGCTCACTGACATTTCCCCTATCTGAAAGTCTGATAAACGCGGGAATAATGACTAAGTCCAAAAAAAAATTGTTTTCAACTTTTTTCAATTTTCCCCCGTGGGATTTATATTCTACCCACACACATTTGGTACTCTCCTGGGGTACCTTCACACATATTATTCCCTCATTTAGTGGATATTTTCACAAAAAAGTGAAATTTTGAAAAATCCAGAAAATTGGCTGAAAACGACTAAATATCATGGACTCATTGGGCGAATCGCTCTGGAACTGAAATCGGAATGCTCACTGACATTTCCCCTATCTGAAAGTCTGATAAACGCGGGAAAAATGACTAAGTCCAAAAAAAAAATTTTCAACTTTTTTCAATTTTACCCCAGTGGGATATATATTCTACCCACACACATTTGGAACTCTCCTGGGGTACCCTCACACATCTTATTCCCTCATTTAGTGGATATTTTCACAAAAAAGTGAAATTTTCAAAAATCCAAAATATTGACTGAAAACGACTAAATATCAAGGACTCATTGGGCAAATCGCTCTGGAACTGAAATCGGAACACTCACTGACAATTCCCCTATCTGAAATTCTGCTAAACGCCGGAAAAATGACTAAGTCCAAGAAAAAAATTTTTTCAACTCTTTTCAATTTTACCCCCATGGGATATATATTCTACCCACACACATTTGGAACTCTCCTGGAGTACCCTCACACATATTATTCCTTCATTTAGTGGATATTTTCACAAAAAAATTGAAATTTTCAAAAATCCAAAATATTGGCTGAAAACGAGTAAATATCAAGGACTCATTGGGCGAATCGCTCTGGAACTGAAATTGGAATGCTCACTGACATTTCCCCTATCTGAAAGTCTGATAAACGGTGGAAAAATGACTAAGTCAAAAAAAAAATTTTTTTCAACTTTTTTCAATTTTACCCCTGTGGGATATATATTCTACCCACACACATTTGGACTCTCCTGGGGTACCCTCACACATATTATTCCCTCATTTAGTGGATATTTTCAGAAAAAAGTGAAATTTTCAAAAATCCAGAAAATTGGCTGAAAACGAGTAAATATCAAGGACTTATTGGGCGAATCGCTCTGGAACTGAAATCGGAACGCTCACTGACAATTCCCCTATCTGAAAGTCTGCTAAACGACGGAAAAATGACTAAGTCCAAGAAAAAAAATTTTTCAACTCTTTTCAATTTTACCCCCATGGGATATATATTCTACCCACACACATTTGGAAGTCTCCTGGGGTACCCTCACACATATTATTCCCTCATTTAGTGGATATTTTCACAAAAAAGTGAAATTTTCAAAAATCTGAAATATTGGCTGAAAACGAGTAAATATCAAGGACTCATTGGGCGAATCACTCTGGAACTGAAATCGGAACGCTCACTGACATTTTCCCTATCTGAAAGTCTGATAAACGCCGGAAAAATGACTAAGTCCAAAAAAAAATTTTTTTCAACTTTTTTCAATTTTACCCCTGTGGGATATATATTCTACCCACACACATTTGGAACTCTCCTGGGGTACCCTCACACATACTTTTCCCTCATTTAGTGGATATTTTAAGAAAAAAGTGAAATTTTGAAAAATCCAGAAAATTGGCTGAAAACAACTAAATATCATGGACTCATAGGGCGAATCGCTCTGGAACTGAAATCGGAACGCTCACTGACATTTCCCCTATTTGAAAGTCTGATAAACGCAGGAAAAAAGACTAAGTCCAAAAAAATATATTTTTCAACTTTTTTCAATTTTACCCCCGTGGCATATATATTCTACCCACACACATTTGGAACTCTCCTGGGGTACCCTTACACATATTATTCCCTCATTTAGTGTATATTTTCACAAAAAAGTGAAATTTTCAAAAATCCAAAATATTGTCTGAAAACGACTAAATATCAAGGACTCATTGGGCGAATCGCTCTGGAACTGAAATCGGAACACTCAGTGACATTTCCCCTATCTGAAAGTGTGATAAACGCCGGAAAAATGACTAAGTCCCAAAAAAAAATTTTTTCAACTTTTTTCAATTTTACCCCCGTGGGATATATATTCTACCCACACACATATGGAATTCTCCTGGGGTACCCTCACACATATTATTCCCTCATTTAGTGGATATTTTCACAAAAAAGAGAAATTTTCAAAAATCCAGAAAATTGGCTGAAAACGAGTAAATATCAAGGACTCATTGGGCGAATCGCTCTGGATCTGAAATCGGAACGCTCACTGACATTTTCCCTATCTGAAAGTCTGATAAACGCCGGAAAAATGACTAAGTCCAAGAAAAAAATTTTTTAAAGTCTTTTCAATTTTACCCCCATGGGATATATATTCTACCCACACACATTTGGAACTCTCCTGGGGTACCCTCACACATATTATTCCCTCATTTAGTGGATATTTTCACAAAAAAGTGAAATTTTCAGAAAACCAAAATATTGGCTGAAAACGACTAAATATCAAGGACTCATTGGGCGAATCGCTCTGGAACTGAAATCGGAACGCTCACTGACATTTCCCCTATTTTAAAGTCTGCTAAACAACGGAAAAATGACTAAGTCCAAGAAAAAAAATTTTTAAACTTTTTTAAATTTTACCCCCGTGGGATATATATTCTACCCACACACATTTGGAACTCTCCTGGGGTACCCTCACACATATTATTCCCTCATTTAGTGGATATTTTCACAAAAAAGTGAAATTTTCAAATATCCAAAATATTGGCTGAAAACGACTAAATATCAAGGACTCATTGGACGAATCGCTCTGGAACTGAAATCTGAACACTCACTGACATTTCCCCTATCTGAAAGTCTGATAAACGCCGGAAAAATGACTACGTCCAAAAAAAAAATTTTTTCAACTTTTTTCAATTTTCCCCCGTGGGATTTATATTCTACCCACACACATTTGGAACTCTCCTGGGGTACCTTCACACATATTATTCCCTCATTTAGTGGATATTTTCACAAAAAAGTGAAATTTTCAAAAATCCAAAATATTGGCTGAAAACGACTAAATATCAAGGACTCATAGGGCGAATCGCTCTGGAACTGAAATCGGAACGCTCACTGACATTTCCCCTATCTGAAAGTCTGATAAATGCCAGAAAAATGACTAAGTCCAAGAAAAATTTTTTTCAACTCTTTTCAATTTTACCCCCATGGGATATATATTCTACCCACACACATTTGGAAGTCTCCTGGGGTACCCTCACACATATTATTCCCTCATTTAGTGGATATTTTCACAAAAAAGTGAAATTTTCAAAAATCTAAAATATTGGCTGAAAACGAGTAAATATCAAGGACTCATTGGGCGAATCGCTCTGGAACTGAAATTGGAATGCTCACTGACATTTCCCCTATCTGAAAGTCTGATAAACGCCGGAAAAATGACTAAGTCTAAGAAAAAAATTTTTTAAAGTCTTTTCAATTTTACCCCCATGGGATATATATTCTACCCACACACATTTGGAACTCTCCTGGGGTACCCTCACACATATTATTGCCTCATTTAGTGGATATTTTCACAAAAAAGTGAAATTTTCAGAAATCCAAAATATTGGCTGAAAACGACTAAATATCAAGGACTCATTGGGCGAATCGCTCTGGAACTGAAATCGGAACGCTCACTGACATTTCCCCTATTTTAAAGTCTGCTAAATGACGGAAAAATGACTAAGTCCAAGAAAAAAATTTTTTCAACTTTTTTAAATTTTACCCCCGTGGGATATATATTCTACCCACACACATTTGGAACTCTCCTGGGGTACCCTCACACATCTTATTCCCTCATTTAGTGGATATTTTCACAAAAAAGTGAAATTTTCAAAAATCCAGAAAATTGGCTGAAAACGAGTAAATATCAAGGACTCATTGGGCGAATCGCTCTGGAACTGAAATCTGAACACTCACTGACAATTCCCCTATCTGAAATTCTGCTAAACGCCGGAAAAATGACTAAGTCCAAGAAAAAAATTTTTTCAACTCTTTTCAATTTTACCCCCATGGGATATATATTCTACCCACACACATTTGGAAGTCTCCTGGGGTACCCTCACACATATTATTCCCTCATTTAGTGGATATTTTCACAAAAAAGTGAAATTTTCAAAAATCTAAAATATTGGCTGAAAACGAGTAAATATCAAGGACTCATTGGGCGAATCACTCTGGAACTGAAATCGGAACGCTCACTGACATTTTCCCTATCTGAAAGTCTGATAAACGCCGGAAAAATGACTAAGTCCAAAAAAAAATTTTTTTTCAACTTTTTTCAATTTTACCCCTGTGGGATATATATTCTACCCACACACATTTGGAACTCTCCTGGGGTACCCTCACACATACTTTTCCCTCATTTAGTGGATATTTTAAGAAAAAAGTGAAATTTTGAAAAATCCAGAAAATTGGCTGAAAACAACTAAATATCATGGACTCATAGGGCGAATCGCTCTGGAACTGAAATCGGAACGCTCACTGACATTTCCCCTATCTGAAAGTCTGATAAACGCGGTAAAAATGACTAAGTCCAAAAAAAAATTGTTTTCAACTTTTTTCAATTATACCCCAGTGGGATATATATTCTACCCACACACATTTGGAACTCTCCTGTGGTACCCTCACACATATTATTCCCTCATTTAGTGGATATTTTCACAAAAAAGTGAAATTTTCAAATATCCAAAATATTGGCTGAAAACGACTAAATATCAAGGACTCATTGGGCGAATCGCTCTGGAACTGAAATCGGAACACTCACTGACATTTCCCCAATCTGAAAGTCTGATAAACTCCGGAAAAATGACTACGTCCAAAAAAAAAATTTTTTCAACTTTCTTCAATTTTCCCCCGTGGGATTTATATTCTACCCACACACATCTGGAACTCTCCTGGGGTACCTTCACACATATTATTCCCTCATTTAGTGGATATTTTCACAAAAAAGTGAAATTTTCAAAAATCCAAAATATTGGCTGAAAACGACTAAATATCAAGGACTCATTGGGCGAATCGCTCTGGAACTGAAATCGGAACGCTCACTGACATTTCCCCTATCTGAAAGTCTGATAAATGCCAGAAAAATGACTAAGTCCAAGAAAATTTTTTTTTCAACTCTTTTCAATTTTACCCCCATGGGATATATATTCTACCCACACACATTTGGAAGTCTCCTGGGGTACCCTCACACATATTATTCCCTCATTTAGTGGATATTTTCACAAAAAAGTGAAATTTTCAAAAATCCAGAAAATTGGCAGAAAACGAGTAAATATCAAGGACTCATTGGGCGAATCGCTCTGGAACTGAAATCGGAACGCTCACTGACAATTCCCCTATCTGAAAGTCTGCTAAACGACAGAAAAATGACTAAGTCCAAGAAAAAATTTTTTTCAACTCTTTTCAATTTTACCCCCATGGGATATATATTCTACCCACACACATTTGGAAGTCTCCTGGGGTACCCTCACACATATTATTCCCTCATTTAGTGGATATTTTCACAAAAAAGTGAAATTTTCAAAAATCTAAAATATTGGCTGAAAACGAGTAAATATCAAGGACTCATTGGGCGAATCGCTCTGGAACTGAAATCGGAATGCTCACTGACATTTCCCCTATCTGAAAGTCTGATAAACGCCGGAAAAATGACTAAGTCCAAGAAAATTTTTTTTTAAAGTCTTTTCAATTTTACACCCATGGGATATATATTCTACCCACACACATTTGGAACTCTCCTGGGGTACCCTCACACATATTATTCCCTCATTTAGTGGATATTTTCACAAAAAAGTGAAATTTTCAAAAATCCAAAATATTGTCTGAAAACGACTAAATATCAAGGACTCATTGGGCGAATCGCTCTGGAACTGAAATCGGAACACTCAGTGACATTTCCCCTATCTGAAAGTGTGATAAACGCCGGAAAAATGACTAAGTCCCAAAAAAAATTTTTTTCAACTTTTTTCAATTTTACCCCCGTGGGATATATATTCTACCCACACACATATGGAATTCTCCTGGGGTACCCTCACACATATTATTCCCTCATTTAGTGGATATTTTCACAAAAAAGAGAAATTTTCCAAAATCCAGAAAATTGGCTGAAAACGAGTAAATATCAAGGACTCATTGGGCGAATCGCTCTGGATCTGAAATCGGAACGCTCACTGACATTTTCCCTATCTGAAAGTCTGATAAACGCCGGAAAAATGACTAAGTCCAAGAAAAAATTTTTTTAAAGTCTTTTCAATTTTACCCCCATGGGATATATATTCTACCCACACACATTTGGAACTCTCCTGGGGTACCCTCACACATATTATTCCCTCATTTAGTGGATATTTTCACAAAAAAGTGAAATTTTCAGAAATCCAAAATATTGGCTGAAAACGACTAAATATCAAGGACTCATTGGGCGAATCGCTCTGGAACTGAAATCGGAACGCTCACTGACATTTCCCCTATTTTAACCCCTTAAGCCCCGCGGGTGGTTTGCACGTTAATGACCGGGCCAATTTTTACAATTCTGACCACTGTCACTTTATGAGGTAATTACTCTCGAACGCTTCAACGGATCCCCCTGATTCTGAGATTGTTTTTTCGTGACATATTCTACTTCATGATTGTAGAAAAATTTCTTCGATATCACTTGCGTTTATTTGTGAAAAAAACGGAAATTTGGCGAAAATTTTGAAAATTTTGCAATTTTCAAAATTTGAATTTTTAAGCCCTGAAATCAGAGTGATATGTCACACAAAAGAGTTAATAAATAACATTTCCCACATGTCTACTTTACATCAGCACAATTTTGGAACCAAAATTTTTTTTTGTTAGGGAGCTATAAGGGTTAAAAGTTGACCAGCGATTTCTCATTTTTCCAACAAAATTTACAAAACCATTTTTTTAGGGACCACATCACATTTGAAGTCACTTTGAGAGGTCTTTATGACAGAAAATACCCAAAAGTGACACCATTCTAAAAACTGCATCCCTCAAGGTGCTCAAAACCACATTCAAGAACTTTATTAACCCTTCAGGTGCTTCACAGGAATTTTTTGAATGTGGAAGAAAAAAATGAACATTTAACTTTTTTCACAAAAATGTTAATTTAGACCCAATTTTTTTTATTTTCACAGGGGTAACAAGAAAAAATGGACCCCAAAATTTGTTGTGCAATTTCCCCTGGGCACGCAGATACCCAATATTTGGGGAAAAAATACTGTTTGGGCGCACGGCAGGGCTCGGAAGGGAAGGAGCGCTATTTGACTTTTTGATTGTAAAATTTGCTTGAATAATTAGCGGACGCCATGTTGTGTTTGGAGAGCCCATGTGTGCCCAAACTTTGGAGCTCCCCCACAAGTGACCCCATTTTGGAAACTAGACCCCCCAAGGCACCTTTCTAGATGCATAGTGAGCACTTGGAACCCCCAGGTGCTTCACAAATTGATTCGTAAGAATGAAAAAGTGAAAAAAAAAAACACTTTTTCATTTTTATGAATCAATTTGTGAAGCACCTGAGTGTTTCAAGTGCTCACAATGCATCTAGATAGGTGCCTTGGGGGGTCTAGTTTCCAAAATGGGGTCACTTGTGGGGGAGCTCCAATGTTTGGGCACACAGCGGCTCTCCAAACGCAACATGGTGTCGCTAACAATTTGAGCCAATTTTCCGTTAAATTTGTTAGAGGACACCATGTTGCATTTAGAGAGTCCCTGTGTGCCCAAACATTGGAGCTCCCCCACAAGTGACCCCATTTTGGAAACTAGACCCCCCAAGGCACCTATATAGATGCATAGTGAGCACTTGGAGCCCCCAGGTGCTTCACAAATTGATTCGTAACAATGAAAAAGTGAAAAAAAAAACACTTTTTCATTTGTATGAATCAATTTGTGAAGCACCTGAGGGTTCCAAGTGCTCACTATGCATCTAGATAGGTGCCTTGGGTGGTCTAGTTTCCAAAATGGGGTCACTTGTGGGGGAGCTCCAATATTTGGGCACACAGCGGCTCTCTAAATGCAACATGGTGTCCGCTAACAAATTTAACGCAAAATTGGCTCAAATTGTTAGCGACACCATGTTGCGTTTGGAGAGCTGCTGTGTGCCCAAACATTGGAGCTCCCCCACAAGTGACCCCATTTTGGAAACTAGACCCCCCAAGGCACCTATCTAGATGCATAGTGAGCACTTGGAACCCCCAGGTGCTTCACAAATTGATTCGTAACAATGAAAAAGTGAAAAAAAAAAACACTTTTTCATTTTTATGAATCAATTTGTGAAGCATCTGGGGGTTCCAACTGCTCACTATGCATCTAGATAGGTGCCTTGGGGGGTCTAGTTTCCAAAATGGGGTCACTTGTGGGAGAGCTCCAATGTTTGGGCACACAGGGACTCTCTAAATGCAACATGGTATCCGCTAACAAATTGAATGGAAAATCGGCTCAAATTGTTAGCGGACACCACATTGCGTTTGGAGAGCTTCTCTGTGCCCAAACTTTGGAGCTCCCCCACAAGTGACCCCATTTTGGAAACTAGACCCCCCAAGGCACCTTTCTAGATGCATAGTGAGCACTTGGAACCCCCAGGTGCTTCACAAATTGATTCGTAATAATGAAAAAGTGAAAAAAAAAACACTTTTTCATTTTTACGAATTAATTTGTGAAGCACCTAGGGGTTCCAAGTGCTCACTATGCATCTAGATAGGTGCCTTGGGGGGTCTAGTTTCCAAAATGGGGTCACTTGTGGAGGAGCTCCAATGTTTGGGCACACAGGGACTCTCCAAATGCAACATGATATCCGCTAACAATTTGAGCCGACAATTTGTTAGCGGATATCATGTTGCATTTGGAGAGTCCCTGTGTGCCCAAACATTGGAGCTCCCCCACAAGTGACCCCATTTTGGAAACTAGACCCCCCAAGGCACCTATCTAGATTCATAGTGAGCACTTGGAACCCCAGGTGCTTCACAAATTGATTCATAAAAATGAAAAAGTGCTTTTTTTTTCACTTTTTCATTTTTACGAATCAATTTGTGAAGCACCTGGGGGTTCCAAGTGCTCACTATGCATCTAGAAAGGTGCCTTGGGGGGTCTAGTTTCCAAAATGGGGTCACTTGTGGGGGAGCTCCAAAGTTTGGGCACAGAGGGGCTCTCCAAACGCAATGTGGTGTCCGCTAACAATTTGAGCCGATTTTCCATTTAATTTGTTAGCGGATACCATGTTGCATTTAGAGAGTCCCTGTGTGCCCAAACATTGGAGCTCCCCCACAAGTGACCCCATTTTGGAAACTAGACCCCCCAAGGCACCTATCTAGATTCATAGTGAGCACTTGGAACCCCAGGTGCTTCACAAATTGATTCATAAAAATGAAAAAGTGTTTTTTTTTTCACTTTTTCATTTTTACGAATCAATTTGTGAAGCACCTGGGGGTTCCAAGTGCTCACTATGCATCTAGAAACTTGCCTTGGGGGGTCTAGTTTCCAAAATGGGGTCACTTGTGGGGGAGCTCCAAAGTTTGGGCACAGAGGGGCTCTCCAAACGCAATGTAGTGTCCGCTAACAATTTGAGCCGATTTTCCATTCAATTTGTTAGCGGATACCATGTTGCATTTAGAGAGTCCCTGTGTGCCCAAACATTGGAGCTCCCCCACAAGTGACCCCATTTTGGAAACTAGACCCCCCAAGGCACCTATCTAGATTCATAGTGAGCACTTGGAACCCCAGGTGCTTCACAAATTGATTCATAAAAATGAAAAAGTGTTTTATTTTCACTTTTTCATTTTTACGAATCAATTTGTGAAGCACCTGGGGGTTCTAAGTGCTCACTATGCATCTAGATAGGTGCCTTGGGGGGTCTAGTTTCCAAAATGGGGTCACTTGTGGGGGAGCTCCAATGTTTGGACACACAGGGGCTCTCCAAACGCAACATGGCGTCCGCTAACAATTTGAGCCGATTTTCCATTCAATTTGTTAGCGGACACCATGTCGCGTTTGGAGAGCCCGTGATGTGCCTAAACAGTGGAGCTCCCCCACAAGTGTCCCCATTTTGGAAACTATACCCCTCAAAGATTTTATTAAGGTGTATAGTGAACATTTTGAACCCAGAGGTACGGCACATTATTTGTTTACATTAGGTCATCATATTGAATAAGTTTTCATTATTCTTGAGAGCAAGTGCTCGCTACTTGAGTTTGCATCGGGTACTCAGGTATGCACCATGTACAGCGTGTGCTCGAGTGACATGCTCGAGTCCCTGCTCCGCATGTTTCACGGTTATTAGACACCCAAAAAAAAACATGTGGGGATCGCTCGTGCATGGCAGGCAATCCCCGTAAAGTTTTTTGGCCGCGAAGCATATGGGGCAGAGACTCGAGCATGTCACTCAAATACCCACGATACTAAATGCATACCAGAGCACCCGATGCAAACTCAAGTAGCGAGCACTTGCTCTCAACACTAGTCGCCATATCGTCATCTTTTTTTCTTACTTTTGAAAAAAATCCCAACCCCAGCCCTAACCCTAGCACAACCCTAGCCCCAGCACAACCCTAGCCCCAGCACAACCCTAGCCCCAGCACAACCCTAGCCCCAGCACAACCCTAGCCCCAAACCCAGCCCTAACCCTAGCCCAATCCTAACTCAAGAGTTTATTTTTGACGCCGTTCCTTGTGCGGTATAAGTGATTAGACGACTTTATTCTTCGGGTCGGTGTGATTACAGCAATGCCAGAATCATATGGGGTTTTTATGACTGACAGCTGTCACACACTAAAAGACGCATTTTTTGTAAAATCTAGTTTTTGCATCGCCATATTTTGAGAGCTATAATTTTTCCAAATTTTGGCAGACAGTCATGTGACGGCTCGTTTTTTGCGGGATGACTTGACGTTGTTATTGGTGCCATTTTCAGGCACGTGACATTTTTTGATCGCTTTCTATTCCGATTTTTGGGAGGCAGAATAAACAAAAACCAACAATTCAGGAATTGTTTTTTTTTTTTTTTTTTATTCTGTTCCGCGTGTGGTAAAATTGATGAGGCAGCTTTACTCTTCGGGTCAGTACGTTTACAGCGGTACCACATTTGTATAATTTTTCTATGTTTTGGCGCTTATACACAATAAAAGCTATTTTATAGAAAAAAATATTTTTTAGTATCGCTTTATTCTGAGAGCTATAACTTTTTTATTTTTCGGCTAATGGAGCTATATGGCGGCTTGTTTTTTGCGGGACGAGATGACGTTTTCAGCGGTATCATTTTTATTTATATGCGTCTTTTTGATCGCGTGTTATTCCACTTTTTGTTTGGCGGTATGGTGATAAAGCATTGTTTTTTGCTTGGTTTTTTTTTTTTTTTTTTTACCGTGTTCACTGAAGGGGTTAACTAGTGGGACAGTTTTATAGGTCAGGTTGTTCCGGACGCGGCGATACCAAATATGTGTACTTTTATTGTTTTTTTTTTATTTTTTTTATAATAATATTTATTGATGGGTACATTATATTTTTATTTTTGGTGTATTATTTTTTTTATTTTTTTATAATATTTTTGCACATTTTTTTTTTTTTTTTCCACTTTCACACAGTTTATACACTTTATTACTTTGTCCCACTCTGGGACTTTCACTTTTTTTTTTCTGATCGCCTGCATGGCACAGGAATGGAGCACCATCCCTATGCCATGAAGGCTGTCAGAAGTGCACAGTGTGAAGATTGCTTGGAGATGCACTGCGCATGTCCAAGCAATCTTCCTGCTCTCTGGTGACCCGGATGTTGTCATGACGACATCGGGTCGTCATGGCAACACCCGGGAAGCCTTTGCAGACTGCGCTGGAAGCCGGAAGAGGAGGTGAGTATCGGCGATCACCTCCCCTTGCCCCCGCAATGCCGCGATCGACTTCGATCGACTTCGATCGCAGCATCGCGGGGGTTAATGTGCTGGGAGCGGTGCGTGACCGCTCCCTGCACATAGTACCGGGTGTCAGCTGTGACAATCAGCTGACACCCGGCGGCGATCGCGCCCGCACAGCCTGTGTGCGCGCGCGATCGCCATGACGTACTAATACGGGTCTGGCTCTTAAGTCCCAGGGCACAGACGCGTATTAGTACGTCAGATGTTATTAAGGGGTTAAAGTCTGCTAAACGACGGAAAAATGACTAAGTCCAAGAAAATTTTTTTTTCAACTTTTTTAAATTTTACCCCCGTGGGATATATATTCTACCCACACACATTTGGAACTCTCCTGGGGTACCCTCACACATATTATTCCCTCATTTAGTGGATATTTTCACAAAAAAGTGAAATTTTCAAAAATCCAGAAAATTGGCTGAAAATGACTAAATATCAAGGACTCATTGCGCGAATCGCTCTGGAACTGAAATCGGAACGCTCACTGACATTTTCCCTATCTGAAAGTCTGATAAACGCCGGAAAAATGACTAAGTCCAAAAAAAAATTTTTTTCAACTTTTTTCAATTATACCCCAGTGGGATATATATTCTACCCACACACATTTGGAACTCTCCTGTGGTACCCTCACACATATTATTCCCTCATTTAGTGGATATTTTCACAAAAAAGTGAAATTTTCAAATATCCAAAATATTGGCTGAAAACGACTAAATATCAAGGACTCATTGGGCGAATCGCTCTGGAACTGAAATCGGAACGCTCACTGACATTTCCCCTATCTGAAAGTCTGATAAATACCGGAAAAATGACTAAGTCCAAAAAAATTTTTTTTCAACTTTTTTCAATTTTACCCCCGCGGGATATATATTCTACCCACACACATTTGGAACTCTCCTGGGGTACCCTCACACATATTATTCCCTCATTTAGTGGATATTTTCACAAAAAAGTGAAATTTTCAAAAATCCAGAAAATTGGCTGAAAACGAGTAAATATCAAGGACTCATTGGGCGAATCGCTCTGGAACTGAAATCGGAACGCTCACTGACAATTCCCCTATCTGAAAGTCTGCTAAACGACGGAAAAATGACTAAGTCCAAGAAAAAATTTTTTTCAACTCTTTTCAATTTTACCCCATGGGATATATATTCTACCCACACACATTTGGAAGTCTCCTGGGGTACCCTCACACATATTATTCCCTCATTTAGTGGATATTTTCACAAAAAAGAGAAATTTTCAAAAATCCAAAATATTGGCTGAAAACGACTAAATATCAAGGACTCATTGGGCGAATCGCTCTGGAACTGAAATCGGAACACTCAGTGACATTTCCCCTATCTGAAAGTGTGATAAACGCCGGAAAAATGACTAAGTCCCAAAAAAAAATTTTTTCAACTTTTTTCAATTTTACCCCCGTGGGATATATATTCTACCCACACACATATGGAATTCTCCTGGGGTACCCTCACACATATTATTCCCTCATTTAGTGGATATTTTCACAAAAAAGCGAAATTTTCAAAAATCCAGAAAATTGGCTGAAAACGAGTAAATATCAAGGACTCATTGGGCGAATCGCTATGGATCTGAAATCGGAACGCTCACTGACATTTTCCCTATCTGAAAGTCTGATAAATACTGGAAAAATGACTAAGTCCAAAAAAATTTTTTTTTCAACTTTTTTCAATTTTACCCCCGCGGGATATATATTCTACCCACACACATTTGGAACTCTCCTGGGGTACCCTCACACATATTATTCCCTCATTTAGTGGATATTTTCACAAAAAAGTGAAATTTTCAAAAATCCAGAAAATTGACTGAAAATGACTAAATATCAAGGACTCATTGCGCGAATCGCTCTGGAACTGAAATCGGAACGCTCACTGACATTTTCCCTATCTGAAAGTCTGATAAACGCCGGAAAAATGACTAAGTCCAAAAAAAAATTTTTTTCAACTTTTTTCAATTATACCCCAGTGGGATATATATTCTACCCACACAGATTTGGAACTCTCCTGGGGTACCCTCACACATATTATTCCCTCATTTAGTGGATATTTTCACAAAAAAGTGAAATTTTCAAATATCCAAAATATTGGCTGAAAATGACTAAATATCAAGGACTCATTGGCAAATCGCTCTGGAACTGAAATCGGAACGCTCACTGACAATTCCCCTATCTGAAAGTCTGATAAACGGCGGAAAAATGACTAAGTCAAAAAAAAATTTTTTTTCAACTTTTTTCAATTTTACCCCTGTGGGATATATATTCTACCCACACACATTTGGAACTCTCCTGGGGTACCCTCACACATATTATTCCCTCATTTAGTGGATATTTTCACAAAAAAGTGAAATTTTCAAAAATCCAGACAATTGGCTGAAAACGACTAAATATCAAGGACTCATTGGCAAATCGCTCTGGAACTGAAATCGGAAGGCTCACTGACATTTATGCTCTATCTGAAAGTCTGATAAACGCCGGAAAAATGACTAAGTCCCAAAAAAAAAATTTTTCAACTTTTTTCAATTTTACCCCCGTGGGATATATATTCTACCCACACACATATGGAACTCTCCTGGGGTACCCTCACACATATTATTCCCTCATTTAGTGGATATTTTCACAAAAAAGAGAAATTTTCAAAAATCCAGAAAATTGGCTGAAAACGAGTAAATATCAAGGACTCATTGGGCGAATCGCTCTGGATCTGAAATCGAAACGCTCACTGACATTTCCCCTATCTGAAAGTCTGATAAACGCCGGAAAAATGACTAAGTCCAAGAAAAATTTTTTTTAAAGTCTTTTCAATTTTACCCCCATGGGATATATATTCTACCCACACACATTTGGAACTCTCCTGGGGTACCCTCACACATATTATTCCCTCATTTAGTGGATATTTTCACAAAAAAGTGAAATTTTCAAAAATCCAGAAAATTGGCGGAAAACGAGTAAATATCAAGGACTCATTGCGCGAATCGCTCTGGAACTGAAATCGGAACGCTCACTGACATTTTCCCTATCTGAAAGTCTGATAAACGCCGGAAAAATGACTAAGTCCAAAAAAAACATTTTTTCAACTTTTTTCAATTTTACCCCCGTGGGATATAGATTCTACCCACACACATTTGGAACTCTCCTGGGGTACCCTCACACATATTATTCCCTCATTTAGTGGATATTTTCACAAAAAAGTGAAATTTTCAAAAATCCAAAATATTGGCTGAAAACGACTAAATATCAAGGACTCATTGGGCGAATCGCTCTGGAACTGAAATCGGAATGTTCACTGACATTTCCCCTATCTGAAAGTCTGATAAATGCCGGAAAAATGACTAAGTCCAAAAAAAAATTGTTTTCAACTTTTTTCAATTTTACCCCCGTGGGATATATATTCTACCCACACACATTTGGACCTCTCCTGGGGTACCCTCACATATATTATTCCCTCATTTAGTGGATATTTTCACAAAAAAGTGAAATTTTCAAAAATCCAAAATATTGGCTGAAAACGACTAAATGTCAAGGACTCATTGGGCGAATCGCTCTGGAACTGAAATCGGAACGTTCACTGACATTTTCCCTATCTGAAAGTCTGATAAACGCCGGGAAAATGACTAAGTCCAAAAAAAACATTTTTTCAACTTTTTTCAATTTTACCCCCGTGGGATATATATTCTACCCACACACATTTGGAACTCTCCTGGGGTACCCTCACACATATTATTCCCTCATTTAGTGAATATTTTCACAAAAAAGTGAAATTTTCAAAAATCCAAAATATTGGCTGAAAACGACTAAATATCAAGGACTCATTGGGCGAATCGCTCTGGAACTGAAATCGGAACGTTCACTGACATTTCCCCTATCTGAAAGTGTGATAAACGCCGGAAAAATGACTAAGTCCAAAAAAAAAATTGTTTTCATCTTTTTTCAATATTACCCCCGTGGGATATATATTCTAACCACACACATTTGGAACTCTCCTGCGGTACCCTAACACATATTATTCCCTCATTTAGTGGATATTTTCACAAAAAAGTGAAATTTTCAAAAATCCAGAAAATTGGCTGAAAATGACTAAATATCAAGGACTCATTGCGCGAATCGCTCTGGAACTGAAATCGGAACGCTCACTGACATTTTCCCTATCTGAAAGTCTGATAAACGCCGGAAAAATGACTAAGTCCAAAAAAAACATTTTTTCAACTTTTTTCAATTTTACCCCCGTGGGATATAGATTCTACCCACACACATTTGGAACTCTCCTGGGGTACCCTCACACATATTATTCCCTCATTTAGTGGATATTTTCACAAAAAAGTGAAATTTTCAAAAATCCAAAATATTGGCTGAAAACGACTAAATATCAAGGACTCATTGGGCGAATCGCTCTGGAACTGAAATCGGAACGTTCACTGACATTTTCCCTATCTGATAGTCTGATAAACGCTGGAAAAATGACTAAGTCCAAAAAAAACATTTTTTCAACTTTTTTCAATTTTACCCCCGTGGGATATAGATTCTACCCACACACATTTGGAACTCTCCTGGGGTACCCTCACACATATTATTCCCTCATTTAGTGGATATTTTCACAAAAAAGTGAAATTTTCAAAAATACAAAATATTGGCTGAAAACGACTAAATATCAAGGACTCATTGGGCGAATAGCTCTGGAACTGAAATCGGAATGTTCACTGACATTTCCCCTATCTGAAAGTCTGATAAACGCCGGAAAAATGACTAAGTCCAAAAAAAAATTGTTTTCAACTTTTTTCAATTTTACCCCGTGGGATATATATTCTACCCACACACATTTGGAACTCTCCTGGGGTACCCTCACACATATTATTCCCTCATTTAGTGGATATTTTCACAAAAAAGTGAAATTTTCAAATATCCAAAATATTGGCTGAAAACGACTAAATATCAAGGACTCATTGGGCGAATCGCTCTGGAACTGAAATCGGAATGTTCACTGACATTTCCCCTATCTGAAAGTCTGATAAACGCCGGAAAAATGACTAAGTCCAAAAAAAAATTGTTTTCAACTTTTTTCAATTTTACCCCCGTGGGATATATATTCTACCCACACACATTTGGAACTCTCCTGGGGTACCCTCACACATATTATTCCCTCATTTAGTGGATATTTTCACAAAAAAGTGAAATTTTCAAAAATCCAAAATATTGGCTGAAAACGACTAAATATCAAGGACTCTTTGGGCGAATCGCTCTGGAACTGAAATCGGAACGTTCACTGACATTTCCCCTATCTGAAAGTGTGATAAACGCCGGAAAAATGACTAAGTACAAAAAAAAATTGTTTTCAACTTTTTTCAATTTTACCCCCGTGGGATATATATTCTACCCACACACATTTGGAACTCTCCTGGGGTACCCTCACACATATTATTCCCTCATTTATTGGATATTTTCACAAAAAAGTGAAATTTTCAAATATCCAAAATATTGGCTGAAAACGACTAAATATCAAGGACTCATTGGGCGAATCGCTCTGGAACTGAAATCGGAACGTTCACTGACATTTCCCCTATCTGAAAGTGTGATAAACGCCGGAAAAATGACTAAGTACAAAAAAAAATTGTTTTCAACTTTTTTCAATTTTACCCCCGTGGGATATATATTCTACCCACACACATTTGGAACTGTCCTGCGGTACCCTAACACATATTATTCCCTCATTTAGTGGATATTTTCACAAAAAAGTGAAATTTTCAAAAATCCAGAAAATTAGCTGAAAATGACTAAATATCAAGGACTCATTGGGCAAATCGCTCTGGAACTGAAACCGGAACGCTCACTGACATTTGCCCTATCTGAAAGTCTGATAAACGCCGGAAAAATGACTAAGTCCAAAAAAAAAATTTTTCAACTTTTTTCAATTTTACCCCCGTGGGATATATATTCTACCCACACACATTTGGAACTCTCCTGGGGTACCCTCACACATATTATTCCCTCATTTAGTGGATATTTTCACAAAAAAGTGAAATTTTCATAAATCCAAAATATTGGCTGAAAACGACTAAATATCAAGGACTCATTGGGCGAATCGCTCTGGAACTGAAATCGGAATGTTCACTGACATTTCCCCTATCTGAAAGTCTGATAAACGCCGGAAAAATGACTAAGTCCAAAAAAAACATTTTTTCAACTTTTTTCAATTTTACCCCCGTGGGATATAGATTCTACCCACACACATTTGGAACTCTCCTGGGGTACCCTCACACATATTATTCCCTCATTTAGTGGATATTTTCACAAAAAAGTGAAATTTTCAAAAATCCAAAATATTGGCTGAAAACGACTAAATATCAAGGACTCATTGGGCGAATCGCTCTGGAACTGAAATCGGAATGTTCACTGACATTTCCCCTATCTGAAAGTCTGATAAATGCCGGAAAAATGACTAAGTCCAAAAAAAAATTGTTTTCAACTTTTTTTCAATATTACCCCCGTGGGATATATATTCTACCCACACACATTTGGAACTCTCCTGGGGTACCCTCACACATATTATTCCCTCATTTAGTGGATATTTTCACAAAAAAGTGAAATTTTCAAAAATCCAAAATATTGGCTGAAAACGACTAAATATCAAGGACTCATTGGGCGAATCGCTCTGGAACTGAAATCGGAACGTTCACTGACATTTCCCCTATCTGAAAGTGTGATAAACGCCGGAAAAATGACTAAGTCCAAAAAAAAAATTGTTTTCAACTTTTTTCAATATTACCCCCGTGGGATATATATTCTAACCACACACATTTGGAACTCTCCTGCGGTACCCTAACACATATTATTCCCTCATTTAGTGGATATTTTCACAAAAAAGTGAAATTTTCAAAAATCCAAAATATTGGCTGAAAACGACTAAATATCAAGGACTCATTGGGCGAATCGCTCTGGAACTGAAATCGGAACGTTCAATGACATTTTCCCTATCTGAAAGTCTGATAAACGCCGGAAAAATGACTAAGTCCAAAAAAAACATTTTTTCAACTTTTTTCAATTTTACCCCCGTGGGATATAGATTCTACCCACACACATTTGGAACTCTCCTGGGGTACCCTCACACATATTATTCCCTCATTTAGTGGATATTTTCACAAAAAAGTGAAATTTTCAAAAATACAAAATATTGGCTGAAAACGACTAAATATCAAGGACTCATTGGGCGAATAGCTCTGGAACTGAAATCGGAATGTTCACTGACATTTCCCCTATCTGAAAGTCTGATAAACGCCGGAAAAATGACTAAGTCCAAAAAAAATGTTTTTCAACTTTTTTTCAATATTACCCCCGTGGGATATATATTCTACCCACACACATTTGGAACTCTCCTGGGGTACCCTCACACATATTATTCCCTCATTTAGTGGATATTTTCACAAAAAAGTGAAATTTTCAAAAATCCAAAATATTGGCTGAAAACGACTAAATATCAAGGACTCATTGGGCGAATCGCTCTGGAACTGAAATCGGAATGTTCACTGACATTTCCCCTATCTGAAAGTCTGATAAACGCCGGAAAAATGACTAAGTCCAAAAAAAAAATTGTTTTCATCTTTTTTCAATATTACCCCCGTGGGATATATATTCTAACAACACACATTTGGAACTCTCCTGCGGTACCCTAACACATATTATTCCCTCATTTAGTGGATATTTTCACAAAAAAGTGAAATTTTCAAAAATCCAGAAAATTGGCTGAAAATGACTAAATATCAAGGACTCATTGCGCGAATCGCTCTGGAACTGAAATCGGAACGCTCACTGACATTTTCCCTATCTGAAAGTCTGATAAACGCCGGAAAAATGACTAAGTCCAAAAAAAACATTTTTTCAACTTTTTTCAATTTTACCCCCGTGGGATATAGATTCTACCCACACACATTTGGAACTCTCCTGGGGTACCCTCACACATATTATTCCCTCATTTAGTGGATATTTTCACAAAAAAGTGAAATTTTCAAAAATCCAAAATATTGGCTGAAAACGACTAAATATCAAGGACTCATTGGGCGAATCGCTCTGGAACTGAAATCGGAATGTTCACTGACATTTCCCCTATCTGAAAGTCTGATAAACGCCGGAAAAATGACTAAGTCCAAAAAAAAATTGTTTTCAACTTTTTTCAATTTTACCCCCGTGGGATATATATTCTACCCACACACATTTGGAACTCTCCTGGGGTACCCTCACACATATTATTCCCTCATTTAGTGGATATTTTCACAAAAAAGTGAAATTTTCAAAAATCCAAAATATTGGCTGAAAACGACTAAATATCAAGGACTCTTTGGGCGAATCGCTCTGGAACTGAAATCGGAACGTTCACTGACATTTCCCCTATCTGAAAGTGTGATAAACGCCGGAAAAATGACTAAGTACAAAAAAAAATTGTTTTCAACTTTTTTCAATTTTACCCCCGTGGGATATATATTCTACCCACACACATTTGGAACTCTCCTGGGGTACCCTCACACATATTATTCCCTCATTTATTGGATATTTTCACAAAAAAGTGAAATTTTCAAATATCCAAAATATTGGCTGTAAACGACTAAATATCAAGGACTCATTGGGCGAATCGCTCTGGAACTGAAATCGGAACGTTCACTGACATTTCCCCTATCTGAAAGTGTGATAAACGCCGGAAAAATGACTAAGTACAAAAAAAAATTGTTTTCAACTTTTTTCAATTTTACCCCCGTGGGATATATATTCTACCCACACACATTTGGAACTGTCCTGCGGTACCCTAACACATATTATTCCCTCATTTAGTGGATATTTTCACAAAAAAGTGAAATTTTCAAAAATCCAGAAAATTAGCTGAAAATGACTAAATATCAAGGACTCATTGGGCAAATCGCTCTGGAACTGAAATCGGAACGCTCACTGACATTTGCCCTATCTGAAAGTCTGATAAACGCCGGAAAAATGACTAAGTCCAAAAAAAAAATTTTTCAACTTTTTTCAATTTTACCCCCGTGGGATATATATTCTACCCACACACATTTGGAACTCTCCTGGGGTACCCTCACACATATTATTCCCTCATTTAGTGGATATTTTCACAAAAAAGTGAAATTTTCATAAATCCAAAATATTGGCTGAAAACGACTAAATATCAAGGACTCATTGGGCGAATCGCTCTGGAACTGAAATCGGAATGTTCACTGACATTTCCCCTATCTGAAAGTCTGATAAACGCCGGAAAAATGACTAAGTCCAAAAAAAACATTTTTTCAACTTTTTTCAATTTTACCCCCGTGGGATATAGATTCTACCCACACACATTTGGAACTCTCCTGGGGTACCCTCACACATATTATTCCCTCATTTAGTGGATATTTTCACAAAAAAGTGAAATTTTCAAAAATCCAAAATATTGGCTGAAAACGACTAAATATCAAGGACTCATTGGGCGAATCGCTCTGGAACTGAAATCGGAATGTTCACTGACATTTCCCCTATCTGAAAGTCTGATAAATGCCGGAAAAATGACTAAGTCCAAAAAAAAATTGTTTTCAACTTTTTTTCAATATTACCCCCGTGGGATATATATTCTACCCACACACATTTGGAACTCTCCTGGGGTACCCTCACACATATTATTCCCTCATTTAGTGGATATTTTCACAAAAAAGTGAAATTTTCAAAAATCCAAAATATTGGCTGAAAACGACTAAATATCAAGGACTCATTGGGCGAATCGCTCTGGAACTGAAATCGGAACGTTCACTGACATTTCCCCTATCTGAAAGTGTGATAAACGCCGGAAAAATGACTAAGTCCAAAAAAAAAATTGTTTTCAACTTTTTTCAATATTACCCCCGTGGGATATATATTCTAACCACACACATTTGGAACTCTCCTGCGGTACCCTAACACATATTATTCCCTCATTTAGTGGATATTTTCACAAAAAAGTGAAATTTTCAAAAATCCAAAATATTGGCTGAAAACGACTAAATATCAAGGACTCATTGGGCGAATCGCTCTGGAACTGAAATCGGAACGTTCTATGACATTTTCCCTATCTGAAAGTCTGATAAACGCCGGAAAAATGACTAAGTCCAAAAAAAACATTTTTTCAACTTTTTTCAATTTTACCCCCGTGGGATATAGATTCTACCCACACACATTTGGAACTCTCCTGGGGTACCCTCACACATATTATTCCCTCATTTAGTGGATATTTTCACAAAAAAGTGAAATTTTCAAAAATACAAAATATTGGCTGAAAACGACTAAATATCAAGGACTCATTGGGCGAATAGCTCTGGAACTGAAATCGGAATGTTCACTGACATTTCCCCTATCTGAAAGTCTGATAAACGCCGGAAAAATGACTAAGTCCAAAAAAAATGTTTTTCAACTTTTTTTCAATATTACCCCCGTGGGATATATATTCTACCCACACACATTTGGAACTCTCCTGGGGTACCCTCACACATATTATTCCCTCATTTAGTGGATATTTTCACAAAAAAGTGAAATTTTCAAAAATCCAAAATATTGGCTGAAAACGACTAAATATCAAGGACTCATTGGGCGAATCGCTCTGGAACTGAAATCGGAATGTTCACTGACATTTCCCCTATCTGAAAGTCTGATAAACGCCGGAAAAATGACTAAGTCCAAAAAAAAAATTGTTTTCATCTTTTTTCAATATTACCCCCGTGGGATATATATTCTAACCACACACATTTGGAACTCTCCTGCGGTACCCTAACACATATTATTCCCTCATTTAGTGGATATTTTCACAAAAAAGTGAAATTTTCAAAAATCCAGAAAATTGGCTGTAAATGACTAAATATCAAGGACTCATTGCGCGAATCGCTCTGGAACTGAAATCGGAACGCTCACTGACATTTTCCCTATCTGAAAGTCTGATAAACGCCGGAAAAATGACTAAGTCCAAAAAAAACATTTTTTCAACTTTTTTCAATTTTACCCCCGTGGGATATAGATTCTACCCACACACATTTGGAACTCTCCTGGGGTACCCTCACACATATTATTCCCTCATTTAGTGGATATTTTCACAAAAAAGTGAAATTTTCAAAAATCCAAAATATTGGCTGAAAACGACTAAATATCAAGGACTCATTGGGCGAATCGCTCTGGAACTGAAATCGGAACGTTCACTGACATTTTCCCTATCTGATAGTCTGATAAACGCTGGAAAAATGACTAAGTCCAAAAAAAACATTTTTTCAACTTTTTTCAATTTTACCCCCGTGGGATATAGATTCTACCCACACACATTTGGAACTCTCCTGGGGTACCCTCACACATATTATTCCCTCATTTAGTGGATATTTTCACAAAAAAGTGAAATTTTCAAAAATACAAAATATTGGCTGAAAACGACTAAATATCAAGGACTCATTGGGCGAATAGCTCTGGAACTGAAATCGGAATGTTCACTGACATTTCCCCTATCTGAAAGTCTGATAAACGCCGGAAAAATGACTAAGTCCAAAAAAAATGTTTTTCAACTTTTTTTCAATATTACCCCCGTGGGATATATATTCTACCCACACACATTTGGAACTCTCCTGGGGTACCCTCACACATATTATTCCCTCATTTAGTGGATATTTTCACAAAAAAGTGAAATTTTCAAAAATCCAAAATATTGGCTGAAAACGACTAAATATCAAGGACTCATTGGGCGAATCGCTCTGGAACTGAAATCGGAATGTTCACTGACATTTCCCCTATCTGAAAGTCTGATAAACGCCGGAAAAATGACTAAGTCCAAAAAAAAATTGTTTTCAACTTTTTTCAATTTTACCCCCGTGGGATATATATTCTACCCACACACATTTGGAACTCTCCTGGGGTACCCTCACACATATTATTCCCTCATTTAGTGGATATTTTCACAAAAAAGTGAAATTTTCAAAAATCCAAAATATTGGCTGAAAACGACTAAATATCAAGGACTCTTTGGGCGAATCGCTCTGGAACTGAAATCGGAACGTTCACTGACATTTCCCCTATCTGAAAGTGTGATAAACGCCGGAAAAATGACTAAGTACAAAAAAAAATTGTTTTCAACTTTTTTCAATTTTACCCCCGTGGGATATATATTCTACCCACACACATTTGGAACTCTCCTGGGGTACCCTCACACATATTATTCCCTCATTTATTGGATATTTTCACAAAAAAGTGAAATTTTCAAATATCCAAAATATTGGCTGAAAACGACTAAATATCAAGGACTCATTGGGCGAATCGCTCTGGAACTGAAATCGGAACGTTCACTGACATTTCCCCTATCTGAAAGTGTGATAAACGCCGGAAAAATGACTAAGTACAAAAAAAAATTGTTTTCAACTTTTTTCAATTTTACCCCCGTGGGATATATATTCTACCCACACACATTTGGAACTGTCCTGCGGTACCCTAACACATATTATTCCCTCATTTAGTGGATATTTTCACAAAAAAGTGAAATTTTCAAAAATCCAGAAAATTAGCTGAAAATGACTAAATATCAAGGACTCATTGGGCAAATCGCTCTGGAACTGAAATCGGAACGCTCACTGACATTTGCCCTATCTGAAAGTCTGATAAACGCCGGAAAAATGACTAAGTCCAAAAAAAAAATTTTTCAACTTTTTTCAATTTTACCCCCGTGGGATATATATTCTACCCACACACATTTGGAACTCTCCTGGGGTACCCTCACACATATTATTCCCTCATTTAGTGGATATTTTCACAAAAAAGTGAAATTTTCATAAATCCAAAATATTGGCTGAAAACGACTAAATATCAAGGACTCATTGGGCGAATCGCTCTGGAACTGAAATCGGAATGTTCACTGACATTTCCCCTATCTGAAAGTCTGATAAACGCCGGAAAAATGACTAAGTCCAAAAAAAACATTTTTTCAACTTTTTTCAATTTTACCCCCGTGGGATATAGATTCTACCCATACACATTTGGAACTCTCCTGGGGTACCCTCACACATATTATTCCCTCATTTAGTGGATATTTTCACAAAAAAGTGAAATTTTCAAAAATCCAAAATATTGGCTGAAAACGACTAAATATCAAGGACTCATTGGGCGAATCGCTCTGGAACTGAAATCGGAATGTTCACTGACATTTCCCCTATCTGAAAGTCTGATAAATGCCGGAAAAATGACTAAGTCCAAAAAAAAATTGTTTTCAACTTTTTTTCAATATTACCCCCGTGGGATATATATTCTACCCACACACATTTGGAACTCTCCTGGGGTACCCTCACACATATTATTCCCTCATTTAGTGGATATTTTCACAAAAAAGTGAAATTTTCAAAAATCCAAAATATTGGCTGAAAACGACTAAATATCAAGGACTCATTGGGCGAATCGCTCTGGAACTGAAATCGGAACGTTCACTGACATTTCCCCTATCTGAAAGTGTGATAAACGCCGGAAAAATGACTAAGTCCAAAAAAAAATTGTTTTCAACATTTTTCAATTTTACCCCCGTGGGATATATATTCTACCCACACACATTTGGAACTCTCCTGCGGTACCCTAACACATATTATTCCCTCATTTAGTGGATATTTTCACAAAAAAGTGAAATTTTCAAAAATCCAGAAAATTGGCTGAAAATGACTAAATATCAAGGACTCATTGCGCGAATCGCTCTGGAACTGAAATCGGAACGCTCACTGACATTTTCCCTATCTGAAAGTCTGATAAACGCCGGAAAAATGACTAAGTCCAAAAAAAACATTTTTTCAACTTTTTTCAATTTTACCCCCGTGGGATATAGATTCTACCCACACACATTTGGAACTCTCCTGGGGTACCCTCACACATATTATTCCCTCATTTAGTGGATATTTTCACAAAAAAGTGAAATTTTCAAAAATCCAAAATATTGGCTGAAAACGACTAAATATCAAGGACTCATTCGGCGAATCGCTCTGGAACTGAAATCGGAATGTTCACTGACATTTCCCCTATCTGAAAGTCTGATAAATGCCGGAAAAATGACTAAGTCCAAAAAAAAATTGTTTTCAACTTTTTTCAATTTTACCCCCGTGGGATATATATTCTACCCACACACATTTGGAACTCTCCTGGGGTACCTTCACATATATTATTCCCTCATTTAGTGGATATTTTCACAAAAAAGTGAAATTTTCAAAAATCCAAAATATTGGCTGAAAACGACTAAATATCAAGGACTCATTGGGCGAATCGCTCTGGAACTGAAATCGGAACGTTCACTGACATTTTCCCTATCTGAAAGTCTGATAAACGCCGGAAAAATGACTAAGTCCAAAAAAAACATTTTTTCAACTTTTTTCAATTTTACCCCCGTGGGATATATATTCTACCCACACACATTTGGAACTCTCCTGGGGTACCCTCACACATATTATTCCCTCATTTAGTGGATATTTTCACAAAAAAGTGAAATTTTCAAATATCCAAAATATTGGCTGAAAACGACTAAATATCAAGGACTCATTGGGCGAATCGCTCTGGAACTGAAATCGGAATGTTCACTGACATTTCCCCTATCTGAAAGTCTGATAAACGCCGGAAAAATGACTAAGTCCAAAAAAAAATTGTTTTCAACTTTTTTCAATTTTACCCCCGTGGGATATATATTCTACCCACACACATTTGGAACTCTCCTGGGGTACCCTCACACATATTATTCCCTCATTTAGTGGATATTTTCACAAAAAAGTGAAATTTTCAAAAATCCAAAATATTGGCTGAAAACGACTAAATATCAAGGACTCTTTGGGCGAATCGCTCTGGAACTGAAATCGGAACGTTCACTGACATTTCCCCTATCTGAAAGTGTGATAAACGCCGGAAAAATGAATAAGTACAAAAAAAAATTGTTTTCAACTTTTTTCAATTTTACCCCCGTGGGATATATATTCTACCCACACACATTTGGAACTCTCCTGGGGTACCCTCACACATATTATTCCCTCATTTATTGGATATTTTCACAAAAAAGTGAAATTTTCAAATATCCAAAATATTGGCTGAAAACGACTAAATATCAAGGACTCATTGGGCGAATCGCTCTGGAACTGAAATCGGAACGTTCACTGACATTTCCCCTATCTGAAAGTGTGATAAACGCCGGAAAAATGACTAAGTACAAAAAAAAATTGTTTTCAACTTTTTTCAATTTTACCCCCGTGGGATATATATTCTACCCACACACATTTGGAACTCTCCTGCGGTACCCTAACACATATTATTCCCTCATTTAGTGGATATTTTCACAAAAAAGTGAAATTTTCAAAAATCCAGAAAATTAGCTGAAAATGACTAAATATCAAGGACTCATTGGGCGAATCGCTCTGGAACTGAAATCGGAACGCTCACTGACATTTGCCCTATCTGAAAGTCTGATAAACGCCGGAAAAATGACTAAGTCCAAAAAAAACATTTTTCAACTTTTTTCAATTTTACCCCCGTGGGATATATATTCTACCCACACACATTTGGAACTCTCCTGGGGTACCCTCACACATATTATTCCCTCATTTAGTGGATATTTTCACAAAAAAGTGAAATTTTCATAAATCCAAAATATTGGCTGAAAACGACTAAATATCAAGGACTCATTGGGCGAATCGCTCTGGAACTGAAATCGGAATGTTCACTGACATTTCCCCTATCTGAAAGTCTGATAAACGCCGGAAAAATGACTAAGTCCAAAAAAAACATTTTTTCAACTTTTTTCAATTTTACCCCCGTGGGATATAGATTCTACCCACACACATTTGGAACTCTCCTGGGGTACCCTCACACATATTATTCCCTCATTTAGTGGATATTTTCACAAAAAAGTGAAATTTTCAAAAATCCAAAATATTGGCTGAAAACGACTAAATATCAAGGACTCATTGGGCGAATCGCTCTGGAACTGAAATCGGAATGTTCACTGACATTTCCCCTATCTGAAAGTCTGATAAATGCCGGAAAAATGACTAAGTCCAAAAAAAAATTGTTTTCAACTTTTTTTCAATATTACCCCCGTGGGATATATATTCTACCCACACACATTTGGAACTCTCCTGGGGTACCCTCACACATATTATTCCCTCATTTAGTGGATATTTTCACAAAAAAGTGAAATTTTCAAAAATCCAAAATATTGGCTGAAAACGAATAAATATCAAGGACTCATTGGGCGAATCGCTCTGGAACTGAAATCGGAATGTTCACTGACATTTCCCCAATCTGAAAGTCTGATAAACGCCGGAAAAATGACTAAGTCCAAAAAAAACATTTTTTCAACTTTTTTCAATTTTACCCCCGTGGGATATAGATTCTACCCACACACATTTGGAACTCTCCTGGGGTACCCTCACACATATTATTCCCTCATTTAGTGGATATTTTCACAAAAAAGTGAAATTTTCAAAAATCCAAAATATTGGCTGAAAACGACTAAATATCAAGGACTCATTGGGCGAATCGCTCTGGAACTGAAATCGGAATGTTCACTGACATTTCCCCTATCTGAAAGTCTGATAAATGCCGAAAAAATGACTAAGTCCAAAAAAAAATTGTTTTCAACTTTTTTTCAATATTACCCCCGTGGGATATATATTCTACCCACACACATTTGGAACTCTCCTGGGGTACCCTCACACATATTATTCCCTCATTTAGTGGATATTTTCACAAAAAAGTGAAATTTTCAAAAATACAAAATATTGGCTGAAAACGACTAAATATCAAGGACTCATTGGGCGAATAGCTCTGGAACTGAAATCGGAATGTTCACTGACATTTCCCCTATCTGAAAGTCTGATAAACGCCGGAAAAATGACTAAGTCCAAAAAAAATGTTTTTCAACTTTTTTTCAATATTACCCCCGTGGGATATATATTCTACCCACACACATTTGGAACTCTCCTGCGGTACCCTAACACATATTATTCCCTCATTTAGTGGATATTTTCACAAAAAAGTGAAATTTTCAAAAATCCAGAAAATTGGCTGAAAATGACTAAATATCAAGGACTCATTGCGCGAATCGCTCTGGAACTGAAATCGGAACGCTCACTGACATTTTCCCTATCTGAAAGTCTGATAAACGCCGGAAAAATGACTAAGTCCAAAAAAAACATTTTTTCAACTTTTTTCAATTTTACCCCCGTGGGATATAGATTCTACCCACACACATTTGGAACTCTCCTGGGGTACCCTCACACATATTATTCCCTCATTTAGTGGATATTTTCACAAAAAAGTGAAATTTTCAAAAATCCAAAATATTGGCTGAAAACGACTAAATATCAAGGACTCATTGGGCGAATCGCTCTGGAACTGAAATCGGAATGTTCACTGACATTTCCCCTATCTGAAAGTCTGATAAATGCCGGAAAAATGACTAAGTCCAAAAAAAAATTGTTTTCAACTTTTTTCAATTTTACCCCCGTGGGATATATATTCTACCCACACACATTTGGAACTCTCCTGGGGTACCCTCACATATATTATTCCCTCATTTAGTGGATATTTTCACAAAAAAGTGAAATTTTCAAAAATCCAAAATATTGGCTGAAAACGACTAAATATCAAGGACTCATTGGGCGAATCGCTCTGGAACTGAAATCGGAACGTTCACTGACATTTTCCCTATCTGAAAGTCTGATAAACGCCGGAAAAATGACTAAGTCCAAAAAAAACATTTTTTCAACTTTTTTCAATTTTACCCCCGTGGGATATATATTCTACCCACACACATTTGGAACTCTCCTGGGGTACCCTCACACATATTATTCCCTCATTTAGTGGATATTTTCACAAAAAAGTGAAATTTTCAAAAATCCAAAATATTGGCTGAAAACGACTAAATATCAAGGACTCATTGGGCGAATAGCTCTGGAACTGAAATCGGAATGTTCACTGACATTTCCCCTATCTGAAAGTCTGATAAACGCCGGAAAAATGACTAAGTCCAAAAAAAATGTTTTTCAACTTTTTTTCAATATTACCCCCGTAGGATATATATTCTACCCACACACATTTGGAACTCTCCTGGGGTACCCTCACACATATTATTCCCTCATTTAGTGGATATTTTCACAAAAAAGTGAAATTTTCAAAAATCCAAAATATTGGCTGAAAACGACTAAATATCAAGGACTCATTGGGCGAATCGCTCTGGAACTGAAATCGGAATGTTCACTGACATTTCCCCAATCTGAAAGTCTGATAAACGCCGGAAAAATGACTAAGTCCAAAAAAAACATTTTTTCAACTTTTTTCAATTTTACCCCCGTGGGATATAGATTCTACCCACACACATTTGGAACTCTCCTGGGGTACCCTCACACATATTATTCCCTCATTTAGTGGATATTTTCACAAAAAAGTGAAATTTTCAAAAATCCAAAATATTGGCTGAAAACGACTAAATATCAAGGACTCATTGGGCGAATCGCTCTGGAACTGAAATCGGAATGTTCACTGACATTTCCCCTATCTGAAAGTCTGATAAATGCCGGAAAAATGACTAAGTCCAAAAAAAAATTGTTTTCAACTTTTTTTCAATATTACCCCCGTGGGATATATATTCTACCCACACACATTTGGAACTCTCCTGGGGTACCCTCACACATATTATTCCCTCATTTAGTGGATATTTTCACGAAAAAGTGAAATTTTCAAAAATCCAAAATATTGGCTGAAAACGACTAAATATCAAGGACTCATTGGGCGAATCGCTCTGGAACTGAAATCGGAACGTTCACTGACATTTCCCCTATCTGAAAGTGTGATAAACGCCGGAAAAATGACTAAGTACAAAAAAAAATTGTTTTCAACTTTTTTCAATTTTACCCCCGTGGGATATATATTCTACCCACACACATTTGGAACTCTCCTGCGGTACCCTAACACATATTATTCCCTCATTTAGTGGATATTTTCACAAAAAAGTGAAATTTTCAAAAATCCAGAAAATTAGCTGAAAATGACTAAATATCAAGGACTCATTGGGCGAATCGCTCTGGAACTGAAATCGGAACGCTCACTGACATTTGCCCTATCTGAAAGTCTGATAAACGCCGGAAAAATGACTAAGTCCAAAAAAAACATTTTTCAACTTTTTTCAATTTTACCCCCGTGGGATATATATTCTACCCACACACATTTGGAACTCTCCTGGGGTACCCTCACACATATTATTCCCTCATTTAGTGGATATTTTCACAAAAAAGTGAAATTTTCAAAAATCCAAAATATTGGCTGAAAACGACTAAATATCAAGGACTCATTGGGCGAATCGCTCTGGAACTGAAATCGGAATGTTCACTGACATTTCCCCTATCTGAAAGTCTGATAAATGCCGGAAAAATGACTAAGTCCAAAAAAAAATTGTTTTCAACTTTTTTTCAATATTACCCCCGTGGGATATATATTCTACCCACACACATTTGGAACTCTCCTGGGGTACCCTCACACATATTATTCCCTCATTTAGTGGATATTTTCACAAAAAAGTGAAATTTTCAAAAATCCAAAATATTGGCTGAAAACGAATAAATATCAAGGACTCATTGGGCGAATCGCTCTGGAACTGAAATCGGAATGTTCACTGACATTTCCCCAATCTGAAAGTCTGATAAACGCCGGAAAAATGACTAAGTCCAAAAAAAACATTTTTTCAACTTTTTTCAATTTTACCCCCGTGGGATATAGATTCTACCCACACACATTTGGAACTCTCCTGGGGTACCCTCACACATATTATTCCCTCATTTAGTGGATATTTTCACAAAAAAGTGAAATTTTCAAAAATCCAAAATATTGGCTGAAAACGACTAAATATCAAGGACTCATTGGGCGAATCGCTCTGGAACTGAAATCGGAATGTTCACTGACATTTCCCCTATCTGAAAGTCTGATAAATGCCGAAAAAATGACTAAGTCCAAAAAAAAATTGTTTTCAACTTTTTTTCAATATTACCCCCGTGGGATATATATTCTACCCACACACATTTGGAACTCTCCTGGGGTACCCTCACACATATTATTCCCTCATTTAGTGGATATTTTCACAAAAAAGTGAAATTTTCAAAAATACAAAATATTGGCTGAAAACGACTAAATATCAAGGACTCATTGGGCGAATAGCTCTGGAACTGAAATCGGAATGTTCACTGACATTTCCCCTATCTGAAAGTCTGATAAACGCCGGAAAAATGACTAAGTCCAAAAAAAATGTTTTTCAACTTTTTTTCAATATTACCCCCGTGGGATATATATTCTACCCACACACATTTGGAACTCTCCTGCGGTACCCTAACACATATTATTCCCTCATTTAGTGGATATTTTCACAAAAAAGTGAAATTTTCAAAAATCCAGAAAATTGGCTGAAAATGACTAAATATCAAGGACTCATTGCGCGAATCGCTCTGGAACTGAAATCGGAACGCTCACTGACATTTTCCCTATCTGAAAGTCTGATAAACGCCGGAAAAATGACTAAGTCCAAAAAAAACATTTTTTCAACTTTTTTCAATTTTACCCCCGTGGGATATAGATTCTACCCACACACATTTGGAACTCTCCTGGGGTACCCTCACACATATTATTCCCTCATTTAGTGGATATTTTCACAAAAAAGTGAAATTTTCAAAAATCCAAAATATTGGCTGAAAACGACTAAATATCAAGGACTCATTGGGCGAATCGCTCTGGAACTGAAATCGGAATGTTCACTGACATTTCCCCTATCTGAAAGTCTGATAAATGCCGGAAAAATGACTAAGTCCAAAAAAAAATTGTTTTCAACTTTTTTCAATTTTACCCCCGTGGGATATATATTCTACCCACACACATTTGGAACTCTCCTGGGGTACCCTCACATATATTATTCCCTCATTTAGTGGATATTTTCACAAAAAAGTGAAATTTTCAAAAATCCAAAATATTGGCTGAAAACGACTAAATATCAAGGACTCATTGGGCGAATCGCTCTGGAACTGAAATCGGAACGTTCACTGACATTTTCCCTATCTGAAAGTCTGATAAACGCCGGAAAAATGACTAAGTCCAAAAAAAACATTTTTTCAACTTTTTTCAATTTTACCCCCGTGGGATATATATTCTACCCACACACATTTGGAACTCTCCTGGGGTACCCTCACACATATTATTCCCTCATTTAGTGGATATTTTCACAAAAAAGTGAAATTTTCAAAAATCCAAAATATTGGCTGAAAACGACTAAATATCAAGGACTCATTGGGCGAATCGCTCTGGAACTGAAATCGGAATGTTCACTGACATTTCCCCAATCTGAAAGTCTGATAAACGCCGGAAAAATGACTAAGTCCAAAAAAAACATTTTTTCAACTTTTTTCAATTTTACCCCCGTGGGATATAGATTCTACCCACACACATTTGGAACTCTCCTGGGGTACCCTCACACATATTATTCCCTCATTTAGTGGATATTTTCACAAAAAAGTGAAATTTTCAAAAATCCAAAATATTGGCTGAAAACGACTAAATATCAAGGACTCATTGGGCGAATCGCTCTGGAACTGAAATCGGAATGTTCACTGACATTTCCCCTATCTGAAAGTCTGATAAATGCCGGAAAAATGACTAAGTCCAAAAAAAAATTGTTTTCAACTTTTTTTCAATATTACCCCCGTGGGATATATATTCTACCCACACACATTTGGAACTCTCCTGGGGTACCCTCACACATATTATTCCCTCATTTAGTGGATATTTTCACGAAAAAGTGAAATTTTCAAAAATCCAAAATATTGGCTGAAAACGACTAAATATCAAGGACTCATTGGGCGAATCGCTCTGGAACTGAAATCGGAACTTTCACTGACATTTCCCCTATCTGAAAGTGTGATAAACGCCGGAAAAATGACTAAGTCCAAAAAAAAAATTGTTTTCAACTTTTTTCAATATTACCCCCGTGGGATATATATTCTAACCACACACATTTGGAACTCTCCTGCGGTACCCTAACACATATTATTCCCTCATTTAGTGGATATTTTCACAAAAAAGTGAAATTTTCAAAAATCCAGAAAATTGGCTGAAAATGACTAAATATCAAGGACTCATTGCGCGAATCGCTCTGGAACTGAAATCGGAACGCTCACTGACATTTTCCCTATCTGAAAGTCTGATAAACGCCGGAAAAATGACTAAGTCCAAAAAAAACATTTTTTCAACTTTTTTCAATTTTACCCCCGTGGGATATAGATTCTACCCACACACATTTGGAACTCTCCTGGGGTACCCTCACACATATTATTCCCTCATTTAGTGGATATTTTCACAAAAAAGTGAAATTTTCAACAATCCAAAATATTGGCTGAAAACGACTAAATATCAAGGACTCATTGGGCGAATCGCTCTGGAACTGAAATCGGAACGTTCACTGACATTTTCCCTATCTGAAAGTCTGATAAACGCCGGAAAAATGACTAAGTCCAAAAAAAACATTTTTTCAACTTTTTTCAATTTTACCCCCGTGGGATATAGATTCTACCCACACACATTTGGAACTCTCCTGGGGTACCCTCACACATATTATTCCCTCATTTAGTGGATATTTTCACAAAAAAGTGAAATTTTCAAAAATACAAAATATTGGCTGAAAACGACTAAATATCAAGGACTCATTGGGCGAATAGCTCTGGAACTGAAATCGGAATGTTCACTGACATTTCCCCTATCTGAAAGTCTGATAAACGCCGGAAAAATGACTAAGTCCAAAAAAAATGTTTTTCAACTTTTTTTCAATATTACCCCCGTGGGATATATATTCTACCCACACACATTTGGAACTCTCCTGGGGTACCCTCACACATATTATTCCCTCATTTAGTGGATATTTTCACAAAAAAGTGAAATTTTCAAAAATCCAAAATATTGGCTGAAAACGACTAAATATCAAGGACTCATTGGGCGAATCGCTCTGGAACTGAAATCGGAATGTTCACTGACATTTCCCCTATCTGAAAGTCTGATAAACGCCGGAAAAATGACTAAGTCCAAAAAAAAATTGTTTTCAACTTTTTTCAATTTTACCCCGTGGGATATATATTCTACCCACACACATTTGGAACTCTCCTGGGGTACCCTCACACATATTATTCCCTCATTTAGTGGATATTTTCACAAAAAAGTGAAATTTTCAAATATCCAAAATATTGGCTGAAAACGACTAAATATCAAGGACTCATTGGGCGAATCGCTCTGGAACTGAAATCGGAATGTTCACTGACATTTCCCCTATCTGAAAGTCTGATAAATGCCGAAAAAATGACTAAGTCCAAAAAAAAATTGTTTTCAACTTTTTTTCAATATTACCCCCGTGGGATATATATTCTACCCACACACATTTGGAACTCTCCTGGGGTACCCTCACACATATTATTCCCTCATTTAGTGGATATTTTCACAAAAAAGTGAAATTTTCAAAAATACAAAATATTGGCTGAAAACGACTAAATATCAAGGACTCATTGGGCGAATAGCTCTGGAACTGAAATCGGAATGTTCACTGACATTTCCCCTATCTGAAAGTCTGATAAACGCCGGAAAAATGACTAAGTCCAAAAAAAATGTTTTTCAACTTTTTTTCAATATTACCCCCGTGGGATATATATTCTACCCACACACATTTGGAACTCTCCTGCGGTACCCTAACACATATTATTCCCTCATTTAGTGGATATTTTCACAAAAAAGTGAAATTTTCAAAAATCCAGAAAATTGGCTGAAAATGACTAAATATCAAGGACTCATTGCGCGAATCGCTCTGGAACTGAAATCGGAACGCTCACTGACATTTTCCCTATCTGAAAGTCTGATAAACGCCGGAAAAATGACTAAGTCCAAAAAAAACATTTTTTCAACTTTTTTCAATTTTACCCCCGTGGGATATAGATTCTACCCACACACATTTGGAACTCTCCTGGGGTACCCTCACACATATTATTCCCTCATTTAGTGGATATTTTCACAAAAAAGTGAAATTTTCAAAAATCCAAAATATTGGCTGAAAACGACTAAATATCAAGGACTCATTGGGCGAATCGCTCTGGAACTGAAATCGGAATGTTCACTGACATTTCCCCTATCTGAAAGTCTGATAAATGCCGGAAAAATGACTAAGTCCAAAAAAAAATTGTTTTCAACTTTTTTCAATTTTACCCCCGTGGGATATATATTCTACCCACACACATTTGGAACTCTCCTGGGGTACCCTCACATATATTATTCCCTCATTTAGTGGATATTTTCACAAAAAAGTGAAATTTTCAAAAATCCAAAATATTGGCTGAAAACGACTAAATATCAAGGACTCATTGGGCGAATCGCTCTGGAACTGAAATCGGAACGTTCACTGACATTTTCCCTATCTGAAAGTCTGATAAACGCCGGAAAAATGACTAAGTCCAAAAAAAACATTTTTTCAACTTTTTTCAATTTTACCCCCGTGGGATATATATTCTACCCACACACATTTGGAACTCTCCTGGGGTACCCTCACACATATTATTCCCTCATTTAGTGGATATTTTCACAAAAAAGTGAAATTTTCAAAAATCCAAAATATTGGCTGAAAACGACTAAATATCAAGGACTCATTGGGCGAATAGCTCTGGAACTGAAATCGGAATGTTCACTGACATTTCCCCTATCTGAAAGTCTGATAAACGCCGGAAAAATGACTAAGTCCAAAAAAAATGTTTTTCAACTTTTTTTCAATATTACCCCCGTAGGATATATATTCTACCCACACACATTTGGAACTCTCCTGGGGTACCCTCACACATATTATTCCCTCATTTAGTGGATATTTTCACAAAAAAGTGAAATTTTCAAAAATCCAAAATATTGGCTGAAAACGACTAAATATCAAGGACTCATTGGGCGAATCGCTCTGGAACTGAAATCGGAATGTTCACTGACATTTCCCCAATCTGAAAGTCTGATAAACGCCGGAAAAATGACTAAGTCCAAAAAAAACATTTTTTCAACTTTTTTCAATTTTACCCCCGTGGGATATAGATTCTACCCACACACATTTGGAACTCTCCTGGGGTACCCTCACACATATTATTCCCTCATTTAGTGGATATTTTCACAAAAAAGTGAAATTTTCAAAAATCCAAAATATTGGCTGAAAACGACTAAATATCAAGGACTCATTGGGCGAATCGCTCTGGAACTGAAATCGGAATGTTCACTGACATTTCCCCTATCTGAAAGTCTGATAAATGCCGGAAAAATGACTAAGTCCAAAAAAAAATTGTTTTCAACTTTTTTTCAATATTACCCCCGTGGGATATATATTCTACCCACACACATTTGGAACTCTCCTGGGGTACCCTCACACATATTATTCCCTCATTTAGTGGATATTTTCACGAAAAAGTGAAATTTTCAAAAATCCAAAATATTGGCTGAAAACGACTAAATATCAAGGACTCATTGGGCGAATCGCTCTGGAACTGAAATCGGAACTTTCACTGACATTTCCCCTATCTGAAAGTGTGATAAACGCCGGAAAAATGACTAAGTCCAAAAAAAAAATTGTTTTCAACATTTTTCAATATTACCCCCGTGGGATATATATTCTAACCACACACATTTGGAACTCTCCTGCGGTACCCTAACACATATTATTCCCTCATTTAGTGGATATTTTCACAAAAAAGTGAAATTTTCAAAAATCCAGAAAATTGGCTGAAAATGACTAAATATCAAGGACTCATTGCGCGAATCGCTCTGGAACTGAAATCGGAACGCTCACTGACATTTTCCCTATCTGAAAGTCTGATAAACGCCGGAAAAATGACTAAGTCCAAAAAAAACATTTTTTCAACTTTTTTCAATTTTACCCCCGTGGGATATAGATTCTACCCACACACATTTGGAACTCTCCTGGGGTACCCTCACACATATTATTCCCTCATTTAGTGGATATTTTCACAAAAAAGTGAAATTTTCAACAATCCAAAATATTGGCTGAAAACGACTAAATATCAAGGACTCATTGGGCGAATCGCTCTGGAACTGAAATCGGAACGTTCACTGACATTTTCCCTATCTGAAAGTCTGATAAACGCCGGAAAAATGACTAAGTCCAAAAAAAACATTTTTTCAACTTTTTTCAATTTTACCCCCGTGGGATATAGATTCTACCCACACACATTTGGAACTCTCCTGGGGTACCCTCACACATATTATTCCCTCATTTAGTGGATATTTTCACAAAAAAGTGAAATTTTCAAAAATACAAAATATTGGCTGAAAACGACTAAATATCAAGGACTCATTGGGCGAATAGCTCTGGAACTGAAATCGGAATGTTCACTGACATTTCCCCTATCTGAAAGTCTGATAAACGCCGGAAAAATGACTAAGTCCAAAAAAAATGTTTTTCAACTTTTTTTCAATATTACCCCCGTGGGATATATATTCTACCCACACACATTTGGAACTCTCCTGGGGTACCCTCACACATATTATTCCCTCATTTAGTGGATATTTTCACAAAAAAGTGAAATTTTCAAAAATCCAAAATATTGGCTGAAAACGACTAAATATCAAGGACTCATTGGGCGAATCGCTCTGGAACTGAAATCGGAATGTTCACTGACATTTCCCCTATCTGAAAGTCTGATAAACGCCGGAAAAATGACTAAGTCCAAAAAAAAATTGTTTTCAACTTTTTTCAATTTTACCCCGTGGGATATATATTCTACCCACACACATTTGGAACTCTCCTGGGGTACCCTCACACATATTATTCCCTCATTTAGTGGATATTTTCACAAAAAAGTGAAATTTTCAAATATCCAAAATATTGGCTGAAAACGACTAAATATCAAGGACTCATTGGGCGAATCGCTCTGGAACTGAAATCGGAATGTTCACTGACATTTCCCCTATCTGAAAGTCTGATAAACGCCGGAAAAATGACTAAGTCCAAAAAAAAATTGTTTTCAACTTTTTTCAATTTTACCCCCGTGGGATATATATTCTACCCACACACATTTGGAACTCTCCTGCGGTACCCTAACACATATTATTCCCTCATTTAGTGGATATTTTCACAAAAAAGTGAAATTTTCAAAAATCCAGAAAATTGGCTGAAAATGACTAAATATCAAGGACTCATTGCGCGAATCGCTCTGGAACTGAAATCGGAACGCTCACTGACATTTTCCCTATCTGAAAGTCTGATAAACGCCGGAAAAATGACTAAGTCCAAAAAAAACATTTTTTCAACTTTTTTCAATTTTACCCCCGTGGGATATAGATTCTACCCACACACATTTGGAACTCTCCTGGGGTACCCTCACACATATTATTCCCTCATTTAGTGGATATTTTCACAAAAAAGTGAAATTTTCAAAAATCCAAAATATTGTCTGAAAACGACTAAATATCAAGGACTCATTGGGCGAATCGCTCTGGAACTGAAATCGGAATGTTCACTGACATTTCCCCTATCTGAAAGTCTGATAAATGCCGGAAAAATGACTAAGTCCAAAAAAAAATTGTTTTCAACTTTTTTCAATTTTACCCCCGTGGGATATATATTCTACCCACACACATTTGGAACTCTCCTGGGGTACCCTCACATATATTATTCCCTCATTTAGTGGATATTTTCACAAAAAAGTGAAATTTTCAAAAATCCAAAATATTGGCTGAAAACGACTAAATATCAAGGACTCATTGGGCGAATCGCTCTGGAACTGAAATCGGAACGTTCACTGACATTTTCCCTATCTGAAAGTCTGATAAACGCCGGAAAAATGACTAAGTCCAAAAAAAACATTTTTTCAACTTTTTTCAATTTTACCCCCGTGGGATATATATTCTACCCACACACATTTGGAACTCTCCTGGGGTACCCTCACACATATTATTCCCTCATTTAGTGGATATTTTCACAAAAAAGTGAAATTTTCAAAAATCCAAAATATTGGCTGAAAACGACTAAATATCAAGGACTCATTGGGCGAATAGCTCTGGAACTGAAATCGGAATGTTCACTGACATTTCCCCTATCTGAAAGTCTGATAAACGCCGGAAAAATGACTAAGTCCAAAAAAAATGTTTTTCAACTTTTTTTCAATATTACCCCCGTGGGATATATATTCTACCCACACACATTTGGAACTCTCCTGGGGTACCCTCACACATATTATTCCCTCATTTAGTGGATATTTTCACAAAAAAGTGAAATTTTCAAAAATCCAAAATATTGGCTGAAAACGACTAAATATCAAGGACTCATTGGGCGAATCGCTCTGGAACTGAAATCGGAATGTTCACTGACATTTCCCCTATCTGAAAGTCTGATAAACGCCGGAAAAATGACTAAGTCCAAAAAAAAATTGTTTTCAACTTTTTTCAATTTTACCCCGTGGGATATATATTCTACCCACACACATTTGGAACTCTCCTGGGGTACCCTCACACATATTATTCCCTCATTTAGTGGATATTTTCACAAAAAAGTGAAATTTTCAAATATCCAAAATATTGGCTGAAAACGACTAAATATCAAGGACTCATTGGGCGAATCGCTCTGGAACTGAAATCGGAATGTTCACTGACATTTCCCCTATCTGAAAGTCTGATAAACGCCGGAAAAATGACTAAGTCCAAAAAAAAATTGTTTTCAACTTTTTTCAATTTTACCCCCGTGGGATATATATTCTACCCACACACATTTGGAACTCTCCTGGGGTACCCTCACACATATTATTCCCTCATTTAGCGGATATTTTCACAAAAAAGTGAAATTTTCAAAAATCCAAAATATTGGCTGAAAACGACTAAATATCAAGGACTCTTTGGGCGAATCGCTCTGGAACTGAAATCGGAACGTTCACTGACATTTCCCCTATCTGAAAGTGTGATAAACGCCGGAAAAATGAATAAGTACAAAAAAAAATTGTTTTCAACTTTTTTCAATTTTACCCCCGTGGGATATATATTCTACCCACACACATTTGGAACTCTCCTGGGGTACCCTCACACATATTATTCCCTCATTTATTGGATATTTTCACAAAAAAGTGAAATTTTCAAATATCCAAAATATTGACTGAAAACGACTAAATATCAAGGACTCATTGGGCGAATCGCTCTGGAACTGAAATCGGAACGCTCACTGACATTTTCCCTATCTGAAAGTCTGATAAACGCCGGAAAAATGACTAAGTCCAAAAAAAACATTTTTTCAACTTTTTTCAATTTTACCCCCGTGGGATATAGATTCTACCCACACACATTTGGAACTCTCCTGGGGTACCCTCACACATATTATTCCCTCATTTAGTGGATATTTTCACAAAAAAGTGAAATTTTCAAAAATCCAAAATATTGGCTGAAAACGACTAAATATCAAGGACTCATTGGGCGAATCGCTCTGGAACTGAAATCGGAATGTTCACTGACATTTCCCCTATCTGAAAGTCTGATAAATGCCGGAAAAATGACTAAGTCCAAAAAAAAATTGTTTTCAACTTTTTTCAATTTTACCCCCGTGGGATATATATTCTACCCACACACATTTGGAACTCTCCTGGGGTACCCTCACATATATTATTCCCTCATTTAGTGGATATTTTCACAAAAAAGTGAAATTTTCAAAAATCCAAAATATTGGCTGAAAACGACTAAATATCAAGGACTCATTGGGCGAATCGCTCTGGAACTGAAATCGGAACGTTCACTGACATTTTCCCTATCTGAAAGTCTGATAAACGCCGGAAAAATGACTAAGTCCAAAAAAAACATTTTTTCAACTTTTTTCAATTTTACCCCCGTGGGATATATATTCTACCCACACACATTTGGAACTCTCCTGGGGTACCCTCACACATATTATTCCCTCATTTAGTGGATATTTTCACAAAAAAGTGAAATTTTCAAAAATACAAAATATTGGCTGAAAACGACTAAATATCAAGGACTCATTGGGCGAATAGCTCTGGAACTGAAATCGGAATGTTCACTGACATTTCCCCTATCTGAAAGTCTGATAAACGCCGGAAAAATGACTAAGTCCAAAAAAAATGTTTTTCAACTTTTTTTCAATATTACCCCCGTGGGATATATATTCTACCCACACACATTTGGAACTCTCCTGGGGTACCCTCACACATATTATTCCCTCATTTAGTGGATATTTTCACAAAAAAGTGAAATTTTCAAAAATCCAAAATATTGGCTGAAAACGACTAAATATCAAGGACTCATTGGGCGAATCGCTCTGGAACTGAAATCGGAATGTTCACTGACATTTCCCCTATCTGAAAGTCTGATAAACGCCGGAAAAATTACTAAGTCCAAAAAAAAATTGTTTTCAACTTTTTTCAATTTTACCCCGTGGGATATATATTCTACCCACACACATTTGGAACTCTCCTGGGGTACCCTCACACATATTATTCCCTCATTTAGTGGATATTTTCACAAAAAAGTGAAATTTTCAAATATCCAAAATATTGGCTGAAAACGACTAAATATCAAGGACTCATTGGGCGAATCGCTCTGGAACTGAAATCGGAATGTTCACTGACATTTCCCCTATCTGAAAGTCTGATAAACGCCGGAAAAATGACTAAGTCCAAAAAAAAATTGTTTTCAACTTTTTTCAATTTTACCCCCGTGGGATATATATTCTACCCACACACATTTGGAACTCTCCTGGGGTACCCTCACACATATTATTCCCTCATTTAGTGGATATTTTCACAAAAAAGTGAAATTTTCAAAAATCCAAAATATTGGCTGAAAACGACTAAATATCAAGGACTCTTTGGGCGAATCGCTCTGGAACTGAAATCGGAACGTTCACTGACATTTCCCCTATCTGAAAGTGTGATAAACGCCGGAAAAATGACTAAGTACAAAAAAAAATTGTTTTCAACTTTTTTCAATTTTACCCCCGTGGGATATATATTCTACCCACACACATTTGGAACTCTCCTGCGGTACCCTAACACATATTATTCCCTCATTTAGTGGATATTTTCACAAAAAAGTGAAATTTTCAAAAATCCAGAAAATTAGCTGAAAATGACTAAATATCAAGGACTCATTGGGCGAATCGCTCTGGAACTGAAATCGGAACGCTCACTGACATTTGCCCTATCTGAAAGTCTGATAAACGCCGGAAAAATGACTAAGTCCAAAAAAAAAATTTTTCAACTTTTTTCAATTTTACCCCCGTGGGATATATATTCTACCCACACACATTTGGAACTCTCCTGGGGTACCCTCACACATATTATTCCCTCATTTAGTGGATATTTTCACAAAAAAGTGAAATTTTCATAAATCCAAAATATTGGCTGAAAACGACTAAATATCAAGGACTCATTGGGCGAATCGCTCTGGAACTGAAATCGGAATGTTCACTGACATTTCCCCTATCTGAAAGTCTGATAAACGCCGGAAAAATGACTAAGTCCAAAAAAAACATTTTTTCAACTTTTTTCAATTTTACCCCCGTGGGATATATATTCTACCCACACACAATTGGAACTCTCCTGGGGTACCCTCACACATATTATTCCCTCATTTAGTGGATATTTTCACAAAAAAGTGAAATTTTCAAAAATCCAAAATATTGGCTGAAAACGACTAAATATCAAGGACTCATTGGGCGAATAGCTCTGGAACTGAAATCGGAATGTTCACTGACATTTCCCCTATCTGAAAGTCTGATAAACGCCGGAAAAATGACTAAGTCCAAAAAAAATGTTTTTCAACTTTTTTTCAATATTACCCCCGTGGGATATATATTCTACCCACACACATTTGGAACTCTCCTGGGGTACCCTCACACATATTATTCCCTCATTTAGTGGATATTTTCACAAAAAAGTGAAATTTTCAAAAATCCAAAATATTGGCTGAAAACGACTAAATATCAAGGACTCATTGGGCGAATCGCTCTGGAACTGAAATCGGAATGTTCACTGACATTTCCCCTATCTGAAAGTCTGATAAACGCCGGAAAAATTACTAAGTCCAAAAAAAAATTGTTTTCAACTTTTTTCAATTTTACCCCGTGGGATATATATTCTACCCACACACATTTGGAACTCTCCTGGGGTACCCTCACACATATTATTCCCTCATTTAGTGGATATTTTCACAAAAAAGTGAAATTTTCAAATATCCAAAATAGTGGCTGAAAACGACTAAATATCAAGGACTCATTGGGCGAATCGCTCTGGAACTGAAATCGGAATGTTCACTGACATTTCCCCTATCTGAAAGTCTGATAAACGCCGGAAAAATGACTAAGTCCAAAAAAAAATTGTTTTCAACTTTTTTCAATTTTACTCCCGTGGGATATATATTCTACCCACACACATTTGGAACTCTCCTGGGGTACCCTCACACATATTATTCCCTCATTTAGTGGATATTTTCACAAAAAAGTGAAATTTTCAAAAATCCAAAATATTGGCTGAAAACGACTAAATATCAAGGACTCTTTGGGCGAATCGCTCTGGAACTGAAATCGGAACGTTCACTGACATTTCCCCTATCTGAAAGTGTGATAAACGCCGGAAAAATGACTAAGTACAAAAAAAAATTGTTTTCAACTTTTTTCAATTTTACCCCCGTGGGATATATATTCTACCCACACACATTTGGAACTCTCCTGCGGTACCCTAACACATATTATTCCCTCATTTAGTGGATATTTTCACAAAAAAGTGAAATTTTCAAAAATCCAGAAAATTAGCTGAAAATGACTAAATATCAAGGACTCATTGGGCGAATCGCTCTGGAACTGAAATCGGAACGCTCACTGACATTTGCCCTATCTGAAAGTCTGATAAACGCCGGAAAAATGACTAAGTCCAAAAAAAAAATTTTTCAACTTTTTTCAATTTTACCCCCGTGGGATATATATTCTACCCACACACATTTGGAACTCTCCTGGGGTACCCTCACACATATTATTCCCTCATTTAGTGGATATTTTCACAAAAAAGTGAAATTTTCATAAATCCAAAATATTGGCTGAAAACGACTAAATATCAAGGACTCATTGGGCGAATCGCTCTGGAACTGAAATCGGAATGTTCACTGACATTTCCCCTATCTGAAAGTCTGATAAACGCCGGAAAAATGACTAAGTCCAAAAAAAACATTTTTTCAACTTTTTTCAATTTTACCCCCGTGGGATATAGATTCTACCCACACACATTTGGAACTCTCCTGGGGTACCCTCACACATATTATTCCCTCATTTAGTGGATATTTTCACAAAAAAGTGAAATTTTCAAAAATCCAAAATATTGGCTGAAAACGACTAAATATCAAGGACTCATTGGGCGAATCGCTCTGGAACTGAAATCGGAATGTTCACTGACATTTCCCCTATCTGAAAGTCTGATAAATGCCGGAAAAATGACTAAGTCCAAAAAAAAATTGTTTTCAACTTTTTTTCAATATTACCCCCGTGGGATATATATTCTACCCACACACATTTGGAACTCTCCTGGGGTACCCTCACACATATTATTCCCTCATTTAGTGGATATTTTCACAAAAAAGTGAAATTTTCAAAAATCCAAAATATTGGCTGAAAACGACTAAATATCAAGGACTCATTGGGCGAATCGCTCTGGAACTGAAATCGGAATGTTCACTGACATTTCCCCAATCTGAAAGTCTGATAAACGCCGGAAAAATGACTAAGTCCAAAAAAAACAGTTTTTCAACTTTTTTCAATTTTACCCCCGTGGGATATATATTCTACCCACACACATTTGGAACTCTCCTGGGGTACCCTCACACATATTATTCCCTCATTTAGTGGATATTTTCACAAAAAAGTGAAATTTTCAAAAATCCAAAATATTGGCTGAAAACGACTAAATATCAAGGACTCATTGGGCGAATCGCTCTGGAACTGAAATCGGAACGCTCACTGACATTTTCCCTATCTGAAAGTCTGATAAACGCCGGAAAAATGACAGTCCAAAAAAAACATTTTTTCAACTTTTTTCAATTTTACCCCCGTGGGATATAGATTCTACCCACACACATTTGGAACTCTCCTGGGGTACCCTCACACATATTATTCCCTCATTTAGTGGATATTTTCACAAAAAAGTGAAATTTTCAAAAATCCAAAATATTGGCTGAAAACGACTAAATATCAAGGACTCATTGGGCGAATCGCTCTGGAACTGAAATCGGAACGTTCACTGACATTTTCCCTATCTGAAAGTCTGATAAACGCCGGAAAAATGACTAAGTCCAAAAAAAACATTTTTTCAACTTTTTTCAATTTTACCCCCGTGGGATATAGATTCTACCCACACACATTTGGAACTCTCCTGGGGTACCCTCACACATATTATTCCCTCATTTAGTGGATATTTTCACAAAAAAGTGAAATTTTCAAAAATACAAAATATTGGCTGAAAACGACTAAATATCAAGGACTCATTGGGCGAATAGCTCTGGAACTGAAATCGGAATGTTCACTGACATTTCCCCTATCTGAAAGTCTGATAAACGCCGGAAAAATGACTAAGTCCAAAAAAAATGTTTTTCAACTTTTTTTCAATATTACCCCCGTGGGATATATATTCTACCCACACACATTTGGAACTCTCCTGGGGTACCCTCACACATATTATTCCCTCATTTAGTGGATATTTTCACAAAAAAGTGAAATTTTCAAAAATCCAAAATATTGGCTGAAAACGACTAAATATCAAGGACTCATTGGGCGAATCGCTCTGGAACTGAAATCGGAATGTTCACTGACATTTCCCCTATCTGAAAGTCTGATAAACGCCGGAAAAATGACTAAGTCCAAAAAAAAATTGTTTTCAACTTTTTTCAATTTTACCCCGTGGGATATATATTCTACCCACACACATTTGGAACTCTCCTGGGGTACCCTCACACATATTATTCCCTCATTTAGTGGATATTTTCACAAAAAAGTGAAATTTTCAAATATCCAAAATATTGGCTGAAAACGACTAAATATCAAGGACTCATTGGGCGAATCGCTCTGGAACTGAAATCGGAATGTTCACTGACATTTCCCCTATCTGAAAGTCTGATAAACGCCGGAAAAATGACTAAGTCCAAAAAAAAATTGTTTTCAACTTTTTTCAATTTTACCACCGTGGGATATATATTCTACCCACACACATTTGGAACTCTCCTGGGGTACCCTCACACATATTATTCCCTCATTTAGTGGATATTTTCACAAAAAAGTGAAATTTTCAAAAATCCAAAATATTGGCTGAAAACGACTAAATATCAAGGACTCTTTGGACGAATCGCTCTGGAACTGAAATCGGAACGCTCACTGACATTTTCCCTATCTGAAAGTCTGATAAACGCCGGAAAAATGACTAAGTCCAAAAAAAACATTTTTTCAACTTTTTTCAATTTTACCCCCGTGGGATATAGATTCTACCCACACACATTTGGAACTCTCCTGGGGTACCCTCACACATATTATTTCCTCATTTAGTGGATATTTTCACAAAAAAGTGAAATTTTCAAAAATCCAAAATATTGGCTGAAAATGACTAAATATCAAGGACTCATTGGGCGAATCGCTCTGGAACTGAAATCGGAATGTTCACTGACATTTCCCCTATCTGAAAGTCTGATAAACGCCGAAAAAATGACTAAGTACAAAAAAAAATTGTTTTCAACTTTTTTCAATTTTACCCCCGTGGGATATATATTCTACCCACACACATTTGGAACTCTCCTGCGGTACCCTAACACATATTATTCCCTCATTTAGTGGATATTTTCACAAAAAAGTGAAATTTTCAAAAATCCAGAAAATTAGCTGAAAATGACTAAATATCAAGGACTCATTGGGCGAATCGCTCTGGAACTGAAATCGGAACGCTCACTGACATTTGCCCTATCTGAAAGTCTGATAAACGCCGGAAAAATGACTAAGTCCAAAAAAAAAATTTTTCAACTTTTTTCAATTTTACCCCCGTGGGATATATATTCTACCCACACACATTTGGAACTCTCCTGGGGTACCCTCACACATATTATTCCCTCATTTAGTGGATATTTTCACAAAAAGTGAAATTTTCATAAATCCAAAATATTGGCTGAAAACGACTAAATATCAAGGACTCATTGGGCGAATCGCTCTGGAACTGAAATCGGAATGTTCACTGACATTTCCCCTATCTGAAAGTCTGATAAACGCCGGAAAAATGAATTAGTCCAAAAAAAAATTGTTTTCAACTTTTTTCAATTTTACCCCCGTGGGATATATATTCTACCCACATACATTTGGAACTCTCCTGCGGTACCCTAACACATATTATTCCCTCATTTAGTGGATATTTTCACAAAAAAGTGAAATTTTCAAATATCCAAAATATTGGCTGAAAATGACTAAATATCAAGGACTCATTGCGCGAATCGCTATGGAACTGAAATCGGAACGCTCACTGACATTTTCCCTATCTGAAAGTCTGATAAATGCCGGAAAAATGACTAAGTCCAAAAAAAAATTGTTTTCAACTTTTTTTCAATATTACCCCCGTGGGATATATATTCTACCCACACACATTTGGAACTCTCCTGGGGTACCCTCACACATATTATTCCCTCATTTAGTGGATATTTTCACAAAAAAGTGAAATTTTCAAAAATCCAAAATATTGGCTGAAAACGACTAAATATCAAGGACTCATTGGGCGAATCGCTCTGGAACTGAAATCGGAATGTTCACTGACATTTCCCCAATCTGAAAGTCTGATAAACGCCGGAAAAATGACTAAGTCCAAAAAAAAATTGTTTTCAACTTTTTTCAATTTTACCCCGTGGGATATATATTCTACCCACACACATTTGGAACTCTCCTGGGGTACCCTCACACATATTATTCCCTCATTTAGTGGATATTTTCACAAAAAAGTGAAATTTTCAAATATCCAAAATATTGGCTGAAAACGACTAAATATCAAGGACTCATTGGGCGAATCGCTCTGGAACTGAAATCGGAACGTTCACTGACATTTCCCCTATCTGAAAGTGTGATAAACGCCGGAAAAATGACTAAGTACAAAAAAAAAATTGTTTTCAACTTTTTTCAATTTTACCCCCGTGGGATATATATTCTACCCACACACATTTGGAACTCTCCTGCGGTACCCTAACACATATTATTCCCTCATTTAGTGGATATTTTCACAAAAAAGTGAAATTTTCAAAAATCGAGAAAATTAGCTGAAAATGACTAAATATCAAGGACTCATTGGGCGAATCGCTCTGGAACTGAAATCGGAACGCTCACTGACATTTGCCCTATCTGAAAGTCTGATAAACGCTGGAAAAATGACTAAGTCCAAAAAAATTTTTTTTCAACTTTTTTTCAATATTATCCCCGTGGGATATATATTCTACCCAGACACATTTGGAACTCTCCTGGGGTACCCTCACACACATTTTTTCCCTCATTTAGTGGATATTTTCACAAAAAAGTGAAATTTTCAAATATCCAAAATATTGGCTGGAAACGACTAAATATCAAGGACTCATTGGGCGAATCGCTCTGGAACTGAAATCGGAATGTTCACTGACATTTCCCCTATCTGAAAGTCTGATAAACGCCGGAAAAATGACTAAGTCCAAAAAAAAATTGTTTTCAACTTTTTTCAATTTTACCCCCGTGGGATATATATTCTACCCACACACATTTGGAACTCTCCTGGGGTACCCTCACACATATTATTCCCTCATTTAGTGGATATTTTCACAAAAAAGTGAAATTTTCAAAAATCCAAAATATTGGCTGAAAACGACTAAATATCAAGGACTCATTGGGCGAATCGCTCTGGAACTGAAATCGGAATGTTCACTGACATTTCCCCTATCTGAAAGTCTGATAAATGCCGGAAAAATGACTAAGTCCAAAAAAAAATTGTTTTCAACTTTTTTTCAATATTACCCCCGTGGGATATATATTCTACCCACACACATTTGGAACTCTCCTGGGGTACCCTCACACATAATATTCCCTCATTTAGTGGATATTTTCACAAAAAAGTGAAATTTTCAAATATCCAAAATATTGGCTGAAAACGACTAAATATCAAGGACTCATTGGGCGAATCGCTCTGGAACTGAAATCGGAACGTTCACTGACATCTCCCCTATCTGAAAGTCTGATAAACGCCGGAAAAATGACTAAGTCCAAAAAAAAATTATTTTCAACTTTTTTCAATTTTACCCCTGTGGGATATATATTCTACCCACACACATTTGGAACTCTCCTGGGGTACCCTCACACATATTATTCCCTCATTTAGTGGATATTTTCACAAAAAAGTGAAATTTTCAAATATCCAAAATATTGGCTGAAAACGACTAAATATCAAGGACTCATTGGGCGAATCGCTCTGGAACTGAAATCGGAACGTTCACTGACATTTCCCCTATCTGAAAGTGTGATAAACGCCGGAAAAATGACTAAGTCCAAAAAAAAATTGTTTTCAACTTTTTTCAATATTACCCCCGTGGGATATATATTCTACCCACACACATTTGGAACTCTCCTGCGGTACCCTAACACATATTATTCCCTCATTTAGTGGATATTTTCACAAAAAAGTGAAATTTTCAAATATCCAAAATATTGGCTGAAAACTACTAAATATCAAGGACTCATTGGGCGAATCGCTCTGGAACTGAAATCGGAACGCTCACTGACATTTGCCCTATCTGAAAGTCTGATAAACGCCGGAAAAATGACTAAGTCCAAAAAAAAATTGTTTTCAACTTTTTTTCAATATTACCCCCGTGGGATATATATTCTACCCACACACATTTGGAACTCTCCTGGGGTACCCTCACACATATTATTCCCTCATTTAGTGGATATTTTCACAAAAAAGTGAAATTTTCAAAAATCCAAAATATTGGCTGAAAACGACTAAATATCAAGGACTCATTGGGCGAATCGCTCTGGAACTGAAATCGGAATGTTCACTGACATTTCCCCAATCTGAAAATCTGATAAACGCCGGAAAAATGACTAAGTCCAAAAAAAAATTGTTTTCAACTTTTTTCAATTTTACCCCGTGGGATATATATTCTACCCACACACATTTGGAACTCTCCTGGGGTACCCTCACACATATTATTCCCTCATTTAGTGGATATTTTCACAAAAAAGTGAAATTTTCAAATATCCAAAATATTGGCTGAAAACGACTAAATATCAAGGACTCATTGGGCGAATCGCTCTGGAACTGAAATCGGAACGTTCACTGACATTTCCCCTATCTGAAAGTGTGATAAACGCCGGAAAAATGACTAAGTCCAAAAAAAAATTGTTTTCAACTTTTTTCAATATTACCCCCGTGGGATATATATTCTACCCACACACATTTGGAACTCTCCTGCGGTACCCTAACACATATTATTCCCTCATTTAGTGGATATTTTCACAAAAAAGTGAAATTTTCAAATATCCAAAATATTGGCTGAAAACGACTAAATATCAAGGACTCATTGGGCGAATCGCTCTGGAACTGAAATCGGTACGTTCACTGACATTTCCCCTATCTGAAAGTGTGATAAACGCCGGAAAAATGACTAAGTCCAAAAAAAAATTGTTTTCAACTTTTTTCAATTTTACCCCCGTGGGATATATATTCTACCCACACACATTTGGAACTCTCCTCGGGTACCCTCACACATATTATTCCCTCATTTAGTGGATATTTTCACAAAAAAGTGAAATTTTCAAATATCCAAAATATTGGCTGAAAACGACTAAATATCAAGGACTCAGAATCGCTCTGGAACTGAAATCGGAACGTTCACTGACATTTCCCCTATCTGAAAGTGTGATAAACGCCGGAAAAATGACTAAGTCCAAAAAAAAATTGTTTTCAACTTTTTTCAATATTACCCCCGTGGGATATATATTCTACCCACACACATTTGGAACTCTCCTGCGGTACCCTAACACATATTATTCCCTCATTTAGTGGATATTTTCACAAAAAAGTGAAATTTTCAAATATCCAAAATATTGGCTGAAAACGACTAAATATCAAGGACTCAGAATCGCTCTGGAACTGAAATCGGAACGTTCACTGAAATTTCCCCTATCTGAAAGTGTGATAAACGCCGGAAAAATGACTAAGTCCAAAAAAAAATTGTTTTCAACTTTTTTCAATATTACCCCCGTGGGATATATATTCTACCCACACACATTTGGAACTCTCCTGCAGTACCCTAACACATATTATTCCCTCATTTAGTGGATATTTTCACAAAAAAGTGAAATTTTCAAAAATCCAAAATATTGGCTGAAAACGACTAAATATCAAGGACTCATTGGGCGAATAGCTCTGGAATTGAAACCGGAATGTTCACTGACATTTCCCCTATTTGAAAGTCTGATAAACGCTGGAAAAATGACTAAGTCCAAAAAAATTTTTTTTCAACTTTTTTTCAATATTATCCCCGTGGGATATATATTCTACCCAGACACATTTGGAACTCTCCTGGGGTACCCTCACACACATTTTTTCCCTCATTTAGTGGATATTTTCACAAAAAAGTGAAATTTTCAAATATCCAAAATATTGGCTGGAAACGACTAAATATCAAGGACTCATTGGGCGAATCGCTCTGGAACTGAAATCGGAATGTTCACTGACATTTCCCCTATCTGAAAGTCTGATAAACGCCGGAAAAATGACTAAGTCCAAAAAAAAATTGTTTTCAACTTTTTTCAATTTTACCCCCGTGGGATATATATTCTACCCACACACATTTGGAACTCTCCTGGGGTACCCTCACACATATTATTCCCTCATTTAGTGGATATTTTCACAAAAAAGTGAAATTTTCAAAAATCCAAAATATTGGCTGAAAACGACTAAATATCAAGGACTCATTGGGCGAATCGCTCTGGAACTGAAATCGGAATGTTCACTGACATTTCCCCTATCTGAAAGTCTGATAAATGCCGGAAAAATGAATAAGTCCAAAAAAAAATTGTTTTCAAATTTTTTTCAATATTACCCCCGTGGGATATATATTCTACCCACACACATTTGGAACTCTCCTGGGGTACCCTCACACATAATATTCCCTCATTTAGTGGATATTTTCACAAAAAAGTGAAATTTTCAAATATCCAAAATATTGGCTGAAAACGACTAAATATCAAGGACTCATTGGGCGAATCGCTCTGGAACTGAAATCGGAACGTTCACTGACATCTCCCCTATCTGAAAGTCTGATAAACGCCGGAAAAATGACTAAGTCCAAAAAAAAATTATTTTCAACTTTTTTCAATATTACCCCCGTGGGATATATATTCTACCCACACACATTTGGAACTCTCCTGCGGTACCCTAACACATATTATTCCCTCATTTAGTGGATATTTTCACAAAAAAGTGAAATTTTCAAATATCCAAAATATTGGCTGAAAACTACTAAATATCAAGGACTCATTGGGCGAATCGCTCTGGAACTGAAATCGGAACGCTCACTGACATTTGCCCTATCTGAAAGTCTGATAAACGCCGGAAAAATGACTAAGTCCAAAAAAAAATTGTTTTCAACTTTTTTTCAATATTACCCCCGTGGGATATATATTCTACCCACACACATTTGGAGCTCTCCTGGGGTACCCTCACACATATTATTCCCTCATTTAGTGGATATTTTCACAAAAAAGTGAAATTTTCAAAAATCCAAAATATTGGCTGAAAACGACTAAATATCAAGGACTCATTGGGCGAATCGCTCTGGAACTGAAATCGGAATGTTCACTGACATTTCCCCAATCTGAAAGTCTGATAAACGCCGGAAAAATGACTAAGTCCAAAAAAAAATTGTTTTCAACTTTTTTCAATTTTACCCCGTGGGATATATATTCTACCCACACACATTTGGAACTCTCCTGGGGTACCCTCACACATATTATTCCCTCATTTAGTGGATATTTTCACAAAAAAGTGAAATTTTCAAATATCCAAAATATTGGCTGAAAACGACTAAATATCAAGGACTCAGAATCGCTCTGGAACTGAAATCGGAACGTTCACTGAAATTTCCCCTATCTGAAAGTGTGATAAACGCCGGAAAAATGACTAAGTCCAAAAAAAAATTGTTTTCAACTTTTTTCAATATTACCCCCGTGGGATATATATTCTACCCACACACATTTGGAACTCTCCTGCAGTACCCTAACACATATTATTCCCTCATTTAGTGGATATTTTCACAAAAAAGTGAAATTTTCAAAAATCCAAAATATTGGCTGAAAACGACTAAATATCAAAGACTCATTGGGCGAATAGCTCTGGAATTGAAACCGGAATGTTCACTGACATTTCCCCTATTTGAAAGTCTGATAAACGCTGGAAAAATGACTAAGTCCAAAAAAATTTTTTTTCAACTTTTTTTCAATATTATCCCCGTGGGATATATATTCTACCCAGACACATTTGGAACTCTCCTGGGGTACCCTCACACACATTTTTTCCCTCATTTAGTGGATATTTTCACAAAAAAGTGAAATTTTCAAATATCCAAAATATTGGCTGGAAACGACTAAATATCAAGGACTCATTGGGCGAATCGCTCTGGAACTGAAATCGGAATGTTCACTGACATTTCCCCTATCTGAAAGTCTGATAAACGCCGGAAAAATGACTAAGTCCAAAAAAAAATTGTTTTCAACTTTTTTCAATTTTACCCCCGTGGGATATATATTCTACCCACACACATTTGGAACTCTCCTGGGGTACCCTCACACATATTATTCCCTCATTTAGTGGATATTTTCACAAAAAAGTGAAATTTTCAAAAATCCAAAATATTGGCTGAAAACGACTAAATATCAAGGACTCATTGGGCGAATCGCTCTGGAACTGAAATCGGAATGTTCACTGACATTTCCCCTATCTGAAAGTCTGATAAATGCCGGAAAAATGACTAAGTCCAAAAAAAAATTGTTTTCAACTTTTTTTCAATATTACCCCCGTGGGATATATATTCTACCCACACACATTTGGAACTCTCCTGGGGTACCCTCACACATAATATTCCCTCATTTAGTGGATATTTTCACAAAAAAGTGAAATTTTCAAATATCCAAAATATTGGCTGAAAACGACTAAATATCAAGGACTCATTGGGCGAATCGCTCTGGAACTGAAATCGGAACGTTCACTGACATCTCCCCTATCTGAAAGTCTGATAAACGCCGGAAAAATGACTAAGTCCAAAAAAAAATTATTTTCAACTTTTTTCAATTTTACCCCTGTGGGATATATATTCTACCCACACACATTTGGAACTCTCCTGGGGTACCCTCACACATATTATTCCCTCATTTAGTGGATATTTTCACAAAAAAGTGAAATTTTCAAATATCCAAAATATTGGCTGAAAACGACTAAATATCAAGGACTCATTGGGCGAATCGCTCTGGAACTGAAATCGGAACGTTCACTGACATTTCCCCTATCTGAAAGTGTGATAAACGCCGGAAAAATGACTAAGTCCAAAAAAAAATTGTTTTCAACTTTTTTCAATATTACCCCCGTGGGATATATATTCTACCCACACACATTTGGAACTCTCCTGCGGTACCCTAACACATATTATTCCCTCATTTAGTGGATATTTTCACAAAAAAGTGAAATTTTCAAATATCCAAAATATTGGCTGAAAACTACTAAATATCAAGGACTCATTGGGCGAATCGCTCTGGAACTGAAATCGGAACGCTCACTGACATTTGCCCTATCTGAAAGTCTGATAAACGCCGGAAAAATGACTAAGTCCAAAAAAAAATTGTTTTCAACTTTTTTTCAATATTACCCCCGTGGGATATATATTCTACCCACACACATTTGGAACTCTCCTGGGGTACCCTCACACATATTATTCCCTCATTTAGTGGATATTTTCACAAAAAAGTGAAATTTTCAAAAATCCAAAATATTGGCTGAAAACGACTAAATATCAAGGACTCATTGGGCGAATCGCTCTGGAACTGAAATCGGAATGTTCACTGACATTTCCCCAATCTGAAAGTCTGATAAACGCCGGAAAAATGACTAAGTCCAAAAAAAAATTGTTTTCAACTTTTTTCAATTTTACCCCGTGGGATATATATTCTACCCACACACATTTGGAACTCTCCTGGGGTACCCTCACACATATTATTCCCTCATTTAGTGGATATTTTCACAAAAAAGTGAAATTTTCAAATATCCAAAATATTGGCTGAAAACGACTAAATATCAAGGACTCATTGGGCGAATCGCTCTGGAACTGAAATCGGAACGTTCACTGACATTTCCCCTATCTGAAAGTCTGATAAACGCCGGAAAAATGACTAAGTCCAAAAAAAAATTATTTTCAACTTTTTTCAATTTTACCCCCGTGGGATATATATTCTACCCACACACATTTGGAACTCTCCTGGGGTACCCTCACACATATTATTCCCTCATTTAGTGGATATTTTCACAAAAAAGTGAAATTTTCAAATATCCAAAATATTGGCTGAAAACGACTAAATATCAAGGACTCATTGGGCGAATCGCTCTGGAACTGAAATCGGAACGTTCACTGACATTTGCCCTATCTGAAAGTCTGATAAACGCCGGAAAAATGACTAAGTCCAAAAAAAAATTTTTTCAACTTTTTTCAATTTTACCCCCGTGGGATATAAATTCTACCCACACACATTTGGAACTCTCCTCGGGTACCCTCACACATATTATTCCCTCATTTAGTGGATATTTTCACAAAAAAGTGAAATTTTCAAAAATCCAAAATATTGGCTGAAAACGACTAAATATCAAGGAATCTTTGGGCGAATCGCTCTGGAACTGAAATCGGAATGCTCACTGACATTTCCCCTATCTGAAAGTCTGATAAACGCCGGAAAAATGACTAAGTCCAAAAAAAAATTGTTTTCAACTTTTTTCAATTTTACCCCCGTGGGATATATATTCTACCCACACACATTTGGAACTCTCCTCGGGTACCCTCACACATATTATTCCCTCATTTAGTGGATATTTTCACAAAAAAGTGAAATTTTCAAATATCCAAAATATTGGCTGAAAACGACTAAATATCAAGGACTCAGAATCGCTCTGGAACTGAAATCGGAACGTTCACTGACATTTCCCCTATCTGAAAGTCTGATAAACGCCGGAAAAATTACTAAGTACAAAAAAAAATTGTTTTCAACTTTTTTCAATTTTACCCCCGTGGGATATATATTCTACCCACACACATTTGGAACTCTCCTGCGGTACCCTAACACATATTATTCCCTCATTTAGTGGATATTTTCACAAAAAAGTGAAATTTTCAAAAATCCAGAAAATTGGCTGAAAATGACTAAATATCAAGGACTCATTGGGCGAATCGCTCTGGAACTGAAATCGGAACGCTCACTGACATTTGCCCTATCTGAAAGTCTGATAAACGCCGGAAAAATGACTAAGTCCAAAAAAAAATTGTTTTCAACTTTTTTCAATTTTACCCCCGTGGGATATATATTCTACCCACACACATTTGGAACTCTCCTGGGGTACCCTCACACATATTATTCCCTCATTTAGTGGATATTTTCACAAAAAAGTGAAATTTTCAAATATCCAAAATATTGGCTGAAAACGACTAAATATCAAGGACTCAGAATCGCTCTGGAACTGAAATCGGAACGTTCACTGAAATTTCCCCTATCTGAAAGTATGATAAACGCCGGAAAAATGACTAAGTCCAAAAAAAAATTGTTTTCAACTTTTTTCAATATTACCCCCGTGGGATATATATTCTACCCACACACATTTGGAACTCTCCTGCGGTACCCTAACACATATTATTCCCTCATTTAGTGGATATTTTCACAAAAAAGTGAAATTTTCAAAAATCCAAAATATTGGCTGAAAACGACTAAATATCAAGGACTCTTTGGGCGAATCGCTCTGGAACTGAAATCGGAATGCTCACTGACATTTCCCCTATCTGAAAGTCTGATAAACGCCGGAAAAATGACTAAGTCCAAAAAAAAATTGTTTTCAACTTTTTTCAATTTTACCCCCGTGGGATATATATTCTACCCACACACATTTGGAACTCTCCTCGGGTACCCTCACACATATTATTCCCTCATTTAGTGGATATTTTCACAAAAAAGTGAAATTTTCAAATATCCAAAATATTGGCTGAAAACGACTAAATATCAAGGACTCAGAATCGCTCTGGAACTGAAATCGGAACGTTCACTGACATTTCCCCTATCTGAAAGTCTGATAAACGCCGGAAAAATTACTAAGTACAAAAAAAAATTGTTTTCAACTTTTTTCAATTTTACCCCCGTGGGATATATATTCTACCCACACACATTTGGAACTCTCCTGCGGTACCCTAACACATATTATTCCCTCATTTAGTGGATATTTTCACAAAAAAGTGAAATTTTCAAAAATCCAGAAAATTGGCTGAAAATGACTAAATATCAAGGACTCATTGGGCGAATCGCTCTGGAACTGAAATCGGAACGCTCACTGACATTTGCCCTATCTGAAAGTCTGATAAACGCCGGAAAAATGACTAAGTCCAAAAAAAAATTGTTTTCAACTTTTTTCAATTTTACCCCCGTGGGATATATATTCTACCCACACACATTTGGAACTCTCCTGGGGTACCCTCACACATATTATTCCCTCATTTAGTGGATATTTTCACAAAAAAGTGAAATTTTCAAATATCCAAAATATTGGCTGAAAACGACTAAATATCAAGGACTCAGAATCGCTCTGGAACTGAAATCGGAACGTTCACTGAAATTTCCCCTATCTGAAAGTATGATAAACGCCGGAAAAATGACTAAGTCCAAAAAAAAATTGTTTTCAACTTTTTTCAATATTACCCCCGTGGGATATATATTCTACCCACACACATTTGGAACTCTCCTGCGGTACCCTAACACATATTATTCCCTCATTTAGTGGATATTTTCACAAAAAAGTGAAATTTTCAAAAATCCAAAATATTGGCTGAAAACGACTAAATATCAAGGACTCATTGGGCGAATAGCTCTGGAATTGAAACCGGAATGTTCACTGACATTTCCCCTATTTGAAAGTCTGATAAACGCTGGAAAAATGACTAAGTCCCAAAAAAATTTTTTTCAACTTTTTTTCAATATTATCCCCGTGGGATATATATTCTACCCACACACATTTGGAACTCTCCTGGGGTACCCTCACACATATTATTCCCTCATTTACTGGATAGTTTCACAAAAAAGTGAAATTTTCAAAAATCCAAAATATTGGCTGAAAACGACTAAATATCAAGGACTCTTTGGGCGAATCGCTCTGGAACTGAAATCGGTATGCTCACTGACATTTCCCCTATCTGAAAGTCTGATAAACGCCGGAAAAATGACTAAGTCCAAAAAAAAATTGTTTTCAACTTTTTTCAATTTTACCCCCGTGGGATATATATTCTACCCACACACATTTGGAACTCTCCTGCGGTACCCTAACACATATTATTCCCTCATTTAGTGGATATTTTCACAAAAAAGTGAAATTTTCAAAAATCCAGAAAATTGGCTGAAAATGACTAAATATCAAGGACTCATTGGGCGAATCGCTCTGGAACTGAAATCGGAACGCTCACTGACATTTGCCCTATCTGAAAGTCTGATAAACGCCGGAAAAATGACTAAGTCCAAAAAAAAAATTTTTCAACTTTTTTCAATTTTACCCCCGTGGGATATATATTCTACCCACACAAATTTGGAACTCTCCTGGGGTACCCTCACACATATTATTCCCTCACTTAGTGGATATTTTCACAAAAAAGTGAAATTTTCAAAAATCCAAAATATTGGCTGAAAACGATTAAATATCAAGGACTCATTGGGCGAATCGCTCTGGAACTGAAATCGGAACGTTCACTGACATTTCCCCTATCTGAAAGTGTGATAAACGCCGGAAAAATGACTAAGTACAAAAAAAAATTGTTTTCAACTTTTTTCAATTTTACCCCCGTGGGATATATATTCTACCCACACACATTTGGAACTCTCCTGCGGTACCCTAACACATATTATTCCCTCATTTAGTGGATATTTTCACAAAAAAGTGAAATTTTCAATTATCCAAAATATTGGCTGAAAACGACTAAATATCAAGGACTCTTTGGGCGAATCGCTCTGGAACTGAAATCGGAATGCTCACTGACATTTCCCCTATCTCAAAGTCTGATAAACGCCGGAAAAATGACTAAGTCCAAAAAAAAATTGTTTTCAACTTTTTTCAATTTTACCCCCGTGGGATATATATTCTACCCACACACATTTGGAACTCTCCTGCGGTACCCTAACACATATTATTCCCTCATTTAGTGGATATTTTCACAAAAAAGTGAAATTTTTCAAAAATCCAGAAAATTGGCTGAAAATGACTAAATATCAAGGACTCATTGGGCGAATCGCTCTGGAAGTGAAATCGGAACGCTCACTGACATTTGCCCTATCTGAAAGTCTGATAAACGCCGGAAAAATGACTAAGTCCAAAAAAAAAATTTTTCAACTTTTTTCAATTTTACCCCCGTGGGATATATATTCTACCCACACACATTTGGAACTCTCCTGGGGTACCCTCACACATATTATTCCCTCATTTAGTGGATATTTTCACAAAAAAGTGAAATTTTCAAAAATCCAAAATATTGGCTGAAAACGACTAAATATCAAGGACTCATTGGGCGAATCGCTCTGGAACTGAAATCGGAACGCTCACTGACATTTGCCCTATCTGAAAGTCTGATAAACGCCGGAAAAATGACTAAGTCCAAAAAAAAAATTTTTCAACTTTTTTCAATTTTACCCCCGTGGGATATATATTCTACCCACACACATTTGGAACTCTCCTGGGGTAACCTCACACATATTATTCCCTCATTTAGTGGATATTTTCACAAAAAAGTGAAATTTTCAAAAATCCAAAATATTGGCTGAAAACGACTAAATATCAAGGACTCATTGGACGAATCGCTCTGGAACTGAAATCGGAACGTTCACTGACATTTCCCCTATCTGAAAGTGTGATAAACGCCGGAAAAATTACTAAGTACAAAAAAAAATTGTTTTCAACTTTTTTCAATTTTACCCCCGTGGGATATATATTCTACCCACACACATTTGGAACTCTCCTGCGGTACCCTAACACATATTATTCCCTCATTTAGTGGATATTTTCACAAAAAAGTGAAATTTTCAAAAATCCAGAAAATTGGCTGAAAATGACTAAATATCAAGGACTCATTGGGCGAATCGCTCTGGAACTGAAATCGGAACGCTCACTGACATTTGCCCTATCTGAAAGTCTGATAAACGCCGGAAAAATGACTAAGTCCAAAAAAAAATTGTTTTCAACTTTTTTCAATTTTACCCCCGTGGGATATATATTCTACCCACACACATTTGGAACTCTCCTGGGGTACCCTCACACATATTATTCCCTCATTTAGTGGATATTTTCACAAAAAAGTGAAATTTTCAAATATCCAAAATATTGGCTGAAAACGACTAAATATCAAGGACTCAGAATCGCTCTGGAACTGAAATCGGAACGTTCACTGAAATTTCCCCTATCTGAAAGTCTGATAAACGCTGGAAAAATGACTAAGTCCCAAAAAATTTTTTTTCAACTTTTTTTCAATATTATCCCCGTGGGATATATATTCTACCCACACACATTTGGAACTCTCCTGGGGTACCCTCACACATATTATTCCCTCATTTAGTGGATAGTTTCACAAAAAAGTGAAATTTTCAAAAATCCAAAATATTGGCTGAAAACGACTAAATATCAAGGACTCTTTGGGCGAATCGCTCTGGAACTGAAATCGGTATGCTCACTGACATTTCCCCTATCTGAAAGTCTGATAAACGCCGGAAAAATGACTAAGTCCAAAAAAAAATTGTTTTCAACTTTTTTCAATTTTACCCCCGTGGGATATATATTCTACCCACACACATTTGGAACTCTCCTGCGGTACCCTAACACATATTATTCCCTCATTTAGTGGATATTTTCACAAAAAAAGTGAAATTTTCAAAAATCCAGAAAATTAGCTGAAAATGACTAAATATCAAGGACTCATTGGGCGAATCGCTCTGGAACTGAAATCGGAACGCTCACTGACATTTGCCCTATCTGAAAGTCTGATAAACGACGGAAAAATGACTAAGTCCAAAAAAAAAATTTTTCAACTTTTTTCAATTTTACCCCCGTGGGATATATATTCTACCCACACACATTTGGAACTCTCCTGGGGTACCCTCACACATATTATTCCCTCATTTAGTGGATATTTTCACAAAAAAGTGAAATTTTCAAAAATCCAAAATATTGGCTGAAAACGACTAAATATCAAGGACTCATTGGGCGAATCGCTCTGGAACTGAAATCGGAACGTTCACTGACATTTCCCCAATCTGAAAGTGTGATAAACGCCGGAAAAATGACTAAGTACAAAAAAAAATTGTTTTCAACTTTTTTCAATTTTACCCCCGTGGGATATATATTCTACCCACACACATTTGGAACTCTCCTGCGGTACCCTAACACATATTATTCCCTCATTTAGTGGATATTTTCACAAAAAAGTGAAATTTTCAATTATCCAAAATATTGGCTGAAAACGACTAAATATCAAGGACTCATTGGGCGAATCGCTCTGGAACTGAAATCGGAACGTTCACTGACATTTCCCCTATCTGAAAGTGTGATAAACGCCGGAAAAATGACTAAGTCCAAAAAAAAATTGTTTTCAACTTTTTTCAATATTACCCCCGTGGGATATATATTCTACCCACACACATTTGGAACTCTCCTGCGGTACCCTAACACATATTATTCCCTCATTTAGTGGATATTTTCACAAAAAAGTGAAATTTTCAAAAATCCAGAAAATTGGCTGAAAATGACTAAATATCAAGGACTCATTGGGCGAATCGCTCTGGAACTGAAATCGGAACGCTCACTGACATTTGCCCTATCTGAAAGTCTGATAAACGCCGGAAAAATGACTAAGTCCAAAAAAAAAATTTTTCAACTTTTTTCAATTTTACCCCCGTAGGATATATATTCTACCCACACACATTTGGAACTCTCCTGGGGTACCCTCACACATATTATTCCCTCATTTAGTGGATATTTTCACAAAAAAGTGAAATTTTCAAAAATCCAAAATATTGGCTGAAAACGACTAAATATCAAGGACTCTTTGGGCGAATCGCTCTGGAACTGAAATCGGAATGCTCACTGACATTTCCCCTATCTGAAAGTCTGATAAACGCCGGAAAAATGACTAAGTCCAAAAAAAAATTGTTTTCAACTTTTTTCAATTTTACCCCCGTGGGATATATATTCTACCCACACACATTTGGAACTCTCCTGCGGTACCCTAACACATATTATTCCCTCATTTAGTGGATATTTTCACAAAAAAGTGAAATTTTCAAAAATCCAGAAAATTGGCTGAAAATGACTAAATATCAAGGACTCATTGGGTGAATCGCTCTGGAACTGAAATCGGAACGCTCACTGACATTTGCCCTATCTGAAAGTCTGATAAACGCCGGAAAAATGGCTAAGTCCAAAAAAAAATTGTTTTCAACTTTTTTCAATTTTACCCCCGTGGGATATATATTCTACCCACACATATTTGGAACTCTCCTGGGGTACCCTCACACATATTATTCCCTCATTTATTGGATATTTTCACAAAAAAGTGAAATTTTCAAATATCCAAAATATTGGCTGAAAACGACTAAATATCAAGGACTCATTGGGCGAATCGCTCTGGAACTGAAATCGGTATGCTCACTGACATTTCCCCTATCTGAAAGTCTGATAAACGCCGGAAAAATGACTAAGTCCAAAAAAAAATTGTTTTCAACTTTTTTCAATTTTACCCCCGTGGGATATATATTCTACCCACACACATTTGGAACTCTCCTGCGGTACCCTAACACATATTATTCCCTCATTTAGTGGATATTTTCACAAAAAAAGTGAAATTTTCAAAAATCCAGAAAATTAGCTGAAAATGACTAAATATCAAGGACTCATTGGGCGAATCGCTCTGGAACTGAAATCGGAACGCTCACTGACATTTGCCCTATCTGAAAGTCTGATAAACGCCGGAAAAATGACTAAGTCCAAAAAAAAAATTTTTCAACTTTTTTCAATTTTACCCCCGTGGGATATATATTCTACCCACACACATTTGGAACTCTCCTGGGGTACCCTCACACATATTATTCCCTCATTTAGTGGATATTTTCACAAAAAAGTGAAATTTTCAAAAATCCAAAATATTGGCTGAAAACGACTAAATATCAAGGACTCATTGGGCGAATCGCTCTGGAACTGAAATCGGAACGTTCACTGACATTTCCCCAATCTGAAAGTGTGATAAACGCCGGAAAAATGACTAAGTACAAAAAAAAATTGTTTTCAACTTTTTTCAATTTTACCCCCGTGGGATATATATTCTACCCACACACATTTGGAACTCTCCTGCGGTACCCTAACACATATTATTCCCTCATTTAGTGGATATTTTCACAAAAAAGTGAAATTTTCAATTATCCAAAATATTGGCTGAAAACGACTAAATATCAAGGACTCATTGGGCGAATCGCTCTGGAACTGAAATCGGAACGTTCACTGACATTTCCCCTATCTGAAAGTGTGATAAACGCCGGAAAAATGACTAAGTCCAAAAAAAAATTGTTTTCAACTTTTTTCAATATTACCCCCGTGGGATATATATTCTACCCACACACATTTGGAACTCTCCTGCGGTACCCTAACACATATTATTCCCTCATTTAGTGGATACTTTCACAAAAAAGTGAAATTTTCAAAAATCCAGAAAATTGGCTGAAAATGACTAAATATCAAGGACTCATTGGGCGAATCGCTCTGGAACTGAAATCGGAACGCTCACTGACATTTGCCCTATCTGAAAGTCTGATAAACGCCGGAAAAATGACTAAGTCCAAAAAAAAAATTTTTCAACTTTTTTCAATTTTACCCCCGTGGGATATATATTCTACCCACACACATTTGGAACTCTCCTGGGGTACCCTCACACATATTATTCCCTCATTTAGTGGATATTTTCACAAAAAAGTGAAATTTTCAAAAATCCAAAATATTGGCTGAAAACGACTAAATATCAAGGACTCTTTGGGCGAATCGCTCTGGAACTGAAATCGGAATGCTCACTGACATTTCCCCTATCTGAAAGTCTGATAAACGCCGGAAAAATGACTAAGTCCAAAAAAAAATTGTTTTCAACTTTTTTCAATTTTACCCCCGTGGGATATATATTCTACCCACACACATTTGGAACTCTCCTGCGGTACCCTAACACATATTATTCCCTCATTTAGTGGATATTTTCACAAAAAAGTGAAATTTTCAAAAATCCAGAAAATTGGCTGAAAATGACTAAATATCAAGGACTCATTGGGTGAATCGCTCTGGAACTGAAATCGGAACGCTCACTGACATTTGCCCTATCTGAAAGTCTGATAAACGCCGGAAAAATGGCTAAGTCCAAAAAAAAATTGTTTTCAACTTTTTTCAATTTTACCCCCGTGGGATATATATTCTACCCACACATATTTGGAACTCTCCTGGGGTACCCTCACACATATTATTCCCTCATTTATTGGATATTTTCACAAAAAAGTGAAATTTTCAAATATCCAAAATATTGGCTGAAAACGACTAAATATCAAGGACTCATTGGGCGAATCGCTCTGGAACTGAAATCGGAACATTCACTGACATTTCCCCTATCTGAAAGTGTGATAAACGCCGGAAAAATGACTAAGTCCAAAAAAAAAATTTTTCAACTTTTTTCAATTTTACCCCCGTGGGATATATATTCTACCCACACAAATTTGGAACTCTCCTGGGGTACCCTCACACATATTATTCCCTCATTTAGTGGATATTTTCACAAAAAAGTGAAATTTTCAAAAATCCAAAATATTGGCTGAAAACGACTAAATATCAAGGACTCATTGGGCGAATCGCTCTGGAACTGAAATCGGAACGCTCACTGACATTTGCCCTATCTGAAAGTCTGATAAACGCCGGAAAAATGACTAAGTACAAAAAAAAATTGTTTTCAACTTTTTTCAATTTTACCCCCGTGGGATATATATTCTACCCACACACATTTGGAACTCTCCTGCGGTACCCTAACACATATTATTCCCTCATTTAGTGGATATTTTCACAAAAAAGTGAAATTTTCAAATATCCAAAATATTGGCTGAAAACGACTAAATATCAAGGACTCATTGGGCGAATCGCTCTGGAACTGAAATCGGAACGTTCACTGACATTTCCCCTATCTGAAAGTGTGATAAACGCCGGAAAAATGACTAAGTCCAAAAAACAATTGTTTTCAACTTTTTTCAATATTACCCCCGTGGGATATATATTCTACCCACACACATTTGGAACTCTCCTGCGGTACCCTAACACATATTATTCCCTCATTTAGTGGATATTTTCACAAAAAAGTGAAATTTTCAAAAATCCAGAAAATTGGCTGAAAATGACTAAATATCAAGGACTCATTGGGCGAATCGCTCTGGAACTGAAATCGGAACGCTCACTGACATTTCCCCTATCTGAAAGTCTGATAAACGCCGGAAAAATGACTAAGTCCAAAAAAAAAATTTTTCAACTTTTTTCAATTTTACCCCTGTGGGATATATATTCTACCCACACAAATTTGGAACTCTCCTGGGGTACCCTCACACATATTATTCCCTCATTTAGTGGATATTTTCACAAAAAAGTGAAATTTTCAAAAATCCAAAATATTGGCTGAAAACGACTAAATATCAAGGACTCATTGGGCGAATCGCTCTGGAACTGAAATCGGAACGCTCACTGACATTTGCCCTATCTGAAAGTCTGATAAACGCCGGAAAAATGACTAAGTCCAAAAAAAAAATTTTTTTACTTTTTTCAATTTTACCCCCGTGGGATATATATTCTACCCACACACATTTGGAACTCTCCTGGGGTACCCTCACACATATTATTCCCTCATTTAGTGGATATTTTCACAAAAAAGTGAAATTTTCAAAAATCCAAAATATTGGCTGAAAACGACTAAATATCAAGGACTCATTGGGCGAATCGCTCTGGAACTGAAATCGGAACGTTCACTGACATTTCCCCTATCTGAAAGTCTGATAAACGCCGGAAAAATGACTAAGTACAAAAAAAAATTGTTTTCAACTTTTTTCAATTTTACCCCCGTGGGATATATATTCTACCCACATACATTTGGAACTCTCCTGCGGTACCCTAACACATATTATTCCCTCATTTAGTGGATATTTTCACAAAAAAGTGAAATTTTCAAATATCCAAAATATTGGCTGAAAACGACTAAATATCAAGGACTCATTGGGCGAATCGCTCTGGAACTGAAATCGGAACGTTCACTGACATTTCCCCTATCTGAAAGTGTGATAAACGCCGGAAAAATGACTAAGTCCAAAAAAAAATTGTTTTCAACTTTTTTCAATATTACCCCCGTGGGATACATATTCTACCCACACACATTTGGAACTCTCCTGCGGTACCCTAACACATATTATTCCCTCATTTAGTGGATATTTTCACAAAAAAGTGAAATTTTCAAAAATCCAGAAAATTGGCTGAAAATGACTAAATATCAAGGACTCATTGGGCGAATCGCTCTGGAACTGAAATCGGAACGCTCACTGACATTTGCCCTATCTGAAAGTCTGATAAACGCCGGAAAAATGACTAAGTCCAAAAAACAATTGTTTTCAACTTTTTTCAATTTTACCCCCGTGGGATATATATTCTACCCACACACATTTGGAACTCTCCTGCGGTAACCTAACACATATTATTCCCTCATTTAGTGGATATTTTCACAAAAAAAGTGAAATTTTCAAAAATCCAGAAAATTATCTGAAAATGACTAAATATCAAGGACTCATTGGGCGAATCGCTCTGGAAGTGAAATCGGAACGCTCACTGACATTTGCCCTATCTGAAAGTCTGATAAACGCCGGAAAAATGACTAAGTCCAAAAAAAAAATTTTTCAACTTTTTTCAATTTTACCCCCGTGGGATATATATTCTACCCACACAAATTTGGAACTCTCCTGGGGTACCCTCACACATATTATTCCCTCATTTAGTGGATATTTTCACAAAAAAGTGAAATTTTCAAAAATCCAAAATATTGGCTGAAAACGACTAAATATCAAGGACTCATTGGGCGAATCGCTCTGGAACTGAAATCGGAACGCTCACTGACATTTGCCCTATCTGAAAGTCTGATAAACGCCGGAAAAATGACTAAGTCCAAAAAAAAAATTTTTCAACTTTTTTCAATTTTACCCCCGTGGGATATATATTCTACCCACACACATTTCGAACTCTCCTGGGGTACCCTCACACATATTATTCCCTCATTTAGTGGATATTTTCAAAAAAAAGTGAAATTTTCAAAAATCCAAAATATTGGCTGAAAACGACTAAATATCAAGGACTCATTGGGCGAATCGCTCTGGAACTGAAATCGGAATGTTCACTGACATTTCCCCTATCTGAAAGTCTGATAAACGCCGGAAAAATGACTAAGTCCAAAAAAAAATTGTTTTCAACTTTTTTCAATTTTACCCCCGTGGGATATATATTCTACCCACACACATTTGGAACTCTCCTGGGGTACCCTCACACATATTATTCCCTCATTTATTGGATATTTTCACAAAAAAGTGAAATTTTCAAATATCCAAAATATTGGCTGAAAACGACTAAATATCAAGGACTCATTGGGCGAATCGCTCTGGAACTGAAATCGGAACGTTCACTGACATTTCCCCTATCTGAAAGTGTGATAAACGCCGGAAAAATGACTAAGTCCAAAAAACAATTGTTTTCAACTTTTTTCAATTTTACCCCCGTGGGATATATATTCTACCCACACACATTTGGAACTCTCCTGCGGTACCCTAACACATATTATTCCCTCATTTAGTGGATATTTTCACAAAAAAAGTGAAATTTTCAAAAATCCAGAAAATTATCTGAAAATGACTAAATATCAAGGACTCATTGGGCGAATCGCTCTGGAAGTGAAATCGGAATGCTCACTGACATTTGCCCTATCTGAAAGTCTGATAAACGCCGGAAAAATGACTAAGTCCAAAAAAAAAATTTTTCAACTTTTTTCAATTTTACCCCCGTGGGATATACATTCTACCCACACAAATTTGGAACTCTCCTGGGGTACCCTCACACATATTATTCCCTCATTTAGTGGATATTTTCACAAAAAAGTGAAATTTTCAAAAATCCAAAATATTGGCTGAAAACGACTAAATATCAAGGACTCATTGGGCGAATCGCTCTGGAACTGAAATCGGAACGCTCACTGACATTTGAACTATCTGAAAGTCTGATAAACGCCGGAAAAATTACTAAGTCCAAAAAAAAAATTTTTCAACTTTTTTCAATTTTACCCCCGTGGGATATATATTCTACCCACACACATTTGGAACTCTACTGGGGTACCCTCACACATATTATTCCCTCATTTAGTGAATATTTTCACAAAAAAGTGAAATTTTCAAAAATCCAAAATATTGGCTGAAAACGACTAAATATCAAGGACTCTTTGGGCGAATCGCTCTGGAACTGAAATCGGAATGCTCACTGACATTTCCCCTATCTGAAAGTCTGATAAACGCCGGAAAAATGACTAAGTCCAAAAAAAAAAAATTTTCAACTTTTTTCAATTTTACCCCCGTGGGATATATATTCTACCCACAAACATTTGGAACTCTCCTGGGGTACCCTCACACATATTATTCCCTCATTTAGTGGATATTTTCACAAAAAAGTGAAATTTTCAAAAATCCAAAATATTGGCTGAAAACGACTAAATATCAAGTACTCATTGGGCGAATCGCTCTGGAACTGAAATCGGAATGTTCACTGACATTTCCCCTATCTGAAAGTCTGATAAACGCCGGAAAAATGACTAAGTCCAAAAAAAAATTGTTTTCAACTTTTTTCAATTTTACCCCCGTGGGATATATATTCTACCCACACACATTTGGAACTCTCCTGGGGTACCCTCACACATATTATTCCCTCATTTATTGGATATTTTCACAAAAAAGTGAAATTTTCAAATATCCAAAATATTGGCTGAAAACGACTAAATATCAAGGACTCATTGGGCGAATCGCTCTGGAACTGAAATCGGAACGTTCACTGACATTTCCCCTATCTGAAAGTGTGATAAACGCCGGAAAAATGACTAAGTACAAAAAAAAATTGTTTTCAACTTTTTTCAATTTTACCCCCGTGGGATATATATTCTACCCACACACATTTGGAACTCTCCTGCGGTACCCTAACACATATTATTCCCTCATTTAGTGGATATTTTCACAAAAAAAGTGAAATTTTCAAAAATCCAGAAAATTATCTGAAAATGACTAAATATCAAGGACTCATTGGGCGAATCGCTCTGGAAGTGAAATCGGAACGCTCACTGACATTTGCCCTATCTGAAAGTCTGATAAACGCCGGAAAAATGACTAAGTCCAAAAAAAAAATTTTTCAACTTTTTTCAATTTTACCCCCGTGGGATATATATTCTACCCACACAAATTTGGAACTCTCCTGGGGTACCCTCACACATATTATTCCCTCATTTAGTGGATATTTTCACAAAAAAGTGAAATTTTCAAAAATCCAAAATATTGGCTGAAAACGACTAAATATCAAGGACTCATTGGGCGAATCGCTCTGGAACTGAAATCGGAACGCTCACTGACATTTGCCCTATCTGAAAGTCTGATAAACGCCGGAAAAATGACTAAGTCCAAAAAAAAAATTTTTCAACTTTTTTCAATTTTACCCCCGTGGGATATATATTCTACCCACACACATTTCGAACTCTCCTGGGGTACCCTCACACATATTATTCCCTCATTTAGTGGATATTTTCACAAAAAAGTGAAATTTTCAAAAATCCAAAATATTGGCTGAAAACGACTAAATATCAAGTACTCATTGGGCGAATCGCTCTGGAACTGAAATCGGAATGTTCACTGACATTTCCCCTATCTGAAAGTCTGATAAACGCCGGAAAAATGACTAAGTCCAAAAAAAAATTGTTTTCAACTTTTTTCAATTTTACCCCCGTGGGATATATATTCTACCCACACACATTTGGAACTCTCCTGGGGTACCCTCACACATATTATTCCCTCATTTATTGGATATTTTCACAAAAAAGTGAAATTTTCAAATATCCAAAATATTGGCTGAAAACGACTAAATATCAAGGACTCATTGGGCGAATCGCTCTGGAACTGAAATCGGAACGTTCACTGACATTTCCCCTATCTGAAAGTGTGATAAACGCCGGAAAAATGACTAAGTACAAAAAAAAATTGTTTTCAACTTTTTTCAATTTTACCCCCGTGGGATATATATTCTACCCACACACATTTGGAACTCTCCTGCGGTACCCTAACACATATTATTCCCTCATTTAGTGGATATTTTCACAAAAAAAGTGAAATTTTCAAAAATCCAGAAAATTATCTGAAAATGACTAAATATCAAGGACTCATTGGGCGAATCGCTCTGGAAGTGAAATCGGAACGCTCACTGACATTTGCCCTATCTGAAAGTCTGATAAACGCCGGAAAAATGACTAAGTCCAAAAAAAAAATTTTTCAACTTTTTTCAATTTTACCCCCGTGGGATATATATTCTACCCACACAAATTTGGAACTCTCCTGGGGTACCCTCACACATATTATTCCCTCATTTAGTGGATATTTTCACAAAAAAGTGAAATTTTCAAAAATCCAAAATATTGGCTGAAAACGACTAAATATCAAGGACTCATTGGGCGAATCGCTCTGGAACTGAAATCGGAACGCTCACTGACATTTGCCCTATCTGAAAGTCTGATAAACGCCGGAAAAATGACTAAGTCCAAAAAAAAAATTTTTCAACTTTTTTCAATTTTACCCCCGTGGGATATATATTCTACCCACACACATTTCGAACTCTCCTGGGGTACCCTCACACATATTATTCCCTCATTTAGTGGATATTTTCACAAAAAAGTGAAATTTTCAAAAATCCAAAATATTGGCTGAAAACGACTAAATATCAAGGACTCATTGGGCGAATCGCTCTGGAACTGAAATCGGAATGTTCACTGACATTTCCCCTATCTGAAAGTCTGATAAACGCCGGAAAAATGACTAAGTCCAAAAAAAAATTGTTTTCAACTTTTTTCAATTTTACCCCCGTGGGATATATATTCTACCCACACACATTTGGAACTCTCCTGGGGTACCCTCACACATATTATTCCCTCATTTATTGGATATTTTCACAAAAAAGTGAAATTTTCAAATATCCAAAATATTGGCTGAAAACGACTAAATATCAAGGACTCATTGGGCGAATCGCTCTGGAACTGAAATCGGAACGTTCACTGACATTTCCCCTATCTGAAAGTGTGATAAACGCCGGAAAAATGACTAAGTCCAAAAAACAATTGTTTTCAACTTTTTTCAATTTTACCCCCGTGGGATATATATTCTACCCACACACATTTGGAACTCTCCTGCGGTACCCTAACACATATTATTCCCTCATTTAGTGGATATTTTCACAAAAAAAGTGAAATTTTCAAAAATCCAGAAAATTATCTGAAAATGACTAAATATCAAGGACTCATTGGGCGAATCGCTCTGGAAGTGAAATCGGAATGCTCACTGACATTTGCCCTATCTGAAAGTCTGATAAACGCCGGAAAAATGACTAAGTCCAAAAAAAAAATTTTTCAACTTTTTTCAATTTTACCCCCGTGGGATATACATTCTACCCACACAAATTTGGAACTCTCCTGGGGTACCCTCACACATATTATTCCCTCATTTAGTGGATATTTTCACAAAAAAGTGAAATTTTCAAAAATCCAAAATATTGGCTGAAAACGACTAAATATCAAGGACTCATTGGGCGAATCGCTCTGGAACTGAAATCGGAACGCTCACTGACATTTGAACTATCTGAAAGTCTGATAAACGCCGGAAAAATGACTAAGTCCAAAAAAAAAATTTTTCAACTTTTTTCAATTTTACCCCCGTGGGATATATATTCTACCCACACACATTTGGAACTCTACTGGGGTACCCTCACACATATTATTCCCTCATTTAGTGAATATTTTCACAAAAAAGTGAAATTTTCAAAAATCCAAAATATTGGCTGAAAACGACTAAATATCAAGGACTCTTTGGGCGAATCGCTCTGGAACTGAAATCGGAATGCTCACTGACATTTCCCCTATCTGAAAGTCTGATAAACGCCGGAAAAATGACTAAGTCCAAAAAAAAAAAATTTTCAACTTTTTTCAATTTTACCCCCGTGGGATATATATTCTACCCACAAACATTTGGAACTCTCCTGGGGTACCCTCACACATATTATTCCCTCATTTAGTGGATATTTTCACAAAAAAGTGAAATTTTCAAAAATCCAAAATATTGGCTGAAAACGACTAAATATCAAGTACTCATTGGGCGAATCGCTCTGGAACTGAAATCGGAATGTTCACTGACATTTCCCCTATCTGAAAGTCTGATAAACGCCGGAAAAATGACTAAGTCCAAAAAAAAATTGTTTTCAACTTTTTTCAATTTTACCCCCGTGGGATATATATTCTACCCACACACATTTGGAACTCTCCTGGGGTACCCTCACACATATTATTCCCTCATTTATTGGATATTTTCACAAAAAAGTGAAATTTTCAAATATCCAAAATATTGGCTGAAAACGACTAAATATCAAGGACTCATTGGGCGAATCGCTCTGGAACTGAAATCGGAACGTTCACTGACATTTCCCCTATCTGAAAGTGTGATAAACGCCGGAAAAATGACTAAGTACAAAAAAAAATTGTTTTCAACTTTTTTCAATTTTACCCCCGTGGGATATATATTCTACCCACACACATTTGGAACTCTCCTGCGGTACCCTAACACATATTATTCCCTCATTTAGTGGATATTTTCACAAAAAAAGTGAAATTTTCAAAAATCCAGAAAATTAGCTGAAAATGACTAAATATCAAGGACTCATTGGGCGAATCGCTCTGGAAGTGAAATCGGAACGCTCACTGACATTTGCCCTATCTGAAAGTCTGATAAACGCCGGAAAAATGACTAAGTCCAAAAAAAAATTTTTTCAACTTTTTTCAATTTTACCCCCGTGGGATATATATTCTACCCACACACATTTGGAACTCTCCTGGGGTACCCTCACACATATTATTCCCTCATTTAGTGGATATTTTCACAAAAAAGTGAAATTTTCAAAAATCCAAAATATTGGCTGAAAACGACTAAATATCAAGGACTCATTGGGCGAATCGCTCTGGAACTGAAATCGGAAAGTTCACTGACATTTCCCCTATCTGAAAGTGTGATAAACGCCGGAAAAATGACTAAGTCCAAAAAAAAATTGTTTTCAACTTTTTTCAATTTTACCCCCGTGGGATATATATTCTACCCACACACATTTGGAACTCTCCTGGGGTACCCTCACACATATTATTCCCTCATTTATTGGATATTTTCACAAAAAAGTGAAATTTTCAAATATCCAAAATATTGGCTGAAAACGACTAAATATCAAGGACTCATTGGGCGAATCGCTCTGGAACTGAAATCGGAACGTTCACTGACATTTCCCCTATCTGAAAGTGTGATAAACGCCGGAAAAATGATTAAGTACAAAAAAAAATTGTTTTCAACTTTTTTCAATTTTACCCCCGTGGGATATATATTCTACCCACACACATTTGGAACTCTCCTGGGGTACCCTCACACATATTATTCCCTCATTTAGTGGATATTTTCACAAAAAAGTGAAATTTTCAAAAATCCAAAATATTGGCTGAAAACGACTAAATATCAAGGACTCATTGGGCGAATCGCTCTGGAACTGAAATCGGAACGTTCACTGACATTTCCATTATCTGAAAGTGTGATAAACGCCGGAAAAATGACTAAGTACAAAAAAAAATTGTTTTCAACTTTTTTCAATATAACCCCCGTGGGATATATATTCTACCCACACACATTTGGAACTCTCCTGCGGTACCCTAACACATATTATTCCCTCATTTAGTGGATATTTTCACAAAAAAGTGAAATTTTCAAAAATCCAGAAAATTGGCTGAAAATGACTAAATATCAAGGACTCATTGGGCGAATCGCTCTGGAACTGAAATCGGAACGCTCACTGACATTTGCCCTATCTGAAAGTCTGATAAACGCCGGAAAAATGACTAAGTCCAAAAAAAAAATTTTTAAACTTTTTTCAATTTTACCCCCGTGGGATATATATTCTACCCACACAAATTTGGAACTCTCCTGGGGTACCCTCACACATATTATTCCCTCATTTAGTGGATATTTTCACAAAAAAGTGAAATTTTCAAAAATCCAAAATATTGGCTGAAAACGACTAAATATCAAGGACTCATTGGGCGAATCGCTCTGGAACTGAAATCGGAACGCTCACTGACATTTGCCCTATCTGAAAGTCTGATAAACGCCGGAAAAATGACTAAGTCCAAAAAAAAAATTTTTCAACTTTTTTCAATTTTACCCCCGTGGGATATATATTCTACCCACACACATTTGGAACTCTCCTGGGGTACCCTCACACATATTATTCCCTCATTTAGTGGATATTTTCACAAAAAAGTGAAATTTTCAAAAATCCAAAATATTGGCTGAAAACGACTAAATATCAAGGACTCATTGGGCGAATCGCTCTGGAACTGAAATCGGAATGTTCACTGACATTTCCCCTATGTGAAAGTCTGATAAACGCCAGAAAAATGACTAAGTCCAAAAAAACATTGTTTTCAACTTTTTTCAATTTTACCCCCGTGGGATATATATTCTACCCACACACATTTGGAACTCTCCTGGGGTACCCTCACACATATTATTCCCTCATTTAGTGGATATTTTCACAAAAAAGTGAAATTTTCAAATATCCAAAATATTGGCTGAAAACGACTAAATATCAAGGACTCATTGGGCGAATCGCTCTGGAACTGAAATCGGAACGTTCACTGACATTTCCCCTATCTGAAAGTGTGATAAACGCCGGAAAAATGACTAAGTACAAAAAAAAATTGTTTTCAACTTTTTTCAATTTTACCCCCGTGGGATATATATTCTACCCACACACATTTGGAACTCTCCTGCGGTACCCTAACACATATTATTCCCTCATTTAGTGGATATTTTCACAAAAAAGTGAAATTTTCAAAAATCCAGAAAATTGGCTGAAAATGACTAAATATCAAGGACTCATTGGGCGAAACGCTCTGGAACTGAAATCGGAACGCTCACTGACATTTGCCCTATCTGAAAGTCTGATAAACGCCGGAAAAATGATTAAGTCCAAAAAAAAAATTTTTCAACTTTTTTCAATTTTACCCCCGTGGGATATATATTCTACCCACACACATTTGGAACTCTCCTGGGGTACCCTCACACATATTATTCCCTCATTTAGTGGATATTTTCACAAAAAAGTGAAATTTTCAAAAATCCAAAATATTGGCTGAAAACGACTAAATATCAAGGACTCATTGGGCGAATCGCTCTGGAACTGAAATCGGAACACTCACTGACATTTGCCCTATCTGAAAGTCTGATAAACGCCGGAAAAATGACTAAGTCCAAAAAAAAAATTTTTCAACTTTTTTCAATTTTACCCCCGTGGGATATATATTCTACCCACACACATTTGGAACTCTCCTGGGGTACCCTCACACATATTATTCCCTCATTTAGTGGATATTTTCACAAAAAAGTGAAATTTTCAAAAATCCAGAAAATTGGCTGAAAATGACTAAATATCAAGGACTCATTGGGCGAATCGCTCTGGAACTGAAATCGGAATGCTCACTGACATTTGCCCTATCTGAAAGTCTGATAAACGCCGGAAAAATGACTAAGTCCAAAAAAAAAATTTTTCAACTTTTTTCAATTTTACCCCCGCGGGATATATATTCTACCCACACACATTTGGAACTCTCCTGGGGTACCCTCACACATATTATTCCCTCATTTAGTGGATATTTTCACAAAAAAGTGAAATTTTCAAAAATCCAAAATATTGGCTGAAAACGACTAAATATCAAGGACTCAATGGGCGAATCGCTCTGGAACTGAAATCGGAACGCTCACTGACATTTGCCCTATCTGAAAGTCTGATAAACGCCGGAAAAATGACTAAGTCCAAAAAAAAAATTTTTCAACTTTTTTCAATTTTACCCCCGTGGGATATATATTCTACCCACACACATTTTCAACTCTCCTGGGGTACCCTCACACATATTATTCCCTCATTTAGTGGATATTTTCACAAAAAAGTGAAATTTTCAAAAATCCAGAAAATTGGCTGAAAATGACTAAATATCAAGGACTCATTGGGCGAATCGCTCTGGAACTGAAATCGGAACGCTCACTGACATTTGCCCTATCTGAAAGTCTGATAAACGCCGGAAAAATGACTAAGTCCAAAAAAAAAATTTTTCAACTTTTTTCAATTTTACCCCCGTGGGATATATATTCTACCCACACACATTTGGAACTCTCCTGGGGTACCCTCACACATATTATTCCCTCATTTAGTGGATATTTTCACAAAAAAGTGAAATTTTCAAAAATCCAAAATATTGGCTGAAAACGACTAAATATCAAGGACTCATTGGGCGAATCGCTCTGGAACTGAAATCGGAACGCTCACTGACATTTGCCCTATCTGAAAGTCTGATAAACGCCGGAAAAATGACTAAGTCCAAAAAAAAAATTTTTCAACTTTTTTCAATTTTACCCCCGTGGGATATATATTCTACCCACACACATTTGGAACTCTCCTGGGGTACCCTCACACATATTATTCCCTCATTTAGTGGATATTTTCACAAAAAAAGTGAAATTTTCAAAAATCCAGAAAATTGGCTGAAAATGACTAAATATCAAGGACTCATTGGGCGAATCGCTCTGGAACTGAAATCGGAACGCTCACTGACATTTGCCCTATCTGAAAGTCTGATAAACGCCGGAAAAATGACTAAGTCCAAAAAAAAAATTTTTCAACTTTTTTCAATTTTACCCCCGTGGGATATATATTCTACCCACACACATTTTCAAGTCTCCTGGGGTACCCTCACACATATTATTCCCTCATTTAGTGGATATTTTCACAAAAAAGTGAAATTTTCAAAAATCCAGAAAATTGGCTGAAAATGACTAAATATCAAGGACTCATTGGGCGAATCGCTCTGGAACTGAAATCGGAACACTCACTGACATTTGCCCTATCTGAAAGTCTGATAAACGCCGGAAAAATGACTAAGTACAAAAAAAAATTGTTTTCAACTTTTTTCAATTTTACCCCCGTGGGATATATATTCTACCCACACACATTTGGAACTCTCCTGGGGTACCCTCACACATATTATTCCCTCATTTAGTGGATATTTTCACAAAAAAGTGAAATTTTCAAAAATCCAAAATATTGGCTGAAAACGACTAAATATCAAGGACTCATTGGGCGAATCGCTCTGGAACTGAAATCGGAACGCTCACTGACATTTGCCCTATCTGAAAGTCTGATAAACGCCGGAAAAATGACTAAGTCCAAAAAAAAAATTTTTCAACTTTTTTCAATTTTACCCCCGTGGGATATATATTCTACCCACACACATTTGGAACTCTCCTGGGGTACCCTCACACATATTATTCCCTCATTTAGTGGATATTTTCACAAAAAAGTGAAATTTTCAAAAATCCAAAATATTGGCTGAAAACGACTAAATATCAAGGACTCATTGGGCGAATCGCTCTGGAACTGAAATCGGAACGCTCACTGACATTTGCCCTATCTGAAAGTCTGATAAACGCCGGAAAAATGATTAAGTACAAAAAAAAATTGTTTTCAACTTTTTTCAATTTTACCCCCGTGGGATATATATTCTACCCACACACATTTGGAACTCTCCTGGGGTACCCTCACACATATTATTCCCTCATTTAGTGGATATTTTCACAAAAAAGTGAAATTTTCAAAAATCCAAAATATTGGCTGAAAACGACTAAATATCAAGGACTCATTGGGCGAATCGCTCTGGAACTGAAATCGGAACGTTCACTGACATTTCCATTATCTGAAAGTGTGATAAACGCCGGAAAAATGACTAAGTACAAAAAAAAATTGTTTTCAACTTTTTTCAATATTACCCCCGTGGGATATATATTCTACCCACACACATTTGGAACTCTCCTGCGGTACCCTAACACATATTATTCCCTCATTTAGTGGATATTTTCACAAAAAAGTGAAATTTTCAAAAATCCAGAAAATTGGCTGAAAATGACTAAATATCAAGGACTCATTGGGCGAATCGCTCTGGAACTGAAATCGGAACGCTCACTGACATTTGCCCTATCTGAAAGTCTGATAAACGCCGGAAAAATGACTAAGTCCAAAAAAAAAATTTTTAAACTTTTTTCAATTTTACCCCCGTGGGATATATATTCTACCCACACAAATTTGGAACTCTCCTGGGGTACCCTCACACATATTATTCCCTCATTTAGTGGATATTTTCACAAAAAAGTGAAATTTTCAAAAATCCAAAATATTGGCTGAAAACGACTAAATATCAAGGACTCATTGGGCGAATCGCTCTGGAACTGAAATCGGAACGCTCACTGACATTTGCCCTATCTGAAAGTCTGATAAACGCCGGAAAAATGACTAAGTCCAAAAAAAAAATTTTTCAACTTTTTTCAATTTTACCCCCGTGGGATATATATTCTACCCACACACATTTGGAACTCTCCTGGGGTACCCTCACACATATTATTCCCTCATTTAGTGGATATTTTCACAAAAAAGTGAAATTTTCAAAAATCCAAAATATTGGCTGAAAACGACTAAATATCAAGGACTCATTGGGCGAATCGCTCTGGAACTGAAATCGGAATGTTCACTGACATTTCCCCTATGTGAAAGTCTGATAAACGCCAGAAAAATGACTAAGTCCAAAAAAACATTGTTTTCAACTTTTTTCAATTTTACCCCCGTGGGATATATATTCTACCCACACACATTTGGAACTCTCCTGGGGTACCCTCACACATATTATTCCCTCATTTAGTGGATATTTTCACAAAAAAGTGAAATTTTCAAATATCCAAAATATTGGCTGAAAACGACTAAATATCAAGGACTCATTGGGCGAATCGCTCTGGAACTGAAATCGGAACGTTCACTGACATTTCCCCTATCTGAAAGTGTGATAAACGCCGGAAAAATGACTAAGTACAAAAAAAAATTGTTTTCAACTTTTTTCAATTTTACCCCCGTGGGATATATATTCTACCCACACACATTTGGAACTCTCCTGCGGTACCCTAACACATATTATTCCCTCATTTAGTGGATATTTTCACAAAAAAGTGAAATTTTCAAAAATCCAGAAAATTGGCTGAAAATGACTAAATATCAAGGACTCATTGGGCGAAACGCTCTGGAACTGAAATCGGAACGCTCACTGACATTTGCCCTATCTGAAAGTCTGATAAACGCCGGAAAAATGATTAAGTCCAAAAAAAAAATTTTTCAACTTTTTTCAATTTTACCCCCGTGGGATATATATTCTACCCACACACATTTGGAACTCTCCTGGGGTACCCTCACACATATTATTCCCTCATTTAGTGGATATTTTCACAAAAAAGTGAAATTTTCAAAAATCCAAAATATTGGCTGAAAACGACTAAATATCAAGGACTCATTGGGCGAATCGCTCTGGAACTGAAATCGGAACACTCACTGACATTTGCCCTATCTGAAAGTCTGATAAACGCCGGAAAAATGACTAAGTCCAAAAAAAAAATTTTTCAACTTTTTTCAATTTTACCCCCGTGGGATATATATTCTACCCACACACATTTGGAACTCTCCTGGGGTACCCTCACACATATTATTCCCTCATTTAGTGGATATTTTCACAAAAAAGTGAAATTTTCAAAAATCCAGAAAATTGGCTGAAAATGACTAAATATCAAGGACTCATTGGGCGAATCGCTCTGGAACTGAAATCGGAATGCTCACTGACATTTGCCCTATCTGAAAGTCTGATAAACGCCGGAAAAATGACTAAGTCCAAAAAAAAAATTTTTCAACTTTTTTCAATTTTACCCCCGCGGGATATATATTCTACCCACACACATTTGGAACTCTCCTGGGGTACCCTCACACATATTATTCCCTCATTTAGTGGATATTTTCACAAAAAAGTGAAATTTTCAAAAATCCAAAATATTGGCTGAAAACGACTAAATATCAAGGACTCAATGGGCGAATCGCTCTGGAACTGAAATCGGAACGCTCACTGACATTTGCCCTATCTGAAAGTCTGATAAACGCCGGAAAAATGACTAAGTCCAAAAAAAAAATTTTTCAACTTTTTTCAATTTTACCCCCGTGGGATATATATTCTACCCACACACATTTTCAACTCTCCTGGGGTACCCTCACACATATTATTCCCTCATTTAGTGGATATTTTCACAAAAAAGTGAAATTTTCAAAAATCCAGAAAATTGGCTGAAAATGACTAAATATCAAGGACTCATTGGGCGAATCGCTCTGGAACTGAAATCGGAACGCTCACTGACATTTGCCCTATCTGAAAGTCTGATAAACGCCGGAAAAATGACTAAGTCCAAAAAAAAAATTTTTCAACTTTTTTCAATTTTACCCCCGTGGGATATATATTCTACCCACACACATTTGGAACTCTCCTGGGGTACCCTCACACATATTATTCCCTCATTTAGTGGATATTTTCACAAAAAAGTGAAATTTTCAAAAATCCAAAATATTGGCTGAAAACGACTAAATATCAAGGACTCATTGGGCGAATCGCTCTGGAACTGAAATCGGAACGCTCACTGACATTTGCCCTATCTGAAAGTCTGATAAACGCCGGAAAAATGACTAAGTCCAAAAAAAAAATTTTTCAACTTTTTTCAATTTTACCCCCGTGGGATATATATTCTACCCACACACATTTGGAACTCTCCTGGGGTACCCTCACACATATTATTCCCTCATTTAGTGGATATTTTCACAAAAAAAGTGAAATTTTCAAAAATCCAGAAAATTGGCTGAAAATGACTAAATATCAAGGACTCATTGGGCGAATCGCTCTGGAACTGAAATCGGAACGCTCACTGACATTTGCCCTATCTGAAAGTCTGATAAACGCCGGAAAAATGACTAAGTCCAAAAAAAAAATTTTTCAACTTTTTTCAATTTTACCCCCGTGGGATATATATTCTACCCACACACATTTTCAAGTCTCCTGGGGTACCCTCACACATATTATTCCCTCATTTAGTGGATATTTTCACAAAAAAGTGAAATTTTCAAAAATCCAGAAAATTGGCTGAAAATGACTAAATATCAAGGACTCATTGGGCGAATCGCTCTGGAACTGAAATCGGAACACTCACTGACATTTGCCCTATCTGAAAGTCTGATAAACGCCGGAAAAATGACTAAGTACAAAAAAAAATTGTTTTCAACTTTTTTCAATTTTACCCCCGTGGGATATATATTCTACCCACACACATTTGGAACTCTCCTGGGGTACCCTCACACATATTATTCCCTCATTTAGTGGATATTTTCACAAAAAAGTGAAATTTTCAAAAATCCAAAATATTGGCTGAAAACGACTAAATATCAAGGACTCATTGGGCGAATCGCTCTGGAACTGAAATCGGAACGCTCACTGACATTTGCCCTATCTGAAAGTCTGATAAACGCCGGAAAAATGACTAAGTCCAAAAAAAAAATTTTTCAACTTTTTTCAATTTTACCCCCGTGGGATATATATTCTACCCACACACATTTGGAACTCTCCTGGGGTACCCTCACACATATTATTCCCTCATTTAGTGGATATTTTCACAAAAAAGTGAAATTTTCAAAAATCCAAAATATTGGCTGAAAACGACTAAATATCAAGGACTCATTGGGCGAATCGCTCTGGAACTGAAATCGGAACGCTCACTGACATTTGCCCTATCTGAAAGTCTGATAAACGCCGGAAAAATGACTAAGTCCAAAAAATAAATTTTTCAACTTTTTTCAATTTTACCCCCGTGGGATATATATTCTACCCACACACATTTGGAACTCTCCTGGGGTACCCTCACACATATTATTCCCTCATTTAGTGGATATTTTCACAAAAAAGTGAAATTTTCAAAAATCCAGAAAATTGGCTGAAAATGACTAAATATCAAGGACTCATTGGGCGAATCGCTCTGGAACTGAAATCGGAACGCTCACTGACATTTGCCCTATCTGAAAGTCTGATAAACGCCGGAAAAATGACTAAGTCCAAAAAAAAAATTTTTCAACTTTTTTCAATTTTACCCCCGTGGGATATATATTCTACCCACACACATTTGGAACTCTCCTGGGGTACCCTCACACATATTATTCCCTCATTTAGTGGATATTTTCACAAAAAAGTGAAATTTTCAAAAATCCAAAATATTGGCTGAAAACGACTAAATATCAAGGACTCATTGGGCGAATCGCTCTGGAACTGAAATCGGAATGTTCACTGACATTTCCCCTATCTGAAAGTCTGATAAACGCCGGAAAAATGACTAAGTCCAAAAAAAAAATTTTTCAACTTTTTTCAATTTTACCCCCGTGGGATATATATTCTACCCACACACATTTGGAACTCTCCTGGGGTACCCTCACACATATTATTCCCTCATTTAGTGGATATTTTCACAAAAAAGTGAAATTTTCAAAAATCCAAAATATTGGCTGAAAACGACTAAATATCAAGGACTCATTGGGCGAATCGCTCTGGAACTGAAATCGGAACGTTCACTGTCATTTCCCCTATCTGAAAGTGTGCTAAACGCCGGAAAAATGACTAAGTCCAAAAAAAAATTGTTTTCAACTTTTTTCAATTTTACCCCCGTGGGATATATTTTCTACCCACACACATTTGGAACTCTCCTGGGGTACCCTCACACATATTATTCCCTCATTTATTGGATATTTTCACAAAAAAGTGAAATTTTCAAATATCCAAAATATTGGCTGAAAACGACTAAATATCAAGGACTCATTGGGCGAATCGCTCTGGAACTGAAATCGTAACGTTCACTGACATTTCCCCTATCTGAAAGTGTGATAAACGCCGGAAAAATGACTAAGTACAAAAAAAAATTGTTTTCAACTTTTTTCAATTTTACCCCCGTGGGATATATATTCTACCCACACACATTTGGAACTCTCCTGCGGTACCCTAACACATATTATTCCCTCATTTAGTGGATATTTTCACAAAAAAAGTGAAATTTTCAAAAATCCAGAAAATTAGCTTAAAATGACTAAATATCAAGGACTCATTGGGCGAATCGCTCTGGAACTGAAATCGGAATGTTCACTGACATTTCCCCTATCTGAAAGTCTGATAAACGCCGGAAAAATGACTAAGTCCAAAAAAAAAATTTTTCAACTTTTTTCAATTTTACCCCCGTGGGATATATATTCTACCCACACACATTTGGAACTCTCCTGGGGTACCCTCACACATATTATTCCCTCATTTAGTGGATATTTTCACAAAAAAGTGAAATTTTCAAAAATCCAAAATATTGGCTGAAAACGACTAAATATCAAGGACTCATTGGGCGAATCGCTCTGGAACTGAAATCGGAACGTTCACTGTCATTTCCCCTATCTGAAAGTGTGCTAAACGCCGGAAAAATGACTAAGTACAAAAAAAAATTGTTTTCAACTTTTTTCAATTTTACCCCCGTGGGATATATATTCTACCCACACACATTTGGAACTCTCCTGCGGTACCCTAACACATATTATTCCCTCATTTAGTGGATATTTTCACAAAAAAAGTGAAATTTTCAAAAATCCAGAAAATTAGCTTAAAATGACTAAATATCAAGGACTCATTGGGCGAATCGCTCTGGAAGTGAAATAGGAACGCTCACTGACATTTGCCCTATCTGAAAGTCTGATAAACGCCGGAAAAATGACTAAGTCCAAAAAAAAATTTTTTCAACTTTTTTCAATTTTACCCCCGTGGGATATATATTCTACCCACACACATTTGGAACTCTCCTGGGGTACCCTCACACATATTATTCCCTCATTTAGTGGATATTTTCACAAAAAAGTGAAATTTTCAAAAATCCAAAATATTGGCTGAAAACGACTAAATATCAAGGACTCATTGGGCGAATCGCTCTGGAACTGAAATCGGAATGTTCACTGACATTTCCCCTATCTGAAAGTCTGATAAACGCCGGAAAAATGACTAAGTCCAAAAAAAAATTGTTTTCAACTTTTTTCAATTTTACCCCCGTGGGATATATATTCTACCCACACACATTTGGAACTCTCCTGCGGTACCCTAACACATATTATTCCCTCATTTAGTGGATATTTTCACAAAAAAGTGAAATTTTCAAAAATCCAGAAAATTGGCTGAAAATGACTAAATATCAAGGACTCATTGGGCAAAACGCTAGGGAACTGAAATCGGAACGCTCACTGACATTTGCCCTATCTGAAAGTCTGATAAACGCCGGAAAAATGACTAAGTCCAAAAAAAAAATTTTTCAACTTTTTTCAATTTTACCCCCGTGGGATATATATTCTACCCACACACATTTGGAACTCTCCTGGGGTACCCTCACACATATTATTCCCTCATTTAGTGGATATTTTCACAAAAAAGTGAAATTTTCAAAAATCCAAAATATTGGCTGAAAACGACTAAATATCAAGGACTCATTGGGCGAATCGCTCTGGAACTGAAATCGGAACGCTCACTGACATTTGCCCTATCTGAAAGTCTGATAAACGCCGGAAAAATGACTAAGTCCAAAAAAAAAATTTTTCAACTTTTTTCAATTTTACCCCCGTGGGATATATATTCTACCCACACACATTTGGAACTCTCCTGGGGTACCCTCACACATATTATTCCCTCATTTAGTGGATATTTTCACAAAAAAGTGAAATTTTCAAAAATCCAAAATATTGGCTGAAAACGACTAAATATCAAGGACTCAATGGGCGAATCGCTCTGGAACTGAAATCGGAACGCTCACTGACATTTGCCCTATCTGAAAGTCTGATAAACGCCGGAAAAATGACTAAGTCCAAAAAAAAAATTTTTCAACTTTTTTCAATTTTACCCCCGTGGGATATATATTCTACCCACACACATTTTCAACTCTCCTGGGGTACCCTCACACATATTATTCCCTCATTTAGTGGATATTTTCACAAAAAAGTGAAATTTTCAAAAATCCAGAAAATTGGCTGAAAATGACTAAATATCAAGGACTCATTGGGCAAATCGCTCTGGAACTGAAATCGGAACGCTCACTGACATTTGCCCTATCTGAAAGTCTGATAAACGCCGGAAAAATGACTAAGTACAAAAAAAAATTGTTTTCAACTTTTTTCAATTTTACCCCCGTGGGATATATATTCTACCCACACACATTTGGAACTCTCCTGGGGTACCCTCACACATATTATTCCCTCATTTAGTGGATATTTTCACAAAAAAGTGAAATTTTCAAAAATCCAAAATATTGGCTGAAAACGACTAAATATCAAGGACTCATTGGGCGAATCGCTCTGGAACTGAAATCGGAACGCTCACTGACATTTGCCCTATCTGAAAGTCTGATAAACGCCGGAAAAATGACTAAGTCCAAAAAAAAAATTTTTCAACTTTTTTCAATTTTACCCCCGTGGGATATATATTCTACCCACACACATTTGGAACTCTCCTGGGGTACCCTCACACATATTATTCCCTCATTTAGTGGATATTTTCACAAAAAAGTGAAATTTTCAAAAATCCAAAATATTGGCTGAAAACGACTAAATATCAAGGACTCATTGGGCGAATCGCTCTGGAACTGAAATCGGAACGCTCACTGACATTTGCCCTATCTGAAAGTCTGATAAACGCCGGAAAAATGACTAAGTCCAAAAAAAAAATTTTTCAACTTTTTTCAATTTTACCCCCGTGGGATATATATTCTACCCACACACATTTGGAACTCTCCTGGGGTACCCTCACACATATTATTCCCTCATTTAGTGGATATTTTCACAAAAAAGTGAAATTTTCAAAAATCCAGAAAATTGGCTGAAAATGACTAAATATCAAGGACTCATTGGGCGAATCGCTCTAGAACTGAAATCGGAACGCTCACTGACATTTGCCCTATCTGAAAGTCTGATAAACGCCGGAAAAATGACTAAGTCCAAAAAAAAAATTTTTCAACTTTTTTCAATTTTACCCCCGTGGGATATATATTCTACCCACACACATTTGGAACTCTCCTGGGGTACCCTCACACATATTATTCCCTCATTTAGTGGATATTTTCACAAAAAAGTGAAATTTTCAAAAATACAGAAAATTGGCTGAAAATGACTAAATATCAAGGACTCATTGGGCGAATCGCTCTGGAACTGAAATCGGAACGCTCACTGACATTTGCCCTATCTGAAAGTCTGATAAACGCCGGAAAAATGACTAAGTCCAAAAAAAAAATTTTTCAACTTTTTTCAATTTTACCCCCGTGGGATATATATTCTACCCACACACATTTGGAACTCTCCTGGGGTACCCTCACACATATTATTCCCTCATTTAGTGGATATTTTCACAAAAAAGTGAAATTTTCAAAAATCCAAAATATTGGCTGAAAACGACTAAATATCAAGGACTCATTGGGCGAATCGCTCTGGAACTGAAATCGGAATGTTCACTGACATTACCCCTATCTGAAAGTCTGATAAACGCCGGAAAAATGACTAAGTCCAAAAAAAAATTGTTTTCAACTTTTTTCAATTTTACCCCCGTGGGATATATATTCTACCCACACACATTTGGAACTCTCCTGGGGTACCCTCACACATTTTATTCCCTCATTTAGTGGATATTTTCACAAAAAAGTGAAATTTTCAAAAATCCAAAATATTGGCTGAAAACGACTAAATATCATGGACTCATTGGGCGAATCGCTCTGGAACTGAAATCGGAACGTTCACTGACATTTCCCCTATCTGAAAGTATGATAAACGCCGGAAAAATGACTAAGTACAAAAAAAAATTGTTTTCAACTTTTTTCAATTTTACCCCCGTGGGATATATATTCTACCCACACACATTTGGAACTCTCCTGGGGTACCCTCACACATATTATTCCCTCATTTAGTGGATATTTTCACAAAAAAGTGAAATTTTCAAAAATCCAAAATATTGGCTGAAAACGACTAAATATCAAGGACTCATTGGGCGAATCGCTCTGGAACTGAAATCGGAACGCTCACTGACATTTGCCCTATCTGAAAGTCTGATAAACGCCGGAAAAATGACTAAGTCCAAAAAAAAAATTTTTCAACTTTTTTCAATTTTACCCCCGTGGGATATATATTCTACCCACACACATTTGGAACTCTCCTGGGGTACCCTCACACATATTATTCCCTCATTTAGTGGATATTTTCACAAAAAAGTGAAATTTTCAAAAATCCAAAATATTGGCTGAAAACGACTAAATATCAAGGACTCATTGGGCGAATCGCTCTGGAACTGAAATCGGAACGCTCACTGACATTTGCCCTATCTGAAAGTCTGATAAACGCCGGAAAAATTACTAAGTCCAAAAAAAAAATTTTTCAACTTTTTTCAATTTTACCCCCGTGGGATATATATTCTACCCACACACATTTTCAACTCTCCTGGGGTACCCTCACACATATTATTCCCTCATTTAGTGGATATTTTCACAAAAAAGTGAAATTTTCAAAAATCCAAAATATTGGCTGAAAACGACTAAATATCAAGGACTCATTGGGCGAATCGCTCTGGAACTGAAATCGGAACGCTCACTGACATTTGCCCTATCTGAAAGTCTGATAAACGCCGGAAAAATGACTAAGTCCAAAAAAAAAATTTTTCAACTTTTTTCAATTTTACCCCCGTGGGATATATATTCTACCCACACACATTTGGAACTCTCCTGGGGTACCCTCACACATATTATTCCCTCATTTAGTGGATATTTTCACAAAAAAGTGAAATTTTCAAAAATCCAAAATATTGGCTGAAAACGACTAAATATCAAGGACTCATTGGGCGAATCGCTCTGGAACTGAAATCGGAACGCTCACTGACATTTGCCCTATCTGAAAGTCTGATAAACGCCGGAAAAATGACTAAGTCCAAAAAAAAAATTTTTCAACTTTTTTCAATTTTACCCCCGTGGGATATATATTCTACCCACACACATTTGGAACTCTCCTGGGGTACCCTCACACATATTATTCCCTCATTTAGTGGATATTTTCACAAAAAAGTGAAATTTTCAAAAATCCAGAAAATTGGCTGAAAATGACTAAATATCAAGGACTCATTGGGCGAATCGCTCTGGAACTGAAATCGGAACACTCACTGACATTTGCCCTATCTGAAAGTCTGATAAACGCCGGAAAAATGACTAAGTCCAAAAAAAAAATTTTTCAACTTTTTTCAATTTTACCCCCGTGGGATATATATTCTACCCACACACATTTGGAACTCTCCTGGGGTACCCTCACACATATTATTCCCTCATTTAGTGGATATTTTCACAAAAAAGTGAAATTTTCAAAAATCCAAAATATTGGCTGAAAACGACTAAATATCAAGGACTCAATGGGCGAATCGCTCTGGAACTGAAATCGGAACGCTCACTGACATTTCCCCTATCTGAAAGTCTGATAAACGCCGGAAAAATGACTAAGTATAAAAAAAATTTTTTTCAACTTTTTTTCAATATTACCCCCGTGGGATATATATTCTACCCACACACATTTGGAACTCTCCTGGGGTACCCTCACACATATTATTCCCTCATTTAGTGGATATTTTCACAAAAAAAGTGAAATTTTCAAAAATCCAAAATAATGGCTGAAAACGACTAAATATCAAGGACTCATTGGGCGAATCGCTCTGGAACTGAAATCGGAACGCTCACTGACATTTGCCCTATCTGAAAGTCTGATAAACGCCGGAAAAATGACTAAGTCCAAAAAAAAATTGTTTTCAACTTTTTTCAATTTTACCCCCGTGGGATATATATTCTACCCACACACATTTGGAACTCTCCTGGGGTACCCTCACACATATTATTCCCTCATTTAGTGGATATTTTCACAAAAAAGTGAAATTTTCAAATATCCAAAATATTGGCTGAAAAAGACTAAATATCAAGGACTCATTGGGCGAATCGCTCTGGAACTGAAATCGGAACGTTCACTGACATTTCCCCTATCTGAAAGTGTGATAAACGCCGGAAAAATGACTAAGTCCAAAAAAAAATTGTTTTCAACTTTTTTCAATATTACCCCCGTGGGATATATATTCTACTCACACACATTTGGAACTCTCCTGCGGTACCCTAACACATATTATTCCCTCATTTAGTGGATATTTTCACAAAAAAGTGAAATTTTCAAATATCCAAAATATTGGCTGAAAACGACTAAATATCAAGGACTCATTGGGCGAATCGCTCTGGAACTGAAATCGGAACATTCACTGACATTTCCCCTATCTGAAAGTCTGATAAACGCCGGAAAAATGACTAAGTCCAAAAAAAAATTGTTTTCAACTTTTTTCAATTTTACCCCCGTGGGATATATATTCTACCCACACACATTTGGAACTCTCCTGCGGTACCCTAACACATATTATTCCCTCATTTAGTGGATATTTTCACAAAAAAGTGAAATTTTCAAAAATCCAGAAAATTGGCTGAAAATGACTAAATATCAAGGACTCATTGGGCGAATCGCTCTGGAACTGAAATCGGAACGCTCACTGACATTTGCCCTATCTGAAAGTCTGATAAACGCCGGAAAAATGACTAAGTCCAAAAAAAAATTGTTTTCAACTTTTTTCAATTTTACCCCGTGGGATATATATTCTACCCACACACATTTGGAACTCTCCTGGGGTACCCTCACACATATTATTCCCTCATTTAGTGGATATTTTCACAAAAAAGTGAAATTTTCAAAAATCCAAAATATTGGCTGAAAACGACTAAATATCAAGGACTCATTGGGCGAATCGCTCTGGAACTGAAATCGGAATGTTCACTGACATTTCCCCTATCTGAAAGTCTGATAAACGCCGGAAAAATGACTAAGTCCAAAAAAAAATTGTTTTCAACTTTTTTCAATTTTACCCCCGTGGGATATATATTCTACCCACACACATTTGGAACTCTCCTGGGGTACCCTCACACATATTATTCACTCATTTAGTGGATATTTTCACAAAAAAGTGAAATTTTCAAAAATCCAAAATATTGGCTGAAAACGACTAAATATCAAGGACTCAATGGGCGAATCGCTCTGGAACTGAAATCGGAACGCTCACTGACATTTGCCCTATCTGAAAGTCTGATAAACGCCGGAAAAATGACTAAGTCCAAAAAAAAAATTTTTCAACTTTTTTCAATTTTACCCCCGTGGGATATATATTCTACCCACACACATTTTCAACTCTCCTGGGGTACCCTCACACATATTATTCCCTCATTTAGTGGATATTTTCACAAAAAAGTGAAATTTTCAAAAATCCAGAAAATTGGCTGAAAATGACTAAATATCAAGGACTCATTGGGCGAATCGCTCTGGAACTGAAATCGGAACGCTCACTGACATTTGCCCTATCTGAAAGTCTGATAAACGCCGGAAAAATGACTAAGTCCAAAAAAAAATTGTTTTCAACTTTTTTCAATTTTACCCCCGTGGGATATATATTCTACCCACACACATTTGGTACTCTCCTGGGGTACCCTCACACATATTATTCCCTCATTTAGTGGATATTTTCACAAAAAAGTGAAATTTTCAAAAATCCTAAATATTGGCTGAAAACGACTAAATATCAAGGACTCATTGGGCGAATCGCTCTGGAACTGAAATCGGAATGTTCACTGACATTTCCCCTATCTGAAAGTCTGATAAACGCCGGAAAAATGACTAAGTCCAAAAAAAAATTGTTTTCAACTTTTTTCAATTTTACCCCCGTGGGATATATATTCTATCCACACACATTTGGAACTCTCCTGGGGTACCCTCACACATATTATTCCCTCATTTAGTGGATATTTTCACAAAAAAGTGAAATTTTCAAATATCCAAAATATTGGCTGAAAACGACTAAATATCAACGACTCATTGGGCGAATCGCTCTGGAACTGAAATCGGAACATTCACTGACATTTCCCCTATCTGAAAGTCTGATAAACGCCGGAAAAATGACTAAGTCCAAAAAAAAATTGTTTTCAACTTTTTTCAATTTTACCCCCGTGGGATATATATTCTACCCACACACATTTGGAACTCTCCTGCGGTACCCTAACACATATTATTCCCTCATTTAGTGGATATTTTCACAAAAAAGTGAAATTTTCAAAAATCCAGAAAATTGGCTGAAAATGACTAAATATCAAGGACTCATTGGGCGAATCGCTCTGGAACTGAAATCGGAACGCTCACTGACATTTGCCCTATCTGAAAGTCTGATAAACGCCGGAAAAATGACTAAGTCCAAAAAAAAATTGTTTTCAACTTTTTTCAATTTTACCCCGTGGGATATATATTCTACCCACACACATTTGGAACTCTCCTCGGGTACCCTCACACATATTATTCCCTCATTTAGTGGATATTTTCACAAAAAAGTGAAATTTTCAAATATCCAAAATATTGGCTGAAAACGACTAAATATCAAGGACTCAGAATTGCTCTGGAACTGAAATCGGAACGCTCACTGACATTTGCCCTATCTGAAAGTCTGATAAACGCCGGAAAAATGACTAAGTCCAAAAAAAAATTGTTTTCAACTTTTTTCAATTTTACCCCCGTGGGATATATATTCTACCCACACACATTTGGAACTCTCCTGGGGTACCCTCACACATATTATTCCCTCATTTAGTGGATATTTTCACAAAAAAGTGAAATTTTCAAAAATCCAAAATATTGGCTGAAAACGACTAAATATCAAGGACTCATTGGGCGAATCGCTCTGGAACTGAAATCGGAATGTTCACTGACATTTCCCCTATCTGAAAGTCTGATAAACGCCGGAAAAATGACTAAGTCCAAAAAAAAATTGTTTTCAACTTTTTTCAATTTTACCCCCGTGGGATATATATTCTACCCACACACATTTGGAACTCTCCTGGGGTACCCTCACACATATTATTCACTCATTTAGTGGATATTTTCACAAAAAAGTGAAATTTTCAAAAATCCAAAATATTGGCTGAAAACGACTAAATATCAAGGACTCAATGGGCGAATCGCTCTGGAACTGAAATCGGAACGCTCACTGACATTTGCCCTATCTGAAAGTCTGATAAACGCCGGAAAAATGACTAAGTCCAAAAAAAAATTTTTCAACTTTTTTCAATTTTACCCCCGTGGGATATATATTCTACCCACACACATTTTCAACTCTCCTGGGGTACCCTCACACATATTATTCCCTCATTTAGTGGATATTTTCACAAAAAAGTGAAATTTTCAAAAATCCAGAAAATTGGCTGAAAATGACTAAATATCAAGGACTCATTGGGCGAATCGCTCTGGAACTGAAATCGGAACGCTCACTGACATTTGCCCTATCTGAAAGTCTGATAAACGCCGGAAAAATGACTAAGTCCAAAAAAAAAATTGTTTTCAACTTTTTTCAATTTTACCCCCGTGGGATATATATTCTACCCACACACATTTGGTACTCTCCTGGGGTACCCTCACACATATTATTCCCTCATTTAGTGGATATTTTCACAAAAAAGTGAAATTTTCAAAAATCCTAAATATTGGCTGAAAACGACTAAATATCAAGGACTCATTGGGCGAATCGCTCTGGAACTGAAATCGGAATGTTCACTGACATTTCCCCTATCTGAAAGTCTGATAAACGCCGGAAAAATGACTAAGTCCAAAAAAAAATTGTTTTCAACTTTTTTCAATTTTACCCCCGTGGGATATATATTCTACCCACACACATTTGGAACTCTCCTGGGGTACCCTCACACATATTATTCCCTCATTTAGTGGATATTTTCACAAAAAAGTGAAATTTTCAAATATCCAAAATATTGGCTGAAAACGACTAAATATCAACGACTCATTGGGCGAATCGCTCTGGAACTGAAATCGGAACATTCACTGACATTTCCCCTATCTGAAAGTCTGATAAACGCCGGAAAAATGACTAAGTCCAAAAAAAAATTGTTTTCAACTTTTTTCAATTTTACCCCCGTGGGATATATATTCTACCCACACACATTTGGAACTCTCCTGCGGTACCCTAACACATATTATTCCCTCATTTAGTGGATATTTTCACAAAAAAGTGAAATTTTCAAAAATCCAGAAAATTGGCTGAAAATGACTAAATATCAAGGACTCATTGGGCGAATCGCTCTGGAACTGAAATCGGAACGCTCACTGACATTTGCCCTATCTGAAAGTCTGATAAACGCCGGAAAAATGACTAAGTCCAAAAAAAAATAGTTTTCAACTTTTTTCAATTTTACCCCGTGGGATATATATTCTACCCACACACATTTGGAACTCTCCTCGGGTACCCTCACACATATTATTCCCTCATTTAGTGGATATTTTCACAAAAAAGTGAAATTTTCAAATATCCAAAATATTGGCTGAAAACGACTAAATATCAAGGACTCAGAATTGCTCTGGAACTGAAATCGGAACGCTCACTGACATTTGCCCTATCTGAAAGTCTGATAAACGCCGGAAAAATGACTAAGTCCAAAAAAAAATTGTTTTCAACTTTTTTCAATTTTACCCCCGTGGGATATATATTCTACCCACACACATTTGGAACTCTCCTGGGGTACCCTCACACATATTATTCCCTCATTTAGTGGATATTTTCACAAAAAAGTGAAATTTTCAAATATCCAAAATATTGGCTGAAAAAGACTAAATATCAAGGACTCATTGGGCGAATCGCTCTGGAACTGAAATCGGAACGTTCACTGACATTTCCCCTATCTGAAAGTGTGATAAACGCCGGAAAAATGACTAAGTCCAAAAAAAAATTGTTTTCAACTTTTTTCAATATTACCCCCGTGGGATATATATTCTACTCACACACATTTGGAACTCTCCTGCGGTACCCTAACACATATTATTCCCTCATTTAGTGGATATTTTCACAAAAAAGTGAAATTTTCAAATATCCAAAATATTGGCTGAAAACGACTAAATATCAAGGACTCATTGGGCGAATCGCTCTGGAACTGAAATCGGAACATTCACTGACATTTCCCCTATCTGAAAGTCTGATAAACGCCGGAAAAATGACTAAGTCCAAAAAAAAATTGTTTTCAACTTTTTTCAATTTTACCCCCGTGGGATATATATTCTACCCACACACATTTGGAACTCTCCTGCGGTACCCTAACACATATTATTCCCTCATTTAGTGGATATTTTCACAAAAAAGTGAAATTTTCAAAAATCCAGAAAATTGGCTGAAAATGACTAAATATCAAGGACTCATTGGGCGAATCGCTCTGGAACTGAAATCGGAACGCTCACTGACATTTGCCCTATCTGAAAGTCTGATAAACGCCGGAAAAATGACTAAGTCCAAAAAAAAATTGTTTTCAACTTTTTTCAATTTTACCCCGTGGGATATATATTCTACCCACACACATTTGGAACTCTCCTGGGGTACCCTCACACATATTATTCCCTCATTTAGTGGATATTTTCACAAAAAAGTGAAATTTTCAAAAATCCAAAATATTGGCTGAAAACGACTAAATATCAAGGACTCATTGGGCGAATCGCTCTGGAACTGAAATCGGAATGTTCACTGACATTTCCCCTATCTGAAAGTCTGATAAACGCCGGAAAAATGACTAAGTCCAAAAAAAAATTGTTTTCAACTTTTTTCAATTTTACCCCCGTGGGATATATATTCTACCCACACACATTTGGAACTCTCCTGGGGTACCCTCACACATATTATTCCCTCATTTAGTGGATATTTTCACAAAAAAGTGAAATTTTCAAAAATCCAAAATATTGGCTGAAAACGACTAAATATCAAGGACTCATTGGGCGAATCGCTCTGGAACTGAAATCGGAATGTTCACTGACATTTCCCCTATCTGAAAGTCTGATAAACGCCGGAAAAATGACTAAGTCCAAAAAAAATTTTTTTCAACTTTTTTTCAATATTACCCCCGTGGGATATATATTCTACCCACACACATTTGGAACTCTCCTGGGGTACCCTCACACATATTATTCCCTCATTTAGTGGATATTTTCACAAAAAAGTGAAATTTTCAAATATCCAAAATATTGGCTGAAAACCACTAAATATCAAGGACTCAGAATCGCTCTGGAACTGAATTCAGAACGTTCACTGACATTTCCCCTATCTGAAAGTGTGATAAACGCCGGAAAAATGACTAAGTACAAAAAAAAATTGTTTTCAACTTTTTTCAATTTTACCCCCGTGGGATATATATTCTACCCACACACATTTGGAACTCTCCTGCGGTACCCTAACACATATTATTCCCTCATTTAGTGGATATTTTCACAAAAAAGTGAAATTTTCAAATATCCAACATATTGGCTGAAAACGACTAAATATCAAGGACTCAGAATCGCTCTGGAACTGAATTCGGAACGTTCACTGACATTTCCCCTATCTGAAAGTGTGATAAACGCCGGAAAAATGACTAAGTCCAAAAAAAAATTGTTTTCAACTTTTTTCAATATTACCCCCGTGGGATATATATTTTACCCACACACATTTGGAACTCTCCTGCGGTACCCTAACACATATTATTCCCTCATTTAGTGGATATTTTCACAAAAAAGTGAAATTTTCAAAAATCCAAAATATTGGCTGAAAACAACTAAATATCAAGGACTCATTGGGCGAATAGCTCTGGAATTGAAACCGGAATGTTCACTGACATTTCCCCTATTTGAAAGTCTGATAAACGCTGGAAAAATGACTAAGTCCAAAAAAAAATTTTTTCAACTTTTTTTCAATATTATCCCCGTGGGATATATATTCTACCCACACACATTTAGAACTCTCCTGGGGTACCCTCACACATATTATTCCCTCATTTAGTGGATATTTTCACAAAAAAGTGAAATTTTCAAAAATCCAAAATATTGGCTGAAAACGACTAAATATCAAGGACTCTTTGGGCGAATCGCTCTGGAACTGAAATCGGAATGCTCACTGACATTTCCCCTATCTGAAAGTCTGATAAACGCCGGAAAAATGACTAAGTCCAAAAAAAAAATTTTTCAACTTTTTTCAATTTTACCCCCGTGGGATACATATTCTACCCACACACATTTGGAACTCTCCTGGGGTACCCTCACACATATTATTCCCTCATTTAGTGGATATTTTCACAAAAAAGTGAAATTTTCAAATATCCAAGATATTGGCTGAAAACGACTAAATATCAAGGACTCATTGGGCGAATCGCTCTGGAACTGAAATCGGAACATTCACTGACATTTCCCCTATCTGAAAGTCTGATAAACGCTGGAAAAATGACTAAGTCCAAAAAATAATTGTTTTCAACTTTTTTCAATTTTACCCCCGTGGGATATATATTCTACCCACACACATTTGGAACTCTCCTGCGGTACCCTAACACATATTATTCCCTCATTTAGTGGATATTTTCACAAAAAAGTGAAATTTTCAAATATCCAAAATATTGGCTGAAAACGACTAAATATCAAGGACTCAGAATCGCTCTGGAACTGAAATCGGAATGTTCACTGACATTTCCCCTATCTGAAAGTGTGATAAACGCCGGAAAAATGACTAAGTCCAAAAAAAAAATTTTTCAACTTTTTTCAATTTTACCCCCGTGGGATATATATTCTACCCACACACATTTGGAACTCTCCTGGGGTACCCTCACACATATTATTCCCTCATTTAGTGGATATTTTCACAAAAAAGTGAAATTTTCAAAAATCCAAAATATTGGCTGAAAACGACTAAATATCAAGGACTCATTGGGCGAATCGCTCTGGAACTGAAATCGGAACGTTCACTGACATTTCCCCTATCTGAAAGTGTGATAAACGCCGGAAAAATGACTAAGTCCAAAAAAAAATTGTTTTCAACTTTTTTCAATTTTACCCCCGTGGGATATATATTCTACCCACACACATTTGGAACTCTCCTGCGGTACCCTAACACATATTATTCCCTCATTTAGTGGATATTTTCACAAAAAAGTGAAATTTTCAAAAATCCAGAAAATTGGCTGAAAATGACTAAATATCAAGGACTCATTGGGCGAATCGCTCTGGAACTGAAATCGGAACGCTCACTGACATTTGCCCTATCTGAAAGTCTGATAAACGCCGGAAAAATGACTAAGTCCAAAAAAAAATTGTTTTCAACTTTTTTCAATTTTACCCCGTGGGATATATATTCTACCCACACACATTTGGAACTCTCCTCGGGTACCCTCACACATATTATTCCCTCATTTAGTGGATATTTTCACAAAAAAGTGAAATTTTCAAATATCCAAAATATTGGCTGAAAACGACTAAATATCAAGGACTCAGAATTGCTCTGGAACTGAAATCGGAACGCTCACTGACATTTGCCCTATCTGAAAGTCTGATAAACGCCGGAAAAATGACTAAGTCCAAAAAAAAATTGTTTTCAACTTTTTTCAATTTTACCCCCGTGGGATATATATTCTACCCACACACATTTGGAACTCTCCTGGGGTACCCTCACACATATTATTCCCTCATTTAGTGGATATTTTCACAAAAAAGTGAAATTTTCAAATATCCAAAATATTGGCTGAAAAAGACTAAATATCAAGGACTCATTGGGCGAATCGCTCTGGAACTGAAATCGGAACGTTCACTGACATTTCCCCTATCTGAAAGTGTGATAAACGCCGGAAAAATGACTAAGTCCAAAACAAAATTGTTTTCAACTTTTTTCAATATTACCCCCGTGGGATATATATTCTACCCACACACATTTGGAACTCTCCTGCGGTACCCTAACACATATTATTCCCTCATTTAGTGGATATTTTCACAAAAAAGTGAAATTTTCAAATATCCAAAATATTGGCTGAAAACGACTAAATATCAAGGACTCATTGGGCGAATCGCTCTGGAACTGAAATCGGAACATTCACTGACATTTCCCCTATCTGAAAGTCTGATAAACGCCGGAAAAATGACTAAGTCCAAAAAAAAATTGTTTTCAACTTTTTTCAATTTTACCCCCGTGGGATATATATTCTACCCACACACATTTGGAACTCTCCTGGGGTACCCTCACACATATTATTCCCTCATTTAGTGGATATTTTCACAAAAAAGTGAAATTTTCAAAAATCCAAAATATTGGCTGAAAACGACTAAATATCAAGGACTCATTGGGCGAATCGCTCTGGAACTGAAATCGGAATGTTCACTGACATTTCCCCTATCTGAAAGTCTGATAAACGCCGGAAAAATGACTAAGTCCAAAAAAAAATTGTTTTCAACTTTTTTCAATTTTACCCCCGTGGGATATATATTCTACCCACACACATTTGGAACTCTCCTGGGGTACCCTCACACATATTATTCCCTCATTTAGTGGATATTTTCACAAAAAAGTGAAATTTTCAAAAATCCAAAATATTGGCTGAAAACGACTAAATATCAAGGACTCATTGGGCGAATCGCTCTGGAACTGAAATCGGAATGTTCACTGACATTTCCCCTATCTGAAAGTCTGATAAACGCCGGAAAAATGACTAAGTCCAAAAAAAATTTTTTTCAACTTTTTTTCAATATTACCCCCGTGGGATATATATTCTACCCACACACATTTGGAACTCTCCTGGGGTACCCTCACACATATTATTCCCTCATTTAGTGGATATTTTCACAAAAAAGTGAAATTTTCAAATATCCAAAATATTGGCTGAAAACGACTAAATATCAAGGACTCAGAATCGCTCTGGAACTGAATTCAGAACGTTCACTGACATTTCCCCTATCTGAAAGTGTGATAAACGCCGGAAAAATGACTAAGTACAAAAAAAAATTGTTTTCAACTTTTTTCAATTTTACCCCCGTGGGATATATATTCTACCCACACACATTTGGAACTCTCCTGCGGTACCCTAACACATATTATTCCCTCATTTAGTGGATATTTTCACAAAAAAGTGAAATTTTCAAATATCCAACATATTGGCTGAAAACGACTAAATATCAAGGACTCAGAATCGCTCTGGAACTGAATTCGGAACGTTCACTGACATTTCCCCTATCTGAAAGTGTGATAAACGCCGGAAAAATGACTAAGTCCAAAAAAAAATTGTTTTCAACTTTTTTCAATATTACCCCCGTGGGATATATATTTTACCCACACACATTTGGAACTCTCCTGCGGTACCCTAACACATATTATTCCCTCATTTAGTGGATATTTTCACAAAAAAGTGAAATTTTCAAAAATCCAAAATATTGGCTGAAAACAACTAAATATCAAGGACTCATTGGGCGAATAGCTCTGGAATTGAAACCGGAATGTTCACTGACATTTCCCCTATTTGAAAGTCTGATAAACGCTGGAAAAATGACTAAGTCCAAAAAAAAATTTTTTCAACTTTTTTTCAATATTATCCCCGTGGGATATATATTCTACCCACACACATTTAGAACTCTCCTGGGGTACCCTCACACATATTATTCCCTCATTTAGTGGATATTTTCACAAAAAAGTGAAATTTTCAAAAATCCAAAATATTGGCTGAAAACGACTAAATATCAAGGACTCTTTGGGCGAATCGCTCTGGAACTGAAATCGGAATGCTCACTGACATTTCCCCTATCTGAAAGTCTGATAAACGCCGGAAAAATGACTAAGTCCAAAAAAAAAATTTTTCAACTTTTTTCAATTTTACCCCCGTGGGATATATATTCTACCCACACACATTTGGAACTCTCCTGGGGTACCCTCACACATATTATTCCCTCATTTAGTGGATATTTTCACAAAAAAGTGAAATTTTCAAATATCCAAAATATTGGCTGAAAACGACTAAATATCAAGGACTCATTGGGCGAATCGCTCTGGAACTGAAATCGGAACGTTCACTGACATTTCCCCTATCTGAAAGTGTGATAAACGCCGGAAAAATGACTAAGTCCAAAAAAAAATTGTTTTCAACTTTTTTCAATATTACCCCCGTGGGATATATATTCTACCCACACACATTTGGAACTCTCCTGGGGTACCCTAACACATATTATTCCCTCATTTAGTGGATATTTTCACAAAAAAGTGAAATTTTCAAATATCCAAGATATTGGCTGAAAACGACTAAATATCAAGGACTCATTGGGCGAATCGCTCTGGAACTGAAATCGGAACATTCACTGACATTTCCCCTATCTGAAAGTCTGATAAACGCCGGAAAAATGACTAAGTCCAAAAAAAAATTGTTTTCAACTTTTTTCAATTTTACCCCCGTGGGATATATATTCTACCCACACACATTTGGAACTCTCCTGCGGTACCCTAACACATATTATTCCCTCATTTAGTGGATATTTTCACAAAAAAGTGAAATTTTCAAATATCCAAAATATTGGCTGAAAACGACTAAATATCAAGGACTCAGAATCGCTCTGGAACTGAAATCGGAATGTTCACTGACATTTCCCCTATCTGAAAGTGTGATAAACGCCGGAAAAATGACTAAGTCCAAAAAAAAAATTTTTCAACTTTTTTCAATTTTACCCCCGTGGGATATATATTCTACCCACACACATTTGGAACTCTCCTGGGGTACCCTCACACATATTATTCCCTCATTTAGTGGATATTTTCACAAAAAAGTGAAATTTTCAAAAATCCAAAATATTGGCTGAAAACGACTAAATATCAAGGACTCATTGGGCGAATCGCTCTGGAACTGAAATCGGAACGTTCACTGACATTTCCCCTATCTGAAAGTGTGATAAACGCCGGAAAAATTACTAAGTACAAAAAAAAATTGTTTTCAACTTTTTTCAATTTTACCCCCGTGGGATATATATTCTACCCACACACATTTGGAACTCTCCTGCGGTACCCTAACACATATTATTCCCTCATTTAGTGGATATTTTCACAAAAAAGTGAAATTTTCAAAAATCCAGAAAATTGGCTGAAAATGACTAAATATCAAGGACTCATTGGGCGAATCGCTCTGGAACTGAAATCGGAACGCTCACTGACATTTGCCCTATCTGAAAGTCTGATAAACGCTGGAAAAATGACTAAGTGCAAAAAAAATTTTTTTCAACTTTTTTTCAATATTATCCCCGTGGGATATATATTCTACCCACACACATTTGGAACTCTCCTGGGGTACCCTCACACATATTATATCCTCATTTAGTGGATATTTTCACAAAAAAGTGAAATTTTCAAAAATCCAAAATATTGGCTGAAAACGACTAAATATCAAGGACTCTTTGGGCGAATCGCTCTGGAACTGAAATCGGAATGCTCACTGACATTTCCCCTATCTGAAAGTCTGATAAACGCCGGAAAAATGACTAAGTCCAAAAAAAAAATTTTTCAACTTTTTTCAATTTTACCCCCGTGGGATATATATTCTACCCACACACATTTGGAACTCTCCTGGGGTACCCTAACACATATTATTCCCTCATTTAGTGGATATTTTCACAAAAAAGTGAAATTTTCAAAAATCCAGAAAATTGGCTGAAAATGACTAAATATCAAGGACTCATTGGGCGAATCGCTCTGGAACTGAAATCAGAATGCTCACTGACATTTCCCCTATCTGAAAGTCTGATAAGCGCCGGAAAAATGACTAAGTCCAAAAAAAAATTGTTTTCAACTTTTTTCAATTTTACCCCCGTGGGATATATATTCTACCCACACACATTTGGAACTCTCCTGCGGTACCCTAACACATATTATTCCCTCATTTAGTGGATATTTTCACAAAAAAGTGAAATTTTCAAATATCCAAAATATTGGCTGAAAACGACTAAATATCAAGGACTCAGAATCGCTCTGGAACTGAAATCGGAACGTTCACTGACATTTCCCCTATCTGAAAGTGTGATAAACGCCGGAAAAATGACTAAGTCCAAAAAAAAAATTTTTCAACTTTTTTCAATTTTACCCCCGTGGGATATATATTCTACCCACACACATTTGGAACTCTCCTGGGGTACCCTCACACATATTATTCCCTCATTTAGTGGATATTTTCACAAAAAAGTGAAATTTTCAAAAATCCAAAATATTGGCTGAAAACGACTAAATATCAAGGACTCATTGGGCGAATCGCTCTGGAACTGAAATCGGAACGTTCACTGACATTTCCCCTATCTGAAAGTGTGATAAACGCCGGAAAAATTACTAAGTACAAAAAAAAATTGTTTTCAACTTTTTTCAATTTTACCCCCGTGGGATATATATTCTACCCACACACATTTGGAACTCTCCTGCGGTACCCTAACACATATTATTCCCTCATTTAGTGGATATTTTCACAAAAAAGTGAAATTTTCAAAAATCCAGAAAATTGGCTGAAAATGACTAAATATCAAGGACTCATTGGGCGAATCGCTCTGGAACTGAAATCGGAACGCTCACTGACATTTGCCCTATCTGAAAGTCTGATAAACGCTGGAAAAATGACTAAGTGCAAAAAAAATTTTTTTCAACTTTTTTTCAATATTATCCCCGTGGGATATATATTCTACCCACACACATTTGGAACTCTCCTGGGGTACCCTCACACATATTATATCCTCATTTAGTGGATATTTTCACAAAAAAGTGAAATTTTCAAAAATCCAAAATATTGGCTGAAAACGACTAAATATCAAGGACTCTTTGGGCGAATCGCTCTGGAACTGAAATCGGAATGCTCACTGACATTTCCCCTATCTGAAAGTCTGATAAACGCCGGAAAAATGACTAAGTCCAAAAAAAAAATTTTTCAACTTTTTTCAATTTTACCCCCGTGGGATATATATTCTACCCACACACATTTGGAACTCTCCTGGGGTACCCTAACACATATTATTCCCTCATTTAGTGGATATTTTCACAAAAAAGTGAAATTTTCAAATATCCAAGATATTGGCTGAAAACGACTAAATATCAAGGACTCATTGGGCGAATCGCTCTGGAACTGAAATCGGAACATTCACTGACATTTCCCCTATCTGAAAGTCTGATAAACGCCGGAAAAATGACTAAGTCCAAAAAAAAATTGTTTTCAACTTTTTTCAATTTTACCCCCGTGGGATATATATTCTACCCACACACATTTGGAACTCTCCTGCGGTACCCTAACACATATTATTCCCTCATTTAGTGGATATTTTCACAAAAAAGTGAAATTTTCAAAAATCCAGAAAATTGGCTGAAAATGACTAAATATCAAGGACTCATTGGGCGAATCGCTCTGGAACTGAAATCAGAATGCTCACTGACATTTCCCCTATCTGAAAGTCTGATAAGCGCCGGAAAAATGACTAAGTCCAAAAAAAAATTGTTTTCAACTTTTTTCAATTTTACCCCCGTGGGATATATATTCTACCCACACACATTTGGAACTCTCCTGCGGTACCCTAACACATATTATTCCCTCATTTAGTGGATATTTTCACAAAAAAGTGAAATTTTCAAATATCCAATATATTGGCTGAAAACGACTAAATATCAAGGACTCAGAATCGCTCTGGAACTGAAATCGGAACGTTCACTGACATTTCCCCTATCTGAAAGTGTGATAAACGCCGGAAAAATGACTAAGTCCAAAAAAAAAATTTTTCAACTTTTTTCAATTTTACCCCCGTGGGATATATATTCTACCCACACACATTTGGAACTCTCCTGGGGTACCCTCACACATATTATTCCCTCATTTAGTGGATATTTTCACAAAAAAGTGAAATTTTCAAAAATCCAAAATATTGGCTGAAAATGACTAAATATCAAGGACTCATTGGGCGAATCGCTCTGGAACTGAAATCGGAACGTTCACTGACATTTCCCCTATCTGAAAGTGTGATAAACGCCGGAAAAATTACTAAGTACAAAAAAAAATTGTTTTCAACTTTTTTCAATTTTACCCCCGTGGGATATATATTCTACCCACACACATTTGGAACTCTCCTGCGGTACCCTAACACATATTATTCCCTCATTTAGTGGATATTTTCACAAAAAAGTGAAATTTTCAAAAATCCAGAAAATTGGCTGAAAATGACTAAATATCAAGGACTCATTGGGCGAATCGCTCTGGAACTGAAATCGGAACGCTCACTGACATTTGCCCTATCTGAAAGTCTGATAAACGCTGGAAAAATGACTAAGTCCAAAAAAAATGTTTTTCAACTTTTTTTCAATATTATCCCCGTGGGATATATATTCTACCCACACACATTTGGAACTCTCCTGGGGTACCCTCACACATATTATATCCTCATTTAGTGGATATTTTCACAAAAAAGTGAAATTTTCAAAAATCCAAAATATTGGCTGAAAACGACTAAATATCAAGGACTCTTTGGGCGAATCGCTCTGGAACTGAAATCGGAATGCTCACTGACATTTCCCCTATCTGAAAGTCTGATAAACGCCGGAAAAATGACTAAGTCCAAAAAAAAAATTTTTCAACTTTTTTCAATATTACCCCCGTGGGATATATATTCTACCCACACACATTTGGAACTCTCCTGCGGTACCCTAACACATATTATTCCCTCATTTAGTGGATATTTTCACAAAAAAGTGAAATTTTCAAAAATCCAGAAAATTGGCTGAAAATGACTAAATATCAAGGACTCATTGGGCGAATCGCTCTGGAACTGAAATCGGAACGCTCACTGACATTTGCCCTATCTGAAAGTCTGATAAACGCCGGAAAAATGACTAAGTCCAAAAAAAAAATTTTTCAACTTTTTTCAATTTTACCCCCGTGGGATATATATTCTACCCACACACATTTGGAACTCTCCTGGGGTACCCTCACACATATTATTCCCTCATTTAGTGGATATTTTCACAAAAAAGTGAAATTTTCAAATATCCAAAATATTGGCTGAAAACGACTAAATATCAAGGACTCATTGGGCGAATCGCTCTGGAACTGAAATCGGAACGTTCACTGACATTTCCCCTATCTGAAAGTGTGATAAACGCCGGAAAAATGACTAAGTCCAAAAAAAAATTGTTTTCAACTTTTTTCAATATTACCCCCGTGGGATATATATTCTACCCACACACATTTGGAACTCTCCTGCGGTACCCTAACACATATTATTCCCTCATTTAGTGGATATTTTCACAAAAAAGTGAAATTTTCAAATATCCAAAATATTGGCTGAAAACGACTAAATATCAAGAACTCATTGGGCGAATCGCTCTGGAACTGAAATCGGAACGTTCACTGACATTTCCCCTATCTGAAAGTCTGATAAACGCCGGAAAAATGACTAAGTCCAAAAAAAAAATTTTTCAACTTTTTTCAATTTTACCCCCGTGGGATATATATTCTACCCACACACATTTGGAACTCTCCTGCGGTACCCTAACACATATTATTCCCTCATTTAGTGGATATTTTCACAAAAAAGTGAAATTTTCAAAAATCCAGAAAATTGGCTGAAAATGACTAAATATCAAGGACTCATTGGGCGAATCGCTCTGGAACTGAAATCGGAATGCTCACTGACATTTGCCCTATCTGAAAGTCTGATAAACGCCGGAAAAATGACTAAGTCCAAAAAAAAAATTTTTCAACTTTTTTCAATTTTACCCCCGTGGGATATATATTCTACCCACACACATTTGGAACTCTCCTGGGGTACCCTCACACATATTATTCCCTCATTTAGTGGATATTTTCACAAAAAAGTGAAATTTTCAAATATCCAAAATATTGGCTGAAAACGACTAAATATCAAGGACTCATTGGGCGAATCGCTCTGGAACTGAAATCGGAACGTTCACTGACATTTCCCCTATCTGAAAGTGTGATAAACGCCGGAAAAATGACTAAGTCCAAAAAAAAATTGTTTTCAACTTTTTTCAATATTACCCCCGTGGGATATATATTCTACCCACACACATTTGGAACTCTCCTGCGGTACCCTAACACATATTATTCCCTCATTTAGTGGATATTTTCACAAAAAAGTGAAATTTTCAAATATCCAAAATATTGGCTGAAAACGACTAAATATGAAGAACTCATTGGGCGAATCGCTCTGGAACTGAAATCGGAACGTTCACTGACATTTCCCCTATCTGAAAGTCTGATAAACGCCGGAAAAATGACTAAGTCCAAAAAAAAAATTTTTCAACTTTTTTCAATTTTACCCCCGTGGGATATATATTCTACCCACACACATTTGGAACTCTCCTGCGGTACCCTAACACATATTATTCCCTCATTTAGTGGATATTTTCACAAAAAAGTGAAATTTTCAAAAATCCAGAAAATTGGCTGAAAATGACTAAATATCAAGGACTCATTGGGCGAATCGCTCTGGAACTGAAATCGGAATGCTCACTGACATTTGCCCTATCTGAAAGTCTGATAAACGCCGGAAAAATGACTAAGTCCAAAAAAAAAATTTTTCAACTTTTTTCAATTTTACCCCCGTGGGATATATATTCTACCCACACACATTTGGAACTCTCCTGGGGTACCCTCACACATATTATTCCCTCATTTAGTGGATATTTTCACAAAAAAGTGAAATTTTCAAATATCCAAAATATTGGCTGAAAACGACTAAATATCAAGGACTCATTGGGCGAATCGCTCTGGAACTGAAATCGGAACGTTCACTGACATTTCCCCTATCTGAAAGTGTGATAAACGCCGGAAAAATGACTAAGTCCAAAAAAAAATTGTTTTCAACTTTTTTCAATATTACCCCCGTGGGATATATATTCTACCCACACACATTTGGAACTCTCCTGCGGTACCCTAACACATATTATTCCCTCATTTAGTGGATATTTTCACAAAAAAGTGAAATTTTCAAATATCCAAAATATTGGCTGAAAACGACTAAATATCAAGAACTCATTGGGCGAATCGCTCTGGAACTGAAATCGGAACGTTCACTGACATTTCCCCTATCTGAAAGTGTGATAAACGCCGGAAAAATGACTAAGTCCAAAAAAAAATTGTTTTCAACTTTTTTCAATATTACCCCCGTGGGATATATATTCTACCCACACACATTTGGAACTCTCCTGGGGTACCCTCACACATATTATTCCCTCATTTAGTGGATATTTTCACAAAAAAAGTGAAATTTTCAAATATCCAAAATATTGGCTGAAAACGACTAAATATCAAGGACTCATTGGGCGAATCGCTCTGGAACTGAAATCGGAACGTTCACTGACATTTCCCCTATCTGAAAGTCTGATAAACGCCGGAAAAATGACTAAGTCCAAAAAAAAATTGTTTTCAACTTTTTTCAATTTTACCCCCGTGGGATATATATTCTACCCACACACATTTGGAACTCTCCTGCGGTACCCTAACACATATTATTCCCTCATTTAGTGGATATTTTCACAGAAAAGTGAAATTTTCAAAAATCCAGAAAATTGGCTGAAAATGACTAAATATCAAGGACTCATTGGGCGAATCGCTCTGGAACTGAAATCGGAACGCTCACTGACATTTGCCCTATCTGAAAGTCTGATAAACGCTGGAAAAATGACTAAGTCCAAAAAAAATTTTTTTCAACTTTTTTTCAATATTATCCCCGTGGGATATATATTCTACCCACACACATTTGGAACTCTACTGGGGTACCCTCACACATATTATTCCCTCATTTAGTGGATATTTTCACAAAAAAGTGAAATTTTCAAATATCCAAAATATTGGCTGAAAACGACTAAATATCAAGGACTCATTGGGCGAATCGCTCTGGAACTGAAATCGGAACGCTCACTGACATTTGCCCTATCTGAAAGTCTGATAAACGCCGGAAAAATGACTAAGTCCAAAAAAAAAATTTTTCAACTTTTTTCAATTTTACCCCCGTGGGATATATATTCTACCCACACACATTTGGAACTCTCCTGCGGTACCCTAACACATATTATTCCCTCATTTAGTGGATATTTTCACAAAAAAGTGAAATTTTCAAAAATCCAGAAAATTGACTGAAAATGACTGAATATCAAGGACTCATTGGGCGAATCGCTCTGGAACTGAAATCGGAACGCTCACTGACATTTGCCCTATCTGAAAGTCTGATAAACGCCGGAAAAATGACTAAGTCCAAAAAAAAAATTTTTCAACTTTTTTCAATTTTACCCCCGTGGGATATATATTCTACCCACACACATTTGGAACTCTCCTGGGGTACCCTCACACATATTATTCCCTCATTTAGTGGATATTTTCACAAAAAAGTGAAATTTTCAAATATCCAAAATATTGGCTGAAAACGACTAAATATCAAGGACTCATTGGGCGAATCGCTCTGGAACTGAAATCGGAACGTTCACTGACATTTCCCCTATCTGAAAGTGTGATAAACGCCGGAAAAATGACTAAGTCCAAAAAAAAATTGTTTTCAACTTTTTTCAATATTACCCCCGTGGGATATATATTCTACCCACACACATTTGGAACTCTCCTGCGGTACCCTAACACATATTATTCCCTCATTTAGTGGATATTTTCACAAAAAAGTGAAATTTTCAAATATCCAAAATATTGGCTGAAAACGACTAAATATCAAGGACTCATTGGGCGAATCGCTCTGGAACTGAAATCGGAATGCTCACTGACATTTGCCCTATCTGAAAGTCTGATAAACGCCGGAAAAATGACTAAGTCCAAAAAAAAAATTTTTCAACTTTTTTCAATTTTACCCCCGTGGGATATATATTCTACCCACACACATTTGAAACTCTCCTGGGGTACCCTCACACATATTATTCCCTCATTTAGTGGATATTTTCACAAAAAAGTGAAATTTTCAAATATCCAAAATATTGGCTGAAAACGACTAAATATCAAGGACTCATTGGGCGAATCGCTCTGGAACTGAAATCGGAACGTTCACTGACATTTCCCCTATCTGAAAGTGTGATAAACGCCGGAAAAATGACTAAGTCCAAAAAAAAATTGTTTTCAACTTTTTTCAATATTACCCCCGTGGGATATATATTCTACCCACACACATTTGGAACTCTCCTGCTGTACCCTAACACATATTATTCCCTCATTTAGTGGATATTTTCACAAAAAAGGGAAATTTTCAAATATCCAAAATATTGGCTGAAAACGACTAAATATCAAGGACTCATTGGGCGAATCGCTCTGGAACTGAAATCGGAACGTTCACTGACATTTCCCCTATCTGAAAGTCTGATAAACGCCGGAAAAATGACTAACTCCAAAAAAAAATTGTTTTCAACTTTTTTCAATTTTACCCCCGTGGGATATATATTCTACCCACACACATTTAGAACTCTCCTGCGGTACCCTAACACATATTATTCCCTCATTTAGTGGATATTTTCACAAAAAAGTGAAATTTTCAAATATCCAAAATATTGGCTGAAAACGACTATTTATCAAGGACTCAGAATCGCTCTGGAACTGAAATCGGAACGTTCACTGACATTTCCCCTATCTGAAAGTCTGATAAACGCCGGAAAAATGACTAAGTCCAAAAAAAAATTGTTTTCAACTTTTTTCAATTTTACCCCCGTGGGATATATATTCTACCCACACACATTTGGAACTCTCCTGCGGTACCCTAACACATATTATTCCCTCATTTAGTGGATATTTTCACAAAAAAGTGAAATTTTCAAAAATCCAGAAAATTGGCTGAAAATGACTAAATATCAAGGACTCATTGGGCGAATCGCTCTGGAACTGAAATCGGAATGCTCACTGACATTTCCCCTATCTGAAAGTTTGATAAACGCCGGAAAAATGACTAAGTCCAAAAAAAAATTGTTTTCAACTTTTTTCAATTTTACCCCCGTGGGATATATATTCTACCCACACACATTTGGAACTCTCCTGCGGTACCCTAACACATATTATTCCCTCATTTAGTGGATATTTTCACAAAAAAGTGAAATTTTCAAATATCCAAAATATTGGCTGAAAACGACTAAATATCAAGGACTCAGAATCGCTCTGGAACTGAAATCGGAACGTTCACTGACATTTCCCCTATCTGAAAGTGTGATAAACGCCGGAAAAATGACTAAGTCCAAAAAAAAATTGTTTTCAACTTTTTTCAATTTTACCCCCGTGGGATATATATTCTACCCACACACATTTGGAACTCTCCTGCGGTACCCTAACACATATTATTCCCTCATTTAGTGGATATTTTCACAAAAAAGTGAAATTTTCAAATATCCAAAATATTGGCTGAAAACGACTAAATATCAAGGACTCATTGGGCGAATCGCTCTGGAACTGAAATCGGAACGTTCACTGACATTTCCCCTATCTGAAAGTCTGATAAACGCCGGAAAAATGACTAAGTCCAAAAAAAAATTGTTTTCAACTTTTTTCAATTTTACCCCCGTGGGATATATATTCTACCCACACACATTTGGAACTCTCCTGCGGTACCCTAACACATATTATTCCCTCATTTAGTGGATATTTTCACAAAAAAGTGAAATTTTCAAAAATCCAGAAAATTGGCTGAAAATGACTAAATATCAAGGACTCATTGGGCGAATCGCTCTGGAACTGAAATCGGAATGCTCACTGACATTTCCCCTATCTGAAAGTTTGATAAACGCCGGAAAAATGACTACGTCCAAAAAAAAATTGTTTTCAACTTTTTTCAATTTTACCCCCGTGGGATATATATTCTACCCACACACATTTGGAACTCTCCTGCGGTACCCTAACACATATTATTCCCTCATTTAGTGGATATTTTCACAAAAAAGTGAAATTTTCAAATATCCAAAATATTGGCTGAAAACGACTAAATATCAAGGACTCAGAATCGCTCTGGAACTGAAATCGGAACGTTCACTGACATTTCCCCTATCTGAAAGTGTGATAAACGCCGGAAAAATGACTAAGTCCAAAAAAAAATTGTTTTCAACTTTTTTCAATTTTACCCCCGTGGGATATATATTCTACCCACACACATTTGGAACTCTCCTGCGGTACCCTAACACATATTATTCCCTCATTTAGTGGATACTTTCACAAAAAAGTGAAATTTTCAAATATCCAAAATATTGGCTGAAAACGACTAAATATCAAGGACTCAGAATCGCTCTGGAACTGAAATCGGAATGTTCACTGACATTTCCCCTATCTGAAAGTGTGATAAACGCCGGAAAAATGACTAAGTCCAAAAAAAAATTGTTTTCAACTTTTTTTCAATATTATCCCCGTGGGATATATATTCTACCCACACACATTTGGAACTCTCCTTGGGTACCCTCACACATATTATTCCCTCATTTAGTGGATATTTTCACAAAAAAGTGAAATTTTCAAATATCCAAAATATTGGCTGAAAACGACTAAATATCAAGGACTCTTTGGGCGAATCGCTCTGGAACTGAAATCGGAATGCTCACTGACATTTGCCCTATCTGAAAGTCTGATAAACGCCGGAAAAATGACTAAGTCCAAAAAAAAAATTTTTCAACTCTTTTCAATTTTACCCCCGTGGGATATATATTCTACCCACACACATTTGGAACTCTCCTGGGGTACCCTCACACATATTATTCCCTCATTTAGTGGATATTTTCACAAAAAAGTGAAATTTTCAAATATCCAAAATATTGGCTGAAAACGACTAAATATCAAGGACTCATTGGGCGAATCGCTCTGGAACTGAAATCGGAACGTTCACTGACATTTCCCCTATCTGAAAGTGTGATAAACGCCGGAAAAATGACTAAGTCCAAAAAAAAATTGTTTTCAACTTTTTTCAATATTACCCCCGTGGGATATATATTCTACCCACACACATTTGGAACTCTCCTGGGGTACCCTCACACATATTATTCCCTCATTTAGTGGATATTTTCACAAAAAAGTGAAATTTTCAAATATCCAAAATATTGGCTGAAAACGACTAAATATCAAGGACTCATTGGGCGAATCGCTCTGGAACTGAAATCGGAACGTTCACTGACATTTCCCCTATCTGAAAGTGTGATAAACGCCGGAAAAATGACTAAGTCCAAAAAAAAATTGTTTTCAACTTTTTTTCAATATTATCCCCGCGGGATATATATTCTACCCACACACATTTGGAACTCTCCTGGGGTACCCTCACACATATTATTCCCTCATTTAGTGGATATTTTCACAAAAAAGTGAAATTTTCAAAAATTCAAAATATTGGCTGAAAACGACTAAATATCAAGGACTCTTTGGGCGAATCGCTCTGGAACTGAAATCGGAATGCTCACTGACATTTCCCCTATCTGAAAGTCTGATAAACGCCGGAAAAATGACTACGTCCAAAAAAAAAATTTTTCAACTTTTTTCAATTTTACCCCCGTGGGATATATATTCTACCCACACACATTTGGAACTCTCCTGGGGTACCCTCACACATATTATTCCCTCATTTAGTGGATATTTTCACAAAAAAGTGAAATTTTCAAAAATCCAAAATATTGGCTGAAAACGACTAAATATCAAGGACTCATTGGGCGAATCGCTCTGGAACTGAAATCGGAACGCTCACTGACATTTGCCCTATCTGAAAGTCTGATAAACGCCGGAAAAATGACTAAGTCCAAAAAAAAAATTTTTCAACTTTTTTTCAATTTTACCCCCGTGGGATATATATTCTACCCACACACATTTGGAACTCTCCTGGGGTACCCTCACACATATTATTCCCTCATTTAGTGGATATTTTCACAAAAAAGTGAAATTTTCAAATATCCAAAATATTGGCTGAAAACGACTAAATATCAAGGACTCATTGGGCGAATCGCTCTGGAACTGAAATCGGAACGTTCACTGACATTTCCCCTATCTGAAAGTGTGATAAACGCCGGAAAAATGACTAAGTCCAAAAAAAAATTGTTTTCAACTTTTTTCAATATTACCCCCGTGGGATATATATTCTACCCACACACATTTGGAACTCTCCTGCGGTACCCTAACACATATTATTCCCTCATTTAGTGGATATTTTCACAAAAAAGTGAAATTTTCAAAAATCCAGAAAATTGGCTGAAAATGACTAAATATCAAGGACTCATTGGGCGAATCGCTCTGGAACTGAAATCGGAATGCTCACTGACATTTCCCCTATCTGAAAGTCTGATAAACGCCGGAAAAATGACTAAGTCCAAAAAAAAATTGTTTTCAACTTTTTTCAATTTTACCCCCGTGGGATATATATTCTACCCACACACATTTGGAACTCTCCTGCGGTACCCTAACACATATTATTCCCTCATTTAGTGGATATTTTCACAAAAAAGTGAAATTTTCAAATATCCAAAATATTGGCTGAAAACGACTAAATATCAAGGACTCAGAATCGCTCTGGAACTGAAATCGGAACGTTCACTGACATTTCCCCTATCTGAAAGTGTGATAAACGCCGGAAAAATTACTAAGTCCAAAAAAAAATTGTTTTCAACTTTTTTCAATATTACCCCCGTGGGATATATATTTTACCCACACACATTTGGAACTCTCCTGCGGTACCCTAACACATATTATTCCCTCATTTAGTGGATATTTTCACAAAAAAGTGAAATTTTCAAAAATCCAAAATATTGGCTGAAAACGACTAAATATCAAGGACTCTTTGGGCGAATCGCTCTGGAACTGAAATCGGAATGCTCACTGACATTTCCCCTATCTGAAAGTCTGATAAACGCCGGAAAAATGACTAAGTCCAAAAAAAAAATTTTTCAACTTTTTTCAATTTTACCCCCGTGGGATATATATTCTACCCACACACATTTGGAACTCTCCTGGGGTACCCTCACACATATTATTCCCTCATTTAGTGGATATTTTCACAAAAAAGTGAAATTTTCAAATATCCAAAATATTGGCTGAAAACGACTAAATATCAAGGACTCATTGGGCGAATCGCTCTGGAACTGAAATCGGAACGTTCACTGACATTTCCCCTATCTGAAAGTGTGATAAACGCCGGAAAAATGACTAAGTCCAAAAAAAAATTGTTTTCAACGTTTTTCAATATTACCCCCGTGGGATATATATTCTACCCACACACATTTGGAACTCTCCTGGGGTACCCTCACACATATTATTCCCTCATTTAGTGGATATTTTCACAAAAAAGTGAAATTTTCAAATATCCAAAATATTGGCTGAAAACGACTAAATATCAAGGACTCATTGGGCGAATCGCTCTGGAACTGAAATCGGAACGTTCACTGACATTTCCCCTATCTGAAAGTGTGATAAACGCCGGAAAAATGACTAAGTCCAAAAAAAAATTGTTTTCAACTTTTTTTCAATATTATCCCCGCGGGATATATATTCTACCCACACACATTTGGAACTCTCCTGGGGTACCCTCACACATATTATTCCCTCATTTAGTGGATATTTTCACAAAAAAGTGAAATTTTCAAAAATCCAAAATATTGGCTGAAAACGACTAAATATCAAGGACTCTTTGGGCGAATCGCTCTGGAACTGAAATCGGAATGCTCACTGACATTTCCCCTATCTGAAAGTCTGATAAACGCCGGAAAAATGACTAAGTCCAAAAAAAAAATTTTTCAACTTTTTTCAATTTTACCCCCGTGGGATATATATTCTACCCACACACATTTGGAACTCTCCTGGGGTACCCTCACACATATTATTCCCTCATTTAGTGGATATTTTCACAAAAAAGTGAAATTTTCAAAAATCCAAAATATTGGCTGAAAACGACTAAATATCAAGGACTCATTGGGCGAATCGCTCTGGAACTGAAATCGGAACGCTCACTGACATTTGCCCTATCTGAAAGTCTGATAAACGCCGGAAAAATGACTAAGTCCAAAAAAAAAATTTTTCAACTTTTTTTCAATTTTACCCCCGTGGGATATATATTCTACCCACACACATTTGGAACTCTCCTGGGGTACCCTCACACATATTATTCCCTCATTTAGTGGATATTTTCACAAAAAAGTGAAATTTTCAAATATCCAAAATATTGGCTGAAAACGACTAAATATCAAGGACTCATTGGGCGAATCGCTCTGGAACTGAAATCGGAACGTTCACTGACATTTCCCCTATCTGAAAGTGTGATAAACGCCGGAAAAATGACTAAGTCCAAAAAAAAATTGTTTTCAACTTTTTTCAATATTACCCCCGTGGGATATATATTCTACCCACACACATTTGGAACTCTCCTGCGGTACCCTAACACATATTATTCCCTCATTTAGTGGATATTTTCACAAAAAAGTGAAATTTTCAAAAATCCAGAAAATTGGCTGAAAATGACTAAATATCAAGGACTCATTGGGCGAATCGCTCTGGAACTGAAATCGGAATGCTCACTGACATTTCCCCTATCTGAAAGTCTGATAAACGCCGGAAAAATGACTAAGTCCAAAAAAAAATTGTTTTCAACTTTTTTCAATTTTACCCCCGTGGGATATATATTCTACCCACACACATTTGGAACTCTCCTGCGGTACCCTAACACATATTATTCCCTCATTTAGTGGATATTTTCACAAAAAAGTGAAATTTTCAAATATCCAAAATATTGGCTGAAAACGACTAAATATCAAGGACTCAGAATCGCTCTGGAACTGAAATCGGAACGTTCACTGACATTTCCCCTATCTGAAAGTGTGATAAACGCCGGAAAAATTACTAAGTCCAAAAAAAAATTGTTTTCAACTTTTTTCAATATTACCCCCGTGGGATATATATTTTACCCACACACATTTGGAACTCTCCTGCGGTACCCTAACACATATTATTCCCTCATTTAGTGGATATTTTCACAAAAAAGTGAAATTTTCAAAAATCCAAAATATTGGCTGAAAACGACTAAATATCAAGGACTCTTTGGGCGAATCGCTCTGGAACTGAAATCGGAATGCTCACTGACATTTCCCCTATCTGAAAGTCTGATAAACGCCGGAAAAATGACTAAGTCCAAAAAAAAAATTTTTCAACTTTTTTCAATTTTACCCCCGTGGGATATATATTCTACCCACACACATTTGGAACTCTCCTGGGGTACCCTCACACATATTATTCCCTCATTTAGTGGATATTTTCACAAAAAAGTGAAATTTTCAAATATCCAAAATATTGGCTGAAAACGACTAAATATCAAGGACTCATTGGGCGAATCGCTCTGGAACTGAAATCGGAACGTTCACTGACATTTCCCCTATCTGAAAGTGTGATAAACGCCGGAAAAATGACTAAGTCCAAAAAAAAATTGTTTTCAACGTTTTTCAATATTACCCCCGTGGGATATATATTCTACCCACACACATTTGGAACTCTCCTGGGGTACCCTCACACATATTATTCCCTCATTTAGTGGATATTTTCACAAAAAAGTGAAATTTTCAAATATCCAAAATATTGGCTGAAAACGACTAAATATCAAGGACTCATTGGGCGAATCGCTCTGGAACTGAAATCGGAACGTTCACTGACATTTCCCCTATCTGAAAGTGTGATAAACGCCGGAAAAATGACTAAGTCCAAAAAAAAATTGTTTTCAACTTTTTTTCAATATTATCCCCGCGGGATATATATTCTACCCACACACATTTGGAACTCTCCTGGGGTACCCTCACACATATTATTCCCTCATTTAGTGGATATTTTCACAAAAAAGTGAAATTTTCAAAAATCCAAAATATTGGCTGAAAACGACTAAATATCAAGGACTCTTTGGGCGAATCGCTCTGGAACTGAAATCGGAATGCTCACTGACATTTCCCCTATCTGAAAGTCTGATAAACGCCGGAAAAATGACTAAGTCCAAAAAAAAAATTTTTCAACTTTTTTCAATTTTACCCCCGTGGGATATATATTCTACCCACACACATTTGGAACTCTCCTGGGGTACCCTCACACATATTATTCCCTCATTTAGTGGATATTTTCACAAAAAAGTGAAATTTTCAAAAATCCAAAATATTGGCTGAAAACGACTAAATATCAAGGACTCATTGGGCGAATCGCTCTGGAACTGAAATCGGAACGCTCACTGACATTTCCCCTATCTGAAAGTCTGATAAACGCCGGAAAAATGACTAAGTCCAAAAAAAAAATTTTTCAACTTTTTTCAATTTTACCCCCGTGGGATATATATTCTACCGACACACATTTGGAACTCTCCTGGGGTACCCTCACACATATTATTCCCTCATTTAGTGGATATTTTCACAAAAAAGTGAAATTTTCAAATATCCAAAATATTGGCTGAAAACGACTAAATATCAAGGACTCATTGGGCGAATCGCTCTGGAACTGAAATCGGAACGTTCACTGACATTTCCCCTATCTGAAAGTCTGATAAACGCCGGAAAAATGACTAAGTCCAAAAAAAAATTGTTTTCAACTTTTTTCAATTTTACCCCCGTGGGATATATATTCTACCCACACACATTTGGAACTCTCCTGCGGTACCCTAACACATATTATTCCCTCATTTAGTGGATATTTTCACAAAAAAGTGAAATTTTCAAAAATCCAGAAAATTGGCTGAAAATGACTAAATATCAAGGACTCATTGGGCGAATCGCTCTGGAACTGAAATCGGAATGCTCACTGACATTTCCCCTATCTGAAAGTCTGATAAACGCCGGAAAAATGACTAAGTTCAAAAAAAAATTGTTTTCAACTTTTTTCAATTTTACCCCCGTGGGATATATATTCTACCCACACACATTTGGAACTCTCCTGCGGTACCCTAACACATATTATTCCCTCATTTAGTGGATATTTTCACAAAAAAGTGAAATTTTCAAATATCCAAAATATTGGCTGAAAACGACTAAATATCAAGGACTCAGAATCGCTCTGGAACTGAAATCGGAACGTTCACTGACATTTCCCCTATCTGAAAGTGTGATAAACGCCGGAAAAATGACTAAGTCCAAAAAAAAATTGTTTTCAACTTTTTTCAATATTACCCCCGTGGGATATATATTTTACCCACACACATTTGGAACTCTCCTGCGGTACCCTAACACATATTATTCCCTCATTTAGTGGATATTTTCACAAAAAAGTGAAATTTTCAAAAATCCAAAATATTGGCTGAAAACGACTAAATATCAATGACTCATTGGGCGAATAGCTCTGGAATTGAAACCGGAATGTTCACTGACATTTCCCCTATTTGAAAGTCTGATAAACGCTGGAAAAATGACTAAGTCCAAAAAAATTTTTTTTCAACTTTTTTTCAATATTATCCCCGTGGGATATATATTCTACCCACACACATTTGGAACTCTCCTGGGGTACCCTCACACATATTATTCCCTCATTTAGTGGATATTTTCACAAAAAAGTGAAATTTTCAAATATCCAAAAAAATTGGCTGAAAACGACTAAATATCAAGGACTTATTGGGCGAATCGCTCTGGAACTGAAATCTGAACGTTCACTGACATTTCCCCTATCTGAAAGTGTGATAAACGCCGGAAAAATGACTAAGTACAAAAAAAAATTGTTTTCAACTTTTTTCAATTTTACCCCCGTGGGATATATATTCTACCCACACACATTTGGAACTCTCCTGCGGTACCCTAACACATATTATTCCCTCATTTAGTGGATATTTTCACAAAAAAAGTGAAATTTTCAAAAATCCAGAAAATTAGCTGAAAATGACTAAATATCAAGGACTCATTGGGCGAATCGCTCTGGAACTGAAATCGGAACGTTCACTGACATTTCCCCTATCTGAAAGTCTGATAAACGCTGGAAAAATGACTAAGTCCAAAAAAAAATTGTTTTCAACTTTTTTCAATTTTACCCCCGTGGGATATATATTCTACCCACACACATTTGGAACTCTCCTGCGGTACCCTAACACATATTATTCCCTCATTTAGTGGATATTTTCACAAAAAAGTGAAATTTTCAAAAATCCAGAAAATTGGCTGAAAATGACTAAATATCAAGGACTCATTGGGAGAATCGCTCTGGAACTGAAATCGGAACGCTCACTGACATTTGCCCTATCTGAAAGTCTGATAAACGCCGGAAAAATGACTAAGTCCAAAAAAAAATTGTTTTCAACTTTTTTCAATTTTACCCCCGTGGGATATATATTCTACCCACACACATTTGGAACTCTCCTCGGGTACCCTCACACATATTATTCCCTCATTTAGTGGATATTTTCACAAAAAAGTGAAATTTTCAAAAACCAAAATATTGGCTGAAAACGACTAAATATCAAGGACTCAGAATCGCTCTGGAACTGAAATCGGAACGTTCACTGACATTTCCCCTATCTGAAATTGTGATAAACGCCGGAAAAATAACTAAGTCCAAAAAAAAATTGTTTTCAACTTTTTTCAATATTACCCCCGTGGGATATATATTCTACCCACACACATTTGGAACTCTCCTGCGGTACCCTAACACATATTATTCCCTCATTTAGTGGATATTTTCACAAAAAAGTGAAATTTTCAAAAATCCAAAATATTGGCTGAAAACGACTAAATATCAAGGACTCATTGGGCGAATAGCTCTGGAATTGAAACCGGAATATTCACTGACATTTCCCCTATTTGAAAGTCTGATAAACGCTGGAAAAATGACTAAGTCCAAAAAAAATTTTTTTCAACTGTTTTTCAATATTATCCCCGTGGGATATATATTCTACCCACACACATTTGGAACTCTCCTGCGGTACCCTCACACATATTATTCCCTCATTTAGTGGATATTTTCACAAAAAAGTGAAATTTTCAAAAATCCAAAATATTGGCTGAAAACGACTAAATATCAAGGACTCTTTGGGCGAATCGCTCTGGAACTGAAATCGGAATGCTCACTGACATTTCCCCTATCTGAAAGTCTGATAAACGCCGGAAAAATGACTAAGTCCAAAAAAAAAATTTTTCAACTTTTTTCAATTTTACCCCCGTGGGATATATATTCTACCCACACACATTTGGAACTCTCCTGGGGTACCCTCACACATATTATTCCCTCATTTAGTGGATATTTTCACAAAAAAGTGAAATTTTCAAAAATCCAAAATATTGGCTGAAAACGACTAAATATCAAGGACTCATTGGGCGAATCGCTCTGGAACTGAAATCGGAACGCTCACTGACATTTGCCCTATCTGAAAGTCTGATAAACGCCGGAAAAATGACTAAGTCCAAAAATAAAATTTTTCAACTTTTTTCAATTTTACCCCCGTGGGATATATATTCTACCCACACACATTTGGAACTCTCCTGGGGTACCCTCACACATATTATTCCCTCATTTAGTGGATATTTTCACAAAAAAGTGAAATTTTCAAAAATCCAAAATATTGGCTGAAAACGACTAAATATCAAGGACTCATTGGGCGAATCGCTCTGGAACTGAAATCGGAACGTTCACTGACATTTCCCCTATCTGAAAGTGTGATAAACGCCGGAAAAATGACTAAGTCCAAAAAAAAATTGTTTTCAACTTTTTTCAATATTACCCCCGTGGGATATATATTCTACCCACACACATTTGGAACTCTCCTGGGGTACCCTCACACATATTATTCCCTCATTTAGTGGATATTTTCACAAAAAAGTGAAATTTTCAAATATCCAAAATATTGGCTGAAAACGACTAAATATCAAGGACTCATTGGGCGAATCGCTCTGGAACTGAAATCGGAACGTTCACTGACATTTCCCCTATCTGAAAGTCTGATAAACGCCGGAAAAATGACTAAGTCCAAAAAAAAATTGTTTTCAACTTTTTTCAATTTTACCCCCGTGGGATATATATTCTACCCACACACATTTGGAACTCTCCTGCGGTACCCTAACACATATTATTCCCTTATTTAGTGGATATTTTCACAAAAAAGTAAATTTTTCAAATATCCAAAATATTGGCTGAAAACGACTAAATATCAAGGACTCAGAATCGCTCTGGAACTGAAACCGGAACGTTCACTGACATTTCCCCTATTTGAAAGTCTGATAAACGCTGGAAAAATGACTAAGTCCAAAAAAATTTTTTTTCAACTTTTTTTCAATATTATCCCCGTGGGATATATATTCTACCCACACACATTTGGAACTCTCCTGGGGTACCCTCACACATATTATTCCCTCATTTAGTGGATATTTTCACAAAAAAGTGAAATTTTCAAAAATCCAAAATATTGGCTGAAAACGACTAAATATCAAGGACTCTTTGGGCGAATCGCTCTGGAACTGAAATCGGAACGTTCACTCACATTTCCCCTATCTGAAAGTGTGATAAACGCCGGAAAAATGACTAAGTACAAAAAAAAATTGTTTTCAACTTTTTTCAATTTTACCCCCGTGGGATATATATTCTACCCACACACATTTGGAACTCTCCTGCGGTACCCTAACACATATTATTCCCTCATTTAGTGGATATTTTCACAAAAAAAGTGAAATTTTCAAAAATCCAGAAAATTAGCTGAAAATGACTAAATATCAAGGACTCATTGGGCGAATCGGTCTGCAACTGAAATTGGAACGTTCACTGACATTTCCCCTATCTGAAAGTCTGATAAACGCCGGAAAAATGACTAAGTCCAAAAAAAAATTGTTTTCAACTTTTTTCAATATTACCCCCGTGGGATATATATTCTACCCACACACATTTGGAACTCTCCTGCGGTACCCTAACACATATTATTCCCTCATTTAGTGGATATTTTCACAAAAAAGTGAAATTTTCAAAAATCCAAAATATTGGCTGAAAACGACTAAATATCAGGGACTCATTGGGCAAATAGCTCTGGAATTGAAACCGGAATGTTCACTGACATTTCCCCTATTTGAAAGTCTGATAAACGCTGGAAAAATGACTAAGTCCAAAAAAAATTTTTTTCAACTGTTTTTCAATATTATCCCCGTGGGATATATATTCTACCCACACACATTTGAAACTCTCCTGGGGTACCCTCACACATATTATTCCCTCATTTAGTGGATATTTTCACAAAAAAGTGAAATTTTCAAAAATCCAAAATATTGGCTGAAAACGACTAAATATCAAGGACTCTTTGGGCGAATCGCTCTGGAACTGAAATCGGAATGCTCACTGACATTTCCCCTATCTGAAAGTCTGATAAACGCCGGAAAAATGACTAAGTCCAAAAAAAAATTTTTTCAACTTTTTTCAATTTTACCCCCGTGGGATATATATTCTACCCACACACATTTGGAACTCTCCTGGGGTACCCTCACACATATTATTCCCTCATTTAGTGGATATTTTCACAAAAAAGTGAAATTTTCAAAAATCCAAAATATTGGCTGAAAACGACTAAATATCAAGGACTCTTTGGGCGAATCGCTCTGGAACTGAAATCGGAACGTTCACTCACATTTCCCCTATCTGAAAGTGTGATAAACGCCGGAAAAATGACTAAGTCCAAAAAAAAATTGTTTTCAACTTTTTTCAATTTTACCCCCGTGGGATATATATTCTACCCACACACATTTGGAACTCTCCTCGGGTACCCTCACACATATTATTCCCTCATTTAGTGGATATTTTCACAAAAAAGTGAAATTTTCAAATATCCAAAATATTGGCTGAAAGCGACTAAATATCAAGGACTCAGAATCGCTCTGGAACTGAAATCGGAACGTTCACTGACATTTCCCCTATCTGAAATTGTGATAAACGCCGGAAAAATGACTAAGTCCAAAAAAAAATTGTTTTCAACTTTTTTCAATATTACCCCCGTGGGATATATATTCTACCCACACACATTTGGAACTCTCCTGCGGTACCCTAACACATATTATTCCCTCATTTAGTGGATATTTTCACAAAAAAAGTGAAATTTTCAAAAATCCAGAAAATTAGCTGAAAATGACTAAATATCAAGGACTCATTGGGCGAATCGCTCTGGAACTGAAATTGGAACGTTCACTGACATTTCCCCTATCTGAAAGTCTGATAAACGCTGGAAAAATGACTAAGTCCAAAAAAAAATTGTTTTCAACTTTTTTCAATTTTACCCCCATGGGATATATATTCTACCCACACACATTTGGAACTCTCCTGCGGTACCCTAACACATATTATTCCCTCATTTAGTGGATATTTTCACAAAAAAGTGAAATTTTCAAAAATCCAGAAAATTGGCTGAAAATGACTAAATATCAAGGACTCATTGGGTGAATCGCTCTGGAACTGAAATCGGAACGCTCACTGACATTTGCCCTATCTGAAAGTCTGATAAACGCCGGAAAAATGACTAAGTCCAAAAAAAAATTGTTTTCAACTTTTTTCAATTTTACCCCCGTGGGATATATATTCTACCCACACACATTTGGAACTCTCCTCGGGTACCCTCACACATATTATTCCCTCATTTAGTGGATATTTTCACAAAAAAGTGAAATTTTCAAATATCCAAAATATTGGCTGAAAGCAACTAAATATCAAGGACTCAGAATCGCTCTGGAACTGAAATCGGAACGTTCACTGACATTTCCCCTATCTGAAATTGTGATAAACGCCGGAAAAATGACTAAGTCCAAAAAAAAATTGTTTTCAACTTTTTTCAATATTACCCCCGTGGGATATATATTCTACCCACACACATTTGGAACTCTCCTGCGGTACCCTAACACATATTATTCCCTCATTTAGTGGATATTTTCACAAAAAAGTGAAATTTTCAAAAATCCAAAATATTGGCTGAAAACGACTAAATATCAGGGACTCATTGGGCGAATAGCTCTGGAATTGAAACCGGAATGTTCACTGACATTTCCCCTATTTGAAAGTCTGATAAACGCTGGAAAAATGACTAAGTCCAAAAAAAATTTTTTTCAACTGTTTTTCAATATTATCCCCGTGGGATATATATTCTACCCACACACATTTGAAACTCTCCTGGGGTACCCTCACACATATTATTCCCTCATTTAGTGGATATTTTCACAAAAAAGTGAAATTTTCAAAAATCCAAAATATTGGCTGAAAACGACTAAATATCAAGGACTCTTTGGGCGAATCGCTCTGGAACTGAAATCGGAATGCTCACTGACATTTCCCCTATCTGAAAGTCTGATAAACGCCGGAAAAATGACTAAGTCCAAAAAAAAAATTTTTCAACTTTTTTCAATTTTACCCCCGTGGGATATATATTCTACCCACACACATTTGGAACTCTCCTGGGGTACCCTCACACATATTATTCCCTCATTTAGTGGATATTTTCACAAAAAAGTGAAATTTTCAAAAATCCAAAATATTGGCTGAAAACGACTAAATATCAAGGACTCATTGGGCGAATCGCCCAGGAACTGAAATCGGAACGCTCACTGACATTTGCCCTATCTGAAAGTCTGATAAACGCCGGAAAAATGACTAAGTCCAAAAAAAAAATTTTTCAACTTTTTTCAATTTTACCCCCGTGGGATATATATTCTACCCACACACATTTGGAACTCTCCTGGGGTACCCTCACACATATTATTCCCTCATTTAGTGGATATTTTCACAAAAAAGTGAAATTTTCAAAAATCCAAAATATTGGCTGAAAACGACTAAATATCAAGGACTCAGAATCGCTCTGGAACTGAAATCGGAACGTTCACTGACATTTCCCCTATCTGAAAGTGTGATAAACGCCGGAAAAATGACTAAGTCCAAAAAAAAATTGTTTTCAACTTTTTTCAATATTACCCCCGTGGGATATATATTTTACCCACACACATTTGGAACTCTCCTGCGGTACCCTAACACATATTATTCCCTCATTTAGTGGATATTTTCACAAAAAAGTGAAATTTTCAAAAATCCAAAATATTGGCTGAAAACGACTAAATATCAAGGACTCATTGGGCGAATAGCTCTGGAATTGAAACCGGAATGTTCACTGACATTTCCCCTATTTGAAAGTCTGATAAACGCTGGAAAAATGACTAAGTCCAAAAAAATTTTTTTTCAACTTTTTTTCAATATTATCCCCGTGGGATATATATTCTACCCACACACATTTGGAACTCTCCTGGGGTACCCTCACACATATTATTCCCTCATTTAGTGGATATTTTCACAAAAAAGTGAAATTTTCAAAAATCCAAAATATTGGCTGAAAACGACTAAATATCAAGGACTCTTTGGGCGAATCGCTCTGGAACTGAAATCGGAACGTTCACTCACATTTCCCCTATCTGAAAGTGTGATAAACGCCGGAAAAATGACTAAGTACAAAAAAAATTGTTTTCAACTTTTTTCAATTTTAGCCCCGTGGGATATATATTCTACCCACACACATTTGGAACTCTCCTGCGGTACCCTAACACATATTATTCCCTCATTTAGTGGATATTTTCACAAAAAAGTGAAATTTTCAAAAATCCAAAATATTGGCTGAAAACGACTAAATATCAAGGACTCAGAATCGCTCTGGAACTGAAATCGGAACGTTCACTGACATTTCCCCTATCTGAAAGTGTGATAAACGCCGGAAAAATGACTAAGTCCAAAAAAAAATTGTTTTCAACTTTTTTCAATATTACCTCCGTGGGATATATATTTTACCCACACACATTTGGAACTCTCCTGCGGTACCCTAACACATATTATTCCCTCATTTAGTGGATATTTTCACAAAAAAGTGAAATTTTCAAAAATCCAAAATATTGGCTGAAAACGACTAAATATCAAGGACTCATTGGGCGAATAGCTCTGGAATTGAAACCGGAATGTTCACTGACATTTCCCCTATTTGAAAGTCTGATAAACGCTGGAAAAATGACTAAGTCCAAAAAAATTTTTTTTCAACTTTTTTTCAATATTATCCCCGTGGGATATATATTCTACCCACACACATTTGGAACTCTCCTGGGGTACCCTCACACATATTATTCCCTCATTTAGTGGATATTTTCACAAAAAAGTGAAATTTTCAAAAATCCAAAATATTGGCTGAAAACGACTAAATATCAAGGACTCTTTGGGCGAATCGCTCTGGAACTGAAATCGGAACGTTCACTCACATTTCCCCTATCTGAAAGTGTGATAAACGCCGGAAAAATGACTAAGTACAAAAAAAATTGTTTTCAACTTTTTTCAATTTTAGCCCCGTGGGATATATATTCTACCCACACACATTTGGAACTCTCCTGCGGTACCCTAACACATATTATTCCCTCATTTAGTGGATATTTTCACAAAAAAGTGAAATTTTCAAAAATCAAGAAAATTGGCTGAAAATGACTAAATATCAAGGACTCATTGGGTGAATCGCTCTGGAACTGAAATCGGAACGCTCACTGACATTTGCCCTATCTGAAAGTCTGATAAACGCCGGAAAAATGACTAAGTCCAAAAAAAAATTGTTTTCAACTTTTTTCAATTTTACCCCCGTGGGATATATATTCTACCCACACACATTTGGAACTCTACTCGGGTACCCTCACACATATTATTCCCTCATTTAGTGGATATTTTCACAAAAAAAGTGAAATTTTCAAATATCCAAAATATTGGCTGAAAACGACTAAATATCAAGGACTCAGAATCGCTCTGGAACTGAAATCGGAACGTTCACTGACATTTCCCCTATCTGAAATTGTGATAAACGCCGGAAAAATGACTAAGTCCAAAAAAAAATTGTTTTCAACTTTTTTCAATATTACCCCCGTGGGATATATATTCTACCCACACACCTTTGGAACTCTCCTGGGGTACCCTCACACATATTATTCCCTCATTTAGTGGATATTTTCACAAAAAAGTGAAATTTTCAAAAATCCAAAATATTGGCTGAAAACGACTAAATATCAAGGACTCTTTGGGCGAATCGCTCTGGAACTGAAATCGGAATGGTCACTGACATTTCCCCTATCTGAAAGTCTGATAAACGCCGGAAAAATGACTAAGTCCAAAAAAAAAATTTTTCAACTTTTTTCAATTTTACCCCCGTGGGATATATATTCTACCCACACACATTTGGAACTCTCCTGGGGTACCCTCACACATATTATTCCCTCATTTAGTGGATATTTTCACAAAAAAGTGAAATTTTCAAAAATCCAAAATATTGGCTGAAAACGACTAAATATCAAGGACTCATTGGGCGAATCGCTCTGGAACTGAAATCGGAACGCTCACTGACATTTGCCCTATCTGAAAGTCTGATAAACGCCGGAAAAATGACTAAGTCCAAAAAAAAAATTTTTCAACTTTTTTCAATTTTACCCCCGTGGGATATATATTCTACCCACACACATTTGGAACTCTCCTGGGGTACCCTCACACATATTATTCCCTCATTTAGTGGATATTTTCACAAAAAAGTGAAATTTTCAAAAATCCAAAATATTGGCTGAAAACGACTAAATATCAAGGACTCATTGGGCGAATCGCTCTGGAACTGAAATCGGAACGTTCACTGACATTTCCCTATCTGAAAGTGTGATAAACGCCGGAAAAATGACTAAGTCCAAAAAAAAATTGTTTTCAACTTTTTTCAATATTACCCCCGTGGGATATATATTCTACCCACACACATTTGGAACTCTCCTGGGGTACCCTCACACATATTATTCCCTCATTTAGTGGATATTTATACAAAAAAGTGAAATTTTCAAATATCCAAAATATTGGCTGAAAACGACTAAATATCAAGGACTCATTGGGCGAATCGCTCTGGAACTGAAATCGGAACGTTCACTGACATTTCCCCTATCTGAAAGTCTGATAAACGCCGGAAAAATGACTAAGTCCAAAAAAAAATTGTTTTCAACTTTTTTCAATTTTACCCCCGTGGGATATATATTCTACCCACACACATTTGGAACTCTCCTGCGGTACCCTAACACATATTATTCCCTCATTTAGTGGATATTTTCACAAAAAAGTGAAATTTTCAAAAATCCAGAAAATTGGCTGAAAATGACTAAATATCAAGGACTCATTGGGCGAATCGCTCTGGAACTGAAATCGGAATGCTCACTGACATTTCCCCTATCTGAAAGTCTGATAAACGCCGGAAAAATGACTAAGTCCAAAAAAAAATTGTTTTCAACTTTTTTCAATTTTACCCCCGTGGGATATATATTCTACCCACACACATTTGGAACTCTCCTGCGGTACCCTAACACATATTATTCCCTCATTTAGTGGATATTTTCACAAAAAAGTGAAATTTTCAAATATCCAAAATATTGGCTGAAAACGACTAAATATCAAGGACTCATTGGGCGAATCGCTCTGGAACTGAAATCGGAACGTTCACTGACATTTCCCCTATCTGAAAGTCTGATAAACGCCGGAAAAATGACTAAGTCCAAAAAAAAATTGTTTTCAACTTTTTTCAATTTTACCCCCGTGGGATATATATTTTACCCACACACATTTGGAACTCTCCTGGTGTACCCTCACACATATTATTCCCTCATTTAGTGGATATTTTCACAAAAAAGTGAAATTTTCAAAAATCCAGAAAATTGGCTGAAAATGACTAAATATCAAGAACTCATTGGGTGAATCGCTCTGGAACTGAAATCGGAACGCTCACTGACATTTGCCCTATCTGAAAGTCTGATAAACGCCGGAAAAATGACTAAGTCCAAAAAAAAATTGTTTTCAACTTTTTTCAATTTTACCCCCGTGGGATATATATTCTACCCACACACATTTGGAACTCTCCTCGGGTACCCTCACACATATTATTCCCTCATTTAGTGGATATTTTCACAAAAAAGTGAAATTTTCAAATATCCAAAATATTGGCTGAAAACGACTAAATATCAAGGACTCAGAATCGCTCTGGAACTGAAATCGGAACGTTCACTGACATTTCCCCTATCTGAAAGTGTGATAAACGCCGGAAAAATGACTAAGTCCAAAAAAAAATTGTTTTCAACTTTTTTCAATATTACCCCCGTGGGATATATATTCTACCCACACACATTTGGAACTCTCCTGCGGTACCCTAACACATATTATTCCCTCATTTAGTGGATATTTTCACAAAAAAGTGAAATTTTCAAATATCCAAAATATTGGCTGAAAACGACTAAATATCAAGGACTCATTGTGCGAATCGCCCTGGAACTGAAATCGGAATGCTCACTGACATTTTCCCTATCTGAAAGTCTGATAAACGTCGGAAAAATGACTAAGTCCAAAAAAAATTTTTTTTCAACTTTTTTCAATTTTACCATCGTGGGATATATATTCTACCCACACACATTTGGAACTCTCCTGGGGTACCCTCACACATTTTATTCCCTCATTTAGTGGATATTTTCACAAAAAAGTGAAATGTTCAAAAATCCAAAATATTGGCTGAAAACGACTAAATATCAAGGACTCATTGGGCGAATCGCTCTGGAACTGAAATCGGAATGTTCACTGACATTTCCCCTATCTGAAAGTCTGATAAACGCCGGAAAAATGACTAAGTCCAAAAAAAAATAGTTTTCAACTTTTTTCAATTTTACCCCCGTGGGATATATATTCTACCCACACACATTTGGAACTCCACTGGGGTACCCTCACACATATTATTCCCTCATTTAGTGGATATTTTCACAAAAAAGTGAAATTTTCAAATATCCAAAATATTGGCTGAAAACGACTGAATATCAAGGACTCATTGGGCGAATCGCTCTGGAACTGAAATCGGAACGTGCACTGACATTTCCCCTATCTGAAAGAGTGATAAACGCCGGAAAAATGACTAAGTCCAAAAAAAAAATTGTTTTCAACTTTTTTCAATATTACCCCCGTGGGATATATATTCTACCCACACACATTTGGAACTCTCCTGGGGTACCCTCACACATATTATTCCCTCATTTAGTGGATATTTTCACAAAAAAGTGAAATTTTCAAAAATCCAGAAAATTGGCTGAAAATGACTAAATATCAAGGACTCATTGGGCGAATCGCTCTGGAACTGAAATCGGAACGCTCACTGACATTTGCCCTATCTGAAAGTCTGATAAACGCCGGAAAAATGACTAAGTCCAAAAAAAAAATTTTTCAACTTTTTTCAATTTTACCCCCGTGGGATATATATTCTACCCACACACATTTGGAACTCTCCTGGGGTACCCTCACACATATTATTCCCTCATTTAGTGGATATTTTCACAAAAAAGTGAAATTTTCAAAAATCCAGAAAATTGGCTGAAAATGACTAAATATCAAGGACTCATTGTGCGAATCGCCCTGGAACTGAAATCGGAATGCTCACTGACATTTTCCCTATCTGAAAGTCTGATAAACGCCGGAAAAATGACTAAGTCCAAAAAAAATTTTTTTTCAACTTTTTTCAATTTTACCATCGTGGGATATATATTCTACCCACACACATTTGGAACTCTCCTGGGGTACCCTCACACATTTTATTCCCTCATTTAGTGGATATTTTCACAAAAAAGTGAAATGTTCAAAAATCCAAAATATTGGCTGAAAACGACTAAATATCAAGGACTCATTGGGCGAATCGCTCTGGAACTGAAATCGGAGTGCTCACTGACATTTGCCCTATCTGAAAGTCTGATAAACGCCGGAAAAATGACTAAGTCCAAAAAAAAAATTTTTTCAACTTTTTTCAATTTTACCCCCGTGGGATATATATTCTACCCACACACATTTGGAACTCTCCTGGGGTACCCTCACACATATTATTCCCTCATTTAGTGGATATTTTCACAAAAAAGTGAAATTTTCAAATATCCAAAATATTGGCTGAAAACGACTGAATATCAAGGACTCACTGGGCGAATCGCTCTGGAACTGAAATCGGAACGTTCACTGACATTTCCCCTATCTGAAAGAGTGATAAACGCCGGAAAAATGACTAAGTCCAAAAAAAAAATTGTTTTCAACTTTTTTCAATATTACCCCCGTGGGATATATATTCTACCCACACACATTTGGAACTCTTCTGGGGTACCCTCACACATATTATTCCCTCATTTAGTGGATATTTTCACAAAAAAGTGAAATTTTCAAAAATCCAGAAAATTGGCTGAAAATGACTAAATATCAAGGACTCATTGGGCGAATCGCTCTGGAACTGAAATCGGAACGCTCACTGACATTTGCCCTATCTGAAAGTCTGATAAACGCCGGAAAAATGACTAAGTCCAAAAAAAAAATTTTTCAACTTTTTTCAATTTTACCCCCGTGGGATATATATTCTACCCACACACATTTGGAACTCTCCTGGGGTACCCTCACACATATTATTCCCTCATTTAGTGGATATTTTCACAAAAAAGTGAAATTTTCAAAAATCCAGAAAATTGGCTGAAAATGACTAAATATCAAGGACTCATTGTGCGAATCGCCCTGGAACTGAAATCGGAATGCTCACTGACATTTTCCCTATCTGAAAGTCTGATAAACGCCGGAAAAATGACTAAGTCCAAAAAAAATTTTTTTTCAACTTTTTTCAATTTTACCATCGTGGGATATATATTCTACCCACACACATTTGGAACTCTCCTGGGGTACCCTCACACATTTTATTCCCTCATTTAGTGGATATTTTCACAAAAAAGTGAAATGTTCAAAAATCCAAAATATTGGCTGAAAACGACTAAATATCAAGGACTCATTGGGCGAATCGCTCTGGAACTGAAATCGGAGTGCTCACTGACATTTGCCCTATCTGAAAGTCTGATAAACGCCGGAAAAATGACTAAGTCCAAAAAAAAAATTTTTTCAACTTTTTTCAATTTTACCCCCGTGGGATATATATTCTACCCACACACATTTGGAACTCTCCTGGGGTACCCTCACACATATTATTCCCTCATTTAGTGGATATTTTCACAAAAAAGTGAAATTTTCAAATATCCAAAATATTGGCTGAAAACGACTGAATATCAAGGACTCACTGGGCGAATCGCTCTGGAACTGAAATCGGAACGTTCACTGACATTTCCCCTATCTGAAAGAGTGATAAACGCCGGAAAAATGACTAAGTCCAAAAAAAAAATTGTTTTCAACTTTTTTCAATATTACCCCCGTGGGATATATATTCTACCCACACACATTTGGAACTCTTCTGGGGTACCCTCACACATATTATTCCCTCATTTAGTGGATATTTTCACAAAAAAGTGAAATTTTCAAAAATCCAGAAAATTGGCTGAAAATGACTAAATATCAAGGACTCATTGGGCGAATCGCTCTGGAACTGAAATCGGAGTGCTCACTGACATTTGCCCTATCTGAAAGTCTGATAAACGCCGGAAAAATGACTAAGTCCAAAAAAAAATTTTTTTCAACTTTTTTCAATTTTACCCCCGTGGGATATATATTCTACCCACACACATTTGGAACTCTCCTGGGGTACCCTCACACATATTATTCCCTCATTTAGTGGATATTTTCACAAAAAAGTGAAATTTTCAAAAATCCAAAATATTGGCTGAAAACGACTAAATATCAAGGACTCATTGTGCGAATCGCCCTGGAACTGAAATCGGAATGCTCACTGACATTTTCCCTATCTGAAAGTCTGATAAACGCCGGAAAAATGACTAAGTCCAAAAAAAATTTTTTTTCAACTTTTTTCAATTTTACCATCGTGGGATATATATTCTACCCACACACATTTGGAACTCTCCTGGGGTACCCTCACACATTTTATTCCCTCATTTAGTGGATATTTTCACAAAAAAGTGAAATGTTCAAAAATCCAATATATTGGCTGAAAACGACTAAATATCAAGGACTCATTGGGCGAATCGCTCTGGAACTGAAATCGGAGTGCTCACTGACATTTGCCCTATCTGAAAGTCTGATAAACGCCGGAAAAATGACTAAGTCCAAAAAAAAATTTTTTTCAACTTTTTTCAATTTTACCCCCGTGGGATATATATTCTACCCACACACATTTGGAACTCTCCTGGGGTACCCTCACACATATTATTCCCTCATTTAGTGGATATTTTCACAAAAAAGTGAAATTTTCAAAAATCCAAAATATTGGCTGAAAACGACTAAATATCAAGGACTCATTGGGCGAATCGCTCTGGAACTGAAATCGGAATGTTCACTGACATTTCCCCTATCTGAAAGTCTGATAAACGCCGGAAAAATGACTAAGTCCAAAAAAAATTTTTTTTCAACTTTTTTCAATTTTACCATCGTGGGATATATATTCTACCCACACACATTTGGAACTCTCCTGGGGTACCCTCACACATTTTATTCCCTCATTTAGTGGATATTTTCACAAAAAAGTGAAATGTTCAAAAATCCAAAATATTGGCTGAAAACGACTAAATATCAAGGACTCATTGGGCGAATCGCTCTGGAACTGAAATCGGAGTGCTCACTGACATTTGCCCTATCTGAAAGTCTGATAAACGCCGGAAAAATGACTAAGTCCAAAAAAAATTTTTTTTCAACTTTTTTCAATTTTACCATCGTGGGATATATATTCTACCCACACACATTTGGAACTCTCCTGGGGTACCCTCACACATTTTATTCCCTCATTTAGTGGATATTTTCACAAAAAAGTGAAATGTTCAAAAATCCAAAATATTGGCTGAAAACGACTAAATATCAAGGACTCATTGGGCGAATCGCTCTGGAACTGAAATCGGAGTGCTCACTGACATTTCCCCTATCTGAAAGTCTGATAAACGCCGGAAAAATGACTAAGTCCAAAAAAAAATAGTTTTCAACTTTTTTCAATTTTACCCCCGTGGGATATATATTCTACCCACACACATTTGGAACTCCACTGGGGTACCCTCACACATATTATTCCCTCATTTAGTGGATATTTTCACAAAAAAGTGAAATTTTCAAATATCCAAAATATTGGCTGAAAACGACTGAATATCAAGGACTCATTGGGCGAATCGCTCTGGAACTGAAATCGGAATGTTCACTGACATTTCCCCTATCTGAAAGAGTGATAAACGCCGGAAAAATGACTAAGTCCAAAAAAAAAATTGTTTTCAACTTTTTTCAATATTACCCCCGTGGGATATATATTCTACCCACACACATTTGGAACTCTCCTGGGGTACCCTCACACATATTATTCCCTCATTTAGTGGATATTTTCACAAAAAAGTGAAATTTTCAAAAATCCAGAAAATTGGCTGAAAATGACTAAATATCAAGGACTCATTGCGCGAATCGCCCTGGAACTGAAATCGGAATGCTCACTGACATTTTCCCTATCTGAAAGTCTGATAAACGCCGGAAAAATGACTAAGTCCAAAAAAAATTTTTTTTCAACTTTTTTCAATTTTACCATCGTGGGATATATATTCTACCCACACACATTTGGAACTCTCCTGGGGTACCCTCACACATTTTATTCCCTCATTTAGTGGATATTTTCACAAAAAAGTGAAATGTTCAAAAATCCAAAATATTGGCTGAAAACGACTAAATATCAAGGACTCATTGGGCGAATCGCTCTGGAACTGAAATCGGAGTGCTCACTGACATTTGCCCTATCTGAAAGTCTGATAAACGCCGGAAAAATGACTAAGTCCAAAAAAAAAATTTTTTCAACTTTTTTCAATTTTACCCCCGTGGGATATATATTCTACCCACACACATTTGGAACTCTCCTGGGGTACCCTCACACATATTATTCCCTCATTTAGTGGATATTTTCACAAAAAAGTGAAATTTTCAAATATCCAAAATATTGGCTGAAAACGACTGAATATCAAGGACTCATTGGGCGAATCGCTCTGGAACTGAAATCGGAACGTTCACTGACATTTCCCCTATCTGAAAGAGTGATAAACGCCGGAAAAATGACTAAGTCCAAAAAAAAAATTGTTTTCAACTTTTTTCAATATTACCCCCGTGGGATATATATTCTACCCACACACATTTGGAACTCTTCTGGGGTACCCTCACACATATTATTCCCTCATTTAGTGGATATTTTCACAAAAAAGTGAAATTTTCAAAAATCCAGAAAATTGGCTGAAAATGACTAAATATCAAGGACTCATTGGGCGAATCGCTCTGGAACTGAAATCGGAACGCTCACTGACATTTGCCCTATCTGAAAGTCTGATAAACGCCGGAAAAATGACTAAGTCCAAAAAAAAAATTTTTCAACTTTTTTCAATTTTACCCCCGTGGGATATATATTCTACCCACACACATTTGGAACTCTCCTGGGGTACCCTCACACATATTATTTCCTCAATTAGTGGATATTTTCACAAAAAAGTGAAATTTTCATAAATCCAAAATATTGGCTGAAAACGACTAAATATCAAGGACTCATTGTGCGAATCGCCCTGGAACTGAAATCGGAATGCTCACTGACATTTTCCCTATCTGAAAGTCTGATAAACGCCGGAAAAATGACTAAGTCCAAAAAAAATTTTTTTTCAACTTTTTTCAATTTTACCATCGTGGGATATATATTCTACCCACACACATTTGGAACTCTCCTGGGGTACCCTCACACATTTTATTCCCTCATTTAGTGGATATTTTCACAAAAAAGTGAAATGTTCAAAAATCCAATATATTGGCTGAAAACGACTAAATATCAAGGACTCATTGGGCGAATCGCTCTGGAACTGAAATCGGAGTGCTCACTGACATTTGCCCTATCTGAAAGTCTGATAAACGCCGGAAAAATGACTAAGTCCAAAAAAAAATTTTTTTCAACTTTTTTCAATTTTACCCCCGTGGGATATATATTCTACCCACACACATTTGGAACTCTCCTGGGGTACCCTCACACATATTATTCCCTCATTTAGTGGATATTTTCACAAAAAAGTGAAATTTTCAAAAATCCAAAATATTGGCTGAAAACGACTAAATATCAAGGACTCATTGGGCGAATCGCTCTGGAACTGAAATCGGAATGTTCACTGACATTTCCCCTATCTGAAAGTCTGATAAACGCCGGAAAAATGACTAAGTCCAAAAAAAAATTGTTTTCAACTTTTTTCAATTTTACCCCCGTGGGATATATATTCTACCCACACACATTTGGAACTCTCCTGTGCTACCCTAACACATATTATTCCCTCATTTAGTGGATATTTTCACAAAAAAGTGAAATTTTCAAAAATCCAGAAAATTGGCTGAAAATGACTAAATATCAAGGACTCATTGTGCGAATCGCCCTGGAACTGAAATCGGAATGCTCACTGACATTTTCCCTATCTGAAAGTCTGATAAACGCCGGAAAAATGACTAAGTCCAAAAAAAATTTTTTTTCAACTTTTTTCAATTTTACCATCGTGGGATATATATTCTACCCACACACATTTGGAACTCTCCTGGGGTACCCTCACACATTTTATTCCCTCATTTAGTGGATATTTTCACAAAAAAGTGAAATGTTCAAAAATCCAAAATATTAGCTGAAAACGACTAAATATCAAGGACTCATTGGGCGAATCGCTCTGGAACTGAAATCGGAGTGCTCACTGACATTTGCCCTATCTGAAAGTCTGATAAACGCCGGAAAAATGACTAAGTCCAAAAAAAAAATGTTTTCAACTTTTTTCAATTTTACCCCCGTGGGATATATATTCTACCCACACACATTTGGAACTCTCCTGGGGTACCCTCACACATATTATTCCCTCATTTAGTGGATATTTTCACAAAAAAGTGAAATTTTCAAAAATCCAAAATATTGGCTGAAAACGACTAAATATCAAGGACTCATTGGGCGAATCGCTCTGGAACTGAAATCGGAATGTTCACTGACATTTCCCCTATCTGAAAGTCTGATAAACGCCGGAAAAATGACTAAGTCCAAAAAAAAATTGTTTTCAACTTTTTTCAATTTTACCCCCGTGGGATATATATTCTACCCACACACATTTGGAACTCTTCTGGGGTACCCTCACACATATTATTCCCTCATTTAGTGGATATTTTCACAAAAAAGTGAAATTTTCAAAAATCCAGAAAATTGGCTGAAAATGACTAAATATCAAGGACTCATTGGGCGAATCGCTCTGGAACTGAAATCGGAACGCTCACTGACATTTGCCCTATCTGAAAGTCTGATAAACGCCGGAAAAATGACTAAGTCCAAAAAAAAAATTTTTCAACTTTTTTCAATTTTACCCCCGTGGGATATATATTCTACCCACACACATTTGGAACTCTCCTGGGGTACCCTCACACATATTATTTCCTCAATTAGTGGATATTTTCACAAAAAAGTGAAATTTTCATAAATCCAAAATATTGGCTGAAAACGACTAAATATCAAGGACTCATTGTGCGAATCGCCCTGGAACTGAAATCGGAATGCTCACTGACATTTTCCCTATCTGAAAGTCTGATAAACGCCGGAAAAATGACTAAGTCCAAAAAAAATTTTTTTTCAACTTTTTTCAATTTTACCATCGTGGGATATATATTCTACCCACACACATTTGGAACTCTCCTGGGGTACCCTCACACATTTTATTCCCTCATTTAGTGGATATTTTCACAAAAAAGTGAAATGTTCAAAAATCCAATATATTGGCTGAAAACGACTAAATATCAAGGACTCATTGGGCGAATCGCTCTGGAACTGAAATCGGAGTGCTCACTGACATTTGCCCTATCTGAAAGTCTGATAAACGCCGGAAAAATGACTAAGTCCAAAAAAAAATTTTTTTCAACTTTTTTCAATTTTACCCCCGTGGGATATATATTCTACCCACACACATTTGGAACTCTCCTGGGGTACCCTCACACATATTATTCCCTCATTTAGTGGATATTTTCACAAAAAAGTGAAATTTTCAAAAATCCAAAATATTGGCTGAAAACGACTAAATATCAAGGACTCATTGGGCGAATCGCTCTGGAACTGAAATCGGAATGTTCACTGACATTTCCCCTATCTGAAAGTCTGATAAACGCCGGAAAAATGACTAAGTCCAAAAAAAAATTGTTTTCAACTTTTTTCAATTTTACCCCCGTGGGATATATATTCTACCCACACACATTTGGAACTCTCCTGTGCTACCCTAACACATATTATTCCCTCATTTAGTGGATATTTTCACAAAAAAGTGAAATTTTCAAAAATCCAGAAAATTGGCTGAAAATGACTAAATATCAAGGACTCATTGTGCGAATCGCCCTGGAACTGAAATCGGAATGCTCACTGACATTTTCCCTATCTGAAAGTCTGATAAACGCCGGAAAAATGACTAAGTCCAAAAAAAATTTTTTTTCAACTTTTTTCAATTCTACCATCGTGGGATATATATTCTACCCACACACATTTGGAACTCTCCTGGGGTACCCTCACACATTTTATTCCCTCATTTAGTGGATATTTTCACAAAAAAGTGAAATGTTCAAAAATCCAAAATATTAGCTGAAAACGACTAAATATCAAGGACTCATTGGGCGAATCGCTCTGGAACTGAAATCGGAGTGCTCACTGACATTTGCCCTATCTGAAAGTCTGATAAACGCCGGAAAAATGACTAAGTCCAAAAAAAAAATGTTTTCAACTTTTTTCAATTTTACCCCCGTGGGATATATATTCTACCCACACACATTTGGAACTCTCCTGGGGTACCCTCACACATATTATTCCCTCATTTAGTGGATATTTTCACAAAAAAGTGAAATTTTCAAAAATCCAAAATATTGGCTGAAAACGACTAAATATCAAGGACTCATTGGGCGAATCGCTCTGGAACTGAAATCGGAATGTTCACTGACATTTCCCCTATCTGAAAGTCTGATAAACGCCGGAAAAATGACTAAGTCCAAAAAAAAATTGTTTTCAACTTTTTTCAATTTTACCCCCGTGGGATATATATTCTACCCACACACATTTGGAACTCCACTGGGGTACCCTCACACATATTATTCCCTCATTTAGTGGATATTTTCACAAAAAAGTGAAATTTTCAAATATCCAAAATATTGGCTGAAAACGACTGAATATCAAGGACTCATTGGGCGAATCGCTCTGGAACTGAAATCGGAATGCTCACTGACATTTTCCCTATCTGAAAGTCTGATAAACGCCGGAAAAATGACTAAGTCCAAAAAAAATTTTTTTTCAACTTTTTTCAATTTTACCATCGTGGGATATATATTCTACCCACACACATTTGGAACTCTCCTGGGGTACCCTCACACATATTATTCCCTCATTTAGTGGATATTTTCACAAAAAAGTGAAATGTTCAAAAATCCAAAATATTGGCTGAAAACGACTAAATATCAAGGACTCATTGGGCGAATCGCTCTGGAACTGATATCGGAATGCTCACTGACATTTGCCCTATCTGAAAGTCTGATAAACGCCGGAAAAATGACTAAGTCCAAAAAAAAAATTTTTTCAACTTTTTTCAATTTTACCCCCGTGGGATATATATTCTACCCACACACATTTGGAACTCTCCAGCGGTACCCTAACACATATTATTCCCTCATTTAGTGGATATTTTCACAAAAAAGTGAAATTTTCAAAAATCCAAAATATTGGCTGAAAACGACTAAATATCAAGGACTCATTGGGCGAATCGCTCTGGAACTGAAATCGGAATGTTCACTGACATTTCCCCTATCTGAAAGTCTGATAAACGCCGGAAAAATGACTAAGTCCAAAAAAAAATTGTTTTCAACTTTTTTCAATTTTACCCCCGTGGGATATATTTTCTACCCACACACATTTGGAACTCCACTGGGGTACCCTCACACATATTATTCCCTCATTTAGTGGATATTTTCACAAAAAAGTGAAATTTTCAAATATCCAAAATATTGGCTGAAAACGACTGAATATCAAGGACTCATTGGGCGAATCGCTCTGGAACTGAAATCGGAACGTTCACTGACATTTCCCCTATCTGAAAGAGTGATAAACGCCGGAAAAATGACTAAGTCCAAAAAAAAAATTGTTTTCAACTTTTTTCAATATTACCCCCGTGGGATATATATTCTACCCACACACATTTGGAACTCTCCTGGGGTACCCTCACACATATTATTCCCTCATTTAGTGGATATTTTCACAAAAAAGTGAAATTTTCAAAAATCAAGAAAATTGGCTGAAAATGACTAAATATCAAGGACTCATTGGGCGAATCGCTCTGGAACTGAAATCGGAACGCTCACTGACATTTGCCCTATCTGAAAGTCTGGTAAACGCCGGAAAAATGACTAAGTCCAAAAAAAAAATTTTTCAACTTTTTTCAATTTTACCCCCGTGGGATATATATTCTACCCACACACATTTGGAACTCTCCTGGGGTACCCTCACACATATTATTTCCTCAATTAGTGGATATTTTCACAAAAAAGTGAAATTTTCATAAATTCAAAATATTGGCTGAAAACGACTAAATATCAAGGACTCATTGTGCGAATCGCCCTGGAACTGAAATCGGAATGCTCACTGACATTTTCCCTATCTGAAAGTCTGATAAACGCCGGAAAAATGACTAAGTCCAAAAAAAATTTTTTTTCAACTTTTTTCAATTTTACCATCGTGGGATATATATTCTACCCACACACATTTGGAACTCTCCTGGGGTACCCTCACACATTTTATTCCCTCATTTAGTGGATATTTTCACAAAAAAGTGAAATGTTCAAAAATCCAAAATATTGGCTGAAAACGACTAAATATCAAGGACTCATTGGGCGAATCGCTCTGGAACTGAAATCGGAGTGCTCACTGACATTTGCCCTATCTGAAAGTCTGATAAACGCCGGAAAAATGACTAAGTCCAAAAAAAAAATTTTTTCAACTTTTTTCAATTTTACCCCCGTGGGATATATATTCTACCCACACACATTTGGAACTCTCCTGGGGTACCCTCACACATATTATTCCCTCATTTAGTGGATATTTTGACAAAAAAGTGAAATTTTCAAAAATCCAAAATATTGGCTGAAAACGACTAAATATCAAGTACTCATTGGGAGAATCGCTCTGGAACTGAAATCGGAATGTTCACTGACATTTCCCCTATCTGAAAGTCTGATAAACGCCGGAAAAATGACTAAGTCCAAAAAAAAATTGTTTTCAACTTTTTTCAATTTTACCCCCGTGGGATATATATTCTACCCACACACATTTGGAACTCTCCTGGGGTACCCTCACACATATTATTCCCTCATTTAGTGGATATTTTCACAAAAAAGTGAAATTTTCAAAAATCAAGAAAATTGGCTGAAAATGACTAAATATCAAGGACTCATTGGGCGAATCGCTCTGGAACTGAAATCGGAACGCTCACTGACATTTGCCCTATCTGAAAGTCTGGTAAACGCCGGAAAAATGACTAAGTCCAAAAAAAAAATTTTTCAACTTTTTTCAATTTTACCCCCGTGGGATATATATTCTACCCACACACATTTGGAACTCTCCTGGGGTACCCTCACACATATTATTTCCTCAATTAGTGGATATTTTCACAAAAAAGTGAAATTTTCATAAATCCAAAATATTGGCTGAAAACGACTAAATATCAAGGACTCATTGTGCGAATCGCCCTGGAACTGAAATCGGAATGCTCACTGACATTTTCCCTATCTGAAAGTCTGATAAACGCCGGAAAAATGACTAAGTCCAAAAAAAATTTTTTTTCAACTTTTTTCAATTTTACCATCGTGGGATATATATTCTACCCACACACATTTGGAACTCTCCTGGGGTACCCTCACACATTTTATTCCCTCATTTAGTGGATATTTTCACAAAAAAGTGAAATGTTCAAAAATCCAAAATATTGGCTGAAAACGACTAAATATCAAGGACTCATTGGGTGAATCGCTCTGGAACTGAAATCGGAGTGCTCAATGACATTTGCCCTATCTGAAAGTCTGATAAACGCCGGAAAAATGACTAAGTCCAAAAAAAAAATTTTTTCAACTTTTTTCAATTTTACCCCCGTGGGATATATATTCTACCCACACACATTTGGAACTCCACTGGGGTACCCTCACACATATTATTCCCTCATTTAGTGGATATTTTCACAAAAAAGTGAAATTTTCAAATATCCAAAATATTGGCTGAAAACGACTGAATATCAAGGACTCATTGGGCGAATCGCTCTGGAACTGAAATCGGAACGTTCACTGACATTTCCCCTATCTGAAAGAGTGATAAACGCCGGAAAAATGACTAAGTCCAAAAAAAAATTGTTTTCAACTTTTTTCAATATTACCCCCGTGGGATATATATTCTACCCACACACATTTGGAACTCTCCTGTGCTACCCTAACACATATTATTCCCTCATTTAGTGGATATTTTCACAAAAATGTGAAATATTCAAAAATCCAGAAAATTGGCTGAAAATGACTAAATATCAAGGACTCATTGTGCGAATCGCCCTGGAACTGAAATCGGAATGCTCACTGACATTTTCCCTATCTGAAAGTCTGATAAACGCCGGAAAAATGACTAAGTCCAAAAAAAATTTTTTTTCAACTTTTTTCAATTTTACCATCGTGGGATATATATTCTACCCACACACATTTGGAACTCTCCTGGGGTACCCTCACACATATTATTCCCTCATTTAGTGGATATTTTCACAAAAAAGTGAAATGTTCAAAAATCCAAAATATTGGCTGAAAACGACTAAATATCAAGGACTCATTGGGCGAATCGCTCTGGAACTGAAATCGGAATGCTCACTGACATTTTCCCTATCTGAAAGTCTGATAAACGCCGGAAAAATGACTAAGTCCAAAAAAATTTTTTTTTCAACTTTTTTCAATTTTACCATCGTGGGATATATATTCTACCCACACACATTTGGAACTCTCCTGGGGTACCCTCACACATATTATTCCCTCATTTAGTGGATATTTTCACAAAAAAGTGAAATGTTCAAAAATCCAAAATATTGGCTGAAAACGACTAAATATCAAGGACTCATTGGGCGAATCGCTCTGGAACTGAAATCGAAATGCTCACTGACATTTGCCCTATCTGAAAGTCTGATAAACGCCGGAAAAATGACTAAGTCCAAAAAAAAAATTTTTTCAACTTTTTTCAATTTTACCCCCGTGGGATATATATTCTACCCACACACATTTGGAACTCTCCAGCGGTACCCTAACACATATTATTCCCTCATTTAGTGGATATTTTCACAAAAAAGTGAAATTTTCAAAAATCCAAAATATTGGCTGAAAATGACTAAATATCAAGGACTCATTGGGCGAATAGCTCTGGAATTGAAATCGGAATGTTCACTGACATTTCCCCTATTTGAAAGTCTGATAAACGCCGGAAAAATGACTAAGTCCAAAAAAATTTTTTTTCAACTTTTTTTCAATATTACCCCCGTGGGACATATATTCTACCCACACACATTTGGAACTCTCCTGGGGTACCCTCACACATATTATTCCTTCATTTAGTGGATATTTTCACAAAAAAGTGAAATTTTCAAAAATCCAAAATATTGGCTGAAAACGACTAAATATCAAGGACTCATTGATCGAATCGCTCTGGAACTGAAATCGGAATGTTCACTGACATTTCCCCTATCTGAAAGTCTGATAAACGCCGGAAAAATGACTAAGTCCAAAAAAAAATTGTTTTCAACTTTTTTCAATTTTACCCCCGTGGGATATATATTCTACCCACACACATTTGGAACTCCACTGGGGTACCCTCACACATATTATTCCCTCATTTAGTGGATATTTTCACAAAAAAGTGAAATTTTCAAATATCCAAAATATTGGCTGAAAACGACTGAATATCAAGGACTCATTGGGCGAATCGCTCTGGAACTGAAATCGGAACGTTCACTGACATTTCCCCTATCTGAAAGAGTGATAAACGCCGGAAAAATGACTAAGTCCAAAAAAAAAATTGTTTTCAACTTTTTTCAATATTACCCCCGTGGGATATATATTCTACCCACACACATTTGGAACTCTCCTGTGCTACCCTAACACATATTATTCCCTCATTTAGTGGATATTTTCACAAAAAAGTGAAATGTTCAAAAATCCAAAATATTGGCTGAAAACAACTAAATATCAAGGACTCATTGGGCGAATCGCTCTGGAACTGAAATCGGAATGCTCACTGACATTTTCCCTATCTGAAAGTCTGATAAACGCCGGAAAAATGACTAAGTCCAAAAAAAATTTTTTTTCAACTTTTTTCAATTTTACCATCGTGGGATATATATTCTACCCACACACATTTGGAACTCTCCTGGGGTACCCTCACACATATTATTCCCTCATTTAGTGGATATTTTCACAAAAAAGTGAAATGTTCAAAAATCCAAAATATTGGCTGAAAACGACTAAATATCAAGGACTCATTGGGCGCATCGCTCTGGAACTGAAATCGGAATGCTCACTGACATTTGCCCTATCTGAAAGTCTGATAAACGCCGGAAAAATGACTAAGTCCAAAAAAAAAATTTTTTCAACTTTTTTCAATTTTACCCCCGTGGGATATATATTCTACCCACACACATTTGGAACTCTCCAGCGGTACCCTAACACATATTATTCCCTCATTTAGTGGATATTTTCACAAAAAAGTAAAATTTTCAAAAATCCAAAATATTGGCTGAAAACGACTAAATATCAAGGACTCATTGGGCGAATAGCTCTGGAATTGAAATCGGAATGTTCACTGACATTTCCCCTATTTGAAAGTCTGATAAACCCCGGAAAAATGACTAAGTCCAAAAAAAAAATTTTTTCAACTTTTATCAATTTTACCCCCGTGGGATATAGATTCTACCCACACACATTTGGAACTCTCCTGGGGTACCCTCACACATATTATTCCCTCATTTAGTGGATATTTTCACAAAAAAGTGAAATTTTCAAATATCCAAAATATTGGCTGAAAACGACTAAATATCAAGGACTCATTGGGCGAATCGCTCTGGAACTGAAATCGGAACGTTCACTGACATTTCCCCTATCTGAAAGTCTGATAAACGCCGGAAAAATGACTAAGTCCAAAAAAAAATTGTTTTCAACTTTTTTCAATTTTACCCCCGTGGGATATATATTCTACCCACACACATTTGGAACTCTCCTGGGGTACCCTCACACATATTATTCCCTCATTTAGTGGATATTTTCACAAAAAAGTGAAATTTTCAAAAATCCAAAATATTGGCTGAAAACGACTAAATATCAAGGACTCATTGGGCGAATAGCTCTGGAATTGAAACCGGAATGTTCACTGACATTTCCCCTATTTGAAAGTCTGATAAACACTGGAAAAATGACTAAGTCCAAAAAAATTTTTTTTCAACTTTTTTTCCATATTATCCCCGTGGGATATATATTCTACCCACACACATTTGGAACTCTCCTGGGGTACCCTCACACATATTATTCCCTCATTTAGTGGATATTTTCACAAAAAAGTGAAATGATCAAAAATCCAAAATATTGGCTGAAAACGACTAAATATCAAGGACTCATTGGGCGAATCGCTCTGGAACTGAAATCGGAACGCTCACTGACATTTGCCCTATCTGAAAGTCTGATAAACGCCGGAAAAATGACTAAGTCCAAAAAAAAAATTTTTTCAACTTTTTTCAATTTTACCCCCGTGGGATATATATTCTACCCACACACATTTGGAACTCTCCTGGGGTACCCTAACACATATTATTCCCTCATTTAGTGGATATTTTCACAAAAAAGTGAAATTTTCAAAAATCCAAAATATTGGCTGAAAACGTCTAAATATCAAGGACTCATTGGGCGAATCGCTCTGGAACTGAAATTGGAATGTTCACTGACATTTCCCCTATCTGAAAGTCTGATAAACGCTGGAAAAATGACTAAGTCCAAAAAAAAATTGTTTTCAACTTTTTTCAATTTTACCCCCGTGGGATATATATTCTACCCACACACATTTGGAACTCCCCTGGGGTACCCTCACACATATTATTCCCTCATTTAGTGGATATTTTCACAAAAAAGTGAAATTTTCAAATATCCAAAATATTGGCTGAAAACGACTGAATATCAAGGACTCATTGGGCGAATCGCTCTGGAACTGAAATCGGAACGTTCACTGACATTTCCCCTATCTGAAAGTGTGATAAACGCCGGAAAAATGACTAAGTCCAAAAAAAAAATTGTTTTCAACTTTTTTCAATATTACCCCCGTGGGATATATATTCTACCCACACACATTTGGAACTCTCCTGTGCTACCCTAACACATATTATTCCCTCATTTAGTGGATATTTTCACAAAAAAGTGAAATTTTCAAAAATCCAGAAAATTGGCTGAAAATGACTAAATATCAAGGACTCATTGTGCGAATCGCCCTGGAACTGAAATCGGAACGCTCACTGACATTTGCCCTATCTGAAAGTCTGATAAACGCCGGAAAAATGACTAAGTCCAAAAAAAAAATGTTTTCAACTTTTTTCAATTTTACCCCCGTGGGATATATATTCTACCCACACACATTTGGAACTCTCCTGGGGTACCCTCACACATATTTTTCCCTCATTTAGTGGATATTTTCACAAAAAAGTGAAATTTTCAAAAATCCAAAATATTGGCTGAAAACGACTAAATATCAAGGACTCATTGCGCGAATCGCTCTGGAACTGAAATCGGAACGCTCACTGACATTTGCCCTATCTGAAAGTCTGATAAACGCCGGAAAAATGACTAAGTCCAAAAAAAAAATTTTTTCAACTTTTTTCAATTTTACCATTGTGGGATATATATTCTACCCACACACATTTGGAACTCTCTTGGGGTACCCTCACACATATTATTCCCTCATTTAGTGGATATTTTCACAAAAAAGTGAAATTTTCAAAAATCCAAAATATTGGCTGAAAATGACTAAATATCAAGGACTCATTGGGCGAATCGCTCTGGAACTGAAATCGGAACGCTCACTGACATTTGCCCTATCTGAAAGTCTGATAAACGCCGGAAAAATGACTAAGTCCAGAAAAAAAATGTTTTCAACTTTTTTCAACTTTACCCCAGTGGGATATAGATTCTACCCACACACATTTGGAACTCTCCTGCGGTACCCTAACACATATTATTCCCTCATTTAGTGGATATTTTCACAAAAAAGTGAAATTTTCAAAAATCCAAAATATTGGCTGAAAACGACTAAATATCAAGGACTCATTGGGCGAATAGCTCTGGAATTGAAATCGGAATGTTCACTGACATTTCCCCTATTTGAAAGTCTGATAAACGCCAGAAAAATGACTAAGTCCAAAAAAATTTTTTTTCAACTGTCTTTCAATATTACCCCCGTGGGATATATATTCTACCCACACACATTTGGAACTCTCCTGGGGTACCCTCACACATATTATTCCTTCATTTAGTGGATATTTTCACAAAAAAGTGAAATTTTCAAAAATCCAAAATATTGGCTGAAAACGACTAAATATCAAGGACTCATTGGGCGAATCGCTCTGGAACTGAAATCGGAATGCTCACTGACATTTGCCCTATCTGAAAGTCTGATAAACGCCGGAAAAATGACTAAGTCCAAAAAAAAAATTTTTTCAACTTTTATCAATTTTACCCTCGTGGGATATAGATTCTACCCACACACATTTGGAACTCTCCTGGGGTACCCGCACACATATTATTCCCTCATTTAGTGGATATTTTCACAAAAAAGTGAAATTTTCAAAAATCCAAAATATTGGCTGAAAACGACTAAATATCAAGGACTCATTGGGCGAATCGCTCTGGAACTGAAATCGGATTGCTCACTGACATTTCCCCTATTTGAAAGTCTGATAAACGCCAGAAAAATGACTAAGTCCCAAAAAAATTTTTTTCAACTTTTTTTCAATATAACCCCCTTGGGATATATATTCTACCCACACACATTTGGAACTCTCCTGGGGTACCCTCACACATATTATTCCCTTACTTAGTGGATATTTTCACAAAAAAGTGAAATTTTCAAAAATCCAAAATATTGGCTGAAAACGACTAAATATCAAGGACTCATTGGGCGAATCGCTCTGGAACTGAAATCGGAACGTTCACTGACATTTCCCCTATCTGAAAGTCTGATAAACGCCGGAAAAATGACTAAGTCCAAAAAAAAATTGTTTTCAACTTTTTTCAATATTACCCCCGTGGGATATATATTCTACCCACACACATTTGGAACTCTCCTGCGGTACCCTAACACATATTATTCCCTCATTTAGTGGATATTTTCACAAAAAAGTGAAATTTTCAAAAATCCAAAATATTGGCTGAAAACGACTAAATATCAAGGACTCATTGGGCGAATAGCTCTGGAATTGAAACCGGAATGTTCACTGACATTTCCCCTATTTGAAAGTCTGATAAACACTGGAAAAATGACTAAGTCCAAAAAAATTTTTTTTCAACTTTTTTTCAATATTACCCCCGTGGGATATATATTCTACCCACACACATTTGGAACTCTCCTGGGGTACCCTCACACATATTATTCCTTCATTTAGTGGATATTTTCACAAAAAAGTGAAATTTTCAAAAATCCAAAATATTGGCTGAAAACGACTAAATATCAAGGACTCATTGGGCGAATCGCTCTGGAACTGAAATCGGAATGCTCACTGACATTTTCCCTATCTGAAAGTCTGATAAACGCCGGAAAAATGACTAAGTCCAAAAAAAAAATTTTTTCAACTTTTATCAATTTTACCCCCGTGGGATATAGATTCTACCCACACACATTTGGAACTCTCCTGGGGTACCCGCACGCATATTATTCCCTCATTTAGTGGATATTTTCACAAAAAAGTGAAATTTTCAAAAATCCAAAATATTGGCTGAAAACGACTAAACGTCAAGGACTCATTGGGCGAATCGCTTTGGAACTGAAATCGGAATGCTCAATGACATTTCCCCTATTTGAAAGTCTGATAAACGCCAGAAAAATGACTAAGTCCCAAAAAAATTTTTTTCAACTTTTTTTCAATATAACCCCCTTGGGATATATATTCTACCCACACACATTTGGAACTCTCCTGGGGTACCCTCACACATATTATTCCCTCACTTAGTGGATATTTTCACAAAAAAGTGAAATTTTCAAAAATCCAAAATATTGGCTGAAAACGACTAAATATCAAGGACTCATTGGGCGAATCGCTCTTTAACTGAAATCGGAACGTTCACTGACATTTCCCCTATCTGAAAGTCTGATAAACGCCGGAAAAATGACTAAGTCCAAAAAAAAATTGTTTTCAACTTTTTTCAATTTTACCCCCGTGGGATATATATTCTACCCACACACATTTGGAACTCTCCTGGGGTACCCTCACACATATTATTCCCTCATTTAGTGGATATTTTCACAAAAAAGTAAAATTTTCAAATATCCAAAATATTGGCTGAAAACGACTAAATATCAAGGACTCATTGGGCGAATCGCTCTGGAACTGAAATCGGAACGTTCACTGACATTTCCCCTATCTGAAAGTGTGATAAACGCCGGAAAAATGACTAAGTCCAAAAAAAAATTGTTTTCAACTTTTTTCAATATTACCCCCGTGGGATATATATTCTACCCACACACATTTGGAACTCTCCTGCGGTACCCTAACACATATTATTCCCTCATTTAGTGGATATTTTCACAAAAAAGTGAAATTTTCAAAAATCCAAAATATTGGCTGAAAACGACTAAATATCAAGGACTCATTGGGCGAATAGCTCTGGAATTGAAACCGGAATGTTCACTGACATTTCCCCTATTTGAAAGTCTGATAAACACTGGAAAAATGACTAAGTCCAAAAAAATTTTTTTTCAACTTTTTTTCAATATTACCCCCGTGGGATATATATTCTACCCACACACATTTGGAACTCTCCTGGGGTACCCTCACACATATTATTCCTTCATTTAGTGGATATTTTCACAAAAAAGTGAAATTTTCAAAAATCCAAAATATTGGCTGAAAACGACTAAATATCAAGGACTCATTGGGCGAGTCGCTCTGGAACTGAAATCGGAATGCTCACTGACATTTTCCCTATCTGAAAGTCTGATAAACGCCGGAAAAATGACTAAGTCCAAAAAAAAAATTTTTTCAACTTTTATCAATTTTACCCCCGTGGGATATACATTCTACCCACACACATTTGGAACTCTCCTGGGGTACCCGCACGCATATTATTCCCTCATTTAGTGGATATTTTCACAAAAAAGTGAAATTTTCAAAAATCCAAAATATTGGCTGAAAACGACTAAACGTCAAGGACTCATTGGGCGAATCGCTTTGGAACTGAAATCGGAATGCTCAATGACATTTCCCCTATTTGAAAGTCTGATAAACGCCAGAAAAATGACTAAGTCCCAAAAAAATTTTTTCCAACTTTTTTTCAATATAACCCCCTTGGGATATATATTCTACCCACACACATTTGGAACTCTCCTGGGGTACCCTCACACATATTATTCCCTCACTTAGTGGATATTTTCACAAAAAAGTGAAATTTTCAAAAATCCAAAATATTGGCTGAAAACGACTAAATATCAAGGACTCATTGGGCGAATCGCTCTGGAACTGAAATCGGAACGTTCACTGACATTTCCCCTATCTGAAAGTCTGATAAACGCCGGAAAAATGACTAAGTCCAAAAAAAAATTGTTTTCAACTTTTTTCAATATTACCCCCGTGGGATATATATTCTACCCACACACATTTGGAACTCTCCTGCGGTACCCTAACACATATTATTCCCTCATTTAGTGGATATTTTCACAAAAAAGTGAAATTTTCAAAAATCCAAAATATTGGCTGAAAACGACTAAATATCAAGGACTCATTGGGCGAATAGCTCTGGAATTGAAACCGGAATGTTCACTGACATTTCCCCTATTTGAAAGTCTGATAAACACTGGAAAAATGACTAAGTCCAAAAAAATTTTTTTTCAACTTTTTTTCAATATTACCCCCGTGGGATATAGATTCTACCCACACACATTTGGAACTCTCCTGGGGTACCCGCACACATATTATTCCCTCATTTAGTAGATATTTTCACAAAAAAGTGAAATTTTCAAAAATCCAAAATATTGGCTGAAAACGACTAAACATCAAGGACTCATTGGGCGAATCGCTTTGGAACTGAAATCGGAATGCTCAATGACATTTCCCCTATTTGAAAGTCTGATAAACGCCAGAAAAATGACTAAGTCCCAAAAAAATTTTTTTCAACTTTTTTTCAATATAACCCCCTTGGGATATATATTCTACCCACACACATTTGGAACGCTCCTGGGGTACCCTCACACATATTATTCCCTCACTTAGTGGATATTTTCACAAAAAAGTGAAATTTTCAAAAATCCAAAATATTGGCTGAAAACGACTAAATATCAAGGACTCATTGGGCGAATCGCTCTGGAACTGAAATCGGAATGCTCACTGACATTTCCCCTATTTGAAAGTCTGATAAACGCCAGAAAAATGACTAAGTCCCAAAAAAATTTTTTTCAACTTTTTTTCAATATAACCCCCTTGGGATATATATTCTACCCACACACATTTGGAACTCTCCTGGGGTACCCTCACACATATTATTCCCTCACTTAGTGGATATTTTCACAAAAAAGTGAAATTTTCAAAAATCCAAAATATTGGCTGAAAACGACTAAATATCAAGGACTCATTGGGCGAATCGCTCTGGAACTGAAATCGGAATGCTCACTGACATTTCCCCTATTTGAAAGTCTGATAAACGCCAGAAAAATGACTAAGTCCCAAAAAAATTTTTTTCAACTTTTTTTCAATATAACCCCCTTGGGATATATATTCTACCCACACACATTTGGAACTCTCCTGGGGTACCCTCACACATATTATTCCCTCACTTAGTGGATATTTTCACAAAAAAGTGAAATTTTCAAAAATCCAAAATATTGGCTGAAAACGACTAAATATCAAGGACTCATTGGGCGAATCGCTCTGGAACTGAAATCGGAATGCTCACTGACATTTCCCCTATTTGAAAGTCTGATAAACGCCAGAAAAATGACTAAGTCCCAAAAAAATTTTTTTCAACTTTTTTTCAATATAACCCCCTTGGGATATATATTCTACCCACACACATTTGGAACTCTCCTGGGGTACCCTCACACATATTATTCCCTCACTTAGTGGATATTTTCACAAAAAAGTGAAATTTTCAAAAATCCTAAATATTGGCTGAAAACGACTAAATATCAAGGACTCATTGGGCGAATCGCTCTGGAACTGAAATCGGAACGTTCACTGACATTTCCCCTATCTGAAAGTCTGATAAACGCCGGAAAAATGACTAAGTCCAAAAAAAAATTGTTTTCAACTTTTTTCAATTTTACCCCCGTGGGATATATATTCTACCCACACACATTTGGAACTCTCCTGGGGTACCCTCACACATATTATTCCCTCATTTAGTGGATATTTTCACAAAAAAGTGAAATTTTCAAAAATCCAAAATATTGGCTGAAAACGACTAAATATCAAGGACTCATTGGGCGAATAGCTCTGGAATTGAAACCGGAATGCTCACTGACATTTCCCCTATTTGAAAGTCTGATAAACACTGGAAAAATGACTAAGTCCAAAAAAATATTTTTTCAACCTTTTTTTCAATATTATCCCCGTGGGATATATATTCTACCCACACACATTTGGAACTCTTTTGGGGTACCCTCACACATATTATTCCCTCATTTAGTGGATATTTTCACAAAAAAGTGAAATGTTCAAAAATCCAAAATATTGGCTGAAAACGACTAAATATCAAGGACTCATTGGGCGAATCGCTCTGGAACTGAAATCGGAACGCTCACTGACATTTGCCCTATCTGAAAGTCTGATAAACGCCGGAAAAATGACTAAGTCCAAAAAAAAAATTTTTTCAACTTTTTTCAATTTTACCCCCGTGGGATATATATTCTACCCACACACATTTGGAACTCTCCTGGGGTACCCGCACACATATTATTCCCTCATTTAGTGGATATTTTCACAAAAAAGTGAAATTTTCAAAAATCCAAAATATTGGCTGAAAACGACTAAATATCAAGGACTCATTGGGCGAATCGCTCTGGAACTGAAATCGGAATGCTCACTGACATTTGCCCTATCTGAAAGTCTGATAAACGCCGGAAAAATGACTAAGTCCAAAAAAAAATTGTTTTCAACTTTTTTCAATTTTACCCCCGTGGGATATATATTCTACCCACACACATTTGGAACTCTCCTGGGGTACCCTCACACATATTATTCCCTCATTTAGTGGATATTTTCACAAAAAAGTGAAATTTTCAAAAATCCAAAATATTGGCTGAAAACGACTAAATATCAAGGACTCATTGGGCGAATAGCTCTGGAATTGAAACCGGAATGCTCACTGACATTTCCCCTATTTGAAAGTCTGATAAACACTGGAAAAATGACTAAGTCCAAAAAAATATTTTTTCAACCTTTTTTTCAATATTATCCCCGTGGGATATATATTCTACCCACACACATTTGGAACTCTTTTGGGGTACCCTCACACATATTATTCCCTCATTTAGTGGATATTTTCACAAAAAAGTGAAATGTTCAAAAATCCAAAATATTGGCTGAAAACGACTAAATATCAAGGACTCATTGGGCGAATCGCTCTGGAACTGAAATCGGAACGCTCACTGACATTTGCCCTATCTGAAAGTCTGATAAACGCCGGAAAAATGACTAAGTCCAAAAAAAAAATTTTTTCAACTTTTTTCAATTTTACCCCCGTGGGATATATATTCTACCCACACACATTTGGAACTCTCCTGGGGTACCCGCACACATATTATTCCCTCATTTAGTGGATATTTTCACAAAAAAGTGAAATTTTCAAAAATCCAAAATATTGGCTGAAAACGACTAAATATCAAGGACTCATTGTGCGAATCGCTCTGGAACTGAAATCGGAATGCTCACTGACATTTGCCCTATCTGAAAGTCTGATAAACGCCGGAAAAATGACTAAGTCCAAAAAAAAAATTTTTTCAACTTTTATCAATTTTACCCCCGTGGGATATAGATTCTACCCACACACATTTGGAACTCTCCTGGGGTACCCGCACACATATTATTCCCTCATTTAGTGGATATTTTCACAAAAAAGTGAAATTTTCAAAAATCCAAAATATTGGCTGAAAACGACGAAATATCAAGGACTCATTGGGCGAATCGCTCTGGAACTGAAATCGGAATGCTCACTGACATTTCCCCTATTTGAAAGTCTGATAAACGCCAGAAAAATGACTAAGTCCCAAAAAAATTTTTTTCAACTTTTTTTCAATATAACCCCCTTGGGATATATATTCTACCCACACACATTTGGAAATCTCCTGGGGTACCCTCACACATACTATTCCCTCACTTAGTGGATATTTTCACAAAAAAGTGAAATTTTAAAAAATCCTAAATATTGGCTGAAAACGACTAAATATCAAGGACTCATTGGGCGAATCGCGCTGGAACTGAAATCGGAACGTTCACTGACATTTCCCCTATCTGAAAGTCTGATAAACGCCGGAAAAATGACTAAGTCCAAAAAAAAATTGTTTTCAACTTTTTTCAATTTTACCCCCGTGGGATATATATTCTACCCACACACATTTGGAACTCTCCTGGGGTACCCTCACACATATTATTCCCTCATTTAGTGGATATTTTCACAAAAAAGTGAAATTTTCAAAAATCCAAAATATTGGCTGAAAACGACTAAATATCAAGGACTCATTGGGCGAATAGCTCTGGAATTGAAACCGGAATGCTCACTGACATTTCCCCTATTTGAAAGTCTGATAAACACTGGAAAAATGACTAAGTCCAAAAAAATATTTTTTCAACCTTTTTTTCAATATTATCCCCGTGGGATATATATTCTACCCACACACATTTGGAACTCTCCTGGGGTACCCTCACACATATTATTCCCTCATTTAGTGGATATTTTCACAAAAAAGTGAAATTTTCAAAAATCCAAAATATTGGCTGAAAACGACTAAATATCAAGGACTCATTGGGCGAATAGCTCTGGAATTGAAACCGGAATGTTCACTGACATTTCCCCTATTTGAAAGTCTGATAAACACTGGAAAAATGACTAAGTCCAAAAAAATTTTTTTTCAACTTTTTTTCAATATTACCCCCGTGGGATATATATTCTACCCACACACATTTGGAACTCTCCTGGGGTACCCTCACACATATTATTCCTTCATTTAGTGGATATTTTCACAAAAAAGTGAAATTTTCAAAAATCCAAAATATTGGCTGAAAACGACTAAATATCAAGGACTCATTGGGCGAATCGCTCTGGAACTGAAATCGGAATGCTCACTGACATTTGCCCTATCTGAAAGTCTGATAAACGCCGGAAAAATGACTAAGTCCAAAAAAAAAATTTTTTCAACTTTTATCAATTTTACCCCCGTGGGATATAGATTCTACCCACACACATTTGGAACTCTCCTGGGGTACCCGCACACATATTATTCCCTCATTTAGTGGATATTTTCACAAAAAAGTGAAATGTTCAAAAATCCAAAATATTGGCTGAAAACGACTAAATATCAAGGACTCATTGGGCGAATCGCTCTGGAACTGAAATCGGAACGCTCACTGACATTTGCCCTATCTGAAAGTCTGATAAACGCCGGAAAAATGACTAAGTCCAAAAAAAAAATTTTTTCAACTTTTTTCAATTTTACCCCCGTGGGATATATATTCTACCCACACACATTTGGAACTCTCCTGGGGTACCCTCACACATATTATTCCCTCATTTAGTGGATATTTTCACAAAAAAGTGAAATTTTCAAAAATCCAAAATATTGGCTGAAAACGACTAAATATCAAGGACTCATTGGGCGAATCGCTCTGGAACTGAAATCGGAACGCTCACTGACATTTGCCCTATCTGAAAGTCTGATAAACGCCGGAAAAATGACTAAGTCCAAAAAAAAAATTTTTTCAACTTTTTTCAATTTTACCCCCGTGGGATATATATTCTACCCACACACATTTGGAACTCTCCTGGGGTACCCTCACACATATTATTCCCTCATTTAGTGGATATTTTCACAAAAAAGTGACATTTTCAAAAATCCAAAATATTGGCTGATAACGACTAAATATCAAGGACTCATTGCGCGAATCGCTCTGGAACTGAAATCGGAATGCTCACTGACATTTTCCCTATCTGAAAGTCTGATAAACGCCGGAAAAATGACTAAGTCCAAAAAAAAAATGTTTTCAACTTTTTTCAATTTTACCATCGTGGGATATATATTCTACCCACACACATTTGGAACTCTCTTGGGGTACCCTCACACATATTATTCCCTCATTTAGTGGATATTTTCACAAAAAAGTGAAATTTTCAAAAATCCAAAATATTGGCTGAAAATGACTAAATATCAAGGACTCATTGGGCGAATCGCTCTGGAACTGAAATCGGAACGCTCACTGACATTTGCCCTATCTGAAAGTCTGATAAACGCCGGAAAAATGACTAAGTCCAGAAAAAAAATGTTTTCAACTTTTTTCAATTTTACCCCCGTGGGATATAGATTCTACCCACACACATTTGGAACTCTCTGCGGTACCCTAACACATATTATTCCCTCATTTAGTGGATATTTTCACAAAAAAGTGAAATTTTCAAAAATCCAAAATATTGGCTGAAAACTACTAAATATCAAGGACTCATTGGGCGAATAGCTCTGGAATTGAAATCGGAATGTTCACTGACATTTCCCCTATTTGAAAGTCTGATAAACGCCAGAAAAATGACTAAGTCCAAAAAAATTTTTTTTCAACTTTTTTTCAATATTACCCCCGTGGGATATATATTCTACCCACACACATTTGGAACTCTCCTGGGGTACCCTCACACATATTATTCCTTCATTTAGTGGATATTTTCACAAAAAAGTGAAATTTTCAAAAATCCAAAATATTGGCTGAAAACGGCTAAATATCAAGGACTCATTGGGCGAATCGCTCTGGAACTGACATCGGAATGCTCACTGACATTTGCCCTATCTGAAAGTCTGATAAACGCCGGAAAAATGACTAAGTCCAAAAAAAATTTTTTTCAACTTTTATCAATTTTACCCCCGTGGGATATAGATTCTACCCACACACATTTGGAACTCTCCTGGGGTACCCGCACACATATTATTCCCTCATTTAGTGGATATTTTCACAAAAAAGTGAAATTTTCAAATATCCAAAATATTGGCTGAAAACGACTAAATATCAAGGACTCATTGGGCGAATCGCTCTGGAACTGAAATCGGAACGTTCACTGACATTTCCATTATCTGAAAGTCTGATAAACGCCGGAAAAATGACTAAGTCCAAAAAAAAATTGTTTTCAACTTTTTTCAATTTTACCCCCGTGGGATATATATTCTACCCACACACATTTGGAACTCTCCTGGGGTACCCTCACACATATTATTCCCTCATTTAGTGGATATTTTCACAAAAAAGTGAAATTTTCAAAAATCCAAAATATTGGCTGAAAACGACTAAATATCAAGGACTCATTGGGCGAATAGCTCTGGAATTGAAACCGGAATGTTCACTGACATTTCCCCTATTTGAAAGTCTGATAAACACTGGAAAAATGACTAAGTCCAAAAAAAATTTTTTTCAACCTTTTTTTCAATATTATCCCCGTGGGATATATATTCTACCCACACACATTTGGAACTCTCCTGGGGTACCCTCACACATATTATTCCCTCATTTAGTGGATATTTTCACAAAAAAGTGAAATGTTCAAAAATCCAAAATATTGGCTGAAAACGACTAAATATCAAGGACTCATTGGGCGAATCGCTCTGGAACTGAAATCGGAACGCTCACTGACATTTGCCCTATCTGAAAGTCTGATAAACGCCGGAAAAATGACTAAGTCCAAAAAAATTTTTTTTCAACTTTTTTTCAATATTACCCCCGTGGGATATATATTCTACCCACACACATTTGGAACTCTCCTGGGGTACCCTCACACATATTATTCCTTCATTTAGTGGATATTTTCACAAAAAAGTGAAATTTTCAAAAATCCAAAATATTGGCTGAAAACGACTAAATATCAAGGACTCATTGGGCGAATCGCTCTGGAACTGACATCGGAATGCTCACTGACATTTGCCCTATCTGAAAGTCTGATAAACGCCGGAAAAATGACTAAGTCCAAAAAAAAATTTTTTCAACTTTTATCAATTTTACCCCCGTGGGATATAGATTCTACCCACACACATTTGGAACTCTCCTGGGGTACCCGCACACATATTATTCCCTCATTTAGTGGATATTTTCACAAAAAAGTGAAATTTTCAAATATCCAAAATATTGGCTGAAAACGACTAAATATCAAGGACTCATTGGGCGAATCGCTCTGGAACTGAAATCGGAACGTTCACTGACATTTCCATTATCTGAAAGTCTGATAAACGCCGGAAAAATGACTAAGTCCAAAAAAAAATTGTTTTCAACTTTTTTCAATTTTACCCCCGTGGGATATATATTCTACCCACACACATTTGGAACTCTCCTGGGGTACCCTCACACATATTATTCCCTCATTTAGTGGATATTTTCACAAAAAAGTAAAATTTTCAAATATCCAAAATATTGGCTGAAAACGACTAAATATCAAGGACTCATTGGGCGAATCGCTCTGGAACTGAAATCGGAACGTTCACTGACATTTCCCCTATTTGAAAGTCTGATAAACGCCAGAAAAATGACTAAGTCCAAAAAAAAAATTGTTTTCAACTTTTTTCAATATTACCCCTGTGGGATATATATTCTACCCACACACATTTGGAACTCTCCTGCGGTACCCTAACACATATTATTCCCTCATTTAGTGGATATTTTCACAAGAAAGTGAAATTTTCAAAAATCCAGAAAATTGGCTGAAAATGACTAAATATCAAGGACTCATTGCGCGAATCGCTCTGGAACTGAAATCGGAACGCTCACTGACATTTTCCCTATCTGAAAGTCTGATAAACGCCGGAAAAATGACTAAGTCCAAAAAAAAAATTTTTTCAACTTTTTTCAATTTTACCCCCGTGGGATATAGATTCTACCCACACACATTTGGAACTCTCCTGCGGGAACCCTCACACATATTATTCCTTCATTTAGTGGATATTTTCAAAAAAAAGTGAAATTTTCAAAAATCCAAAATATTGGCTGAAAACTACTAAATATCAAGGACTCATTGGGCGAATCGCTCTGGAACTGAAATCGGAATGCTCACTGACATTTGCCCTATCTGAAAGTCTGATAAACGCCGGAAAAATGACTAAGTCCAAAAAAAAAATTTTTTCAACTTTTATCAATTTTACCCCCGTGGGATATAGATTCTACCCACACACATTTGGAACTCTCCTGGGGTACCCTCACACATATTATTCCCTCATTTAGTGGATATTTTCACAAAAAAGTGACATTTTCAAAAATCCAAAATATTGGCTGATAACGACTAAATATCAAGGACTCATTGCGCGAATCGCTCTGGAACTGAAAACGGAATGCTCACTGACATTTTCCCTATCTGAAAGTCTGATAAACGCCGGAAAAATGACTAAGTCCAAAAAAAAAATGTTTTCAACTTTTTTCAATTTTACCATCGTGGGATATATATTCTACCCACACACATTTGGAACTCTCTTGGGGTACCCTCACACATATTATTCCCTCAATTAGTGGATATTTTCACAAAAAAGTGAAATTTTCAAAAATCCAAAATATTGGCTGAAAATGACTAAATATCAAGGACTCATTGGGCGAATCGCTCTGGAACTGAAATCGGAACGCTCACTGACATTTGCCCTATCTGAAAGTCTGATAAACGCCGGAAAAATGACTAAGTCCAGAAAAAAAATGTTTTCAACTTTTTTCAATTTTACCCCCGTGGGATATAGATTCTACCCACACACATTTGGAACTCTCCTGCGGTACCCTAACACATATTATTCCCTCATTTAGTGGATATTTTCACAAAAAAGTGAAATTTTCAAAAATCCAAAATATTGGCTGAAAACTACTAAATATCAAGGACTCATTGGGCGAATAGCTCTGGAATTGAAATCGGAATGTTCACTGACATTTCCCCTATTTGAAAGTCTGATAAACGCCAGAAAAATGAGTAAGTCCAAAAAAATTTTTTTTCAACTTTTTTTCAATATTACCCCCGTGGAATATATATTCTACCCACACACATTTGGAACTCTCCTGGGGTACCCTCACACATATTATTCCTTCATTTAGTGGATATTTTCACAAAAAAGTGAAATTTTCAAAAATCCAAAATATTGGCTGAAAACGACTAAATATCAAGGACTCATTGGGCGAATCGCTCTGGAACTGACATCGGAATGCTCACTGACATTTCCCCTATCTGAAAGTCTGATAAACGCCGGAAAAATGACTAAGTCCAAAAAAAAATTTTTTCAACTTTTATCAATTTTACCCCCGTGGGATATAGATTCTACCCACACACATTTGGAACTCTCCTGGGGTACCCGCACACATATTATTCCCTCATTTAGTGGATATTTTCACAAAAAAGTGAAATTTTCAAATATCCAAAATATTGGCTGAAAACGACTAAATATCAAGGACTCATTGGGCGAATCGCTCTGGAACTGAAATCGGAACGTTCACTGACATTTCCATTATCTGAAAGTCTGATAAACGCCGGAAAAATGACTAAGTCCAAAAAAAAATTGTTTTCAACTTTTTTCAATTTTACCCCCGTGGGATATATATTCTACCCACACACATTTGGAACTCTCCTGGGGTACCCTCACACATATTATTCCCTCATTTAGTGGATATTTTCACAAAAAAGTAAAATTTTCAAATATCCAAAATATTGGCTGAAAACGACTAAATATCAAGGACTCATTGGGCGAATCGCTCTGGAACTGAAATCGGAACGTTCACTGACATTTCCCCTATTTGAAAGTCTGATAAACGCCAGAAAAATGACTAAGTCCAAAAAAAAAATTGTTTTCAACTTTTTTCAATATTACCCCTGTGGGATATATATTCTACCCACACACATTTGGAACTCTCCTGCGGTACCCTAACACATATTATTCCCTCATTTAGTGGATATTTTCACAAGAAAGTGAAATTTTCAAAAATCCAGAAAATTGGCTGAAAATGACTAAATATCAAGGACTCATTGCGCGAATCGCTCTGGAACTGAAATCGGAACGCTCACTGACATTTTCCCTATCTGAAAGTCTGATAAACGCCGGAAAAATGACTAAGTCCAAAAAAAAAATTTTTTCAACTTTTTTCAATTTTACCCCCGTGGGATATAGATTCTACCCACACACATTTGGAACTCTCCTGCGGGAACCCTCACACATATTATTCCTTCATTTAGTGGATATTTTAAAAAAAAAGTGAAATTTTCAAAAATCCAAAATATTGGCTGAAAACTACTAAATATCAAGGACTCATTGGGCGAATCGCTCTGGAACTGAAATCGGAATGCTCACTGACATTTGCCCTATCTGAAAGTCTGATAAACGCCGGAAAAATGACTAAGTCCAAAAAAAAAATTTTTTCAACTTTTATCAATTTTACCCCCGTGGGATATAGATTCTACCCACACACATTTGGAACTCTCCTGGGGTACCCTCACACATATTATTCCCTCATTTAGTGGATATTTTCACAAAAAAGTGACATTTTCAAAAATCCAAAATATTGGCTGATAACGACTAAATATCAAGGACTCATTGCGCGAATCGCTCTGGAACTGAAAACGGAATGCTCACTGACATTTTCCCTATCTGAAAGTCTGATAAACGCCGGAAAAATGACTAAGTCCAAAAAAAAAATGTTTTCAACTTTTTTCAATTTTACCATCGTGGGATATATATTCTACCCACACACATTTGGAACTCTCTTGGGGTACCCTCACACATATTATTCCCTCAATTAGTGGATATTTTCACAAAAAAGTGAAATTTTCAAAAATCCAAAATATTGGCTGAAAATGACTAAATATCAAGGACTCATTGGGCGAATCGCTCTGGAACTGAAATCGGAACGCTCACTGACATTTGCCCTATCTGAAAGTCTGATAAACGCCGGAAAAATGACTAAGTCCAGAAAAAAAATGTTTTCAACTTTTTTCAATTTTACCCCCGTGGGATATAGATTCTACCCACACACATTTGGAACTCTCCTGCGGTACCCTAACACATATTATTCCCTCATTTAGTGGATATTTTCACAAAAAAGTGAAATTTTCAAAAATCCAAAATATTGGCTGAAAACTACTAAATATCAAGGACTCATTGGGCGAATAGCTCTGGAATTGAAATCGGAATGTTCACTGACATTTCCCCTATTTGAAAGTCTGATAAACGCCAGAAAAATGACTAAGTCCAAAAAAATTTTTTTTCAACTTTTTTTCAATATTACCCCCGTGGAATATATATTCTACCCACACACATTTGGAACTCTCCTGGGGTACCCTCACACATATTATTCCTTCATTTAGTGGATATTTTCACAAAAAAGTGAAATTTTCAAAAATCCAAAATATTGGCTGAAAACGACTAAATATCAAGGACTCATTGGGCGAATCGCTCTGGAACTGACATCGGAATGCTCACTGACATTTCCCCTATCTGAAAGTCTGATAAACGCCGGAAAAATGACTAAGTCCAAAAAAAAATTTTTTCAACTTTTATCAATTTTACCCCCGTGGGATATAGATTCTACCCACACACATTTGGAACTCTCCTGGGGTACCCGCACACATATTATTCCCTCATTTAGTGGATATTTTCACAAAAAAGTGAAATTTTCAAATATCCAAAATATTGGCTGAAAACGACTAAATATCAAGGACTCATTGGGCGAATCGCTCTGGAACTGAAATCGGAACGTTCACTGACATTTCCATTATCTGAAAGTCTGATAAACGCCGGAAAAATGACTAAGTCCAAAAAAAAATTGTTTTCAACTTTTTTCAATTTTACCCCCGTGGGATATATATTCTACCCACACACATTTGGAACTCTCCTGGGGTACCCTCACACATATTATTCCCTCATTTAGTGGATATTTTCACAAAAAAGTAAAATTTTCAAATATCCAAAATATTGGCTGAAAACGACTAAATATCAAGGACTCATTGGGCGAATCGCTCTGGAACTGAAATCGGAACGTTCACTGACATTTCCCCTATTTGAAAGTCTGATAAACGCCAGAAAAATGACTAAGTCCAAAAAAAAAATTGTTTTCAACTTTTTTCAATATTACCCCTGTGGGATATATATTCTACCCACACACATTTGGAACTCTCCTGCGGTACCCTAACACATATTATTCCCTCATTTAGTGGATATTTTCACAAGAAAGTGAAATTTTCAAAAATCCAGAAAATTGGCTGAAAATGACTAAATATCAAGGACTCATTGCGCGAATCGCTCTGGAACTGAAATCGGAACGCTCACTGACATTTTCCCTATCTGAAAGTCTGATAAACGCCGGAAAAATGACTAAGTCCAAAAAAAAAATTTTTTCAACTTTTTTCAATTTTACCCCCGTGGGATATAGATTCTACCCACACACATTTGGAACTCTCCTGCGGGAACCCTCACACATATTATTCCTTCATTTAGTGGATATTTTCAAAAAAAAGTGAAATTTTCAAAAATCCAAAATATTGGCTGAAAACTACTAAATATCAAGGACTCATTGGGCGAATCGCTCTGGAACTGAAATCGGAATGCTCACTGACATTTGCCCTATCTGAAAGTCTGATAAACGCCGGAAAAATGACTAAGTCCAAAAAAAAAATTTTTTCAACTTTTATCAATTTTACCCCCGTGGGATATAGATTCTACCCACACACATTTGGAACTCTCCTGGGGTACCCTCACACATATTATTCCCTCATTTAGTGGATATTTTCACAAAAAAGTGACATTTTCAAAAATCCAAAATATTGGCTGATAACGACTAAATATCAAGGACTCATTGCGCGAATCGCTCTGGAACTGAAAACGGAATGCTCACTGACATTTTCCCTATCTGAAAGTCTGATAAACGCCGGAAAAATGACTAAGTCCAAAAAAAAAATGTTTTCAACTTTTTTCAATTTTACCATCGTGGGATATATATTCTACCCACACACATTTGGAACTCTCTTGGGGTACCCTCACACATATTATTCCCTCAATTAGTGGATATTTTCACAAAAAAGTGAAATTTTCAAAAATCCAAAATATTGGCTGAAAATGACTAAATATCAAGGACTCATTGGGCGAATCGCTCTGGAACTGAAATCGGAACGCTCACTGACATTTGCCCTATCTGAAAGTCTGATAAACGCCGGAAAAATGACTAAGTCCAGAAAAAAAATGTTTTCAACTTTTTTCAATTTTACCCCCGTGGGATATAGATTCTACCCACACACATTTGGAACTCTCCTGCGGTACCCTAACACATATTATTCCCTCATTTAGTGGATATTTTCACAAAAAAGTGAAATTTTCAAAAATCCAAAATATTGGCTGAAAACTACTAAATATCAAGGACTCATTGGGCGAATAGCTCTGGAATTGAAATCGGAATGTTCACTGACATTTCCCCTATTTGAAAGTCTGATAAACGCCAGAAAAATGACTAAGTCCAAAAAAATTTTTTTTCAACTTTTTTTCAATATTACCCCCGTGGAATATATATTCTACCCACACACATTTGGAACTCTCCTGGGGTACCCTCACACATATTATTCCTTCATTTAGTGGATATTTTCACAAAAAAGTGAAATTTTCAAAAATCCAAAATATTGGCTGAAAACGACTAAATATCAAGGACTCATTGGGCGAATCGCTCTGGAACTGACATCGGAATGCTCACTGACATTTCCCCTATCTGAAAGTCTGATAAACGCCGGAAAAATGACTAAGTCCAAAAAAAAATTTTTTCAACTTTTATCAATTTTACCCCCGTGGGATATAGATTCTACCCACACACATTTGGAACTCTCCTGGGGTACCCGCACACATATTATTCCCTCATTTAGTGGATATTTTCACAAAAAAGTGAAATTTTCAAATATCCAAAATATTGGCTGAAAACGACTAAATATCAAGGACTCATTGGGCGAATCGCTCTGGAACTGAAATCGGAACGTTCACTGACATTTCCATTATCTGAAAGTCTGATAAACGCCGGAAAAATGACTAAGTCCAAAAAAAAATTGTTTTCAACTTTTTTCAATTTTACCCCCGTGGGATATATATTCTACCCACACACATTTGGAACTCTCCTGGGGTACCCTCACACATATTATTCCCTCATTTAGTGGATATTTTCACAAAAAAGTAAAATTTTCAAATATCCAAAATATTGGCTGAAAACGACTAAATATCAAGGACTCATTGGGCGAATCGCTCTGGAACTGAAATCGGAACGTTCACTGACATTTCCCCTATTTGAAAGTCTGATAAACGCCAGAAAAATGACTAAGTCCAAAAAAAAAATTGTTTTCAACTTTTTTCAATATTACCCCTGTGGGATATATATTCTACCCACACACATTTGGAACTCTCCTGCGGTACCCTAACACATATTATTCCCTCATTTAGTGGATATTTTCACAAGAAAGTGAAATTTTCAAAAATCCAGAAAATTGGCTGAAAATGACTAAATATCAAGGACTCATTGCGCGAATCGCTCTGGAACTGAAATCGGAACGCTCACTGACATTTTCCCTATCTGAAAGTCTGATAAACGCCGGAAAAATGACTAAGTCCAAAAAAAAAATTTTTTCAACTTTTTTCAATTTTACCCCCGTGGGATATAGATTCTACCCACACACATTTGGAACTCTCCTGCGGGAACCCTCACACATATTATTCCTTCATTTAGTGGATATTTTCAAAAAAAAGTGAAATTTTCAAAAATCCAAAATATTGGCTGAAAACTACTAAATATCAAGGACTCATTGGGCGAATCGCTCTGGAACTGAAATCGGAATGCTCACTGACATTTGCCCTATCTGAAAGTCTGATAAACGCCGGAAAAATGACTAAGTCCAAAAAAAAAATTTTTTCAACTTTTATCAATTTTACCCCCGTGGGATATAGATTCTACCCACACACATTTGGAACTCTCCTGGGGTACCCGCACACATATTATTCCCTCATTTAGTGGATATTTTCACAAAAAAGTGAAATTTTCAAAAATCCAAAATATTGGCTGAAAACGACTAAATATCAAGGACTCATTGGGCGAATAGCTCTGGAATTGAAACCGGAATGTTCACTGACATTTCCCCTATTTGAAAGTCTGATAAACACTGGAAAAATGACTAAGTCCAAAAAAATTTTTTTTCAACCTTTTTTTCAATATTATCCCCGTGGGATATATATTCTACCCACACACTTTTGGAACTCTCCTGGGGTACCCTCACACATATTATTCCCTCATTTAGTGGATATTTTCACAAAAAAGTGAAATGTTCAAAAATCCAAAATATTGGCTGAAAACGACTAAATATCAAGGACTCATTGGGCGAATCGCTCTGGAACTGAAATCGGAACGCTCACTGACATTTGCCCTATCTGAAAGTCTGATAAACGCCGGAAAAATGACTAAGTCCAAAAAAAAAATTTTTTCAACTTTTTTCAATTTTACCCCCGTGGGATATATATTCTACCGACACACATTTGGAACTCTCCTGGGTTACCCTAACACATATTATTCCCTCATTTAGTGGATATTTTCACAAAAAAGTGAAATTTTCAAAAATCCAAAATATTGGCTGAAAACGACTAAATATCAAGGACTCATTGGGCGAATAGCTCTGGAATTGAAACCGGAATGTTCACTGACATTTCCCCTATTTGAAAGTCTGATAAACACTGGAAAAATGACTAAGTCCAAAAAAATTTTTTTTCAACTTTTTTTCAATATTACCCCCGTGGGATATATATTCTACCCACACACATTTGGAACTCTCCTGGGGTACCCTCACACATATTATTCCTTCATTTAGTGGATATTTTCACAAAAAAGTGAAATTTTCAAAAATCCAAAATATTGGCTGAAAACGACTAAATATCAAGGACTCATTGGGCGAATCGCTCTGGAACTGAAATCGGAATGCTCACTGACATTTGCCCTATCTGAAAGTCTGATAAACGCCGGAAAAATGACTAAGTCCAAAAAAAAAATTTTTTCAACTTTTATCAATTTTACCCCCGTGGGATATAGATTCTACCCACACACATTTGGAACTCTCCTGGGGTACCCGCACACATATTATTCCCTCATTTAGTGGATATTTTCACAAAAAAGTGAAATTTTCAAAAATCCAAAATATTGGCTGAAAACGACTAAATATCAAGGACTCATTGGGCGAATCGCTCTGGAACTGAAATCGGAACGTTCACTGACATTTCCCCTATCTGAAAGTCTGATAAACGCCGGAAAAATGACTAAGTCCAAAAAAATATTTTTTCAACCTTTTTTTCAATATTATCCCCGTGGGATATATATTCTACCCACACACATTTGGAACTCTCCTGGGGTACCCTCACACATATTATTCCCTCATTTAGTGGATATTTTCACAAAAAAGTGAAATGTTCAAAAATCCAAAATATTGGCTGAAAACGACTAAATATCAAGGACTCATTGGGCGAATCGCTCTGGAACTGAAATCGGAACGCTCACTGACATTTGCCCTATCTGAAAGTCTGATAAACGCCGGAAAAATGACTAAGTCCAAAAAAAAAATTTTTTCAACTTTTTTCAATTTTACCCCCGTGGGATATATATTCTACCCACACACATTTGGAACTCTCCTGGGGTACCCTCACACATATTATTCCCTCATTTAGTGGATATTTTCACAAAAAAGTGAAATTTTCAAAAATCCAAAATATTGGCTGAAAACGACTAAATATCAAGGACTCATTGGGCGAATCGCTCTGGAACTGAAATCGGAACGCTCACTGACATTTTCCCTATCTGAAAGTCTGATAAACGCCGGAAAAATGACTAAGTCCAAAAAAAAAATGTTTTCAACTTTTTTCAATTTTACCATCGTGGGATATATATTCTACCCACACACATTTGGAACTCTCTTGGGGTACCCTCACACATATTATTCCCTCATTTAGTGGATATTTTCACAAAAAAGTGAAATTTTCAAAAATCCAAAATATTTACTGAAAATGACTAAATATCAAGGACTCATTGGGCGAATCGCTCTGGAACTGAAATCGGAACGCTCACTGACATTTGCCCTATCTGAAAGTCTGATAAACGCCGGAAAAATGACTAAGTCCAGAAAAAAAATGTTTTCAACTTTTTTCAATTTTACCCCCGTGGGATATAGATTCTACCCACACACATTTGGAACTCTCCTACGGTACCCTAACACATATTATTCCCTCATTTAGTGGATATTTTCACAAAAAAGTGAAATTTTCAAAAATCCAAAATATTGGCTGAAAACTACTAAATATCAAGGACTCATTGGGCGAATAGCTCTGGAATTGAAATCGGAATGTTCACTGACATTTCCCCTATTTGAAAGTCTGATAAACGCCAGAAAAATGACTAAGTCCAAAAAAAATTTTTTTCAACTTTTTTTCAATATTACCCCCGTGGGATATATATTCTACCCACACACATTTGGAACTCTCCTGGGGTACCCTCACACATATTATTCCTTCATTTAGTGGATATTTTCACAAAAAAGTGAAATTTTCAAAAATCCAAAATATTGGCTGAAAACGACTAAATATCAAGGACTCATTGGGCGAATCGCTCTGGAACTGACATCGGAATGCTCACTGACATTTGCCCTATCTGAAAGTCTGATAAACGCCGGAAAAATGACTAAGTCCAAAAAAAAATTTTTTCAACTTTTATCAATTTTACCCCCGTGGGATATAGATTCTACCCACACACATTTGGAACTCTCCTGGGGTACCCGCACACATATTATTCCCTCATTTAGTGGATATTTTCACAAAAAAGTGAAATTTTCAAATATCCAAAATATTGGCTGAAAACGACTAAATATCAAGGACTCATTGGGCGAATCGCTCTGGAACTGAAATCGGAACGTTCACTGACATTTCCATTATCTGAAAGTCTGATAAACGCCGGAAAAATGACTAAGTCCAAAAAAAAATTGTTTTCAACTTTTTTCAATTTTACCCCCGTGGGATATATATTCTACCCACACACATTTGGAACTCTCCTGGGGTACCCTCACACATATTATTCCCTCATTTAGTGGATATTTTCACAAAAAAGTAAAATTTTCAAATATCCAATATATTGGCTGAAAACGACTAAATATCAAGGACTCATTGGGCGAATCGCTCTGGAACTGAAATCGGAACGTTCACTGACATTTCCCCTATTTGAAAGTCTGATAAACGCCAGAAAAATGACTAAGTCCAAAAAAAAAATTGTTTTCAACTTTTTTCAATATTACCCCTGTGGGATATATATTCTACCCACACACATTTGGAACTCTCCTGCGGTACCCTAACACATATTATTCCCTCATTTAGTGGATATTTTCACAAGAAAGTGAAATTTTCAAAAATCCAGAAAATTGGCTGAAAATGACTGAATATCAAGGACTCATTGCGCGAATCGCTCTGGAACTGAAATCGGAACGCTCACTGACATTTTCCCTATCTGAAAGTCTGATAAACGCCGGAAAAATGACTAAGTCCAAAAAAAAAATTTTTTCAACTTTTTTCAATTTTACCCCCGTGGGATATAGATTCTACCCACACACATTTGGAACTCTCCTGCGGGAACCCTCACACATATTATTCCTTCATTTAGTGGATATTTTCAAAAAAAAGTGAAATTTTCAAAAATCCAAAATATTGGCTGAAAACGACTAAATATCAAGGACTCATTGAGCGAATCGCTCTGGAACTGAAATCGGAATGCTCACTGACATTTCCCCTATTTGAAAGTCTGATAAACGCCAGAAAAATGATTAAGTCCCAAAAAAATGTTTTTCATCTTTTTTTCAATATAACCCCCTTGGGATATACAGTACAGACCAAAAGTTTGGACACAACTTCTCATTTAAAGATTTTTCTGTATTTTCATGACTATGAAAATTGTACATTCACACTGAAGGCATCAAAACTATGAATTGACACATGTGGAATTATATACTTAACAAAAAAGTGTGAAATAACTGAAAATTTTTCTTATATTCTAGGTTCTTCAAAGTAGCCACATTTTGCTTTGATGACTGCTTTGCACACTGTTGGCATTCTCTTGATGAGCTTCAAGAGGTAGTCACCGGAAATGGTCTTCCAACAATCTTGAAGGAGTTCCCAGAGATGCTTAGCACTTGTTGGCCCTTTTGCCTTCACTCTGCGGTCCAGCTCACCCCAAACCATCTCGATTGGGTTCAGGTCTGGTGACTGTGGAGGCCAGGTCATCTGGCGTAGCACCCCATCACTCTCCTTCTTGGTCAAATAGCCCTTACACAGCCTGGAGGTGTGTTTGGGGTCATTGTCCTGTTGAAAAATAAATTATGGTCTGCCTAAACGCAAACCGGATGGCATAGCATGCCGCTGCGAGATGCTGTGGTAGCCATGCTGGTTCAGTATGCCTTCAATTTTGAATAAATCCCCAACAGTGTCACCAGCAAAGCACCCCCACACCATCACACCTCCTCCTCCATGCTTCACAGTGGAAACCAGGCATGTAGAGTCCATCCGTTCACCTTTTCTGCGTCGCACAAAGACACGGTGGTTGGAACCAAAGATCTCAAATTTGGGCTCATCAGACCAAAGCACAGATTTCCACTGGTCTAATGTCCATTCCTTGTGTTCTTTAGCCCAAACAAGTCTCTTCTGCTTGTTGCCTGTCCTTAGCAGTGGTTTCCTAGCAGCTATTTTACCATGAAGGCCAGCTGCACAAAGTCTCCTCTTAACAGTTGTTGAAGAGATGTGTCTGCTGCTAGAACTCTGTGTGGCATTGACCTGGTCTCTAATCTCAGCTGCTGTTAACCTGCGATTTCTGAGGCTGGTGACTCGGATAAACTTATCCTCAGAAGCAGAGGTGACTCTTGGTCTTCCTTTCCTGGGGCGGTCCTCATGTGAGCCAGTTTCTTTGTAGCGCTTGATGGTTTTTGCAACTGCACTTGGGACACTTTCAAAGTTTTCCCAATTTTTCGCAGTGACTGACCTTCATTTCGATGTCCACTCGTTTTTCTTTACTTAGCTGCTTTTTTCTTGCCATAATACAAATTCTAATAGTCTATTCAGTAGGACTATCAGCTGTGTATCCACCAGACTTCTGCACAACACAACTGATGGTCCCAACCCCATTTATAAGGCAAGAAATCCCACTTATTAAACCTGACAGGGCACACCTGTGAAGTGAAAACCATTTCCGGTGACTACCTCTTGAAGCTCATTAAGAGAATGACAAGAGTGTGCAAAGCAGTCATCAAAGCAAAAGGTGGCTACTTTGAAGAACCTAGAATATAAGACATATTTTCAGTTGTTTCACACTTTTTTGTTAAGTATATAATTCCACATGTGTTAATTCATAGTTTTGATGCCTTCAGTGTAAATGTACAATTTTCATTGTCATGAAAATACGGAAAAATCTTTAAATGAGAAGGTGTGTCCAAACTTTTGGTCTGTACTGTATATTCTACCCACACACATTTGGAACTCTCCTGGGGTACCCTCACACATATTATTCCCTCATTTAGTGGATATTTTCACAAAAAAGTGAAATTTTCAAAAATCCAAAATATTGGCTGAAAACGACTAAATATCAAGGACTCATTGGGCGAATCGCTCTGGAACTGAAATCGGAACGCTCACTGACATTTGCCCTATCTGAAAGTCTGATAAACGCCGGAAAAATGACTAAGTCCAAAAAAAAAATTTTTCAACTTTTTTCAATTTTACCCCCGTGGGATATACATTCTACCCACACACATTTGGAACTCTCCTGGGGTACCCTCACACATATTATTCCCTCATTTAGTGGATATTTTCACAAAAAAGTGAAATTTTCAAATATCCAAAATATTGGCTGAAAACGACTAAATATCAAGGACTCATTGGGCGAATCGCTCTGGAACTGAAATCGGAACGTTCACTGACATTTCCCCTATCTGAAAGTCTGATAAACGCCGTAAAAATGACTAAGTCCAAAAAAAAATTGTTTTCAACTTTTTTCAATTTTACCCCCGTGGGATATATATTCTACCCACACACATTTGGAACTCTCCTGGGGTACCCTCACACATATTATTCCCTCATTTAGTGGATATTTTCACAAAAAAGTAAAATTTTCAAAAATCCAGAAAATTGGCTGAAAATGACTAAATATCAAGGACTCATTGCGCGAATCGCTCTGGAACTGAAATCGGAACGCTCACTGACATTTTCCCTATCTGAAAGTCTGATAAACGCCGGAAAAATGACTAAGTCCAAAAAAAAAATTTTTTCAACTTTTTTCAATTTTACCCCCGTGGGATATAGATTCTACCCACACACATTTGGAACTCTCCTGCGGGAACCCTCACACATATTATTCCTTCATTTAGTGGATATTTTCAAAAAAAAGTGAAATTTTCAAAAATCCAAAATATTGGCTGAAAACTACTAAATATCAAGGACTCATTGGGCGAATCGCTCTGGAACTGAAATCGGAATGCTCACTGACATTTGCCCTATCTGAAAGTCTGATAAACGCCGGAAAAATGACTAAGTCCAAAAAAAAAATTTTTTCAACTTTTATCAATTTTACCCCCGTGGGATATAGATTCTACCCACACACATTTGGAACTCTCCTGGGGTACCCTCACACATATTATTCCCTCATTTAGTGGATATTTTCACAAAAAAGTGACATTTTCAAAAATCCAAAATATTGGCTGATAACGACTAAATATCAAGGACTCATTGCGCGAATCGCTCTGGAACTGAAAACGGAATGCTCACTGACATTTTCCCTATCTGAAAGTCTGATAAACGCCGGAAAAATGACTAAGTCCAAAAAAAAAATGTTTTCAACTTTTTTCAATTTTACCATCGTGGGATATATATTCTACCCACACACATTTGGAACTCTCTTGGGGTACCCTCACACATATTATTCCCTCAATTAGTGGATATTTTCACAAAAAAGTGAAATTTTCAAAAATCCAAAATATTGGCTGAAAATGACTAAATATCAAGGACTCATTGGGCGAATCGCTCTGGAACTGAAATCGGAACGCTCACTGACATTTGCCCTATCTGAAAGTCTGATAAACGCCGGAAAAATGACTAAGTCCAGAAAAAAAATGTTTTCAACTTTTTTCAATTTTACCCCCGTGGGATATAGATTCTACCCACACACATTTGGAACTCTCCTGCGGTACCCTAACACATATTATTCCCTCATTTAGTGGATATTTTCACAAAAAAGTGAAATTTTCAAAAATCCAAAATATTGGCTGAAAACTACTAAATATCAAGGACTCATTGGGCGAATAGCTCTGGAATTGAAATCGGAATGTTCACTGACATTTCCCCTATTTGAAAGTCTGATAAACGCCAGAAAAATGACTAAGTCCAAAAAAATTTTTTTTCAACTTTTTTTCAATATTACCCCCGTGGAATATATATTCTACCCACACACATTTGGAACTCTCCTGGGGTACCCTCACACATATTATTCCTTCATTTAGTGGATATTTTCACAAAAAAGTGAAATTTTCAAAAATCCAAAATATTGGCTGAAAACGACTAAATATCAAGGACTCATTGGGCGAATCGCTCTGGAACTGACATCGGAATGCTCACTGACATTTCCCCTATCTGAATGTCTGATAAACGCCGGAAAAATGACTAAGTCCAAAAAAAAATTTTTTCAACTTTTATCAATTTTACCCCCGTGGGATATAGATTCTACCCACACACATTTGGAACTCTCCTGGGGTACCCGCACACATATTATTCCCTCATTTAGTGGATATTTTCACAAAAAAGTGAAATTTTCAAAAATCCAAAATATTGGCTGAAAACGACTAAATATCAAGGACTCATTGGGCGAATCGCTCTGGAACTGAAATCGGAACGTTCACTGACATTTCCATTATCTGAAAGTCTGATAAACGCCGGAAAAATGACTAAGTCCAAAAAAAAATTGTTTTCAACTTTTTTCAATTTTACCCCCGTGGGATATATATTCTACCCACACACATTTGGAACTCTCCTGGGGTACCCTCACACATATTATTCCCTCATTTAGTGGATATTTTCACAAAAAAGTAAAATTTTCAAATATCCAAAATATTGGCTGAAAACGACTAAATATCAAGGACTCATTGGGCGAATCGCTCTGGAACTGAAATCGGAACGTTCACTGACATTTCCCCTATTTGAAAGTCTGATAAACGCCAGAAAAATGACTAAGTCCAAAAAAAAAATTGTTTTCAACTTTTTTCAATATTACCCCTGTGGGATATATATTCTACCCACACACATTTGGAACTCTCCTGCGGTACCCTAACACATATTATTCCCTCATTTAGTGGATATTTTCACAAGAAAGTGAAATTTTCAAAAATCCAGAAAATTGGCTGAAAATGACTAAATATCAAGGACTCATTGCGCGAATCGCTCTGGAACTGAAATCGGAACGCTCACTGACATTTTCCCTATCTGAAAGTCTGATAAACGCCGGAAAAATGACTAAGTCCAAAAAAAAAATTTTTTCAACTTTTTTCAATTTTACCCCCGTGGGATATAGATTCTACCCACACACATTTGGAACTCTCCTGCGGGAACCCTCACACATATTATTCCTTCATTTAGTGGATATTTTCAAAAAAAAGTGAAATTTTCAAAAATCCAAAATATTGGCTGAAAACTACTAAATATCAAGGACTCATTGGGCGAATCGCTCTGGAACTGAAATCGGAATGCTCACTGACATTTGCCCTATCTGAAAGTCTGATAAACGCCGGAAAAATGACTAAGTCCAAAAAAAAAATTTTTTCAACTTTTATCAATTTTACCCCCGTGGGATATAGATTCTACCCACACACATTTGGAACTCTCCTGGGGTACCCGCACACATATTATTCCCTCATTTAGTGGATATTTTCACAAAAAAGTGAAATTTTCAAAAATCCAAAATATTGGCTGAAAACGACTAAATATCAAGGACTCATTGGGCGAATAGCTCTGGAATTGAAACCGGAATGTTCACTGACATTTCCCCTATTTGAAAGTCTGATAAACACTGGAAAAATGACTAAGTCCAAAAAAATTTTTTTTCAACCTTTTTTTCAATATTATCCCCGTGGGATATATATTCTACCCACACACTTTTGGAACTCTCCTGGGGTACCCTCACACATATTATTCCCTCATTTAGTGGATATTTTCACAAAAAAGTGAAATGTTCAAAAATCCAAAATATTGGCTGAAAACGACTAAATATCAAGGACTCATTGGGCGAATCGCTCTGGAACTGAAATCGGAACGCTCACTGACATTTGCCATATCTGAAAGTCTGATAAACGCCGGAAAAATGACTAAGTCCAAAAAAAAAATTTTTTCAACTTTTTTCAATTTTACCCCCGTGGGATATATATTCTACCGACACACATTTGGAACTCTCCTGGGTTACCCTAACACATATTATTCCCTCATTTAGTGGATATTTTCACAAAAAAGTGAAATTTTCAAAAATCCAAAATATTGGCTGAAAACGACTAAATATCAAGGACTCATTGGGCGAATAGCTCTGGAATTGAAACCGGAATGTTCACTGACATTTCCCCTATTTGAAAGTCTGATAAACACTGGAAAAATGACTAAGTCCAAAAAAATTTTTTTTCAACTTTTTTTCAATATTACCCCCGTGGGATATATATTCTACCCACACACATTTGGAACTCTCCTGGGGTACCCTCACACATATTATTCCTTCATTTAGTGGATATTTTCACAAAAAAGTGAAATTTTCAAAAATCCAAAATATTGGCTGAAAACGACTAAATATCAAGGACTCATTGGGCGAATCGCTCTGGAACTGAAATCGGAATGCTCACTGACATTTGCCCTATCTGAAAGTCTGATAAACGCCGGAAAAATGACTAAGTCCAAAAAAAAAATTTTTTCAACTTTTATCAATTTTACCCCCGTGGGATATAGATTCTACCCACACACATTTGGAACTCTCCTGGGGTACCCGCACACATATTATTCCCTCATTTAGTGGATATTTTCACAAAAAAGTGAAATTTTCAAAAATCCAAAATATTGGCTGAAAACGACTAAATATCAAGGACTCATTGGGCGAATCGCTCTGGAACTGAAATCGGAACGTTCACTGACATTTCCCCTATCTGAAAGTCTGATAAACGCCGGAAAAATGACTAAGTCCAAAAAAATATTTTTTCAACCTTTTTTTCAATATTATCCCCGTGGGATATATATTCTACCCACACACATTTGGAACTCTCCTGGGGTACCCTCACACATATTATTCCCTCATTTAGTGGATATTTTCACAAAAAAGTGAAATGTTCAAAAATCCAAAATATTGGCTGAAAACGACTAAATATCAAGGACTCATTGGGCGAATCGCTCTGGAACTGAAATCGGAACGCTCACTGACATTTGCCCTATCTGAAAGTCTGATAAACGCCGGAAAAATGACTAAGTCCAAAAAAAAAATTTTTTCAACTTTTTTCAATTTTACCCCCGTGGGATATATATTCTACCCACACACATTTGGAACTCTCCTGGGGTACCCTCACACATATTATTCCCTCATTTAGTGGATATTTTCACAAAAAAGTGAAATTTTCAAAAATCCAAAATATTGGCTGAAAACGACTAAATATCAAGGACTCATTGGGCGAATCGCTCTGGAACTGAAATCGGAACGCTCACTGACATTTGCCCTATCTGAAAGTCTGATAAACGCCGGAAAAATGACTAAGTCCAAAAAAAAAATTTTTTCAACTTTTTTCAATTTTACCCCCGTGGGATATATATTCTACCCACACACATTTGGAACTCTCCTGGGGTACCCTCACACATATTATTCCCTCATTTAGTGGATATTTTCACAAAAAAGTGAAATTTTCAAAAATCCAAAATATTGGCTGAAAATGACTAAATATCAAGGACTCATTGGGCGAATCGCTCTGGAACTGAAATCGGAACGCTCACTGACATTTGCCCTATCTGAAAGTCTGATAAACGCCGGAAAAATGACTAAGTCCGGAAAAAAAATGTTTTCAACTTTTTTCAATTTTACCCCCGTGGGATATAGATTCTACCCACACACATTTGGAACTCTCCTACGGTACCCTAACACATATTATTCCCTCATTTAGTGGATATTTTCACAAAAAAGTGAAATTTTCAAAAATCCAAAATATTGGCTGAAAACTACTAAATATCAAGGACTCATTGGGCGAATAGCTCTGGAATTGAAATCGGAATGTTCACTGACATTTCCCCTATTTGAAAGTCTGATAAACGCCAGAAAAATGACTAAGTCCAAAAAAAATTTTTTTCAACTTTTTTTCAATATTACCCCCGTGGGATATATATTCTACCCACACACATTTGGAACTCTCCTGGGGTACCCTCACACATATTATTCCTTCATTTAGTGGATATTTTCACAAAAAAGTGAAATTTTCAAAAATCCAAAATATTGGCTGAAAACGACTAAATATCAAGGACTCATTGGGCGAATCGCTCTGGAACTGACATCGGAATGCTCACTGACATTTGCCCTATCTGAAAGTCTGATAAACGCCGGAAAAATGACTAAGTCCAAAAAAAAATTTTTTCAACTTTTATCAATTTTACCCCCGTGGGATATAGATTCTACCCACACAAATTTGGAACTCTCCTGGGGTACCCGCACACATATTATTCCCTCATTTAGTGGATATTTTCACAAAAAAGTGAAATTTTCAAATATCCAAAATATTGGCTGAAAACGACTAAATATCAAGGACTCATTGGGCGAATCGCTCTGGAACTGAAATCGGAACGTTCACTGACATTTCCATTATCTGAAAGTCTGATAAACGCCGGAAAAATGACTAAGTCCAAAAAAAAATTGTTTTCAACTTTTTTCAATTTTACCCCCGTGGGATATATATTCTACCCACACACATTTGGAACTCTCCTGGGGTACCCTCACACATATTATTCCCTCATTTAGTGGATATTTTCACAAAAAAGTAAAATTTTCAAATATCCAATATATTGGCTGAAAACGACTAAATATCAAGGACTCATTGGGCGAATCGCTCTGGAACTGAAATCGGAACGTTCACTGACATTTCCCCTATTTGAAAGTCTGATAAACGCCAGAAAAATGACTAAGTCCAAAAAAAAAATTGTTTTCAACTTTTTTCAATATTACCCCTGTGGGATATATATTCTACCCACACACATTTGGAACTCTCCTGCGGTACCCTAACACATATTATTCCCTCATTTAGTGGATATTTTCACAAGAAAGTGAAATTTTCAAAAATCCAGAAAATTGGCTGAAAATGACTAAATATCAAGGACTCATTGCGCGAATCGCTCTGGAACTGAAATCGGAACGCTCACTGACATTTTCCCTATCTGAAAGTCTGATAAACGCCGGAAAAATGACTAAGTCCAAAAAAAAAATTTTTTCAACTTTTTTCAATTTTACCCCCGTGGGATATAGATTCTACCCACACACATTTGGAACTCTCCTGCGGGAACCCTCACACATATTATTCCTTCATTTAGTGGATATTTTCAAAAAAAAGTGAAATTTTCAAAAATCCAAAATATTGGCTGAAAACGACTAAATATCAAGGACTCATTGAGCGAATCGCTCTGGAACTGAAATCGGAATGCTCACTGACATTTCCCCTATTTGAAAGTCTGATAAACGCCAGAAAAATGATTAAGTCCCAAAAAAATGTTTTTCATCTTTTTTTCAATATAACCCCCTTGGGATATACAGTACAGACCAAAAGTTTGGACACAACTTCTCATTTAAAGATTTTTCTGTATTTTCATGACTATGAAAATTGTACATTCACACTGAAGGCATCAAAACTATGAATTGACACATGTGGAATTATATACTTAACAAAAAAGTGTGAAATAACTGAAAATTTTTCTTATATTCTAGGTTCTTCAAAGTAGCCACATTTTGCTTTGATGACTGCTTTGCACACTGTTGGCATTCTCTTGATGAGCTTCAAGAGGTAGTCACCGGAAATGGTCTTCCAACAATCTTGAAGGAGTTCCCAGAGATGCTTAGCACTTGTTGGCCCTTTTGCCTTCACTCTGCGGTCCAGCTCACCCCAAACCATCTCGATTGGGTTCAGGTCTGGTGACTGTGGAGGCCAGGTCATCTGGCGTAGCACCCCATCACTCTCCTTCTTGGTCAAATAGCCCTTACACAGCCTGGAGGTGTGTTTGGGGTCATTGTCCTGTTGAAAAATAAATTATGGTCTGCCTAAACGCAAACCGGATGGCATAGCATGCCGCTGCGAGATGCTGTGGTAGCCATGCTGGTTCAGTATGCCTTCAATTTTGAATAAATCCCCAACAGTGTCACCAGCAAAGCACCCCCACACCATCACACCTCCTCCTCCATGCTTCACAGTGGGAACCAGGCATGTAGAGTCCATCCGTTCACCTTTTCTGCGTCGCACAAAGACACGGTGGTTGGAACCAAAGATCTCAAATTTGGGCTCATCAGACCAAAGCACAGATTTCCACTGGTCTAATGTCCATTCCTTGTGTTCTTTAGCCCAAACAAGTCTCTTCTGCTTGTTGCCTGTCCTTAGCAGTGGTTTCCTAGCAGCTATTTTACCATGAAGGCCAGCTGCACAAAGTCTCCTCTTAACAGTTGTTGAAGAGATGTGTCTGCTGCTAGAACTCTGTGTGGCATTGACCTGGTCTCTAATCTCAGCTGCTGTTAACCTGCGATTTCTGAGGCTGGTGACTCGGATAAACTTATCCTCAGAAGCAGAGGTGACTCTTGGTCTTCCTTTCCTGGGGCGGTCCTCATGTGAGCCAGTTTCTTTGTAGCGCTTGATGGTTTTTGCAACTGCACTTGGGACACTTTCAAAGTTTTCCCAATTTTTCGCAGTGACTGACCTTCATTTCGATGTCCACTCGTTTTTCTTTACTTAGCTGCTTTTTTCTTGCCATAATACAAATTCTAATAGTCTATTCAGTAGGACTATCAGCTGTGTATCCACCAGACTTCTGCACAACACAACTGATGGTCCCAACCCCATTTATAAGGCAAGAAATCCCACTTATTAAACCTGACAGGGCACACCTGTGAAGTGAAAACCATTTCCGGTGACTACCTCTTGAAGCTCATTAAGAGAATGACAAGAGTGTGCAAAGCAGTCATCAAAGCAAAAGGTGGCTACTTTGAAGAACCTAGAATATAAGACATATTTTCAGTTGTTTCACACTTTTTTGTTAAGTATATAATTCCACATGTGTTAATTCATAGTTTTGATGCCTTCAGTGTAAATGTACAATTTTCATTGTCATGAAAATACGGAAAAATCTTTAAATGAGAAGGTGTGTCCAAACTTTTGGTCTGTACTGTATATTCTACCCACACACATTTGGAACTCTCCTGGGGTACCCTCACACATATTATTCCCTCATTTAGTGGATATTTTCACAAAAAAGTGAAATTTTCAAAAATCCAAAATATTGGCTGAAAACGACTAAATATCAAGGACTCATTGGGCGAATCGCTCTGGAACTGAAATCGGAACGCTCACTGACATTTGCCCTATCTGAAAGTCTGATAAACGCCGGAAAAATGACTAAGTCCAAAAAAAAAATTTTTCAACTTTTTTCAATTTTACCCCCGTGGGATATACATTCTACCCACACACATTTGGAACTCTCCTGGGGTACCCTCACACATATTATTCCCTCATTTAGTGGATATTTTCACAAAAAAGTGAAATTTTCAAATATCCAAAATATTGGCTGAAAACGACTAAATATCAAGGACTCATTGGGCGAATCGCTCTGGAACTGAAATCGGAACGTTCACTGACATTTCCCCTATCTGAAAGTCTGATAAACGCCGTAAAAATGACTAAGTCCAAAAAAAAATTGTTTTCAACTTTTTTCAATTTTACCCCCGTGGGATATATATTCTACCCACACACATTTGGAACTCTCCTGGGGTACCCTCACACATATTATTCCCTCATTTAGTGGATATTTTCACAAAAAAGTAAAATTTTCAAATATCCAAAATATTGGCTGAAAACGACTAAATATCAAGGACTCATTGGGCGAATCGCTCTGGAACTGAAATCGGAACGTTCACTGACATTTCCCCTATCTGAAAGTGTGATAAACGCCGGAAAAATGACTAAGTCCAAAAAAAAATTGTTTTCAACTTTTTTCAATATTACCCCCGTGGGATATATATTCTACCCACACACATTTGGAACTCTCCTGCGGTACCCTAACACATATTATTCCCTCATTTAGTGGATATTTTCACAAAAAAGTGAAATTTTCAAAAATCCAAAATATTGGCTGAAAATGACTAAATATCAAGGACTCATTGGGCGAATAGCTCTGGAATTGAAACCGGAATGTTCAGTGACATTTCCCCTATTTGAAAGTCTGATAAACACTGGAAAAATGACTAAGTCCAAAAAAATTTTTTTTCAACTTTTTTTCAATATTATCCCCGTGGGATATATATTCTACCCACACACATTTGGAACTCTCCTGGGGTACCCTCACACATATTATTCCCTCATTTAGTGGATATTTTCACAAAAAAGTGAAATTTTCAAAAATTCAAAATATTGGCTGAAAACGACAAAATATCAAGGACTCTTCGGGCGAATCGCTCTGGAACTGAAATCGGAATGCTCACTGACATTTCCCCTATCTGAAAGTCTGATAAACGCCGGAAAAATGACTAAGTCCAAAAAAAAATTGTTTTCAACTTTTTTCAATTTTACCCCCGTGGGATATATATTCTACCCACACACATTTGGAACTCTCCTGCGGTATTATTCCCTCATTTAGTGGATATTTTCACAAAAAAGTGAAATTTTCAAAAATCCAGAAAATTGGCTGAAAATGACTAAATATCAAGGACTCATTGGGCGAATCGCTCTGGAACTGAAATCGGAACGCTCACTGACATTTGCCCTATCTGAAAGTCTGATAAACGCCGGAAAAATGACTAAGTCCAAAAAAATTTTTTTTCAACTTTTTTTCAATATTACCCCCGTGGGATATATATTCTACCCACACACATTTGGAACTCTCCTGGGGTACCCTCACACATATTATTCCCTCATTTAGTGATATTTTCACAAAAAAGTGAAATTTTCAAATATCCAAAATAATGGCTGAAAACGACTAAATATCAAGGACTCATTGGGCGAATCGCTCTGGAACTGAAATCGGAACGTTCACTGACATTTCCCCTATCTGAAAGTCTGATAAACGCCGGAAAAATGACTAAGTCCAAAAAAAAATTGTTTTCAACTTTTTTCAATTTTACCCCCGTGGGAAATATATTCTACCCACACACATTTGGAACTCTCTTGGGGAACCCTCACACATATTATTCCCTCATTTAGTGGATATTTTCACAAAAAAGTGAAATTTTCAAAAATCCAAAATATTGGCTGAAAACGACTAAATATCAAGGACTCATTGGGCGAATCGCTCTGGAACTGAAATCGGAATGCTCACTGACATTTGCCCTATCTGAAAGTCTGATAAACGCCGGAAAAATGACTAAGTCCAAAAAAAAAATTTTTTCAACTTTTATCAATTTTACCCCCGTGGGATATAGATTCTACCCACACACATTTGGAACTCTCCTGGGGTACCCGCACACATATTATTCCCTCATTTAGTGGATATTTTCACAAAAAAGTGAAATTTTCAAAAATCCAAAATATTGGCTGAAAACGACTAAATATCAAGGACTCATTGGACGAATCGCTATGGAACTGAAATCGGAATGCTCACTGACATTTCCCCTATTTGAAAGTCTGATAAATGCCAGAAAAATGACTAAGTCCCCAAAAAATTTTTTTCAACTTTTTTTCAATATAACCCCCTTGGGATATATATTCTACCCACACACATTTGGAACTCTCCTGGGGTACGCTCACACATATTATTCCCTCATTTAGTGGATATTTTCACAAAAAAGTGAAATTTTCAAAAATCCAAAATATTGGCTGAAAACAACTAAATATCAAGGACTCATTGGGCGAATCGCTCTGGAACTGAAATCGGAACGTTCACTGACATTTCCCCTATCTGAAAGTGTGATAAACGCCGGAAAAATGACTAAGTCCAAAAAAAAATTGTTTTCAACTTTTTTCAATATTACCCCCGTGGGATATATATTCTACCCACACACATTTGGAACTCTCCTGCGGTACCCTAACACATATTATTCCCTCATTTAGTGGATATTTTCACAAAAAAGTGAAATTTTCAAAAATCCAGAAAATTGGCTGAAAATGACTAAATATCAAGGACTCATTGCGCGAATCGCTCTGGAACTGAAATCGGAACGCTCACTGACCTTTTCCCAATCTGAAAGTCTGATAAACGCCGGAAAAATGACTAAGTCCAAAAAAAAAATTTTTTCAACTTTATTCAATTTTACCCCCGTGGGATATAGATTCTACCCACACACATTTGGAACTCTCCTGGGGTACCCTCACACATATTATTCCCTCATTTAGTGGATATTTTCACAAAAAAGTGAAATTTTCAAATATCCAAAATATTGGCTGAAAACGACTAAATATCAAGGACTCATTGGGCGAATCGCTCTGGAACTGAAATCGGAACGTTCACTGACATTTCCCCTATCTGAAAGTGTGATAAACGCCGGAAAAATGACTAAGTCCAAAAAAAAATTGTTTACAACTTTTTTCAATATTACCCCTGTGGGATACATATTCTACCCACACACATTTGGAACTCTCCTGCGGTACCCTAACACATATTATTCCCTCACTTAGTGGATATTTTCACAAAAAAGTGAAATTTTCAAAAATCCAAAATATTGGCTGAAAACGACTAAATATCAAGGACTCATTGGGCGAATAGCTCTGGAATTGAAACCGGAATGTTCACTGACATTTCCCCTATTTGAAAGTCTGATAAACGCCGGAAAAATGACTAAGTCCAAAAAAATTTGTTTTCAACTTTTTTGCAATATTACCCCCGTGGGATATATATTCTACCCACACACATTTGGAACTCTCCTGGGGTACCCTCACACATATTATTCCCTCATTTAGTGGATATTTTCATAAAAAAGTGAAATTTTCAAAAATCCAAAATATTGGCTGAAAACGACTAAATATCAAGGACTCATTGGGCGAATAGCTCTGGAATTGAAACTGGAATGTTCACTGACATTTCCCCTATTTGAAAGTCTGATAAACACTGGAAAAATGACTAAGTCCAAAAAAATTTTTTTTCAACTTTTTTTCAATATTATCCCCGTGGGATATATATTCTACCCACACACATTTGGAACTCTCCTGGGGTACCCTCACACATATTATTCCCTCATTTAGTGGATATTTTCACAAAAAAGTGAAATTTTCAAAAATCCAGAAAATTGGCTGAAAATGACTAAATATCAAGGACTCATTGCGCGAATCGCTCTGGAACTGAAATCGGAACGCTCACTGACATTTTCCCAATCTGAAAGTCTGATAAACGCCGGAAAAATGACTAAGTCCAAAAAAAAAATTTTTTCAACTTTATTCAATTTTACCCCCGTGGGATATAGATTCTACCCACACACATTTGGAACTCTCCTGGGGTACCCTCACACATATTATTCCCTCATTTAGTGGATATTTTCACAAAAAAGTGAAATTTTCAAATATCCAAAATATTGGCTGAAAACGACTAAATATCAAGGACTCATTGGGCGAATCGCTCTGGAACTGAAATCGGAACGCTCACTGACATTTCCCCTATCTGAAAGTGTGATAAACGCCGGAAAAATGACTAAGTCCAAAAAAATTTTTTTTCAACTTTTTTTCAATATTATCCCCGTGGGATATATATTCTACCCACACACATTTTCAACTCTCCTGGGGTACCCTCACACATATTATTCCCTCATTTAGTGGATATTTTCACAAAAAAGTGAAATTTTCAAAAATCCAGAAAATTGGCTGAAAATGACTAAATATCAAGGACTCATTGCGCGAATCGCTCTGGAACTGAAATCGGAACGCTCACTGACATTTTCCCAATCTGAAAGTCTGATAAACGCCGGAAAAATGACTAAGTCCAAAAAAAAAATTTTTTCAACTTTATTCAATTTTACCCCCGTGGGATATAGATTCTACCCACACACATTTGGAACTCTCCTGGGGTACCCTCACACATATTATTCCCTCATTTAGTGGATATTTTCACAAAAAAGTGAAATTTTCAAATATCCAAAATATTGGCTGAAAACGACTAAATATCAAGGACTCCTTGGGCGAATCGCTCTGGAACTGAAATCGGAACGCTCACTGACATTTCCCCTATCTGAAAGTGTGACAAACGCCGGAAAAATGACTAAGTCCAAAAAAAAATTGTTTACAACTTTTTTCAATATTACCCCTGTGGGATATATATTCTACCCACACACATTTGGAACTCTCCTGCGGTACCCTAACACATATTATTCCCTCACTTAGTGGATATTTTCACAAAAAAGTGAAATTTTCAAAAATCCAAAATATTGGCTGAAAACGACTAAATATCAAGGACTCATTGGGCGAATAGCTCTGGAATTGAAACCGGAATGTTCACTGACATTTCCCCTATTTGAAAGTCTGATAAACGCCGGAAAAATGACTAAGTCCAAAAAAATTTGTTTTCAACTTTTTTGCAATATTACCCCCCGTGGGATATATATTCTACCCACACACATTTGGAACTCTCCTGGGGTACCCTCACACATATTATTCCCTCATTTAGTGGATATTTTCACAAAAAAGTGAAATTTTCAAATATCCAAAATATTGGCTGAAAACGACTGAATATCAAGGACTCATTGGGCGAATCGCTCTGGAACTGAAATCGGAACGTTCACTGACATTTCCCCTATCTGAAAGTGTGATAAACGCCGGAAAAATGACTAAGTCCAAAAAAAAAATTGTTTTCAACTTTTTTCAATATTACCCCCGTGGGATATATATTCTACCCACACACATTTGGAACTCTCCTGCGGTACCCTAACACATATTATTCCCTCATTTAGTGGATATTTTCACAAAAAAGTAAAATTTTCAAAAATCCAGAAAATTGGCTGAAAATGACTAAATATCAAGGACTCATTGCGTGAATCGCTCTGGAACTGAAATCGGAACGCTCACTGACATTTGCCCTATCTGAAAGTCTGATAAACGCCGGAAAAATGACTAAGTCCTAAAAAAAAATTTTTTTACTTTTTTCAATTTTACCCCCGTGGGATATATATTCTACCCACACACATTTGGAACTCTCCTGGGGTACCCTCACACATATTATTCCCTCATTTAGTGGATATTTTCACAAAAAAGTGAAATTTTCAAATATCCAAAATATTGGCTGAAAACGACTGAATATCAAGGACTCATTGGGCGAATCGCTCTGGAACTGAAATCGGAACGTTCACTGACATTTCGTTCACTGACATTTCCCCTATCTGAAAGTGTGATAAACGCCGGAAAAATGACTAAGTCCAAAAAAAAAATTGTTTTCAACTTTTTTCAATATTACCCCCGTGGGATATATATTCTACCCACACACATTTGGAACTCTCCTGCGGTACCCTAACACATATTATTCCCTCATTTAGTGGATATTTTCACAAAAAAGTGAAATTTTCAAAAATCCAGAAAATTGGCTGAAAATGACTAAATATAAAGGACTCATTGTGCGAATCGCTCTGTAACTGAAATCGGAATGCTCACTGACATTTTCCCTATCTGAAAGTCTGATAAACGCCGGAAAAATGACTAAGTCCAAAAAAAAATTGTTTTCAACTTTTTTCAATTTTACCCCCGTGGGATATATATTCTACCCACACACATTTGGAACTCTCCTGCGGTACCCTAACACATATTATTCCCTCATTTAGTGGATATGTTCACAAAAAAGTAAAATTTTCAAAAATCCAGAAAATTGGCTGAAAATGACTAAATATCAAGGACTCATTGGGTGAATCGCTCTGGAACTGAAATCGGAACGCTCACTGACATTTGCCCTATCTGAAAGTCTGATAAACGCCGGAAAAATGACTAAGTCCAAAAAAAAAATTTTTTTACTTTTTTCAATTTTACCCCCGTGGGATATATATTCTACCCACACACATTTGGAACTCTCCTGGGGTACCCTCACACATATTATTCCCTCATTTAGTGGATATTTTCACAAAAAAGTGAAATTTTCAAAAATCCAAAATATTGGCTGAAAACGACTAAATATCAAGGACTCATTGGGCGAATCGCTCTGGAACTGAAATCGGAACGCTCACTGACATTTGCCCTATCTGAAAGTCTGATAAACGCCGGAAAAATGACTAAGTCCAAAAAAAAAATTGTTTTCAACTTTTTTCAATTTTACCCCCGTGGGATATAGATTCTACCCACACACATTTGGAACTCTCCTGGGGTACCCTCACACATATTATTCCCTCATTTAGTGGATATTTTCACAAAAAAGTGAAATTTTCAAATATCGAAAATATTGGCTGAAAACGGCTAAATATCAAGGACTCATTGGGCGAATCGCTCTGGAACTGAAATCGGAACGTTCACTGACATTTCCCCTATCTGAAAGTGTGATAAACGCCGGAAAAATGACTATGTCCAAAAAAAAATTGTTTACAACTTTTTTCAATATTACCCCTGTGGGATATATATTCTACCCACACACATTTGGAACTCTCCTGCGGTACCCTAACACATATTATTCCCTCACTTAGTGGATATTTTCACAAAAAAGTGAAATTTTCAAAAATCCAAAATATTGGCTGAAAACGACTAAATATCAAGGACTCATTGGGCGAATAGCTCTGGAATTGAAACCGGAATGTTCACTGACATTTCCCCTATTTGAAAGTCTGATAAACGCCGGAAAAATGACTAAGTCCAAAAAAAAATTGTTTTCAACTTTTTTCAATTTTACCCCTGTGGGATATATATTCTACCCACACACATTTGGAACTCTCCTGCGGTACCCTAACACATATTATTCCCTCATTTAGTGGATATGTTCACAAAAAAGTGAAATTTTCAAAAATCCAGAAAATTGGCTGAAAATGACTAAATATCAAGGACTCATTGTGCGAATCGCTCTGTAACTGAAATCGGAATGCTCACTGACATTTTCCCTATCTGAAAGTCTGATAAACGCCGGAAAAATGACTAAGTCCAAAAAAAAAATTTTTTCAACTTTTTTCAATTTTACCATCGTGGGATATATATTCTACCCACACACATTTGGAACTCTCCTGGGGTACCCTCACACATATTATTACCTCATTTAGTGGATATTTTCACAAAAAAGTGAAATTTTCAAAAATCCAAAATATTGGCTGAAAATGACTAAATATCATGGACTCATTGGGCGAATCGCTCTGGAACTGAAATCGGAACGCTCACTGACATTTGCCCTATTTGAAAGTCTGATAAACGCCGGAAAAATGACTAAGTCCAAAAAAAAAATTGTTTTCAACTTTTTTCAATTTTACCCCCGTGGGATATATATTCTACCCACACACATTTGGAACTCTCCTGGGGTACCCTCACACATATTATTCCCTCATTTAGTGGATATTTTCACAAAAAAGTGAAATTTTCAAATATCAAAAATATTGGCTGAAAACGACTAAATATCAAGGACTCATTGGGCGAATCGCTCTGGAACTGAAATCGGAACGTTCACTGACATTTCCCCTATCTGAAAGTGTGATAAACGCCGGAAAAATGACTAAGTCCAAAAAAAAATTGTTTACAACTTTTTTCAATATTACCCCTGTGGGATATATATTCTACCCACACACATTTGGAACTCTCCTGCGGTACCCTAACACATATTATTCCCTCACTTAGTGGATATTTTCACAAAAAAGTGAAATTTTCAAAAATCCAAAATATTGGCTGAAAACGACTAAATATCAAGGACTCATTGGGCGAATAGCTCTGGAATTGAAACCGGAATGTTCACTGACATTTCCCCTATTTGAAAGTCTGATAAACGCCGGAAAAATAACTAAGTCCAAAAAAATTTGTTTTCAACTTTTTTTCAATATTACCCCCGTGGGATATATATTCTACCCACACACATTTGGAACTCTCCTGGGGTACCCTCACACATATTATTCCCTCATTTAGTGGATATTTTCATAAAAAAGTGAAATTTTCAAAAATCCAAAATATTGGCTGAAAACGACTAAATATCAAGGACTCTTTGGGCGAATCGCTCTGGAACTGAAATTGGAATGCTCACTGACATTTCCCCTATCTGAAAGTTTGATAAACGCCGGAAAAATGACTAAGTCCAAAAAAAAATTGTTTTCAACTTTTTTCAATTTTACCCCCGTGGGATATATATTCTACCCACACACATTTGGAACTCTCCTGCGGTACCCTAACACATATTATTCCCTCATTTAGTGGATATTTTCACAAAAAAGTGAAATTTTCAAAAATCCAGAAAATTGGCTGAAAATGACTAAATATCAAGGACTCATTGCGTGAATCGCTCTGGAACTGAAATCGGAACGCTCACTGACATTTTCCCTATCTGAAAGTCTGATAAACGCCGGAAAAATGACTAAGTCCAAAAAAAAAATTTTTTTACTTTTTTCAATTTTACCCCCGTGGGATATATATTCTACCCACACACATTTGGAACTCTCCTGGGGTACCCTCACACATATTATTCCCTCATTTAGTGGATATTTTCACAAAAAAGTGAAATTTTCAAAAATCCAAAATATTGGCTGAAAACGACTAAATATCAAGGACTCATTGGGCGAATCGCTCTGGAACTGAAATCGGAATGTTCACTGACATTTGCCCTATCTGAAAGTCTGATAAACGCCGGAAAAATGACTAAGTCCAAAAAAAAAATTGTTTTCAACTTTTTTCAATATTACCCCCGTGGGATATATATTCTACCCACACACATTTGGAACTCTCCTGCGGTACCCTAACACATATCATTCCCTCATTTAGTGGATATTTTCACAAAAAAGTGAAATTTTCAAAAATCCAGAAAATTGGCTGAAAATGACTAAATATCAAGGACTCATTGTGCGAATTGCTCTGGAACTGAAATCGGAACGCTCACTGACATTTTCCCTATCTGAAAGTCTGATAAACGCCGGAAAAATGACTAAGTCCAAAAAAAAAATTTTTTCAACTTTTTTCAATTTTACCATCGTGGGATATATATTCTACCCACACACATTTGGAACTCTCCTGGGGTACCCTCACACATATTATTCCTTCATTTAGTGGATATTTTCACAAAAAAGTGAAATTTCCAAAAATCCAAAGTATTGGCTGAAAACGACTAAATATCAAGGACTCATTGGGCGAATCGCTCTGGAACTGAAATCGGAATGCTCACTGACATTTCCCCTATTTGAAAGTGTGATAAACGCCGGAAAAATGACTAAGTCCAAAAAAAAATTGTTTACAACTTTTTTCAATATTACCCCTGTGGGATATATATTCTACCCACACACATTTGGAACTCTCCTGCGGTATCCTAACACATATTATTCCCTCACTTAGTGGATATTTTCATAAAAAAGTGAAATTTTCAAAAATCCAAAATATTGGCTGAAAACGACTAAATATCAATGACTCTTTGGGCGAATCGCTCTGGAACTGAAATCGGAATGCTCACTGACATTTCCCCTATCTGAAAGTTTGATAAACGCCGGAAAAATGACTAAGTCCAAAAAAAAATTGTTTTCAACTTTTTTCAATTTTACCCCCGTGGGATATATATTCTACCCACACACATTTGGAACTCTCCTGCGGTACCCTAACACATATTATTCCCTCATTTAGTGGATATTTTCACAAAAAAGTGAAATTTTCAAAAATCCAGAAAATTGGCTGAAAATGACTAAATATCAAGGACTCATTGCGTGAATCGCTCTGGAACTGAAATCGGAACGCTCACTGACATTTTCCCTATCTGAAAGTCTGATAAACGCCGGAAAAATGACTAAGTCCAAAAAAAAAATTTTTTTTACTTTTTTCAATTTTACCCCCGTGGGATATATATTCTACCTACACACATTTGGAACTCTCCTGGGGTACCCTCACACATATTATTCCCTCATTTAGTGGATATTTTCACAAAAAAGTGAAATTTTCAAATATCCAAAATATTGGCTGAAAACGACTGAATATCAAGGACTCATTGGGTGAATCGCTCTGGAACTGAAATCGGAATGTTCACTGACATTTTCCCTATCTGAAAGTCTGATAAACGCCGGAAAAATGACTAAGTCCAAAAAAAAATTTTTTCAACTTTTTTCAATTTTACCATCGTGGGATATATATTCTACCCACACACATTTGGAACTCTCCTGGGGTACCCTCACACATATTATTCCCTCATTTAGTGGATATTTTCACAAAAAAGTGAAATTTTCAAAAATCCAAAATATTGGCTGAAAACGACTAAATATCAAGGACTCATTGGGCGAATCGCTCTGGAACTGAAATCGGAACGCTCACTGACATTTGCCGTATCTGAAAGTCTGATAAACGCCGGAAAAATGACTAAGTCCAGAAAAAAAAATTTTTCAACTTTTTCCAATTTTACCCCCGTGGGATATAGATTCTACCCACTCACATTTGGAACTCTCCTGCGGTACCCTAACACATATTATTCCCTCATTTAGTGGATATTATCACAAAAAAGTGAAATTTTCAAAAATCCAAAATATTGGCTGAAAATGACTAAATATCAAGGACTCATTGGGCGAATAGCTATGGAATTGAAATCGGAATGTTCACTGACATTTCCCCTATTTGAAAGTCTGATAAACGCCAGAAAAATGACTAAGTCCAAAAAAATTTTTTTTCAACTTTTTTTTCAATATTACCCCCGTGGGATATATATTCTACCCACACACATTTGGAACTCTCCTGGGGTACCCTCACACATAATATTCCTTCATTTAGTGGATATTTTCACAAAAAAGTGAAATTTCCAAAAATCCAAAGTATTGGCTGAAAACGACTAAATATCAAGGACTCATTGGGCGAATCGCTCTGGAACTGAAATCGGAATGCTCACTGACATTTCCCCTATTTGAAAGTCTGATAAACGCCGGAAAAATGACTAAGTCCAAAAAAAATTTTTTTCAACTTTTTTCAATATTACCCCCGTGGGATATATATTCTACCCACACACATTTGGAACTCTCCTGGGGTACCCTCACACATATTATTCCCTCATTTAGTGGATATTTTCACAAAAAAGTGAAATTTTCAAAAATCCAAAATATTGGCTGAAAACGACTAAATATCAAGGACTCATTGGGCGAATCGCTCTGGAACTGAAATCGGAATGTTCACTGACATTTCCCCTATCTGAAAGTCTGATAAACGCCAGAAAAATGACTAAGTCCAAAAAAAAATTGTTTTCAACTTTTTTCAATTTTACCCCCGTGGGATATATATTCTACCCACACACATTTGGAACTCTCCTGGGGTACCCTCACACATATTATTCCCTCATTTAGTGGATATTTTCACAAAAAAGTGAAATTTTCAAATATCCAAAATATTGGCTGAAAACGACTAAATATCAAGGACTCATTGGGCAAATCGCTCTGGAACTGAAATCGGAACGCTCACTGACATTTGCCCTATCTGAAAGTCTGATAAACGCCGGAAAAATGACTAAGTCCAGAAAAAAAATTTTTTCAACTTTTTTCAATTTTACCCCCGTGGGATATAGATTCTACCCACACACATTTGGAACTCTCCTGCGGTACCCTAACACATATTATTCCCTCACTTAGTGGATATTTTCACAAAAAATGAAATTTTCAAAAATCCAAAATATTGGCTGAAAACGACTAAATATCAAGGACTCATTGGGCGAATAGCTCTGGAATTGAAACCGGAATGTTCACTGACATTTCCCCTATTTGAAAGTCTGATAAACGCCAGAAAAATGACTAAGTCCAAAAAAATTTTTTTTCAACTTTTTTTCAATATTACCCCCGTGGGATATATATTCTACCCACACACATTTGGAACTCTCCTGGGGTACCCTCACACATATTATTCCTTCATTTAGTGGATATTTTCACAAAAAAGTGAAATTTCCAAAAATCCAAAGTATTGGCTAAAAACGAGTAAATATCAAGGACTCATTGGGCGAATCGCTCAGGAACTGAAATCGGAATGCTCACTGACATTTCCCCTATTTGAAAGTCTGATAAACGCCGGAAAAATGACTAAGTCCAAAAAAAATTTTTTCAACTTTTTTCAATATTACCCCCGTGGGATATAGATTCTACCCACACACATTTGGAACTCTCCTGCGGTACCCTAACACATATTATTCCCTCACTTAGTGGATATTTTCACAAAAAAGTGAAATTTTCAAAAATCCAAAATATTGGCTGAAAACGACTAAATATCAAGGACTCATTGGGCGAGTAGCTCTGGAATTGAAACCGGAATGTTCACTGACATTTCCCCTATTTGAAAGTCTGATAAACGTCGGAAAAATGACTGAGTCCAAAAAAATTTGTTTTCAACTTTTTTTCAATATTACCCCCGTGGGATATATATTCTACCCACACACATTTGGAACTCTCCTGGGGTACCCTCACACATATTATTCCCTCATTTAGTGGATATTTTCATAAAAAAGTGAAATTTTCAAAAATCCAAAATATTGGCTGAAAACGACTAAATATCAAGGACTCTTTGGGCGAATCGCTCTGGAACTGAAATCGGAATGCTCACTGACATTTCCCCTATCTGAAAGTTTGATAAACGCCGGAAAAATGACTAAGTCCAAAAAAAAATTGTTTTCAACTTTTTTCAATTTTACCCCCGTGGGATATATATTCTACCCACACACATTTGGAACTCTCCTGGGGTACCCTCACACATATTATTCCCTCATTTAGTGGATATTTTCACAAAAAAGTGAAATTTTCAAATATCCAAAATATTGGCTGAAAACGACTGAATATCAAGGACTCATTGGGTGAATCGCTCTGGAACTGAAATCGGAACGTTCACTGACATTTCCCCTATCTGAAAGTGTGATAAACGCCGGAAAAATGACTAAGTCCAAAAAAAAAATTGTTTTCAACTTTTTTCAATATTACCGCCGTGGGATATATATTCTACCCACACACATTTGGAACTCTCCTGCGGTACCCTAACACATATTATTCCCTCATTTAGTGGATATTTTCACAAAAAAGTGAAATTTCCAAAAATCCAAAGTATTGGCTGAAAACGACTAAATATCAAGGACTCATTGGGCGAATCGCTCTGGAACTGAAATCGGAATGCTCACTGACATTTCCCCTATTTGAAAGTCTGATAAACGCCGGAAAAATGACTAAGTCCAAAAAAAAATTTTTTCAACTTTTTTCAATATTACCCCCGTGGGATATATATTCTACCCACACACATTTGGAACTCTCCTGGGGTACCCTCACACATATTATTCCCTCATTTACTGGATATTTTCACAAAAAAGTGAAATTTTCAAAAATCCAAAATATTGGCTGAAAACGACTAAATATCAAGGACTCATTGGGCGAATAGCTCTGGAATTGAAACCCGAATGTTCACTGACATTTCCCCTATTTGAAAGTCTGATAAACGCCGGAAAAATGACTAAGTCCAAAAAAAAAATTTTTTTACTTTTTTCAATTTTACCCCCGTGGGATATATATTCTACCCACACACATTTGGAACTCTCCTGGGGTACCCTCACACATATTATTCCCTCATTTAGTGGATATTTTCACAAAAAAGTGAAATTTTCAAATATCCAAAATATTGGCTGAAAACGACTGAATATCAAGGACTCATTGGGTGAATCGCTCTGGAACTGAAATCGGAACGTTCACTGACATTTCCCCTATCTGAAAGTGTGATAAACGCCGGAAAAATGACTAAGTCCAAAAAAAAAATTGTTTTCAACTTTTTTCAATATTACCCCCGTGGGATATATATTCTACCCACACACATTTGGAACTCTCCTGCGGTACCCTAACACATATTATTCCCTCATTTAGTGGATATTTTCACAAAAAAGTGAAATTTTCAAAAATCCAGAAAATTGGCTGAAAATGACTAAATATCAAGGACTCATTGTGCGAATCGCTCTGTAACTGAAATCGGAATGCTCACTGACATTTTCCCTATCTGAAAGTCTGATAAACGCCGGAAAAATGACTAAGTCCAAAAAAAAAATTTTTTCAACTTTTTTCAATTTTACCATCGTGGGATATATATTCTACCCACACACATTTGGAACTCTCCTGGGGTACCCTCACACATATTATTCCCTCATTTAGTGGATATTTTCACAAAAAAGTGAAATTTTCAAAAATCCAAAATATTGGCTGAAAACGACTAAATATCAAGGACTCATTGGGCGAATCGCTCTGGAACTGAAATCGGAATGCTCACTGACATTTCCCCTATTTGAAAGTCTGATAAACGCCAGAAAAATGACTAAGTCCAAAAAAATTTTTTTTCAACTTTTTTTTCAATATTACCCCCGTGGGATATATATTCTACCCACACACATTTGGAACTCTCCTGGGGTACCCTCACACATAATATTCCTTCATTTAGTGGATATTTTCACAAAAAAGTGAAATTTCCAAAAATCCAAAGTATTGGCTGAAAACGACTAAATATCAAGGACTCATTGGGCGAATCGCTCTGGAACTGAAATCGGAATGCTCACTGACATTTCCCCTATTTGAAAGTCTGATAAACGCCGGAAAAATGACTAAGTCCAAAAAAAATTTTTTTCAACTTTTTTCAATATTACCCCCGTGGGATATATATTCTACCCACACACATTTGGAACTCTCCTGGGGTACCCTCACACATATTATTCCCTCATTTAGTGGATATTTTCACAAAAAAGTGAAATTTTCAAAAATCCAAAATATTGGCTGAAAACGACTAAATATCAAGGACTCATTGGGCGAATCGCTCTGGAACTGAAATCGGAATGTTCACTGACATTTCCCCTATCTGAAAGTCTGATAAACGCCAGAAAAATGACTAAGTCCAAAAAAAAATTGTTTTCAACTTTTTTCAATTTTACCCCCGTGGGATATATATTCTACCCACACACATTTGGAACTCTCCTGGGGTACCCTCACACATATTATTCCCTCATTTAGTGGATATTTTCACAAAAAAGTGAAATTTTCAAATATCCAAAATATTGGCTGAAAACGACTAAATATCAAGGACTCATTGGGCAAATCGCTCTGGAACTGAAATCGGAACGCTCACTGACATTTGCCCTATCTGAAAGTCTGATAAACGCCGGAAAAATGACTAAGTCCAGAAAAAAAATTTTTTCAACTTTTTTCAATTTTACCCCCGTGGGATATAGATTCTACCCACACACATTTGGAACTCTCCTGCGGTACCCTAACACATATTATTCCCTCACTTAGTGGATATTTTCACAAAAAATGAAATTTTCAAAAATCCAAAATATTGGCTGAAAACGACTAAATATCAAGGACTCATTGGGCGAATAGCTCTGGAATTGAAACCGGAATGTTCACTGACATTTCCCCTATTTGAAAGTCTGATAAACGCCAGAAAAATGACTAAGTCCAAAAAAATTTTTTTTCAACTTTTTTTCAATATTACCCCCGTGGGATATATATTCTACCCACACACATTTGGAACTCTCCTGGGGTACCCTCACACATATTATTCCTTCATTTAGTGGATATTTTCACAAAAAAGTGAAATTTCCAAAAATCCAAAGTATTGGCTAAAAACGAGTAAGTATCAAGGACTCATTGGGCGAATCGCTCAGGAACTGAAATCGGAATGCTCACTGACATTTCCCCTATTTGAAAGTCTGATAAACGCCGGAAAAATGACTAAGTCCAAAAAAAATTTTTTCAACTTTTTTCAATATTACCCCCGTGGGATATAGATTCTACCCACACACATTTGGAACTCTCCTGCGGTACCCTAACACATATTATTCCCTCACTTAGTGGATATTTTCACAAAAAAGTGAAATTTTCAAAAATCCAAAATATTGGCTGAAAACGACTAAATATCAAGGACTCATTGGGCGAGTAGCTCTGGAATTGAAACCGGAATGTTCACTGACATTTCCCCTATTTGAAAGTCTGATAAACGTCGGAAAAATGACTGAGTCCAAAAAAATTTGTTTTCAACTTTTTTTCAATATTACCCCCGTGGGATATATATTCTACCCACACACATTTGGAACTCTCCTGGGGTACCCTCACACATATTATTCCCTCATTTAGTGGATATTTTCATAAAAAAGTGAAATTTTCAAAAATCCAAAATATTGGCTGAAAACGACTAAATATCAAGGACTCTTTGGGCGAATCGCTCTGGAACTGAAATCGGAATGCTCACTGACATTTCCCCTATCTGAAAGTTTGATAAACGCCGGAAAAATGACTAAGTCCAAAAAAAAATTGTTTTCAACTTTTTTCAATTTTACCCCCGTGGGATATATATTCTACCCACACACATTTGGAACTCTCCTGGGGTACCCTCACACATATTATTCCCTCATTTAGTGGATATTTTCACAAAAAAGTGAAATTTTCAAATATCCAAAATATTGGCTGAAAACGACTGAATATCAAGGACTCATTGGGTGAATCGCTCTGGAACTGAAATCGGAACGTTCACTGACATTTCCCCTATCTGAAAGTGTGATAAACGCCGGAAAAATGACTAAGTCCAAAAAAAAAATTGTTTTCAACTTTTTTCAATATTACCGCCGTGGGATATATATTCTACCCACACACATTTGGAACTCTCCTGCGGTACCCTAACACATATTATTCCCTCATTTAGTGGATATTTTCACAAAAAAGTGAAATTTCCAAAAATCCAAAGTATTGGCTGAAAACGACTAAATATCAAGGACTCATTGGGCGAATCGCTCTGGAACTGAAATCGGAATGCTCACTGACATTTCCCCTATTTGAAAGTCTGATAAACGCCGGAAAAATGACTAAGTCCAAAAAAAAATTTTTTCAACTTTTTTCAATATTACCCCCGTGGGATATATATTCTACCCACACACATTTGGAACTCTCCTGGGGTACCCTCACACATATTATTCCCTCATTTACTGGATATTTTCACAAAAAAGTGAAATTTTCAAAAATCCAAAATATTGGCTGAAAACGACTAAATATCAAGGACTCATTGGGCGAATAGCTCTGGAATTGAAACCCGAATGTTCACTGACATTTCCCCTATTTGAAAGTCTGATAAACGCCGGAAAAATGACTAAGTCCAAAAAAAAAATTTTTTTACTTTTTTCAATTTTACCCCCGTGGGATATATATTCTACCCACACACATTTGGAACTCTCCTGGGGTACCCTCACACATATTATTCCCTCATTTAGTGGATATTTTCACAAAAAAGTGAAATTTTCAAATATCCAAAATATTGGCTGAAAACGACTGAATATCAAGGACTCATTGGGTGAATCGCTCTGGAACTGAAATCGGAACGTTCACTGACATTTCCCCTATCTGAAAGTGTGATAAACGCCGGAAAAATGACTAAGTCCAAAAAAAAAATTGTTTTCAACTTTTTTCAATATTACCCCCGTGGGATATATATTCTACCCACACACATTTGGAACTCTCCTGCGGTACCCTAACACATATTATTCCCTCATTTAGTGGATATTTTCACAAAAAAGTGAAATTTTCAAAAATCCAGAAAATTGGCTGAAAATGACTAAATATCAAGGACTCATTGTGCGAATCGCTCTGTAACTGAAATCGGAATGCTCACTGACATTTTCCCTATCTGAAAGTCTGATAAACGCCGGAAAAATGACTAAGTCCAAAAAAAAAATTTTTTCAACTTTTTTCAATTTTACCATCGTGGGATATATATTCTACCCACACACATTTGGAACTCTCCTGGGGTACCCTCACACATATTATTCCCTCATTTAGTGGATATTTTCACAAAAAAGTGAAATTTTCAAAAATCCAAAATATTGGCTGAAAACGACTAAATATCAAGGACTCATTGGGCGAATCGCTCTGGAACTGAAATCGGAATGCTCACTGACATTTCCCCTATTTGAAAGTCTGATAAACGCCGGAAAAATGACTAAGTCCAAAAAAAATTTTTTTCAACTTTTTTCAATATTACCCCCGTGGGATATATATTCTACCCACACACATTTGGAACTCTCCTGGGGTACCCTCACACATATTATTCCCTCATTTAGTGGATATTTTCACAAAAAATGAAATTTTCAAAAATCCAAAATATTGGCTGAAAACGACTAAATATCAAGGACTCATTGGGCGAATCGCTCTGGAACTGAAATCGGAATGCTCACTGACATTTCCCCTATCTGAAAGTCTGATAAACGCCAGAAAAATGACTAAGTCCAAAAAAAAATTGTTTTCAACTTTTTTCAATTTTACCCCCGTGTGATATATATTCTACCCACACACATTTGGAACTCTCCTGGGGTACCCTCACACATATTATTCCCTCATTTAGTGGATATTTTCACAAAAAAGTGAAATTTCAAATATCCAAAATATTGGCTGAAAACGACTAAATATCAAAGACTCATTGCGCGAATTGCTCTGGAATTGAAACCCGAATGTTCACTGACATTTCCCCTATTTGAAAGTCTGATAAACGCCGGAAAAATGACTAAGTCCAAAAAAAAATTTTTTACTTTTTTCAATTTTACCCCCGTGGGATATATATTCTACCCACACACATTTGGAACTCTCCTGGGGTACCCTCACACATATTATTCCCTCATTTAGTGGATATTTTCACAAAAAAGTGAAATTTTCAAATATCCAAAATATTGGCTGAAAACAACTGAATATCAAGGACTCATTGGGTGAATCGCTCTGGAACTGAAATCGGAACGTTCACTGACATTTCCCCTATCTGAAAGTGTGATAAACGCCGGAAAAATGACTAAGTCCAAAAAAAAAATTGTTTTCAACTTTTTTCAATATTACCCCCGTGGGATATATATTCTACCCACACACATTTGGAACTCTCCTGCGGTACCCTAACACATATTATTCCCTCATTTAGTGGATATTTTCACAAAAAAGTGAAATTTTCAAAAATCCAGAAAATTGGCTGAAAATGACTAAATATCAAGGACTCATTGTGCGAATCGCTCTGTAACTGAAATCGGAATGCTCTCTGACATTTTCCCTATATGAAAGTCTGATAAACGCCAGAAAAATTACTAAGTCCAAAAAAAAATTGTTTTCAACTTTTTTCAATTTTACCCCCGTGGGATATATATTCTACCCACACACATTTGGAACTCTCCTGGGGTACCCTCACACATATTATTCCCTCATTTAGTGGATATTTTCACAAAAAAGTGAAATTTTCAAAAATCCAAAATATTGGCTGAAAACGACTAAATATCAAGGACTCATTGGGCGAATAGCTCTGGAATTGAAATCGGAATGTTCACTGACGTTTCCCCTATTTGAAAGTCTGATAAACGCCAGAAAAATGACTAAGTCCAAAAAAATTTTTTTTCAACTTTTTTTCAATATTACCCCCGTGGGATATATATTCTACCACACACATTTGGAACTCTCCTGGGGTACCCTCACACATATTATTCCTTCATTTAGTGGATTTTTTCACAAAAAAGTGAAATTTTCAAAAATCCAAAATATTGGCTGAAAACGACTAAATATCAAGGACTCATTGGGCGAATCGCTCTGGAACTGAAATCGGAACGCTCACTGACACTTGCCCTATCTGAAAGTCTGATAAACGCCGGAAAAATGACTAAGTCCAAAAAAAATTTTTTTCAACTTTTATCAATTTTACCCCCGTGGGATATAGATTCTACCCACACACATTTGGAACTCTCCTGGGGTACCCTCACATATATTATTCCCTGATTTAGTGGATATTTTCACAAAAAAGTGAAATTTTCAAAAATCCAAAATATTGGCTGAAAACGACTAAATATCAAGGACTCATTGGGCGAATCGCTCTGGAACTGAAATCGGAATGTTCACTGACATTTCCCCTATCTGAAAGTCTGATAAACGCCAGAAAAATGACTAAGTCCAAAAAAAAATTGTTTTCAACTTTTTTCAATTTTACCCCCGTGGGATATATATTCTACCCACACACATTTGGAACTCTCCTGCGGTACCCTAACACATATTATTCCCTCATTTAGTGGATATTTTCACAAAAAAGTGAAATTTTCAAAAATCCAAAATATTGGCTGAAAACGACTAAATATCAAGGACTCATTGGGCGAATCGCTCTGGAACTGAAATCGGAACGTTCACTGACATTTCCCCTATCTGAAAGTGTGATAAACGCCGGAAAAATGACTAAGTCCAAAAAAAATTGTTTTCAACTTTTTTCAATATTACCCCAGTGGGATATATATTCTACCCACACACATTTGGAACTCTCCTGCGGTACCCTCACATATATTATTCCCTCATTTAGTGGATATTTTCACAAAAAAGTGAAATTTTCAAAAATCCAAAATATTGGCTGAAAACGACTAAATATCAAGGACTCATTGGGCGAATCGCTCTGGAACTGAAATCGGAATGTTCACTGACATTTCCCCTATCTGAAAGTGTGATAAACGCCGGAAAAATGACTAAGTCCAAAAAAAAATTGTTTTCAACTTTTTTCAATTTTACCCCCGTGGGATATATATTCTACCCACACACATTTGGAACTCTCCTGCGGTACCCTAACACATATTATTCCCTCATTTAGTGGATATTTTCACAAAAAAGTGAAATTTTCAAAAATCCAGAAAATTGGCTGAAAATGACTAAATATCAAGGACTCATTGCGCGAATCGCTCTGGAACTGAAATCGGAACGCTCACTGACATTTTCCCAATCTGAAAGTCTGATAAACGCCGGAAAAATGACTAAGTCCAAAAAAAAAAATTTTTCAACTTTATTCAATTTTACCCCCGTGGGATATAGATTCTACCCACACACATTTGGAACTCTCCTGTCGTACCCTCACACATATTATTCCCTCATTTAGTGGATATTTTCACAAAAAAGTGAAATTTTCAAAAATCCAAAATATTGGCTGAAAACGATTAAATATCAAGGACTCATTGGGCGAATCGCTCTGGAACTGAAATCGGAATGCTCACTGACATTTCCCCTATTTGAAAGTCTGATAAACGCCGGAAAAATGACTAAGTCCAAAAAAAATTTTTTTCAACTTTTTTTCAATATTACCCCCGTGGGATATATATTCTACCCACACACATTTGGAACTCTCCTGGGGTACCCTCACACATATTATTCCCTCATTTAGTGGATATTTTCACAAAAAAGTGAAATTTTCAAAAATTCAAAATATTGGCTGAAAACGACTAAATATCAAGGACTCATTGGGCGAATCGCTCTGGAACTGAAATCGGAATGTTCACTAACATTTCCCCTATCTGAAAGTCTGATAAACGCCGTAAAAATGACTAAGCCAAAAAAAAATTGTTTTCAACTTTTTTCAATTTTACCCCGTGGGATATATATTCTACCCACACACATTTGGAACTCTCCTGGGGTACCCTCACACATATTATTCCCTCATTTAGTGGATATTTTCACAAAAAAGTGAAATTTTCAAATATCCAAAATATTGGCTGAAAACGACTAAATATCAAGGACTCATTGGGCGAATCGCTCTGGAACTGAAATCGGAATGTTCACTGACATTTCCCCTATCTGAAAGTGTGATAAACGCCGGAAAAATGACTAAGTCCAAAAAAAAAATTGTTTTCAACTTTTTTCAATATTACCCCCGTGGGATATATATTCTACCCACACACATTTGGAACTCTCCTGCGGTACCCTAACACATATTATTCCCTCATTTAGTGGATATTTTCACAAAAAAGTGAAATTTTCAAAAATCCAGAAAATTGGCTGAAAATGACTAAATATCAAGGACTCATTGTGCGAATCGCTCTGTAACTGAAATCGGAATGCTCACTGACATTTTCCCTATCTGAAAGTCTGATAAACGCCGGAAAAATGACTAAGTCCAAAAAAAAAATTTTTTCAACTTTTTTCAATTTTACCCCCATGGGATATATATTCTACCCACACACATTTGGAACTCTCCTGGGGTACCCTCACACATATTATTCCCTCATTTAGTGGATATTTTCACAAAAAAGTGAAATTTTCAAAAATCCAAAATATTGGCTGAAAACGACTAAATATCAAGGACTCATTGGGCGAATCGCTCTGTAACTGAAATCGGAATGTTCACTGACATTTCCCCTATCTGAAAGTCTGATAAACGCCAGAAAAATTACTAAGTCCAAAAAAAAATTGTTTTCAACTTTTTTCAATTTTACCCCCGTGGGATATATATTCTACCCACACACATTTGGAACTCTCCTGGGGTACCCTCACACATATTATTCCCTCATTTAGTGGATATTTTCACAAAAAAGTGAAATTTTCAAAAATCCAAAATATTGGCTGAAAACGACTAAATATCAAGGACTCATTGGGCGAATAGCTCTGGAATTGAAATCGGAATGTTCACTGACGTTTCCCCTATTTGAAAGTCTGATAAACGCCAGAAAAATGACTAAGTCCAAAAAAATTTTTTTTCAACTTTTTTTCAATATTACCCCCGTGGGATATATATTCTACCACACACATTTGGAACTCTCCTGGGTTACCCTCACACATATTATTCCTTCATTTAGTGGATTTTTTCACAAAAAAGTGAAATTTTCAAAAATCCAAAATATTGGCTGAAAACGACTAAATATCAAGGACTCATTGGGCGAATCGCTCTGGGACTGAAATCGGAACGCTCACTGACACTTGCCCTATCTGAAAGTCTGATAAACGCCGGAAAAATGACTAAGTCCAAAAAAAATTTTTTTCAACTTTTATCAATTTTACCCCCGTGGGATATAGATTCTACCCACACACATTTGGAACTCTCCTGGGGTACCCTCACATATATTATTCCCTCATTTAGTGGATATTTTCACAAAAAAGTGAAATTTTCAAAAATCCAAAATATTGGCTGAAAACGACTAAATATCAAGGACTCATTGGGCGAATCGCTCTGGAACTGAAATCGGAACGTTCACTGACATTTCCCCTATCTGAAAGTGTGATAAACGCCGGAAAAATGACTAAGTCCAAAAAAAATTGTTTTCAACTTTTTTCAATATTACCCCAGTGGGATATATATTCTACCCACACACATTTGGAACTCTCCTGCGGTACCCTCACATATATTATTCCCTCATTTAGTGGATATTTTCACAAAAAAGTGAAATTTTCAAAAATCCAAAATATTGGCTGAAAACGACTAAATATCAAGGACTCATTGGGCGAATCGCTCTGGAACTGAAATCGGAATGTTCACTGACATTTCCCCTATCTGAAAGTGTGATAAACGCCGGAAAAATGACTAAGTCCAAAAAAAAATTGTTTTCAACTTTTTTCAATTTTACCCCCGTGGGATATATATTCTACCCACACACATTTGGAACTCTCCTGCGGTACCCTAACACATATTATTCCCTCATTTAGTGGATATTTTCACAAAAAAGTGAAATTTTCAAAAATCCAAAATATTGGCTGAAAACGACTAAATATCAAGGACTCATTGGGCGAATCGCTCTGGAACTGAAATCGTAACGTTCACTGACATTTCCCCTATCTGAAAGTGTGATAAACGCCGGAAAAATGACTAAGTCCAAAAAAAAATTGTTTTCAACTTTTTTCAATATTACCCCAGTGGGATATATATTCTACCCACACACATTTGGAACTCTCCTGCGGTACCCTAACACATATTATTCCCTCATTTAGTGGATATTTTCACAAAAAAGTGAAATTTTCATAAATCCAGAAAATTGGCTGAAAATGACTAAATATCAAGGACTCATTGCGCGAATCGCTCTGGAACTGAAATCGGAACGCTCACTGACATTTTCCCAATCTGAAAGTCTGATAAACGCCGGAAAAATGACTAAGTCCAAAAAAAAAAATTTTTCAACTTTATTCAATTTTACCCCCGTGGGATATAGATTCTACCCACACACATTTGGAACTCTCCTGGGGTACCCTCACACATATTATTCCCTCATTTAGTGGATATTTTCACAAAAAAGTGAAATTTTCAAAAATCCAAAATATTGGCTGAAAACGATTAAATATCAAGGACTCATTGGGCGAATCGCTCTGGAACTGAAATCGGAATGCTCACTGACATTTCCCCTATTTGAAAGTCTGATAAACGCCAGAAAAATGACTAAGTCCAAAAAAATTTTTTTTCAACTTTTTTTCAATATTACCCCCGTGGGATATATATTCTACCCACACACATTTGGAACTCTCCTGGGGTACCCTCACACATATTATTCCCTCATTTAGTGGATATTTTCACAAAAAAGTGAAATTTTCAAAAATTCAAAATATTGGCTGAAAACGACTAAATATCAAGGACTCATTGGGCGAATCGCTCTGTAACTGAAATCGGAATGTTCACTGACATTTCCCCTATCTGAAAGTCTGATAAACGCCAGAAAAATTACTAAGTCCAAAAAAAAATTGTTTTCAACTTTTTTCAATTTTACCCCCGTGGGATATATATTCTACCCACACACATTTGGAACTCTCCTGGGGTACCCTCACACATATTATTCCCTCATTTAGTGGATATTTTCACAAAAAAGTGAAATTTTCAAAAATCCAAAATATTGGCTGAAAACGACTAAATATCAAGGACTCATTGGGCGAATAGCTCTGGAATTGAAATCGGAATGTTCACTGACGTTTCCCCTATTTGAAAGTCTGATAAACGCCAGAAAAATGACTAAGTCCAAAAAAATTTTTTTTCAACTTTTTTTCAATATTACCCCCGTGGGATATATATTCTACCACACACATTTGGAACTCTCCTGGGGTACCCTCACACATATTATTCCTTCATTTAGTGGATTTTTTCACAAAAAAGTGAAATTTTCAAAAATCCAAAATATTGGCTGAAAACGACTAAATATCAAGGACTCATTGGGCGAATCGCTCTGGGACTGAAATCGGAACGCTGACTGACACTTGCCCTATCTGAAAGTCTGATAAACGCCGGAAAAATGACTAAGTCCAAAAAAAATTTTTTTCAACTTTTATCAATTTTACCCCCGTGGGATATAGATTCTACCCACACACATTTGGAACTCTCCTGGGGTACCCTCACATATATTATTCCCTCATTTAGTGGATATTTTCACAAAAAAGTGAAATTTTCAAAAATCCAAAATATTGGCTGAAAACGACTAAATATCAAGGACTCATTGGGCGAATCGCTCTGGAACTGAAATCGGAACGTTCACTGACATTTCCCCTATCTGAAAGTGTGATAAACGCCGGAAAAATGACTAAGTCCAAAAAAAATTGTTTTCAACTTTTTTCAATATTACCCCAGTGGGATATATATTCTACCCACACACATTTGGAACTCTCCTGCGGTACCCTCACATATATTATTCCCTCATTTAGTGGATATTTTCACAAAAAAGTGAAATTTTCAAAAATCCAAAATATTGGCTGAAAACGACTAAATATCAAGGACTCATTGGGCGAATCGCTCTGGAACTGAAATCGGAATGTTCACTGACATTTCCCCTATCTGAAAGTGTGATAAACGCCGGAAAAATGACTAAGTCCAAAAAAAAATTGTTTTCAACTTTTTTCAATTTTACCCCCGTGGGATATATATTCTACCCACACACATTTGGAACTCTCCTGCGGTACCCTAACACATATTATTCCCTCATTTAGTGGATATTTTCACAAAAAAGTGAAATTTTCAAAAATCCAAAATATTGGCTGAAAACGACTAAATATCAAGGACTCATTGGGCGAATCGCTCTGGAACTGAAATCGTAACGTTCACTGACATTTCCCCTATCTGAAAGTGTGATAAACGCCGGAAAAATGACTAAGTCCAAAAAAAAATTGTTTTCAACTTTTTTCAATATTACCCCAGTGGGATATATATTCTACCCACACACATTTGGAACTCTCCTGCGGTACCCTAACACATATTATTCCCTCATTTAGTGGATATTTTCACAAAAAAGTGAAATTTTCATAAATCCAGAAAATTGGCTGAAAATGACTAAATATCAAGGACTCATTGCGCGAATCGCTCTGGAACTGAAATCGGAACGCTCACTGACATTTTCCCAATCTGAAAGTCTGATAAACGCCGGAAAAATGACTAAGTCCAAAAAAAAAAATTTTTCAACTTTATTCAATTTTACCCCCGTGGGATATAGATTCTACCCACACACATTTGGAACTCTCCTGGGGTACCCTCACACATATTATTCCCTCATTTAGTGGATATTTTCACAAAAAAGTGAAATTTTCAAAAATCCAAAATATTGGCTGAAAACGATTAAATATCAAGGACTCATTGGGCGAATCGCTCTGGAACTGAAATCGGAATGCTCACTGACATTTCCCCTATTTGAAAGTCTGATAAACGCCAGAAAAATGACTAAGTCCAAAAAAAATTTTTTTCAACTTTTTTTCAATATTACCCCCGTGGGATATATATTCTACCCACACACATTTGGAACTCTCCTGGGGTACCCTCACACATATTATTCCCTCATTTAGTGGATATTTTCACAAAAAAGTGAAATTTTCAAAAATTCAAAATATTGGCTGAAAACGACTAAATATCAAGGACTCATTGGGCGAATCGCTCTGGAACTGAAATCGGAATGTTCACTAACATTTCCCCTATCTGAAAATGTGATAAACGCCGGAAAAATGACTAAGTCCAAAAAAAAATTGTTTACAACTTTTTTCAATATTACCCCTGTGGGATATATATTCTACCCACACACATTTGGAACTCTCCTGCGGTACCCTAACACATATTATTCCCTCACTTAGTGGATATTTTCACAAAAAGGTGAAATTTTCAAAAATCCAAAATATTGGCTGAAAACGACTAAATATCAAGGACTCATTGGGCGAATAGCTCTGGAATTGAAACCGGAATGTTCACTGACATTTCCCCTATTTGAAAGTCTGATAAACGCAGAAAAAATGACTAAGTCCAAAAAAATTTGTTTTCAACTTTTTTTCAATATTACCCCCGTGGGATATATATTCTACCCACACACATTTGGAACTCTCCTGGGGTACCCTCACACATATTATTCCCTCATTTAGTGGATATTTTCATAAAAAAGTGAAATTTTCAAAAATCCAAAATATTGGCTGAAAACGACTAAATATCAAGGACTCATTGGGCGAATCGCTCTGGAACTGAAATCGGAACGCTCACTGACACTTGCCCTATCTGAAAGTCTGATAAACGCCGGAAAAATGACTAAGTCCAAAAAAAAATTTTTTTCAACTTTTATCAATTTTACCCCCGTGGGATATAGATTCTACCCACACACATTTGGAACTCTCCTGCGGTACCCTAACACATATTATTCCCTCATTTAGTGGATATTTTCACAAAAAAGTGAAATTTTCAAAAATCCAGAAAATTGGCTGAAAATGACTAAATATCAAGGACTCATTGCGCGAATCGCTCTGGAACTGAAATCGGAACGCTCACTGACATTTTCCCAATCTGAAAGTCTGATAAACGCCGGAAAAATGACTAAGTCCAAAAAAAAAAATTTTTCAACTTTATTCAATTTTACCCCCGTGGGATATAGATTCTACCCACACACATTTGGAACTCTCCTGGGGTACCCTCACACATATTATTCCCTCATTTAGTGGATATTTTCACAAAAAAGTGAAATTTTCAAAAATCCAAAATATTGGCTGAAAACGATTAAATATCAAGGACTCATTGGGCGAATCGCTCTGGAACTGAAATCGGAATGCTCACTGACATTTCCCCTATTTGAAAGTCTGATAAACGCCGGAAAAATGACTAAGTCCAAAAAAAATTTTTTTCAACTTTTTTTCAATATTACCCCCGTGGGATATATATTCTACCCACACACATTTGGAACTCTCCTGGGGTACCCTCACACATATTATTCCCTCATTTAGTGGATATTTTCACAAAAAAGTGAAATTTTCAAAAATTCAAAATATTGGCTGAAAACGACTAAATATCAAGGACTCATTGGGCGAATCGCTCTGGAACTGAAATCGGAATGTTCACTAACATTTCCCCTATCTGAAAGTCTGATAAACGCCGGAAAAATGACTAAGCCAAAAAAAAATTGTTTTCAACTTTTTTCAATTTTACCCCGTGGGATATATATTCTACCCACACACATTTGGAACTCTCCTGGGGTACCCTCACACATATTATTCCCTCATTTAGTGGATATTTTCACAAAAAAGTGAAATTTTCAAATATCCAAAATATTGGCTGAAAACGTCTAAATATCAAGGACTCATTGGGCGAATAGCTCTGGAATTGAAACCGGAATGTTCACTGACATTTCCCCTATTTGAAAGTCTGATAAACGCAGAAAAAATGACTAAGTCCAAAAAAATTTGTTTTCAACTTTTTTCAATTTTACCCCCGTGGGATATATATTCTACCCACACACATTTGGAACTCTCCTGGGGTACCCTCACACATATTATTCCCTCATTTAGTGGATATTTTCACAAAAAAGTGAAATTTCAAATATCCAAAATATTGGCTGAAAACGACTAAATATCAAGGACTCATTGGGCGAATAGCTCTGGAATTGAAACCCGAATGTTCACTGACATTTCCCCTATTTGAAAGTCTGATAAACGCCGGAAAAATGACTAAGTCCAAAAAAAAATTTTTTACTTTTTTCAATTTTACCCCCGTGGGATATATATTCTACCCACACACATTTGGAACTCTCCTGGGGTACCCTCACACATATTATTCCCTCATTTAGTGGATATTTTCACAAAAAAGTGAAATTTTCAAATATCCAAAATATTGGCTGAAAACGACTGAATATCAAGGACTCATTGGGTGAATCGCTCTGGAACTGAAATCGGAACGTTCACTGACATTTCCCCTATCTGAAAGTGTGATAAACGCCGGAAAAATGACTAAGTCCAAAAAAAAAATTGTTTTCAACTTTTTTCAATATTACCCCCGTGGGATATATATTCTACCCACACACATTTGGAACTCTCCTGCGGTACCCTAACACATATTATTCCCTCATTTAGTGGATATTTTCACAAAAAAGTGAAATTTTCAAAAATCCAGAAAATTGGCTGAAAATGACTAAATATCAAGGACTCATTGTGCGAATCGCTCTGTAACTGAAATCGGAATGCTCACTGACATTTTCCCTATCTGAAAGTCTGATAAACGCCGGAAAAATGACTAAGTCCAAAAAAAAAATTTTTTCAACTTTTTTCAATTTTACCCCCATGGGATATATATTCTACCCACACACATTTGGAACTCTCCTGGGGTACCCTCACACATATTATTCCCTCATTTAGTGGATATTTTCACAAAAAAGTGAAATTTTCAAAAATCCAAAATATTGGCTGAAAACGACTAAATATCAAGGACTCATTGGGCGAATCGCTCTGGAACTGAAATCGGAACGTTCACTGACATTTCCCCTATCTGAAAGTGTGATAAACGCCGGAAAAATGACTAAGTCCAAAAAAAATTGTTTTCAACTTTTTCCAATATTACCCCAGTGGGATATATATTCTACCCACACACATTTGGAACTCTCCTGGGGTACCCTCACATATATTATTCCCTCATTTAGTGGATATTTTCACAAAAAAGTGAAATTTTCAAAAATCCAAAATATTGGCTGAAAACGACTAAATATCAAGGACTCATTGGGCGAATCGCTCTGGAACTGAAATCGGAACGTTCACTGACATTTCCCCTATCTGAAAGTGTGATAAACGCCGGAAAAATGACTAAGTCCAAAAAAAAATTGTTTTCAACTTTTTTCAATATTACCCCAGTGGGATATATATTCTACCCACACACATTTGGAACTCTCCTGCGGTACCCTAACACATATTATTCCCTCATTTAGTGGATATTTTCACAAAAAAGTGAAATTTTCAAAAATCCAGAAAATTGGCTGAAAATGACTAAATATCAAGGACTCATTGCGCGAATCGCTCTGGAACTGAAATCGGAACGCTCACTGACATTTTCCCAATCTGAAAGTCTGATAAACGCCGGAAAAATGACTAAGTCCAAAAAAAAAAATTTTTCAACTTTATTCAATTTTACCCCCGTGGGATATAGATTCTACCCACACACATTTGGAACTCTCCTGGGGTACCCTCACACATATTATTCCCTCATTTAGTGGATATTTTCACAAAAAAGTGAAATTTTCAAAAATCCAAAATATTGGCTGAAAACGATTAAATATCAAGGACTCATTGGGCGAATCGCTCTGGAACTGAAATCGGAATGCTCACTGACATTTCCCCTATTTGAAAGTCTGATAAACGCCGGAAAAATGACTAAGTCCAAAAAAAATTTTTTTCAACTTTTTTTCAATATTACCCCCGTGGGATATATATTCTACCCACACACATTTGGAACTCTCCTGGGGTACCCTCACACATATTATTCCCTCATTTAGTGGATATTTTCACAAAAAAGTGAAATTTTCAAAAATTCAAAATATTGGCTGAAAACGACTAAATATCAAGGACTCATTGGGCGAATCGCTCTGGAACTGAAATCGGAATGTTCACTAACATTTCCCCTATCTGAAAGTCTGATAAACGCCGGAAAAATGACTAAGCCAAAAAAAAATTGTTTTCAACTTTTTTCAATTTTACCCCGTGGGATATATATTCTACCCACACACATTTGGAACTCTCCTGGGGTACCCTCACACATATTATTCCCTCATTTAGTGGATATTTTCACAAAAAAGTGAAATTTTCAAATATCCAAAATATTGGCTGAAAACGTCTAAATATCAAGGACTCATTGGGCGAATAGCTCTGGAATTGAAACCGGAATGTTCACTGACATTTCCCCTATTTGAAAGTCTGATAAACGCAGAAAAAATGACTAAGTCCAAAAAAATTTGTTTTCAACTTTTTTCAATTTTACCCCCGTGGGATATATATTCTACCCACACACATTTGGAACTCTCCTGGGGTACCCTCACACATATTATTCCCTCATTTAGTGGATATTTTCACAAAAAAGTGAAATTTCAAATATCCAAAATATTGGCTGAAAACGACTAAATATCAAGGACTCATTGGGCGAATAGCTCTGGAATTGAAACCCGAATGTTCACTGACATTTCCCCTATTTGAAAGTCTGATAAACGCCGGAAAAATGACTAAGTCCAAAAAAAAATTTTTTACTTTTTTCAATTTTACCCCCGTGGGATATATATTCTACCCACACACATTTGGAACTCTCCTGGGGTACCCTCACACATATTATTCCCTCATTTAGTGGATATTTTCACAAAAAAGTGAAATTTTCAAATATCCAAAATATTGGTTGAAAACGACTGAATATCAAGGACTCATTGGGTGAATCGCTCTGGAACTGAAATCGGAACGTTCACTGACATTTCCCCTATCTGAAAGTGTGATAAACGCCGGAAAAATGACTAAGTCCAAAAAAAAAATTGTTTTCAACTTTTTTCAATATTACCCCCGTGGGATATATATTCTACCCACACACATTTGGAACTCTCCTGCGGTACCCTAACACATATTATTCCCTCATTTAGTGGATATTTTCACAAAAAAGTGAAATTTTCAAAAATCCAGAAAATTGGCTGAAAATGACTAAATATCAAGGACTCATTGTGCGAATCGCTCTGTAACTGAAATCGGAATGCTCACTGACATTTTCCCTATCTGAAAGTCTGATAAACGCCGGAAAAATGACTAAGTCCAAAAAAAAAATTTTTTCAACTTTTTTCAATTTTACCCCCATGGGATATATATTCTACCCACACACATTTGGAACTCTCCTGGGGTACCCTCACACATATTATTCCCTCATTTAGTGGATATTTTCACAAAAAAGTGAAATTTTCAAAAATCCAAAATATTGGCTGAAAACGACTAAATATCAAGGACTCATTGGGCGAATCGCTCTGGAACTGAAATCGGAATGTTCACTGACATTTCCCCTATCTGAAAGTCTGATAAACGCCAGAAAAATTACTAAGTCCAAAAAAAAATTGTTTTCAACTTTTTTCAATTTTACCCCCGTGGGATATATATTCTACCCACACACATTTGGAACTCTCCTGGGGTACCTTCACACATATTATTCCCTCATTTAGTGGATATTTTCACAAAAAAGTGAAATTTTCAAAAATCCAAAATATTGGCTGAAAACGACTAAATATCAAGGACTCATTGGGCGAATCGCTCTGGAACTGAAATCGGAACGTTCACTGACATTTCCCCTATCTGAAAATGTGATAAACGCCGGAAAAATGACTAAGTCCAAAAAAAAATTGTTTACAACTTTTTTCAATATTACCCCTGTGGGATATATATTCTACCCACACACATTTGGAACTCTCCTGCGGTACCCTAACACATATTATTCCCTCACTTAGTGGATATTTTCACAAAAAGGTGAAATTTTCAAAAATCCAAAATATTGGCTGAAAACGACTAAATATCAAGGACTCATTGGGCGAATAGCTCTGGAATTGAAACCGGAATGTTCACTGACATTTCCCCTATTTGAAAGTCTGATAAACGCAGAAAAAATGACTAAGTCCAAAAAAATTTGTTTTCAACTTTTTTTCAATATTACCCCCGTGGGATATATATTCTACCCACACACATTTGGAACTCTCCTGGGGTACCCTCACACATATTATTCCCTCATTTAGTGGATATTTTCATAAAAAAGTGAAATTTTCAAAAATCCAAAATATTGGCTGAAAACGACTAAATATCAAGGACTCATTGGGCGAATCGCTCTGGAACTGAAATCGGAACGCTCACTGACACTTGCCCTATCTGAAAGTCTGATAAACGCCGGAAAAATGACTAAGTCCAAAAAAAAATTTTTTTCAACTTTTATCAATTTTACCCCCGTGGGATATAGATTCTACCCACACACATTTGGAACTCTCCTGGGGTGCCCTCACATATATTATTCCCTCATTTAGTGGATATTTTCACAAAAAAGTGAAATTTTCAAAAATCCAAAATATTGGCTGAAAACGACTAAATATCAAGGACTCATTGGGCGAATCGCTCTGGAACTGAAATCGGAACGTTCACTGACATTTCCCCTATCTGAAAGTGTGATAAACGCCGGAAAAATGACTAAGTCCAAAAAAAAATTGTTTACAACTTTTTTCAATATTACCCCTGTGGGATATATATTCTACCCACACACATTTGGAACTCTCCTGCGGTACCCTAACACATATTATTCCCTCACTTAGTGGATATTTTCACAAAAAGGTGAAATTTTCAAAAATCCAAAATATTGGCTGAAAACGACTAAATATCAAGGACTCATTGGGCGAATAGCTCTGGAATTGAAACCGGAATGTTCATTGACATTTCCCCTATTTGAAAGTCTGATAAACGCAGAAAAAATGACTAAGTCCAAAAAAATTTGTTTTCAACTTTTTTCAATTTTACCCCCGTGGGATATATATTCTACCCACACACATTTGGAACTCTCCTGGGGTACCCTCACACATATTATTCCCTCATTTAGTGGATATTTTCACAAAAAAGTGAAATTTCAAATATCCAAAATATTGGCTGAAAACGACTAAATATCAAGGACTCATTGGGCGAATAGCTCTGGAATTGAAACCCGAATGTTCACTGACATTTCCCCTATTTGAAAGTCTGATAAACGCCGGAAAAATGACTAAGTCCAAAAAAAAATTTTTTACTTTTTTCAATTTTACCCCCGTGGGATATATATTCTACCCACACACATTTGGAACTCTCCTGGGGTACCCTCACACATATTATTCCCTCATTTAGTGGATATTTTCACAAAAAAGTGAAATTTTCAAATATCCAAAATATTGGCTGAAAACGACTGAATATCAAGGACTCATTGGGTGAATCGCTCTGGAACTGAAATCGGAACGTTCACTGACATTTCCCCTATCTGAAAGTGTGATAAACGCCGGAAAAATGACTAAGTCCAAAAAAAAATTGTTTTCAACTTTTTTCAATATTACCCCCGTGGGATATATATTCTACCCACACACATTTGGAACTCTCCTGCGGTACCCTAACACATATTATTCCCTCATTTAGTGGATATTTTCACAAAAAAGTGAAATTTTCAAAAATCCAGAAAATTGGCTGAAAATGACTAAATATCAAGGACTCATTGTGCGAATCGCTCTGTAACTGAAATCGGAATGCTCACTGACATTTTCCCTATCTGAAAGTCTGATAAACGCCGGAAAAATGACTAAGTCCAAAAAAAAATTTTTTTCAACTTTTTTCAATTTTACCCCCATGGGATATATATTCTACCCACACACATTTGGAACTCTCCTGGGGTACCCTCACACATATTATTCCCTCATTTAGTGGATATTTTCACAAAAAAGTGAAATTTTCAAAAATCCAAAATATTGGCTGAAAACGACTAAATATCAAGGACTCATTGGGCGAATCGCTCTGGAACTGAAATCGGAACGCTCACTGACACTTGCCCTATCTGAAAGTCTGATAAACGCCGGAAAAATGACTAAGTCCAAAAAAAATTTTTTTCAACTTTTATCAATTTTACCCCCGTGGGATATAGATTCTACCCACACACATTTGGAACTCTCCTGGGGTACCCTCACATATATTATTCCCTCATTTAGTGGATATTTTCACAAAAAAGTGAAATTTTCAAAAATCCAAAATATTGGCTGAAAACGACTAAATATCAAGGACTCATTGGGCGAATCGCTCTGGAACTGAAATCGGAATGTTCACTGACATTTCCCCTATCTGAAAGTCTGATAAACGCCAGAAAAATGACTAAGTCCAAAAAAAAATTGTTTTCAACTTTTTTCAATTTTAGCCCCGTGGGATATATATTCTACCCACACACATTTGGAACTCTCCTGCGGTACCCTAACACATATTATTCCCTCATTTAGTGGATATTTTCACAAAAAAGTGAAATTTTCAAAAATCCAAAATATTGGCTGAAAACGACTAAATATCAAGGACTCATTGGGCGAATAGCTCTGGAATTGAAATCGGAATGTTCACTGACGTTTCCCCTATTTGAAAGTCTGATAAACGCCAGAAAAATGACTAAGTCCAAAAAAATTTTTTTTCAACTTTTTATCAATATTACCCCCGTGGGATATATATTCTACCACACACATTTGGAACTCTCCTGGGGTACCCTCACACATATTATTCCTTCATTTAGTGGATTTTTTCACAAAAAAGTGAAATTTTCAAAAATCCAAAATATTGGCTGAAAACGACTAAATATCAAGGACTCATTGGGCGAATCGCTCTGGAACTGAAATCGGAACGCTCACTGACACTTGCCCTATCTGAAAGTCTGATAAACGCCGGAAAAATGACTAAGTCCAAAAAAAATTTTTTTCAACTTTTATCAATTTTACCCCCGTGGGATATAGATTCTACCCACACACATTTGGAACTCTCCTGGGGTACCCTCACATATATTATTCCCTCATTTAGTGGATATTTTCACAAAAAAGTGAAATTTTCAAAAATCCAAAATATTGGCTGAAAACGACTAAATATCAAGGACTCATTGGGCGAATCGCTCTGGAACTGAAATCGGAATGTTCACTGACATTTCCCCTATCTGAAAGTCTGATAAACGCCAGAAAAATGACTAAGTCCAAAAAAAAATTGTTTTCAACTTTTTTCAATTTTACCCCCGTGGGATATATATTCTACCCACACACATTTGGAACTCTCCTGCGGTACCCTAACACATATTATTCCCTCATTTAGTGGATATTTTCACAAAAAAGTGAAATTTTCAAAAATCCAAAATATTGGCTGAAAACGACTAAATATCAAGGACTCATTGGGCGAATCGCTCTGGAACTGAAATCGGAACGTTCACTGACATTTCCCCTATCTGAAAGTGTGATAAACGCCGGAAAAATGACTAAGTCAAAAAAAAAATTGTTTTCAACTTTTTTCAATTTTACCCCCGTGGGATATATATTCTACCCACACACATTTGGAACTCTCCTGCGGTACGCTAACACATATTATTCCCTCATTTAGTGGATATTTTCACAAAAAAGTGAAATTTTCAAAAATCCAAAATATTGGCTGAAAACGACTAAATATCAAGGACTCATTGGAAGAATCGCTCTGGAACTGAAATCGGAACGTTCACTGACATTTCCCCTATCTGAAAGTGTGATAAACGCCGGAAAAATGACTAAGTCCAAAAAAAAATTGTTTACAACTTTTTTCAATATTACCCCTGTGGGATATATATTCTACCCACACACATTTGGAACTCTCCTGCGGTACCCTAACACATATTATTCCCTCACTTAGTGGATATTTTCACAAAAAGGTGAAATTTTCAAAAATCCAAAATATTGGCTGAAAACGACTAAATATCAAGGACTCATTGGGCGAATAGCTCTGGAATTGAAACCGGAATGTTCATTGACATTTCCCCTATTTGAAAGTCTGATAAACGCAGAAAAAATGACTAAGTCCAAAAAAATTTGTTTTCAACTTTTTTCAATTTTACCCCCGTGGGATATATATTCTACCCACACACATTTGGAACTCTCCTGGGGTACCCTCACACATATTATTCCCTCATTTAGTGGATATTTTCACAAAAAAGTGAAATTTCAAATATCCAAAATATTGGCTGAAAACGACTAAATATCAAGGACTCATTGGGCGAATAGCTCTGGAATTGAAACCCGAATGTTCACTGACATTTCCCCTATTTGAAAGTCTGATAAACGCCGGAAAAATGACTAAGTCCAAAAAAAAATTTTTTACTTTTTTCAATTTTACCCCCGTGGGATATATATTCTACCCACACACATTTGGAACTCTCCTGGGGTACCCTCACACATATTATTCCCTCATTTAGTGGATATTTTCACAAAAAAGTGAAATTTTCAAATATCCAAAATATTGGCTGAAAACGACTGAATATCAAGGACTCATTGGGTGAATCGCTCTGGAACTGAAATCGGAACGTTCACTGACATTTCCCCTATCTGAAAGTGTGATAAACGCCGGAAAAATGACTAAGTCCAAAAAAAAAATTGTTTTCAACTTTTTTCAATATTACCCCCGTGGGATATATATTCTACCCACACACATTTGGAACTCTCCTGCGGTACCCTAACACATATTATTCCCTCATTTAGTGGATATTTTCACAAAAAAGTGAAATTTTCAAAAATCCAGAAAATTGGCTGAAAATGACTAAATATCAAGGACTCATTGTGCGAATCGCTCTGTAACTGAAATCGGAATGCTCACTGACATTTTCCCTATCTGAAAGTCTGATAAACGCCGGAAAAATGACTAAGTCCAAAAAAAAAATTTTTTCAACTTTTTTCAATTTTACCCCCATGGGATATATATTCTACCCACACACATTTGGAACTCTCCTGGGGTACCCTCACACATATTATTCCCTCATTTAGTGGATATTTTCACAAAAAAGTGAAATTTTCAAAAATCCAAAATATTGGCTGAAAACGACTAAATATCAAGGACTCATTGGGCGAATCGCTCTGGAACTGAAATCGGAATGTTCACTGACATTTCCCCTATCTGAAAGTCTGATAAACGCCAGAAAAATTACTAAGTCCAAAAAAAAATTGTTTTCAACTTTTTTCAATTTTACCCCCGTGGGATATATATTCTACCCACACACATTTGGAACTCTCCTGGGGTACCCTCACACATATTATTCCCTCATTTAGTGGATATTTTCACAAAAAAGTGAAATTTTCAAAAATCCAAAATATTGGCTGAAAACGACTAAATATCAAGGACTCATTGGGCGAATAGCTCTGGAATTGAAATCGGAATGTTCACTGACGTTTCCCCTATTTGAAAGTCTGATAAACGCCAGAAAAATGACTAAGTCCAAAAAAATTTTTTTTCAACTTTTTTTCAATATTACCCCCGTGGGATATATATTCTACCACACACATTTGGAACTCTCCTGGGGTACCCTCACACATATTATTCCTTCATTTAGTGGATTTTTTCACAAAAAAGTGAAATTTTCAAAAATCCAAAATATTGGCTGAAAACGACTAAATATCAAGGACTCATTGGGCGAATCGCTCTGGAACTGAAATCGGAACGCTCACTGACACTTGCCCTATCTGAAAGTCTGATAAACGCCGGAAAAATGACTAAGTCCAAAAAAAATTTTTTTCAACTTTTATCAATTTTACCCCCGTGGGATATAGATTCTACCCACACACATTTGGAACTCTCCTGGGGTACCCTCACATATATTATTCCCTCATTTAGTGGATATTTTCACAAAAAAGTGAAATTTTCAAAAATCCAAAATATTGGCTGAAAACGACTAAATATCAAGGACTCATTGGGCGAATCGCTCTGGAACTGAAATCGGAATGTTCACTGACATTTCCCCTATCTGAAAGTCTGATAAACGCCAGAAAAATGACTAAGTCCAAAAAAAAATTGTTTTCAACTTTTTTCAATTTTACCCCCGTGGGATATATATTCTACCCACACACATTTGGAACTCTCCTGCGGTACCCTAACACATATTATTCCCTCATTTAGTGGATATTTTCACAAAAAAGTGAAATTTTCAAAAATCCAAAATATTGGCTGAAAACGACTAAATATCAAGGACTCATTGGGCGAATCGCTCTGGAACTGAAATCGGAACGTTCACTGACATTTCCCCTATCTGAAAGTGTGATAAACGCCGGAAAAATGACTAAGTCAAAAAAAAAATTGTTTTCAACTTTTTTCAATTTTACCCCCGTGGGATATATATTCTACCCACACACATTTGGAACTCTCCTGCGGTACGCTAACACATATTATTCCCTCATTTAGTGGATATTTTCACAAAAAAGTGAAATTTTCAAAAATCCAAAATATTGGCTGAAAACGACTAAATATCAAGGATTCATTGGACGAATCGCTCTGGAACTGAAATCGGAACGTTCACTGACATTTCCCCTATCTGAAAGTGTGATAAACGCCGGAAAAATGACTAAGTCCAAAAAAAAATTGTTTTCAACTTTTTTCAATATTACCCCAGTGGGATATATATTCTACCCACACACATTTGGAACTCTCCTGCGGTACCCTAACACATATTATTCCCTCATTTAGTGGATATTTTCACAAAAAAGTGAAATTTTCAAAAATCCAGAAAATTGGCTGAAAATGACTAAATATCAAGGACTCATTGCGCGAATCGCTCTGGAACTGAAATCGGAACGCTCACTGACATTTTCCCAATCTGAAAGTCTGATAAACGCCGGAAAAATGACTAAGTCCAAAATAAAAAATTTTTCAACTTTATTCAATTTTACCCCCGTGGGATATAGATTCTACCCACACACATTTGGAACTCTCCTGGGGTACCCTCACACATATTATTCCCTCATTTAGTGGATATTTTCACAAAAAAGTAAAATTTTCAAAAATCCAAAATATTGGCTGAAAACGATTAAATATCAAGGACTCATTGGGCGAATCGCTCTGGAACTGAAATCGGAATGCTCACTGACATTTCCCCTATTTGAAAGTCTGATAAACGCCGGAAAAATGACTAAGTCCAAAAAAAATTTTTTTCAACTTTTTTTCAATATTACCCCCGTGGGATATATATTCTACCCACACACATTTGGAACTCTCCTGGGGTACCCTCACACATATTATTCCCTCATTTAGTGGATATTTTCACAAAAAAGTGAAATTTTCAAAAATTCTAAATATTGGCTGAAAACGACTAAATATCAAGGACTCATTGGGCGAATCGCTCTGGAACTGAAATCGGAATGTTCACTAACATTTCCCCTATCTGAAAGTCTGATAAACGCCGGAAAAATGACTAAGCCAAAAAAAAATTGTTTTCAACTTTTTTCAATTTTACCCCGTGGGATATATATTCTACCCACACACATTTGGAACTCTCCTGGGGTACCCTCACACATATTATTCCCTCATTTAGTGGATATTTTCACAAAAAAGTGAAATTTTCAAATATCCAAAATATTGGCTGAAAACGACTAAATATCAAGGACTCATTGGGCGAATCGCTCTGGAACTGAAATCGGAATGCTCACTGACATTTCCCCTATCTGAAAGTTTGATAAACGCCGGAAAAATGACTAAGTCCAAAAAAAAATTGTTTTCAACTTTTTTCAATTTTACCCCCGTGGGATATATATTCTACCCACACACATTTGGAACTCTCCTGCGGTACCCTAACACATATTATTCCCTCATTTAGTGGATATGTTCACAAAAAAGTGAAATTTTCAAAAATCCAGAAAATTGGCTGAAAATGACTAAATATCAAGGACTCATTGCGTGAATCGCTCTGGAACTGAAATCGGAACGCTCACTGACATTTTCCCTATCTGAAAGTCTGATAAACGCCGGAAAAATGACTAAGTCCAAAAAAAAAATTTTTTTACTTTTTTCAATTTTACCCCTGTGGGATATATATTCTACCCACACACATTTGGAACTCTCCTGGGGTACCCTCACACATATTATTCCCTCATTTAGTGGATATTTTCACAAAAAAGTGAAATTTTCAAATATCCAAAATATTGGCTGAAAACGACTGAATATCAAGGACTCATTGGGCGAATCGCTCTGGAACTGAAATCGGAACGTTCACTGACATTTCCCCTATCTGAAAGTGTGATAAACGCCGGAAAAATGACTAAGTCCAAAAAAAAAATTGTTTTCAACTTTTTTCAATATTACCCCCGTGGGATATATATTCTACCCACACACATTTGGAACTCTCCTGCGGTACCCTAACACATATTATTCCCTCATTTAGTGGATATTTTCACAAAAAAGTGAAATTTTCAAAAATCCAAAATATTGGCTGAAAACGACTAAATATCAAGGACTCATTGGGCGAATCGCTCTGGAACTGAAATCGGAACGCTCACTGACATTTGCCCTATCTGAAAGTCTGATAAACGCCGGAAAAATGACTAAGTCCAAAAAAAAAATTGTTTTCAACTTTTTTCAATTTTACCCCCGTGGGATATATATTCTACCCACACACATTTGGAACTCTCCTGGGGTACCCTCACACATATTATTCCCTCATTTAGTGGATATTTTCATAAAAAAGTGAAATTTTCAAAAATCCAAAATATTGGCTGAAAACGACTAAATATCAATGACTCTTTGGGCGAATCGCTCTGGAACTGAAATCGGAATGCTCACTGATATTTCTCCTATCTGAAAGTTTGATAAACGCCGGAAAAATGACTAAGTCCAAAAAAAAATTGTTTTCAACTTTTTTCAATTTTACCCCCGTGGGATATATATTCTACCCACACACATTTGGAACTCTCCTGCGGTACCCTAACACATATTATTCCCTCATTTAGTGGATATTTTCACAAAAAAGTGAAATTTTCAAAAATCCAGAAAATTGGCTGAAAATGACTAAATATCAAGGACTCATTGCTTGAATCGCTCTGGAACTGAAATCGGAACGCTCACTGACACTTGCTCTATCTGAAAGTCTGATAAACGCCGGAAAAATGACTAAGTCCAAAAAAAAAATTTTTTCAACTTTTATCAATTTTACCCCCGTGGGATATAGATTCTACCCACACACATTTGGAACTCTCCTGGGGTACCCTCACATATATTATTCCCTCATTTAGTGGATATTTTCACAAAAAAGTGAAATTTTCAAAAATCCAAAATATTGGCTGAAAACGACTAAATATCAAGGACTCATTGGGCGAATCGTTCTGGAACTGAAATCGGAATGTTCACTGACATTTCCCCTATCTGAAAGTCTGATAAACGCCAGAAAAATGACTAAGTCCAAAAAAAAATTGTTTTCAACTTTTTTCAATTTTACCCCCGTGGGATATATATTCTACCCACACACATTTGGAACTCTCCTGCGGTACCCTAACACATATTATTCCCTCATTTAGTGGATAGTTTCACAAAAAAGTTAAATTTTCAAAAATCCAAAATATTGGCTGAAAACGACTAAATATCAAGGACTCATTGGGCGAATCGCTCTGGAACTGAAATCGGAATGTTCACTGACATTTCCCCTATCTGAAAGTGTGATAAACGCCGGAAAAATGACTAAGTCCAAAAAAAAATTGTTTTCAACTTTTTTCAATATTACCCCAGTGGGATATATATTCTACCCACACACATTTGGAACTCTCCTGCGGTACCCTAACACATATTATTCCCTCATTTAGTGGATATTTTCACAAAAAAGTGAAATTTTCAAAAATCCAGAAAATTGGCTGAAAATGACTAAATATCAAGGACTCATTGCGCGAATCGCTCTGGAACTGAAATCGGAACGCTCACTGACATTTTCCCAATCTGAAAGTCTGATAAACGCCGGAAAAATGACTAAGTCCAAAAAAAAAATTTTTTCAACTTTTATCAATTTTACCCCCGTGGGATATAGATTCTACCCACACACATTTGGAACTCTCCTGGGGTACCCTCACATATATTATTCCCTCATTTAGTGGATATTTTCACAAAAAAGTGAAATTTTCAAAAATCAAAAATATTGGCTGAAAACGACTAAATATCAAGGACTCATTGGGCGAATCGTTCTGGAACTGAAATCGGAATGTTCACTGACATTTCCCCTATCTGAAAGTCTGATAAACGCCAGAAAAATGACTAAGTCCAAAAAAAAATTGTTTTCAACTTTTTTCAATTTTACCCCCGTGGGATATATATTCTACCCACACACATTTGGAACTCTCCTGCGGTACCCTAACACATATTATTCCCTCATTTAGTGGATAGTTTCACAAAAAAGTGAAATTTTCAAAAATCCAAAATATTGGCTGAAAACGACTAAATATCAAGGACTCATTGGGCGAATCGCTCTGGAACTGAAATCGGAATGTTCACTGACATTTCCCCTATCTGAAAGTGTGATAAACGCCGGAAAAATGACTAAGTCCAAAAAAAAATTGTTTTCAACTTTTTTCAATATTACCCCAGTGGGATATATATTCTACCCACACACATTTGGTACTCTCCTGCGGTACCCTAACACATATTATTCCCTCATTTAGTGGATATTTTCACAAAAAAGTGAAATTTTCAAAAATCCAGAAAATTGGCTGAAAATGACTAAATATCAATGACTCATTGCGCGAATCGCTCTGGAACTGAAATCGGAACGCTCACTGACATTTTCCCAATCTGAAAGTCTGATAAACGCCGGAAAAATGACTAAGTCCAAAAAAAGAAATTTTTCAACTTTATTCAATTTTACCCCCGTGGGATATAGATTCTACCCACACACATTTGGAACTCTCCTGGGGTACCCTCACACATATTATTCCCTCATTTAGTGGATATTTTCACAAAAAAATGAAATTTTCAAAAATCCAAAATATTGGCTGAAAACGATTAAATATCAAGGACTCATTGGGCGAATCGCTCTGGAACTGAAATCGGAATGCTCACTGACATTTCCCCTATCTGAAAGTTTGATAAACGCCGGAAAAATGACTAAGTCCAAAAAAAAATTGTTTTCAACTTTTTTCAATTTTACCCCCGTGGGATATATATTCTACCCACACACATTTGGAACTCTCCTGCGGTACCCTAACACATATTATTCCCTCATTTAGTGGATATTTTCACAAAAAAGTGAAATTTTCAAAAATCCAGTAAATTGGCTGAAAATGACTAAATATCAAGGACTCATTGCGTGAATCGCTCTGGAACTGAAATCGGAACGCTCACTGACACTTGCCCTATCTGAAAGTCTGATAAACGCCGGAAAAATGACTAAGTCCAAAAAAAAAATTTTTTCAACTTTTATCAATTTTACCCCCGTGGGATATAGATTCTACCCACACACATTTGGAACTCTCCTGGGGTACCCTCACATATATTATTCCCTCATTTAGTGGATATTTTCACAAAAAAGTGAAATTTTCAAAAATCCAAAATATTGGCTGAAAACGACTAAATATCAAGGACTCATTGGGCGAATCGTTCTGGAACTGAAATCGGAATGTTCACTGACATTTCCCCTATCTGAAAGTCTGATAAACGCCAGAAAAATGACTAAGTCCAAAAAAAAATTGTTTTCAACTTTTTTCAATTTTACCCCCGTGGGATATATATTCTGCCCACACACATTTGGAACTCTCCTGCGGTACCCTAACACATATTATTCCCTCATTTAGTGGATAGTTTCACAAAAAAGTGAAATTTTCAAAAATCCAAAATATTGGCTGAAAACGACTAAATATCAAGGACTCATTGGGCGAATCGCTCTGGAACTGAAATCGGAATGTTCACTGACATTTCCCCTATCTGAAAGTGTGATAAACGCCGGAAAAATGACTAAGTCCAAAAAAAAATTGTTTTCAACTTTTTTCAATATTACCCCAGTGGGATATATATTCTACCCACACACATTTGGAACTCTCCTGCGGTACCCTAACACATATTATTCCCTCATTTAGTGGATATTTTCACAAAAAAGTGAAATTTTCAAAAATCCAGAAAATTGGCTGAAAATGACTAAATATCAAGGACTCATTGCGCGAATCGCTCTGGAACTGAAATCGGAACGCTCACTGACATTTTCCCAATCTGAAAGTCTGATAAACGCCGGAAAAATGACTAAGTCCAAAAAAAAAATTTTTTCAACTTTTTTCAATTTTACCATCGTGGGATATATTTTCTACCCACACACATTTGGAACTCTCCTGGGGTACCCTCACACATATTATTCCCTCATTTAGTGGATATTTTCACAAAAAAGTTAAATTTTCAAAAATCCAAAATATTGGCTGAAAACGACTAAATATCAAGGACTCATTGGGCGAATCGCTCTGGAACTGAAATCGGAATGTTCACTGACATTTGCCCTATCTGAAAGTCTGATAAACGCCTGAAAAATGACTAAGTCCAAAAAAAAAATTGTTTTCAACTTTTTTCAATATTACCCCCGTGGGATATATATTCTACCCACACACATTTGGATCTCTCCTGCGGTACCCTAACACATATCATTCCCTCATTTAGTGGATATTTTCACAAAAAAGTGAAATTTTCAAAAATCCAGAAAATTGGCAGAAAATGACTAAATATCAAGGACTCATTGTGCGAATTGCTCTGGAACTGAAATCGGAACGCTCACTGACATTTTCCCTATCTGAAAGTCTGATAAACGCCGGAAAAATGACTAAGTCCAAAAAAAAAATTGTTTTCAACTTTTTTCAATTTTACCCCCGTGGGATATATATTCTACCCACACACATTTGGAACTCTCCTGTGGTACCCTCACACATATTATTCCCTCATTTAGTGGATATTTTCACAAAAAAGTGAAATTTTCAAATATCCAAAATATTGGCTGAAAACGACTAAATATCAAGGACTCATTGGGCGAATCGCTCTGGAACTGAAATCGGAATGTTCACTGACATTTGCCCTATCTGAAAGTCTGATAAACGCCGGAAAAATGACTAAGTCCAAAAAAAAAATTTTTTCAACTTTTTTCAATTTTACCCCCGTGGGATATATATTCTACCCACACACATTTGGAACTCTCCTGGGGTACCCTCACACATATTATTCCCTCATTTAGTGGATATTTTCACAAAAAAGTGAAATTTTCAAAAATCCAAAATATTGGCTGAAAACGACTAAATATCAAGGACTCATTGGGCGAATCGCTCTGGAACTGAAATCGGAATGTTCACTGACATTTGCCCTATCTGAAAGTCTGATAAACGCCTGAAAAATGACTAAGTCCAAAAAAAAAATTGTTTTCAACTTTTTTCAATATTACCCCCGTGGGATATATATTCTACCCACACACATTTGGATCTCTCCTGTGGTACCCTAACACATATCATTCCCTCATTTAGTGGATATTTTCACAAAAAAGTGAAATTTTCAAAAATCCAGAAAATTGGCTGAAAATGACTAAATATCAAGGACTCATTGTGCGAATTGCTCTGGAACTGAAATCGGAATGTTCACTGACATTTCCCCTATTTGAAAGTCTGATAAACGCCAGAAAAATGACTAAGTCCAAAAAAATTTTTTTTCAACTTTTTTTCAATATTACCCCCGTGGGATATATATTCTACCCACACACATTTGGAACTCTCCTGGGGTACCCTCACACATATTATTCCTTCATTTAGTGGATATTTTCACAAAAAAGTGAAATTTTCAAATATCCAAAATATTGGCTGAAAACGACTAAATATCAAGGACTCATTGGGCGAATCGCTCTGGAACTGAAATCGGAACGTTCACTGACATTTCCCCTATCTGAAAGTGTGATAAACGCCGGAAAAATGACTAAGTCCAAAAAAAAATTGTTTACAACTTTTTTCAATATTACCCCTGTGGGATATATATTCTACCCACACACATTTGGAACTCTCCTGCGGTACCCTAACACATATTATTCCCTCACTTAGTGGATATTTTCACAAAAAGGTGAAATTTTCAAAAATCCAAAATATTGGCTGAAAACGACTAAATATCAAGGACTCATTGGGCGAATAGCTCTGGAATTGAAACCGGAATGTTCACTGACATTTCCCCTATTTGAAAGTCTGATAAACGCAGGAAAAATGACTAAGTCCAAAAAAATTTGTTTTCAACTTTTTTTCAATATTACCCCCGTGGGATATATTTTCTACCCACACACATTTGGAACTCTCCTGGGGTACCCTCACACATATTATTCCCTCATTTAGTGGATATTTTCACAAAAAAGTGAAATTTTCAAATATCTAAAATATTGGCTGAAAACGACTGAATATCAAGGACTCATTGGGCGAATCGCTCTGGAACTGAAATCGGAACGTTCACTGACATTTCCCCTATCTGAAAGTGTGATAAACGCCGGAAAAATGACTAAGTCCAAAAAAAAAATTGTTTTCAACTTTTTTCAATTTTACCCCCGTGGGATATATATTCTACCCACACATATTTGGAACTCTCCTGGGGTACCCTCACACATATTATTCCCTCATTTAGTGGATATTTTCACAAAAAAGTGAAATTTTCAAATATCCAAAATATTGGCTGAAAACGACTAAATATCAAGGACTCATTGGGCGAATCGCTCTGGAACTGAAATCGGAACGTTCACTGACATTTCCCCTATCTGAAAGTGTGATAAACGCCGGAAAAATGACTAAGTCCAAAAAAAAATTGTTTACAACTTTTTTCAATATTACCCCTGTGGGATATATATTCTACCCACACACATTTGGAACTCTCCTGCGGTACCCTAACACATATTATTCCCTCATTTAGTGGATATTTTCACAAAAAAGTGAAATTTTCAAAAATCCAGAAAATTGGCTGAAAATGACTAAATATCAAGGACTCATTGCTTGAATCGCTCTGGAACTGAAATCGGAACGCTCACTGACACTTGCTCTATCTGAAAGTCTGATAAACGCCGGAAAAATGACTAAGTCCAAAAAAAAAATTTTTTCAACTTTTATCAATTTTACCCCCGTGGGATATAGATTCTACCCACACACATTTGGAACTCTCCTGGGGTACCCTCACATATATTATTCCCTCATTTAGTGGATATTTTCACAAAAAAGTGAAATTTTCAAAAATCCAAAATATTGGCTGAAAACGACTAAATATCAAGGACTCATTGGGCGAATCGTTCTGGAACTGAAATCGGAATGTTCACTGACATTTCCCCTATCTGAAAGTCTGATAAACGCCAGAAAAATGACTAAGTCCAAAAAAAAATTGTTTTCAACTTTTTTCAATTTTACCCCCGTGGGATATATATTCTACCCACACACATTTGGAACTCTCCTGCGGTACCCTAACACATATTATTCCCTCATTTAGTGGATAGTTTCACAAAAAAGTGAAATTTTCAAAAATCCAAAATATTGGCTGAAAACGACTAAATATCAAGGACTCATTGGGCGAATCGCTCTGGAACTGAAATCGGAATGTTCACTGACATTTCCCCTATCTGAAAGTGTGATAAACGCCGGAAAAATGACTAAGTCCAAAAAAAAATTGTTTTCAACTTTTTTCAATATTACCCCAGTGGGATATATATTCTACCCACACACATTTGGAACTCTCCTGCGGTACCCTAACACATATTATTCCCTCATTTAGTGGATATTTTCACAAAAAAGTGAAATTTTCAAAAATCCAGAAAATTGGCTGAAAATGACTAAATATCAAGGACTCATTGCGCGAATCGCTCTGGAACTGAAATCGGAACGCTCACTGACATTTTCCCAATCTGAAAGTCTGATAAACGCCGGAAAAATGACTAAGTCCAAAAAAAAAATTTTTTCAACTTTTATCAATTTTACCCCCGTGGGATATAGATTCTACCCACACACATTTGGAACTCTCCTGGGGTACCCTCACATATATTATTCCCTCATTTAGTGGATATTTTCACAAAAAAGTGAAATTTTCAAAAATCAAAAATATTGGCTGAAAACGACTAAATATCAAGGACTCATTGGGCGAATCGTTCTGGAACTGAAATCGGAATGTTCACTGACATTTCCCCTATCTGAAAGTCTGATAAACGCCAGAAAAATGACTAAGTCCAAAAAAAAATTGTTTTCAACTTTTTTCAATTTTACCCCCGTGGGATATATATTCTACCCACACACATTTGGAACTCTCCTGCGGTACCCTAACACATATTATTCCCTCATTTAGTGGATAGTTTCACAAAAAAGTGAAATTTTCAAAAATCCAAAATATTGGCTGAAAACGACTAAATATCAAGGACTCATTGGGCGAATCGCTCTGGAACTGAAATCGGAATGTTCACTGACATTTCCCCTATCTGAAAGTGTGATAAACGCCGGAAAAATGACTAAGTCCAAAAAAAAATTGTTTTCAACTTTTTTCAATATTACCCCAGTGGGATATATATTCTACCCACACACATTTGGTACTCTCCTGCGGTACCCTAACACATATTATTCCCTCATTTAGTGGATATTTTCACAAAAAAGTGAAATTTTCAAAAATCCAGAAAATTGGCTGAAAATGACTAAATATCAATGACTCATTGCGCGAATCGCTCTGGAACTGAAATCGGAACGCTCACTGACATTTTCCCAATCTGAAAGTCTGATAAACGCCGGAAAAATGACTAAGTCCAAAAAAAGAAATTTTTCAACTTTATTCAATTTTACCCCCGTGGGATATAGATTCTACCCACACACATTTGGAACTCTCCTGGGGTACCCTCACACATATTATTCCCTCATTTAGTGGATATTTTCACAAAAAAGTGAAATTTTCAAAAATCCAAAATATTGGCTGAAAACGACTAAATATCAAGGACTCATTGGGCGAATCGCTCTGGAACTGAAATCGGAATGTTCACTGACATTTCCCCTATCTGAAAGTGTGATAAACGCCGGAAAAATGACTAAGTCCAAAAAAAAATTGTTTTCAACTTTTTTCAATATTACCCCAGTGGGATATATATTCTACCCACACACATTTGGAACTCTCCTGCGGTACCCTAACACATATTATTCCCTCATTTAGTGGATATTTTCACAAAAAAGTGAAATTTTCAAAAATCCAGAAAATTGGCTGAAAATGACTAAATATCAAGGACTCATTGCGCGAATCGCTCTGGAACTGAAATCGGAACGCTCACTGACATTTTCCCAATCTGAAAGTCTGATAAACGCCGGAAAAATGACTAAGTCCAAAAAAAAAATTTTTTCAACTTTTATCAATTTTACCCCCGTGGGATATAGATTCTACCCACACACATTTGGAACTCTCCTGGGGTACCCTCACATATATTATTCCCTCATTTAGTGGATATTTTCACAAAAAAGTGAAATTTTCAAAAATCAAAAATATTGGCTGAAAACGACTAAATATCAAGGACTCATTGGGCGAATCGTTCTGGAACTGAAATCGGAATGTTCACTGACATTTCCCCTATCTGAAAGTCTGATAAACGCCAGAAAAATGACTAAGTCCAAAAAAAAATTGTTTTCAACTTTTTTCAATTTTACCCCCGTGGGATATATATTCTACCCACACACATTTGGAACTCTCCTGCGGTACCCTAACACATATTATTCCCTCATTTAGTGGATAGTTTCACAAAAAAGTGAAATTTTCAAAAATCCAAAATATTGGCTGAAAACGACTAAATATCAAGGACTCATTGGGCGAATCGCTCTGGAACTGAAATCGGAATGTTCACTGACATTTCCCCTATCTGAAAGTGTGATAAACGCCGGAAAAATGACTAAGTCCAAAAAAAAATTGTTTTCAACTTTTTTCAATATTACCCCAGTGGGATATATATTCTACCCACACACATTTGGTACTCTCCTGCGGTACCCTAACACATATTATTCCCTCATTTAGTGGATATTTTCACAAAAAAGTGAAATTTTCAAAAATCCAGAAAATTGGCTGAAAATGACTAAATATCAATGACTCATTGCGCGAATCGCTCTGGAACTGAAATCGGAACGCTCACTGACATTTTCCCAATCTGAAAGTCTGATAAACGCCGGAAAAATGACTAAGTCCAAAAAAAGAAATTTTTCAACTTTATTCAATTTTACCCCCGTGGGATATAGATTCTACCCACACACATTTGGAACTCTCCTGGGGTACCCTCACACATATTATTCCCTCATTTAGTGGATATTTTCACAAAAAAATGAAATTTTCAAAAATCCAAAATATTGGCTGAAAACGATTAAATATCAAGGACTCATTGGGCGAATCGCTCTGGAACTGAAATCGGAATGCTCACTGACATTTCCCCTATCTGAAAGTTTGATAAACGCCGGAAAAATGACTAAGTCCAAAAAAAAATTGTTTTCAACTTTTTTCAATTTTACCCCCGTGGGATATATATTCTACCCACACACATTTGGAACTCTCCTGCGGTACCCTAACACATATTATTCCCTCATTTAGTGGATATTTTCACAAAAAAGTGAAATTTTCAAAAATCCAGAAAATTGGCTGAAAATGACTAAATATCAAGGACTCATTGCGTGAATCGCTCTGGAACTGAAATCGGAACGCTCACTGACACTTGCCCTATCTGAAAGTCTGATAAACGCCGGAAAAATGACTAAGTCCAAAAAAAAAATTTTTTCAACTTTTATCAATTTTACCCCCGTGGGATATAGATTCTACCCACACACATTTGGAACTCTCCTGGGGTACCCTCACATATATTATTCCCTCATTTAGTGGATATTTTCACAAAAAAGTGAAATTTTCAAAAATCCAAAATATTGGCTGAAAACGACTAAATATCAAGGACTCATTGGGCGAATCGTTCTGGAACTGAAATCGGAATGTTCACTGACATTTCCCCTATCTGAAAGTCTGATAAACGCCAGAAAAATGACTAAGTCCAAAAAAAAATTGTTTTCAACTTTTTTCAATTTTACCCCAGTGGGATATATATTCTACCCACACACATTTGGAACTCTCCTGCGGTACCCTAACACATATTATTCCCTCATTTAGTGGATATTTTCACAAAAAAGTGAAATTTTCAAAAATCCAGAAAATTGGCTGAAAATGACTAAATATCAAGGACTCATTGCGCGAATCGCTCTGGAACTGAAATCGGAACGCTCACTGACATTTTCCCAATCTGAAAGTCTGATAAACGCCGGAAAAATGACTAAGTCCAAAAAAAAAATTTTTTCAACTTTTTTCAATTTTACCATCGTGGGATATATTTTCTACCCACACACATTTGGAACTCTCCTGGGGTACCCTCACACATATTATTCCCTCATTTAGTGGATATTTTCACAAAAAAGTTAAATTTTCAAAAATCCAAAATATTGGCTGAAAACGACTAAATATCAAGGACTCATTGGGCGAATCGCTCTGGAACTGAAATCGGAATGTTCACTGACATTTGCCCTATCTGAAAGTCTGATAAACGCCTGAAAAATGACTAAGTCCAAAAAAAAAATTGTTTTCAACTTTTTTCAATATTACCCCCGTGGGATATATATTCTACCCACACACATTTGGATCTCTCCTGCGGTACCCTAACACATATCATTCCCTCATTTAGTGGATATTTTCACAAAAAAGTGAAATTTTCAAAAATCCAGAAAATTGGCAGAAAATGACTAAATATCAAGGACTCATTGTGCGAATTGCTCTGGAACTGAAATCGGAACGCTCACTGACATTTTCCCTATCTGAAAGTCTGATAAACGCCGGAAAAATGACTAAGTCCAAAAAAAAAATTGTTTTCAACTTTTTTCAATTTTACCCCCGTGGGATATATATTCTACCCACACACATTTGGAACTCTCCTGTGGTACCCTCACACATATTATTCCCTCATTTAGTGGATATTTTCACAAAAAAGTGAAATTTTCAAATATCCAAAATATTGGCTGAAAACGACTAAATATCAAGGACTCATTGGGCGAATCGCTCTGGAACTGAAATCGGAATGTTCACTGACATTTGCCCTATCTGAAAGTCTGATAAACGCCGGAAAAATGACTAAGTCCAAAAAAAAAATTTTTTCAACTTTTTTCAATTTTACCCCCGTGGGATATATATTCTACCCACACACATTTGGAACTCTCCTGGGGTACCCTCACACATATTATTCCCTCATTTAGTGGATATTTTCACAAAAAAGTGAAATTTTTAAAAATCCAAAATATTGGCTGAAAACGACTAAATATCAAGGACTCATTGGGCGAATCGCTCTGGAACTGAAATCGGAACGTTCACTGACATTTCCCCTATCTGAAAGTGTGATAAACGCCGGAAAAATGACTAAGTCCAAAAAAAAATTGTTTACAACTTTTTTCAATATTACCCCTGTGGGATATATATTCTACCCACACACATTTGGAACTCTCCTGCGGTACCCTAACACATATTATTCCCTCACTTAGTGGATATTTTCACAAAAAAGTGAAATTTTCAAAAATCCTAAATATTGGCTGAAAACGACTAAATATCAAGGACTCATTGTGCGAATCGCTCTGTAACTGAAATCGGAATGCTCACTGACATTTTCCCTATCTGAAAGTCTGATAAACGCCGGAAAAATGACTAAGTCCAAAAAAAAAATTTTTTCAACTTTTTCAATTTTACCATCGTGGGATATATTTTCTACCCACACACATTTGGAACTCTCCTGGGGTACCCTCACACATATTATTCCCTCATTTAGTGGATATTTTCACAAAAAAGTGAAATTTTCAAAAATCCAAAATATTGGCTGAAAACGACTAAATATCAAGGACTCATTGGGCGAATCGCTCTGGAATTGAAATCGGAATGTTCACTGACATTTCCCCTATTTGAAAGTCTGATAAACGCCAGAAAAATGACTAAGTCCAAAAAATTTTTTTTTCAACTTTTTTTCAATATTACCCCCGTGGGATATATATTCTACCCACACACATTTGGAACTCTCCTGGGGTACCCTCACACATATTATTCCTTCATTTAGTGGATATTTTCACAAAAAAGTGAAATTTCCAAAAATCCAAAGTATTGGCTGAAAACGACTAAATATCAAGGACTCATTGGGCGAATCGCTCTGGAACTGAAATCGGAACGTTCACTGACATTTCCCCTATCTGAAAGTCTGATAAACGCCGGAAAAATGACTAAGTCCAAAAAAAAATTGTTTTCAACTTTTTTCAATTTTACCCCCGTGGGATATATATTCTACCCACACACATTTGGAACTCTCCTGGGGTACCCTCACACATATTATTCCTTCATTTAGTGGATATTTTCACAAAAAAGTGAAATTTTCAAATATCCAAAATATTGGCTGAAAACGACTAAATATCAAGGACTCATTGGGCGAATCGCTCTGGAACTGAAATCGGAACGTTCACTGACATTTCCCCTATCTGAAAGTGTGATAAACGCCGGAAAAATGACTAAGTCCAAAAAAAAATTGTTTACAACTTTTTTCAATATTACCCCTGTGGGATATATATTCTACCCACACACATTTGGAACTCTCCTGCGGTACCCTAACACATATTATTCCCTCACTTAGTGGATATTTTCACAAAAAGGTGAAATTTTCAAAAATCCAAAATATTGGCTGAAAACGACTAAATATCAAGGACTCATTGGGCGAATAGCTCTGGAATTGAAACCGGAATGTTCACTGACATTTCCCCTATTTGAAAGTCTGATAAACGCAGGAAAAATGACTAAGTCCAAAAAAATTTGTTTTCAACTTTTTTTCAATATTACCCCCGTGGGATATATTTTCTACCCACACACATTTGGAACTCTCCTGGGGTACCCTCACACATATTATTCCCTCATTTAGTGGATATTTTCACAAAAAAGTGAAATTTTCAAATATCTAAAATATTGGCTGAAAACGACTGAATATCAAGGACTCATTGGGCGAATCGCTCTGGAACTGAAATCGGAACGTTCACTGACATTTCCCCTATCTGAAAGTGTGATAAACGCCGGAAAAATGACTAAGTCCAAAAAAAAAATTGTTTTCAACTTTTTTCAATTTTACCCCCGTGGGATATATATTCTACCCACACATATTTGGAACTCTCCTGGGGTACCCTCACACATATTATTCCCTCATTTAGTGGATATTTTCACAAAAAAGTGAAATTTTCAAATATCCAAAATATTGGCTGAAAACGACTAAATATCAAGGACTCATTGGGCGAATCGCTCTGGAACTGAAATCGGAACGTTCACTGACATTTCCCCTATCTGAAAGTGTGATAAACGCCGGAAAAATGACTAAGTCCAAAAAAAAATTGTTTACAACTTTTTTCAATATTACCCCTGTGGGATATATATTCTACCCACACACATTTGGAACTCTCCTGCGGTACCCTAACACATATTATTCCCTCACTTAGTGGATATTTTCACAAAAAAGTGAAATTTTCAAAAATCCTAAATATTGGCTGAAAACGACTAAATATCAAGGACTCATTGTGCGAATCGCTCTGTAACTGAAATCGGAATGCTCACTGACATTTTCCCTATCTGAAAGTCTGATAAACGCCGGAAAAATGACTAAGTCCAAAAAAAAAATTTTTTCAACTTTTTCAATTTTACCATCGTGGGATATATTTTCTACCCACACACATTTGGAACTCTCCTGGGGTACCCTCACACATATTATTCCCTCATTTAGTGGATATTTTCACAAAAAAGTGAAATTTTCAAAAATCCAAAATATTGGCTGAAAACGACTAAATATCAAGGACTCATTGGGCGAATCGCTCTGGAATTGAAATCGGAATGTTCACTGACATTTCCCCTATTTGAAAGTCTGATAAACGCCAGAAAAATGACTAAGTCCAAAAAATTTTTTTTTCAACTTTTTTTCAATATTACCCCCGTGGGATATATATTCTACCCACACACATTTGGAACTCTCCTGGGGTACCCTCACACATATTATTCCTTCATTTAGTGGATATTTTCACAAAAAAGTGAAATTTCCAAAAATCCAAAGTATTGGCTGAAAACGACTAAATATCAAGGACTCATTGGGCGAATCGCTCTGGAACTGAAATCGGAACGTTCACTGACATTTCCCCTATCTGAAAGTCTGATAAACGCCGGAAAAATGACTAAGTCCAAAAAAAAATTGTTTTCAACTTTTTTCAATTTTACCCCCGTGGGATATATATTCTACCCACACACATTTGGAACTCTCCTGGGGTACCCTCACACATATTATTCCGTCATTTAGTGGATATTTTCACAAAAAAGTGAAATTTTCAAATATCCAAAATATTGGCTGAAAACGACTAAATATCAAGGACTCATTGGGCGAATCGCTCTGGAACTGAAATCGGAACGTTCACTGACATTTCCCCTATCTGAAAGTGTGATAAACGCCGGAAAAATGACTAAGTCCAAAAAAAAATTGTTTACAACTTTTTTCAATATTACCCCTGTGGGATATATATTCTACCCACACACATTTGGAACTCTCCTGCGGTACCCTAACACATATTATTTCCTCACTTAGTGGATATTTTCACAAAAAGGTGAAATTTTCAAAAATCCAAAATATTGGCTGAAAACGACTAAATATCAAGGACTCATTGGGCGAATAGCTCTGGAATTGAAACCGGAATGTTCACTGCCATTTCCCCTATTTGAAAGTCTGATAAACGCAGGAAAAATGACTAAGTCCAAAAAAATTTGTTTTCAACTTTTTTTCAATATTACCCCCGTGGGATATATATTCTACCCACACACATTTGGAACTCTCCTGGGGTACCCTCACACATATTATTCCCTCATTTAGTGGATATTTTCACAAAAAAGTGAAATTTTCAAATATCCAAAATATTGGCTGAAAACGACTAAATATCAAGGACTCATTGGGCGAATCGCTCTGGAACTGAAATCGGAATGCTCACTGACATTTCCCCTATCTGAAAGTTTGATAAACGCCGGAAAAATGACTAAGTCCAAAAAAAAATTGTTTTCAACTTTTTTCAATTTTACCCCCGTGGGATATATATTCTACCCACACACATTTGGAACTCTCCTGGGGTACCCTCACACATATTATTCCCTCATTTAGTGGATATTTTCACAAAAAAGTGAAATTTTCAAATATCCAAAATATTGGCTGAAAACGACTGAATATCAAGGACTCATTGGGCGAATCGCTCTGGAACTGAAATCGGAACGTTCACTGACATTTCCCCTATCTGAAAGTGTGATAAACGCCGGAAAAATGACTAAGTCCAAAAAAAAAATTGTTTTCAACTTTTTTCAATTTTACCCCCGTGGGATATATATTCTACCCACACACATTTGGAACTCTCCTGGGGTACCCTCACACATATTATTCCCTCATTTAGTGGATATTTTCACAAAAAAGTGAAATTTTCAAATATCCAAAATATTGGCTGAAAACGACTAAATATCAAGGACTCATTGGGCGAATCGCTCTGGAACTGAAATCGGAACGTTCACTGACATTTCCCCTATCTGAAAGTGTGATAAACGCCGGAAAAATGACTAAGTCCAAAAAAAAATTGTTTACAACTTTTTTCAATATTACCCCTGTGGGATATATATTCTACCCACACACATTTGGAACTCTCCTGCGGTACCCTAACACATATTATTCCCTCACTTAGTGGATATTTTCACAAAAAAGTGAAATTTTCAAAAATCCAAAATATTGGCTGAAAACGACTAAATATCAAGGACTCATTGGGCGAATAGCTCTGGAATTGAAACCGAAATGTTCACTGACATTTCCCCTATTTGAAAGTCTGATAATCCAAAAAAATTTGTTTTCAACTTTTTTCAATATTACCCCAGTGGGATATATATTCTACCCACACACATTTGGAACTCTCCTGCGGTACCCTAACACATATTATTCCCTCATTTAGTGGATATTTTCACAAAAAAGTGAAATTTTCAAAAATCCAGAAAATTGGCTGAAAATGACTAAATATCAAGGACTCATTGCGCGAATCGCTCTGGAACTGAAATCGGAACGCTCACTGACATTTTCCCAATCTGAAAGTCTGATAAACGCCGGAAAAATGACTAAGTCCAAAAAAAATTTTTTTCAACTTTTTTTCAATATTACCCCCGTGGGATATAGATTCTACCCACACACATTTGGAACTCTCCTGGGGTACCCTCACGCATATTATTCCCTCATTTAGTGGATATTTTCACAAAAAAGTGAAATTTTCAAAAATTCAAAATATTGGCTGAAAACGACTAAATATCAAGGACTCATTGGGCGAATCGCTCTGGAACTGAAATCGGAATGTTCACTAACATTTCCCCTATCTGAAAGTCTGATAAACGCCGGAAAAATGACTAAGTCCAAAAAAAAATTGTTTTCAACTTTTTTCAATTTTACCCCGTGGGATATATAATCTACCCACACACATTTGGAACTCTCCTGGGGTACCCTCACACATATTATTCCCTCATTTAGTGGATATTTTCATAAAAAAGTGAAATTTTCAAAAATCCAAAATATTGGCTGAAAACGACTAAATATCAAGGACTCTTTGGGCGAATCGCTCTGGAACTGAAATCGGAATGCTCACTGACATTTCCCCTATCTGAAAGTTTGATAAACGCCGGAAAAATGACTAAGTCCAAAAAAAAATTGTTTTCAACTTTTTTCAATTTTACCCCCGTGGGATATATATTCTACCCACACACATTTGGAACTCTCCTGCGGTACCCTAACACATATTATTCCCTCAATTAGTGGATATGTTCACAAAAAAGTGAAATTTTCAAAAATCCAGAAAATTGGCTGAAAATGACTAAATATCAAGGACTCATTGCGTGAATCGCTCTGGAACTGAAATCGGAACGCTCACTGACATTTTCCCTATCTGAAAGTCTGATAAACGCCGGAAAAATGACTAAGTCCAAAAAAAAAATTTTTTTACTTTTTTCAATTTTACCCCTGTGGGATATATATTCTACCCACACACATTTGGAACTCTCCTGGGGTACCCTCACACATATTATTCCCTCATTTAGTGGATATTTTCACAAAAAAGTGAAATTTTCAAATATCCAAAATATTGGCTGAAAACGACTGAATATCAAGGACTCATTGGGCGAATCGCTCTGGAACTGAAATCGGAACGCTCACTGACATTTGCCCTATCTGAAAGTCTGATAAACGCCGGAAAAATGACTAAGTCCAAAAATAAAATTGTTTTCAACTTTTTTCAATTTTACCCCCGTGGGATATATATTCTACCCACACACATTTGGAACTCTCCTGGGGTACAATCACACATATTATTCCCTCATTTAGTGGATATTTTCACAAAAAAGTGAAATTTTCAAATATCCAAAATATTGGCTGAAAACGACTAAATATCAAGGACTCATTGGGCGAATCGCTCTGGAACTGAAATCGGAACGTTCACTGACATTTCCCCTATCTGAAAGTGTGATAAACGCCGGAAAAATGACTAAGTCCAAAAAAAAATTGTTTACAACTTTTTTCAATATTACCCCTGTGGGATATATATTCTACCCACACACATTTGGAACTCTCCTGCGGTACCCTAACACATATTATTCCCTCACTTAGTGGATATTTTCACAAAAAAGTGAAATTTTCAAAAATCCAAAATATTGGCTGAAAACGACTAAATATCAAGGACTCATTGGGCGAATAGCTCTGGAATTGAAACCGAAATGTTCACTGACATTTCCCCTATTTAAAAGTCTGATAAACGCCGGAAAAATGACTAAGTCCAAAAAAATTTGTTTTCAACTTTTTTTCAATATTACCCCCGTGGGATATATATTCTACCCACACACATTTGGAACTCTCCTGGGGTACCCTCACACATATTATTCCCTCATTTAGTGGATATTTTCATAAAAAAGTGAAATTTTCAAAAATCCAAAATATTGGCTGAAAACGACTAAATATCAATGACTCTTTGGGCGAATCGCTCTGGAACTGAAATCGGAATGCTCACTGATATTTCCCCTATCTGAAAGTTTGATAAACGCCGGAAAAATGACTAAGTCCAAAAAAAAATTGTTTTCAACTTTTTTCAATTTTACCCCCGTGGGATATATATTCTACCCACACACATTTGGAACTCTCCTGCGGTACCCTAACACATATTATTCCCTCATTTAGTGGATATTTTCACAAAAAAGTGAAATTTTCAAAAATCCAAAATATTGGCTGAAAACGACTAAATATCAAGGACTCATTGGGCGAATCGCTCTGGAACTGAAATCGGAATGTTCACTGACATTTCCCCTATCTGAAAGTGTGATAAACGCCGGAAAAATGACTAAGTCCAAAAAAAAATTGTTTTCAACTTTTTTCAATATTACCCCAGTGGGATATATATTCTACCCACACACATTTGGAACTCTCCTGCGGTACCCTAACACATATTATTCCCTCATTTAGTGGATATTTTCACAAAAAAGTGAAATTTTCAAAAATCCAGAAAATTGGCTGAAAATGACTAAATATCAAGGACTCATTGCGCGAATCGCTCTGGAACTGAAATCGGAACGCTCACTGACATTTTCCCAATCTGAAAGTCTGATAAACGCCGGAAAAATGACTAAGTCCAAAAAAAAAAATTTTTCAACTTTATTCAATTTTACCCCCGTGGGATATAGATTCTACCCAAACACATTTGGAACTCTCCTGGGGTACCCTCACACATATTATTCCCTCATTTAGTGGATATTTTCACAAAAAAGTGAAATTTTCAAAAATCCAAAATATTGGCTGAAAACGATTAAATATCAAGGACTCATTGGGCGAATCGCTCTGGAACTGAAATCGGAATGCTCACTGACATTTCCCCTATTTGAAAGTCTGATAAACGCCGGAAAAATGACTAAGTCCAAAAAAAATTGTTTTCAACTTTTTTTCAATATTACCCCCGTGGGATATATATTCTACCCACACACATTTGGAACTCTCCTGGGGTACCCTCACACATATTATTCCCTCATTTAGTGGATATTTTCACAAAAAAGTGAAATTTTCAAAAATTCTAAATATTGGCTGAAAACGACTAAATATCAAGGACTCATTGGGCGAATCGCTCTGGAACTGAAATCGGAATGTTCACTAACATTTCCCCTATCTGAAAGTCTGATAAACGCCGGAAAAATGACTAAGTCCAAAAAAAAATTGTTTTCAACTTTTTTCAATTTTACCCCGTGGGATATATAATCTACCCACACACATTTGGAACTCTCCTGGGGTACCCTCACACATATTATTCCCTCATTTAGTGGATATTTTCACAAAAAAGTGAAATTTTCAAATATCCAAAATATTGGCTGAAAACGACTAAATATCAAGGACTCATTGGGCGAATCGCTCTGGAACTGAAATCGGAACGTTCACTGACATTTCCCCTATCTGAAAGTGTGATAAACGCCGGAAAAATGACTAAGTCCAAAAAAAAATTATTTACAACTTTTTTCAATATTACCCCTGTGGGATATATATTCTACCCACACACATTTGGAACTCTCCTGCGGTACCCTAACATATATTATTCCCTCACTTAGTGGATATTTTCACAAAAAGGTGAAATTTTCAAAAATCCAAAATATTGGCTGAAAACGACTAAATATCAAGGACTCATTGGGCGAATAGCTCTGGAATTGAAACCGGAATGTTCACTGACATTTCCCCTATTTGAAAGTCTGATAAACGCAGGAAAAATGACTAAGTCCAAAAAAATTTGTTTTCAACTTTTTTTCAATATTACCCCCGCGGGATATATATTCTACCCACACACATTTGGAACTCTCCTGGGGTACCCTCACACATATTATTCCCTCATTTAGTGGATATTTTCATAAAAAAGTGAAATTTTCAAAAATCCAAAATATTGGCTGAAAACGACTAAATATCAAGGACTCTTTTGGCGAATCGCTCTGGAACTGAAATCGGAATGCTCACTGACATTTCCCCTATCTGAAAGTTTGATAAACGCCGGAAAAATGACTAAGTCCAAAAAAAAATTGTTTTCAACTTTTTTCAATTTTACCCCCGTGGGATATATATTCTACCCACACACATTTGGAACTCTCCTGCGGTACCCTAACACATATTATTCCCTCATTTAGTGGATATTTTCACAAAAAAGTGAAATTTTCAAAAATCCAGAAAATTGGCTGAAAATGACTAAATATCAAGGACTCATTGCGCGAATCGCTCTGGAACTGAAATCGGAACGCTCACTGACATTTTCCCAATCTGAAAGTCTGATAAACGCCGGAAAAATGACTAAGTCCAAAAAAAATTTTTTTCAACTTTTTTTCAATATTACCCCCGTGGGATATAGATTCTACCCACACACATTTGGAACTCTCCTGGGGTACCCTCACGCATATTATTCCCTCATTTAGTGGATATTTTCACAAAAAAGTGAAATTTTCAAAAATTCAAAATATTGGCTGAAAACGACTAAATATCAAGGACTCATTGGGCGAATCGCTCTGGAACTGAAATCGGAATGTTCACTAACATTTCCCCTATCTGAAAGTCTGATAAACGCCGGAAAAATGACTAAGTCCAAAAAAAAATTGTTTTCAACTTTTTTCAATTTTACCCCGTGGGATATATAATCTACCCACACACATTTGGAACTCTCCTGGGGCACCCTCACACATATTATTCCCTCATTTAGTGGATATTTTCACAAAAAGGTGAAATTTTCAAAAATCCAAAATATTGGCTGAAAACGACTAAATATCAAGGACTCATTGGGCGAATAGCTCTCGAATTGAAACCGGAATGTTCACTGACATTTCCCCTATTTGAAAGTCTGATAAACGCAGGAAAAATGACTAAGTCCAAAAAAATTTGTTTTCAACTTTTTTTCAATATTACCCCCGTGGGATATATATTCTACCCACACACATTTGGAACTCTCCTGGGGTACCCTCACACATATTATTCCCTCATTTAGTGGATATTTTCATAAAAAAGTGAAATTTTCAAAAATCCAAAATATTGGCTGAAAACGACTAAATATCAAGGACTCTTTGGGCGAATCGCTCTGGAACTGAAATCGGAATGCTCACTGACATTTCCCCTATCTGAAAGTTTGATAAACGCCGGAAAAATGACTAAGTCCAAAAAAAAATTGTTTTCAACTTTTTTCAATTTTACCCCCGTGGGATATATATTCTACCCACACACATTTGGAACTCTCCTGCGGTACCCTAACACATATTATTCCCTCAATTAGTGGATATGTTCACAAAAAAGTGAAATTTTCAAAAATCCAGAAAATTGGCTGAAAATGACTAAATATCAAGGACTCATTGCGTGAATCGCTCTGGAACTGAAATCGGAACGCTCACTGACATTTTCCCTATCTGAAAGTCTGATAAACGCCGGAAAAATGACTAAGTCCAAAAAAAAAATTTTTTTACTTTTTTCAATTTTACCCCTGTGGGATATATATTCTACCCACACACATTTGGAACTCTCCTGGGGTACCCTCACACATATTATTCCCTCATTTAGTGGATATTTTCACAAAAAAGTGAAATTTTCAAATATCCAAAATATTGGCTGAAAACGACTGAATATCAAGGACTCATTGGGCGAATCGCTCTGGAACTGAAATCGGAACGCTCACTGACATTTGCCCTATCTGAAAGTCTGATAAACGCCGGAAAAATGACTAAGTCCAAAAATAAAATTGTTTTCAACTTTTTTCAATTTTACCCCCGTGGGATATATATTCTACCCACACACATTTGGAACTCTCCTGGGGTACCCTCACACATATTATTCCCTCATTTAGTGGATATTTTCACAAAAAAGTGAAATTTTCAAATATCCAAAATATTGGCTGAAAACGACTAAATATCAAGGACTCATTGGGCGAATCGCTCTGGAACTGAAATCGGAACGTTCACTGACATTTCCCCTATCTGAAAGTGTGATAAACGCCGGAAAAATGACTAAGTCCAAAAAAAAATTGTTTACAACTTTTTTCAATATTACCCCTGTGGGATATATATTCTACCTACACACATTTGGAACTCTCCTGCGGTACCCTAACACATATTATTCCCTCACTTAGTGGATATTTTCACAAAAAAGTGAAATTTTCAAAAATCCAAAATATTGGCTGAAAACGACTAAATATCAAGGACTCATTGGGCGAATAGCTCTGGAATTGAAACCGAAATGTTCACTGACATTTCCCCTATTTAAAAGTCTGATAAACGCCGGAAAAATGACTAAGTCCAAAAAAATTTGTTTTCAACTTTTTTTCAATATTACCCCCGTGGGATATATATTCTACCCACACACATTTGGAACTCTCCTGGGGTACCCTCACACATATTATTCCCTCATTTAGTGGATATTTTCATAAAAAAGTGAAATTTTCAAAAATCCAAAATATTGGCTGAAAACGACTAAATATCAATGACTCTTTGGGCGAATCGCTCTGGAACTGAAATCGGAATGCTCACTGATATTTCCCCTATCTGAAAGTTTGATAAACGCCGGAAAAATGACTAAGTCCAAAAAAAAATTGTTTTCAACTTTTTTCAATTTTACCCCCGTGGGATATATATTCTACCCACACACATTTGGAACTCTCCTGCGGTACCCTAACACATATTATTCCCTCATTTAGTGGATATTTTCACAAAAAAGTGAAATTTTCAAAAATCCAAAATATTGGCTGAAAACGACTAAATATCAAGGACTCATTGGGCGAATCGCTCTGGAACTGAAATCGGAATGTTCACTGACATTTCCCCTATCTGAAAGTGTGATAAACGCCGGAAAAATGACTAAGTCCAAAAAAAAATTGTTTTCAACTTTTTTCAATATTACCCCAGTGGGATATATATTCTACCCACACACATTTGGAACTCTCCTGCGGTACCCTAACACATATTATTCCCTCATTTAGTGGATATTTTCACAAAAAAGTGAAATTTTCAAAAATCCAGAAAATTGGCTGAAAATGACTAAATATCAAGGACTCATTGCGCGAATCGCTCTGGAACTGAAATCGGAACGCTCACTGACATTTTCCCAATCTGAAAGTCTGATAAACGCCGGAAAAATGACTAAGTCCAAAAAAAAAAATTTTTCAACTTTATTCAATTTTACCCCCGTGGGATATAGATTCTACCCAAACACATTTGGAACTCTCCTGGGGTACTCTCACACATATTATTCCCTCATTTAGTGGATATTTTCACAAAAAAGTGAAATTTTCAAATATCCAAAATATTGGCTGAAAACGACTAAATATCAAGGACTCATTGGGCGAATCGCTCTGGAACTGAAATCGGAACGTTCACTGACATTTCCCCTATCTGAAAGTGTGATAAACGCCGGAAAAATGACTAAGTCCAAAAAAAAATTATTTACAACTTTTTTCAATATTACCCCTGTGGGATATATATTCTACCCACACACATTTGGAACTCTCCTGCGGTACCCTAACATATATTATTCCCTCACTTAGTGGATATTTTCACAAAAAGGTGAAATTTTCAAAAATCCAAAATATTGGCTGAAAACGACTAAATATCAAGGACTCATTGGGCGAATAGCTCTGGAATTGAAACCGGAATGTTCACTGACATTTCCCCTATTTGAAAGTCTGATAAACGCAGGAAAAATGACTAAGTCCAAAAAAATTTGTTTTCAACTTTTTTTCAATATTACCCCCGCGGGATATATATTCTACCCACACACATTTGGAACTCTCCTGGGGTACCCTCACACATATTATTCCCTCATTTAGTGGATATTTTCATAAAAAAGTGAAATTTTCAAATATCCAAAATATTGGCTGAAAACGACTAAATATCAAGGACTCATTGGGCGAATCGCTCTGGAACTGAAATCGGAACGTTCACTGACATTTCCCCTATCTGAAAGTGTGATAAACGCCGGAAAAATGACTAAGTCCAAAAAAAAATTATTTACAACTTTTTTCAATTTTACCCCCGTGGGATATATATTCTACCCACACACATTTGGAACTCTCCTGCGGTACCCTAACACATATTATTCCCTCATTTAGTGGATATTTTCACAAAAAAGTGAAATTTTCAAAAATCCAGAAAATTGGCTGAAAATGACTAAATATCAAGGACTCATTGCGCGAATCGCTCTGGAACTGAAATCGGAACGCTCACTGACATTTTCCCAATCTGAAAGTCTGATAAACGCCGGAAAAATGACTAAGTCCAAAAAAAAAAATTTTTCAACTTTATTCAATTTTACCCCCGTGGGATATAGATTCTACCCAAACACATTTGGAACTCTCCTGGGGTACCCTCACACATATTATTCCCTCATTTAGTGGATATTTTCACAAAAAAGTGAAATTTTCAAAAATCCAAAATATTGGCTGAAAACGATTAAATATCAAGGACTCATTGGGCGAATCGCTCTGGAACTGAAATCGGAATGCTCACTGACATTTCCCCTATTTGAAAGTCTGATAAACGCCGGAAAAATGACTAAGTCCAAAAAAAATTGTTTTCAACTTTTTTTCAATATTACCCCCGTGGGATATATATTCTACCCACACACATTTGGAACTCTCCTGGGGTACCCTCACACATATTATTCCCTCATTTAGTGGATATTTTCACAAAAAAGTGAAATTTTCAAAAATTCTAAATATTGGCTGAAAACGACTAAATATCAAGGACTCATTGGGCGAATCGCTCTGGAACTGAAATCGGAATGTTCACTAACATTTCCCCTATCTGAAAGTCTGATAAACGCCGGAAAAATGACTAAGTCCAAAAAAAAATTGTTTTCAACTTTTTTCAATTTTACCCCGTGGGATATATAATCTACCCACACACATTTGGAACTCTCCTGGGGTACCCTCACACATATTATTCCCTCATTTAGTGGATATTTTCACAAAAAAGTGAAATTTTCAAATATCCAAAATATTGGCTGAAAACGACTAAATATCAAGGACTCATTGGGCGAATCGCTCTGGAACTGAAATCGGAACGTTCACTGACATTTCCCCTATCTGAAAGTGTGATAAACGCCGGAAAAATGACTAAGTCCAAAAAAAAATTATTTACAACTTTTTTCAATATTACCCCTGTGGGATATATATTCTACCCACACACATTTGGAACTCTCCTGCGGTACCCTAACATATATTATTCCCTCACTTAGTGGATATTTTCACAAAAAGGTGAAATTTTCAAAAATCCAAAATATTGGCTGAAAACGACTAAATATCAAGGACTCATTGGGCGAATAGCTCTGGAATTGAAACCGGAATGTTCACTGACATTTCCCCTATTTGAAAGTCTGATAAACGCAGGAAAAATGACTAAGTCCAAAAAAATTTGTTTTCAACTTTTTTTCAATATTACCCCCGCGGGATATATATTCTACCCACACACATTTGGAACTCTCCTGGGGTACCCTCACACATATTATTCCCTCATTTAGTGGATATTTTCATAAAAAAGTGAAATTTTCAAAAATCCAAAATATTGGCTGAAAACGACTAAATATCAAGGACTCTTTGGGCGAATCGCTCTGGAACTGAAATCGGAATGCTCACTGACATTTCCCCTATCTGAAAGTTTGATAAACGCCGGAAAAATGACTAAGTCCAAAAAAAAATTGTTTTCAACTTTTTTCAATTTTACCCCCGTGGGATATATATTCTACCCACACACATTTGGAACTCTCCTGCGGTACCCTAACACATATTATTCCCTCATTTAGTGGATATTTTCACAAAAAAGTGAAATTTTCAAAAATCCAGAAAATTGGCTGAAAATGACTAAATATCAAGGACTCATTGCGCGAATCGCTCTGGAACTGAAATCGGAACGCTCACTGACATTTTCCCAATCTGAAAGTCTGATAAACGCCGGAAAAATGACTAAGTCCAAAAAAAAAAATTTTTCAACTTTATTCAATTTTACCCCCGTGGGATATAGATTCTACCCAAACACATTTGGAACTCTCCTGGGGTACCCTCACACATATTATTCCCTCATTTAGTGGATATTTTCACAAAAAAGTGAAATTTTCAAAAATCCAAAATATTGGCTGAAAACGATTAAATATCAAGGACTCATTGGGCGAATCGCTCTGGAACTGAAATCGGAATGCTCACTGACATTTCCCCTATTTGAAAGTCTGATAAACGCCGGAAAAATGACTAAGTCCAAAAAAAATTGTTTTCAACTTTTTTTCAATATTACCCCCGTGGGATATATATTCTACCCACACACATTTGGAACTCTCCTGGGGTACCCTCACACATATTATTCCCTCATTTAGTGGATATTTTCACAAAAAAGTGAAATTTTCAAAAATTCTAAATATTGGCTGAAAACGACTAAATATCAAGGACTCATTGGGCGAATCGCTCTGGAACTGAAATCGGAATGTTCACTAACATTTCCCCTATCTGAAAGTCTGATAAACGCCGGAAAAATGACTAAGTCCAAAAAAAAATTGTTTTCAACTTTTTTCAATTTTACCCCGTGGGATATATAATCTACCCACACACATTTGGAACTCTCCTGGGGTACCCTCACACATATTATTCCCTCATTTAGTGGATATTTTCACAAAAAAGTGAAATTTTCAAATATCCAAAATATTGGCTGAAAACGACTAAATATCAAGGACTCATTGGGCGAATCGCTCTGGAACTGAAATCGGAACGTTCACTGACATTTCCCCTATCTGAAAGTGTGATAAACGCCGGAAAAATGACTAAGTCCAAAAAAAAATTATTTACAACTTTTTTCAATATTACCCCTGTGGGATATATATTCTACCCACACACATTTGGAACTCTCCTGCGGTACCCTAACATATATTATTCCCTCACTTAGTGGATATTTTCACAAAAAGGTGAAATTTTCAAAAATCCAAAATATTGGCTGAAAACGACTAAATATCAAGGACTCATTGGGCGAATAGCTCTGGAATTGAAACCGGAATGTTCACTGACATTTCCCCTATTTGAAAGTCTGATAAACGCAGGAAAAATGACTAAGTCCAAAAAAATTTGTTTTCAACTTTTTTTCAATATTACCCCCGCGGGATATATATTCTACCCACACACATTTGGAACTCTCCTGGGGTACCCTCACACATATTATTCCCTCATTTAGTGGATATTTTCATAAAAAAGTGAAATTTTCAAAAATCCAAAATATTGGCTGAAAACGACTAAATATCAAGGACTCTTTGGGCGAATCGCTCTGGAACTGAAATCGGAATGCTCACTGACATTTCCCCTATCTGAAAGTTTGATAAACGCCGGAAAAATGACTAAGTCCAAAAAAAAATTGTTTTCAACTTTTTTCAATTTTACCCCCGTGGGATATATATTCTACCCACACACATTTGGAACTCTCCTGCGGTACCCTAACACATATTATTCCCTCATTTAGTGGATATTTTCACAAAAAAGTGAAATTTTCAAAAATCCAGAAAATTGGCTGAAAATGACTAAATATCAAGGACTCATTGCGTGAATCGCTCTGGAACTGAAATCGGAACGCTCACTGACACTTGCCCTATCTGAAAGTCTGATAAACGCCGGAAAAATGACTAAGTCCAAAAAAAAAATTTTTTCAACTTTTATCAATTTTACCCCCGTGGGATATAGATACTACCCACACACATTTGGAACTCTCCTGGGGTACCCTCACATATATTATTCCCTCATTTAGTGGATATTTTCACAAAAAAGTGAAATTTTCAAAAATCCAAAATATTGGCTGAAAACGACTAAATATCAAGGACTCATTGGGCGAATCGCTCTGGAACTGAAATCGGAATGTTCACTAACATTTCCCCTATCTGAAAGTCTGATAAACGCCGGAAAAATGACTAAGTCCAAAAAAAAATTGTTTTCAACTTTTTTCAATTTTACCCCGTGGGATATATAATCTACCCACACACATCTGGAACTCTCCTGGGGTACCCTCACACATATTATTCCCTCATTTAGTGGATATTTTCACAAAAAAGTGAAATTTTCAAATATCCAAAATATTGGCTGAAAACGACTAAATATCAAGGACTCATTGGGCGAATCGCTCTGGAACTGAAATCGGAACGTTCACTGACATTTCCCCTATCTGAAAGTGTGATAAACGCCGGAAAAATGACTAAGTCCAAAAAAAAATTATTTACAACTTTTTTCAATATTACCCCTGTGGGATATATATTCTACCCACACACATTTGGAACTCTCCTGCGGTACCCTAACATATATTATTCCCTCACTTAGTGGATATTTTCACAAAAAGGTGAAATTTTCAAAAATCCAAAATATTGGCTGAAAACGACTAAATATCAAGGACTCATTGGGCGAATAGCTCTGGAATTGAAACCGGAATGTTCACTGACATTTCCCCTATTTGAAAGTCTGATAAACGCAGGAAAAATGACTAAGTCCAAAAAAATTTGTTTTCAACTTTTTTTCAATATTACCCCCGCGGGATATATATTCTACCCACACACATTTGGAACTCTCCTGGGGTACCCTCACACATATTATTCCCTCATTTAGTGGATATTTTCATAAAAAAGTGAAATTTTCAAAAATCCAAAATATTGGCTGAAAACGACTAAATATCAAGGACTCTTTGGGCGAATCGCTCTGGAACTGAAATCGGAATGCTCACTGACATTTCCCCTATCTGAAAGTTTGATAAACGCCGGAAAAATGACTAAGTCCAAAAAAAAATTGTTTTCAACTTTTTTCAATTTTACCCCCGTGGGATATATATTCTACCCACACACATTTGGAACTCTCCTGCGGTACCCTAACACATATTATTCCCTCATTTAGTGGATATGTTCACAAAAAAGTGAAATTTTCAAAAATCCAGAAAATTGGCTGAAAATGACTAAATATCAAGGACTCATTGCGTGAATCGCTCTGGAACTGAAATCGGAACGCTCACTGACATTTTCCCTATCTGAAAGTCTGATAAACGCCGGAAAAATGACTAAGTCCAAAAAAAAAATTTTTTTACTTTTTTCAATTTTACCCCTGTGGGATATATATTCTACCCACACACATTTGGAACTCTCCTGGGGTACCCTCACACATATTATTCCCTCATTTAGTGGATATTTTCACAAAAAAGTGAAATTTTCAAATATCCAAAATATTGGCTGAAAACGACTGAATATCAAGGACTCATTGGGCGAATCGCTCTGGAACTGAAATCGGAACGTTCACTGACATTTCCCCTATCTGAAAGTGTGATAAACGCCGGAAAAATGACTAAGTCCAAAAAAAAAATTGTTTTCAACTTTTTTCAATATTACCCCCGTGGGATATATATTCTACCCACACACATTTGGAACTCTCCTGCGGTACCCTAACACATATTATTCCCTCATTTAGTGGATATTTTCACAAAAAAGTGAAATTTTCAAAAATCCAAAATATTGGCTGAAAACGACTAAATATCAAGGATTCATTGGGCGAATCGCTCTGGAACTGAAATCGGAACGCTCACTGACATTTGCCCTATCTGAAAGTCTGATAAACGCCGGAAAAATGACTAAGTCCAAAAAAAAATTGTTTTCAACTTTTTTCAATTTTACCCCGTGGGATATATAATCTACCCACACACATTTGGAACTCTCCTGGGGTACCCTCACACATATTATTCCCTCATTTAGTGGATATTTTCACAAAAAAGTGAAATTTTCAAATATCCAAAATATTGGCTGAAAACGACTAAATATCAAGGACTCATTGGGCGAATCGCTCTGGAACTGAAATCGGAACGTTCACTGACATTTCCCCTATCTGAAAGTGTGATAAACGCCGGAAAAATGACTAAGTCCAAAAAAAAATTATTTACAACTTTTTTCAATATTACCCCTGTGGGATATATATTCTACCCACACACATTTGGAACTCTCCTGCGGTACCCTAACATATATTATTCCCTCACTTAGTGGATATTTTCACAAAAAGGTGAAATTTTCAAAAATCCAAAATATTGGCTGAAAACGACTAAATATCAAGGACTCATTGGGCGAATAGCTCTGGAATTGAAACCGGAATGTTCACTGACATTTCCCCTATTTGAAAGTCTGATAAACGCAGGAAAAATGACTAAGTCCAAAAAAATTTGTTTTCAACTTTTTTTCAATATTACCCCCGCGGGATATATATTCTACCCACACACATTTGGAACTCTCCTGGGGTACCCTCACACATATTATTCCCTCATTTAGTGGATATTTTCATAAAAAAGTGAAATTTTCAAAAATCCAAAATATTGGCTGAAAACGACTAAATATCAAGGACTCTTTGGGCGAATCGCTCTGGAACTGAAATCGGAATGCTCACTGACATTTCCCCTATCTGAAAGTTTGATAAACGCCGGAAAAATGACTAAGTCCAAAAAAAAATTGTTTTCAACTTTTTTCAATTTTACCCCCGTGGGATATATATTCTACCCACACACATTTGGAACTCTCCTGCGGTACCCTAACACATATTATTCCCTCATTTAGTGGATATTTTCACAAAAAAGTGAAATTTTCAAAAATCCAGAAAATTGGCTGAAAATGACTAAATATCAAGGACTCATTGCGTGAATCGCTCTGGAACTGAAATCGGAACGCTCACTGACACTTGCCCTATCTGAAAGTCTGATAAACGCCGGAAAAATGACTAAGTCCAAAAAAAAAATTTTTTCAACTTTTATCAATTTTACCCCCGTGGGATATAGATTCTACCCACACACATTTGGAACTCTCCTGGGGTACCCTCACATATATTATTCCCTCATTTAGTGGATATTTTCACAAAAAAGTGAAATTTTCAAAAATCCAAAATATTGGCTGAAAACGACTAAATATCAAGGACTCATTGGGCGAATCGCTCTGGAACTGAAATCGGAATGTTCACTAACATTTCCCCTATCTGAAAGTCTGATAAACGCCGGAAAAATGACTAAGTCCAAAAAAAAATTGTTTTCAACTTTTTTCAATTTTACCCCGTGGGATATATAATCTACCCACACACATCTGGAACTCTCCTGGGGTACCCTCACACATATTATTCCCTCATTTAGTGGATATTTTCACAAAAAAGTGAAATTTTCAAATATCCAAAATATTGGCTGAAAACGACTAAATATCAAGGACTCATTGGGCGAATCGCTCTGGAACTGAAATCGGAACGTTCACTGACATTTCCCCTATCTGAAAGTGTGATAAACGCCGGAAAAATGACTAAGTCCAAAAAAAAATTATTTACAACTTTTTTCAATATTACCCCTGTGGGATATATATTCTACCCACACACATTTGGAACTCTCCTGCGGTACCCTAACATATATTATTCCCTCACTTAGTGGATATTTTCACAAAAAGGTGAAATTTTCAAAAATCCAAAATATTGGCTGAAAACGACTAAATATCAAGGACTCATTGGGCGAATAGCTCTGGAATTGAAACCGGAATGTTCACTGACATTTCCCCTATTTGAAAGTCTGATAAACGCAGGAAAAATGACTAAGTCCAAAAAAATTTGTTTTCAACTTTTTTTCAATATTACCCCCGCGGGATATATATTCTACCCACACACATTTGGAACTCTCCTGGGGTACCCTCACACATATTATTCCCTCATTTAGTGGATATTTTCATAAAAAAGTGAAATTTTCAAAAATCCAAAATATTGACTGAAAACGACTAAATATCAAGGACTCTTTGGGCGAATCGCTCTGGAACTGAAATCGGAATGCTCACTGACATTTCCCCTATCTGAAAGTTTGATAAACGCCGGAAAAATGACTAAGTCCAAAAAAAAATTGTTTTCAACTTTTTTCAATTTTACCCCCGTGGGATATATATTCTACCCACACACATTTGGAACTCTCCTGCGGTACCCTAACACATATTATTCCCTCATTTAGTGGATATGTTCACAAAAAAGTGAAATTTTCAAAAATCCAGAAAATTGGCTGAAAATGACTAAATATCAAGGACTCATTGCGTGAATCGCTCTGGAACTGAAATCGGAACGCTCACTGACATTTTCCCTATCTGAAAGTCTGATAAACGCCGGAAAAATGACTAAGTCCAAAAAAAAAATTTTTTTACTTTTTTCAATTTTACCCCTGTGGGATATATATTCTACCCACACACATTTGGAACTCTCCTGGGGTACCCTCACACATATTATTCCCTCATTTAGTGGATATTTTCACAAAAAAGTGAAATTTTCAAATATCCAAAATATTGGCTGAAAACGACTGAATATCAAGGACTCATTGGGCGAATCGCTCTGGAACTGAAATCGGAACGTTCACTGACATTTCCCCTATCTGAAAGTGTGATAAACGCCGGAAAAATGACTAAGTCCAAAAAAAAAATTGTTTTCAACTTTTTTCAATATTACCCCCGTGGGATATATATTCTACCCACACACATTTGGAACTCTCCTGCGGTACCCTAACACATATTATTCCCTCATTTAGTGGATATTTTCACAAAAAAGTGAAATTTTCAAAAATCCAAAATATTGGCTGAAAACGACTAAATATCAAGGATTCATTGGGCGAATCGCTCTGGAACTGAAATCGGAACGCTGACTGACATTTGCCCTATCTGAAAGTCTGATAAACGCCGGAAAAATGACTAAGTCCAAAAAAAAAATTGTTTTCAACTTTTTTCAATTTTACCCCCGTGGGATATATATTCTACCCACACACATTTGGAACTCTCCTGGGGTACCCTCACACATATTATTCCCTCATTTAGTGGATATTTTCACAAAAAAGTGAAATTTTCAAATATCCAAAATATTGGCTGAAAACGACTAAATATCATGGACTCATTGGGCGAATCGCTCTGGAACGAAATCGGAACGTTCACTGACATTTCCCCTATCTGAAAGTGTGATAAACGCCGGAAAAATGACTAAGTCCAAAAAAAAATTGTTTACAACTTTTTTCAATATTACCCCTGTGGGATATATATTCTACCCACACACATTTGGAACTCTCCTGCGGTACCCTAACACATATTATTCCCTCACTTAGTGGATATTTTCACAAAAAAGTGAAATTTTCAAAAATCCAAAATATTGGCTGAAAACGACTAAATATCAAGGACTCATTGTGCGAATCGCTCTGTAACTGAAATCGGAATGCTCACTGACATTTTCCCTATCTGAAAGTCTGATAAACGCCTGAAAAATGACTAAGTCCAAAAAAAAAATTGTTTTCAACTTTTTTCAATATTACCCCCGTGGGATATATATTCTACCCACACACATTTGGATCTCTCCTGCGGTACCCTAACACATATCATTCCCTCATTTAGTGGATATTTTCACAAAAAAGTGAAATTTTCAAAAATCCAGAAAATTGGCTGAAAATGACTAAATATCAAGGACTCATTGTGCGAATTGCTCTGGAACTGAAATCGGAACGCTCACTGACATTTTCCCTATGTGAAAGTCTGATAAACGCCGGAAAAATGACTAAGTCCAAAAAAAAAATTTTTTCAACTTTTTTCAATTTTACCATCGTGGGATATATATTCTACCCACACACATTTGGAACTCTCCTGGGGTACCCTCACACATATTATTCCCTCATTTAGTGGATATTTTCACAAAAAAGTGAAATTTTCAAAAATCCAAAATATTGGCTGAAAATGACTAAATATCAAGGACTCATTGGGCGAATCGCTCTGGAATTGAAATCGGAATGTTCACTGACATTTCCCCTATTTGAAAGTCTGATAAACGCCAGAAAAATGACTAAGTCCAAAAAAATTTTTTTTCAACTTTTTTTCAATATTACCCCCGTGGGATATATATTCTACCCACACACATTTGGAACTCTCCTGCGGTACCCTAACACATATTATTCCCTCATTTAGTGGATATGTTCACAAAAAAGTGAAATTTTCAAAAATCCAGAAAATTGGCTGAAAATGACTAAATATCAAGGACTCATTGCGTGAATCGCTCTGGAACTGAAATCGGAACGCTCACTGACATTTTCCCTATCTGAAAGTCTGATAAACGCCGGAAAAATGACTAAGTCCAAAAAAAAAATTTTTTTACTTTTTTCAATTTTACCCCTGTGGGATATATATTCTACCCACACACATTTGGAACTCTCCTGGGGTACCCTCACACATATTATTCCCTCATTTAGTGGATATTTTCACAAAAAAGTGAAATTTTCAAATATCCAAAATATTGGCTGAAAACGACTGAATATCAAGGACTCATTGGGCGAATCGCTCTGGAACTGAAATCGGAACGCTCACTGACATTTGCCCTATCTGAAAGTCTGATAAACGCCGGAAAAATGACTAAGTCCAAAAAAAAAATTGTTTTCAACTTTTTTCAATTTTACCCCCGTGGGATATATATTCTACCCACACACATTTGGAACTCTCCTGGGGTACCCTCACACATATTATTCCCTCATTTAGTGGATATTTTCATAAAAAAGTGAAATTTTCAAAAATCCAAAATATTGGCTGAAAACGACTAAATATCAATGACTCTTTGGGCGAATCGCTCTGGAACTGAAATCGGAATGCTCACTGATATTTCCCCTATCTGAAAGTTTGATAAACGCCGGAAAAATGACTAAGTCCAAAAAAAAAATTTTTTCAACTTTTATCAATTTTACCCCCGTGGGATATAGATTCTACCCACACACATTTGGAACTCTCCTGGGGTACCCTCACATATATTATTCCCTCATTTAGTGGATATTTTCACAAAAAAGTGAAATTTTCAAAAATCCAAAATATTGGCTGAAAACGACTAAATATCAAGGACTCATTGGGCGAATCGCTCTGGAACTGAAATCGGTATGTTCACTGACATTTCCCCTATCTGAAAGTCTGATAAATGCCAGAAAAATGACTAAGTCCAAAAAAAAATTGTTTTCAACTTTTTTCAATTTTACCCCCGTGGGATATATATTCTACCCACACACATTTGGAACTCTCCTGCGGTACCCTAACACATATTATTCCCTCATTTAGTGGATATTTTCACAAAAAAGTGAAATTTTCAAAAATCCAAAATATTGGCTGAAAACGACTAAATATCAAGGACTCATTGGGCGAATCGCTCTGGAACTGAAATCGGAATGTTCACTGACATTTCCCCTATCTGAAAGTGTGATAAACGCCGGAAAAATGACTAAGTCCAAAAAAAAATTGTTTTCAACTTTTTTCAATATTACCCCAGTGGGATATATATTCTACCCACACACATTTGGAACTCTCCTGCGGTACCCTAACACATATTATTCCCTCATTTAGTGGATATTTTCACAAAAAAGTGAAATTTTCAAAAATCCAGAAAATTGGCTGAAAATGACTAAATATCAAGGACTCATTGCGCGAATCGCTCTGGAACTGAAATCGGAACGCTCACTGACATTTTCCCAATCTGAAAGTCTGATAAACGCCGGAAAAATGACTAAGTCCAAAAAAAAAAATTTTTCAACTTTATTCAATTTTACCCCCGTGGGATATAGATTCTACCCACACACATTTGGAACTCTCCTGCGGTACCCTAACACATATTATTCCCTCATTTAGTGGATATTTTCACAAAAAAGTGAAATTTTCAAAAATCCAAAATATTGGCTGAAAACGACTAAATATCAAGGATTCATTGGGCGAATTGCTCTGGAACTGAAATCGGAACGCTCACTGACATTTGCCCTATCTGAAAGTCTGATAAACGCCGGAAAAATGACTAAGTCCAAAAAAAAAATTGTTTTCAACTTTTTTCAATTTTACCCCCGTGGGATATATATTCTACCCACACACATTTGGAACTCTCCTGGGGTACCCTCACACATATTATTCCCTTATTTAGTGGATATTTTCACAAAAAAGTGAAATTTTCAAATATCCAAAATATTGGCTGAAAACGACTAAATATCATGGACTCATTGGGCGAATCGCTCTGGAACTGAAATCGGAACGTTCACTGACATTTCCCCTATCTGAAAGTGTGATAAACGCCGGAAAAATGACTAAGTCCAAAAAAAAATTGTTTACAACTTTTTTCAATATTACCCCTGTGGGATATATATTCTACCCACACACATTTGGAACTCTCCTGCGGTACCCTAACACATATTATTCCCTCACTTAGTGGATATTTTCACAAAAAAGTGAAATTTTCAAAAATCCAAAATATTGGCTGAAAACGACTAAATATCAAGGACTCATTGTGCGAATCGCTCTGTAACTGAAATCGGAATGCTCACTGACATTTTCCCTATCTGAAAGTCTGATAAACGCCTGAAAAATGACTAAGTCCAAAAAAAAAATTGTTTTCAACTTTTTTCAATATTACCCCCGTGGGATATATATTCTACCCACACACATTTGGATCTCTCCTGCGGTACCCTAACACATATCATTCCCTCATTTAGTGGATATTTTCACAAAAAAGTGAAATTTTCAAAAATCCAGAAAATTGGCTGAAAATGACTAAATATCAAGGACTCATTGTGCGAATTGCTCTGGAACTGAAATCGGAACGCTCACTGACATTTTCCCTATCTGAAAGTCTGATAAACGCCGGAAAAATGACTAAGTCCAAAAAAAAAATTTTTTCAACTTTTATCAATTTTACCCCCGTGGGATATAGATTCTACCCACACACATTTGGAACTCTCCTGGGGTACCCTCACATATATTATTCCCTCATTTAGTGGATATTTTCACAAAAAAGTGAAATTTTCAAATATCCAAAATATTGGCTGAAAACGACTAAATATCAAGGACTCTTTGGGCGAATCGCTCTGGAACTGAAATCGGAATGCTCACTGACATTTCCCCTATCTGAAAGTTTGATAAACGCCGGAAAAATGACTAAGTCCAAAAAAAAATTGTTTTCAACTTTTTTCAATTTTACCCCCGTGGGATATATATTCTACCCACACACATTTGGAACTCTCCTGGGGTACCCTCACACATATTATTCCCTCATTTAGTGGATATTTTCACAAAAAAGTGAAATTTTCAAATATCCAAAATATTGGCTGAAAACGACTGAATATCAAGGACTCATTGGGCGAATCGCTCTGGAACTGAAATCGGAACGCTCACTGACATTTGCCCTATCTGAAAGTCTGATAAACGCCGGAAAAATGACTAAGTCCAAAAAAAAAATTGTTTTCAACTTTTTTCAATTTTACCCCCGTGGGATATATATTCTACCCACACACATTTGGAACTCTCCTGGGGTACCCTCACACATATTATTCCCTCATTTAGTGGATATTTTCACAAAAAAGTGAAATTTTCAAATATCCAAAATATTGGCTGAAAACGACTAAATATCAAGGACTCATTGGGCGAATCGCTCTGGAACTGAAATCGGAACGTTCACTGACATTTCCCCTATCTGAAAGTGTGATAAACGCCGGAAAAATGACTAAGTCCAAAAAAAAATTGTTTACAACTTTTTTCAATATTACCCCTGTGGGATATATATTCTACCCACACACATTTGGAACTCTCCTGCGGTACCCTAACACATATTATTCCCTCACTTAGTGGATATTTTCACAAAAAAGTGAAATTTTCAAAAATCCAAAATATTGGCTGAAAACGACTAAATATCAAGGACTCATTGGGCGAATAGCTCTGGAATTGAAACCGAAATGTTCACTGACATTTCCCCTATTTGAAAGTCTGATAAACGCCGGAAAAATGACTAAGTCCAAAAAAATTTGTTTTCAACTTTTTTTCAATATTACCCCCGTGGGATATATATTCTACCCACACACATTTGGAACTCTCCTGGGGTACCCTCACACATATTATTCCCTCATTTAGTGGATATTTTCATAAAAAAGTGAAATTTTCAAAAATCCAAAATATTGGCTGAAAACGACTAAATATCAATGACTCTTTGGGCGAATCGCTCTGGAACTGAAATCGGAATGCTCACTGATATTTCCCCTATCTGAAAGTTTGATAAACGCCGGAAAAATGACTAAGTCCAAAAAAAAAATTTTTTCAACTTTTATCAATTTTACCCCCGTGGGATATAGATTCTACCCACACACATTTGGAACTCTCCTGGGGTACCCTCACATATATTATTCCCTCATTTAGTGGATATTTTCACAAAAAAGTGAAATTTTCAAAAATCCAAAATATTGGCTGAAAACGACTAAATATCAAGGACTCATTGGGCGAATCGCTCTGGAACTGAAATCGGTATGTTCACTGACATTTCCCCTATCTGAAAGTCTGATAAACGCCAGAAAAATGACTAAGTCCAAAAAAAAATTGTTTTCAACTTTTTTCAATTTTACCCCCGTGGGATATATATTCTACCCACACACATTTGGAACTCTCCTGCGGTACCCTAACACATATTATTCCCTCATTTAGTGGATATTTTCACAAAAAAGTGAAATTTTCAAAAATCCAAAATATTGGCTGAAAACGACTAAATATCAAGGACTCATTGGGCGAATCGCTCTGGAACTGAAATCGGAATGTTCACTGACATTTCCCCTATCTGAAAGTGTGATAAACTCCGGAAAAATGACTAAGTCCAAAAAAAAATTGTTTTCAACTTTTTTCAATATTACCCCAGTGGGATATATATTCTACCCACACACATTTGGAACTCTCCTGCGGTACCCTAACACATATTATTCCCTCATTTAGTGGATATTTTCACAAAAAAGTGAAATTTTCAAAAATCCAGAAAATTGGCTGAAAATGACTAAATATCAAGGACTCATTGCGCGAATCGCTCTGGAACTGAAATCGGAACGCTCACTGACATTTTCCCAATCTGAAAGTCTGATAAACGCCGGAAAAATGACTAAGTCCAAAAAAAAAAATTTTTCAACTTTATTCAATTTTACCCCCGTGGGATATAGATTCTACCCACACACATTTGGAACTCTCCTGCGGTACCCTAACACATATTATTCCCTCATTTAGTGGATATTTTCACAAAAAAGTGAAATTTTCAAAAATCCAAAATATTGGCTGAAAACGACTAAATATCAAGGATTCATTGGGCGAATCGCTCTGGAACTGAAATCGGAACGCTCACTGACATTTGCCCTATCTGAAAGTCTGATAAACGCCGGAAAAATGACTAAGTCCAAAAAAAAAATTGTTTTCAACTTTTTTCAATTTTACCCCCGTGGGATATATATTCTACCCACACACATTTGGAACTCTCCTGGGGTACCCTCACACATATTATTCCCTTATTTAGTGGATATTTTCACAAAAAAGTGAAATTTTCAAATATCCAAAATATTGGCTGAAAACGACTAAATATCATGGACTCATTGGGCGAATCGCTCTGGAACTGAAATCGGAACGTTCACTGACATTTCCCCTATCTGAAAGTGTGATAAACGCCGGAAAAATGACTAAGTCCAAAAAAAAATTGTTTACAACTTTTTTCAATATTACCCCTGTGGGATATATATTCTACCCACACACATTTGGAACTCTCCTGCGGTACCCTAACACATATTATTCCCTCACTTAGTGGATATTTTCACAAAAAAGTGAAATTTTCAAAAATCCAAAATATTGGCTGAAAACGACTAAATATCAAGGACTCATTGTGCGAATCGCTCTGTAACTGAAATCGGAATGCTCACTGACATTTTCCCTATCTGAAAGTCTGATAAACGCCTGAAAAATGACTAAGTCCAAAAAAAAAATTGTTTTCAACTTTTTTCAATATTACCCCCGTGGGATATATATTCTACCCACACACATTTGGATCTCTCCTGCGGTACCCTAACACATATCATTCCCTCATTTAGTGGATATTTTCACAAAAAAGTGAAATTTTCAAAAATCCAGAAAATTGGCTGAAAATGACTAAATATCAAGGACTCATTGTGCGAATTGCTCTGGAACTGAAATCGGAACGCTCACTGACATTTTCCCTATCTGAAAGTCTGATAAACGCCGGAAAAATGACTAAGTCCAAAAAAAAAATTTTTTCAACTTTTATCAATTTTACCCCCGTGGGATATAGATTCTACCCACACACATTTGGAACTCTCCTGGGGTACCCTCACATATATTATTCCCTCATTTAGTGGATATTTTCACAAAAAAGTGAAATTTTCAAAAATCCAAAATATTGGCTGAAAACGACTAAATATCAAGGACTCATTGGGCGAATCGCTCTGGAACTGAAATCGGTATGTTCACTGACATTTCCCCTATCTGAAAGTCTGATAAACGCCAGAAAAATGACTAAGTCCAAAAAAAAATTGTTTTCAACTTTTTTCAATTTTACCCCCGTGGGATATATATTCTACCCACACACATTTGGAACTCTCCTGCGGTACCCTAACACATATTATTCCCTCATTTAGTGGATATTTTCACAAAAAAGTGAAATTTTCAAAAATCCAAAATATTGGCTGAAAACGACTAAATATCAAGGACTCATTGGGCGAATCGCTCTGGAACTGAAATCGGAATGTTCACTGACATTTCCCCTATCTGAAAGTGTGATAAACGCCGGAAAAATGACTAAGTCCAAAAAAAAATTGTTTTCAACTTTTTTCAATATTACCCCAGTGGGATATATATTCTACCCACACACATTTGGAACTCTCCTGCTGTACCCTAACACATATTATTCCCTCATTTAGTGGATATTTTCACAAAAAAGTGAAATTTTCAAAAATCCAGAAAATTGGCTGAAAATGACTAAATATCAAGGACTCATTGCGCGAATCGCTCTGGAACTGAAATCGGAACGCTCACTGACATTTTCCCAATCTGAAAGTCTGATAAACGCCGGAAAAATGACTAAGTCCAAAAAAAAAAATTTTTCAACTTTATTCAATTTTACCCCCGTGGGATATAGATTCTACCCACACACATTTGGAACTCTCCTGCGGTACCCTAACACATATTATTCCCTCATTTAGTGGATATTTTCACAAAAAAGTGAAATTTTCAAAAATCCAAAATATTGGCTGAAAACGACTAAATATCAAGGATTCATTGGGCGAATCGCTCTGGAACTGAAATCGGAACGCTCACTGACATTTGCCCTATCTGAAAGTCTGATAAACGCCGGAAAAATGACTAAGTCCAAAAAAAAAATTGTTTTCAACTTTTTTCAATTTTAACCCCGTGGGATATATATTCTACCCACACACATTTGGAACTCTCCTGGGGTACCCTCACACATATTATTCCCTTATTTAGTGGATATTTTCACAAAAAAGTGAAATTTTCAAATATCCAAAATATTGGCTGAAAACGACTAAATATCATGGACTCATTGGGCGAATCGCTCTGGAACTGAAATCGGAACGTTCACTGACATTTCCCCTATCTGAAAGTGTGATAAACGCCGGAAAAATGACTAAGTCCAAAAAAAAATTGTTTACAACTTTTTTCAATATTACCCCTGTGGGATATATATTCTACCCACACACATTTGGAACTCTCCTGCGGTACCCTAACACATATTATTCCCTCACTTAGTGGATATTTTCACAAAAAAGTGAAATTTTCAAAAATCCAAAATATTGGCTGAAAACGACTAAATATCAAGGACTCATTGTGCGAATCGCTCTGTAACTGAAATCGGAATGCTCACTGACATTTTCCCTATCTGAAAGTCTGATAAACGCCAGAAAAATGACTAAGTCCAAAAAAATTTTTTTTCAACTTTTTTTCAATATTACCCCCGTGGGATATATATTCTACCCACACACATTTGGAACTCTCCTGGGGTACCCTCACACATATTATTCCTTCATTTAGTGGATATTTTCACAAAAAAGTGAAATTTCCAAAAATCCAAAGTATTGGCTGAAAACGACTAAATATCAAGGACTCATTGGGCGAATCGCTCTGGAACTGAAATCGGAACGTTCACTGACATTTCCCCTATCTGAAAGTCTGATAAACGCCGGAAAAATGACTAAGTCCAAAAAAAAATTGTTTTCAACTTTTTTCAATTTTACCCCCGTGGGATATATATTCTACCCACACACATTTGGAACTCTCCTGCGGTACCCTAACACATATTATTCCCTCATTTAGTGGATATGTTCACAAAAAAGTGAAATTTTCAAAAATCCAGAAAATTGGCTGAAAATGACTAAATATCAAGGACTCATTGCGTGAATCGCTCTGGAACTGAAATCGGAACGCTCACTGACATTTTCCCTATCTGAAAGTCTGATAAACGCCGGAAAAATGACTAAGTCCAAAAAAAAAATTTTTTTACTTTTTTCAATTTTACCCCTGTGGAATATATATTCTACCCACACACATTTGGAACTCTCCTGGGGTACCCTCACACATATTATTCCCTCATTTAGTGGATATTTTCACAAAAAAGTGAAATTTTCAAATATCCAAAATATTGGCTGAAAACGACTGAATATCAAGGACTCATTGGGCGAATCGCTCTGGAACTGAAATCGGAACGCTCACTGACATTTGCCCTATCTGAAAGTCTGATAAACGCCGGAAAAATGACTAAGTCCAAAAAAAAAATTGTTTTCAACTTTTTTCAATTTTACCCCCGTGGGATATATATTCTACCCACACACATTTGGAACTCTCCTGGGGTACCCTCACACATATTATTCCCTCATTTAGTGGATATTTTCACAAAAAAGTGAAATTTTCAAATATCCAAAATATTGGCTGAAAACGACTAAATATCAAGGACTCATTGGGCGAATCGCTCTGGAACTGAAACCGAAATGTTCACTGACATTTCCCCTATTTGAAAGTCTGATAAACGCCGGAAAAATGACTAAGTCCAAAAAAATTTGTTTTCAACTTTTTTTCAATATTACCCCCGTGGGATATATATTCTACCCACACACATTTGGAACTCTCCTGGGGTACCCTCACACATATTATTCCCTCATTTAGTGGATATTTTCATAAAAAAGTGAAATTTTCAAAAATCCAAAATATTGGCTGAAAACGACTAAATATCAATGACTCTTTGGGCGAATCGCTCTGGAACTGAAATCGGAATGCTCACTGATATTTCCCCTATCTGAAAGTTTGATAAACGCCGGAAAAATGACTAAGTCCAAAAAAAAATTGTTTTCAACTTTTTTCAATTTTACCCCCGTGGGATATATATTCTACCCACACACATTTGGAACTCTCCTGCGGTACCCTAACACATATTATTCCCTCATTTAGTGGATATTTTCACAAAAAAGTGAAATTTTCAAAAATCCAGAAAATTTGCTGAAAATGACTAAATATCAAGGACTCATTGCGTGAATCGCTCTGGAACTGAAATCGGAACGCTCACTGACACTTGCCCTATCTGAAAGTCTGATAAACGCCGGAAAAATGACTAAGTCCAAAAAAAAAATTTTTTCAACTTTATCAATTTTACCCCCGTGGGATATAGATTCTACCCACACACATTTGGAACTCTCCTGGGGTACCCTCACATATATTATTCCCTCATTTAGTGGATATTTTCACAAAAAAGTGAAATTTTCAAAAATCCAAAATATTGGCTGAAAACGACTAAATATCAAGGACTCATTGGGCGAATCGCTCTGGAACTGAAATCGGTATGTTCACTGACATTTCCCCTATCTGAAAGTCTGATAAACGCCAGAAAAATGACTAAGTCCAAAAAAAAATTGTTTTCAACTTTTTTCAATTTTACCCCCGTGGGATATATATTCTACCCACACACATTTGGAACTCTCCTGCGGTACCCTAACACATATTATTCCCTCATTTAGTGGATATTTTCACAAAAAAGTGAAATTTTCTAAAATCCAAAATATTGGCTGAAAACGACTAAATATCAAGGACTCATTGGGCGAATCGCTCTGGAACTGAAATCGGAATGTTCACTGACATTTCCCCTATCTGAAAGTGTGATAAACGCCGGAAAAATGACTAAGTCCAAAAAAAAATTGTTTTCAACTTTTTTTAATATTACCCCAGTGGGATATATATTCTACCCACACACATTTGGAACTCTCCTGCGGTACCCTAACACATATTATTCCCTCATTTAGTGGATATTTTCACAAAAAAGTGAAATTTTCAAAAATCCAGAAAATTGGCTGAAAATGACTAAATATCAAGGACTCATTGCGCGAATCGCTCTGGAACTGAAATCGGAACGCTCACTGACATTTTCCCAATCTGAAAGTCTGATAAACGCCGGAAAAATGACTAAGTCCAAAAAAAAAAATTTTTCAACTTTATTCAATTTTACCCCCGTGGGATATAGATTCTACCCACACACATTTGGAACTCTCCTGGGGTACCCTCACACATATTATTCCCTCATTTAGTGGATATTTTCACAAAAAAGTGAAATTTTCAAAAATCCAAAATATTGGCTGAAAACGATTAAATATCAAGGACTCATTGGGCGAATCGCTCTGGAACTGAAATCGGAATGCTCACTGACATTTCCCCTATTTGAAAGTCTGATAAACGCCGGAAAAATGACTAAGTCCAAAAAAAATTTTTTTCAACTTTTTTTCAATATTACCCCCGTGGGATATATATTCTACCCACACACATTTGGAACTCTCCTGGGGTACCCTCACACATATTATTCCCTCATTTAGTGGATATTTTCACAAAAAAGTGAAATTTTCAAAAATTCTAAATATTGGCTGAAAACGACTAAATATCAAGGACTCATTGGGCGAATCGCTCTGGAACTGAAATCGGAATGTTCACTAACATTTCCCCTATCTGAAAGTCTGATAAACGCCGGAAAAATGACTAAGTCCAAAAAAAAATTGTTTTCAACTTTTTTCAATTTTACCCCGTGGGATATATATTCTACCCACACACATTTGGAACTCTCCTGCGGTACCCTAACACATATTATTCCCTCACTTAGTGGATATTTTCACAAAAAGGTGAAATTTTCAAAAATCCAAAATATTGGCTGAAAACGACTAAATATCAAGGACTCATTGGGCGAATAGCTCTGGAATTGAAACCGGAATGTTCACTGACATTTCCCCTATTTGAAAGTCTGATAAACGCAGGAAAAATGACTAAGTCCAAAAAAATTTGTTTTCAACTTTTTTTCAATATTACCCCCGCGGGATATATATTCTACCCACACACATTTGGAACTCTCCTGGGGTACCCTCACACATAATATTCCCTCATTTAGTGGATATTTTCATAAAAAAGTGAAATTTTCAAAAATCCAAAATATTGGCTGAAAACGACTAAATATCAAGGACTCTTTGGGCGAATCGCTCTGGAACTGAAATCGGAATGCTCACTGACATTTCCCCTATCTGAAAGTTTGATAAACGCCGGAAAAATGACTAAGTCCAAAAAAAAATTGTTTTCAACTTTTTTCAATTTTACCCCCGTGGGATATATATTCTACCCACACACATTTGGAACTCTCCTGCGGTACCCTAACACATATTATTCCCTCATTTAGTGGATATGTTCACAAAAAAGTGAAATTTTCAAAAATCCAGAAAATTGGCTGAAAATGACTAAATATCAAGGACTCATTGCGTGAATCGCTCTGGAACTGAAATCGGAACGCTCACTGACATTTTCCTTATCTGAAAGTCTGATAAACGCCGGAAAAATGACTAAGTCCAAAAAAAAAATTTTTTTACTTTTTTCAATTTTACCCCTGTGGGATATATATTCTACCCACACACATTTGGAACTCTCCTGCGGTACCCTAACACATATTATTCCCTCATTTAGTGGATATTTTCACAAAAAAGTGAAATTTTCAAAAATCCAAAATATTGGCTGAAAATGACTAAATATCAAGGACTCATTGGGCGAATCGCTCTGGAATTGAAATCGGAATGTTCACTGACATTTCCCCTATTTGAAAGTCTGATAAACGCCAGAAAAATGACTAAGTCCAAAAAAATTTTTTTTCAACTTTTTTTCAATATTACCCCCGTGGGATATATATTCTACCCACACACATTTGGAACTCTCCTGGGGTACCCTCACACATATTATTCCTTCATTTAGTGGATATTTTCACAAAAAAGTGAAATTTCCAAAAATCCAAAGTATTGGCTGAAAACGACTAAATATCAAGGACTCATTGGGCGAATCGCTCTGGAACTGAAATCGGAACGTTCACTGACATTTCCCCTATCTGAAAGTCTGATAAACGCCGGAAAAATGACTAAGTCCAAAAAAAAATTGTTTTCAACTTTTTTCAATTTTACCCCCGTGGGATATATATTCTACCCACACACATTTGGAACTCTCCTGGGGTACCCTCACACATATTATTCCCTCATTTAGTGGATATTTTCACAAAAAAGTGAAATTTTCAAATATCCAAAATATTGGCTGAAAACGACTAAATATCAAGGACTCATTGGGCGAATCGCTCTGGAACTGAAATCGGAACGCTCACTGACATTTCCCCTATCTGAAAGTGTGATAAACGCCGGAAAAATGACTGAGTCCAAAAAAAAATTGTTTACAGCTTTTTTCAATATTACCCCTGTGGGATATATATTCTACCCACACACATTTGGAACTCTCCTGCGGTACCCTAACACATATTATTCCCTCACTTAGTGGATATTTTCACAAAAAAGTGAAATTTTCAAAAATCCAAAATATTGGCTGAAAACGACTAAATATCAAGGACTCATTGGGCGAATCGCTCTGGAACTGAAATCGGAATGTTCACTGACATTTGCCCTATCTGAAAGTCTGATAAACGCCTGAAAAATGACTAAGTCCAAAAAAAAAATTGTTTTCAACTTTTTTCAATATTACCCCCGTGGGATATATATTCTACCCACACACATTTGGATCTCTCCTGCGGTACCCTAACACATATCATTCCCTCATTTAGTGGATATTTTCACAAAAAAGTGAAATTTTCAAAAATCCAGAAAATTGGCTGAAAATGACTAAATATCAAGGACTCATTGTGCGAATTGCTCTGGAACTGAAATCGGAACGCTCACTGACATTTTCCCTATCTGAAAGTCTGATAAACGCCTGAAAAATGACTAAGTCCAAAAAAAAAATTTTTTCAACTTTTTTCAATTTTACCATCGTGGGATATATATTCTACCCACACACATTTGGAACTCTCCTGGGGTACCCTCACACATATTATTCCCTCATTTAGTGGATATTTTCACAAAAAAGTGAAATTTTCAAAAATCCAAAATATTGGCTGAAAATGACTAAATATCAAGGACTCATTGGGCGAATCGCTCTGGAATTGAAATCGGAATGTTCACTGACATTTCCCCTATTTGAAAGTCTGATAAACGCCAGAAAAATGACTAAGTCCAAAAAATTTTTTTTTCAACTTTTTTTCAATATTACCCCCGTGGGATATATATTCTACCCACACACATTTGGAACTCTCCTGGGGTACCCTCACACATATTATTCCTTCATTTAGTGGATATTTTCACAAAAAAGTGAAATTTCCAAAAATCCAAAGTATTGGCTGAAAACGACTAAATATCAAGGATTCATTGGGCGAATCACTCTGGAACTGAAATCGGAATGTTCACTGACATTTCCCCTATCTGAAAGTCTGATAAACGCCAGAAAAATGACTAAGTCCAAAAAAAAATTGTTTTCAACTTTTTTCAATTTTACCCCCGTGGGATATATATTCTACCCACACACATTTGGAACTCTCCTGGGGTACCCTCACACATATTATTCCCTCATTTAGTGGATATTTTCACAAAAAAGTGAAATTTTCAAATATCCAAAATATTGGCTGAAAACGATTAAATATCAAGGACTCATTGGGCAAATCGCTCTGGAACTGAAATCGGAACGCTCACTGACATTTCCCCTATCTGAAAGTGTGATAAACGCCGGAAAAATGACTAAGTCCAAAAAAAAATTGTTTTCTACTTTTTTCAATATTACCCCCGTGGGATATATATTCTACCCACACACATTTGGAACTCTCCTGTGGTACCCTAACACATATTATTCCCTCATTTAGTGGATATTTTCACAAAAAAGTGAAATTTTCAAAAATCCAAAATATTGACTGAAAACGTCTAAATATCAAGGACTCATTGGGCGAATAGCTCTGGAATTGAAACCGGAATTTTCACTGACATTTCCCCTATTTGAAAGTCTGATAAACGCCGGAAAAATGACTAAGTCCAAAAAAAAATATTTTTTCAACTTTTTTTCAATATTACCCCCGTGGGATATATATTCTACCCACACACATTTGGAACTCTCCTGGGGTACCCTCACACATATTATTCCCTCATTTAGTGGATATTTTCACAAAAAAGTGAAATTTTCAAAAATCCAAAATATTGGCTGAAAACGACTAAATATCAAGGACTCTTTGGGCGAATCGCTCTGGAACTGAAATCGGAATGCTCACTGACATTTCCCCTATCTGAAAGTCTGATAAACGCCGGAAAAATGACTAAGTCCAAAAAAAAATTGTTTTCAACTTTTTTCAATTTTACCCCCGTGGGATATAGATTCTACCCACACACATTTGGAACTGTCCTGCGGTACCCTAACACATATTATTCCCTCATTTAGTGGATATTTTCACAAAAAAGTGAAATTTTCAAAAATCCAAAGTATTGGCTGAAAACGACTAAATATCAAGGACTCATTGGGCGAATCGCTCTGGAATTGAAATCGGAATGCTCACTGACATTTCACCTATTTGAAAGTCTGATAAACGCCGGAAAAATGACTAAGTCCAAAAAAAATTTTTTTCAACTTTTTTCAATATTACCCCCGTGGGATATGTATTCTACCCACACACATTTGGAACTCTCCTGGGGTACCCTCACACATATTATTCCTTCATTTAGTGGATATTTTCACAAAAAAGTGAAATTTTCAAAAATCCAAAATATTAGCTGAAAACGACTAAATATCAAGGACTCATTGGGCGAATCGCTCTGGAACTGAAATCGGAATGTTCACTGACATTTGCCCTATCTGAAAGTCTGATAAACGCCTGAAAAATGACTAAGTCCAAAAAAAAAATTGTTTTCAACTTTTTTCAATATTACCCCCGTGGGATATATATTCTACCCACACACATTTGGATCTCTCCTGCGGTACCCTAACACATATCATTCCCTCATTTAGTGGATATTTTCACAAAAAAGTGAAATTTTCAAAAATCCAGAAAATTGGCTGAAAATGACTAAATATCAAGGACTCATTGGGCGAATCGCTCTGGAATTGAAATCGGAATGTTCACTGACATTTCCCCTATTTGAAAGTCTGATAAACGCCAGAAAAATGACTAAGTCCAAAAAAATTTTTTTTCAACTTTTTTTCAATATTACCCCCGTGGGATATATATTCTACCCACACACATTTGGAACTCTCCTGGGGTACCCTCACACATATTATTCCTTCATTTAGTGGATATTTTCACAAAAAAGTGAAATTTCCAAAAATCCAAAGTATTGGCTGAAAACGACTAAATATCAAGGACTCATTGGGCGAATCGCTCTGGAACTGAAATCGGAATGTTCACTGACATTTCCCCTATCTGAAAGTGTGATAAACGCCGGAAAAATGACTAAGTCCAAAAAAAAATTGTTTTCTACTTTTTTCAATATTAGCCCCGTGGGATATATATTCTACCCACACACATTTGGAACTCTCCTGTGGTACCCTAACACATATTATTCCCTCATTTAGTGGATATTTTCACAAAAAAGTGAAATTTTCAAAAATCCAAAATATTGACTGAAAACGACTAAATATCAAGGACTCATTGGGCGAATAGCTCTGGAATTGAAACCGGAATGGTCACTGACATTTCCCCTATTTGAAAGTCTGATAAACGCCGGAAAAATGACTAAGTCCAAAAAAAAATTGTTTTCAACTTTTTTCAATTTTACCCCCGTGGGATATATATTCTACCCACACACATTTGGAACTCTCCTGCGGTACCCTAACACATATTATTCCCTCATTTAGTGGATATTTTCACAAAAAAGTGAAATTTTCAAAAATCCAAAGTATTGGCTGAAAACGACTAAATATCAAGGACTCATTGGGCGAATCGCTCTGGAACTGAAATCGGAATGCTCACTGACATTTCACCTATTTGAAAGTCTGATAAACGCCGGAAAAATGACTAAGTCCAAAAAAAATTTTTTTCAACTTTTTTCAATATTACCCCCGTGGGATATATATTCTACCCACACACATTTGGAACTCTCCTGGGGTACCCTCACACATATTATTCCTTCATTTAGTGGATATTTTCACAAAAAAGTGAAATTTTCAAAAATCCAAAATATTGGCTGAAAATGACTAAATATCAAGGACTCATTTGGGCGAATCGCTCTGGAACTGAAATCGGAACGCTCACTGACATTTGCCCTATCTGAAAGTCTGATAAACGCCGGAAAAATGACTAAGTCCAAAAAAAAATTTTTTTCAACTTTTATCAATTTTACCCCCGTGGGATATAGATTCTACCCACACACATTTGGAAGTCTCCTGGGGTACCCTCACACATATTATTCCCTCATTTAGTGGATATTTTCACAAAAAAGTGAAATTTTCAAAAATCCAAAATATTGGCTGAAAACGACTAAATATCAAGGACTCATTGGGCGAATCGCTCTGGAACTGAAATCGGAATGTTCACTGACATTTCCCCTATCTGAAAGTCTGATAAACGCCAGAAAAATGACTAAGTCCAAAAAAAAATTGTTTTCAACTTTTTTCAATTTTACCCCCGTGGGATATATTTTCTACCCACACACATTTGGAACTCTCCTGGGGTACCCTCACACATATTATTCCCTCATTTAGTGGATATTTTCACAACAAAGTGAAATTTTCAAATATCCAAAATATTGGCTGAAAACGACTAAATATCAAGGACTCATTGGGCGAATCGCTCTGGAACTGAAATCGGAACGTTCACTGACATTTCCCCTATCTGAAAGTCTGATAAACACGGGAAAAATGACTAAGTCCAAAAAAAAATTGTTTTCAACTTTTTTCAATTTTACCCCCGTGGGATATATATTCTACCCACACACATTTGGAACTCTCCTGGGGTACCCTCACACATATTATTCCCTCATTTAGTGGATATTTTCACAAAAAGTGAAATTTCCAAAAATCCAAAGTATTGGCTGAAAACGACTAAATATCAAGGACTCATTGGGCGAATCGCTCTGGAACTGAAATCGGAATGTTCACTGACATTTCCCCTATCTGAAAGTGTGATAAACGCCGGAAAAATGACTAAGTCCAAAAAAAAATTGTTTTCTACTTTTTTCAATATTAGCCCCGTGGGATATATATTCTACCCACACACATTTGGAACTCTCCTGTGGTACCCTAACACATATTATTCCCTCATTTAGTGGATATTTTCACAAAAAAGTGAAATTTTCAAAAATCCAAAATATTGACTGAAAACGACTAAATATCAAGGACTCATTGGGCGAATAGCTCTGGAATTGAAACCGGAATGGTCACTGACATTTCCCCTATTTGAAAGTCTGATAAACGCCGGAAAAATGACTAAGTCCAAAAAAAAATTGTTTTCAACTTTTTTCAATTTTACCCCCGTGGGATATATATTCTACCCACACACATTTGGAACTCTCCTGCGGTACCCTAACACATATTATTCCCTCATTTAGTGGATATTTTCACAAAAAAGTGAAATTTTCAAAAATCCAAAGTATTGGCTGAAAACGACTAAATATCAAGGACTCATTGGGCGAATTGCTCTGGAACTGAAATCGGAATGCTCACTGACATTTCACCTATTTGAAAGTCTGATAAACGCCGGAAAAATGACTAAGTCCAAAAAAAATTTTTTTCAACTTTTTTCAATATTACCCCCGTGGGATATATATTCTACCCACACACATTTGGAACTCTCCTGGGGTACCCTCACACATATTATTCCTTCATTTAGTGGATATTTTCACAAAAAAGTGAAATTTTCAAAAATCCAAAATATTGGCTGAAAATGACTAAATATCAAGGACTCATTTGGGCGAATCGCTCTGGAACTGAAATCGGAACGCTCACTGACATTTGCCCTATCTGAAAGTCTGATAAACGCCGGAAAAATGACTAAGTCCAAAAAAAAATTTTTTTCAACTTTTATCAATTTTACCCCCGTGGGATATAGATTCTACCCACACACATTTGGAAGTCTCCTGGGGTACCCTCACACATATTATTCCCTCATTTAGTGGATATTTTCACAAAAAAGTGAAATTTTCAAAAATCCAAAATATTGGCTGAAAACGACTAAATATCAAGGACTCATTGGGCGAATCGCTCTGGAACTGAAATCGGAATGTTCACTGACATTTCCCCTATCTGAAAGTCTGATAAACGCCAGAAAAATGACTAAGTCCAAAAAAAAATTGTTTTCAACTTTTTTCAATTTTACCCCCGTGGGATATATTTTCTACCCACACACATTTGGAACTCTCCTGGGGTACCCTCACACATATTATTCCCTCATTTAGTGGATATTTTCACAACAAAGTGAAATTTTCAAATATCCAAAATATTGGCTGAAAACGACTAAATATCAAGGACTCATTGGGCGAATCGCTCTGGAACTGAAATCGGAACGTTCACTGACATTTCCCCTATCTGAAAGTCTGATAAACACGGGAAAAATGACTAAGTCCAAAAAAAAATTGTTTTCAACTTTTTTCAATTTTACCCCCGTGGGATATATATTCTACCCACACACATTTGGAACTCTCCTGGGGTACCCTCACACATATTATTCCCTCATTTAGTGGATATTTTCACAAAAAGTGAAATTTTCAAATATCCAAAATATTGGCTGAAAACGACTAAATATCAAGGACTCATTGGGCGAATCGCTCTGGAACTGAAATCGGAACGCTCACTGACATTTCCCCTATCTGAAAGTGTGATAAACGCCGGAAAAATGACTAAGTCCAAAAAAAAATTGTTTTCTACTTTTTTCAATATTACCCCCGTGGGATATATATTCTACCCACACACATTTGGAACTCTCCTGTGGTACCCTAACACATATTATTCCCTCATTTAGTGGATATTTTCACAAAAAAGTGAAATTTTCAAAATTCCAAAATATTGACTGAAAACGACTAAATATCAAGGACTCATTGGGCGAATAGCTCTGGAATTGAAACCGGAATGGTCACTGACATTTCCCCTATTTGAAAGTCTGATAAACGCCGGAAAAATGACTAAGTCCAAAAAAAAATTGTTTTCAACTTTTTTCAATTTTACCCCCGTGGGATATATATTCTACCCACACACATTTGGAACTCTCCTGCGGTACCCTAACACATATTATTCCCTCATTTAGTGGATATTTTCACAAAAAAGTGAAATTTTCAAAAATCCAAAGTATTGGCTGAAAACGACTAAATATCAAGGACTCATTGGGCGAATCGCTCTGGAACTGAAATCGGAATGCTCACTGACATTTCACCTATTTGAAAGTCTGATAAACGCCGGAAAAATGACTAAGTCCAAAAAAAATTTTTTTCAACTTTTTTCAATATTACTCCCGTGAGATATATATTCTACCCACACACATTTGGAACTCTCCTGGGGTACCCTCACACATATTATTCCTTCATTTAGTGGATATTTTCACAAAAAAGTGAAATTTTCAAAAATCCAAAATATTGGCTGAAAACGACTAAATATCAAGGACTCATTTGGGCGAATCGCTCTGGAACTGAAATCGGAACGCTCACTGACATTTGCCCTATCTGAAAGTCTGATAAACGCCGGAAAAATGACTAAGTCCAAAAAAAAATTTTTTTCAACTTTTTTCAATTTTACCCCCGTGGGATATATATTCTACCCACACACATTTGGAACTCTCCTGGGGTACCCTCACACATATTATTCCCTCATTTAGTGGATATTTTCACAAAAAAGTGAAATTTTCAAATATCCAAAATATTGGCTGAAAACGACTAAATATCAAGGACTCTTTGGGCGAATCGCTCTGGAACTGAAATCGGAACGTTCACTGACATTTCCCCTATCTGAAAGTCTGATAAACGCCGGAAAAATGACTAAGTCCAAAAAAAAATTGTTTTCAACTTTTTTCAATTTTACCCCCGTGGGATATATATTCTACCCACACACATTTGGAACTCTCCTGGGGTACCCTCACACATATTATTCCCTCATTTAGTGGATATTTTCACAAAAAAGTGAAATTTTCAAAAATCCCAAATATTGGCTGAAAACGACTAAATATCAAGGACTCTTTGGGCGAATCGCTCTGGAACTGAAATCGGAATGCTCACTGACATTTCCCCTATCTGAAAGTCTGATAAACGCCGGAAAAATGACTAAGTCCAAAAAAAAAATGTTTTCAAATTTTTTCAATTTTACCCCCGTGGGATATATATTCTACCCACACACATTTGGAACTCTCCTGCGGTACCCTAACACATATTATTCCCTCATTTAGTGGATATTTTCACAAAAAAGTGAAATTTTCAAATATCCAAAATATTGGCTGAAAACGACTAAATATCAAGGACTCATTGGGCGAATAGCTCTGGAATTGAAATCGGAATGTTCACTGACATTTCCCCTATTTGAAAGTCTGATAAACGCCGGAAAAATGACTAAGTCCAAAAAAAATTTTTTTCAACTTTTTTCAATATTACCCCCGTGGGATATATATTCTACCCACACACATTTGGAACTCTCCTGGGGTACCCTCACACATATTATTCCTTCATTTAGTGGATATTTTCACAAAAAAGTGAAATTTTCAAAAATCCAAAATATTGGCTGAAAACGACTAAATATCAAGGACTCATTGGGCGAATCGCTCTGGAACTGAAATCGGAACGCTCACTGACATTTGCCCTATCTGAAAGTCTGATAAACGCCGGAAAAATGACTAAGTCCAAAAAAAAAATTTTTTCAACTTTTATCAATTTTACCCCCGTGGGATATAGATTCTACCCACACACATTTGGAACTCTCCTGGGGTACCCTCACACATATTATTCCCTCATTTAGTGGATATTTTCACAAAAAAGTGAAATTTCCAAAAATCCAAAGTATTGGCTGAAAACGACTAAATATCAAGGACTCATTGGGCGAATCGCTCTGGAACTGAAATCGAAATGCTCACTGACATTTCCCCTATTTGAAAGTCTGATAAACGCCGGAAAAATGACTAAGTCCAAAAAAAATTTTTTTCAACATTGTTCAATATTACCCCCGTGGGATATATATTCTACCCACACACATTTGGAACTCTCCTGTGGTACCCTAACACATATTTAGTGGATATTTTCACAAAAAAGTGAAATTTTCAAAAATCCAAAATATTGACTGAAAACGACTAAATATCAAGGACTCATTGGGCGAATAGCTCTGGAATTGAAACCGGAATGTTCACTGACATTTCCCCTATTTGAAAGTCTGATAAACGCCGGAAAAATGACTAAGTCCAAAAAAAAATATTTTTTCAACTTTTTTTCAATACCCTAACCCCCATTTAGTGGATATTTTCACAAAAAAGTGAAATTTTCAAAAATCCAAAATATTGACTGAAAACGACTAAATATCAAGGACTCATTGGGCGAATAGCTCTGGAATTGAAACCGGAATGTTCACTGACATTTCCCCTATTTGAAAGTCTGATAAACGCCGGAAAAATGACTAAGTCCAAAAAAAAATATTTTTTCAACTTTTTTTCAATATTACCCCCGTGGGATATATATTCCACCCACACACATTTGGAACTCTCCTGGGGTACCCTCACACATATTATTCCCTCATTTAGTGGATATTTTCACAAAAAAGTGAAATTTTCAAAAATCCAAAATATTGGCTGAAAACGACTAAATATCAAGGACTTTTTTGGCGAATCGCTCTGGAACTGAAATCGGAATGCTCACTGACATTTCCCCTATCTGAAAGTCTGATAAACGCCGGAAAAATGACTAAGTCCAAAAAAAAATTGTTTTCAACTTTTTTCAATTTTACCCCCGTGGGATATAGATTCTACCCACACACATTTGGAACTCTCCTGCGGTACCCTAACACATATTATTCCCTCATTTAGTGGATATTTTCACAAAGAAGTGAAATTTTCAAAAATCCAAAGTATTGGCTGAAAACGACTAAATATCAAGGACTCATTCGGCGAATCGCTCTGGAATTGAAATCGGAATGCTCACTGACATTTCACCTATTTGAAAGTCTGATAAACGCCGGAAAAATGACTAAGTCCAAAAAAAATTTTTTTCAACTTTTTTCAATATTACCCCCGTGGGATATATATTCTACCCACACACATTTGGAACTCTCCTGGGGAACCCTCACACATATTATTCCCTCATTTAGTGGATATTTTCACAAAAAAGTGAAATTTCCAAAAATCCAAAGTATTGGCTGAAAATGACTAAATATCAAGGACTCATTGGGCGAATCGCTCTGGAACTGAAATCGGAATGCTCACTGACATTTCCCCTATTTGAAAGTCTGATAAACGCCGGAAAAATGACTAAGTCCAAAAAAAAATTTTTTCAACTTTTTTCAATTTTACCCCCGTGGGATATATATTCTACCCACACACATTTGGAACTCTCCTGCGGTACCCTAACACATATTATTCCCTCATTTAGTGGATATTTTCACAAAAAAGTGAAATTTTCAAAAATCCAAAATATTGGCTGAAAATAACTAAATATCAAGTACTCATTGGGCAAATCGCTCTGGAACTGAAATCGGAACGCTCACTGACATTTGCCCTATCTGAAAGTCTGATAAACGCCGGAAAAATGACTAAGTCCAGAAAAAAAAATTTTTCAACTTTTTTCAATTTTACCCCCGTGGGATATAGATTCTACCCACACACATTTGGAACTCTCCTGCGGTACCCTAACACATATTATTCCCTCATTTAGTGGATATTTTCACAAAAAAGTGAAATTTTCAAAAATCCAAAATATTGGCTGAAAACGACTAAATATCAAGGACTCATTGGGCGAATAGCTCTGGAATTGAAATCGGAATGTTCACTGACATTTCCCCTATTTGAAAGTCTGATAAACGCCGGAAAAATGACTAAGTCCAAAAAAAATTTTTTTCAACTTTTTTCAATATTACCCCCGTGGGATATATATTCTACCCACACACATTTGGAACTCTACTGGGGTACCCTCACACATATTATTCCTTCATTTAGTGGATATTTTCACAAAAAAGTGAAATTTTCAAAAATCCAAAATATTGGCTGAAAACGACTAAATATCAAGGACTCATTGGGCGAATCGCTCTGGAACTGAAATCGGAACGCTCACTGACATTTGCCCTATCTGAAAGTCTGATAAACGCCGGAAAAATGACTAAGTCCAAAAAAAATTTTTTTCAACTTTGTTCAATATTACCCCCGTGGGATATATATTCTACCCACACACATTTGGAACTCTCCTGGGGTACCCTCACACATATTATTCCCTCATTTAGTGGATATTTTCACAAAAAAGTGAAATTTTCAAAAATCCAAAATATTGGCTGAAAACGACTAAATATCAAGGACTCTTTGGGCGAATCGCTCTGGAACTGAAATCGGAATGCTCACTGACATTTCCCCTATCTGAAAGTCTGATAAACGCCGGAAAAATGACTAAGTCCAAAAAAAAAATGTTTTCAACTTTTTTCAATTTTACCCCCGTGGGATATATATTCTACCCACACACATTTGGAACTCTCCTGCGGTACCCTAACACATATTATTCCCTCATTTAGTGGATATTTTCACAAAAAAGTGAAATTTTCAAAAATCCAAAATATTGGCTGAAAACGACTAAATATCAAGGACTCATTGGGCGAATAGCTCTGGAATTGAAATCGGAATGTTCACTGACATTTCCCCTATTTGAAAGTCTGATAAACGCCAGAAAAATGACTAAGTCCAAAAAAATTTTTTTTCAACTTTTTTTCAATATTACCCCCGTGGGATATATATTCTACCACACACATTTGGAACTCTCCTGGGGTACCCTCACACATATTATTTCTTCATTTAGTGGATATTTTCACAAAAAAGTGAAATTTTCAAAAATCCAAAATATTGACTGAAAACGACTAAATATCAAGGACTCATTGGGCGAATCGCTCTGGAACTGAAATCGGAACGCTCACTGACATTTCCCCTATCTGAAAGTGTGATAAACGCCGGAAAAATGACTAAGTCCAAAAAAAAATTGTTTTCAACTTTTTTCAATTTTACCCCCGTGGGATATATATTCTACCCACACACATTTGGAACTCTCCTGGGGTACCCTCACACATATTATTCCCTCATTTAGTGGATATTTTCACAAAAAAGTGAAATTTTCAAAAATCCAAAATATTGGCTGAAAACGACTAAATATCAAGGACTCTTTGGGCGAATCGCTCTGGAACTGAAATCGGAATGCTCACCGACATTTCCCCTATCTGAAAGTCTGATAAACGCCGGAAAAATGACTAAGTCCAAAAAAAAATTGTTTTCAACTTTTTTCAATTTTACCCCCGTGGGATATAGATTCTACCCACACACATTTGGAACTCTCCTGCGGTACCCTAACACATATTATTCCCTCATTTAGTGGATATTTTCACAAAAAAGTGAAATTTTCAAAAATCCAAAATATTGGCTGAAAACGACTAAATATCAAGGACTCTTTGGGCGAATCGCTCTGGAACTGAAATCGGAATGCTCACTGACATTTCCCCTATCTGAAAGTCTGATAAACGCCGGAAAAATGACTAAGTCCAAAAAAAAAAATGTTTTCAACTTTTTTCAATTTTACCCCCGTGGGATATATATTCTACCCACACACATTTGGAACTCTCCTGCGGTACCCTAACACATATTATTCCCTCATTTAGTGGATATTTTCACAAAAAAGTGAAATTTTCAAATATCCAAAATATTGGCTGAAAACGACTAAATATCAAGGACTCATTGGGCGAATAGCTCTGGAATTGAAATCGGAATGTTCACTGACATTTCCCCTATTTGAAAGTCTGATAAACGCCGGAAAAATGACTAAGTCCAAAAAAAATTTTTTTCAACTTTTTTCAATATTACCCCCGTGGGATATATATTCTACCCACACACATTTGGAACTCTCCTGGGGTACCCTCACACATATTATTCCTTCATTTAGTGGATATTTTCACAAAAAAGTGAAATTTTCAAAAATCCAAAATATTGGCTGAAAACGACTAAATATCAAGGACTCATTGGGCGAATCGCTCTGGAACTGAAATCGGAACGCTCACTGACATTTGCCCTATCTGAAAGTCTGATAAACGCCGGAAAAATGACTAAGTCCAAAAAAAAAATTTTTTCAACTTTTATCAATTTTACCCCCGTGGGATATAGATTCTACCCACACACATTTGGAACTCTCCTGGGGTACCCTCACACATATTATTCCCTCATTTAGTGGATATTTTCACAAAAAAGTGAAATTTCCAAAAATCCAAAGTATTGGCTGAAAACGACTAAATATCAAGGACTCATTGGGCGAATCGCTCTGGAACTGAAATCGAAATGCTCACTGACATTTCCCCTATTTGAAAGTCTGATAAACGCCGGAAAAATGACTAAGTCAAAAAAAAATTTTTTTCAACATTGTTCAATATTACCCCCGTGGGATATATATTCTACCCACACACATTTGGAACTCTCCTGGGGTACCCTCACACATATTATTCCCTCATTTAGTGGATATTTTCACAAAAAAGTGAAATTTTCAAATATCCAAAATATTGGCTGAAAACGACTAAATATCAAGGACTCATTGGGCGAATCGCTCTGGAACTGAAATCGGAACGTTCACTGACATTTCCCCTATCTGAAAGTCTGATAAACGCCGGAAAAATGACTAAGTCCAAAAAAAAATTGTTTTCTACTTTTTTCAATATTACCCCCGTGGGATATATATTCTACCCACACACATTTGGAACTCTCCTGTGGTACCCTAACACATATTTAGTGGATATTTTCACAAAAAAGTGAAATTTTCAAAAATCCAAAATATTGACTGAAAACGACTAAATATCAAGGACTCATTGGGCGAATAGCTCTGGAATTGAAACCGGAATGTTCACTGACATTTCCCCTATTTGAAAGTCTGATAAACGCCGGAAAAATGACTAAGTCCAAAAAAAAATATTTTTTCAACTTTTTTTCAATACCCTAACCCCCATTTAGTGGATATTTTCACAAAAAAGTGAAATTTTCAAAAATCCAAAATATTGACTGAAAACGACTAAATATCAAGGACTCATTGGGCGAATAGCTCTGGAATTGAAACCGGAATGTTCACTGACATTTCCCCTATTTGAAAGTCTGATAAACGCCGGAAAAATGACTAAGTCCAAAAAAAAATATTTTTTCAACTTTTTTTCAATATTACCCCCGTGGGATATATATTCCACCCACACACATTTGGAACTCTCCTGGGGTACCCTCACACATATTATTCCCTCATTTAGTGGATATTTTCACAAAAAAGTGAAATTTTCAAAAATCCAAAATATTGGCTGAAAACGACTAAATATCAAGGACTTTTTTGGCGAATCGCTCTGGAACTGAAATCGGAATGCTCACTGACATTTCCCCTATCTGAAAGTCTGATAAACGCCGGAAAAATGACTAAGTCCAAAAAAAAATTGTTTTCAACTTTTTTCAATTTTACCCCCGTGGGATATATATTCTACCCACACACATTTGGAACTCTCCTGGGGAACCCTCACACATATTATTCCCTCATTTAGTGGATATTTTCACAAAAAAGTGAAATTTCCAAAAATCCAAAGTATTGGCTGAAAATGACTAAATATCAAGGACTCATTGGGCGAATCGCTCTGGAACTGAAATCGGAATGCTCACTGACATTTCCCCTATTTGAAAGTCTGATAAACGCCGGAAAAATGACTAAGTCAAAAAAAAAATTTTTTCAACTTTTTTCAATACTACCCCCGTGGGATATATATTCTACCCACACACATTTGGAACTCTCCTGGGGTACCCTCACACATATTATTCCCTCATTTAGTGGATATTTTCACAAAAAAGTGAAATTTTCAAAAATCCAAAATATTGGCTGAAAACGACTAAATATCAAGGACTCTTTGGGCGAATCGCTCTGGAACTGAAATCGGAATGCTCACTGACATTTCCCCTATCTGAAAGTCTGATAAACGCCGGAAAAATGACTAAGTCCAAAAAAAAAATGTTTTCAACTTTTTTCAATTTTACCCCCGTGGGATATATATTCTACCCACACACATTTGGAACTCTCCTGCGGTACCCTAACACATATTATTCCCTCATTTAGTGGATATTTTCACAAAAAAGTGAAATTTTCAAAAATCCAAAATATTGGCTGAAAATAACTAAATATCAAGTACTCATTGGGCCAATCGCTCTGGAACTGAAATCGGAACGCTCACTGACATTTGCCCTATCTGAAAGTCTGATAAACGCCGGAAAAATGACTAAGTCCAGAAAAAAAAATTTTTCAACTTTTTTCAATTTTACCCCCGTGGGATATAGATTCTACCCACACACATTTGGAACTCTCCTGCGGTACCCTAACACATATTATTCCCTCATTTAGTGGATATTTTCACAAAAAAGTGAAATTTTCAAAAATCCAAAATATTGGCTGAAAACGACTAAATATCAAGGACTCATTGGGCGAATAGCTCTGGAATTGAAATCGGAATGTTCACTGACATTTCCCCTATTTGAAAGTCTGATAAAAGCCGGAAAAATGACTAAGTCCAAAAAAAATTTTTTTCAACTTTTTTCAATATTACCCCCGTGGGATATATATTCTACCCACACACATTTGGAACTCTACTGGGGTACCCTCACACATATTATTCCTTCATTTAGTGGATATTTTCACAAAAAAGTGAAATTTTCAAAAATCCAAAATATTGGCTGAAAACGACTAAATATCAAGGACTCATTGGGCGAATCGCTCTGGAACTGAAATCGGAACGCTCACTGACATTTGCCCTATCTGAAAGTCTGATAAACGCCGGAAAAATGACTAAGTCCAAAAAAAAAATTTTTTCACCCCTGTGGGATATAGATTCTACCCACACACATTTGGAACTCTCCTGGGGTACCCTCACACATATTATTCCCTCATTTAGTGGATATTTTCACAAAAAAGTGAAATTTCCAAAAATCCAAAGTATTGGCTGAAAACGACTAAATATCAAGGACTCATTGGGCGAATCGCTCTGGAACTGAAATCGGAATGCTCACTGACATTTCCCCTATTTGAAAGTCTGATAAACGCCGGAAAAATGACTAAGTCCAAAAAAAAATTGTTTTCAACTTTTTTCAATATTACCCCCGTGGGATATATATTCTACCCACACACATTTGGAACTCTCCTGCGGTACCCTAACACATATTATTCCCTCATTTAGTGGATATTTTCACAAAAAAGTGAAATTTTCAAAAATCCAAATTATTGGCTGAAAACGACTAAATATCAAGGACTCATTGGGCGAATAGCTCTGGAATTGAAACGGGAATGTTCACTGACATTTCCCCTATTTGAAAGTCTGATAAACGCCGGAAAAATGACAAAGTCCAAAAAAAATTTTTTTCAACTTTTTTCAATATTACCCCCGTGGGATATATATTCTACCCACACACATTTGGAACTCTCCTGGGGTACCCTCACACATATTATTCCTTCATTTAGTGGATATTTTCACAAAAAAGTGAAATTTTCAAAAATCCAAAATATTGGCTGAAAACGACTAAATATCAAGGACTAATTGGGCGAATCGCTCTGGAACTGAAATCGGAACGCTCACTGACATTTGCCCTATCTGAAAGTCTGATAAACGCCGGAAAAATGACTAAGTCCAAAAAAAAATTTTTTTCAACTTTGTTCAATATTACCCCCGTGGGATATATATTCTACCCACACACATTTGGAACTCTCCTGGGGTACCCTCACACATATTATTCCCTCATTTAGTGGATATTTTCACAAAAAAGTGAAATTTCCAAAAATCCAAAGTATTGGCTGAAAACGACTAAATATCAAGGACTCATTGGGCGAATCACTCTGGAACTGAAATCGGAATGCTCACTGACATTTCCCCTATTTGAAAGTCCGATAAACGCCGGAAAAATGACTAAGTCCAAAAAAAATTTTTTTCAACTTTGTTCAATATTACCCCCGTGGGATATATATTCTACCCACACACATTTGGAACTCTCCTGGGGTACCCTCACACATATTATTCCCTCATTTAGTGGATATTTTCACAAAAAAGTGAAATTTTCAAAAATCCAAAATATTGGCTGAAAACGACTAAATATCAAGGACTCATTGGGCGAATCGCTCTGGAACTGAAATCGGAATGTTCACTAATATTTCCCCTATCTGAAAGTCTGATAAACGCCGGAAAAATGACTAAGTCCAAAAAAAAATTGTTTTCAACTTTTTTCAATTTTACCCCCGTGGGATATATATTCTACCCACACACATTTGGAACTCTCCTGCGGTACCCTAACACATATTATTCCCTCATTTAGTGGATATTTTCACAAAAAAGTGAAATTTTCAAAAATCCAGAAAATTGGCTGAAAATGACTAAATATCAAGGACTCATTGCGCGAATCGCTCTGGAACTGAAATCGGAACGCTCACTGACATTTTCCCAATCTGAAAGTCTGATAAACGCCGGAAAAATGACTAAGTCCAAAAAAAAAATTTTTCAACTTTATTCTATTTTACCCCCGTGGGATATAGATTCTACCCACACACATTTGGAACTCTCCTGGGGTACCCTCACACATATTATTCCCTCATTTAGTGGATATTTTCACAAAAAAGTGAAATTTTCAAAAATCCAAAATATTGGCTGAAAACGACTAAATATCAAGGACTCATTGGGCGAATCGCTCTGGAACTGAAATCGGAATGCTCACTGACATTTCCCCTATTAGAAAGTCTGATAAACGTCGGAAAAATGACTAAGTCCAAAAAAAATTTTTTTCAACTTTTTTCAATATTACCCCCGTGGGATATATATTCTACCCACACACATTTGGAACTCTCCTGGGGTACCCTCACACATATTATTCCCTCATTTAGTGGATATTTTCACAAAAAAGTGAAATTTTCAAAAATCCAAAATATTGGCTGAAAACGACGAAATATCAAAGATTCATCCGGTGAATCGCTGTGGAACTGAAATCGGAACACTCACTGACATTTGCCCTATCTGAAAGTGTGATAAACGCTGGAAAAATGACCAAGTCCAACTAAAAATTTTTTTCAACTTTTTTCAATTTTACCCCCCGTGTGATATATATTCTACCCACACACATTTGGAACTCTCCTGGGGTACCCTCACACATATTATTCCCTCATTTAGTGGATATTTTCACAAAAAAGTGAAATTTTCAAAAATCCAAATTATTGGCTGAAAACGACTAAATATCAAGGACTCATTGGGCGAATAGCTCTGGAATTGAAACCGGAATGTTCACTGACATTTCCCCTATTTGAAAGTCTGATAAACGCCGGAAAAATGACAAAGTCCAAAAAAAATTTTTTTCAACTTTTTTCAATATTACCCCCGTGGGATATATATTCTACCCACACACATTTGGAACTCTCCTGGGGTACCCTCACACATATTATTCCTTCATTTAGTGGATATTTTCACAAAAAAGTGAAATTTTCAAAAATCCAAAATATTGGCTGAAAACGACTAAATATCAAGGACTAATTGGGCGAATCGCTCTGGAACTGAAATCGGAACGCTCACTGACATTTGCCCTATCTGAAAGTCTGATAAACGCCGGAAAAATGACTAAGTCCAAAAAAAAATTTTTTTCAACTTTGTTCAATATTACCCCCGTGGGATATATATTCTACCCACACACATTTGGAACTCTCCTGGGGTACCCTCACACATATTATTCCCTCATTTAGTGGATATTTTCACAAAAAAGTGAAATTTCCAAAAATCCAAAGTATTGGCTGAAAACGACTAAATATCAAGGACTCATTGGGCGAATCGCTCTGGAACTGAAATCGGAATGTTCACTAATATTTCCCCTATCTGAAAGTCTGATAAACGCCGGAAAAATGACTAAGTCCAAAAAAAAATTGTTTTCAACTTTTTTCAATTTTACCCCCGTGGGATATATATTTTACCCACACACATTTGGAACTCTCCTGCGGTACCCTAACACATATTATTCCCTCATTTAGTGGATATTTTCACAAAAAAGTGAAATTTTCAAAAATCCAGAAAATTGGCTGAAAATGACTAAATATCAAGGACTCATTGCGCGAATCGCTCTGGAACTGAAATCGGAACACTCACTGACATTTGCCCTATCTGAAAGTGTGATAAACGCTGGAAAAATGACCAAGTCCAACTAAAAATTTTTTTCAACTTTTTTCAATTTTACCCCCCGTGTGATATATATTCTACCCACACACATTTGGAACTCTCCTGGGGTACCCTCACACATATTATTCCCTCATTTAGTGGATATTTTCACAAAAAAAGTGAAATTTTCAAAAATCCAGAAAATTGGCTGAAAACGACTAAATATCAAGACTCATTGGGCGAATCGCTCTGGAACTGAAATCGGAACGCTCACTGACATTTCCCCTATTTGAAAGTCTGATAAACGCCGGAAAAATGACTAAGTCCAAAAAAAAAATGTTTTCAACTTTTTTCAATTTTACCCCCGTGGGATATATATTCTACCCACACACATTTGGAACTCTCCTGTGGTACCCTCACACATATTATTCCCTCATTTAGTGGATATTTTCACAAAAAAGTGAAATTTTCAAAAATCCAGAAAATTGGCTGAAAACGACTAAATATCAAGACTCATTGGGCGAATCGCTCTGGAACTGAAATCGGAACGCTCACTGACATTTCCCCTATTTGAAAGTCTGATAAACGCCGGAAAAATGACTAAGTCCAAAAAAAAAAATGTTTTCAACTTTTTTCAATTTTACTACCGTGGGATATATATTCTACCCACACACATTTGGAACTCTCCTGTGGTACCCTCACACATATTATTCCCTCATTTAGTGGATATTTTCACAAAAAAAGTGAAATTTTCAAAAATCCAGAAAAATTGCCTGAAAACAACGAAATATCAAAGATTCATCCGGCGAATCACTGTGGAACTGAAATCGGAACACTCACTGACATTTCCCCTATCTGAAAGTCTGATAAACGCCGGAAAAATGACCAAGTCCAAATAAAAAAATTTTTCAATTTTTTTCAGTTTTACCCCCCGTGTGATATATATTCTACCCACACACATTTGGAACTCTCCTGGGGTACCCTCACACATATTATTCCCTCATTTAGTGGATATTTTCACAAAAAAGTGAAATTTTCAAAATTCCAGAAAATTGGCTGAAAACGACTAAATATCAAGACTCATTGGGCGAATCGTTCTGGAACTGAAATTGGAACGCTCACTGACATTTGCCCTATCTGAAAGTCTGATAAACGCCGGAAAAATGACTAAGTACAAATAAAAAATTTTTTTAAATTTTTTCAATTTTACCCCCGTGGGATATATATTCTACCCACACACATTTGGAACTCTCCTGGGGTACCCTCACACATTTTATTCTCTCATTTAGTGGATATTTTCACATAAAAGTGAAATTTTCAAAAATCCAAAATATTGGCTGAAAACGACTAAATATCAAGGACTCATTGGGCGAATCGCTGTGGAACTGAAATCGGAATGCTCACTGACATTTCCCCTATCTGAAAGTCTGATAAACTCCGGAAAAATGACTAAGTCCAAAAAAAAATTTTTTTTCAACTTTTTTCAATTCTACCCCCGTGGGATATATATTCTACCCACACACATTTGGAACTCTCCTGGGGTACCCTCAAACATATTATTCCCTCATTTAGTGGATATTTTCACAAAAAAGTGAAATTTTCAAAAATCCAGAAAATTGGCTGAAAACGACTAAATATCAAGGACTCATTGGGCGAATCGCTCTGGAACTGAAATCGGAATGCTCACTGACATTTCCCCTATCTGAAAGTCTGATAAACGCCGGAAAAATGACAGTCCAAAAAAAATTTTTTTTTAACTTTTTTCAATTTTATCCCCGTGGGATATATATTCTACCCACACACATTTGGAACTCTCCTGGGGTACAATCACACATATTATTCCCTCATTTAGTGGATATTTTCACAAAAAAGTGAAATTTTCAAAAATACAGAAAATTGCCTGAAAACGACGAAATATCAAAGATTCATCCGGTGAATCGCTGTGGAACTGAAATCGGAACACTCACTGACATTTGCCCTATCTGAAAGTGTGATAAACGCCGGAAAAATGACCAAGTCCAACAAAAAATTTTTTTCAACTTTTTTCAATTTTACCCCCCGTGTGATATATATTCTACCCACACACATTTGGAACTCTCCTGGGGTACCCTCACACATATTATTCCCTCATTTAGTGGATATTTTCACAAAAAAAGTGAAATTTTCAAAAATCCAGAAAATTGGCTGAAAACGACTAAATATCAAGACTCATTGGGCGAATCGCTCTGGAACTGAAACGGAACTCTCACTGACATTTCCCCTATCTGAAAGTCTGATAAACGCCGGAAAAATGACTAAGTCCAAAAAAAAAATGTTTTCAACTTTTTTCAATTTTACCCCCGTGGGATATATATTCTACCCACACACATTTGGAACTCTCCTGTGGTACCCTCAGACATATTATTCCCTCATTTAGTGGATATTTTCACAAAAAAAGTTAAATTTTCAAAAATCCAGAAAATTGGCTGAAAACGACTAAATATCAAGGACTCATTGGGCGAATCGCTCTAGAACTAAAATCGCAATGCTCACTGACATTTCCCCTATCTGAAAGTCTGATAAACGGCGGAAAAATGAAAAAGTCCAAAAAAAAATTTTTTTCAACTTTTTTCAATTTTACCCCCATGAGATATATATTCTACCCACACACATTTGGATCTCCCCTGGGGTACCCTCACACATATTATTCCCTCATTTAGTGGATATTTTCACAAAAAAGTGGAATTTTCAAAAATCCAGAAAATTGCCTGAAAACGACGAAATATCAAAGATTCATCCGGTGAATCGCTGTGGAACTGAAATCGGAACACTCACTGACATTTCCCTATCTGAAAGTCTGATAAACGCCGGAAAAAAGACTATGTCCAAAAAAAAATTGTTTTCAACTTTTTTCAATTTTACCCCCCGTGTGATATATATTCTACCCACACACATTTGGAACTCTCCTGGGGTACCCTCACACATATTATTCCCTCATTTAGTGGATAATTTCACAAAAAAGTGAAGTTTTCAAAAATCCAGAAAATTGCCTGAAAACAACGAAATATCAAAGATTTATTCAGCGAATCGCTGTGGAACTGAAATCGGAACACTCACTGACATTTCCCCTATCTGAAAGTCTGATAAACGCCGGAAAAATGAGTAAGTCCAAATAAAATTTTTTTTAAACTTTTTTCAATTTTACCCCCGTGGGATATATATTCTACCCACACACATTTGGAACTCTCCTGTGGTACCCTCACACATATTATTCCCTCATTTAGTGGATATTTTCACAAAAAAAGTGAAATTTTCAAAAATACAGAAAATTGCCTGAAAACAACGAAATATCAAAGATTCATCCGGAGAATCGCTGTGGAACTGAAATCGGAACACTCACTGACATTTCCCCTATCTGAAAGTCTGATAAACGCCGGAAAAATGACCAAGTCCAAATAAAAAATTTTTTCGACTTTATTCAGTTTTACCCCCCGTGTGATATATATTCTACCCACACACATTTGGAACTCTCCTGGGGTACCCTCACACATATTATTCCCTCATTTAGTGGATATTTTCACAAAAAAGTGAAATTTTCAAAAATCCAGAAAATTGTATTACAACAACAAAATATCAAAGATTCATTCGGCGAATTGCTGTGGAACTGAAATCGGAACACTCACTGACATTTCCCCTATCTGAAAGTCTGATAAACGCTGGAAAAATGACTAAGTCCAAATAAAAAAAATTTTCAACTGTTTTCAATTTTACCCCCGTGGGATATATATTCTACCCACACACATTTGAAACTCTCCTGGGGTACGCTCACACATATTATTCCCTCATTTAGTGGATATTTTCACATAAAAGTGAAATTTTCAAAAATCCAAAATATTGGCTGAAAACGACTAAATATCAAGGACTCATTGGGCGAATCGCTGTGGAACTGAAATCGGAATGCTCACTGACAGTTCCCCTATCTGAAAGTCTGATAAACGACGGAAAAATGACTAAGTCCAAAAAAAAATTGTTTTCAACTTTTTTCAATTTTACCCCCGTGGGATATATATTCTACCCACACACATTTGGAACTCTCCTGCGGTACCCTAACACATATTATTCCCTCATTTAGTGGATATTTTCACAAAAAAGTGAAATTTTCAAAAATCCAGAAAATTGGCTGAAAATGACTAAATATCAAGGACTCATTGCGCGAATCGCTCTGGAACTGAAATCGGAACACTCACTGACATTTGCCCTATCTGAAAGTGTGATAAACGCTGGAAAAATGACCAAGTCCAACTAAAAATTTTTTTCAACTTTTTTCAATTTTACCCCCCGTGTGATATATATTCTACCCACACACATTTGGAACTCTCCTGGGGTACCCTCACACATATTATTCCCTCATTTAGTGGATATTTTCACAAAAAAAGTGAAATTTTCAAAAATCCAGAAAATTGGCTGAAAACGACTAAATATCAAGACTCATTGGGCGAATGGCTCTGGAACTGAAATCGGAACGCTCACTGACATTTCCCCTATTTGAAAGTCTGATAAATGCCGGAAAAATGACTAAGTCCAAAAAAAAAATGTTTTCAACTTTTTTCAATTTTACCCCCGTGGGATATATATTCTACCCACACACATTTGGAACTCTCCTGTGGTACCCTCACACATATTATTCCCTCATTTAGTGGATATTTTCACAAAAAAGTGAAATTTTCAAAAATCCAGAAAATTGGCTGAAAACGACTAAATATCAAGACTCATTGGGCGAATCGCTCTGGAACTGAAATCGGAACGCTCACTGACATTTCCCCTATTTGAAAGTCTGATAAACGCCGGAAAAATGACTAAGTCCAAAAAAAAAAATGTTTTCAACTTTTTTCAATTTTACTACCGTGGGATATATATTCTACCCACACACATTTGGAACTCTCCTGTGGTACCCTCACACATATTATTCCCTCATTTAGTGGATATTTTCACAAAAAAAGTGAAATTTTCAAAAATCCAGAAAAATTGCCTGAAAACAACGAAATATCAAAGATTCATCCGGCGAATCACTGTGGAACTGAAATCGGAACACTCACTGACATTTCCCCTATCTGAAAGTCTGATAAACGCCGGAAAAATGACCAAGTCCAAATAAAAAAATTTTTCAATTTTTTTCAGTTTTACCCCCCGTGTGATATATATTCTACCCACACACATTTGGAACTCTCCTGGGGTACCCTCACACATATTATTCCCTCATTTAGTGGATATTTTCACAAAAAAGTGAAATTTTCAAAATTCCAGAAAATTGGCTGAAAACGACTAAATATCAAGACTCATTGGGCGAATCGTTCTGGAACTGAAATTGGAACGCTCACTGACATTTGCCCTATCTGAAAGTCTGATAAACGCCGGAAAAATGACTAAGTACAAATAAAAAATTTTTTTAAATTTTTTCAATTTTACCCCCGTGGGATATATATTCTACCCACACACATTTGGAACTCTCCTGGGGTACCCTCACACATTTTATTCTCTCATTTAGTGGATATTTTCACATAAAAGTGAAATTTTCAAAAATCCAAAATATTGGCTGAAAACGACTAAATATCAAGGACTCATTGGGCGAATCGCTGTGGAACTGAAATCGGAATGCTCACTGACATTTCCCCTATCTGAAAGTCTTATAAACTCCGGAAAAATGACTAAGTCCAAAAAAAAATTTTTTTTCAACTTTTTTCAATTCTACCCCCGTGGGATATATATTCTACCCACACACATTTGGAACTCTCCTGGGGTACCCTCAAACATATTATTCCCTCATTTAGTGGATATTTTCACAAAAAAGTGAAATTTTCAAAAATCCAGAAAATTGGCTGAAAACGACTAAATATCAAGGACTCATTGGGCGAATCGCTCTGGAACTGAAATCGGAATGCTCACTGACATTTCCCCTATCTGAAAGTCTGATAAACGCCGGAAAAATGACAGTCCAAAAAAAATTTTTTTTTAACTTTTTTCAATTTTATCCCCGTGGGATATATATTCTACCCACACACATTTGGAACTCTCCTGGGGTACAATCACACATATTATTCCCTCATTTAGTGGATATTTTCACAAAAAAGTGAAATTTTCAAAAATACAGAAAATTGCCTGAAAACGACGAAATATCAAAGATTCATCCGGTGAATCGCTGTGGAACTGAAATCGGAACACTCACTGACATTTGCCCTATCTGAAAGTGTGATAAACGCCGGAAAAATGACCAAGTCCAACTAAAAATTTTTTTCAACTTTTTTCAATTTTACCCCCCGTGTGATATATATTCTACCCACACACATTTGGAACTCTCCTGGGGTACCCTCACACATATTATTCCCTCATTTAGTGGATATTTTCACAAAAAAAGTGAAATTTTCAAAAATCCAGAAAATTGGCTGAAAACGACTAAATATCAAGACTCATTGGGCGAATCGCTCTGGAACTGAAACGGAACTCTCACTGACATTTCCCCTATCTGAAAGTCTGATAAACGCCGGAAAAATGACTAAGTCCAAAAAAAAAATGTTTTCAACTTTTTTCAATTTTACCCCCGTGGGATATATATTCTACCCACACACATTTGGAACTCTCCTGTGGTACCCTCACACATATTATTCCCTCATTTAGTGGATATTTTCACAAAAAAAGTTAAATTTTCAAAAATCCAGAAAATTGGCTGAAAACGACTAAATATCAAGCACTCATTGGGCGAATCGCTCTAGAACTAAAATCGCAATGCTCACTGACATTTCCCCTATCTGAAAGTCTGATAAACGGCGGAAAAATGAAAAAGTCCAAAAAAAAATTTTTTTCAACTTTTTTCAATTTTACCCCCATGAGATATATATTCTACCCACACACATTTGGATCTCCCCTGGGGTACCCTCACACATATTATTCCCTCATTTAGTGGATATTTTCACAAAAAAGTGGAATTTTCAAAAATCCAGAAAATTGCCTGAAAACGACGAAATATCAAAGATTCATCCGGTGAATCGCTGTGGAACTGAAATCGGAACACTCACTGACATTTCCCTATCTGAAAGTCTGATAAACGCCGGAAAAAAGACTATGTCCAAAAAAAAATTGTTTTCAACTTTTTTCAATTTTACCCCCCGTGTGATATATATTCTACCCACACACATTTGGAACTCTCCTGGGGTACCCTCACACATATTATTCCCTCATTTAGTGGATAATTTCACAAAAAAGTGAAGTTTTCAAAAATCCAGAAAATTGCCTGAAAACAACGAAATATCAAAGATTTATTCAGCGAATCGCTGTGGAACTGAAATCGGAACACTCACTGACATTTCCCCTATCTGAAAGTCTGATAAACGCCGGAAAAATGAGTAAGTCCAAATAAAAATTTTTTTAAACTTTTTTCAATTTTACCCCCGTGGGATATATATTCTACCCACACACATTTGGAACTCTCCTGGGGTACCCTCACACATATTATTCCCTCATTTAGTGGATATTTTCACAAAAAAGTGAAATTTTCAAAAATCCAGAAAATTGTATTACAACAACAAAATATCAAAGATTCATTCGGCGAATTGCTGTGGAACTGAAATCGGAACACTCACTGACATTTCCCCTATCTGAAAGTCTGATAAACGCTGGAAAAATGACTAAGTCCAAATAAAAAAAATTTTCAACTGTTTTCAATTTTACCCCCGTGGGATATATATTCTACCCACACACATTTGAAACTCTCCTGGGGTACGCTCACACATATTATTCCCTCATTTAGTGGATATTTTCACATAAAAGTGAAATTTTCAAAAATCCAAAATATTGGCTGAAAACGACTAAATATCAAGGACTCATTGGGCGAATCGCTGTGGAACTGAAATCGGAATGCTCACTGACAGTTCCCCTATCTGAAAGTCTGATAAACGCCGGAAAAATGACTAAGTCCAAAAAAAATTTTTTTTCAACTTTTTTCAATTCTACCCCCGTGGGATATATATTCTACCCACACACATTTGGAACTCTCCTGGGGTACCCTCAAACATATTATTCCCTCATTTAGTGGATATTTTCACAAAAAAAGTGAAATTTTCAAAAATCCAGAAAATTGGCTGAAAACGACTAAATATCAAGGACTCATTGGGCGAATCGCTGTGGAACTGAAATCGGAACACTCACTGACATTTCCCCTATCTGAAAGTCTTATAAACGCCGGAAAAAAGACTATGTCAAAAAAAAAATTGTTTTCAACTTTTTTCAATTTTATCCCCCGTGTGATATATATTCTTCCCACACACATTTGGAACTCTCCTGGGGTACCCTCACACATATTATTCCCTCATTTAGTGGATATTTTCACATAAAAGTGAAATTTTCAAAAATCCAAAATATTGGCTGAAAACGAATAAATATCAAGGACTCATTGGGCGAATCGCTGTGGAACTGAAATTGGAACGCTCACTGACATTTCCCCTATCTGAAAGTCTGATAAAAGCCGGAAAAATGACTAAGTCCAAATAAAAAAATTTTTCAACTGTTTTCAACTTTACCCCGTGGGATATATATTCTACCCACACACATTTGGAACTCTCCTGGGGTACCCTCACACATATTATTCCCTCATTTAGTGGATATTTTAACAAAAAAGTGAAATTTTCAAAAATCCAGAAAATTGGATGAAGACGACTAATTATCAAGGACTCATTGGGCGAATCGCTGTGGAACTGAAATTGGAACGCTCACTGACATTTCCCCTATCTGAAAGTCTGATAAAAGCCGGAAAAATGACTAAGTCCAAATAAAAAAATTTTTCAACTGTTTTCAACTTTACCCCGTGGGATATATATTCTACCCACACACATTTGGAACTCTCCTGGGGTACCCTCACACATATTATTCCCTCATTTAGTGGATATTTTAACAAAAAAGTGAAATTTTCAAAAATCCAGAAAATTGGATGAAGACGACTAATTATCAAGGACTCATTGGGCGAATCGCTCTGGAACTGAAATTGGAACGCTCACTGACATTTGCCCTATCTGAAAGTGTGATAAACACCAAAAAAATGACTAAGTCCATAAAAAAAAATTTTAAAACTTTTTTCAATTTTACCCCCGTGGGATATATATTCTACCCACACACATTTGGAACTCTCCTGGGGTACCCTCACACATATTATTCCCTCATTTAGTGGATATTTTCACAAAAAAGTGAAATTTTCAAAAATCCAGAAAATTGCCTGAAAACGACGAAATATCAAAGATTCATCCCTCGAATCGCTGTGGAACTGAAATCGGAATGCTCACTGATGTTTCCCCAATCTGAAAGTCTGATAAACGCCGGAAAAATTTCTAAGTCCAAAAAAAAATTTTTTTTAACTTTTTTCAATTTTACCCCAGTGGGATATATATTCTACCCACACATTTGGAACTCTCCTGGGGTAACCTCACACATATTATTCCCTCATTTAGTGGATATTTTCACAAAAAAGTAAAATTTTCAAAAATCCAGAAAATTGGCTGAAAACGACTAAATATCAAGACTCATTGGGCGAATCGTTATGGAACTGAAATCGGAACGCTCACTGACATTTGCCCTATCTGAAAGTATGATAAACGCCGGAAAAATGACTAAGTCCAAAAAAAATTTTTTTTCAACTTTTTTCAATTTTACCCCGTGGGATATATATTCTACCCACACACATTTGGAACTCTCCTGGGGTACCCTCACACATATTATTCCCTCATTTAGTGGATATTTTCACAAAAAAGTGAAATTTTCAAAAATCCAGAAAATTGGCTGAAAACGACTAAATATCAAGGACTCATTGGGCGAATCGCTCTGGAACTGAAATCGGAATGCTCACTGACATTTCCCCTATCTGAAAGTCTGATAAACGCCGGAAAAATTTCTAAGTCCAAAAAAACACATTTTTTTACTTTTTTCAATTTTACCCCCGTGGGATATATATTCTACCCACACACATTTGGAACTCTCCTGGGGTACCCTCACACATATTATTCCCTCATTTAGTTGATATTTTCACAAAAAAGTCAAATTTTCAAAAATCCAGAAAATTGGTTGAAAACTACTAAATATCAAGGACTCATTGGGCGAATCGCTCTGGAACTGAAATCGGAATGCTCACTGACATTTCCCCTATCTGAAAGTCTGATAAATGCTGGAAAAATGACGAAGTCCAAAAAAATTTTTTTTTTTACTTTTTTCAATTTTACCCTCGTGAGATATATATTCTACCCACACACATTTGGAACTCTCCTGGGGTACCCTCACACATATTATTCCCTCATTTAGTGGATATTTTCACAAAAAAGTGAAATTTTCAAAAATTCTGAAAATTGGCTGAAAACGACTAAATATCAAGGACTCATTGGGCGAATCGCTCTGGAACTGAAGTCGGAATGCTTACTGACATTTCCACTATCTGAAAGTCTGATAAACGCCGGAAAAATGACTAAATCCCCCCCAAAAAAATTTTCAACTTTTTTCAAATTTACCCCCGTGGGATATATATTCTACCCACACATTTGGAACTCTCCTGGGGCACCCTCACACATATTATTCCCTCATTTAGTGGATATTTTCACAAAAAAGTGAAATTTTCAAAAATCCAGAAAATTGCCTGAAAACGACGAAATATCAAGGAGTCATTGGGCGAATCGCTCTGGAACTGAAATCGGAATGCTCACTGACATTTCCCCTATCTGAAAGTCTGATAAACGCCGGAAAAATTTCTAAGTCCAAAAAAACACATTTTTTTACTTTTTTCAATTTTACCCCCGTGGGATATATATTCTACCCACACACATTTGGAACTCTCCTGGGGTACCCTCACACATATTATTCCCTCATTTAGTTGATATTTTCACAAAAAAGTCAAATTTTCAAAAATCCAGAAAATTGGTTGAAAACTACTAAATATCAAGGACTCATTGGGCGAATCGCTCTGGAACTGAAATCGGAATGCTCACTGACATTTCCCCTATCTGAAAGTCTGATAAATGCTGGAAAAATGACGAAGTCCAAAAAAATTTTTTTTTTTACTTTTTTCAATTTTACCCTCGTGAGATATATATTCTACCCACACACATTTGGAACTCTCCTGGGGTACCCTCACACATATTATTCCCTCATTTAGTGGATATTTTCACAAAAAAGTGAAATTTTCAAAAATTCTGAAAATTGGCTGAAAACGACTAAATATCAAGGACTCATTGGGCGAATCGCTCTGGAACTGAAGTCGGAATGCTTACTGACATTTCCACTATCTGAAAGTCTGATAAACGCCGGAAAAATGACTAAATCCCCCCCAAAAAAATTTTCAACTTTTTTCAAATTTACCCCCGTGGGATATATATTCTACCCACACATTTGGAACTCTCCTGGGGCACCCTCACACATATTATTCCCTCATTTAGTGGATATTTTCACAAAAAAGTGAAATTTTCAAAAATCCAGAAAATTGCCTGAAAACGACGAAATATCAAGGAGTCATTGGGCGAATCGCTCTGGAACTGAAATCGGAATGCTCACTGACATTTCCCCTATCTGAAAGTCTGATAAACGCCGGAAAAATGACTAAGTCCAAAAAAAATAATTTTTAAACATTTTTCAATTTTACCCCCGTGGGATATATATTCTACCCACACACATTTGGAACTCTCGTGGGGTACCCTCACACATATTATTCTCTCATTTAGTGGATATTTTCACAAAAAAGTGAAATTTTCAAAAACCCAGAAAATTGGCTGAAAACGACTAAATATCAAGAATCATTGGGCGAATCGTTCTGGAACTGAAATCGCAATGCTCACTGACATTTGCCCTATCTGAAAGTATGATAAACGCATTAAAAATGACTAAATCCCCCACCAAAAAATTTTCAACTTTTTTCAAATTTAGCCCCGTGGGATATATATTCTACCACACAACCATTTGGAACTCTCCTGGGGTACCCTCACACATATTATTCCCTCATTTAGTGGATATTTTCACAAAAAAGGGAAATTTTCAAAAATCCAGAAAATTGGCTGAAAATGACTAAATATCAAGGACTCATCAGGCGAATTGCTCTGGAACTGAAATCAGAATGCTCACTGACGTTTCCCCTATCTGAAAGTCTGATAAACGCCGGAAAAATTTCTAAGTCCAAAAAAATTTTTTTTTTTTACTTTTTTCAATTTTACCCTCGTGGGATATATATTCTACCCACACACATTTGGAACTCTCCTGGGGTACCCTCACACATATTATTCCCTCATTTAGTGGATATTTTCACAAAAAAGTGAAATTTTCAAAAATTCAGAAAATTGGCTGAAAACGACTAAATATCAAGGGCTCATTGGGCGAATCGCTCTGGAACTGAAGTCGGAATGCTTACTGACATTTCCACTATCTGAAAGTCTGATAAACGCCGGAAAAATTTCTAAGTCCAAAAAAAAAAATGTTTTCAACTTTTTTCAATTTTACCCCCGTGGGATATATATTCTACCCGCACACATTTGGAACTCTCCTGGGGTACCCTCACACATATTATTCCCTCATTTAGTGGATATTTTCACAAAAAAGTGAAATTTTCAAAAATCCAGAAAATTGGCTGAAAACGACTAAATATCAAGACTCATTGGGCGAATCGTTATGGAACTGAAATCGGAACGCTCACTGACATTTGCCCGATCTGAAAGTTTGATAAACGCCGGAAAAATGACTAAGTCCAAAAAAAAATTTTTTTCAACTTTTTTCAATTTTACCCCGTGGGATATATATTCTACCCACACACATTTGGAACTCTCCTGGGGTACCCTCACACATATTATTCCCTCATTTAGTGGATATTTTCACATAAAAGTGAAATTTTCAAAAATCCAAAATATTGGCTGAAAACGACTAATTGTCAAGGACTCATTGGGCGAATCCCTCTGGAACTGAAATCGGAACGCTCACTGACATTTCCCCGATATGAAAATCTGATAAACGCCGGAAAAATTAATAAGTCCAAAAAAAAATTTTTTTTAACTTTTTTCAATTTTACCCCCGTGGGATATATATCCTACTCACACATTTGGAACTCTCCTGGGGTAACCTCACACATATTATTCCCTCATTTAGTGGATATTTTCACAAAAAAGTAACATTTTCAAAAATCCAGAAAATTGGCTGAAAACGACTAAATATCAAGGACTCATTGGGCGAATTGCTCTGGAACTGAAATCGGAATTCTCACTGACGTTTCCCCTATCTGAAAGTCTGATAAACGCCGGAAAAATTTCTAAGTCCAAAAAAAATTTTTTTTTTACTTTTTTCAATTTTACCCTCGTGGGATATATATTCTACCCACACACATTTGGAACTCTCCTGGGGTAACCTCACACATATTATTCCCTCATTTAGTGGATATTTTCACAAAAAAGTGAAATTTTCAAAAATCCAGAAAATTGGCTGAAAACGACTAAATATCAAGACTCATTGGGCGAATCGTTCTGGAACTGAAATCGGAACGCTCAATGACATTTGCCCTATCTGAAAGTATGATAAACGCCGGAAAAATGACTAAGTCCAAAAATAAGATTTTTAAACTTTTTTCAATTTTACCCCCGTGGGATATATATTCTACCCACACACATTTGGAACTCTCCTGGGGTACCCTCACACATATTATTCCCTCATTTAGTGGATATTTTCACAAAAAAGTGAAATTTTCAAAAATCCAGAAAATTGGCTGAAAACGACTAAATATCAAAAATTCATCCCTCGAATCGCTGTGGAACGGAAATCGGAACACTCACTGACATTTCCCCTATCTGAAAGTCTGATAAACGCTGGAAAAATGACTAAGTGCAAAAAAAACATTTTTCAACTTTTTTCAATTTTACCCCCGTGGGATATATATTCTACCCACACATTTGGAACTCTCCTGGGGTAACCTCACACATATTATTCCCTCATTTAGTTGATATTTTCACAAAAAAGTCAAATTTTCAAAAATCCAGAAAATTGGTTGAAAACGACTAAATATCATTGACTCATTGGGCGAATCGCTGTGGAACTGAAATCGGAATGCTCACTGACGTTTCCCCTATCTGAAAGTCTGATAAACGCCGGAAAAATTTCTAAGTCCAAAAAAAATTTTTTTTTAACTTTTTTCAATTTTACCCCCGTGGGATATATATTCTACCCATACACATTTGGAACTCTCCTGGGGTACCCTCACACATATTATTCCCTCATTTAGTGGATATTTTCACAAAAAAGTGAAATTTTCAAAAATTCAGAAAATTGGCTGAAAACAACTAAATATCAAGGACTCATTGGGCGAATCGTTCTGGAACTGAAATCGGAACGCTCAATGACATTTGCCCTATCTGAAAGTATGATAAAAGCCGGAAAAATGACTAAGTCCAAAAATAAGATTTTTAAACTTTTTTCAATTTTACCCCCGTGGGATATATATTCTACCCACACACATTTGGAACTCTCCTGGGGTACCCTCACACATATTATTCCCTCATTTAGTGGATATTTTCACAAAAAAGTGAAATTTTCAAAAATCCAGAAAATTGGCTGAAAACGACTAAATATCAAAAATTCATCCCTCGAATCGCTGTGGAACGGAAATCGGAACACTCACTGACATTTGCCCTATCTGAAAGTATGATAAACGCCGGAAAAATGACTAAGCCCAAAAATAAGATTTTTAAACTTTTTTCAATTTTACCCCCGTGGGATATATATTCTACCCACACACATTTGGAACTCTCCTGGGGTACCCTCACACATATTTTTCCCTCATTTAGTGGATATTTTTACAAAAAAGTGAAATTTTCAAAAATCCAGAAAATTGGCTGGAAATGACTAAATATCAAGGACTCATTGGGCGAATTGCTCTGGGACTGAAATCGGAATGCTCACTGACTTTTCCCATATCTGAAAGTCTGATAAACGCTGGAAAAATTTCTAAGTCCAAAAAAAAATTTTTTTTAACTTTTTTCAATTTTACCCTCGTGGGATATATATTCTATCCACACACATTTGGAACTCTCCTGGGGTACCCTCACACATATTATTCCCTCATTTAGTGGATATTTTCACAAAAGAGTGAAATTTTCAAAAATCCAGAAAATTGGCTGAAAACGACTAAATATCAAGGACTCATTGGGCGAATCGCTCTGGAACTGAAGTCGGAATGCTCACTGACATTTCCACTATCTGAAAGTCTGATAAACGCCGGAAAAATGACTAAATCCCCCCCAAAAAAATTTTCAACTTTTTTCAAATTTAGCCCCGTGTGATATATATTCTACCCACACACATTTGGAACTCTCCTGGGGTACCCTCACACATATTATTCCCTCATTTAGTGGATATTTTCACAAAAAAGTGAAATTTTTAAAAATTCAGAAAATAGCCTGAAAACGACGAAATATCAAAGACTCATTCGGCGAATCGCTGTGAAACTGAAATCGGAACGCTCACTGACAATTCCCCTATCTGAAAGTCTGATAAACGACGGAAAAATGACTAAGTTCAAAAAAAAAAATTATTTCAACTTTTTTCAATTTTACCCCCGTGGGATATATATTCTACCCACACACATTTGGAACTCTACTGGGGAACCCTCACACATATTATTCCCTCATTTAGTGGCTATTTTCACAAAAAAAGTGAAATTTTCAAAAATCCAGAAAATTGGCTGAAAACAACTAAATATCAAGGACTCATTGGGCGAACCGCTCTGGAACTGAAATCGGGACGCTCACTGACATTTCCCCTATCTGAAAGTCTGATAAACGCCGAAAAAATGACTAATTCCTAAAAAAAAAATTTTTCAACTTTTTTCAATTTTACCCCCGTGTGATATATATTCTACCCACACACATTTGGAACTCTCCTGGGGTACCCTCACACATATTATTCCCTCATTTAGTGGATATTTTCACAAAAAAGTGAAATTTTCAAAAATTCAGAAAATTGCCTGAAAACGACGAAATATCTAAGACTCATCCGGCGAATAGCTGTGGAACTGAAATCGGAACGCTCACTGACATTTCCCCTATCTGAAAGTCTGAGAAACGCCAGAAAAATGACTAAGTCCAAATAAAATTTTTTTTTAACTTTTTTCAATTTTACCCCCGTGGAATGTATATTCTACCCACACACATTTGGAACTCTCCTGGGGTACCCTCACACATATTATTCCCTTATTTAGTGGATATTTTCAAAAAAAAGTGAAATTTTCAAAAATCCAGAAAATTGTCTGAAAATGACTAAATGTCAAGGACTCATTGGGCGAATCGCTCTTGAACTGAAATCGGAACGCTCACTGAGATTTCCCCTATCTGAAAGTCTGATAAATGCCGTAAAAATGACTAAGTCCAAAAAAATAATTTTTTCAACTTTTTTCAATTTAACCCCCGTGGGATATATATTCTACCCACACACATTTGGAACTCTCCTTGGGTACCCTCACACATATTATTCCCTCATTTAGTGGATATTTTCACAAAAAAGTGAAATTTTCAAAAATCCAGAAAATTTGCTGAAAACAACTAAATATCAAGGACTCATTGGGCGAATTGCTCTTGAACTGAAATCGGAACGCTCACTGACATTTCCCCTATCTGAAAGTCTGATAAACGCCGGAAAAATGACTAAGTCCCCAAAAAATTTTTATTCAACTTTTTTCAATTTTACCCCCTTGGGATATATATTCTACCAACACACATTTGGAACTCTCCTGGGGTACCCTCACACATATTATTCCTTCATTTAGTGGATATTTTCACAAAAAAGTTAAATTTTCAAAAATCCAGAAAATTGGCTGAGAACGACTAAATATCAAGGACTCATTGGGCGAATCGCTTTTGAACTGAATTCGGAATGGTCACTGACATTTCCCCTATCTGAAAGTCTGATAAACGCCGGAAAAATGACTAAGTCCAAAAAAAATTTTTTTCAACTTTGTTCAATTTTACCCCTGTGGAATAAATATTCTACCCACACACATTTGGAACTCTCCTGGGGTACCCTCACACATATTATTCCCTTATTTAGTGGATATTTTAAAAAAAAAGTGAAATTTTCAAAAATCCAGAAAATTGTCTGAAAATGACTAAATGTCAAGGACTCATTGGGCGAATCGCTCTTGAACTGAAATCGGAACGCTCACTGACATTTCCCCTATCTGAAAGTCTGATAAATGCCGGAAAAATGACTAAGTCCAAAAAAATTTTTTTTCAACTTTTTTCAATTTTACCCCCCGTGTGATATATATTCTACCCACACACATTTGGAACTCTCCTGGGGTACCCTCACACATATTATTCCCTCATTTAGTGGATATTTTCCCAAAAAAGTGAAATTTTAAAAAATTCAGAAAATTGCCTGAAAACGACGAAATATGAAAGACACATCTGGCGAATCGCTGTGGAACTGAAATCGGAACGCTCACTGACATTTCCCCTATCTGAAAGTCTGATAAACGCCGGAAAAATGACTAAGTCCCCCAAAAATTTTTTTTTCAACTTTTTTCAATTTTACCCGCGTGGGATATATATTCTACCCACACACATTTGGAACTCTCCTGGGGTACCCTCACACATATTATTCCCTCATTTAGTGGATATTGTCACAAAAAAGTGAAATTTTCAAAAGTTCAGAAAATTGCCTGAAAACGACGAAATATCAAAGACTTATCCGGCGAATCGCTGTGGAACTGAAATCGGAACGCTCACTCACATTTCCCCTATCTGAAAGACTGATAAACGCCGGAAAAATGACTAAGTCCAAATAAAATTTTTTTTTAACTTTTTTCAATTTTACCCCCTTGGAATATATATTCTACCACACACATTTGGAACTCTCCTGGGGTACCCTCACACATATTATTCCCTCATTTAGTGGATATTTTCACAAAAAAGTGAAATTTTAAAAAATTCAGAAAATTGCCTGAAAACGACGAAATATGAAAGACTCATCTGGCGAATCGCTGTGGAACTGAAATCGGAACGCTCACTGACATTTCCCCTATCTGAAAGTCTGATAAACGCCGGAAAAATGACTAAGTCCAAATAAAATTTTTTTTTAACTTTTTTCAATTTTACCCCCGTGGAATATATATTCTACCACACACATTTGGAACTCTCCTGGGGTACCCTCACACATATTATTCCCTTATTTAGTGGATATTTTCAAAAAAAAGTGAAATTTTCAAAAATCCAGAAAATTGTCTGAAAATGACTAAATGTCAAGGACTCATTGGGCGAATCGCTCTTGAACTGAAATCGGAACGCTCACTGACATTTCGCCTATCTGAAAGTCTGATAAACGCCGGAAAAATGACTAAGTCCAAAAAAATTTTTTTTCAACTTTTTTCAATTTTCCCCCCGTGTGATATATATTCTACCCACACACATTTGGAACTCTCCTGGGGTACCCTCACACATATTATTCCCTCATTTAGTGGATATTTTCACAAAAAAGTGAAATTTTCAAAAATCCAGAAAATTGGCTGAGAACGACTAAATATCAAGGACTCATTGGGCGAATCGCTCTTGAACTGAAATCGGAATGGTCACTGACATTTCCCCTATCTGAACGTCTGTTAAACGCCGGAAAAATGACTAAGTCCAAAAAAAATTTTTTTCAACTTTGTTCAATTTTACCCCTGTGGAATATATATTCTACCCACACACATTTGGAACTCTCCTGGGGTACCCTCACACATATCATTCCCTCATTTAGTGGATATTTTCACAAAAAAGTGAAATTTTCAAAAAACCAAAATATTGGCTGAAAACTACTAAATGTCAAGGACTCATTGGGCGAATCGCTCTGGAACTGAAATCGGAACGCTCACTGACATTTGCCCTATCTGAAAGTCTGATAAACGCCGGAAAAATGACTATGTCCAAAGAAAAAATGTTTTCAACATTTTTCAACTTTTACCCCCGTGGGATATATATTCTACCCACACACATTTGGAACTCTCCTGGGGTACCCTCACACATATTATTCCCTCATTTAGTGGATATTGTCACAAAAAAGTGAAATTTTCAAAAATTCAAAAAATTGCCTGAAAACGACGAAATATCAAAGACTTATCCGGCGAATCGCTGTGGAACTGAAATCGGAACGCTCACTCACATTTCCCCTATCTGAAAGTCTGATAAACGCCGGAAAAATGACTAAGTCCAAATAAAATTTTTTTTTAACTTTTTTCAATTTTACCCCCTTGGAATATATATTCTACCACACACATTTGGAACTCTCCTGGGGTACCCTCACATATATTATTCCCTTATTTAGTGGATATTTTCAAAAAAAGTGAAATTTTCAAAAATCCAGAAAATAGTCTGAAAATGACTAAATGTCAAGGACTCATTGGGCGAATCGCTCTTGAACTGAAATCGGAACGCTCACTGACATTTCCCCTATCTGAAAGTTTGATAAACGCCGGAAAAATGACTAAGTCCAAAAAAAATTTTTTTCAACTTTGTTCAATTTTACCCCTGTGGAATATATATTCTACCCACACACATTTGGAACTCTCCTGGGATACCCTCACACATATTATTCCCTCATTTAGTGGATATTGTCACAAAAATGTGAAATTTTCAAAAATTCAGAAAATTGCCTGAAAACGACAAAATATCAAAGACTTATCCGGCGAATCGCTGTGGAACTGAAATCGGAACACTCACTCACATTTCCCCTATCTGAAAGTCTGATAAATGCCGGAAAAATGACTAAGTCCAAAAAAATTTTTTTTTAACTTTTTTCAATTTTACCCCCTTGGAATATACATTCTACCACACACATTTGGAACTCTCCTGGGGTACCCTCACACATATCATTCCCTCATTTAGTGGATATTTTCACAAAAAAGTGAAATTTTCAAAAATCCAAAATATTGGCTGAAAACGACTAAATGTCAAGGACTCATTGGGCGAATCGCTCTGGAACTGAAATCGGAACGCTCACTGACATTTGCCCTATCTGAAAGTCTGATAAACGGCGGAAAAATGACTAAGTCCAAAAAAAAATTTTTTTAAACTTTTTTCAATTTTTACCCCCGTGGAATATATATTCTACCCACACACATTTGGAACTCTCCTGGGGTACCCTCGCACATATTATTCCCTCATTTAGTGGATATTGTCACAAAAAAGTGAAATTTTCAAAAATTCAGAAAATTGCCTGAAAACGACGAAATATCAAACACTTATCCGGCGAATCGCTGTGGAACTGAAATCGGAACGCTCACTCACATTTCCCCTATCTGAAAGTCTGATAAACGCCGGAAAAATGACTAAGTCCAAATAAAATTTTTTTTTAACTTTTTTCACTTTTACCCCCGTGGAATATATATTCTACCACACACATTTGGAACTCTCCTGGGGTACCCTCACACATATTATTCCCTTATTTAGTGGATATTTTCAAAAAAAAGTGAAATTTTCAAAAATCCAGAAAATTGTCTGAAAATGACTAAATGTCAAGGACTCATTGGGCGAATCGCTCTGGAACTGAAATCGGAACGCTCACTGACATTTGCCCTATCTGAAAGTCTGATAAATGCTGGAAAAATGACTAAGTCGAAATAAATTTTTTTTTTTACTTTTTTCAATTTTACCCCCGTGGAATATATATTCTACCCACACACATTTGGAACTCTCGTGGGGTACCCTCACACATATTATTCCCTCATTTAGTGGATATTTTCAAAAAAAAGTGAAATTTTCAAAAATCCAGAAAATTGTCTGAAAACGACTAAATGTCAAGGACTCATTGGGCGAATCGCTCTGGAACTGAAATCGGAACGCTCACTGACATTTGCCCTATCTGAAAGTCTGATAAACGCCGGAAAAATGACTAAGTCCAAAAAAATATTTTTTTCAACTTTTTTCAATTTAACCCCCGTGGGATATATATTCTACCCACACACATTTGGAACTCTCCTGGGGTACCCTCACACATATTATTCCCTCATTTAGTGGATATTTTCACAAAAAAGTGAAATTTTCAAAAATCCAGAAAATTGGCTGAAAATGACTAAATATCAAGGACTCATTGGGCGAATCGCTCTGGAACTGAAATCGGAACGCTCACTGACATTTGCCCTATCTGAAAGTCTGATAAACGCCGGAAAAATGACTAAGTTCAAAAAAAAATTGTTTCAACTTTTTTCAATTTAACCCCCGTGGGATATATATTCTACCCACACACATTTGGAACTCTCCTGGGGTACCCTCACACATATCATTCCCTCATTTAGTGGATATTTTCACAAAAAAGTGAAATTTTCAAAAATCCAAAATATTGGCTGAAAACGACTAAATGTCAAGGACTCATTGGGCGAATCGCTCTGGAACTGAAATCGGAACGCTCACTGACATTTGCCCTATCTGAAAGTCTGATAAACGGCGGAAAAATGACTAAGTCCAAAAAAAAATTTTTTTAAACTTTTTTCAATTTTTACCCCCGTGGAATATATATTCTACCCACACACATTTGGAACTCTCCTGGGGTACCCTCGCACATATTATTCCCTCATTTAGTGGATATTGTCACAAAAAAGTGAAATTTTCAAAAATTCAGAAAATTGCCTGAAAACGACGAAATATCAAAGACTTATCCGGCGAATCGCTGTGGAACTGAAATCGGAACGCTCACTCACATTTCCCCTATCTGAAAGTCTGATAAACGCCGGAAAAATGACAAAGTCCAAATAAAATTTTTTTTTTACTTTTTTCACTTTTACCCCCGTGGAATATATATTCTACCACACACATTTGGAACTCTCCTGGGGTACCCTCACACATATTATTCCCTTATTTAGTGGATATTTTCAAAAAAAAGTGAAATTTTCAAAAATCCAGAAAATTGTCTGAAAATGACTAAATGTCAAGGACTCATTGGGCGAATCGCTCTGGAACTGAAATCGGAACGCTCACTGACATTTGCCCTATCTGAAAGTCTGATAAACGCCGGAAATATGACTAAGTCCAAAAAAATAGTTTTTTCAACTTCTTTCAATTTAACCCCCGTGGGATATATATTCTACCCACACACATTTGGAACTCTCCTGGGGTACCCTCACACATATTATTCCCTCATTTAGTGGATATTTTCACAAAAAAGTGAAATTTTCAAAAATCCAGAAAATTGGCTGAAAACTACTAAATATCATGGACTCATTGGGCGAATCGCTCTGGACCTGAAATCGGAACGCTGACTGACATTTGCTCTATCTGAAAGTCTGATAAATGCTGGAAAAATGACTAAGTCGAAATAAATTTTTTTTTTTACTTTTTTCAATTTTACCCCCGTGGAATATATATTCTACCCACACACATTTGGAACTCTCGTGGGGTACCCTCACACATATTATTCCCTCATTTAGTGGATATTTTCAAAAAAAAGTGAAATTTTCAAAAATCCAGAAAATTGTCTGAAAACGACTAAATGTCAAGGACTCATTGGGCGAATCGCTCTGGAACTGAAATCGGAACGCTCACTGACATTTGCCCTATCTGAAAGTCTGATAAACGCCGGAAAAATGACTAAGTCCAAAAAAATATTTTTTTCAACTTTTTTCAATTTAACCCCCGTGGGATATATATTCTACCCACACACATTTGGAACTCTCCTGGGGTACCCTCACACATATTATTCCCTCATTTAGTGGATATTTTCACAAAAAAGTGAAATTTTCAAAAATCCAGAAAATTGGCTGAAAATGACTAAATATCAAGGACTCATTGGGCGAATCGCTCTGGAACTGAAATCGGAACGCTCACTGACATTTGCCCTATCTGAAAGTCTGATAAACGCCGGAAAAATGACTAAGTTCAAAAAAAAATTGTTTCAACTTTTTTCAATTTAACCCCCGTGGGATATATATTCTACCCACACACATTTGGAACTCTCCTGGGGTACCCTCACACATATTATTCCCTCATTTAGTGGATATTTTCACAAAAAAGTGAAATTTTCAAAAATCCAAAAAATTGGCTAAGAACGACTAAATGTCAAGGACTCATTGGGCGTATCGCTCTGGAACTGAAATCGGAACGCTCACTGACATTTGCAGTATCTGAAAGTCTGATAAACGCCGGAAATATGACTAAGTCGAAATAAAATTTTTTTTTTACTTTTTTCAATTTTACCCCCGTGGAATATATATTCTACCCACACACATTTGGAACTCTCGTGGGGTACCCTCACACATATTATTCCCTCATTTAGTGGATATTTTCAAAAAAAAGTGAAATTTTCAAAAATCCAGAAAATTGTCTGAAAACGACTAAATGTCAAGGACTCATTGGGCGAATCGCTCTGGAACTGAAATCGGAACGCTCCCTGACATTTGCCCTATCTGAAAGTCTGATAAACGCCGGAAAAATGACTAAGTTAAAAAAAAAATTGTTTCAACTTTTTTCAATTTTACCCCCGTGGGATATATATTCTACCGACACACATTTGGAACTCTCCTGGGGTACCCTCACACATATTATTCCCTCATTTAGTGGATATTTTCACAAAAAAGTGAAATTTTCAAAAAATCTGAAAATTGGCTGAAAACGACTAAATGTCAAGGACTCTTTGGGTGTATCACTCTGGAACTGACATCGGAACGCTCACTGACATTTCCCCTATCTGAAAGTCTGATAAATGCCGGAACAATGACTAAGTCCAAAAAAATAATTTTTTCAACTTTTTTCAATTTAACCCCCGTGGGATATATATTCTACCCACACACATTTGGAACTCTCCTGGGGTACCCTCACACATATTATTCCCTCATTTAGTGGATATTTTCACAAAAAAGTGAAATTTTCAAAAATCCAGAAAATTGGCTGAAAACGACTAAATATCATGGACTCATTGGGTCAATCGCTCTGGAACTGAAATCGGAACGCTCACTGACATTTCCCCTATCTGAAAGTCTGATAAACGCCGGAAAAATGACTAAGTCCAAAAAAAATTTTTTTTAAACTTTTTTCAATTTTACCCCCGTGGGATATATATTCTACCCACACACATTTGGAACTCTCCTGGGGTACCCTCACACATATTATTCCCTCATTTAGTGGATATTTTAAAAAAAAAGTGAAATTTTCAAAAATCCAGAAAATTGTCTGAAAATGACTAAATGTCAAGGACTCATTGGGAGAATCGCTCTTGAACTGAAATCGGAACGCTCACTGACATTTCCCCTATCTGAATTTCTGATAAACGCTGAAAAAATGACTAAGTCCAAAAAAAAAATTGTTTCAACTTTTTTCAATTTTACCCCCGTGGAATATATATTCTACCCACACACATTTGGAACTCTCCTGGGGTACCCTCACACATATTATTCCCTCATTTAGTGGATATTTTCACAAAAAAGTGAAATTTTCAAAAATCCAGAAAATTGGCTGAAAACGACTAAATATCAAGGACTCATTGGGCGAATCGCTCTGGAACTGAAATCGGAACGCTCACTGACATTTCCCCTATCTGAAAGTCTGATAAACGCCGGAAAAATGAGTAAGTAGAAATAAATTTTTTTTTTTACTTTTTTCAATTTTACCCCCGTGGAATATATATTCTACCCACATACATTTGGAACTCTCCTGGGGTGCCCTCACACATATTATTCCCTCATTTAGTGGATATTTTCAAAAAAAAAGTAAAATTTTCAAAAATCCAGAAAATTGGCTAAAAACGACTAAATATCAAGGACTCATTGGGCGAATTGCTCTTAAACTGAAATCGGAATGCTCACTGACATTTCCAATATCTGAAAGTCTGATAAACGCTGGAAAAATGACTAAGTCCAAAAAAAAAATTGTTTCAACTTTTTTCAATTTTACAACCGTGGAATATATATTCTACCCACACACATTTGGAACTCTCCTGGGGTACCCTCACACATATTATCCCCTCATTTAGTGGATATTTTCACAAAAAAGTGAAATTTTCAAAAATCCAAAAAATTGGCTAAGAAAGACTAAATGTCAAGGACTCATTGGGCGAATCGCTCTGGAACTGAAATCGGAACGCTCACTGACATTTGCCCTATCTGAAAGTCTGATAAACGCCGGAAAAATGACTAAGTCCAAAAAAATATTTTTTTCAACTTTTTTCAATTTAACCCCCGTGGGATATATATTCTACCCACACATATTTGGAACTCTCCTGGGGTACCCTCACACATATTATTCCCTCATTTAGTGGATATTTTCACAAAAAAGTGAAATTTTCAAAAATCCAGAAAATTGGCTGAAAACGACTAAATATCAAGGACTCATTGACCGAATCGCTCTGGAACTGAAATCGGAACGCTCACTGACATTTGCCCTATCTGAAAGTCTGATAAACGCCAGAAAAATGACTAAGTCGAAATAAATTTTTTTTTTAACTTTTTTCAATTTTACCCCCTTGGAATATATATTCTACCCAAACACATTTGGAACTCTCGTGGGGTACCCTCACACATATTATTCCCTCATTTAGTGGATATTTTCACAAAAAAGTGAAATTTTCAAAAAATCAGAAAATTGGCTGAAAACGACTAAATGTCAAGGACTCATTGGGTGTATCACTCTGGAACTGAAATCGGAACGCTCACTGACATTTCCCCTATCTGAAAGTCTGATAAACGCCGGAAAAATGACAGTCCAAAAAAATAATTTTTTCAACTTTTTTCAATTTAACCCCCGTGGGATATATATTCTACTCACACACATTTGGAACTCTCCTGGGGTACCCTCACACATATTATTCCCTCATTTAGTGGATATTTTCACAAAAAAGTGAAATTTTCAAAAATCCAGAAAATTGGCTGAAAACGACTAAATATCAAGGACTCATTGGGCGAATCGCTCTTGAACTGAAATCGGAACGCTCACTGACATTGCCCCTATCTGAAAGTCTGATAAACGCCGGAAAAATGACTAAGTCGAAATAAAATTTTTTTTTAACTTTTTTCAATTTTACCGCCGTCGAATATATATTCTACCCCCACACATTTGGAACTCTCCTGGGGTACCCTCACACATATTATTCCCTCATTTAGTGGATATTTTCAAAAAAAAGTGAAATTTTCAAAAATCCACAAAATTGGCTGAAAATGACTAAATGTCAAGGACTCATTGGGAGAATCACTCTTGAACTGAAATCGGAACGCTCACTGACATTTCCCCTATCTGAAAGTCTGATAAACGCTGGAAAAATGACTAAGTCCAAAAAAAAAATTGTTTCAACTTTTTTCAATTTTACCCCCGTGGAATATATATTCTACCCACACACATTTGGAACTCTCCTGGGGTACCCTCACACATATTATTCCCTCATTTAGTGGATATGTTCACAAAAAAGTGAAATTTTCAAAAATCCAGAAAATTGGCTGAAAACGACTAAATATCAAGGACTCATTGGGCGAATCGCTCTGGAACTGAAATCGGAACGCTCACTGACATTTGCCCTATCTGAAAGTCTGATAAATGCCGGAAAAATGACTAAGTCGAAATAAAAAATTTTTTAAACTTTTTTCAATTTTACCCCAGTGGAATATATATTCTACCCACACACATTTGGAAATCTCGTGGGGTAACCTCACACATATTATTCCCTCATTTAGTGGATATTTTTTAAAAAAAGTGAAATTTTCAAAAATCCAGAAAATTGTCTGAAAACGACTAAATGTCAAGGACTCATTGGACGAATCGCTCTTGAACTGAAATCGGAACGCTCACTGACATTTCCCCTATCTGAAAGTCTGATAAACGCCGGAAAAATGACTAAGTAGAAATAATTTTTTTTTTTTACTTTTTTCAATTTTACCCCCGTGGAATATATATTCTACCCAAATACATTTGGAACTCTCCTGGGGTGCCCTCACACATATTATTCCCTCATTTAGTGGATATTTTCAAAAAAAAAGTGAAATTTTCAAAAATCCAGAAAATTGGCTAAAAACGACTAAATATCAAGGACTCATTGGGCGAATTGCTCTTAAACTGAAATCGGAACGCTCACTGACATTTCCCCTATCTGAAAGTCTGATAAACGCCTGAAAAATGACTAAGTCGAAAAAAAAATTTTTTTCAACTTTTTTCAGTTTAACCCCCGTGGGATATATATTCTACCCACACACATTTGGAACTCTCCTGGGGTACCCTCACACATATTATTCCCTCATTTAGTGGATATTTTCACAAAAATGTGAAATTTTCAAAAATCCAAAAAATTGGCTGAGAACGACTAAATGTCAAGGACTCATTGGGCGTATCGCTCTGGAACTGAAATCGGAACGCTCACTGACATTTCCCCTATCTGAAAGTCTGATAAACGCCGGAAAAATGACTTAAGTTCAAAAAAAAATTGTTTCAACTTTTTTCAATTTAACCCCCGTGGGATATATATTCTACCCACACACATTTGGAACTCTCCTGGGGTACCCTCACACATATTATTCCCTCATTTAGTGGATATTTTCACAAAAAAGTGAAATTTTCAAAAAATCAGAAAATTGGCTGAAAACGACTAAATGTCAAGGACTCATTGGGCGTATCGCTCTGGAACTGAAATCAGAACGCTCACTGACATTTCCCCTATCTGAAAGTCTGATAAACGGCGGAAAAATAACTAAGTGGAAATAAATTTTTTTTTTACTTTTTTCAATTTTACCCCCGTGGAATATATATTCTACCCACACACATTTGGAACTCTCGTGGGGTACCCTCACACATATTATTCCCTCATTTAGTGGATATTTTCAAAAAAAAGTGAAATTTTCAAAAATCCAGAAAATTGTCTGAAAACGACTAAATGTCAAGGACTCATTGGGCGAATCGCTCTGGAACTGAAATCGGAACGCTCACTGACATTTGCCCTATCTGAAAGTCTGATAAACGCCGGAAAAATGACTAAGTTCAAAAAAAAATTGTTTCAACTTTTTTCAATTTAACCCCCGTGGGATATATATTCTACCCACACACATTTGGAACTCTCCTGGGGTACCCTCACACATATTATTCCCTCATTTAGTGGATATTTTCACAAAAAAGTGAAATTTTCAAAAATCCAGAAAATTGGCTGAAAACGACTAAATATCAAGGACTCATTGGGCGAATCGCTCTGGAACTGAAATCGGAACGCTCATTGACATTTGCCCTAACTGAAAATCTGATAAACGCCGGAAAAATGACTAAGTCAAAATAATTTTTTTTTTTAACTTTTTTCAATTTTACCCCCGTGGAATATATATTCTACCCACACACATTTGGAACTCTCCTGGGGTACCCTCACACATATTATTCCCTCATTTAGTGGATATTTTCACAAAAATGTGAAATTTTCAAAAATCCAAAAAATTGTCTGAGAACGACTAAATGTCAAGGACTCATCGGGCGAATCGCTCTGGAACTGAAATCGGAACGCTCACTGTCATTTGCCCTATCTGAAAGTCTGATAAACGCCGGAAAAATGACTAAGTCCAAAAAATAATTTTTTCAACTTTTTTCAATTTAACCCCCGTGGGATATATATTCCACCCACACGCATTTGGAAATCTCCTGAGGTACCCTCACACATATTATTCCCTCATTTAGTGGATATTTTCACAAAAAAGTGAAATTTTCAAAAATCCAGAAAATTCTCTGAAAACGACTAAATGTCAAGGACTCATTGGGAGAATCGCTCTTGAACTGAAATCGGAACGCTCACTGACATTTGCCCTATCTGAAAGTCTGATAAACACCGGAAAAATGACTAAGTTCAAAAAAAAATTGTTTCAACTTTTTTCAATTTAACCCCCGTGGGATATATATTCTACCCACACACATTTGGAACTCTCCTGGGGTACCCTCACACATATTATTCCCTCATTTAGTGGATATTTTCACAAAAAAGTGAAATTTTCAAAAAATCAGAAAATTGGCTGAAAACGACTAAATGTCAAGGACTCATTGGGCGTATCGCTCTGGAACTGAAATCAGAACGCTCACTGACATTTCCCCTATCTGAAAGTCTGATAAACGGCGGAAAAATAACTAAGTCGAAATAAATTTTTTTTTTACTTTTTTCAATTTTACCCCCGTGGAATATATATTCTACCCACACACATTTGGAACTCTCGTGGGGTACCCTCACACATATTATTCCCTCATTTAGTGGATATTTTAAAAAAAAAGTGAAATTTTCAAAAATCCAGAAAATTGTCTGAAAACGACTAAATGTCAAGGACTCATTGGGCGAATCGCTCTGGAACTGAAATCGGAACGCTCACTGACATTTGCCCTATCTGAAAGTCTGATAAACGCCGGAAAAATGACTAAGTTCAAAAAAAAATTGTTTCAACTTTTTTCAATTTAACCCCCGTGGGATATATATTCTACCCACACACATTTGGAACTCTCCTGGGGTACCCTCACACATATTATTCCCTCATTTAGTGGATATTTTCACAAAAAAGTGAAATTTTCAAAAATCCAGAAAATTGGCTGAAAACGACTAAATATCAAGGACTCATTGGGCGAATCGCTCTGGAACTGAAATCGGAACGCTCATTGACATTTGCCCTAACTGAAAATCTGATAAACGCCGGAAAAATGACTAAGTCAAAATAATTTTTTTTTTTTACTTTTTTCAATTTTACCCCCGTGGAATATATATTCTACCCACACACATTTGGAACTCTCCTGGGGTACCCTCACACATATTATTCCCTCATTTAGTGGATATTTTCACAAAAATGTGAAATTTTCAAAAATCCAAAAAATTGTCTGAGAACGACTAAATGTCAAGGACTCATCGGGCGAATCGCTCTGGAACTGAAATCGGAACGCTCACTGTCATTTGCCCTATCTGAAAGTCTGATAAACGCCGGAAAAATGACTAAGTCCAAAAAATAATTTTTTCAACTTTTTTCAATTTAACCCCCGTGGGATATATATTCCACCCACACGCATTTGGAACTCTCCTGAGGTACCCTCACACATATTATTCCCTCATTTAGTGGATATTTTCACAAAAAAGTGAAATTTTCAAAAATCCAGAAAATTGTCTGAAAACGACTAAATGTCAAGGACTCATTGGGAGAATCGCTCTTGAACTGAAATCGGAACGCTCACTGACATTTGCCCTATCTGAAAGTCTGATAAACACCGGAAAAATGACTAAGTTCAAAAAAAAATTGTTTCAACTTTTTTCAATTTAACCCCCGTGGGATATATATTCTACCCACACACATTTGGAACTCTCCTGGGGTACCCTCACACATATTATTCCCTCATTTAGTGGATATTTTCACAAAAATGTGAAATTTTCAAAAATCCAAAAAATTGGCTGAGAACGACTAAATGTCAAGGACTCATTGGGCGAATCGCTCTGGAACTGAAATCGGAACGCTCACTGACATTTGCCCTATCTGAAAGTCTGATAAACGCTGGAAAAATGACTAAGTCCAAAAAATAATTTTTTCAACTTTTTTCAATTTAACCCCCGTGGGATATATATTCCACCCACACACATTTGGAACTCTCCTGAGGTACCCTCACACATATTATTCCCTCATTTAGTGGATATTTTCACAAAAAAGTGAAATTTTCAAAAATCCAGAAAATTGGCTGAAAACGACTAAATATCAAGGACTCATTGGGAGAATCGCTCTGGAACTGAAATCGGAACGCTCACTGACATTTGCCCTATCTGAAAGTCTTATAAATGCCGGAAAAATGACTAAGTCGAAAATTTTTTTTTTTTTTACTTTTTTCAATTTTACCCCCGTGGAATATATATTCTACCCACACACATTTGGAACTCTCGTAGGGTACCCTCACACATATTATTCCCTCATTTAGTGGATATTTTCACAAAAAAGTGAAATTTTCAAAAATCCAGAAAATTGTCTGAAAACGACTAAATGTCAAGGACTCATTGGGCGAATCGCTCTGGAACTGAAATCGGAACGCTCACTGACATTTGCCCTATCTGAAAGTCTGATAAACGCCGGAAAAATGACTAAGTTCAAAAAAAAATTGTTTCAACTTTTTTCAATTTAACCCCCGTGGGATATATATTCTACCCACACACATTTGGAACTCTCCTGGGGTACCCTCACACATATTATTCCCTCATTTAGTGGATATTTTCACAAAAATGTGAAATTTTCAAAAATCCAAAAAATTGTCTGAGAACGACTAAATGTCATGGACTCATCGGGCGAATCGCTCTGGAACTGAAATCGGAACGCTCACTGTCATTTGCCCTATCTGAAAGTCTGATAAACGCCGGAAAAATGACTAAGTCCAAAAAATAATTTTTTCAACTTTTTTCAATTTAACCCCCGTGGGATATATATTCCACCCACACGCATTTGGAACTCTCCTGAGGTACCCTCACACATATTATTCCCTCATTTAGTGGATATTTTCACAAAAAAGTGAAATTTTCAAAAAATCAGAAAATTGGCTGAAAACGACTAAATGTCAAGGACTCATTGGGCATATCGCTCTGGAACTGAAATCGGAACGCTCACTGACATTTCCCCTATCTGAAAGTCTGATAAACGGCGGAAAAATGACTAAGTCGAAATAAAAATTTTTTTTAACTTTTTTCAATTTTACCCCCGTGGAATATATATTCTACACACACACATTTGGAACTCTCCTGGGGTACCCTCACACATATTATTCCCTCATTTAGTGGATATTTTAAAAAAAAAAGTGAAATTTTCAAAAATCCAGAAAATTGTCTGAAAACGACTAAATGTCAAGGACTCATTGGGCGAATCGCTCTGGAACTGAAATCGGAACGCTCACTGACATTTGCCCTATCTGAAAGTCTGATAAACGCCGGAAAAATGACTAAGTTCAAAAAAAAATTGTTTCAACTTTTTTCAATTTAACCCCCGTGGGATATATATTCTACCCACACACATTTGGAACTCTCCTGGGGTACCCTCACACATATTATTCCCTCATTTAGTGGATATTTTCACAAAAAAGTGAAATTTTCAAAAATCCAGAAAATTGGCTGAAAACGACTAAATATCAAGGACTCATTGGGCGAATCGCTCTGGAACTGAAATCGGAACGCTCATTGACATTTGCCCTAACTGAAAATCTGATAAACGCCGGAAAAATGACTAAGTCAAAATAATTTTTTTTTTTAACTTTTTTCAATTTTACCCCCGTGGAATATATATTCTACCCACACACATTTGGAACTCTCCTGGGGTACCCTCACACATATTATTCCCTCATTTAGTGGATATTTTCACAAAAATGTGAAATTTTCAAAAATCCAAAAAATTGTCTGAGAACGACTAAATGTCAAGGACTCATCGGGCGAATCGCTCTGGAACTGAAATCGGAACGCTCACTTTCATTTGCCCTATCTGAAAGTCTGATAAACGCCGGAAAAATGACTAAGTCCAAAAAATAATTTTTTTAAACTTTTTTCAATTTTACCCCCGTGGAATATATATTCTACCCACACACATTTGGAAATCTCGTGGGGTAACCTCACACATATTATTCCCTCATTTAGTGGATATTTTTTAAAAAAAGTGAAATTTTCAAAAATCCAGAAAATTGTCTGAAAACGACTAAATGTCAAGGACTCATTGGACGAATCGCTCTTGAACTGAAATCGGAACGCTCACTGACATTTCCCCTATCTGAAAGTCTGATAAACGCCGGAAAAATGACTAAGTAGAAATAATTTTTTTTTTTTACTTTTTTCAATTTTACCCCCGAGGAATATATATTCTACCCAAATACATTTGGAACTCTCCTGGGGTGCCCTCACACATATTATTCCCTCATTTAGTGGATATTTTCAAAAAAAAAGTGAAATTTTCAAAAATCCAGAAAATTGGCTAAAAACGACTAAATATCAAGGACTCATTGGGCGAATTGCTCTTAAACTGAAATCGGAACGCTCACTGACATTTCCCCTATCTGAAAGTCTGATAAACGCCTGAAAAATGACTAAGTCGAAAAAAAAATTTTTTTCAACTTTTTTCAGTTTAACCCCCGTGGGATATATATTCTACCCACACACATTTGGAACTCTCCTGGGGTACCCTCACACATATTATTCCCTCATTTAGTGGATATTTTCACAAAAATGTGAAATTTTCAAAAATCCAAAAAATTGGCTGAGAACGACTAAATGTCAAGGACTCATTGGGCGTATCGCTCTGGAACTGAAATCGGAACGCTCACTGACATTTCCCCTATCTGAAAGTCTGATAAACACCGGAAAAATGACTAAGTTCAAAAAAAAATTGTTTCAACTTTTTTCAATTTAACCCCCGTGGGATATATATTCTACCCACACACATTTGGAACTCTCCTGGGGTACCCTCACACATATTATTCCCTCATTTAGTGGATATTTTCACAAAAAAGTGAAATTTTCAAAAAATCAGAAAATTGGCTGAAAACGACTAAATGTCAAGGACTCATTGGGCGTATCGCTCTGGAACTGAAATCAGAACGCTCACTGACATTTCCCCTATCTGAAAGTCTGATAAACGGCGGAAAAATAACTAAGTCGAAATAAATTTTTTTTTTACTTTTTTCAATTTTACCCCCGTGGAATATATATTCTACCCACACACATTTGGAACTCTCGTAGGGTACCCTCACACATATTATTCCCTCATTTAGTGGATATTTTCACAAAAAAGTGAAATTTTCAAAAATCCAGAAAATTGTCTGAAAACGACTAAATGTCAAGGACTCATTGGGCGAATCGCTCTGGAACTGAAATCGGAACGCTCACTGACATTTGCCCTATCTGAAAGTCTGATAAACGCCGGAAAAATGACTAAGTTCAAAAAAAAATTGTTTCAACTTTTTTCAATTTAACCCCCGTGGGATATATATTCTACCCACACACATTTGGAACTCTCCTGGGGTACCCTCACACATATTATTCCCTCATTTAGTGGATATTTTCAGAAAAATGTGAAATTTTCAAAAATCCAAAAAATTGTCTGAGAACGTCTAAATGTCATGGACTCATCGGGCGAATCGCTCTGGAACTGAAATCGGAACGCTCACTGTCATTTGCCCTATCTGAAAGTCTGATAAACGCCGGAAAAATGACTAAGTCCAAAAAATAATTTTTTCAACTTTTTTCAATTTAACCCCCGTGGGATATATATTCCACCCACACGCATTTGGAACTCTCCTGAGGTACCCTCACACATATTATTCCCTCATTTAGTGGATATTTTCACAAAAAAGTGAAATTTTCAAAAAATCAGAAAATTGGCTGAAAACGACTAAATGTCAAGGACTCATTGGGCATATCGCTCTGGAACTGAAATCGGAACGCTCACTGACATTTCCCCTATCTGAAAGTCTGATAAACGGCGGAAAAATGACTAAGTCGAAATAAAATTTTTTTTTAACTTTTTTCAATTTTACCCCCGTGGAATATATATTCTACACACACACATTTGGAACTCTCCTGGGGTACCCTCACACATATTATTCCCTCATTTAGTGGATATTTTAAAAAAAAAAGTGAAATTTTCAAAAATCCAGAAAATTGTCTGAAAACGACTAAATGTCAAGGACTCATTGGGCGAATCGCTCTGGAACTGAAATCGGAACGCTCACTGACATTTGCCCTATCTGAAAGTCTGATAAACGCCGGAAAAATGACTAAGTTCAAAAAAAAATTGTTTCAACTTTTTTCAATTTAACCCCCGTGGGATATATATTCTACCCACACACATTTGGAACTCTCCTGGGGTACCCTCACACATATTATTCCCTCATTTAGTGGATATTTTCACAAAAAAGTGAAATTTTCAAAAATCCAGAAAATTGGCTGAAAACGACTAAATATCAAGGACTCATTGGGCGAATCGCTCTGGAACTGAAATCGGAACGCTCATTGACATTTGCCCTAACTGAAAATCTGATAAACGCCGGAAAAATGACTAAGTCAAAATAATTTTTTTTTTTAACTTTTTTCAATTTTACCCCCGTGGAATATATATTCTACCCACACACATTTGGAACTCTCCTGGGGTACCCTCACACATATTATTCCCTCATTTAGTGGATATTTTCACAAAAATGTGAAATTTTCAAAAATCCAAAAAATTGTCTGAGAACGACTAAATGTCAAGGACTCATCGGGCGAATCGCTCTGGAACTGAAATCGGAACGCTCACTGTCATTTGCCCTATCTGAAAGTCTGATAAACGTCGGAAAAATGACTAAGTCCAAAAAATAATTTTTTTAAACTTTTTTCAATTTTACCCCCGTGGAATATATATTCTACCCACACACATTTGGAAATCTCGTGGGGTAACCTCACACATATTATTCCCTCATTTAGTGGATATTTTTTAAAAAAAGTGAAATTTTCAAAAATCCAAAAAATTGTCTGAAAACGACTAAATGTCAAGGACTCATTGGACGAATCGCTCTTGAACTGAAATCGGAACGCTCACTGACATTTCCCCTATCTGAAAGTCTGATAAACGCCGGAAAAATGACTAAGTAGAAATAATTTTTTTTTTTTACTTTTTTCAATTTTACCCCCGTGGAATATATATTCTACCCAAATACATTTGGAACTCTCCTGGGGTGCCCTCACACATATTGTTCCCTCATTTAGTGGATATTTTCAAAAAAAAAGTGAAATTTTCAAAAATCCAGAAAATTGGCTAAAAACGACTAAATATCAAGGACTCAATGGGCGAATTGCTCTTAAACTGAAATCGGAACGCTCACTGACATTTCCCCTATCTGAAAGTCTGATAAACGCCTGAAAAATGACTAAGTCGAAAAAAAAATTTTTTTCAACTTTTTTCAGTTTAACCCCCGTGGGATATATATTCTACCCACACACATTTGGAACTCTCCTGGGGTACCCTCACACATATTATTCCCTCATTTAGTGGATATTTTCACAAAAATGTGAAATTTTCAAAAATCCAAAAAATTGGCTGAGAACGACTAAATGTCAAGGACTCATTGGGCGTATCGCTCTGGAACTGAAATCGGAGCGCTCACTGACATTTCCCCTATCTGAAAGTCTGATAAACGCCGGAAAAATGACTAAGTTCAAAAAAAAATTGTTTCAACTTTTTTCAATTTAACCCCCGTGGGATATATATTCTACCCACACACATTTGGAACTCTCCTGGGGTACCCTCACACATATTATTCCCTCATTTAGTGGATATTTTCACAAAAAAGTGAAATTTTCAAAAAATCAGAAAATTGGCTGAAAACGACTAAATGTCAAGGACTCATTGGGCGTATCGCTCTGGAACTGAAATCAGAACGCTCACTGACATTTCCCCTCTCTGAAAGTCTGATAAACGGCGGAAAAATAACTAAGTCGAAATAAATTTTTTTTTTACTTTTTTCAATTTTACCCCCGTGGAATATATATTCTACCCACACACATTTGGAACTCTCGTGGGGTACCCTCACACATATTATTCCCTCATTTAGTGGATATTTTCAAAAAAAAGTGAAATTTTCAAAAATCTAGAAAATTGTCTGAAAACGACTAAATGTCAAGGACTCATTGGGCGAATCGCTCTGGAACTGAAATCGGAACGCTCACTGACATTTGCCCTATCTGAAAGTCTGATAAACGCCGGAAAAATGACTAAGTTCAAAAAAAAATTGTTTCAACTTTTTTCAATTTAACCCCCGTGGGATATATATTCTACCCACACACATTTGGAACTCTCCTGGGGTACCCTCACACATATTATTCCCTCATTTAGTGGATATTTTCACAAAAAAGTGAAATTTTCAAAAATCCAGAAAATTGGCTGAAAACGACTAAATATCAAGGACTCATTGGGCGAATCGCTCTGGAACTGAAATCGGAACGCTCATTGACATTTGCCCTAACTGAAAATCTGATAAACGCCGGAAAAATGACTAAGTCAAAATAATTTTTTTTTTTAACTTTTTTCAATTTTACCCCCGTGGAATATATATTCTACCCACACACATTTGGAACTCTCCTGGGGTACCCTCACACATATTATTCCCTCATTTAGTGGATATTTTCACAAAAATGTGAAATTTTCAAAAATCCAAAAAATTGTCTGAGAACGACTAAATGTCAAGGACTCATCGGGCGAATCGCTCTGGAACTGAAATCGGAACGCTCACTGTCATTTGCCCTATCTGAAAGTCTGATAAACGCCGGAAAAATGACTAAGTCCAAAAAATAATTTTTTCAACTTTTTTCAATTTAACCCCCGTGGGATATATATTCCACCCACACGCATTTGGAACTCTCCTGAGGTACCCTCACACATATTATTCCCTCATTTAGTGGATATTTTCACAAAAAAGTGAAATTTTCAAAAATCCAGAAAATTCTCTGAAAACGACTAAATGTCAAGGACTCATTGGGAGAATCGCTCTTGACCTGAAATCGGAACGCTCACTGACATTTGCCCTATCTGAAAGTCTGATAAACACCGGAAAAATGACTAAGTTCAAAAAAAAATTGTTTCAACTTTTTTCAATTTAACCCCCGTGGGATATATATTCTACCCACACACATTTGGAACTCTCCTGGGGTACCCTCACACATATTATTCCCTCATTTAGTGGATATTTTCACAAAAAAGTGAAATTTTCAAAAAATCAGAAAATTGGCTGAAAACGACTAAATGTCAAGGACTCATTGGGCGTATCGCTCTGGAACTGAAATCAGAACGCTCACTGACATTTCCCCTATCTGAAAGTCTGATAAACGGCGGAAAAATAACTAAGTCGAAATAAATTTTTTTTTTACTTTTTTCAATTTTACCCCCGTGGAATATATATTCTACCCACACACATTTGGAACTCTCGTGGGGTACCCTCACACATATTATTCCCTCATTTAGTGGATATTTTCAAAAAAAAGTGAAATTTTCAAAAATCCAGAAAATTGTCTGAAAACGACTAAATGTCAAGGACTCATTGGGCGAATCGCTCTGGAACTGAAATCGGAACGCTCACTGACATTTGCCCTATCTGAAAGTCTGATAAACGCCGGAAAAATGACTAAGTTCAAAAAAAATTGTTTCAACTTTTTTCAATTTAACCCCCGTGGGATATATATTCTACCCACACACATTTGGAACTCTCCTGGGGTACCCTCACACATATTATTCCCTCATTTAGTGGATATTTTCACAAAAAAGTGAAATTTTCAAAAATCCAGAAAATTGGCTGAAAACGACTAAATATCAAGGACTCATTGGGCGAATCGCTCTGGAACTGAAATCGGAACGCTCACTGACATTTGCCCTATCTGAAAGTCTGATAAACGCCGGAAAAATGACTAAGTTCAAAAAAAATTGTTTCAACTTTTTTCAATTTAACCCCCGTGGGATATATATTCTACCCACACACATTTGGAACTCTCCTGGGGTACCCTCACACATATTATTCCCTCATTTAGTGGATATTTTCACAAAAAAGTGAAATTTTCAAAAATCCAGAAAATTGGCTGAAAACGACTAAATATCAAGGACTCATTGGGCGAATCGCTCTGGAACTGAAATCGGAACGCTCATTGACATTTGCCCTAACTGAAAATCTGATAAACGCCGGAAAAATGACTAAGTCAAAATAATTTTTTTTTTTAACTTTTTTCAATTTTACCCCCGTGGAATATATATTCTACCCACACACATTTGGAACTCTCCTGGGGTACCCTCACACATATTATTCCCTCATTTAGTGGATATTTTCACAAAAATGTGAAATTTTCAAAAATCCAAAAAATTGTCTGAGAACGACTAAATGTCAAGGACTCATCGGGCGAATCGCTCTGAAACTGAAATCGGAACGCTCACTGTCATTTGCCCTATCTGAAAGTCTGATAAACGCCGGAAAAATGACTAAGTCCAAAAAATAATTTTTTCAACTTTTTTCAATTTAACCCCCGTGGGATATATATTCCACCCACACGCATTTGGAACTCTCCTGAGGTACCCTCACACATATTATTCCCTCATTTAGTGGATATTTTCACAAAAAAGTGAAATTTTCAAAAATCCAGAAAATTGTCTGAAAACGACTAAATGTCAAGGACTCATTGGGAGAATCGCTCTTGAACTGAAATCGGAACGCTCACTGACATTTGCCCTATCTGAAAGTCTGATAAACACCGGAAAAATGACTAAGTTCAAAAAAAAATTGTTTCAACTTTTTTCAATTTAACCCCCGTGGGATATATATTCTACCCACACACATTTGGAACTCTCCTGGGGTACCCTCACACATATTATTCCCTCATTTAGTGGATATTTTCACAAAAATGTGAAATTTTCAAAAATCCAAAAAATTGGCTGAGAACGACTAAATGTCAAGGACTCATTGGGCGAATCGCTCTGGAACTGAAATCGGAACGCTCACTGACATTTGCCCTATCTGAAAGTCTGATAAACGCTGGAAAAATGACTAAGTCCAAAAAATAATTTTTTCAACTTTTTTCAATTTAACCCCCGTGGGATATATATTCCACCCACACACATTTGGAACTCTCCTGAGGTACCCTCACACATATTATTCCCTCATTTAGTGGATATTTTCACAAAAAAGTGAAATTTTCAAAAATCCAGAAAATTGGCTGAAAACGACTAAATATCAAGGACTCATTGGGAGAATCGCTCTGGAACTGAAATCGGAACGCTCACTGACATTTGCCCTATCTGAAAGTCTGATAAATGCCGGAAAAATGACTAAGTCGAAAAATTTTTTTTTTTTACTTTTTTCAATTTTACCCCCGTGGAATATATATTCTACCCACACACATTTGGAACTCTCGTAGGGTACCCTCACACATATTATTCCCTCATTTAGTGGATATTTTCACAAAAAAGTGAAATTTTCAAAAATCCAGAAAATTGTCTGAAAACGACTAAATGTCAAGGACTCATTGGGCGAATCGCTCTGGAACTGAAATCGGAACGCTCACTGACATTTGCCCTATCTGAAAGTCTGATAAACGCCGGAAAAATGACTAAGTTCAAAAAAAAATTGTTTCAACTTTTTTCAATTTAACCCCCGTGGGATATATATTCTACCCACACACATTTGGAACTCTCCTGGGGTACCCTCACACATATTATTCCCTCATTTAGTGGATATTTTCACAAAAATGTGAAATTTTCAAAAATCCAAAAAATTGTCTGAGAACGACTAAATGTCAAGGACTCATCGGGCGAATCGCTCTGGAACTGAAATCGGAACGCTCACTGTCATTTGCCCTATCTGAAAGTCTGATAAACGCCGGAAAAATGACTAAGTCCAAAAAATAATTTTTTCAACTTTTTTCAATTTAACCCCCGTGGGATATATATTCCACCCACACGCATTTGGAACTCTCCTGAGGTACCCTCACACATATTATTCCCTCATTTAGTGGATATTTTCACAAAAAAGTGAAATTTTCAAAAATCCAGAAAATTGTCTGAAAACGACTAAATGTCAAGGACTCATTGGGAGAATCGCTCTTGAACTGAAATCGGAACGCTCACTGACATTTGCCCTATCTGAAAGTCTGATAAACACCGGAAAAATGACTAAGTTCAAAAAAAAATTGTTTCAACTTTTTTCAATTTAACCCCCGTGGGATATATATTCTACCCACACACATTTGGAACTCTCCTGGGGTACCCTCACACATATTATTCCCTCATTTAGTGGATATTTTCACAAAAAAGTGAAATTTTCAAAAAATCAGAAAATTGGCTGAAAACGACTAAATGTCAAGGACTCATTGGGCATATCGCTCTGGAACTGAAATCGGAACGCTCACTGACATTTCCCCTATCTGAAAGTCTGATAAACGGCGGAAAAATGACTAAGTCGAAATAAAATTTTTTTTTAACTTTTTTCAATTTTACCCCCGTGGAATATATATTCTACACACACACATTTGGAACTCTCCTGGGGTACCCTCACACATATTATTCCCTCATTTAGTGGATATTTTTAAAAAAAAAGTGAAATTTTCAAAAATCCAGAAAATTTTCTGAAAACGACTAAATGTCAAGGACTCATTGGGCGAATCGCTCTGGAACTGAAATTGGAACGCTCACTGACATTTGCCCTATCTGAAAGTCTGATAAACGCCGGAAAAATGACTAAGTTCAAAAAAAAATTGTTTCAACTTTTTTCAATTTAACCCCCGTGGGATATATATTCTACACACACACATTTGGAACTCTCGTAGGGTACCCTCACACATATTATTCCCTCATTTAGTGGATATTTTCACAAAAAAGTGAAATTTTCAAAAAATCAGAAAATTGGCTGAAAACGACTAAATGTCAAGGACTCATTGGGCATATCGCTCTGGAACTGAAATCGGAACGCTCACTGACATTTCCCCTATCTGAAAGTCTGATAAACGGCGGAAAAATGACTAAGTCGAAATAAAAATTTTTTTTAACTTTTTTCAATTTTACCCCCGTGGAATATATATTCTACACACACACATTTGGAACTCTCCTGGGGTACCCTCACACATATTATTCCCTCATTTAGTGGATATTTTAAAAAAAAAAGTGAAATTTTCAAAAATCCAGAAAATTGTCTGAAAACGACTAAATGTCAAGGACTCATTGGGCGAATCACTCTTGAACTGAAATCGGAACGCTCACTGACATTTCCCCTATCTGAAAGTCTGATAAATGCCGGAAAAATGACTAAGTCCAAAAAAAAAATTTTTTTAAACTTTTTTAAATTTTACCCCCGTGGGATATATATTCTACCCCCACACATTTGGAACTCTCCTGGGGTACCCTCACACATATTATTCCCTCATTTAGTGGATATTTTCACAAAAAAGTGAAATTTTCAAAAATCCAGAAAATTGGCTGAAAACGACTAAATATCATGGACTCATTGGGTGAATCGCTCTGGAACTGAAATCGGAACGCTCACTGACATTTCCCCTATCTGAAAGTCTGATAAACGCCGGAAAAATGACTAAGTCCAAAAAAAAATTGTTTCAACTTTTTTCAATTTTACCCCCGTGGAATATATATTCTACCCACACACATTTGGAACTCTCCTGGGGTACCCTCACACATATTATTCCCTCATTTAGTGGATATTTTCACAAAAAAGTGAAATTTTCAAAAATCCAGAAAATTGTCTGAAAACGACTAAATGTCAAGGACTCATTGGGCGAATCGCTCTGGAACTGAAATCGGAACGCTCACTGACATTTGCCCTATCTGAAAGTCTGATAAACGCCGGAAAAATGACTAAGTTCAAAAAAAAATTGTTTCAACTTTTTTCAATTTAACCCCCGTGGGATATATATTCTACCCACACACATTTGGAACTCTCCTGGGGTACCCTCACACATATTATTCCCTCATTTAGTGGATATTTTCACAAAAAAGTGAAATTTTCAAAAATCCAGAAAATTGGCTGAAAACGACTAAATATCAAGGACTCATTGGGAGAATCGCTCTGGAACTGAAATCGGAACGCTCACTGACATTTGCCCTATCTGAAAGTCTGATAAACGCCAGAAAAATGACTAAGTCGAAATAAAAATTTTTTTTAACTTTTTTCAATTTTACCCCCGTGGAATATATATTCTACCCACACACATTTGGAACTCTCCTGGGGTACCCTCACACATATTATTCCCTCATTTAGTGGATATTTTCACAAAAATGTGAAATTTTCAAAAATCCAAAAAATTGTCTGAGAACGACTAAATGTCAAGGACTCATCGGGCGAATCGCTCTGGAACTGAAATCGGAACGCTCACTGTCATTTGCCCTATCTGAAAGTCTGATAAACGCCGGAAAAATGACTAAGTCCAAAAAATAATTTTTTCAACTTTTTTCAATTTAACCCCCGTGGGATATATATTCCACCCACACACATTTGGAACTCTCCTGAGGTACCCTCACACATATTATTCCCTCATTTAGTGGATATTTTCACAAAAAAGTGAAATTTTCAAAAATCCAGAAAATTGGCTGAAAACGACTAAATATCAAGGACTCATTGGGAGAATCGCTCTGGAACTGAAATCGGAACGCTCACTGACATTTGCCCTATCTGAAAGTCTGATAAACGCCAGAAAAATGACTAAGTTGAAAAAAAAATTGTTTCAACTTTTTTCAATTTAACCCCCGTGGGATATATATTCTACCCACACACATTTGGAACTCTCCTGGGGTACCCTCACACATATTATTCCCTCATTTAGTGGATATTTTCACAAAAAAGTGAAATTTTCAAAAAATCTGAAAATTGGCTGAAAACGACTAAATGTCAAGGACTCATTGGGCTTATCGCTCTGGAACTGAAATCGGAACGCTCACTGACATTTCCCCTATCTGAAAGTCTGATAAACGGCGGAAAAATGACTAAGTCGAAAGAAAATTTTTTTTTAACTTTTTTCAATTTTACTCCCGTGGAATATATATTCTACCCACACACATTTGGAACTCTCCTGGGGTACCCTCACACATATTATTCCCTCATTTAGTGGATATTTTCAAAAAAAAGTGAAATTTTCAAAAATCCAGAAAATTGTCTGAAAACGACTAAATGTCAAGGACTCATTGGGAGAATCGCTCTTGAACTGAAATTGGAACGCTCACTGACATTTGCCCTATCTGAAAGTCTGATAAACGCCGGAAAAATGACTAAGTTGAAAAAAAAATTGTTTCAACTTTTTTCAATTTAACCCCCGTGGGATATATATTCTACCCACACACATTTGGAACTCTCCTGGGGTACCCTCACACATATTATTCCCTCATTTAGTGGATATTTTCACAAAAAAGTGAAATTTTCAAAAAATCTGAAAATTGGCTGAAAACGACTAAATGTCAAGGACTCATTGGGCTTATCGCTCTGGAACTGAAATCGGAACGCTCACTGACATTTCCCCTATCTGAAAGTCTGATAAACGGCGGAAAAATGACAGTCCAAAAAAATAATTTTTTCAACTTTTTTCAATTTAACCCCCGTGGGATAAATATTCTACCCACATACATTTGGAACTCTCCTGGGGTGCCCTCACACATATTATTCCCTCATTTAGTGGATATTTTCAAAAAAAAAGTGAAATTCCAGAAAATTGGCTGAAAACGACTAAATATCAAGGACTCATTGGGTGAATCGCTCTGGAACTGAAATCGGAACGCTCACTGACATTTCCCCTATCTGAAAGTCTGATAAACGCTGGAAAAATGAATAAGTCCAAAAAAAAAATTGTTTCAACTTTTTTCAATTTTACCCCCGTTTGATATATATTCTACCCACACACATTGGGAACTCTCCTGGGGTACACTAACACATATTATTCCCTCATTTAGTGGATATTTTCACAAAAAAGTGAAATTTTCAAAAATCCTAAAAATTGGCTGAGAAAGACTAAATGTCAAGGACTCATTGGGCGAATCACTCTGGAACTGAAATCGGAACGCTCACTGACATTTGCCCTATCTGAAAGTCTGATAAACGCCAGAAAAATGACTAAGTCGAATTAAATATTTTTTTTTAACTTTTTTCAATTTTACTCCCTTGGAATATGTATTCTACCCACACACATTTGGAACTCTCGTGGGGTAACCTCACACATATTATTCCCTCATTTAGTGGATATTTTCACAAAAAAGTGAGATTTTCAAAAATCCAGAAAATTGGCTAAAAACGACTAAATATCAAGGACTCATTGGGCGAATTGCTCTTAAACTGAAATCGGAACGCTCACTGACATTTGCCCTATCTGAAAGTCTGATAAACGCCGGAAAAATGACTAAGTAGAAATAAAATTTTTTTTTAACTTTTTTCAATTTTACCCCCGTGGAATATATATTCTACCCACATACATTTCTAACTCTCCTGGGGTGCCCTCACACATATTATTCCCTCATTTAGTGGATATTTTCAAAAAAAAAGTGAAATTTTCAAAAATCCAGAAAATTGGCTAAAAACGACTAAATATCAAGGACTCATTGGGCGAATTGCTCTTAAACTGAAATCGGAACGCTCACTGACATTTCCCCTATCTGAAAGTCTGATAAACGCCTGAAAAATAACTAAGTCGAAAAAAAAAAATTTTTCAACTTTTTTCAGTTTAACCCCCGTGGGATATATATTCTACCCCCACACATTTGGAACTCTCCTGGGGTACCCTCACACATATTATTCCCTCATTTAGTGGATATTTTCACAAAAAAGTGAAATTTTCAAAAATCCAGAAAATTGGCTGATAACGACTAAATATCAAGGACTCATTGGGTAAATCGCTCTTGAACTGAAATCGGAACGCTCACTGACATTTCCCCTATCTGAAAGTCTGATAAACGCTGGAAAAATGACTAAGTCCAAAAAAAAAATTGTTTCAAGTTTTTTCAATTTTACCCCCGTGGAATATATATTCTACCCACACACATTTGGAACTCTCCTCGGGTTCCCTAACACATATTATTCATTCATTTAGTGGATATTTTCACAAAAAAGTGAAATTTTCAAAAATCCAGAAAATTCGCTGAAAATGACTAAATATCAATGACTCATTGGGAGAATCGCTCTGTAACTGAAATTGGAACGCTCACTGACATTTGCCCTATATGAAAGTCTGATAAACGCCGGAAAAATGACTAAGTAGAAATAAATTTTTTTTTTTACTTTTTTCAATTTTACACCCGTGGAATATATATTCTACCCACATACATTTGGAACTCTCTTGGGGTAACCTCACACATATTATTCCCTCATTTAGTGGATATTTTCACAAAAAAGTGAAATTTTCTAAAATCCAGAAAATTGGCTGAAAACGACTAAATATCAATGACTCATTGGGCGAATCGCTCTGGAACTGAAATTGGAACGCTCACTGACATTTGCCCTAGCTGAAAGTCTGATAGACGCCGGAAAAATGAGTAAGTAGAAATAAATTTTTTTTTTAACTTTTTTCAATTTTACCCCCGTGGAATATATATTCTACCCACACACATTTGGAACTCTCGTGGGGTAACCTCACACATATTATTCCCTCATTTAGTGGATATTTTCACAAAAAAGTGAAATTTTAAAAAATCCAGAACATTGGCTGAAAACGACTAAATATCAAGGACTCATTGGGCGAATCGCTCTGGAACTGAAATCAAAATGCTCGCTGACATTTGCCCTATCTGAAAGTCTGATAAATGCCGGAAAAATGACTAAGTCGAAATAAAAAATTTTTTAAACTTTTTTCAATTTTACCCCCGTGGAATATATATTCTACCCACACACATTTGGAACTCTCGTGGGGTAACCTCACACATATTATTCCCTCATTTAGTGGATATTTTCAAAAAAAAGTGAAATTTTCAAAAATCCAGAAAATTGGCTGAAAACGACTAAATATCAAGGACTCATTGGGTAAATCGCTCTTGAACTGAAATCGGAACGCTCACTGACATTTCCCCTATCTGAAAGTCTGATAAACGCTGGAAAAATGACTAAGTCCAAAAAAAAAATTGTTTCAAGTTTTTTCAATTTTACCCCCGTGGAATATATATTCTACCCACACACATTTGGAACTCTCCTCGGGTTCCCTAACACATATTATTCATTCATTTAGTGGATATTTTCACAAAAAAGTGAAATTTTCAAAAATCCAGAAAATTCGCTGAAAATGACTAAATATCAATGACTCATTGGGAGAATCGCTCTGGAACTGAAATTGGAACGCTCACTGACATTTGCCCTATATGAAAGTCTGATAAACGCCGGAAAAATGACTAAGTAGAAATAAATTTTTTTTTTTACTTTTTTCAATTTTACACCCGTGGAATACATATTCTACCCACATACATTTGGAACTCTCCTGGGGTGCCCTCACACATATTATTCCCTCATTTAGTGGATATTTTCAAAAAAAAAGTGAAATTTTCAAAAATCCAGAAAATTGGTTAAAAACGACTAAATATCAAGGACTCATTGGGCGAATTGCTCTTAAACTGAAATCGGAACGCTCACTGACATTTCCCCTATCTGAAAGTCTGATAAACGCCTGAAAAATAACTAAGTCGAAAAAAAAAATTTTTTCAACTTTTTTCAGTTTAACCCCCGTGGGATATATATTCTACCCACACACATTTGGAACTCTCCTGGGGTACCCTCACACATATTATTCCCTCATTTAGTGGATATTTTCACAAAAAAGTGAAATTTTCAAAAATCCAGAAAATTGGCTTAAAACGACTAAATATCAAAAACTCATTGGGCGAATCGCTCTGGAACTGAAATCGGAACGCTCACTGACATTTCCCCTATCTGAAAGTCTGATAAACGCCGGAAAAATGACAGTCCAAAAAAATAATTGTTTCAACTTTTTTCAATTTAACCCCCGTGGGATATATATTCTACTCACATACATTTGGAACTCTCCTGGGGTGCCCTCACACATATTATTCCCTCATTTAGTGGATATTTTCAAAAAAAAAGTGATATTTTCAAAAATCCAGAAAATTGGCTAAAAACGACTAAATATCAAGGACTCATTGGGCGAATCGCTCTGGAACTGAAATCGGAACGCTCACTGACATTTGCCCTATCTGAAAGTCTGATAAACGCTGGAAAAATGACTAAGTCCAAAAAAAAAATTGTTTCAACTTTTTTCAATTTTACCCCCGTGGAATATATATTCTACCCACACACATTTGGAACTCTCCTCGTGTACCCTAACACATATTATTCATTCATTTAGTGGATATTTTCACAAAAAAGTGAAATTTTCAAAAATCCAGAAAATTGGCTGAAAACGACTAAATATCAATGACTCATTGGGAGAATCGCTCTGGAACTGAAATTGGAACGCTCACTGACATTTGCCCTATCTGAAAGTCTGATAAACGCCGGAAAAATGACTAAGTAGAAATAATTTTTTTTTTTTACTTTTTTCAATTTTACACTCGTGGAATATATATTCTACTCACATACATTTGGAACTCTCCTGGGGTGCCCTCACACATGTTATTCCCTCATTTAGTGGATATTTTCAAAAAAAAAGTGAAATTTTCAAAAATCCAGAAAATTGGCTAAAAACGACTAAATATCAAGGACTCATTGGGCGAATCGCTCTGGAACTGAAATCGGAACGCTCACTGACATTTGCCCTATCTGAAAGTCTGATAAATGCCGGAACAATGACTAAGTCGAAATAAAAAATTTTTTAAACTTTTTTCAATTTTACCCCCGTGGAATATATATTCTACCCACACACATTTGGAACTCTCCTCGGGTACCCTAACACATATTATTCATTCATTTAGTGGATATTTTCACAAAAAAGTGAAATTTTCAAAAATACAGAAAATTGGCTGAAAACGACTAAATATCAATGACTCATTGGGAGAATCGCTCTGGAACTGAAATTGGAACGCTCACTGACATTTGCCCTATCTGAAAGTCTGATAAACGCCGGAAAAATGACTAAGTAGAAATAATTTTTTTTTTTTACTTTTTTCAATTTTACACCCGTGGAATATATATTCTACCCACATACATTTGGAACTCTCCTGGGGTGCCCTCACACATATTATTCCCTCATTTAGTGGATATTTTCAAAAAAAAAGTGAAATTTTCAAAAATCCAGAAAATTGGCTAAAAACGACTAAATATCAAGGACTCATTGGGCGAATCGCTCTGGAACTGAAATCGGAACGCTCACTGACATTTGCCCTATCTGAAAGTCTGATAAATGCCGGAACAATGACTAAGTCGAAATAAAACATTTTTTAAACTTTTTTCAATTTTACCCCCGTGGAATATATATTCTACCCACACACATTTGGAACTCTCTTGGGGTAACCTCACACATATTATTCCCTCATTTAGTGGATATTTTCACAAAAAAGTGAAATTTTCTAAAATCCAGAAAATTGGCTGAAAACGACTAAATATCAATGACTCATTGGGCGAATCGCTCTGGAACTGAAATTGGAACGCTCACTGACATTTGCCCTAGCTGAAAGTCTGATAGACGCCGGAAAAATGACTAAGTAGAAATAAATTTTTTTTTTAACTTTTTTCAATTTTACCCCCGTGGAATATATATTCTACCCACACACATTTGGAACTCTCGTGGGGTAACCTCACACATATTATTCCCTCATTTAGTGGATATTTTCACAAAAAAGTGAAATTTTAAAAAATCCAGAACATTGGCTGAAAACGACTAAATATCAAGGACTCATTGGGCGAATCGCTCTGGAACTGAAATCAAAATGCTCGCTGACATTTGCCCTATCTGAAAGTCTGATAAATGCCGGAAAAATGACTAAGTCGAAATAAAAAATTTTTTAAACTTTTTTCAATTTTACCCCCGTGGAATATATATTCTACCCACACACATTTGGAACTCTCGTGGGGTAACCTCACACATATTATTCCCTCATTTAGTGGATATTTTCAAAAAAAAGTGAAATTTTCAAAAATCCAGAAAATTGTCTAAAAACGACTAAATGTCAAGGACTCATTGGGCGAATCGCTCTTGAACTGAAATCGGAACGCTCACTGACATTTCCCCTATCTGAAAGTCTGATAAACGCCGGAAAAATGACAAAGTCCAAAAAAAAATTTTTTTAAACTTTTTTCAATTTTACCCCCGTGGGATATATATTCTACCCCCACACATTTGGAACTCTCCTGGGGTACCTGTTAGAACCTTGCTGTTAGGTTTTTTTTCCTTTGCTGGTCACATGACCTTGTTGGCCTATTTAATCCTGCTCCGCCCTTCTGGCTTTGCTGGACTTCATTGTATATCTACTTTCTAGCTAGCCTGTGCTCTGTATCTAACTCTGTTAGTTTGCTTGGTCTACGGACCTCTATGTTCTATCTATTTTGTTTGTTCGTCTGTCTGCTACTATTTCTGTTAGGAGGTGTCCCATATTCCTCCCAGTCCTTAGTACTTGTAGGGATTCCCTCCCCACATCTATAGGTCTCCGTACAGACTAGATTAGGACTTTAGCAGGTCTGATCGCAGGATCAGGTTCCCTGTTACATCGTAGGGATTCAGCTGAGTCCTATAGTAGGGACAGATCTCCTCTCTTTCCTTAGCTTTGGTAGCAGAACATAACAGTAAGTCCAGCCTGCAAATTCTCTAAGGAAAGATTTTTTTTTTTGTTCCATCATGGTGTCGGTTCAGGATTTGGCTAAACACCTGCAGGGACTCTCTCTGGAAGTGGCCGAGCTCCGTCAGCACGTGAGTAACTGTCCTGGAGCATATTTCTTGGAGCCTAAGGTATGTTTGCCGTATTTATTTTTTGGTGAACATCGAGAATTTTTTTCATTTAAAAATGCTTGCTTATTGTATTTTCGTTTGAGACCCAAGTCCTCTGGGGATGAATCCCAGCGCGTAGGGTTCATAATGTCACTTTTGCGCAAAGAGCCTCAGGAGTGGGCCTCGCAGGATCAGGTTCCCTGTTACATCGTAGGGATTCAGCTGAGTCCTATAGTAGGGACAGATCTCCTCTCTTTCCTTAGCTTTGGTAGCAGAACATAACAGTACCCTCATACATATTATTCTCTCATTTAGTGGATATTTTCACAAAAAAGTGAAATTTTCAAAAATCCAGAAAATTGGCTGAAAACGACTAAATATCAAGGACTCATTGGGTGAATCGCTCTGGAACTGAAATCGGAACGCTCACTGACATTTGCCCTATCTGAAAGTCTGATAAACGCCGGAAAAATGACTAAGTTAAAAAAAAAAATTGTTTCAACTTTTTTCAATTTAACCCCCGTGGGATATATATTCTACCCACACACATTTGGAACTCTCCTGGGGTACCCTCACACATATTATTCCCTCATTTAGTGGATATTTTCAAAAAAAAAGTGAAATTTTCAAAAATCCAGAAAATTGTCTGAAAACGACTAAATATCAAGGACTCATTGGGCGAATCGCTCTGGAACTGAAATCGGAACGCTCACTGACATTTGCCCTATCTGAAAGTCTGATAAATGCCGGAAAAATGACTAAGTCGAAATAAAAAATTTTTTAAACTTTTTTCAATTTTACCCCCGTGGAATATATATTCTACCCACACACATTTGGAACTCTCGTGGGGTAACCTCACACATATTATTCCCTCATTTAGTGGATATTTTCACAAAAAAGTGAAATTTTCAAAAATCCAGAAAATTGGCTGAAAACGACTAAATATCAAGGACTCATTGGGCGAATCGCTCTGGAACTGAAATCGGAACGCTCACTGACATTTGCCCTATCTGAAAGTCTGATAAACGCTGGAAAAATGACTAAGTCCAAAAAAAAAATTGTTTCAAGTTTTTTCAATTTTACCCCCGTGGAATATATATTCTACCCACACACATTTGGAACTCTCCTCGGGTACCCTAACACATATTATTCATTCATTTAGTGGATATGTTCACAAAAAAGTGAAATTTTCAAAAATCCAGAAAATTGGCTGAAAACGACTAAATATCAATTACTCATTGGGAGAATCGCTCTGGAACTGAAATTGGAACGCTCACTGACATTTGCCCTATTTGAAAGTCTGATAAACGCCGGAAAAATGACTAAGTAGAAATAAATTTTTTTTTTTACTTTTTTCAATTTTACCCCCGTGGAATATATATTCTACCCACATACATTTGGAACTCTCCTGGGGTGCCCTCACACATATTATTCCCTCATTTAGTGGATATTTTAAAAAAAAAAGTGAAATTTTCAAAAATCCAGAAAATTGGCAAAAAACGACTAAATATCAAGGACTCATTGGTCGAATCGCTCTGGAACTGAAATCGGAATGCTCACAGACATTTGCCCTATCTGAAAATCTGATAAACGCCTGAAAAATGACTAAGTCGAAAAAAAAAAATTTTTCAACTTTTTTCAGTTTAACCCCCGTGGGATATATATTCTACCCCCACACATTTGGAACTCTCCTGGGGTACCCTCACACATATTATTCCCTCATTTAGTGGATATTTTCACAAAAAAGTGAAATTTTCAAAAATCCAGAAAATTGTCTGAAAACGACTAAATGTCAAGGACTCATTGGGCGAATTGCTCTTGAACTGAAATTGGAACGCTCACTGACATTTCTCCTATCTGAAAGTCTGATAAACGCCGGAAAAATGACTAAGTCCAATAAAAAAATTGTTTCAACTTTTTTCAATTTTACCCCCGTGGAATATATATTCTACCCACACACATTTGGAACTCTCCTGGGGTACCCTCACACATATTATTCATTCATTTAGTGGATATTTTCACAAAAAAGTGAAATTTTTAAAAATCAAAAAAATTGGCTAAAAACGACTAAATATCAAGGACTCATTGGGCAAATTGCTCTGGAACTGAAATCGGAACGCTCACTGACATTTGCCCTATCTGAAAGTCTGATAAACGCCGGAAAAATGACTAAGTTAAAAAAAAAAATTGTTTCAACTTTTTTCAATTTAACCCCCGTGGGATATATATTCTACCCACACACATTTGGAACTCTCCTGGGGTACCCTCACACATATTATTCCCTCATTTAGTGGATATTTTCAAAAAAAAAGTGAAATTTTCAAAAATCCAGAAAATTGTCTGAAAACGACAAAATGTCAAGGACTCATTGGGCGAATCACTCTTGAACTGAAATCGGAACGCTCACTGATATTTCCCCTATCTGAAAGTCTGATAAACGCTGGAAAAATGACTAAGTCCCAAAAAAAAATAGTTTCAACTTTTTTCAATTTTACCCCCGTGGAATATTTATTCTACCCACACACATTTGGAACTCTCCTGGGGTACCCTGACACATATTATTCCCTCATTTAGTGGATATTTTCACAAAAAAGTGAAATTTTCAAAAATCCAGAAAATAGGCTGAAAACGACTAAATATCAAGGACTCATTGGGCGAATCGCTCCGGAACTGAAATCGGAACGCTCTCTGACATTTGCCCTATCTGAAAGTCTGATAAACGCTAGAAAAATGACTAAGTCGAAATAAAATTTTTTTTTTACTTTTTTCAATTTTACCCACGTGGAATATATATTCTACCCACACACATTTGGAACTCTCGTGGGGTACCCTCACACATATTATTCCCTCATTTAGTGGATATTTTAAAAAAAAAGTGAAATTTTCAAAAATCCAGAAAATTGTCTGAAAACGACTAAATATCAAGGACTCATTGGGCGAATCGCTTTTGAACTGAAATCGGAACGCTCACTGACATCTCCCCTATCTGAAAGTCTGATAAACGCCGGAAAAATGACTAAGTCCAAAAAAAAAATTTTTTCAACTTTTTTCAATTTTACCCCCGTTGGTTATATATTCTACCCCCACATATTTGGAACTCTCCTGGGGTACCCTCACACATATTATTCCCTCATTTAGTGGATATTTTCACAAAAAAGTGAAATTTTCAAAAATCCCAAAATTTTGCTGAGAACAACTAAATGTCAAGGAATCATTGGGCGAATCGCTCTGGAATTGAAATCGGAACGCTCACTGACATTTCCCCTATCTGAAAGTCTGATAAACGCCGGAAAAATGACTAAGTCGAAATAATTTTTTTTTTTACTTTTTTCAATTTTACCCCCGTGGAATATATATTCTACCCACACACCTTTGGAACTCTCCTGGGGTACCCTCACACATATTATTCCCTCATTTAGTGGATATTTTCGCAAAAAAAGTGAAATTTTCAAAAATCCAAAAAATTGGCTCATAATGACTAAATATCAAGGACTCATTGCGCGAATCGCTCTGGAACTGAAATCGGAACGCTCACTGACATTTCCCCTATCTGAAAGTCTGATAAATGTCGGAAAAAAGACTAAGTCCAAAAAAATATTTTTTTTCCACTTTTTTCAATTTTACCCCCGTGGGATTTATATTCTACCCACACACATTTGGAACTCTCCTGGGGTACCCTCACACATATTATTCCCTCAATTAGTGGATATTTTCACAAAAAGTGAAATTTTCAAAAATCCAAAATATTGGCTGAAAACGACTAAATATCAAGGACTCATTGGGCGAATCGCTCTGGAACTGAAATCGGAACGCTCACTGACATTTGCAATATCTGAAAGTCTGATAAACGCCGGAAAAATGACTAAGTCCAAAAAAAATTTTATTTCAACTTTTTTCAATTTTACCCCCGTGGGATATATATTCTACCCACACACATTTGGAACTCTCCTGGGTTACCCTCACACATATTATTCCCTCAATTAGTGGATATTTTCACAAAAAAGTGAAATTTTCAAAAATCCAGAAAATAGGCTGAAAACGACTAAATATCAAGGACTCATTGGGCGAATCGCTCCGGAACTGAAATCGGAACGCTCTCTGACATTTGCCCTATCTGAAAGTCTGATAAACGCTGGAAAAATGACTAAGTCGAAATAAAATTTTTTTTTTACTTTTTTCAATTTTACCCACGTGGAATATATATTCTACCCACACACATTTGGAACTCTCGTGGGGTACCCTCACACATATTATTCCCTCATTTAGTGGATATTTTAAAAAAAAAGTGAAATTTTCAAAAATCCAGAAAATTGTCTGAAAACGACTAAATATCAAGGACTCATTGGGCGAATCGCTTTTGAACTGAAATCGGAACGCTCACTGACATTTCCCCTATCTGAAAGTCTGATAAACGCCGGAAAAATGACTAAGTCCAAAAAAAAAATTTTTTCAACTTTTTTCAATTTTACCCCCGTTGGTTATATATTCTACCCCCACACATTTGGAACTCTCCTGGGGTACCCTCACACATATTATTCCCTCATTTAGTGGATATTTTCACAAAAAAGTGAAATTTTCAAAAATCCAAAAATTTTGCTGAGAACAACTAAATGTCAAGGACTCATTGGGTGAATCGCTCTGGAACTGAAATCAGAATGCTCACTGACATTTGCCTTATCTGAAAGTCTGATAAACGCCGGAAAAATGACTAAGTCCAAATAAAAAATGTTTTCAACTTTTTTCAATTTTACCCCCGTTTGATATATATTCTACCCACACACATTGGGAACTCTCCTGGGGTACACTAACACATATTATTCCCTCATTTAGTGAATATTTTCACAAAAAAGTGAAATTTTCAAAAATCCAGAAAATTGGCTGAAAATGACTAAATATCACGGACTCATTGGGCGAATCACTCTGGAACTGAAATCGGAACGCTCACTTACATTTCCACTATCTGAAAGTCTGATAAACGCCGGAAAAATGACTAAGTCCGAAAAAAAAAATAATTTTCAACTTTTTTGAATTTTACCCCCGTGGGATATATATTCTACCCACACACATTGGGAACTCTCCTGGGGTACCCTAACACATATTATTCATTCATTTAGTGGATATTTTCCCAAAAAAGTGAAATTTTCAAAAATCCAGAAAATTGGCTGAAAACGACTAAATATCAATGACTCATTGGGCGAATTGCTCTTAAACTGAAATCGGAACGCTCACTGACATTTCCCCTATCTGAAAGTCTGATAAACGCCGGAAAAATGACTAAGTCCAAAAAAAAAATTTTTTCAACTTTTTTCAATTTTACCCCCGTTGGTTATATATTCTACCCCCACATATTTGGAACTCTCCTGGGGTACCCTCACACATATTATTCCCTCATTTAGTGGATATTTTCACAAAAAAGTGAAATTTTCAAAAATCCCAAAATTTTGCTGAGAACAACTAAATGTCAAGGAATCATTGGGCGAATCGCTCTGGAATTGAAATCGGAACGCTCACTGACATTTCCCCTATCTGAAAGTCTGATAAACGCCGGAAAAATGACTAAGTCGAAATAATTTTTTTTTTTACTTTTTTCAATTTTACCCCCGTGGAATATATATTCTACCCACACACCTTTGGAACTCTCCTGGGGTACCCTCACACATATTATTCCCTCATTTAGTGGATATTTTCGCAAAAAAAGTGAAATTTTCAAAAATCCAAAAAATTGGCTCATAATGACTAAATATCAAGGACTCATTGCGCGAATCGCTCTGGAACTGAAATCGGAACGCTCACTGACATTTCCCCTATCTGAAAGTCTGATAAATGTCGGAAAAAAGACTAAGTCCAAAAAAATATTTTTTTTCCACTTTTTTCAATTTTACCCCCGTGGGATTTATATTCTACCCACACACATTTGGAACTCTCCTGGGGTACCCTCACACATATTATTCCCTCAATTAGTGGATATTTTCACAAAAAGTGAAATTTTCAAAAATCCAAAATATTGGCTGAAAACGACTAAATATCAAGGACTCATTGGGCGAATCGCTCTGGAACTGAAATCGGAACGCTCACTGACATTTGCAATATCTGAAAGTCTGATAAACGCCGGAAAAATGACTAAGTCCAAAAAAAATTTTATTTCAACTTTTTTCAATTTTACCCCCGTGGGATATATATTCTACCCACACACATTTGGAACTCTCCTGGGTTACCCTCACACATATTATTCCCTCAATTAGTGGATATTTTCACAAAAAAGTGAAATTTTCAAAAATCCAGAAAATTGGCTGAAAACGACTAAATATCAACGACTCATTGGGCGAATCGCTCTGGAACTGAAATCGGAATGCTCACTGACCTTTTGCCCTATCTGAAAGTCTGATAAACGCCGGAAAAATGACTAAGTTCAAATAAAAAATTTTTTCAACTTTTTTCAATTTTACCCCCGTGGAATATTTATTCTACCCACACACATTTGGAACTCTCCTGGGGTACCCTCACACATATTATTCCCTCATTTAGTGGTTATTTTCACAAAAAAGTGAAATTTTCATAAATCCCGAACATTGGCTGAAAACGACTAAATGTCAAGGACTCATTGGGCGAATCGCTCTGGAACTGAAATCGGAAAGCTCACTGACATTTGCCCTATCTGAAAGTCTGATAAACGCCGGAAAAATGACCAAGTCCAAAAAAAATTTTTTTTCAACTTTTTTCAATTTTACCCCCAGTGTGATATACATTCTACCCACACACATTTGGAACTCTCCTGGGGTACCCTCACACATATTATTTCCTCATTTAGTGGATATTTTCACAAAAAAGTGAAATTTTCAAAAATCCAGAAAATTGGCTGAAAACGACTAAATATCAAGGACTCATTGGGCGAATCGCTCTGGAACTGAAATAGGAACGCTCACTGACATTTCCACTATCTGAAAGTCTGATAAACGCTGGAAAAATGACAAAGTCCAAAAAAAAAAAAATTTCAACTTTTTTCAATTTAACCCCCGTGGGATATATATTCTACCCACACACATTTGGAACTCTCCTGGGGTCCCCTCACACATATTATTCCCTCATTTAGTGGATATTTTCACAAAAAAAGTGAAATTTTCAAAAATCCAAAAAATTGGCTGAGAATGACTATATATCAAGGACTCATTGGGCGAATCGCTTTGGAACTGAAATCGGAACGCTCACTGACATTTGCCCTATCTGAAAGTCTGATAAATGCCGGAAAAATGACTAAGTCCAAAAAAATAATTTTTTCAACTTTTTTCAATTTAACCCCCGTGGGATATATATTCTACCCACACACATTTGGAACTCTCCTGGGGTACCCTCACACATATTATTCCCTCATTTAGTGGATATTTTCACGAAAAAGTTAAATTTTCAAAAAAACGGAAAATTGGCTGAAAACGACTAAATATCAAGGACTCATTGGGTGAATCGCTCTGGAACTGAAATCGGAACGCTCACTGACAATTCCCCTATCTGAAAGTCTGATAAACGCTGGAAAAATGACTAAGTCGAAAAAAAAATTTTTTTCAACTTTTTTCAATTTAACCCCCGTGGGATATATATTCTACCCACACACATCTGGAACTCTCCTGGGGTACCCTAACACATATTATTCCCTCATTTGGTGGATATTTTCACAAAAAAGTGAAATTTTCAAAAATCCAGAAAATTGGCTGAAAACGACTAAGCATCAAGGACTCATCCGGCGAATCGCTGTGGAACTGAATTCGGAACACTCACTGACATTTCCCCTATCTGAAAATCTGATAAACGCCGGAAAAATGACATAGTCCAAAAAAAAAATTGTTTCAACTTTTTTCAATTTAACCCCCGTGGAATATATATTCTACCCACACACATTTGGAACTCTCCTGGGGTACCCTCACACATATTATTCCCTCATTTAGTGGATATTTTCACAAAAAAGTGTAATTTTCAAAAATCCAAAATATTGGCTGAAAACGACTAAATATCAAGGACTCATTGGGCGAATCGCTCTGGAACTGAAATCGGAACGCTCACTGACATTTCCCCTATCTGAAAGTCTGATAAACGCCGGAAAAATGACTAAGTCCAAATAAAAAAAATTTTCAACTTTTTTCAATTTTACCCCCGTGGGATATATATTCTACCCACACACATTTGGAACTCTCCTGGGGTATTCTCACACATATTCCTCATTTAATGGATATTTTCACAAAAAAGTGAAATTTTCAAAAATCTAAAATATTGGCTGAAAAAGACTACATATCAAGGACTCATTGGGCGAATCGCTCTGGAACTGAAATCGGAACGCTCACTATTTCCCCTATCTGAAAGTCTGATAAATGCCGGAAAAAAGACTAAGTCCAAAAAATTATTTTTTTTCCACTTTTTTCAATTTTACCCCCGTGGGATATATATTCTACCCACACACATTTGGAACTCTCCTGGGGTACCCTCACACATATTATTCCCTCAATTAGTGGATATTTTCACAAAAAGTGAAATTTTCAAAAATCCAAAATATTAGCTGAAAACGACTAAATATCAAGGACTCATTGGGCGAATCGCTCTGGAACTGAAATCGGAACGCTCACTGACATTTCCCCTATCTGAAAGTCTGATAAACACTGGAAAAATGACTAAGTCCAAAAAAAAAATTGTTTCAACTTTTTTCAATTTTACCCCCGTGGAATATATATTCTACCCACACACATTTGGAACTCTCCTGGGGTACCCTCACACATATTATTCCCTCATTTAGTGGATATTTTCACAAAAAAGTGAAATTTTCAAAAATTCAGAAAATTGCCTGAAAACGACGAACTATCAAAGACTCATCCGGCGAATCGCTCTGGAACTGAAATCGGAACGCTCACTGACATTTCCCCTATCTGAAAGTCTGATAAACGCCGGAAAAATGACTAAGTCCAAAAAAACAATTTTTCAACGTTTTTCAATTTTACCCCCGTGGGATATATATTCTACCCACACACATTTGGAACTCTCCTGGGGTAGCCTCACACATATTATTCCCTCATTTAGTGGATATTTTCACAAAAAAAGTGAAATTTTCAAAAATCAAAAAAATTGGCTGAGAATGACTAAATATCAAGGACTCATTGGGCGAATCGCTCTGGAACTGAAATCGGAACGCTCACTGACATTTGCCCTATCTGAAAGTCTGATAAACGCTGGAAAAATGACAGTCCAAAAAAATAATTTTTTCAACTTTTTTCAATTTAACCCCCGTGGGATATATATTCTACCCACACACATTTGGAACTCTCCTGGGGTACCCTCACACATATTATTCCCTCATTTAGTGGATATTTTCACAAAAAAGTGAAATTTTCAAAAAATCTGAAAATTGGCTGAAAACGACTAAATATCAAGGACTCATTGGGTGAATCGCTCTGGAACTGAAATCGGAAAGCTCACTGACATTTCCTCTATCTGAAAGTCTGATAAACGCCGAAAAAATGACTAAGTCGAAAAAAAATTTTTTTTCAACTTTTTTCAATTTAACCCCCGTGGGATATATATTCTACCCACACACATTGGGAACTCTCCTGGGGTACCCTAACACATATTATTCCCTCATTTGGTGGATATTTTCACAAAAAAGTGAAATTTTCAAAAATCCAGAAAATTGTCTGAAAACGACTAAGCATCAAGGACTCATCCGGCGAATCGCTGTGGAACTGAAATCGGAACGCTCACTGACATTTCCCCTATCTGAAAGTCTGATAAACGCCGGAAAAATGACATAGTCCAAAAAAAAAATTGTTTCAACTTTTTTCAATTTAACCCCCGTGGAATATATATTCTACCCACACACATTTGGAACTCTCCTGGGGTACCCTCACACATATTATTCCCTCATTTAGTGGATATTTTCACGAAAAAGTTAAATTTTCAAAAATTCAGAAAATTGGCAGAAAACGACTAAATATCAAGGACTCATTGGGTGAATTGCTCTGGAACTGAAATCGGAACGCTCACTGACATTTCCCCTATCTGAAAGTCTGATAAACGCTGGAAAAATGACTAAGTCCAAAAAAATAATTTTTTCAACTTTTTTCAATTTAACCCCCGTGGGATATATATTCTACCCACACACATTTGGAACTCTCCTGGGGTACCCTCACACATATTATTCCCTCATTTAGTGGATATTTTCACAAAAAAGTGAAATTTTCAAAAATTCAGAAAATTGCCTGAAAACGACGAACTATCAAAGACTCATCCGGCGAATCGCTGTGGAACTGAAATCGGAACGCTCACTGACATTTCCCCTATCTGAAAGTCTGATAAACGCCGGAAAAATGACATAGTCCAAAAAAAAAGTTGTTTCAACTTTTTTCAATTTAACCCCCGTGGAATATATATTCTACCCACACACATTTGGAACTCTCCTGGGGTACCCTCACACATATTATTCCCTCATTTAGTGGATATTTTCACGAAAAAGTTAAATTTTCAAAAATTCAGAAAATTGGCTGAAAACGACTAAATATCAAGGACTCATTGGGTGAATCGCTCTGGAACTGAAATCGGAAAGCTCACTGACATTTCCTCTATATGAAAGTCTGATAAACGCCGAAAAAATGACTAAGTCGAAAAAAAATTTTTTTTCAACTTTTTTCAATTTAACCCCCGTGGGATATATATTCTACCCCCACACATTGGGAACTCTCCTGGGGTACCCTAACACATATTATTCCCTCATTTGGTGGATAATTTCACAAAAAAGTGTAATTTTCAAAAATCCAAAATATTGGCTGAAAACGACTAAATATCAAGGACTCATTGGGCGAATCGCTCTGGAACTGAAATTGGAACGCTCACTGACATTTCCCCTATCTGAAAGTCTGATAAACGCCGGAAAAATGACTAAGTCCAAATAAAAAAAATTTTCAACTTTTTTCAATTTTACCCCCGTGGGATATATATTCTACCCACACACATTTGGAACTCTCCTGGGGTATTCTCACACATATTCCTCATTTAGTGGATATTTTCAGAAAAAAGTGAAATTTTCAAAAATCTAAAATATTGGCTGAAAAAGACTAAATATCAACGACTCATTGGGCGAATCGCTCTGGAACTGAAATCGGAATGCTCACTGACATTTGCCCTATATGAAAGTCTGATAAACGCCGGAAAAATGACTAAGTTCAAATAAAAAAATTTTCAACTTTTTTCAATTTTACCCCCGTGGAACATTTATTCTACCCACACACATTTGGAACTCTCCTGGGGTACCCTCACACATATTATTCCCTCATTTAGTGGATATTTTCACAAAAAAGTGAAATTTTCAAAAATCCAAAAAATTGGCTGAGAACGACTAAATGTCAAGGACTCATTGGGCGAATCGCTCTGGAACTGAAATCGGAACGCTCACTGACATTTCCCCTATCTGAAAGTCTGATAAACGCCGGAAAAATGACATAGTCCAAAAAAAAAATTGTTTCAACTTTTTTCAATTTAACCCCCGTGGAATATATATTCTACCCACACACATTTGGAACTCTCCTGGGGTACCCTCACACATATTATTCCCTCATTTAGTGGATATTTTCACGAAAAAGTTAAATTTTCAAAAATTCAGAAAATTGGCTGAAAACGACTAAATATCAAGGACTCATTGGGTGAATCGCTCTGGAACTGAAATCGGAACGCTCACTGACATTTCCCCTATCTGAAAGTCTGATAAACGCTGGAAAAATGACTAAGTCCAAAAAAATAATTTTTTCAACTTTTTTCAATTTAACCCCCGTGGGATATATATTCTACCCACACACATTTGGAACTCTCCTGGGGTACCCTCACACATATTATTCCCTCATTTAGTGGATATTTTCACAAAAAAGTGAAATTTTCAAAAAATCTGAAAATTGGCTGAAAACGACTAAATGTCAAGGACTCATTGGGTGAATCGCTCTAGAACTGAAATCGGAACGCTCACTGACATTTCCCCTATCTGAAAGTCTGATAAACGCTGGAAAAATGACTAAGTCCAAAAAAATAATTTTTTCAACTTTTTTCAATTTAACCCCCGTGGGATATATATTCTACCCACACACATTTGGAACTCTCCTGGGGTACCCTCACACATATTATTCCCTCATTTAGTGGATGTTTTCACAAAAAAGTAAAATTTTCAAAAAATCAGAAAATTGGCTGAAAACGACTAAATATCAAGGACTCATTGGGTGAATCGCTCTGGAACTGAAATCGGAACGCTCACTGACATTTCCCCTATCTGAAAGTCTGATAAACGCTGGAAAAATGACTAAGTCGAAAAAAAAAATTTTTTCAATTTAACCCCCGTGGGATATATATTCTACCCACACACATCTGGAACTCTCCTGGGGTACCCTAACACATATTATTCCCTCATTTGGTGGATATTTTCACAAAAAAGTGAAATTTTCAAAAATCCAGAAAATTGGCTGAAAACGACTAAGCATCAAGGACTCATCCGGCGAATCGCTGTGGAACTGAAATCGGAACGCTCATTGACATTTCCCCTATCTGAAAATCTGATAAACGCCGGAAAAATGACATAGTCCAAAAAAAAAATTGTTTCAACTTTTTTCAATTTAACCCCCGTGGAATATATATTCTACCCACACACATTTGGAACTCTCCTGGGGTACCCTCACACATATTATTCCCTCATTTAGTGGATATTTTCACAAAAAAGTGAAATTTTCAAAAATCCAAAATATTGGCTGAAAACGACTAAATATCAAGGACTCATTGGGCGAATCGCTCTGGAACTGAAATTGGAACGCTCACTGACATTTCCCCTATCTGAAAGTCTGATAAACGCCGGAAAAATGACTAAGTCCAAATAAAAAAAATTTTCAACTTCTTTCAATTTTACCCCCGTGGGATATATATTCTACCCACACACATTTGGAACTCTCCTGGGGTACCCTCACACATATTATTCCCTCAATTAGTGGATATTTTCACAAAAAGTGAAATTTTCAAAAATCCAAAATATTAGCTGAAAACGACTAAATATCAAGGACTCATTGGGCGAATCGCTCTGGAACTGAAATCGGAACGCTCACTGACATTTGCCCTATCTGAAAGTCTGATAAACGCCGGAAAAATGACTAAGTCCAAAAAAAATTTTATTTCAACTTTTTTCAATTTTACCCCCGTGGGATATATATTCTACCCACACACATTTGGAACTCTCCTGGGGTACCCTCACACATATTATTCCCTCAATTAGTGGATATTTTCACAAAAAAAGTGAAATTTTCAAAAATCCAGAAAATTGGCTGAAAACGACTAAATATCAACGACTCATTGGGCGAATCGCTCTGGAACTGAAATCGGAATGCTCACTGACATTTGCCCTATATGAAAGTCTGATAAACGCCGGAAAAATGACTAAGTTCAAATAAAAAATGTTTCAACTTTTTTCAATTTTACCCCCGTGGAACATTTATTCTACCCACACACATTTGGAACTCTCCTGGGGTACCCTCACACATATTATTCCCTCATTTAGTGGATATTTTCACAAAAAAGTGAAATTTTCAAAAATCCAAAAAATTGGCTGAGAACGACTAAATGTCAAGGACTCATTGGGCGAATCGCTCTGGAACTGAAATCGGAACGCTCACTGACATTTGCCCTATCTGAAAGTCTGATAAACGCCGGAAAAATGACTAAGTCCAAAAAAAAAAAAAAATTCAACTTTTTTCTATTTTACCCCCGTAGGATATATATTCTACCCACACACATTTGGAACTCTCCTGGGGTACCCTCACACATATTATTCCCTCATTTAGTGGATATTTTCACAAAAAAGTGAAATTTTCAAAAATTCAGAAAATTGCCTGAAAACGACGAACTATCAAAGACTCATCCGGCGAATCGCTCTGGAACTGAAATCGGAACGCTCACTGACATTTCCCCTATCTGAAAGTCTGATAAACGCCGGAAAAATGACTAAGTCCAAAAAAACAATTTTTCAACGTTTTTCAATTTTACCCCCGTGGGATATATATTCTACCCACACACATTTGGAACTCTCCTGGGGTATTCTCACACATATTCCTCATTTAGTGGATATTTTCACAAAAAAGTGAAATTTTCAAAAATCTAAAATATTGGCTGAAAAAGACTACATATCAAGGACTCATTGGGCGAATCGCTCTGGAACTGAAATCGGAACGCTCACTATTTCCCCTATCTGAAAGTCTGATAAATGCCGGAAAAAAGACTAAGTCCAAAAAATTATTTTTTTTCCACTTTTTTCAATTTTACCCCCGTGGGATATATATTCTACCCACACACATTTGGAACTCTCCTGGGGTACCCTCACACATATTATTCCCTCAATTAGTGGATATTTTCACAAAAAGTGAAATTTTCAAAAATCCAAAATATTAGCTGAAAACGACTAAATATCAAGGACTCATTGGGCGAATCGCTCTGGAACTGAAATCGGAACGCTCACTGACATTTCCCCTATCTGAAAGTCTGATAAACACTGGAAAAATGACTAAGTCCAAAAAAAAAATTGTTTCAACTTTTTTCAATTTTACCCCCGTGGAATATATATTCTACCCACACACATTTGGAACTCTCCTGGGGTACCCTCACACATATTATTCCCTCATTTAGTGGATATTTTCACAAAAAAGTGAAATTTTCAAAAATTCAGAAAATTGCCTGAAAACGACGAACTATCAAAGACTCATCCGGCGAATCGCTCTGGAACTGAAATCGGAACGCTCACTGACATTTCCCCTATCTGAAAGTCTGATAAACGCCGGAAAAATGACTATGTCCAAAAAAACAATTTTTCAACGTTTTTCAATTTTACCCCCGTGGGATATATATTCTACCCACACACATTTGGAACTCTCCTGGGGTAGCCTCACACATATTATTCCCTCATTTAGTGGATATTTTCACAAAAAAAGTGAAATTTTCAAAAATCAAAAAAATTGGCTGAGAATGACTAAATATCAAGGACTCATTGGGCGAATCGCTCTGGAACTGAAATCGGAACGCTCACTGACATTTGCCCTATCTGAAAGTCTGATAAACGCTGGAAAAATGACAGTCCAAAAAAATAATTTTTTCAACTTTTTTCAATTTAACCCCCGTGGGATATATATTCTACCCACACACATTTGGAACTCTCCTGGGGTACCCTCACACATATTATTCCCTCATTTAGTGGATATTTTCACAAAAAAGTGAAATTTTCAAAAAATCTGAAAATTGGCTGAAAACGACTAAATATCAAGGACTCATTGGGTGAATCGCTCTGGAACTGAAATCGGAAAGCTCACTGACATTTCCTCTATCTGAAAGTCTGATAAACGCCGAAAAAATGACTAAGTCGAAAAAAAATTTTTTTTCAACTTTTTTCAATTTAACCCCCGTGGGATATATATTCTACCCACACACATTGGGAACTCTCCTGGGGTACCCTAACACATATTATTCCCTCATTTGGTGGATATTTTCACAAAAAAGTGAAATTTTCAAAAATCCAGAAAATTGTCTGAAAACGACTAAGCATCAAGGACTCATCCGGCGAATCGCTGTGGAACTGAAATCGGAACGCTCACTGACATTTCCCCTATCTGAAAGTCTGATAAACGCCGGAAAAATGACATAGTCCAAAAAAAAAATTGTTTCAACTTTTTTCAATTTAACCCCCGTGGAATATATATTCTACCCACACACATTTGGAACTCTCCTGGGGTACCCTCACACATATTATTCCCTCATTTAGTGGATATTTTCACGAAAAAGTTAAATTTTCAAAAATTCAGAAAATTGGCAGAAAACGACTAAATATCAAGGACTCATTGGGTGAATTGCTCTGGAACTGAAATCGGAACGCTCACTGACATTTCCCCTATCTGAAAGTCTGATAAACGCTGGAAAAATGACTAAGTCCAAAAAAATAATTTTTTCAACTTTTTTCAATTTAACCCCCGTGGGATATATATTCTACCCACACACATTTGGAACTCTCCTGGGGTACCCTCACACATATTATTCCCTCATTTAGTGGATATTTTCACAAAAAAGTGAAATTTTCAAAAATTCAGAAAATTGCCTGAAAACGACGAACTATCAAAGACTCATCCGGCGAATCGCTCTAGAACTGAAATCGGAACGCTCACTGACATTTCCCCTATCTGAAAGTCTGATAAACGCTGGAAAAATGACTAAGTCCAAAAAAATAATTTTTTCAACTTTTTTCAATTTAACCCCCGTGGGATATATATTCTACCCACACACATTTGGAACTCTCCTGGGGTACCCTCACACATATTATTCCCTCAATTAGTGGATATTTTCACAAAAAAAGTGAAATTTTCAAAAATCCAGAAAATTGGCTGAAAACGACTAAATATCAACGACTCATTGGGCGAATCGCTCTGGAACTGAAATCGGAATGCTCACTGACATTTGCCCTATATGAAAGTCTGATAAACGCCGGAAAAATGACTAAGTTCAAATAAAAAAATTTTCAACTTTTTTCAATTTTACCCCCGTGGAACATTTATTCTACCCACACACATTTGGAACTCTCCTGGGGTACCCTCACACATATTATTCCCTCATTTAGTGGATATTTTCACAAAAAAGTGAAATTTTCAAAAATCCAAAAAATTGGCTGAGAACGACTAAATGTCAAGGACTCATTGGGCGAATCGCTCTGGAACTGAAATCGGAACGCTCACTGACATTTCCCCTATCTGAAAGTCTGATAAACGCCGGAAAAATGACATAGTCCAAAAAAAAAATTGTTTCAACTTTTTTCAATTTAACCCCCGTGGAATATATATTCTACCCACACACATTTGGAACTCTCCTGGGGTACCCTCACACATATTATTCCCTCATTTAGTGGATATTTTCACGAAAAAGTTAAATTTTCAAAAATTCAGAAAATTGGCTGAAAACGACTAAATATCAAGGACTCATTGGGTGAATCGCTCTGGAACTGAAATCGGAACGCTCACTGACATTTCCCCTATCTGAAAGTCTGATAAACGCTGGAAAAATGACTAAGTCCAAAAAAATAATTTTTTCAACTTTTTTCAATTTAACCCCCGTGGGATATATATTCTACCCACACACATTTGGAACTCTCCTGGGGTACCCTCACACATATTATTCCCTCATTTAGTGGATATTTTCACAAAAAAGTGAAATTTTCAAAAAATCTGAAAATTGGCTGAAAACGACTAAATGTCAAGGACTCATTGGGTGAATCGCTCTAGAACTGAAATCGGAACGCTCACTGACATTTCCCCTATCTGAAAGTCTGATAAACGCTGGAAAAATGACTAAGTCCAAAAAAATAATTTTTTCAACTTTTTTCAATTTAACCCCCGTGGGATATATATTCTACCCACACACATTTGGAACTCTCCTGGGGTACCCTCACACATATTATTCCCTCATTTAGTGGATGTTTTCACAAAAAAGTAAAATTTTCAAAAAATCAGAAAATTGGCTGAAAACGACTAAATATCAAGGACTCATTGGGTGAATCGCTCTGGAACTGAAATCGGAACGCTCACTGACATTTCCCCTATCTGAAAGTCTGATAAACGCTGGAAAAATGACTAAGTCGAAAAAAAAAATTTTTTCAATTTAACCCCCGTGGGATATATATTCTACCCACACACATCTGGAACTCTCCTGGGGTACCCTAACACATATTATTCCCTCATTTGGTGGATATTTTCACAAAAAAGTGAAATTTTCAAAAATCCAGAAAATTGGCTGAAAACGACTAAGCATCAAGGACTCATCCGGCGAAACGCTGTGGAACTGAAATCGGAACGCTCATTGACATTTCCCCTATCTGAAAATCTGATAAACGCCGGAAAAATGACATAGTCCAAAAAAAAAATTGTTTCAACTTTTTTCAATTTAACCCCCGTGGAATATATATTCTACCCACACACATTTGGAACTCTCCTGGGGTACCCTCACACATATTATTCCCTCATTTAGTGGATATTTTCACAAAAAAGTGAAATTTTCAAAAATCCAAAATATTGGCTGAAAACGACTAAATATCAAGGACTCATTGGGCGAATCGCTCTGGAACTGAAATTGGAACGCTCACTGACATTTCCCCTATCTGAAAGTCTGATAAACGCCGGAAAAATGACTAAGTCCAAATAAAAAAAATTTTCAACTTCTTTCAATTTTACCCCCGTGGGATATATATTCTACCCACACACATTTGGAACTCTCCTGGGGTACCCTCACACATATTATTCCCTCAATTAGTGGATATTTTCACAAAAAGTGAAATTTTCAAAAATCCAAAATATTAGCTGAAAACGACTAAATATCAAGGACTCATTGGGCGAATCGCTCTGGAACTGAAATCGGAACGCTCACTGACATTTGCCCTATCTGAAAGTCTGATAAACGCCGGAAAAATGACTAAGTCCAAAAAAAATTTAATTTCAACTTTTTTCAATTTTACCCCCGTGGGATATATATTCTACCCACACACATTTGGAACTCTCCTGGGGTACCCTCACACATATTATTCCCTCAATTAGTGGATATTTTCACAAAAAAAGTGAAATTTTCAAAAATCCAGAAAATTGGCTGAAAACGACTAAATATCAACGACTCATTGGGCGAATCGCTCTGGAACTGAAATCGGAATGCTCACTGACATTTGCCCTATATGAAAGTCTGATAAACGCCGGAAAAATGACTAAGTTCAAATAAAAAATGTTTCAACTTTTTTCAATTTTACCCCCGTGGAACATTTATTCTACCCACACACATTTGGAACTCTCCTGGGGTACCCTCACACATATTATTCCCTCATTTAGTGGATATTTTCACAAAAAAGTGAAATTTTCAAAAATCCAAAAAATTGGCTGAGAACGACTAAATGTCAAGGACTCATTGGGCGAATCGCTCTGGAACTGAAATCGGAACGCTCACTGACATTTGCCCTATCTGAAAGTCTGATAAACGCCGGAAAAATGACTAAGTCCAAAAAAAAAAAAAAATTCAACTTTTTTCTATTTTACCCCCGTAGGATATATATTCTACCCACACACATTTGGAACTCTCCTGGGGTACCCTCACACATATTATTCCCTCATTTAGTGGATATTTTCACAAAAAAGTGAAATTTTCAAAAATTCAGAAAATTGCCTGAAAACGACGAACTATCAAAGACTCATCCGGCGAATCGCTCTGGAACTGAAATCGGAACGCTCACTGACATTTCCCCTATCTGAAAGTCTGATAAACGCCGGAAAAATGACTAAGTCCAAAAAAACAATTTTTCAACGTTTTTCAATTTTACCCCCGTGGGATATATATTCTACCCACACACATTTGGAACTCTCCTGGGGTATTCTCACACATATTCCTCATTTAGTGGATATTTTCACAAAAAAGTGAAATTTTCAAAAATCTAAAATATTGGCTGAAAAAGACTACATATCAAGGACTCATTGGGCGAATCGCTCTGGAACTGAAATCGGAACGCTCACTATTTCCCCTATCTGAAAGTCTGATAAATGCCGGAAAAAAGACTAAGTCCAAAAAATTATTTTTTTTCCACTTTGTTCAATTTTACCCCCGTGGGATATATATTCTACCCACACACATTTGGAACTCTCCTGGGGTACCCTCACACATATTATTCCCTCAATTAGTGGATATTTTCACAAAAAGTGAAATTTTCAAAAATCCAAAATATTAGCTGAAAACGACTAAATATCAAGGACTCATTGGGCGAATCGCTCTGGAACTGAAATCGGAACGCTCACTGACATTTCCCCTATCTGAAAGTCTGATAAACACTGGAAAAATGACTAAGTCCAAAAAAAAAATTGTTTCAACTTTTTTCAATTTTACCCCCGTGGAATATATATTCTACCCACACACATTTGGAACTCTCCTGGGGTACCCTCACACATATTATTCCCTCATTTAGTGGATATTTTCACAAAAAAGTGAAATTTTCAAAAATTCAGAAAATTGCCTGAAAACGACGAACTATCAAAGACTCATCCGGCGAATCGCTCTGGAACTGAAATCGTAACGCTCACTGACATTTCCCCTATCTGAAAGTCTGATAAACGCCGGAAAAATGACTATGTCCAAAAAAACAATTTTTCAACGTTTTTCAATTTTACCCCCGTGGGATATATATTCTACCCACACACATTTGGAACTCTCCTGGGGTAGCCTCACACATATTATTCCCTCATTTAGTGGATATTTTCACAAAAAAAGTGAAATTTTCAAAAATCAAAAAAATTGGCTGAGAATGACTAAATATCAAGGACTCATTGGGCGAATCGCTCTGGAACTGAAATCGGAACGCTCACTGACATTTGCCCTATCTGAAAGTCTGATAAACGCTGGAAAAATGACAGTCCAAAAAAATAATTTTTTCAACTTTTTTCAATTTAACCCCCGTGGGATATATATTCTACCCACACACATTTGGAACTCTCCTGGGGTACCCTCACACATATTATTCCCTCATTTAGTGGATATTTTCACAAAAAAGTGAAATTTTCAAAAAATCTGAAAATTGGCTGAAAACGACTAAATATCAAGGACTCATTGGGTGAATCGCTCTGGAACTGAAATCGGAAAGCTCACTGACATTTCCTCTATCTGAAAGTCTGATAAACGCCGAAAAAATGACTAAGTCGAAAAAAAATTTTTTTTCAACTTTTTTCAATTTAACCCCCGTGGGATATATATTCTACCCACACACATTGGGAACTCTCCTGGGGTACCCTAACACATATTATTCCCTCATTTGGTGGATATTTTCACAAAAAAGTGAAATTTTCAAAAATCCAGAAAATTGTCTGAAAACAACTAAGCATCAAGGACTCATCCGGCGAATCGCTGTGGAACTGAAATCGGAACGCTCACTGACATTTCCCCTATCTGAAAGTCTGATAAACGCCGGAAAAATGACATAGTCCAAAAAAAAAATTGTTTCAACTTTTTTCAATTTAACCCCCGTGGAATATATATTCTACCCACACACATTTGGAACTCTCCTGGGGTACCCTCACACATATTATTCCCTCATTTAGTGGATATTTTCACGAAAAAGTTAAATTTTCAAAAATTCAGAAAATTGGCAGAAAACGACTAAATATCAAGGACTCATTGGGTGAATTGCTCTGGAACTGAAATCGGAACGCTCACTGACATTTCCCCTATCTGAAAGTCTGATAAACGCTGGAAAAATGACTAAGTCCAAAAAAATAATTTTTTCAACTTTTTTCAATTTAACCCCCGTGGGATATATATTCTACCCACACACATTTGGAACTCTCCTGGGGTACCCTCACACATATTATTCCCTCATTTAGTGGATATTTTCACAAAAAAGTGAAATTTTCAAAAATTCAGAAAATTGCCTGAAAACGACGAACTATCAAAGACTCATCCGGCGAATCGCTGTGGAACTGAAATCGGAACGCTCACTGACATTTCCCCTATCTGAAAGTCTGATAAACGCCGGAAAAATGACATAGTCCAAAAAAAAAGTTGTTTCAACTTTTTTCAATTTAACCCCCGTGGAATATATATTCTACCCACACACATTTGGAACTCTCCTGGGGTACCCTCACACATATTATTCCCTCATTTAGTGGATATTTTCACGAAAAAGTTAAATTTTCAAAAATTCAGAAAATTGGCTGAAAACGACTAAATATCAAGGACTCATTGGGTGAATCGCTCTGGAACTGAAATCGGAACGCTCACTGACATTTCCCCTATCTGAAAGTCTGATAAACGCTGGAAAAATGACTAAGTCCAAAAAAATAATTTTTTCAACTTTTTTCAATTTAACCCCCGTGGGATATATATTCTACCCACACACATTTGGAACTCTCCTGGGGTACCCTCACACATATTATTCCCTCATTTAGTGGATATTTTCACAAAAAAGTGAAATTTTCAAAAAATCTGAAAATTGGCTGAAAACGACTAAATGTCAAGGACTCATTGGGTGAATCGCTCTAGAACTGAAATCGGAACGCTCACTGACATTTCCCCTATCTGAAAGTCTGATAAACGCTGGAAAAATGACTAAGTCCAAAAAAATAATTTTTTCAACTTTTTTCAATTTAACCCCCGTGGGATATATATTCTACCCACACACATTTGGAACTCTCCTGGGGTACCCTCACACATATTATTCCCTCAATTAGTGGATATTTTCACAAAAAAAGTGAAATTTTCAAAAATCCAGAAAATTGGCTGAAAACGACTAAATATCAACGACTCATTGGGCGAATCGCTCTGGAACTGAAATCGGAATGCTCACTGACATTTGCCCTATATGAAAGTCTGATAAACGCCGGAAAAATGACTAAGTTCAAATAAAAAATTTTTCAACTTTTTTCAATTTTACCCCCGTGGAACATTTATTCTACCCACACACATTTGGAACTCTCCTGGGGTACCCTCACACATATTATTCCCTCATTTAGTGGATATTTTCACAAAAAAGTGAAATTTTCAAAAATCCAAAAAATTGGCTGAGAACGACTAAATGTCAAGGACTCATTGGGCGAATCGCTCTGGAACTGAAATCGGAACGCTCACTGACATTTGCCCTATCTGAAAGTCTGATAAACGCCGGAAAAATGACTAAGTCCAAAAAAAAAAAAAAATTCAACTTTTTTCTATTTTACCCCCGTAGGATATATATTCTACCCACACACATTTGGAACTCTCCTGGGGTACCCTCACACATATTATTCCCTCATTTAGTGGATATTTTCACAAAAAAGTGAAATTTTCAAAAATTCAGAAAATTGCCTGAAAACGACGAACTATCAAAGACTCATCCGGCGAATCGCTCTGGAACTGAAATCGGAACGCTCACTGACATTTCCCCTATCTGAAAGTCTGATAAACGCCGGAAAAATGACTAAGTCCAAAAAAACAATTTTTCAACGTTTTTCAATTTTACCCCCGTGGGATATATATTCTACCCACACACATTTGGAACTCTCCTGGGGTAGCCTCACACATATTATTCCCTCATTTAGTGGATATTTTCACAAAAAAAGTGAAATTTTCAAAAATCAAAAAAATTGGCTGAGAATGACTAAATATCAAGGACTCATTGGGCGAATCGCTCTGGAACTGAAATCGGAACGCTCACTGACATTTGCCCTATCTGAAAGTCTGATAAACGCCGGAAAAATGATTAAGTCCAAAAAAATAATTTTTTCAACTTTTTTCAATTTAACCCCCGTGGGATATATATTCTACCCACACACATTTGGAACTCTCCTGGGGTACCCTCACACATATTATTCCCTCATTTAGTGGATATTTTCACAAAAAAGTGAAATTTTCAAAAAATCTGAAAATTGGCTGAAAACGACTAAATATCAAGGACTCATTGGGTGAATCGCTCTAGAACTGAAATCGGAACGCTCACTGACATTTCCCCTATCTGAAAGTCTGATAAACGCTGGAAAAATGACTAAGTCCAAAAAAATAATTTTTTCAACTTTTTACAATTTAACCCCCGTGGGATATATATTCTACCCACACACATTTGGAACTCTCCTGGGGTACCCTCACACATATTATTCCCTCATTTAGTGGATGTTTTCACAAAAAAGTAAAATTTTCAAAAAATCAGAAAATTGGCTGAAAACGACTAAATATCAAGGACTCATTGGGTGAATCGCTCTGGAACTGAAATCGGAACGCTCACTGACATTTCCCCTATCTGAAAGTCTGATAAACGCTGGAAAAATGACTAAGTCCAAAAAAAAAATTGTTTCAACTTTTTTCAATTTTACCCCCGTGGAATGTATATTCTACCCACACACATTTGGAACTCTCCTGGGGTACCCTCACACATATTATTCCCTCATTTAGTGGATATTTTCACAAAAAAGTGAAATTTTCAAAAATCCAAAAAATTGGCTGAGAACGACTAAATGTCAAGGACTCATTGGGCGAATAGCTCTGGAACTGAAATCGGAACGCTCACTGACATTTCCACTATCTGAAAGTCTGATAAACGGCGGAAAAATGACTAAGTCCAAAAAAAAAAAAAATTTCAACTTTTTTCAATTTTACCCCCGTGGGATATATATTCTACCCACACACATTTGGAACTCTCCTGGGGTACCCTCACACATATTATTCCCTCAATTAGTGGATATTTTCACAAAAAAAGTGAAATTTTCAAAAATCCAGAAAATTGGCTGAAAACGACTAAATATCAACGACTCATTGGGCGAATCGCTCTGGGACTGAAATCGGAACGCTCCCTGACATTTCCCCTATCTGAAAGTCTGATAAACGCCGGAAAAATGACTAAGTCCAAAAAAATAATTGTTTCAACTTTTGTCAATTTAACCCCGTGGGATATACAGTGCCTACAAGTAGTATTCAACCCCCTGCAGATTTAGCTGGTTGACACATGCGGAATTAACTTGGCATTGTGACATTTGTACTGTAGATCAGCCTGGAAGTGGGAAATGCACTGCAGCAAATATTGTTTTTGTTTTTTTTTTTGTTTTTTTTTTAAAACGTTAAAAGTTAATTCAGAGTGTCATTTATTATTCAACCCCTCAAACCACAAGAATTCTGTTTGGTCCCCCTAAAGTATTAAGAAGTAGTTCAGGCACCAAGAATAATGAGCTTCACATGTGTGGATTAAAGATCTCTTTTGCAGCCTTTTCTGACTATTTAAGACCCTCCCCAAACTTGTGAACAGCACTCAGACATGGTCAACATGGGAAAGACAAAAGAGCATTCCAAGGCCATCAGAGACAAGATCGTGGAGGGTCACAAGGCTGGCAAGGGGTACAAAACCCTTTCCAAGGAGTTGGGCCTACCTGTCTCCACTGTTGGGAGCATCATCCGTAAGTGGAAGGCTTATGGAACTACTGTTAGCCTTCCACGGCCTGGACAGCCTTTGAAAGTGTCCTCCCGTGCCGAGGCCAGGCTTGTCCGAAGAGTCAAGGCTAACCCAAGGACAACAAGGAAGGAACTCCGGGAAGATCTCATGGCAGTGGGGACATTGGTTTCAGTCAATACCATAAGTAACGTTCTCCACCGCAATGGTCTCCGTTCCAGACGAGGCCGTAAGGTACCTTTACTTTCAAAGCGTCATGTCAAGGCTCGTCTACAGTTTGCTCATGATCACTTGGAGGACTCTGAGACAGACTGGTTCAAGGTTCTATGGTCTGATGAGACCAAGATCGAGATCTTTGGTGCCAACCACACATGTGACGTTTGGAGACTGGATGGCACTGCATACGACCCCAAGAATACCATCCCTACAGTCAAGCATGGTGGTGGCAGCATCATGCTGTGGGGCTGTTTCTCTGCCAAGGGGCCTGGCCATCTGGTCCGCATCCATGGGAAGATGGATAGCACGGTCTACCTGGAGATTTTGGCCAAGAACCTCCGCTCCTCCATCAAGGATCTTAAGATGGGTCGTAATTTCATCTTCCAACAAGACAACGACCCAAAGCACACAGCCAAGAAAACCAAGGCCTGGTTCAAGAGGGAAAAAGTCAAGGTGTTGGAGTGGCCTAGTCAGTCTCCTGACCTTAACCCAATTGAAAACTTGTGCAAGGAGCTCAAGAATAAAGTCCACATGAGACACCCAAAGAACCTAGATAACTTGGAGAAGATCTGCATGGAGGAGTGGGCCAAGATAACTCCACAGACCTGTGACGGCCTGATCGGGTCTTATAAAAGACGATTATTAGCTGTAATTGCAAACAAGGGTTATTCCACAAAATATTAAACATAGGGGTTGAATAATAATTGACCCACACTTTTATGTTTAAAATTTAATAAAATTCAACTGAGCAACATAACTTTTTGGTTTGTAAGATTTATGCTTCTGTTCATAAAACCTACTCTCGTTTGCAGTTTGAAGGCTCTAACTTATTTGCATCTTATCAAACCAGCTAAATCTGCAGGGGGTTGAATACTACTTGTAGGCACTGTATATTCTACCCACACACATTGGGAACTCTCCTGGAGTACCCTAACACATATTATTCCCTCATTTAGTGGATATTTTCACAAAAAAGTGAAATTTTCAAAAATCCAGAAAATTGGCTGAAAACGACTAAGTATCAAGGACTCATCCGGCGAATCGCTGTGGAACTGAAATCGGAACGCTCACTGACATTTCCTCTATCTGAAAGTCTGATAAACGCCGGAAAAATGACTAAGTCGAAAAAAAAAATGTTTTCAACTTTTTTCAATTTAACCCCCGTGGGATATATATTCTACCCACACACATCTGGAACTCTCCTGGGGTACCCTAACACATATTATTCCCTCATTTGGTGGATATTTTCACAAAAAAGTGAAATTTTCAAAAATCCAGAAAATTGGCTGAAAACGACTAAGCATCAAGGACTCATCCGGCGAATCGCTGTGGAACTGAAATCGGAACGCTCACTGACATTTCCCCTATCTGAAAATCTGATAAACGCCGGAAAAATGACATAGTCCAAAAAAAAAATTGTTTCAACTTTTTTCAATTTAACCCCCGTGGAATATATATTCTACCCACACACATTTGGAACTCTCCTGGGGTACTCTCACACATATTATTCCCTCATTTAGTGGATATTTTCACAAAAAAGTGTAATTTTCAAAAATCCAAAATATTGGCTGAAAACGACTAAATATCAAGGACTCATTGGGCGAATCGCTCTGGAACTGAAATCGGAACGCTCACTGACATTTCCCCTTTCTGAAAGTCTGATAAACGCCGGAAAAATGACTAAGTCCAAAAAAAAAAAATTTTCAACTTTTTTCAATTTTACCCCCGTGGGATATATATTCTACCCACACACATTTGGAACTCTCCTGGGGTATTCTCACACATATTCCTCATTTAGTGGATATTTTCACAAAAAAGTGAAATTTTCAAAAATCTAAAATATTGGCTGAAAAAGACTACATATCAAGGACTCATTGGGCGAATCGCTCTGGAACTGAAATCGGAACGCTCACTGACATTTCCCCTATCTGAAAGTCTGATAAATGCCGGAAAAAAGACTAAGTCCAAAAAATTATTTTTTTTCCACTTTTTTCAATTTTACCCCCGTGGGATATATATTCTACCCACACACATTTGGAACTCTCCTGGGGTACCCTCACACATATTATTCCCTCAATTAGTGGATATTTTCACAAAAAGTGAAATTTTCAAAAATCCAAAATATTAGCTGAAAACGACTAAATATCAAGGACTCATTGGGCGAATCGCTCTGGAACTGAAATCGGAACGCTCACTGATATTTGCCCTATCTGAAAGTCTGATAAACGCCGGAAAAATGACTAAGTCCAAAAAAAATTTTATTTCAACTTTTTTCAATTTTACCCCGTGGGATATATATTCTACCCACACACATTTGGAACTCTCCTGGGGTACCCTCACACATATTATTCCCTCAATTAGTGGATATTTTCACAAAAAAGTGAAATTTTCAAAAATCCAGAAAATTGGCTGAAAACGACTAAATATCAAGGACTCATTGGGCGAATCGCTCTGGAACTGAAATCAGAATGCTCACTGACATTTGCCCTATATGAAAGTCTGATAAACGCCGGAAAAATGACTAAGTTCAAATAAAATTTTTTTCAACTTTTTTCAATTTTACCCCCGTGGAACATTTATTCTACCCACACACATTTGGAACTCTCCTGGGGTACCCTCACACATATTATTCCCTCATTTAGTGGATATTTTCGCAAAAAAGTGAAATTTTCAAAAAATCTGAAAATTGGCTGAAAACGACTAAATATCAAGGACTCATTGGGTGAATCGCTCTGGAACTGAAATCGGAACGCTCACTGACATTTCCCCTATCTGAAAGTCTGATAAACACTGGAAAAATGACTAAGTCCAAAAAAAAAAAAAATTCAACTTTTTTCTATTTTACCCCCGTAGGATATATATTCTACCCACACACATTTGGAACTCTCCTGGGGTACCCTCACACATATTATTCCCTCATTTAGTGGATATTTTCACAAAAAAGTGAAATTTTCAAAAATTCAGAAAATTGCCTGAAAACGACGAACTATCAAAGACTCATCCGGCGAATCGCTCTGGAACTGAAATCGGAACGCTCACTGACATTTCCCCTATCTGAAAGTCTGATAAACGCCGGAAAAATGACTAAGTCCAAAAAAACAATTTTTCAACGTTTTTCAATTTTACCCCCGTGGGATATATATTCTACCCACACACATTTGGAACTCTCCTGGGGTATTCTCACACATATTATTCCCTCATTTAGTGGATATTTTCACAAAAAAGTGAAATTTTCAAAAATCCAAAATATTGGCTGAAAACGACTAAATATCAAGGACTCATTGGGCGAATCGCTCTGGAACTGAAATCGGAGCGCTCACTGACATTTGCACTATCTGAAAGTCTGATAAACGCCAGAAAAATGACTAAGTTAAAAAAAAAAATTGTTTCAACTTTTTACAATTTAACCCCCGTGGGATATATATTCTACCCACTCACATTTGGAACTCTCCTGGGGTACCCTCACACATATTATTCCCTCATTTAGTGGATATTTTCACAAAAAAGTGACATTTTGAAAAATTCAGAAAATTGCCTGAAAACGACGAAATATCAAAGACTCATCCGGCGAATCGCTCTGGAACTGAAATCGGAACGCTCACTGACATTTGCCCTATCTGAAAGTCTGATAAACGCCGGAAAAATGACTAAGTCCAAAAAAAATTTTATTTCAACTTTTTTCAGTTTTACCCCCGTGGGATATATATTCTACCCACACACATTTGGAACTCTCCTGGGGTACCCTCACACATATTATTCCCTCATTTAGTGGATATTTTCACAAAAAAGTGAAATTTTCAAAAAATCTGAAAATTGGCTGAAAACGACTAAATATCAAGGACTCATTGGGTGAATCGCTCTGGAACTGAAATCGGAACGCTCACTGACATTTCCCCTATCTGAAAGTCTGATAAACGCTGGAAAAATGACTAAGTCAAAAAAAAAAATTGTTTCAACTTTTTTCAATTTTACCCCCGTGGAATGTATATTCTACCCACACACATTTGGAACTCTCCTGGGGTACCCTCACACATATTATTCCCTCATTTAGTGGATATTTTCACAAAAAAGTGAAATTTTCAAAAATCCAAAAAATTGGCTGAGAACGACTAAATGTCAAGGACTCATTGGGCGAATAGCTCTGGAACTGAAATCGGAACGCTCACTGACATTTCCACTATCTGAAAGTCTGATAAACGGCGGAAAAATGACTAAGTCCAAAGAAAAAAAAAATTTCAACTTTTTTCAATTTTACCCCCGTGGGATATATATTCTACCCACACACATTTGGAACTCTCCTGGGGTACCCTCACACATATTATTCCCTCAATTAGTGGATATTTTCACAAAAAAGTGAAATTTTCAAAAATCCAGAAAATTGGCTGAAAACGACTAAATATCAACGACTCATTGGGCGAATCGCTCTGGGACTGAAATCGGAACGCTCCCTGACATTTCCCCAATCTGAAAGTCTGATAAACGCCGGAAAAATGACTAAGTCCAAAAAAATAATTGTTTCAACTTTAGTCAATTTAACCCCGTGGGATATACAGTGCCTACAAGTAGTATTCAACCCCCTGCAGATTTAGCTGGTTGACACATGCGGAATTAACTTGGCATTGTGACATTTGTACTGTAGATCAGCCTGGAAGTGGGAAATGCACTGCAGCAAATATTGTTTTTGTTTTTTTTTTTGTTTTTTTTTTAAAACGTTAAAAGTTAATTCAGAGTGTCATTTATTATTCAACCCCTCAAACCACAAGAATTCTGTTTGGTCCCCCTAAAGTATTAAGAAGTAGTTCAGGCACCAAGAATAATGAGCTTCACATGTGTGGATTAAAGATCTCTTTTGCAGCCTTTTCTGACTATTTAAGACCCTCCCCAAACTTGTGAACAGCACTCAGACATGGTCAACATGGGAAAGACAAAAGAGCATTCCAAGGCCATCAGAGACAAGATCGTGGAGGGTCACAAGGCTGGCAAGGGGTACAAAACCCTTTCCAAGGAGTTGGGCCTACCTGTCTCCACTGTTGGGAGCATCATCCGTAAGTGGAAGGCTTATGGAACTACTGTTAGCCTTCCACGGCCTGGACAGCCTTTGAAAGTGTCCTCCCGTGCCGAGGCCAGGCTTGTCCGAAGAGTCAAGGCTAACCCAAGGACAACAAGGAAGGAACTCCGGGAAGATCTCATGGCAGTGGGGACATTGGTTTCAGTCAATACCATAAGTAACGTACTCCACCGCAATGGTCTCCGTTCCAGACGAGGCCGTAAGGTACCTTTACTTTCAAAGCGTCATGTCAAGGCTCGTCTACAGTTTGCTCATGATCACTTGGAGGACTCTGAGACAGACTGGTTCAAGGTTCTATGGTCTGATGAGACCAAGATCGAGATCTTTGGTGCCAACCACACATGTGACGTTTGGAGACTGGATGGCACTGCATACGACCCCAAGAATACCATCCCTACAGTCAAGCATGGTGGTGGCAGCATCATGCTGTGGGGCTGTTTCTCTGCCAAGGGGCCTGGCCATCTGGTCCGCATCCATGGGAAGATGGATAGCACGGTCTACCTGGAGATTTTGGCCAAGAACCTCCGCTCCTCCATCAAGGATCTTAAGATGGGTCGTAATTTCATCTTCCAACAAGACAACGACCCAAAGCACACAGCCAAGAAAACCAAGGCCTGGTTCAAGAGGGAAAAAGTCAAGGTGTTGGAGTGGCCTAGTCAGTCTCCTGACCTTAACCCAATTGAAAACTTGTGCAAGGAGCTCAAGAATAAAGTCCACATGAGACACCCAAAGAACCTAGATAACTTGGAGAAGATCTGCATGGAGGAGTGGGCCAAGATAACTCCACAGACCTGTGACGGCCTGATCGGGTCTTATAAAAGACGATTATTAGCTGTAATTGCAAACAAGGGTTATTCCACAAAATATTAAACATAGGGGTTGAATAATAATTGACCCACACTTTTATGTTTAAAATTTAATAAAATTCAACTGAGCAACATAACTTTTTGGTTTGTAAGATTTATGCTTCTGTTCATAAAACCTACTCTCGTTTGCAGTTTGAAGGCTCTAACTTATTTGCATCTTATCAAACCAGCTAAATCTGCAGGGGGTTGAATACTACTTGTAGGCACTGTATATTCTACCCACACACATTGGGAACTCTCCTGGAGTACCCTAACATATATTATTCCCTCATTTAGTGGATATTTTCACAAAAAAGTGAAATTTTCAAAAATCCAGAAAATTGGCTGAAAACGACTAAGTATCAAGGACTCATCCGGCGAATCGCTGTGGAACTGAAATCGGAACGCTCACTGACATTTCCTCTATCTGAAAGTCTGATAAACGCCGGAAAAATGACTAAGTCGAAAAAAAAAATTTTTTCAACTTTTTTCAATTTAACCCCCGTGGGATATATATTCTACCCACACACATCTGGAACTCTCCTGGGGTACCCTAACACATATTATTCCCTCATTTGGTGGATATTTTCACAAAAAAGTGAAATTTTCAAAAATCCAGAAAATTGGCTGAAAACGACTAAGCATCAAGGACTCATCCGGCGAATCGCTGTGGAACTGAAATCGGAACGCTCACTGACATTTCCCCTATCTGAAAATCTGATAAACGCCGGAAAAATGACATAGTCCAAAAAAAAAATTGTTTCAACTTTTTTCAATTTAACCCCCGTGGAATATATATTCTACCCACACACATTTGGAACTCTCCTGGGGTACCCTCACACATATTATTCCCTCATTTAGTGGATATTTTCACAAAAAAGTGTAATTTTCAAAAATCCAAAATATTGGCTGAAAACGACTAAATATCAAGGACTCATTGGGCGAATCGCTCTGGAACTGAAATCGGAACGCTCACTGACATTTCCCCTATCTGAAAGTCTGATAAACGCCGGAAAAATGACTAAGTCCAAAAAAAAAAAATTTTCAACTTTTTTCAATTTTACCCCCGTGGGATATATATTCTACCCACACACATTTGGAACTCTCCTGGGGTATTCTCACACATATTCCTCATTTAGTGGATATTTTCACAAAAAAGTGAAATTTTCAAAAATCTAAAATATTGGCTGAAAAAGACTACATATCAAGGACTCATTGGGCGAATCGCTCTGGAACTGAAATCGGAACGCTCACTGACATTTCCCCTATCTGAAAGTCTGATAAATGCCGGAAAAAAGACTAAGTCCAAAAAATTATTTTTTTTCCACTTTTTTCAATTTTACCCCCGTGGGATATATATTCTACCCACACACATTTGGAACTCTCCTGGGGTACCCTCACACATATTATTCCCTCAATTAGTGGATATTTTCACAAAAAGTGAAATTTTCAAAAATCCAAAATATTAGCTGAAAACGACTAAATATCAAGGACTCATTGGGCGAATCGCTCTGGAACTGAAATCGGAACGCTCACTGACATTTGCCCTATCTGAAAGTCTGATAAACGCCGGAAAAATGACTAAGTCCAAAAAAAATTTTATTTCAACTTTTTTCAATTTTACCCCCGTGGGATATATATTCTACCCACACACATTTGGAACTCTCCTGGGGTACCCTCACACATATTATTCCCTCAATTAGTGGATATTTTCACAAAAAAGTGAAATTTTCAAAAATCCAGAAAATTGGCTGAAAACGACTAAATATCAACGACTCATTGGGCGAATCGCTCTGGAACTGAAATCGGAATGCTCACTGACATTTGCCCTATATGAAAGTCTGATAAACGCCGGAAAAATGACTAAGTTCAAATAAAAAATTTTTCAACTTTTTTCAATTTTACCCCCGTGGAACATTTATTCTACCCACACACATTTGGAACTCTCCTGGGGTACCCTCACACATATTATTCCCTCATTTAGTGGATATTTTCGCAAAAAAGTGAAATTTTCAAAAAATCTGAAAATTGGCTGAAAACGACTAAATATCAAGGACTCATTGGGTGAATCGCTCTGGAACTGAAATCGGAACGCTCACTGACATTTCCCCTATCTGAAAGTCTGATAAACACTGGAAAAATGACTAAGTCCAAAAAAAAAATTGTTTCAACTTTTTTCAATTTTACCCCCGTGGAATATATATTCTACCCACACACATTTGGAACTCTCCTGGGGTACCCTCACACATATTATTCCCTCATTTAGTGGATATTTTCACAAAAAAGTGAAATTTTCAAAAATTCAGAAAATTGCCTGAAAACGACGAACTATCAAAGACTCATCCGGCGAATCGCTCTGGAACTGAAATCGGAACGCTCACTGACATTTGCCCTATCTGAAAGTCTGATAAACGCCGGAAAAATGACTAAGTCCAAAAAAACAATTTTTCAACGTTTTTCAATTTTACCCCCGTGGGATATATATTCTACCCACACACATTTGGAACTCTCCTGGGGTATTCTCACACATATTATTCCCTCATTTAGTGGATATTTTCACAAAAAAGTGTAATTTTCAAAAATCCAAAATATTGGCTGAAAGCGACTAAATATCAAGGACTCATTGGGCGAATCGCTCTGGAACTGAAATCGGAGCGCTCACTGACATTTCCCCTATCTGAAAGTCTGATAAACGCCGGAAAAATGACTAAGTTAAAAAAAAAAATTGTTTCAACTTTTTACAATTTAACCCCCGTGGGATATATATTCTACCCACACACATTTGGAACTCTCCTGGGGTACCCTCACACATATTATTCCCTCATTTAGTGGATATTTTCACAAAAAAGTGACATTTTGAAAAATTCAGAAAATTGCCTGAAAACGACGAAATATCAAAGACTCATCCGGCGAATCGCTCTGGAACTGAAATCGGAACGCTCACTGACATTTGCCCTATCTGAAAGTCTGATAAACGCCGGAAAAATGACTAAGTCCAAAAAAAATTTTATTTCAACTTTTTTCAGTTTTACCCCCGTGGGATATATATTCTACCCACACACATTGGGAACTCTCCTGGGGTACCCTAACACATATTATTCCCTCATTTGGTGGATATTTTCACAAAAAAGTGAAATTTTCAAAAATCCAGAAAATTGGCTGAAAACGACTAAGTATCAAGGACTCATCCGGCGAATCGCTGTGGCACTGAAATCGGAGCGCTCACTGACATTTCCCCTATCTAAAAGTCTGATAAACGCCGGAAAAATGACTAAGTCCAAAAAAAAAATTGTTTCAACTTTTTTCAATTTAACCCCCGTGGAATATATATTCTACCCACACACAATTGGAACTCTCCTGGGGTACCCTAACACATATTATTCCCTCATTTAGTGGATATTTTCACAAAAAAGTGAAATTTTCAAAAATCCAAAATATTGGCTGAAAACGACAAAATATCAAGGACTCATTGGGCGAATCGCTCTGGAACTGAAATCGGAACGCTCACTGACATTTCCCCTATCTGAAAGTCTGATAAACGCCGGAAAAAAGACTAAGTCCAAAAAATAATTTTTTTCAACTTTTTTCAATTTTACCCCCGTGGGATATATATTCTACCCACACACATTTGGAACTCTCCTGGGGAACCCTCACTCACACATATTATTCCCTCATTTAGTGGATATTTTCACAAAAAAGTGAAATTTTCAAAAGTCTAGAAAATTGGCTGAAAACGACTAAATATCAAGGACTCATTTTGCAAATTGCTCTGGAACTGAAATCGGGACGCTCACTGACATCTCCCCTATCTGAAAGTCTGAGAAACGCCGGAAAAATGACTAAGTCCAAAAAAAAAAAAATGTCAGCTATTTTCAATTTTACCCCCGTAGGATATATTTTCTACCCACACACATTGGGAACTCTCCTGAGGTACCCTCACAAATTATTCCCTCATTTAGTGGATATTTTCACAAAAAAAGTGAAAATTTCAAAAATCCAGAAAATTGGCTGAAAACGACTAAATGTCAAGGACTCATTGGGCGAATCGCTCTGGAACTGAAATCGGAACGCTCACTGACATTTACCCTATCTGAAAGTCTGATAAACGCCGGAAAAATGACTAAGTCCAAAAAAAAAATAGTTTCAACTTTTTTCAATTTAACCCCCGTGGGATATATATTCAACCCACACACATTTGGAACTCTCCTGGGGTACCCTCACACATATTATTCCCTCAATTAGTGGATATTTTCACAAAAAAGTGAAATTTTCAAAAATCCAGAAAATTGGCTGAAAACGACTAAATATCAACGACTCATTGGGCGAATCGCTCTGGAACTGAAATCGGAATGCTCACTGACATTTGCCCTATCTGAAAGTCTGATAAACGCCGGAAAAATGACTAAGTCCAAAAAAAAAAAAAAGTCAACTATTTTCAATTTTACCCCCGTAGGAAATATTTTCTACCCACACACATTGGGAACTCTCCTGGGGTACCCTCACATATATTATTCCCTCATTTAGTGGATATTTTCACAAAAAAGTGAAATTTTCAAAAATTCCGAAAATTGCCTAAAAAACGCCGAATTATCAAAGACTCTTCCGGCGAACTGAAATCGGAACACTCACTGACATTTCCCCTATCTGAAAGTCTGATAAACGCCGGAAAAATGACTAAGTCCAAAAAAAATTTTTTTTTAACTTTTTTCAATTGTACCCCCATGGAATATATATTCTACCCACACACATTTGGAACTCTCCTGAGGTACCCTCACAAATTATTCCCTCATTTAGTGGATATTTTCACAAAAAAAGTGAAATTTTCAAAAATCGAGAAAATTGGCTGAAAACGACTAAATGTCAAGGTCTCATTGGGCGAATCGCTCTGGAACTGAAATCGGAACACTCACTGACATTTACCCTATCTGAAAGTCTGATAAACGCCGGAAAAATGACTAAGTAAAAAAAAAATTGTTTCAACTTTTTTCAACTTAACCCCCGTGTAATATATATTCTACCCACACACATTTGGAACTCTCCTGGGGTACCCTCACACATATTATTCCCTCATTTAGTGGATATTTTACCAAAAAAGTAAAATTTTCAAAAATTCAGAAAATTGCCTGAAAACGACGAACTATCAAAGACTCATCCGGCGAATCGCTGTGGAACTGAAATCGGAACGCTCACTGACATTTCCCCTATCTGAAAGTCTGATTAACACCGGAAAAATGTCTAAGTCCAAAAAAAAAATTGTTTCAACTTTTTTCAATTTTACCCCCGTGGGATATATATTCTACCCACACACATTTGGAACTCTCCTGGGGTACCCTCACACATATTATTCCCTCATTTAGTGGATATTTTCAAAAAAAGTGAAATTTTCAAAAATCCAGAACATTGGCTGAAAATGACTAAATATCAAGGACTGATTGGGTGAATCGCTCTGGAACTGAAATCGGAACGCTCACTGACATTTCCCCTTTCTGAAAGTCTGATAAACGCCGGAAAAATGACAAAGTCCAAAAATAAATTTTTTTCAACTTTTTTCAATATTACCCCCGTGGGATATATATTCTACCCACACACATTTGGAACTCTCCTGGGGTACTCTCACACATATTATTCCCTCATTTAGTGGATATTTTCACAAAAAGTGAAATTTTCAAAAATCCAAAATATTGGCTGAAAACGACTAAATGTCAAGGACTCATTAGGCGAATCGCTCTGGAACTGAAATCAGAACGCTCACTGACATTTGTCCTATCTGAAAGTCTGAAAAACGCCGGAAAAATTACTAAGTCCAAAAAAAAAATTGTTTCAACTTTTTTCAATTTAACCTTCGTGGGATATATATTCTACCCACACACATTTGGAACTCTCCTGGGGTACCCTCACACATATTATTCCCTCATTTAGTGGATATTTTCACAAAAAAGTGAAATTTTCAAAAATTCAGAAAATTGGCTGAAAACGACTAAATGTCAAGGACTCATTAGGCGAATCGCTCTGGAACTGAAATCAGAACGCTCACTGACATTTCCCCTATCTGAAAGTCTGATAAACGCCGGAAAAATGACTAAGTCCAAAAAAAAATTGTTTCAACTTTTTTCAATTTTACCCCCGTGGGATATATATTCTACCCACATACATTTGGAAATCTCCTGGGGTACCCTCACACATATTATTCCCTCATTTAGTGGATATTTTCAAAAAAAGTGAAATTTTCAAAAATCCAGAACATTGACTGAAAACGACTAAATGTCAAGGACTCATTGGGCGAATCGCTCTGGAACTGAAACCGGAACGCTCACTGACATTTGCCCTATCTGAAAGTCTGATAAATGGCGGAAAAATGACTAAGTCCAAATAAAAAATTTTTTCAACTTTTTTCAATTTTACCCCCGTGGAATATATATTCTACCCACACACATTTGGAACTCTCCTGGGGTACCCTCACACATATTATTCCCTCATTTAGTGGATATTTTCAAAAAAAAGTGAAATTTTCAAAAATCCAGAAAATTGGCTGAAAACGACTAAATGTCAAGGACTCATTGGGCGAATCGCTCTGGAACTGAAACCGGAACGCTCACTGACATTTCCCCTATCTGAAAGTCTGATAAACGCCGGAAAAATGACTAAGTCCAAAAAAAAAATTTTTCAACTTTTTTCAATTTTACCCCCGTGGGATATATATTCTACCCACACACATTTGGAACTTTCCTGGGGTACTCTCACACATATTATTCCCTCATTTAGTGGATATTTTCACAAAAAAGTGAAACTTTCAAAAATCCAGAAAATTGGCTGAAAACGACTAAATATCAAGGACTCATTGGGCGCATCGCTCTTGAACTGAAATCGGAATGCTCACTGACATTTCCCCTATCTGAAAGTTTGATAAACGCCAAAAAAATGACTAAATCCCCCCAAAAAATTTTTTCAACTTTTTTCAATTTTACCCCCGTGGGATATATATTCTACCGACACACATTTGGAACTCTCCTCGGGTACCCTCACACATATTATTCCCTCATTTAGTGGATATTTTCACAAAAAAGTAACATTTTCAAAAATCCAGAAAATTGGCTGAAAATGACTAAATATCACGGACTCATTGGGCGAATCGCTCTGGAACTGAAACCGGAGCGCTCACTGACATTTGCCCTATCTGAAAGTCTGAAAAACGCCGGAAAAATTACTAAGTCCAAAAAAAAAATTGTTTCAACTTTTTTCAATTTAACCTTCGTGGGATATATATTCTACCCACACACATTTGGAACTCTCCTGGGGTACCCTCACACATATTATTCCCTCATTTAGTGGATATTTTCACAAAAAAGTGAAATTTTCAAAAATTCAGAAAATTGGCTGAAAACGACTAAATGTCAAGGACTCATTAGGCGAATCGCTCTGGAACTGAAATCAGAACGCTCACTGACATTTCCCCTATCTGAAAGTCTGATAAACGCCGGAAAAATGACTAAGTCTAAAAAAAAATAATTTTCAACTTTTTTCAATTTTACCCCCGTGGGATATATATTCTACCCACACACATTTGGAACTCTCCTGGGGTACCCTCACACATATTATTCCCTCGTTTAGTGGATATTTTCACAAAAAAAGTGAAATTTTCAAAAATCCAAAATATTGGCTGAAAACGACTAAATATCAAGGACTCATTGGGCGAATCGCTCTGGAACTGAAACCGTAACGCTCACTGACATATGCCCTATCAGAAAGTCTGATAAATGCCGGAAAAATGACTAAGTCCAAAAAAAAAATTGTTTCAACTTTTTTCAATTTTACCCCCGTGGGATATATATTCTACCCACATACATTTGGAAATCTCCTGGGGTACCCTCACACATATTATTCCCTCATTTAGTGGATATTTTCAAAAAAAGTGAAATTTTCAAAAATCCAGAACATTGGCTGAAAACGACTAAATGTCAAGGACTCATTGGGCGAATCGCTCTGGAACTGAAACCGGAACGCTCACTGACATTTGCCCTATCTGAAAGTCTGATAAATGGCGGAAAAATGACTATGTACAAATAAAAAAAATTTTCAACTTTTTTCAATTTTACCCCCGTGGAATATATATTCTACCCACACACATTTGGAACTTTCCTGGGGTACTCTCACACATATTATTCCCTCACTTAGTGGATATTTTCACAAAAAAGTGTAATTTTCAAAAATCCAAAATATTGGCTGAAAACGACTAAATATCAAGGACTTATTGGGCGAATCGCTCTGGAACTGAAATCGGAATGCTCACTGACATTTGCCCTATCTGAAAGTTTGATAAACGCCGAAAAAATGACTAAATCCCCCAAAAAATTTTTTTAAACTTCTTTCAATTTTACCCCCGTGGGATATATATTCTACACCCACACATTTGGAACTCTCCTGGGGTACCCTCACACATATTATTCCCTCATTTAGTGGATATTTTCACAAAAAAGTGAAATTTTCAAAAATCCAGAAAATTGGCTGAAAACGACTAAATGTCAAGGACTCATTTTGCGAATCGCTCTGGAACTGAAACCGGAACGCTCACTGACATTTCCCCTATCTGAAAGTCTGATAAACGCCGGAAAAATGACTAAGTCCAAAAAATAATAATTTTCAACTTTTTTCAATTTTACCATCGTGGGATATATATTCTACCCACACACATTTGCAACTCTCCTGGGGTACCCTAACACATATTATTCCCTCATTTAGTGGATATTTTCACAAAAAAGTGAAACTTACAAAAATCCAGAAAATTGGCTGAAAACGACTAAATATCAAGGACTCATTGGGCGAATCGCTCTGGAACAGAAATCGGAACGCTCACTGACATTTCCCCTATCTGAAAGTCTTATAAACGCCGGAAAAATGACTAAGTCCCAAAAAACATTTTTTTCAACTTTTTTCAATTTTACCCCCGTGGGATATATATTCTACCCACACACATTTGGAACTCTCCTGGGGTACAATCACACATATTATGTCCTCATTTTGTGGATATTTTCACAAAAAAAGTGAAATTTTAAACAATTCAGAAAATTGCCTCAAAACGAAGAAATATCAAAGACACATCCGGCGAATTGCTGTGGAACTGAAATCGGAACGCTCACTGACATTTCCCCTATCTGAAAGTCTGATAAACGCCGGAAAAATGACTAAGTCCAAAAAAAGAATTTTTAAACTTTTTTCAATTTTACCCCCGTGGGATATATATTCTACCCACACACATTTGGAACTCTCCTGGGGTACCCTCACACATATTATTCCCTCATTTAGTGGATATTTTCACAAAAAAAGTGAAATTTTCAAAAATCCAAAATATTGGCTGAAAACGAATAAATATCAAGGACTCATTGGGCGAATTGCTCTGGAACTGAAACCGGAACGCTCACTGACATATGCCCTATCGGAAAGTCTGATAAACGCCGGAAAAATGACTAAGTCCAAAAAAAAAATTGTTTCAACTTTTTTCAATTTTACCCCCGTGGGATATATATTCTACCCACATACATTTGGAAATCTGCTGGGGTACCCTCACACATATTATTCTCTCATTTAGTGGATATTTTCAAAAAAAGTGAAATTTTCAAAAATCCAGAACATTGGCTGAAAATGACTAAATATCAAGGACTGATTGGGTGAATCGCTCTGGAACTGAAATCGGAACGCTCACTGACATTTCCCCTTTCTGAAAGTCTGATAAACGCCGGAAAAATGACAAAGTCCAAAAATAAATTTTTTTCAACTTTTTTCAATATTACCCCCGTGGGATATATATTCTACCCACACACATTTGGAACTCTCCTGGGGTACTCTCACACATATTATTCCCTCATTTAGTGGATATTTTCACAAAAAGTGAAATTTTCAAAAATCCAAAATATTGGCTGAAAACGACTAAATATCAAGGACTCAATGGGCGAATCGCTCTGAAACTGAAACCGGAACGCTCACTGACATTTGTCCTATCTGAAAGTCTGAAAAACGCCGGAAAAATTACTAAGTCCAAAAAAAAAATTGTTTCAACTTTTTTCAATTTAACCTTCGTGGGATATATATTCTACCCACACACATTTGGAACTCTCCTGGGGTACCCTCACACATATTATTCCCTCATTTAGTGGATATTTTCACAAAAAAGTGAAAGTTTCAATATTCCAGAAAATTGGCTGAAAATGACTAAATGTCAAGGACTCATTGGGCGAATCGCTCTGGAACTGAAACCGGAACGCTCACTGACATTTGCCCTATCTGAAAGTCTGATAAATGGCGGAAAAATGACTAAGTCCAAATAAAAAAATTTTTCAACTTTTTTCAATTTTACCCCCGTGGAATATATATTCTACCCACACACATTTGGAACTCTCCTGGGGTACCCTCACACATATTATTCCCTCATTTAGTGGATATTTTCAAAAAAAAGTGAAATTTTCAAAAATCCAGAAAATTGGCTGAAAACGACTAAATGTCAAGGACTCATTGGGCGAATCGCTCTGGAACTGAAACCGGAATGCTCACTGACATATTGTTATGTTCTGCTACCAGAGCTAAGGAAAGAGAGGAGATCTGTCCCTACGATAGAACTCAGCTGAATCCCTACCATGTAACAGGGAACCTGATCCTGCGATCAGACCTGCTAAAGTCCTAAGCTAGTCTGTACGGAGACCTATAGATGTGGGGAAGGAATCCCTACAAGTACTAAGGACTGGGAGGAATATGGGACACCTCCTAACAGAAATAGTAGCAGACAGACGAGCAAACAAAATATAAAGAACATAGAGGTTCGTAGACCAAGCAAACTAACAGAGTTAGATACAGAGCACAGGCTAGCTAGAAAGTAGTTATACAATGAAGTCCAGCAAAGCCAGAAGGGCGGAGCAGGCTTAAATAGGCCAACAAGGTCATGTGACCAGCAAAGGAAAAAAAACCTAAGAGCAAGGTTCTAACAGTACCCCCCCTTCTAAGAGGATCCTCCGGATCCCCTAGGACCAGGCTTATCAGGAAATCTCCTGTGAAACGCTCTGATAAGTCTGGACGCGGAAACATCATCCGACCTCACCCAAGAGTTATCCTCGGGTCCGAAACCTTTCCAGGCCACAAGATACTGCAAACTACCTCTATACAGTCTAGAGTTAAGGATGCGAGAAATTTCATATTTCCCGTCCTCCACCACCGGAGGAACAGAGGCAGAGGCGTCACAATCCGATACAACAGCTTTTTTCAATAGAGAGACATGAAATACCGGATTAATTCTCCAGGAGGTAGGAACCTCCAACCTAACAGCAGATTGGTTGACAACCTGAAGCACCTTAAAGGGCCCTACAAACTTGGGACCCAATTTCTTAGAAGGAATCCTCAACCGCAGATTCCTAGAGGACAACCAAACCATGTCACCAACAGCGAACAAAACCTCCTGTCGTTTCCTATCAAAGTAGTCCTTAGATTTTCTGTTGGCCTCCTGAAGATTACCACGCACATCCGTCCAAACTCTCTCCAAATCACCGGAAAAATTCTCCTCCTCAGGCACGGCAGATCCCAACTTGGAGAACGACCCAAACGACGGATGTCTCCGAGAACAACAAAAAAAAGGCGAACAAGCAGCAGAAGAAGATGTATGATTGTTCAGAGCAAATTCAGCAAGTGGCAGAAACTCAGACCACCCCTCTTGATTGTCTGCCACAAAACAACGCAAGAACTGCTCAACATCCTGGTTTTTCCTTTCTGTCTGGCCATTAGATTCAGGATGATATCCGGACGAGAACGATAAATGAACTCCCAACCTGTCACAAAAGGCACGCCAAAAACGAGCCACGAACTGAGGACCCCTATCAGAAACAATGTCAGTAGGAACGCCATGAAGTCTGACAATTTCCTTGACAAAGGCCTTAGCGAGAGTTTTAGCGCAGGGTAGTTTGACAAAGGGAACCAAGTGACACATCTTGCTAAAACGGTCCACGACCACCCAGATGACAGTAAAACCCTCAGAGGGGGGAAAGTCAGTTATAAAGTCCATAGCCAAATGTGTCCAAGGAGCACTGGGAACCTCCAAAGGACAAAGCAACCCCGCAGCAGGAGTATGTGAGGACTTAGATCTAGCACATATAGTACATTGACGCACCCACTTAATGACTTCCTTCTGCCATCCAGGCCACCAAAAACTGCGACCCACCAGTCTCTTGGTCTCAGAGATTCCGGGATGACCTGCCAACCGAGATTCGTGACACTCAACAAATAAATCTCTCCTAAAGGTCCCAGGCACAAACAACCTCCCATGGGGAGTGTTAGATGGGGCATTCTCCTGTGCTTTAAGAATCTCATCTTCCAAAACGGAGTCCAAAGCAGCTATCACAACACCTTCTTGTAAAATGTTCTCCTCTTTCTCAGCACCGACTATGGGAGAAAAACTGCGAGACAAGGCATCCGCCTTAACATTCTTAGTACCAGGGATGTAAGTAACGGAGAAATTAAACCGCGAGAAAAACAGTGCCCACCTAGCCTGACGGGCATTCAGGCGCTTGGCAGCATCAAGATATATCAGATTTTTATGATCCGTAAGAACCTGAACGGGAAATTCCGCACCTTCCAAGAAGTGACGCCAGTGTTCAAATGCGAGTTTAATAGCCAATAATTCCCGATTACCAATATCGTAATTCAGTTCAGTCTCCGAAAAATTTTTTGAAAAAAAGGCACAGGGATGTATTCCATCCCCGTTATCCTGAGACAATACTGCGCCAACCCCCACAGAGGAAGCATCCACCTCAACCAAAAACGGCTTAGTCACATCAGGCTGCATAAGGATGGGAGCAGAGGTGAACCTCTCCTTGAGATAAACAAAAGCTTCAATGGCCTCAGAAGACCACTGAACCGCATCAGCACCTTTCCTGGTGAGATCGGCCAGAGGTTTGACAATACTAGAAAAATTTTTTATGAATTTTCTGTAATAATTGGCGAAACCTAAAAACCTCTGTATCGATTTCAAACCAATAGGCCTAGGCCATTCCTGTACAGCTTGAACTTTAACCGGGTCCATCTCAAAACCTTCGCTGGAGATAATGTAACCCAAAAAACTAATTCTCTGTACAGCAAACTCACATTTCTCCAGCTTAGCAAAAAGCGAATTGTCCATTAACAACTGTAATACCTCACGTACGCTCCACCAATGAGACTCCAGATTCGGCGAATAAATCAAAATGTCATCCAAATACACAACCACATTTTTGCCGATCAAAGGTCTCAGGATGTCATTAATAAGATTCTGAAAAAATGCAGGAGCATTAGTAAGACCAAAAGGCATAACCAGATTCTCAAAATGACCCACAAGAGTGTTAAAAGCAGTCTTCCATTCATCACCCTCCTTCATGCGCAACAGATTGTATGCCCCCTTAAGGTCAATTTTAGAGAACCACTTGGCCCCCATTAACTGGTTAAACAGATCAGGAATCAATGGCAGTGGGTAAGGATTGCGTACAGTAATTTTGTTAATCTCACGAAAATCCAGACAAGGACGTAAACCGCCGTCCTTTTTTTCTACAAAAAAAAATCCAACCGCCACAGGAGACTTAGAGGGCCTAATGTGACCGGCGGCCAAACTTGTCTGTATGTATTCCTCCAAAGCCTTCCTCTCAGGAATAGTAAGGTTAAATAAATGACTTTTAGGAAGAGTCGCTCCAGGGACAAATTCAATAGAACAATCATAGTCTCTATGGGGAGGCAAAACCTGCGATTCCTTCTCAGAAAAAACTCTCCAAAAATCCTGAATAGGAACAGGCAATTCTCCCCTATCCAAAGCTGCAATACGCCCGTTACAACACTTGTCATAACATTTATGGCTCCAGGATTTAATTTCATTGGTAGACCAATCCAGTACAGGATTGTGAAATTTTAACCAGGGCAATCCCAATATTACTGGAGAAGGCAAGTTATTCAAAACTACCAAATCCAATTTCTCATGGTGAACACCATTAATAGTGAGAGGAAATTCACAGACCTTGAGAGTAATATTCTTCAAAGGGGAACCATCCACAGAAACCACAGCAATGAGGGATGATAAAGGTTCGGGTTTTAAATTGAGTCTTTCTAAGAATCCCCCATCAATTACATTCAGAGTAGACCCACAATCAACAAACACCCGAAATTCCATTAATTTTTCCTGAGCAATCGTGGAAGCAGCTAAAAATACACCCTTGGAATTTAAACAGGCAATACGGGCATGACTGACCATTTTTTTTTCTTTCTTCATACGAAGCTCACAGCCTTTAATCAAATGACCAGATTTTCCGCAATAGAAACACAAGCCTTCAGAAAATCGACGGTCTTTTTCTTGAGAGCGAGGTGCCACCGATCCAATCTCCATCGGTTCACCACTGTTAGTACACACATTCTCATAACCAGAAACTGACATAGCAGAGGATTTGCTCTCATTAACCCTTGCACGCAGTCTCCTATCCACCCGTATAGCTAATTGCATAGCCTGTTGCAAATCTTCAGGTGTAGGATAAGCAATTAGCAGGTCTTTAACCCTTTCACTGAGCCCAGCAAGAAATAGACTTTTCAGAGCAGAATCGTTCCACCCTATTTGAGTAGACCAACGACGGAAATGAGTACAATATTTTTCCACATTACCTGATCCCTGTTTCAAACGTCTCAACTCAGTCTCAGCTGATGCAACACGGTCAGGATCATCATATAATAGTCCCAAAGCAGAAAAAAAACTATCCACTGATCTGAAGCATGTATCACTAGGTTGCAAAGAAAAGGCCCACTCCTGAGGCTCTTTGCGCAAAAGTGACATTATGAACCCTATGCGCTGGGATTCATCCCCAGAGGACTTGGGTCTCAAATGAAAATACAATAAGCAAGCATTTTTAAATGAAAAAAATTCTCGATGTTCACCAAAAAATAAATCCGGCAAACATACCTTAGGCTCCAAGAAATGTGCTCCAGGACAGTTACTCACGTGCTGATGGAGCTCGGCCACCTCCAGAGAGAGTCCCTGCAGGCGATGAGTCAAATCCTGAACCGACACCATGATGGAACAGAAAAATCTTTCCTTAGAGAATTTGCAGGCTGGACTTACTGTTATGTTCTGCTACCAGAGCTAAGGAAAGAGAGGAGATCTGTCCCTACTGTTATGTTCTGCTACCAGAGCTAAGGAAAGAGAGGAGATCTGTCCCTACGATAGAACTCAGCTTAATCCCTACGATGTAACAGGGGACCTGATCCTGCGATCAGACCTGCTAAAGTCCTAAGCTAGTCTGTACGGAGACCTATAGATGTGGGGAAGGAATCCCTACAAGTACTAAGGACTGGGAGGAATATGGGACACCTCCTAACAGAAATAGTAGCAGACAGACGAACAAACAAAATATATAGAACATAGAGGTCAGTAGACCAAGCAAACTAACAGAGCAAGACACAGAGCACAGGCTAGCTAGAAAGTAGATATACAATGAAGTCCAGCAAAGCCAGAAGGGCGGAGCAGGCTTAAATAGGCCAACAAGGTCATGTGACCAGCAAAGGAAAAAAAACCTAAGAGCAAGGTTCTAACAGTACCCCCCCTTCTAAGAGGATCCTTTGGATCCCCTAGGACCAGGCTTATCAGGAAATCTCCTGTGAAACGCTCTGATAAGTCTGGACGCGGAAACATCATCCGACCTCACCCAAGAGTTATCCTCGGGTCCGAAACCTTTCCAGGCCACAAGATACTGCAAACTACCTCTATACAGTCTAGAGTTAAGGATGCGAGAAATTTCATATTCCCCGTCCTCCACCACCGGAGGAACAGAGGCAGAGGCGTCACAATCCGATACAACAGCTTTTTTCAACAGAGAGACATGAAATACCGGATTAATTCTCCAGGAGGTAGGAACCTCCAACCTAACAGCAGATTGGTTGACAACCTGAAGCACCTTAAAGGGCCCTACAAACTTGGGACCCCATTTCTTAGAAGGAATCCTCAACCGCAGATTCCTAGAGGACAACCAAACTATGTCACCAACATCGAACAAAACCTCCTGTCGTTTCCTATCAAAGTAGTCCTTAGATTTTCTGTTGGCCTCCTGAAGATTACCACGCACATCCGTCCAAACTCTCTCCAAATCACCGGAAAAATTCTCCTCCTCAGGCACGGCAGATCCCAACTTGGAGAACGACCCAAACGACGGATGTCTCCCAGAACAACAAAAAAAAGGCGAACAACCAGCAGAAGAAGATGTATGATTGTTCAGAGCAAATTCAGCAAGTGGCAGAAACTCAGACCACCCCTCTTGATTGTCTGCCACAAAACAACGCAAGAACTGCTCAACATCCTGGTTTTTCCTTTCTGTCTGGCCATTAGATTCAGGATGATATCCGGACGAGAACGATAAATGAACTCCCAACCTGTCACAAAAGGCACGCCAAAAACGAGCCACGAACTGAGGACCCCTATCAGAAACAATGTCAGTAGGAACGCCATGAAGTCTGACAATCTCCTTGACAAAGGCCTTAGCGAGAGTTTTAGCGCCGGGCAGTTTGACAAAGGGAACCAAGTGACACATCTTGCTAAAACGGTCCACGACCACCCAGATGATAGTAAAACCCTCAGAGGGGGGAAGGTCAGTTATAAAGTCCATAGCCAAATGTGTCCAAGGAGCACTGGGAACCTCCAAAGGACAAAGCAACCCCGCAGCAGGAGTATGTGAGGACTTAGATCTAGCACATATAGTACATTGACGCACCCACTTAATGACTTCCTTCTGCCATCCAGGCCACCAAAAACTGCGACCCACCAGTCTCTTGGTCTCAGAGATTCCGGGATGACCTGCCAACCGAGATTCGTGACACTCAGCAAACAAATCTCTCCTAAAGGTCACAGGCACAAACAACCTCCCATGAGGAGTGTTAGAAGGGGCATTCTCCTGTGCTTTAAGAATCTCATTTTCCAAAACGGAGTCCAAAGCAGCTATCACAACACCTTCTTGTAAAATGTTCTCCTCTTTCTCAGCACCGACTATGGGAGAAAAACTGCGAGACAAGGCATCCGCCTTAACATTCTTAGTACCAGGGATGTAAGTAACGGAGAAATTAAACCGCGAGAAAAACAGTGCCCACCTAGCCTGACGGGCATTCAGGCGCTTGGCAGAATCAAGATATATCAGATTTTTATGATCCGTAAGAACCTGAACGGGAAATTCCGCACCTTCCAAGAAGTGGCGCCAGTGTTCAAATGCGAGTTTAATAGCCAATAATTCCCGATTACCAATATCGTAATTCAGTTCAGTCTCCGAAAAATTTTTTGAAAAAAAGGCACAGGGATGTAATCCATCCCCGTTATCCTGAGACAATACTTCGCCAACCCCCACAGAGGAAGCATCAACCTCAACCAAAAATGGCCTAGTAACATCAGGCTGCATAAGGATGGGAGCAGAGGTGAACCTCTCCTTGAGATACACAAAAGCTTCAATGGCCTCAGAAGACCACTGAACCGCATCAGCACCTTTCCTGGTGAGATCAGTCAGAGGTTTTACAATACTAGAAAAAAATTTTATGAATTTTCTGTAGTAATTGGCGAAACTCAAAAACCTCTGTATCGATTTCAAACCAATAGGCCTAGGCCATTCCTGCACAGCCTGAACCCTAACCGGATCCATCTCAAAACCTTTGCTGGAGATAATGTAGCCCAAAAAACTAATTCTCTGTACAGCGAACTCACATTTCTCCAGCTTAGCAAAAACCGAATTGTCCATTAATAACTGTAATACCTCACGCACGCTCCGCCAATGAGACTCCACATCCGGTGAATAAATCAAAATGTCATCCAAATACACAACCACATTTTTGCCGATCAAAGGTCTAAGGATGTCATTAATCAGATTCTGAAAAAATGCAGGAGCATTAGTAAGACCAAAAGTCATAACCAGATTCTCAAAATGACCCACAGGAGTGTTAAAAGCAGTCTTCCATTCGTCACCCTCCTTCATGCGCAACAGATTGTATGCCCCCTTAAGGTCAATTTTAGAGAACCACTTGGCCCCCATTAACTGGTTAAACAGATCAGGAATCAATGGCAGTGGGTAAGGATTGCGTACAGTAATTTTGTTAATCTCACGAAAATCCAGACAAGGACGTATCCGCCGTTCTTTTTTTTTACAAAAAAAAATCCAACCGCCACAGGAGACTTAGAGGGCCTAATGTGACCGGCGGCCAAACTTGTCTGTATGTATTCCTCCAAAGCCTTCCTCTCAGGAATAGTAAGGTTAAATAAATGACTTTTAGGAAGAGTCGCTCCAGGGACAAATTCAATAGAACAATCATAGTCTCTATGGGGAGGCAAAACCTGCGATTCCTTCTCAGAAAAAACTCTCCAAAAATCCTGAATAGGAACAGGCAATTCTCCCCTATCCAAAGCTGCAAAACGCCCGTTACAACACTTGTCATAACATTTATGGCTCCAGGATTTAATTTCACTGGTAGACCAATCCAGTACAGGATTGTGAAATTTTAACCAGGGCAATCCCAATATTACTGGAGAAGGCAAGTTATTCAACACTACCAAATCCAATTTCTCATGGTGAACACCATTAATAGTGAGAGGAAATTCACAGACCTTGAGAGTAATATTCTTCAAAGGGGAACCATCCACAGAAACCACAGCAATGGGGGATGATAAAGGTTCAGGTTTTAAATTGAGTCTTTCCATGAATCCCCCATCAATTACATTCAGAGTAGACCCGCAATCAACAAAAACCCGAAATTCCATTAATTTTTTCTGAGCGATCGTGGAAGCAGCTAAAAATATACCCTTGGAATTTAAACAGGCAATACGGGCGTGACTGACCATTTTTTTTTCTTTCTTCATACGAAGCTCACAACCTTTAATCAAATGACCAGATTTTCCGCAATAGAAACACAAGCCTTCAGAAAATCGACGGTCTTTTTCTTGAGAGCGAGGTGCCACCGATCCAATCTCCATCGGTTCACCACTGTTAGTACACACATTCTCATAACCAGAAACTGACATAGCAGAGGATTTGCTCTCATTAACCCTTGCACGCAGTCTTCTATCCACCCGTATAGCTAATTGCATAGCCTGTTGCAAATCTTCAGGTGTAGGATAAGCAATTAGCAGGTCTTTAACCCTTTCACTGAGCCCAGCAAGAAATAGACTTTTCAGAGCAGAATCGTTCCACCCTGTTTGAGTAGACCAACGACGGAAATGAGTACAATATTTTTCCCCATTACCTGATCCCTGTTTTAAACGTCTCAACTCAGTCTCAGCTGATGCGACACGGTCAGGATCATCATATAATAGTCCCAAAGCAGAAAAAAAACTATCCACTGATCTGAAGCATGTATCACTAGGTTGCAAAGAAAAGGCCCACTCCTGAGGCTCTTTGCGCAAAAGTGACATTATGAACCCTACGCGCTGGGATTCATCCCCAGAGGACTTGGGTCTCAAACGAAAATACAATAAGCAAGCATTTTTAAATGAAAAAAATTCTCGGTGTTCACCAAAAAATAAATCCGGCAAACATACCTTAGGCTCCAAGAAATGTGCTCCAGGACAGGTACTCACGTGCTGACGGAGCTCGGCCACCTCCAGAGAGAGTCCCTGCAGGCAATGAACCAAATCCTGAACCGACACCATGATGGAACAGAAAAATCTTTCCTTAGAGAATTTGCTGGCTGGACTTACTGTTATGTTCTGCTACCAGAGCTAAGGAAAGAGAGGAGATCTGTCCCTACGATAGAACTCAGCTTAATCCCTACGATGTAACAGGGGACCTGATCCTGCGATCAGACCTGCTAAAGTCCTAAGCTAGTCTGTACGGAGACCTATAGATGTGGGGAAGGAATCCCTACAAGTACTAAGGACTGGGAGGTATATGGGACACCTCCTAACAGAAATAGTAGCAGACAGACGAACAAACAAAATATATAGAACATAGAGGTCAGTAGACCAAGCAAACTAACAGAGCAAGACACAGAGCACAGGCTAGCTAGAAAGTAGATATACAATGAAGTCCAGCAAAGCCAAAAGGGTAGAGCAGGCTTAAATAGGCCAACAAGGTCATGTGACCAGCAAAGGAAAAAAAACCTAAGAGCAAGGTTCTAACACCTACGATAGAACTCAGCTGAATCCCTACGATGTAACAGGGAACCTGATCGTGCGATCAGACCTGCTAAAGTTCTAAGCTAGTCTGTACGGAGACCTATAGATGTGGGGAAGGAATCCCTACAAGTACTAAGGACTGGGAGGAATATGGGACACCTCCTAACAGAAATAGTAGCAGACAGACGAACAAACAAAATATAAAGAACATAGAGGTCCGTAGACCAAGCAAACTAACAGAGTAAGATACAGAGCACAGGCTAGCTAGAAAGTAGTTATACAATGAACTCCAGCAAAGCCAGAAGGGCGGAGCAGGCTTAAATAGGCCAACAAGGTCATGTGACCAGCAAAGGAATAAAAACCTAAGAGCAAGGTTCTAACACATATGCCCTATCGGAAAGTCTGATAAACGCCGGAAAAATGACTAAGTCCAAAAAAAAAATTGTTTCAACTTTTTTCAATTTTACCCCCGTGGGATATATATTCTACCCACATACATTTGGAAATCTCCTGGGGTACCCTCACACATATTATTCCCTCATTTAGTGGATATTTTCAAAAAAAGTGAAATTTTCAAAAATCCAGAACATTGGCTGAAAACGACTAAATGTCAAGGACTCATTGGGCGAATCGCTCTGGAACTGAAACCGGAACGCTCACTGACATTTGCCCTATCTGAAAGTCTGATAAGTGGTGGAAAAATGACTAAGTCCAAATAAAAAAATTTTTCAACTTTTTTCAATTTTACCCCCGTGGAATATATATTCTACCCACACACATTTGGAACTCTCCTGGGGTACCCTCACACATATTATTCCCTCATTTAGTGGATATTTTAAAAAAAAGTGAAATTTTCAAAAATCCAGAAAATTGGCTGAAAACGACTAAATGTCAAGGACTCATTGGGCGAATCGCTCTGGAACTGAAACCGGAACGCTCACTGACATTTCCCCTATCTGAAAGTCTTATAAACGCCGGAAAAATGACTAAGTCCAAAAAAAAAATTTTTCAACTTTTTTCAATTTTACCCCCGTGGGATATATATTCTACCCACACACATTTGGAACTCTCCTGGGGTACTCTCACACATATTATTCCCTCACTTAGTGGATATTTTCACAAAAAAGTGTAATTTTCAAAAATCCAAAATATTGGCTGAAAACGACTAAATATCAAGGAATCATTGGATGAATCGCTCTGGAACTGAAATCGGAACGCTCACTGACATTTCCCCTATCTGAAAGTCTGATAAACGCCGGAAAAATGACTAAGTCCAAAAAAAAATAATTTTCAACTTTTTTAAATTTTACCCCCGTGGGATATATATTCTACCCACACACATTTGGAACTCTCCTGGGGTACCCTCACACATATTATTCACTCATTTAGTGGATATTTTCACAAAAAAACTTAAATTTTCAAAAATCCAAAATATTGGCTGAAAACGACTAAATATCAAGGACTCATTGGGCGAATCGCTCTGGAACTGAAATCGGAATGCTCACTGACATTTGCCCTATCTGAAAGTCTGATAAATGCCGAAAAATGACTAAGTCCAAAAAAAAAATGTTTTAAACTTTTTTCAATTTTATCCCCGTGGGATATATATTCTACCCACACACATTTGGAACTCTCCTGGGGTACCCTCACACATATTATTCCCTCATTTAGTGGATATTTTCACAAAAAAGTAAAATTTTCAAAAATCCAAAATATTGGCTGAAAACGAATAAATATCAAGGACTGAATGGGCGAATCGCTCGGGAACTGAAATCGGAACGCTCACTGACATTTGCCCTATCTGAAAGTCTGATAAACGCCGGAAAAATGACTAAGTCCAAAAAAAAAATGTTTTCAACTTTTTTCAATTTTACCCCCGTGGGATATATATTCTAGCCACACACATTTGGAACTCTCCTGGGGTACCCTCACACATATTATTCCCTCATTTAGTGGATATTTTCACAAAAAAGTGAAATTTTCAAAAATTCTGAAAATTGACTGAGAAACGACGAAATATCAAAGACTCATCCGGCGAATCGCTGTGGAACTGAAATCAGAACACTCACTGACATTTCCCCAATTTGAAAGTCTGATAAACGCCGGAAAAATGACTAAGTCCAAAAAAAAAATTTTTTCAACTTTTTTCAATTTTACCCCCGTGGGATATATATTCTACCCACACACATTTGGAACTCTCCTGGGGTACCCTCACACATATTATTCCCTCATTTAGTGGATATTTTCACAAAAAAGTGAAACTTTCAAAAATCCAAAATATTGGCTGACAACGACTAAATATCAAGGACTCATTGGGCGAATCGCTCTGGAACTGAAATCAGAACGCTCACTGACATTTGCCCTTTGTGAAAGTCTGATAAACGCCGGAAAAATGACTAAGTCCAAAAAAAAAAATAGTTTCAACTTTTTTCAATTTTACCCCCGTGGGATATATATTCTACCCACACACATTTGCAACTCTCCTGGGGTACCTTCACACAAATTATTCCCTCATTTAGTGGATATTTTCAAAAAAACTTAAATTTTCAAAAATCTAGAAATTGGCTGTAAACGTCTAAATATCAAGGACTCATTGGGCGAAACGCTCTGGAACTGAAATCGGAACGTTCACTGACATTTCCCCTATCTGAAAGTCTGATAAACACCGGAAAAATAACTAAGTCCAAAAAAAAAATTTTTTCAACTTTTTTCAATATTACCCCCGTGGGATATATATTCTACCCACACACATTTGGAACTCTCCTGGGGTACCCTCACACATATTATTCCCTCATTTAGTGGATATTTTCACAAAAAAAGTGAAATTTTCAAAAATCCAAAATATTGGCTGAAAACGACTAAATATCAAGGACTCATTGGGCGAATCGCTCTGGAACTGAAATCGGAATGCTCACTGACATTTCCCCTATATGAAAGTCTGATAAACGCCGGAAAAATGACTAAGTCCAAAAAAAAATTTTTTTCAATATTGCCCCCGTGGGATATATATTCTACCCACACACATTTGGATCACTCCTGGGTTACCCTCACAGATATTATTCCCTCATTTAGTGGATATTTTCACAAAAAAGTGAAATTTTCAAAAATTCAGAAAATTGGCTGAAAACGACTAAGTATCAATGACTCATTCGGCGAATCGCTCTGGAACTGAAATCGGAATGCTCACTGACATTTCTGCTATCTGAAAGTCTGATAAACGCCGGAAAAATGACTAAGTCAAAAAAAAAATTTTTTTCAACTTTTTTCAATTTTACCCCCGTGGGATATATATTCTACCCACACACATTTGGAACTCTCCTGGGGTACCCTCACACATATTATTCCCTCATTTAGTGGATATTTTCACAAAAAAGTGAAATCTTCAAAAATTCTGAAAATTGTCTGAAAACGACGAAATATCAAAGACTCATCCGGCGAATCGCTGTGGAACTGAAATCGGAACACTCACTGACATTTCCCCTATCTGAAAGTCTGATAAATACCGGAAAAATGACTAAGTCCAAAAAAAAAATTTTTTAAACTTTTTTCAATTTTATCCCCGTGGGATATATATTCTACCCACACACATTTGGAACTCTCCTGGGGTACCCTCACACATATTATTCCCTCATTTAGTGGATATTTTCACAAAAAAGTGAAATTTTCAAAAATCCAAAATATTGGCTGAAAACGAATAAATATCAAGGACTCATTAGGCGAATCGCTCGGGAACTGAAATCGGAACGCTCACTGACATTTGCCCTATCTGAAAGTCTGATAAACGCCGGAAAAATGACTAAGTCCAAAAAAAAAATTTTTTCAACTTTTTTCAATTTTACCCCCGTGGGATATATATTCTACCCACACACATTTGGAACTCTCCTGGGGTACCCTCACACATATTATTCCCTCATTTAGTGGATATTTTCACAAAAAAGTGAAACTTTCAAAAATCCAAAATATTGGCTGACAACGACTAAATATCAAGGACTCATTGGGCGAATCGCTCTGGAACTGAAATCAGAACGCTCACTGACATTTGCCCTTTGTGAAAGTCTGATAAACGCCGGAAAAATGACTAAGTCCAAAAAAAAAAATAGTTTCAACTTTTTTCAATTTTACCCCCGTGGGATATATATTCTACCCACACACATTTGCAACTCTCCTGGGGTACCGTCACACAAATTATTCCCTCATTTAGTGGATATTTTCAAAAAAACTTAAATTTTCAAAAATCTAGAAATTGGCTGTAAACGTCTAAATATCAAGGACTCATTGGGCGAAACGCTCTGGAACTGAAATCGGAACGTTCACTGACATTTCCCCTATCTGAAAGTCTGATAAACACCGGAAAAATAACTAAGTCCAAAAAAAAAATTTTTTCAACTTTTTTCAATATTACCCCCGTGGGATATATATTCTACCCACACACATTTGGAACTCTCCTGGGGTACCCTCACACATATTATTCCCTCATTTAGTGGATATTTTCACAAAAAAAGTGAAATTTTCAAAAATCCAAAATATTGGCTGAAAACGAATAAATATCAAGGACTGAATGGGCGAATCGCTCGGGAACTGAAATCGGAACGCTCACTGACATTTGCCCTATCTGAAAGTCTGATAAACGCCGGAAAAATGACTAAGTCCAAAAAAAAAATGTTTTCAACTTTTTTCAATTTTACCCCCGTGGGATATATATTCTAGCCACACACATTTGGAACTCTCCTGGGGTACCCTCACACATATTATTCCCTCATTTAGTGGATATTTTCACAAAAAAGTGAAATTTTCAAAAATTCTGAAAATTGACTGAGAAACGACGAAATATCAAAGACTCATCCGGCGAATCGCTGTGGAACTGAAATCAGAACACTCACTGACATTTCCCCAATTTGAAAGTCTGATAAACGCCGGAAAAATGACTAAGTCCAAAAAAAAAATTTTTTCAACTTTTTTCAATTTTACCCCCGTGGGATATATATTCTACCCACACACATTTGGAACTCTCCTGGGGTACCCTCACACATATTATTCCCTCATTTAGTGGATATTTTCACAAAAAAGTGAAACTTTCAAAAATCCAAAATATTGGCTGACAACGACTAAATATCAAGGACTCATTGGGCGAATCGCTCTGGAACTGAAATCAGAACGCTCACTGACATTTGCCCTTTGTGAAAGTCTGATAAACGCCGGAAAAATGACTAAGTCCAAAAAAAAAAATAGTTTCAACTTTTTTCAATTTTACCCCCGTGGGATATATATTCTACCCACACACATTTGCAACTCTCCTGGGGTACCTTCACACAAATTATTCCCTCATTTAGTGGATATTTTCAAAAAAACTTAAATTTTCAAAAATCTAGAAATTGGCTGTAAACGTCTAAATATCAAGGACTCATTGGGCGAAACGCTCTGGAACTGAAATCGGAACGTTCACTGACATTTCCCCTATCTGAAAGTCTGATAAACACCGGAAAAATAACTAAGTCCAAAAAAAAAATTTTTTCAACTTTTTTCAATATTACCCCCGTGGGATATATATTCTACCCACACACATTTGGAACTCTCCTGGGGTACCCTCACACATATTATTCCCTCATTTAGTGGATATTTTCACAAAAAAAGTGAAATTTTCAAAAATCCAAAATATTGGCTGAAAACGACTAAATATCAAGGACTCATTGGGCGAATCGCTCTGGAACTGAAATCGGAATGCTCACTGACATTTCCCCTATATGAAAGTCTGATAAACGCCGGAAAAATGACTAAGTCCAAAAAAAAATTTTTTTCAATATTGCCCCCGTGGGATATATATTCTACCCACACACATTTGGATCACTCCTGGGTTACCCTCACAGATATTATTCCCTCATTTAGTGGATATTTTCACAAAAAAGTGAAATTTTCAAAAATTCAGAAAATTGGCTGAAAACGACTAAGTATCAATGACTCATTCGGCGAATCGCTCTGGAACTGAAATCGGAATGCTCACTGACATTTCTGCTATCTGAAAGTCTGATAAACGCCGGAAAAATGACTAAGTCAAAAAAAAAATTTTTTTCAACTTTTTTCAATTTTACCCCCGTGGGATATATATTCTACCCACACACATTTGGAACTCTCCTGGGGTACCCTCACACATATTATTCCCTCATTTAGTGGATATTTTCACAAAAAAGTGAAATCTTCAAAAATTCTGAAAATTGTCTGAAAACGACGAAATATCAAAGACTCATCCGGCGAATCGCTGTGGAACTGAAATCGGAACACTCACTGACATTTCCCCTATCTGAAAGTCTGATAAATACCGGAAAAATGACTAAGTCCAAAAAAAAAATTTTTTAAACTTTTTTCAATTTTATCCCCGTGGGATATATATTCTACCCACACACATTTGGAACTCTCCTGGGGTACCCTCACACATATTATTCCCTCATTTAGTGGATATTTTCACAAAAAAGTGAAATTTTCAAAAATCCAAAATATTGGCTGAAAACGAATAAATATCAAGGACTCATTAGGCGAATCGCTCGGGAACTGAAATCGGAACGCTCACTGACATTTGCCCTATCTGAAAGTCTGATAAACGCCGGAAAAATGACTAAGTCCAAAAAAAAAATTTTTTCAACTTTTTTCAATTTTACCCCCGTGGGATATATATTCTACCCACACACATTTGGAACTCTCCTGGGGTACCCTCACACATATTATTCCCTCATTTAGTGGATATTTTCACAAAAAAGTGAAACTTTCAAAAATCCAAAATATTGGCTGACAACGACTAAATATCAAGGACTCATTGGGCGAATCGCTCTGGAACTGAAATCAGAACGCTCACTGACATTTGCCCTTTGTGAAAGTCTGATAAACGCCGGAAAAATGACTAAGTCCAAAAAAAAAAATAGTTTCAACTTTTTTCAATTTTACCCCCGTGGGATATATATTCTACCCACACACATTTGCAACTCTCCTGGGGTACCGTCACACAAATTATTCCCTCATTTAGTGGATATTTTCAAAAAAACTTAAATTTTCAAAAATCTAGAAATTGGCTGTAAACGTCTAAATATCAAGGACTCATTGGGCGAAACGCTCTGGAACTGAAATCGGAACGTTCACTGACATTTCCCCTATCTGAAAGTCTGATAAACACCGGAAAAATAACTAAGTCCAAAAAAAAAATTTTTTCAACTTTTTTCAATATTACCCCCGTGGGATATATATTCTACCCACACACATTTGGAACTCTCCTGGGGTACCCTCACACATATTATTCCCTCATTTAGTGGATATTTTCACAAAAAAAGTGAAATTTTCAAAAATCCAAAATATTGGCTGAAAACGACTAAATATCAAGGACTCATTGGGCGAATCGCTCTGGAACTGAAATCGGAATGCTCACTGACATTTCCCCTATATGAAAGTCTGATAAACGCCGGAAAAATGACTAAGTCCAAAAAAAAATTTTTTTCAATATTGCCCCCGTGGGATATATATTCTACCCACACACATTTGGATCACTCCTGGGTTACCCTCACAGATATTATTTCCTCATTTAGTGGATATTTTCACAAAAAAGTGAAATTTTCAAAAATTCAGAAAATTGGCTGAAAACGACTAAGTATCAATGACTCATTCGGCGAATCGCTCTGGAACTGAAATCGGAATGCTCACTGACATTTCCGCTATCTGAAAGTCTGATAAACGCCGGAAAAATGACTAAGTCAAAAAAAAAATTTTTTTCAACTTTTTTCAATTTTACCCCCGTGGGATATATATTCTACCCACACACATTTGGAACTCTCCTGGGGTACCCTCACACATATTATTCCCTCATTTAGTGGATATTTTCACAAAAAAGTGAAATCTTCAAAAATTCTGAAAATTGTCTGAAAACGACGAAATATCAAAGACTCATCCGGCGAATCGCTGTGGAACTGAAATCGGAACACTCACTGACATTTCCCCTATCTGAAAGTCTGATAAATACCGGAAAAATGACTAAGTCCAAAAAAAAAATTTTTTAAACTTTTTTCAATTTTATCCCCGTGGGATATATATTCTACCCACACACATTTGGAACTCTCCTGGGGTACCCTCACACATATTATTCCCTCATTTAGTGGATATTTTCACAAAAAAGTGAAATTTTCAAAAATCCAAAATATTGGCTGAAAACGAATAAATATCAAGGACTCATTAGGCGAATCGCTCGGGAACTGAAATCGGAACGCTCACTGACATTTGCCCTATCTGAAAGTCTGATAAACGCCGGAAAAATGACTAAGTCCAAAAAAAATTTTTTTTCAACTTTTTTCAATTTTACCCCCGTGGGATATATATTCTACCCACACACATTTGGAACTCTCCTGGGGTACCCTCACACATATTATTCCCTCATTTAGTGGATATTTTCACAAAAAAGTGAAATCTTCAAAAATTCTGAAAATTGGCTGAAAACGACGAAATATCAAAGACTCATGCGGCGAATCGCTGTGGAACTGAAATCGGAACACTCACTGACATTTCCCCTATCTGAAAGTCTGATAAATGCCGGAAAAAGGACTAAGTCCAAAAAAAAAATTTTTTAAACTTTTTTCAATTTTATCCCCGTGGGATATATATTCTACCCACACACATTTGGAACTCTCATGGGGTACCCTCACACATATTATTCCCTCATTTAGTGGATATTTTCACAAAAAAGTGAAATTTTCAAAAATCCAAAATATTGGCTGAAAACGAATAAATATCAAGGACTCATTGGGCGAATCGCTCTGGAACTGAAATCGAAACGCTCACTGACATTTCCCCTATCTGAAAGTCTGATAAACGGCGGAAAAATGACTAAGTCCAAAAAAAATTTTTTTTCAACTTTTTTCAATTTTACCCCCGTGGGATATATATTCTAGCCACACACATTTGGAACTCTCCTGGGGTACCCTCACTCACACATATTATTCCCTCATTTAGTGGATATTTTCACAAAAGTGAAATTTTCAAAAATTCAGAAAATTGACTGAAAAACGACGAAATATCAAAGACTCATCCGGCGAATCGCTGTGGAACTGAAATCAGAACACTCACTGACATTTCCCCAATTTGAAAGTCTGATAAACGCCGGAAAAATGACTAAGTCCAAAAAAAAAATTTTTTCAACTTTTTTCAATATTACCCCCGTGGGATATATATTCTACCCGCACACATTTGCAACTCTCCTGGGGTACCTTCACACAAATTATTCCCTCATTTAGTGGATATTTTCAAAAAAACTTAAATTTTCAAAAATCTAGAAATTGGCTGTAAACCTCTAAATATCAAGGACTCATTGGGCGAAACGCTCTGGAACTGAAATCGGAATGTTCACTGACATTTCCCCTATCTGAAAGTCTGATAAACACCGGAAAAATAACTAAGTCCAAAAAAAAAATGTTTTCAACTTTTTTCAATTTTACCCCCGTGGGATATATATTCTACCCACACACATTTGGAACTCTACTGGGGTACCCACACACATATTATTCCCTCATTTAGTGGATATTTTCACAAAAACGTGAAATTTTCAAAAATCCAAAAAATTGGCTGAAAACGACTAAATATCAAGGACTTATTGGGCGAATCGCTCTGGAACTGAAATCGGAACGCTCACTGACATTTCCCCTATCTGAAAGTCTGATAAACGGCGGAAAAATGACTAAGTCCAAAAAAAAATATTTTTCAACTTTTTTCAATTTTACCCCCGTGGGATATATATTCTAGCCACACACATTTGGAACTCTCCTGGGGTACCCTCACTCACACATATTATTCCCTCATTTAGTGGATATTTTCACAAAAAAGTGAAATTTTCAAAAATTCAGAAAATTGACTGAAAAACGACGAAATATCAAAGACTCATCCGGCGAATCGCTGTGGAACTGAAATCAGAACACTCACTGACATTTCCCCAATTTGAAAGTCTGATAAACGCCGGAAAAATGACTAAGTCCAAAAAAAATTTTTTTCAACTTTTTTCAATTTTACCCCCGTGGGATGTATATTCTACCCACACACATTTGGAACTCTCCTGGGGTACCCTCACACATATTATTCCCTCATTTAGTGGATATTTTCACAAAAAAGTGACATTTTCAAAAATCGAAAATATTGGCTGAAAACGACTAAATATCAAGGACTCATTGGGTAAATCGCTCTGGAACTGAAATAGGAACGCTCACTGACATTTCCCCTATCTGAAAGTCTGATAAACGCTGGAAAAATGACTAAGTCTAAAAAAAAATTTTTTTAAACTTTTTTCAATTTTACCCCCGTGGGATATATATTCTACCCACACATATTTGGAACTCTACTGGGGTACCCTCACACATATTATTCCCTCATTTAGTGGATATTTTCACAAAAAAAGTGAAATTTTCAAAAATCCAGAAAGTTGGCTGAAAATGACTAAATATCTAGTACTCATTGGGCGAATCGCTCTGGAACTGAAATCGGAACGCTCACTGACATTTCCCCTATTTGAAAGTCTGATAAACGCCGGAAAAAAGACTAACTCCAAAAAAAAATTTTTTTCAATTTTACCCCCGTGTGATATATATTCTACCCACACACATTTGGAACTCTCCTGGGGTACCCTCACACATATTATTCCCTCATTTAGTGGATATTTTCATAAAAAAGTGAAATTTTCAAAAATCCAAAATATTTTTTGAAAACGAATAAATATCAAGGACTCATTGGGCGAATCGCTCTGGAAATGAAATCGGAACGCTCACTGACATTTCCCCTATCTGAAAGTCTGATAAACGCCGGAAAAAAGACTAAGTCCAAAAAAAATTGTTTTCAACTTTTTTCAATTTTACCTCTGTTGGATATATATTCTACCCACACACATTTGGACCTCTCCTGGGGTTCTCTCACACATATTATTCCCTCATTTAGAGGATATTTTAACAAAAAATGAAATTTTCAAAAATCCAGAAAATTGGCTGAAAATGACTAAATATCAAGGACTCATTGGGCGAATCGCTCTGGAACTGAAATCGGAACGCTCACTGACATTTCCCCTATTTGAAAGTCTGATAAACGCCGGAAAAAAGACTAACTCCAAAAAAAAATTTTTTTCAATTTTACCCCCGTGTGATATATATTCTACCCACACACATTTGGAACTCTCCTGGGGTACCCTCACACATATTATTCCCTCATTTAGTGGATATTTTCACAAAAAAGTGAAATTTTCAAAAATCCTAAATATTTGCTGAAAACGAATAAATATCAAGGACTCATTGGGCGAATCGCTCTGGAAATGAAATCGGAACGCTCACTGACATTTCCCCTATCTGAAAGTCTGATAAACGCCGGAAAAATGACTAAGTCCAAAAAAAAATTTGTTTCAACTATTTTTAATATTACCCCCGTGGGATATATATTCTACCCACACACATTTGGAACTCTCCTGGGGTACCCTCACACATATTATTCCCTCATTTAGTGGATATTTTCACAAAAAAGTGAAATTTTCAAAAATCCAGAAAATTGGCTGAAAATGACTAAATATCAAGGACTCATTGGGCGAATCGCTCTGGAACTGAAATCAGAACGCTTATTGACATTTCCCCTATCTGAAAGTCTGATAAACGCTATAAAAATGACTAAGTCCCAAAAAAATTTTTTTTCAGCTTTTTTCAATATTACCCCCGTGGGATATATATTCTACCCACACACATTTGGAACTCTCCTGGGGTACCCTCACACATATTATTCCCTCATTTAGTGGATATTTTCACAAAAAAGTGAAATTTTCAAAAATCCAAAATATTGGCTGAAAACTGCTAAATATCAAGGACTCATTGGGCAAATCGCTCTGGAACTGAAATCGGAATGCTCACTGACTGTAGTGCCGGCGTCCCTGCCCTCTGCTAGGCAGGGACGCTGCTCCCCTCACCGCTCTGCTCCGTGCCCGGCATCCTCCCCCCGCTCTGCTGTCAGCGCGCGCTCCGTCCCGGCGTCCTCCTCCTGCTCTGCTCTCAGCGCGCGCTCCTTTCCGGCCCTTGTGCTTAGGGCGCGCGCGCGCTCCCCTCCTCTTAAAGGGGCCGCGCGCGCCGCCCTAAAGAGTCCCCGGCCAATGGCCGGAGGACTTCATCATATATAAGGCACCTCCTCCAAAATGGAGGTGCCCGAGCAATGTTGTTTGCACCTGTGTCTCACCTGTGCTTCAGCCCTCAGGTCCCATTGCCAGTTACCTGCCAGTTACCTGCCAGTTACCTGCCTGATTCCTGCCTGAATACTTGTTACCTGTCTGCCAGTCTGAGGTCCGACGGTCTGCCTTACTACTCCTGTCAGTCTGTCTAAAGGACCAGCCTGCCCGCTCACCTGGGAGCGCATATCAGCTACCTGCCTGCTTGCCTGAGGTCCGACGGTCTGCCTTACTACTCCGGTCAGTCTGTCTATGGACCAGCTTGCCCGCTCACCTGGGAGCGCTTCTCCGTTATCTGCCTGCTTGCCAGCCCGGAGGCTCCGTTGTCACGTGCTGTGACCACCAGCTATCTCAGAGACTCTTGCCCGCTCACCTGGGAGCGCATCTCCGTTACCTGCCTGCTTGCCAGCCCGGAGGTCCTGTTGTCACGTGCGGTGACCACCAGCTATTCCAGAGACTCTTGCCCGCTCACCTGGGAGCGCTTCTCCGTTACCTACCTGCCTGCCAGCCCGGAGGTTCCGCCGTCACGTGCCGTGACCACCTGCTATTCCAGAGACTCTCGCTTGCTCACCTGGGAGCACACATCTACCATCTGCCTGCTAGCCTACCCGGAGGCTCTGCCATCACAGGTCGTACCTACCCCTTACCCAGAGACTGCCCTGATCACTTGCCGTAACTCCCTGTCCGTTCACCCAGAGACTGCCACCCGCTCCCTTACAAGGGCCGCCCCCTTGTATAGTAGCTCAGAGGTTCCGCCTCCCGGACCCGTTACAGTTTACTCGGGCCATGGAACCCGGTGGCACCCAAGCTCCCTCGCTCACGGACCTGTGTCATGAACTGTCCCGTCAAAGGTCCCAACAGGAGTCCATCCTGGGTCACCTGCGGAATGTCAATACTCGCCTGGACACTCTGACTGCACCACCTGCAGCCACTGCCAGTACCATGACTCGCAACCCGGCAGCTCCGCTACCCACTAATACCATGGTAACCTATCCCGGTCCCCGGCTGTCTGCACCTCCTCGCTTCGGAGGCGACTCCGTCCAGGCTCGGGGCTTCATAAATCAGTGCACCCTGCACTTTGAACTTTTGTCCCATCAGTTTAATTCCGACCGGGCCAAAATTGCCTTTATCATGTCCCATCTCACCGGGGAGGCCCTGGCCTGGCTAAATCCTCTATGGGAGAGAGGAGACCCCCTGGTGTCCAACTTGCCTGCTTTTCTCTCGGCTTTCCGGAAAGTCTTCGACGAACCCGGACGGAAGACCTCATCCGCATCCTCTCTGCTATGCCTCCGTCAGGAGGGTCTCACCGTGGGCCAATATGCCATACGGTTCCGCACCCTTGCCTCGGAGCTGGCCTGGGATAACGACGCTCTGGTATCCGTCTTCTGGGAGGGTCTGTCCGGTCGTATTAAAGATGAACTTGCTGGTCGGGACATTCCTACCTCTCTCGATGATCTAATAACCCTTGCCACCCGGATTGACCTACGGTTCCAGGAGCGTGCCAAAGAGGTCACCCGTGAGAGAAGGATTCCACGTTTAGCTCCTACTTTCCAGAAACCCGTCATTCCCTCCATCTCTCCCCAGGTACACTCTCCTGAGCCTATGCAGGTCGACCAGACCAAGATGGTCAAAACCCGTCAGGACTCACGCCGTGCCGAGGGGAGCTGCTTCTACTGTGGCAGTAAGGAGCACCGGATCCGTGCCTGCCCGGAGAGGTCGGGAAACGCCTGTGTCTAGGTTCGCTCAGAGAGGTCCACCTAGACAAGAATAAATCCTCTCCATCCCTGTTGTTGTCAGTTTCGATCATCTACGGGGAGAACCGTTATTTCGAACTAGCCCAACTTGACTCTGGAGCAGCCGGGAACCTTATTTCACAGTCCCTGGTTGAGAAATACCGCATCCCCACCAAACCTCTGGCTGTACCCTTGTCTGTCGCTGCCGTGGATGGGGGCCTCTTACCTCGCCCCATTCAACTCATCACCGAATCCATTACCCTGCAGGTGGGAATGCTGCATTCTGAAAGTATCTCCTTTCATGTTCTGCCTGGACTCTCTCACGCCCTCTTGCTAGGTCTGCCCTGGCTCCAGAGACATGCACCCGTGCTAGACTGGCAAACCGGAGAGGTCCTTCGCTGGGGACAAGACTGTCATAAAACCTGCCTGGTTCCCGTCCATCCCGTCCGTCCCTCTCCTACCCCAGCTAATCTACCTGGACTTCCGATTCCTTATTGGTCTTATGCAGATGTCTTTAATAAAAAGGAGGCAGAGACATTACCACCACATAGACCATACGACTGTCCCATCGATCTGCTACCCGGTACTACTCCTCCCCGTGGGCGTATCTATCCTTTATCCGCTGCTGAGACCCGGTCAATGTCCGAATATATTGAGGAGAATCTGGCCAGAGGATTCATCCGGAAATCTACCTCCCCGGCGGGAGCAGGCTTCTTTTTCGTCAAAAAGAAGGACGGCTCTCTCCGTCCCTGTATAGACTATAGAGGCCTAAACCTGATCACGGTGAAGAATAAGTACCCCCTTCCGCTCATTCCAGAATTATTTGATCGTCTGAGGGGGGCTAGGATCTTCACCAAACTGGACCTTCGTGGGGCGTACAACCTGGTTCGTATTCGTCAGGGGGATGAATGGAAGACGGCATTCAACACCCGGGACGGCCACTATGAATACCTGGTAATGCCCTTTGGTCTCTGTAACGCTCCTGCCGTCTTTCAAGAGTTGGTCAATGACATCTTCCGGGACCTTCTCTACTCCTGCGTAGTGGTGTACCTGGACGACATCTTGGTCTTCTCTCCGGATCTCCAGACTCACCGGAGGGACGTTCGTCAGGTCCTGCTCAGGCTAAGGCAGAACCATCTCTACGCTAAATTTGAGAAGTGCCTCTTTGAGCAGACCTCGCTTCCGTTTCTGGGCTACATTATCTCTCAGACCGGCCTACAAATGGATCCTGAGAAACTGTCTGCCATCGAGAAATGGCCCCGACCGGAGGGGTTGAAGGCCATTCAGCGATTCCTGGGCTTCGCCAACTACTACCGCCTCTTCATACCACACTTCTCTTCCCGGACGGCCCCAATTTCTGCGCTCACCCGTAAAGGTACTAATCCCAAAGAGTGGCCACCCGAAGCAGAGGAGGCCTTTCTTTCCCTTAAACAGGCCTTCTCTTCCGCCCCGGTGCTGCATCGCCCAGATGGCAACAAGCAGTTCTTCCTGGAAGTTGACGCCTCCTCCTCTGGAGCCGGAGCGGTACTTACTCAAAAATCATCTTCCGGGAGGATGGTAACTTGTGGCTTCTTCTCTAAACTCTTCTCCTCCTCTGAGCGCAACTATTCCATAGGAGACCGAGAGTTATTGGCCATCAAACTGGCATTGGAGGAGTGGCGTTACCTGCTCGAGGGGGCTCTTCACCCGGTAATAATTTACACTGACCACAAGAACTTGGCTTACCTCCAGCATGCCCAGAGACTTAACCCGCGCCAAGCCCGGTGGTCCTTGTTTTTTGCTCGTTTTGATTTTGTCCTTCATTTTCGCCCGGCTGACAAAAACGTCAAGGCGGACGCCTTGTCTCGATCCTTTCTGGTGTCTGATCTCGAGGAGGATCCGAAACATATCATCGATCCCGCCAGAGTAATGCAGGTGGCTCCCGTGAGTCTAAATCGTCTTCCTCCTGGTAAGACGTTCGTACCAGTACCTGATCGGGAGAAGATCCTACACTGGGGTCATTCGTCTAAACTAGCTGGCCACGCCGGTCAGAAAAAGACCCTCCAGCTTATTACCCGGCACTACTGGTGGCCTAACCTGCACAAGGATGTAATAGACTTTGTTTCTGCCTGTGTGTCCTGCGCCCGCAACAAAGTTCCGAGACACCTGCCGGCCGGCCGCCTCCTACCTCTGCCAGTACCTGCTGCCCCCTGGCAGCATATAGCGATGGACTTCATTACTGATCTGCCCGTCTCTGCCGGTTGTACGGTCATTTGGGTGGTCGCTGACCGCTTCTCCAAGATGGCTCACTTCATTCCACTGCCAGGTCTTCCGTCTGCACCCGAGCTGGCTAAAGACTTTATCCGCCACATCTTCCGTCTTCATGGCCTGCCCCGTCACATCGTGTCGGATCGTAGGGTACAGTTCACTTCCCGTTTCTGGAGAGCCACTTGTAAATTGCTGGACGTCACCCTGGACTTCTCCTCCGCTTACCACCCACAGTCTAATGGTCAAGTGGAGCGGATCAATCAGAACCTGACCAGTTACCTTCGGCACTTCATTAATGCCCACCATTCTGACTGGGTGGATCTCCTGCCATGGGCCGAATTCTCGTACAACAATCACGAGAGCGAGTCTTCCTCCAAATCCCCGTTTTTTGTAGTCTACGGTCAGCATCCTCGGATCCCGTTTCCCGTCTCCACCTCGGCGGACAATCCGGCTGCGGAATCTCTTGTTAACAAATTTTCCTCCATATGGGAGAGTACCCGGTCCGCACTCCTTCTGTCATCCGAGCGTATGAAAAGACACGCTGACAAAAAACGTCTGGACCCTCCTCAATTCCGCCCTGGGGATAAAGTCTGGCTCTCGTCCAAATATGTCCGGCTCAAGATCCCTTCCTATAAGTTAGGGCCTCGGTTCATCGGCCCACTGGAGGTCATCAGTCAGATCAACCCGGTGGCCTATAAATTGAAACTCCCGGCCAACTTACGGATCCCTAACTCCTTCCATGTGTCCCTCCTCAAACCTGTGGTGCTTAACTCTTTTTCCAAGTCTACAGGTACGCCTCCTGCTCCGGTTTCTGCTGAGGACGAGTTTGAGGTAGAGAACATTCTTGCCACCAAAAGGGTAAGAGGAAAGACCTTTTTCCTGGTAGATTGGAAGGGGTTTGGTCCTGAGGAGAGAACGTGGGAGCCCCGGGAGAACATCCATGCCCCTCTCATCCTAGCTAAATTTCTGTCTGGCCTAAAAAAGGGGGGGCCTAAAGGGGGGGGTACTGTAGTGCCGGCGTCCCTGCCCTCTGCTAGGCAGGGACGCTGCTCCCCTCACCGCTCTGCTCCGTGCCCGGCATCCTCCCCCCGCTCTGCTGTCAGCGCGCGCTCCGTCCCGGCGTCCTCCTCCTGCTCTGCTCTCAGCGCGCGCTCCTTCCCGGCCCCTGTGCTTAGGGCGCGCGCGCGCGCGCTCCCCTCCTCTTAAAGGGGCCGCGCGCGCCGCCCTAAAGAGTCCCCGGCCAATGGCCGGAGGACTTCATCATATATAAGGCACCTCCTCCAAAATGGAGGTGCCCGAGCAATGTTGTTTGCACCTGTGTCTCACCTGTGCTTCAGCCCTCAGGTCCCGTTGCCAGTTACCTGACAGTTACCTGCCAGTTACCTGCCTGATTCCTGCCTGAATACTTGTTACCTGTCTGCCAGTCTGAGGTCCGACGGTCTGCCTTACTACTCCTGTCAGTCTGTCTAAAGGACCAGCCTGCCCGCTCACCTGGGAGCGCATATCAGCTACCTGCCTGCTTGCCTGAGGTCCGACGGTCTGCCTTACTACTCCGGTCAGTCTGTCTATGGACCAGTTTGCCCGCTCACCTGGGAGCGCTTCTCCGTTATCTGCCTGCTTGCCAGCCCGGAGGCTCCGTTGTCACGTGCTGTGACCACCAGCTATCTCAGAGACTCTTGCCCGCTCACCTGGGAGCGCATCTCCGTTACCTGCCTGCTTGCCAGCCCGGAGGTCCCGTTGTCACGTGCGGTGACCACCAGCTACTCCAGAGACTCTTGCCCGCTCACCTGGGAGCGCTTCTCCGTTACCTACCTGCCTGCCAGCCCGGAGGTTCCGCCGTCACGTGCCGTGACCACCTGCTATTCCAGAGACTCTCGCTTGCTCACCTGGGAGCACACATCTACCATCTGCCTGCTAGCCTACCCGGAGGCTCTGCCATCACAGGTCGTACCTACCCCTTACCCAGAGACTGCCCTGATCACTTGCCGTAACTCCCTGTCCGTTCACCCAGAGACTGCCACCCGCTCCCTTACAAGGGCCGCCCCCTTGTATAGTAGCTCAGAGGTTCCGCCTCCCGGACCCGTTACACTGACATTTCCCCTATCTGAAAGTCTGATAAACGCCGGAAAAAAGACTGAGTCCAAAAAAAAAATAGTTTTCAACTTTTTTCAATTTTACCCCTGTGGGATATATATTCTACTCACACACATTTGGAACTCTCCTGGGGTACCCTCACACATATTATTCCCTCATTTAGAGGATATTTTCACAAAAAATGAAATTATCAAAAATCCAGAAAATTGGCTGAAAATGACTAAATATCAAGGACTCATTGGGCGAATCGCTCTGGAACTGAAATCGGAACGCTCACTGACATTTCCCCTATTTGAAAGTCTGATAAACGCCGGAAAAAAGACTAAGTCCAAAAAAAATTTTTTTTCAACTTTTTTCAATTTTACCCCTGTGGGATATATATTCTACCCACACACATTTGGAACTCTCCTGGGGAACCCTCACACATATTATTCCCTCATTTAGTGGATATTTTCACAAAAAAGTGAAATTTTCAAAAATCCAAAATATTGGCTGAAAACGACTAAATATCAAGGATTCATTGGCGAATCGCTCTGGAACTGAAATCGGAATGCTCACTGACATTTCCCCTATCTGAAATTCTGATAAACGCCAGAAAAATGACTAAGTCCAAAAAAAATTTTTTTTCAATTTTACCCCCGTGGGATATATATTCTACCCACACATTTGGAACTCTCCTGGGGTACCCTCACACATATTATTCCCTCATTTAGTGGATATTTTCACAAAAAAGTGAAATTTTCAAAAATCCTAAATATTTGCTGAAAACGAATTAATATCAAGGACTCATTGGGCGAATCGCTCTGGAAATGAAATCGGAACGCTCACTGACATTTCCCCTATCTGAAAGTCTGATAAACGCCGGAAAAATGACTAAGTCCAAAAAAAAATTTGTTTCAACTATTTTTAATATTACCCCCGTGGGATATATATTCTACCCACACACATTTGGAACTCTCCTGGGGTACCCTCACACATATTATTCCCTCATTTAGTGGATATTTTCACAAAAAAGTGAAATTTTCAAAAATCCAGAAAATTGGCTGAAAATGACTAAATATCAAGGACTCATTGGGCGAATCGCTCTGGAACTGAAATCAGAACGCTTATTGACATTTCCCCTATCTGAAAGTCTGATAAACGCTAGAAAAATGACTAAGTCCCAAAAAAAATTTTTTTTCAGCTTTTTTCAATATTACCCCCGTGGGATATATATTCTACCCACACACATTTGGAACTCTCATGGGGTACCCTCACACATATTATTCCCTCATTTAGTGGATATTTTCACAAAAAAGTGAAATTTTCAAAAATCCAAAATATTGGCTGAAAACTGCTAAATATCAAGGACTCATTGGGCAAATCGCTCTGGAACTGAAATCGGAATGCTCACTGACATTTCCCCTATCTGAAAGTCTGATAAACGCCGGAAAAAAGACTGAGTCCAAAAAAAAAATAGTTTTCAACTTTTTTCAATTTTACCCCTGTGGGATATATATTCTACTCACACACATTTGGAACTCTCCTGGGGTACCCTCACACATATTATTCCCTCATTTAGTGGATATTTTCACAAAAAAGTGAAATTTTCAAAAATCCAGAAAATTGGCTGAAAATGACTAAATATCAAGGACTCATTGGGCGAATCGCTCTGGAACTGAAATCAGAACGCTTATTGACATTTCCCCTATCTGAAAGTCTGATAAACGCTAGAAAAATGACTAAGTCCCAAAAAAAATTATTTTCAGCTTTTTTCAATATTACCCCCGTGGGATATATATTCTACCCACACATATTTGGAACTCTCCTGGGGTACCCTCACACATATTATTCCCTCATTTAGTGGATATTTTCACAAAAAATGAAATTATCAAAAATCCAGAAAATTGGCTGAAAATGACTAAATATCAAGGACTCATTGGGCGAATCGCTCTGGAACTGAAATCGGAACGCTCACTGACATTTCCCTTATTTGAAAGTCTGATAAACGCCGGAAAAAAGACTAAGTCCAAAAAAAATTTTTTTTCAACTTTTTTCAATTTTACCCCCGTGGGATATATATTCTACCCACACACATTTGGAACTCTCCTGGGGTACCCTCACACATATTATTCCCTCATTTAGTGGATATTTTCACAAAAAAGTGAAATTTTCAAAAATCCAAAATATTGGCTGAAAACGACTAAATATCAAGGATTCATTGGCGAATCGCTCTGGAACTGAAATCGGAATGCTCACTGACATTTCCCCTATCTGAAAGTCTGATAAACGCCGGAAAAATGACTAAGTCCAAACGAACATTTTTTTCAATTTTACCCCAGTGGGATATATATTCTACCCACACACATTTGGAACTCTCCTGGGGTACCCTTACACATATTATTCCCTCATTTTATGGATATTTTAACAAAAAAGTGAAATTTTCAAAAATCAAGAAAATTGGCTGAAAATGACTTAATATCAAGGACTCATTGGGCGAATTGCTCTGGAACTGAAATTGGACTGCTCACTGACATTTCCCCCATCTGAAAGTCTGATAAACGCCGGAAAAAAGACAGTTGAAAAAAAAATTTTTTTCAACTTTTTTCAATTTTACCCCCGTGGGATATATATTCTACCCAAACACATTTGGAACTCTCCTGGGGTACCCTCACACATATTATTCCCTCATTAAGTGGATATTTTCACAAAAAAGTGAAATTTTCAAAAATCCAGAAAATTGGCTGAAAATGACTAAATATCAAGGACTCATTGGGCGAATCGCTCTGGAACTGAAATCGGAACGCTCACTGACATTTCCCCTATTTGAAAGTCTGATAAACGCCGGAAAAAAGACTAAGTCCAAAAAAAATTTTTTTTCAATTTTACCCCCGTGGGATATATATTCTACCCACACACATTTGGAACTCTCCTGGGGTACCCTCACACATATTATTCCCTCATTTAGTGGATATTTTCACAAAAAAGTGAATTTTTCAAAAATCCAAAATATTGGCTGAAAACAGCTAAATATCAAGGACTCATTGGGCGAATCGCTCTGGAACTGAAATCGGAATTCTCACTGACATTTCCCCTATCTGAAAGTCTGATAAACGCCGGAGAAATGACTAAGTCCAAAAAAAAATAGTTTTCAACTTTTTTCAATTTTACGCCTGTGGGATATATATTCTACCCACACACATTTGGAACTCTCCTGGGGTACCCTCACACATATTATTCCCTCATTTAGTGGATATTTTCACAAAAAAGTGAAATTTTCAAAAATCCAAAATATTAGCTGAAAACGACTAAATATCAAGGATTCATTGGGCGAATCGCTCTGGAACTGAAATCGGAACGCTCACTGACACTTCCCCTATTTGAAAGTCTGATAAACGCCGGAAAAAAGACTAAGTCCAAAAAAAAAATTTTTTAAACTTTTTTCAATTTTACCCCATGGGATATATATTTTACCCACACACATTTGGAACTCTCCTGGGTTCCCTCACACATATTATTCCCTCATTTAGTGGATATTTTCACAAAAAAGTGAAATTTTCAAAAATCCAGAAGATTGGTTGAAAATGACTAAATATCAAGTACTCATTGGGCGAATCGCTCTGGAACTGAAATCGGAACGCTCACTGACATTTCCCCTATTTGAAAGTCTGATAAACACCGGAAAAAAGACTTAAGTCCAAAAAAAAATTGTTTTCAACTTTTTTCAATTTTACCCCCGTGGGATATATATTCTACCCAAACACATTTGGAACTCTCCTGGGGTACCCTCACACATATTATTCCCTCATTTAGTGGATATTTTCACAAAAAAGTGAAATTTTCAAAAATCCAAAATATTGGCTGAAAACGAATAAATATCAAGGACTCATTGGGCGAATCGCTCTGGAACTGAAATCGGAATGCTCACTGACATTTCCTCTATTTGAAAGTCTGATAAACGCCGGAAAAAAGACTAAGTCCAAAAAAAATTTTTTTTCAACTTTTTTCAATTTTACCCCTGTGGGATATATATTCTACCCAAACACATTTGGAACTCTCCTGGGGTACCCTCACAGATATTATTCCCTCATTTAGTGGATATTTTCACAAAAAAGTGACATTTTCAAAAATCCAGAAAATTGGCTGAAAATGACTAAATATCAAGTACTCATTGGGCGAATCGCTCTGGAACTGAAATCGGAATGCTCACTGACATTTCCCCTATTTGAAAGTCTGATAAACGCCGGAAAAAAAAGACTAAGTCCAAAAAAAATTTTTTTTCAATTTTACCCCCGTGGCATATATATTCTACCCACACACATTTGGAACTCTCCTGGGGTACACATATTATTCCCTCATTTAGTGGATATTTTCACAAAAAAGTGAAATTTTCAAAAATCCAAAATATTGGCTGAAAACGAATAAATATCAAGGACTCATTGGGCGAATCGCTCTGGAACTGAAATCGGAAAGCTCACTGCCATTTCCCCTATTTGAAAGTCTGATAAACGCCGGAAAAAAGACTAAGTCCAAAAAAAATTTTTTTTCAATTTTACCCCCGTGGCATATATATTCTACCCACACACATTTGGAACTCTCCTGGGGTACCCTCACACATATTATTCCCTCATTTAGTGGATATTTTCACAAAAAAGTGAAAGTTTCAAAAATCCAGAAAATTGGCTGAAAACGACTAAATATCAAGGACTCATTGGGCAAATCGCTCTGTAACTGAAATCGGAACGCTCACTGACATTTCCCCTATCTGAAAGTCTGATAAACGCCGGAAAAATGACTAAGTCCAAAAAAAATATTTTTTCAACTTTTTTCAATTTTACCCCTGTGGGATATATATTCTACCCACACACATTTGGAACTCTCCTGGGGTACCCTCACACATATTATTCCCTCATTTAGTGGATATTTTCGCAAAAAAGTAAAATTTTCAAAAATCCAAAATATTGGCTGAAAACGACTAAATATCAAGGACTCATTGGGCGAATCATTCTGGAACTGAAATCGGAACGCTCACTGACATTTGTCCTATCTGAAAGTCTGATAAACGCCGGAAAAATGACTAAGTCCAAAAAAAATTTTTTTTCAACATTTTTCAATTTTACCCCCATGGGATATATATTCTACCCACACACATTTGGAACTCTCCTGGGGTACCCTCACACATATTATTCCCTCATTTAGTGGATATTTTCACAAAAAAGTGAAAGTTTCAATATTCCAGAAAATTGGCTGAAAACGACTAAATATCAAGGACTCATTGGGCGAATCGCTCTGGAACTGAAATCGGAATGCTCACTGACATTTCCCCAATCTGAAAGTCTGATAAACGCCGGAAAAATGACTAAGTACAAAAAAAAATTTTTTTCAACTTTTTCCAATTTTACCCCCGTGGGATATATATTCTACCCACACACATTTGGAACTCTCCTGGGGTACCCTTACACATATTATTCCCTCATTTTATGGATATTTTAACAAAAAAGTGAAATTTTCAAAAATCAAGAAAATTGGCTGAAAATGACTTAATATCAAGGACTCATTGGGCGAATTGCTCTGGAACTGAAATTGGACTGCTCACTGACATTTCCCCCATCTGAAAGTCTGATAAACGCCGGAAAAAAGACAGTTGAAAAAAAAATTTTTTTCAACTTTTTTCAATTTTACCCCCGTGGGATATATATTCTACCCAAACACATTTGGAACTCTCCTGGGGTACCCTCACACATATTATTCCCTCATTAAGTGGATATTTTCACAAAAAAGTGAAATTTTCAAAAATCCAGAAAATTGGCTGAAAATGACTAAATATCAAGGACTCATTGGGCGAATCGCTCTGGAACTGAAATCGGAACGCTCACTGACATTTCCCCTATTTGAAAGTCTGATAAACGCCGGAAAAAAGACTAAGTCCAAAAAAAATTTTTTTTCAATTTTACCCCCGTGGGATATATATTCTACCCACACACATTTGGAACTCTCCTGGGGTACCCTCACACATATTATTCCCTCATTTAGTGGATATTTTCACAAAAAAGTGAATTTTTCAAAAATCCAAAATATTGGCTGAAAACAGCTAAATATCAAGGACTCATTGGGCGAATCGCTCTGGAACTGAAATCGGAATTCTCACTGACATTTCCCCTATCTGAAAGTCTGATAAACGCCGGAGAAATGACTAAGTCCAAAAAAAAATAGTTTTCAACTTTTTTCAATTTTACGCCTGTGGGATATATATTCTACCCACACACATTTGGAACTCTCCTGGGGTACCCTCACACATATTATTCCCTCATTTAGTGGATATTTTCACAAAAAAGTGAAATTTTCAAAAATCCAAAATATTAGCTGAAAACGACTAAATATCAAGGATTCATTGGGCGAATCGCTCTGGAACTGAAATCGGAACGCTCACTGACACTTCCCCTATTTGAAAGTCTGATAAACGCCGGAAAAAAGACTAAGTCCAAAAAAAAAATTTTTTAAACTTTTTTCAATTTTACCCCATGGGATATATATTTTACCCACACACATTTGGAACTCTCCTGGGTTCCCTCACACATATTATTCCCTCATTTAGTGGATATTTTCACAAAAAAGTGAAATTTTCAAAAATCCAGAAGATTGGTTGAAAATGACTAAATATCAAGTACTCATTGGGCGAATCGCTCTGGAACTGAAATCGGAACGCTCACTGACATTTCCCCTATTTGAAAGTCTGATAAACACCGGAAAAAAGACTTAAGTCCAAAAAAAAATTGTTTTCAACTTTTTTCAATTTTACCCCCGTGGGATATATATTCTACCCAAACACATTTGGAACTCTCCTGGGGTACCCTCACACATATTATTCCCTCATTTAGTGGATATTTTCACAAAAAAGTGAAATTTTCAAAAATCCAAAATATTGGCTGAAAACGAATAAATATCAAGGACTCATTGGGCGAATCGCTCTGGAACTGAAATCGGAATGCTCACTGACATTTCCTCTATTTGAAAGTCTGATAAACGCCGGAAAAAAGACTAAGTCCAAAAAAAATTTTTTTTCAACTTTTTTCAATTTTACCCCTGTGGGATATATATTCTACCCAAACACATTTGGAACTCTCCTGGGGTACCCTCACAGATATTATTCCCTCATTTAGTGGATATTTTCACAAAAAAGTGACATTTTCAAAAATCCAGAAAATTGGCTGAAAATGACTAAATATCAAGTACTCATTGGGCGAATCGCTCTGGAACTGAAATCGGAATGCTCACTGACATTTCCCCTATTTGAAAGTCTGATAAACGCCGGAAAAAAAAGACTAAGTCCAAAAAAAATTTTTTTTCAATTTTACCCCCGTGGCATATATATTCTACCCACACACATTTGGAACTCTCCTGGGGTACACATATTATTCCCTCATTTAGTGGATATTTTCACAAAAAAGTGAAATTTTCAAAAATCCAAAATATTGGCTGAAAACGAATAAATATCAAGGACTCATTGGGCGAATCGCTCTGGAACTGAAATCGGAAAGCTCACTGCCATTTCCCCTATTTGAAAGTCTGATAAACGCCGGAAAAAAGACTAAGTCCAAAAAAAATTTTTTTTCAATTTTACCCCCGTGGCATATATATTCTACCCACACACATTTGGAACTCTCCTGGGGTACCCTCACACATATTATTCCCTCATTTAGTGGATATTTTCACAAAAAAGTGAAAGTTTCAAAAATCCAGAAAATTGGCTGAAAACGACTAAATATCAAGGACTCATTGGGCAAATCGCTCTGTAACTGAAATCGGAACGCTCACTGACATTTCCCCTATCTGAAAGTCTGATAAACGCCGGAAAAATGACTAAGTCCAAAAAAAATATTTTTTCAACTTTTTTCAATTTTACCCCTGTGGGATATATATTCTACCCACACACATTTGGAACTCTCCTGGGGTACCCTCACACATATTATTCCCTCATTTAGTGGATATTTTCACTAAAAAGTGAAATTTTCAAAAATTGACTGAAAACGACTAAATATCAAGGACTCATTGGGCGAATCGCTCTGGAACTGAAATCGGAACGCTCACTGACATTTCCCCTATCTGAAAGTCTGATAAACGCCGGAAAAATGACTAAGTCCAAAAAAAAAATGTTTTCAACTTTTTTCAATTTTACCCCCGTGGGATATATATTCTACCCCCACACATTTGGAACTCTCCTGGGGTACCCTCACACATATTATTCACTCATTTAGTGGATATTTTCACAAAAAAGTAAAAATTTCAAAAATCCAAAATATTGACTGAAAACGGCTAAATATCAAGGACTCAATGGGAGAATCGCTCTGTAACTGAAATCGGAATGCTCACTGACATTTGCCCTATCTGAAAGTCTGATAAACGCCGGAAAAATGACTAAGTCCAAAAAAAAATGTTTTTCAATTTTACCCCGTGGGATATATATTCTACGCACACACATTTGGAACTCTCCTGGGGTACCCTCACACATATTATTCCCTCAGTTAGTGGATATTTTCACAAAAAAGTGAAATTTTCAAAAATCCAGAAAATTGGCTGAAAACGACTAAATATCAAGGACTCATTGGGCGAATCACTCTGGAACTGAAACGGAACTCTCACTGACATTTCCCCTATCTGAAAGTCTGATAAACGCCGGAAAAATGACTTAGTCCAAAAAAAATATTTTTTCAACTTTTTTCAATTTTACACCCGTGGGATATATATTCTACCCACACACATTTGGAACTCTCCTGGGGTACCCTCACACATATTATTCCCTCATTTAGTGGATATTTTCACAAAAAAGTGAAATTTTCAAAAATCCAGAAAATTGGCTGAAAAAGACTAAATATCAAGGACTCATTGGGCGAATCGCTCTGGAACTGAAATCGGAACGCTCACTGACATTTCCCCAATCTGAAAGTCTGATAAATGCCAGAGAAATGACTAAGTCCAAAAAAAAAATTTTCAACTTTTTTCAATTTTACCCCCGTGGGATATATATTCTACCCACACACATTTGGAACTCTCCTGGGGTACCCTCACACATATTATTCCCTCATTTAGTGGATATTTTCACAAAAAAGTGAAATTTTCAAAAATCCAGAAAATTGGTTGAAAACGACTAAATATCAAGGACTCATTGGGCAAATCACTCTGGAACTGAAATCGGAACGCTCACTGACATTTCCCCTATCTGAAAGTCCGATAAATGCCGGAAAAATGACTAAGTCCAAAAAAAAAATTTTTTAAACTTTTTTCAATTTTACCCCCGTGGGATATATATTCTACCCACACACATTTGGAACTCTCCTGGGGTAACCTCACACATATTATTCCCTCATTTAGTGGATATTTTCACAAAAAAGTGAAAGTTTCAAAAATCCAGAAAATTGGCTGAAAACGACTAAATATCAAGGACTCATTGGGCAAATCGCTCTGGAACTGAAATCGGAATGCTCACTGACATTTCCCCTATCTGAAAGTCTGATAAACGTCGGAAAAATGACTAAGTCCAAAAAAAAATTTTTTTTCAACTTTTTTCAATTTAACCCCTGTGGGATATATATTCTACCCACACACATTTGGAACTCTCCTGGGGTACCCTCACACATATTATTCCCTCATTTAGTGGATATTTTCACAAAAAAGTGAAAGTTTCAAAAATCCAGAAAATTGGCTGAAAACGACTAAATATCAAGGACTCATTGGGCAAATCGCTGTGGAACTGAAATCGGAACGCTCACTGACATTTGTCCTATCTGAAAGTGTGATAAACGCCGGAAAAATGACTAAGTCCAAAAAAAGTAATTTTTCAACTTTTTTCAATTTTACCCCTGTGGGATATATATTCTACCCACACACATTTGGAACTCTCCTGGGGTACCCTCACACATATTATTCCCTCATTTAGTGGATATTTTCACAAAAAAGTAAAATTTTCAAAAATCCAAAATATTGGCTGAAAACGACTAAATATCAAGGACTCATTGGGCGAATCATTCTGGAACTGAAATCGGAACGCTCACTGACATTTGTCCTATCTGAAAGTGTGATAAACGCCGGAAAAATGACTAAGTCCAAAAAAAAATTTTTTCAACTTTTTTCAATTTAACCCCTGTGGGATATATATTCTACCCACACACATTTGGAACTCTCCTGGGGTACCCTCACACATATTATTCCCTCATTTAGTGGATATTTTCACAAAAAAGTGAAATTTTCAAAAATTCAGAAAATTGGCTGAAAACGACTAAATATCAAGGACACATTGGGAGAATCGCTCTGGAACTGAAATCGGAATGCTCACTGACATTTCCCCTATCTGAAAGTCTGATAAACGTCGGAAAAATGACTAAGTCCAAAAAAAAATTTTTTTCAACTTTTTTAAATTTTACCCCCGTGGGATATATATTCTACCCACACACATTTGGAACTCTCCTTGGGTACCCTCACACATATTATTCCCTCATTTAGTGGATATTTTCACAAAAAAGTGAAAGTTTCAAAAATCCAGAAAATTGGCTGAAAACGACTAAATATCAAGGACTCATTGGGCGAATCGCTCTGGAACTGAAATCGGAACGCTCACTGACATTTCCCCTATCTGAAAGTCTGATAAACGCCGGAAAAATGACTAAGTCCAAAAAAAATTTTTTCAACTTTTTTCAATTTTACCCCTGTGGGATATATATTCTACCCACACACATTTGGAACTCTCCTGGGGTACCCTCACACATATTATTCCCTCATTTAGTGGATATTTTCACAAAAAAGTGAAAGTTTCAATATTCCAGAAAATTGGCTGAAAACGACTAAATATCAAGGACTCATTGGGCGAATCATTCTGGAACTGAAATCGGAACGCTCACTGACATTTGTCCTATCTGAAAGTCTGATAAACGCCGGAAAAATGACTAAGTCCAAAAAAAATAATTTTTCAACTTTTTTCAATTTTACCCCTGTGGGATATATATTCTACCCACACACATTTGGAACTCTCCTGGGGTACCCTCACACATATTATTCCCTCATTTAGTGGATATTTTCACAAAAAAGTAAAATTTTCAAAAATCCAAAATATTGGCTGAAAACGACTAAATATCAAGGACTCATTGGGCGAATCATTCTGGAACTGAAATCGGAACGCTCACTGACATTTGTCCTATCTGAAAGTCTGATAAACGCCGGAAAAATGACTAAGTCCAAAAAAAAATTTTTTCAACTTTTTTCAATTTAACCCCTGTGGGATATATATTCTACCCACACACATTTGGAACTCTCCTGGGGTACCCTCACACATATTATTCCCTCATTTAGTGGATATTTTCACAAAAAAGTGAAATTTTCAAAAATTCAGAAAATTGGCTGAAAACGACTAAATATCAAGGACACATTGGGCGAATCGCTCTGGAACTGAAATCGGAATGCTCACTGACATTTCCCCTATCTGAAAGTCTGATAAACGTCGGAAAAATGACTAAGCCCAAAAAAAAATTTTTTTCAACTTTTTTAAATTTTACCCCCGTGGGATATATATTCTACCCACACACATTTGGAACTCTCCTGGGGTACCCTCACACATATTATTCCCTCATTTAGTGGATATTTTCACAAAAAAGTGAAAGTTTCAAAAATCCAGAAAATTGGCTGAAAACGACTAAATATCAAGGACTCATTGGGCGAATCGCTCTGGAACTGAAATCGGAACGCTCACTGACATTTCCCCTATCTGAAAGTCTGATAAACGCCGGAAAAATGACTAAGTCCAAAAAAAATTTTTTCAACTTTTTTCAATTTTACCCCTGTGGGATATATATTCTACCCAAACACATTTGAAACTCTCCTGGGGTACCCTCACACATATTATTCCCTCATTTAGTGGATATTTTCACAAAAAAGTGAAAGTTTCAATATTCCAGAAAATTGGCTGAAAACGACTAAATATCAAGGACTCATTGGGCGAATCGCTCTGGAACTGAAATCGGAATGCTCACTGACATTTCCCCAATCTGAAAGTCTGATAACCGCCGGAAAAATGACTAAGTACAAAAAAAAATTTTTTTCAACTTTTTTCAATTTAACCCCTGTGGGATATATATTCTACCCACACACATTTGGAACTCTCCTGGGGTACCCTCACACATATTATTCCCTCATTTAGTGGATATTTTCACTAAAAAGTGAAATTTTCAAAAATTGACTGAAAACGACTAAATATCAAGGACTCATTGGGCGAATCGCTCTAGAACTGAAATCGGAACGCTCACTGACATTTCCCCTATCTGAAAGTCTGATAAACGCCGGAAAAATGACTAAGTCCAAAAAAAAATGTTTTCAACTTTTTTCAATTTTACCCCCGTGGGATATATATTCTACCCCCACACATTTGGAACTCTCCTGGGGTACCCTCACACATATTATTCACTCATTTAGTGGATATTTTCACAAAAAAGTAAAAATTTCAAAAATCCAAAATATTGACTGAAAACGGCTAAATATCAAGGACTCAAAGGGAGAATCGCTCTGTAACTGAAATCGGAATGCTCACTGACATTTGCCCTATCTGAAAGTCTGATAAACGCCGGAAAAATGACTAAGTCCAAAAAAAAATGTTTTTCAATTTTACCCCGTGGGATATATATTCTACCCACACACATTTGGAACTCTCCTGGGGTACCCTCACACATATTATTCCCTCATTTAGTGGATATTTTCACTAAAAAGTGAAATTTTCAAAAATTGGCTGAAAACGACTAAATATCAAGGACTCATTGGGCGAATCGCTCTGGAACTGAAATCGGAACGCTCACTGACATTTCCCCTATCTGAAAGTCTGATAAACGCCGGAAAAATGCCTAAGTCCAAAAAAAAAATGTTTTCAACTTTTTTCAATTTTACCCCCGTGGGATATATATTCTACCCCCACACATTTGGAACTCTCCTGGGGTACCCTCACACATATTATTCCCTCATTTAGTGGATATTTTCACAAAAAAGTGAAATTTTCAAAAATCCAGAAAATTGGCTGAAAACAACTAAATATCAAGGACTCATTGGGCGAATCGCTCTGGAACTGAAATCGGAATGCTCACTGACATTTCCCCAATCTGAAAGTCTGATAAATGCCAGAGAAATGACTAAGTCCAAAAAAAAAATTTTGAACTTTTTTCAATTTTACCCCCGTGGGATATATATTCTACCCACACACATTTGGAACTCTCCTGGGGTACCCTCACACATATCATTCCCTCATTTAGTGGATATTTTCACAAAAAAGTGAAATTTTCAAAAATCCAGAAAATTGGTTGAAAACGACTAAATATCAAGGACTCATTGGGCGAATCACTCTGGAACTGAAATCGGAACGCTCACTGACATTTCCCCTATCTGAAAGTCCGATAAACGCCGGAAAAATGACTAAGTCCAAAAAAAAATTTTTTAAAACTTTTTTCAATTTTACCCCCGTGGGATATATATTCTACCCACACACATTTGGAACTCTCCTGGGGTACCCTCACACATATTATTCCCTCATTTATTGGATATTTTCGCAAAAAAGTAAAATTTTCAAAAATCCAAAATATTGGCTGAAAACGACTAAATATCAAGGACTCATTGGGCGAATCATTCTGGAACTGAAATCGGAACGCTCACTGACATTTGTCCTATCTGAAAGTCTGATAAACGCCGGAAAAATGACTAAGTCCAAAAAAAATAATTTTTCAACTTTTTTCAATTTTACCCCTGTGGGATATATATTCTACCCACACACATTTGGAACTCTCCTGGGGTACCCTCACACATATTATTCCCTCATTTAGTGGATATTTTCACAAAAAAGTAAAATTTTCAAAAATCCAAAATATTGGCTGAAAACGACTAAATATCAAGGACTCATTGGGCGAATCATTCTGGAACTGAAATCGGAACGCTCACTGACATTTGTCCTATCTGAAAGTCTGATAAACGCCGGAAAAATGACTAAGTCCAAAAAAAAATTTTTTCAACTTTTTTCAATTTAACCCCTGTGGGATATATATTCTACCCACACACATTTGGAACTCTCCTGGGGTACCCTCACACATATTATTCCCTCATTTAGTGGATATTTTCACAAAAAAGTGAAATTTTCAAAAATTCAGAAAATTGGCTGAAAACGACTAAATATCAAGGACACATTGGGCGAATCGCTCTGGAACTGAAATCGGAATGCTCACTGACATTTCCCCTATCTGAAAGTCTGATAAACGTCGGAAAAATGACTAAGCCCAAAAAAAAATTTTTTTCAACTTTTTTAAATTTTACCCCCGTGGGATATATATTCTACCCACACACATTTGGAACTCTCCTGGGGTACCCTCACACATATTATTCCCTCATTTAGTGGATATTTTCACAAAAAAGTGAAAGTTTCAAAAATCCAGAAAATTGGCTGAAAACGACTAAATATCAAGGACTCATTGGGCGAATCGCTCTGGAACTGAAATCGGAACGCTCACTGACATTTCCCCTATCTGAAAGTCTGATAAACGCCGGAAAAATGACTAAGTCCAAAAAAAATTTTTTCAACTTTTTTCAATTTTACCCCTGTGGGATATATATTCTACCCACACACATTTGAAACTCTCCTGGGGTACCCTCACACATATTATTCCCTCATTTAGTGGATATTTTCACAAAAAAGTGAAAGTTTCAATATTCCAGAAAATTGGCTGAAAACGACTAAATATCAAGGACTCATTGGGCGAATCGCTCTGGAACTGAAATCGGAATGCTCACTGACATTTCCCCAATCTGAAAGTCTGATAACCGCCGGAAAAATGACTAAGTACAAAAAAAAATTTTTTTCAACTTTTTTCAATTTAACCCCTGTGGGATATATATTCTACCCACACACATTTGGAACTCTCCTGGGGTACCCTCACACATATTATTCCCTCATTTAGTGGATATTTTCACTAAAAAGTGAAATTTTCAAAAATTGACTGAAAACGACTAAATATCAAGGACTCATTGGGCGAATCGCTCTAGAACTGAAATCGGAACGCTCACTGACATTTCCCCTATCTGAAAGTCTGATAAACGCCGGAAAAATGACTAAGTCCAAAAAAAAATGTTTTCAACTTTTTTCAATTTTACCCCCGTGGGATATATATTCTACCCCCACACATTTGGAACTCTCCTGGGGTACCCTCACACATATTATTCACTCATTTAGTGGATATTTTCACAAAAAAGTAAAAATTTCAAAAATCCAAAATATTGACTGAAAACGGCTAAATATCAAGGACTCAAAGGGAGAATCGCTCTGTAACTGAAATCGGAATGCTCACTGACATTTGCCCTATCTGAAAGTCTGATAAACGCCGGAAAAATGACTAAGTCCAAAAAAAAATGTTTTTCAATTTTACCCCGTGGGATATATATTCTACCCACACACATTTGGAACTCTCCTGGGGTACCCTCACACATATTATTCCCTCATTTAGTGGATATTTTCACTAAAAAGTGAAATTTTCAAAAATTGGCTGAAAACGACTAAATATCAAGGACTCATTGGGCGAATCGCTCTGGAACTGAAATCGGAACGCTCATTGACATTTCCCCTATCTGAAAGTCTGATAAACGCCGGAAAAATGCCTAAGTCCAAAAAAAAAATGTTTTCAACTTTTTTCAATTTTACCCCCGTGGGATATATATTCTACCCCCACACATTTGGAACTCTCCTGGGGTACCCTCACACATATTATTCCCTCATTTAGTGGATATTTTCACAAAAAAGTGAAATTTTCAAAAATCCAGAAAATTGGCTGAAAACAACTAAATATCAAGGACTCATTGGGCGAATCGCTCTGGAACTGAAATCGGAATGCTCACTGACATTTCCCCAATCTGAAAGTCTGATAAATGCCAGAGAAATGACTAAGTCCAAAAAAAAAATTTTGAACTTTTTTCAATTTTACCCCCGTGGGATATATATTCTACCCACACACATTTGGAACTCTCCTGGGGTACCCTCACACATATCATTCCCTCATTTAGTGGATATTTTCACAAAAAAGTGAAATTTTCAAAAATCCAGAAAATTGGTTGAAAACGACTAAATATCAAGGACTCATTGGGCGAATCACTCTGGAACTGAAATCGGAACGCTCACTGACATTTCCCCTATCTGAAAGTCCGATAAACGCCGGAAAAATGACTAAGTCCAAAAAAAAATTTTTTAAAACTTTTTTCAATTTTACCCCCGTGGGATATATATTCTACCCACACACATTTGGAACTCTCCTGGGGTACCCTCACACATATTATTCCCTCATTTATTGGATATTTTCGCAAAAAAGTAAAATTTTCAAAAATCCAAAATATTGGCTGAAAACGACTAAATATCAAGGACTCATTGGGCGAATCATTCTGGAACTGAAATCGGAACGCTCACTGACATTTGTCCTATCTGAAAGTCTGATAAACGCCGGAAAAATGACTAAGTCCAAAAAAAATTTTTTTTCAACATTTTTCAATTTTACCCCCATGGGATATATATTCTACCCACACACATTTGGAACTCTCCTGGGGTACCCTCACACATATTATTCCCTCATTTAGTGGATATTTTCACAAAAAAGTGAAAGTTTCAATATTCCAGAAAATTGGCTGAAAACGACTAAATATCAAGGACTCATTGGGCGAATTGCTCTGGAACTGAAATCGGAATGCTCACTGACATTTCCCCAATCTGAAAGTCTGATAAACGCCGGAAAAATGACTAAGTACAAAAAAAATTTTTTTTCAACTTTTTCCAATTTTACCCCCGTGGGATATATATTCTACCCACACACATTTGGAACTCTCCTGGGGTACCCTCACACATATTATTCCCTCATTTAGTGGATATTTTCACTAAAAAGTGAAATTTTCAAAAATTGACTGAAAACGACTAAATATCAAGGACTCATTGGGCGAATCGCTCTGGAACTGAAATCGGAACGCTCACTGACATTTCCCCTATCTGAAAGTCTGATAAACGCCGGAAAAATGACTAAGTCCAAAAAAAAAATGTTTTCAACTTTTTTCAATTTTACCCCCGTGGGATATATATTCTACCCCCACACATTTGGAACTCTCCTGGGGTACCCTCACACATATTATTCACTCATTTAGTGGATATTTTCACAAAAAAGTAAAAATTTCAAAAATCCAAAATATTGACTGAAAACGGCTAAATATCAAGGACTCAAAGGGAGAATCGCTCTGTAACTGAAATCGGAATGCTCACTGACATTTGCCCTATCTGAAAGTCTGATAAACGCCGGAAAAATGACTAAGTCCAAAAAAAAATGTTTTTCAATTTTACCCCGTGGGATATATATTCTACCCACACACATTTGGAACTCTCCTGGGGTACCCTCACACATATTATTCCCTCATTTAGTGGATATGTTCACAAAAAAAGTGAAATTTTCAAAAATCCAGAAAATTGGCTGAAAATGACTAAATATCAAGGACTCATTGGGCGAATCGCTCTGGAACTGAAATCGGAACGCTCACTGACATATCCCATATCTGAAAGTCTGATAAACGCAGGAAAAATGACTAAGTCCAAAAATATTTTTTTTTAAACTTTTTTCAATTTTACCCCCGTGGGATATATATTCTACCCCCACACATTTGGAAATCTCCTGGGGTACCCTCACACATATTATTCCCTCATTTAGTGGATACTTTCACAAAATAGTGAAATTTTCAAAAATCCAAAATATTGGCTGAAAACGACTAAATATCAAGGACTCATTGGGCGAATCACTCTGGAACTGAAATCGAAACGCTCACTAACATTTGCCCTATCTGAAAGTCTGATAAATGCCGGAAAAATGACTAAGTCCCCAAAAAAATTTTTTTCAACTTTTTTCAATTTTACCCCCGTGGGATATATGTTCTACCCACACACATTTGGAACTCTCCTGGGGTACCCTCACACATATTATTCCCTCATTTAGTGGATAATTTCACAAAAAAGTGAAATTTTCAAAAATCTAGAAACTTGGCTGAAAACGACTAAATATCAAGGACTCATTGGGCGAATCGATCTGGAACTGAAATCGGAACGCTCACTGACATATCCCATATCTGAAAGTCTGATAAACGCAGGAAAAATGACTAAGTCCAAAAATATTTTTTTTTAAACTTTTTTCAATTTTACCCCCGTGGGATATATATTCTACCCACACACATTTGGAAATCTCCTGGGGTACCCTCACACATATTATTCCCTCATTTAGAGGATATTTTCACAAAAAAGTAAAATTTTCAAAAATTCAGAAATTTGGCTGAAAACTACTAAATATCAAGGACTCATTGGACGAATCACTCTGGAACTGAATTCGGAATGCTCACTGACATTTCCCCTATCTGAAAGTCTGATAAACGCCGGAAAAATGACTAAGTCCAAAAAAAATTTTTTTTCAACTTTTTTCAATTTTACCCCCTTGGGATATATATTCTACCCACACACATTTGGAACTCTCCTGGGGTACCCTCACACATATTATTCCCTCATTTAGTGGATAATTTCACAAAAAAGTGAAATTTTCAAAAATCCAGAAACTTGGCTGAAAACGACTAAATATCAAGGACTCATTGGGCGAATCGCTCTGGAACTGAAATCGGAACTCTCACTGACATTTCCCCTATCTTAAAGTCTGATAAACGTTGGAAAAATGACTAAGTCCAAAAAAAAAAAATTTTAAACTTTTTTCAATTTTACCCCCGTGGGATATATATTCTACCCACACACATTTGGAACTCTCCTGGGGTACCCTCACACATATTCTTCCCTCATTTAGTGGATATTTTCACAAAAAAGTGAAATTTTCAAAAATCAATAAAATTGGCTGAAAACGACTAAATATCAAGGACTCATTGGGCGAATCGATCTGGAACTGAAATCGGAACGCTCACTGACATTTTCTCTATCTGAAGGTCTGATAAATGTCGGAAAAATGAATAAGTCCAAAAAAAAATTTTTTAAACTTTTTTCAATTTTACCCCCGTGGGATATATATTCTACCCACACACATTTGGAACTCTACTGGGGTACCCTCACACATATTATTCCCTCATTTAGTGGATATTTTCACAAAAAAGTGAAATTTTCAAAAATCCAGAAAATTGGCTGAAAAAGACTAAATAAACATCAAGGACTCATTGGGTGAATCGATCTGGAACTTAAATCGGAACGCTCACTGACATTTCCTCTATCTGAAAGTCTGATAAACGGCGGAAAAATGAATAAGTCCAAAAAAAAAATTTTTCCAACATTTTTCAATTTTACCCCCGTGGGATATATATTCTACCCACACACATTTGGAACTCTCCTGGGGTCCCCTCACACATATTATTCCCTCATTTAGTGGATATTTTCACAAAAAAGTGAAATTTTCAAAAATCAAGAAAATTGGCTGAAAACGACTGAATATCAAGGACTCATTGGGCGAATCGATCTGGAACTGAAATCGGAATGCTCACTGACATTTCCTCTATCTGAAAGTCTGATAAACGTCGGAAAAATGAATAAGTCCACAAAAAAATTTTTTCAACTTTTTTCAATTTTACCCCCGTGGGATATATATTCTACCCACACACATTTGGAACTCTCCTGGGGTACCCTCACACATATTCTTCCCTCATTTAGTGGATATTTTCACAAAAAAGTGAAATTTTCAAAAATCAATAAAATTGGCTGAAAACGACTAAATATCAAGGACTCATTGGGCGAATCGATCTGGAACTGAAATCGGAACGCTCACTGACATTTTCTCTATCTGAAGGTCTGATAAATGTCGGAAAAATGAATAAGTCCAAAAAAAAATTTTTTAAACTTTTTTCAATTTTACCCCCGTGGGATATATATTCTACCCACACACATTTGGAACTCTACTGGGGTACCCTCACACATATTATTCCCTCATTTAGTGGATATTTTCACAAAAAAGTGAAATTTTCAAAAATCCAGAAAATTGGCTGAAAAAGACTAAATAAACATCAAGGACTCATTGGGTGAATCGATCTGGAACTTAAATCGGAACGCTCACTGACATTTCCTCTATCTGAAAGTCTGATAAACGGCGGAAAAATGAATAAGTCCAAAAAAAAAATTTTTCCAACATTTTTCAATTTTACCCCCGTGGGATATATATTCTACCCACACACATTTGGAACTCTCCTGGGGTCCCCTCACACATATTATTCCCTCATTTAGTGGATATTTTCACAAAAAAGTGAAATTTTCAAAAATCAAGAAAATTGGCTGAAAACGACTGAATATCAAGGACTCATTGGGCGAATCGATCTGGAACTGAAATCGGAATGCTCACTGACATTTCCTCTATCTGAAAGTCTGATAAACGTCGGAAAAATGAATAAGTCCACAAAAAAATTTTTTCAACTTTTTTCAATTTTACCCCCGTGGGATATATATTCTACCCACACACATTTGGAACTCTCCTGGGGTACCCTCACACATATTATCCCCTCATTTAGTGGATATTTTCACAAAAAAGTGAAATTTTCAAAAATCCAGAAAATTGGTTGAAAATGACTAAATATCAAGGACTCATTGGGCGAATCGCTCTGGAACTGAAATCGGAACGCTCACTGACATTTCCCCTATCTGAAAGTCTGATAAACGCCGGAAAAATGACTAAGTCCAATAAAAAAAATTTTTCACCTTTTTTCAATTTTACCCCCGTGGGATATATATTCTACCCACACACATTTGGAAATCTCCTGGGGTACCCTCACACATATTATTCCCTCATTTAGAGGATATTTTCACAAAAAAGTAAAATTTTAAAAAATTCAGAAATTTGGCTGAAAACAACTAAATATCAAGGACTCATTGGGCGAATCGCTCTGGAACTGAAATCGGAACGCTCACTGACATTTCCCCTATCTGAAAGTCTGTTAAACGCTGGAAAAATGACTAAGTGCAAAAAAATAAATTTTTCAACTTTTTTCAGTTTTACCGCCGTGGGATATATATTCTACCGACACACATTTGGAACTCTCCTGGGGTACCCTCACACATATTATTCCCTCATTTAGTGGATATGTTCACAAAAAAAGTGAAATTTTCAAAAATCCAGAAAATTGGCTGAAAACGACTAAATATCAAGGACTCATTGGGCGAATCGCTCTGGAACTGAAATCGGAACGCTCACTGACATATCCCATATCTGAAAGTCTGATAAACGCAGGAAAAATGACTAAGTCCAAAAATATTTTTTTTTTAACTTTTTTCAATTTTACCCCCGTGGGATATATATTCTACCCCCACACATTTGGAAATCTCCTGGGGTACCCTCACACATATTATTCCCTCATTTAGTGGATACTTTCACAAAATAGTGAAATTTTCAAAAATCCAAAATATTGGCTGAAAACGACTAAATATCAAGGACTCATTGGGCGAATCACTCTGGAACTGAAATCGAAACGCTCACTGACATTTGCCCTATCTGAAAGTCTGATAAATGCCGGAAAAATGACTAAGTCCCCAAAAAAATTTTTTTCAACTTTTTTCAATTTTACCCCCGTGGGATATATGTTCTACCCACACACATTTGGAACTCTCCTGGGGTACCCTCACACATATTATTCCCTCATTTAGTGGATAATTTCACAAAAAAGTGAAATTTTCAAAAATCTAGAAACTTGGCTGAAAACGACTAAATATCAAGGACTCATTGGGCGAATCGATCTGGAACTGAAATCGGAACGCTCACTGACATTTTCTCTATCTGAAAGTCTGATAAATGTCGGAAAAATGAATAAGTCCAAAAAAAAATTTTTTAAACTTTTTTCAATTTTACCCCCGTGGGATATATATTCTACCCACACACATTTGGAACTCTACTGGGGTACCCTCACACATATTATTCCCTCATTTAGTGGATATTTTCACAAAAAAGTGAAATTTTCAAAAATCCAGAAAATTGGCTGAAAAAGACTAAACATCAAGGACTCATTGGGTGAATCGATCTGGAACTGAAATCGGAACGCTCACTGACATTTCCTCTATCTGAAAGTCTGATTAACGTCGGAAAAATGAATAAGTCCAAAAAAAATTTTTTTCAACTTTTTTCAATTTTACCCCGTGGGATATATATTCTACCCACACACATTTGGAACTCTCCTGGGTTACCCTCACACATATTATTCCCTCATTTAGTGGATAATTTCACAAAAAAGTGAAATTTTCAAAAATCAAGAAAATTGGCTGAAAACGACTAAATATCAAGGACTCATTGGGCGAATCGATCTGGAACTGAAATCGGAACGCTCACTGACATTTCCTCTATCTGAAAGTCTGATAAACGTCGGAAAAATGAATAAGTCCACAAAAAAATTTTTTCAACTTTTTTCAATTTTACCCCCGTGGGATATATATTCTACCCACACACATTTGGAACTCTCCTGGGGTACCCTCACACATATTATCCCCTCATTTAGTGGATATTTTCACAAAAAAGTGAAATTTTCAAAAATCCAGAAAATTGGTTGAAAATGACTAAATATCAAGGACTCATTGGGCGAATCGCTCTGGAACTGAAATCGGAACGCTCACTGACATTTCCCCTATCTGAAAGTCTGATAAACGCCGGAAAAATGACTAAGTCCAATAAAAAAAAATTTTCACCTTTTTTCAATTTTACCCCCGTGGGATATATGTTCTACCCACACACCTTTGGAACTCTCCTGGGGTAACCTCACACATATTATTCCCTCATTTAGTGGATACTTTAAAAAAATAGTGAAATTTTAAAAAATCCAAAATATTGGCTGAAAACGACTAAATATCAAGGACTCATTGGGCGAATCACTCTGGAACTGAAATCGAAACGCTCACTGACATTTGCCCTATCTGAAAGTCTGATAAATGCCGTAAAAATGACTAAGTCCCAAAAAAAAATGTTTTCAACTTTTTTCAATTTTACCCCCGTGGGATATATATTCTACCCACACACATTTGGAACTCTCCTGGGGTACCCTCACACATATTCTTCCCTCATTTAGTGGATATTTTCACAAAAAAGTGAAATTTTCAAAAATCAAGAAAATTGACTGAAAACGACTAAATATCAAGGACTCATTGGGCGAATCGATCTGGAACTGAAATCGGAACGCTCACTGACATATCCCATATCTGAAAGTCTGATAAACGCAGGAAAAATGACTAAGTCCAAAAATAATTTTTTTTAAACTTTTTTCAATTTTACCCCCGTGGGATATATATTCTACCCACACATATTTGGAAATCTCCTGGGGTACCCTCACACATATTATTCCCTCATTTAGAGGATATTTTCACAAAAAAGTAAAATTTTCAAAAATTCAGAAATTTGGCTGAAAACTACTAAATATCAAGGACTCATTGGACGAATCGCTCTGGAACTGAATTCGGAATGCTCACTGACATTTCCCCTATCTGAAAGTCTGATAAACGCCGGAAAAATGACGAAGTCCAAAAAAAATTTTTTTTCAACTTTTTTCAATTTTACCCCCTTGGGATATATTTTCTACCCACACACATTTGGAACTCTCCTGGGGTACCCTCACACATATTATTCCCTCATTTAGTGGATAATTTCACAAAAAAGTGAAATTTTCAAAAATCCAGAAACTTGGCTGAAAACGACTAAATATCAAGGACTCATTGGGCGAATCGCTCTGGAACTGAAATCGGAACTCTCACTGACATTTCCCCTATCTTAAAGTCTGATAAACGTTGGAAAAATGACTAAGTCCAAAAAAAAAAAATTTTAAACTTTTTTCAATTTTACCCCCGTGGGATATATATTCTACCCACACACATTTGGAACTCTCCTGGGGTACCCTCACACATATTCTTCCCTCATTTAGTGGATATTTTCACAAAAAAGTGAAATTTTCAAAAATCAAGAAAATTGGCTGAAAACGACTAAATATCAAGGACTCATTGGGCGAATCGATCTGGAACTGAAATCGGAACGCTCACTGACATTTTCTCTATCTGAAAGTCTGATAAATGTCGGAAAAATGAATAAGTCCAAAAAAAAATTTTTTAAACTTTTTTCAATTTTACCCCCGTGGGATATATATTCTACCCACACACATTTGGAACTCTACTGGGGTACCCTCACACATATTATTCCCTCATTTAGTGGATATTTTCACAAAAAAGTGAAATTTTCAAAAATCCAGAAAATTGGCTGAAAAAGACTAAGCATCAAGGACTCATTGGGTGAATCGATCTGGAACTTAAATCGGAACGCTCACTGACATTTCCTCTATCTGAAAGTCTGATAAACGGCGGAAAAATGAATAAGTCCAAAAAAAAAATTTTTCCAACATTTTTCAATTTTACCCCCATGGGATATATATTCTACCCACACACATTTGGAACTCTCCTGGGGTCCCCTCACACATATTATTCCCTCATTTAGTGGATATTTTCACAAAAAAGTGAAATTTTCAAAAATCAAGAAAATTGGCTGAAAACGACTAAATATCAAGGACTCATTGGGCGAATCGATCTGGAACTGAAATCGGAACGCTCACTGACATTTCCTCTATCTGAAAGTCTGATAAACGTCGGAAAAATGAATAAGTCCAAAAAAAATTTTTTTCAACTTTTTTCAATTTTACCCCGTGGGATATATATTCTACCCACACACATTTGGAACTCTCCTGGGTTACCCTCACACATATTATTCCCTCATTTAGTGGATAATTTCACAAAAAAGTGAAATTTTCAAAAATCAAGAAAATTGGCTGAAAACGACTAAATATCAAGGACTCATTGGGCGAATCGATCTGGAACTGAAATCGGAACACTCACTGACATTTCCTCTATCTGAAAGTCTGATAAACGTCGGAAAAATGAATAAGTCCACAAAAAAATTTTTTCAACTTTTTTCAATTTTACCCCCGTGGGATATATATTCTACCCACACACATTTGGAACTCTCCTGGGGTACCCTCACACATATTATCCCCTCATTTAGTGGATATTTTCACAAAAAAGTGAAATTTTCAAAAATCCAGAAAATTGGTTGAAAATGACTAAATATCAAGGACTCATTGGGCGAATCGCTCTGGAACTGAAATCGGAACGCTCACTGACATTTCCCCTATCTGAAAGTCTGATAAACGCCGGAAAAATGACTAAGTCCAATAAAAAATTTTTTTCACCTTTTTTCAATTTTACCCCCGTGGGATATATGTTCTACCCACACACCTTTGGAACTCTCCTGGGGTACCCTCACACATATTATTCCCTCATTTAGTGGATACTTTCACAAAATAGTGAAATTTTAAAAAATCCAAAATATTGGCTGAAAACGACTAAATATCAAGGACTCATCGGGCGAATCACTCTGGAACTCAAATCGAAACGCTCACTGACATTTGCCCTATCTGAAAGTCTGATAAATGCCGGAAAAATGACTAAGTCCCAAAAAAAATTTTTTTCAACTTTTTTCAATTTTACCCCCGTGGGATATATATTCTACCCACACACATTTGGAACTCTCCTGGGGTACCCTCACACATATTCTTCCCTCATTTAGTGGATATTTTCACAAAAAAGTGAAATTTTCAAAAATCAAGAAAATTGACTGAAAACGACTAAATATCAAGGACTCATTGGGCAAATCGATCTGGAACTGAAATCGGAACGCTCACTGACATATCCCATATCTGAAAGTCTGATAAACGCAGGAAAAATGACTAAGTCCAAAAATATTTTTTTTTAAACTTTTTTCAATTTTACCCCCGTGGGATATATATTCTACCCCCACACATTTGGAAATCTCCTGGGGTACCCTCACACATATTATTCCCTCATTTAGTGGATACTTTCACAAAATAGTGAAATTTTCAAAAATCCAAAATATTGGCTGAAAACGACTAAATATCAAGGACTCATTGGGCGAATCACTCTGGAACTGAAATCGAAACGCTCACTGACATTTGCCCTATCTGAAAGTCTGATAAATGCCGGAAAAATGACTAAGTCCCAAAAAAAATTTTTTTCAACTTTTTTCAATTTTACCCCCGTGGGATATATGTTCTACCCACACACATTTGGAACTCTCCTGGGGTACCCTCACACATATTATTCCCTCATTTAGTGGATAATTTCACAAAAAAGTGAAATTTTCAAAAATCTAGAAACTTGGCTGAAAACGACTAAATATCAAGGATTCATTGGGCGAATCGCTCTGGAACTGAAATCGGAACTCTCACTGACATTTCCCCTATCTTAAAGTCTGATAAACGTTGGAAAAATGACTAAGTCCAAAAAAAAAAAATTTAAAACTTTTTTCAATTTTACCCCCGTGGGATATATATTCTACCCACACACATTTGGAACTCTCCTGGGGTACCCTCACACATATTCTTCCCTCATTTAGTGGATATTTTCACAAAAAAGTGAAATTTTCAAAAATCAAGAAAATTGGCTGAAAACGACTAAATATCAAGGACTCATTGGGCGAATCGATCTGGAACTGAAATCGGAACGCTCACTGACATTTTCTCTATCTGAAAGTCTGATAAATGTCGGAAAAATGAATAAGTCCAAAAAAATTTTTTTTAAACTTTTTTCAATTTTACCCCCGTGGGATATATATTCTACCCACACACATTTGGAACTCTACTGGGGTACCCTCACACATATTATTCCCTCATTTAGTGGATATTTTCACAAAAAAGTGAAATTTTCAAAAATCCAGAAAATTGGCTGAAAAAGACTAAACATCAAGGACTCATTGGGTGAATCGATCTGGAACTGAATTCGAAATGCTCACTGACATTTCCTCTATCTGAAAGTCTGATAAACATTGGAAAAATCACTAAGTACCAAAAAAATTTTTTTTTAACTTTTTTCAATTTTACCCCTGTGGGATATATATTCTACCCACACACATTTGGAAATCTCCTGGGGTACCCTCACACATATTATTCCCTCATTTAGAGGATATTTTCACAAAAAAGTAAAATTTTAAAAAATTCTGAAATTTGGCTGAAAACAACTAAATATCAAGGACTCATTGGGCGAATCGCTCTGGAAGTGAAATCGGAACGCTCACTGACATTTCCCCTATCTGAAAGTCTGTTAAACGCTGGAAAAATGACTAAGTGCAAAAAAAAAAATTTTTCAACTTTTTTCAGTTTTACCGCCGTGGGATATATATTCTACCGACACACATTTGGAACTCTCCTGGGGTACCCTCACACATATTATTCCCTCATTTAGTGGATATGTTCACAAAAAAAGTGAAATTTTCAAAAATCCAGAAAATTGGCTGAAAACGACTAAATATCAAGGACTCATTGGGCGAATCGCTCTGGAACTGAAATCGGAACGCTCACTGACATATCCCATATCTGAAAGTCTGATAAACGCACGAAAAATGACTAAGTCCAAAAATATTTTTTTTTAAACTTTTTTCAATTTTACCCCCGTGGGATATATATTCTACCCACACACATTTGGAACTCTCCTGGGGTACCCTCACACATATTCTTCCCTCATTTAGTGGATATTTTCACAAAAAAGTGAAATTTTCAAAAATCAAGAAAATTGGCTGAAAACGACTAAATATCAAGGACTCATTGGGCGAATCGATCTGGAACTGAAATCGGAACGCTCACTGACATTTTCTCTATCTGAAAGTCTGATAAATGTCGGAAAAATGAATAAGTCCAAAAAAAATTTTTTTAAACTTTTTTCAATTTTACCCCCGTGGGATATATATTCTACCCACACACATTTGGAACTCTACTGGGGTACCCTCACACATATTATTCCCTCATTTAGTGGATATTTTCACAAAAAAGTGAAATTTTCAAAAATCCAGAAAATTGGCTGAAAAAGACTAAACATCAAGGACTCATTGGGTGAATCGATCTGGAACTTAAATCGGAACGCTCACTGACATTTCCTCTATCTGAAAGTCTGATAAACGGCGGAAAAATGAATAAGTCCAAAAAAAAAATATTTCCAACATTTTTCAATTTTACCCCCGTGGGATATATATTCTACCCACACACATTTGGAACTCTCCTGGGGTCCCCTCACACATATTATTCCCTCATTTAGTGGATATTTTCACAAAAAAGTGAAATTTTCAAAAATCAAGAAAATTGGCTGAAAACGACTAAATATCAAGGACTCATTGGGCGAATCGATCTGGAACTGAAATCGCAATGCTCACTGACATTTCCTCTATCTGAAAGTCTGATAAACGTCGGAAAAATGAATAAGTCCAAAAAAAATTTTTTTCAACTTTTTTCAATTTTACCCCCGTGGGATATATATTCTACCCACACACATTTGGAACTCTCCTGGGGTACCCTCACACATATTATTCCCTCATTTAGTGGATATTTTCACAAAAAAGTGAAATTTTCAAAAATCCAGAAAATTGGCTGAAAAAGACTAAACATCAAGGACTCATTGGGTGAATCGATCTGGAACTGAAATCGAAATGCTCACTGACATTTCCTCTATCTGAAAGTCTGATAAACGTTGGAAAAATCACTAAGTACCAAAAAAATTTTTTTTTTACTTTTTTCAATTTTACCCCTGTGGGATATATATTCTACCCACACACATTTGGAACTCTCCTGGGGTACCCTCACACATATTTTTCCCTCATTTAGTGGATATTTTCACAAAAAAAGTGAAATTTTCAAAAATCCAGAAAATTGGCTGAAAATGACTAAATATCAAGGACTCATTGGGCGAATCGCTCTGGAACTGAAATCGGAATGATCACTGACATTTGCCCTATCTGAAAGTCTGAGAGACGCCGGAAAATTGACTAAGTAAAAAAAAAATTTTTTTTAACTTTTTTCAATTTTATCCCCGTGGGATATATATTCTACCCACACACATTTGGAACTCTCCTGGGGTCCCCTCACACATATTATTCCCTCATTTAGTGGATATTTTCACAAAAAAGTGAAATTTTCAAAAATCCAGAACATTGGCTGAAATTGACTAAATATCAAGGACTCATTGGGCGAATCGCTCTGGAACTGAAATCGGAATGATCACTGACATTTGCCCTATCTGAAAGTCTGATAGACGCCGAAAAATTGACTAAGTACAAAAAAAATTTTTTTTAAACTTTTTGCAATTTTACCCCCGTGGGATATATATTCTACCCACACACATTTGGAACTCTCCTGGGGTACCCTCACACATATTATTCCCTCATTTAGTGGATATTTTCACAAAAAAGTGAAATTTTCAAAAATCCAGAAACTTGGCTGAAAACGACTAAATATCAAGGACTCATTGGGCGAATCGCTCTGGAACTGAAATCGGAACGCTCACTGACATTTCCTCTATCTGAAAGTCTGAGAGACGCCGGAAAATTGACTAAGTACAAAAAAAAAATTTTTAAAACTTTTTTCAATTTTATCCCCGTGGGATATATATTCTACCCACACACATTTGGAACTCTCCTGGGGTCCCCTCACACATATTATTCCCTCATTTAGTGGATATTTTCACAAAAAAGTGAAATTTTCAAAAATCCAGAACATTGGCTGAAATAGACTAAATATCAAGGACTCATTGAGCGAATCGCTCTGGAACTGAAATCGAAACGCTCACTGACATTTGCCCTATCTGAAAGTCTGATAAATGCCGGAAAAATGACTAAGTCCCAAAAAAAATTTTTTTAAACTTTTTTCAATTTTACCCCCGTGGGATATATATTCTACCCACACACATTTGGAACTCTACTGGGGTACCCTCACACATATTATTCCCTCATTTAGTGGATATTTTCACAAAAAAGTGAAATTTTCAAAAATCCAGAAAATTGGCTGAAAAAGACTATACATCAAGGACTCATTGGGTGAATCGATCTGGAACTTAAATCGGAACGCTCACTGACATTTCCTCTATCTGAAAGTCTGATAAACGGCGGAAAAATGAATAAGTCCAAAAAAAAAATTTTTCCAACATTTTTCAATTTTACCCCCGTGGGATATATATTCTACCCACACACATTTGGAACTCTCCTGGGGTACCCTCACACATATTTTTCCCTCATTTAGTGGATATTTTCACAAAAAAAGTGAAATTTTCAAAAATCCAGAAAATTGGCTGAAAATGACTAAATATCAAGGACTCATTGGGCGAATCGCTCTAGAACTGAAATCGGAATGATCACTGACATTTGCCCTATCTGAAAGTCTGAGAGACGCCGGAAAATTGACTAAGTACAAAAAAAAAAATTTTTAAACTTTTTTCAATTTTATCCCCGTGGGATATATATTCTACCCACACACATTTGGAACTCTCCTGGGGTCCCCTCACACATATTATTCCCTCATTTAGTGGATATTTTCACAAAAAAGTGAAATTTTCAAAAATCCAGAACATTGGCTGAAATTGACTAAATATCAAGGACTCATTGAGCGAATCGCTCTGGAACTGAAATCGGAACGATCACTGACATTTCCTCTATCTGAAAGTCTGATAAACGTTGGAAAAATGACTAAGTCCAAAAAAAATTTTTTTTACACCTTTTTCAATTTTACCCCCGTGGGATATATATTCTACCCACACACATTTGGAACTCTCCTGGGGTCCCCTCACACATATTATTGCCTCATTTAGTGGATATTTTCACAAAAAAGTGAAATTTGCAAAAATCAAGAAAATTGGCTGAAAACGACTAAATATCAAGGACTCATTGGGCGAATCGATCTGGAACTGAAATCGGAACGCTCACTGACATTTCCTCTATCTGAAAGTCTGAAAAACGTCGGAAAAATGAATAAGTCCAAAAAAAAATTTTTTAAACTTTTTTCAATTTTACCCCCGTGGGATATATATTCTACCCACACACATTTGGAACTCTCCTGGGGTACCCTCACACATATTATTCCCTCATTTAGTGGATATTTTCACAAAAAAAGTGAAATTTTCAAAAATCCAGAAAATTGGCTGAAAAAGACTAAACATCAAGGACTCATTGGGTGAATCGATCTGGAACTGAAATCGGAACGCTCACTGACATTTCCTTTATCTGAAAGTCTGATAAACGTTGGAAAAATGACTAAGTCAAAAAAAAATTTTTTTTAAACTTTTTTCAATTTTACCCCCTTGGGATATTTCTTCTTCCCACACACATTTGGAACTCTCCTGGGGTACCCTCACACATATTATTCCCTCATTTATTGGATATTTTCACAAAAAAGTGAAATTTTCAAAAATCCAGAAACTTGGCTGAAAATGACTAAATATCAAGGACTCATTGGGCGAATCACTCTGGAACTGAAATCGAAACGCTCACTGACATTTGCCCTATCTGAAAGTCTGATAAATGCCGGAAAAATGACTAAGTCCCCAAAAAAATTTTTTTAAACTTTTTTCAATTTTACCCCCGTGGGATATATGTTCTACCCACACACATTTGGAACTCTCATGGGGTACCCTCACACATATTATTCCCTCATTTAGTGGATAATTTCACAAAAAAGTGAAATTTTCAAAAATCTAGAAACTTGGCTGAAAACGACTAAATATCAAGGACTCATTGGGCGAATCGCTCTGGAACTGAAATCGGAACTCTCACTGACATTTCCCCTATCTTAAAGTCTGATAAACGTTGGAAAAATGACTAAGTCCAAAAAAAAAAAATTTTAAACTTTTTTCAATTTTACCCCCGTGGGATATATATTCTACCCACACACATTTGGAACTCTCCTGGGGTACCCTCACACATATTCTTCCCTCATTTAGTGGATATTTTCACAAAAAAGTGAAATTTTCAAAAATCAAGAAAATTGGCTGAAAATGACTAAATATCAAGGACTCATTGGGCGAATCGCTCTGGAACTGAAATCGGAATGATCACTGACATTTGCCCTATCTGAAAGTCTGAGAGACGCCGGAAAATTGACTAAGTACAAAAAAAAATTTTTTAAACTTTTTTCAATTTTATCCCCGTGGGATATATATTCTACCCACACACATTTGGAACTCTCCTGGGGTCCCCTCACACATATTATTCCCTCATTTAGTGGATATTTTCACAAAAAAGTGAAATTTTCAAAAATCCAGAACATTGGCTGAAATTGACTAAATATCAAGGACTCATTGAGCGAATCGCTCTGGAACTGAAATCGGAACGATCACTGACATTTGCCCTATCTGAAAGTCTGATACACGCCGAAAAATTGACTAAGTACAAAAAAAATTTTTTTTAAACTTTTTGCAATTTTACCACCGTGGGATATATATTCTACCCACACACATTTGGAACTCTCCTGGGGTACCCTCACACATATTATTCCCTCATTTAGTGGATATTTTCACAAAAAAGTGAAATTTTCAAAAATCCAGAAACTTGGCTGAAAACGACTAAATATCAAGGACTCATTGGGCGAATCGCTCTGGAACTGAAATCGGAACGCTCACTGACAATTCCTCTATCTGAAAGTCTGATAAACGTTGGAAAAATGACTAAGTCCCAAAAAAAATTTTTTTAAACTTTATTCAATTTTACCCCCGTGGGATATATATTCTACCCACACACATTTGGAACACTCCTGGGGTACCCTCACACATATTATTCCCTCATTTAGTTTATATTTTCACAAAAAAGTGAAATTTTCAAAAATCCAGAAAATTGGCTGAAAACGACTAAATATCAAGGACTCATTGGGTGAATCGATCTGGAACTGAAATTGGAACGCTCACTTACATTTCCTCTATCTGAAGTCTGATAAACGTTGGAAAAATGACTAAGTCCAAAAAAAATTTTTGTAAACTTTTTTCAATTTTACCCCCGTGGGATATATATTCTACCCACACACATTTGGAACTCTCCTGGGGTACCCTCACACATATTATTCCCTCATTTAGTGGATATTTTCACAAAAAAAGTGAAATTTTCAAAAATCCAGAAAATTGGCTGAAAAAGACTAAACATCAAGGACTCATTGGGTGAATCAATCTGGAACTGAAATCGGAACGCTCACTGACATTTCCTTTATCTGAAAGTCTGATAAACGTTGGAAAAATGACTAAGTCAAAAAAAAATTTTTTTTAAACTTTTTTCAATTTTACCCCCTTGGGATATTTCTTCTTCCCACACACATTTGGAACTCTCCTGGGGTACCCTCACACATATTATTCCCTCATTTATTGGATATTTTCACAAAAAAGTGAAATTTTCAAAAATCCAGAAACTTGGCTGAAAATGACTAAATATCAAGGACTCATTGGGCGAATCGCTCTAGAACTGAAATCGGAACGCTCACTGACATTTCCTCTATCTGAAAGTCTGATAAACGTTGGAAAAATGACTAAGTCCCAAAAAAAATTTTTTTAAACTTTTTTCAATTTTACCCCCGTGGGATATATATTCTACCCAAACACATTTGGAACTCTCCTGGGGTACCCTCACACATATTATTCCCTCATTTAGTGGATATTTTCACGAAAAAGTGAAATTTTCAAAAATCCAGAAACTTGGCTGAAAACGACTAAATATCAAGGACTCATTGGGCGAATCGCTCTGGAACTGAAATCGGAACGATCACTGACATTTGCCCTATCTGAAAGTCTGATAGACGCCGGAAAATTGACTAAGTACAAAAAAAATTTTTTTTAAACTTTTTTCAATTTTACCCCTGTGGGATATATATTCTACCCACACACATTTGGAACTCTCCTGGGGTCCCTTCACACATATTATTCCCTCATTTAGTGGATATTTTCACAAAAAAGTGAAATTTTCAAAACTTCAGAACATTGGCTGAAATTGACTAAATATCAAGGAATCATTGGGCGAATCGCTCTGGAACTGAAATCGGAATGCTCACTGACATTTGCCCTCTCTGAAAGTCTGATAAACGGCGGAAAAATGAATGAGTCCAAAAAAATTTTTTTTAACTTTTTTCAATTTTACCCCCGTGGGATATATATTCTACCCACACACATTTGGAACTCTCCTGGGGTACCCTCACACATATTATTCCCTCATTTAGTGGATATTTTCACAAAAAAGTGAAATTTTCAAAAATCCAGAACATTGGCTGAAAAAGACTAAACATCAAGGACTCATTGGGTGAATCGATCTGGAGCTGAAATCGGAACGCTCACTGACATTTCCTCTATCTGAAAGTCTGATAAACGTTGGAAAAATGACTAAGTACCAAAAAATTTTTTTTTAAACTTTTTTCAATTTTACCCCCGTGGGATATATATTCTACCCACACACATTTGGAACTCTCCTGGGGTCCCCTCACACATATTATTCCCTCATTTAGTGGATATTTTCACAAAAAAGTGAAATTTTCAAAAATCCAGAACATTGACTGAAATTGACTAAATATCAAGGACTCATTGAGCGAATCGCTCTGGAACTGAAATCAGAACGATCACTGACATTTGCCCTATCTGAAAGTCTGATAGACGCCGAAAAATTGACTAAGTACAAAAAAAATTTTTTTTAAACTTTTTACAATTTTAGCCCCGTGGGATATATATTCTACCCACACACATTTGGAACTCTCCTGGGGTACCCTCACACATATTATTCCCTCATTTAGTGGATATTTTCACAAAAAAGTGAAATTTTCAAAAATCCAGAAACTTGGCTGAAAACGACTAAATATCAAGGACTCATTGGGCGAATCGCTCTGGATCTGAAATTGGAACGATCACTGACATTTCCTCTATCTGAAAGTCTGATAAACGTTGGAAAAATGACTAAGTCAAAAAAAAAAATTTTTTTTAACTTTTTTCAATTTTACCCCCTTGGGATATTTCTTCTTCCCACACACATTTGGAACTCTCCTGGGGTACCCTCACACATATTATTCCCTCATTTAGTGGATATTTTCACAAAAAAGTGAAATTTTCAAAAATCCAGAAACTTGGCTGAAAACGACTAAATATCAAGGACTCATTGGGCGAATCGCTCTGAAACTGAAATCGGAACGATCACTGACATTTGCCCTACCTGAAAGTCTGATAGACGCCGGAAAATTGACTAAGTACAAAAAAAATTTTTTTTAAACTTTTTTCAATTTTACCCCCGTGGGATATATATTCTACCCACACACATTTGGAACTCTCCTGGGGTCCCCTCACACATATTATTCCCTCATTTAGTGGATATTTTCACAAAAAAGTGAAATTTTTAAAAATCCAGAAACTTGGCTGAAAACGACTAAATATCAAGGACTCATTGGGCGAATCGCTCTGGAACTGAAATCGGAACGCTCACTGACATTTCCCCTATCTGAAAGTCTGATAAACGGAGGAAAAATGAATAAGTCCAAAAAAAAATTTTTTTCAACTTTTTTCAATTTTACCCCCGTGGGATATATATTCTACCCACACACATTTGGAACTCTCCTGGTGTCCCCCCACACATATTATTCCCTCATTTAGTGGATATTTTCACAAAAAAGTGAAATTTTCAAAAATCCAGACAATTGGCTGAAATTGACTAAATATCAAGGACTCATTGGGCGAATCGCTCTGGAACTAAAATCGGAATGCTCACTGACATTTGCCCTATCTGAAAGTCTGATAAACGCCGGAAAAATGACTAAGTCCAAAAAATTTTTTTTAAACTTTTTTCAATTTTACCCCCGTGGGATATATATTCTACCCACACACATTTGGAACTCTCCTGGGGTAACCTCACACATATTATTCCCTCATTTAGTGGATATTTTCACAATAAAGTGAAATTTTCAAAAATCAAGAAAATTGGCTGAAAATGACTAAATATCAAGGACTCATTGGGCGAATGGCTCTGGAACTGAAATCGGAATGCTCACTGACATTTCCTCTATCTGAAAGTCCGATAAACGTCGGAAAAATGAATAAGTCCAAAAAAATTTTTTTTTAAACTTTTTTCAATTTTACTCCCGTGGGATATATATTCTACCCACACACATTTGGGACTCTCCTGGGGTACCCTCACACATATTATTCCCTCATTTAGTGGATACTTTCACAAAATAGTGAAATTTTCAAAAATCCAAAATATTGGCTGAAAACGACTAAATATCAAGGACTTATTGGGCGAATCACTCTGGAACTGAAATCGAAACGCTCACTGACATTTGCCCTATCTGAAAGTCTGATAAATGCCGGAAAAATGACTAAGTCCCCAAAAAAAATTTTTTCAACTTTTTTCAATTTTACCCCCGTGGGATATATGTTCTACCCACACACATTTGGAACTCTCCTGGGGTACCCTCACACATATTATTCCCTCATTTACTGGATAATTTCACAAAAAAGTGAAATTTTCAAAAATCTAGAAACTTGGCTGAAAACGACTAAATATCAAGGACTCATTGGGCGAATCGCTCTGGAACTGAAATCGGAACTCTCACTGACATTTCCCCTATCTTAAAGTCTGATAAACGTTGGAAAAATGACTAAGTCCAAAAAAAAAAAATTTTAAACTTTTTTCAATTTTACCCCCGTGGGATATATATTCTACCCACACACATTTGGAACTCTCCTGGGGTACCCTCACACATATTCTTCCCTCATTTAGTGGATATTTTCACAAAAAAGTGAAATTTTCAAAAATCAAGAAAATTGGCTGAAAACGACTAAATATCAAGGACTCATTGGGCGAATCGATCTGGAACTGAAATCGGAACGCTCACTGACATTTTCTCTATCTGAAAGTCTGATAAATGTCGGAAAAATGAATAAGTCTAAAAAAAATTTTTTTAAACTTTTTTCAATTTTACCCCGTGGGATATATATTCTACCCACACACATTTGGAACTCTCCTGGGGTACCCTCACACATATTATTCCCTCATTTAGTGGATATTTTCACAAAAAAAGTGAAATTTTCAAAAATCAAGAAAATTGGCTGAAAACGTCTAAATATCAAGGACTCATTGGGAGAATCGCTCTGGAACTGAAATCGGAACGCTCACTGACATTTCCTCTATCTGAAAGTCCGATAAACGTCGGAAAAATGAATAAGTCCAAAAAAAATTTTTTTTCAACTTTTTTCAATTTTACCCCCGTGGGATATATATTCTACCCACACACATTTGGAACTCTCCTGGGGTACCCTCACACATATTATTCCCTCATTTAGGGGATATTTTCACAAAAAAGTGAAATTTTCAAAAATACAGAAAATTGGCTGAAAACGACTAAATATCAAGGACTCATTGGGCGAATCGCTCTGGAACTGAAATCGGAACGCTCACTGACATTTGCCCTATCTGAAAGACTGATAAACGCCGGAAAAATGACTAAGTCCAAAAAAATTTTTTTAAAACTTTTTTCAATTTTACCCCCGTGGGATATATATTCTACCCAAACACATTTGGAACTCTCCTGGGGTACCCTCACACATATTATTCCCTCATTTAGTGGATATTTTCACAAAAAAGTGAAATTTTCAAAAATCCAGACAATTGGCTGAAATTGACTAAATATCAAGGACTCATTGGGCGAATCGCTCTGGAACTAAAATCGGAATGCTCACTGACATTTGCCCTATCTGAAAGTCTGATAAACGCCGGAAAAATGACTAAGTCCAAAAAATTTTTTTTAAACTTTTTTCAATTTTACCCCCGTGGGATATATATTCTACCCACACACATTTGGAACTCTCCTGGGGTACCCTCACACATATTATTCCCTCATTTAGTGGATACTTTCACAAAATAGTGAAATTTTCAAAAATCCAAAATATTGGCTGAAAACGACTAAATATCAAGGACTTATTGGGCGAATCACTCTGGAACTGAAATCGGAACGCTCACTGACATTTTCTCTATCTGAAAGTCTGATAAATGTCGGAAAAATGAATAAGTCCAAAAAAAATTTTTTTAAACTTTTTTCAATTTTACCCCCGTGGGATATATATGTTCTACCCACACACATTTGGAACTCTACTGGGGTACCCTCACACATATTATTCCCTCATTTAGTGGATATTTTCACAAAAAAGTGAAGTTTTCAAAAATCCAGAAAATTGGCTGAAAAAGACTAAACATCAAGGACTCATTGGGTGAATCGATCTGGAGCTGAAATCAGAACGCTCACTGACATTTCCTCTATCTGAAAGTCTGATAAACGTTGGAAAAATGACTAAGTACCAAAAAAATTTTTTTTAAACTTTTTTCAATTTTACCCCCGTGGGATATATATTCTACCCACACACATTTATAACTCTCCTGGGGTCCCCTCACACATATTATTCCCTCATTTAGTGGATATTTTCACAAAAAAGTGAAATTTTCAAAAATCCAGAACATTGGCTGAAATTGACTAAATATCAAGGACTCATTGAGCGAATCGCTCTGGAACTGAAATCGGAACGATCACTGACATTTGCCCTATCTGAAAGTCTGATAGACGCCGAAAAATTGACTAAGTACAAAAAAAATTTTTTTAAAACTTTTTGCAATTTTACCCCCGTGGGATATATATTCTACCCACACACATTTGGAACTCTCCTGGGGTACCCTCACACATATTATTCCCTCATTTAGTGGATATTTTCACAAAAAAAGTGAAATTTTCAAAAATCCAGAAAATTGGCTGAAAAAGACTAAACATCAAGGACTCATTGGGTGAATCGATCTGGAACTGAAATCGGAACGCTCACTGACATTTCCACTATCTGAAAGTCTGATAAACGTTGGAAAAATGACTAAGTCAAAAAAAAATTTTTTTTAAACTTTTTTCAATTTTACCCCCGTGGGATATATATTCTACCCACACACTTTTGGAACTCTCCTGGGGTACCCTCACACATATTATTCCCTCATTTAGTGGATATTTTCACAAAAAAGTGAAATTTTCAAAACTTCAGAACATTGGCTGAAATTGACTAAATATCAAGGAATCATTGGGCGAATCGCTCTGGAACTGAAATCGGAATGCTCACTGACATTTGCCCTATCTGAAAGTCTGATAAACGGCGGAAAAATGAATAAGTCCAAAAAAAATTTTTTTAACTTTTTGCAATTTTACCCCCGTGGGATATATATTCTACCCACACACATTTGGAACTCTCCTGGGGTACCCTCACACATATTATTCCCTCATTTAGTGGATATTTTCACAAAAAAGTGAAATTTTCAAAAATCCAGAACATTGGCTGAAAAAGACTAAACATAAAGGACTCATTGGGTGAATCGATCTGGAGCTGAAATCGGAACGCTCACTGACATTTCCTCTATCTGAAAGTCTGATAAACGTTGGAAAAATGACTAAGTACCAAAAAAATTTTTTTTAAACTTTTTTCAATTTTACCCCCGTGGGATATATATTCTACCCACACACATTTGGAACTCTCCTGGGGTCCCCTCACACATATTATTCCCTCATTTAGTGGATATTTTCACAAAAAAGTGAAATTTTCAAAAATCCAGAACATTGGCTGAAATTGACTAAATATCAAGGACTCATTGAGCGAATCGCTCTGGAACTGAAATCGGAACGATCACTGACATTTGCCCTATCTGAAAGTCTGATAGACGCCGAAAAATTGACTAAGTACAAAAAAAATTTTTTTTAAACTTTTTGCAATTTTACCCCCGTGGGATATATATTCTACCCACACACATTTGGAACTCTCCTGGGGTACCCTCACACATATTATTCCCTCATTTAGTGGATATTTTCACAAAAAAGTGAAATTTTCAAAAATCAAGAAAATTGGCTGAAAACGACTAAATATCAAGGACTCATTGGTTGAATCGCTCTGGAACTGAAATCGGAATGCTCACTGACATTTCCCCTCTCTGAAAGTCTGATAAACAGCGGAAAAATGAATAAGTCAAAAAAAAAATTTTTTTCAACTTTTTTCAATTTTACCCCTGTGGGATATATATTCTACCCACACACATTTGGAACTCTCCTGGGGTCCCCTCACACATATTATTCCCTCATTTATTGGATATTTTAATAAAAAAGTGAAATTTTCAAAAATCCAGAGCATTGGCTGAAATTGACTAAATATCAAGGACTCATTGAGCGAATCGCTCTGGAACTGAAATCGGAACGATCACTGACATTTGCCCTATCTGAAAGTCTGATAGACGCCGAAAAATTGACTAAGTACAAAAAAAATTTTTTTTAAACTTTTTGCAATTTTACCCCCGTGGGATATATATTCTACCCACACACATTTGGAACTCTCCTGGGGTACCCTCACACATATTATTCCCTCATTTAGTGGATATTTTCACAAAAAAGTGAAATTTTCAAAAATCCAGAAACTTGGCTGAAAACGACTAAATATCAAGGACTCATTGGGCGAATCGCTCTGGATCTGAAATTGGAACGATCACTGACATTTGCCCTATCTGAAAGTCTGATAGACGCCGGAAAATTGACTAAGTCCCAAAAAAAATTTTTTTAAACTTTTTTCAATTTTACCCCCGTGGGATATATATTCTACCCACACACATTTGGAACTCTCCTGGGGTACCCTCACACATATTATTCCCTCATTTAGTGGATATTTTCACAAAAAAGTGAAATTTTCAAAAATCCAGAAAATTGGCTGAAAACGACTAAATATCAAGGACTCATTGGGTGAATCGATCTGGAACTGAAATTGGAACGCTCACTTACATTTCCTCTATCTGAAAGTCTGATAAACGTTGGGAAAATGACTAAGTCCAAAAAAAATTTTTTTTACACCTTTTTCAATTTTACCCCCGTGGGATATATATTCTACCCACACACATTTGGAACTCTCCTGGGGTACCCTCACACATATTATTCCCTCATTTAGTGGATATTTTCACAAAAAAAGTGAAATTTTCAAAAATCCAGAAAATTGGCTGAAAAAGACTAAACATCAATGACTCATTGGGTGAATCGATCTGGAACTGAAATCGGAATGCTCACTGACATTTCCTTTATCTGAAAGTCTGATAAACGTTGGAAAAATGACTAAGTCCAAAAAAAATTTTTTTTAAACTTTTTTCAATTTTACCCCCTTGGGATATTTCTTCTTCCCACACACATTTGGAACTCTCCTGGGGTACCCTCACACATATTATTCCCTCATTTAGTGGATATTTTCACAAAAAAGTGAAATTTTCAAAAATCCAGAAACTTGGCTGAAAATGACTAAATATCAAGGACTCATTGGGCGAATCGCTCTGGAACTGAAATCGGAAAGCTCACTGACATTTCCTCTATCTGAAAGTCTGATAAACATTGGAAAAATGACTAAGTCCCCAAAAAAATTTTTTTAAAACTTTTTTCAATTTTACCCCCGTGGGATATATATTCTACCCACACACATTTGTAACTCTCCTGGGGTACCCTCACACATATTATTCCCTCATTTAGTGGATATTTTCACGAAAAAGTGAAATTTTCAAAAATCCAGAAACTTGGCTGAAAACGACTAAATATCAAGGACTCATTGGGCGAATCGCTCTGGAACTGAAATCGGAACGATCACTGACATTTGCCCTATCTGAAAGTCTGATAGACGCCGGAAAATTGACTAAGTACAAAAAAAATTTTTTTTAAACTTTTTTCAATTTTACCCCCGTGGGATATATATTCTACCCACACACATTTGGAACTCTCCTGGGGTACCCTCACACATATTATTCCCTCATTTAGTGGATATTTTCACAAAAAAGTGAAATTTTCAAAAATCCAGAACATTGGCTGAAAAAGACTAAACATAAAGGACTCATTGGGTGAATCGATCTGGAACTGAAATCGGAACGCTCACTGACATTTCCTTTATCTGAAAGTCTGATAAACGTTGGAAAAATGACTAAGTCAAAAAAAAAATTTTTTTAAACTTTTTTCAATTTTACCCCCTTGGGATATTTCTTCTTCCCACACACATTTGGAACTCTCCTGGGGTACCCTCACACATATTATTCCCTCATTTAGTGGATATTTTCACAAAAAAGTGAAATTTTCAAAACTTCAGAACATTGGCTGAAATTGACTAAATATCAAGGAATCATTGGGCGAATCGCTCTGGAACTGAAATCGGAATGCTCACTGACATTTGCCCTATCTGAAAGTCTGATAAACGGCGGAAAAATGAATAAGTCCAAAAAAAATTTTTTTAACTTTTTTCAATTTTACCCCCGTGGGATATATATTCTACCCACACACATTTGGAACTCTCCTGGGGTACCCTCACACATATTATTCCCTCATTTAGTGGATATTTTCACAAAAAAGTGAAATTTTCAAAAATCCAGAACATTGGCTGAAAAAGACTAAACATAAAGGACTCATTGGGTGAATCGATCTGGAGCTGAAATCGGAACGCTCACTGACATTTCCTCTATCTGAAAGTCTGATAAACGTTGGAAAAATGACTAAGTACCAAAAAAATTTTTTTTAAACTTTTTTCAATTTTACCCCCGTGGGATATATATTCTACCCACACACATTTGGAACTCTCCTGGGGTCCCCTCACACATATTATTCCCTCATTTAGTGGATATTTTCACAAAAAAGTGAAATTTTCAAAACTTTAGAACTTTGGCTGAAATTGACTAAATATCAAGGACTCATTGGGCGAATCGCTCTGGAACTGAAATCGGAACGCTCACTGACATTTGCCCTATCTGAAAGACTGATAAACGCCGGAAAAATGACTAAGTCCAAAAAAATTTTTTTAAAACTTTTTTCAATTTTACCCCCGTGGGATATATATTCTACCCACACACATTTGGAACTCTCCTGGGGTACCCTCACACATATTATTCCCTCATTTAGTGGATATTTTCACAAAAAAGTGAAATTTTCAAAAATCCAGACAATTGGCTGAAATTGACTAAATATCAAGGACTCATTGGGCGAATCGCTCTGGAACTAAAATCGGAATGCTCACTGACATTTGCCCTATCTGAAAGTCTGATAAACGCCGGAAAAATGACTAAGTCCAAAAAATTTTTTTTAAACTTTTTTCAATTTTACCCCCGTGGGATATATATTCTACCCACACACATTTGGAACTCTCCTGGGGTAACCTCACACATATTATTCCCTCATTTAGTGGATATTTTCACAATAAAGTGAAATTTTCAAAAATCAAGAAAATTGGCTGAAAATGACTAAATATCAAGGACTCATTGGGCGAATGGCTCTGGAACTGAAATCGGAATGCTCACTGACATTTCCTCTATCTGAAAGTCCGATAAACGTCGGAAAAATGAATAAGTCCAAAAAAATTTTTTTTTAAACTTTTTTCAGTTTTACTCCCGTGGGATATATATTCTACCCACACACATTTGGAACTCTCCTGGGGTACCCTCACACATATTATTCCCTCATTTAGTGGATACTTTCACAAAATAGTGAAATTTTCAAAAATCCAAAATATTGGCTGAAAACGACTAAATATCAAGGACTTATTGGGCGAATCACTCTGGAACTGAAATCGGAACGCTCACTGACATTTTCTCTATCTGAAAGTCTGATAAATGTCGGAAAAATGAATAAGTCCAAAAAAAATTTTTTTAAAACTTTTTGCAATTTTACCCCCGTGGGATATATATTCTACCCACACACATTTGGAACTCTCCTGGGGTACCCTCACACATATTATTCCCTCATTTAGTGGATATTTTCACAAAAAAAGTGAAATTTTCAAAAATCCAGAAAATTGGCTGAAAATGACTAAATATCAAGGACTCATTGGGCGAATGGCTCTGGAACTGAAATCGGAATGCTCACTGACATTTCCTCTATCTGAAAGTCCGATAAACGTCGGAAAAATGAATAAGTCCAAAAAAATTTTTTTTTTAACTTTTTTCAATTTTACTCCCGTGGGATATATATTCTACCCACACACATTTGGAACTCTCCTGGGGTACCCTCACACATATTATTCCCTCATTTAGTGGATACTTTCACAAAATAGTGAAATTTTCAAAAATCCAAAATATTGGCTGAAAACGACTAAATATCAAGGACTTATTGGGCGAATCACTCTGGAACTGAAATCGGAACGCTCACTGACATTTTCTCTATCTGAAAGTCTGATAAATGTCGGAAAAATGAATAAGTCCAAAAAAAATTTTTTTAAAACTTTTTGCAATTTTACCCCCGTGGGATATATATTCTACCCACACACATTTGGAACTCTCCTGGGGTACCCTCACACATATTATTCCCTCATTTAGTGGATATTTTCACAAAAAAAGTGAAATTTTCAAAAATCCAGAAAATTGGCTGAAAAAGACTAAACATCAAGGACTCATTGGGTGAATCGATCTGGAACTGAAATCGGAATGCTCACTGACATTTCCTTTATCTGAAAGTCTGATAAACGTTGGAAAAATGACTAAGTCAAAAAAAAAATTTTTTTAAACTTTTTTCAATTTTACCCCCTTGGGATATTTCTTCTTCCCACACACATTTGGAACTCTCCTGGGGTACCCTCACACATATTATTCCCTCATTTAGTGGATATTTTCACAAAAAAGTGAAATTTTCAAAACTTCAGAACATTGGCTGAAATTGACTAAATATCAAGGAATCATTGGGCGAATCGCTCTGGAACTGAAATCGGAATGCTCACTGACATTTGCCCTATCTGAAAGTCTGATAAACGGCGGAAAAATGAATAAGTCCAAAAAAATTTTTTTTAACTTTTTGCAATTTTACCCCCGTGGGATATATATTCTACCCACACACATTTGGAACTCTCCTGGGGTACCCTCACACATATTATTCCCTCATTTAGTGGATATTTTCACAAAAAAGTGAAATTTTCAAAAATCCAGAACATTGGCTGAAAAAGACTAAACATAAAGGACTCATTGGGTGAATCGATCTGGAGCTGAAATCGGAACGCTCACTGACATTTCCTCTATCTGAAAGTCTGATAAACGTTGGAAAAATGACTAAGTACCAAAAAAATTTTTTTTAAACTTTTTTCAATTTTACCCCCGTGGGATATATATTCTACCCACACACATTTGGAACTCTCCTGGGGTACCCTCACACATATTATTCCCTCATTTAGTGGATATTTTCACAAAAAAGTGAAATTTTCAAAAATCCAGAACATTGGCTGAAAAAGACTAAACATAAAGGACTCATTGGGTGAATCGATCTGGAGCTGAAATCGGAACGCTCACTGACATTTCCTCTATCTGAAAGTCTGATAAATGTTGGAAAAATGACTAAGTACCAAAAAAATTTTTTTTAAACTTTTTTCAATTTTACCCCCGTGGGATATATATTCTACCCACACACATTTGGAACTCTCCTGGGGTCCCCTCACACATATTATTCCCTCATTTAGTGGATATTTTCACAAAAAAGTGAAATTTTCAAAAATCCAGAACATTGGCTGAAATTGACTAAATATCAAGGACTCATTGAGCGAATCGCTCTGGAACTGAAATCGGAACGATCACTGACATTTCCCCTCTCTGAAAGTCTGATAAACAGCGGAAAAATGAATAAGTCCAAAAAAAAATTTTTTTCAACTTTTTTCAATTTTACCCCTGTGGGATATATATTCTACCCACACACATTTGGAACTCTCCTGGGGTCCCCTCACACATATTATTCCCTCATTTATTGGATATTTTCACAAAAAAGTGAAATTTTCAAAAATCCAGAACATTGGCTGAAATTGACTAAATATCAAGGACTCATTGAGCGAATCGCTCTGGAACTGAAATCGGAACGATCACTGACATTTGCCCTATCTGAAAGTCTGATAGACGCCGAAAAATTGACTAAGTACAAAAAAAATTTTTTTTAAACTTTTTGCAATTTTACCCCCGTGGGATATATATTCTACCCACACACATTTGGAACTCTCCTGGGGTACCCTCACACATATTATTCCCTCATTTAATGGATATTTTCACAAAAAAGTGAAATTTTCAAAAATCCAGAAACTTGGCTGAAAACGACTAAATATCAAGGACTCATTGGGCGAATCGCTCTGGATCTGAAATTGGAACGATCACTGACATTTGCCCTATCTGAAAGTCTGATAGACGCCGGAAAATTGACTAAGTCCCAAAAAAAATTTTTTTAAACTTTTTTCAATTTTACCCCCGTGGGATATATATTCTACCCACACACATTTGGAACTCTCCTGGGGTACCCTCACACATATTATTCCCTCATTTAGTGGATATTTTCACAAAAAAGTGAAATTTTCAAAAATCCAGAAAATTGGCTGAAAACGACTAAATATCAAGGACTCATTGGGTGAATCGATCTGGAACTGAAATTGGAACGCTCACTTACATTTCCTCTATCTGAAAGTCTGATAAACGTTGGGAAAATGACTAAGTCCAAAAAAAATTTTTTTTACACCTTTTTCAATTTTACCCCCGTGGGATATATATTCTACCCACACACATTTGGAACTCTCCTGGGGTACCCTCACACATATTATTCCCTCATTTAGTGGATATTTTCACAAAAAAAGTGAAATTTTCAAAAATCCAGAAAATTGGCTGAAAAAGACTAAACATCAAGGACTCATTGGGTGAATCGATCTGGAACTGAAATCGGAATGCTCACTGACATTTCCTTTATCTGAAAGTCTGATAAACGTTGGAAAAATGACTAAGTCCAAAAAAAATTTTTTTTAAACTTTTTTCAATTTTACCCCCTTGGGATATTTCTTCTTCCCACACACATTTGGAACTCTCCTGGGGTACCCTCACACATATTATTCCCTCATTTAGTGGATATTTTCACAAAAAAGTGAAATTTTCAAAAATCCAGAAACTTGGCTGAAAATGACTAAATATCAAGGACTCATTGGGCGAATCGCTCTGGAACTGAAATCGGAAAGCTCACTGACATTTCCTCTATCTGAAAGTCTGATAAACATTGGAAAAATGACTAAGTCCCCAAAAAAATTTTTTTTAAACTTTTTTCAATTTTACCCCCGTGGGATATATATTCTACCCACACACATTTGGAACTCTCCTGGGGTACCCTCACACATATTATTCCCTCATTTAGTGGATATTTTCACGAAAAAGTGAAATTTTCAAAAATCCAGAAACTTGGCTGAAAACGACTAAATATCAAGGACTCATTGGGCGAATCGCTCTGGAACTGAAATCGGAACGATCACTGACATTTGCCCTATCTGAAAGTCTGATAGACGCCGGAAAATTGACTAAGTACAAAAAAAATTTTTTTTAAACTTTTTTCAATTTTACCCCCGTGGGATATATATTCTACCCACACACATTTGGAACTCTCCTGGGGTACCCTCACACATATTATTCCCTCATTTAGTGGATATTTTCACAAAAAAGTGAAATTTTCAAAAATCCAGAACATTGGCTGAAAAAGACTAAACATCAAGGACTCATTGGGTGAATCGATCTGGAACTGAAATCGGAATGCTCACTGACATTTCCTTTATCTGAAAGTCTGATAAACGTTGGAAAAATGACTAAGTCAAAAAAAAAATTTTTTTAAACTTTTTTCAATTTTACCCCCTTGGGATATTTCTTCTTCCCACACACATTTGGAACTCTCCTGGGGTACCCTCACACATATTATTCCCTCATTTAGTGGATATTTTCACAAAAAAGTGAAATTTTCAAAACTTCAGAACATTGGCTGAAATTGACTAAATATCAAGGAATCATTGGGCGAATCGCTCTGGAACTGAAATCGGAATGCTCACTGACATTTGCCCTATCTGAAAGTCTGATAAACGGCGGAAAAATGAATAAGTCCAAAAAAAATTTTTTTAACTTTTTGCAATTTTACCCCCGTGGGATATATATTCTACCCACACACATTTGGAACTCTCCTGGGGTACCCTCACACATATTATTCCCTCATTTAGTAGATATTTTCACAAAAAAGTGAAATTTTCAAAAATCCAGAACATTGGCTGAAAAAGACTAAACATAAAGGACTCATTGGGTGAATCGATCTGGAGCTGAAATCGGAACGCTCACTGACATTTCCTCTATCTGAAAGTCTGATAAACGTTGGAAAAATGACTAAGTACCAAAAAAATTTTTTTTAAACTTTTTTCAATTTTACCCCCGTGGGATATATATTCTACCCACACACATTTGGAACTCTCCTGGGGTACCCTCACACATATTATTCCCTCATTTAGTGGATATTTTCACAAAAAAGTGAAATTTTCAAAAATCCAGAACATTGGCTGAAAAAGACTAAACATAAAGGACTCATTGGGTGAATCGATCTGGAGCTGAAATCGGAACGCTCACTGACATTTCCTCTATCTGAAAGTCTGATAAACGTTGGAAAAATGACTAAGTACCAAAAAAATTTTTTTTAAACTTTTTTCAATTTTACCCCCGTGGGATATATATTCTACCCACACACATTTGGAACTCTCCTGGGGTCCCCTCACACATATTATTCCCTCATTTAGTGGATATTTTCACAAAAAAGTGAAATTTTCAAAAATCCAGAACATTGGCTGAAATTGACTAAATATCAAGGACTCATTGAGCGAATCGCTCTGGAACTGAAATCGGAACGATCACTGACATTTGCCCTATCTGAAAGTCTGATAGACGCCGACAAATTGACTAAGTACCAAAAAAATTTTTTTTAAACTTTTTTCAATTTTACCCCCGTGGGATATATATTCTACCCACACACATTTGGAACTCTCCTGGGGTCCCCTCACACATATTATTCCCTCATTTAGTGGATATTTTCACAAAAAAGTGAAATTTTCAAAAATCCAGAACATTGGCTGAAATTGACTAAATATCAAGGACTCATTGAGCGAATCGCTCTGGAACTGAAATCGGAACGATCACTGACATTTCCCCTCTCTGAAAGTCTGATAAACAGCGGAAAAATGAATAAGTCCAAAAAAAAATTTTTTTCAACTTTTTTCAATTTTACCCCTGTGGGATATATATTCTACCCACACACATTTGGAACTCTCCTGGGGTCCCCTCACACATATTATTCCCTCATTTATTGGATATTTTCACAAAAAAGTGAAATTTTCAAAAATCCAGAACATTGGCTGAAATTGACTAAATATCAAGGACTCATTGAGCGAATCGCTCTGGAACTGAAATCGGAACGATCACTGACATTTGCCCTATCTGAAAGTCTGATAGACGCCGAAAAATTGACTAAGTACAAAAAAAATTTTTTTTAAACTTTTTGCAATTTTACCCCCGTGGGATATATATTCTACCCACACACATTTGGAACTCTCCTGGGGTACCCTCACACATATTATTCCCTCATTTAATGGATATTTTCACAAAAAAGTGAAATTTTCAAAAATCCAGAAACTTGGCTGAAAACGACTAAATATCAAGGACTCATTGGGCGAATCGCTCTGGATCTGAAATTGGAACGATCACTGACATTTGCCCTATCTGAAAGTCTGATAGACGCCGGAAAATTGACTAAGTCCCAAAAAAAATTTTTTTAAACTTTTTTCAATTTTACCCCCGTGGGATATATATTCTACCCACACACATTTGGAACTCTCCTGGGGTACCCTCACACATATTATTCCCTCATTTAGTGGATATTTTCACAAAAAAGTGAAATTTTCAAAAATCCAGAAAATTGGCTGAAAACGACTAAATATCAAGGACTCATTGGGTGAATCGATCTGGAACTGAAATTGGAACGCTCACTTACATTTCCTCTATCTGAAAGTCTGATAAACGTTGGGAAAATGACTAAGTCCAAAAAAAATTTTTTTTACACCTTTTTCAATTTTACCCCCGTGGGATATATATTCTACCCACACACATTTGGAACTCTCCTGGGGTACCCTCACACATATTATTCCCTCATTTAGTGGATATTTTCACAAAAAAAGTGAAATTTTCAAAAATCCAGAAAATTGGCTGAAAAAGACTAAACATCAAGGACTCATTGGGTGAATCGATCTGGAACTGAAATCGGAATGCTCACTGACATTTCCTTTATCTGAAAGTCTGATAAACGTTGGAAAAATGACTAAGTCCAAAAAAAATTTTTTTTAAACTTTTTTCAATTTTACCCCCTTGGGATATTTCTTCTTCCCACACACATTTGGAACTCTCCTGGGGTACCCTCACACATATTATTCCCTCATTTAGTGGATATTTTCACAAAAAAGTGAAATTTTCAAAAATCCAGAAACTTGGCTGAAAATGACTAAATATCAAGGACTCATTGGGCGAATCGCTCTGGAACTGAAATCGGAAAGCTCACTGACATTTCCTCTATCTGAAAGTCTGATAAACATTGGAAAAATGACTAAGTCCCCAAAAAAATTTTTTTTAAACTTTTTTCAATTTTACCCCCGTGGGATATATATTCTACCCACACACATTTGGAACTCTCCTGGGGTACCCTCACACATATTATTCCCTCATTTAGTGGATATTTTCACAAAAAAGTGAAATTTTCAAAAATCCAGAACATTGGCTGAAAAAGACTAAACATCAAGGACTCATTGGGTGAATCGATCTGGAACTGAAATCGGAATGCTCACTGACATTTCCTTTATCTGAAAGTCTGATAAACGTTGGAAAAATGACTAAGTCAAAAAAAAAATTTTTTTAAACTTTTTTCAATTTTACCCCCTTGGGATATTTCTTCTTCCCACACACATTTGGAACTCTCCTGGGGTACCCTCACACATATTATTCCCTCATTTAGTGGATATTTTCACAAAAAAGTGAAATTTTCAAAACTTCAGAACATTGGCTGAAATTGACTAAATATCAAGGAATCATTGGGCGAATCGCTCTGGAACTGAAATCGGAATGCTCACTGACATTTGCCCTATCTGAAAGTCTGATAAACGGCGGAAAAATGAATAAGTCCAAAAAAAATTTTTTTAACTTTTTGCAATTTTACCCCCGTGGGATATATAATCTACCCACACACATTTGGAACTCTCCTGGGGTACCCTCACACATATTATTCCCTCATTTAGTAGATATTTTCACAAAAAAGTGAAATTTTCAAAAATCCAGAACATTGGCTGAAAAAGACTAAACATAAAGGACTCATTGGGTGAATCGATCTGGAGCTGAAATCGGAACGCTCACTGACATTTCCTCTATCTGAAAGTCTGATAAACGTTGGAAAAATGACTAAGTACCAAAAAAATTTTTTTTAAACTTTTTTCAATTTTACCCCCGTGGGATATATATATTCTACCCACACACATTTGGATCTCTCCTGGAGTACCCTCACACATATTATTCCCTCATTTAGTGGATATTTTCACAAAAAAGTGAAATTTTCAAAAATCCAGAAAATTGGCTGAAAATGACTAAATATCAAGGACTCATTAGGCGAATCGCTCTGAAACTGAAATCGGAATGCTCACTGACATTTCCCCTATCTGAAAGTCTGATAAACGTTGGAAAAATGACTAAGTCCAAAAAGAAAATATTTTCAACTTTTTTCAATTTTACCCCCGTGAAATATATATATTCTACCCACACACATTTGGAACTCTCCTGGGGTACCCTCACACATATTATTCCCTCATTTAGTGGATATTTTCACAAAAAAGTGAAATTTTCAAAAATCCAGAAAATTGGCTGAAAACGACTAAATATCAAGGACTCATTAGGCGAATCGCTCTGGAACTGAAATCGGAATGCTCACTGACATTTCCCCTATCTGAAAGTCTGATAAACGTTGGAAAAATGACTAAGTCCAAAAAGAAAATGTTTTCAACTTTTTTCAATTTTACCCCCGTGGGATATATATTCTACCCACACACATTTGGAACTCTCCTGGGGTACCCTCACACATATTATTCCCTCATTTAGTGGATATTTTCACAAAAAAGTGAAATTTTCAAAGATCCAAAATATTGGCAGAAAATGACTAAATATCAAGGACTCATTGGGTGAATCGCTCTGGAACTGAAATTGGAACGCTGACTTACATTTGCCCTATCTGAAAGTCTGATAAATGACGGAAAAATGACTATGTCCAAAAAAAAAATTTTTTTCAGCTTTTTTCAATTTTACAACCGTGGGATATATATTCTACCCACACACATTTGGAACTCTCCTGGGGTACCCTCACACATATTATTCCCTCATTTAGTGGATATTTTCACAAAAAAGTGAAATTTTCAAAAATCCAGAAAATTGGCTGAAAACCACTAAATATCAAGGACTCATTAGGCGAATCGCTCTGGAACTGAAATCGGAATTCTCACTGACATTTCCCCTATCTGAAAGTCTGATAAACGTTGGAAAAATGACTGAGTCCAAAAAAAATTTTTTTACAACTTTTTTCAATTTTACCCCCGTGGGATATATATTCTACCCACACACGTTTGGAACTCTCCTGGGGTACCCTCACACATATTATTCCCTCATTTAGTGGATATTTTCACAAAAAAGTGAAATTTTCAAAAACCCAGAAAATTGGCTGAAAACCAATAAACATCAAGGACTCATTAGGCGAATTGCTCTGGAACTGAAATCGGAATGCTCACTGACATTTCCCCTATCTGAAAGTCTGATAAACGTTGGAAAAATGACTAAGTCCAAAAAGAAAATGTTTTCAACTTTTTTCAATTTTTGCCCCGTGGGATATATATTCTACCCACACACATTTGGAACTCTCCTGGGGTACCCTCACACATATTATTCCCTCATTTAGTGGATATTTTCACAAAAAAGTGAAATTTTCAAAAATCCAGAAAATTGGCTGAACACTACTATATATCAAGGACTCATTGGGCGAATCGCTCTGGAACTGAAATCGGAACGCTCACTGACATTTCCCCTATCTGAAAGTCTGATTAACGTTGGAAAAATTACTAAGTCCTAAAAAAAAATGTTTCTATTTATTTCAATTTTACCCCCGTGGCATATATATTCTACCCACACACATTTGGAACTCTTCTGGGGTACCCTCACACATAGTATTCCCTCATTTAGTGGATATTTTCACAAAAAAAGTGAAATTTTCAAAAATCCAGAAAATTGGCTGAAAACCACTAAATATCAAGGACTCATTAGGCGAATCGCTCTGGAACTGAAATCAGAATGCTCACTGACATTTCCCCTATCTGAAAGTCTGATAAACGTTGGAAAAATGACTAAGTCCAAAAAGAAAATGTTTTCAACTTTTTTCAATTTTACCCCCGTGGAATATATATATTCTACCCACACACATTTGGAACTCTCCTGGGGTACCCTCACACATATTATTCCCTCATTTAGTGGATATTTTCACAAAAAAGTGAAATTTTCAAAGATCCAAAATATTGGCGGAAAATGACTAAATATCAAGGACTCATTGGGCGAATCGCTCTGGAACTGAAATTGGAACGCTGACTTACATTTGCCCTATCTGAAAGTCTGATAAATGACGGAAAAATGACTATGTCCAAAAAAAAATTTTTTTTCAGCTTTTTTCAATTTTACAACCGTGGGATATATATTCTACCCACACACATTTGGAACTCTCCTGGGGTACCCTCACACATATTATTCCCTGATTTAGTGGATATTTTCACAAAAAAGTGAAATTTTCAAAAATCCAGAAAATTGGCTGAAAACCACTAAATATCAAGGACTCATTAGGCGAATCGCTCTGGAACTGAAATCGGAATGCTCACTGACATTTCCCCTATCTGAAAGTCTAATAAACGTTGGAAAAATGACTAAGTCCAAAAAGAAAATGTTTTCAACTTTTTTCAATTTTAGCCCCGTGGGATTTATATTCTACCCACACACATTTGGAACTCTCCTGGGGTACCCTCACACATATTATTCCCTCATTTAGTGGATATTTTCACAAAAAAGTGAAATTTTCAAAAATCCAGAAAATTGGCTGAACACTACTAAATATCAAGGACTCATTGGGCGAATCGCTCTGGAACTGAAATCGGAACGCTCACTGACATTTCCCCTATCTGAAAGTCTGATAAACGCCGGAAAAATGACTAAGTCTAAAAAAAATTTTTTTTAAACTTTTTTTAATTTTACAACCGTGGGATATATATTCTACCCACACACATTTGGAACTCTCCTGGGGTGCCCTCACACATATTATTCCCTGATTTAGTGGATATTTTCACAAAAAAGTGAAATTTTCAAAAATCCAGAAAATTGGCTGAAGACGACTAAATATGAAGGACTCATTGGGCGAATCGCTCTGGAACTGAAATCTGAATGCTCACTGACATTTCACCTATCTGAAAGTCTGATAAACGCCGGAAAAATGACTAAGTCCAAAAAAAATTTTTTTTAAACTTTTTTCAATTTTACAACCGTGGGATATATATACTACCCACACACATTTGGAACTCTCCTGGGGTACCCTCACACATATTATTCCCTCATTTAGTGGATATTTTCACAAAAAAGTGAAATTTTCAAAAATCCAGAAAATTGGCTGAAAACCACTAAATATCAAGGACTCATTAGGCGAATCACTCTGGAACTGAAATCGGAATGCTCACTGACATTTCCCCTATCTGAAAGTCTGATAAACGTTGGAAAAATGACTAAGTCCAAAAAGAAAATGTTTTCAACTTTTTTCAATTTTACCCCCGTGGAATATATATATTCTACCCACACACATTTGGAACTCTCCTGGGGTACCCTCACACATATTATTCCCTCATTTAGTGGATATTTTCACAAAAAAGTGAAATTTTCAAAGATCCAAAATATTGGCGGAAAATGACTAAATATCAAGGACTCATTGGGCGAATCGCTCTGGAACCGAAATTGGAACGCTGACTTACATTTGCCCTATCTGAAAGTCTGATAAATGACGGAAAAATGACTAAGTCCAAAAAAAAATTTTTTTTAACTATTTTCAATTTTACCCCCGTGGGATATATATTCTACCCACACACATCTGGAACTCTCCTGGGGTGCCCTCACACATATTATTCCCTGATTTAGTGGATATTTTCACAAAAAAGTGAAATTTTCAAAAATCCAAAATATTGGCTGAAAACGACTAAATATCAAGGACTCATTGGGCGAATCGCTCTGGAACTGAAATCGGAATGCTCACTGACATTTCACCCTCTCTGAAAGTCTGATAAACGTTGGAAAAATGACTGAGTCTAAAAAAAATTTTTTTGCAACTTTTTTCAATTTTACCCCCGTGGGATATATATTCTACCCACACACATTTGGAACTCTCCTGGGGTACCCTCACGCATATTATTCCCTCATTTAGTGGATATTTTCACAAAAAAATGAAATTTTCAAAAATCCAGAAAATTGGCTGAAAACGACTGAAAATGAAGGACTCATTGGGCGAATCGCTCTGGAACTTAAATCGGAATGCTCACTGACATTTCCCCTATCTGAAAGTCTGATAAGCGTTGGAAAAATGAATAAGTCCAAAAAAATAATTTTTTCAACTTTTTTCAATTTTACGCCCGTGGGATATATATTCTACCCACACACATTTGGAACTCTCCTGGGGTACCCTCACACATATTATTCCCTCATTTAGTGGATATTTTCACAAAAAAGTGAAATTTTCAAAGATCCAAAATATTGGCGGAAAATGACTAAATATCAAGGACTCATTGGGCGAATCGCTCTGGAACCGAAATTGGAACGCTGACTTACATTTGCCCTATCTGAAAGTCTGATAAATGACGGAAAAATGACTAAGTCCAAAAAAAAATTTTTTTTAACTATTTTCAATTTTACCCCCGTGGGATATATATTCTACCCACACACATCTGGAACTCTCCTGGGGTGCCCTCACACATATTATTCCCTGATTTAGTGGATATTTTCACAAAAAAGTGAAATTTTCAAAAATCCAAAATATTGGCTGAAAACGACTAAATATCAAGGACTCATTGGGCGAATCGCTCTGGAACTGAAATCGGAATGCTCACTGACATTTCACCCTCTCTGAAAGTCTGATAAACGTTGGAAAAATGACTGAGTCTAAAAAAAATTTTTTTGCAACTTTTTTCAATTTTACCCCCGTGGGATATATATTCTACCCACACACATTTGGAACTCTCCTGGGGTACCCTCACGCATATTATTCCCTCATTTAGTGGATATTTTCACAAAAAAATGAAATTTTCAAAAATCCAGAAAATTGGCTGAAAACGACTGAAAATGAAGGACTCATTGGGCGAATCGCTCTGGAACTTAAATCGGAATGCTCACTGACATTTCCCCTATCTGAAAGTCTGATAAGCGTTGGAAAAATGAATAAGTCCAAAAAAATAATTTTTTCAACTTTTTTCAATTTTACGCCCGTGGGATATATATTCTACCCACACACATTTGGAACTCTCCTGGGGTACCCTCACACATATTATTCCCTCATTTAGTGGATATTTTCACAAAAAAGTGAAATTTTCAAAAATCCAGAAAATTGGCTGAAAAAGACTAAATTTCAAGGTCTCATTGTGCGAATCGCTCTGGAACTGAAATCGGAATGCTCACTGACATTTCCCCTATCTGAAAGTCTGATAAACATTGGAAAAATGACTAAGTATAAAAAAAAATTTTTTCCAACTTTTTTCAATTTTACCCCCGTGGAATATATATTCTACCCACACACATTTGGATCTCTCCTGGTGTACCCTCACACATATTATTCCCTCATTTAGTGGATATTTTCACAAAAAAGTGAAATTTTCAAAAATCCAGAAAATTGGCTGAAAACGACTAAATATCAAGGACTCATTGGGCGAATCGCTCTGGAACTAAACCGGAATGCTCACTGACATTTCCCCTATCTGAAAGTCTGATAAATGTTGGAAAAATGACTGAGTCAAAAAAAAAATTTTTTTCAACTTTTTTCAATTTTACCCCCGTGGGATATATATTCTACCCACACACATTTGGAACTCTCCTGGGGTACCCTCACACATATTATTCCCTCATTTAGTGGATATTTTCACAAAAAAGTGAAATTTTCAAAAATCCAGAAAATTGGCTGAAAACCACTAAATATCAAGGACTGATTAGGCGAATCACTCTGGAACTGAAATCGGAATGCTCACTGACATTTCCCCTATCTGAAAGTCTAATAAACGTTGGAAAAATGACTAAGTCCAAAAAGAAAATGTTTTCAACTTTTTTCAATTTTAGCCCCGTGGGATTTATATTCTACCCACACACATTTGGAACTCTCCTGGGGTACCCTCACACATATTATTCCCTCATTTAGTGGATATTTTCTCAAAAAAGTGAAATTTTCAAAAATCCAAAATATTGGCTGAAAACGACTAAATATCAAGGACTCATTGGGCGAATCGCTCTGGAACTGAAATCGGAATGCTCACTGACATTTCCCCTCTCTGAAAGTCTGATAAACGTTGGAAAAATGACTAAGTATAAAAAAATTTTTTTTCCAACTTTTTTCAATTTTACCCCCGTGGAATATATATTCTACCCACACACATTTGGATCTCTCCTGGTGTACCCTCACACATATTATTCCCTCATTTAGTGGATATTTTCACAAAAAAGTGAAATTTTCAAAAATCCAGAAAATTGGCTGAAAACGACTAAATATCAAGGACTCATTGGGCGAATCGCTCTGGAACTAAACCGGAATGCTCACTGACATTTCCCCTATCTGAAAGTCTGATAAATGTTGGAAAAATGACTGAGTCAAAAAAAAATTTTTTTTCAACTTTTTTCAATTTTACCCCCGTGGGATATATATTCTACCCACACACATTTGGAACTCTCCTGGGGTACCCTCACACATATTATTCCCTCATTTAGTGGATATTTTCACAAAAAAGTGAAATTTTCAAAAATCCAGAAAATTGGCTGAAAACCACTAAATATCAAGGACTGATTAGGCGAATCACTCTGGAACTGAAATCGGAATGCTCACTGACATTTCCCCTATCTGAAAGTCTAATAAACGTTGGAAAAATGATTAAGTCCAAAAAGAAAATGTTTTCAACTTTTTTCAATTTTAGCCCCGTGGGATTTATATTCTACCCACACACATTTGGAACTCTCCTGGGGTACCCTCACACATATTATTCCCTCATTTAGTGGATATTTTCTCAAAAAAGTGAAATTTTCAAAAATCCAAAATATTGGCTGAAAACGACTAAATATCAAGGACTCATTGGGCGAATCGCTCTGGAACTGAAATCGGAATGCTCACTGACATTTCCCCTCTCTGAAAGTCTGATAAACGTTGGAAAAATGACTGAGTCTAAAAAAAATTTTTTTGCAACTTTTTTCAATTTTACCCCCGTGGGATATATATTCTACCCACACACATTTGGAACTCTCCTGGGGTACCCTCACACATATTATTCCCTCATTTAGTGGATATTTTCACAAAAAAGTGAAATTTTCAAAAATCCAGAAAATTGGCTGAAAACCACTAAATATCAAGGACTCATTAGGCGAATCGCTCTGCAACTGAAATCGGAATGCTCACTGTCATTTCCCCTATCTGAAAGTCTGATAAACGTTGGAAAAATGACTAAGTCCAAAAAAAATTTTTTTTTAACTATTTTCAATTTTACCCCCGTGGGATATATATTCTACCCACACACATTTGGAACTCTCCTGGGGTGCCCTCACACATATTATTCCCTGATTTAGTGGATATTTTCACAAAAAAGTGAAATTTTCAAAAATCCAGAAAATTGGCTGAAGACGACTAAATATCAAGGACTCATTGGGCGAATCGCTCTGGAACTGAAATCGGAACGCTCACTGACATTTCCCCTATCTGAAAGTCTGATTAACGTTGGAAAAATTACTAAGTCCTAAAAAAAAATTTTTCTATTTATTTCAATTTTACCCCCGTGGGATATATATTCTACCCACACACATTTGGAACTCTTCTGGGGTACCCTCACACATAGTATTCCCTCATTTAGTGGATATTTTCACAAAAAAAGTGAAATTTTCAAAAATCCAGAAAATTTGCTGAAAACCACTAAATATCAAGGACTCATTAGGCGAATCGCTCTGGAACTGAAATCGAAATGCTCACTGACATTTCCCCTATCTGAAAGTCTGATAAACGTTGGAAAAATGACTAAGTCCAAAAAGAAAATGTTTTCAACTTTTTTCAATTTTACCCCCGTGGAATATATATATTCTACGCACACACATTTGGAACTCTCCTGGGGTACCCTCACACATATTATTCCCTCATTTAGTGGATATTTTCACAAAAAAGTGAAATTTTCAAAGATCCAAAATATTGGCGGAAAATGACTAAATATCAAGGACTCATTGGGCGAATCGCTCTGGAACTGAAATTGGAACACTGACTTACATTTGCCCTATCTGAAAGTCTGATAAATGACGGAAAAATGACTAAGTCCAAAAAAAAATTTTTTTTAACTATTTTCAATTTTACCCCCGTGTGATATATATTCTACCCACACACATTTGGAACTCTCCTGGGGTGCCCTCACACATATTATTCCCTGATTTAGTGGATATTTTCACAAAAAAATGAAATTTTCAAAAATCCAGAAAATTGGCTGAAAACCACTAAATATCAAGGACTCATTAGGCGAATCGCTCTGGAACTGAAATCGGAATGCTCACTGACATTTCCCCTATCTGAAAGTCTAATAAACGTTGGAAAAATGACTAAGTCCAAAAAGAAAATGTTTTCAACTTTTTTCAATTTTAGCCCCGTGGGATTTATATTCTACCCACACACATTTGGAACTCTCCTGGGGTACCCTCACACATATTATTCCCTCATTTGGTGGATATTTTCACAAAAAAGTGAAATTTTCAAAAATCCAGAAAATTGGCTGAAAACGACTAAATATCAAGGGCTCATTGGGCGAATCGCTCTGGAACTGAAATCGGAACGCTCACTGACATTTCCCCTATCTGAAAGTCTGATAAACGTTGGAAAAATGACTAAGTCCAAAAAAAATTTTTTTTTAACTATTTTTAATTTTACCCCCGTGGGATATATATTCTACCCACACACATTTGGAACTCTCCTGGGGTGCCCTCACACATATTATTCCCTGATTTAGTGGATATTTTCACAAAAAAGTGAAATTTTCAAAAATCCAGAAAATTGGCTGAAAACCACTAAATATCAAGGACTCATTAGGCGAATCGCTCTGGAACTGAAATCGGAATGCTCACTGACATTTCCCCTCTCTGAAAGTCTGATAAACGTTGGAAAAATGACTGAGTCTAAAAAAAATTTTTTTGCAACTTTTTTCAATTTTACCCCCGTGGGATATATATTCTACCCACACACATTTGGAACTATCCTGGGGTACCCTCACACATATTATTCCCTCATTTAGTGGATATTTTCACAAAAAAGTGAAATTTTCAAAAATCCAGAAAATTGGCTGAACACTACTAAATATCAAGGACTCATTGGGCGAATCGCTCTGGAACTGAAATCGGAATGCTCACTGACATTTCCCCTATCTGAAAGTCTGATTAACGTCGGAAAAATGACTAAGTCCAAAAAAATTTTTTTTCAATTTTTTTCAATTTTACCCCCGTGGGATATATATTCTACCCACACACATTTGGAACTCTTCTGGGGTACCCTCACACATAGTATTCCCTCATTTAGTGGATATTTTCACAAAAAAGTGAAATTTTCAAAAATCCAGAAAATTGGCTGAAAACGACTGAAAATCAAGGACTCATTGGGCGAATCGCTCTGGAACTGAAATCGGAATGCTCACTGACATTTCCCCTATCTGAAAGTCTGATAAGCGTTGGAAAAATGAATAAGTCCAAAAAAATAATTTTTTCAACTTTTTTCAATTTTACGCCCGTGGGATATATATTCTACCCAGACACATTTGGAACTCTCCTGGGGTACCCTCACACATATTATTCCCTCATTTAGTGGATATTTTCACAAAAAAGTGAAATTTTCAAAAATCCAGAAAATTGGCTGAAAAAGACTAAATATCAAGGTCTCATTGGGCGAATCGCTCTGGAACTGAAATCGGAATGCTCACTGACATTTCCCCTATCTGAAAGTCTGATAAACGTTGGAAAAATGACTAAGTATAAAAAAAAATTTTTTCCAACTTTTTTCAATTTTACCCCCGTGGAATATATATTCTACCCACATACATTTGGATCTCTCCTGGTGTACCCTCACACATATTATTCCCTCATTTAGTGGATATTTTCACAAAAAAGTGAAATTTTCAAAAATCCAGAAAATTGGCTGAAAACGACTAAATATCAAGGACTCATTGGGCGAATCGCTCTGGAACTAAACCGGAATGCTCACTGACATTTCCCCTATCTGAAAGTTTGATAAACGTTGGAAAAATGACTGAGTCAAAAAAAAAAATTTTTTCAACTTTTTTCAATTTTACCCCCGTGGGATATATATTCTACCCACACACATTTGGAACTCTCCTGGGGTACCCTCACACATATTATTCCCTCATTTAGTGGATATTTTCACAAAAAAGTGAAATTTTCAAAAATCCAGAAAATTGGCTGAAAACCACTAAATATCAAGGACTCATTAGGCGAATCGCTCTGGAACTGAAATCGGAATGCTCACTGACATTTCCCCTATCTGAAAGTCTGATAAGCGTTGGAAAAATGAATAAGTCCAAAAAAATAATTTTTTCAACTTTTTCCAATTTTACGCCCGTGGGATATATATTCTACCCAGACACATTTGGAACTCTCCTGGGGTACCCTCACACATATTATTCCCTCATTTAGTGGATATTTTCACAAAAAAGTGAAATTTTCAAAAATCCAGAAAATTGGCTGAAAAAGACTAAATATCAAGGTCTCATTGGGCGAATCGCTCTGGAACTGAAATCGGAATGCTCACTGACATTTCCCTTATCTGAAAGTCTGATAAACGTTGGAAAAATGACTAAGTATAAAAAAAAAATTTTTCCAACTTTTTTCAATTTTACCCCCGTGGAATATATATTCTACCCACATACATTTGGATCTCTCCTGGGGTACCCTCACACATATTATTCCCTCATTTAGTGGATATTTTCACAAAAAAGTGAAATTTTCAAAAATCCAGAAAATTGGCTGAAAACGACTAAATATCAAGGACTCATTGGGCGAATCGCTCTGGAACTAAACCGGAATGCTCACTGACATTTCCCCTATCTGAAAGTTTGATAAACGTTGGAAAAATGACTGAGTCAAAAAAAAATTTTTTTTCAACTTTTTTCAATTTTACCCCCGTGGGATATATATTCTACCCACACACATTTAGAACTCTCCTGGGGTACCCTCACACATATTATTCCCTCATTTAGTGGATATTTTCACAAAAAAGTGAAATTTTCAAAAATCCAGAAAATTGGCTGAAAACCACTAAATATCAAGGGCTCATTAGGCGAATCGCTCTGGAACTGAAATCGGAATGCTCACTGACATTTCCCCTATCTGAAAGTCTAATAAACGTTGGAAAAATGACTAAGTCCAAAAAGAAAATGTTTTCAACTTTTTTCAATTTTAGCCCCGTGGGATTTATATTCTACCCACACACATTTGGAACTCTCCTGGGGTACCCTCACACATATTATTCCCTCATTTAGTGGATATTTTCACAAAAAAGTGAAATTTTCAAAAATCCAAAATATTGTCTGAAAACGACTAAATATCAAGGACTCATTGGGCGAATCGCTCTGGAACTGAAATCGGAATGCTCACTGACATTTCCCCTCTCTGAAAGTCTGATAAACGTTGGAAAAATGACTGAGTCTAAAAAAAATTTTTTTGCAACTTTTTTCAATTTTACCCCCGTGGGATATATATTCTACCCACACACATTTGGAACTCTCCTGGGGTACCCTCACACATATTATTCCCTCATTTAGTGGATATTTTCACAAAAAAGTGAAATTTTCAAAAATCAGAAAATTGGCTGAACACTACTAAATATCAAGGTCTCATTGGGCGAATCGCTCTGTAACTGAAATCGGAACGCTCACTGACATTTCCCCTATCTGAAAGTCTGATTAACGTTGGAAAAATGACTAAGTCCAAAAAAAATTTTTTTCAATTTTTTTCAATTTTACCCCCGTGGGATATATATTCTACCCACACACATTTGGAACTCTTCTGGGGTACCCTCACACATAGTATTCCCTCATTTAGTGGATATTTTCACAAAAAAGTGAAATTTTCAAAAATCCAAAATATTGGCTGAAAACGACTAAATATCAAGGACTCATTGGGCGAATCGCTCTGGAACTGAAATCGGAACGCTCACTGACATTTACCTTATCTGAAAGTCTGATAAACGTTGGAAAAATGACTGAGTCAAAAAAAAAATTTTTTTCAACTTTTTTCAATTTTACCCCCGTGGGATATATATTCTACCCACACACATTTGGAACTCTCCTGGGGTACCCTCACACATATTATTCCCTCATTTAGTGGATATTTTCACAAAAAAGTGAAATTTTCAAAAATCCAGAAAATTGGCTGAAAACGACTGAAAATCAAGGACTCATTGGGCGAATCGCTCTGGAACTGAAATCGGAATGCTCACTGACATTTCCCCTATCTGAAAGTCTGATAAGCGTTGGAAAAATGAATAAGTCCAAAAAAATAATTTTTTCAACTTTTTTCAATTTTACGCCCGTGGGATATATATTCTACCCAGACACATTTGGAACTCTCCTGGGGTACCCTCACACATATTATTCCCTCATTTAGTGGATATTTTCACAAAAAAGTGAAATTTTCAAAAATCCAGAAAATTGGCTGAAAACGACTAAATATCAAGGGCTCATTGGGCGAATCGCTCTGGAACTGAAATCGGAACGCTCACTGACATTTCCCCTATCTGAAAGTCTGATAAACGTTGGAAAAATGACTAAGTCCAAAAAAAATTTTTTTTTAACTATTTTTAATTTTACCCCCGTGGGATATATATTCTACCCACACACATTTGGAACTCTCCTGGGGTGCCCTCACACATATTATTCCCTGATTTAGTGGATATTTTCACAAAAAAGTGAAATTTTCAAAAATCCAGAAAATTGGCTGAAAACCACTAAATATCAAGGACTCATTAGGCGAATCGCTCTGGAACTGAAATCGGAATGCTCACTGACATTTCCCCTCTCTGAAAGTCTGATAAACGTTGGAAAAATGACTGAGTCTAAAAAAAATTTTTTTGCAACTTTTTTCAATTTTACCCCCGTGGGATATATATTCTACCCACACACATTTGGAACTATCCTGGGGTACCCTCACACATATTATTCCCTCATTTAGTGGATATTTTCACAAAAAAGTGAAATTTTCAAAAATCCAGAAAATTGGCTGAACACTACTAAATATCAAGGACTCATTGGGCGAATCGCTCTGGAACTGAAATCGGAATGCTCACTGACATTTCCCCTATCTGAAAGTCTGATTAACGTCGGAAAAATGACTAAGTCCAAAAAAATTTTTTTTCAATTTTTTTCAATTTTACCCCCGTGGGATATATATTCTACCCACACACATTTGGAACTCTTCTGGGGTACCCTCACACATAGTATTCCCTCATTTAGTGGATATTTTCACAAAAAAGTGAAATTTTCAAAAATCCAGAAAATTGGCTGAAAACGACTGAAAATCAAGGACTCATTGGGCGAATCGCTCTGGAACTGAAATCGGAATGCTCACTGACATTTCCCCTATCTGAAAGTCTGATAAGCGTTGGAAAAATGAATAAGTCCAAAAAAATAATTTTTTCAACTTTTTTCAATTTTACGCCCGTGGGATATATATTCTACCCAGACACATTTGGAACTCTCCTGGGGTACCCTCACACATATTATTCCCTCATTTAGTGGATATTTTCACAAAAAAGTGAAATTTTCAAAAATCCAGAAAATTGGCTGAAAAAGACTAAATATCAAGGTCTCATTGGGCGAATCGCTCTGGAACTGAAATCGGAATGCTCACTGACATTTCCCCTATCTGAAAGTCTGATAAACGTTGGAAAAATGACTAAGTATAAAAAAAAAATTTTTCCAACTTTTTTCAATTTTACCCCCGTGGAATATATATTCTACCCACATACATTTGGATCTCTCCTGGTGTACCCTCACACATATTATTCCCTCATTTAGTGGATATTTTCACAAAAAAGTGAAATTTTCAAAAATCCAGAAAATTGGCTGAAAACGACTAAATATCAAGGACTCATTGGGCGAATCGCTCTGGAACTAAACCGGAATGCTCACTGACATTTCCCCTATCTGAAAGTTTGATAAACGTTGGAAAAATGACTGAGTCAAAAAAAAAAATTTTTTCAACTTTTTTCAATTTTACCCCCGTGGGATATATATTCTACCCACACACATTTGGAACTCTCCTGGGGTACCCTCACACATATTATTCCCTCATTTAGTGGATATTTTCACAAAAAAGTGAAATTTTCAAAAATCCAGAAAATTGGCTGAAAACCACTAAATATCAAGGACTCATTAGGCGAATCGCTCTGGAACTGAAATCGGAATGCTCACTGACATTTCCCATATCTGAAAGTCTGATAAGCGTTGGAAAAATGAATAAGTCCAAAAAAATAATTTTTTCAACTTTTTCCAATTTTACGCCCGTGGGATATATATTCTACCCAGACACATTTGGAACTCTCCTGGGGTACCCTCACACATATTATTCCCTCATTTAGTGGATATTTTCACAAAAAAGTGAAATTTTCAAAAATCCAGAAAATTGGCTGAAAAAGACTAAATATCAAGGTCTCATTGGGCGAATCGCTCTGGAACTGAAATCGGAATGCTCACTGACATTTCCCTTATCTGAAAGTCTGATAAACGTTGGAAAAATGACTAAGTATAAAAAAAAAATTTTTCCAACTTTTTTCAATTTTACCCCCGTGGAATATATATTCTACCCACATACATTTGGATCTCTCCTGGGGTACCCTCACACATATTATTCCCTCATTTAGTGGATATTTTCACAAAAAAGTGAAATTTTCAAAAATCCAGAAAATTGGCTGAAAACGACTAAATATCAAGGACTCATTGGGCGAATCGCTCTGGAACTAAACCGGAATGCTCACTGACATTTCCCCTATCTGAAAGTTTGATAAACGTTGGAAAAATGACTGAGTCAAAAAAAAATTTTTTTTCAACTTTTTTCAATTTTACCCCCGTGGGATATATATTCTACCCACACACATTTAGAACTCTCCTGGGGTACCCTCACACATATTATTCCCTCATTTAGTGGATATTTTCACAAAAAAGTGAAATTTTCAAAAATCCAGAAAATTGGCTGAAAACCACTAAAATATCAAGGACTCATTAGGCGAATCGCTCTGGAACTGAAATCGGAATGCTCACTGACATTTCCCCTATCTGAAAGTCTAATAAACGTTGGAAAAATGACTAAGTCCAAAAAGAAAATGTTTTCAACTTTTTTCAATTTTAGCCCCGTGGGATTTATATTCTACCCACACACATTTGGAACTCTCCTGGGGTACCCTCACACATATTATTCCCTCATTTAGTGGATATTTTCACAAAAAAGTGAAATTTTCAAAAATCCAAAATATTGTCTGAAAACGACTAAATATCAAGGACTCATTGGGCGAATCGCTCTGGAACTGAAATCGGAATGCTCACTGACATTTCCCCTCTCTGAAAGTCTGATAAACGTTGGAAAAATGACTGAGTCTAAAAAAAATTTTTTTGCAACTTTTTTCAATTTTACCCCCGTGGGATATATATTCTACCCACACACATTTGGAACTCTCCTGGGGTACCCTCACACATATTATTCCCTCATTTAGTGGATATTTTCACAAAAAAGTGAAATTTTCAAAAATCAGAAAATTGGCTGAACACTACTAAATATCAAGGTCTCATTGGGCGAATCGCTCTGTAACTGAAATCGGAACGCTCACTGACATTTCCCCTATCTGAAAGTCTGATTAACGTTGGAAAAATGACTAAGTCCAAAAAAAATTTTTTTCAATTTTTTTCAATTTTACCCCCGTGGGATATATATTCTACCCACACACATTTGGAACTCTTCTGGGGTACCCTCACACATAGTATTCCCTCATTTAGTGGATATTTTCACAAAAAAGTGAAATTTTCAAAAATCCAGAAAATTGGCTGAAAACGACTAAATATCAAGGACTCATTGGGCGAATCGCTCTCGAACTGAAATTGGAACGCTAACTGACATTTTCCCTATCTGAAAGTCTGATAAACGCCGGAAAAATGACTAAGTCCAATAAAAAAAATTTTTCAACTTTTTTCAATTTTACCCCCGTGGGATATATATTCTACCCACACACATTTGGAACTCTCCTGGGGTAACCTCACACATATTATTCCCTCATTCACTGGATATTTTCACAAAAAAGTGAAATTTTCAAAAATCCAGAAAATTGGCTGAAAACGACTAAATATCAAGGACTCATTGGGCGAATCGCTCTGGAACTGAAATTGGAACGCTCACTGACATTTTCCCTATCTGAAAGTCTGATAAACACCGGAAAAATGAGTAAGTCCAAAAAAAAATTTTTTAAAACTTTTTTCAATTTTACCCCCGTGGGATATATATTCTACCCACACACATTTGGAACTCTCCTGGGGTACCCTCACACATATTATTCCCTCATTTAGTGGTTATTTTCACAAAAAAGTGAAATTTTCAAAAATCCTGAAAATTGGCTGAAAACGACTAAATATCAAGGACTCATTGGGCGAATCGCTCTGGAACTGAAATCGGAACGCTCACTGACATTGCCCCTATCTGAAAGTCTGATAAACGCCGGAAAAATGACTAAGTCCAAAAAAAAATTTTTTTCAACTTTTTTCAATTTTACCCCCGTGGGATATATATTCTACCCACACACATTTGGAACTCTCCTGGGGTACCCTCACACATATTATTCCCTCATTTAGTGGATATTTTCACAAAAAAGTGAAATTTTCAAAAATCCTGAAAATTGACTGAAAACGACTAAATATCAAGGACTCATTGGGCGAATCGCTCTGGAACTGAAATCGGAATGCTCACTGACATTTCCCCTATCTGAAAGTCTGATAAACGCCGGAAAAATGACTAAGTCAAAAAAAATTTTTTTTTCAACTTTTTTCAATTTTACCCCCGTGGGATATATATTCTACCCACACACATTTGGAACTCTCCTGGGGTTCCCTCACACATATTATTCCCTCGTTTAGTGGATATTTTCACAAAAAAGTGAAATTTTCAAAAATCCAGAAAATTGGCTGAAAACGACTAAATATCAAGGACTCATTGGGCGAATCGCTCTGGAACTGAAATTGGAACGCTCACTGACATTTTCCCTATCTGAAAGTCTGATAAACGCCGGAAAAATGACTAAGTCCAAAAAAAAATTTTTTTAAACTTTTTTCAATTTTACCCCCGTGGGATATATATTCTACCCACACACATTTGGAACTCTCCTGGGGTACCCTCACACATATTATTCCCTCATTTAGTGGATATTTTCACAAAAAAGTGAAATTTTCAAAAATCCAGAAAATTGGCTGAAAATGACTAAATATCAAGGACTCATTGGGCGAATCGCTCTGGAACTGAAATTGGAACGCTCACTGACATTTTCCCTATCTGAAAGTCTGATAAACGCCGGAAAAATGACTAAGTCCAAAAAAAAATTTTTTTAAACTTTTTTCAATTTTACCCCCGTGGGATATATATTCTACCCACACACATTTGGAACTCTCCTGGGGTACCCTCACACATATTATTCCCTCATTTAGTAGATATTTTCACAAAAAAGTGAAATTTTCAAAAATACAGAAAATTGGCTGAAAACGACTAAATATCAAGGACTCATTGGGCGAATTGCTCTGGAACTGAAATCGGAACGCTCACTGACATTGCCCCTATCTGAAAGTCTGATAAACGCCGGAAAAATGACTAAGTCCAATAAAAAAAAATTTTCAACTTTTTTCAATTTTACCCCCGTGGGATATATATTCTACCCACACACATTTGGAACTCTCCTGGGGTACCCTCACACATATTATTCCCTCATTTAGTGGATATTTTCACAAAAAAGTGAAATTTTCAAAAATCCAGAAAATTGGCTGAAAACGACTAAATATCAAGGACTCATTGGGCGAATCACTCTGGAACTGAAATTGGAACGCTCACTGACATTTTCCCTATCTGAAAGTCTGATAAACGCCGGAAAAATGAGTAAGTCCAAAAAAAAATTTTTTTAAACTTTTTTCAATTTTACCCCTGTGGGATATATATTCTACCCACACACATTTGGAACTCTCCTGGGGTACCCTCACACATATTATTCCCTCATTTAGTGGATATTTTCACAAAAAAGTGAAAATTTCAAAAATCCAGAAAATTGGCTGAAAACGACTAAATATCAAGGACTCATTGGGCGAATCGCTCTGGAACTGAAATCGGAATGCTCACTGACATTTCCCCTATCTGAAAGTCTGATAAACGCCGGAAAAATGACTAAGTCCAAAAAGAAAATGTTTTCAACTTTTTTCAATTTTAGCCCCGTGGGATTTATATTCTACCCACACACATTTGGAACTCTCCTGGGGTACCCTCACACATATTATTCCCTCATTTAGTGGATATTTTCACAAAAAAGTGAAATTTTCAAAAATCAGAAAATTGGCTGAACACTACTAAATATCAAGGTCTCATTGGGCGAATCGCTCTGTAACTGAAATCGGAACGCTCACTGACATTTCCCCTATCTGAAAGTCTGATTAACGTTGGAAAAATGACTAAGTCCAAAAAAAATTTTTTTCAATTTTTTTCAATTTTACCCCCGTGGGATATATATTCTACCCACACACATTTGGAACTCTTCTGGGGTACCCTCACACATAGTATTCCCTCATTTAGTGGATATTTTCACAAAAAAGTGAAATTTTCAAAAATCCAAAATATTGGCTGAAAACGACTAAATATCAAGGACTCATTGGGCGAATCGCTCTGGAACTGAAATCGGAACGCTCGCTGACATTTACCTTATCTGAAAGTCTGATAAACGTTGGAAAAATGACTAAGTCCAAAAAAAATTTTTTTTAAACTTTTTTCAATTTTACCCCTGTGGGATATATATTCTACCCACACACATTTGGAACTCTCCTGGGGTACCCTCACACATATTATTCCCTCATTTAGTGGATATTTTCACAAAAAAGGGAAATTTTCAAAAATCCAGAAAATTGGCTGAAAACGACTAAATATCAAGGACTCATTGGGCGAATCGCTCTGGAACTAAACCGGAATGCTCACTGACATTTCCCCTATCTGAAAATATGATAAACGTTGGAAAAATGACTGAGTCAAAAAAAAAATTTTTTTCAACTTTTTTCAATTTTACCCCCGTGGGATATATATTCTACCCACACACATTTGGAACTCTCCTGGGGTACCCTCACACATATTATTCCCTCATTTAGTGGATATTTTCACAAAAAAGTGAAATTTTCAAAAATCCAGAAAATTGGCTGAAAACGACTGAAAATCAAGGACTCATTGGGTGAATCGCTCTGGAACTGAAATCGGAATGCTCACTGACATTTCCCCTATCTGAAAGTCTGATAAGCGTTGGAAAAATGAATAAGTCCAAAAAAATAATTTTTTCAACTTTTTTCAATTTTACGCCCGTGGGATATATATTCTACCCAGACACATTTGGAACTCTCCTGGGGTACCCTCACACATATTATTCCCTCATTTAGTGGATATTTTCACAAAAAAGTGAAATTTTCAAAAATCCAGAAAATTGGCTGAAAAAGACTAAATATCAAGGTCTCATTGGGCGAATCGCTCTGGAACTGAAATCGGAATGCTCACTGACATTTCCCCTATCTGAAAGTCTGATAAACGTTGGAAAAATGACTAAGTATAAAAAAAAATTTTTTCCAACTTTTTTCAATTTTACCCCCGTGGAATATATATTCTACCCACATACATTTGGATCTCTCCTGGTGTACCCTCACACATATTATTCCCTCATTTAGTGGATATTTTCACAAAAAAGTGAAATTTTCAAAAATCCAGAAAATTGGCTGAAAACGACTAAATATCAAGGACTCATTGGGCGAATCGCTCTGGAACTAAACCGGAATGCTCACTGACATTTCCCCTATCTGAAAGTTTGATAAACGTTGGAAAAATGACTGAGTCAAAAAAAAAAATTTTTTCAACTTTTTTCAATTTTACCCCCGTGGGATATATATTCTACCCACACACATTTGGAACTCTCCTGGGGTACCCTCACACATATTATTCCCTCATTTAGTGGATATTTTCACAAAAAAGTGAAATTTTCAAAAATCCAGAAAATTGGCTGAAAACCACTAAATATCAAGGACTCATTAGGCGAATCGCTCTGGAACTGAAATCGGAATGCTCACTGACATTTCCCCTATCTGAAAGTCTGATAAGCGTTGGAAAAATGAATAAGTCCAAAAAAATAATTTTTTCAACTTTTTTCAATTTTACGCCCGTGGGATATATATTCTACCCAGACACATTTGGAACTCTCCTGGGGTACCCTCACACATATTATTCCCTCATTTAGTGGATATTTTCACAAAAAAGTGAAATTTTCAAAAATCCAGAAAATTGGCTGAAAAAGACTAAATATCAAGGTCTCATTGGGCGAATCGCTCTGGAACTGAAATCGGAATGCTCACTGACATTTCCCTTATCTGAAAGTCTGATAAACGTTGGAAAAATGACTAAGTATAAAAAAAAAATTTTTCCAACTTTTTTCAATTTTACCCCCGTGGAATATATATTCTACCCACATACATTTGGATCTCTCCTGGGGTACCCTCACACATATTATTCCCTCATTTAGTGGATATTTTCACAAAAAAGTGAAATTTTCAAAAATCCAGAAAATTGGCTGAAAACGACTAAATATCAAGGACTCATTGGGCGAATCGCTCTGGAACTAAACCGGAATGCTCACTGACATTTCCCCTATCTGAAAGTTTGATAAACGTTGGAAAAATGACTGAGTCAAAAAAAAATTTTTTTTCAACTTTTTTCAATTTTACCCCCGTGGGATATATATTCTACCCACACACATTTAGAACTCTCCTGGGGTACCCTCACACATATTATTCCCTCATTTAGTGGATATTTTCACAAAAAAGTGAAATTTTCAAAAATCCAGAAAATTGGCTGAAAACCACTAAATATCAAGGACTCATTAGGCGAATCGCTCTGGAACTGAAATCGGAATGCTCACTGACATTTCCTTTATCTGAAAGTCTGATAAACGTTGGAAAAATGACTAAGTCCAAAAAAAATTTTTTTTAAACTTTTTTCAATTTTACCCCCTTGGGATATTTCTTCTTCCCACACACATTTGGAACTCTCCTGGGGTACCCTCACACATATTATTCCCTCATTTAGTGGATATTTTCACAAAAAAGTGAAATTTTCAAAAATCCAGAAACTTGGCTGAAAATGACTAAATATCAAGGACTCATTGGGCGAATCGCTCTGGAACTGAAATCGGAAAGCTCACTGACATTTCCTCTATCTGAAAGTCTGATAAACATTGGAAAAATGACTAAGTCCCCAAAAAAAATTTTTTTAAACTTTTTTCAATTTTACCCCCGTGGGATATATATTCTACCCACACACATTTGGAACTCTCCTGGGGTACCCTCACACATATTATTCCCTCATTTAGTGGATATTTTCACGAAAAAGTGAAATTTTCAAAAATCCAGAAACTTGGCTGAAAACGACTAAATATCAAGGACTCATTGGGCGAATCGCTCTGGAACTGAAATCGGAACGATCACTGACATTTGCCCTATCTGAAAGTCTGATAGACGCCGGAAAATTGACTAAGTACAAAAAAAATTTTTTTTAAACTTTATTCAATTTTACCCCCGTGGGATATATATTCTACCCACACACATTTGGAACTCTCCTGGGGTACCCTCACACATATTATTCCCTCATTTAGTGGATATTTTCACAAAAAAGTGAAATTTTCAAAAATCCAGAACATTGGCTGAAAAAGACTAAACATAAAGGACTCATTGGGTGAATCGATCTGGAGCTGAAATCGGAACGCTCACTGACATTTCCTCTATCTGAAAGTCTGATAAACGTTGGAAAAATGACTAAGTACCAAAAAACTTTTTTTTAAACTTTTTTCAATTTTACCCCCGTGGGATATATATTCTACCCACACACATTTGGAACTCTCCTGGGGTCCCCTCACACATATTATTCCCTCATTTAGTGGATATTTTCACAAAAAAGTGAAATTTTCAAAAATCCAGAACATTGGCTGAAATTGACTAAATATCAAGGACTCATTGAGCGAATCGCTCTGGAACTGAAATCGGAACGATCACTGACATTTGCCCTATCTGAAAGTCTGATAGACGCCGAAAAATTGACTAAGTACAAAAAAAAATTTTTTTAAACTTTTTGCAATTTTACTCCCGTGGGATATATATTCTACCCACACACATTTGGAACTCTCCTGGGGTACCCTCACACATATTATTCCCTCATTTAGTGGATATTTTCACAAAAAAGTGAAATTTTCAAAAATCCAGAAACTTGGCTGAAAACGACTAAATATCAAGGACTCATTGGGCGAATCGCTCTGGATCTGAAATTGGAACGATCACTGACATTTGCCCTATCTGAAAGTCTGATAGACGCCGGAAAATTGACTAAGTCCCAAAAAAAATTTTTTTAAACTTTTTTCAATTTTACCCCCGTGGGATATATATTCTACCCACACACATTTGGAACTCTCCTGGGGTACCCTCACACATATTATTCCCTCATTTAGTGGATATTTTCACAAAAACGTGAAATTTTCAAAAATCCAGAAAATTGGCTGAAAACGACTAAATATCAAGGACTCATTGGGTGAATGGATCTGGAACTGAAATTGGAACGCTCACTTACATTTCCTCTATCTGAAAGTCTGATAAACGTTGGAAAAATGACTAAGTCCAAAAAAAATTTTTTTTACACCTTTTTCAATTTTACCCCCGTGGGATATATATTCTACCCACACACATTTGGAACTCTCCTGGGGTACCCTCACACATATTATTCCCTCATTTAGTGGATATTTTCACAAAAAAAGTGAAATTTTCAAAAATCCAGAAAATTGGCTGAAAATGACTAAACATCAAGGACTCATTGGGTGAATCGATCTGGAACTGAAATCGGAACGCTCACTGACATTTCCTTTATCTGAAAGTCTGATAAACGTTGGAAAAATGACTAAGTCAAAAAAAAAATTTTTTTAAACTTTTTTCAATTTTACCCCCTTGGGATATTTCTTCTTCCCACACAAATTTGGAACTCTCCTGGGGTACCCTCACACATATTATTCCCTCATTTAGTGGATATTTTCACAAAAAAGTGAAATTTTCAAAACTTCAGAACATTGGCTGAAATTGACTAAATATCAAGGAATCATTGGGCGAATCGCTCTGGAACTGAAATCGGAATGCTCACTGACATTTGCCCTATCTGAAAGTCTGATAAACGGCGGAAAAATGAATAAGTCCAAAAAAAATTTTTTTAACTTTTTTCAATTTTACCCCCGTGGGATATATATTCTACCCACACACATTTGGAACTCTCCTGGGGTACCCTCACACATATTATTCCCTCATTTAGTGGATATTTTCACAAAAAAGTGAAATTTTCAAAAATCCAGAACATTGGCTGAAAAAGACTAAACATAAAGGACTCATTGGGTGAATCGATCTGGAGCTGAAATCGGAACGCTCACTGACATTTCCTCTATCTGAAAGTCTGATAAACGTTGGAAAAATGACTAAGTACCAAAAAAATTTTTTTTAAACTTTTTTCAATTTTACCCCCGTGGGATATATATTCTACCCACACACATTTGGAACTCTCCTGGGGTCCCCTCACACATATTATTCCCTCATTTAGTGGATATTTTCACAAAAAAGTGAAATTTTCAAAACTTTAGAACTTTGGCTGAAATTGACAAAATATCAAGGAATCATTGGGCGAATCGCTCTGGAACTGAAATCGGAATGCTCACTGACATTTGCCCTATCTGAAAGTCTGATAAACGGCGGAAAAATGAATAAGTCCAAAAAAATTTTTTTTAACTTTTTTCAATTTTACCCCCGTGGGATATATATTCTACCCACACACATTTGGAACTCTCCTGGGGTACCCTCACACATATTATTCCCTCATTTAGTGGATATTTTCACAAAAAAGTGAAATTTTCAAAAATCCAGAACATTGGCTGAAAAAGACTAAACATCAAGGACTCATTGGGTGAATCGATCTGGAGCTGAAATCGGAACGCTCACTGACATTTCCTCTATCTGAAAGTCTGATAAACGTTGGAAAAATGACTAAGTACCAAAAAAATTTTTTTTAAACTTTTTTCAATTTTACCCCCGTGGGATATATATTCTACCCACACACATTTGGAACTCTCCTGGGGTCCCCTCACACATATTATTCCCTCATTTAGTGGATATTTTCACAAAAAAGTGAAATTTTCAAAAATCCAGAACATTGGCTGAAATTGACTAAATATCAAGGACTCATTGAGCGAATCGCTCTGGAACTGAAATCGGAACGATCACTGACATTTGCCCTATCTGAAAGTCTGATAGACGCCGAAAAATTGACTAAGTACAAAAAAATTTTTTTTTAAACTTTTTGCAATTTTACCCCCGTGGGATATATATTCTACCCACACACATTTGGAACTCTCCTGGGGTACCCTCACACATATTATTCCCTCATTTAGTGGATATTTTCACAAAAAAGTGAAATTTTCAAAAATCCAGAAACTTGGCTGAAAACGACTAAATATCAAGGACTCATTGGGCGAATCGCTCTGGATCTGAAATTGGAACGATCACTGACATTTGCCCTATCTGAAAGTCTGATAGACGCCGGAAAATTGACTAAGTCCCAAAAAGAATTTTTTTAAACTTTTTTCAATTTTACCCCCGTGGGATATATATTCTACCCACACACATTTGGAACTCTCCTGGGGTACCCTCACACATATTATTCCCTCATTTAGTGGATATTTTCACAAAAAAAGTGAAATTTTCAAAAATCCAGAAAATTGGCTGAAAAAGACTAAACATCAAGGACTCATTGGGTGAATCGATCTGGAACTGAAATCGGAATGCTCACTGACATTTCCTTTATCTGAAAGTCTGATAAACGTTGGAAAAATGACTAAGTCAAAAAAAAAATTTTTTTAAACTTTTTTCAATTTTACCCCCTTGGGATATTTCTTCTTCCCACACACATTTGGAACTCTCCTGGGGTACCCTCACACATATTATTCCCTCATTTAGTGGATATTTTCACAAAAAAGTGAAATTTTCAAAAATCCAGAAACTTGGCTGAAAATGACTAAATATCAAGGACTCATTGGGCGAATCGCTCTGGAACTGAAATCGGAACGCTCACTGACATTTCCTCTATCTGAAAGTCTGATAAACATTGGAAAAATGACTAAGTCCCCAAAAAAATTTTTTTTAAACTTTTTTCAATTTTACCCCCGTGGGATATATATTCTACCCACACACATTTGGAACTCTCCTGGGGTACCCTCACACATATTATTCCCTCATTTAGTGGATATTTTCACGAAAAAGTGAAATTTTCAAAAATCCAGAAACTTGGCTGAAAACGACTAAATATCAAGGACTCATTGGGCGAATCGCTCTGGAACTGAAATCGGAACGATCACTGACATTTGCCCTATCTGAAGGTCTGATAGACGCCGGAAAAATGACTAAGTACAAAAAAAATGTTTTTTTAAACTTTTTTCAATTTTACCCCCGTGGGATATATATTCTACCCACACACATTTGGAACTCTCCTGGGGTACCCTCACACATATTATTCCCTCATTTAGTGGATATTTTCACAAAAAAAGTGAAATTTTCAAAAATCCAGAAAATTGGCTGAAAATGACTAAACATCAAGGACTCATTGGGTGAATCGATCTGGAACTGAAATCGGAACGCTCACTGACATTTCCTTTATCTGAAAGTCTGATAAACGTTGGAAAAATGACTAAGTCAAAAAAAAAATTTTTTTAAACTTTTTTCAATTTTACCCCCTTGGGATATTTCTTCTTCCCACACACATTTGGAACTCTCCTGGGGTACCCTCACACATATTATTCCCTCATTTAGTGGATATTTTCACAAAAAAGTGAAATTTTCAAAACTTCAGAACATTGGCTGAAATTGACTAAATATCAAGGAATCATTGGGCGAATCGCTCTGGAACTGAAATCGGAATGCTCACTGACATTTGCCCTATCTGAAAGTCTGATAAACGGCGGAAAAATGAATAAGTCCAAAAAAAATTTTTTTAACTTTTTTCAATTTTACCCCCGTGGGATATATATTCTACCCACACACATTTGGAACTCTCCTGGGGTACCCTCACACATATTATTCCCTCATTTAGTGGATATTTTCACAAAAAAGTGAAATTTTCAAAAATCCAGAACATTGGCTGAAAAAGACTAAACATAAAGGACTCATTGGGTGAATCGATCTGGAGCTGAAATCGGAACGCTCACTGACATTTCCTCTATCTGAAAGTCTGATAAACGTTGGAAAAATGACTAAGTACCAAAAAAATTTTTTTTAAACTTTTTTCAATTTTACCCCCGTGGGATATATATTCTACCCACACACATTTGGAACTCTCCTGGGGTCCCCTCACACATATTATTCCCTCATTTAGTGGATATTTTCACAAAAAAGTGAAATTTTCAAAACTTTAGAACTTTGGCTGAAATTGACAAAATATCAAGGAATCATTGGGCGAATCGCTCTGGAACTGAAATCGGAATGCTCACTGACATTTGCCCTATCTGAAAGTCTGATAAACGGCGGAAAAATGAATAAGTCCAAAAAAATTTTTTTTAACTTTTTTCAATTTTACCCCCGTGGGATATATATTCTACCCACACACATTTGGAACTCTCCTGGGGTACCCTCACACATATTATTCCCTCATTTAGTGGATATTTTCACAAAAAAGTGAAATTTTCAAAAATCCAGAACATTGGCTGAAAAAGACTAAACATCAAGGACTCATTGGGTGAATCGATCTGGAGCTGAAATCGGAACGCTCACTGACATTTCCTCTATCTGAAAGTCTGATAAACGTTGGAAAAATGACTAAGTACCAAAAAAATTTTTTTTAAACTTTTTTCAATTTTACCCCCGTGGGATATATATTCTACCCACACACATTTGGAACTCTCCTGGGGTCCCCTCACACATATTATTCCCTCATTTAGTGGATATTTTCACAAAAAAGTGAAATTTTCAAAAATCCAGAACATTGGCTGAAATTGACTAAATATCAAGGACTCATTGAGCGAATCGCTCTGGAACTGAAATCGGAACGATCACTGACATTTGCCCTATCTGAAAGTCTGATAGACGCCGAAAAATTGACTAAGTACAAAAAAATTTTTTTTTAAACTTTTTGCAATTTTACCCCCGTGGGATATATATTCTACCCACACACATTTGGAACTCTCCTGGGGTACCCTCACACATATTATTCCCTCATTTAGTGGATATTTTCACAAAAAAGTGAAATTTTCAAAAATCCAGAAACTTGGCTGAAAACGACTAAATATCAAGGACTCATTGGGCGAATCGCTCTGGATCTGAAATTGGAACGATCACTGACATTTGCCCTATCTGAAAGTCTGATAGACGCCGGAAAATTGACTAAGTCCCAAAAAGAATTTTTTTAAACTTTTTTCAATTTTACCCCCGTGGGATATATATTCTACCCACACACATTTGGAACTCTCCTGGGGTACCCTCACACATATTATTCCCTCATTTAGTGGATATTTTCACAAAAAAAGTGAAATTTTCAAAAATCCAGAAAATTGGCTGAAAAAGACTAAACATCAAGGACTCATTGGGTGAATCGATCTGGAACTGAAATCGGAATGCTCACTGACATTTCCTTTATCTGAAAGTCTGATAAACGTTGGAAAAATGACTAAGTCAAAAAAAAAATTTTTTTAAACTTTTTTCAATTTTACCCCCTTGGGATATTTCTTCTTCCCACACACATTTGGAACTCTCCTGGGGTACCCTCACACATATTATTCCCTCATTTAGTGGATATTTTCACAAAAAAGTGAAATTTTCAAAAATCCAGAAACTTGGCTGAAAATGACTAAATATCAAGGACTCATTGGGCGAATCGCTCTGGAACTGAAATCGGAACGCTCACTGACATTTCCTCTATCTGAAAGTCTGATAAACATTGGAAAAATGACTAAGTCCCCCAAAAAATTTTTTTTAAACTTTTTTCAATTTTACCCCCGTGGGATATATATTCTACCCACACACATTTGGAACTCTCCTGGGGTACCCTCACACATATTATTCCCTCATTTAGTGGATATTTTCACGAAAAAGTGAAATTTTCAAAAATCCAGAAACTTGGCTGAAAACGACTAAATATCAAGGACTCATTGGGCGAATCGCTCTGGAACTGAAATCGGAACGATCACTGACATTTGCCCTATCTGAAGGTCTGATAGACGCCGGAAAATTGACTAAGTACAAAAAAAATGTTTTTTTAAACTTTTTTCAATTTTACCCCCGTGGGATATATATTCTACCCACACACATTTGGAACTCTCCTGGGGTCCCTTCACACATATTATTCCCTCATTTAGTGGATATTTTCACAAAAAAGTGAAATTTTCAAAACTTCAGAACATTGGCTGAAATTGACTAAATATCAAGGAATCATTGGGCGAATCGCTCTGGAACTGAAATCGGAACGCTCACTGACATTTCCCCTATCTGAAAGTCTGATAAACGGAGGAAAAATGAATAAGTCCAAAAAAAAATTTTTTTCAACTTTTTTCAATTTTACCCCCGTGGGATATATATTTTACCCACACACATTTGGAACTCTCCTGGGGTACCCTCACACATATTATTCCCTCATTTAGTGGATATTTTCACAAAAAAGTGAAATTTTCAAAGATCCAGAAACTTCGCTGAAAACGACTAAATATCAAGGACTCATTGGGCGAATCGCTCTGGATCTGAAATTGGAACGATCACTGACATTTGCCCTATCTGAAAGTCTGATAGACGCCGGAAAATTGACTAAGTCCCAAAAAAAATTTATTTAAACTTTTTTCAATTTTACCCCCGTGGGATATATATTCTACCCACACACATTTGGAACTCTCCTGGGGTACCCTCACACATATTATTCCCTCATTTAGTGGATATTTTCACAAAAAAAGTGAAATTTTCAAAAATCCAGAAAATTGGCTGAAAAAGACTAAACATCAAGGACTCATTGGGTGAATCGATCTGGAACTGAAATCGGAATGCTCACTGACATTTCCTTTATCTGAAAGTCTGATAAACGTCGGAAAAATGAATAAGTCCAAAAAAAAATTTTTTCAACTTTTTTCAATTTTACCCCCGTGGGATATATATTCTACCCACACACATTTGGAACTCTCCTGGGGTACCCTCACACATATTATTCCCTCATTTAGTGGATATTTTCACAAAAAAGTGAAATTTTCAAAAATCCAGAAACTTGGCTGAAAACGACTAAATATCAAGGACTCATTGGGTGAATTGATCTGGAACTGAAATCGGAACGCTCACTGACATTTCCTCTATCTGAAAGTCTGATAAACGTTGGGAAAATGACTAAGTCCAAAAAAAAAAATTTTTTAACTTTTTTCAATTTTACCCCCGTGGGATATATATTCTACCCACACACATTTGGAACTCTCCTGGTGTCCCCCCACACATATTGTTCCCTCATTTAGTGGATATTTTCACAAAAAAGTGAAATTTCCAAAAATCCAGAACATTGGCTGAAATTGACTAAATATCAAGGACTCATTCGGCGAATCGCTCTGGAACTGAAATCGGAATGCTCACTGACATTTCCCCTATCTAAAAGTCTGATAAACGTTGGAAAAATGACTAAGTATAAAAAAAAAATTTTTCCAACTTTTTTCAATTTTACCCCCGTGGAATATATATTCTACCCACATACATTTGGATCTCTCCTGGTGTACCCTCACACATATTATTCCCTCATTTAGTGGATATTTTCACAAAAAAGTGAAATTTTCAAAAATCCAGAAAATTGGCTGAAAACGACTAAATATCAAGGACTCATTGGGCGAATCGCTCTGGAACTAAACCGGAATGCTCACTGACATTTCCCCTATCTGAAAGTTTGATAAACGTTGGAAAAATGACTGAGTCAAAAAAAAAAATTTTTTCAACTTTTTTCAATTTTACCCCCGTGGGATATATATTCTACCCACACACATTTGGAACTCTCCTGGGGTACCCTCACACATATTATTCCCTCATTTAGTGGATATTTTCACAAAAAAGTGAAATTTTCAAAAATCCAGAAAATTGGCTGAAAACCACTAAATATCAAGGACTCATTAGGCGAATCGCTCTGGAACTGAAATCGGAATGCTCACTGACATTTCCCCTATCTGAAAGTCTGATAAGCGTTGGAAAAATGAATAAGTCCAAAAAAATAATTTTTTCAACTTTTTTCAATTTTACGCCCGTGGGATATATATTCTACCCAGACACATTTGGAACTCTCCTGGGGTACCCTCACACATATTATTCCCTCATTTAGTGGATATTTTCACAAAAAAGTGAAATTTTCAAAAATCCAGAAAATTGGCTGAAAAAGACTAAATATCAAGGTCTCATTGGGCGAATCGCTCTGGAACTGAAATCGGAATGCTCACTGACATTTCCCTTATCTGAAAGTCTGATAAACGTTGGAAAAATGACTAAGTATGAAAAAAAAATTTTTCCAACTTTTTTCAATTTTACCCCCGTGGAATATATATTCTACCCACATACATTTGGATCTCTCCTGGGGTACCCTCACACATATTATTCCCTCATTTAGTGGATATTTTCACAAAAAAGTGAAATTTTCAAAAATCCAGAAAATTGGCTGAAAACGACTAAATATCAAGGACTCATTGGGCGAATCGCTCTGGAACTAAACCGGAATGCTCACTGACATTTCCCCTATCTGAAAGTTTGATAAACGTTGGAAAAATGACTGAGTCAAAAAAAAATTTTTTTTCAACTTTTTTCAATTTTACCCCCGTGGGATATATATTCTACCCACACACATTTAGAACTCTCCTGGGGTACCCTCACACATATTATTCCCTCATTTAGTGGATATTTTCACAAAAAAGTGAAATTTTCAAAAATCCAGAAAATTGGCTGAAAACCACTAAATATCAAGGACTCATTAGGCGAATCGCTCTGGAACTGAAATCGGAATGCTCACTGACATTTCCCCTATCTGAAAGTCTAATAAACGTTGGAAAAATGACTAAGTCCAAAAAGAAAATGTTTTCAACTTTTTTCAATTTTAGCCCCGTGGGATTTATATTCTACCCACACACATTTGGAACTCTCCTGGGGTACCCTCACACATATTATTCCCTCATTTAGTGGATATTTTCACAAAAAAGTGAAATTTTCAAAAATCCAAAATATTGTCTGAAAACGACTAAATATCAAGGACTCATTGGGCGAATCGCTCTGGAACTGAAATCGGAATGCTCACTGACATTTCCCCTCTCTGAAAGTCTGATAAACGTTGGAAAAATGACTGAGTCTAAAAAAAATTTTTTTGCAACTTTTTTCAATTTTACCCCCGTGGGATATATATTCTACCCACACACATTTGGAACTCTCCTGGGGTACCCTCACACATATTATTCCCTCATTTAGTGGATATTTTCACAAAAAAGTGAAATTTTCAAAAATCCAGAAAATTGGCTGAACACTACTAAATATCAAGGTCTCATTGGGCGAATCGCTCTGTAACTGAAATCGGAACGCTCACTGACATTTCCCCTATCTGAAAGTCTGATTAACGTTGGAAAAATGACTAAGTCCAAAAAAAATTTTTTTCAATTTTTTTCAATTTTACCCCCGTGGGATATATATTCTACCCACACACATTTGGAACTCTTCTGGGGTACCCTCACACATAGTATTCCCTCATTTAGTGGATATTTTCACAAAAAAGTGAAATTTTCAAAAATCCAAAATATTGGCTGAAAACGACTAAATATCAAGGACTCATTGGGCGAATCGCTCTGGAACTGAAATCGGAACGCTCACTGACATTTACCTTATCTGAAAGTCTGATAAACGTTGGAAAAATGACTAAGTCCAAAAAAAATTTTTTTTAAACTTTTTTCAATTTTACCCCTGTGGGATATATATTCTACCCACACACATTTGGAACTCTCCTGGGGTACCCTCACACATATTATTCCCTCATTTAGTGGATATTTTCACAAAAAAGTGAAATTTTCAAAAATCCAGAAAATTGGCTGAAAACGACTAAATATCAAGGACTCATTGGGCGAATCGCTCTGGAACTAAACCGGAATGCTCACTGACATTTCCCCTATCTGAAAATATGATAAACGTTGGAAAAATGACTGAGTCAAAAAAAAAATTTTTTTCAACTTTTTTCAATTTTACCCCCGTGGGATATATATTCTACCCACACACATTTGGAACTCTCCTGGGGTACTCTCACACATATTATTCCCTCATTTAGTGGATATTTTCACAAAAAAGTGAAATTTTCAAAAATCCAGAAAATTGGCTGAAAACGACTGAAAATCAAGGACTCATTGGGCGAATTGCTCTGGAACTGAAATCGGAATGCTCACTGACATTTCCCCTATCTGAAAGTCTGATAAGCGTTGGAAAAATGAATAAGTCCAAAAAAATAATTTTTTCAACTTTTTTCAATTTTACGCCCGTGGGATATATATTCTACCCAGACACATTTGGAACTCTCCTGGGGTACCCTCACACATATTATTCCCTCATTTAGTGGATATTTTCACAAAAAAGTGAAATTTTCAAAAATCCAGAAAATTGGCTGAAAAAGACTAAATATCAAGGTCTCATTGGGCGAATCGCTCTGGAACTGAAATCGGAATGCTCACTGACATTTCCCCTATCTGAAAGTCTGATAAACGTTGGAAAAATGACTAAGTATAAAAAAAAAATTTTTCCAACTTTTTTCAATTTTACCCCCGTGGAATATATATTCTACCCACATACATTTGGATCTCTCCTGGTGTACCCTCACACATATTATTCCCTCATTTAGTGGATATTTTCACAAAAAAGTGAAATTTTCAAAAATCCAGAAAATTGGCTGAAAACGACTAAATATCAAGGACTCATTGGGCGAATCGCTCTGGAACTAAACCGGAATGCTCACTGACATTTCCCCTATCTGAAAGTTTGATAAACGTTGGAAAAATGACTGAGTCAAAAAAAAAAATTTTTTCAACTTTTTTCAATTTTACCCCCGTGGGATATATATTCTACCCACACACATTTGGAACTCTCCTGGGGTACCCTCACACATATTATTCCCTCATTTAGTGGATATTTTCACAAAAAAGTGAAATTTTCAAAAATCCAGAAAATTGGCTGAAAACCACTAAATATCAAGGACTCATTAGGCGAATCGCTCTGGAACTGAAATCGGAATGCTAACTGACATTTCCCCTATCTGAAAGTCTGATAAGCGTTGGAAAAATGAATAAGTCCAAAAAAATAATTTTTTCAACTTTTTTCAATTTTACGCCCGTGGGATATATATTCTACCCAGACACATTTGGAACTCTCCTGGGGTACCCTCACACATATTATTCCCTCATTTAGTGGATATTTTCACAAAAAAGTGAAATTTTCAAAAATCCAGAAAATTGGCTGAAAAAGACTAAATATCAAGGTCTCATTGGGCGAATCGCTCTGGAACTGAAATCGGAATGCTCACTGACATTTCCCTTATCTGAAAGTCTGATAAACGTTGGAAAAATGACTAAGTCCAAAAAGAAAATGTTTTCAACTTTTTTCAATTTTAGCCCCGTGGGATTTATATTCTACCCACACACATTTGGAACTCTCCTGGGGTACCCTCACACATATTATTCCCTCATTTAGTGGATATTTTCACAAAAAAGTGAAATTTTCAAAAATCCAAAATATTGTCTGAAAACGACTAAATATCAAGGACTCATTGGGCGAATCGCTCTGGAACTGAAATCGGAATGCTCACTGACATTTCCCCTCTCTGAAAGTCTGATAAACGTTGGAAAAATGACTGAGTCTAAAAAAAATTTTTTTGCAACTTTTTTCAATTTTACCCCCGTGGGATATATATTCTACCCACACACATTTGGAACTCTCCTGGGATACCCTCACACATATTATTCCCTCATTTAGTGGATATTTTCACAAAAAAGTGAAATTTTCAAAAATCCAGAAAATTGGCTGAAAACGACTAAATATCAAGGACTCATTGGGCGAATCGCTCTGGAACTAAACCGGAATGCTCACTGACATTTCCCCTATCTGAAAATATGATAAACGTTGGAAAAATGACTGAGTCAAAAAAAAAATTTTTTTCAACTTTTTTCAATTTTACCCCCGTGGGATATATATTCTACCCACACACATTTGGAACTCTCCTGGGGTACCCTCACACATATTATTCCCTCATTTAGTGGATATTTTCACAAAAAAGTGAAATTTTCAAAAATCCAGAAAATTGGCTGAAAACCACTAAATATCAAGGACTCATTAGGCGAATCGCTCTGGAACTGAAATCGGAATGCTCACTGACATTTCCCCAATCTGAAAGTCTAATAAACGTTGGAAAAATGACTAAGTCCAAAAAGAAAATGTTTTCAACTTTTTTCAATTTTAGCCCCGTGGGATTTATATTCTACCCACACACATTTGGAACTCTCCTGGGGTACCCTCACACATATTATTCCCTCATTTAGTGGATATTTTCACAAAAAAGTGAAATTTTCAAAAATCCAGAAAATTGGCTGAACACTACTAAATATCAAGGACTCATTGGGCGAATCGCTCTGGAACTGAAATCGGAACGCTCACTGACATTTCCCCTATCTGAAAGTCTGATTAACGTTGGAAAAATGACTAAGTCCAAAAAAAATTTTTTTCAATTTTTTTCAATTTTACCCCCGTGGGATATATATTCTACCCACACACATTTGGAAATCTTCTGAGGTACCCTCACACATAGTATTCCCTCATTTAGTGGATATTTTCACAAAAAAGTGAAATTTTCAAAAATCCAAAATATTGGCTGAAAACGACTAAATATCAAGGACTCATTAGGCGAATCGCTCTGGAACTGAAATCGGAACGCTCACTGACATTTACCTTATCTGAAAGTCTGATAAACGTTGGAAAAATGACTAAGTCCAAAAAAAATTTTTTTTAAACTTTTTTCAATTTTACCCCTGTGGGATATATATTCTACCCACACACATTTGGAACTCTCCTGGGGTACCCTCACACATATTATTCCCTCATTTAGTGGATATTTTCACAAAAAAGTGAAATTTTCAAAAATCCAGAAAATTGGCTGAAAACGACTGAAAATCAAGGACTCATTGGGCGAATCGCTCTGGAACTGAAATCGGAATGCTCACTGACATTTCCCCTATCTGAAAGTCTGATAAGCGTTGGAAAAATGAATAAGTCCAAAAAAATATTTTTTTCAACTTTTTTCAATTTTACGCCCGTGGGATATATATTCTACCCACACACATTTGGAACTCTCCTGGGGTACCCTCACACATATTATTCCCTCATTTAGTGGATATTTTCACAAAAAAGTGAAATTTTCAAAAATCCAGAAAATTGGTTGAAAAAGACTAAATATCAAGGTCTCATTGGGCGAATCGCTCTGGAACTGAAATCGGAATGCTCACTGACATTTCCCCTATCTGAAAGTCTGATAAACGTTGGAAAAATGACTAAGTATAAAAAAAAAATTTTTCCAACTTTTTTCAATTTTACCCCCCTGGGATATATATTCTACCCACACACATTTGGAACTCTCCTGGGGTACCCTCACACATATTATTCCCTCATTTAGTGGATATTTTCACAAAAAAGTGAAATTTTCAAAAATCCAGAAAATTGGCTGAAAACGACTAAATATCAAGGACTCATTGGGCGAATCGCTCTGGAACTGAAATCGGAATGCTCACTGACATTTCCCCTATCTGAAAGTCTGATAAACGTTGGAAAAATGAATAAGTCCAAAAAAAAGTTTTTTCAACTTTTTTAAATTTTACCCCCGTGGGATATATATTCTACCCACACACATTTGGAACTCTCCTGGGGTACCCTCATACATATTATTCCCTCATTTAGTGGATATTTTCACAAAAAAGTGAAATTTTCAAAAATCCAGAAAATTGGCTGAAAACGACTAAATATCAAGGACTCATTGGTCGAATCGCTCTGGAACTGAAATCGGAATGCTCACTGACATTTCCCCTATCTGAAAGTCTGATAAACGTTAGAAAAATGAGTAAGTCCAAAAAAAAAATTTTTTCAACTTTTTTCAATTTTACCCACGTGGGATAAATATTCTACCCACACACATTTGGAACTCTCTTGGGGTACCCTCACACATAATATTCCCTCATTTAGTGGATATTTTCACAAAAAAGTGACATCTTCAAAAATCCAAAATATTGGCTGAAAACGACTAAATATCAAGGACCCATTGGGCGAATCGCTCTGGAACTGAAATCGGAATGCTCACTGACATTTCCCCTATCTGAAAGTGTGATAAACGTTGGAAAAATGACTGAGTCAAAAAAAAAAATGTTTTCAACTTTTTTCAATTTTACCCCCGTGGGATATATATTCTACCCACACACATTTGGAACTCTCCTGGGGTACCTTCACACATATTCTTCCCTCATTTAGTGGATATTTTCACAAAAAAGTTAAATTTTCAAAAATTCAGAAAATTGGCTGAAAACGACTAAATATCAAGGACTCATTGTGCGATCCGCTCTGGAACTGAAATCGGAATTCTCACTGACATTACCCCTATCTGAAAGTCTGATAAACGTCGGAAAAATGACTAAGTCCAAAAAAAAATTCTTTTAAACTTTTTTCAATTTTACCCCCGTGGGATAAATATTCTACCCACACACATTTGGAACTCTCTTGGGGTACCCTCACACATAATATTCCCTCATTTAGTGGATATTTTCACAAAAAAGTGACATCTTCAAAAATCGAAAATATTGGCTGAAAACGACTAAATATCAAGGACCCATTGGGCGAATCGCTCTGGAACTGAAATCGGAATTCTCACTGACATTTCCCCTATCTGAAAGTCTGATGAACGTCGGAAAAATGAATAAGTTAAAAAAAAAAATTTTTTCAACTTTTTTCAATTTTACCCCCGTGGGATATATATTCTACCCACACACATTTGGAACTCTCCTGGGGTACCCTCACACATATTATTCCCTCATTTAGTGGATATTTTCACAAAAAAGTGAAATTTTCTAAAATCCAGAAAATTGGCTGAAAACGACTAAATATCAAGGACTCATTAGGCGAATCGCTCTGGAACTGAAATCGGAATGCTCACTGACATTTCCCCTATCTGAAAGTCTGATAAACGTTAGAAAAATGAGTAAGTCCAAAAAAAAATTTTTTCAACTTTTTTCAATTTTACCCTCGTGGGATATATATTCTACCCACACACATTTGGAACTCTCCTGGGGTACCCTCACACATATTATTCCCTCATTTAGTGGATATTTTCACTAAAAAGTGAAATTTTCAAAAATCCAGAAAATTGGCTGAAAACGACTAAATATCAAGGACTCATTGGGCGAATCGCTCTGGAACTGAAATCGGAATGCTCACTGACATTTCCCCTATCTGAAAGTGTGATAAACGTTGGAAAAATGACTGAGTCAAAAAAAAAAATGTTTTCAACTTTTTTCAATTTTACCCCCGTGGGATATATATTCTACCCACACACATTTGGAACTCTCCTGGGGTACCTTCACACATATTCTTCCCTCATTTAGTGGATATTTTCACAAAAAAGTTAAATTTTCAAAAATTCAGAAAATTGGCTGAAAACGACTAAATATCAAGGACTCATTGTGCGATCCGCTCTGGAACTGAAATCGGAATTCTCAGTGACATTACCCCTATCTGAAAGTCTGATGAACGTCGGAAAAATGAATGTCAAAAAAAAAAATGTTTTCAACTTTTTTCAATTTTACCCCCGTGGGATATATATTCTACCCACACACATTTGGAACTCTCCTGGGGTACCCTCACACATATTATTCCCTCATTTAGTGGATATTTTCACAAAAAAGTTAAATTTTCCAAAATCAAGAAAATTGGCTGAAAACGACTAAATATCAAGGATTCATTGGGTGAATCGCTCTGGAACTGAAATCGGAACGCTCACTGACATTTGCCCTACCTGAAAGTCTGATCAACGCCGGAAAAATGAATAAGTCGAAAAAAAATTTTTTTTTAACTTTTTTCAATTTTACCCCCGTGGGATATATATTCTACCCACACACATTTGGAACTCTCTTGGGGTACCCTCACACATATTATTCCCTCATTTAGTGGATATTTTCACAAAAAAGTGAAATTTTCAAAAATCAAGAAAATTGGCTGAAAACGACTAAATATCAAGGACTCATTGGGCGAATAGCTCTGGAACTGAAATCGGAATGCTCACTGACATTTGCCCTATCTGAAAGTCTGATAAACGCCGGAAAAATGAATAAGTCCAAAAAAATTTTTTTTAAACTTTTTTCAATTTTACCCCCGTGGGATATATATTCTACCCACACACATTTGGAACTCTCCTGGGGTACCCTCACACATATTATTCCCTCATTTAGTGGATATTTTCACAAAAAAGTAAAATTTTCAAAAATCCAGAAAATTGGCTGAAAACGACTAAATATCAAGGACTCATTGTGCGATCTGCTCTGGAATTGAAATCGAAACGCTCACTGACATTTCCCCTATCTGAAAGTCTGATAAACGTTGGAAAAATGACTAAATCCCCAAAAAAAATTTTTTCAACTTTTTTCAATTTTACCCCCGTGGGATATATATTCTACCCACACACATTTGGAACTCTCCTGGGGTACCCTCACACATATTATTCCCTCATTTAGTGGATATTTTCACAAAAAAGTGACATTTTCAAAAATCCAAAATATTGGCTGAAAACGACTAAATATCAAGGACCCATTGGGCGAATCGCTCTGGAACTGAAATCGGAATTCTCGCTGACATTTCCCCTATCTGAAAGTCTGATAAACGCCGGAAAAATGAATAAGTCCAAAAAAAAATTTTTTTTAACTTTTTTCAATTTTACCCCCGTGGGATATATATTCTACCCACACACATTTGGAACTCTCCTGGGGTACCCTCACACATATTATTCCCTCATTTAGTGGATATTTTCACAAAAAAGTAAAATTTTCAAAAATCCAGAAAATTGGCTGAAAACGACTAAATATCAAGGACTCATTGTGCGATCCGCTCTGGAACTGAAATCGAAACATTCACTGACATTTCCCCTATCTGAAAGTCTGATAAACGCCGGAAAAATGAATAAGTCCAAAAAATTTTTTTTTTAAACTTTTTTCAATTTTACCCCCGTGGGATATATATTCTACCCACACACATTTGGAACTCTCCTGGGGTAACCTCACACATATTATTCCCTCATTTAGTGGATATTTTCCCAAAAAAGTGAAATTTTCAAAAATCAAGAAAATTAGCTGAAAACGACTAAATATCAAGGACTCATTCGGCGAATAGCTCTGGAACTGAAATCGGAATGCTCACTGACATTTGCCCTATCTGAAAGTCTGATAAACGCCGAAAAAATGACTACGTCCAAAAAAAATTTTTTAAAAACTTTTTTCAATTTTTCAACCGTGGGATATATATTCTACCCACACACATTTTGAACTCTCCTGGGGTACCCTCACACATATTATTCCCTCATTTAGTGGATATTTTCACAAAAAAGTGAAATTTTCAAAAATCAAGAAATTTGGCTGAAAACGACTAAATATCAAGGACTCATTGGGCGAATAGCTCTGGAACTGAAATCGGAATGCTCACTGACATTTGCCCTATCTGAAAGTCTGATAAACGCCGAAAAAATGACTACGTCCAAAAAAAATTTTTTTTAAACTTTTTTCAATTTTTCAACCGTGGGATATATATTCTACCCACACACATTTTGAACTCTCCTGGGGTACCCTCACACATATTATTCCCTCATTTAGTGGATATTTTCACAAAAAAGTGAAATTTTCAAAAATCAAGAAATTTGGCTGAAAATGACTAAATATCAAGGACTCATTGGGCGAATAGCTCTGGAACTGAAATCGGAATGCTCACTGACATTTGCCCTATCTGAAAGTCTGATAAACGCCGGAAAAATGACTAAGTCCAAAAAAAACAATTTTTCAACTTTTTTCAATTTTACCCCCGTGGGATATATATTCTACCCACACACATTTGGAACTCTCTTGGGGTACCCTCACACATATTATTCCCTCATTTAGTGGATATTTTCACAAAAAAGTGAAATTTTCAAGAATCCAAAATATTGGCTGAAAACGATTAAATATCAAGGACTCATTGGGCGAATCGCTCTGGAACTGAAATCGGAACTCTCACTGACATTTGCCCTATCTGAAAGTCTGATAAACGCCGGAAAAATGACTAAGTCCAAAAAAAAATTTTTTTCAACTTTTTTCAATTTTCCCCCCGTGGGATATATATTCTACCCACACACATTTGGAACTCTCCTGGGGTACCCTCACACATATTTTTCCCTCATTTAGTGGATATTTTCACAAAAAAGTGAAATTTTCAAAAATCCAAAATATTGGCTGAAAACGACTAAATATCAAGGACTCATTGTGCGATCTGCTCTGGAACTGAAATCGGAATTCTCACTGACATTTCCCCTATCTGAAAGTCTGATAAACGTCGGAAAAATGAATAAGTCCAAAAAAAAATTTTTTTCAACTTGTTTCAATTTTACCCCCGTGGGATATATATTCTACCCACACACATTTGGAACTCTCCTGGGGTAACCTCACACATATTATTCCCTCATTTAGTGGATATTTTCACAAAAAAGTGAAATTTTCAAAAATCAAGAAAATTGGCTGAAAACGACTAAATATCAAGGACTCACTGGGCGAATCGCTCTGGAACTGAAATCGGAACGCTCACTGACATTTGCCCTATCTGAAAGTCTGATAAACGCCGGAAAAATGACTAAGTCCAAAAAAAATTTTTTTTAAACTTTTTTCAATTTTACAACCGTGGGATATATATTCTACCCACACACATTTTGAACTTTCCTGGTGTACCCTCACACATATTATTCCCTCATTTAGTGGATATTTTCACAAAAAAGTGAAATTTTCAAAAATCCAGAAAATTGGCTGAAAACGACTTAAATATCAAGGACTCATTGTGCGATCCGCTCTGGAACTGAAATCGGAACGCTCACTGACATTTCCCCTATCTGAAAGTCTGATAAACGCCGGAAAAATGACTAAGTCCAAAAAAAAAATTTTTTCAACTTTTTTCAATTTTACCCCCGTGGGATATATATTCTACCCACACACATTTGGAACTCTCCTGGGGTACCCTCACACATATTTTTCCCTCATTTAGTGGATATTTTCACAAAAAAGTGAAATGTTAAAAAATCCAAAATATTGGCTGAAAATGACTAAATATCAAGGACTCATTGTGCGATCTGCTCTGGAACTGAAATCGGAATTCTCACTTCTAGAAGAAGAGGGGATGGGAAGAAAAATGCCGGACACGAGCATGCAACCAGAGAACATACTAATGAAAGATATGAAGTGCGACAAAGAAGGTCCAAGACAAGATACTTGGAAGGGAGGTAAGAAAATTTCTGATACAATCAACAGGAAGAAGATTGGAACAAAACAAAATCGTGTAAACTGCATGCTAGCAAATGCCAGGAGCCTGACAAACAAGATGGATGAACTGGAAGCAGAAATATCTACAGGTAACTATGACATAGTGGGAATAACCTAGACATGGTTAGATGAAAGCTATGACTGGGCCGTTAACTTACAGGGTTACAGTCTGTTTAGAAGGGATCGAAGAAATCAGAAAGGGGGTGGAGTCTGTCTTTATGTAAAGACGTGTCTAAAGCCTACAATACGGGAGGATGTATGGGAGGGAAATGATGAGGTCGAGTCCTTATGGGTGGAGATACATGGGGCAAAAAACAATAATAAAATTATCATAGGAGTCTGTTATAAACCACCAAATATAGCAGAAGCCACAGAAAGTCTATTAATGAGACAAATAGACGAAGTAGCAAAAAGTAACGAGATGATTATTATGGGGGACTTCAACTACCCCGATATAGACTGGGAAACCGAAAGCTGTAGATCTCAGAAAGGAAACAGGTTTCTGTCAATTATCAAAGACAATTATTTGTCACAACTTGTGCAGGAACCAACTAGAGGGACGGCCCTTTTAGACTTAATATTAACTAACAGGCCAGACAGAATAACTGAGGTGCAGGTCGGGGGGCACCTGGGAAATAGTGACCACAACATTATACAATTCCACATGTGCTTCAGTAGGGTGCCCAGCAAGTGAGTCACAAAAACACTGAACTTCAGGAGGGCAAAGTTTGATCAGCTAAGAGATGCCCTTCACCTTATAGACTGGGATAGTATCTTTAGTAATAGGAGCACGGATAGAAAATGGGAAATTTTCAAAACAGTCCTACATAGTCACTGTAGAAGGTACATACCTTATGGGAATAAAAGGGCTAGGAATAGGAGGAAGCCAATGTGGCTAAATAAGGAAGTCAAGAGGGCAATGAAAAACAAAAAAAGGACTTTCGGTAAACTTAAACAAGAAGGCAGCGAGGAAGCGCTAATATCTTATAGGGAAAAAAACAAAATCTGTAAGAAACAAATAAGAATAGCAAAAGAGGAGACAGAGAGACTAATTGCCAAGGAAAGTAAAAAGAATCCCAAACTGTTCTTTAACTATATAAACAGTTAAAGGATTAAAACTGATGGAGTTGGCCCATTGAAAAATAACCTGGGTAAAATCATAGAGGGCGATGAGGGTAAAGCAAACCTACTCAATAGCTTCTTCTCCACTGTTTTCGCAAAAGAAAACAATTTATCGGAGGAAATGCAAAGTGATAAAGTAAACCCTCCACTAAATATCACCCACCTAACCCAGGAGGAAGTTCAGAAACGCCTAAATAATATCAAAATAGACAAGTCACCAGGCCCAGTGTAACGGGTCTGGGAGGCGGAACCTCTGAGCTACTATACAAGGGGGCGGTCCTTGTAAGGGAGCGGGTGGCGACCAGGCAGGCAGTCACAGCAGGTGACCGGGACAGTCTCTGGAAGAACGGGCAGGAGATCACGGCAAGTGACTGGGGCAGTCTCTGGATGAACGGGCAGATGGTCACGGCAAGTGACCGGGGCAGTCTCTGGATGAACGGGCAGATGGTCATGGCAAGTGACCGGGGCAGTCTCTGGGTAAAGGGTTGGTACGACCTGTGGCGGCTGATGGTAGACGTGAGCTCCCAGGTGAGCAGGCGAGAGTCTCTGGATAAACGGGTGGTCACAGCATGTGACGGCGGAGCCTCCAGGAAGACCAACAGACAGGCGGCAGATGAGCGCTCCCAGGTGAGCGGGCAGAAGTCTCTGGACAGGCGGGTGGTCACAGCACGTGACGGCAGAGCCTCCAGGTAGGCTAGCAGACAGGCAGCAGATGAGCGCTCCCAGGTGAGTGGGCAGGAGTCACTGGACAGGCAGGTGGTCATAGCACGTGACGGCGGAGCCTCCAGGTAGGCTAGCAGGCAGGTAGCACATGTGCGCTCCCAGGTGAGCGGGCAAGCTGGTCCATAGACAGACTGACAGGAGTTGGAAGGCAGACCGTCGGACCTCAGGCAAGCAGGCAGGTAGCTGATGTGCGCTCCCAGGTGAGCGAGCAAGCTGGTCCTTAGACAGACTGACAGGAGTTGTAAGACAGACCGTCGGACCTCAGGCTAGCAGGCAGGTAGCAGAATATCAGGCAGGAATAAGACAGCAAGCTGGCAGGAATCTGGCAGGTATCTGGCAGGTAACTGGCAACGGGACCTGAGGGCTTGAGCAGAGTAGTGAACAGTGCAACAACGTTGCTCGGGCACCTCCATTTTGTAGGAGGTGCCTTATATATGGTGAAGTCCTCTGGCCATTGGCCGGGGACTCCTTAGGACGGCGCGCGCGGCCCCTTTAAGAGGGAGGGAGAGTGCGCGCGCCCTAAGCACAGTGGCCAGGAAGGAGCGCGCGCTGACAGCAGAGCGGGAGGAGGACGCCGGGCACGGAGCAGAGAGGTGAGGGGAACAGCTTACGGGTGAGCGCGGAAATTGGGGCAGTCCGGGAAGAGAAGTGTGGTATGAAGAGGCGGTAGTAGTTGGCGAAGCCCAGGAACCGCTGAATGGCCTTCAACCCCTCCGGTCGGGGCCATTTCTCGATGGCAGACAGTTTCTCTGGATCCATTCGTAGGCCGGTCTGAGAAATAATGTAGCCCAAAAACGGAAGCGAGGTCTGCTCAAAGAGGCACTTCTCATATTTAGCGAAGAGGTGGTTCTGCCTGAGCCTGAGCAGGACCTGACGAACGTCCCTCCGGTGAGTCTGGAGATCCGGAGAGAAGACCAAGATGTCGTCCAGGTACACCACAACGCAGGAGTAGAGAAGTCCCGGAAGATGTCATTGACCAACTCTTGAAAGACGGCAGGAGCGTTACAGAGACCAAAGGGCATTACCAGATATTCATAGTGGCCGTCCCGGGTGTTGAATGCAGTCTTCCATTCATCCCCTTGACGGATACGGACCAGGTTGTACGCCCCACGGAGGTCCAGTTTGGTGAAGACTCTAGTCCCCCTCAGGCGATCAAATAATTCTGGAATGAGTGGAAGGGGGTGCTTATTCTTCACCGTGATCTGGTTAAGGCCTCTATAGTCTATACAGGGACGGAGAGAGCCGTCCTTCTTTTTTACGAAGAAGAAGCCTGCTCCCGCCGGGGAGGTAGATTTCCGGATGAATCCCCTGGCCAAATTCTCCTCAATATATTCGGACATCGACCGGGTCTCAGCAGCGGACAATGGGTAAATACGCCCACGGGGAGGAGTAGTACTGGGTAACAGGTCGATAGGACAGTCGTATGGTCTATGAGGGGGTAATGTCTCTGCCTCCTTTTTATTAAAGACATCAGCAAATGACCAATAGGGAATCGGAAGTCCAGGTAGATTAGTTGGGGTAGGAGAAGTACGGACGGGATGAACAGGAACCAAACAAGTCTTATGACAGTCCTGTCCCCAGCGAAGGACTTCTCCGGTCTGCCAGTCAAGCACGGGTGCATGTCTCTGGAGCCAAGGTAGACCTAGTAAGAGGGCGTGAGAGAGTCCAGGCAGAACATGAAAAGAGATGCTCTCAGAATGCAGCATTCCCACCTGCAGAGTTATGGATTCGGTGATGAGTTGGATGGGACGTGGTAAGAGGCCCCCATCCACAGCAGCGACAGATAATGGTACAGCCAGAGGTTTGGTGGGAATGCGGTAATTTCCTACCAGGGACTGTGAAATAAGATTCCCAGCCGCTCCAGAGTCAAGTTGGGCTAGTTCGAAATAACGATTCTCCCCGCAGATAATAGAGACTGACAGTAGCAGAGATGGAGAGGATTTATTCTTGTCTAGGTCGACCTCTCTGAGCGAACCTAGACACAGGCGTTTCCCGACCTCTCCGGGCAGGTACGGATCCGGTGCTCCTTACTGCCACAGTAGAAGCAGCTCCCTTCGGCACGGCGTAAGTCCTGACGGGTTTTGACCATCTTGGTCTGGTCGACCTGCATAGGCTCAGGAGAGTGTACCTGGGGAGAAACGGAGGGAGTGACGGGTTTCTGAAAAGTAGGAGCTAGACGTGGAAACCTCCTCTCACGGGTGACCTCTTTGGCACGCTCCTGGAACCGTAGGTCAATCCGGGTGGCAAGAGTTATAAGGTCATCGAGAGTGGTAGGAATGTCTCGACCGGCAAGTTCATCTTTAATACGGCCGGACAGACCCTCCCAGAAGACAGACAGCAGAGCGTCGTTATCCCAAGCCAGCTCCGAGGCAAGGGTACGGAACCGTATGGCATATTGGCCCACGGTGAGATTTCCCTGGTGGAGGCGTAGCAGAGATGATGCGGATGAGGCCTTCCGTCCGGGTTCGTCGAAGACTTTCCGGAAAGCCGTGAGAAAGGCAGGCAAGTCGGACACCAGGGGGTCTCCTCTCTCCCATAGAGGATTTAGCCAGGCCAGGGCCTCCCCGGTGAGATGGGACATGATGAAGGCAATTTTGGCCCGGTCGGAGTTAAACTGGTGGGACAGGAGTTCAAAGTGCAGGGTGCACTGATTTATGAAGCCCCGAGCCTGAGCGGAGTCGCCTCCGAAGCGAGGAGGTGCAGAAAGCCGGGGTCCGGGGTAGGATACCATGGTATTGGTGGGCAGCGGAGCTGCCGGGTTGCGAGTCATGGCACTGGCGGTGGTTGCTGGTGGAGCAGTCAGAGTGTCCAGGCGAGAATTGACATTCCGCAGGTGACCCAGGATGGACTCCTGTTGGGACCTCTGACGGGACAGTTCATGACAGAGGTCCGAGAGCGAGGGAGCTTGGGTGCCACCGGGTTCCATGGCCCGAGCAAACTGTAACGGGTCTGGGAGGCGGAACCTCTGAGCTACTACACAAGGGGGCGGTCCTTGTAAGGGAGCGGGTGGCGACCAGGGAAGACGGGCAGGCAGTCGCAGCAGGTGACCGGGACAGTCTCTGGGTGAACGGGCAGGAGGTCACGGCAAATAACCGGGGCAGTCTCTGGATGAACGAGCTGGAGGTCAAGGCAAGTGACCGGGGCAGTCTCTGGAAGAACGGGCTGGAGGTCACGGCAAGTGACCGGGGCAGTCTCTGGGTAAAGGGTAGGTACGACCTGTGATGGCTGAACCTCCAGGTAGGCTAGCAGGCAGATGGAAGATGTATGCTCCCAGGTGAGCAAGCGAGAGTCTCTAGAATAGCAGGTGGTCACAGCACGTGACGGCGGAGCCTCCAGGTAGGCAAGCAGGCAGGTAGCGGAGGAGCGCTCCCAGGTGAACGGGCAGGAGTCTCTGGAATAGTAGGTGGTCACAGCACGTGACGGCGGAGCCTCCAGGTAGGCAAGCAGGCAGGTAGCGGAGGAGCGCTCCCAGGTGAGCGGGCAGGAGTCTCTGGAATAGCAGGTGGGCACAGCACGTGACGGCGGAGCCTCCAGGTAGGCTAGCAGGCAGGTAGCAGATGTGCGCTCCCAGGTGAGCGGCCAAGCTGGTCCATAGACAGACTGACAGGAGTAGGAAGGCAGACCGTCGGACCTCAGGCTTGCAAGCAGGTAGCAGGAATATCAGGCAGGAAACAGACAGCAAACTGGCAGGACTCTGGCAGGAATCAGGCAGGAAACTGACAGGTAACTGGCAACGGGACCTGAGGGCTGAAGCAGAGTAGTGAACAGTGCAACAACATTGCTCGGGCACCTCCATTTTGGAGGAGGTGCCTTATATATGGTGAAGTCCTCCGGCCATTGGCCGGGGACTCCTTAGGACGGCGCGCGCGGCCCCTTTAAGAGGAAGGGAGAGCGCGCGCGCCCTAAGCACAGTGGCCGGGAAGGAGCGCGCGCTGCCAGCAGAGCGGGAGGAGGACGCCGGGCACGGAGCAGAGAGGTGAGGGGAACAGCGTCCCTGCCTAGCAGAGGGCAGGGACGCCGGCGCTACACCCAGATGGCATACACCCCCGGGTACTAAAAGAATTAAGTAATGTGATAGACAGACCGCTGTATCTTATATTCAAGCACTCTTTATGGACAGGGACTGTCCCACTAGACTGGCGCCAAGCAAATGTGGTACCAATATTCAAAAAGGGGTCTAAAAGTGACCCTGGGAACTATAGACCAGTAAGCTTAACGTCTGTTGTGGGTAAATTGTTTGAAGGATTTCTTAGAGATGCTATTGTAGAATATCTTAATGATAATAACTGTCTAACTCCATATCAACATGGATTCATGAGGGATCGCTCCTGCCAAACAAACCTGATCGCCTTCTACGAGGAGGTGAGCTCACAGCTGGACCTTGGAGAGTCAGTGGATGTTGTATACCTTGACTTCTCCAAAGCGTTTGATACCGTGCCACACAAAAGGTTGGTTTATAAAATGAGAATGCTTGGTCTGGGGGATAATGTGTGCAAGTGGGTAAATAGCTGGCTGAGTGATAGAAAGCAGAGGGTGGTTATCAATGGAGTAAGCTCAGGGTGTGTCAGGGTTACTAGCGGGGTGCCTCAAGGGTCTGTCTTGGGCCCTATATTATTTAATATATTTATTAATGATCTAGTGGAAGGGTTGCATAGTAAAATAGCAATATTTGCAGATGATACTAAACTTTGTAAAGTAGTTAATACAGATGAGGATAGGGCACAGCTACAGGAGGATTTAGATAAATTGGGGAGTTGGGCCAAAAAATGGCAAATGGGGTTCAATGCCGATAAATGTAAGGTCATGCACATGGGAAAGAAAACCAGCAGTCACCCATACATATTAAATGGGAAACCGTTGGGGAAATCTGACATGGAGAAGGACCTGGGCGTCTTGGTTAATAGCAAATTAAATTGGAGTGCCCAGTGTCAGGCAGCAGCTGCGAAGGCAAATAGAGTCATGGCATGCATCAGAAGAGGAATAGGGGCATATGATGAGAACATTGTTCTTCCTCTGTATAAAGCGCTGGTAAGGCCGCACTTAGAATATTGTGCACAGTTCTGGGCTCCGGTGCTCAGGAAAGACATATTGGAGCTAGAGAGGGTACAAAGGAGGGCGACTAAGGTAATAAAGGGAATGGAGGGACTAGAATACCCAGAGAGGTTGTCAAAATTAGGCCTAATAACGTTGGAAAAGAGAAGGCTTAGGGGAGACCTCATAAACATGTATAACTACATCAGGGGGCAGTACAGAGATCTCTCCCATGACCTGTTTATACCAAGGATGGTGACAAAGACGAGGGGGCACACTATGCGTCTGGAGGAAAGGAGGTTCCTGCACCAGCATAGAAGGGGATTCTTTACGGTCAGAGACGTGAGACTCTGGAACTCTCTGGGAGAGGAAGTGGTGATGTCCAACTCACTTAATGAGTTCAAGAGAGGCCTGGACACCTTTCTTGAGAACAATAAAATTACATCTTATGCTTAGTGATAGGCATTTAATTTGACTGCCAGATTGGTGTCGGGTAGTGAATTTTTCCTCAATGACGTAAATTGGCCTATATCGCATGGTTTTTTGTTGCCTTCCCCTGGATCAACACTGCGGAATAGCTGCAGTGCACAAGAAATAGGCTGAACTGGATGGACGCTTGTCTTTTTTCGGCCTTATAAACTATGTAACTATGTAACTGACATTTCCCCTATCTGAAAGTCTGATAAACGTCGGAAGAATGAATAAGTCCAAAAAAAAATTTTTTTCAACTTTTTTCAATTTTACCCCCTTGGGATATATATTCTACCCACACACATTTGGAACTCTCCTGGGGTACCCTCACACATATTATTCCCTCATTTAGTGGATATTTTCACAAAAAAGTAAAATTTTCAAAAATCAAGAAAATTGGCTGAAAACGACTAAATATCAAGGACTCATTGGGCGAATCGCTCTGGAACTGAAATCGGAACGCTCACTGACATTTGCCCTATCTGAAAGTCTGATAAACGCTGGAAAAATGACTAAGTATAAAAAAATTTTTTTTTCAACTTTTTCCAATTTTACAACCGTGGGATATATATTCTACCCAAAAACATTTGGAACTTTCCTGGGGTACCCTCACACATATTATTCCCTCATTTAGTGGATATTTTCACAAAAAAGTGAAATTTTCAAAAATCAAGAAAATTGGCTGAAAACGACTAAATATCAAGGACTCATTGTGCGATCTGCTCTGGAACTGAAATCGGAATTCTCACTGACATTTCCCCTATCTGAAAGTCTGATATACGTCGGAAAAATGAATAAGTCCAAAAAAAAAATTTTTTCAACTTTTTTCAATTTTACCCCCGTGGGATATATATTCTATCCACACACATTTGGAACTCTCTTGGGATACCCTCACACATATTATTCCCTCATTTAGTGGATATTTTCACAAAAAAGTGAAATTTTCAAAAATCCAAAATATTGGCTGAAATATCAAGGACTCATTGTGCGATCTGCTCTGGAACTGAAATCGGAATTCTCACTGACATTTCCCCTATCTGAAAGTCTGATAAACGTCGGAAAAATGAATAAGTCCAAAAAAAAATTTTTTTCAACTTTTTTCAATTTTACCCCCGTGGGATATATATTCTAAACACACACATTTGGAACTCTCTTGGGATACCCTCACACATATTATTCCCTCATTTAGTCGATATTTTCACAAAAAAGTGAAATTTTCAAAAATCCAAAATATTGGCTGAAAACGACTAAATATCAAGGACTGATTGTGCGGTCTGCTCTGGAACTGAAATCGGAATTCTCACTGACATTTCCCCTATCTGAAAGTCTGATAAACGTCGGAAAAATGAATAAGTCCAAAAAAAAATTTTTTTCAACTTTTTTCAATTTTACCCCCGTGGGATATATATTCTACCCACACACATTTGGAACTCTCCTAGGGTACCCTCACACATATTATTCCCTCATTTAGTGGATATTTTCACAAAAAAGTGAAATTTTCAAAAATCAAGAAAATTGGCTAAAAACGACTAAATATCAAGGACTCACTGGGCGAATCGCTCTGGAACTGAAATCGGAACGCTCACTGACATTTGCCCTATCTGAAAGTCTGATAAACGCTGGAAAAATGAATAAGTCAAAAAAAAAATTTTTTTCAACTTTTTTCAATTTTACCCCCGTGGGATATATATTCTACCCACACACATTTGGAACTCTCCTGGGGTACCCTCACACATATTATTCCCTCATTTTGTGGATATTTTCACAAAAAAGTGAAATTTTCAAAAATCCAAAATATTGGCTGAAAACGACTAAATATCAAGCACTCATTGTGCGATCTGCTCTGGAACTGAAATCTGAATTCTCATTGACATTTCCCCTATCTGAAAGTCTGATAAACGTCGGAAGAATGAATAAGTCCAAAACAAATTTTTTTTCAACTTTTAGCAATTTTACCCCCGTGGGATATATATTCTACCCACACACATTTGGAACTCTCCTGGGGTACCCTCACACATATCATTCCCTCATTTAGTGGATATTTTCACAAAAAAGTGAAATTTTCAAAAATCAAGAAAATTGGCTGAAAATGACTAAATATCAAGGACTCATTGTGCGATCTGCTCTGGAACTGAAATCGGAATTCTCACTGACCTTTCCCCTATCTGAAAGTCTGATAAACGCTGGAAAAATGAATAAGTCAAAAAAAAAATTTTTTTCAACTTTTTTCAATTTTACCCCCGTGGGATATATATTCTACCCACACACATTTGGAACTCTCCTGGGGTACCCTCACACATATTATTCCCTCATTTTGTGGATATTTTCACAAAAAAGTGAAATTTTCAAAAATCCAAAATATTGGCTGAAAACGACTAAATATCAAGCACTCATTGTGCGATCTGCTCTGGAACTGAAATCTGAATTCTCATTGACATTTCCCCTATCTGAAAGTCTGATAAACGTCGGAAGAATGAATAAGTCCAAAACAAATTTTTTTTCAACTTTTAGCAATTTTACCCCCGTGGGATATATATTCTACCCACACACATTTGGAACTCTCCTGGGGTACCCTCACACATATCATTCCCTCATTTAGTGGATATTTTCACAAAAAAGTGAAATTTTCAAAAATCAAGAAAATTGGCTGAAAATGACTAAATATCAAGGACTCATTGTGCGATCTGCTCTGGAACTGAAATCGGAATTCTCACTGACCTTTCCCCTATCTGAAAGTCTGATAAACGTCGGAAAAATGAATAAGTCCAAAAAAAAATTTTTTTCAACTTTTTTCAATTTTACCCCCGTGGGATATATATTCTACCCACACACATTTGGAACTCTCTTGGGATACCCTCACACATATTATTCCCTCATTTAGTGGATATTTTCACAAAAAAGTGAAATTTTCAAAAATCAAGAAAATTGGCTAAAAACGACTAAATATCAAGGACTCACTGGGCGAATCGCTCTGGAACTGAAATCGGAACGCTCACTGACATTTTCCCTATCTGAAAGTCTGATAAACGCTGGAAAAATGAATAAGTCCAAAAAAAAATTTTTTTCAACTTTTTTCAATTTTACCCCCGTGGGATTTATATTCTACCCACACACATTTGGAACTCTCCTGGGGTACCCTCACACATATTATTCCCTCATTTAGTGGATATTTTCACAAAAAAGTGAAATTTTCAAAAATCCAAAATATTGGCTGAAATATCAAGGACTCATTGTGCGATCTGCTCTGGAACTGAAATCGGAATTCTCACTGACATTTCCCCTATCTGAAAGTCTGATAAACGTCGGAAAAATGAATAAGTCCAAAAAAAAATTTTTTTCAACTTTTTTAAATTTTACCCCCGTGGGATATATATTCTACCCACACACATTTGGAACTCTCCTAGGGTACCCTCACACATATTATTCCCTCATTTAGTGGATATTTTCACAAAAAAGTGAAATTTTCAAAAATCAAGAAAATTGGCTGAAAACGACTAAATATCAAGGACTCATTGTGCGATCTGCTCTGGAACTGAAATCGGAATTCTCACTGACATTTCCCCTATCTGAAAACCTGATAAACGCCAGAAAAATGAATAAGTCCAAAAAAAAAAATTTTTTTCAACTTTTTTCAATTTTACCCCCGTGGGATTTATATTCTACCCACACACATTTGGAACTCTCCTGGGGTACCCTCACACATATTATTCCCTCATTTAGTGGATATTTTCACAAAAAAGTGAAATATTCAAAAATCCAGAAAATTGGCTGAAAACGACTAAATATCAAGGACTCATTTAGCGAATCGCTCTGGAACTGAAATCGGAATGCTCTCTGACATTTCCCCTATCTGAAAGTCTGATAAACGTCGGAAAAATGAATAAGTCCAAAAAAAATTTTTTTCAACTTTTTTCAATTTTACCCCCGTGGGATATAAATTCTACCCACACACATTTGTAACTCTCCTGGGGTACCCTCACACATATTATTCCCTCATTTAGTGGATATTTTCACAAAAAAGTGAAATTTTCAAAAATCCAAAATATTGGCTGAAATATCAAGGACTCATTTTGCGATCTGCTCTGGAACTGAAATCGGAATTCTCACTGACATTTCCCCCATCTGAAAGTCTGATAAACGTCGGAAAAATGAATAAGTCCAAAAAAAAATTTTTTTCAACTTTTTTCAATTTTACCCCTGTGGGATATATATTCTACCCACACACATTTGGAACTCTCTTGGGATACCCTCACACATATTATTCCCTCATTTGGTCGATATTTTCACAAAAAAGTGAAATTTTCAAAAATCCAAAATATTGGCTGAAAACGACTAAATATCAAGGACTCATTTTGCGGTCTGCTCTGGAAGTGAAATCGGAACGCTCACTGACATTTCCCCTATCTGAAAGTCTGATAAACGCTGGAAAAATGAATAAGTCCAAAAAAAATTTTTTTTCAACTTTTTTCAATTTTACCCCCGTGGGATATATATTCTACCCACACACATTTGGAATTCTCCTGGGGTACCCTCACACATATTATTCCCTCATTTAGTGGATATTTTCACAAAAAAGTGAAATTTTCAAAAATCCAGAAAATTGGCTGAAAACGAATAAATATCAAGGACTCATTGTGCGATCCGCTCTGGAACTGAAATCGGAATTCTCACTGACATTTCCCCTATCTGAAAGTCTGATAAACGCTGGAAAAATGAATAATTCCAAAAAAAAATTTTTTTCAACTTTTTTCAATTTTACCCTAGTGGGATATATATTCTACCCACACACATTTGGAACTCTCCTGGGGTACCCTCACACATATTATTCCCTCATTTAGTGGATATTTTCACAAAAAAAGTAACATTTTCAAAAATCAAGAAAATTGGCTGAAAACTACTAAATATCAAGGACTCAATGGGCGAATCGCTCTGGAACTGAAATCGGATCCCTCACTGACATTTGCCCTATCTGAAAGTCTGATAAACGGCGGAAAAATGACTACGTCCAAAAAAAATTTTTTTTCAACTTTTTTCAATTTTACCCCCGTGGGATATATATTCTACCCACACACATTTGGAATTCTCCTGGGGTACCCTCACACATATTATTCCCTCATTTAGTGGATATTTTCACAAAAAAGAACAATTTTCAATAATCCAGAAAATTGGCTGAAAACTACTAAATATCAAGGACTCATTGCGCGATCCGCTCTGGAACTGAAATCGGAACGCTCACTGACATTTCCCCTATCTGAAAGTCTGATAAACGCTGGAAAAATGAATAAGTCCAAAAAAAATTTTTTTTAAACTTTTTTCAATTTTACCCCCGTGGGATATATATTCTACCCACACACATTTGGAACTCTCCTGGGGTACTCTCACACATATTATTCCCTCATTTAGTGGATATTTTCACAAAAAAGTGAAATTTTCAAAAATCCAAAATATTGGCTGAAAACGACTAAATATCAAGGACTCATTGTGCGATTTGCTGTGGAACTGAAATCGGAATTCTCACTGACATTTCCCCTATCTGAAAGTCTGATAAATGTCGGAAAAATGAATAAGTCCAAAAAAATTTTTTTTTCACATTTTTTCTATTTTACCCCCGTGGGATATATATTCTACCCACATACATCTGGAACTCTCCTGGGGTACCCTCAGACATATTATTCCCTCATTTAGTGGATATTTTCACAAAAAAAGTTAAATTTTCAAAAATCAAGAAAATAGGCTGAAAACGTCTAAATATGAAGGACTCATTGGGCGAATCGCTCTGGAACTGAAATCGGAACGCTCACTGACATTTGCCCTATCTGAAAGTCTGATAAACGGCGTAAAAATGACTATGTCCAAAAAACATTTTTTTTCACCTTTTTTCAATTTTATCCCCGTGGGATATATATTCTACCCACACACATTTGGAACTCTCCTGGGGTACCCTCACACATATTATTCCCTCATTTAGTGGATATTTTCACAAAAAAAGTGAAATTTTCAAAAATCAAGAAAATTGGCTGAAAACGACTAAATATCAAGGACTCATTGGGCGAATCGCTCTGGAACTGAAATCGGAACGCTCACTGACATTTGTCCTATCTGAAAGTCTGATAAACGCCGGAAAAATGACTAAGTCCAAAAAAAAATTTTTTTAAACTTTTTTCAATTTTACCCCCGTGGGATATATATTCTACCCACACACATTTGGTACTCTCCTGGGATACCCTCACACATATTATTCCCTCATTTATTGGATATTTTCACAAAAAAGTGAAATTTTCAAAAATCAAGAAAATTGGCTGAAAACGACTAAATATCAAGGACTCATTGTGCGATCTGCTCTGGAACTGAAATCGGAATTCTCACTGACATTTCCCGTATCTCAAAGTCTGATAAACGCTGGAAAAATGATTAAGTCCAAAAAAAATTTTTTTTAAACTTTTTTCAATTTTACAACAGTGGGATATATATTCCCAGTGGGATATATATTTTTAAGCTTTTTTCACTGTTTTCAGAACATTAACAATAAGAACATGGAAGAGTCCAGGAGCCATTTGGTGAGCTGCATATCCTGCTACATGTTCACAGATTTGCCAGTGGAAAAGCCAAACTTCACATGCCAGAAATGCAAGCTTGTGTCCCTGTTGGAGGAAAAGTTGCGAAATCTAGAAGAGAGGTTAACTACCTTGAAAATCATTAAGGAAGGTGAAGAGTTCTTAGACAGAGCAGAATTATCTCTTCATGATTCAGAAAGAGAAGAAATTCGAACTGCACCTGACGAAACAGAGGAATGGAAGCATGTGACCCACAGAAGCAGGAGGATCGAGAGGCAGTCAGCACCCATACTGCTCAAGAACCAGTACCAGGCTCTCACACAGGAGAACCATGAAGAAATACAGCAAAATAAGACTTTGCCAGCAATGAATAACCTTGTAAGCCCTCAGAATCCTCCTAGATGGAGAAAGAAGAATGATGTGAAGAAAAAACGGAGAGTGGTGGTCATGGGGGATTCCCTGTTAAGAGGAACAGAGGCCGCTATCTGCAGACCAGACATAACCTCAAGAGAAATGTGCTGTCTTCCAGGAGCAAAAATTAAAGATGTGTCTGACAGGATATCAAGACTCTTCAGACCTATAGATCACTACCCATTCCTGCTAATACATGTGGGGACAAATGACACCGCAAGAAAGGACCTGGAAACCATCTGCAGTGACTTTGAAGACTTAGGCAAGAAAGTGAAAGAATTGGGAGCGCAGGTGGTCTTCTCATCCATCCTCCCAGTGGATGGCCATGGAACAATGAGGTGGAATAAGATTCTACAGGTGAACAACTGGCTACGTCGATGGTGCAGTCAACAAGGATTTGGATTTCTGGATCACGGAATGAATTACCTATACGATGGACTACTTGCTAGAGATGGGGTGCACCTTACGAAGACTGGAAAACATGTATTTGGAAGTCGCCTTGCTACACTCATCAGGAGAGCTTTAAACTAGAACAATGTGGGAAGGGAAGCAAAAGGCCAGAAAAAGCCATACAGCTGACAAATACTATTGAGATCTCTGCTACTGGAAGTGGAAAGGAAGAACAAAGACAAAACAATTTAAATAATAAAAATACGGGAGGAAGAGAAACCAATCACAAACTAAAATGTTTTTATACAAATGCACAAAGCATGGGCAACAAACAAGGAGAATTGGAATTACTAACGCAGGAAAAGGAATATGATGTCATTGGAATCACTGAAACTTGGTGGGACGATACACATGATTGGAATAAAAGGCTAAAAGGATACAACTTATTTGCAAGAAACAGAGTTGATAAACGAGGAGGAGGTGTTGCATTGTATGTTAGAAAAGCGTATATCTGCACAGAGATTGAAGCTTCAGAGACTGGGAGTTCTGTGGAAACTGTTTGGGTAAGAATACAAGGAGAGAACAACGGAAAGGACACCATTGTAGGCATTTACTACAGGCCACCTGGGCAAGCTGAAGATATGGATGAACTCTTTATGTATCAAATGACCAAGTTCTCCAAAAAATATGACGTAGTGGTCATGGGAGATTTCAACTATCCAGACATTTGTTGGGAATCTCTCTTAAGTAAAACTAACAGGTCAAGCAAATTCTTATCCTCTCTTGCTGACAACTTTATCTTCCAAAAGGTAGGGGAGAAAACAAGGGGATCTGCTACTTTGGATCTAATCCTTATAAACAGGGAGGAAATGGTTGAGGAGGTAAAGGTGGCTGGGACCCTAGGAGGCAGTGATCATGCTATTATAGAATTTTGGATAACTAGAGGAGGAAGACATGTGAAGACTCAAACTTCAAGGTTAGATTTTAGAAAGGCAGATTTTAAGAGACTCAGAAAGAGAATAGGAGGGATCCAATGGCTGGATGTCCTTAAGGACAAAAATGTCCACGAAGGATGGGAAATTTTTAAAAATGAGATTCTCAAAGCACAATCGTTAACAATCCCGAAAAGTAGGAAGAATGGGAAGCATTTAAGGAAACCAGGATGGATGAACACAGAACTTAAACACATGCTAAAAAGAAAGAAAGAAATGTTTATTAAATGGAAAGAGGGATGCATATCTAAAGAAGATTATAATGCAGTCTGCAGATCCTGTAGGGCACGTATCAGGTTAGCTAAAGCTGACAATGAATTAAGGCTTGCAAGAGATGTCAAAAGCAATAAAAAAGGATTTTGGGGGTATGTCAAAAGTAAAAGAAAAGTCAAAGATGCTATAGGATTTTTACAGGATGAAAATGGAGAAATGGTAAGAGAGGATGTTGAGAAGGCCGAACTTTTTAATTCCTATTTTGCATCTGTTTTCTCTCAGAAAGAAAATGTAACATCAACTGATCTTCACTGTCCTTTTAAAGGAATAGAGGAATCAAAGTTATCTGTAAACAGAAAGATTGTGAGGGAATATTTAGCTAACATAAATGAGTTCAAGTCTCCAGGTCCAGATGAATTACACCCCAGAGTACTGAAGGAGATCGTAGAAGAAATTTTAGAACCACTCTCCATAATCTTTGAAAATTCTTGGAGAACAGGAGAAGTCCCAGAAGACTGGAGAAGAGCAAATGTTGTTCCTATCTTCAAAAAGGGGAAGAAGGTGGACCCAGGGAACTATAGGCCGGTGAGTCTGACTTCTATACCAGGAAAGATCTTTGAACAAATTATTAAACAACATGTATGTAAGTACATGGATAAGAATGAAGTGATTAACCAGAGTCAGCATGGGTTTGTAACTAACAAGTCATGTCAGACTAACTTAATTTCCTTCTATGACAGAATCACTGACTGGGTGGATCAGGGAAATGCTGTAGATATAGTATATCTTGACTTCAGCAAAGCATTTGACAAAGTATCTCACACCATCCTTATTGAAAAAATGACCAAGTATGCAATGGACCAGGCAACTGTTAGGTGGATTCATAACTGGCTTAGTGATCGGACTCAAAGGGTGGTTGTAAATGGCTTCACATCCAGCTGGATGAATGTCTCAAGTGGGGTACCACAGGGCACCGTCCTGGGACCTGTATTGTTCAACATCTTTATCAATGATTTAGATGAAGGAATTGAGGGTAAACTGATTAAATTTGCTGATGACGCAAAGCTAGGAGGGATAGCTAATACTAGAGAAGAGAGAGAGAGGATTCAAAAAGACCTAAATAAACTGGAGCAGTGGGCAGCAACCAACAGAATGGTTTTTAACAGGGAAAAATGCAAAGTACTACATCTGGGCAATAAAAATGAAAAAAGCATATACAGAATGGGAGGAATAGAGCTAAGCAACAGTACATGTGAAAAAGACTTAGGTATACTAATAGATCATAGACTAAACATGAGTCACCAGTGTGATGCAGCAGCAAAAAAGGCAAATACAATTCTGGGATGTATTAACAGAAGCATACAGTCTAGATCACGTGAAGTCATTATCGGTCTTTACTCCTCTTTGGTCAGACCTCATCTGGAATACTGTGTACAGTTTTGGGCACCACATTTTAAAAAGACATAGACAAACTGGAGCAAGTTCAGAGAAGAGCGACCAGAATGGTGACTGGTCTGCAAACCATGTCCTATGAGGAACGGTTGCAGGATTTGGGAATGTTTAGCTTGCAAAAAAGAAGACTGAGAGGAGACTTAATAGCTGTCTACAAATATGTCAAGGGCTGTCACATTGTAGAAGGATCATCTTTATTCTCATTTGCAGAAGGAAAGACTAGAAGCAATGGGATGAAACTAAACGGGAGGAGACACAGATTAGATATTAGAAAAAACTTTTTGACAGTTAGGGTGATTAATGAGTGGAACAGGCTGCCACCAGAGGTGGTGAGTTCCCCTTCAATGGACGTCTTCAAACAGAGGCTGGACAGACATCTGTCTGAGATGATCTAGTGAATCCTGCTTTGAGCAGGGGGTTGGACCAGATGACCCAGGAGGTCCCTTCCAACTCTACCATTCTATGATTCTATGATTCTATGATTCTACCCACACACATTTGGAACTCTCCTGGGGTACCCTCACACATATTATTCCCTCATTTAGTGGATATTTTCACAAAAAAGTGAAATTTTCAAAAATCCAGAAAATTGGCTGAAAACGACTAAATATCAAGGACTCATTGAGCGAATCGCTCTGGAACTGAAATCGGAATTCTCACTGACATTTCCCCTATCTGAAAGTCTGATAAACGCTGGAAAAATGACTAAGTCCCAAAAAAATTTTTTTTTATACTTTTTTCAATTTCCCACCCGTGGGATATATATTCTACTCACACACATTTGGTACTCTCCTGGGATACCCTCACACATATTATTCCCTCATTTAGTGGATATTTTCACAAAAAAGTGAAATTTTCAAAAATCAAGAAAATTGGCTGAAAACGACTAAATATCAAGGACTCATTGAGCGAATCGCTCTGGAACTGAAATCGGAGTTCTCACTGACATTTCCCCTATCTGAAAGTCTGATAAACGCTGGAAAAATGACTAAGTCCAAAAAAAATTTTTTTTTATACTTTTTTCAATTTCCCACCCGTGGGATATATATTCTACTCACACACATTTGGTACTCTCCTGGGATACCCTCACACATATTATTCCCTCATTTAGTGGATATTTTCACAAAAAAGTGAAATTTTCAAAAATCAAGAAAATTGGCTGAAAACGACTAAATATCAAAGACTCATTGAGCGAATCGCTCTGGAACTGAAATCGGAATTCTCACTGACATTTCCCCTATCTGAAAGTCTGATAAACGTCGGAAAAATGAATAAGTCCAAAAAAAATTTTTTTTCAACTTTTTTCAATTTTACCCTAGTGGGATATATATTCTACCCACACACATTTGGAACTCTCCTGGGGTACGCTCACACATATTATTCCCTCATTTAGTGGATATTTTCACAAAAAAGTGAAATTTTCAAAAATCAAGAAAAATTGGCTGAAAACGACTAAATATCAAGGACTCATTGGGCGAATCGCTCTGGAACTGAAATCGGAGCGCTCACTGACATTTCCCCTATCTGAAAGTCTGATGAACGCTGGAAAAATGACTAAGACCAAAAAAAAATTTTTTTTAAACTTTTTTCAATTTTACCCCCGTGGGATATATATTCTACCCACACACATTTGGAACTCTCCTGGGGTACTCTCACACATATTATTCCCTCATTTAGTGGATATTTTCACAAAAAAGTGAAATTTTCAAAAATCCAAAATATTGGCTGAAAACGACTAAATATCAAGGACTCATTGTGCGATTTGCTGTGGAACTGAAATCGGAATTCTCACTGACATTTCCCCTATCTGAAAGTCTGATAAATGTCGGAAAAATGAATAAGTCCAAAAAAAATTTTTTTTCACATTTTTTCTATTTTACCCCCGTGGGATATATATTCTACCCACATACATCTGGAACTCTCCTGGGGTACCCTCAGACATATTATTCCCTCATTTAGTGGATATTTTCACAAAAAAAGTTAAATTTTCAAAAATCAAGAAAATTGGCTGAAAACGACTAAATATCAAGGACTCATTGGGAGAATCGCTCTGGAACTGAAATCGGAACGCTCACTGACATTTGCCCTATCTGAAAGTCTGATAAACGGCGGAAAAATGACTATGTCCAAAAAACATTTTTTTTCAACTTTTTTCAATTTTATCCCCGTGGGATATATATTCTACCCACACACATTTGGAACTCTCCTGGGGTACCCTCACACATATTATTCCCTCATTTAGTGGATATTTTCACAAAAAAAGTGAAATTTTCAAAAATCAAGAAAATTGGCTGAAAACGACTAAATATCAAGGACTCATTGGGCGAATCGCTCTGGAACTGAAATCGGAACGCTCACTGACATTTGTCCTATCTGAAAGTCTGATAAACGCCGGAAAAATGACTAAGTCCAAAAAAAAATTTTTTTAAACTTTTTTCAATTTTACCCCCGTGGGATATATATTCTACCCACACACATTTGGTACTCTCCTGGGATACCCTCACACATACTATTCCCTCATTTATTGGATATTTTCACAAAAAAGTGAAATTTTCAAAAATCAAGAAAATTGGCTGAAAACGACTAAATATCAAGGACTCATTGTGCGATCTGCTCTGGAACTGAAATCGGAATTCTCACTGACATTTCCCGTATCTCAAAGTCTGATAAACGCTGGAAAAATGATTAAGTCCAAAAAAAATTTTTTTTAAACTTTTTTCAATTTTACAACAGTGGGATATATATTCCCAGTGGGATATATATTTTTAAGCTTTTTTCACTGTTTTCAGAACATTAACAATAAGAACATGGAAGAGTCCAGGAGCCATTTGGTGAGCTGCATATCCTGCTACATGTTCACAGACTTGCCAGTGGAAAAGCCAAACTTCACATGCCAGAAATGCAAGCTTGTGTCCCTGTTGGAGGAAAAGTTGCGAAATCTAGAAGAGAGGTTAACTACCTTGAAAATCATTAAGGAAGGTGAAGAGTTCTTAGACAGAGCAGAATTATCTCTTCATGATTCAGAAAGAGAAGAAATTTGAACTGCACCTGACGAAACAGAGGAATGGAAGCATGTGACCCACAGAAGCAGGAGGATCGAGAGGCAGTCAGCACCCATACTGCTCAAGAACCAGTACCAGGCTCTCACACAGGAGAACCATGAAGAAATACAGCAAAATAAGACTTTGCCAGCAATGAATAACCTTGTAAGCCCTCAGAATCCTCCTAGATGGAGAAAGAAGAATGATGTGAAGAAAAAACGGAGAGTGGTGGTCATGGGGGATTCCCTGTTAAGAGGAACAGAGGCCGCTATGTGCAGACCAGACATAACCTCAAGAGAAATGTGCTGTCTTCCAGGAGCAAAAATTAAAGATGTGTCTGACAGGATATCAAGACTCTTCAGACCTACAGATCACTACCCATTCCTGCTAATACATGTGGGGACAAATGACACCGCAAGAAAGGACCTGGAAACCATCTGCAGTGACTTTGAAGACTTAGGCAAGAAAGTGAAAGAATTGGGAGCGCAGGTGGTCTTCTCATCCATCCTCCCAGTGGATGGCCATGGAACAATGAGGTGGAATAAGATTCTACAGGTGAACAACTGGCTACGTCGATGGTGCCGTCAACAAGGATTTGGATTTCTGGATCACGGAATGAATTACCTATACGATGGACTACTTGCTAGAGATGGGGTGCACCTTACGAAGACTGGAAAACATGTATTTGGAAGTCGCCTTGCTACACTCATCAGGAGAGCTTTAAACTAGAACAATGTGGGAAGGGAAGCAAAAGGCCAGAAAAAGCCATACAGCTGACAAATACTATTGAGATCTCTGCTACTGGAAGTGGAAAGGAAGAACAAAGACAAAACAATTTAAATAATAAAAATACGGGAGGAAGAGAAACCAATCACAAACTAAAATGTTTTTATACAAATGCACAAAGCATGGGCAACAAACAAGGAGAATTGGAACTACTAACGCAGGAAAAGGAATATGATGTCATTGGAATCACTGAAACTTAGTGGAACGATACACATGATTGGAATAAAAGGCTAAAAGGATACAACTTATTTGCAAGAAACAGACTTGATAAACGAGAAGGAGGTGTTGCATTGTATGTTAGAAAAGTGTATATCTGCACAGAGATTGAAACTTCAGAGACTGGGAGTTCTGTGGAAACTGTTTGGGTAAGAATACAAGGAGAGAACAACGGAAAGGACACCATTGTAGGCATTTACTACAGGCCACCTGGGCAAGCTGAAGATATGGATGAACTCTTTATGTATCAAATGACCAAGTTCTCCAAAAAATATGACGTAGTGGTCATGGGAGATTTCAACTATCCAGACATTTGTTGGGAATCTCTCTTAAGTAAAACTAACAGGTCAAGCAAATTCTTATCCTCTCTTGCTGACAACTTTATCTTCCAAAAGGTAGGGGAGAAAACAAGGGGATCTGCTACTTTGGATCTAATCCTTATAAACAGGGAGGAAATGGTTGAGGAGGTAAAGGTGGCTGGGACCCTAGGAGGCAGTGATCATGCTATTATAGAATTTTGGATAACTAGAGGAGGAAGACATGTGAAGACTCAAACTTCAAGGTTAGATTTTAGAAAGGCAGATTTTAAGAGACTCAGAAAGAGAATAGGAGGGATCCAATGGCTGGATGTCCTTAACGACAAAAATGTCCACGAAGGATGGGAAATTTTTAAAAATGAGATTCTCAAAGCACAATCGTTAACAATCCCGAAAAGTAGGAAGAATGGGAAGCATTTAAGGAAACCAGGATGGATGAACACAGAACTTAAACACATGCTAAAAAGAAAGAAAGAAATGTTTATTAAATGGAAAGAGGGAGGCATATCTAAAGAAGATTATAATGCAGTCTGCAGATCCTGTAGGGCACGTATCAGGTTAGCTAAAGCTGACAATGAATTAAGGCTTGCAAGAGATGTCAAAAGCAATAAAAAAGGATTTTGGGGGTATGTCAAAAGTAAAAGAAAAGTCAAAGATGCTATAGGATTTTTGCAGGATGAAAATGGAGAAATGGTAAGAGAGGATGTTGAGAAGGCCGAACTTTTTAATTCCTATTTTGCATCTGTTTTCTCTCAGAAAGAAAATGTAACATCAACTGATCTTCACTGTCCTTTTAAAGGAATAGAGGAATCAAAGTTATCTGTAAACAGAAAGATTGTGAGGGAATATTTAGCTAACATAAATGAGTTCAAGTCTCCAGGTCCAGATGAATTACACCCCAGAGTACTGAAGGAGATCGTAGAAGAAATTTTAGAACCACTCTCCATAATCTTTGAAAATTCTTGGAGAACAGGAGAAGTCCCAGAAGACTGGAGAAGAGCAAATGTTGTTCCTATCTTCAAAAAGGGGAAGAAGGTGGACCCAGGGAACTATAGGCCGGTGAGTCTGACTTCTATACCAGGAAAGATCTTTGAACAAATTATTAAACAACATGTATGTAAGTACATGGATAAGAATGAAGTGATTAACCAGAGTCAGCATGGGTTTGTAACTAACAAGTCATGTCAGACTAACTTAATTTCCTTCTATGACAGAATCACTGACTGGGTGGATCAGGGAAATGCTGTAGATATAGTATATCTTGACTTCAGCAAAGCATTTGACAAAGTATCTCACACCATCCTTATTGAAAAAATGACCAAGTATGCAATGGACCAGGCAACTGTTAGGTGGATTCATAACTGGCTTAGTGATCGGACTCAAAGGGTGGTTGTAAATGGCTTCACATCCAGCTGGATGAATGTCTCAAGTGGGGTACCACAGGGCTCCGTCCTGGGACCTGTATTGTTCAACATCTTTATCAATGATTTAGATGAAGGAATTGAGGGTAAACTGATTAAATTTGCTGATGACACAAAGCTAGGAGGGATAGCTAATACTAGAGAAGAGAGAGAGAGGATTCAAAAAGACCTAAATAAACTGGAGCAGTGGGCAGCAACCAACAGAATGGTTTTTAACAGGGAAAAATGCAAAGTACTACATCTGGGCAATAAAAATGAAAAAAGCATATACAGAATGGGAGGAATAGAGCTAAGCAACAGTACATGTGAAAAAGACTTAGGTATACTAATAGATCATAGACTAAACATGAGTCAACAGTGTGATGCAGCAGCAAAAAAGGCAAATACAATTCTGGGATGTATTAACAGAAGCATACAGTCTAGATCACGTGAAGTCATTATCGGTCTTTACTCCTCTTTGGTCAGACCTCATCTGGAATACTGTGTACAGTTTTGGGCACCACATTTTAAAAAAGACATAGACAAACTGGAGCAAGTTCAGAGAAGAGCGACCAGAATGGTGACTGGTCTGCAAACCATGTCCTATGAGGAACAGTTGCAGGATTTGGGAATGTTTAGCTTGCAAAAAAGAAGACTGAGAGGAGACTTAATAGCTGTCTACAAATATGTCAAGGGCTGTCACATTGTAGAAGGATCATCTTTATTCTCATTTGCAGAAGGAAAGACTAGAAGCAATGGGATGAAACTAAACGGGAGGAGACACAGATTAGATATTAGAAAAAACTTTTTGACAGTTAGGGTGATTAATGAGTGGAACAGGCTGCCACCAGAGGTGGTGAGTTCCCCTTCAATGGACGTCTTCAAACAGAGGCTGGACAGACATCTGTCTGAGATGATCTAGTGAATCCTGCTTTGAGCAGGGGGTTGGACCAGATGACCCAGGAGGTCCCTTCCAACTCTACCATTCTATGATTCTATGATTCTACCCACACACATTTGGTACTCTCCTGGGGTACCCTCACACATATTATTCCCTCATTTAGTGGATATTTTCACAAAAAAGTGAAATTTTCAAAAATCCAGAAAATTGGCTGAAAACGACTAAATATCAAGGACTCATTGAGCGAATCGCTCTGGAACTGAAATCGGAATTCTCACTGACATTTCCCCTATCTGAAAGTCTGATAAATGCTGGAAAAATGACTAAGTCCAAAAAAAATTTTTTTTTCTACTTTTTTCAATTTCCCACCCGTGGGATATATATTCTACTCACACACATTTGGTACTCTCCTGGGATACCCTCACACATATTATTCCCTCATTTAGTGGATATTTTCACAAAAAAGTGAAATTTTCAAAAATCAAGAAAATTGGCTGAAAACGACTAAATATCAAGGACTCATTGAGCGAATCGCTCTGGAACTGAAATCGGAATTCTCACTGACATTTCCCCTATCTGAAAGTCTGATAAACGTCGGAAAAATGAATAAGTCCAAAAAAAAATTTTTTTCAACTTTTTTCAATTTTACCCTAGTGGGATATATATTCTACCCACACACATTTGGAACTCTCCTGGGGTACTCTCAAACATATTATTCCCTCATTTAGTGGATATTTTCACAAAAAAGTGAAATTTTCAAAAATCAAGAAAAATTGGCTGAAAACGACTAAATATCAAGGACTCATTGGGCGAATCGCTCTGGAACTGAAATCGGAGCGCTCACTGACATTTCCCCTATCTGAAAGTCTGATAAACGCTGGAAAAATGACTAAGTCCAAAAAAATTTTTTTTTCAACTTTTTTCAATTTTACCCCCGTGGGGTATATATTGTACCCACACACATTTGGAACTCTCCTGGGGTACCCTCCCACATATTATTCCCTCATTTAGTGGATATTTTCACAAAAAAGTAAAATTTTCAAAAATCCCGAAAATTGGCTGAAAAAGACTAAATATCAAGGACTCATTGTGCGATCCGCTCTGGAACTGAAATCGGAATGCTCACTGTCATTTCCCCTATCTGAAAGTCTGATGAACGCTGGAAAAATGACTAAGACCAAAAAAAAATTTTTTTAAACTTTTTTCAATTTTACCCCCGTGGGATATATATTCTACCCACACACATTTGGAACTCTCCTGGGGCACCCTCACACATATTATTCCCTCATTTAGTGGATATTTTCACAAAAAAGTGAAATTTCAAAAATCCAGAAAATTGGCTGAAAACGACTAAATATCAAGGACTCATTGGGCGAATCGCTCTGGAACTGAAATCGGAATGCTCACTGACATTTCCCGTATCAGAAAGTCTGATAAACGCCGGAAAAATGACTAAGTCCAAAAAAAAATTTTTTTCAACTTTTTTCAATTTTACCCCCGTGGGATATATATTTTACCCACACACATTTGGAACTCTCCTGGGGTACCCTCACAGATATTATTCCCTCATTTAGTGGATATTTTCACAAAAAAGTGAAATTTTCAAAAATCTAAAATATTGGCTGAAAACGATTAAATATCAAGGACTCATTGTGCGATCTGCTCTGGAACTGAAATCGGAATTCTCACTGACATTTCCCCTATCTGAAAGTCTGATAAAAGTCGGAAAAATGAATAAGTAAAAAAAAATTTTTTTCAACTTTTTTCAATTTTACCCCCGTGGGATATATATTCTACCCACACACATTTGGAACTCTCCTGGGGTACCCTCACACATATTATTCCCTCATTTAGTGGATATTTTCACAAAAAAGTGAAATTTTCAAAAATCAAGAAAATTGGCTGAAAACGACTAACTATCAAGGACTCATTGGGCGAATCGCTCTGGAACTGAAATCGGAACGCTCACTGACATTTCCCGTATCTGAAAGTCTGATAAACGTCGGAAAAATGAATAAGTCAAAAAAAAAATTTTTTGAAACTTTTTTCAATTTTACCCCTGTGGGATATATATTCTACCCACACACATTTGAAACTCTCCTGGGGAACCCTCACACATATTATTCCTTCATTTAGTGGATATTTTCACAAAAAAGTGAAATTTTCAAAAATCCATATTATTGGCTGAAAACAACTAAATATCAAGGACTCATTGGGCGAATCGCTCTGGAACTGAAATCGGAATTCTCACTGACATTTCCCGTATCTGAAAGTCTGATAAACGTTGGAAAAATGAATAAGTCCAAAAAAAATTTTTTTTCAACTTTTTTCAATTTTACAACAGTGGGATATACATTCTACCCACACACATTTGGAACTCTCCTGGGGTACCCTCACACATATTATTCCCTCATTTAGTGGATATTTTCACAAAAAAGTGAAATTTTCAAAAATCCAGAAAATTGGCTGAAAACGACTAAATATCAAGGACCCATTGGGTGAATCGCTCTGGAACTGAAATCGGAATTCTCACTGACATTTCCCCTATCTGAAAGTCTGATAAACGGCGGAAAAATGACTACGTCCCAAAAAAATTTTTTTTCAACTTTTTTCAATTTTACCCCCGTGGGATATATATTCTACCCACACACATTTGGAGCTCTCCTGGGGTACCCTCACACATATTATTCCCTCATTTAGTGGATATTTTCACAAAAAAAGTGAAATTTTCAAAAATCAAGAAAATTGGCTGAAAACGACTAAATATCAAGGACTCATTGGGCGAATCGCTCTGGAACTGAAATCGGAACGCTCACTGACATTTGTGCTATCTGAAAGTCTGATAAACGCCGGAAAAATGACTAAGTCCAAAAAAAAATTTTTTTAAACTTTTTTCAATTTTACCCCCGTGGGATATATATTCTACCCACACACATTTGGAACTCTCCTGGGGTACCCTCACACATATTCTTCCCTCATTTAGTGGATATTTTCACAAAAAAGTGAAATTTTCAAAAATCAAGAAAATTGGCTGAAAACGACTAAATATCAAGGACTCATTGAGCGAATCGCTCTGGAACTGAAATCGGAATTCTCACTGACATTTCCCCTATCTGAAAGTCTGATAAACGCTGGAAAAATGACTAAGTCCAAAAACAATTTTTTTTTTACTTTTTTCAATTTTACCCCAGTGGGATATATATTCTACCCACACACATTTGGGACTCTCCTGGGGTACCCTCACACATATTATTCCCTCATTTAGTGGATATTTTCACAAAAAAGTGAAATTTTCAAAAATCAAGAAAATTGGCTGAAAACGACTAAGTATCAAGGACTCATTGGGCGAATCGCTCTGGAACTGAAATCGGAACGCTCACTGACATTTGTCCTATGTGAAAGTCTGATAAACGCCGGAAAAATGAATAAGTCCAAAAAAAAAATTTTTTTAACTTTTTTCAATTTTACTCCCGTGGGATATATATTCTACCCACACACATTTGAAACTCTCCTGGGGAACCCTCACACATATTATTCCTTCATTTAGTGGATATTTTCACAAAAAGTGAAATTTTCAAAAATCCAAAATATTGGCAGAAAACGATTAAATATCAAGGACTCATTGGGCGAATCGCTCTGGAACTTAAATCGGAACGCTCACTGACATTTGTCCTATCTGAAAGTCTGATAAACGCCGGAAAAATGAATAAGTCCAAAAAAAAATTTTTTTTTAGCTTTTTTCAATTTTACCCCCGTGGGATATATATTCTACTCACACACATTTGGTACTCTACTGGGATACACTCACACATATTATTCCCTCATTTAGTGGATATTTTCACAAAAAAGTGAAATTTTCAAAAATGAAGAAAATTGGCTGAAAACGACTAAATATCAAGGACTCAAGGAGCGAATCGCTCTGGAACTGAAATCGGAATTCACACTGACATTTCCATTATGTGAAAGTCTGATAAACGTCGGAAAAATGAATAAGTCCAAAAAAAAATTTTTTTCAACTTTTTTCAATTTTACCCCCGTGGGATATATATTCTACCCACACACATTTGGAACTCTCCTGGGGTACCCTCACACATATTATTCCCTCATTTAGTGGATATTTTCACAAAAAAGTGAAATTTTCAAAAATCCAGAAAATCAGCTGAAAATGACTAAATATCAAGGACTAATTGTGCGATCCGATCTGGAACTGAAATCGGAACGCTCACTGACATTTCCCCTATCTGAAAGTCTGATGAATGCAGGAAAAATGACTAAGCCCCCCCAAAAATTTTTTTAAACTTTTTTCAATTTTACTCGCGTGGATATATATTCTACCCACACACAGTTGGAACTCTCCTGGGGTACCCTCACACATATTATTCCCTCATTTAGTGGATATTTTCACAAAAAAGTGAAATTTTCAAAAATCCAGAAAATCAGCTGAAAATGACTAAATATCAAGGACTAATTGTGCGATCCGATCTGGAACTGAAATCGGAACGCTCACTGACATTTCCCCTATCTGAAAGTCTGATGAATGCAGGAAAAGTGACTAAGCCCCAAAAAAATTTTTTTTCAACTTTTTTCAATTTTACCCGTGTGGGATAAATATTCTACCCACACACATTTGGAACTCTCCTAGGGTACCCTCACACATATTATTCCCTCATTTAGTGGATATTTTCACAAAAAAGTGAAATTTTCAAAAATCCAGAAAATTGGCTGAAAACGACTAAATATCAAGGAGTCATTGGGCGAATCGCTCTAGAACTGAAATCGGAATTCTCTCTGACATTTCCCCTATCTGAAAGTCTGATAAACGCCGGAAAAATGACTAAGTCCAAAAAAAATTTTTTTCAACTTTTTTCAATTTTACCCCCGTGGAATATATATTCTACCCACACACATTTGGAACTCTCCTGGGGTACCCTCACACATATTATTCCCTCATTTAGTGGATATTTTCGCAAAAACGTGAAATTTTCAAAAATCCAAAATATTGACTGAAAACGACTAAATATCCAGGACTCATTGGGCGAATCGCTCTGGGACTGAAATCGGAACGCTCACTGACATTTACCCTATCTGAAAGTCTGATAAACGTCGGAAAAATTAATAAGTCCCAAAAAAATTTTTTTTCAACTTTTTTCAATTTTACCTAGTAGGATATATATTCTACCCACACACATTTGGAACTCTCCTGGGGTACCCTCACACATATTATTCCCTCATTTAGTGGATATTTTCACAAAAAAGTGAAATTTTCAAAAATCCAGAAAATTGGCTGAAAAAGACTAAATAACAAGGACTCATTGGGCGAATCGCTCTGGAACTGAAATCGGAACGCTCACTGACATTTGCCCTATCTGAAAGTCTGATAAACGCCGGAAAAATTAGTAAGTCCAAAAAAAATTTTTTTTAAACTTTTTTCAGTTTTACCCCCCCGTGTGATATATATTCTACCCACACACATTTGGAACTCTCCTGGGGTACCCTCACACATATTATTCCCTCATTTAGTGGATATTTTCACAAAAAAGTGAAATTTTCAAAAATCCAGAAAATTCCCCGAAAACGTCTAAATATCAAGGACTCATTGTGCGATCCGCTCTGGAACTGAAATCGGAACGCTCACTGACATTTCCCCTATCTGAAAGTCTGATGAATGCCGGAAAAATGACTAAGCCCAAAAAAAAATTTTTTTCAACTTTTTTCAATTTTACCCCCGTAGCATATATATTCTACCCACACACATTTGGAACTCTCCTGGGGTACCCTCACACATATTATTCCCTCATTTAGTGGATATTTTCACAAAAAAGTGAAATTTTCAAAAATCCAGAAAATTGGCTGAAAACTACTAAATATCAAGGACTGATTGTGCGATCCGCTCTGGAACTGAAATCGGAATGCTCACTGACATTTCCCCTATCTGAAAGTCTGATGAATGCAGGAAAAATGACTAAGTGCAAAAAAAAAATTTTTTTTAACTTTTTTCAATTTTAACCCTGTGGGATATATATTCTACCCACACACATTTGGAACTCTCCTGGGGTACCCTCACACATATTATTCCCTCATTTAGTGAATATTTTCACAAAAAAGTGAAATTTTCAAAAATCCAGAAAATTGGCTGAAAACGACTAAATATCAAGGAGTCATTGGGCGAATTGCTCTAGAACTGAAATCGGAATTCTCTCTGACATTTCCCCTATCTGAAAGTCTGATAAACGCCGGAAAAATGACTAAGTCCAAAAAAAAATTTTTTTCAACTTTTTGCAATTTTACCCCCGTGGGATATATATTCTACCCACACACATTTGGAACTCTCCTGGGGTACCCTCACACATATTATTCCCTCATTTAGTGGATATTTTCACAAAAAAGTGAAATTTTCAAAAATCCAGAAAATTGGCTGAAAACGACTAAATATCAAGGACTCATTGGGTGAATCGCTCTAGAACTGAAATCGGAATTCTCACTGACATTTCCCCTATCTGAAAGTCTGATAAACGGCGGAAAAATGATTAAGTCCAAAAAAAATTTTTTTTCAACTTTTTTCAATTTTACCTCCGTGGGATATATATTCTACCCACACACATTTGGAACTCTCCTGGGGTACCCTCACACATATTATTCCCTCATTTAGTGGATATTTTCACAAAAAAGTGAAATTTTCAAAAATCCAGAAAATTGGCTGAAAACGTCTAAATATCAAGGACTCATTGTGCGATCCGCTCTGGAACTGAAATTGGAACGCTCACTGACATTTCCCCTATCTGAAAGTCTGATGAATGCAGGAAAAATGACTAAGCCCAAAAAAAATTTTTTTCAACTTTTTTCAATTTTACTCGCGTGGGATATATATTCTACCTACACACAGTTGGAACTCTCCTGGGGTACCCTCACACATATTATTCCCTCATTTAGTGGATATTTTCACAAAAAAGTGAAATTTTCAAAATTCCAGAAAATCAGCTGAAAATGACTAAATATCAAGGACTAATTGTGAGATCCGATCTGGAACTGAAATCGGAACGCTCACTGACATTTCCCCTATCTGAAAGTCTGATGAATGCAGGAAAAATGACTAAGTGCAAAAAAAATTTTTTTTCAACTTTTTTCAATTTTAACCCTGTGGGATATATATTCTACCCACACACATTTTGAACTCTCCTGGGGTACCCTCACACATATTATTCCCTCATTTAGTGGATATTTTCACAAAAAAAGTGAAATTTTAAAAAATTCAGAAAATTGGCTGAAAACGACTAAATATGAAAGACTCATTGGGCGCATCGCTCTGGAACTGAAATCGGAATTCTCACTGACATCTCCCCTATCTGAAAGTCTGATAAACGCCGGAAAAATGACTAAGTTCAAAAAAAATTTTTTTTAAACTTTTTTTCAATTTTACCCCCGTGGGATATATATTCTACCCACACACATTTGAAACTCTCCTGGGGTACCCTCACACATATTATTCCCTCATTTAGTGGATATTTTCACAAAAAAGTAAAATTTTCAAAAATCCAGAAAAAATTGGCTGAAAACGACTTAATATCAAGGACTCATTGGGCGAATCGCTCTAGAACTGAAATTGGAATTCTCACTGACATTTCCCCTATCTGAAAGTCTGATAAATGCCGGAAAAATGACTAAGTCCAAAAAAAAATTGTTTTCAACTTTTTTCAATTTTACCCCTGTGGGATATATATTCTACCCACACACATTTGAAACTCTCCTGGGGTACCCTCACACATATTAATCCCTCATTTAGTGGATATTTTCACAAAAAAGTAAAATTTTCAAAAATCCAGAAAATTGGCTGAAAACGACTAAATATCAAGGACTCATTGGGCGAATCGCTCTGGAACTGAAATCGTAATGCTCTCTCACATTTCCCCTATCTGAAAGTCTGATAAACGGCGGAAAAATGACTAAGTCCAAAAAAAAAAAATTTTTCAACTTTTTTCAATTTTTCCCCAGTGGGATATATATTCTACCCACACACATTTGGAACTCTCCTGGGGTACCCTCACACATATTATTCCCTCATTTAGTGGATATTTTCACAAAAAAGTGAAATTTTCAAAAATCCAGAAAATTGGCTGAAAACGACTAAATATCTAGGACTCATTGGGCGAATCGCTCTGGAACTGAAATCGGAACGCTCACTGACATTTCCCCTATCTGAAAGTCTGATAAACGCCGGAAAAATGACTAAGTCCCAAAAAAATTCTTTTTTCAACTGTTTTCAATTTTACCCCCGTGGGATATATTTTCTACCCACACACATTTGGAACTCTCCTGGGGTACCCTCACACATATTATTCCCTCGTTTAGTGAATATTTTCACAAAAAAGTGAAATTTTCAAAAATCCAGAAAATTGGCTGCAAATGACTAAATATCAAGGACTCATTGGGCGAATCGCTCTGGAACTGAAATCGGAACGCTCACTGACATTTCCCCTATCTGAAAGTCTGATAAACGCCGGAAAAATGACTAAGTCCCAAAAAAATTCTTTTTTCAACTGTTTTCAATTTTACCCCCGTGGGATATATATTCTACCCACACACATTTGGAACTCTCCTGGGGTACCCTCACACATATTATTCCCTCGTTTAGTGGATATTTTCACAAAAAAGTGAAATTTTCAAAAATCCAGAAAATTGGCTGAAAATGACTAAATATCAAGGACTCATTGGGCGAATCGCTCTGGAACTGAAATCGGAACGCTCACTGACATTTCCCCTATCTGAAAGTCTGATAAACGCCGGAAAAATGACTAAGTCCAAAAAAAATTTTTTTTCAACTTTTTTCAATTTTACCCCCGTGGGATATATATTCTACCCACACACATTTGGAACTCTCCTGGGGTACCCTCACACATATTATTCCCTCGTTTAGTGGATATTTTCACAAAAAAGTGAAATTTTCAAAAATCCAGAAAATTGGCTGAAAACGACTAAATATCAAGGACTAATTGGGCGAATCGCTCTGGAACTGAAATCGGAACGCTCACTGACATTTCCCCTATCTGAAAGTCTGATAAACGCCGGAAAAAATGACTAAGTCCAAAAAAAAATTTATTCAACTTTTTTCAATTTTACCCCTGTGGGATATATATTCTACCCACACACATTTGGAACTCTCCTGGGGTACCCTCACACATATTATTCCCTCATTTAGTGGATATTTTCACAAAAAAGTGAAATTTTCAAAAATCCAGAAAATTGGCTGAAAACGACTAAATATCAAGGACTCATTGGGCGAATCGCTCTGGAACTGAAATCGGAATGCTCTCTCACATTTCCACTATCTGAAAGTCTGATAAACGCCGCAAAAATGACTAAGTAACAAAAAAATTTTTTTTAAACTTTTTTCAATTTTACCCCCGTGGGATATATATTCTACCCACACACATTTGGAACTCTCCTGGGGTACCCTCACACATATTATTCCCTCATTTAGTGGATATTTTCACAAAAAAGTGAAATTTTCAAAAATCCAGAAAATTGGCTGAAAACGACTAAATATCAAGGACTCATTGGGCGAATCGCTCTGGAACTGAAATCGGAATGCTCTCTCACATTTCCCCTATCTGAAAGTTTGAGAAACGCCGCAAAAATGACTAAGTAACAAAAAAATTTTTTTTAAACTTTTTTCAATTTTACCCCCGTGGGATATATATTCTACCCACACACATTTGGAACTCTCCTGGGGTACCCTCACACATATTATTCCCTCATTTAGTGGATATTTTCACAAAAAAGTGAAATTTTCAAAAATCTAGAAAATTGGCTGAAAACGACTAAATATCAAGGACTCATTGGGCGAATCGCTCTGGAACTGAAATCGGAATGCTCTCTCACATTTCCCCTATCTGAAAGTCTGATAAACGCCGGAAAAATGACTAAGTAACAAAAAATTTTTTTTTAAACTTTTTTCAATTTTACCCCCGTGGGATATATATTCTACCCACACACATTTGGAACTCTCCTGGGGTACCCTCACACATATTATTCCCTCATTTAGTGGATATTTTCACAAAAAAGTGAAATTTTCAAAAATCCAGAAAATTGGCTGAAAATGACTAAATATCAAGGACTCATTGGGCGAATCGCTCTGGGACTGAAATCGGAACGCTCACTGACATTTACCCTATCTGAAAGTCTGATAAACGTCGGAAAAATTAATAAGTCCCAAAAAAAATTTTTTTCAACTTTTTTCAATTTTACCTAGTGGGATATATATTCTACCCACACACATTTGGAACTCTCCTGGGGTACCCTCACACGTATTATTCCCTCATTTAGTGGATATTTTCACAAAAAAGTGAAATTTTCAAAAATCCAGAAAATTGGCTGAAAACGACTAAATATCAAGGACTCATTGGGTGAATCGCTCTAGAACTGAAATCGGAATTCTCACTGACATTTCCCCTATCTGAAAGTCTGATAAACGGCGGAAAAATGATTAAGTCCAAAAAAAATTTTTTTTCAACTTTTTTCAATTTTACCTCCGTGGGATATATATTCTACCCACACACATTTGGAACTCTCCTGGGGTACCCTCACACATATTATTCCCTCATTTAGTGGATATTTTCACAAAAAAGTGAAATTTTCAAAAATCCAGAAAATTGGCTGAAAACGACTAAATATCAAGGACTCATTGCGCGAATCGCTCTGGAACTGAAATCGGAAGGCTCACTGACATTTGCCCTATCTGAAAGTCTGATAAACGCCGGAAAAATTAGTAAGTCCAAAAAAAAATTTTTTGAAACTTTTTTCAGTTTTACCCCCCCGTGTGATATATATTCTACCCACACACATTTGGAAGTCTCCTGGAGTACCCTCACACATATTATTCCCTCATTTAGTGGATATTTTCACAAAAAAGTGAAATTTTCAAAAATCCAGAAAATTCCCTGAAAACGTCTAAATATCAAGGACTCATTGTGCGATCCGCTCTGGAACTGAAATCGGAACGCTCACTGACATTTCCCCTATCTGAAAGTCTGATGAATGCCGGAAAAATGACTAAGCCCAAAAAAAAATTTTTTTCAACTTTTTTCAATTTTACCCCCGTAGCATATATATTCTACCCACACACATTTGGAACTCTCCTGGGGTACCCTCACACATATTATTCCCTCATTTAGTGGATATTTTCACAAAAAAGTGAAATTTTCAAAAATCCAGAAAATTGGCTGAAAACGACTAAATATCAAGGACTGATTGTGCGATCTGCTCTGGAACTGAAATCGGAACGCTCACTGACATTTCCCCTATCTGAAAGTCTGATGAATGCAGGAAAAATGACTAAGTGCAAAAAAAAAATTTTTTTCAACTTTTTTCAATTTTACCCCCGTGGTATATATATTCTACCCACACACATTTGGAACTCTCCTGGGGTACCCTCACACATATTATTCCCTCATTTAGTGGATATTTTCACAAAAAAGTGAAATTTTCAAAAATCCAGAAAATTGGCTGAAAACGACTAAATATCAAGGACTCATTGGGCGAATCGCTCTGGAACTGAAATCGGAATGCTCTCTCACATTTCCCCTATCTGAAAGTTTGATAAACGCCGCAAAAATGACTAAGTAACAAAAAAATTTTTTTTAAACTTTTTTCAATTTTACCCCCGTGGGATATATATTCTACCCACACACATTTGGAACTCTCCTGGGGTACCCTCACACATATTATTCCCTCATTTAGTGGATATTTTCACAAAAAAGTGAAATTTTCAAAAATCTAGAAAATTGGCTGAAAACGACTAAATATCAAGGACTCATTGGGCGAATCGCTCTGGAACTGAAATCGGAATGCTCTCTCACATTTCCCCTATCTGAAAGTCTGATAAACGCCGGAAAAATGACTAAGTAACAAAAAAATTTTTTTTAAACTTTTTTCAATTTTACCCCCGTGGGATATATATTCTACCCACACACATTTGGAACTCTCCTGGGGTGCCCTCACACATATTATTCCCTCATTTAGTGGATATTTTCACAAAAAAGTGAAATTTTCAAAAATCCAGAAAATTGGCTGAAAATGACTAAATATCAAGGACTCATTGGGCGAATCGCTCTGGGATTGAAATCGGAACGCTCACTGACATTTACCCTATCTGAAAGTCTGATAAACGTCGGAAAAATTAATAAGTCCCAAAAAAAATTTTTTTCAACTTTTTTCAATTTTACCTAGTGGGATATATATTCTACCCACACACATTTGGAACTCTCCTGGGGTACCCTCACACGTATTATTCCCTCATTTAGTGGATATTTTCACAAAAAAGTGAAATTTTCAAAAATCCAGAAAATTGGCTGAAAACGACTAAATATCAAGGAGTCATTGGGCGAATTGCTCTAGAACTGAAATCGGAATTCTCTCTGACATTTCCCCTATCTGATAGTCTGATAAACGCCGGAAAAATGACTAAGTCCAAAAAAAAATTTTTTTCAACTTTTTTCAATTTTACCCCCGTGGGATATATATTCTACCCACACACATTTGGAACTCTCCTGGGGTACCCTCACACATATTATTCCCTCATTTAGTGGATATTTTCACAAAAAAGTGAAATTTTCAAAAATCCAGAAAATTGGCTGAAAACGACTAAATATCAAGGACTCATTGGGTGAATCGCTCTAGAACTGAAATCGGAATTCTCACTGACATTTCCCCTATCTGAAAGTCTGATAAACGGCGGAAAAATGATTAAGTCCAAAAAAAATTTTTTTTCAACTTTTTTCAATTTTACCTCCGTGGGATATATATTCTACCCACACACATTTGGAACTCTCCTGGGGTACCCTCACACATATTATTCCCTCATTTAGTGGATATTTTGACAAAAAAGTGAAATTTTCAAAAATCCAGAAAATTGGCTGAAAAAGACTAAATATCAAGGACTCATTGCGCGAATCGCTCTGGAACTGAAATCGGAACGCTCCCTGACATTTGCCCTATCTGAAAGTCTGATAAACGCCGGAAAAATTAGTAAGTCCAAAAAAAAATTTTTTTAAACTTTTTTCAGTTTTACCCCCCCGTGTGATATATATTCTACCCACACACATTTGGAAGTCTCCTGGAGTACCCTCACACATATTATTCCCTCATTTAGTGGATATTTTCACAAAAAAGTGAAATTTTCAAAAATCCAGAAAATTCCCTGAAAACGTCTAAATATCAAGGACTCATTGTGCGATCCGCTCTGGAACTGAAATCGGAACGCTCACTGACATTTCCCCTATCTGAAAGTCTGATGAATGCCGGAAAAATGACTAAGCCCAAAAAAAAATTTTTTTCAACTTTTTTCAATTTTACCCCCGTAGCATATATATTCTACCCACACACATTTGGAACTCTCCTGGGGTACCCTCACACATATTATTCCCTCATTTAGTGGATATTTTCACAAAAAAGTGAAATTTTCAAAAATCCAGAAAATTGGCTGAAAACGACTAAATATCAAGGACTGATTGTGCGATCTGCTCTGGAACTGAAATCGGAACGCTCACTGACATTTCCCCTATCTGAAAGTCTGATGAATGCAGGAAAAATGACTAAGTGCAAAAAAAAAAAATTTTTTAAAACTTTTTTCAATTTTAACCCTGTGGGATATATATTCTACCCACACACATTTGGAACTCTCCTGGGGTACCCTCACACATATTATTCCCTCATTTAGTGGATATTTTCACAAAAAAGTGAAATTTTCAAAAATCCAGAAAATTGGCTGAAAATGACTAAATATCAAGGACTCATTGGGCGAATCGCTCTGGGACTGAAATCGGAACGCTCACTGACATTTACCCTATCTGAAAGTCTGATAAACGTCGGAAAAATTAATAAGTCCCAAAAAAAATTTTTTTCAACTTTTTTCAATTTTACCTAGTGGGATATATATTCTACCCACACACATTTGGAACTCTCCTGGGGTACCCTCACACGTATTATTCCCTCATTTAGTGGATATTTTCACAAAAAAGTGAAATTTTCAAAAATCCAGAAAATTGGCTGAAAACGACTAAATATCAAGGACTCATTGGGCGAATCGCTCTGGAACTGAAATCGGAACGCTCACTGACATTTCCCCTATCTGAAAGTCTGATGAATGCAGGAAAAATGACTAAGTGCAAAAAAAAAATTTTTTTAAACTTTTTTCAATTTTAACCCTGTGGGATATATATTCTACCCACACACATTTGGAACTCTCCTGGGGTACCCTCACACATATTATTCCCTCATTTAGTGAATATTTTCACAAAAAAGTGAAATTTTCAAAAATCCAGAAAATTGGCTGAAAACGACTAAATATCAAGGAGTCATTGGGCGAATCGATCTAGAAATGAAATCGGAATTCTCTCTGACATTTCCCCTATCTGAAAGTCTGATAAACGCCGGAAAAAATGACTAAGTCCAAAAAAAAATTTGTTCAACTTTTTTCAATTTTACCCCTGTGGGATATATATTCTACCCACACACATTTGGAACTCTCCTGGGGTACCCTCACACATATTATTCCCTCGTTTAGTGGATATTTTCACAAAAAAGTGAAATTTTCAAAAATCCAGAAAATTGGCTGAAAATGACTAAATATCAAGGACTCATTGGGCGAATCGCTCTGGAACTGAAATCGGAACGCTCACTGACATTTCCCCTATCTGAAAGTCTGATAAACGCCGGAAAAATGACTAAGTCCAAAAAACATTTTTTTTCAACTTTTTTCAATTTTACCCCCGTGGGATATATATTCTACCCACACACATTTGGAACTCTCCTGGGGTACCCTCACACATATTATTCCCTCGTTTAGTGGATATTTTCACAAAAAAGTGAAATTTTCAAAAATCCAGAAAATTGGCTGAAAACGACTAAATATCAAGGACTAATTGGGCGAATCGCTCTGGAACTGAAATCGGAATGCTCACTGACATTTCCCCTATCTGAAAGTCTGATAAACGCCGGAAAAAATGACTAAGTCCAAAATAAAATTTGTTCAACTTTTTTCAATTTTACCCCTGTGGGATATATATTCTACCCACACACATTTGGAACTCTCCTGGGGTACCCTCACACATATTATTCCCTCATTTAGTGGATATTTTCACAAAAAAGTGAAATTTTCAAAAATCCAGAAAATTGGCTGAAAACGACTAAATATCAAGGACTCATTGGGCGAATCGCTCTGGAACTGAAATCGGAATTCTCTCTCACATTTCCCCTATCTGAAAGTCTGATAAACGCCGCAAAAATGACTAAGTAACAAAAAAAATTTTTTTAAACTTTTTTCAATTTTACCCCCGTGGGATATATATTCTACCCACACACATTTGGAACTCTCCTGGGGTACCCTCACACATATTATTCCCTCATTTAGTGGATATTTTCACAAAAAAATGAAATTTTCAAAAATCCAGAAAAAATTGGCTGAAAACGACTAAATATCAAGGACTCATTGGGCGAATCGCTCTGGAACTGAAATCGGAATGCTCTCTCACATTTCCCCTATCTGAAAGTCTGATAAACACCGGAAAAATGACTAAGTAACAAAAAAAATTTTTTTAAACTTTTTTCAATTTTACCCCCGTGGGATATATATTCTACCCACACACATTTGGAACTCTCCTGGGGTACCCTCACACATATTATTCCCTCATTTAGTGGATATTTTCACAAAAAAGTGAAATTTTCAAAAATCCAGAAAATTGGCTGAAAACGACTAAATATCAAGGACTCATTGGGCGAATCGCTCTGGAACTGAAATCGGAATGCTCTCTCACATTTCCCCTATCTGAAAGTCTGATAAACGCCGGAAAAATGACTAAGTAACAAAAAAAAATTTTTTAAACTTTTTTCAATTTTACCCCCGTGGTATATATATTCTACCCACACACATTTGGAACTCTCCTGGGGTACCCTCACACATATTATTCCCTCATTTAGTGGATATTTTCACAAAAAAGTGAAATTTTCAAAAATCCAGAAAATTGGCTGAAAACGACTAAATATCAAGGACTCATTGGGCGAATCGCTCTGGAACTGAAATCGGAACGCTCACTGACATTTCCCCTATCTGAAAGTCTGATAAACGACGGAAAAATGACTAAGTCCAAAAAAATTTTTTTTTCAATATTTTTCAATTTTACCCCCGTGGGATATATATTCTACCCACACACATTTGGAACTCTCCTGGGGTACCCTCACACATATTATTCCCTCATTTCGTGGATATTTTCACAAAAAAAGTGAAATTTTCAAAAATCCAGAAAATTGGCTGAAAACGACTAAATATCTAGGACTCATTGGGCGAATCGCTCTGGAACTGAAATCGGAACGCTCACTGACATTTCCCCTATCTGAAAGTCTGATAAACGCCGGAAAAATGACTAAGTCCCCAAAAAATTATTTTTTCAACTGTTTTCAATTTTACCCCCGTGGGATATATATTCTACCCACACACATTTGGAACTCTCCTGGGGTACCCTCACACATATTATTCCCTCGTTTAGTGGATATTTTCACAAAAAAGTGAAATTTTCAAAAATCCAGAAAATTGGCTGAAAACGACTAAATATCTAGGTCTCATTGGGAGAATCGCTCTGGAACTGAAATCGGAACTCTCACTGACATTTCCCCTATCTGAAAGTCTGATAAACGCCGGAAAGATGACTAAGTCCCAAAAAAATTCTTTTTTCAACTGTTTTCAATTTTACCCCCGTGGGATATATATTCTACCCACACACATTTGGAACTCTCCTGGGGTACCCTCACACATATTATTCCCTCGTTTAGTGGATATTTTCACAAAAAAGTGAAATTTTCAAAAATCCAGAAAATTGGCTGAAAATGACTAAATATCAAGGACTCATTGGGCGAATCGCTCTGGAACTGAAATCGGAACGCTCACTGACATTTCCCCTATCTGAAAGTCTGATAAACGCCGGAAAAATGACTAAGTCCAAAAAAAAATTTGTTCAACTTTTTTCAATTTTACCCCTGTGGGATATATATTCTACCCACACACATTTGGAACTCTCCTGGGGTACCCTCACACATATTATTCCCTCATTTAGTGGATATTTTCACAAAAAAGTGAAATTTTCAAAAATCCAGAAAATTGGCTGAAAACGACTAAATATCAAGGACTCATTGGGCGAATCGCTCTGGAACTGAAATCGGAATGCTCTCTCACATTTCCCCTATCTGAAAGTCTGATAAACGCCGCAAAAATGACTAAGTAACAAAAAAATTTTTTTAAAACTTTTTTCAATTTTACCCCCGTGGGATATATATTCTACCCACACACATTTGGAACTCTCCTGGGGTACCCTCACACATATTATTCCCTCATTTAGTGGATATTTTCACAAAAAAGTGAAATTTTCAAAAATCCAGAAAATTGGCTGAAAACGACTAAATATCAAGGACTCATGGGGCGAATCGCTCTGGAACTGAAATCGGAATGCTCTCTCACATTTCCCCTATCTGAAAGTTTGATAAACGCCGCAAAAATGACTAAGTAACAAAAAAATTTTTTTTAAACTTTTTTCAATTTTACCCCCGTGGGATATATATTCTACCCACACACATTTGGAACTCTCCTGGGGTACCCTCACACATATTATTCCCTCATTTAGTGGATATTTTCACAAAAAAGTTAAATTTTCAAAAATCCAGAAAATTGGCTGAAAACGACTAAATATCAAGGACTCATTGGGCGAATCGCTCTGGAACTGAAATCGGAATGCTCTCTCACATTTCCCCTATCTGAAAGTCTGATAAACGCCGGAAAAATGACTAAGTAACAAAAAAATTTTTTTTAAACTTTTTTCAATTTTACCCCCGTGGGATATATATTCTACCCACACACATTTGGAACTCTCCTGGGGTACCCTCACACATATTATTCCCTCATTTAGTGGATATTTTCACAAAAAAGTGAAATTTTCAAAAATCCAGAAAATTGGCTTAAAACGACTAAATATCTAGGACTCATTGGGCGAATCGCTCTGGAACTGAAATCGGAACGCTCACTGACATTTCCCCTATCTGAAAGTCTGATAAACGCCGGAAAAATGACTAAGTCCCAAAAAAATTCTTTTTTCACTGTTTTCAATTTTACCCCCGTGGGATATATATTCTACCCACACACATTTGGAACTCTCCTGGGGTACCCTCACACATATTATTCCCTCGTTTAGTGGATATTTTCACAAAAAAGTGAAATTTTCAAAAATCCAGAAAATTGGCTGAAAATGACTAAATATCAAGGACTCATTGGGCGAATCGCTCTGGAACTGAAATCGGAACGCTCACTGACATTTCCCCTATCTGAAAGTCTGATAAACGCCGGAAAAATGACTAAGTCCAAAAAAAATTTTTTTTCAACTTTTTTCAATTTTACCCCCGTGGGATATATATTCTACCCACACACATTTGGAACTCTCCTGGGGTACCCTCACACATATTATTCCCTCGTTTAGTGGATATTTTCACAAAAAAGTGAAATTTTCAAAAATCCAGAAAATTGGCTGAAAACGACTAAATATCAAGGACTAATTGGGCGAATCGCTCTGGAACTGAAATCGGAATGCTCACTGACATTTCCCCTATGTGAAAGTCTGATAAACGCCGGAAAAAATGACTAAGTCCAAAAAAAAATTTGTTCAACTTTTTTCAATTTTACCCCTGTGGGATATATATTCTACCCACACACATTTGGAACTCTCCTGGGGTAGCCTCACACATATTATTCCCTCGTTTAATGGATATTTTCACAAAAAAGTGAAATTTTCAAAAATCCAGAAAATTGGCTGAAAATGACTAAATATCAAGGACTCATTGGGCGAATCGCTCTGGAACTGAAATCGGAATGCTCTCTCACATTTCCCCTATCTGAAAGTCTGATAAACGCCGGAAAAATGACTAAGTAACAAAAAAATTTTTTTTAAACTTTTTTCAATTTTACCCCCGTGGGATATATATTCTACCCACACACATTTGGAACTCTCCTGGGGTACCCTCACACATATTATTCCCTCATTTAGTGGATATTTTCACAAAAAAATGAAATTTTCAAAAATCCAGAAAAAATTGGCTGAAAACGACTAAATATCAAGGACTCATTGGGCGAATCGCTCTGGAACTGAAATCGGAATGCTCTCTCACATTTCCCCTATCTGAAAGTCTGATAAACGCCGGAAAAATGACTAAGTAACAAAAAAATTTTTTTTAAACTTTTTTCAATTTTACCCCCGTGGGATATATATTCTACCCACACACATTTGGAACTCTCCTGGGGTACCCTCACACATATTATTCCCTCATTTAGTGGATATTTTCACAAAAAAGTGAAATTTTCAAAAATCCAGGAAATTGGCTGAAAACGACTAAATATCTAGGACTCATTGGGCGAATCGCTCTGGAACTGAAATCGGAACGCTCACTGACATTTCCCCTATCTGAAAGTCTGATAAACGCCGGAAAAATGACTAAGTCCCAAAAAAATTATTTTTTCAACTGTTTTCAATTTTACCCCCGTGGGATATATATTCTACCCACACACATTTGGAACTCTCCTGGGGTACCCTCACACATATTATTCCCTCGTTTAGTGGATATTTTCACAAAAAAGTGAAATTTTCAAAAATCCAGAAAATTGGCTGAAAACGACTAAATATCTAGGTCTCATTGGGAGAATCGCTCTGGAACTGAAATCGGAACTCTCACTGACATTTCCCCTATCTGAAAGTCTGATAAACGCCGGAAAGATGACTAAGTCCCAAAAAAATTCTTTTTTCAACTGTTTTCAATTTTACCCCCGTGGGATATATATTCTACCCACACACATTTGGAACTCTCCTGGGGTACCCTCACACATATTATTCCCTCATTTAGTGGATATTTTCACAAAAAAGTGAAATTTTCAAAAATCCAGAAAATTGGCTGAAAACGACTAAATATCAAGGACTCATGGGGCGAATCGCTCTGGAACTGAAATCGGAATGCTCTCTCACATTTCCCCTATCTGAAAGTTTGATAAACGCCGCAAAAATGACTAAGTAACAAAAAAATTTTTTTTAAACTTTTTTCAATTTTACCCCCGTGGGATATATATTCTACCCACACACATTTGGAACTCTCCTGGGGTACCCTCACACATATTATTCCCTCATTTAGTGGATATTTTCACAAAAAAGTGAAATTTTCAAAAATCCAGAAAATTGGCTGAAAACGACTAAATATCAAGGACTCATCGGGCGAATCGCTCTGGAACTGAAATCGGAATGCTCTCTCACATTTCCCCTATCTGAAAGTCTGATAAACGCCGGAAAAATGACTAAGTAACAAAAAAATTTTTTTTAAACTTTTTTCAATTTTACCCCCGTGGGATATATATTCTACCCACACACATTTGTAACTCTCCTGGGGTACCCTCACACATATTATTCCCTCATTTAGTGGATATTTTCACAAAAAAGTGAAATTTTCAAAAATCCAGAAAATTGGCTTAAAACGACTAAATATCTAGGACTCATTGGGCGAATCGCTCTGGAACTGAAATCGGAACGCTCACTGACATTTCCCCTATCTGAAAGTCTGATAAACGCCGGAAAAATGACTAAGTCCCAAAAAAATTCTTTTTTCACTGTTTTCAATTTTACCCCCGTGGGATATATATTCTACCCACACACATTTGGAACTCTCCTGGGGTACCCTCACACATATTATTCCCTCGTTTAGTGGATATTTTCACAAAAAAGTGAAATTTTCAAAAATCCAGAAAATTGGCTGAAAATGACTAAATATCAAGGACTCATTGGGCGAATCGCTCTGGAACTGAAATCGAAACGCTCACTGACATTTCCCCTATCTGAAAGTCTGATAAACGCCGGAAAAATGACTAAGTCCAATAAAAATTTTTTTTCAACTTTTTTCAATTTTACCCCCGTGGGATATATATTCTACCCACACACATTTGGAACTCTCCTGGGGTACCCTCACACATATTATTCCCTCGTTTAGTGGATATTTTCACAAAAAAGTGAAATTTTCAAAAATCCAGAAAATTGGCTGAAAACGACTAAATATCAAGGACTAATTGGGCGAATCGCTCTGGAACTGAAATCGGAATGCTCACTGACATTTCCCCTATGTGAAAGTCTGATAAACGCCGGAAAAAATGACTAAGTCCAAAAAAAAATTTGTTCAACTTTTTTCAATTTTACCCCTGTGGGATATATATTCTACCCACACACATTTGGAACTCTCCTGGGGTACCCTCACACATATTATTCCCTCGTTTAATGGATATTTTCACAAAAAAGTGAAATTTTCAAAAATCCAGAAAATTGGCTGAAAATGACTAAATATCAAGGACTCATTGGGCGAATCGCTCTGGAACTGAAATCGGAATGCTCTCTCACATTTCCCCTATCTGAAAGTCTGATAAACGCCGGAAAAATGACTAAGTAACAAAAAAATTTTTTTTAAACTTTTTTCAATTTTACCCCCGTGGGATATATATTCTACCCACACACATTTGGAACTCTCCTGGGGTACCCTCACACATATTATTCCCTCATTTAGTGGATATTTTCACAAAAAAGTGAAATTTTCAAAAATCCAGAAAATTGGCTGAAAACGACTAAATATCTAGGACTCATTGGGCGAATCGCTCTGGAACTGAAATCGGAACGCTCACTGACATTTCCCCTATCTGAAAGTCTGATAAACGCCGGAAAAATGACTAAGTCCCAAAAAAATTATTTTTTCAACTGTTTTCAATTTTACCCCCGTGGGATATATATTCTACCCACACACATTTGGAACTCTCCTGGGGTACCCTCACACATATTATTCCCTCGTTTAGTGGATATTTTCACAAAAAAGTGAAATTTTCAAAAATCCAGAAAATTGGCTGAAAACGACTAAATATCAAGGACTAATTGGGCGAATCGCTCTGGAACTGAAATCGGAATGCTCACTGACATTTCCCCTATCTGAAAGTCTGATAAACGCCGGAAAAAATGACTAAGTCCAAAAAAAAATTTGTTCAACTTTTTTCAATTTTACCCCTGTGGGATATATATTCTACCCACACACATTTGGAACTCTCCTGGGGTACCCTCACACATATTATTCCCTCATTTAGTGGATATTTTCACAAAAAAGTGAAATTTTCAAAAATCCAGAAAATTGGCTGAAAACGACTAAATATCAAGGACTCATTGGGCGAATCGCTCTGGAACTGAAATCGGAATGCTCTCTAACATTTCCCCTATCTGAAAGTCTGATAAACGCCGCAAAAATGACTAAGTAACAAAAAAAATTTTTTAAAACTTTTTTCAATTTTACCCCCGTGGGATATATATTCTACCCACACACATTTGGAACTCTCCTGGGGTACCCTCACACATATTATTCCCTCATTTAGTGGATATTTTCACAAAAAAATGAAATTTTCAAAAATCCAGAAAATTGGATGAAAACGACTAAATATCAAGGACTCATTGGGCGAATCGCTCTGGAACTGAAATCGGAATGCTCTCTCACATTTCCCCTATCTGAAAGTCTGATAAACGCCGGAAAAATGACTAAGTAACAAAAAAATTTTTTTTAAACTTTTTTCAATTTTACCCCCGTGGGATATATATTCTACCCACACACATTTGGAACTCTCCTGGGGTACCCTCACACATATTATTCCCTCATTTAGTGGATATTTTCACAAAAAAGTGAAATTTTCAAAAATCCAGAAAATTGGCTGAAAACGACTAAATATCAAGGACTCATTGGGCGAATCGCTCTGGAACTGAAATCGGAACGCTCACTGACATTTCCCCTATCTGAAAGTCTGATAAACGACGGAAAAATGACTAAGTCCAAAAAAATTTTTTTTTCAATATTTTTCAATTTTACCCCCGTGGGATATATATTCTACCCACACACATTTGGAACTCTCCTGGGGTACCCTCACACATATTATTCCCTCATTTAGTGGATATTTTCACAAAAAAGTGAAATTTTCAAAAATCCAGAAAATTGGCTGAAAACGACTAAATATCTAGGACTCATTGGGCGAATCGCTCTGGAACTGAAATCGGAACGCTCACTGACATTTCCCCTATCTGAAAGTCTGATAAACGCCGGAAAAATGACTAAGTCCCAAAAAAATTCTTTTTTCAACTGTTTTCAATTTTACCCCCGTGGGATATATATTCTACCCACACACATTTGGAACTCTCCTGGGGTACCCTCACACATATTATTCCCTCGTTTAGTGGATATTTTCACAAAAAAGTGAAATTTTCAAAAATCCAGAAAATTGGCTGAAAATGACTAAATATCAAGGACTCATTGGGCGAATCGCTCTGGAACTGAAATCGGAATGCTCACTGACATTTCCCCTATCTGAAAGTCTGATAAACGCCGGAAAAATGACTAAGTCCAAAAAAAAATTTGTTCAACTTTTTTCAATTTTACCCCTGTGGGATATATATTCTACCCACACACATTTGGAACTTTCCTGGGGTACCCTCACACATATTATTCCCTCATTTAGTGGATATTTTCACAAAAAAGTGAAATTTTCAAAAATCCAGAAAATTGGCTGAAAACGACTAAATATCAAGGACTCATTGGGCGAATCGCTCTGGAACTGAAATCGGAACGCTCACTGACATTTCCCCTATCTGAAAGTCTGATAAACGACGGAAAAATGACTAAGTCCAAAAAAATTTTTTTTTCAATATTTTTCAATTTTACCCCCGTGGGATATATATTCTACCCACACACATTTGGAACTCTCCTGGCGTGCCCTCACACATATTATTCCCTCATTTAGTGGATATTTTCACAAAAAAGTGAAATTTTCAAAAATCCAGAAAATTGGCTGAAAACGACTAAATATCTAGGACTCATTGGGCGAATCGCTCTGGAACTGAAATCGGAACTCTCACTGACATTTCCCCTATCTGAAAGTCTGATAAACGCCGGAAAGATGACTAAGTCCCAAAAAAATTCTTTTTTCAACTGTTTTCAATTTTACCCCCGTGGGATATATATTCTACCCACACACATTTGGAACTCTCCTGGGGTACCCTCACACATATTATTCCCTCGTTTAGTGGATATTTTCACAAAAAAGTGAAATTTTCAAAAATCCAGAAAATTGGCTGAAAATGACTAAATATCAAGGACTCATTGGGCGAATCGCTCTGGAACTGAAATCGGAACGCTCACTGACATTTCCCCTATCTGAAAGTCTGATAAACGCCGGAAAAATGACTAAGTCCAAAAAAAATTTTTTTTCAACTTTTTTCAATTTTACCCCCGTGGGATATATATTCTACCCACACACATTTGGAACTCTCCTGGGGTACCCTCACACATATTATTCCCTCGTTTAGTGGATATTTTCACAAAAAAGTGAAATTTTCAAAAATCCAGAAAATTGGCTGAAAACGACTAAATATCAAGGACTAATTGGGCGAATCGCTCTGGAACTGAAATCGGAACGCTCACTGACATTTCCCCTATCTGAAAGTCTGATAAACGCCGGAAAAAATGACTAAGTCCAAAAAAAAATTTGTTCAACTTTTTTCAATTTTACCCCTGTGGGATATATATTCTACCCACACACATTTGGAACTCTCCTGGGGTACCCTCACACATATTATTCCCTCATTTAGTGGATATTTTCACAAAAAAATGAAATTTTCAAAAATCCAGAAAATTGGCTGAAAACGACTAAATATCAAGGACTCATTGGGCGAATCGCTCTGGAACTGAAATCGGAATGCTCTCTCACATTTCCCCTATCTGAAAGTCTGATAAACGCCGGAAAAATGACTAAGTAACAAAAAAATTTTTTTTAAAACTTTTTTCAATTTTACCCCCGTGGGATATATATTCTACCCACACACATTTGGAACTCTCCTGGGGTACCCTCACACATATTATTCCCTCATTTAGTGGATATTTTCACAAAAAAGTGAAATTTTCAAAAATCCAGAAAATTGGCTGAAAACGACTAAATATCAAGGACTCATTGGGCGAATCGCTCTGGAACTGAAATCGGAACGCTCACTGACATTTCCCCTATCTGAAAGTCTGATAAACGACGGAAAAATGACTAAGTCCAAAAAAATTTTTTTTCAATATTTTTCAATTTTACCCCCGTGGGATATATATTCTACCCACACACATTTGGAACTCTCCTGGGGTACCCTCACACATATTATTCCCTCATTTAGTGGATATTTTCACAAAAAAGTGAAATTTTCAAAAATCCAGAAAATTGGCTGAAAACGACTAAATATCTAGGACTCATTGGGCGAATCGCTCTGGAACTGAAATCGGAACGCTCACTTACATTTCCCCTATCTGAAAGTCTGATAAACGCCGGAAAAATGACTAAGTCCCCAAAAAATTCTTTTTTCAACTGTTTTCAATTTTACCCCCGTGGGATATATATTCTACCCACACACATTTGGAACTCTCCTGGGTACCCTCACACATGTTATTCCCTCGTTTAGTGGATATTTTCACAAAAAAGTGAAATTTTCAAAAATCCAGAAAATTGGCTGAAAATGACTAAATATCAAGGACTCATTGGGCGAATCGCTCTGGAACTGAAATCGGAACGCTCACTGACATTTCCCCTATCTGAAAGTCTGATAAACGCCGGAAAAATGACTAAGTCCAAAAAAAAATTTGTTCAACTTTTTGCAATTTTACCCCTGTGGGATATATATTCTACCCACACACATTTGGAACTTTCCTGGGGTACCCTCACACATATTATTCCCTCATTTAGTGGATATTTTCACAAAAAAGTGAAATTTTCAAAAATCCAGAAAATTGGCTGAAAACGACTAAATATCTAGGACTCATTGGGCGAATCGCTCTGGAACTGAAATCGGAACGCTCACTTACATTTCCCCTATCTGAAAGTCTGATAAACGCCGGAAAAATGACTAAGTCCCAAAAAAATTCTTTTTTCAACTGTTTTCAATTTTACCCCCGTGGGATATATATTCTACCCACACACATTTGGAACTCTCCTGGGTACCCTCACACATATTATTCCCTCGTTTAGTGGATATTTTCACAAAAAAGTGAAATTTTCCAAAATCCAGAAAATTGGCTGAAAACGACTAAATATCAAGGACTCATTGGGCGAATCGCTCTGGAACTGAAATCGGAATGCTCTCTCACATTTCCCCTATCTGAAAGTCTGATAAACGCCGGAAAAATGACTAAGTAACAAAAAAATTTTTTTTAAACTTTTTTCAATTTTACCCCCGTGGGATATATATTCTACCCACACACATTTGGAACTCTCCTGGGGTACCCTCACACATATTATTCCCTCATTTAGTGGATATTTTCACAAAAAAGTGAAATTTTCAAAAATCCAGAAAATTGGCTGAAAACGACTAAATATCAAGGACTCATTGGGCGAATCGCTCTGGAACTGAAATCGGAACGCTCACTGACATTTCCCCTATCTGAAAGTCTGATAAACGACGGAAAAATGACTAAGTCCAAAAAAATTTTTTTTTCAATATTTTTCAATTTTACCCCCGTGGGATATATATTCTACCCACACACATTTGGAACTCTCCTGGGGTACCCTCACACATATTATTCCCTCATTTAGTGGATATTTTCACAAAAAAGTGAAATTTTCAAAAATCCAGAAAATTGGCTGAAAACGACTAAATATCTAGGACTCATTGGGCGAATCGCTCTGGAACTGAAATCGGAACGCTCACTGACATTTCCCCTATCTGAAAGTCTGATAAACGCCGGAAAAATGACTAAGTCCAAAAAAAATTTTTTTTCAACTTTTTTCAATTTTACCCCCGTGGGATATATATTCTACCCACACACATTTGGAACTCTCCTGGGGTACCCTCACACATATTATTCCCTCGTTTAGTGGATATTTTCACAAAAAAGTGAAATTTTCAAAAATCCAGAAAATTGGCTGAAAACGACTAAATATCAAGGACTAATTGGGCGAATCGCTCTGGAACTGAAATCGGAATGCTCACTGACATTTCCCCTATCTGAAAGTCTGATAAACGCCGGAAAAATGACTAAGTCCAAAAAAAAATTTGTTCAACTTTTTTCAATTTTACCCCTGCGGGATATATATTCTACCCACACACATTTGGAACTCTCCTGGGGTACCCTCACACATATTATTCCCTCATTTAGTGGATATTTTCACAAAAAAGTGAAATTTTCAAAAATCCAGAAAATTGGCTGAAAACGACTAAATATCAAGGACTCATTGGGCGAATCGCTCTGGAACTGAAATCGGAACGCTCACTGACATTTCCCCTATCTGAAAGTCTGATAAACGCCGGAAAAATGACTAAGTCCAAAAAAAATTTTTTTTCAACTTTTTTCAATTTTACCCCCGTGGGATATATATTCTACCCACACACATTTGGAACTCTCCTGGGGTACCCTCACACATATTATTCCCTCATTTAGTGGATATTTTCACAAAAAAGTGAAATTTTCAAAAATCCAGAAAATTGGCTGAAAAAGACTTAATATCAAGGACTCATTGGGCGAATCGCTCTAGAACTGAAATTGGAATTCTCACTGACATTTCCCCTATCTGAAAGTCTGATAAACGGCGGAAAAATGACTAAGTCCAAAAAAAAAAATTTTTTCAACTTTTTTCAATTTTACCCCAGTGGGATATATATTCTACCCACACACATTTGAAACTCTCCTGGGGTACCCTCACACATATTAATCCCTCATTTAGTGGATATTTTCACAAAAAAGTGAAATTTTCAAAAATCCAGGAAATTGGCTGAAAACGATTAAATATCAAGGACTCATTGGGCGAATCGCTCTGGAACTGAAATCGGAATGCTCTCTCACATTTCCCCTATCTGAAAGTCTGATAAACGCCGCAAAAATGACTAAGTAACAAAAAAATTTTTTTTAAACTTTTTTCAATTTTACCCCCGTGGGATATATATTCTACCCACACACATTTGGAACTCTCCTGGGGTACCCTCACACATATTATTCCCTCATTTAGTGGATATTTTCACAAAAAAGTGAAATTTTCAAAAATCCAGAAAATTGGCTGAAAACGACTAAATATCAAGGACTCATTGGGCGAATCGCTCTGGAACTGAAATCGGAACGCTCACTGACATTTCCCCTATCTGAAAGTCTGATAAACGCCGGAAAAATGACTAAGTCCAAAAAAAATTTTTTTTCAACTTTTTTCAATTTTACCCCCGTGGGATATATATTCTACAAACACACATTTGGAACTCTCCTGGGGTACCCTCACACATATTATTCCCTCATTTAGTGGATATTTTCACAAAAAAGTGAAATTTTCAAAAATCCAGAAAATTGGCTGAAAATGACTAAATATCAAGGACTCATTGGGCGAATCGCTCTGGAACTGAAATCGGAACGCTCACTGACATTTCCCCTATCTGAAAGTCTGATAAACGCAGGAAAAATGACTAAGTCCAAAAAAAATTTTTTTTCAACTTTTTTCAATTTTACCCCCGTGGGATATATATTCTACCCACACACATTTGGAACTCTCCTGGGGTACCCTCACACATATTATTCCCTCATTTAGTGGATATTTTCACAAAAAAGTGAAATTTTCAAAAATCCAGAAAATTGGCTGAAAACGACTAAATATCAAGGACTCATTGGGCGAATCGCTCTGGAACTGAAATCAGAACGCTCACTGACATTTCCCCTATCTGAAAGTCTGATAAACGCCGGAAAAATGACTAAGTCCAAAAAAAATTTTTTTTAAACTTTTTTCAATTTTACCCCCGTGGGATATATATTCTACCCACACACATTTGGAACTCTCCTGGGGTACCCTCACACATATTATTCCCTCGTTTAGTGGATATTTTCACAAAAAAGTAACATTTTCAAAAATCCAGAAAATTGGCTGAAAAAGACTTAATATCAAGGACTCATTGGGCGAATCGCTCTAGAACTGAAATTGGAATTCTCACTGACATTTCCCCTATCTGAAAGTCTGATAAACGGCGGAAAAATGACTAAGTCCAAAAAAAAAAATTTTTTCAACTTTTTTCAATTTTACCCCAGTGGGATATATATTCTACCCACACACATTTGAAACTCTCCTGGGGTACCCTCACACATATTAATCCCTCATTTAGTGGATATTTTCACAAAAAAGTGAAATTTTCAAAAATCCAGGAAATTGGCTGAAAACGATTAAATATCAAGGACTCATTGGGCGAATCGCTCTGGAACTGAAATCGGAATGCTCTCTCACATTTCCCCTATCTGAAAGTCTGATAAACGCCGCAAAAATGACTAAGTAACAAAAAAATTTTTTTTCAACTTTTTTCAATTTTACCCCCGTGGGATATATATTCTACCCACACACATTTGGAACTCTCCTGGGGTACCCTCACACATATTATTCCCTCATTTAGTGGATATTTTCACAAAAAAGTGAAATTTTCAAAAATCCAGAAAATTGGCTGAAAACGACTAAATATCAAGGACTCATTGGGCGAATCGCTCTGGAACTGAAATCAGAACGCTCACTGACATTTCCCCTATCTGAAAGTCTGATAAACGCCGGAAAAATGACTAAGTCCAAAAAAAATTTTTTTTAAACTTTTTTCAATTTTACCCCCGTGGGATATATATTCTACCCACACACATTTGGAACTCTCCTGGGGTACCCTCACACATATTATTCCCTCGTTTAGTGGATATTTTCACAAAAAAGTAACATTTTCAAAAATCCAGAAAATTGGCTGAAAAAGACTTAATATCAAGGACTCATTGGGCGAATCGCTCTAGAACTGAAATTGGAATTCTCACTGACATTTCCCCTATCTGAAAGTCTGATAAACGGCGGAAAAATGACTAAGTCCAAAAAAAAAAATTTTTTCAACTTTTTTCAATTTTACCCCAGTGGGATATATATTCTACCCACACACATTTGAAACTCTCCTGGGGTACCCTCACACATATTAATCCCTCATTTAGTGGATATTTTCACAAAAAAGTGAAATTTTCAAAAATCCAGGAAATTGGCTGAAAACGATTAAATATCAAGGACTCATTGGGCGAATCGCTCTGGAACTGAAATCGGAATGCTCTCTCACATTTCCCCTATCTGAAAGTCTGATAAACGCCGCAAAAATGACTAAGTAACAAAAAAATTTTTTTTAAACTTTTTTCAATTTTACCCCCGTGGGATATATATTCTACCCACACACATTTGGAACTCTCCTGGGGTACCCTCACACATATTATTCCCTCATTTAGTGGATATTTTCACAAAAAAGTGAAATTTTCAAAAATCCAGAAAATTGGCTGAAAACGACTAAATATCTAGGACTCATTGGGCGAATCGCTCTGGAACTGAAATCGGAACGCTCACTGACATTTCCCCTATCTGAAAGTCTGATAAACGCCGGAAAAATGACTAAGTCCCAAAAAAATTCTTTTTTCAACTGTTTTCAATTTTACCCCCGTGGGATATATATTCTACCCACACACATTTGGAACTCTCCTGGGGTACCCTCACACATATTATTCCCTCGTTTAGTGGATATTTTCACAAAAAAGTGAAATTTTCAAAAATCCAAAAAATTGGCTGAAAACGACTAAATATCAAGGACTCATTGGGCGAATCGCTCTGGAACTGAAATCGGAACGCTCACTGACATTTCCCCTATCTGAAAGTCTGATAAACGCCGGAAAAATGACTAAGTCCAAAAAAAATTTTGTTCAACTTTTTTCAATTTTACCCCTGTGGGATATATATTCTACCCACACACATTTGGAACTCTCCTGGGGTACCCTCACACATATTATTCCCTCATTTAGTGGATATTTTCACAAAAAAGTGAAATTTTCAAAAATCCAGAAAATTGTCTGAAAACGACTAAATATCAAGGACTCATTGGGCGAATCGCTCTGGAACTGAAATCGGAATGCTCTCTCACATTTCCCCTATCTGAAAGTCTGATAAACGCCGCAAAAATGACTAAGTAACAAAAAATTTTTTTTTAAACTTTTTTCAATTTTACCCCCGTGGGATATATATTCTACCCACACACATTTGGAACTCTCCTGGGGTACCCTCACACATATTATTCCCTAATTTAGTGGATATTTTCACAAAAAAGTGAAATTTTCAAAAATCCAGAAAATTGGCTGAAAACGACTAAATATCAAGGACTCATTGGGCGAATCGCTCTGGAACTGAAATCGGAATGCTCTCTCACATTTCCCCTATCTGAAAGTTTGATAAACGCCGCAAAAATGACTAAGTAACAAAAAAATTTTTTTAAAACTTTTTTCAATTTTACCCCCGTGGGATATATATTCTACCCACACACATTTGGAACTCTCCTGGGGTACTCTCACACATATTATTCCCTCATTTAGTGGATATTTTCACAAAAAAGTGAAATTTTCAAAAATCCAGAAAATTGGCTGAAAACGACTAAATATCAAGGACTCATTGGGCGAATCGCTCTGGAACTGAAATCGGAACGCTCACTGACATTTCCCCTATCTGAAAGTCTGATAAACGCCGGAAAAATGACTAAGTCCAAAAAAAAATTTTTTTCAACTTTTTTCAATTTTACCCCCGTGGGATATATATTCTACCCACACACATTTGGAACTCTCCTGGGGTACCCTCACACATATTATTCCCTCATTTAGTGGATATTTTCACAAAAAAGTGAAATTTTCAAAAATCCAGAAAATTGGCTGAAAACGACTAAATATCAAGGACTCATTGGGCGAATCGCTCTGGAACTGAAATCGGAATGCTCTCTCACATTTCCCCTATCTGAAAGTCTGATAAACGCCGGAAAAATGACTAAGTAACAAAAAAATTTTTTCTAAACTTTTTTCAATTTTACCCCCGTGGGATATATATTCTACCCACACACATTTGGAACTCTCCTGGGGTACCCTCACACATATTATTCCCTCATTTAGTGGATATTTTCACAAAAAAGTGAAATTTTCAAAAATCCAGAAAATTGGCTGAAAACGACTAAATATCAAGGACTCATTGGGCGAATCGCTCTGGAACTGAAATCGGAACGCTCACTGACATTTCCCCTATCTGAAAGTCTGATAAACGACGGAAAAATGACTAAGTCCAAAAAAATTTTTTTTTCAATATTTTTCAATTTTACCCCCGTGGGATATATATTCTACCCACACACATTTGGAACTCTCCTGGGGTACCCTCACACATATTATTCCCTCATTTAGTGGATATTTTCACAAAAAAGTGAAATTTTCAAAAATCCAGAAAATTGGCTGAAAACGACTAAATATCAAGGACTCATTGGGCGAATCGCTCTGGAACTGAAATCGGAATGCTCTCTCACATTTCCCCTATCTGAAAGTCTGATAAACGCCGGAAAAATGACTAAGTAACAAAAAATTTTTTTTTAAACTTTTTTCAATTTTACCCCCGTGGGATATATATTCTACCCACACACATTTGGAACTCTCCTGGGGTACCCTCACACATATTATTCCCTCATTTAGTGGATATTTTCACAAAAAAGTGAAATTTTCAAAAATCCAGAAAATTGGCTGAAAACGACTAAATATCAAGGACTCATTGGGCGAATCGCTCTGGAACTGAAATCGGAACGCTCACTGACATTTCCCCTATCTGAAAGTCTGATAAACGACGGAAAAATGACTAAGTCCAAAAAAATTTTTTTTTCAATATTTTTCAATTTTACCCCCGTGGGACATATATTCTACCCACACACATTTGGAACTCTCCTGGGGTACCCTCACACATATTATTCCCTCATTTAGTGGGTATTTTCACAAAAAAGTGAAATTTTCAAAAATCCAGAAAATTGGCTGAAAACGACTAAATATCTAGGACTCATTGGGCGAATCGCTCTGGAACTGAAATCGGAACGCTCACTGACATTTCCCCTATCTGAAAGTCTGATAAACGCCGGAAAAATGACTAAGTCCCAAAAAAATTCTTTTTTCAACTGTTTTCAATTTTACCCCCGTGGGATATATATTCTACCCACACACATTTGAAACTCTCCTGGGGTACCCTCACACATATTATTCCCTCATTTAGTGGATATTTTCACAAAAAAGTGAAATTTTCAAAAATCCAGAAAATTGGCTGAAAACGACTAAATATCAAGGACTCATTGGGCGAATCGCTCTGGAACTGAAATCGGAACGCTCACTGACATTTCCCCTATCTGAAAGTCTGATAAACGCCGGAAAAATGACTAAGTCCAAAAAAAATTTTCTTTCAACTTTTTTCAATTTTACCCCCGTGGGATATATATTCTACAAACACACATTTGGAACTCTCCTGGGGTACCCTCACACATATTATTCCCTCATTTAGTGGATATTTTCACAAAAAAGTGAAATTTTCAAAAATCCAGAAAATTGGCTGAAAATGACTAAATATCAAGGACTCATTGGGCGAATCGCTCTGGAACTGAAATCGGAACGCTCACTGACATTTCCCCTATCTGAAAGTCTGATAAACGACGGAAAAATGACTAAGTCCAAAAAAATTTTTTTTTCAATATTTTTCAATTTTACCCCCGTGGGACATATATTCTACCCACACACATTTGGAACTCTCCTGGGGTACCCTCACACATATTATTCCCTCATTTAGTGGGTATTTTCACAAAAAAGTGAAATTTTCAAAAATCCAGAAAATTGGCTGAAAACGACTAAATATCTAGGACTCATTGGGCGAATCGCTCTGGAACTGAAATCGGAACGCTCACTGACATTTCCCCTATCTGAAAGTCTGATAAACGCCGGAAAAATGACTAAGTCCCAAAAAAATTCTTTTTTCAACTGTTTTCAATTTTACCCCCGTGGGATATATATTCTACCCACACACATTTGAAACTCTCCTGGGGTACCCTCACACATATTATTCCCTCATTTAGTGGATATTTTCACAAAAAAGTGAAATTTTCAAAAATCCAGAAAATTGGCTGAAAACGACTAAATATCAAGGACTCATTGGGCGAATCGCTCTGGAACTGAAATCGGAACGCTCACTGACATTTCCCCTATCTGAAAGTCTGATAAACGCCGGAAAAATGACTAAGTCCAAAAAAAATTTTCTTTCAACTTTTTTCAATTTTACCCCCGTGGGATATATATTCTACAAACACACATTTGGAACTCTCCTGGGGTACCCTCACACATATTATTCCCTCATTTAGTGGATATTTTCACAAAAAAGTGAAATTTTCAAAAATCCAGAAAATTGGCTGAAAATGACTAAATATCAAGGACTCATTGGGCGAATCGCTCTGGAACTGAAATCGGAACGCTCACTGACATTTCCCCTATCTGAAAGTCTGATAAACGCAGGAAAAATGACTAAGTCCAAAAAAAATTTTTTTTCAACTTTTTTCAATTTTACCCCCGTGGGATATATATTCTACCCACACACATTTGGAACTCTCCTGGGGTACCCTCACACATATTATTCCCTCATTTAGTGGATATTTTCACAAAAAAGTGAAATTTTCAAAAATCCAGAAAATTGGCTGAAAACGACTAAATATCAAGGACTCATTGGGCGAATCGCTCTGGAACTGAAATCAGAACGCTCACTGACATTTCCCCTATCTGAAAGTCTGATAAACGCCGGAAAAATGACTAAGTCCAAAAAAAATTTTTTTTAAACTTTTTTCAATTTTACCCCCGTGGGATATATATTCTACCCACACACATTTGGAACTCTCCTGGGGTACCCTCACACATATTATTCCCTCGTTTAGTGGATATTTTCACAAAAAAGTAACATTTTCAAAAATCCAGAAAATTGGCTGAAAAAGACTTAATATCAAGGACTCATTGGGCGAATCGCTCTAGAACTGAAATTGGAATTCTCACTGACATTTCCCCTATCTGAAAGTCTGATAAACGGCGGAAAAATGACTAAGTCCAAAAAAAAAAATTTTTTCAACTTTTTTCAATTTTACCCCAGTGGGATATATATTCTACCCACACACATTTGAAACTCTCCTGGGGTACCCTCACACATATTAATCCCTCATTTAGTGGATATTTTCACAAAAAAGTGAAATTTTCAAAAATCCAGGAAATTGGCTGAAAACGATTAAATATCAAGGACTCATTGGGCGAATCGCTCTGGAACTGAAATCGGAATGCTCTCTCACATTTCCCCTATCTGAAAGTCTGATAAACGCCGCAAAAATGACTAAGTAACAAAAAAAATTTTTTTAAACTTTTTTCAATTTTACCCCCGTGGGATATATATTCTACCCACACACATTTGGAACTCTCCTGGGGTACCCTCACACATATTATTCCCTCATTTAGTGGATATTTTCACAAAAAAGTGAAATTTTCAAAAATCCAGAAAATTGGCTGAAAACGACTAAATATCTAGGACTCATTGGGCGAATCGCTCTGGAACTGAAATCGGAACGCTCACTGACATTTCCCCTATCTGAAAGTCTGATAAACGCCGGAAAAATGACTAAGTCCCAAAAAAATTCTTTTTTCAACTGTTTTCAATTTTACCCCCGTGGGATATATATTCTACCCACACACATTTGGAACTCTCCTGGGGTACCCTCACACATATTATTCCCTCGTTTAGTGGATATTTTCACAAAAAAGTGAAATTTTCAAAAATCCAAAAAATTGGCTGAAAACGACTAAATATCAAGGACTCATTGGGCGAATCGCTCTGGAACTGAAATCGGAACGCTCACTGACATTTCCCCTATCTGAAAGTCTGATAAACGCCGGAAAAATGACTAAGTCCAAAAAAAATTTTGTTCAACTTTTTTCAATTTTACCCCTGTGGGATATATATTCTACCCACACACATTTGGAACTCTCCTGGGGTACCCTCACACATATTATTCCCTCATTTAGTGGATATTTTCACAAAAAAGTGAAATTTTCAAAAATCCAGAAAATTGTCTGAAAACGACTAAATATCAAGGACTCATTGGGCGAATCGCTCTGGAACTGAAATCGGAATGCTCTCTCACATTTCCCCTATCTGAAAGTCTGATAAACGCCGCAAAAATGACTAAGTAACAAAAAATTTTTTTTTAAACTTTTTTCAATTTTACCCCCGTGGGATATATATTCTACCCACACACATTTGGAACTCTCCTGGGGTACCCTCACACATATTATTCCCTAATTTAGTGGATATTTTCACAAAAAAGTGAAATTTTCAAAAATCCAGAAAATTGGCTGAAAACGACTAAATATCAAGGACTCATTGGGCGAATCGCTCTGGAACTGAAATCGGAATGCTCTCTCACATTTCCCCTATCTGAAAGTTTGATAAACGCCGCAAAAATGACTAAGTAACAAAAAAATTTTTTTAAAACTTTTTTCAATTTTACCCCGTGGGATATATATTCTACCCACACACATTTGGAACTCTCCTGGGGTACTCTCACACATATTATTCCCTCATTTAGTGGATATTTTCACAAAAAAGTGAAATTTTCAAAAATCCAGAAAATTGGCTGAAAACGACTAAATATCAAGGACTCATTGGGCGAATCGCTCTGGAACTGAAATCGGAACGCTCACTGACATTTCCCCTATCTGAAAGTCTGATAAACGCCGGAAAAATGACTAAGTCCAAAAAAAATTTTTTTTCAACTTTTTTCAATTTTACCCCCGTGGGATATATATTCTACCCACACACATTTGGAACTCTCCTGGGGTACCCTCACACATATTATTCCCTCATTTAGTGGATATTTTCACAAAAAAGTGAAATTTTCAAAAATCCAGAAAATTGGCTGAAAACGACTAAATATCAAGGACTCATTGGGCGAATCGCTCTGGAACTGAAATCGGAATGCTCTCTCACATTTCCCCTATCTGAAAGTCTGATAAACGCCGGAAAAATGACTAAGTAACAAAAAAATTTTTTCTAAACTTTTTTCAATTTTACCCCCGTGGGATATATATTCTACCCACACACATTTGGAACTCTCCTGGGGTACCCTCACACATATTATTCCCTCATTTAGTGGATATTTTCACAAAAAAGTGAAATTTTCAAAAATCCAGAAAATTGGCTGAAAACGACTAAATATCAAGGACTCATTGGGCGAATCGCTCTGGAACTGAAATCGGAACGCTCACTGACATTTCCCCTATCTGAAAGTCTGATAAACGACGGAAAAATGACTAAGTCCAAAAAAATTTTTTTTTCAATATTTTTCAATTTTACCCCCGTGGGATATATATTCTACCCACACACATTTGGAACTCTCCTGGGGTACCCTCACACATATTATTCCCTCATTTAGAGGATATTTTCACAAAAAAGTGAAATTTTCAAAAATCCAGAAAATTGGCTGAAAACGACTAAATATCAAGGACTCATTGGGCGAATCGCTCTGGAACTGAAATCGGAATGCTCTCTCACATTTCCCCTATCTGAAAGTCTGATAAACGCCGGAAAAATGACTAAGTAACAAAAAAATTTTTTTTAAACTTTTTTCAATTTTACCCCCGTGGGATATATATTCTACCCACACACATTTGGAACTCTCCTGGGGTACCCTCACACATATTATTCCCTCATTTAGTGGATATTTTCACAAAAAAGTGAAATTTTCAAAAATCCAGAAAATTGGCTGAAAACGACTAAATATCAAGGACTCATTGGGCGAATCGCTCTGGAACTGAAATCGGAACGCTCACTGACATTTCCCCTATCTGAAAGTCTGATAAACGACGGAAAAATGACTAAGTCCAAAAAAATTTTTTTTTCAATATTTTTCAATTTTACCCCCGTGGGATATATATTCTACCCACACACATTTGGAACTCTCCTGGGGTACCCTCACACATATTATTCCCTCATTTAGTGGATATTTTCACAAAAAAGTGAAATTTTCAAAAATCCAGAAAATTGGCTGAAAACGACTAAATATCTAGGACTCATTGGGCGAATCGCTCTGGAACTGAAATCGGAACGCTCACTGACATTTCCCCTATCTGAAAGTCTGATAAACGCCGGAAAAATGACTAAGTCCCAAAAAAATTCTTTTTTCAACTGTTTTCAATTTTACCCCCGTGGGATATATATTCTACCCACACACATTTGAAACTCTCCTGGGGTACCCTCACACATATTATTCCCTCGTTTAGTGGATATTTTCACAAAAAAGTGAAATTTTCAAAAATCCAGAAAATTGGCTGAAAATGACTAAATATCAAGGACTCATTGGGCGAATCGCTCTGGAACTGAAATCGGAATGCTCACTGACATTTCCCCTATCTGAAAGTCTGATAAACGCCGGAAAAATGACTAAGTCCAAAAAAAAATTTGTTCAACTTTTTTCAATTTTACCCCTGCGGGATATATATTCTACCCACACACATTTGGAACTCTCCTGGGGTACCCTCACACATATTATTCCCTCATTTAGTGGATATTTTCACAAAAAAGTGAAATTTTCAAAAATCCAGAAAATTGGCTGAAAACGACTAAATATCAAGGACTCATTGGGCGAATCGCTCTGGAACTGAAATCGGAACGCTCACTGACATTTCCCCTATCTGAAAGTCTGATAAACGCCGGAAAAATGACTAAGTCCAAAAAAAATTTTTTTTCAACTTTTTTCAATTTTACCCCCGTGGGATATATATTCTACAAACACACATTTGGAACTCTCCTGGGGTACCCTCACACATATTATTCCCTCATTTAGTGGATATTTTCACAAAAAAGTGAAATTTTCAAAAATCCAGAAAATTGGCTGAAAATGACTAAATATCAAGGACTCATTGGGCGAATCGCTCTGGAACTGAAATCGGAACGCTCACTGACATTTCCCCTATCTGAAAGTCTGATAAACGCAGGAAAAATGACTAAGTCCAAAAAAAATTTTTTTTCAACTTTTTTCAATTTTACCCCCGTGGGATATATATTCTACCCACACACATTTGGAACTCTCCTGGGGTACCCTCACACATATTATTCCCTCATTTAGTGGATATTTTCACAAAAAAGTGAAATTTTCAAAAATCCAGAAAATTGGCTGAAAACGACTAAATATCAAGGACTCATTGGGCGAATCGCTCTGGAACTGAAATCAGAACGCTCACTGACATTTCCCCTATCTGAAAGTCTGATAAACGGCGGAAAAATGACTAAGTCCAAAAAAAAAAATTTTTTCAACTTTTTTCAATTTTACCCCAGTGGGATATATATTCTACCCACACACATTTGAAACTCTCCTGGGGTACCCTCACACATATTAATCCCTCATTTAGTGGATATTTTCACAAAAAAGTGAAATTTTCAAAAATCCAGGAAATTGGCTGAAAACGATTAAATATCAAGGACTCATTGGGCGAATCGCTCTGGAACTGAAATCGGAATGCTCTCTCACATTTCCCCTATCTGAAAGTCTGATAAACGCCGCAAAAATGACTAAGTAACAAAAAAAATTTTTTTAAACTTTTTTCAATTTTACCCCCGTGGGATATATATTCTACCCACACACATTTGGAACTCTCCTGGGGTACCCTCACACATATTATTCCCTCATTTAGTGGATATTTTCACAAAAAAGTGAAATTTTCAAAAATCCAGAAAATTGGCTGAAAACGACTAAATATCTAGGACTCATTGGGCGAATCGCTCTGGAACTGAAATCGGAACGCTCACTGACATTTCCCCTATCTGAAAGTCTGATAAACGCCGGAAAAATGACTAAGTCCCAAAAAAATTCTTTTTTCAACTGTTTTCAATTTTACCCCCGTGGGATATATATTCTACCCACACACATTTGGAACTCTCCTGGGGTACCCTCACACATATTATTCCCTCGTTTAGTGGATATTTTCACAAAAAAGTGAAATTTTCAAAAATCCAAAAAATTGGCTGAAAACGACTAAATATCAAGGACTCATTGGGCGAATCGCTCTGGAACTGAAATCGGAACGCTCACTGACATTTCCCCTATCTGAAAGTCTGATAAACGCCGGAAAAATGACTAAGTCCAAAAAAAATTTTGTTCAACTTTTTTCAATTTTACCCCTGTGGGATATATATTCTACCCACACACATTTGGAACTCTCCTGGGGTACCCTCACACATATTATTCCCTCATTTAGTGGATATTTTCACAAAAAAGTGAAATTTTCAAAAATCCAGAAAATTGTCTGAAAACGACTAAATATCAAGGACTCATTGGGCGAATCGCTCTGGAACTGAAATCGGAATGCTCTCTCACATTTCCCCTATCTGAAAGTCTGATAAACGCCGCAAAAATGACTAAGTAACAAAAAATTTTTTTTTAAACTTTTTTCAATTTTACCCCCGTGGGATATATATTCTACCCACACACATTTGGAACTCTCCTGGGGTACCCTCACACATATTATTCCCTAATTTAGTGGATATTTTCACAAAAAAGTGAAATTTTCAAAAATCCAGAAAATTGGCTGAAAACGACTAAATATCAAGGACTCATTGGGCGAATCGCTCTGGAACTGAAATCGGAATGCTCTCTCACATTTCCCCTATCTGAAAGTTTGATAAACGCCGCAAAAATGACTAAGTAACAAAAAAATTTTTTTAAAACTTTTTTCAATTTTACCCCCGTGGGATATATATTCTACCCACACACATTTGGAACTCTCCTGGGGTACTCTCACACATATTATTCCCTCATTTAGTGGATATTTTCACAAAAAAGTGAAATTTTCAAAAATCCAGAAAATTGGCTGAAAACGACTAAATATCAAGGACTCATTGGGCGAATCGCTCTGGAACTGAAATCGGAACGCTCACTGACATTTCCCCTATCTGAAAGTCTGATAAACGCCGGAAAAATGACTAAGTCCAAAAAAAATTTTTTTTCAACTTTTTTCAATTTTACCCCCGTGGGATATATATTCTACCCACACACATTTGGAACTCTCCTGGGGTACCCTCACACATATTATTCCCTCATTTAGTGGATATTTTCACAAAAAAGTGAAATTTTCAAAAATCCAGAAAATTGGCTGAAAACGACTAAATATCAAGGACTCATTGGGCGAATCGCTCTGGAACTGAAATCGGAATGCTCTCTCACATTTCCCCTATCTGAAAGTCTGATAAACGCCGGAAAAATGACTAAGTAACAAAAAAATTTTTTCTAAACTTTTTTCAATTTTACCCCCGTGGGATATATATTCTACCCACACACATTTGGAACTCTCCTGGGGTACCCTCACACATATTATTCCCTCATTTAGTGGATATTTTCACAAAAAAGTGAAATTTTCAAAAATCCAGAAAATTGGCTGAAAACGACTAAATATCAAGGACTCATTGGGCGAATCGCTCTGGAACTGAAATCGGAACGCTCACTGACATTTCCCCTATCTGAAAGTCTGATAAACGACGGAAAAATGACTAAGTCCAAAAAAATTTTTTTTTCAATATTTTTCAATTTTACCCCCGTGGGATATATATTCTACCCACACACATTTGGAACTCTCCTGGGGTACCCTCACACATATTATTCCCTCATTTAGTGGATATTTTCACAAAAAAGTGAAATTTTCAAAAATCCAGAAAATTGGCTGAAAACGACTAAATATCAAGGACTCATTGGGCGAATCGCTCTGGAACTGAAATCGGAATGCTCTCTCACATTTCCCCTATCTGAAAGTCTGATAAACGCCGGAAAAATGACTAAGTAACAAAAAAATTTTTTTTAAACTTTTTTCAATTTTACCCCCGTGGGATATATATTCTACCCACACACATTTGGAACTCTCCTGGGGTACCCTCACACATATTATTCCCTCATTTAGTGGATATTTTCACAAAAAAGTGAAATTTTCAAAAATCCAGAAAATTGGCTGAAAACGACTAAATATCAAGGACTCATTGGGCGAATCGCTCTGGAACTGAAATCGGAACGCTCACTGACATTTCCCCTATCTGAAAGTCTGATAAACGACGGAAAAATGACTAAGTCCAAAAAAATTTTTTTTTCAATATTTTTCAATTTTACCCCCGTGGGATATATATTCTACCCACACACATTTGGAACTCTCCTGGGGTACCCTCACACATATTATTCCCTCATTTAGTGGATATTTTCACAAAAAAGTGAAATTTTCAAAAATCCAGAAAATTGGCTGAAAACGACTAAATATCTAGGACTCATTGGGCGAATCGCTCTGGAACTGAAATCGGAACGCTCACTGACATTTCCCCTATCTGAAAGTCTGATAAACGCCGGAAAAATGACTAAGTCCCAAAAAAATTCTTTTTTCAACTGTTTTCAATTTTACCCCCGTGGGATATATATTCTACCCACACACATTTGAAACTCTCCTGGGGTACCCTCACACATATTATTCCCTCGTTTAGTGGATATTTTCACAAAAAAGTGAAATTTTCAAAAATCCAGAAAATTGGCTGAAAATGACTAAATATCAAGGACTCATTGGGCGAATCGCTCTGGAACTGAAATCGGAATGCTCACTGACATTTCCCCTATCTGAAAGTCTGATAAACGCCGGAAAAATGACTAAGTCCAAAAAAAAATTTGTTCAACTTTTTTCAATTTTACCCCTGCGGGATATATATTCTACCCACACACATTTGGAACTCTCCTGGGGTACCCTCACACATATTATTCCCTCATTTAGTGGATATTTTCACAAAAAAGTGAAATTTTCAAAAATCCAGAAAATTGGCTGAAAACGACTAAATATCAAGGACTCATTGGGCGAATCGCTCTGGAACTGAAATCGGAACGCTCACTGACATTTCCCCTATCTGAAAGTCTGATAAACGCCGGAAAAATGACTAAGTCCAAAAAAAATTTTTTTTCAACTTTTTTCAATTTTACCCCCGTGGGATATATATTCTACCCACACACATTTGGAACTCTCCTGGGGTACCCTCACACATATTATTCCCTCATTTAGTGGATATTTTCACAAAAAAGTGAAATTTTCAAAAATCCAGAAAATTGGCTGAAAACGACTAAATATCAAGGACTCATTGGGCGAATCGCTCTGGAACTGAAATCGGAATGCTCACTGACATTTCCCCTATCTGAAAGTCTGATAAACGCCGGAAAAATGACTAAGTCCAAAAAAAATTTTTTTTAAACTTTTTTCAATTTTACCCCCGTGGGATATATATTCTACCCACACACATTTGGAACTCTGCTGGGGTACCCTCACACATATTATTCCCTCGTTTAGTGGATATTTTCACAAAAAAGTAACATTTTCAAAAATCCAGAAAATTGGCTGAAAAAGACTTAATATCAAGGACTCATTGGGCGAATCGCTCTAGAACTGAAATTGGAATTCTCACTGACATTTCCCCTATCTGAAAGTCTGATAAACGGCGGAAAAATGACTAAGTCCAAAAAAAAAAATTTTTTCAACTTTTTTCAATTTTACCCCAGTGGGATATATATTCTACCCACACACATTTGAAACTCTCCTGGGGTACCCTCACACATATTAATCCCTCATTTAGTGGATATTTTCACAAAAAAGTGAAATTTTCAAAAATCCAGGAAATTGGCTGAAAACGATTAAATATCAAGGACTCATTGGGCGAATCGCTCTGGAACTGAAATCGGAATGCTCTCTCACATTTCCCCTATCTGAAAGTCTGATAAACGCCGCAAAAATGACTAAGTAACAAAAAAATTTTTTTTAAACTTTTTTCAATTTTACCCCCGTGGGATATATATTCTACCCACACACATATGGAACTCTCCTGGGGTACCCTCACACATATTATTCCCTCATTTAGTGGATATTTTCACAAAAAAGTGAAATTTTCAAAAATCCAGAAAATTGGCTGAAAACGACTAAATATCAAGGACTCATTGGGCGAATCGCTCTGGAACTGAAATCGGAACGCTCACTGACATTTCCCCTATCTGAAAGTCTGATAAACGCCGGAAAAATGACTAAGTCCAAAAAAAATTTTTTTTCAACTTTTTTCAATTTTACCCCCGTGGGATATATATTCTACAAACACACATTTGGAACTCTCCTGGGGTACCCTCACACATATTATTCCCTCATTTAGTGGATATTTTCACAAAAAAGTGAAATTTTCAAAAATCCAGAAAATTGGCTGAAAATGACTAAATATCAAGGACTCATTGGGCGAATCGCTCTGGAACTGAAATCGGAACGCTCACTGACATTTCCCCTATCTGAAAGTCTGATAAACGCAGGAAAAATGACTAAGTCCAAAAAAAATTTTTTTTCAACTTTTTTCAATTTTACCCCCGTGGGATATATATTCTACCCACACACATTTGGAACTCTCCTGGGGTACCCTCACACATATTATTCCCTCATTTAGTGGATATTTTCACAAAAAAGTGAAATTTTCAAAAATCCAGAAAATTGGCTGAAAACGACTAAATATCAAGGACTCATTGGGCGAATCGCTCTGGAACTGAAATCAGAACGCTCACTGACATTTCCCCTATCTGAAAGTCTGATAAACGCCGGAAAAATGACTAAGTCCAAAAAAAATTTTTTTTAAACTTTTTTCAATTTTACCCCCGTGGGATATATATTCTACCCACACACATTTGGAACTCTCCTGGGGTACCCTCACACATATTATTCCCTCGTTTAGTGGATATTTTCACAAAAAAGTAACATTTTCAAAAATCCAGAAAATTGGCTGAAAAAGACTTAATATCAAGGACTCATTGGGCGAATCGCTCTAGAACTGAAATTGGAATTCTCACTGACATTTCCCCTATCTGAAAGTCTGATAAACGGCGGAAAAATGACTAAGTCCAAAAAAAAAAATTTTTTCAACTTTTTTCAATTTTACCCCAGTGGGATATATATTCTACCCACACACATTTGAAACTCTCCTGGGGTACCCTCACACATATTAATCCCTCATTTAGTGGATATTTTCACAAAAAAGTGAAATTTTCAAAAATCCAGGAAATTGGCTGAAAACGATTAAATATCAAGGACTCATTGGGCGAATCGCTCTGGAACTGAAATCGGAATGCTCTCTCACATTTCCCCTATCTGAAAGTCTGATAAACGCCGCAAAAATGACTAAGTAACAAAAAAATTTTTTTTAAACTTTTTTCAATTTTACCCCCGTGGGATATATATTCTACCCACACACATTTGGAACTCTCCTGGGGTACCCTCACACATATTATTCCCTCATTTAGTGGATATTTTCACAAAAAAGTGAAATTTTCAAAAATCCAGAAAATTGGCTGAAAACGACTAAATATCTAGGACTCATTGGGCGAATCGCTCTGGAACTGAAATCGGAATGCTCACTGACATTTCCCCTATCTGAAAGTCTGATAAACGCCGGAAAAATGACTAAGTCCCAAAAAAATTCTTTTTTCAACTGTTTTCAATTTTACCCCCGTGGGATATATATTCTACCCACACACATTTGGAACTCTCCTGGGGTACCCTCACACATATTATTCCCTCGTTTAGTGGATATTTTCACAAAAAAGTGAAATTTTCAAAAATCCAAAAAATTGGCTGAAAACGACTAAATATCAAGGACTCATTGGGCGAATCGCTCTGGAACTGAAATCGGAACGCTCACTGACATTTCCCCTATCTGAAAGTCTGATAAACGCCGGAAAAATGACTAAGTCCAAAAAAAATTTTGTTCAACTTTTTTCAATTTTACCCCTGTGGGATATATATTCTACCCACACACATTTGGAACTCTCCTGGGGTACCCTCACACATATTATTCCCTCATTTAGTGGATATTTTCACAAAAAAGTGAAATTTTCAAAAATCCAGAAAATTGTCTGAAAACGACTAAATATCAAGGACTCATTGGGCGAATCGCTCTGGAACTGAAATCGGAATGCTCTCTCACATTTCCCCTATCTGAAAGTCTGATAAACGCCGCAAAAATGACTAAGTAACAAAAAATTTTTTTTTAAACTTTTTTCAATTTTACCCCCGTGGGATATATATTCTACCCACACACATTTGGAACTCTCCTGGGGTACCCTCACACATATTATTCCCTAATTTAGTGGATATTTTCACAAAAAAGTGAAATTTTCAAAAATCCAGAAAATTGGCTGAAAACGACTAAATATCAAGGACTCATTGGGCGAATCGCTCTGGAACTGAAATCGGAATGCTCTCTCACATTTCCCCTATCTGAAAGTTTGATAAACGCCGCAAAAATGACTAAGTAACAAAAAAATTTTTTTAAAACTTTTTTCAATTTTACCCCCGTGGGATATATATTCTACCCACACACATTTGGAACTCTCCTGGGGTACTCTCACACATATTATTCCCTCATTTAGTGGATATTTTCACAAAAAAGTGAAATTTTCAAAAATCCAGAAAATTGGCTGAAAACGACTAAATATCAAGGACTCATTGGGCGTATCGCTCTGGAACTGAAATCGGAACGCTCACTGACATTTCCCCTATCTGAAAGTCTGATAAACGCCGGAAAAATGACTAAGTCCAAAAAAAATTTTTTTTCAACTTTTTTCAATTTTACCCCCGTGGGATATATATTCTACCCACACACATTTGGAACTCTCCTGGGGTACCCTCACACATATTATTCCCTCATTTAGTGGATATTTTCACAAAAAAGTGAAATTTTCAAAAATCCAGAAAATTGGCTGAAAACGACTAAATATCAAGGACTCATTGGGCGAATCGCTCTGGAACTGAAATCGGAATGCTCTCTCACATTTCCCCTATCTGAAAGTCTGATAAACGCCGGAAAAATGACTAAGTAACAAAAAAATTTTTTCTAAACTTTTTTCAATTTTACCCCCGTGGGATATATATTCTACCCACACACATTTGGAACTCTCCTGGGGTACCCTCACACATATTATTCCCTCATTTAGTGGATATTTTCACAAAAAAGTGAAATTTTCAAAAATCCAGAAAATCGGCTGAAAACGACTAAATATCAAGGACTCATTGGGCGAATCGCTCTGGAACTGAAATCGGAACGCTCACTGACATTTCCCCTATCTGAAAGTCTGATAAACGACGGAAAAATGACTAAGTCCAAAAAAATTTTTTTTTCAATATTTTTCAATTTTACCCCCGTGGGATATATATTCTACCCACACACATTTGGAACTCTCCTGGGGTACCCTCACACATATTATTCCCTCATTTAGTGGATATTTTCACAAAAAAGTGAAATTTTCAAAAATCCAGAAAATTGGCTGAAAACGACTAAATATCTAGGACTCATTGGGCGAATCGCTCTGGAACTGAAATCGGAACGCTCACTGACATTTCCCCTATCTGAAAGTCTGATAAACGCCGGAAAAATGACTAAGTCCCAAAAAAATTCTTTTTTCAACTGTTTTCAATTTTACCCCCGTGGGATATATATTCTACCCACACACATTTGAAACTCTCCTGGGGTACCCTCACACATATTATTCCCTCGTTTAGTGGATATTTTCACAAAAAAGTGAAATTTTCAAAAATCCAGAAAATTGGCTGAAAATGACTAAATATCAAGGACTCATTGGGCGAATCGCTCTGGAACTGAAATCGGAATGCTCACTGACATTTCCCCTATCTGAAAGTCTGATAAACGCCGGAAAAATGACTAAGTCCAAAAAAAAATTTGTTCAACTTTTTTCAATTTTACCCCTGTGGGATATATATTCTACCCACACACATTTGGAACTATCCTGGGGTACCCTCACACATATTATTCCCTCATTTAGTGGATATTTTCACAAAAAAGTGAAATTTTCAAAAATCCAGAAAATTGGCTGAAAACGACTAAATATCAAGGACTCATTGGGCGAATCGCTATGGAACTGAAATCGGAATGCTCTCTCACATTTCCCCTATCTGAAAGTCTGATAAACGCCGCAAAAATGACTAAGTAACAAAAAAAAATTTTTTAAACTTTTTTCAATTTTACCCCGTGGGATATATATTCTACCCACACACATTTGGAACTCTCCTGGGGTACCCTCACACATATTATTCCCTCATTTAGTGGATATTTTCACAAAAAAGTGAAATTTTCAAAAATCCAGAAAATTGGCTGAAAACGACTAAATATCAAGGACTCATTGGGCGAATCGCTCTGGAACTGAAATCGGAACGCTCACTGACATTTCCCCTATCTGAAAGTCTGATAAACGCCGGAAAAATGACTAAGTCCAAAAAAAATTTTTTTTCAACTTTTTTCAATTTTACCCCCGTGGGATATATATTCTACCCACACACATTTGGAACTCTCCTGGGGTACCCTCACACATATTATTCCCTCATTTAGTGGATATTTTCACAAAAAAGTGAAATTTTCAAAAATCCAGAAAATTGGCTGAAAACGACTAAATATCAAGGACTCATTGGGCGAATCGCTCTGGAACTGAAATCGGAATGCTCTCTCACATTTCCCCTATCTGAAAGTCTGATAAACGCCGCAAAAATGACTAAGTAACAAAAAAAATTTTTTTAAACTTTTTTCAATTTTACCCCCGTGGGATATATATTCTACCCACACACATTTGGAACTCTCCTGGGGTACCCTCACACATATTATTCCCTCATTTAGTGGATATTTTCACAAAAAAGTGAAATTTTCAAAAATCCAGAAAATTGACTGAAAATGAATAAATATCAAGGACTCATTGGGCGAATCGCTCTGGAACTGAAATCGGAATGCTCTCTCACATTTCCCCTATCTGAAAGTCTGATAAACGCCGGAAAAATGACTAAGTAACAAAAAAATTTTTTTTAAACTTTTTTCAATTTTACCCCCGTGGGATATATATTCTACCCACACACATTTGGAACTCTCCTGGGGTACCCTCACACATATTATTCCCTCATTTAGTGGATATTTTCACAAAAAAGTGAAATTTTCAAAAATCCAGAAAATTGGCTGAAAACGACTAAATATCAAGGACTCATTGGGCGAATCGCTCTGGAACTGAAATCGGAACGCTCACTGACATTTCCCCTATCTGAAAGTCTGATAAACGACGGAAAAATGACTAAGTCCAAAAAAATTTTTTTTTCAATATTTTTCAATTTTACCCCCGTGGGATATATATTCTACCCACACACATTTGGAACTCTCCTGGGGTACCCTCACACATATTATTCCCTCATTTAGTGGATATTTTCACAAAAAAGTGAAATTTTCAAAAATCCAGAAAATTGGCTGAAAACGACTAAATATCTAGGACTCATTGGGCGAATCGCTCTGGAACTGAAATCGGAACGCTCACTGACATTTCCCCTATCTGAAAGTCTGATAAACGCCGGAAAAATGACTAAGTCCCAAAAAAATTCTTTTTTCAACTGTTTTCAATTTTACCCCCGTGGGATATATATTCTACCCACACACATTTGGAACTCTCCTGGGGTACCCTCACACATATTATTCCCTCGTTTAGTGGATATTTTCACAAAAAAGTGAAATTTTCAAAAATCCAGAAAATTGGCTGAAAATGACTAAATATCAAGGACTCATTGGGCGAATCGCTCTGGAACTGAAATCGGAACGCTCACTGACATTTCCCCTATCTGAAAGTCTGATAAACGCCGCAAAAATGACTAAGTCCAAAAAAAATTTTTTTTCAACTTTTTTCAATTTTACCCCCGTGGGATATATATTCTACCCACACACATTTGGAACTCTCCTGGGGTACCCTCACACATATTATTCCCTCGTTTAGTGGATATTTTCACAAAAAAGTGAAATTTTCAAAAATCCAGAAAATTGGCTGAAAACGACTAAATATCAAGGACTAATTGGGCGAATCGCTCTGGAACTGAAATCGGAATGCTCACTGACATTTCCCCTATCTGAAAGTCTGATAAACGCCGGAAAAATGACTAAGTCCAAAAAAAATTTTTTTTCAACTTTTTTCAATTTTACCCCCGTGGGATATATATTCTACACACACACATTTGGAACTCTCCTGGGGTACCCTCACACATATTATTCCCTCATTTAGTGGATATTTTCACAAAAAAGTGAAATTTTCAAAAATCCAGAAAATTGGCTGAAAATGACTAAATATCAAGGACTCATTGGGCGAATCGCTCTGGAACTGAAATCGGAACGCTCACTGACATTTCCCCTATCTGAAAGTCTGATAAACGCAGGAAAAATGACTAAGTCCAAAAAAAAATTTTTTCAACTTTTTTCAATTTTACCCCCGTGGGATATATATTCTACCCACACACATTTGGAACTCTCCTGGGGTACCCTCACACATATTATTCCCTCATTTAGTGGATATTTTCACAAAAAAGTGAAATTTTCAAAAATCCAGAAAATTGGCTGAAAACGACTAAATATCAAGGACTCATTGGGCGAATCGCTCTGGAACTGAAATCGGAACGCTCACTGACATTTCCCCTATCTGAAAGTCTGATAAACGCCGGAAAAATGACTAAGTCCAAAAAAAATTTTTTTTCAACTTTTTTCAATTTTACCCCCGTGGGATATATATTCTACCCACACACATTTGGAACTCTCCTGGGGTACCCTCACACATATTATTCCCTCATTTAGTGGATATTTTCACAAAAAAGTGAAATTTTCAAAAATCCAGAAAATTGGCTGAAAACGACTAAATATCAAGGACTCATTGGGCGAATCGCTCTGGAACTGAAATCGGAATGCTCTCTCACATTTCCCCTATCTGAAAGTCTGATAAACGCCACAAAAATGACTAAGTAACAAAAAAAATTTTTTTAAACTTTTTTCAATTTTACCCCCGTGGGATATATATTCTACCCACACACATTTGGAACTCTCCTGGGGTACCCTCACACATATTATTCCCTCATTTAGTGGATATTTTCACAAAAAAGTGAAATTTTCAAAAATCCAGAAAATTGGCTGAAAATGACTAAATATCAAGGACTCATTGGGCGAATCGCTCTGGAACTGAAATCGGAACGCTCACTGACATTTCCCCTATCTGAAAGTCTGATAAACGCAGGAAAAATGACTAAGTCCAAAAAAAAATTTTTTCAACTTTTTTCAATTTTACCCCCGTGGGATATATATTCTACCCACACACATTTGGAACTCTCCTGGGGTACCCTCACACATATTATTCCCTCATTTAGTGGATATTTTCACAAAAAAGTGAAATTTTCAAAAATCCAGAAAATTGGCTGAAAACGACTAAATATCAAGGACTCATTGGGCGAATCGCTCTGGAACTGAAATCGGAACGCTCACTGACATTTCCCCTATCTGAAAGTCTGATAAACGCCGGAAAAATGACTAAGTCCAAAAAAAATTTTTTTTAAACTTTTTTCAATTTTACCCCCGTGGGATATATATTCTACCCACACACATTTGGAACTCTCCTGGGGTACCCTCACACATATTATTCCCTCGTTTAGTGGATATTTTCACAAAAAAGTGAAATTTTCAAAAATCCAGAAAATTGGCTGAAAACGATTAAATATCAAGGACTCATTGGGCGAATCGCTCTGGAACTGAAATCGGAACGCTCACTGACATTTCCCCTATCTGAAAGTCTGATAAACGCTGGAAAAATGACTAAGTCCAAAAAAAATTTTTTTTCAACTTTTTTCAATTTTACCCCCGTGGGATATATATTCTACACACACACATTTGGAACTCTCCTGGGGTACCCTCACACATATTATTCCCTCATTTAGTGGATATTTTCACAAAAAAGTGAAATTTTCAAAAATCCAGAAAATTGGCTGAAAATGACTAAATATCAAGGACTCATTGGGCGAATCGCTCTGGAACTGAAATCGGAACGCTCACTGACATTTCCCCTATCTGAAAGTCTGATAAACGCAGGAAAAATGACTAAGTCCAAAAAAAATTTTTTTAAACTTTTTTCAATTTTACCCCCGTGGGATATATATTCTACCCACACACATTTGGAACTCTCCTGGGGTACCCTCACACATATTATTCCCTCATTTAGTGGATATTTTCACAAAAAAGTGAAATTTTCAAAAATCCAGAAAATTGGCTGAAAACGACTAAATATCAAGGACTCATTGGGCGAATCGCTCTGGAACTGAAATCGGAACGCTCACTGACATTTCCCCTATCTGAAAGTCTGATAAACGCCGGAAAAATGACTAAGTCCAAAAAAAATTTTTTTTAAACTTTTTTCAATTTTACCCCCGTGGGACATATATTCTACCCACACACATTTGGAACTCTCCTGGGGTACCCTCACACATATTATTCCCTCATTTAGTGGATATTTTCACAAAAAAGTGAAATTTTCAAAAATCCAGAAAATTGGCTGAAAACGATTAAACATCAAGGACTCATTGGGCGAATCGCTCTGGAACTGAAATCGGAATGCTCTCTCACATTTCCCCTATCTGAAAGTCTGATAAACGCCGCAAAAATGACTAAGTAACAAAAAAAATTTTTTTAAACTTTTTTCAATTTTACCCCCGTGGGATATATATTCTACCCACACACATTTGGAACTCTCCTGGGGTACCCTCACACATATTATTCCCTCATTTAGTGGATATTTTCACAAAAAAGTGAAATTTTCAAAAATCCAGAAAATTGGCTGAAAATGACTAAATATCAAGGACTCATTGGGCGAATCGCTCTGGAACTGAAATCGGAACGCTCACTGACATTTCCCCTATCTGAAAGTCTGATAAACGCAGGAAAAATGACTAAGTCCAAAAAAAAATTTTTTCAACTTTTTTCAATTTTACCCCCGTAGGATATATATTCTACCCACACACATTTGGAACTCTCCTGGGGTACCCTCACACATATTATTCCCTCATTTAGTGGATATTTTCACAAAAAAGTGAAATTTTCAAAAATCCAGAAAATTGGCTGAAAACGACTAAATATCAAGGACTCATTGGGCGAATCGCTCTGGAACTGAAATCGGAATGCTCTCTCACATTTCCCCTATCTGAAAGTCTGATAAACGCCGCAAAAATGACTAAGTAACAAAAAAAATTTTTTTAAACTTTTTTCAATTTTACCCCCGTGGGATATATATTCTACCCACACACATTTGGAACTCTCCTGGGGTACCCTCACACATATTATTCCCTCATTTAGTGGATATTTTCACAAAAAAGTGAAATTTTCAAAAATCCAGAAAATTGGCTGAAAATGACTAAATATCAAGGACTCATTGGGCGAATCGCTCTGGAACTGAAATCGGAACGCTCACTGACATTTCCCCTATCTGAAAGTCTGATAAACGCAGGAAAAATGACTAAGTCCAAAAAAAAATTTTTTCAACTTTTTTCAATTTTACCCCCGTGGGATATATATTCTACCCACACACATTTGGAACTCTCCTGGGGTACCCTCACACATATTATTCCCTCATTTAGTGGATATTTTCACAAAAAAGTGAAATTTTCAAAAATCCAGAAAATTGGCTGAAAACGACTAAATATCAAGGACTCATTGGGCGAATCGCTCTGGAACTGAAATCGGAACGCTCACTGACATTTCCCCTATCTGAAAGTCTGATAAACGCCGGAAAAATGACTAAGTCCAAAAAAAATTTTTTTTAAACTTTTTTCAATTTTACCCCCGTGGGATATATATTCTACCCACACACATTTGGAACTCTCCTGGGGTACCCTCACACATATTATTCCCTCGTTTAGTGGATATTTTCACAAAAAAGTGAAATTTTCAAAAATCCAGAAAATTGGCTGAAAACGATTAAATATCAAGGACTCATTGGGCGAATCGCTCTGGAACTGAAATCGGAACGCTCACTGACATTTCCCCTATCTGAAAGTCTGATAAACGCCGGAAAAATGACTAAGTCCAAAAAAAATTTTTTTTCAACTTTTTTCAATTTTACCCCCGTGGGATATATATTCTACACACACACATTTGGAACTCTCCTGGGGTACCCTCACACATATTATTCCCTCATTTAGTGGATATTTTCACAAAAAAGTGAAATTTTCAAAAATCCAGAAAATTGGCTGAAAATGACTAAATATCAAGGACTCATTGGGCGAATCGCTCTGGAACTGAAATCGGAACGCTCACTGACATTTCCCCTATCTGAAAGTCTGATAAACGCAGGAAAAATGACTAAGTCCAAAAAAAATTTTTTTAAACTTTTTTCAATTTTACCCCCGTGGGATATATATTCTACCCACACACATTTGGAACTCTCCTGGGGTACCCTCACACATATTATTCCCTCATTTAGTGGATATTTTCACAAAAAAGTGAAATTTTCAAAAATCCAGAAAATTGGCTGAAAACGACTAAATATCAAGGACTCATTGGGCGAATCGCTCTGGAACTGAAATCGGAACGCTCACTGACATTTCCCCTATCTGAAAGTCTGATAAACGCCGGAAAAATGACTAAGTCCAAAAAAAATTTTTTTTAAACTTTTTTCAATTTTACCCCCGTGGGACATATATTCTACCCACACACATTTGGAACTCTCCTGGGGTACCCTCACACATATTATTCCCTCATTTAGTGGATATTTTCACAAAAAAGTGAAATTTTCAAAAATCCAGAAAATTGGCTGAAAACGATTAAACATCAAGGACTCATTGGGCGAATCGCTCTGGAACTGAAATCGGAATGCTCTCTCACATTTCCCCTATCTGAAAGTCTGATAAACGCCGCAAAAATGACTAAGTAACAAAAAAAATTTTTTTAAACTTTTTTCAATTTTACCCCCGTGGGATATATATTCTACCCACACACATTTGGAACTCTCCTGGGGTACCCTCACACATATTATTCCCTCATTTAGTGGATATTTTCACAAAAAAGTGAAATTTTCAAAAATCCAGAAAATTGGCTGAAAATGACTAAATATCAAGGACTCATTAGGCGAATCGCTCTGGAGCTGAAATCGGAACGCTCACTGACATTTCCCCTATCTGAAAGTCTGATAAACGCAGGAAAAATGACTAAGTCCAAAAAAAAATTTTTTCAACTTTTTTCAATTTTACCCCCGTGGGATATATATTCTACCCACACACATTTGGAACTCTCCTGGGGTACCCTCACACATATTATTCCCTCATTTAGTGGATATTTTCACAAAAAAGTGAAATTTTCAAAAATCCAGAAAATTGGCTGAAAACGACTAAATATCAAGGACTCATTGGGCGAATCGCTCTGGAACTGAAATCGGAACGCTCACTGACATTTCCCCTATCTGAAAGTCTGATAAACGCCGGAAAAATGACTAAGTCCAAAAAAAATTTTTTTAAACTTTTTTCAATTTTACCCCCGTGGGATATATATTCTACCCACACACATTTGGAACTCTCCTGGGGTACCCTCACACATATTATTCCCTCATTTAGTGGATATTTTCACAAAAAAGTGAAATTTTCAAAAATCCAGAAAATTGGCTGAAAATGACTAAATATCAAGGACTCATTGGGCGAATCGCTCTGGAACTGAAATCGGAACGCTCACTGACATTTCCCCTATCTGAAAGTCTGATAAACGCAGGAAAAATGACTAAGTCCAAAAAAAAATTTTTTCAACTTTTTTCAATTTTACCCCCGTGGGATATATATTCTACCCACACACATTTGGAACTCTCCTGGGGTACCCTCACACATATTATTCCCTCATTTAGTGGATATTTTCACAAAAAAGTGAAATTTTCAAAAATCCAGAAAATTGGCTGAAAACGACTAAATATCAAGGACTCATTGGGCGAATCGCTCTGGAACTGAAATCGGAACGCTCACTGACATTTCCCCTATCTGAAAGTCTGATAAACGCCGGAAAAATGACTAAGTCCAAAAAAAATTTTTTTTAAACTTTTTTCAATTTTACCCCCGTGGGACATATATTCTACCCACACACATTTGGAACTCTCCTGGGGTACCCTCACACATATTATTCCCTCATTTAGTGGATATTTTCACAAAAAAGTGAAATTTTCAAAAATCCAGAAAATTGGCTGAAAACGATTAAACATCAAGGACTCATTGGGCGAATCGCTCTGGAACTGAAATCGGAATGCTCTCTCATATTTCCCCTATCTGAAAGTCTGATAAACGCCGCAAAAATGACTAAGTAACAAAAAAAATTTTTTTAAACTTTTTTCAATTTTACCCCCGTGGGATATATATTCTACCCACACACATTTGGAACTCTCCTGGGGTACCCTCACACATATTATTCCCTCATTTAGTGGATATTTTCACAAAAAAGTGAAATTTTCAAAAATCCAGAAAATTGGCTGAAAACGACTAAATATCTAGGACTCATTGGGCGAATCGCTCTGGAACTGAAATCGGAACGCTCACTGACATTTCCCCTATCTGAAAGTCTGATAAACGCCGGAAAAATGACTAAGTCCCAAAAAAATTCTTTTTTCAACTGTTTTCAATTTTACCCCCGTGGGATATATATTCTACCCACACACATTTGGAACTCTCCTGGGGTACCCTCACACATATTATTCCCTCGTTTAGTGGATATTTTCACAAAAAAGTGAAATTTTCAAAAATCCAGAAAATTGGCTGAAAATGACTAAATATCAAGGACTCATTGGGCGAATCGCTCTGGAACTGAAATCGGAACGCTCACTGACATTTCCCCTATCTGAAAGTCTGATAAACGCCGGAAAAATGACTAAGTCCAAAAAAAATTTTTTTTCAACTTTTTTCAATTTTACCCCCGTGGGATATATATTCTACCCACACACATTTGGAACTCTCCTGGGGTACCCTCACACATATTATTCCCTCGTTTAGTGGATATTTTCACAAAAAAGTGAAATTTTCAAAAATCCAGAAAATTGGCTGAAAACGACTAAATATCAAGGACTAATTGGGCGAATCGCTCTGGAGCTGAAATCGGAATGCTCACTGACATTTCCCCTATCTAAAAGTCTGATAAACGCCGGAAAAAATGACTAAGTCCAAAAAAAAATTTGTTCAACTTTTTTCAATTTTACCCCTGTGGGATATATATTCTACCCATACACATTTGGAACTCTCCTGGGGTACCCTCACACATATTATTCCCTCATTTAGTGGATATTTTCACAAAAAAGTGAAATTTTCAAAAATCCAGAAAATTGGCTGAAAACGACTAAATATCAAGGACTCATTGGGCGAATCGCTCTGGAACTGAAATCGGAATGCTCTCTCACATTTCCCCTATCTGAAAGTCTGATAAACGCCGCAAAAATGACTAAGTAACAAAAAAAATTTTTTTAAACTTTTTTCAATTTTACCCCCGTGGGATATATATTCTACCCACACACATTTGGAACTCTCCTGGGGTACCCTCACACATATTATTCCCTCATTTAGTGGATATTTTCACAAAAAAGTGAAATTTTCAAAAATCCAGAAAATTGGCTGAAAACGACTAAATATCAAGGACTCATTGGGCGAATCGCTCTGGAACTGAAATCGGAATGCTCTCTCACATTTCCCCTATCTGAAAGTTTGATAAACGCCGCAAAAATGACTAAGTAACAAAAAAATTTTTTTAAAACTTTTTTCAATTTTACCCCCGTGGGATATATATTCTACCCACACACATTTGGAACTCTCCTGGGGTACCCTCACACATATTATTCCCTCATTTAGTGGATATTTTCACAAAAAAGTGAAATTTTCAAAAATCCAGAAAATTGGCTGAAAACGACTAAATATCAAGGACTCATTGGGCGAATCGCTCTGGAACTGAAATCGGAACGCTCACTGACATTTCCCCTATCTGAAAGTCTGATAAACGCCGGAAAAATGACTAAGTCCAAAAAAAATTTTTTTTCAACTTTTTTCAATTTTACCCCCGTGGGATATATATTCTACACACACACATTTGGAACTCTCCTGGGGTACCCTCACACATATTATTCCCTCATTTAGTGGATATTTTCACAAAAAAGTGAAATTTTCAAAAATCCAGAAAATTGGCTGAAAATGACTAAATATCAAGGACTCATTGGGCGAATCGCTCTGGAACTGAAATCGGAACGCTCACTGACATTTCCCCTATCTGAAAGTCTGATAAACGCAGGAAAAATGAATAAGTCCAAAAAAAATTTTTTTAAACTTTTTTCAATTTTACCCCCGTGGGATATATATTCTACCCACACACATTTGGAACTCTCCTGGGGTACCCTCACACATATTATTCCCTCATTTAGTGGATATTTTCACAAAAAAGTGAAATTTTCAAAAATCCAGAAAATTGGCTGAAAACGACTAAATATCAAGGACTCATTGGGCGAATCGCTCTGGAACTGAAATCGGAACGCTCACTGACATTTCCCCTATCTGAAAGTCTGATAAACGCCGGAAAAATGACTAAGTCCAAAAAAAATTTTTTTTAAACTTTTTTCAATTTTACCCCCGTGGGACATATATTCTACCCACACACATTTGGAACTCTCCTGGGGTACCCTCACACATATTATTCCCTCATTTAGTGGATATTTTCACAAAAAAGTGAAATTTTCAAAAATCCAGAAAATTGGCTGAAAACGATTAAACATCAAGGACTCATTGGGCGAATCGCTCTGGAACTGAAATCGGAATGCTCTCTCACATTTCCCCTATCTGAAAGTCTGATAAACGCCGCAAAAATGACTAAGTAACAAAAAAAATTTTTTTAAACTTTTTTCAATTTTACCCCCGTGGGATATATATTCTACCCACACACATTTGGAACTCTCCTGGGGTACCCTCACACATATTATTCCCTCATTTAGTGGATATTTTCACAAAAAAGTGAAATTTTCAAAAATCCAGAAAATTGGCTGAAAATGACTAAATATCAAGGACTCATTGGGCGAATCGCTCTGGAACTGAAATCGGAACGCTCACTGACATTTCCCCTATCTGAAAGTCTGATAAACGCAGGAAAAATGACTAAGTCCAAAAAAAAATTTTTTCAACTTTTTTCAATTTTACCCCCGTAGGATATATATTCTACCCACACACATTTGGAACTCTCCTGGGGTACCCTCACACATATTATTCCCTCATTTAGTGGATATTTTCACAAAAAAGTGAAATTTTCAAAAATCCAGAAAATTGGCTGAAAACGACTAAATATCAAGGACTCATTGGGCGAATCGCTCTGGAACTGAAATCGGAATGCTCTCTCACATTTCCCCTATCTGAAAGTCTGATAAACGCCGCAAAAATGACTAAGTAACAAAAAAAATTTTTTTAAACTTTTTTCAATTTTACCCCCGTGGGATATATATTCTACCCACACACATTTGGAACTCTCCTGGGGTACCCTCACACATATTATTCCCTCATTTAGTGGATATTTTCACAAAAAAGTGAAATTTTCAAAAATCCAGAAAATTGGCTGAAAATGACTAAATATCAAGGACTCATTGGGCGAATCGCTCTGGAACTGAAATCGGAACGCTCACTGACATTTCCCCTATCTGAAAGTCTGATAAACGCAGGAAAAATGACTAAGTCCAAAAAAAAATTTTTTCAACTTTTTTCAATTTTACCCCCGTGGGATATATATTCTACCCACACACATTTGGAACTCTCCTGGGGTACCCTCACACATATTATTCCCTCATTTAGTGGATATTTTCACAAAAAAGTGAAATTTTCAAAAATCCAGAAAATTGGCTGAAAACGACTAAATATCAAGGACTCATTGGGCGAATCGCTCTGGAACTGAAATCGGAACGCTCACTGACATTTCCCCTATCTGAAAGTCTGATAAACGCCGGAAAAATGACTAAGTCCAAAAAAAATTTTTTTTAAACTTTTTTCAATTTTACCCCCGTGGGATATATATTCTACCCACACACATTTGGAACTCTCCTGGGGTACCCTCACACATATTATTCCCTCGTTTAGTGGATATTTTCACAAAAAAGTGAAATTTTCAAAAATCCAGAAAATTGGCTGAAAACGATTAAATATCAAGGACTCATTGGGCGAATCGCTCTGGAACTGAAATCGGAACGCTCACTGACATTTCCCCTATCTGAAAGTCTGATAAACGCCGGAAAAATGACTAAGTCCAAAAGAAATTTTTTTTCAACTTTTTTCAATTTTACCCCCGTGGGATATATATTCTACACACACACATTTGGAACTCTCCTGGGGTACCCTCACACATATTATTCCCTCATTTAGTGGATATTTTCACAAAAAAGTGAAATTTTCAAAAATCCAGAAAATTGGCTGAAAATGACTAAATATCAAGGACTCATTGGGCGAATCGCTCTGGAACTGAAATCGGAACGCTCACTGACATTTCCCCTATCTGAAAGTCTGATAAACGCAGGAAAAATGACTAAGTCCAAAAAAAATTTTTTTAAACTTTTTTCAATTTTACCCCCGTGGGATATATATTCTACCCACACACATTTGGAACTCTCCTGGGGTACCCTCACACATATTATTCCCTCATTTAGTGGATATTTTCACAAAAAAGTGAAATTTTCAAAAATCCAGAAAATTGGCTGAAAACGACTAAATATCAAGGACTCATTGGGCGAATCGCTCTGGAACTGAAATCGGAACGCTCACTGACATTTCCCCTATCTGAAAGTCTGATAAACGCCGGAAAAATGACTAAGTCCAAAAAAAATTTTTTTTAAACTTTTTTCAATTTTACCCCCGTGGGACATATATTCTACCCACACACATTTGGAACTCTCCTGGGGTACCCTCACACATATTATTCCCTCATTTAGTGGATATTTTCACAAAAAAGTGAAATTTTCAAAAATCCAGAAAATTGGCTGAAAACGATTAAACATCAAGGACTCATTGGGCGAATCGCTCTGGAACTGAAATCGGAATGCTCTCTCACATTTCCCCTATCTGAAAGTCTGATAAACGCCGCAAAAATGACTAAGTAACAAAAAAAATTTTTTTAAACTTTTTTCAATTTTACCCCCGTGGGATATATATTCTACCCACACACATTTGGAACTCTCCTGGGGTACCCTCACACATATTATTCCCTCATTTAGTGGATATTTTCACAAAAAAGTGAAATTTTCAAAAATCCAGAAAATTGGCTGAAAATGACTAAATATCAAGGACTCATTGGGCGAATCGCTCTGGAACTGAAATCGGAACGCTCACTGACATTTCCCCTATCTGAAAGTCTGATAAACGCAGGAAAAATGACTAAGTCCAAAAAAAAATTTTTTCAACTTTTTTCAATTTTACCCCCGTGGGATATATATTCTACCCACACACATTTGGAACTCTCCTGGGGTACCCTCACACATATTATTCCCTCATTTAGTGGATATTTTCACAAAAAAGTGAAATTTTCAAAAATCCAGAAAATTGGCTGAAAACGACTAAATATCAAGGACTCATTGGGCGAATCGCTCTGGAACTGAAATCGGAACGCTCACTGACATTTCCCCTATCTGAAAGTCTGATAAACGCCGGAAAAATGACTAAGTCCAAAAAAAATTTTTTTAAACTTTTTTCAATTTTACCCCCGTGGGATATATATTCTACCCACACACATTTGGAACTCTCCTGGGGTACCCTCACACATATTATTCCCTCATTTAGTGGATATTTTCACAAAAAAGTGAAATTTTCAAAAATCCAGAAAATTGGCTGAAAATGACTAAATATCAAGGACTCATTGGGCGAATCGCTCTGGAACTGAAATCGGAACGCTCACTGACATTTCCCCTATCTGAAAGTCTGATAAACGCAGGAAAAATGACTAAGTCCAAAAAAAAATTTTTTCAACTTTTTTCAATTTTACCCCCGTGGGATATATATTCTACCCACACACATTTGGAACTCTCCTGGGGTACCCTCACACATATTATTCCCTCATTTAGTGGATATTTTCACAAAAAAGTGAAATTTTCAAAAATCCAGAAAATTGGCTGAAAACGACTAAATATCAAGGACTCATTGGGCGAATCGCTCTGGAACTGAAATCGGAACGCTCACTGACATTTCCCCTATCTGAAAGTCTGATAAACGCCGGAAAAATGACTAAGTCCAAAAAAAATTTTTTTTAAACTTTTTTCAATTTTACCCCCGTGGGACATATATTCTACCCACACACATTTGGAACTCTCCTGGGGTACCCTCACACATATTATTCCCTCATTTAGTGGATATTTTCACAAAAAAGTGAAATTTTCAAAAATCCAGAAAATTGGCTGAAAACGATTAAACATCAAGGACTCATTGGGCGAATCGCTCTGGAACTGAAATCGGAATGCTCTCTCATATTTCCCCTATCTGAAAGTCTGATAAACGCCGCAAAAATGACTAAGTAACAAAAAAAATTTTTTTAAACTTTTTTCAATTTTACCCCCGTGGGATATATATTCTACCCACACACATTTGGAACTCTCCTGGGGTACCCTCACACATATTATTCCCTCATTTAGTGGATATTTTCACAAAAAAGTGAAATTTTCAAAAATCCAGAAAATTGGCTGAAAACGACTAAATATCTAGGACTCATTGGGCGAATCGCTCTGGAACTGAAATCGGAACGCTCACTGACATTTCCCCTATCTGAAAGTCTGATAAACGCCGGAAAAATGACTAAGTCCCAAAAAAATTCTTTTTTCAACTGTTTTCAATTTTACCCCCGTGGGATATATATTCTACCCACACACATTTGGAACTCTCCTGGGGTACCCTCACACATATTATTCCCTCGTTTAGTGGATATTTTCACAAAAAAGTGAAATTTTCAAAAATCCAGAAAATTGGCTGAAAATGACTAAATATCAAGGACTCATTGGGCGAATCGCTCTGGAACTGAAATCGGAACGCTCACTGACATTTCCCCTATCTGAAAGTCTGATAAACGCCGGAAAAATGACTAAGTCCAAAAAAAATTTTTTTTCAACTTTTTTCAATTTTACCCCCGTGGGATATATATTCTACCCACACACATTTGGAACTCTCCTGGGGTACCCTCACACATATTATTCCCTCGTTTAGTGGATATTTTCACAAAAAAGTGAAATTTTCAAAAATCCAGAAAATTGGCTGAAAACGACTAAATATCAAGGACTAATTGGGCGAATCGCTCTGGAGCTGAAATCGGAATGCTCACTGACATTTCCCCTATCTAAAAGTCTGATAAACGCCGGAAAAAATGACTAAGTCCAAAAAAAAATTTGTTCAACTTTTTTCAATTTTACCCCTGTGGGATATATATTCTACCCATACACATTTGGAACTCTCCTGGGGTACCCTCACACATATTATTCCCTCATTTAGTGGATATTTTCACAAAAAAGTGAAATTTTCAAAAATCCAGAAAATTGGCTGAAAACGACTAAATATCAAGGACTCATTGGGCGAATCGCTCTGGAACTGAAATCGGAATGCTCTCTCACATTTCCCCTATCTGAAAGTCTGATAAACGCCGCAAAAATGACTAAGTAACAAAAAAAATTTTTTTAAACTTTTTTCAATTTTACCCCCGTGGGATATATATTCTACCCACACACATTTGGAACTCTCCTGGGGTACCCTCACACATATTATTCCCTCATTTAGTGGATATTTTCACAAAAAAGTGAAATTTTCAAAAATCCAGAAAATTGGCTGAAAACGACTAAATATCAAGGACTCATTGGGCGAATCGCTCTGGAACTGAAATCGGAATGCTCTCTCACATTTCCCCTATCTGAAAGTTTGATAAACGCCGCAAAAATGACTAAGTAACAAAAAAATTTTTTTAAAACTTTTTTCAATTTTACCCCCGTGGGATATATATTCTACCCACACACATTTGGAACTCTCCTGGGGTACCCTCACACATATTATTCCCTCATTTAGTGGATATTTTCACAAAAAAGTGAAATTTTCAAAAATCCAGAAAATTGGCTGAAAACGACTAAATATCAAGGACTCATTGGGCGAATCGCTCTGGAACTGAAATCGGAACGCTCACTGACATTTCCCCTATCTGAAAGTCTGATAAACGCCGGAAAAATGACTAAGTCCAAAAAAAATTTTTTTTCAACTTTTTTCAATTTTACCCCCGTGGGATATATATTCTACACACACACATTTGGAACTCTCCTGGGGTACCCTCACACATATTATTCCCTCATTTAGTGGATATTTTCACAAAAAAGTGAAATTTTCAAAAATCCAGAAAATTGGCTGAAAATGACTAAATATCAAGGACTCATTGGGCGAATCGCTCTGGAACTGAAATCGGAACGCTCACTGACATTTCCCCTATCTGAAAGTCTGATAAACGCAGGAAAAATGAATAAGTCCAAAAAAAATTTTTTTAAACTTTTTTCAATTTTACCCCCGTGGGATATATATTCTACCCACACACATTTGGAACTCTCCTGGGGTACCCTCACACATATTATTCCCTCATTTAGTGGATATTTTCACAAAAAAGTGAAATTTTCAAAAATCCAGAAAATTGGCTGAAAACGACTAAATATCAAGGACTCATTGGGCGAATCGCTCTGGAACTGAAATCGGAACGCTCACTGACATTTCCCCTATCTGAAAGTCTGATAAACGCCGGAAAAATGACTAAGTCCAAAAAAAATTTTTTTTAAACTTTTTTCAATTTTACCCCCGTGGGACATATATTCTACCCACACACATTTGGAACTCTCCTGGGGTACCCTCACACATATTAATCCCTCATTTAGTGGATATTTTCACAAAAAAGTAAAATTTTCAAAAATCCAGAAAATTGGCTGAAAACGACTAAATATCAAGGACTCATTGGGCGAATCGCTCTGGAACTGAAATCGGAATGCTCTCTCACATTTCCCCTATCTGAAAGTCTGATAAACGGCGGAAAAATGACTAAGTCCAAAAAAAAAATTTTTTTCAACTTTTATCAATTTTACCCCAGTGGGATATATATTCTACCCACACACATTTGGAACTCTCCTGGGGTACCCTCACACATATTATTCCCTCATTTAGTGGATATTTTCACAAAAAAGTGAAATTTTCAAAAATCCAGAAAATTGGCTGAAAACGATTAAACATCAAGGACTCATTGGGCGAATCGCTCTGGAACTGAAATCGGAATGCTCTCTCATATTTCCCCTATCTGAAAGTCTGATAAACGCCGCAAAAATGACTAAGTAACAAAAAAAATTTTTTTAAACTTTTTTCAATTTTACCCCCGTGGGATATATATTCTACCCACACACATTTGGAACTCTCCTGGGGTACCCTCACACATATTATTCCCTCATTTAGTGGATATTTTCACAAAAAAGTGAAATTTTAAAAAATCCAGAAAATTGGCTGAAAACGACTAAATATCTAGGACTCATTGGGCGAATCGCTCTGGAACTGAAATCGGAACGCTCACTGACATTTCCCCTATCTGAAAGTCTGATAAACGCCGGAAAAATGACTAAGTCCCAAAAAAATTCTTTTTTCAACTTTTTTCAATTTTACCCCCGTGGGATATATATTCTACCCACACACATTTGGAACTCTCCTGGGGTACCCTCACACATATTATTCCCTCGTTTAGTGGATATTTTCACAAAAAAGTGAAATTTTCAAAAATCCAGAAAATTGGCTGAAAACGACTAAATATCAAGGACTAATTGGGCGAATCGCTCTGGAGCTGAAATCGGAACACTCACTGACATTTCCCCTATCTAAAAGTCTGATAAACGCCGGAAAAAATGACTAAGTCCAAAAAAAAATTTGTTCAACTTTTTTCAATTTTACCCCTGTGGGATATATATTCTACCCACACACATTTGGAACTCTCCTGGGGTACCCTCACACATATTATTCCCTCATTTAGTGGATATTTTCACAAAAAAGTGAAATTTTCAAAAATCCAGAAAATTGGCTGAAAACGACTAAATATCAAGGACTCATTGGGCGAATCGCTCTGGAACTGAAATCGGAATGCTCTCTCACATTTCCCCTATCTGAAAGTCTGATAAACGCCGCAAAAATGACTAGGTAACAAAAAAAATTTTTTTAAACTTTTTTCAATTTTACCCCCGTGGGATATATATTCTACCCACACACATTTGGAACTCTCCTGGGGTACCCTCACACATATTATTCCCTCATTTAGTGGATATTTTCACAAAAAAGTGAAATTTTCAAAAATCCAGAAAATTGGCTGAAAACGACTAAATATCAAGGACTCATTGGGCGAATCGCTCTGGAACTGAAATCGGAATGCTCTCTCACATTTCCCCTATCTGAAAGTTTGATAAACGCCGCAAAAATGACTAAGTAACAAAAAAATTTTTTTAAAACTTTTTTCAATTTTACCCCCGTGGGATATATATTCTACCCACACACATTTGGAACTCTCCTGGGGTACCCTCACACATATTATTCCCTCATTTAGTGGATATTTTCACAAAAAAGTGAAATTTTCAAAAATCCAGAAAATTGGCTGAAAACGACTAAATATCAAGGACTCATTGGGCGAATCGCTCTGGAACTGAAATCGGAACGCTCACTGACATTTCCCCTATCTGAAAGTCTGATAAACGCCGGAAAAATGACTAAGTCCCAAAAAAATTTTTTTTCAACTTTTTTCAATTTTACCCCCGTGGGATATATATTCTACCCACACACATTTGGAACTCTCCTGGGGTACCCTCACACATATTATTCCCTCGTTTAGTGGATATTTTCACAAAAAAGTGAAATTTTCAAAAATCCAGAAAATTGGCTGAAAACGACTAAATATCAAGGACTCAATGGGCGAATCGCTCTGGAACTGAAATCGGAATGCTCTCTCACATTTCCCCTATCTGAAAGTCTGATAAACGGCGGAAAAATGACTAAGTCCAAAAAAAAAATTTTTTTCAACTTTTTTCAATTTTACCCCGTGGGATATATATTCTACCCACACACATTTGGAACTCTCCTGGGGTACCCTCACACATATTATTCCCTCATTTAGTGGATATTTTCACAAAAAAGTGAAATTTTCAAAAATCCAGAAAATTGGCTGAAAAAGACTAAATATCAAGGACTCATTGGGCGAATCGCTCTGAAACTGAAATCGAAATGCTCACTGACATTTCCCCTATCTGAAAGTCTGATAAACGACGGAAAAATGACTAAGTCCAAAAAAAATTTTTTTTCAACTTTTTTCAATTTTACCCCCGTGGGATATATATTCTACACACACACATTTGGAACTCTCCTGGGGTACCCTCACACATATTATTCCCTCATTTAGTGGATATTTTCACAAAAAAGTGAAATTTTCAAAAATCCAGAAAATTGGCTGAAAACGACTAAATATCAAGGACTCATTGGGCGAATCGCTCTGGAACTGAAATCGGAACGCTCACTGACATTTCCCCTATCTGAAAGTCTGATAAACGCCGGAAAAATGACTAAGTCCAAAAAAAATTTTTTTTAAACTTTTTTCAATTTTACCCCCGTGGGATATATATTCTACCCACACACATTTGGAACTCTCCTGGGGTACCCTCACACATATTATTCCCTCGTTTAGTGGATATTTTCACAAAAAAGTGAAATTTTCAAAAATCCAGAAAATTGGCTGAAAACGACTAAATATCAAGGACTAATTGGGCGAATCGCTCTGGAGCTGAAATCGGAATGCTCACTGACATTTCCCCTATCTAAAAGTCTGATAAACGCCGGAAAAAATGACTAAGTCCAAAAAAAAATTTGTTCAACTTTTTTCAATTTTACCCCTGTGGGATATATATTCTACCCACACACATTTGGAACTCTCCTGGGGTACCCTCACACATATTATTCCCTCATTTAGTGGATATTTTCACAAAAAAGTGAAATTTTCAAAAATCCAGAAAATTGGCTGAAAACGACTAAATATCAAGGACTCATTGGGCGAATCGCTCTGGAACTGAAATCGGAATGCTCTCTCACATTTCCCCTATCTGAAAGTCTGATAAACGCCGCAAAAATGACTAAGTAACAAAAAAAATTTTTTTAAACTTTTTTCAATTTTACCCCCGTGGGATATATATTCTACCCACACACATTTGGAACTCTCCTGGGGTACCCTCACACATATTATTCCCTCATTTAGTGGATATTTTCACAAAAAAGTGAAATTTTCAAAAATCCAGAAAATTGGCTGAAAACGACTAAATATCAAGGACTCATTGGGCGAATCGCTCTGGAACTGAAATCGGAATGCTCTCTCACATTTCCCCTATCTGAAAGTTTGATAAACGCCGCAAAAATGACTAAGTAACAAAAAAATTTTTTTAAAACTTTTTTCAATTTTACCCCCGTGGGATATATATTCTACCCACACACATTTGGAACTCTCCTGGGGTACCCTCACACATATTATTCCCTCATTTAGTGGATATTTTCACAAAAAAGTGAAATTTTCAAAAATCCAGAAAATTGGCTGAAAACGACTAAATATCAAGGACTCATTGGGCGAATCGCTCTGGAACTGAAATCGGAACGCTCACTGACATTTCCCCTATCTGAAAGTCTGATAAACGCCGGAAAAATGACTAAGTCCAAAAAAAATTTTTTTTCAACTTTTTTCAATTTTACCCCCGTGGGATATATATTCTACACACACACATTTGGAACTCTCCTGGGGTACCCTCACACATATTATTCCCTCATTTAGTGGATATTTTCACAAAAAAGTGAAATTTTCAAAAATCCAGAAAATTGGCTGAAAACGACTAAATATCTAGGACTCATTGGGCGAATCGCTCTGGAACTGAAATCGGAACGCTCACTGACATTTCCCCTATCTGAAAGTCTGATAAACGCCGGAAAAATGACTAAGTCCCAAAAAAATTCTTTTTTCAACTTTTTTCAATTTTACCCCCGTGGGATATATATTCTACCCACACACATTTGGAACTCTCCTGGGGTACCCTCACACATATTATTCCCTCGTTTAGTGGATATTTTCACAAAAAAGTGAAATTTTCAAAAATCCAGAAAATTGGCTGAAAACGACTAAATATCAAGGACTCAATGGGCGAATCGCTCTGGAACTGAAATCGGAATGCTCTCTCACATTTCCCCTATCTGAAAGTCTGATAAACGGCGGAAAAATGACTAAGTCCAAAAAAAAAATTTTTTTCAACTTTTTTCAATTTTACCCCGTGGGATATATATTCTACCCACACACATTTGGAACTCTCCTGGGGTACCCTCACACATATTATTCCCTCATTTAGTGGATATTTTCACAAAAAAGTGAAATTTTCAAAAATCCAGAAAATTGGCTGAAAAAGACTAAATATCAAGGACTCATTGGGCGAATCGCTCTGAAACTGAAATCGAAATGCTCACTGACATTTCCCCTATCTGAAAGTCTGATAAACGACGGAAAAATGACTAAGTCCAAAAAAAATTTTTTTTCAACTTTTTTCAATTTTACCCCCGTGGGATATATATTCTACACACACACATTTGGAACTCTCCTGGGGTACCCTCACACATATTATTCCCTCATTTAGTGGATATTTTCACAAAAAAGTGAAATTTTCAAAAATCCAGAAAATTTGCTGAAAACGACTAAATATCAAGGACTCATTGGGCGAATCGCTCTGGAACTGAAATCGGAACGCTCACTGACATTTCCCCTATCTGAAAGTCTGATAAACGCCGGAAAAATGACTAAGTCCAAAAAAAATTTTTTTTAAACTTTTTTCAATTTTACCCCCGTGGGATATATATTCTACCCACACACATTTGGAACTCTCCTGGGGTACCCTCACACATATTATTCCCTCATTTAGTGGATATTTTCACAAAAAAGTGAAATTTTCAAAAATCCAGAAAATTGGCTGAAAACGACTAAATATCAAGGACTCATTGGGCGAATCGCTCTGGAACTGAAATCGGAACGCTCACTGACATTTCCCCTATCTGAAAGTCTGATAAACGCCGGAAAAATGACTAAGTCCCAAAAAAATTTTTTTTCAACTTTTTTCAATTTTACCCCCGTGGGATATATATTCTACCCACACACATTTGGAACTCTCCTGGGGTACCCTCACACATATTATTCCCTCGTTTAGTGGATATTTTCACAAAAAAGTGAAATTTTCAAAAATCCAGAAAATTGGCTGAAAACGACTAAATATCAAGGACTCAATGGGCGAATCGCTCTGGAACTGAAATCGGAATGCTCTCTCACATTTCCCCTATCTGAAAGTCTGATAAACGGCGGAAAAATGACTAAGTCCAAAAAAAAAATTTTTTTCAACTTTTTTCAATTTTACCCCGTGGGATATATATTCTACCCACACACATTTGGAACTCTCCTGGGGTACCCTCACACATATTATTCCCTCATTTAGTGGATATTTTCACAAAAAAGTGAAATTTTCAAAAATCCAGAAAATTGGCTGAAAAAGACTAAATATCAAGGACTCATTGGGCGAATCGCTCTGAAACTGAAATCGAAATGCTCACTGACATTTCCCCTATCTGAAAGTCTGATAAACGACGGAAAAATGACTAAGTCCAAAAAAAATTTTTTTTAAACTTTTTTCAATTTTACCCCCGTGGGATATATATTCTACACACACACATTTGGAACTCTCCTGGGGTACCCTCACAGATATTATTCCCTCATTTAGTGGATATTTTCACAAAAAAGTGAAATTTTCAAAAATCCAGAAAATTGGCTGAAAACGACTAAATATCAAGGACTCATTGGGCGAATCGCTCTGGAACTGAAATCGGAACGCTCACTGACATTTCCCCTATCTGAAAGTCTGATAAACGCCGGAAAAATGACTAAGTCCAAAAAAAATTTTTTTTAAACTTTTTTCAATTTTACCCCCGTGGGATATATATTCTACCCACACACATTTGGAACTCTCCTGGGGTACCCTCACACATATTATTCCCTCATTTAGTGGATATTTTCACAAAAAAATGAAATTTTCAAAAATCCAGAAAATTGGCTGAAAACGACTAAATATCAAGGACTCATTGGGCGAATCGCTCTGGAACTGAAATCCGAACGCTCACTGACATTTCCCCTATCTGAAAGTCTGATAAACGCCGGAAAAATGACTAAGTCCAAAAAAAATTTTTTTTAAACTTTTTTCAATTTTACCCCCGTGGGATATATATTCTACCCACACACATTTGGAACTCTCCTGGGGTACCTTCACACATATTATTCCCTCGTTTAGTGGATATTTTCACAAAAAAGTAAAATTTTCAAAAATCCAGAAAATTGGCTGAAAACGACTTAATATCAAGGGCTCATTGGGCGAATCGCTCTGGAACTGAAATCGGATTGCTCTCTCACATTTCCCCTATCTGAAAGTCTGATAAACGCCGGAAAAAATGACTAAGTCCAAAAAAAAATTTGTTCAACTTTTTCAATTTTTCCCCTGTGGTATATATATATTCTACCCACACACATTTGGAACTCTCCTGGGGTACCCTCACACATATTATTCCCTCATTTAGTGGATATTTTCACAAAAAAGTGAAATTTTCAAAAATCCAGAAAATTGGCTGAAAACGACTAAATATTAAGGACTCATTGGGCGAATCGCTCTGGAACTGAAATCGGAATGCTCTCTCACATTTCCCCTATCTGAAAGTCTGATAAACGCCGCAAAAATGACTAAGTAACAAAAAAATTTTTTTTAAACTTTTTTCAATTTTACCCCCGTGGGATATATATTCTACCCACACACATTTGGAACTCTCCTGGGGTACCCTCACACATATTATTCCCTCATTTAGTGGATATTTTCACAAAAAAGTGACATTTTCAAAAATCCAGAAAATTGGCTGAAAACGACTAAATATCAAGGACTCATTGGGCGAATCGCTCTGGAACTGAAATCGGAATGCTCTCTCACATTTCCCCTATCTGAAAGTCTGATAAACGGCGGAAAAATGACTAAGTCCAAAAAAAAAATTTTTTTCAACTTTTTTCAATTTTACCCCGTGGGATATATATTCTACCCACACACATTTGGAACTCTCCTGGGGTACCCTCACACATATTATTCCCTCATTTAGTGGATATTTTCACAAAAAAGTGAAATTTTCAAAAATCCAGAAAATTGGCTGAAAATGACTAAATATCAAGGACTCATTGGGCGAATCGCTCTGAAACTGAAATCGAAATGCTCACTGACATTTCCCCTATCTGAAAGTCTGATAAACGACGGAAAAATAACTAAGTCCAAAAAAAATTTTTTTTCAACTTTTTTCAATTTTACCCCTGTGGGATATATATTCTACACACACACATTTGGAACTCTCCTGGGGTACCCTCACACATATTATTCCCTCATTTAGTGGATATTTTCACAAAAAAGTGAAATTTTCAAAAATCCAGAAAATTGGCTGAAAACGACTAAATATCAAGGACTCATTGGGCGAATCGCTCTGGAACTGAAATCGGAACGCTCACTGACATTTCCCCTATCTGAAAGTCTGATAAACGCCGGAGAAATGACTAAGTCCAAAAAAAATTTTTTTTAAACTTTTTTCAATTTTACCCCCGTGGGATATATATTCTACCCACACACATTTGGAACTCTCCTGGGGTACCCTCACACATATTATTCCCTCATTTAGTGGATATTTTCACAAAAAAATGAAATTTTCAAAAATCCAGAAAATTGGCTGAAAACGACTAAATATCAAGGACTCATTGGGCGAATCGCTCTGGAACTGAAATCGGAACGCTCACTGACATTTCCCCTATCTGAAAGTCTGATAAACGCCGGAAAAATGACTAAGTCCAAAAAAAATTTTTTTTAAACTTTTTTCAATTTTACCCCCGTGGGATATATATTCTACCCACACACATTTGGAACTCTCCTGGGGTACCCTCACACATATTATTCCCTCGTTTAGTGGATATTTTCACAAAAAAGTAAAATTTTCAAAAATCCAGAAAATTGGCTGAAAACGACTTAATATCAAGGGCTCATTGGGCGAATCGCTCTAGAACTGAAATTGGAATTCTCACTGACATTTCCCCTATCTGAAAGTCTGATAAATGCCGGAAAAATGACTAAGTCCAAAAAAAAATTGTTTTCAACTTTTTTCAATTTTACCCCAGTGGGATATATATTCTACCCACACACATTTGGAACTCTCCTGGGGTACCCTCACACATATTATTCCCTCATTTAGTGGATATTTTCACAAAAAAGTGAAATTTTCAAAAATCCAGAAAATTGGCTGAAAACGACTAAATATCTAGGACTCATTGGGCGAATCGCTCTGGAACTGAAATCGGAACGCTCACTGACATTTCCCCTATCTGAAAGTCTGATAAACGCCGCAAAAATGACTAAGTCCCAAAAAAATTCTTTTTTCAACTGTTTTCAATTTTACCCCCGTGGGATATATATTCTACCCACACACATTTGGAACTCTCCTGGGGTACCCTCACACATATTATTCCCTCATTTAGTGGATATTTTCACAAAAAAGTGAAATTTTCAAAAATCCAGAAAATTGGCTGAAAACGATTAAATATCAAGGACTCATTGGGCGAATCGCTCTGGAACTGAAATCGGAATGCTCTCTCACATTTCCCCTATCTGAAAGTCTGATAAACGCCGCAAAAATGACTAAGTAACAAAAAAAATTTTTTTAAACTTTTTTCAATTTTACCCCCGTGGGATATATATTCTACCCACACACATTTGGAACTCTCCTGGGGTACCCTCACACATATTATTCCCTCATTTAGTGGATATTTTCACAAAAAAGTGAAATTTTCAAAAATCCAGAAAATTGGCTGAAAATGACTAAATATCAAGGACTCATTGGGCGAATCGCTCTGGAACTGAAATCGGAACGCTCACTGACATTTCCCCTATCTGAAAGTCTGATAAACGCCGGAAAAATGACTAAGTCCAAAAAAAATTTTTTTTCAACTTTTTTCAATTTTACCCCCGTGGGATATATATTCTACCCACACACATTTGGAACTCTCCTGGGGTACCCTCACACATATTATTCCCTCGTTTAGTGGATATTTTCACAAAAAAGTGAAATTTTCAAAAATCCAGAAAATTGGCTGAAAACGACTAAATATCAAGGACTAATTGGGCGAATCGCTCTGGAACTGAAATCGGAACGCTCACTGACATTTCCCCTATCTAAAAGTCTGATAAACGCCGGAAAAAATGACTAAGTCCAAAAAAAAATTTGTTCAACTTTTTTCAATTTTACCCCTGTGGGATATATATTCTACCCACACACATTTGGAACTCTCCTGGGGTACCCTCACACATATTATTCCCTCATTTAGTGGATATTTTCACAAAAAAGTGAAATTTTCAAAAATCCAGAAAATTGGCTGAAAACGACTAAATATCAAGGACTCATTGGGCGAATCGCTCTGGAACTGAAATCGGAATGCTCTCTCACATTTCCCCTATCTGAAAGTCTGATAAACGCCGCAAAAATGACTAAGTAACAAAAAAAATTTTTTAAAACTTTTTTCAATTTTACCCCCGTGGGATATATATTCTACCCACACACATTTGGAACTCTCCTGGGGTACCCTCACACATATTATTCCCTCATTTAGTGGATATTTTCACAAAAAAGTGAAATTTTCAAAAATCCAGAAAATTGGCTGAAAACGACTAAATATCAAGGACTCATTGGGCGAATCGCTCTGGAACTGAAATCGGAACGCTCACTGACATTTCCCCTATCTGAAAGTCTGATAAACGCCGGAAAAATGACTAAGTCCCAAAAAAATTTTTTTTCAACTTTTTTCAATTTTACCCCCGTGGGATATATATTCTACCCACACACATTTGGAACTCTCCTGGGGTACCCTCACACATATTATTCCCTCGTTTAGTGGATATTTTCACAAAAAAGTGAAATTTTCAAAAATCCAGAAAATTGGCTGAAAACGACTAAATATCAAGGACTCATTGGGCGAATCGCTCTGGAACTGAAATCGGAATGCTCTCTCACATTTCCCCTATCTGAAAGTCTGATAAACGGCGGAAAAATGACTAAGTCCAAAAAAAAAATTTTTTTCAACTTTTTTCAATTTTACCCCGTGGGATATATATTCTACCCACACACATTTGGAACTCTCCTGGGGTGCCCTCACACATATTATTCCCTCGTTTAGTGGATATTTTCACAAAAAAGTGAAATTTTCAAAAATCCAGAAAATTGGCTGAAAACGACTAAATATCAAGGACTAATTGGACGAATCGCTCTGGAACTGAAATCGGAACGCTCACTGACATTTCCCCTATCTGAAAGTCTGATAAACGCCGGAAAAATGACTAAGTCCAAAAAAAAATTTGTTCAACTTTTTTCAATTTTACCCCTGTGGGATATATATTCTACCCACACACATTTGGAACTCTCCTGGGGTACCCTCACACATATTATTCCCTCATTTAGTGGATATTTTCACAAAAAAGTGAAATTTTCAAAAATCCAGAAAATTGGCTGAAAACGACTAAATATCAAGGACTCATTGGGCGAATCGCTCTGGAACTGAAATCGGAATGCTCTCTCACATTTCCCCTATCTGAAAGTCTGATAAATGGCGGAAAAATGACTAAGTCCAAAAAAAAAATTTTTTTCAACTTTTTTCAATTTTACCCCCGTGGGATATATATTCTACCCACACACATTTGGAACTCTCCTGGGGTACCCTCACACATATTATTCCCTCATTTAGTGGATATTTTCACAAAAAAGTGAAATTTTCAAAAATCCAGAAAATTGGCTGAAAACGACTAAATATCAAGGACTCATTGGGCGAATCGCTCTGGAACTGAAATCGGAACGCTCACTGACATTTCCCCTATCTGAAAGTCTGATAAACGCCGGAAAAATGACTAAGTCCCAAAAAAATTTTTTTTCAACTTTTTTCAATTTTACCCCCGTGGGATATATATTCTACCCACACACATTTGGAACTCTCCTGGGGTACCCTCACACATATTATTCCCTCATTTAGTGGATATTTTCACAAAAAAGTGAAATTTTCAAAAATCCAGAAAATTGGCTGAAAATGACTAAATATCAAGGACTCATTGGGCGAATCGCTCTGAAACTGAAATCGAAATGCTCACTGACATTTCCCCTATCTGAAAGTCTGATAAACGACGGAAAAATGACTAAGTCCAAAAAAAAATTTTTTTCAACTTTTTTCAATTTTACCCCCGTGGGATATATATTCTACCCACACACATTTGGAACTCTCCTGGGGTACCCTCACACCTATTATTCCCTCATTTAGTGGATATTTTCACAAAAAAGTGAAATTTTCAAAAATCCAGAAAATTGGCTGAAAACGACTAAATATCAAGGACTCATTGGGCGAATCGCTCTGGAACTGAAATCGGAATGCTCTCTCAAATTTCCCCTATCTGAAAGTCTGATAAACGCCGGAAAAATGACTAAGTCCAAAAAAAAATTTGTTCAACTGTTTTCAATTTTACCCCCGTGGGATATATATTCTACCCACACACATTTGGAACTCTCCTGGGGTACCCTCACACATATTATTCCCTCATTTAGTGGATATTTTCACAAAAAAGTGAAATTTTCAAAAATCCAGAAAATTGGCTTAAAATGACTAAATATCAAGGACTCATTGGGCGAATCGCTCTGAAACTGAAATCGGAACACTCACTGACATTTCCCCTATCTGAAAGTCTGATAAACGACGGAAAAATGACTAAGTCCAAAAAAAATTTTTTTTCAACTTTTTTCAATTTTACCACCGTGGGATATATATTCTACCCACACACATTTGGAACTCTCCTGGGGTACCCTCACACATATTATTCCCTCGTTTAGTGGATATTTTCACAAAAAAGTGAAATTTTCAAAAATCCAGAAAATTGGCTGAAAACGACTAAATATCAAGGACTAATTGGGCGAATCGCTCTGGAACTGAAATCGGAACGCTCACTGACATTTCCCCTATCTAAAAGTCTGATAAACGCCGGAAAAAATGACTAAGTCCAAAAAAAAATTTGTTCAACTTTTTTCAATTTTACCCCTGTGGGATATATATTCTACCCACACACATTTGGAACTCTCCTGGGGTACCCTCACACATATTATTCCCTCATTTAGTGGATATTTTCACAAAAAAGTGAAATTTTCAAAAATCCAGAAAATTGGCTGAAAACGACTAAATATCAAGGACTCATTGGGCGAATTGCTCTGGAACTGAAATCGGAATGCTCTCTCACATTTCCCCTATCTGAAAGTTTGATAAACGCCGCAAAAATGACTAAGTAACAAAAAATTTTTTTTAAAACTTTTTTCAATTTTACCCCCGTGGGATATATATTCTACCCACACACATTTGGAACTCTCCTGGGGTACCCTCACACATATTATTCCCTCATTTAGTGGATATTTTCACAAAAAAGTGAAATTTTCAAAAATCCAGAAAATTGGCTGAAAACGACTAAATATCAAGGACTCATTGGGCGAATCGCTCTGGAACTGAAATCGGAACGCTCACTGACATTTCCCCTGTCTGAAAGTCTGATAAACGCCGGAAAAATGACTAAGTCCCAAAAAAATTTTTTTTCAACTTTTTTCAATTTTACCCCCGTGGGATATATATTCTACCCACACACATTTGGAACTCTCCTGGGGTACCCTCACACATATTATTCCCTCGTTTAGTGGATATTTTCACAAAAAAGTGAAATTTTCAAAAATCTAGAAAATTGGCTGAAAACGACTAAATATCAAGGACTCATTGGGCGAATCGCTCTGGAACTGAAATCGGAATGCTCTCTCACATTTCCCCTATCTGAAAGTCTGATAAACGGCGGAAAAATGACTAAGTCCAAAAAAAAAATTTTTTTCAACTTTTTTCAATTTTACCCCGTGGGATATATATTCTACCCACACACATTTGGAACTCTCCTGGGGTGCCCTCACACATATTATTCCCTCGTTTAGTGGATATTTTCACAAAAAAGTGAAATTTTCAAAAATCCAGAAAATTGGCTGAAAACGACTAAATATCAAGGACTAATTGGACGAATCGCTCTGGAACTGAAATCGGAACGCTCACTGACATTTCCCCTATCTGAAAGTCTGATAAACGCCGGAAAAATGACTAAGTCCAAAAAAAAAATTTGTTCAACTTTTTTCAATTTTACCCCTGTGGGATATATATTCTACCCACACACATTTGGAACTCTCCTGGGGTACCCTCACACATATTATTCCCTCATTTAGTGGATATTTTCACAAAAAAGTGAAATTTTCAAAAATCCAGAAAATTGGCTGAAAACGACTAAATATCAAGGACTAATTGGGCGAATCGCTCTGGAACTGAAATCGGAACGCTCACTGACATTTCCCCTATCTGAAAGTCTGATAAACGCCGGAAAAATCACTAAGTCCAAAAAAAAATTTGTTCAACTTTTTTCAATTTTACCCCTGTGGGATATATATTCTACCCACACACATTTGGAACTCTCCTGGGGTACCCTCACACATATTATTCCCTCATTTAGTGGATATTTTCACAAAAAAGTGAAATTTTCAAAAATCCAGAAAATTGGCTGAAAACGACTAAATATCAAGGACTCATTGGGCGAATCGCTCTGGAACTGAAATCGGAATGCTCTCTCACATTTCCCCTATCTGAAAGTCTGATAAATGGCGGAAAAATGACTAAGTCCAAAAAAAAAATTTTTTTCAACTTTTTTCAATTTTACCCCCGTGGGATATATATTCTACCCACACACATTTGGAACTCTCCTGGGGTACCCTCACACCTATTATTCCCTCATTTAGTGGATATTTTCACAAAAAAGTGAAATTTTCAAAAATCCAGAAAATTGGCTGAAAACGACTAAATATCAAGGACTCATTGGGCGAATCGCTCTGGAACTGAAATCGGAATGCTCTCTCACATTTCCCCTATCTGAAAGTCTGATAAACGACGGAAAAATGACTAAGTCCAAAAAAAATTTTTTTTCAACTTTTTTCAATTTTACCACCGTGGGATATATATTCTACCCACACACATTTGGAACTCTCCTGGGGTACCCTCACACATATTATTCCCTCGTTTAGTGGATATTTTCACAAAAAAGTGAAATTTTCAAAAATCCAGAAAATTGGCTGAAAACGACTAAATATCAAGGACTAATTGGGCGAATCGCTCTGGAACTGAAATCGGAACGCTCACTGACATTTCCCCTATCTAAAAGTCTGATAAACGCCGGAAAAAATGACTAAGTCCAAAAAAAAATTTGTTCAACTTTTTTCAATTTTACCCCTGTGGGATATATATTCTACCCACACACATTTGGAACTCTCCTGGGGTACCCTCACACATATTATTCCCTCATTTAGTGGATATTTTCACAAAAAAGTGAAATTTTCAAAAATCCAGAAAATTGGCTGAAAACGACTAAATATCAATGACTCATTGGGCGAATTGCTCTGGAACTGAAATCGGAATGCTCTCTCACATTTCCCCTATCTGAAAGTTTGATAAACGCCGCAAAAATGACTAAGTAACAAAAAATTTTTTTTAAAACTTTTTTCAATTTTACCCCCGTGGGATATATATTCTACCCACACACATTTGGAACTCTCCTGGGGTACCCTCACACATATTATTCCCTCATTTAGTGGATATTTTCACAAAAAAGTGAAATTTTCAAAAATCCAGAAAATTGGCTGAAAACGACTAAATATCAAGGACTCATTGGGCGAATCGCTCTGGAACTGAAATCGGAACGCTCACTGACATTTCCCCTGTCTGAAAGTCTGATAAACGCCGGAAAAATGACTAAGTCCCAAAAAAATTTTTTTTCAACTTTTTTCAATTTTACCCCCGTGGGATATATATTCTACCCACACACATTTGGAACTCTCCTGGGGTACCCTCACACATATTATTCCCTCGTTTAGTGGATATTTTCACAAAAAAGTGAAATTTTCAAAAATCTAGAAAATTGGCTGAAAACGACTAAATATCAAGGACTCATTGGGCGAATCGCTCTGGAACTGAAATCGGAATGCTCTCTCACATTTCCCCTATCTGAAAGTCTGATAAACGGCGGAAAAATGACTAAGTCCAAAAAAAAAATTTTTTTCAACTTTTTTCAATTTTACCCCGTGGGATATATATTCTACCCACACACATTTGGAACTCTCCTGGGGTGCCCTCACACATATTATTCCCTCGTTTAGTGGATATTTTCACAAAAAAGTGAAATTTTCAAAAATCCAGAAAATTGGCTGAAAACGACTAAATATCAAGGACTAATTGGACGAATCGCTCTGGAACTGAAATCGGAACGCTCACTGACATTTCCCCTATCTGAAAGTCTGATAAACGCCGGAAAAATGACTAAGTCCAAAAAAAAAATTTGTTCAACTTTTTTCAATTTTACCCCTGTGGGATATATATTCTACCCACACACATTTGGAACTCTCCTGGGGTACCCTCACACATATTATTCCCTCATTTAGTGGATATTTTCACAAAAAAGTGAAATTTTCAAAAATCCAGAAAATTGGCTGAAAACGACTAAATATCAAGGACTAATTGGGCGAATCGCTCTGGAACTGAAATCGGAACGCTCACTGACATTTCCCCTATCTGAAAGTCTGATAAACGCCGGAAAAATCACTAAGTCCAAAAAAAAATTTGTTCAACTTTTTTCAATTTTACCCCTGTGGGATATATATTCTACCCACACACATTTGGAACTCTCCTGGGGTACCCTCACACATATTATTCCCTCATTTAGTGGATATTTTCACAAAAAAGTGAAATTTTCAAAAATCCAGAAAATTGGCTGAAAACGACTAAATATCAAGGACTCATTGGGCGAATCGCTCTGGAACTGAAATCGGAATGCTCTCTCACATTTCCCCTATCTGAAAGTCTGATAAATGGCGGAAAAATGACTAAGTCCAAAAAAAAAATTTTTTTCAACTTTTTTCAATTTTACCCCCGTGGGATATATATTCTACCCACACACATTTGGAACTCTCCTGGGGTACCCTCACACCTATTATTCCCTCATTTAGTGGATATTTTCACAAAAAAGTGAAATTTCCAAAAATCCAGAAAATTGGCTGAAAACGACTAAATATCAAGGACTCATTGGGCGAATCGCTCTGGAACTGAAATCGGAATGCTCTCTCACATTTCCCCTATCTGAAAGTCTGATAAACGCCGGAAAAATGACTAAGTCCAAAAAAAAATTTGTTCAACTGTTTTCAATTTTACCCCCGTGGGATATATATTCTACCCACACACATTTGGAACTCTCCTGGGGTACCCTCACACATATTATTCCCTCATTTAGTGGATATTTTCACAAAAAAGTGAAATTTTCAAAAATCCAGAAAATTGGCTTAAAATGACTAAATATCAAGGACTCATTGGGCGAATCGCTCTGAAACTGAAATCGGAACACTCACTGACATTTCCCCTATCTGAAAGTCTGATAAACGACGGAAAAATGACTAAGTCCAAAAAAAATTTTTTTTCAACTTTTTTCAATTTTACCACCGTGGGATATATATTCTACCCACACACATTTGGAACTCTCCTGGGGTATCCTCACACATATTATTCCCTCGTTTAGTGGATATTTTCACAAAAAAGTGAAATTTTCAAAAATCCAGAAAATTGGCAGAAAACGACTAAATATCAAGGACTCATTGGGCGAATTGCTCTGGAACTGAAATCGTAATGCTCACTCACATTTCCCCTATCTGAAAGTCTGATAAACGCCGGAAAAATGACAAAGTCCAAAAAAAAATTTGTTCAACTTTTTTCAATTTTACCCCTGTGGGATATATATTCTACCCACACACATTTGCAACTCTCCTGGGGTACCCTTACACATATTATTCCCTCATTTAGTGGATATTTTCACAAAAAAGTGAAATTTTCAAAAATCCAGAAAATTGGCTGAAAACGACTAAATATCAAGGACTCATTGGGCGAATCGCTCTGGAACTGAAATCGGAATGCTCTCTCACATTTCCCCTATCTGAAAGTCTGATAAACGCCGGAAAAATGACTAAGTCCAAAAAAAAATTTGTTCAACTGTTTTCAATTTTACCCCCGTGGGATATATATTCTACCCACACACATTTGGAACTCTCCTGGGGTACCCTCACACATATTATTCCCTCGTTTAGTGGATATTTTCACAAAAAAGTGAAATTTTTGAAAAATCTAGAAAATTGGCTGAAAACGACTAAATATCAAGGACTCATTGGGCGAATCGCTCTGGAACTGAAATCGGAATGCTCTCTCACATTTCCCCTATCTGAAAGTCTGATAAACGGCGGAAAAATGACTAAGTCCAAAAAAAAAATTTTTTTCAACTTTTTTCAATTTTACCCCGTGGGATATATATTCTACCCACACACATTTGGAACTCTCCTGGGGTGCCCTCACACATATTATTCCCTCGTTTAGTGGATATTTTCACAAAAAAGTGAAATTTTCAAAAATCCAGAAAATTGGCTGAAAACGACTAAATATCAAGGACTAATTGGACGAATCGCTCTGGAACTGAAATCGGAACGCTCACTGACATTTCCCCTATCTGAAAGTCTGATAAACGCCGGAAAAATGACTAAGTCCAAAAAAAAAATTTGTTCAACTTTTTTCAATTTTACCCCTGTGGGATATATATTCTACCCACACACATTTGGAACTCTCCTGGGGTACCCTCACACATATTATTCCCTCATTTAGTGGATATTTTCACAAAAAAGTGAAATTTTCAAAAATCCAGAAAATTGGCTGAAAACGACTAAATATCAAGGACTAATTGGGCGAATCGCTCTGGAACTGAAATCGGAACGCTCACTGACATTTCCCCTATCTGAAAGTCTGATAAACGCCGGAAAAATCACTAAGTCCAAAAAAAAATTTGTTCAACTTTTTTCAATTTTACCCCTGTGGGATATATATTCTACCCACACACATTTGGAACTCTCCTGGGGTACCCTCACACATATTATTCCCTCATTTAGTGGATATTTTCACAAAAAAGTGAAATTTTCAAAAATCCAGAAAATTGGCTGAAAACGACTAAATATCAAGGACTCATTGGGCGAATCGCTCTGGAACTGAAATCGGAATGCTCTCTCACATTTCCCCTATCTGAAAGTCTGATAAATGGCGGAAAAATGACTAAGTCCAAAAAAAAAATTTTTTTCAACTTTTTTCAATTTTACCCCCGTGGGATATATATTCTACCCACACACATTTGGAACTCTCCTGGGGTACCCTCACACCTATTATTCCCTCATTTAGTGGATATTTTCACAAAAAAGTGAAATTTTCAAAAATCCAGAAAATTGGCTTAAAATGACTAAATATCAAGGACTCATTGGGCGAATCGCTCTGAAACTGAAATCGGAACACTCACTGACATTTCCCCTATCTGAAAGTCTGATAAACGACGGAAAAATGACTAAGTCCAAAAAAAATTTTTTTTCAACTTTTTTCAATTTTACCACCGTGGGATATATATTCTACCCACACACATTTGGAACTCTCCTGGGGTATCCTCACACATATTATTCCCTCGTTTAGTGGATATTTTCACAAAAAAGTGAAATTTTCAAAAATCCAGAAAATTGGCAGAAAACGACTAAATATCAAGGACTCATTGGGCGAATTGCTCTGGAACTGAAATCGTAATGCTCACTCACATTTCCCCTATCTGAAAGTCTGATAAACGCCGGAAAAATGACAAAGTCCAAAAAAAAATTTGTTCAACTTTTTTCAATTTTACCCCTGTGGGATATATATTCTACCCACACACATTTGCAACTCTCCTGGGGTACCCTTACACATATTATTCCCTCATTTAGTGGATATTTTCACAAAAAAGTGAAATTTTCAAAAATCCAGAAAATTGGCTGAAAACGACTAAATATCAAGGACTCATTGGGCGAATCGCTCTGGAACTGAAATCGGAATGCTCTCTCACATTTCCCCTATCTGAAAGTCTGATAAACGCCGGAAAAATGACTAAGTCCAAAAAAAAATTTGTTCAACTGTTTTCAATTTTACCCCCGTGGGATATATATTCTACCCACACACATTTGGAACTCTCCTGGGGTACCCTCACACATATTATTCCCTCGTTTAGTGGATATTTTCACAAAAAAGTGAAATTTTCAAAAATCCAGAGAATTGGCTGAAAACGACTAAATATCAAGGACTAATTGGGCGAATCGCTCTGGTACTGAAATCGGAACGCGCACTGACATTTCCCCTATCTGAAAGTCTGATAAACGCCGGAAAAATGACTAAGTCCAAAAAAAAATTTGTTCAACTTTTTTCAATTTTACCCCTGTGGGATATATATTCTACCCACACACATTTGGAACTCTCCTGGGGTACCCTCACACATATTATTCCCTCATTTAGTGGATATTTTCACAAAAAAGTGAAATTTTCAAAAATCCAGAAAATTGGCTGAAAACGACTAAATATCAAGGACTCATTGGGCGAATCGCTCTGGAACTGAAATCGGAACGCTCACTGACATTTCCCCTATCTGAAAGTCTGATAAACGCCGGAAAAATGACTAAGTCCCAAAAAAAAATTTTTTCAACTTTTTTCAATTTTACCCCCGTGGGATATATATTCTACCCACACACATTTGGAACTCTCCTGGGGTACCCTCACACATATTATTCCCTCATTTAGTGGATATTTTCACAAAAAAGTGAAATTTTCAAAAATCCAGAAAATTGGCTGAAAACGACTAAATATCAAGGACTCATTGGGCGAATCGCTCTGGAACTGAAATCGGAATGCTCTCTCACATTTCCCCTATCTGAAAGTCTGATAAACGCCGGAAAAATGACTATGTCCAAAAAAAAATTTGTTCAACTGTTTTCAATTTTACCCCCGTGGGATATATATTCTACCCACACACATTTGGAACTCTCCTGGGGTACCCTCACACATATTATTCCCTCATTTAGTGGATATTTTCACAAAAAAGTGAAATTTTCAAAAATCCAGAAAATTGGCTGAAAATGACTAAATATCAAGGACTCATTGGGCGAATCGCTCTGGAACTGAAATCGGAACGCTCACTGACATTTCCCCTTTCTGAAAGTCTGATAAACGCCGGAAAAATGACTAAGTCCAAAAAAAATTTTTTTTCAACTTTTTTCAATTTTACCCCCGTGGGATATATATTCTACCCACACACATTTGGAACTCTCCTGGGGTACCCTCACACATATTATTCCCTCATTTAGTGGATATTTTCACAAAAAAGTGAAATTTTCAAAAATCCAGAAAATTGGCTGAAAACGACTAAATATCAAGGACTCATTGGGCGAATCGCTCTGGAACTGAAATCGGAACGCTCACTGACATTTCCCCTATCTGAAAGTCTGATAAACGCCGGAAAAATGACTAAGTCCCCAAAAAATTTTTTTTCAACTTTTTTCAATTTTACCCCCGTGGGATATATATTCTACCCACACACATTTGGAACTCTCCTGGGGTACCCTCACACATATTATTCCCTCGTTTAGTGGATATTTTCACAAAAAAGTGAAATTTTCAAAAATCCAGAAAATTGGCTGAAAACGACTAAATATCAAGGACTAATTGGGCGAATCGCTCTGGAACTGAAATCGGAACGCTCACTGACATTTCCCCTATCTGAAAGTCTGATAAACGCCGGAAAAATGACTAAGTCCAAAAAAAAATTTGTTCAACTTTTTTCAATTTTACCCCTGTGGGATATATATTCTACCCACACACATTTGGAACTCTCCTGGGGTACCCTCACACATATTATTCCCTCATTTAGTGGATATTTTCACAAAAAAGTGAAATTTTCAAAAATCCAGAAAATTGGCTGAAAATGACTAAATATCAAGGACTCATTGGGCGAATCGCTCTGGAACTGAAATCGGAACGCTCACTGACATTTCCCCTTTCTGAAAGTCTGATAAACGCCGGAAAAATGACTAAGTCCAAAAAAAATTTTTTTTCAACTTTTTTCAATTTTACCCCCGTGGGATATATATTCTACCCACACACATTTGGAACTCTCCTGGGGTACCCTCACACATATTATTCCCTCATTTAGTGGATATTTTCACAAAAAAGTGAAATTTTCAAAAATCCAGAAAATTGGCTGAAAACGACTAAATATCAAGGACTCATTGGGCGAATCGCTCTGGAACTGAAATCGGAATGCTCTCTCACATTTCCCCTATCTGAAAGTCTGATAAATGGCGGAAAAATGACTAAGTCCAAAAAAAAAATTTTTTTCAACTTTTTTCAATTTTACCCCCCGTGGGATATATATTCTACCCACACACATTTGGAACTCTCCTGGGGTACCCTCACACCTATTATTCCCTCATTTAGTGGATATTTTCACAAAAAAGTGAAATTTCCAAAAATCCAGAAAATTGGCTGAAAACGACTAAATATCAAGGACTCATTGGGCGAATCGCTCTGGAACTGAAATCGGAATGCTCTCTCACATTTCCCCTATCTGAAAGTCTGATAAACGCCGGAAAAATGACTAAGTCCAAAAAAAAATTTGTTCAACTTTTTTCAATTTTACCCCTGTGGGATATATATTCTACCCACACACATTTGGAACTCTCCTGGGGTACCCTCACACATATTATTCCCTCATTTAGTGGATATTTTCACAAAAAAGTGAAATTTTCAAAAATCCAGAAAATTGGCTGAAAACGACTAAATATCAAGGACTCATTGGGCGAATCACTCTGGAACTGAAATCGGAACGCTCACTGACATTTCCCCTATCTGAAAGTCTGATAAACGCCGGAAAAATGACTAAGTCCCAAAAAAAAATTTTTTCAACTTTTTTCAATTTTACCCCCGTGGGATATATATTCTACCCACACACATTTGGAACTCTCCTGGGGTACCCTCACACATATTATTCCCTCATTTAGTGGATATTTTCACAAAAAAGTGAAATTTTCAAAAATCCAGAAAATTGGCTGAAAACGACTAAATATCAAGGACTCATTGGGCGAATCGCTCTGGAACTGAAATCGGAATGCTCTCTCACATTTCCCCTATCTGAAAGTCTGATAAACGCCGGAAAAATGACTAAGTCCAAAAAAAAATTTGTTCAACTGTTTTCAATTTTACCCCCGTGGGATATATATTCTACCCACACACATTTGGAACTCTCCTGGGGTACCCTCACACATATTATTCCCTCATTTAGTGGATATTTTCACAAAAAAGTGAAATTTTCAAAAATCCAGAAAATTGGCTGAAAATGACTAAATATCAAGGACTCATTGGGCGAATCGCTCTGGAACTGAAATCGGAACGCTCACTGACATTTCCCCTTTCTGAAAGTCTGATAAACGCCGGAAAAATGACTAAGTCCAAAAAAAATTTTTTTTCAACTTTTTTCAATTTTACCCCTGTGGGATATATATTCTACCCACACACATTTGGAACTCTCCTGGGGTACCCTCACACATATTATTCCCTCATTTAGTGGATATTTTCACAAAAAAGTGAAATTTTCAAAAATCCAGAAAATTGGCTGAAAACGACTAAATATCAAGGACTCATTGGGCGAATCGCTCTGGAACTGAAATCGGAACGCTCACTGACATTTCCCCTATCTGAAAGTCTGATAAACGCCGGAAAAATGACTAAGTCCCCAAAAAATTTTTTTTCAACTTTTTTCAATTTTACCCCCGTGGGATATATATTCTACCCACACACATTTGGAACTCTCCTGGGGTACCCTCACACATATTATTCCCTCGTTTAGTGGATATTTTCACAAAAAAGTGAAATTTTCAAAAATCCAGAAAATTGGCTGAAAACGACTAAATATCAAGGACTAATTGGGCGAATCGCTCTGGAACTGAAATCGGAACGCTCACTGACATTTCCCCTATCTGAAAGTCTGATAAACGCCGGAAAAATGACTAAGTCCAAAAAAAAATTTGTTCAACTTTTTTCAATTTTACCCCGTGGGATATATATTCTACCCACACACATTTGGAACTCTCCTGGGGTACCCTCACACATATTATTCCCTCATTTAGTGGATATTTTCACAAAAAAGTGAAATTTTCAAAAATCCAAATTATTGGCTGAAAATGACTAAATATCAAGGACTTATTGGGCGAATCGCTCTGGAACTGAAATCGGAATGCTCACTGACATATCCCCTATCTGAAAGTCTGATAAACGCCGGAAAAATGACTAAGTCCAAAAAAAATTTTTTTTCAACTTTTTTCAATTTTACCCCCGTGGGATATATATTCTACCCACACACATTTGGAACTCTCCTGGGGTATCCTCACACATATTATTCCCTCGTTTAGTGGATATTTTCACAAAAAAGTGAAATTTTCAAAAATCCAGAAAATTGGCAGAAAACGACTAAATATCAAGGACTCATTGGGCCAATTGCTCTGGAACTGAAATCGTAATGCTCACTCACATTTCCCCTATCTGAAAGTCTGATAAACGCCGGAAAAATGAATAAGTCCAAAAAATTTTTTTTTTAAACTTTTTTCAATTTTACCCCCGTGGGATATATATTCTACCCACACACATTTGGAACTCTCCTGGGGTACCCTCACACATATTATTCCCTCATTTAGTGGATATTTTCACAAAAAAGTGAAATTTTCAAAAATCCAGAAAATTGGCTGAAAACGACTAAATATCAAGGACTCATTGGGCGAATCGCTCTGGAACTGAAATCGGAATGCTCTCTCACATTTCCCCTATCTGAAAGTCTGATAAACGCCGGAAAAATGACTAAGTCCAAAAAAAAATTTGTTCAACTGTTTTCAATTTTACCCCCGTGGGATATATATTCTACCCACACACATTTGGAACTCTCCTGGGGTACCCTCACACATATTATTCCCTCATTTAGTGGATATTTTCACAAAAAAGTGAAATTTTCAAAAATCCAGAAAATTGGCTGAAAATGACTAAATATCAAGGACTCATTGGGCGAATCGCTCTGGAACTGAAATCGGAACGCTCACTGACATTTCCCCTTTCTGAAAGTCTGATAAACGCCGGAAAAATGACTAAGTCCAAAAAAAATTTTTTTTCAACTTTTTTCAATTTTACCCCCGTGGGATATATATTCTACCCACACACATTTGGAACTCTCCTGGGGTACCCTCACACATATTATTCCCTCATTTAGTGGATATTTTCACAAAAAAGTGAAATTTTCAAAAATCCAGAAAATTGGCTGAAAACGACTAAATATCAAGGACTCATTGGGCGAATCGCTCTGGAACTGAAATCGGAACGCTCACTGACATTTCCCCTATCTGAAAGTCTGATAAACGCCGGAAAAATGACTAAGTCCCCAAAAAATTTTTTTTCAACTTTTTTCAATTTTACCCCCGTGGGATATATATTCTACCCACACACATTTGGAACTCTCCTGGGGTACCCTCACACATATTATTCCCTCGTTTAGTGGATATTTTCACAAAAAAGTGAAATTTTCAAAAATCCAGAAAATTGGCTGAAAACGACTAAATATCAAGGACTAATTGGGCGAATCGCTCTGGAACTGAAATCGGAACGCTCACTGACATTTCCCCTATCTGAAAGTCTGATAAACGCCGGAAAAATGACTAAGTCCAAAAAAAAATTTGTTCAACTTTTTTCAATTTTACCCCGTGGGATATATATTCTACCCACACACATTTGGAACTCTCCTGGGGTACCCTCACACATATTATTCCCTCATTTAGTGGATATTTTCACAAAAAAGTGAAATTTTCAAAAATCCAGAAAATTGGCTGAAAATGACTAAATATCAAGGACTCATTGGGCGAATCGCTCTGGAACTGAAATCGGAACGCTCACTGACATTTCCCCTTTCTGAAAGTCTGATAAACGCCGGAAAAATGACTAAGTCCAAAAAAAATTTTTTTTCAACTTTTTTCAATTTTACCCCCGTGGGATATATATTCTACCCACACACATTTGGAACTCTCCTGGGGTACCCTCACACATATTATTCCCTCATTTAGTGGATATTTTCACAAAAAAGTGAAATTTTCAAAAATCCAAATTATTGGCTGAAAATGACTAAATATCAAGGACTTATTGGGCGAATCGCTCTGGAACTGAAATCGGAATGCTCACTGACATATCCCCTATCTGAAAGTCTGATAAACGCCGGAAAAATGACTAAGTCCAAAAAAAATTTTTTTTCAACTTTTTTCAATTTTACCCCCGTGGGATATATATTCTACCCACACACATTTGGAACTCTCCTGGGGTATCCTCACACATATTATTCCCTCGTTTAGTGGATATTTTCACAAAAAAGTGAAATTTTCAAAAATCCAGAAAATTGGCAGAAAACGACTAAATATCAAGGACTCATTGGGCCAATTGCTCTGGAACTGAAATCGTAATGCTCACTCACATTTCCCCTATCTGAAAGTCTGATAAACGCCGGAAAAATGACAAAGTCCAAAAAAAAATTTGTTCAACTTTTTTCAATTTTACCCCTGTGGGATATATATTCTACCCACACACATTTGCAACTCTCCTGGGGTACCCTCACACATATTATTCCCTCATTTAGTGGATATTTTCACAAAAAAGTGAAATTTTCAAAAATCCAGAAAATTGGCTGAAAACGACTAAATATCAAGGACTCATTGGGCGAATCGCTCTGGAACTGAAATCGGAACGCTCACTGACATTTCCCCTATCTGAAAGTCTGATAAACGCCGGAAAAATGACTAAGTCCCCAAAAAATTTTTTTTCAACTTTTTTCAATTTTACCCCCGTGGGATATATATTCTACCCACACACATTTGGAACTCTCCTGGGGTACCCTCACAAATATTATTCCCTCGTTTAGTGGATATTTTCACAAAAAAGTGAAATTTTCAAAAATCCAGAAAATTGGCTGAAAACGACTAAATATCAAGGACTAATTGGGCGAATCGCTCTGGAACTGAAATCGGAACGCTCACTGACATTTCCCCTATCTGAAAGTCTGATAAACGCCGGAAAAATGACTAAGTCCAAAAAAAAATTTGTTCAACTTTTTTCAATTTTACCCCGTGGGATATATATTCTACCCACACACATTTGGAACTCTCCTGGGGTACCCTCACACATATTATTCCCTCATTTAGTGGATATTTTCACAAAAAAGTGAAATTTTCAAAAATCCAGAAAATTGGCTGAAAATGACTAAATATCAAGGACTCATTGGGCGAATCGCTCTGGAACTGAAATCGGAACGCTCACTGACATTTCCCCTTTCTGAAAGTCTGATAAACGCCGGAAAAATGACTAAGTCCAAAAAAAAATTTTTTTCAACTTTTTTCAATTTTACCCCCGTGGGATATATATTCTACCCACACACATTTGGAACTCTCCTGGGGTATCCTCACACATATTATTCCCTCGTTTAGTGGATATTTTCACAAAAAAGTGAAATTTTCAAAAATCCAGAAAATTGGCAGAAAACGACTAAATATCAAGGACTCATTGGGCGAATCGCTCTGGAACTGAAATCGTAATGCTCACTCACATTTCCCCTATCTGAAAGTCTGATAAACGCCGGAAAAATGACAAAGTCCAAAAAAAATTTTTTTTCAACTTTTTTCAATTTTCCCCCGTGGGATATATATTCTACCCACACACATTTGGAACTCTCCTGGGGTACCCTCACACATATTATTCCCTCATTTAGTGGATATTTTCACAAAAAAGTGAAATTTTCAAAAATCCAAATTATTGGCTGAAAATGACTAAATATCAAGGACTTATTGGGCGAATCGCTCTGGAACTGAAATCGGAATGCTCACTGACATATCCCCTATCTGAAAGTCTGATAAACGCCGGAAAAATGACTAAGTCCAAAAAAAATTTTTTTTCAACTTTTTTCAATTTTACCCCCGTGGGATATATATTCTACTCACACACATTTGGAACTCTCCTGGGGTATCCTCACACATATTATTCCCTCGTTTAGTGGATATTTTCACAAAAAAGTGAAATTTTCAAAAATCCAGAAAATTGGCAGAAAACGACTAAATATCAAGGACTCATTGGGCCAATTGCTCTGGAACTGAAATCGTAATGCTCACTCACATTTCCCCTATCTGAAAGTCTGATAAACGCCGGAAAAATGAATAAGTCCAAAAAATTTTTTTTTTAAACTTTTTTCAATTTTACCCCCGTGGGATATATATTCTACCCACACACATTTGGAACTCTCCTGGGGTACCCTCACACATATTATTCCCTCATTTAGTGGATATTTTCACAAAAAAGTGAAATTTTCAAAAATCCAGAAAATTGGCTGAAAATGACTAAATATCAAGGACTCATTGGGCGAATCGCTCTGGAACTGAAATCGGAACGCTCACTGACATTTCCCCTATCTGAAAGTCTGATAAACGCCGGAAAAATGACAAAGTCCAAAAAAAAATTTTTTTCAACTTTTTTCAATTTTCCCCCGTGGGATATATATTCTACCCACACACATTTGGAACTCTCCTGGGGTACCCTCACACATATTATTCCCTCATTTAGTGGATATTTTCACAAAAAAGTGAAATTTTCAAAAATCCAAATTATTGGCTGAAAATGACTAAATATCAAGGACTTATTGGGCGAATCGCTCTGGAACTGAAATCGGAATGCTCACTGACATATCCCCTATCTGAAAGTCTGATAAACGCCGGAAAAATGACTAAGTCCAAAAAAAATTTTTTTTCAACTTTTTTCAATTTTACCCCCGTGGGATATATATTCTACCCACACACATTTGGAACTCTCCTGGGGTATCCTCACACATATTATTCCCTCGTTTAGTGGATATTTTCACAAAAAAGTGAAATTTTCAAAAATCCAGAAAATTGGCAGAAAACGACTAAATATCAAGGACTCATTGGGCCAATTGCTCTGGAACTGAAATCGTAATGCTCACTCACATTTCCCCTATCTGAAAGTCTGATAAACGCCGGAAAAATGACAAAGTCCAAAAAAAAATTTGTTCAACTTTTTTCAATTTTACCCCCGTGGGATATATATTCTACCCACACACATTTGCAACTCTCCTGGGGTACCCTCACACATATTATTCCCTCATTTAGTGGATATTTTCACAAAAAAGTGAAATTTTCAAAAATCCAGAAAATTGGCTGAAAACGACTAAATATCAAGGACTCATTGGGCGAATCGCTCTGGAACTGAAATCGGAATGCTCTCTCACATTTCCCCTATCTGAAAGTCTGATAAACGCCGGAAAAATGACTAAGTCCCAAAAAAGAATTTTTTCAACTTTTTTCAATTTTACCCCCGTGGGATATATATTCTACCCACACACATTTGGAACTCTCCTGGGGTACCCTCACACATATTATTCCCTCATTTAGTGGATATTTTCACAAAAAAGTGAAATTTTCAAAAATCCAGAAAATTGGCTGAAAACGACTAAATATCAAGGACTCATTGGGCGAATCGCTCTGAAACTGAAATCGGAACGCTCACTGACATTTCTCCTATCTGAAAGTCTGATAAACGACGGAAAAATGACTAAGTCCAAAAAAAAATTTGTTCAACTTTTTTCAATTTTACCCCTGTGGGATATATATTCTACCCACACACATTTGGAACTCTCCTGGGGTACCCTCACACATATTATTCCCTCATTTAGTGGATATTTTCACAAAAAAGTGAAATTTTCAAAAATCCAGAAAATTGGCTGAAAACGACTAAATATCAAGGACTCATTGGGCGAATCGCTCTGGAACTGAAATCGGAACGCTCACTGACATTTCCCCTATCTGAAAGTCTGATAAACGCCGGAAAAATGACTAAGTCCCAAAAAAGAATTTTTTCAACTTTTTTCAATTTTACCCCCGTGGGATATATATTCTACCCACACACATTTGGAACTCTCCTGGGGTACCCTCACACATATTATTCCCTCATTTAGTGGATATTTTCACAAAAAAGTGAAATTTTCAAAAATCCAGAAAATTGGCTGAAAACGACTAAATATCAAGGACTCATTGGGCGAATCGCTCTGGAACTGAAATCGGAATGCTCTCTCACATTTCCCCTATCTGAAAGTCTGATAAACGCCGGAAAAATGACTAAGTCCAAAAAAAAATTTGTTCAACTGTTTTCAATTTTACCCCCGTGGGATATATATTCTACCCACACACATTTGGAACTCTCCTGGGGTACCCTCACACATATTATTCCCTCATTTAGTGGATATTTTCACAAAAAAGTGAAATTTTCAAAAATCCAGAAAATTGGCTGAAAATGACTAAATATCAAGGACTCATTGGGCGAATCGCTCTGAAACTGAAATCGGAACGCTCACTGACATTTCTCCTATCTGAAAGTCTGATAAACGACGGAAAAATGACTAAGTCCAAAAAAAATTTTTTTTCAACTTTTTTCAATTTTACCACCGTGGGATATATATTCTACCCACACACATTTGGAACTCTCCTGGGGTACCCTCACACATATTATTCCCTCATTTAGTGGATATTTTCACAAAAAAGTGAAATTTTCAAAAATCCAGAAAATTGGCTGAAAATGACTAAATATCAAGGACTCATTGGGCGAATCGCTCTGGAACTGAAATCGGAACGCTCACTGACATTTCCCCTTTCTGAAAGTCTGATAAACGCCGTAAAAATGACTAAGTCCAAAAAAAATTTTTTTTCAACTTTTTTCAATTTTACCCCCGTGGGATATATATTCTACCCACACACATTTGGAACTCTCCTGGGGTATCCTCACACATATTATTCCCTCGTTTAGTGGATATTTTCACAAAAAAGTGAAATTTTCAAAAATCCAGAAAATTGGCAGAAAACGACTAAATATCAAGGACTCATTGGGCGAATCGCTCTGGAACTGAAATCGTAATGCTCACTCACATTTCCCCTATCTGAAAGTCTGATAAACGCCGGAAAAATGACAAAGTCCAAAAAAAAATTTGTTCAACTTTTTTCAATTTTACCCCTGTGGGATATATATTCTACCCACACACATTTGCAACTCTCCTGGGGTACCCTCACACATATTATTCCCTCGTTTAGTGGATATTTTCACAAAAAAGTGAAATTTTCAAAAATCCAGAAAATTGGCTGAAAACGACTAAATATCAAGGACTAATTGGGCGAATCGCTCTGGAACTGAAATCGGAACGCTCACTGACATTTCCCCTATCTGAAAGTCTGATAAACGCCGGAAAAATGACTAAGTCCAAAAAAAAATTTCTTCAACTTTTTTCAATTTTACCCCTGTGGGATATATATTCTACCCACACACATTTGGAACTCTCCTGGGGTACCCTCACACATATTATTCCCTCATTTAGTGGATATTTTCACAAAAAAGTGAAATTTTCAAAAATCCAGAAAATTGGCTGAAAACGACTAAATATCAAGGACTCATTGGGCGAATCGCTCTGGAACTGAAATCGGAATGCTCTCTCATATTTCCCCTATCTGAAAGTCTGATAAATGGCGGAAAAATGACAGTCCAAAAAAAAAATTTTTTTCAACTTTTTTCAATTTTACCCCCGTGGGATATATATTCTACCCACACACATTTGGAACTCTCCTGGGGTACCCTCACACATATTATTCCCTCATTTAGTAGATATTTTCACAAAAAAGTGAAATTTTCAAAAATCCAGAAAATTGGCTGAAAACGACTAAATATCAAGGACTCATTGGGCGAATCGCTCTGGAACTGAAATCGGAACGCTCACTGACATTTCCCCTATCTGAAAGTCTGATAAACGCCGGAAAAATGACTAAGTCCCAAAAAAATTTTTTTTCAACTTTTTTCAATTTTACCCCCATGGGATATATATTCTACCCACACACATTTGGAACTCTCCTGGGGTACCCTCACACATATTATTCCCTCATTTAGTGGATATTTTCACAAAAAAGTGAAATTTTCAAAAATCCAGAAAATTGGCTGAAAATGACTAAATATCAAGGACTCATTGGGCGAATCGCTCTGAAACTGAAATCGGAACGCTCACTGACATTTCCCCTATCTGAAAGTCTGATAAACGACGGAAAAATGACTAAGTCCAAAAAAAATTTTTTTTCAACTTTTTTCAATTTTACCACCGTGGGATATATATTCTACCCACACACATTTGGAACTCTCCTGGGGTACCCTCACACATATTATTCCCTCATTTAGTGGATATTTTCACAAAAAAGTGAAATTTTCAAAAATCCAGAAAATTGGCTGAAAATGACTAAATATCAAGGACTCATTGGGCGAATCGCTCTGGAACTGAAATCGGAACGCTCACTGACATTTCCCCTTTCTGAAAGTCTGATAAACGCCGGAAAAATGACTAAGTCCAAAAAAAATTTTTTTTCAACTTTTTTCAATTTTACCCCCGTGGGATATATATTCTACCCACACACATTTGGAACTCTCCTGGGGTATCCTCACACATATTATTCCCTCGTTTAGTGGATATTTTCACAAAAAAGTGAAATTTTCAAAAATCCAGAAAATTGGCAGAAAACGACTAAATATCAAGGACTCATTGGGCGAATCGCTCTGGAACTGAAATCGTAATGCTCACTCACATTTCCCCTATCTGAAAGTCTGATAAACGCCGGAAAAATGACAAAGTCCAAAAAAAATTTTTTTTCAACTTTTTTCAATTTTACCCCCGTGGGATATATATTCTACCCACACACATTTGGAACTCTCCTGGGGTATCCTCACACATATTATTCCCTCGTTTAGTGGATATTTTCACAAAAAAGTGAAATTTTCAAAAATCCAGAAAATTGGCAGAAAACGACTAAATATCAAGGACTCATTGGGCGAATCGCTCTGGAACTGAAATCGGAATGCTCACTCACATTTCCCCTATCTGAAAGTCTGATAAACGCCGGAAAAATGACAAAGTCCAAAAAAAAATTTGTTCAACTTTTTTCAATTTTACCCCTGTGGGATATATATTCTACCCACACACATTTGCAACTCTCCTGGGGTACCCTCACACATATTATTCCCTTATTTAGTGGATATTTTCACAAAAAAGTGAAATTTTCAAAAATCCAGAAAATTGGCTGAAAACGACTAAATATCAAGGACTCATTGGGCGAATCACTCTGGAACTGAAATCGGAACGCTCTCTGACATTTCCCCTATCTGAAAGTCTGATAAACGCCGGAAAAATGACTAAGTCCAAAAAAAATTTTTTTCAACTTTTTTCAATTTTACCCCCGTGGGATATATATTCTACCCACACACATTTGGAACTCTCCTGGGGTACCCTCACACATATTATTCCCTCATTTAGTGGATATTTTCACAAAAAAGTGAAATTTTCAAAAATCCAGAAAATTGGCTGAAAACGACTAAATATCAAGGACTCATTGGGCGAATCGCTCTGGAACTGAATTCGGAACGCTCACTGACATTTCCCCTATCTGAAAGTCTGATAAACGCCGGAAAAATGACTAAGTCCCCAAAAAATTTTTTTTCAACTTTTTTCAATTTTACCCCCGTGGGATATATATTCTACCCACACACATTTGGAACTCTCCTGGGGTATCCTCACACATATTATTCCCTCGTTTAGTGGATATTTTCACAAAAAAGTGAAATTTTCAAAAATCCAGAAAATTGGCAGAAAACGACTAAATATCAAGGACTCATTGGGCGAATCGCTCTGGAACTGAAATCGTAATGCTCACTCACATTTCCCCTATCTGAAAGTCTGATAAACGCCGGAAAAATGACAAAGTCCAAAAAAAAATTTGTTCAACTTTTTTCAATTTTACCCCTGTGGGATATATATTCTACCCACACACATTTGGAACTCTCCTGGGGTACCCTCACACATATTATTCCCTCGTTTAGTGGATATTTTCACAAAAAAGTGAAATTTTCAAAAATCCAGAAAATTGGCTGAAAACGACTAAATATCAAGGACTAATTGGGCGAATCGCTCTGGAACTGAAATCGGAACGCTCACTGACATTTCCCCTATCTGAAAGTCTGATAAACGCCGGAAAAATGACTAAGTCCAAAAAAAAATTTGTTCAACTTTTTTCAATTTTACCCCTGTGGGATATATATTCTACCCACACACATTTGGAACTCTCCTGGGGTACCCTCACACATATTATTCCCTCATTTAGTGGATATTTTCACAAAAAAGTGAAATTTTCAAAAATCCAGAAAATTGGCTGAAAACGACTAAATATCAAGGACTCATTGGGCGAATCGCTCTGGAACTGAAATCAGAATGCTCTCTCACTTTTCCCCTATCTGAAAGTCTGATAAATGGCGGAAAAATGACTAAGTCCAAAAAAAAAATTTTTTTCAACTTTTTTCAATTTTACCCCAGTGGGATATATATTCTACCCACACACATTTGGAACTCTCCTGGGGTACCCTCACACATATTATTCCCTCATTTAGTGGATATTTTCACAAAAAAGTGAAATTTTCAAAAATCCAGAAAATTGGCTGAAAACGACTAAATATCAAGGACTCATTGGGCGAATCGCTCTGGAACTGAAATCGGAACGCTCACTGACATTTCCCCTATCTGAAAGTCTGATAAACGCCGGAAAAATGACTAAGTCCCCAAAAAATTTTTTTTCAACTTTTTTCAATTTTACCCCCGTGGGATATATATTCTACCCACACACATTTGGAACTCTCCTGGGGTACCCTCACACATATTATTCCCTCATTTAGTGGATATTTTCACAAAAAAGTGAAATTTTCAAAAATCCAGAAAATTGGCTGAAAATGACTAAATATCAAGGACTCATTGGGCGAATCGCTCTGGAACTGAAATCGGAACGCTCACTGACATTTCCCCTATCTGAAAGTCTGATAAACGACGGAAAAATGACTAAGTCCAAAAAAAATTTTTTTTCAACTTTTTTCAATTTTACCCCCGTGGGATATATATTCTACCCACACACATTTGGAACTCTCCTGGGGTATCCTCACACATATTATTCCCTCGTTTAGTGGATATTTTCACAAAAAAGTGAAATTTTCAAAAATCCAGAAAATTGGTTGAAAACGACTAAATATCAAGGACTCATTGGGCGAATCGCTCTGGAACTGAAATCGGAATGCTCACTCACATTTCCCCTATCTGAAAGTCTGAAAAACGGCGGAAAAATGACTAAGTCCAAAAAAAAAATTTTTTTCAACTTTTTTCAATTTTACCCCCGTGGGATATATATTCTACCCACACACATTTGGAACTCTCCTGGGGTACCCTTACACATATTATTCCCTCATTTAGTGGATATTTTCACAAAAAAGTGAAATTTTCAAAAATCCAAATTATTGGCTGAAAATGACTAAATATCAAGGACTTATTGGGCGAATCGCTCTGGAACTGAAATCGGAATGCTCACTGACATATCCCCTATCTGAAAGTCTGATAAACGCCGGAAAAATGACTAAGTCCAAAAAAAAATTTTTTTCAACTTTTTTCAATTTTCCCCCGTGGGATATATATTCTACCCACACACATTTGGAACTCTCCTGGGGTATCCTCACACATATTATTCCCTCGTTTAGTGGATATTTTCACAAAAAAGTGAAATTTTCAAAAATCCAGAAAATTGGCAGAAAACGACTAAATATCAAGGACTCATTGGGCGAATCGCTCTGGAACTGAAATCGTAATGCTCACTCACATTTCCCCTATCTGAAAGTCTGAAAAACGGCGGAAAAATGACTAAGTCCAAAAAAAAAATTTTTTTCAACTTTTTTCAATTTTACCCCCGTGGGATATATATTCTACCCACACACATTTGGAACTCTCCTGGGGTACCATCACACATATTATTCCCTCATTTAGTGGATATTTTCACAAAAAAGTGAAATTTTCAAAAATCCAAATTATTGGCTGAAAATGACTAAATATCAAGGACTTATTGGGCGAATCGCTCTGGAACTGAAATCGGAATGCTCACTGACATATCCCCTATCTGAAAGTCTGATAAACGCCGGAAAAATGACTAAGTCCAAAAAAAAATTTTTTTCAACTTTTTTCAATTTTCCCCCGTGGGATATATATTCTACCCACACACATTTGGAACTCTCCTGGGGTACCCTCACACATATTATTCCCTCATTTAGTGGATATTTTCACAAAAAAGTGAAATTTTCAAAAATCCAGAAAATTGGCTGAAAACGACTAAATATCAAGGACTCATTGGGCGAATCGCTCTGGAACTGAAATCGGAACGCTCACTGACATTTCCCCTATCTGAAAGTCTGATAAACGCCGGAAAAATGACTAAGTCCCCAAAAAATTTTTTTTCAACTTTTTTCAATTTTACCCCCGTGGGATATATATTCTACCCACACACATTTGGAACTCTCCTGGGGTACCCTCACACATATTATTCCCTCATTTAGTGGATATTTTCACAAAAAAGTGAAATTTTCAAAAATCCAGAAAATTGGCTGAAAATGACTAAATATCAAGGACTCATTGGGCGAATCGCTCTGAAACTGAAATCGGAACGCTCACTGACATTTCCCCTATCTGAAAGTCTGATAAACGACGGAAAAATGACTAAGTCCAAAAAAAATTTTTTTTCAACTTTTTTCAATTTTACCCCCGTGGGATATATATTCTACCCACACACATTTGGAACTCACCTGGGGTATCCTCACACATATTATTCCCTCGTTTAGTGGATATTTTCACAAAAAAGTGAAATTTTCAAAAATCCAGAAAATTGGCAGAAAACGACTAAATATCAAGGACTCATTGGGCGAATCGCTCTGGAACTGAAATCGTAATGCTCACTCACATTTCCCCTATCTGAAAGTCTGATAAACGCCGGAAAAATGACAAAGTCCAAAAAAAAATTTGTTCAACTTTTTTCAATTTTACCCCTGTGGGATATATATTCTACCCACACACATTTGGAACTCTCCTGGGGTACCCTCACACATATTATTCCCTCATTTAGTGGATATTTTCACAAAAAAGTGAAATTTTCAAAAACTTAAATTATTGGCTGAAAATGACTAAATATCAAGGACTTATTGGGCGAATCGCTCTGGAACTGAAATCGGAATGCTCACTGACATATCCCCTATCTGAAAGTCTGATAAACGCCGGAAAAATGACTAAGTCCCAAAAAAATTTTTTTTCAACTTTTTTCAATTTTACCCCCGTGGGATATATATTCTACCCACACACATTTGGAACTCTCCTGGGGTACCCTCACACATATTATTCCCTCGTTTAGTGGATATTTTCACAAAAAAGTGAAATTTTCAAAAATCCAGAAAATTGGCTGAAAACGACTAAATATCAAGGACTAATTGGGCGAATCGCTCTGGAACTGAAATCGGAACGCTCACTGACATTTCCCCTATCTGAAAGTCTGATAAACGGCGGAAAAATGACTAAGTCCAAAAAAAAATTTGTTCAACTTTTTTCAATTTTACCCCTGTGGGATATATATTCTACCCACACACATTTGGAACTCTCCTGGGGTACCCTCACACATATTATTCCCTCATTTAGTGGATATTTTCACAAAAAAGTGAAATTTTCAAAAATCCAGAAAATTGGCTGAAAACGACTAAATATCAAGGACTCATTGGGCGAATCGCTCTGGAACTGAAATCGGAACGCTCACTGACATTTCCCCTATCTGAAAGTCTGATAAACGCCGGAAAAATGACTAAGTCCCAAAAAAATTTTTTTTCAACTTTTTTCAATTTTACCCCCGTGGGATATATATTCTACCCACACACATTGGAACTCTCCTGGGGTACCCTCACACATATTATTCCCTCATTTAGTGGATATTTTCACAAAAAAGTGAAATTTTCAAAAATCCAGAAAATTGGCTGAAAACGACTAAATATCAAGGACTCATTGGGCGAATTGCTCTGGAACTGAAATCGGAACGCTCACTGACATTTCCCCTTTCTGCAAGTCTGATAAACGCCGGAAAAATGACTAAGTCCAAAAAAAAATTTTTTTCAACTTTATTCAATTTTACCCCCGTGGGATATATATTCTACCCACACACATTTGGAACTCTCCTGGGGTACCCTCACACATATTATTCCCTCATTTAGTGGATATTTTCACAAAAAAAGTGAAATTTTCAAAAATCCAGAAAATTGGCTGAAAATGACTAAATATCAAGGACTCATTGGGCGAATCGCTCTAGAACTGAAATCGGAACGCTCACTGACATTTCCCCTATCTGAAAGTCTGATAAACGTCGGAAAAATGACTAAGTCCAAAAAAAAAATTTTTTTTAACTTTTTTCAATTTTACCCCCATTGGATATATATTCTACCCACACACATTTGGAACTCTCCTGGGGTACCCTCACACATATTATTCCCTCATTTAGTGGATATTTTCACAAAAAAGTGAAATTTTCAAAAATCCAGAAAATTGGCTGAAAACGACTAAATATCAAGGACTCATTGGGCGAATCGCTCTGGAACTGAAATCGTAACGCTCACTGACATTTCCCCTATCTGAAAGTCTGATAAACGCCGGAAAAATGACTAAGTCCCCAAAAAATTTTTTTTCAACTTTTTTCAATTTTACCCCCGTGGGATATATATTCTACCCACACACATTTGGAACTCTCCTGGGGTACCCTCACACATATTATTCCCTCATTTAGTGGATATTTTCACAAAAAAGTGAAATTTTCAAAAATCCAGAAAATTGGCTGAAAATGACTAAATATCAAGGACTCATTGGGCGAATCGCTCTGAAACTGAAATCGGAACGCTCACTGACATTTCCCCTATCTGAAAGTCTGATAAACGACGGAAAAATGACTAAGTCCAAAAAAAATTTTTTTTCAACTTTTTTCAATTTTACCCCCGTGGGATATATATTCTACCCACACACATTTGGAACTCACCTGGGGTATCCTCACACATATTATTCCCTCGTTTAGTGGATATTTTCACAAAAAAGTGAAATTTTCAAAAATCCAGAAAATTGGCAGAAAACGACTAAATATCAAGGACTCATTGGGCGAATCGCTCTGGAACTGAAATCGTAATGCTCACTCACATTTCCCCTATCTGAAAGTCTGATAAACGCCGGAAAAATGACAAAGTCCAAAAAAAAATTTGTTCAACTTTTTTCAATTTTACCCCTGTGGGATATATATTCTACCCACACACATTTGGAACTCTCCTGGGGTACCCTCACACATATTATTCCCTCATTTAGTGGATATTTTCACAAAAAAGTGAAATTTTCAAAAACTTAAATTATTGGCTGAAAATGACTAAATATCAAGGACTTATTGGGCGAATCGCTCTGGAACTGAAATCGGAATGCTCACTGACATATCCCCTATCTGAAAGTCTGATAAACGCCGGAAAAATGACTAAGTCCCAAAAAAATTTTTTTTCAACTTTTTTCAATTTTACCCCCGTGGGATATATATTCTACCCACACACATTTGGAACTCTCCTGGGGTACCCTCACACATATTATTCCCTCGTTTAGTGGATATTTTCACAAAAAAGTGAAATTTTCAAAAATCCAGAAAATTGGCTGAAAACGACTAAATATCAAGGACTAATTGGGCGAATCGCTCTGGAACTGAAATCGGAACGCTCACTGACATTTCCCCTATCTGAAAGTCTGATAAACGGCGGAAAAATGACTAAGTCCAAAAAAAAATTTGTTCAACTTTTTTCAATTTTACCCCTGTGGGATATATATTCTACCCACACACATTTGGAACTCTCCTGGGGTACCCTCACACATATTATTCCCTCACAAAAAAGTGAAATTTTCAAAAATCCAGAAAATTGGCTGAAAACGACTAAATATCAAGGACTCATTGGGCGAATCGCTCTGGAACTGAAATCGGAACGCTCACTGACATTTCCCCTATCTGAAAGTCTGATAAACGCCGGAAAAATGACTAAGTCCCAAAAAAATTTTTTTTCAACTTTTTTCAATTTTACCCCCGTGGGATATATATTCTACCCACACACATTGGAACTCTCCTGGGGTACCCTCACACATATTATTCCCTCATTTAGTGGATATTTTCACAAAAAAGTGAAATTTTCAAAAATCCAGAAAATTGGCTGAAAACGACTAAATATCAAGGACTCATTGGGCGAATTGCTCTGGAACTGAAATCGGAACGCTCACTGACATTTCCCCTTTCTGCAAGTCTGATAAACGCCGGAAAAATGACTAAGTCCAAAAAAAAATTTTTTTCAACTTTATTCAATTTTACCCCCGTGGGATATATATTCTACCCACACACATTTGGAACTCTCCTGGGGTACCCTCACACATATTATTCCCTCATTTAGTGGATATTTTCACAAAAAAAGTGAAATTTTCAAAAATCCAGAAAATTGGCTGAAAATGACTAAATATCAAGGACTCATTGGGCGAATCGCTCTAGAACTGAAATCGGAACGCTCACTGACATTTCCCCTATCTGAAAGTCTGATAAACGTCGGAAAAATGACTAAGTCCAAAAAAAAAATTTTTTTTAACTTTTTTCAATTTTACCCCCATTGGATATATATTCTACCCACACACATTTGGAACTCTCCTGGGGTACCCTCACACATATTATTCCCTCGTTTAGTGGATATTTTCACAAAAAAGTGAAATTTTCAAAAATCCAGGAAATTGGCTGAAAACGACTAAATATCAAGTACTCATTGGGTGAATTGCTCTGGAACTGAAATCGGAACGCTCACTGACATTTCCCCTATCTAAAATTCTGATAAACGCTGGAAAAATGACTAAGTCCAAAAAAAAATTTGTTCAACTTTTTTCAATTTTACCCCTGTGGGATATATATTCTACCCACACACATTTGGAACTCTCCTGGGGTACCCTCACACATATTATTCCCTCATTTAGTGGATATTTTCACAAAAAAGTGAAATTTTCAAAAATCCAAATTATTGGCTGAAAATGTCTAAATATCAAGGACTTATTGGGCGAATCGCTCTGGAACTGAAATCGGAATGCTCACTGACATTTCCCCTATCTGAAAGTCTGATAAACGCCGGAAAAATGACTAAGTCCAAAAAAAAAATTTTTTCAACTTTTTTCAATTTTACCCCCGTGGGATATATATTCTACCCACACACATTTGGAACTCTCCTGGGGTACCCTCACACATATTATTCCCTCATTTAGTGGATATTTTCACAAAAAAGTGAAATTTTCAAAAATCCAGAAAATTGGCTGAAAACGACTAAATAACAAGGACTCATTGGGCGAATCGCTCTGGAACTGAAATCGGAACGCTCACTGACATTTCCCCTATCTGAAAGTCTGATAAACGACGGAAAAATGACTAAGTCCAAAAAAAATTTTTTTTCAACTTTTTTCAATTTTACCCCCGTGGGATATATATTCTACCCACACACATTTGGAACTCTCCTGGGGTATCCTCACACATATTATTCCCTCGTTTAGTGGATATTTTCACAAAAAAGTGAAATTTTCAAAAATCCAGAAAATTGGTTGAAAACGACTAAATATCAAGGACTCATTGGGCGAATCGCTCTGGAACTGAAATCGGAATGCTCACTCACATTTCCCCTATCTGAAAGTCTGAAAAACGGCGGAAAAATGACTAAGTCCAAAAAAAAAATTTTTTTCAACTTTTTTCAATTTTACCCCCGTGGGATATATATTCTACCCACACACATTTGGAACTCTCCTGGGGTACCCTTACACATATTATTCCCTCATTTAGTGGATATTTTCACAAAAAAGTGAAATTTTCAAAAATCCAAATTATTGGCTGAAAATGACTAAATATCAAGGACTTATTGGGCGAATCGCTCTGGAACTGAAATCGGAATGCTCACTGACATATCCCCTATCTGAAGGTCTGATAAACGCCGGAAAAATGACTAAGTCCAAAAAAAAATTTTTTTCAACTTTTTTCAATTTTCCCCCGTGGGATATATATTCTACCCACACACATTTGGAACTCTCCTGGGGTATCCTCACACATATTATTCCCTCGTTTAGTGGATATTTTCACAAAAAAGTGAAATTTTCAAAAATCCAGAAAATTGGCAGAAAACGACTAAATATCAAGGACTCATTGGGCGAATCGCTCTGGAACTGAAATCGTAATGCTCACTCACATTTCCCCTATCTGAAAGTCTGAAAAACGGCGGAAAAATGACTAAGTCCAAAAAAAAAATTTTTTTCAACTTTTTTCAATTTTACCCCCGTGGGATATATATTCTACCCACACACATTTGGAACTCTCCTGGGGTACCATCACACATATTATTCCCTCATTTAGTGGATATTTTCACAAAAAAGTGAAATTTTCAAAAATCCAAATTATTGGCTGAAAATGACTAAATATCAAGGACTTATTGGGCGAATCGCTCTGGAACTGAAATCGGAATGCTCACTGACATATCCCCTATCTGAAAGTCTGATAAACGCCGGAAAAATGACTAAGTCCAAAAAAAAATTTTTTTCAACTTTTTTCAATTTTCCCCCGTGGGATATATATTCTACCCACACACATTTGGAACTCTCCTGGGGTACCCTCACACATATTATTCCCTCATTTAGTGGATATTTTCACAAAAAAGTGAAATTTTCAAAAATCCAGAAAATTGGCTGAAAACGACTAAATATCAAGGACTCATTGGGCGAATCGCTCTGGAACTGAAATCGGAACGCTCACTGACATTTCCCCTATCTGAAAGTCTGATAAACGCCGGAAAAATGACTAAGTCCCCAAAAAATTTTTTTTCAACTTTTTTCAATTTTACCCCCGTGGGATATATATTCTACCCACACACATTTGGAACTCTCCTGGGGTACCCTCACACATATTATTCCCTCATTTAGTGGATATTTTCACAAAAAAGTGAAATTTTCAAAAATCCAGAAAATTGGCTGAAAATGACTAAATATCAAGGACTCATTGGGCGAATCGCTCTGAAACTGAAATCGGAACGCTCACTGACATTTCCCCTATCTGAAAGTCTGATAAACGACGGAAAAATGACTAAGTCCAAAAAAAATTTTTTTTCAACTTTTTTCAATTTTACCCCCGTGGGATATATATTCTACCCACACACATTTGGAACTCACCTGGGGTATCCTCACACATATTATTCCCTCGTTTAGTGGATATTTTCACAAAAAAGTGAAATTTTCAAAAATCCAGAAAATTGGCAGAAAACGACTAAATATCAAGGACTCATTGGGCGAATCGCTCTGGAACTGAAATCGTAATGCTCACTCACATTTCCCCTATCTGAAAGTCTGATAAACGCCGGAAAAATGACAAAGTCCAAAAAAAAATTTGTTCAACTTTTTTCAATTTTACCCCTGTGGGATATATATTCTACCCACACACATTTGGAACTCTCCTGGGGTACCCTCACACATATTATTCCCTCATTTAGTGGATATTTTCACAAAAAAGTGAAATTTTCAAAAACTTAAATTATTGGCTGAAAATGACTAAATATCAAGGACTTATTGGGCGAATCGCTCTGGAACTGAAATCGGAATGCTCACTGACATATCCCCTATCTGAAAGTCTGATAAACGCCGGAAAAATGACTAAGTCCAAAAAAAAATTTTTTTCAACTTTTTTCAATTTTCCCCCGTGGGATATATATTCTACCCACACACATTTGGAACTCTCCTGGGGTACCCTCACACATATTATTCCCTCATTTAGTGGATATTTTCACAAAAAAGTGAAATTTTCAAAAATCCAGAAAATTGGCTGAAAACGACTAAATATCAAGGACTCATTGGGCGAATCGCTCTGGAACTGAAATCGGAACGCTCACTGACATTTCCCCTATCTGAAAGTCTGATAAACGCCGGAAAAATGACTAAGTCCCAAAAAAATTTTTTTTCAACTTTTTTCAATTTTACCCCCGTGGGATATATATTCTACCCACACACATTTGGAACTCTCCTGGGGTACCCTCACACATATTATTCCCTCGTTTAGTGGATATTTTCACAAAAAAGTGAAATTTTCAAAAATCCAGAAAATTGGCTGAAAACGACTAAATATCAAGGACTAATTGGGCGAATCGCTCTGGAACTGAAATCGGAACGCTCACTGACATTTCCCCTATCTGAAAGTCTGATAAACGGCGGAAAAATGACTAAGTCCAAAAAAAAATTTGTTCAACTTTTTTCAATTTTACCCCTGTGGGATATATATTCTACCCACACACATTTGGAACTCTCCTGGGGTACCCTCACACATATTATTCCCTCATTTAGTGGATATTTTCACAAAAAAGTGAAATTTTCAAAAATCCAGAAAATTGGCTGAAAACGACTAAATATCAAGGACTCATTGGGCGAATCGCTCTGGAACTGAAATCGGAACGCTCACTGACATTTCCCCTATCTGAAAGTCTGATAAACGCCGGAAAAATGACTAAGTCCCAAAAAAATTTTTTTTCAACTTTTTTCAATTTTACCCCCGTGGGATATATATTCTACCCACACACATTTGGAACTCTCCTGGGGTACCCTCACACATATTATTCCCTCGTTTAGTGGATATTTTCACAAAAAAGTGAAATTTTCAAAAATCCAGAAAATTGGCTGAAAACGACTAAATATCAAGGACTAATTGGGCGAATCGCTCTGGAACTGAAATCGGAACGCTCACTGACATTTCCCCTATCTGAAAGTCTGATAAACGCCGGAAAAATGACTAAGTCCAAAAAAAAATTTGTTCAACTTTTTTCAATTTTACCCCTGTGGGATATATATTCTACCCACACACATTTGGAACTCTCCTGGGGTACCCTCACACATATTATTCCCTCATTTAGTGGATATTTTCACAAAAAAGTGAAATTTTCAAAAATCCAGAAAATTGGCTGAAAACGACTAAATATCAAGGACTCATTGGGCGAATTGCTCTGGAACTGAAATCGGAACGCTCACTGACATCTCCCCTTTCTGAAAGTCTGATAAACGGCGGAAAAATGACTAAGTCCAAAAAAAAATTTTTTTCAACTTTATTCAATTTTACCCCCGTGGGATATATATTCTACCCACACACATTTGGAACTCTCCTGGGGTACCCTCACACATATTATTCCCTCGTTTAGTGGATATTTTCACAAAAAAAGTGAAATTTTCAAAAATCCAGGAAATTGGCTGAAAACGACTAAATATCAAGTACTCATTGGGCGAATCGCTCGGGAACTGAAATCGGAACGCTCACTGACATTTCCCCTATCTGAAATTCTGATAAACGCTGGAAAAATGACTAAGTCCAAAAAAAAATTTGTTCAACTTTTTTCAATTTTACCCCTGTGGGATATATATTCTACCCACACACATTTGGAACTCTCCTGGGGTACCCTCACACATATTATTCCCTCATTTAGTGGATATTTTCACAAAAAAGTGAAATTTTCAAAAATCCAAATTATTGGCTGAAAATGACTAAATATCTAGGACTTATTGGGCGAATCGCTCTGGAACTGAAATCGGAATGCTCACTGACATTTCCCCTATCTGAAAGTCTGATAAACGCCGGAAAAATGACTAAGTCCAAAAAAAAAATTTTTTCAACTTTTTTCAATTTTACCCCCGTGGGATATATATTCTACCCACACACATTTGGAACTCTCCTGGGGTACCCTCACACATATTATTCCCTCATTTAGTGGATATTTTCACAAAAAAGAGAAATTTTCAAAAATCCAGAAAATTGGCTGAAAACGACTAAATATCAAGGACTCATTGGGCGAATTGCTCTGGAACTGAAATCGGAACGCTCACTGACATTTCCCCTTTCTGCAAGTCTGATAAACGCCGGAAAAATGACTAAGTCCAAAAAAAAATTTTTTTCAACTTTATTCAATTTTACCCCCGTGGGATATATATTCTACCCACACACATTTGGAACTCTCCTGGGGTACCCTCACACATATTATTCCCTCATTTAGTGGATATTTTCACAAAAAAAGTGAAATTTTCAAAAATCCAGAAAATTGGCTGAAAATGACTAAATATCAAGGACTCATTGGGCGAATCGCTCTAGAACTGAAATCGGAACGCTCACTGACATTTCCCCTATCTGAAAGTCTGATAAACGTCGGAAAAATGACTAAGTCCAAAAAAAAAATTTTTTTTAACTTTTTTCAATTTTACCCCCATGGGATATATATTCTACCCACACACATTTGGAACTCTCCTGGGGTACCCTCACACATATTATTCCCTCGTTTAGTGGATATTTTCACAAAAAAGTGAAATTTTCAAAAATCCAGGAAATTGGCTGAAAACGACTAAATATCAAGTACTCATTGGGTGAATTGCTCTGGAACTGAAATCGGAACGCTCACTGACATTTCCCCTATCTAAAATTCTGATAAACGCTGGAAAAATGACTAAGTCCAAAAAAAAATTTGTTCAACTTTTTTCAATTTTACCCCTGTGGGATATATATTCTACCCACACACATTTGGAACTCTCCTGGGGTACCCTCACACATATTATTCCCTCATTTAGTGGATATTTTCACAAAAAAGTGAAATTTTCAAAAATCCAAATTATTGGCTGAAAATGTCTAAATATCAAGGACTTATTGGGCGAATCGCTCTGGAACTGAAATCGGAATGCTCACTGACATTTCCCCTATCTGAAAGTCTGATAAACGCCGGAAAAATGACTAAGTCCAAAAAAAAAATTTTTTCAACTTTTTTCAATTTTACCCCCGTGGGATATATATTCTACCCACACACATTTGGAACTCTCCTGGGGTACCCTCACACATATTATTCCCTCATTTAGTGGATATTTTCACAAAAAAGTGAAATTTTCAAAAATCCAGAAAATTGGCTGAAAACGACTAAATAACAAGGACTCATTGGGCGAATCGCTCTGGAACTGAAATCGGAACGCTCACTGACATTTCCCCTATCTGAAAGTCTGATAAACGACGGAAAAATGACTAAGTCCAAAAAAATTTTTTTTTCAACTTTTTTCAATTTTACCCCCGTGGGATATATATTCTACCCAAACACATTTGGAACTCTCCTGGGGTACCCTCACACATATTGTTCCCTCGTTTAGTGGATATTTTCACAAAAAAGTGAAATTTTCAAAAATCCAGAAAATTGGCTGAAAACGACTAAATATCAAGGACTCATTGGGCGAATCGCTCTGGAACTGAAATCGGAACGCTCACTGACATTTCCCCTATCTGAAAGTCTGATAAACGCCGGAAAAATGACTAAGTCCCCAAAAAATTTTTTTTCAACTTTTTTCAATTTTACCCCCGTGGGATATATATTCTACCCACACACATTTGGAACTCTCCTGGGGTACCCTCACACATATTATTCCCTCATTTAGTGGATATTTTCACAAAAAAGTGAAATTTTCAAAAATCCAGAAAATTGGCTGAAAATGACTAAATATCAAGGACTCATTGGGCGAATCGCTCTGAAACTGAAATCGGAACGCTCACTGACATTTCCCCTATCTGAAAGTCTGATAAACGACGGAAAAATGACTAAGTCCAAAAAAAATTTTTTTTCAACTTTTTTCAATTTTACCCCCGTGGGATATATATTCTACCCACACACATTTGGAACTCACCTGGGGTATCCTCACACATATTATTCCCTCGTTTAGTGGATATTTTCACAAAAAAGTGAAATTTTCAAAAATCCAGGAAATTGGCTGAAAACGACTAAATATCAAGTACTCATTGGGTGAATTGCTCTGGAACTGAAATCGGAACGCTCACTGACATTTCCCCTATCTAAAATTCTGATAAACGCTGGAAAAATGACTAAGTCCAAAAAAAAATTTGTTCAACTTTTTTCAATTTTACCCCTGTGGGATATATATTCTACCCACACACATTTGGAACTCTCCTGGGGTACCCTCACACATATTATTCCCTCATTTAGTGGATATTTTCACAAAAAAGTGAAATTTTCAAAAATCCAAATTATTGGCTGAAAATGTCTAAATATCAAGGACTTATTGGGCGAATCGCTCTGGAACTGAAATCGGAATGCTCACTGACATTTCCCCTATCTGAAAGTCTGATAAACGCCGGAAAAATGACTAAGTCCAAAAAAAAAATTTTTTCAACTTTTTTCAATTTTACCCCCGTGGGATATATATTCTACCCACACACATTTGGAACTCTCCTGGGGTACCCTCACACATATTATTCCCTCATTTAGTGGATATTTTCACAAAAAAGTGAAATTTTCAAAAATCCAGAAAATTGGCTGAAAACGACTAAATAACAAGGACTCATTGGGCGAATCGCTCTGGAACTGAAATCGGAACGCTCACTGACATTTCCCCTATCTGAAAGTCTGATAAACGACGGAAAAATGACTAAGTCCAAAAAAATTTTTTTTTCAACTTTTTTCAATTTTACCCCCGTGGGATATATATTCTACCCAAACACATTTGGAACTCTCCTGGGGTACCCTCACACATATTGTTCCCTCGTTTAGTGGATATTTTCACAAAAAAGTGAAATTTTCAAAAATCCAGAAAATTGGCTGAAAACGACTAAATATCAAGGACTCATTGGGCGAATCGCTCTGGAACTGAAATCGGAACGCTCACTGACATTTCCCCTATCTGAAAGTCTGATAAACGCCGGAAAAATGACTAAGTCCCCAAAAAATTTTTTTTCAACTTTTTTCAATTTTACCCCCGTGGGATATATATTCTACCCACACACATTTGGAACTCTCCTGGGGTACCCTCACACATATTATTCCCTCATTTAGTGGATATTTTCACAAAAAAGTGAAATTTTCAAAAATCCAGAAAATTGGCTGAAAATGACTAAATATCAAGGACTCATTGGGCGAATCGCTCTGAAACTGAAATCGGAACGCTCACTGACATTTCCCCTATCTGAAAGTCTGATAAACGACGGAAAAATGACTAAGTCCAAAAAAAATTTTTTTTCAACTTTTTTCAATTTTACCCCCGTGGGATATATATTCTACCCACACACATTTGGAACTCACCTGGGGTATCCTCACACATATTATTCCCTCGTTTAGTGGATATTTTCACAAAAAAGTGAAATTTTCAAAAATCCAGAAAATTGGCAGAAAACGACTAAATATCAAGGACTCATTGGGCGAATCGCTCTGGAACTGAAATCGTAATGCTCACTCACATTTCCCCTATCTGAAAGTCTGATAAACGCCGGAAAAATGACAAAGTCCAAAAAAAAATTTGTTCAACTTTTTTCAATTTTACCCCTGTGGGATATATATTCTACCCACACACATTTGGAACTCTCCTGGGGTACCCTCACACATATTATTCCCTCATTTAGTGGATATTTTCACAAAAAAGTGAAATTTTCAAAAACTTAAATTATTGGCTGAAAATGACTAAATATCAAGGACTTATTGGGCGAATCGCTCTGGAACTGAAATCGGAATGCTCACTGACATATCCCCTATCTGAAAGTCTGATAAACGCCGGAAAAATGACTAAGTCCAAAAAAAAATTTTTTTCAACTTTTTTCAATTTTCCCCCGTGGGATATATATTCTACCCACACACATTTGGAACTCTCCTGGGGTACCCTCACACATATTATTCCCTCATTTAGTGGATATTTTCACAAAAAAGTGAAATTTTCAAAAATCCAGAAAATTGGCTGAAAACGACTAAATATCAAGGACTCATTGGGCGAATCGCTCTGGAACTGAAATCGGAACGCTCACTGACATTTCCCCTATCTGAAAGTCTGATAAACGCCGGAAAAATGACTAAGTCCCAAAAAAATTTTTTTTCAACTTTTTTCAATTTTACCCCCGTGGGATATATATTCTACCCACACACATTTGGAACTCTCCTGGGGTACCCTCACACATATTATTCCCTCGTTTAGTGGATATTTTCACAAAAAAGTGAAATTTTCAAAAATCCAGAAAATTGGCTGAAAACGACTAAATATCAAGGACTAATTGGGCGAATCGCTCTGGAACTGAAATCGGAACGCTCACTGACATTTCCCCTATCTGAAAGTCTGATAAACGGCGGAAAAATGACTAAGTCCAAAAAAAAATTTGTTCAACTTTTTTCAATTTTACCCCTGTGGGATATATATTCTACCCACACACATTTGGAACTCTCCTGGGGTACCCTCACACATATTATTCCCTCATTTAGTGGATATTTTCACAAAAAAGTGAAATTTTCAAAAATCCAGAAAATTGGCTGAAAACGACTAAATATCAAGGACTCATTGGGCGAATCGCTCTGGAACTGAAATCGGAACGCTCACTGACATTTCCCCTATCTGAAAGTCTGATAAACGCCGGAAAAATGACTAAGTCCCAAAAAAATTTTTTTTCAACTTTTTTCAATTTTACCCCCGTGGGATATATATTCTACCCACACACATTTGGAACTCTCCTGGGGTACCCTCACACATATTATTCCCTCGTTTAGTGGATATTTTCACAAAAAAGTGAAATTTTCAAAAATCCAGAAAATTGGCTGAAAACGACTAAATATCAAGGACTAATTGGGCGAATCGCTCTGGAACTGAAATCGGAACGCTCACTGACATTTCCCCTATCTGAAAGTCTGATAAACGCCGGAAAAATGACTAAGTCCAAAAAAAAATTTGTTCAACTTTTTTCAATTTTACCCCTGTGGGATATATATTCTACCCACACACATTTGGAACTCTCCTGGGGTACCCTCACACATATTATTCCCTCATTTAGTGGATATTTTCACAAAAAAGTGAAATTTTCAAAAATCCAGAAAATTGGCTGAAAACGACTAAATATCAAGGACTCATTGGGCGAATTGCTCTGGAACTGAAATCGGAACGCTCACTGACATCTCCCCTTTCTGAAAGTCTGATAAACGGCGGAAAAATGACTAAGTCCAAAAAAAAATTTTTTTCAACTTTATTCAATTTTACCCCCGTGGGATATATATTCTACCCACACACATTTGGAACTCTCCTGGGGTACCCTCACACATATTATTCCCTCGTTTAGTGGATATTTTCACAAAAAAAGTGAAATTTTCAAAAATCCAGGAAATTGGCTGAAAACGACTAAATATCAAGTACTCATTGGGCGAATCGCTCGGGAACTGAAATCGGAACGCTCACTGACATTTCCCCTATCTGAAATTCTGATAAACGCTGGAAAAATGACTAAGTCCAAAAAAAAATTTGTTCAACTTTTTTCAATTTTACCCCTGTGGGATATATATTCTACCCACACACATTTGGAACTCTCCTGGGGTACCCTCACACATATTATTCCCTCATTTAGTGGATATTTTCACAAAAAAGTGAAATTTTCAAAAATCCAAATTATTGGCTGAAAATGACTAAATATCTAGGACTTATTGGGCGAATCGCTCTGGAACTGAAATCGGAATGCTCACTGACATTTCCCCTATCTGAAAGTCTGATAAACGCCGGAAAAATGACTAAGTCCAAAAAAAAAATTTTTTCAACTTTTTTCAATTTTACCCCCGTGGGATATATATTCTACCCACACACATTTGGAACTCTCCTGGGGTACCCTCACACATATTATTCCCTCATTTAGTGGATATTTTCACAAAAAAGAGAAATTTTCAAAAATCCAGAAAATTGGCTGAAAACGACTAAATATCAAGGACTCATTGGGCGAATTGCTCTGGAACTGAAATCGGAACGCTCACTGACATTTCCCCTTTCTGCAAGTCTGATAAACGCCGGAAAAATGACTAAGTCCAAAAAAAAATTTTTTTCAACTTTATTCAATTTTACCCCCGTGGGATATATATTCTACCCACACACATTTGGAACTCTCCTGGGGTACCCTCACACATATTATTCCCTCATTTAGTGGATATTTTCACAAAAAAAGTGAAATTTTCAAAAATCCAGAAAATTGGCTGAAAATGACTAAATATCAAGGACTCATTGGGCGAATCGCTCTAGAACTGAAATCGGAACGCTCACTGACATTTCCCCTATCTGAAAGTCTGATAAACGTCGGAAAAATGACTAAGTCCAAAAAAAAAATTTTTTTTAACTTTTTTCAATTTTACCCCCATGGGATATATATTCTACCCACACACATTTGGAACTCTCCTGGGGTACCCTCACACATATTATTCCCTCGTTTAGTGGATATTTTCACAAAAAAGTGAAATTTTCAAAAATCCAGGAAATTGGCTGAAAACGACTAAATATCAAGTACTCATTGGGTGAATTGCTCTGGAACTGAAATCGGAACGCTCACTGACATTTCCCCTATCTAAAATTCTGATAAACGCTGGAAAAATGACTAAGTCCAAAAAAAAATTTGTTCAACTTTTTTCAATTTTACCCCTGTGGGATATATATTCTACCCACACACATTTGGAACTCTCCTGGGGTACCCTCACACATATTATTCCCTCATTTAGTGGATATTTTCACAAAAAAGTGAAATTTTCAAAAATCCAAATTATTGGCTGAAAATGTCTAAATATCAAGGACTTATTGGGCGAATCGCTCTGGAACTGAAATCGGAATGCTCACTGACATTTCCCCTATCTGAAAGTCTGATAAACGACGGAAAAATGACTAAGTCCAAAAAAATTTTTTTTTCAACTTTTTTCAATTTTACCCCCGTGGGATATATATTCTACCCAAACACATTTGGAACTCTCCTGGGGTACCCTCACACATATTGTTCCCTCGTTTAGTGGATATTTTCACAAAAAAGTGAAATTTTCAAAAATCCAGAAAATTGGCTGAAAACGACTAAATATCAAGGACTCATTGGGCGAATCGCTCTGGAACTGAAATCGGAACGCTCACTGACATTTCCCCTATCTGAAAGTCTGATAAACGCCGGAAAAATGACTAAGTCCCCAAAAAATTTTTTTTCAACTTTTTTCAATTTTACCCCCGTGGGATATATATTCTACCCACACACATTTGGAACTCTCCTGGGGTACCCTCACACATATTATTCCCTCATTTAGTGGATATTTTCACAAAAAAGTGAAATTTTCAAAAATCCAGAAAATTGGCTGAAAATGACTAAATATCAAGGACTCATTGGGCGAATCGCTCTGAAACTGAAATCGGAACGCTCACTGACATTTCCCCTATCTGAAAGTCTGATAAACGACGGAAAAATGACTAAGTCCAAAAAAAATTTTTTTTCAACTTTTTTCAATTTTACCCCCGTGGGATATATATTCTACCCACACACATTTGGAACTCACCTGGGGTATCCTCACACATATTATTCCCTCGTTTAGTGGATATTTTCACAAAAAAGTGAAATTTTCAAAAATCCAGAAAATTGGCAGAAAACGACTAAATATCAAGGACTCATTGGGCGAATCGCTCTGGAACTGAAATCGTAATGCTCACTCACATTTCCCCTATCTGAAAGTCTGATAAACGCCGGAAAAATGACAAAGTCCAAAAAAAAATTTGTTCAACTTTTTTCAATTTTACCCCTGTGGGATATATATTCTACCCACACACATTTGGAACTCTCCTGGGGTACCCTCACACATATTATTCCCTCATTTAGTGGATATTTTCACAAAAAAGTGAAATTTTCAAAAACTTAAATTATTGGCTGAAAATGACTAAATATCAAGGACTTATTGGGCGAATCGCTCTGGAACTGAAATCGGAATGCTCACTGACATATCCCCTATCTGAAAGTCTGATAAACGCCGGAAAAATGACTAAGTCCCAACAAAATTTTTTTTCAACTTTTTTCAATTTTACCCCCGTGGGATATATATTCTACCCACACACATTTGGAACTCTCCTGGGGTACCCTCACACATATTATTCCCTCGTTTAGTGGATATTTTCACAAAAAAGTGAAATTTTCAAAAATCCAGAAAATTGGCTGAAAACGACTAAATATCAAGGACTAATTGGGCGAATCGCTCTGGAACTGAAATCGGAACGCTCACTGACATTTCCCCTATCTGAAAGTCTGATAAACGGCGGAAAAATGACTAAGTCCAAAAAAAAATTTGTTCAACTTTTTTCAATTTTACCCCTGTGGGATATATATTCTACCCACACACATTTGGAACTCTCCTGGGGTACCCTCACACATATTATTCCCTCATTTAGTGGATATTTTCACAAAAAAGTGAAATTTTCAAAAATCCAGAAAATTGGCTGAAAACGACTAAATATCAAGGACTCATTGGGCGAATCGCTCTGGAACTGAAATCGGAACGCTCACTGACATTTCCCCTATCTGAAAGTCTGATAAACGCCGGAAAAATGACTAAGTCCCAAAAAAATTTTTTTTCAACTTTTTTCAATTTTACCCCCGTGGGATATATATTCTACCCACACACATTGGAACTCTCCTGGGGTACCCTCACACATATTATTCCCTCATTTAGTGGATATTTTCACAAAAAAGTGAAATTTTCAAAAATCCAGAAAATTGGCTGAAAACGACTAAATATCAAGGACTCATTGGGCGAATTGCTCTGGAACTGAAATCGGAACGCTCACTGACATTTCCCCTTTCTGCAAGTCTGATAAACGCCGGAAAAATGACTAAGTCCAAAAAAAAATTTTTTTCAACTTTATTCAATTTTACCCCCGTGGGATATATATTCTACCCACACACATTTGGAACTCTCCTGGGGTACCCTCACACATATTATTCCCTCATTTAGTGGATATTTTCACAAAAAAAGTGAAATTTTCAAAAATCCAGAAAATTGGCTGAAAATGACTAAATATCAAGGACTCATTGGGCGAATCGCTCTAGAACTGAAATCGGAACGCTCACTGACATTTCCCCTATCTGAAAGTCTGATAAACGTCGGAAAAATGACTAAGTCCAAAAAAAAAATTTTTTTTAACTTTTTTCAATTTTACCCCCATTGGATATATATTCTACCCACACACATTTGGAACTCTCCTGGGGTACCCTCACACATATTATTCCCTCGTTTAGTGGATATTTTCACAAAAAAGTGAAATTTTCAAAAATCCAGGAAATTGGCTGAAAACGACTAAATATCAAGTACTCATTGGGTGAATTGCTCTGGAACTGAAATCGGAACGCTCACTGACATTTCCCCTATCTAAAATTCTGATAAACGCTGGAAAAATGACTAAGTCCAAAAAAAAATTTGTTCAACTTTTTTCAATTTTACCCCTGTGGGATATATATTCTACCCACACACATTTGGAACTCTCCTGGGGTACCCTCACACATATTATTCCCTCATTTAGTGGATATTTTCACAAAAAAGTGAAATTTTCAAAAATCCAAATTATTGGCTGAAAATGTCTAAATATCAAGGACTTATTGGGCGAATCGCTCTGGAACTGAAATCGGAATGCTCACTGACATTTCCCCTATCTGAAAGTCTGATAAACGCCGGAAAAATGACTAAGTCCAAAAAAAAAATTTTTTCAACTTTTTTCAATTTTACCCCCGTGGGATATATATTCTACCCACACACATTTGGAACTCTCCTGGGGTACCCTCACACATATTATTCCCTCATTTAGTGGATATTTTCACAAAAAAGTGAAATTTTCAAAAATCCAGAAAATTGGCTGAAAACGACTAAATAACAAGGACTCATTGGGCGAATCGCTCTGGAACTGAAATCGGAACGCTCACTGACATTTCCCCTATCTGAAAGTCTGATAAACGATGGAAAAATGACTAAGTCCAAAAAAAATTTTTTTTCAACTTTTTTCAATTTTACCCCCGTGGGATATATATTCTACCCACACACATTTGGAACTCTCCTGGGGTATCCTCACACATATTATTCCCTCGTTTAGTGGATATTTTCACAAAAAAGTGAAATTTTCAAAAATCCAGAAAATTGGTTGAAAACGACTAAATATCAAGGACTCATTGGGCGAATCGCTCTGGAACTGAAATCGGAATGCTCACTCACATTTCCCCTATCTGAAAGTCTGAAAAACGGCGGAAAAATGACTAAGTCCAAAAAAAAAATTTTTTTCAACTTTTTTCAATTTTACCCCCGTGGGATATATATTCTACCCACACACATTTGGAACTCTCCTGGGGTACCCTTACACATATTATTCCCTCATTTAGTGGATATTTTCACAAAAAAGTGAAATTTTCAAAAATCCAAATTATTGGCTGAAAATGACTAAATATCAAGGACTTATTGGGCGAATCGCTCTGGAACTGAAATCGGAATGCTCACTGACATATCCCCTATCTGAAAGTCTGATAAACGCCGGAAAAATGACTAAGTCCAAAAAAAAATTTTTTTCAACTTTTTTCAATTTTCCCCCGTGGGATATATATTCTACCCGCACACATTTGGAACTCTCCTGGGGTATCCTCACACATATTATTCCCTCGTTTAGTGGATATTTTCACAAAAAAGTGAAATTTTCAAAAATCCAGAAAATTGGCAGAAAACGACTAAATATCAAGGACTCATTGGGCGAATCGCTCTGGAACTGAAATCGTAATGCTCACTCACATTTCCCCTATCTGAAAGTCTGAAAAACGGCGGAAAAATGACTAAGTCCAAAAAAAAAATTTTTTTCAACTTTTTTCAATTTTACCCCCGTGGGATATATATTCTACCCACACACATTTGGAACTCTCCTGGGGTACCATCACACATATTATTCCCTCATTTAGTGGATATTTTCACAAAAAAGTGAAATTTTCAAAAATCCAAATTATTGGCTGAAAATGACTAAATATCAAGGACTTATTGGGCGAATCGCTCTGGAACTGAAATCGGAATGCTCACTGACATATCCCCTATCTGAAAGTCTGATAAACGCCGGAAAAATGACTAAGTCCAAAAAAAAATTTTTTTCAACTTTTTTCAATTTTCCCCCGTGGGATATATATTCTACCCACACACATTTGGAACTCTCCTGGGGTACCCTCACACATATTATTCCCTCATTTAGTGGATATTTTCACAAAAAAGTGAAATTTTCAAAAATCCAGAAAATTGGCTGAAAACGACTAAATATCAAGGACTCATTGGGCGAATCGCTCTGGAACTGAAATCGGAACGCTCACTGACATTTCCCCTATCTGAAAGTCTGATAAACGCCGGAAAAATGACTAAGTCCCCAAAAAATTTTTTTTCAACTTTTTTCAATTTTACCCCCGTGGGATATATATTCTACCCACACACATTTGGAACTCTCCTGGGGTACCCTCACACATATTATTCCCTCATTTAGTGGATATTTTCACAAAAAAGTGAAATTTTCAAAAATCCAGAAAATTGGCTGAAAATGACTAAATATCAAGGACTCATTGGGCGAATCGCTCTGAAACTGAAATCGGAACGCTCACTGACATTTCCCCTATCTGAAAGTCTGATAAACGACGGAAAAATGACTAAGTCCAAAAAAAATTTTTTTTCAACTTTTTTCAATTTTACCCCCGTGGGATATATATTCTACCCACACACATTTGGAACTCACCTGGGGTATCCTCACACATATTATTCCCTCGTTTAGTGGATATTTTCACAAAAAAGTGAAATTTTCAAAAATCCAGAAAATTGGCAGAAAACGACTAAATATCAAGGACTCATTGGGCGAATCGCTCTGGAACTGAAATCGTAATGCTCACTCACATTTCCCCTATCTGAAAGTCTGATAAACGCCGGAAAAATGACAAAGTCCAAAAAAAAATTTGTTCAACTTTTTTCAATTTTACCCCTGTGGGATATATATTCTACCCACACACATTTGGAACTCTCCTGGGGTACCCTCACACATATTATTCCCTCATTTAGTGGATATTTTCACAAAAAAGTGAAATTTTCAAAAACTTAAATTATTGGCTGAAAATGACTAAATATCAAGGACTTATTGGGCGAATCGCTCTGGAACTGAAATCGGAATGCTCACTGACATATCCCCTATCTGAAAGTCTGATAAACGCCGGAAAAATGACTAAGTCCAAAAAAAAATTTTTTTCAACTTTTTTCAATTTTCCCCCGTGGGATATATATTCTACCCACACACATTTGGAACTCTCCTGGGGTACCCTCACACATATTATTCCCTCATTTAGTGGATATTTTCACAAAAAAGTGAAATTTTCAAAAATCCAGAAAATTGGCTGAAAACGACTAAATATCAAGGACTCATTGGGCGAATCGCTCTGGAACTGAAATCGGAACGCTCACTGACATTTCCCCTATCTGAAAGTCTGATAAACGCCGGAAAAATGACTAAGTCCCAAAAAAATTTTTTTTCAACTTTTTTCAATTTTACCCCCGTGGGATATATATTCTACCCACACACATTTGGAACTCTCCTGGGGTACCCTCACACATATTATTCCCTCGTTTAGTGGATATTTTCACAAAAAAGTGAAATTTTCAAAAATCCAGAAAATTGGCTGAAAACGACTAAATATCAAGGACTAATTGGGCGAATCGCTCTGGAACTGAAATCGGAACGCTCACTGACATTTCCCCTATCTGAAAGTCTGATAAACGGCGGAAAAATGACTAAGTCCAAAAAAAAATTTGTTCAACTTTTTTCAATTTTACCCCTGTGGGATATATATTCTACCCACACACATTTGGAACTCTCCTGGGGTACCCTCACACATATTATTCCCTCATTTAGTGGATATTTTCACAAAAAAGTGAAATTTTCAAAAATCCAGAAAATTGGCTGAAAACGACTAAATATCAAGGACTCATTGGGCGAATCGCTCTGGAACTGAAATCGGAACGCTCACTGACATTTCCCCTATCTGAAAGTCTGATAAACGCCGGAAAAATGACTAAGTCCCAAAAAAATTTTTTTTCAACTTTTTTCAATTTTACCCCCGTGGGATATATATTCTACCCACACACATTTGGAACTCTCCTGGGGTACCCTCACACATATTATTCCCTCGTTTAGTGGATATTTTCACAAAAAAGTGAAATTTTCAAAAATCCAGAAAATTGGCTGAAAACGACTAAATATCAAGGACTAATTGGGCGAATCGCTCTGGAACTGAAATCGGAACGCTCACTGACATTTCCCCTATCTGAAAGTCTGATAAACGCCGGAAAAATGACTAAGTCCAAAAAAAAATTTGTTCAACTTTTTTCAATTTTACCCCTGTGGGATATATATTCTACCCACACACATTTGGAACTCTCCTGGGGTACCCTCACACATATTATTCCCTCATTTAGTGGATATTTTCACAAAAAAGTGAAATTTTCAAAAATCCAGAAAATTGGCTGAAAACGACTAAATATCAAGGACTCATTGGGCGAATTGCTCTGGAACTGAAATCGGAACGCTCACTGACATCTCCCCTTTCTGAAAGTCTGATAAACGGCGGAAAAATGACTAAGTCCAAAAAAAAATTTTTTTCAACTTTATTCAATTTTACCCCCGTGGGATATATATTCTACCCACACACATTTGGAACTCTCCTGGGGTACCCTCACACATATTATTCCCTCGTTTAGTGGATATTTTCACAAAAAAAGTGAAATTTTCAAAAATCCAGGAAATTGGCTGAAAACGACTAAATATCAAGTACTCATTGGGCGAATCGCTCGGGAACTGAAATCGGAACGCTCACTGACATTTCCCCTATCTGAAATTCTGATAAACGCTGGAAAAATGACTAAGTCCAAAAAAAAATTTGTTCAACTTTTTTCAATTTTACCCCTGTGGGATATATATTCTACCCACACACATTTGGAACTCTCCTGGGGTACCCTCACACATATTATTCCCTCATTTAGTGGATATTTTCACAAAAAAGTGAAATTTTCAAAAATCCAAATTATTGGCTGAAAATGACTAAATATCTAGGACTTATTGGGCGAATCGCTCTGGAACTGAAATCGGAATGCTCACTGACATTTCCCCTATCTGAAAGTCTGATAAACGCCGGAAAAATGACTAAGTCCAAAAAAAAAATTTTTTCAACTTTTTTCAATTTTACCCCCGTGGGATATATATTCTACCCACACACATTTGGAACTCTCCTGGGGTACCCTCACACATATTATTCCCTCATTTAGTGGATATTTTCACAAAAAAGAGAAATTTTCAAAAATCCAGAAAATTGGCTGAAAACGACTAAATATCAAGGACTCATTGGGCGAATTGCTCTGGAACTGAAATCGGAACGCTCACTGACATTTCCCCTTTCTGCAAGTCTGATAAACGCCGGAAAAATGACTAAGTCCAAAAAAAAATTTTTTTCAACTTTATTCAATTTTACCCCCGTGGGATATATATTCTACCCACACACATTTGGAACTCTCCTGGGGTACCCTCACACATATTATTCCCTCATTTAGTGGATATTTTCACAAAAAAAGTGAAATTTTCAAAAATCCAGAAAATTGGCTGAAAATGACTAAATATCAAGGACTCATTGGGCGAATCGCTCTAGAACTGAAATCGGAACGCTCACTGACATTTCCCCTATCTGAAAGTCTGATAAACGTCGGAAAAATGACTAAGTCCAAAAAAAAAATTTTTTTTAACTTTTTTCAATTTTACCCCCATGGGATATATATTCTACCCACACACATTTGGAACTCTCCTGGGGTACCCTCACACATATTATTCCCTCGTTTAGTGGATATTTTCACAAAAAAGTGAAATTTTCAAAAATCCAGGAAATTGGCTGAAAACGACTAAATATCAAGTACTCATTGGGTGAATTGCTCTGGAACTGAAATCGGAACGCTCACTGACATTTCCCCTATCTAAAATTCTGATAAACGCTGGAAAAATGACTAAGTCCAAAAAAAAATTTGTTCAACTTTTTTCAATTTTACCCCTGTGGGATATATATTCTACCCACACACATTTGGAACTCTCCTGGGGTACCCTCACACATATTATTCCCTCATTTAGTGGATATTTTCACAAAAAAGTGAAATTTTCAAAAATCCAAATTATTGGCTGAAAATGTCTAAATATCAAGGACTTATTGGGCGAATCGCTCTGGAACTGAAATCGGAATGCTCACTGACATTTCCCCTATCTGAAAGTCTGATAAACGCCGGAAAAATGACTAAGTCCAAAAAAAAAATTTTTTCAACTTTTTTCAATTTTACCCCCGTGGGATATATATTCTACCCACACACATTTGGAACTCTCCTGGGGTACCCTCACACATATTATTCCCTCATTTAGTGGATATTTTCACAAAAAAGTGAAATTTTCAAAAATCCAGAAAATTGGCTGAAAACGACTAAATAACAAGGACTCATTGGGCGAATCGCTCTGGAACTGAAATCGGAACGCTCACTGACATTTCCCCTATCTGAAAGTCTGATAAACGACGGAAAAATGACTAAGTCCAAAAAAATTTTTTTTTCAACTTTTTTCAATTTTACCCCCGTGGGATATATATTCTACCCAAACACATTTGGAACTCTCCTGGGGTACCCTCACACATATTGTTCCCTCGTTTAGTGGATATTTTCACAAAAAAAGTGAAATTTTCAAAAATCCAGGAAATTGGCTGAAAACGACTAAATATCAAGTACTCATTGGGTGAATCGCTCTGGAACTGAAATCGGAACGCTCACTGACATTTCCCCTATCTGAAAGTCTGATAAACGCCGGAAAAATGACTAAGTCCAAAAAAAAAATTTTTTCAACTTTTTTCAATTTTACCCCCGTGGGATATATATTCTACCCACACACATTTGTAACTCTCCTGGGGTACCCTCACACATATTATTCCCTCATTTAGTGGATATTTTCACAAAAAAGTGAAATTTTCAAAAATCCAGAAAATTGGCTGAAAACGACTAAATATCAAGGACTCATTGGGCGAATCGCTCTGGAACTGAAATCGGAACGCTCACTGACATTTCCCCTATCTGAAATTCTGATAAACGCTGGAAAAATGACTAAGTCCAAAAAAAAATTTGTTCAACTTTTTTCAATTTTACCCCCATGGGATATATATTCTACCCAAACACATTTGGAACTCTCCTGGGGTACCCTCACACATATTATTCCCTCGTTTAGTGGATATTTTCAAAAAAAGTGAAATTTTCAAAAATCCAGGAAATTGGCTGAAAACGACTAAATATCAAGTACTCATTGGGCGAATCGCTCTGGAACTGAAATCGGAACGCTCACTGACATTTCCCCTATCTGAAATTCTGATAAACGCTGGAAAAATGACTAAGTCCAAAAAAAAATTTGTTCAACTTTTTTCAATTTTACCCCTGTGGGATATATATTCTACCCACACACATTTGGAACTCTCCTGGGGTACCCTCACACATATTATTCCCTCATTTAGTGGATATTTTCACAAAAAAGTGAAATTTTCAAAAATCCAGAAAATTGGCTGAAAACGACTAAATATCAAGGACTCATTGGGCGAATCGCTCTGGAACTGAAATCGGAACGCTCACTGACATTTCCCCTATCTGAAATTCTGATAAACGCTGGAAAAATGACTAAGTCCAAAAAAAAATTTGTTCAACTTTTTTCAATTTTACCCCCATGGGATATATATTCTACCCAAACACATTTGGAACTCTCCTGGGGTACCCTCACACATATTATTCCCTCGTTTAGTGGATATTTTCAAAAAAAGTGAAATTTTCAAAAATCCAGGAAATTGGCTGAAAACGACTAAATATCAAGTACTCATTGGGCGAATCGCTCTGGAACTGAAATCGGAACGCTCACTGACATTTCCCCTATCTGAAATTCTGATAAACGCTGGAAAAATGACTAAGTCCAAAAAAAAATTTGTTCAACTTTTTTCAATTTTACCCCTGTGGGATATATATTCTACCCACACACATTTGGAACTCTCCTGGGGTACCCTCACACATATTATTCCCTCATTTAGTGGATATTTTCACAAAAAAGTGAAATTTTCAAAAATCCAGAAAATTGGCTGAAAACGACTAAATATCAAGGACTCATTGGGCGAATCGCTCTGGAACTGAAATCGGAACGCTCACTGACATTTCCCCTATCTGAAATTCTGATAAACGCTGGAAAAATGACTAAGTCCAAAAAAAAATTTGTTCAACTTTTTTCAATTTTACCCCCGTGGGATATATATTCTACCCAAACACATTTGGAACTCTCCTGGGGTACCCTCACACATATTATTCCCTCGTTTAGTGGATATTTTCAAAAAAAGTGAAATTTTCAAAAATCCAGGAAATTGGCTGAAAACGACTAAATATCAAGTACTCATTGGGCGAATCGCTCTGGAACTGAAATCGGAACGCTCACTGACATTTCCCCTATCTGAAATTCTGATAAACGCTGGAAAAATGACTAAGTCCAAAAAAAAATTTGTTCAACTTTTTTCAATTTTACCCCTGTGGGATATATATTCTACCCACACACATTTGGAACTCTCCTGGGGTACCCTCACACATATTATTCCCTCATTTAGTGGATATTTTCACAAAAAAGTGAAATTTTCAAAAATCCAGGAAATTGGCTGAAAACGACTAAATATCAAGTACTCATTGGGCGAATCGCTCTGAAACTGAAATCGGAACGCTCACTGACATTTCCCCTATCTGAAATTCTGATAAACGCTGGAAAAATGACTAAGTCCAAAAAAAATTTGTTCAACTTTTTTCAATTTTACCCCTGTGGGATATATATTCTACCCACACACATTTGGAACTCTCCTGGGGTACCCTCACACATATTATTCCCTCATTTAGTGGATATTTTCACAAAAAAGTGAAATTTTCAAAAATCCAAATTATTGGCTGAAAATGACTAAATATCAAGGACTTATTGGGCGAATCGCTCTGGAACTGAAATCGGAATGCTCACTGACATTTCCCCTATCTGAAAGTCTGATAAACGCCGGAAAAATGACTAAGTCCAAAAAAAAATTTTTTTCAACTTTTTTCAATTTTACCCCCGTGGGATATATATTCTACCCACACACATTTGGAACTCTCCTGGGGTACCCTCACACATATTATTCCCTCATTTAGTGGATATTTTCACAAAAAAGTGAAATTTTCAAAAATCCAGAAAATTGGCTGAAAACGACTAAATATCAAGTACTCATTGGGCGAATCGCTCTGGAACTGAAATCGGAATGCTCACTGACATTTCCCCTATCTGAAATTCTGATAAACGCTGGAAAAATGACTAAGTCTAAAAAAAAATTTGTTCAACTTTTTTCAATTTTACCCCCGTGGGATATATATTCTACCTAAACACATTTGGAACTCTCCTGGGGTACCCTCACACATATTATTCCCTCGTTTAGTGGATATTTTCAAAAAAAGTGAAACTTTCAAAAATCCAGGAAATTGGCTGAAAACGACTAAATATCAAGTACTCATTGGGCGAATCGCTCTGGAACTGAAATCGGAACGCTCACTGACATTTCCCCTATCTGAAATTCTGATAAACGCTGGAAAAATGACTAAGTCCAAAAAAAAATTTGTTCAACTTTTTTCAATTTTACCCCTGTGGGATATATATTCTACCCACACACATTTGGAACTCTCCTGGGGTACCCTCACACATATTATTCCCTCGTTTAGTGGATATTTTCACAAAAAAGTGACATTTTCAAAAATCCAGGAAATTGGCTGAAAACGACTAAATATCAAGTACTCATTGGGCGAATCGCTCTGGAACTGAAATCGGAACGCTCACTGACATTTCCCCTATCTGAAATTCTGATAAACGCTGGAAAAATGACTAAGTCCAAAAAAAAATTTGTTCAACTTTTTTCAATTTTACCCCTGTGGGATATATATTCTACCCACACACATTTGGAACTCTCCTGGGGTACCCTCACACATATTATTCCCTCATTTAGTGGATATTTTCACAAAAAAGTGAAATTTTCAAAAATCCAAATTATTGGCTGAAAATGACTAAATATCAAGGACTTATTGGGCGAATCGCTCTGGAACTGAAATCGGAATGCTCACTGACATTTCCCCTATCTGAAAGTCTGATAAACGCCGGAAAAATGACTAAGTCCAAAAAAAAATTTTTTTCAACTTTTTTCAATTTTACCCCCGTGGGATATATATTCTACCCACACACATTTGGAACTCTCCTGGGGTACCCTCACACATATTATTCCCTCATTTAGTGGATATTTTCACAAAAAAGTGAAATTTTCAAAAATCCAGAAAATTGGCTGAAAACGACTAAATATCAAGGACTCATTGGGCGAATCGCTCTGGAACTGAAATCGGAACGCTCACTGACATTTCCCCTATCTGAAATTCTGATAAACGCTGGAAAAATGACTAAGTCCAAAAAAAAATTTGTTCAACTTTTTTCAATTTTACCCCCGTGGGATATATATTCTACCCAAACACATTTGGAACTCTCCTGGGGTACCCTCACACATATTATTCCCTCGTTTAGTGGATATTTTCAAAAAAAGTGAAATTTTCAAAAATCCAGGAAATTGGCTGAAAACGACTAAATATCAAGTACTCATTGGGCGAATCGCTCTGGAACTGAAATCGGAACGCTCACTGACATTTCCCCTATCTGAAATTGTGATAAACGCTGGAAAAATGACTAAGTCTAAAAAAAAATTTGTTCAACTTTTTTCAATTTTACCCCTGTGGGATATATATTCTACCCACACACATTTGGAACTCTCCTGGGGTACCCTCACACATATTATTCCCTCATTTAGTGGATATTTTAACAAAAAAGTAAAATTTTCAAAAATCCAGAAAATTGGCTGAAAACGACTAAATATCAAGGACTCATTGGGCGAATCGCTCTGGAACTGAAATCGGAATGCTCACTGACATTTCCCCTATCTGAAATTCTGATAAACGCTGGAAAAATGACTAAGTCCAAAAAAAAATTTGTTCAACTTTTTTCAATTTTACCCCTGTGGGATATATATTCTACCCAAACACATTTGGAACTCTCCTGGGGTACCCTCACACATATTATTCCCTCATTTAGTGGATATTTTCACAAAAAAGTGAAATTTTCAAAAATCCAAATTATTGGCTGAAAATGACCAAATATCAAGGACTTATTGGGCGAAACGCTCTGGAACTGAAATCGGAATGCTCACTGACATTTCCCCTATCTGAAATTCTGATAAACGCTGGAAAAATGACTAAGTCCAAAAAAAAATTTGTTCAACTTTTTTCAATTTTACCCCTGTGGGATATATATTCTACCCAAACACATTTGGAACTCTCCTGGGGTACCCTCACACATATTATTCCCTCATTTAGTGGATATTTTCACAAAAAAGTGAAATTTTCAAAAATCCAGAAAATTGGCTGAAAACAACTAAATATCAAGGACTCATTGGGCGAATCACTCTGGAACTGAAATCGGAACGCTCACTGACATTTCCCCTATCTGAAAGTCTGATAAACGACGGAAAAATGACTAAGTCCAAAAAAAATTTTTTTTCAACTTTTTTCAATTTTACCCCCGTGGGATATATATTCTACCCAAACACATTTGGAACTCTCCTGGGGTACCCTCACACATATTATTCCCTCGTTTAGTGGATATTTTCACAAAAAAGTGACATTTTCAAAAATCCAGGAAATTGGCTGAAAACGACTAAATATCAAGTACTCATTGGGCGAATCGCTCTGGAACTGAAATCGGAACGCTCACTGACATTTCCCCTATCTGAAATTCTGATAAACGCTGGAAAAATGACTAAGTCCAAAAAAAAATTTGTTCAACTTTTTTCAATTTTACCCCTTTGGGATATATATTCTACCCACACACATTTGGAACTCTCCTGGGGTACCCTCACACATATTATTCCCTCATTTAGTGGATATTTTCACAAAAAAGTGAAATTTTCAAAAATCCTAATTATTGGCTGAAAATGACTAAATATCAAGGACTTATTGGGCGAATCGCTCTGGAACTGAAATCGGAATGCTCACTGACATTTCCCCTATATGAAAGTCTGATAAACGCCGGAAAAATGACTAAGTCCAAAAAAAAATTTTTTTCAACTTTTTTCAATTTTACCCCCGTGGGATATATATTCTACCCACACACATTTGGAACTCTCCTGGGGTACCCTCACACATATTATTCCCTCATTTAGTGGATATTTTCACAAAAAAGTGAAATTTTCAAAAATACAGAAAATTGGCTGAAAACGACTAAATATCAAGGACTCATTGGGCGAATCGCTCTGGAACTGAAATCGGAACGCTCACTGACATTTCCCCTATCTGAAATTCTGATAAACGCCGGAAAAATGACTAAGTCCAAAAAAAAATTTGTTCAACTTTTTTCAATTTTACCCCCGTGGGATATATATTCTACCCACACACATTTGGAACTCTCCTGGGGTACCCTCACACATATTATTCCCTCGTTTAGTGGATATTTTCACAAAAAAGTGACATTTTCAAAAATCCAGGAAATTGGCTGAAAACGACTAAATATCAAGTACTCATTGGGCGAATCGCTCTGGAACTGAAATCGGAACGCTCACTGACATTTCCCCTATCTGAAATTCTGATAAACGCTGGAAAAATGACTAAGTCCAAAAAAAAATTTGTTCAACTTTTTTCAATTTTACCCCTTTGGGATATATATTCTACCCACACACATTTGGAACTCTCCTGGGGTACCCTCACACATATTATTCCCTCATTTAGTGGATATTTTCACAAAAAAGTGAAATTTTCAAAAATCCTAATTATTGGCTGAAAATGACTAAATATCAAGGACTTATTGGGCGAATCGCTCTGGAACTGAAATCGGAATGCTCACTGACATTTCCCCTATCTGAAAGTCTGATAAACGCCGGAAAAATGACTAAGTCCAAAAAAAAATTTTTTTCAACTTTTTTCAATTTTACCCCCGTGGGATATATATTCTACCCACACACATTTGGAACTCTCCTGGGGTACCCTCACACATATTATTCCCTCATTTAGTGGATATTTTCACAAAAAAGTGAAATTTTCAAAAATCCAGAAAATTGGCTGAAAACGACTAAATATCAAGGACTCATTGGGCGAATCGCTCTGGAACTGAAATCGGAACGCTCACTGACATTTCCCCTATCTGAAATTCTGATAAACGCCGGAAAAATGACTAAGTCCAAAAAAAAATTTGTTCAACTTTTTTCAATTTTACCCCCGTGGGATATATATTCTACCCAAACACATTTGGAACTCTCCTGGGGTACCCTCACACATATTATTCCCTCGTTTAGTGGATATTTTCAAAAAAAGTGAAATTTTCAAAAATCCAGGAAATTGGCTGAAAACGACTAAATATCAAGGACTCATTGGGCGAATCGCTCTGGAACTGAAATCGGAACGCTCACTGACATTTCCCCTATCTGAAATTGTGATAAACGCTGGAAAAATGACTAAGTCTAAAAAAAAATTTGTTCAACTTTTTTCAATTTTACCCCTGTGGGATATATATTCTACCCACACACATTTGGAACTCTCCTGGGGTACCCTCACACATATTATTCCCTCATTTAGTGGATATTTTCACAAAAAAGTAAAATTTTCAAAAATCCAGAAAATTGGCTGAAAACGACTAAATATCAAGGACTCATTGGGCGAATCGCTCTGGAACTGAAATCGGAATGCTCACTGACATTTCCCCTATCTGAAGTTCTGATAAACGCTGGAAAAATGACTAAGTCCAAAAAAAAATTTGTTCAACTTTTTTCAATTTTACCCCTGTGGGATATATATTCTACCCAAACACATTTGGAACTCTCCTGGGGTACCCTCACACATATTATTCCCTCATTTAGTGGATATTTTCACAAAAAAGTGAAATTTTCAAAAATCCAGAAAATTGGCTGAAAACAACTAAATATCAAGGACTCATTGGGCGAATCACTCTGGAACTGAAATCGGAACGCTCACTGACATTTCCCCTATCTGAAAGTCTGATAAACGACGGAAAAATGACTAAGTCCAAAAAAAATTTTTTTTCAACTTTTTTCAATTTTACCCCCGTGGGATATATATTCTACCCAAACACATTTGGAACTCTCCTGGGGTACCCTCACACATATTATTCCCTCGTTTAGTGGATATTTTCACAAAAAAGTGACATTTTCAAAAATCCAGGAAATTGGCTGAAAACGACTAAATATCAAGTACTCATTGGGCGAATCGCTCTGGAACTGAAATCGGAACGCTCACTGACATTTCCCCTATCTGAAATTCTGATAAACGCTGGAAAAATGACTAAGTCCAAAAAAAAATTTGTTCAACTTTTTTCAATTTTACCCCTGTGGGATATATATTCTACCCACACACATTTGGAACTCTCCTGGGGTACCCTCACACATATTATTCCCTCATTTAGTGGATATTTTCACAAAAAAGTGAAATTTTCAAAAATCCAGAAAATTGGCTGAAAACGACTAAATATCAAGGACTCATTGGGCGAATCGCTCTGGAACTGAAATCGGAATGCTCACTGACATTTCCCCTATCTGAAATTCTGATAAACGCTGGAAAAATGACTAAGTCCAAAAAAAAATTTGTTCAACTTTTTTCAATTTTACCCCTGTGGGATATATATTCTACCCAAACACATTTGGAACTCTCCTGGGGTACCCTCACACATATTATTCCCTCGTTTAGTGGATATATTCACAAAAAAGTGAAATTTTCAAAAATCCAGGAAATTGGCTGAAAACGACTAAATATCAAGTACTCATTGGGCGAATCGCTCTGGAACTGAAATCGGAACGCTCACTGACATTTCCCCTATCTGAAATTCTGATAAATGCTGGAAAAATAACTAAGTCCAAAAAAAAATTTGTTCAACTTTTTTCAATTTTACCCCTGTGGGATATATATTCTACCCACACACATTTGGAACTCTCCTGGGGTACCCTCACACATATTATTCCCTCATTTAGTGGATATTTTCACAAAAAAGTGAAATTTTCAAAAATCCAAATTATTGGCTGAAAATGACTAAATATCAAGGACTCATTGGGCGAATCGCTCTGGAACTGAAATCGGAATGCTCACTGACATTTCCCCTATCTGAAAGTCTGATAAACGCCGGAAAAATGACTAAGTCCAAAAAAAAAATTTTTTCAACTTTTTTCAATTTTACCCCCGTGGGATATATATTCTACCCACACACATTTGGAACTCTCCTGGGGTACCCTCACACATATTATTCCCTCATTTAGTGGATATTTTCACAAAAAAGTGAAATTTTCAAAAATCCAGAAAATTGGCTGAAAACAACTAAATATCAAGGACTCATTGGGCGAATCACTCTGGAACTGAAATCGGAACGCTCACTGACATTTCCCCTATCTGAAAGTCTGATAAACGACGGAAAAATGACTAAGTCCAAAAAAAATTTTTTTTCAACTTTTTTCAATTTTACCCCCGTGGGATATATATTCTACCCAAACACATTTGGAACTCTCCTGGGGTACCCTCACACATATTATTCCCTCGTTTAGTGGATATTTTCAAAAAAAGTGAAATTTTCAAAAATCCAGGAAATTGGCTGAAAACGACTAAATTTCAAGTACTCATTGGGCGAATCGCTCTGGAACTGAAATCGGAACGCTCACTGACATTTCCCCTATCTGAAATTGTGATAAACGCTGGAAAAATGACTAAGTCTAAAAAAAAATTTGTTCAACTTTTTTCAATTTTACCCCTGTGGGATATATATTCTACCCACACACATTTGGAACTCTCCTGGGGTACCCTCACACATATTATTCCCTCATTTAGTGGATATTTTCACAAAAAAGTAAAATTTTCAAAAATCCAGAAAATTGGCTGAAAACGACTAAATATCAAGGACTCATTGGGCGAATCGCTCTGGAACTGAAATCGGAATGCTCACTGACATTTCCCCTATCTGAAATTCTGATAAACGCTGGAAAAATGACTAAGTCCAAAAAAAAATTTGTTCAACTTTTTTCAATTTTACCCCTGTGGGATATATATTCTACCCAAACACATTTGGAACTCTCCTGGGGTACCCTCACACATATTATTCCCTCATTTAGTGGATATTTTCACAAAAAAGTGAAATTTTCAAAAATCCAAATTATTGGCTGAAAATGACCAAATATCAAGGACTTATTGGGCGAATCGCTCTGGAACTGAAATCGGAATGCTCACTGACATTTCCCCTATCTGAAATTCTGATAAACGCTGGAAAAATGACTAAGTCCAAAAAAAAATTTGTTCAACTTTTTTCAATTTTACCCCTGTGGGATATATATTCTACCCAAACACATTTGGAACTCTCCTGGGGTACCCTCACACATATTATTCCCTCATTTAGTGGATATTTTCACAAAAAAGTGAAATTTTCAAAAATCCAGAAAATTGGCTGAAAACAACTAAATATCAAGGACTCATTGGGCGAATCACTCTGGAACTGAAATCGGAATGCTCACTGACATTTCCCCTATCTGAAATTCTGATAAACGCTGGAAAAATGACTAAGTCCAAAAAAAAATTTGTTCAACTTTTTTCAATTTTACCCCTGTGGGATATATATTCTACCCAAACACATTTGGAACTCTCCTGGGGTACCCTCACACATATTATTCCCTCATTTAGTGGATATTTTCACAAAAAAGTGAAATTTTCAAAAATCCAAATTATTGGCTGAAAATGACTAAATATCAAGGACTTATTGGGCGAATCGCTCTGGAACTGAAATCGGAATGCTCACTGACATTTCCCCTATCTGAAAGTCTGATAAACGCCGGAAAAATGACTAAGTCCAAAAAAAAAATTTTTTCAACTTTTTTCAATTTTACCCCCGTGGGATATATATTCTACCCACACACATTTGGAACTCTCCTGGGGTACCCTCACACATATTATTCCCTCATTTAGTGGATATTTTCACAAAAAAGTGAAATTTTCAAAAATCCAGAAAATTGGCTGAAAACAACTAAATATCAAGGACTCATTGGGCGAATCACTCTGGAACTGAAATCGGAACGCTCACTGACATTTCCCCTATCTGAAAGTCTGATAAACGACGGAAAAATGACTAAGTCCAAAAAAAATTTTTTTTCAACTTTTTTCAATTTTACCCCCGTGGGATATATATTCTACCCAAACACATTTGGAACTCTCCTGGGGTACCCTCACACATATTATTCCCTCGTTTAGTGGATATTTTCAAAAAAAGTGAAATTTTCAAAAATCCAGGAAATTGGCTGAAAACGACTAAATTTCAAGTACTCATTGGGCGAATCGCTCTGGAACTGAAATCGGAACGCTCACTGACATTTCCCCTATCTGAAATTGTGATAAACGCTGGAAAAATGACTAAGTCTAAAAAAAAATTTGTTCAACTTTTTTCAATTTTACCCCTGTGGGATATATATTCTACCCACACACATTTGGAACTCTCCTGGGGTACCCTCACACATATTATTCCCTCATTTAGTGGATATTTTCACAAAAAAGTAAAATTTTCAAAAATCCAGAAAATTGGCTGAAAACGACTAAATATCAAGGACTCATTGGGCGAATCGCTCTGGAACTGAAATCGGAATGCTCACTGACATTTCCCCTATCTGAAATTCTGATAAACGCTGGAAAAATGACTAAGTCCAAAAAAAAATTTGTTCAACTTTTTTCAATTTTACCCCTGTGGGATATATATTCTACCCAAACACATTTGGAACTCTCCTGGGGTACCCTCACACATATTATTCCCTCATTTAGTGGATATTTTCACAAAAAAGTGAAATTTTCAAAAATCCAAATTATTGGCTGAAAATGACCAAATATCAAGGACTTATTGGGCGAATCGCTCTGGAACTGAAATCGGAATGCTCACTGACATTTCCCCTATCTGAAATTCTGATAAACGCTGGAAAAATGACTAAGTCCAAAAAAAAATTTGTTCAACTTTTTTCAATTTTACCCCTGTGGGATATATATTCTACCCAAACACATTTGGAACTCTCCTGGGGTACCCTCACACATATTATTCCCTCATTTAGTGGATATTTTCACAAAAAAGTGAAATTTTCAAAAATCCAGAAAATTGGCTGAAAACAACTAAATATCAAGGACTCATTGGGCGAATCACTCTGGAACTGAAATCGGAATGCTCACTGACATTTCCCCTATCTGAAATTCTGATAAACGCTGGAAAAATGACTAAGTCCAAAAAAAAATTTGTTCAACTTTTTTCAATTTTACCCCTGTGGGATATATATTCTACCCAAACACATTTGGAACTCTCCTGGGGTACCCTCACACATATTATTCCCTCATTTAGTGGATATTTTCACAAAAAAGTGAAATTTTCAAAAATCCAGAAAATTGGCTGAAAACAACTAAATATCAAGGACTCATTGGGCGAATCACTCTGGAACTGAAATCGGAACGCTCACTGACATTTCCCCTATCTGAAAGTCTGATAAACGACGGAAAAATGACTAAGTCCAAAAAAAATTTTTTTTCAACTTTTTTCAATTTTACCCCCGTGGGATATATATTCTACCCAAACACATTTGGAACTCTCCTGGGGTACCCTCACACATATTATTCCCTCGTTTAGTGGATATTTTCACAAAAAAGTGACATTTTCAAAAATCCAGGAAATTGGCTGAAAACGACTAAATATCAAGTACTCATTGGGCGAATCGCTCTGGAACTGAAATCGGAACGCTCACTGACATTTCCCCTATCTGAAATTCTGATAAACGCTGGAAAAATGACTAAGTCCAAAAAAAAATTTGTTCAACTTTTTTCAATTTTACCCCCGTGGGATATATATTCTACCCACACACATTTGGAACTCTCCTGGGGTACCCTCACAGATATTATTCCCTCATTTAGTGGATATTTTCACAAAAAAGTAAAATTTTCAAAAATCCAGAAAATTGGCTGAAAACGACTAAATATCAAGGACTCATTGGGCGAATCGCTCTGGAACTGAAATCGGAACGCTCACTGACATTTCCCCTATCTGAAATTCTGATAAACGCTGGAAAAATGACTAAGTCCAAAAAAAAATTTGTTCAACTTTTTTCAATTTTACCCCTGTGGGATATATATTCTACCCACACACATTTGGAACTCTCCTGGGGTACCCTCACACATATTATTCCCTCATTTAGTGGATATTTTCACAAAAAAGTGAAATTTTCAAAAATCCAGAAAATTGGCTGAAAACGATTAAATATCAAGGACTCATTGGGCGAATCGCTCTGGAACTGAAATCGGAATGCTCTCTCACATTTCCCCTATCTGAAAGTCTGATAAACGCCGCAAAAATGACTAAGTAACAAAAAAATTTTTTTTAAACTTTTTTCAATTTTACCCCCGTGGGATATATATTCTACCCACACACATTTGGAACTCTCCTGGGGTACCCTCACACATATTATTCCCTCATTTAGTGGATATTTTCACAAAAAAGTGAAATTTTCAAAAATCCAAATTATTGGATGAAAATGACTAAATATCAAGGACTTATTGGGCGAATCGCTCTGGAACTGAAATCGGAATGCTCACTGACATTTCCCCTATCTGAAAGTCTGATAAACGCCGGAAAAATGACTAACTCCGAAAAAAAATTTTTTTCAACTTTTTTCAATTTTACCCCCGTGGGATATATATTCTACCCACACACATTTGGAACTCTCCTGGGGTACCCTCACACATATTATTCCCTCATTTAGTGGATATTTTCACAAAAAAGTGAAATTTTCAAAAATCCAGAAAATTGGCTGAAAACAACTAAATATCAAGGACTCATTGGGCGAATCGCTCTGGAACTGAAATCGGAACGCTCACTGACATTTCCCCTATCTGAAATTCTAATAAACGCTGGAAAAATGACTAAGTCCAAAAAAAAATTTGTTCAACTTTTTTCAATTTTACCCCTGTGGGATATATATTCTACCCACACACATTTGGAACTCTCCTGGGGTACCCTCACACATATTATTCCCTCATTTAGTGGATATTTTCACAAAAAAGTGAAATTTTCAAAAATCCAAATTATTGGATGAAAATGACTAAATATCAAGGACTTATTGGGCGAATCGCTCTGGAACTGAAATCGGAATGCTCACTGACATTTCCCCTATCTGAAAGTCTGATAAACGCCGGAAAAATGACTAAGTCCAAAAAAAATTTTTTTTCAACTTTTTTCAATTTTACCCCCGTGGGATATATATTCTACCCACACACATTTGGAACTCTCCTGGGGTACCCTCACACATATTATTCCCTCATTTAGTGGATATTTTCACAAAAAAGTGAAATTTTCAAAAATCCAGAAAATTGGCTGAAAACGACTAAATATCAAGGACTCATTGGGCGAATTGCTCTGGAACTGAAATCGGAATGCTCACTGACATTTCCCCTATCTGAAATTCTGATAAACGCTGGAAACATGACTAAGTCCAAAAAAAAATTTGTTCAACTTTTTTCAATTTTACCCCTGTGGGATATATATTCTACCCACACACATTTGGAACTCTCCTGGGGTACCCTCACACATATTATTCCCTCATTTAGTGGATATTTTCACAAAAAAGTGAAATTTTCAAAAATCCAAATTATTGGCTGAAAATGACTAAATATCAAGGACTTATTGGGCGAATCGCTCTGGAACTGAAATCGGAATGCTCACTGACATTTCCCCTATCTGAAAGTCTGATAAACGCCGGAAAAATGACTAAGTCCCAAAAAAAATTTTTTTCAACTTTTTTCAATTTTACCCCCGTGGGATATATATTCTACCCACACACATTTGGAACTCTCCTGGGGTACCCTCACACATATTATTCCCTCATTTAGTGGATATTTTCACAAAAAAGTGAAATTTTCAAAAATCCAGAAAATTGGCTGAAAACAACTAAATATCAAGGACTCATTGGGCGAATCACTCTAGAACTGAAATCGGAACGCTCACTGACATTTCCCCTATCTGAAAGTCTGATAAACGACGGAAAAATGACTAAGTCCAAAAAAAATTTTTTTTCAACTTTTTTCAATTTTACCCCCGTGGGATATATATTCTACCCAAACACATTTGGAACTCTCCTGGGGTACCCTCACACATATTATTCCCTCGTTTAGTGGATATTTTCAAAAAAAGTGAAATTTTCAAAAATCCAGGAAATTGGCTGAAAACGACTAAATTTCAAGTACTCATTGGGCGAATCGCTCTGGAACTGAAATCGGAACGCTCACTGACATTTCCCCTATCTGAAATTGTGATAAACGCTGGAAAAATGACTAAGTCTAAAAAAAAATTTGTTCAACTTTTTTCAATTTTACCCCTGTGGGATATATATTCTACCCACACACATTTGGAACTCTCCTGGGGTACCCTCACACATATTATTCCCTCATTTAGTGGATATTTTCACAAAAAAGTAAAATTTTCAAAAATCCAGAAAATTGGCTGAAAACGACTAAATATCAAGGACTCATTGGGCGAATCGCTCTGGAACTGAAATCGGAATGCTCACTGACATTTCCCCTATCTGAAATTCTGATAAACGCTGGAAAAATGACTAAGTCCAAAAAAAAATTTGTTCAACTTTTTTCAATTTTACCCCTGTGGGATATATATTCTACCCAAACACATTTGGAACTCTCCTGGGGTACCCTCACACATATTATTCCCTCATTTAGTGGATATTTTCACAAAAAAGTGAAATTTTCAAAAATCCAAATTATTGGCTGAAAATGACCAAATATCAAGGACTTATTGGGCGAATCGCTCTGGAACTGAAATCGGAATGCTCACTGACATTTCCCCTATCTGAAATTCTGATAAACGCTGGAAAAATGACTAAGTCCAAAAAAAAATTTGTTCAACTTTTTTCAATTTTACCCCTGTGGGATATATATTCTACCCAAACACATTTGGAACTCTCCTGGGGTACCCTCACACATATTATTCCCTCATTTAGTGGATATTTTCACAAAAAAGTGAAATTTTCAAAAATCCAGAAAATTGGCTGAAAACAACTAAATATCAAGGACTCATTGGGCGAATCACTCTGGAACTGAAATCGGAATGCTCACTGATATTTCCCCTATCTGAAATTCTGATAAACGCTGGAAAAATGACTAAGTCCAAAAAAAAATTTGTTCAACTTTTTTCAATTTTACCCCTGTGGGATATATATTCTACCCACACACATTTGGAACTCTCCTGGGGTACCCTCACACATATTATTCCCTCATTTAGTGGATATTTTCACAAAAAAGTGAAATTTTCAAAAATCCAGAAAATTGGCTGAAAACGACTAAATATCTAGGACTCATTGGGCGAATCGCTCTGGAACTGAAATCGGAACGCTCACTGACATTTCCCCTATCTGAAAGTCTGATAAACGCCGGAAAAATGACTAAGTCCCAAAAAAATTCTTTTTTCAACTGTTTTCAATTTTACCCCCGTGGGATATATATTCTACCCACACACATTTGGAACTCTCCTGGGGTACCCTCACACATATTATTCCCTCATTTAGTGGATATTTTCACAAAAAAGTGAAATTTTCAAAAATCCAGAAAATTGGCTGAAAACGATTAAATATCAAGGACTCATTGGGCGAATCGCTCTGGAACTGAAATCGGAATGCTCTCTCACATTTCCCCTATCTGAAAGTCTGATAAACGCCGCAAAAATGACTAAGTAACAAAAAAATTTTTTTTAAACTTTTTTCAATTTTACCCCCGTGGGATATATATTCTACCCACACACATTTGGAACTCTCCTGGGGTACCCTCACACATATTATTCCCTCATTTAGTGGATATTTTCACAAAAAAGTGAAATTTTCAAAAATCCAAATTATTGGATGAAAATGACTAAATATCAAGGACTTATTGGGCGAATCGCTCTGGAACTGAAATCGGAATGCTCACTGACATTTCCCCTATCTGAAAGTCTGATAAACGCCGGAAAAATGACTAACTCCGAAAAAAAATTTTTTTCAACTTTTTTCAATTTTACCCCCGTGGGATATATATTCTACCCACACACATTTGGAACTCTCCTGGGGTACCCTCACACATATTATTCCCTCATTTAGTGGATATTTTCACAAAAAAGTGAAATTTTCAAAAATCCAGAAAATTGGCTGAAAACAACTAAATATCAAGGACTCATTGGGCGAATCGCTCTGGAACTGAAATCGGAACGCTCACTGACATTTCCCCTATCTGAAATTCTAATAAACGCTGGAAAAATGACTAAGTCCAAAAAAAAATTTGTTCAACTTTTTTCAATTTTACCCCTGTGGGATATATATTCTACCCACACACATTTGGAACTCTCCTGGGGTACCCTCACACATATTATTCCCTCATTTAGTGGATATTTTCACAAAAAAGTGAAATTTTCAAAAATCCAAATTATTGGATGAAAATGACTAAATATCAAGGACTTATTGGGCGAATCGCTCTGGAACTGAAATCGGAATGCTCACTGACATTTCCCCTATCTGAAAGTCTGATAAACGCCGGAAAAATGACTAAGTCCAAAAAAAATTTTTTTTCAACTTTTTTCAATTTTACCCCCGTGGGATATATATTCTACCCACACACATTTGGAACTCTCCTGGGGTACCCTCACACATATTATTCCCTCGTTTAGTGGATATTTTCACAAAAAAGTGACATTTTCAAAAATCCAGGAAATTGGCTGAAAACGACTAAATATCAAGTACTCATTGGGCGAATCGCTCTGGAACTGAAATCGGAACGCTCACTGACATTTCCCCTATCTGAAATTCTGATAAACGCTGGAAAAATGACTAAGTCCAAAAAAAAATTTGTTCAACTTTTTTCAATTTTACCCCCGTGGGATATATATTCTACCCACACACATTTGGAACTCTCCTGGGGTACCCTCACAGATATTATTCCCTCATTTAGTGGATATTTTCACAAAAAAGTAAAATTTTCAAAAATCCAGAAAATTGGCTGAAAACGACTAAATATCAAGGACTCATTGGGCGAATCGCTCTGGAACTGAAATCGGAACGCTCACTGACATTTCCCCTATCTGAAATTCTGATAAACGCTGGAAAAATGACTAAGTCCAAAAAAAAATTTGTTCAACTTTTTTCAATTTTACCCCTGTGGGATATATATTCTACCCACACACATTTGGAACTCTCCTGGGGTACCCTCACACATATTATTCCCTCATTTAGTGGATATTTTCACAAAAAAGTGAAATTTTCAAAAATCCAGAAAATTGGCTGAAAACGACTAAATATCTAGGACTCATTGGGCGAATCGCTCTGGAACTGAAATCGGAACGCTCACTGACATTTCCCCTATCTGAAAGTCTGATAAACGCCGGAAAAATGACTAAGTCCCAAAAAAATTCTTTTTTCAACTGTTTTCAATTTTACCCCCGTGGGATATATATTCTACCCACACACATTTGGAACTCTCCTGGGGTACCCTCACACATATTATTCCCTCATTTAGTGGATATTTTCACAAAAAAGTGAAATTTTCAAAAATCCAGAAAATTGGCTGAAAACGATTAAATATCAAGGACTCATTGGGCGAATCGCTCTGGAACTGAAATCGGAATGCTCTCTCACATTTCCCCTATCTGAAAGTCTGATAAACGCCGCAAAAATGACTAAGTAACAAAAAAATTTTTTTTAAACTTTTTTCAATTTTACCCCCGTGGGATATATATTCTACCCACACACATTTGGAACTCTCCTGGGGTACCCTCACACATATTATTCCCTCATTTAGTGGATATTTTCACAAAAAAGTGAAATTTTCAAAAATCCAAATTATTGGATGAAAATGACTAAATATCAAGGACTTATTGGGCGAATCGCTCTGGAACTGAAATCGGAATGCTCACTGACATTTCCCCTATCTGAAAGTCTGATAAACGCCGGAAAAATGACTAACTCCGAAAAAAAATTTTTTTCAACTTTTTTCAATTTTACCCCCGTGGGATATATATTCTACCCACACACATTTGGAACTCTCCTGGGGTACCCTCACACATATTATTCCCTCATTTAGTGGATATTTTCACAAAAAAGTGAAATTTTCAAAAATCCAGAAAATTGGCTGAAAACAACTAAATATCAAGGACTCATTGGGCGAATCGCTCTGGAACTGAAATCGGAACGCTCACTGACATTTCCCCTATCTGAAATTCTAATAAACGCTGGAAAAATGACTAAGTCCAAAAAAAAATTTGTTCAACTTTTTTCAATTTTACCCCTGTGGGATATATATTCTACCCACACACATTTGGAACTCTCCTGGGGTACCCTCACACATATTATTCCCTCATTTAGTGGATATTTTCACAAAAAAGTGAAATTTTCAAAAATCCAAATTATTGGATGAAAATGACTAAATATCAAGGACTTATTGGGCGAATCGCTCTGGAACTGAAATCGGAATGCTCACTGACATTTCCCCTATCTGAAAGTCTGATAAACGCCGGAAAAATGACTAAGTCCAAAAAAAATTTTTTTTCAACTTTTTTCAATTTTACCCCCGTGGGATATATATTCTACCCACACACATTTGGAACTCTCCTGGGGTACCCTCACACATATTATTCCCTCATTTAGTGGATATTTTCACAAAAAAGTGAAATTTTCAAAAATCCAGAAAATTGGCTGAAAACGACTAAATATCAAGGACTCATTGGGCGAATTGCTCTGGAACTGAAATCGGAATGCTCACTGACATTTCCCCTATCTGAAATTCTGATAAACGCTGGAAACATGACTAAGTCCAAAAAAAAATTTGTTCAACTTTTTTCAATTTTACCCCTGTGGGATATATATTCTACCCACACACATTTGGAACTCTCCTGGGGTACCCTCACACATATTATTCCCTCATTTAGTGGATATTTTCACAAAAAAGTGAAATTTTCAAAAATCCAAATTATTGGCTGAAAATGACTAAATATCAAGGACTTATTGGGCGAATCGCTCTGGAACTGAAATCGGAATGCTCACTGACATTTCCCCTATCTGAAAGTCTGATAAACGCCGGAAAAATGACTAAGTCCCAAAAAAAATTTTTTTCAACTTTTTTCAATTTTACCCCCGTGGGATATATATTCTACCCACACACATTTGGAACTCTCCTGGGGTACCCTCACACATATTATTCCCTCATTTAGTGGATATTTTCACAAAAAAGTGAAATTTTCAAAAATCCAGAAAATTGGCTGAAAACGACTAAATATCAAGGACTCATTGGGCGAATCGCTCTGGAACTGAAATCGGAACGCTCACTGACATTTCCCCTATCTGAAATTCTAATAAACGCTGGAAAAATGACTAAGTCCAAAAAAAAATTTGTTCAACTTTTTTCAATTTTACCCCTGTGGGATATATATTCTACCCACACACATTTGGAACTCTCCTGGGGTACCCTCACACATATTATTCCCTCATTTAGTGGATATTTTCACAAAAAAGTGAAATTTTCAAAAATCCAGAAAATTGGCTGAAAACGACTAAATATCAAGGACTCATTGGGCGAATTGCTCTGGAACTGAAATCGGAATGCTCACTGACATTTCCCCTATCTGAAAGTCTGATAAACGCCGGAAAAATGACTAAGTCCAAAAAAAATTTTTTTTCAACTTTTTTCAATTTTACCCCCGTGGGATATATATTCTACCCACACACATTTGGAACTCTCCTGGGGTACCCTCACACATATTATTCCCTCATTTAGTGGATATTTTCACAAAAAAGTAAAATTTTCAAAAATCCAGAAAATTGGCTGAAAACGACTAAATATCAAGGACTCATTGGGCGAATCGCTCTGGAACTGAAATCGGAACGCTCACTGACATTTCCCCTATCTGAAATTCTGATAAACGCTGGAAAAATGACTAAGTCCAAAAAAAAATTTGTTCAACTTTTTTCAATTTTACCCCTGTGGGATATATATTCTACCCACACACATTTGGAACTCTCCTGGCGTACCCTCACACATATTATTCCCTCATTTAGTGGATATTTTCACAAAAAAGTGAAATTTTCAAAAATCCAGAAAATTGGCTGAAAACGACTAAATATCAAGGACTCATTGGGCGAATTGCTCTGGAACTGAAATCGGAATGCTCACTGACATTTCCCCTATCTGAAAGTCTGATAAACGCCGGAAAAATGACTAAGTCCAAAAAAAATTTTTTTTCAACTTTTTTCAATTTTACCCCCGTGGGATATATATTCTACCCACACACATTTGGAACTCTCCTGGGGTACCCTCACACATATTATTCCCTCATTTAGTGGATATTTTCACAAAAAAGTGAAATTTTCAAAAATCCAGAAAATTGGCTGAAAACGACTAAATATCAAGGACTCATTGGGCGAATCGCTCTGGAACTGAAATCGGAACGCTCACTGACATTTCCCCTATCTGAAATTCTGATAAACGCTGGAAAAATGACTAAGTCCAAAAAAAAATTTGTTCAACTTTTTTCAATTTTACCCCTGTGGGATATATATTCTACCCACACACATTTGGAACTCTCCTGGGGAACCCTCACACATATTATTCCCTCATTTAGTGGATATTTTCACAAAAAAGTGAAATTTTCAAAAATTCAGAAAATTGGCTGAAAACGACTAAATATCAAGGACTCATTGGGCGAATTGCTCTGGAACTGAAATCGGAATGCTCACTCACATTTCCCCTATCTGAAAGTCTGGTAAACGCCGGAAAAATGACTAAGTCCCCAAAAAATTTTTTTTCAACTTTTTTCAATTTTACCCCCATGGGATATATATTCTACCCACACACATTTGGAACTCTCCTGGGGTACCCTCACACATATTATTCCCTCATTTAGTGGATATTTTCAGAAAAAAGTAAAATTTTCAAAAATCCAGAAAATTGGCTGAGAACGACTAAATATCAAGGACTCATTGGGCGAATCGCTCTGGAACTGAAATCGGAATGCTCACTGACATTTCCCCTATCTGAAATTCTGATAAACGCTGGAAAAATGACTAAGTCCAAAAAAAAATTTGTTCAACTTTTTTCAATTTTACCCCTGTGGGATATATATTCTACCCACACACATTTGGAACTCTCCTGGCGTACCCTCACACATATTATTCCCTCATTTAGTGGATATTTTCACAAAAAAGTGAAATTTTCAAAAATCCAGAAAATTGGCTGAAAACGACTAAATATCAAGGACTCATTGGGCGAATCGCTCTGGAACTGAAATCGGAACGCTCACTGACATTTCCCCTATCTGAAATTCTGATAAACGCTGGAAAAATGACTAAGTCCAAAAAAAAATTTGTTCAACTTTTTTCAATTTTACCCCTGTGGGATATATATTCTACCCACACACATTTGGAACTCTCCTGGGGAACCCTCACACATATTATTCCCTCATTTAGTGGATATTTTCACAAAAAAGTGAAATTTTCAAAAATTCAGAAAATTGGCTGAAAACGACTAAATATCAAGGACTCATTGGGCGAATTGCTCTGGAACTGAAATCGGAATGCTCACTCACATTTCCCCTATCTGAAAGTCTGGTAAACGCCTGAAAAATGACTAAGTCCCCAAAAAATTTTTTTTCAACTTTTTTCAATTTTACCCCCATGGGATATATATTCTACCCACACACATTTGGAACTCTCCTGGGGTACCCTCACACATATTATTCCCTCATTTAGTGGATATTTTCAGAAAAAAGTAAAATTTTCAAAAATCCAGAAAATTGGCTGAAAACGACTAAATATCAAGGACTCATTGGGCGAATCACTCTGGAACTGAAATCGGAACGCTCACTGACATTTCCCCTATCTGAAAGTCTGATAAACGACGGAAAAATGACTAAGTCCAAAAAAAAATTTTTTTCAACTTTTTTCAATTTTACCCCCGTGGGATATATATTCTACCCACACACATTTGGAACTCTCCTGGGGTACCCTCACACATATTATTCCCTCATTTAGTGGATATTTTCACAAAAAAGTGAAATTTTCAAAAATCCAGAAAATTGGCTGAAAACGACTAAATATCAAGGACTCATTGGGCGAATTGCTCTGGAACTGAAATCGGAATGCTCACTGACATTTCCCCTATCTGAAAGTCTGATAAACGCCGGAAAAATGACTAAGTCCAAAAAAAATTTTTTTTCAACTTTTTTCAATTTTACCCCTGTGGGATATATATTCTACCCACACACATTTGGAACTCTCCTGGGGAACCCTCACACATATTATTCCCTCATTTAGTGGATATTTTCACAAAAAAGTGAAATTTTCAAAAATCCAGAAAATTGGCTGAAAACGACTAAATATCAAGGACTCATTGGGCGAATCGCTCTGGAACTGAAATCGGAACGCTCACTGACATTTCCCCTATCTGAAATTCTGATAAACGCTGGAAAAATGACTAAGTTCAAAAAAAAATTTGTTCAACTTTTTTCAATTTTACCCCTGTGGGATATATATTCTACCCACACACATTTGGAACTCTCCTGGGGTACCCTCACACATATTATTCCCTCATTTAGTGGATATTTTCACAAAAAAGTGAAATTTTCAAAAATCCAAATTATTGGCTGAAAAAGACTAAATATCAAGGACTCATTGGGCGAATCACTCTGGAACTGAAATCGGAACGCTCACTGACATTTCCCCTATCTGAAAGTCTGATAAACGACGGAAAAATGACTAAGTCCAAAAAAAAATTTTTTTCACCTTTTTTCAATTTTACCCCCGTGGGATATATATTCTACCCACACACATTTGGAACTCTCCTGGGGTACCCTCACACATATTATTCCCTCATTTAGTGGATATTTTCACAAAAAAGTGAAATTTTCAAAAATCCAGAAAATTGGCTGAAAACGACTAAATATCAAGGACTCATTGGGCGAATTGCTCTGGAACTGAAATCGGAATGCTCACTGACATTTCCCCTATCTGAAAGTCTGATAAACGCCGGAAAAATGACTAAGTCCAAAAAAAATTTTTTTTCAACTTTTTTCAATTTTACCCCCGTGGGATATATATTCTACCCACACACATTTGGAACTCTCCTGGGGTACCCTCACACATATTATTCCCTCATTTAGTGGATATTTTCACAAAAAAGTAAAATTTTCAAAAATCCAGAAAATTGGCTGAAAACGACTAAATATCAAGGACTCATTGGGCGAATCGCTCTGGAACTGAAATCGGAATGCTCACTGACATTTCCCCTATCTGAAATTCTGATAAACGCTGGAAAAATGACTAAGTCCAAAAAAAAATTTGTTCAACTTTTTTCAATTTTACCCCTGTGGGATATATATTCTACCCACACACATTTGGAACTCTCCTGGCGTACCCTCACACATATTATTCCCTCATTTAGTGGATATTTTCACAAAAAAGTGAAATTTTCAAAAATCCAGAAAATTGGCTGAAAACGACTAAATATCAAGGACTCATTGGGCGAATTGCTCTGGAACTGAAATCGGAATGCTCACTGACATTTCCCCTATCTGAAAGTCTTATAAACGCCGGAAAAATGACTAAGTCCAAAAAAAATTTTTTTTCAACTTTTTTCAATTTTACCCCGTGGGATATATATTCTACCCACACACATTTGGAACTCTCCTGGGGTACCCTCACAGATATTATTCCCTCATTTAGTGGATATTTTCACAAAAAAGTAAAATTTTCAAAAATCCAGAAAATTGGCTGAAAACGACTAAATATCAAGGACTCATTGGGCGAATCGCTCTGGAACTGAAATCGGAACGCTCACTGACATTTCCCCTATCTGAAAGTCTGATAAACGACGGAAAAATGACTAAGTCCAAAAAAAATTTTTTTTCAACTTTTTTCAATTTTACCCCCGTGGGATATATATTCTACCCAAACACATTTGGAACTCTCCTGGGGTACCCTCACACATATTATTCCCTCATTTAGTGGATATTTTCAGAAAAAAGTAAAATTTTCAAAAATCCAGAAAATTGGCTGAAAACGACTAAATATCAAGGACTCATTGGGCGAATCGCTCTGGAACTGAAATCGGAACGCTCACTGACATTTCCCCTATCTGAAATTCTGATAAACGCTGGAAAAATGACTAAGTTCAAAAAAAAATTTGTTCAACTTTTTTCAATTTTACCCCTGTGGGATATATATTCTACCCACACACATTTGGAACTCTCCTGGGGTACCCTCACACATATTATTCCCTCATTTAGTGGATATTTTCACAAAAAAGTGAAATTTTCAAAAATCCAAATTATTGGCTGAAAAAGACTAAATATCAAGGACTCATTGGGCGAATCACTCTGGAACTGAAATCGGAACGCTCACTGACATTTCCCCTATCTGAAAGTCTGATAAACGACGGAAAAATGACTAAGTCCAAAAAAAAATTTTTTTCACCTTTTTTCAATTTTACCCCCGTGGGATATATATTCTACCCACACACATTTGGAACTCTCCTGGGGTACCCTCACACATATTATTCCCTCATTTAGTGGATATTTTCACAAAAAAGTGAAATTTTCAAAAATCCAGAAAATTGGCTGAAAACGACTAAATATCAAGGACTCATTGGGCGAATTGCTCTGGAACTGAAATCGGAATGCTCACTGACATTTCCCCTATCTGAAAGTCTGATAAACGCCGGAAAAATGACTAAGTCCAAAAAAAATTTTTTTTCAACTTTTTTCAATTTTACCCCCGTGGGATATATATTCTACCCACACACATTTGGAACTCTCCTGGGGTACCCTCACACATATTATTCCCTCATTTAGTGGATATTTTCACAAAAAAGTAAAATTTTCAAAAATCCAGAAAATTGGCTGAAAACGACTAAATATCAAGGACTCATTGGGCGAATCGCTCTGGAACTGAAATCGGAATGCTCACTGACATTTCCCCTATCTGAAATTCTGATAAACGCTGGAAAAATGACTAAGTCCAAAAAAAAATTTGTTCAACTTTTTTCAATTTTACCCCTGTGGGATATATATTCTACCCACACACATTTGGAACTCTCCTGGCGTACCCTCACACATATTATTCCCTCATTTAGTGGATATTTTCACAAAAAAGTGAAATTTTCAAAAATCCAGAAAATTGGCTGAAAACGACTAAATATCAAGGACTCATTGGGCGAATTGCTCTGGAACTGAAATCGGAATGCTCACTGACATTTCCCCTATCTGAAAGTCTTATAAACGCCGGAAAAATGACTAAGTCCAAAAAAAATTTTTTTTCAACTTTTTTCAATTTTACCCCGTGGGATATATATTCTACCCACACACATTTGGAACTCTCCTGGGGTACCCTCACAGATATTATTCCCTCATTTAGTGGATATTTTCACAAAAAAGTAAAATTTTCAAAAATCCAGAAAATTGGCTGAAAACGACTAAATATCAAGGACTCATTGGGCGAATCGCTCTGGAACTGAAATCGGAACGCTCACTGACATTTCCCCTATCTGAAAGTCTGATAAACGACGGAAAAATGACTAAGTCCAAAAAAAATTTTTTTTCAACTTTTTTCAATTTTACCCCCGTGGGATATATATTCTACCCAAACACATTTGGAACTCTCCTGGGGTACCCTCACACATATTATTCCCTCGTTTAGTGGATATTTTCACAAAAAAGTGAAATTTTCAAAAATCCAGGAAATTGGCTGAAAACGACTAAATATCAAGTACTCATTGGGCGAATCGCTCTGGAACTGAAATCGGAACGCTCACTGATATTTCCCCTATCTGAAATTCTGATAAACGCTGGAAAAATGACTAAGTCCAAAAAAAAATTTGTTCAACTTTTTTCAATTTTTCCCCTGTGGGATATATATTCTACCCACACACATTTGGAACTCTCCTGGGGTACCCTCACACATATTATTCCCTCATTTAGTGGATATTTTCACAAAAAGTGAAATTTTCAAAAAATCCAAATTATTGGCTGAAAATGACTAAATATCAAGGACTTATTGGGCGAATCGCTCTGGAACTGAAATCGGAATGCTCACTGACATTTCCCCTATCTGAAAGTCTGATAAACGCCGGAAAAATGACTAAGTCCAAAAAAAAATTTTTTTCAACTTTTTTCAATTTTACCCCCGTGGGATATATATTCTACCCACACACATTTGGAACTCTCCTGGGGTACCCTCACACATATTATTCCCTCGTTTAGTGGATATTTTCACAAAAAAGTGAAATTTTCAAAAATCCAGAAAATTGGCTGAAAACGACTAAATATCAAGGACTCATTGGGCGAATCGCTCTGGAACTGAAATCGGAACGCTCACTGACATTTCCCCTATCTGAAAGTCTGATAAACGACGGAAAAATGACTAAGTCCAAAAAAAATTTTTTTTCAACTTTTTTCAATTTTACCCCCGTGGGATATATATTCTACCCAAACACATTTGGAACTCTCCTGGGGTACCCTCACACATATTATTCCCTCATTTAGTGGATATTTTCACAAAAAAGTAAAATTTTCAAAAATCCAGAAAATTGGCTGAAAACGACTAAATATCAAGGACTCATTGGGCGAATCGCTCTGGAACTGAAATCGGAACGCTCACTGACATTTCCCCTATCTGAAATTCTGATAAACGCTGGAAAAATGACTAAGTCCAAAAAAAAATTTGTTCAACTTTTTTCAATTTTACCCCTGTGGGATATATATTCTACCCACACACATTTGGAACTCTCCTGGCGTACCCTCACACATATTATTCCCTCATTTAGTGGATATTTTCACAAAAAAGTGAAATTTTCAAAAAATCCAAATTATTGGCTGAAAATGACTAAATATCAAGGACTTATTGGGCGAATCGCTCTGGAACTGAAATCGGAATGCTCACTGACATTTCCCCTATCTGAAAGTCTGAGAAACGCCGGAAAAATGACTAAGTCCAAAAAAAAATTTTTTTCAACTTTTTTCAATTTTACCCCCGTGGGATATATATTCTACCCACACACATTTGGAACTCTCCTGGGGTACCCTCACACATATTATTCCCTCATTTAGTGGATATTTTCACAAAAAAGTGAAATTTTCAAAAATCCAGAAAATTGGCTGAAAACGACTAAATATCAAGGACTCATTGGGCGAATTGCTCTGGAACTGAAATCGGAATGCTCACTGACATTTCCCCTATCTGAAAGTCTGATAAACGACGGAAAAATGACTAAGTCCAAAAAAAATTTTTTTTCAACTTTTTTCAATTTTACCCCCGTGGGATATATATTCTACCCACACACATTTGGAACTCTCCTGGGGTACCCTCACAGATATTATTCCCTCATTTAGTGGATATTTTCACAAAAAAGTAAAATTTTCAAAAATCCAGAAAATTGGCTGAAAACGACTAAATATCAAGGACTCATTGGGCAAATCGCTCTGGAACTGAAATCGGAAAACTCACTGACATTTCCCCTATCTGAAAGTCTGATAAACGACGGAAAAATGACTAAGTCCAAAAAAAATTTTTTTTCAACTTTTTTCAATTTTTACCCCCGTGGGATATATATTCTACCCAAACACATTTGGAACTCTCCGGGGGTACCCTCACACATATTATTCCCTCGTTTAGTGGATATTTTCACAATAAAGTGAAATTTTCAAAAATCCAGGAAATTGGCTGAAAATGACTAAATATCAAGTACTCATTGGGCGAATCGCTCTGGAACTGAAATCGGAACGCTCACTGACATTTCCCCTATCTGAAAGTCTGATAAACAACGGAAAAATGACTAAGTCCAAAAAAAAATTTGTTCAACTTTTTTCAATTTTACCCCCGTGGGATATATATTCTACCCACACACATTTGGAACTCTCCTGGGGTACCCTCACACATATTATTCCCTCATTTAGTGGATATTTTCACAAAAAAGTGAAATTTTCAAAAATCCAAATTATTGGCTGAAAATGACTAAATATCAAGGACTTATTGGGCGAATCGCTCTGGAACTGAAATCGGAATGCTCACTGACATTTCCCCTATCTGAAAGTCTGATAAACGCCGGAAAAATGACTAAGTCCAAAAAAAAATTTGTTCAACTTTTTTCAATTTTACCCCCGTGGGATATATATTCTACCCAAACACATTTGGAACTCTCCTGGGGTACCCTCACACATATTATTCCCTCGTTTAGTGGATATTTTCACAAAAAAGTGAAATTTTCAAAAATCCAGGAAATTGGCTGAAAACGACTAAATATCAAGTACTCATTGGGCGAATCGCTCTGGAACTGAAATCAGAACGCTCACTGACATTTCCCCTATCTGAAATTCTGATAAACGCTGGAAAAATGACTAAGTCCAAAAAAAAATTTGCTCAACTTTTTTCAATTTTACCCCTGTGGGATATATATTCTACCCACACACATTTGGAACCCTCCTGGGGTACCCTCACACATATTATTCCCTCATTTAGTGGATATTTTCACAAAAAAGTAAAATTTTCAAAAATCCAGAAAATTGGCTGAAAACGACTAAATATCAAGGACTCATTGGGCGAATCGCTCTGGAACTGAAATCGGAACGCTCACTGACATTTCCCCTATCTGAAAGTCTGATAAACGACGGAAAAATGACTAAGTCCAAAAAAAATTTTTTTTCAACTTTTTTCAATTTTTACCCCAGTGGGATATATATTCTACCCAAACACATTTGGAACTCTCCGGGGGTACCCTCACACATATTATTCCCTCGTTTAGTGGATATTTTCACAAAAAAGTGAAATTTTCAAAAATCCAGGAAATTGGCTGAAAACGACTAAATATCAAGTACTCATTGGGCGAATCGCTCTGGAACTGAAATCAGAACGCTCACTGACATTTCCCCTATCTGAAATTCTGATAAACGCTGGAAAAATGACTAAGTCCAAAAAAAAATTTGCTCAACTTTTTTCAATTTTACCCCTGTGGGATATATATTCTACCCACACACATTTGGAACCCTCCTGGGGTACCCTCACACATATTATTCCCTCATTTAGTGGATATTTTCACAAAAAAGTGAAATTTTCAAAAATCCAGAAAATTGGCTGAAAACGACTAAATATCAAGGACTCATTGGGCGAATCGCTCTGGAACTGAAATCGGAACGCTCACTGACATTTCCCCTATCTGAAAGTCTGATAAACAACGGAAAAATGACTAAGTCCCAAAAAAATTTTTTTTCAACTTTTTTCAATTTTACCCCCGTGGGATATATATTCTACAAAAACACATTTGGAACTCTCCTGGGGTACCCTCACACATATTATTCCCTCGTTTAGTGGATATTTTCACAAAAAAGTGAAATTTTCAAAAATCCAGAAAATTGGCTGAAAACGACTAAATATCAAGGACTCATTGGACGAATTGCTCTGGAACTGAAATCGGAACACTCACTGACATTTCCCCTATCTGAAAGTCTGATAAACGCCGGAAAAATGACTAAGTCCAAAAAATTTTTTTTTTCAACTTTTTTCAATTTTACCCCTGTGGGATATATATTCTACCCACACACATTTGCAACTCTCCTGGGGTACCCTCACACATATTATTCCCTCGTTTAGTGGATATTTTCACAAAAAAGTGAAATTTTCAAAAATCCAGGAAATTGGCTGAAAACGACTAAATATCAAGTACTCATTGGGAGAATCGCTCTGGAACTGAAATCGGAACGCTCACTGACATTTCCCCTATCTGAAATTCTGATAAACGCTGGAAAAATGACTAAGTCCAAAAAAAAATTTGTTCAACTTTTTTCAATTTTACCCCCGTGGGATATATATTCTACCCAAACACATTTGGAACTCTCCTGGGGTACCCTCACACATATTATTCCCTCGTTTAGTGGATATTTTCACAAAAAAGTGAAATTTTCAAAAATCCAGGAAATTGGCTGAAAACGACTAAATATCAAGTACTCATTGGGCGAATCGCTCTGGAACTGAAATCAGAACGCTCACTGACATTTCCCCTATCTGAAATTCTGATAAACGCTGGAAAAATGACTAAGTCCAAAAAAAAATTTGCTCAACTTTTTTCAATTTTACCCCTGTGGGATATATATTCTACCCACACACATTTGGAACCCTCCTGGGGTACCCTCACACATATTATTCCCTCATTTAGTGGATATTTTCACAAAAAAGTAAAATTTTCAAAAATCCAGAAAATTGGCTGAAAACGACTAAATATCAAGGACTCATTGGGCGAATCGTTCTGGACCTGAAATCGGAATGCTCACTCACATTTCCCCTATCTGAAAGTCTGATAAACGCCGGAAAAATGACTAAGTCCAAAAAAAAATTTTTTTCAACTTTTTTCAATTTTACCCCCGTGGGATATATATTCTACCCACACACATTTGGAACTCTCCTAGGGTACCCTCACACATATTATTCCCTCATTTAGTGGATATTTTCACAAAAAAGTGAAATTTTCAAAAATCCAGAAAATTGGCTGAAAATGACTAAATATCAAGGACTCATTGGGGGAATCGCTCTGGAACTGAAATCGGAATGCTCACTGACATTTCCCCTATCTGAAAGTCTGATAAACGCCGGAAAAATGACTAAGTCCAAAAAAAAATTTGTTCAACTTTTTTCAATTTTACCCCTGTGGGATATATATTCTACCCACACACATTTGGAACTCTCCTGGGGTACCCTCACACATATTATTCCCTCATTTAGTGGATATTTTCACAAAAAAGTGAAATTTTCAAAAATCCAAATTATTGGCTGAAAATGACTAAATATCAAGGACTTATTGGGCGAATCGCTCTGGAACTGAAATCAGAATGCTCACTGACATTTCCACTATCTGAAAGTCTGATAAACGCCGGAAAAATGACTAAGTCCAAAAAAAAAATTTTTTCAACTTTTTTCAATTTTACCCCGTGGGATATATATTCTACCCACACACATTTGGAACTCTCCTGGGGTACCCTCACACATATTATTCCCTCATTTAGTGGATATTTTCTCAAAAAAGTGAAATTTTCAAAAATCCAGAAAATTGGCTGAAAACGACTAAATATCAAGGACTCATTGGGCAAATCGCTCTGGAACTGAAATCGGAACGCTCACTGACATTTCCCCTATCTGAAAGTCTGATAAACGACGGAAAAATGACTAAATCCAAAAAAAATTTTTTTTCAACTGTTTTCAATTTTACCCCCGTGGGATATATATTCTACCCAAACACATTTGGAACTCTCCTGGGGTACCCTCACACATATTATTCCCTCGTTTAGTGGATATTTTCACAAAAAAGTGAAATTTTCAAAAATCCAGGAAATTGGCTGAAAACGTCTAAATATCAAGTACTCATTGGGCGAATCGCTCTGGAACTGAAATCGGAACGCTCACTGACATTTCCCCTATCTGAAATTCTGATAAACGCTGGAAAAATGACTAAGTCCAAAAAAAAATTTGTTCAACTTTTTTCAATTTTACCCCTGTGGTATATATATTCTACCCACACACATTTGGAACTCTCCTGGGGTACCCTCACACATATTATTTCCTCGTTTAGTGGATATTTTCACAAAAAAGTGAAATTTTCAAAAATCCAGAAAATTGGCTGAAAACGACTAAATATCAAGGACTCATTGGGCGAATCGTTCTGGACCTGAAATCGGAATGCTCACTCACATTTCCCCTATCTGAAAGTCTGATAAACGCCGGAAAAATGACTAAGTCCAAAAAAAAATTTTTTTCAACTTTTTTCAATTTTACCCCCGTGGGATATATATTCTACCCACACACATTTGGAACTCTCCTAGGGTACCCTCACACATATTATTCCCTCATTTAGTGGATATTTTCACAAAAAAGTGAAATTTTCAAAAATCCAGAAAATTGGCTGAAAATGACTAAATATCAAGGACTCATTGGGGGAATCGCTCTGGAACTGAAATCGGAATGCTCACTGACATTTCCCCTATCTGAAAGTCTGATAAACGCCGGAAAAATGACTAAGTCCAAAAAAAAATTTGTTCAACTTTTTTCAATTTTACCCCTGTGGGATATATATTCTACCCACACACATTTGGAACTCTCCTGGGGTACCCTCACACATATTATTCCCTCATTTAGTGGATATTTTCACAAAAAAGTGAAATTTTCAAAAATCCAAATTATTGGCTGAAAATGACTAAATATCAAGGACTTATTGGGCGAATCGCTCTGGAACTGAAATCGGAATGCTCACTGACATTTCCACTATCTGAAAGTCTGATAAACGCCGGAAAAATGACTAAGTCCAAAAAAAAAATTTTTTCAACTTTTTTCAATTTTACCCCCGTGGGATATATATTCTACCCACACACATTTGGAACTCTCCTGGGGTACCCTCACACATATTATTCCCTCATTTAGTGGATATTTTCACAAAAAAGTGAAATTTTCAAAAATCCAGAAAATTGGCTGAAAACGACTAAATATCAAGGACTCATTGGGCAAATCGCTCTGGAACTGAAATCGGAACGCTCACTGACATTTCCCCTATCTGAAAGTCTGATAAACGACGGAAAAATGACTAAATCCAAAAAAATTTTTTTTCAACTGTTTTCAATTTTACCCCCGTGGGATATATATTCTACCCAAACACATTTGGAACTCTCCTGGGGTACCCTCACACATATTATTCCCTCGTTTAGTGGATATTTTCACAAAAAAGTGAAATTTTCAAAAATCCAGGAAATTGGCTGAAAACGACTAAATATCAAGTACTCATTGGGCGAATCGCTCTGGAACTGAAATCGGAACGCTCACTGACATTTCCCCTATCTGAAATTCTGATAAACGCTGGAAAAATGACTAAGTCCAAAAAAAAATTTGTTCAACTTTTTTCAATTTTACCCCTGTGGTATATATATTCTACCCACACACATTTGGAACTCTCCTGGGGTACCCTCACACATATTATTCCCTCATTTAGTGGATATTTTCACAAAATAGTGAAATTTTCAAAAATCCAGAAAATTGGCTGAAAACGACTAAATATCAAGGACTCATTGGGCGAATCGCTCTGGAACTGAAATCGGAATGCTCTCTCACATTTCCCCTATCTGAAAGTCTGATAAACGGCGGAAAAATGACTAAGTCCAAAAAAAAAATTTTTTTCAACTTTTTTCAATTTTACCCCAGTGGGATATATATTCTACCCACACTCATTTGGAACTCTCCTGGGGTACCCTCACACATATTATTCCCTCATTTAGTGGATATTTTCACAAAAAAGTGAAATTTTCAAAAATCCAGAAAATTGGCTGAAAACGACTAAATATCAAGGGCTCATTGGGCGAATCGCTCTGGAACTGAAATCGGAACGCTCACTGACATTTCCCCTATCTGAAAGTCTGATAAACGCCGGAAAAATGACTAAGTCCAAAAAAAATTTTTTTTCAACTTTTTTCAATTTTACCCCCGTGGGATATATATTCTACCCACACACATTTGGAACTCTCCTGGGGTACCCTCACACATATTATTCCCTCATTTAGTGGATATTTTCACAAAAAAGTGAAATTTTCAAAAATCCAAATTATTGGCTGAAAATGACTAAATATCAAGGACTCATTGGGCGAATCGCTCTGGAACTGAAATCGGAATGCTCACTGACATTTCCCCTATCTGAAAGTCTGATAAATGCCGGAAAAATGACTAAGTCCAAAAAAAAATTTGTTCAACTTTTTTCAATTTTACCCCTGTGGGATATATATTCTACCCACACACATTTGGAACTCTCCTGGGGTACCCTCACACATATTATTCCCTCATTTAGTGGATATTTTCACAAAAAAGTGAAATTTTCAAAAATCCAAATTATTGGCTGAAAATGACTAAATATCAAGGACTTATTGGGCGAATCGCTCTGGAACTGAAATCGGAATGCTCACTGACATTTCCACTATCTGAAAGTCTGATAAACGCCGGAAAAATGACTAAGTCCAAAAAAAAAATTTTTTCAACTTTTTTCAATTTTACCCCGTGGGATATATATTCTACCCACACACATTTGGAACTCTCCTGGGGTACCCTCACACATATTATTCCCTCATTTAGTGGATATTTTCTCAAAAAAGTGAAATTTTCAAAAATCCAGAAAATTGGCTGAAAACGACTAAATATCAAGGACTCATTGGGCGAATCGCTCTGGAACTGAAATCGGAACGCTCACTGACATTTCCCCTATCTGAAATTCTGATAAACGCTGGAAAAATGACTAAGTCCAAAAAAAAATTTGTTCAACTTTTTTCAATTTTACCCCTGTGGTATATATATTCTACCCACACACATTTGGAACTCTCCTGGGGTACCCTCACACATATTATTCCCTCGTTTAGTGGATATTTTCACAAAAAAGTGAAATTTTCAAAAATCCAGAAAATTGGCTGAAAGCGACTAAATATCAAGGACTCATTGGGCGAATCGTTCTGGACCTGAAATCGGAATGCTCACTCACATTTCCCCTATCTGAAAGTCTGATAAACGCCGGAAAAATGACTAAGTCCAAAAAAAAATTTTTTTCAACTTTTTTCAATTTTACCCCCGTGGGATATATATTCTACCCACACACATTTGGAACTCTCCTAGGGTACCCTCACACATATTATTCCCTCATTTAGTGGATATTTTCACAAAAAAGTGAAATTTTCAAAAATCCAGAAAATTGGCTGAAAATGACTAAATATCAAGGACTCATTGGGGGAATCGCTCTGGAACTGAAATCGGAATGCTCACTGACATTTCCCCTATCTGAAAGTCTGATAAACGCCGGAAAAATGACTAAGTCCAAAAAAAAATTTGTTCAACTTTTTTCAATTTTACCCCTGTGGGATATATATTCTACCCACACACATTTGGAACTCTCCTGGGGTACCCTCACACATATTATTCCCTCATTTAGTGGATATTTTCACAAAAAAGTGAAATTTTCAAAAATCCAAATTATTGGCTGAAAATGACTAAATATCAAGGACTTATTGGGCGAATCGCTCTGGAACTGAAATCGGAATGCTCACTGACATTTCCACTATCTGAAAGTCTGATAAACGCCGGAAAAATGACTAAGTCCAAAAAAAAAATTTTTTCAACTTTTTTCAATTTTGCCCCGTGGGATATATATTCTACCCACACACATTTGGAACTCTCCTGGGGTACCCTCACACATATTATTCCCTCATTTAGTGGATATTTTCACAAAAAAGTGAAATTTTCAAAAATCCAGAAAATTGGCTGAAAACGACTAAATATCAAGGACTCATTGGGCAAATCGCTCTGGAACTGAAATCGGAACGCTCACTGACATTTCCCCTATCTGAAAGTCTGATAAACGACGGAAAAATGACTAAATCCAAAAAAATTTTTTTTCAACTGTTTTCAATTTTACCCCCGTGGGATATATATTCTACCCAAACACATTTGGAACTCTCCTGGGGTACCCTCACACATATTATTCCCTCGTTTAGTGGATATTTTCACAAAAAAGTGAAATTTTCAAAAATCCAGGAAATTGGCTGAAAACGACTAAATATCAAGTACTCATTGGGCGAATCGCTCTGGAACTGAAATCGGAACGCTCACTGACATTTCCCCTATCTGAAATTCTGATAAACGCTGGAAAAATGACTAAGTCCAAAAAAAAATTTGTTCAACTTTTTTCAATTTTACCCCTGTGGTATATATATTCTACCCACACACATTTGGAACTCTCCTGGGGTACCCTCACACATATTATTCCCTCATTTAGTGGATATTTTCACAAAAAAGTGAAATTTTCAAAAATCCAGAAAATTGGCTGAAAACGACTAAATATCAAGGACTCATTGGGCGAATCGCTCTGGAACTGAAATCGGAATGCTCTCTCACATTTCCCCTATCTGAAAGTCTGATAAACGGCGGAAAAATGACTAAGTCCAAAAAAAAAATTTTTTTCAACTTTTTTCAATTTTACCCCAGTGGGATATATATTCTACCCACACTCATTTGGAACTCTCCTGGGGTACCCTCACACATATTATTCCCTCATTTAGTGGATATTTTCACAAAAAAGTGAAATTTTCAAAAATCCAGAAAATTGGCTGAAAACGACTAAATATCAAGGGCTCATTGGGCGAATCGCTCTGGAACTGAAATCGGAACGCTCACTGACATTTCCCCTATCTGAAAGTCTGATAAACGCCGGAAAAATGACTAAGTCCAAAAAAAATTTTTTTTCAACTTTTTTCAATTTTACCCCCGTGGGATATATATTCTACCCACACACATTTGGAACTCTCCTGGGGTACCCTCACAAATATTATTCCCTCATTTAGTGGATATTTTCACAAAAAAGTGAAATTTTCAAAAATCCAAATTATTGGCTGAAAATGACTTAATATCAAGGACTCATTGGGCGAATCGCTCTGGAACTGAAATCGGAATGCTCACTGACATTTCCCCTATCTGAAAGTCTGATAAATGCCGGAAAAATGACTAAGTCCAAAAAAAAATTTGTTCAACTTTTTTCAATTTTACCCCTGTGGGATATATATTCTACCCACACACATTTGGAACTCTCCTGGGGTACCCTCACACATATTATTCCCTCATTTAGTGGATATTTTCACAAAAAAGTGAAATTTTCAAAAATCCAAATTATTGGCTGAAAATGACTAAATATCAAGGACTTATTGGGCGAATCGCTCTGGAACTGAAATCGGAATGCTCACTGACATTTCCACTATCTGAAAGTCTGATAAACGCCGGAAAAATGACTAAGTCCAAAAAAAAAATTTTTTCAACTTTTTTCAATTTTACCCCCGTGGGATATATATTCTACCCACACACATTTGGAACTCTCCTGGGGTACCCTCACACATATTATCCCCTCATTTAGTGGATATTTTCAGAAAAAAGTGAAATTTTCAAAAATCTAGAAAATTGGCTGAAAACGACTAAATATCAAGGACTCATTGGGCGAATCGCTCTGGAACTGAAATCGGAACGCTCACTGACATTTCCCCTATCTGAAAGTCTGATAAACGACGGAAAAATGACTAAATCCAAAAAAAAATTTTTTTCAACTGTTTTCAATTTTACCCCCGTGGGATATATATTCTACCCAAACACATTTGGAACTCTCCTGGGGTACCCTCACACATATTATTCCCTCGTTTAGTGGATATTTTCACAAAAAAGTGAAATTTTCAAAAATCCAGGAAATTGGCTGAAAACGACTAAATATCAAGTACTCATTGGGCGAATCGCTCTGGAACTGAAATCGGAACGCTCACTGACATTTCCCCTATCTGAAATTCTGATAAACGCTGGAAAAATGACTAAGTCCAAAAAAAAATTTGTTCAACTTTTTTCAATTTTACCCCTGTGGTATATATATTCTACCCACACACATTTGGAACTCTCCTGGGGTACCCTCACACATATTATTCCCTCATTTAGTGGATATTTTCACAAAAAAGTGAAATTTTCAAAAATCCAGAAAATTGGCTGAGAACGACTAAATATCAAGGACTCATTGGGCGAATCGCTCTGGAACTGAAATCGGAATGCTCTCTCACATTTCCCCTATCTGAAAGTCTGATAAACGGCGGAAAAATGACTAAGTCCAAAAAAAAAATTTTTTTCAACTTTTTTCAATTTTACCCCAGTGGGATATATATTCTACCCACACACATTTGGAACTCTCCTGGGGTACCCTCACACATATTATTCCCTCATTTAGTGGATATTTTCACAAAAAAGTGAAATTTTCAAAAATCCAGAAAATTGGCTGAAAACGAGTAAATATCAAGGGCTCATTGGGCGAATCGCTCTGGAACTGAAATCGGAACGCTCACTGACATTTCCCCTATCTGAAAGTCTGATAAACGCCGGAAAAATGACTAAGTCCAAAAAAAATTTTTTTTCAACTTTTTTCAATTTTACCCCCGTGGGATATATATTCTACCCACACACATTTGGAACTCTCCTGGGGTACCCTCACACATATTATTCCCTCATTTAGTGGATATTTTCACAAAAAAGTGAAATTTTCAAAAATCCAGAAAATTGGCTGAAAACGACTAAATATCAAGGGCTCATTGGGCGAATCGCTCTGGAACTGAAATCGGAACGCTCACTGACATTTCCCCTATCTGAAAGTCTGATAAACGCCGGAAAAATGACTAAGTCCAAAAAAAATTTTTTTTCAACTTTTTTCAATTTTACCCCCGTGGGATATATATTCTACCCACACACATTTGGAACTCTCCTGGGGTACCCTCACACATATTATTCCCTCATTTAGTGGATATTTTCACAAAAAAGTGAAATTTTCAAAAATCCAGAAAATTGGCTGAAAACGACTAAATATCAAGGACCCATTGGGCGAATCGCTCTGGAACTGAAATTGGAATGCTCACTGACATTTCCCCTATCTGAAAGTCTGATAAACGACGGAAAAATGACTAAGTCCAAAAAAATTTTTTTTTCAACTTTTTTCAATTTTACCCCCGTGGGATATATATTCTACCCACACACATTTGGAACTCTCCTGGGGTACCCTCACACATATTATTCCCTCATTTAGTGGATATTTTCACAAAAAAGTGAAATTTTCAAAAATCCAGAAAATTGGCTGAAAACGACTAAATATCAAGGACTCATTGGGCGAATCGCTCTGGAACTGAAATCGGAATGCTCTCTCACATTTCCCCTATCTGAAAGTCTGATAAACGCCGGAAAAATGACTAAGTCCAAAAAAAATTTTTTTTCAACTTTTTTCAATTTTACCCCCGTGGGATATATATTCTACCCACACACATTTGGAACTCTCCTGGGGTACCCTCACACATATTATTCCCTCATTTAGTGGATATTTTCACAAAAAAGTGAAATTTTCAAAAATCCAAATTATTGGCTGAAAATGACTAAATATCAAGGACTTATTGGGTGAATCGCTCTGGAACTGAAATCGGAATGCTCACTGACATTTCCACTATCTGAAAGTCTGATAAACGCCGGAAAAATGACTAAGTCCAAAAAAAAAATTTTTTCAACTTTTTTCAATTTTACCCCCGTGGGATATATATTCTACCCACACACATTTGGAACTCTCCTGGGGTACCCTCACACATATTATCCCCTCATTTAGTGGATATTTTCACAAAAAAGTGAAATTTTCAAAAATCTAGAAAATTGGCTGAAAACGACTAAATATCAAGGACTCATTGGGCGAATCGTTCTGGAACTGAAATCGGAACGCTCACTGACATTTCCCCTATCTGAAAGTCTGATAAACGACGGAAAAATGACTAAGTCCAAAAAAAATTTTTTTTCAACTGTTTTCAATTTTACCCTCGTGGGATATATATTCTACCCAAACACATTTGGAACTCTCCTGGGGTACCCTCACACATATTATTCCCTCGTTTAGTGGATATTTTCACAAAAAAGAGAAATTTTCAAAAATCCAGGAAATTGGCTGAAAACGACTAAATATCAAGTACTCATTGGGCGAATCGCTCTGGAACTGAAATCGGAGCGCTCACTGACATTTCCCCTATCTGAAATTCTGATAAACGCTGGAAAAATGACTAAGTCCAAAAAAAAATTTGTTCAACTTTTTTCAATTTTACCCCCGTGGGATATATATTCTACCCAAACACATTTGGAACTCTCCTGGGGTACCCTCACACATATTGTTCCCTCGTTTAGTGGATATTTTCACAAAAAAGTGAAATTTTCAAAAATCCAGGAAATTGGCTGAAAACGACTAAATATCAAGTACTCATTGGGCGAATCGCTCTGGAACTGAAATCGGAACGCTCACTGACATTTCCCCTATCTGAAATTCTGATAAACGCTGGAAAAATGACTAAGTCCAAAAAAAAATTTGTTCAACTTTTTTCAATTTTACCCCTGTGGTATATATATTCTACCCACACACATTTGGAACTCTCCTGGGGTACCCTCACACATATTATTCCCTCATTTAGTGGATATTTTCACAAAAAAGTGAAATTTTCAAAAATCCAGAAAATTGGCTGAAAACGACTAAATATCAAGGACTCATTGGGCGAATCGCTCTGGAACTGAAATCGGAATGCTCTCTCACATTTCCCCTATCTGAAAGTCTGATAAACGCCGGAAAAATGACTAAGTCCAAAAAAAATTTTTTTTCAACTTTTTTCAATTTTACCCCCGTGGGATATATATTCTACCCACACACATTTGGAACTCTCCTGGGGTACCCTAACACATATTATTCCCTCATTTAGTGGATATTTTCACAAAAAAGTGAAATTTTCAAAAATCCAGAAAATTGGCTGAAAACAACTAAATATCAAGGACTCATTGGGCGAATTGCTCTGGAACTGAAATTGGAATGCTCACTGACATTTCCCCTATCTGAAAGTCTGATAAACGACGGAAAAATGACTAAGTCCAAAAAAAATTTTTTTTCAACTTTTTTCAATTTTACCCCCGTGGGATATATATTCTACCCACACACATTTGGAACTCTCCTGGGGTACCCTCACACATATTATTCCCTCATTTTGTGGATATTTTCACAAAAAAGTGAAATTTTCAAAAATCCAGAAAATTGGCTGAAAACGACTAAATATCAAGGACTCATTGGGCGAATCGCTCTGAAACTGAAATCGGAATGCTCTCTCACATTTCCCCTATCTGAAAGTCTGATAAATGCCGGAAAAATGACTAAGTCCAAAAAAAAATTTGTTCAACTTTTTTCAATTTTACCCCTGTGGGATATATATTCTACCCACACACATTTGGAACTCTCCTGGGGTACCCTCACACATATTATTCCCTCATTTAGTGGATATTTTCACAAAAAAGTGAAATTTTCAGAAATCCAAATTATTGGCTGAAAATGACTAAATATCAAGGACTTATTGGGCGAATCGCTCTGGAACTGAAATCGGAATGCTCACTGACATTTCCACTATCTGAAAGTCTGATAAACGCCGGAAAAATGACTAAGTCCAAAAAAAAAATTTTTTCAACTTTTTTCAATTTTACCCCCGTGGGATATATATTCTACCCACACACATTTGGAACTCTCCTGGGGTACCCTCACACATATTATCCCCTCATTTAGTGGATATTTTCAGAAAAAAGTGAAATTTTCAAAAATCTAGAAAATTGGCTGAAAACGACTAAATATCAAGGACTCATTGGGCGAATCGCTCTGGAACTGAAATCGGAGCGCTCACTGACATTTCCCCTATCTGAAAGTCTGATAAACGACGGAAAAATGACTAAATCCAAAAAAAAATTTTTTTCAACTGTTTTCAATTTTACCCCCGTGGGATATATATTCTACCCAAACACATTTGGAACTCTCCTGGGGTACCCTCACACATATTATTCCCTCGTTTAGTGGATATTTTCACAAAAAAGTGAAATTTTCAAAAATCCAGGAAATTGGCTGAAAACGACTAAATATCAAGTACTCATTGGGCGAATCGCTCTGGAACTGAAATCGGAACGCTCACTGACATTTCCCCTATCTGAAATTCTGATAAACGCTGGAAAAATGACTAAGTCCAAAAAAAAATTTGTTCAACTTTTTTCAATTTTACCCCAGTGGGATATATATTCTACCCACACACATTTGGAACTCTCCTGGGGTACCCTCACACATATTATTCCCTCATTTAGTGGATATTTTCACAAAAAAGTGAAATTTTCAAAAATCCAGAAAATTGGCTGAAAACGAGTAAATATCAAGGGCTCATTGGGCGAATCGCTCTGGAACTGAAATCGGAACGCTCACTGACATTTCCCCTATCTGAAAGTCTGATAAACGCCGGAAAAATGACTAAGTCCAAAAAAAATTTTTTTTCAACTTTTTTCAATTTTACCCCCGTGGGATATATATTCTACCCACACACATTTGGAACTCTCCTGGGGTACCCTCACACATATTATTCCCTCATTTAGTGGATATTTTCACAAAAAAGTGAAATTTTCAAAAATCCAGAAAATTGGCTGAAAACGACTAAATATCAAGGACCCATTGGGCGAATCGCTCTGGAACTGAAATTGGAATGCTCACTGACATTTCCCCTATCTGAAAGTCTGATAAACGACGGAAAAATGACTAAGTCCAAAAAAATTTTTTTTTCAACTTTTTTCAATTTTACCCCCGTGGGATATATATTCTACCCACACACATTTGGAACTCTCCTGGGGTACCCTCACACATATTATTCCCTCATTTAGTGGATATTTTCACAAAAAAGTGAAATTTTCAAAAATCCAGAAAATTGGCTGAAAACGACTAAATATCAAGGACTCATTGGGCGAATCGCTCTGGAACTGAAATCGGAATGCTCTCTCACATTTCCCCTATCTGAAAGTCTGATAAACGCCGGAAAAATGACTAAGTCCAAAAAAAATTTTTTTTCAACTTTTTTCAATTTTACCCCCGTGGGATATATATTCTACCCACACACATTTGGAACTCTCCTGGGGTACCCTCACACATATTATTCCCTCATTTAGTGGATATTTTCACAAAAAAGTGAAATTTTCAAAAATCCAAATTATTGGCTGAAAATGACTAAATATCAAGGACTTATTGGGTGAATCGCTCTGGAACTGAAATCGGAATGCTCACTGACATTTACACTATCTGAAAGTCTGATAAACGCCGGAAAAATGACTAAGTCCAAAAAAAAAATTTTTTCAACTTTTTTCAATTTTACCCCCGTGGGATATATATTCTACCCACACACATTTGGAACTCTCCTGGGGTACCCTCACACATATTATCCCCTCATTTAGTGGATATTTTCACAAAAAAGTGAAATTTTCAAAAATCTAGAAAATTGGCTGAAAACGACTAAATATCAAGGACTCATTGGGCGAATCGTTCTGGAACTGAAATCGGAACGCTCACTGACATTTCCCCTATCTGAAAGTCTGATAAACGACGGAAAAATGACTAAGTCCAAAAAAAATTTTTTTTCAACTGTTTTCAATTTTACCCTCGTGGGATATATATTCTACCCAAACACATTTGGAACTCTCCTGGGGTACCCTCACACATATTATTCCCTCGTTTAGTGGATATTTTCACAAAAAAGAGAAATTTTCAAAAATCCAGGAAATTGGCTGAAAACGACTAAATATCAAGTACTCATTGGGCGAATCGCTCTGGAACTGAAATCGGAACGCTCACTGACATTTCCCCTATCTGAAATTCTGATAAACGCTGGAAAAATGACTAAGTCCAAAAAAAAATTTGTTCAACTTTTTTCAATTTTACCCCCGTGGGATATATATTCTACCCAAACACATTTGGAACTCTCCTGGGGTACCCTCACACATATTGTTCCCTCGTTTAGTGGATATTTTCACAAAAAAGTGAAATTTTCAAAAATCCAGGAAATTGGCTGAAAACGACTACATATCAAGTACTCATTGGGCGAATCGCTCTGGAACTGAAATCGGAACGCTCACTGACATTTCCCCTATCTGAAATTCTGATAAACGCTGGAAAAATGACTAAGTCCAAAAAAAAATTTGTTCAACTTTTTTCAATTTTACCCCTGTGGTATATATATTCTACCCACACACATTTGGAACTCTCCTGGAGTACCCTCACACATATTATTCCCTCATTTAGTGGATATTTTCACAAAAAAGTGAAATTTTCAAAAATCCAGAAAATTGGCTGAAAACGACTAAATATCAAGGACTCATTGGGCGAATCGCTCTGGAACTGAAATCGGAATGCTCTCTCACATTTCCCCTATCTGAAAGTCTGATAAACGCCGGAAAAATGACTAAGTCCAAAAAAAATTTTTTTTCAACTTTTTTCAATTTTACCCCCGTGGGATATATATTCTACCCACACACATTTGGAACTCTCCTGGGGTACCCTAACACATATTATTCCCTCATTTAGTGGATATTTTCACAAAAAAGTGAAATTTTCAAAAATCCAGAAAATTGGCTGAAAACAACTAAATATCAAGGACTCATTGGGCGAATTGCTCTGGAACTGAAATTGGAATGCTCACTGACATTTCCCCTATCTGAAAGTCTGATAAACGACGGAAAAATGACTAAGTCCAAAAAAAATTTTTTTTCAACTTTTTTCAATTTTACCCCCGTGGGATATATATTCTACCCACACACATTTGGAACTCTCCTGGGGTACCCTCACACATATTATTCCCTCATTTTGTGGATATTTTCACAAAAAAGTGAAATTTTCAAAAATCCAGAAAATTGGCTGAAAACGACTAAATATCAAGGACTCATTGGGCGAATCGCTCTGAAACTGAAATCGGAATGCTCTCTCACATTTCCCCTATCTGAAAGTCTGATAAATGCCGGAAAAATGACTAAGTCCAAAAAAAAATTTGTTCAACTTTTTTCAATTTTACCCCTGTGGGATATATATTCTACCCACACACATTTGGAACTCTCCTGGGGTACCCTCACACATATTATTCCCTCATTTAGTGGATATTTTCACAAAAAAGTGAAATTTTCAGAAATCCAAATTATTGGCTGAAAATGACTAAATATCAAGGACTTATTGGGCGAATCGCTCTGGAACTGAAATCGGAATGCTCACTGACATTTCCACTATCTGAAAGTCTGATAAACGCCGGAAAAATGACTAAGTCCAAAAAAAAAATTTTTTCAACTTTTTTCAATTTTACCCCCGTGGGATATATATTCTACCCACACACATTTGGAACTCTCCTGGGGTACCCTCACACATATTATCCCCTCATTTAGTGGATATTTTCACAAAAAAGTGAAATTTTCAAAAATCTAGAAAATTGGCTGAAAACGACTAAATATCAAGGACTCATTGGGCGAATCGTTCTGGAACTGAAATCGGAACGCTCACTGACATTTCCCCTATCTGAAAATCTGATAAACGCCGGAAAAATGACTAAGTCCAAAAAAAATTTTTTTTCAACTTTTTTCAATTTTACCCCCGTGGGATATATATTCTACCCACACACATTTGGAACTCTCCTGGGGTACCCTCACACATATTATTCCCTCATTTAGTGGATATTTTCACAAAAAAGTGAAATTTTCAAAAATCCAGAAAATTGGCTGAAAACGACTAAATATCAAGGACCCATTGGGCGAATCGCTCTGGAACTGAAATTGGAATGCTCACTGACATTTCCCCTATCTGAAAGTCTGATAAACGACGGAAAAATGACTAAGTCCAAAAAAATTTTTTTTTCAACTTTTTTCAATTTTACCCCCGTGGGATATATATTCTACCCACACACATTTGGAACTCTCCTGGGGTACCCTCACACATATTATTCCCTCATTTAGTGGATATTTTCACAAAAAAGTGAAATTTTCAAAAATCCAGAAAATTGGCTGAAAACGACTAAATATCAAGGACTCATTGGGCGAATCGCTCTGGAACTGAAATCGGAATGCTCTCTCACATTTCCCCTATCTGAAAGTCTGATAAACGCCGGAAAAATGACTAAGTCCAAAAAAAAAATTTTTTTCAACTTTTTTCAATTTTACCCCAGTGGGATATATATTCTACCCACACACATTTGGAACTCTCCTGGGGTACCCTCACACATATTATTCCCTCATTTAGTGGATATTTTCACAAAAAAGTGAAATTTTCAAAAATCCAGAAAATTGGCTGAAAACGACTAAATATCAAGGGCTCATTGGGCGAATCGCTCTGGAACTGAAATCGGAACGCTCACTGACATTTCCCCTATCTGAAAGTCTGATAAACGCCGGAAAAATGACTAAGTCCAAAAAAAATTTTTTTTCAACTTTTTTCAATTTTACCCCCGTGGGATATATATTCTACCCACACACATTTGGAACTCTCCTGGGGTACCCTCACACATATTATTCCCTCATTTAGTGGATATTTTCACAAAAAAGTGAAATTTTCAAAAATCCAAATTATTGGCTGAAAATGACTAAATATCAAGGACTCATTGGGCGAATCGCTCTGGAACTGAAATCGGAATGCTCACTGACATTTCCCCTATCTGAAAGTCTGATAAATGCCGGAAAAATGACTAAGTCCAAAAAAAAATTTGTTCAACTTTTTTCAATTTTACCCCTGTGGGATATATATTCTACCCACACACATTTGGAACTCTCCTGGGGTACCCTCACACATATTATTCCCTCATTTAGTGGATATTTTCACAAAAAAGTGAAATTTTCAAAAATCCAAATTATTGGCTGAAAATGACTAAATATCAAGGACTTATTGGGCGAATCGCTCTGGAACTGAAATCGGAATGCTCACTGACATTTCCACTATCTGAAAGTCTGATAAACGCCGGAAAAATGACTAAGTCCAAAAAAAAAATTTTTTCAACTTTTTTCAATTTTACCCCCGTGGGATATATATTCTACCCACACACATTTGGAACTCTCCTGGGGTACCCTCACACATATTATCCCCTCATTTAGTGGATATTTTCAGAAAAAAGTGAAATTTTCAAAAATCTAGAAAATTGGCTGAAAACGACTAAATATCAAGGACTCATTGGGCGAATCGCTCTGGAACTGAAATCGGAACTCTCACTGACATTTCCCCTATCTGAAAGTCTGATAAACGACGGAAAAATGACTAAATCCAAAAAAAAATTTTTTTCAACTGTTTTCAATTTTACCCCCGTGGGATATATATTCTACCCAAACACATTTGGAACTCTCCTGGGGTACCCTCACACATATTATTCCCTCGTTTAGTGGATATTTTCACAAAAAAGTGAAATTTTCAAAAATCCAGGAAATTGGCTGAAAACGACTAAATATCAAGTACTCATTGGGCGAATCGCTCTGGAACTGAAATCGGAACGCTCACTGACATTTCCCCTATCTGAAATTCTGATAAACGCTGGAAAAATGACTAAGTCCAAAAAAAAATTTGTTCAACTTTTTTCAATTTTACCCAGTGGGATATATATTCTACCCACACACATTTGGAACTCTCCTGGGGTACCCTCACACATATTATTCCCTCATTTAGTGGATATTTTCACAAAAAAGTGAAATTTTCAAAAATCCAGAAAATTGGCTGAAAACGAGTAAATATCAAGGGCTCATTGGGCGAATCGCTCTGGAACTGAAATCGGAACGCTCACTGACATTTCCCCTATCTGAAAGTCTGATAAACGCCGGAAAAATGACTAAGTCCAAAAAAAATTTTTTTTCAACTTTTTTCAATTTTACCCCCGTGGGATATATATTCTACCCACACACATTTGGAACTCTCCTGGGGTACCCTCACACATATTATTCCCTCATTTAGTGGATGTTTTCACAAAAAAGTGAAATTTTCAAAAATCCAGAAAATTGGCTGAAAACGACTAAATATCAAGGACCCATTGGGCGAATCGCTCTGGAACTGAAATTGGAATGCTCACTGACATTTCCCCTATCTGAAAGTCTGATAAACGACGGAAAAATGACTAAGTCCAAAAAAATTTTTTTTTCAACTTTTTTCAATTTTACCCCCGTGGGATATATATTCTACCCACACACATTTGGAACTCTCCTGGGGTACCCTCACACATATTATTCCCTCATTTAGTGGATATTTTCACAAAAAAGTGAAATTTTCAAAAATCCAGAAAATTGGCTGAAAACGACTAAATATCAAGGACTCATTGGGCGAATCGCTCTGGAACTGAAATCGGAATGCTCTCTCACATTTCCCCTATCTGAAAGTCTGATAAACGCCGGAAAAATGACTAAGTCCAAAAAAAATTTTTTTTCAACTTTTTTCAATTTTACCCCCGTGGGATATATATTCTACCGACACACATTTGGAACTCTCCTGGGGTACCCTCACACATATTATTCCCTCATTTAGTGGATATTTTCACAAAAAAGTGAAATTTTCAAAAATCCAAATTATTGGCTGAAAATGACTAAATATCAAGGACTCATTGGGCGAATCGTTCTGGAACTGAAATCGGAACGCTCACTGACATTTCCCCTATCTGAAAGTCTGATAAACGACGGAAAAATGACTAAGTCCAAAAAAAATTTTTTTTCAACTGTTTTCAATTTTACCCTCGTGGGATATATATTCTACCCAAACACATTTGGAACTCTCCTGGGGTACCCTCACACATATTATTCCCTCGTTTAGTGGATATTTTCACAAAAAAGTGAAATTTTCAAAAATCCAGGAAATTGGCTGAAAACGACTAAATATCAAGTACTCATTGGGCGAATCGCTCTGGAACTGAAATCGGAACGCTCACTGACATTTCCCCTATCTGAAATTCTGATAAACGCTGTAAAAATGACTAAGTCCAAAAAAAAATTTGTTCAACTTTTTTCAATTTTACCCCCGTGGGATATATATTCTACCCAAACACATTTGGAACTCTCCTGGGGTACCCTCACACATATTGTTCCCTCGTTTAGTGGATATTTTCACAAAAAAGTGAAATTTTCAAAAATCCAGGAAATTGGCTGAAAACGACTAAATATCAAGTACTCATTGGGCGAATCGCTCTGGAACTGAAATCGGAACGCTCACTGACATTTCCCCTATCTGAAAATCTGATAAACGCCGGAAAAATGACTAAGTCCAAAAAAAATTTTTTTTCAACTTTTTTCAATTTTACCCCCGTGGGATATATATTCTACCCACACACATTTGGAACTCTCCTGGGGTACCCTCACACATATTATTCCCTCATTTAGTGGATATTTTCACAAAAAAGTGAAATTTTCAAAAATCCAGAAAATTGGCTGAAAACGACTAAATATCAAGGACCCATTGGGCGAATCGCTCTGGAACTGAAATTGGAATGCTCACTGACATTTCCCCTATCTGAAAGTCTGATAAACGACGGAAAAATGACTAAGTCCAAAAAAATTTTTTTTTCAACTTTTTTCAATTTTACCCCCGTGGGATATATATTCTACCCACACACATTTGGAACTCTCCTGGGGTACCCTCACACATATTATTCCCTCATTTAGTGGATATTTTCACAAAAAAGTGAAATTTTCAAAAATCCAGAAAATTGGCTGAAAACGACTAAATATCAAGGACTCATTGGGCGAATCGCTCTGGAACTGAAATCGGAATGCTCTCTCACATTTCCCCTATCTGAAAGTCTGATAAACGCCGGAAAAATGACTAAGTCCAAAAAAAAAATTTTTTTCAACTTTTTTCAATTTTACCCCAGTGGGATATATATTCTACCCACACACATTTGGAACTCTCCTGGGGTACCCTCACACATATTATTCCCTCATTTAGTGGATATTTTCACAAAAAAGTGAAATTTTCAAAAATCCAGAAAATTGGCTGAAAACGACTAAATATCAAGGGCTCATTGGGCGAATCGCTCTGGAACTGAAATCGGAACGCTCACTGACATTTCCCCTATCTGAAAGTCTGATAAACGCCGGAAAAATGACTAAGTCCAAAAAAAATTTTTTTTCAACTTTTTTCAATTTTACCCCCGTGGGATATATATTCTACCCACACACATTTGGAACTCTCCTGGGGTACCCTCACACATATTATTCCCTCATTTAGTGGATATTTTCACAAAAAAGTGAAATTTTCAAAAATCCAAATTATTGGCTGAAAATGACTAAATATCAAGGACTCATTGGGCGAATCGCTCTGGAACTGAAATCGGAATGCTCACTGACATTTCCCCTATCTGAAAGTCTGATAAATGCCGGAAAAATGACTAAGTCCAAAAAAAAATTTGTTCAACTTTTTTCAATTTTACCCCTGTGGGATATATATTCTACCCACACACATTTGGAACTCTCCTGGGGTACCCTCACACATATTATTCCCTCATTTAGTGGATATTTTCACAAAAAAGTGAAATTTTCAAAAATCCAAATTATTGGCTGAAAATGACTAAATATCAAGGACTTATTGGGCGAATCGCTCTGGAACTGAAATCGGAATGCTCACTGACATTTCCACTATCTGAAAGTCTGATAAACGCCGGAAAAATGACTAAGTCCAAAAAAAAAATTTTTTCAACTTTTTTCAATTTTACCCCCGTGGGATATATATTCTACCCACACACATTTGGAACTCTCCTGGGGTACCCTCACACATATTATCCCCTCATTTAGTGGATATTTTCAGAAAAAAGTGAAATTTTCAAAAATCTAGAAAATTGGCTGAAAACGACTAAATATCAAGGACTCATTGGGCGAATCGCTCTGGAACTGAAATCGGAACTCTCACTGACATTTCCCCTATCTGAAAGTCTGATAAACGACGGAAAAATGACTAAATCCAAAAAAAAATTTTTTTCAACTGTTTTCAATTTTACCCCCGTGGGATATATATTCTACCCAAACACATTTGGAACTCTCCTGGGGTACCCTCACACATATTATTCCCTCGTTTAGTGGATATTTTCACAAAAAAGTGAAATTTTCAAAAATCCAGGAAATTGGCTGAAAACGACTAAATATCAAGTACTCATTGGGCGAATCGCTCTGGAACTGAAATCGGAACGCTCACTGACATTTCCCCTATCTGAAATTCTGATAAACGCTGGAAAAATGACTAAGTCCAAAAAAAAATTTGTTCAACTTTTTTCAATTTTACCCAGTGGGATATATATTCTACCCACACACATTTGGAACTCTCCTGGGGTACCCTCACACATATTATTCCCTCATTTAGTGGATATTTTCACAAAAAAGTGAAATTTTCAAAAATCCAGAAAATTGGCTGAAAACGAGTAAATATCAAGGGCTCATTGGGCGAATCGCTCTGGAACTGAAATCGGAACGCTCACTGACATTTCCCCTATCTGAAAGTCTGATAAACGCCGGAAAAATGACTAAGTCCAAAAAAAATTTTTTTTCAACTTTTTTCAATTTTACCCCCGTGGGATATATATTCTACCCACACACATTTGGAACTCTCCTGGGGTACCCTCACACATATTATTCCCTCATTTAGTGGATGTTTTCACAAAAAAGTGAAATTTTCAAAAATCCAGAAAATTGGCTGAAAACGACTAAATATCAAGGACCCATTGGGCGAATCGCTCTGGAACTGAAATTGGAATGCTCACTGACATTTCCCCTATCTGAAAGTCTGATAAACGACGGAAAAATGACTAAGTCCAAAAAAATTTTTTTTTCAACTTTTTTCAATTTTACCCCCGTGGGATATATATTCTACCCACACACATTTGGAACTCTCCTGGGGTACCCTCACACATATTATTCCCTCATTTAGTGGATATTTTCACAAAAAAGTGAAATTTTCAAAAATCCAGAAAATTGGCTGAAAACGACTAAATATCAAGGACTCATTGGGCGAATCGCTCTGGAACTGAAATCGGAATGCTCTCTCACATTTCCCCTATCTGAAAGTCTGATAAACGCCGGAAAAATGACTAAGTCCAAAAAAAATTTTTTTTCAACTTTTTTCAATTTTACCCCCGTGGGATATATATTCTACCCACACACATTTGGAACTCTCCTGGGGTACCCTCACACATATTATTCCCTCATTTAGTGGATATTTTCACAAAAAAGTGAAATTTTCAAAAATCCAAATTATTGGCTGAAAATGACTAAATATCAAGGACTCATTGGGCGAATCGTTCTGGAACTGAAATCGGAACGCTCACTGACATTTCCCCTATCTGAAAGTCTGATAAACGACGGAAAAATGACTAAGTCCAAAAAAAATTTTTTTTCAACTGTTTTCAATTTTACCCTCGTGGGATATATATTCTACCCAAACACATTTGGAACTCTCCTGGGGTACCCTCACACATATTATTCCCTCGTTTAGTGGATATTTTCACAAAAAAGTGAAATTTTCAAAAATCCAGGAAATTGGCTGAAAACGACTAAATATCAAGTACTCATTGGGCGAATCGCTCTGGAACTGAAATCGGAACGCTCACTGACATTTCCCCTATCTGAAATTCTGATAAACGCTGTAAAAATGACTAAGTCCAAAAAAAAATTTGTTCAACTTTTTTCAATTTTACCCCCGTGGGATATATATTCTACCCAAACACATTTGGAACTCTCCTGGGGTACCCTCACACATATTGTTCCCTCGTTTAGTGGATATTTTCACAAAAAAGTGAAATTTTCAAAAATCCAGGAAATTGGCTGAAAACGACTAAATATCAAGTACTCATTGGGCGAATCGCTCTGGAACTGAAATCGGAACGCTCACTGACATTTCCCCTATCTGAAATTCTGATAAACGCTGGAAAAATGACTAAGTCCAAAAAAAAATTTGTTCAACTTTTTTCAATTTTACCCCTGTGGTATATATATTCTACCCACACACATTTGGAACTCTCCTGGGGTACCCTCACACATATTATTCCCTCATTTAGTGGATATTTTCACAAAAAAGTGAAATTTTCAAAAATCCAGAAAATTGGCTGAAAACGACTAAATATCAAGGACTCATTGGGCGAATCGCTCTGGAACTGAAATCGGAATGCTCTCTCACATTTCCCCTATCTGAAAGTCTGATAAACGCCGGAAAAATGACTAAGTCCAAAAAAAATTTTTTTTCAACTTTTTTAAATTTTACCCCCGTGGGATATATATTCTACCCACACACATTTGGAACTCTCCTGGGGTACCCTAACACATATTATTCCCTCATTTAGTGGATATTTTCACAAAAAAGTGAAATTTTCAAAAATCCAGAAAATTGGCTGAAAACAACTAAATATCAAGGACTCATTGGGCGAATTGCTCTGGAACTGAAATTGGAATGCTCACTGACATTTCCCCTATCTGAAAGTCTGATAAACGACGGAAAAATGACTAAGTCCAAAAAAAATTTTTTTTCAACTTTTTTCAATTTTACCCCTGTGGGATATATATTCTACCCACACACATTTGGAACTCTCCTGGGGTACCCTCACACATATTATTCCCTCATTTAGTGGATATTTTCACAAAAAAGTGAAATTTTCAAAAATCCAAATTATTGGCTGAAAATGACTAAATATCAAGGACTTATTGGGCGAATCGCTCTGGAACTGAAATCGGAACGCTCACTGACATTTCCCCTATCTGAAAGTCTGATAAACGACGGAAAAATGACTAAATCCAAAAAAAAATTTTTTTCAACTGTTTTCAATTTTACCCCCGTGGGATATATATTCTACCCAAACACATTTGGAACTCTCCTGGGGTACCCTCACACATATTATTCCCTCGTTTAGTGGATATTTTCACAAAAAAGTGAAATTTTCAAAAATCCAGGAAATTGGCTGAAAACGACTAAATATCAAGTACTCATTGGGCGAATCGCTCTGGAACTGAAATCGGAACGCTCACTGACATTTCCCCTATCTGAAATTCTGATAAACGCTGGAAAAATGACTAAGTCCAAAAAAAAATTTGTTCAACTTTTTTCAATTTTACCCAGTGGGATATATATTCTACCCACACACATTTGGAACTCTCCTGGGGTACCCTCACACATATTATTCCCTCATTTAGTGGATATTTTCACAAAAAAGTGAAATTTTCAAAAATCCAGAAAATTGGCTGAAAACGAGTAAATATCAAGGGCTCATTGGGCGAATCGCTCTGGAACTGAAATCGGAACGCTCACTGACATTTCCCCTATCTGAAAGTCTGATAAACGCCGGAAAAATGACTAAGTCCAAAAAAAATTTTTTTTCAACTTTTTTCAATTTTACCCCCGTGGGATATATATTCTACCCACACACATTTGGAACTCTCCTGGGGTACCCTCACACATATTATTCCCTCATTTAGTGGATGTTTTCACAAAAAAGTGAAATTTTCAAAAATCCAGAAAATTGGCTGAAAACGACTAAATATCAAGGACCCATTGGGCGAATCGCTCTGGAACTGAAATTGGAATGCTCACTGACATTTCCCCTATCTGAAAGTCTGATAAACGACGGAAAAATGACTAAGTCCAAAAAAATTTTTTTTTCAACTTTTTTCAATTTTACCCCCGTGGGATATATATTCTACCCACACACATTTGGAACTCTCCTGGGGTACCCTCACACATATTATTCCCTCATTTAGTGGATATTTTCACAAAAAAGTGAAATTTTCAAAAATCCAGAAAATTGGCTGAAAACGACTAAATATCAAGGACTCATTGGGCGAATCGCTCTGGAACTGAAATCGGAATGCTCTCTCACATTTCCCCTATCTGAAAGTCTGATAAACGCCGGAAAAATGACTAAGTCCAAAAAAAATTTTTTTTCAACTTTTTTCAATTTTACCCCCGTGGGATATATATTCTACCCACACACATTTGGAACTCTCCTGGGGTACCCTCACACATATTATTCCCTCATTTAGTGGATATTTTCACAAAAAAGTGAAATTTTCAAAAATCCAAATTATTGGCTGAAAATGACTAAATATCAAGGACTCATTGGGCGAATCGTTCTGGAACTGAAATCGGAACGCTCACTGACATTTCCCCTATCTGAAAGTCTGATAAACGACGGAAAAATGACTAAGTCCAAAAAAAATTTTTTTTCAACTGTTTTCAATTTTACCCTCGTGGGATATATATTCTACCCAAACACATTTGGAACTCTCCTGGGGTACCCTCACACATATTATTCCCTCGTTTAGTGGATATTTTCACAAAAAAGTGAAATTTTCAAAAATCCAGGAAATTGGCTGAAAACGACTAAATATCAAGTACTCATTGGGCGAATCGCTCTGGAACTGAAATCGGAACGCTCACTGACATTTCCCCTATCTGAAATTCTGATAAACGCTGTAAAAATGACTAAGTCCAAAAAAAAATTTGTTCAACTTTTTTCAATTTTACCCCTGTGGTATATATATTCTACCCACACACATTTGGAACTCTCCTGGGGTACCCTCACACATATTATTCCCTCATTTAGTGGATATTTTCACAAAAAAGTGAAATTTTCAAAAATCCAGAAAATTGGCTGAAAACGACTAAATATCAAGGACTCATTGGGCGAATCGCTCTGGAACTGAAATCGGAATGCTCTCTCACATTTCCCCTATCTGAAAGTCTGATAAACGCCGGAAAAATGACTAAGTCCAAAAAAAATTTTTTTTCAACTTTTTTCAATTTTACCCCCGTGGGATATATATTCTACCCACACACATTTGGAACTCTCCTGGGGTACCCTAACACATATTATTCCCTCATTTAGTGGATATTTTCACAAAAAAGTGAAATTTTCAAAAATCCAGAAAATTGGCTGAAAACAACTAAATATCAAGGACTCATTGGGCGAATTGCTCTGGAACTGAAATTGGAATGCTCACTGACATTTCCCCTATCTGAAAGTCTGATAAACGACGGAAAAATGACTAAGTCCAAAAAAAATTTTTTTTCAACTTTTTTCAATTTTACCCCTGTGGGATATATATTCTACCCACACACATTTGGAACTCTCCTGGGGTACCCTCACACATATTATTCCCTCATTTAGTGGATATTTTCACAAAAAAGTGAAATTTTCAAAAATCCAAATTATTGGCTGAAAATGACTAAATATCAAGGACTTATTGGGCGAATCGCTCTGGAACTGAAATCGGAATGCTCACTGACATTTCCACTATCTGAAAGTCTGATAAACGCCGGAAAAATGACTAAGTCCAAAAAAAAAATTTTTTCAACTTTTTTCAATTTTACCCCCGTGGGATATATATTCTATCCACACACATTTGGAACTCTCCTGGGGTACCCTCACACATATTATCCCCTCATTTAGTGGATATTTTCACAAAAAAGTGAAATTTTCAAAAATCCAAATTATTGGCTGAAAATGACTAAATATCAAGGACTTATTGGGTGAATCGCTCTGGAACTGAAATCGGAATGCTCACTGACATTTCCACTATCTGAAAGTCTGATAAACGCCGGAAAAATGACTAAGTCCAAAAAAAAAATTTTTTCAACTTTTTTCAATTTTACCCCCGTGGGATATATATTCTACCCACACACATTTGGAACTCTCCTGGGGTACCCTCACACATATTATCCCCTCATTTAGTGGATATTTTCACAAAAAAGTGAAATTTTCAAAAATCTAGAAAATTGGCTGAAAACGACTAAATATCAAGTACTCATTGGGCGAATCGCTCTGGAACTGAAATCGGAACGCTCACTGACATTTCCCCTATCTGAAATTCTGATAAACGCTGGAAAAATGACTAAGTCCAAAAAAAAATTTGTTCAACTTTTTTCAATTTTACCCCCGTGGGATATATATTCTACCCAAACACATTTGGAACTCTCCTGGGGTACCCTCACACATATTGTTCCCTCGTTTAGTGGATATTTTCACAAAAAAGTGAAATTTTCAAAAATCCAGGAAATTGGCTGAAAACGACTAAATATCAAGTACTCATTGGGCGAATCGCTCTGGAACTGAAATCGGAACGCTCACTGACATTTCCCCTATCTGAAATTCTGATAAACGCTGGAAAAATGACTAAGTCCAAAAAAAAATTTGTTCAACTTTTTTCAATTTTACCCCTGTGGTATATATATTCTACCCACACACATTTGGAACTCTCCTGGGGTACCCTCACACATATTATTCCCTCATTTAGTGGATATTTTCACAAAAAAGTGAAATTTTCAAAAATCCAGAAAATTGGCTGAAAACGACTAAATATCAAGGACTCATTGGGCGAATCGCTCTGGAACTGAAATCGGAATGCTCTCTCACATTTCCCCTATCTGAAAGTCTGATAAACGCCGGAAAAATGACTAAGTCCAAAAAAAATTTTTTTTCAACTTTTTTCAATTTTACCCCCGTGGGATATATATTCTACCCACACACATTTGGAACTCTCCTGGGGTACCCTAACACATATTATTCCCTCATTTAGTGGATATTTTCACAAAAAAGTGAAATTTTCAAAAATCCAGAAAATTGGCTGAAAACAACTAAATATCAAGGACTCATTGGGCGAATTGCTCTGGAACTGAAATTGGAATGCTCACTGACATTTCCCCTATCTGAAAGTCTGATAAACGACGGAAAAATGACTAAGTCCAAAAAAAATTTTTTTTCAACTTTTTTCAATTTTACCCCCGTGGGATATATATTCTACCCACACACATTTGGAACTCTCCTGGGGTACCCTCACACATATTATCCCCTCATTTAGTGGATATTTTCAGAAAAAAGTGAAATTTTCAAAAATCTAGAAAATTGGCTGAAAACGACTAAATATCAAGGACTCATTGGGCGAATCGCTCTGGAACTGAAATCGGAACGCTCACTGACATTTCCCCTATCTGAAAGTCTGATAAACGACGGAAAAATGACTAAATCCAAAAAAAAATTTTTTTCAACTGTTTTCAATTTTACCCCCGTGGGATATATATTCTACCCAAACACATTTGGAACTCTCCTGGGGTACCCTCACACATATTATTCCCTCGTTTAGTGGATATTTTCACAAAAAAGTGAAATTTTCAAAAATCCAGGAAATTGGCTGAAAACGACTAAATATCAAGTACTCATTGGGCGAATCGCTCTGGAACTGAAATCGGAACGCTCACTGACATTTCCCCTATCTGAAATTCTGATAAACGCTGGAAAAATGACTAAGTCCAAAAAAAAATTTGTTCAACTTTTTTCAATTTTACCCCTGTGGTATATATATTCTACCCACACACATTTGGAACTCTCCTGGGGTACCCTCACACATATTATTCCCTCATTTAGTGGATATTTTCACAAAAAAGTGAAATTTTCAAAAATCCAGAAAATTGGCTGAAAACGACTAAATATCAAGGACTCATTGGGCGAATCGCTCTGGAACTGAAATCGGAATGCTCTCTCACATTTCCCCTATCTGAAAGTCTGATAAACGGCGGAAAAATGACTAAGTCCAAAAAAAAAATTTTTTTCAACTTTTTTCAATTTTACCCCAGTGGGATATATATTCTACCCACACACATTTGGAACTCTCCTGGGGTACCCTCACACATATTATTCCCTCATTTAGTGGATATTTTCACAAAAAAGTGAAATTTTCAAAAATCCAGAAAATTGGCTGAAAACGACTAAATATCAAGGACTCATTGGGCGAATCGCTCTGGAACTGAAATCGGAATGCTCTCTCACATTTCCCCTATCTGAAAGTCTGATAAACGCCGGAAAAATGACTAAGTCCAAAAAAAATTTTTTTTCAACTTTTTTCAATTTTACCCCCGTGGGATATATATTCTACCCACACACATTTGGAACTCTCCTGGGGTACCCTAACACATATTATTCCCTCATTTAGTGGATATTTTCACAAAAAAGTGAAATTTTCAAAAATCCAGAAAATTGGCTGAAAACAACTAAATATCAAGGACTCATTGGGCGAATTGCTCTGGAACTGAAATTGGAATGCTCACTGACATTTCCCCTATCTGAAAGTCTGATAAACGACGGAAAAATGACTAAGTCCAAAAAAAATTTTTTTTCAACTTTTTTCAATTTTACCCCTGTGGGATATATATTCTACCCACACACATTTGGAACTCTCCTGGGGTACCCTCACACATATTATTCCCTCATTTAGTGGATATTTTCACAAAAAAGTGAAATTTTCAAAAATCCAAATTATTGGCTGAAAATGACTAAATATCAAGGACTTATTGGGCGAATCGCTCTGGAACTGAAATCGGAATGCTCACTGACATTTCCACTATCTGAAAGTCTGATAAACGCCGGAAAAATGACTAAGTCCAAAAAAAAAATTTTTTCAACTTTTTTCAATTTTACCCCCGTGGGATATATATTCTACCCACACACATTTGGAACTCTCCTGGGGTACCCTCACACATATTATCCCCTCATTTAGTGGATATTTTCACAAAAAAGTGAAATTTTCAAAAATCCAAATTATTGGCTGAAAATGACTAAATATCAAGGACTTATTGGGTGAATCGCTCTGGAACTGAAATCGGAATGCTCACTGACATTTCCACTATCTGAAAGTCTGATAAACGCCGGAAAAATGACTAAGTCCAAAAAAAAAATTTTTTCAACTTTTTTCAATTTTACCCCCGTGGGATATATATTCTACCCACACACATTTGGAACTCTCCTGGGGTACCCTCACACATATTATCCCCTCATTTAGTGGATATTTTCACAAAAAAGTGAAATTTTCAAAAATCTAGAAAATTGGCTGAAAACGACTAAATATCAAGTACTCATTGGGCGAATCGCTCTGGAACTGAAATCGGAACGCTCACTGACATTTCCCCTATCTGAAATTCTGATAAACGCTGGAAAAATGACTAAGTCCAAAAAAAAATTTGTTCAACTTTTTTCAATTTTACCCCCGTGGGATATATATTCTACCCAAACACATTTGGAACTCTCCTGGGGTACCCTCACACATATTGTTCCCTCGTTTAGTGGATATTTTCACAAAAAAGTGAAATTTTCAAAAATCCAGGAAATTGGCTGAAAACGACTAAATATCAAGTACTCATTGGGCGAATCGCTCTGGAACTGAAATCGGAACGCTCACTGACATTTCCCCTATCTGAAATTCTGATAAACGCTGGAAAAATGACTAAGTCCAAAAAAAAATTTGTTCAACTTTTTTCAATTTTACCCCTGTGGTATATATATTCTACCCACACACATTTGGAACTCTCCTGGGGTACCCTCACACATATTATTCCCTCATTTAGTGGATATTTTCACAAAAAAGTGAAATTTTAAAAAATCCAGAAAATTGGCTGAAAACGACTAAATATCAAGGACTCATTGGGCGAATCGCTCTGGAACTGAAATCGGAATGCTCTCTCACATTTCCCCTATCTGAAAGTCTGATAAACGCCGGAAAAATGACTAAGTCCAAAAAAAATTTTTTTTCAACTTTTTTCAATTTTACCCCCGTGGGATATATATTCTACCCACACACATTTGGAACTCTCCTGGGGTACCCTAACACATATTATTCCCTCATTTAGTGGATATTTTCACAAAAAAGTGAAATTTTCAAAAATCCAGAAAATTGGCTGAAAACAACTAAATATCAAGGACTCATTGGGCGAATTGCTCTGGAACTGAAATTGGAATGCTCACTGACATTTCCCCTATCTGAAAGTCTGATAAACGACGGAAAAATGACTAAGTCCAAAAAAAATTTTTTTTCAACTTTTTTCAGTTTTACCCCCGTGGGATATATATTCTACCCACACACATTTGGAACTCTCCTGGGGTACCCTCACACATATTATTCCCTCATTTAGTGGATATTTTCACAAAAAAGTGAAATTTTCAAAAATCCAGAAAATTGGCTGAAAACGACTAAATATCAAGGACTCATTGGGCGAATCGCTCTGGAACTGAAATCGGAACGCTCACTGACATTTCCCCTATCTGAAATTCTGATGAACGCTGGAAAAATGACTAAGTCCAAAAAAAAATTTGTTCAACTTTTTTCAATTTTACCCCTGTGGTATATATATTCTACCCACACACATTTGGAACTCTCCTGGGGTACCCTCACACATATTATTCCCTCATTTAGTGGATATTTTCACAAAAAAGTGAAATTTTCAAAAATCCAGAAAATTGGCTGAAAACGACTAAATATCAAGGACTCATTGGGCGAATCACTCTGGAACTGAAATCGGAATGCTCTCTCACATTTCCCCTATCTGAAAGTCTGATAAACGGCGGAAAAATGACTAAGTCCAAAAAAAAAATTTTTTTCAACTTTTTTCAATTTTACCCCAGTGGGATATATATTCTACCCACACACATTTGGAACTCTCCTGGGGTACCCTCACACATATTATTCCCTCATTTAGTGGATATTTTCACAAAAAAGTGAAATTTTCAAAAATCCAGAAAATTGGCTGAAAACGACTAAATATCAAGGACTCATTGGGCGAATCGCTCTGGAACTGAAATCGGAATGCTCTCTCACATTTCCCCTATCTGAAAGTCTGATAAACGCCGGAAAAATGACTAAGTCCAAAAAAAATTTTTTTTCAACTTTTTCCAATTTTACCCCCGTGGGATATATATTCTACCCACACACATTTGGAACTCTCCTGGGGTACCCTCACACTTATTATTCCCTCATTTAGTGGATATTTTCACAAAAAAGTGAAATTTTCAAAAATCCAGAAAATTGGCTGAAAACGACTAAATATCAAGGACTCATTGGGCGAATCGCTCTGGAACTGAAATCTGAACCCTCACTGACATTTCCCCTATCTGAAAGTCTGATAAACGACGGAAAAATGACTAAGTCCAAAAAAATTTTTTTTTCAACTTTTTTCAATTTTACCCCCGTGGGATATATATTCTACCCACACACATTTGGAACTCTCCTGGGGTACCCTCACACATATTATTCCCTCATTTAGTGGATATTTTCACAAAAAAGTGAAATTTTCAAAAATCCAGAAAATTGGCTGAAAACAACTAAATATCAAGGACTCATTGGGCGAATTGCTCTGGAACTGAAATTGGAATGCTCACTGACATTTCCCCTATCTGAAAGTCTGATAAACGGCGGAAAAATGACTAAGTCCAAAAAAAAAATTTTTTTCAACTTTTTTCAATTTTACCCCCGTGGGATATATATTCTACCCACACACATTTGGAACTCTCCTGGGGTACCCTCACACATATTATTCCCTCATTTAGTGGATATTTTCACAAAAAAGTGAAATTTTCAAAAATCCAGAAAATTGGCTGAAAACGACTAAATATCAAGGACTCATTGGGCGAATCGCTCTGGAACTGAAATCGGAATGCTCTCTCACATTTCCCCTATCTGAAAGTCTGATAAACGCCGGAAAAATGACTAAGTCCAAAAAAAATTTTTTTTCAACTTTTTTCAATTTTACCCCCGTGGGATATATATTCTACCCACACACATTTGGAACTCTCCTGGGGTACCCTCACACATATTATTCCCTCATTTAGTGGATATTTTCACAAAAAAGTTAAATTTTCAAAAATCCAGAAAATTGGCTGAAAACGACTAAATATCAAGGACTCATTGGGCGAATCGCTCTGGAACTGAAATCGGAACGCTCACTGACATTTCCCCTATCTGAAATTCTGATAAACGCTGGAAAAATGACTAAGTCCAAAAAAAAATTTGTTCAACTTTTTTCAATTTTACCCCTGTGGTATATATATTCTACCCACACACATTTGGAACTCTCCTGGGGTACCCTCACACATATTATTCCCTCATTTAGTGGATATTTTCACAAAAAAGTGAAATTTTCAAAAATCCAGAAAATTGGCTGAAAACGACTAAATATCAAGGACTCATTGGGCGAATCGCTCTGGAACTGAAATCGGAATGCTCTCTCACATTTCCCCTATCTGAAAGTCTGATAAACGGCGGAAAAATGACTAAGTCCAAAAAAAAAATTTTTTTCAACTTTTTTCAATTTTACCCCAGTGGGATATATATTCTACCCACACACATTTGGAACTCTCCTGGGGTACCCTCACACATATTATTCCCTCATTTAGTGGATATTTTCACAAAAAAGTGAAATTTTCAAAAATCCAGAAAATTGGCTGAAAACAACTAAATATCAAGGACTCATTGGGCGAATTGCTCTGGAACTGAAATTGGAATGCTCACTGACATTTCCCCTATCTGAAAGTCTGATAAACGCCGGAAAAATGACTAAGTCCAAAAAAAATTTTTTTTCAACTTTTTTCAATTTTACCCCCGTGGGATATATATTCTACCCACACACATTTGGAACTCTCCTGGGGTACCCTCACACATATTATTCCCTCATTTAGTGGATATTTTCACAAAAAAGTGAAATTTTCAAAAATCCAGAAAATTGGCTGAAAACGACTAAATATCAAGGACTCATTGGGCGAATCACTCTGGAACTGAAATCGGAATGCTCACTCACATTTCCCCTATCTGAAAGTCTGATAAACGCCGGAAAAATGACTAAGTCCAAAAAAAAATTTTTTTCAACTTTTTTCAATTTTACCCCCGTGGGATATATATTCTACCCACACACATTTGGAACTCTCCTGGGGTACCCTCACACATATTATTCCCTCATTTAGTGGATATTTTCACAAAAAAGTGAAATTTTCAAAAATCCAGAAAATTGGCTGAAAACAACTAAATATCAAGGACTCATTGGGCGAATTGCTCTGGAACTGAAATTGGAATGCTCACTGACATTTCCCCTATCTGAAAGTCTGATAAACGACGGAAAAATGACTAAGTCCAAAAAAATTTTTTTTTCAACTTTTTTCAATTTTACCCCCGTGGGATATATATTCTACCCACACACATTTGGAACTCTCCTGTGGTACCCTCACACATATTATTCCCTCATTTAGTGGATATTTTCACAAAAAAGTGAAATTTTCAAAAATCCAGAAAATTGGCTGAAAACGACTAAATATCAAGGACTCATTGGGCGAATCACTCTGGAACTGAAATCGGAATGCTCACTCACATTTCCCCTATCTGAAAGTCTGATAAACGCCGGAAAAATGACTAAGTCCAAAAAAAATTTTTTTTCAACTTTTTTCAATTTTACCCCCGTGGGATATATATTCTACCCACACACATTTGGAACTCTCCTGGGGTACCCTCACACATATTATTCCCTCATTTAGTGGATATTTTCACAAAAAAGTGAAATTTTCAAAAATCCAGAAAATTGGCTGAAAACAACTAAATATCAAGGACTCATTGGGTGAATTGCTCTGGAACTGAAATTGGAATGCTCACTGACATTTCCCCTATCTGAAAGTCTGATAAACGACGGAAAAATGACAAAGTCCAAAAAAATTTTTTTTTCAACTTTTTTCAATTTTACCCCCGTGGGATATATATTCTACCCACACACATTTGGAACTCTCCTGTGGTACCCTCACACATATTATTCCCTCATTTAGTGGATATTTTCACAAAAAAGTGAAATTTTCAAAAATCCAGAAAATTGGCTGAAAACGACTAAATATCAAGGACTCATTGGGCGAATCACTCTGGAACTGAAATCGGAATGCTCACTCACATTTCCCCTATCTGAAAGTCTGATAAACGCCGGAAAAATGACTAAGTCCAAAAAAAATTTTTTTTCAACTTTTTTCAATTTTACCCCCGTGGGATATATATTCTACCCACACACATTTGGAACTCTCCTGGGGTACCCTCACACATATTATTCCCTCATTTAGTGGATATTTTCACAAAAAAGTGAAATTTTCAAAAATCCAGAAAATTGGCTGAAAACGACTAAATATCAAGGACTCATTGGGCGAATCGCTCTGGAACTGAAATCTGAACGCTCACTGACATTTCCCCTATCTGAAAGTCTGATAAACGACGGAAAAATGACTAAGTCCAAAAAAATTTTTTTTTCAACTTTTTTCAATTTTACCCCCGTGGGATATATATTCTACCCACACACATTTGGAACTCTCCTGGGGTACCCTCACACATATTATTCCCTCATTTAGTGGATATTTTCACAAAAAAGTGAAATTTTCAAAAATCCAGAAAATTGGCTGAAAACGACTAAATATCAAGGACTCATTGGGCGAATCACTCTGGAACTGAAATCGGAATGCTCACTCACATTTCCCCTATCTGAAAGTCTGATAAACGCCGGAAAAATGACTAAGTCCAAAAAAATTTTTTTTTCAACTTTTTTCAATTTTACCCCCGTGGGATATATATTCTACCCACACACATTTGGAACTGTCCTGGGGTACCCTCACACATATTATTCCCTCATTTAGTGGATATTTTCACAAAAAAGTGAAATTTTCAAAAATCCAGAAAATTGGCTGAAAACAACTAAATATCAAGGACTCATTGGGCGAATTGCTCTGGAACTGAAAATGGAATGCTCACTGACATTTCCCCTATCTGAAAGTCTGATAAACGGCGGAAAAATGACTAAGTCCAAAAAAAAAATTTTTTTCAACTTTTTTCAATTTTACCCCAGTGGGATATATATTCTACCCACACACATTTGGAACTCTCCTGGGGTACCCTCACACATATTATTCCCTCATTTAGTGGATATTTTCACAAAAAAGTGAAATTTTCAAAAATCCAGAAAATTGGCTGAAAACGACTAAATATCAAGGACTCATTGGGCGAATCGCTCTGGAACTGAAATCGGAATGCTCTCTCACATTTCCCCTATCTGAAAGTCTGATAAACGCCGGAAAAATGACTAAGTCCAAAAAAAATTTTTTTTCAACTTTTTCCAATTTTACCCCCGTGGGATATATATTCTACCCACACACATTTGGAACTCTCCTGGGGTACCCTCACACTTATTATTCCCTCATTTAGTGGATATTTTCACAAAAAAGTGAAATTTTCAAAAATCCAGAAAATTGGCTGAAAACGACTAAATATCAAGGACTCATTGGGCGAATCGCTCTGGAACTGAAATCGGAATGCTCACTCACATTTCCCCTATCTGAAAGTCTGATAAACGCCGGAAAAATGACTAAGTCCAAAAAAAAATTTTTTTCAACTTTTTTCAATTTTACCCCGTGGGATATATATTCTACCCACACACATTTGGAACTCTCCTGGGGTACCCTCACACATATTATTCCCTCATTTAGTGGATATTTTCACAAAAAAGTTAAATTTTCAAAAATCCAGAAAATTGGCTGAAAACGACTAAATATCAAGGACTCATTGGGCGAATCGCTCTGGAACTGAAATCTGAACCCTCACTGACATTTCCCCTATCTGAAAGTCTGATAAACGACGGAAAAATGACTAAGTCCAAAAAAATTTTTTTTTCAACTTTTTTCAATTTTACCCCCGTGGGATATATATTCTACCCACACACATTTGGAACTCTCCTGGGGTACCCTCACACATATTATTCCCTCATTTAGTGGATATTTTCACAAAAAAGTGAAATTTTCAAAAATCCAGAAAATTGGCTGAAAACAACTAAATATCAAGGACTCATTGGGCGAATTGCTCTGGAACTGAAATTGGAATGCTCACTGACATTTCCCCTATCTGAAAGTCTGATAAACGGCGGAAAAATGACTAAGTCCAAAAAAAAAATTTTTTTCAACTTTTTTCAATTTTACCCCCGTGGGATATATATTCTACCCACACACATTTGGAACTCTCCTGGGGTACCCTCACACATATTATTCCCTCATTTAGTGGATATTTTCACAAAAAAGTTAAATTTTCAAAAATCCAGAAAATTGGCTGAAAACGACTAAATATCAAGGACTCATTGGGCGAATCGCTCTGGAACTGAAATCGGAACGCTCACTGACATTTCCCCTATCTGAAATTCTGATAAACGCTGGAAAAATGACTAAGTCCAAAAAAAAATTTGTTCAACTTTTTTCAATTTTACCCCTGTGGTATATATATTCTACCCACACACATTTGGAACTCTCCTGGGGTACCCTCACACATATTATTCCCTCATTTAGTGGATATTTTCACAAAAAAGTGAAATTTTCAAAAATCCAGAAAATTGGCTGAAAACGACTAAATATCAAGGACTCATTGGGCGAATCGCTCTGGAACTGAAATCGGAATGCTCTCTCACATTTCCCCTATCTGAAAGTCTGATAAACGGCGGAAAAATGACTAAGTCCAAAAAAAAAATTTTTTTCAACTTTTTTCAATTTTACCCCAGTGGGATATATATTCTACCCACACACATTTGGAACTCTCCTGGGGTACCCTCACACATATTATTCCCTCATTTAGTGGATATTTTCACAAAAAAGTGAAATTTTCAAAAATCCAGAAAATTGGCTGAAAACGACTAAATATCAAGGACTCATTGGGCGAATCGCTCTGGAACTGAAATCGGAATGCTCTCTCACATTTCCCCTATCTGAAAGTCTGATAAACGCCGGAAAAATGACTAAGTTCAAAAAAAATTTTTTTTCAACTTTTTCCAATTTTACCCCCGTGGGATATATATTCTACCCACACACATTTGGAACTCTCCTGGGGTACCCTCACACATATTATTCCCTCATTTAGTGGATATTTTCACAAAAAAGTTAAATTTTCAAAAATCCAGAAAATTGGCTGAAAACGACTAAATATCAAGGACTCATTGGGCGAATCGCTCTGGAACTGAAATCTGAACGCTCACTGACATTTCCCCTATCTGAAAGTCTGATAAACGACGGAAAAATGACTAAGTCCAAAAAAATTTTTTTTTCAACTTTTTTCAATTTTACCCCCGTGGGATATATATTCTACCCACACACATTTGGAACTCTCCTGTGGTACCCTCACACATATTATTCCCTCATTTAGTGGATATTTTCACAAAAAAGTGAAATTTTCAAAAATCCAGAAAATTGGCTGAAAACGACTAAATATCAAGGACTCATTGGGCGAATCACTCTGGAACTGAAATCGGAATGCTCACTCACATTTCCCCTATCTGAAAGTCTGATAAACGCCGGAAAAATGACTAAGTCCAAAAAAAATTTTTTTTCAACTTTTTTCAATTTTACCCCCGTGGGATATATATTCTACCCACACACATTTGGAACTCTCCTGGGGTACCCTCACACATATTATTCCCTCATTTAGTGGATATTTTCACAAAAAAGTGAAATTTTCAAAAATCCAGAAAATTGGCTGAAAACAACTAAATATCAAGGACTCATTGGGCGAATTGCTCTGGAACTGAAATTGGAATGCTCACTGACATTTCCCCTATCTGAAAGTCTGATAAACGCCGGAAAAATGACTAAGTCCAAAAAAAATTTTTTTTCAACTTTTTTCAATTTTACCCCCGTGGGATATATATTCTACCCACACACATTTGGAACTCTCCTGGGGTACCCTCACACATATTATTCCCTCATTTAGTGGATATTTTCACAAAAAAGTGAAATTTTCAAAAATCCAGAAAATTGGCTGAAAACGACTAAATATCAAGGACTCATTGGGCGAATCACTCTGGAACTGAAATCGGAATGCTCACTCACATTTCCCCTATCTGAAAGTCTGATAAACGCCGGAAAAATGACTAAGTCCAAAAAAAAATTTTTTTCAACTTTTTTCAATTTTACCCCCGTGGGATATATATTCTACCCACACACATTTGGAACTCTCCTGGGGTACCCTCACACATATTATTCCCTCATTTAGTGGATATTTTCACAAAAAAGTGAAATTTTCAAAAATCCAGAAAATTGGCTGAAAACGACTAAATATCAAGGACTCATTGGGCGAATCGCTCTGGAACTGAAATCGGAATGCTCTCTCACATTTCCCCTATCTGAAAGTCTGATAAACGCCGGAAAAATGACTAAGTTCAAAAAAAATTTTTTTTCAACTTTTTCCAATTTTACCCCCGTGGGATATATATTCTACCCACACACATTTGGAACTCTCCTGGGGTACCCTCACACATATTATTCCCTCATTTAGTGGATATTTTCACAAAAAAGTTAAATTTTCAAAAATCCAGAAAATTGGCTGAAAACGACTAAATATCAAGGACTCATTGGGCGAATCGCTCTGGAACTGAAATCTGAACGCTCACTGACATTTCCCCTATCTGAAAGTCTGATAAACGACGGAAAAATGACTAAGTCCAAAAAAATTTTTTTTTCAACTTTTTTCAATTTTACCCCCGTGGGATATATATTCTACCCACACACATTTGGAACTCTCCTGTGGTACCCTCACACATATTATTCCCTCATTTAGTGGATATTTTCACAAAAAAGTGAAATTTTCAAAAATCCAGAAAATTGGCTGAAAACGACTAAATATCAAGGACTCATTGGGCGAATCACTCTGGAACTGAAATCGGAATGCTCACTCACATTTCCCCTATCTGAAAGTCTGATAAACGCCGGAAAAATGACTAAGTCCAAAAAAAATTTTTTTTCAACTTTTTTCAATTTTACCCCCGTGGGATATATATTCTACCCACACACATTTGGAACTCTCCTGGGGTACCCTCACACATATTATTCCCTCATTTAGTGGATATTTTCACAAAAAAGTGAAATTTTCAAAAATCCAGAAAATTGGCTGAAAACAACTAAATATCAAGGACTCATTGGGCGAATTGCTCTGGAACTGAAATTGGAATGCTCACTGACATTTCCCCTATCTGAAAGTCTGATAAACGCCGGAAAAATGACTAAGTCCAAAAAAAATTTTTTTTCAACTTTTTTCAATTTTACCCCCGTGGGATATATATTCTACCCACACACATTTGGAACTCTCCTGGGGTACCCTCACACATATTATTCCCTCATTTAGTGGATATTTTCACAAAAAAGTGAAATTTTCAAAAATCCAGAAAATTGGCTGAAAACGACTAAATATCAAGGACTCATTGGGCGAATCACTCTGGAACTGAAATCGGAATGCTCACTCACATTTCCCCTATCTGAAAGTCTGATAAACGCCGGAAAAATGACTAAGTCCAAAAAAAAATTTTTTTCAACTTTTTTCAATTTTACCCCCGTGGGATATATATTCTACCCACACACATTTGGAACTCTCCTGGGGTACCCTCACACATATTATTCCCTCATTTAGTGGATATTTTCACAAAAAAGTGAAATTTTCAAAAATCCAGAAAATTGGCTGAAAACAACTAAATATCAAGGACTCATTGGGCGAATTGCTCTGGAACTGAAATTGGAATGCTCACTGACATTTCCCCTATCTGAAAGTCTGATAAACGACGGAAAAATGACTAAGTCCAAAAAAATTTTTTTTTCAACTTTTTTCAATTTTACCCCCGTGGGATATATATTCTACCCACACACATTTGGAACTCTCCTGTGGTACCCTCACACATATTATTCCCTCATTTAGTGGATATTTTCACAAAAAAGTGAAATTTTCAAAAATCCAGAAAATTGGCTGAAAACGACTAAATATCAAGGACTCATTGGGCGAATCACTCTGGAACTGAAATCGGAATGCTCACTCACATTTCCCCTATCTGAAAGTCTGATAAACGCCGGAAAAATGACTAAGTCCAAAAAAAATTTTTTTTCAACTTTTTTCAATTTTACCCCCGTGGGATATATATTCTACCCACACACATTTGGAACTCTCCTGGGGTACCCTCACACATATTATTCCCTCATTTAGTGGATATTTTCACAAAAAAGTGAAATTTTCAAAAATCCAGAAAATTGGCTGAAAACAACTAAATATCAAGGACTCATTGGGCGAATTGCTCTGGAACTGAAATTGGAATGCTCACTGACATTTCCCCTATCTGAAAGTCTGATAAACGCCGGAAAAATGACTAAGTCCAAAAAAAATTTTTTTTCAACTTTTTTCAATTTTACCCCCGTGGGATATATATTCTACCCACACACATTTGGAACTCTCCTGGGGTACCCTCACACATATTATTCCCTCATTTAGTGGATATTTTCACAAAAAAGTGAAATTTTCAAAAATCCAGAAAATTGGCTGAAAACAACTAAATATCAAGGACTCATTGGGTGAATTGCTCTGGAACTGAAATTGGAATGCTCACTGACATTTCCCCTATCTGAAAGTCTGATAAACGACGGAAAAATGACAAAGTCCAAAAAAATTTTTTTTTCAACTTTTTTCAATTTTACCCCCGTGGGATATATATTCTACCCACACACATTTGGAACTCTCCTGTGGTACCCTCACACATATTATTCCCTCATTTAGTGGATATTTTCACAAAAAAGTGAAATTTTCAAAAATCCAGAAAATTGGCTGAAAACGACTAAATATCAAGGACTCATTGGGCGAATCACTCTGGAACTGAAATCGGAATGCTCACTCACATTTCCCCTATCTGAAAGTCTGATAAACGCCGGAAAAATGACTAAGTCCAAAAAAAATTTTTTTTCAACTTTTTTCAATTTTACCCCCGTGGGATATATATTCTACCCACACACATTTGGAACTCTCCTGGGGTACCCTCACACATATTATTCCCTCATTTAGTGGATATTTTCACAAAAAAGTGAAATTTTCAAAAATCCAGAAAATTGGCTGAAAACGACTAAATATCAAGGACTCATTGGGCGAATCGCTCTGGAACTGAAATCTGAACGCTCACTGACATTTCCCCTATCTGAAAGTCTGATAAACGACGGAAAAATGACTAAGTCCAAAAAAATTTTTTTTTCAACTTTTTTCAATTTTACCCCCGTGGGATATATATTCTACCCACACACATTTGGAACTCTCCTGGGGTACCCTCACACATATTATTCCCTCATTTAGTGGATATTTTCACAAAAAAGTGAAATTTTCAAAAATCCAGAAAATTGGCTGAAAACGACTAAATATCAAGGACTCATTGGGCGAATCACTCTGGAACTGAAATCGGAATGCTCACTCACATTTCCCCTATCTGAAAGTCTGATAAACGCCGGAAAAATGACTAAGTCCAAAAAAATTTTTTTTTCAACTTTTTTCAATTTTACCCCCGTGGGATATATATTCTACCCACACACATTTGGAACTGTCCTGGGGTACCCTCACACATATTATTCCCTCATTTAGTGGATATTTTCACAAAAAAGTGAAATTTTCAAAAATCCAGAAAATTGGCTGAAAACAACTAAATATCAAGGACTCATTGGGCGAATTGCTCTGGAACTGAAAATGGAATGCTCACTGACATTTCCCCTATCTGAAAGTCTGATAAACGGCGGAAAAATGACTAAGTCCAAAAAAAAAATTTTTTTCAACTTTTTTCAATTTTACCCCAGTGGGATATATATTCTACCCACACACATTTGGAACTCTCCTGGGGTACCCTCACACATATTATTCCCTCATTTAGTGGATATTTTCACAAAAAAGTGAAATTTTCAAAAATCCAGAAAATTGGCTGAAAACAACTAAATATCAAGGACTCATTGGGCGAATTGCTCTGGAACTGAAATTGGAATGCTCACTGACATTTCCCCTATCTGAAAGTCTGATAAACGACGGAAAAATGACTAAGTCCAAAAAAAAATTTTTTTCAACTTTTTTCAATTTTACCCCCGTGGGATATATATTCTACCCACACACATTTGGAACTCTCCTGGGGTACCCTCACACATATTATTCCCTCATTTAGTGGATATTTTCACAAAAAAGTGAAATTTTCAAAAATCCAGAAAATTGGCTGAAAACGACTAAATATCAAGGACTCATTGGGCGAATCGCTCTGGAACTGAAATCGGAATGCTCACTCACATTTCCCCTATCTGAAAGTCTGATAAACGCCGGAAAAATGACTAAGTCCAAAAAAAAATTTTTTTCAACTTTTTTCAATTTTACCCCCGTGGGATATATATTCTACCCACACACATTTGGAACTCTCCTGGGGTACCCTCACACATATTATTCCCTCATTTAGTGGATATTTTCACAAAAAAGTGAAATTTTCAAAAATCCAGAAAATTGGCTGAAAACAACTAAATATCAAGGACTCATTGGGCGAATTGCTCTGGAACTGAAATTGGAATGCTCACTGACATTTCCCCTATCTGAAAGTCTGATAAACGACGGAAAAATGACTAAGTCCAAAAAAATTTTTTTTTCAACTTTTTTCAATTTTACCCCCGTGGGATATATATTCTACCCACACACATTTGGAACTCTCCTGTGGTACCCTCACACATATTATTCCCTCATTTAGTGGATATTTTCACAAAAAAGTGAAATTTTCAAAAATCCAGAAAATTGGCTGAAAACGACTAAATATCAAGGACTCATTGGGCGAATCACTCTGGAACTGAAATCGGAATGCTCACTCACATTTCCCCTATCTGAAAGTCTGATAAACGCCGGAAAAATGACTAAGTCCAAAAAAAATTTTTTTTCAACTTTTTTCAATTTTACCCCCGTGGGATATATATTCTACCCACACACATTTGGAACTCTCCTGGGGTACCCTCACACATATTATTCCCTCATTTAGTGGATATTTTCACAAAAAAGTGAAATTTTCAAAAATCCAGAAAATTGGCTGAAAACAACTAAATATCAAGGACTCATTGGGCGAATTGCTCTGGAACTGAAATTGGAATGCTCACTGACATTTCCCCTATCTGAAAGTCTGATAAACGCCGGAAAAATGACTAAGTCCAAAAAAAATTTTTTTTCAACTTTTTTCAATTTTACCCCCGTGGGATATATATTCTACCCACACACATTTGGAACTCTCCTGGGGTACCCTCACACATATTATTCCCTCATTTAGTGGATATTTTCACAAAAAAGTGAAATTTTCAAAAATCCAGAAAATTGGCTGAAAACAACTAAATATCAAGGACTCATTGGGTGAATTGCTCTGGAACTGAAATTGGAATGCTCACTGACATTTCCCCTATCTGAAAGTCTGATAAACGACGGAAAAATGACAAAGTCCAAAAAAATTTTTTTTTCAACTTTTTTCAATTTTACCCCCGTGGGATATATATTCTACCCACACACATTTGGAACTCTCCTGTGGTACCCTCACACATATTATTCCCTCATTTAGTGGATATTTTCACAAAAAAGTGAAATTTTCAAAAATCCAGAAAATTGGCTGAAAACGACTAAATATCAAGGACTCATTGGGCGAATCACTCTGGAACTGAAATCGGAATGCTCACTCACATTTCCCCTATCTGAAAGTCTGATAAACGCCGGAAAAATGACTAAGTCCAAAAAAAATTTTTTTTCAACTTTTTTCAATTTTACCCCCGTGGGATATATATTCTACCCACACACATTTGGAACTCTCCTGGGGTACCCTCACACATATTATTCCCTCATTTAGTGGATATTTTCACAAAAAAGTGAAATTTTCAAAAATCCAGAAAATTGGCTGAAAACGACTAAATATCAAGGACTCATTGGGCGAATCGCTCTGGAACTGAAATCTGAACGCTCACTGACATTTCCCCTATCTGAAAGTCTGATAAACGACGGAAAAATGACTAAGTCCAAAAAAATTTTTTTTTCAACTTTTTTCAATTTTACCCCCGTGGGATATATATTCTACCCACACACATTTGGAACTCTCCTGGGGTACCCTCACACATATTATTCCCTCATTTAGTGGATATTTTCACAAAAAAGTGAAATTTTCAAAAATCCAGAAAATTGGCTGAAAACGACTAAATATCAAGGACTCATTGGGCGAATCACTCTGGAACTGAAATCGGAATGCTCACTCACATTTCCCCTATCTGAAAGTCTGATAAACGCCGGAAAAATGACTAAGTCCAAAAAAATTTTTTTTTCAACTTTTTTCAATTTTACCCCCGTGGGATATATATTCTACCCACACACATTTGGAACTGTCCTGGGGTACCCTCACACATATTATTCCCTCATTTAGTGGATATTTTCACAAAAAAGTGAAATTTTCAAAAATCCAGAAAATTGGCTGAAAACAACTAAATATCAAGGACTCATTGGGCGAATTGCTCTGGAACTGAAAATGGAATGCTCACTGACATTTCCCCTATCTGAAAGTCTGATAAACGGCGGAAAAATGACTAAGTCCAAAAAAAAAATTTTTTTCAACTTTTTTCAATTTTACCCCAGTGGGATATATATTCTACCCACACACATTTGGAACTCTCCTGGGGTACCCTCACACATATTATTCCCTCATTTAGTGGATATTTTCACAAAAAAGTGAAATTTTCAAAAATCCAGAAAATTGGCTGAAAACAACTAAATATCAAGGACTCATTGGGCGAATTGCTCTGGAACTGAAATTGGAATGCTCACTGACATTTCCCCTATCTGAAAGTCTGATAAACGACGGAAAAATGACTAAGTCCAAAAAAAAATTTTTTTCAACTTTTTTCAATTTTACCCCCGTGGGATATATATTCTACCCACACACATTTGGAACTCTCCTGGGGTACCCTCACACATATTATTCCCTCATTTAGTGGATATTTTCACAAAAAAGTGAAATTTTCAAAAATCCAGAAAATTGGCTGAAAACGACTAAATATCAAGGACTCATTGGGCGAATCGCTCTGGAACTGAAATCGGAATGCTCACTCACATTTCCCCTATCTGAAAGTCTGATAAACGCCGGAAAAATGACTAAGTCCAAAAAAATTTTTTTTTCAACTTTTTTCAATTTTACCCCCGTGGGATATATATTCTACCCACACACATTTGGAACTGTCCTGGGGTACCCTCACACATATTATTCCCTCATTTAGTGGATATTTTCACAAAAAAGTGAAATTTTCAAAAATCCAGAAAATTGGCTGAAAACAACTAAATATCAAGGACTCATTGGGCGAATTGCTCTGGAACTGAAAATGGAATGCTCACTGACATTTCCCCTATCTGAAAGTCTGATAAACGGCGGAAAAATGACTAAGTCCAAAAAAAAAATTTTTTTCAACTTTTTTCAATTTTACCCCAGTGGGATATATATTCTACCCACACACATTTGGAACTCTCCTGGGGTACCCTCACACATATTATTCCCTCATTTAGTGGATATTTTCACAAAAAAGTGAAATTTTCAAAAATCCAGAAAATTGGCTGAAAACAACTAAATATCAAGGACTCATTGGGCGAATTGCTCTGGAACTGAAATTGGAATGCTCACTGACATTTCCCCTATCTGAAAGTCTGATAAACGACGGAAAAATGACTAAGTCCAAAAAAAAATTTTTTTCAACTTTTTTCAATTTTACCCCCGTGGGATATATATTCTACCCACACACATTTGGAACTCTCCTGGGGTACCCTCACACATATTATTCCCTCATTTAGTGGATATTTTCACAAAAAAGTGAAATTTTCAAAAATCCAGAAAATTGGCTGAAAACGACTAAATATCAAGGACTCATTGGGCGAATCGCTCTGGAACTGAAATCGGAATGCTCACTCACATTTCCCCTATCTGAAAGTCTGATAAACGCCGGAAAAATGACTAAGTCCAAAAAAAAATTTTTTTCAACTTTTTTCAATTTTACCCCCGTGGGATATATATTCTACCCACACACATTTGGAACTCTCCTGGGGTACCCTCACACATATTATTCCCTCATTTAGTGGATATTTTCACAAAAAAGTTAAATTTTCAAAAATCCAGAAAATTGGCTGAAAACGACTAAATATCAAGGACTCATTGGGCGAATCGCTCTGGAACTGAAATCGGAATGCTCACTCACATTTCCCCTATCTGAAAGTCTGATAAACGCCGGAAAAATGACTAAGTCCAAAAAAAAATTTTTTTCAACTTTTTTCAATTTTACCCCCGTGGGATATATATTCTACCCACACACATTTGGAACTCTCCTGGGGTACCCTCACACATATTATTCCCTCATTTAGTGGATATTTTCACAAAAAAGTTAAATTTTCAAAAATCCAGAAAATTGGCTGAAAACGACTAAATATCAAGGACTCATTGGGCGAATCGCTCTGGAACTGAAATCTGAACGCTCACTGACATTTCCCCTATCTGAAAGTCTGATAAACGACGGAAAAATGACTAAGTCCAAAAAAATTTTTTTTTCAACTTTTTTCAATTTTACCCCCGTGGGATATATATTCTACCCACACACATTTGGAACTCTCCTGGGGTACCCTCACACATATTATTCCCTCATTTAGTGGATATTTTCACAAAAAAGTGAAATTTTCAAAAATCCAGAAAATTGGCTGAAAACGACTAAATATCAAGGACTCATTGGGCGAATCACTCTGGAACTGAAATCGGAATGCTCACTCACATTTCCCCTATCTGAAAGTCTGATAAACGCCGGAAAAATGACTAAGTCCAAAAAAATTTTTTTTTCAACTTTTTTCAATTTTACCCCCATGGGATATATATTCTACCCACACACATTTGGAACTCTCCTGGGGTACCCTCACACATATTATTCCCTCATTTAGTGGATATTTTCACAAAAAAGTGAAATTTTCAAAAATCCAGAAAATTGGCTGAAAACAACTAAATATCAAGGACTCATTGGGCGAATTGCTCTGGAACTGAAAATGGAATGCTCACTGACATTTCCCCTATCTGAAAGTCTGATAAACGGCGGAAAAATGACTAAGTCCAAAAAAAAAATTTTTTTCAACTTTTTTCAATTTTACCCCAGTGGGATATATATTCTACCCACACACATTTGGAACTCTCCTGGGGTACCCTCACACATATTATTCCCTCATTTAGTGGATATTTTCACAAAAAAGTGAAATTTTCAAAAATCCAGAAAATTGGCTGAAAACAACTAAATATCAAGGACTCATTGGGCGAATTGCTCTGGAACTGAAATTGGAATGCTCACTGACATTTCCCCTATCTGAAAGTCTGATAAACGACGGAAAAATGACTAAGTCAAAAAAAAAATTTTTTTCAACTTTTTTCAATTTTACCCCCGTGGGATATATATTCTACCCACACACATTTGGAACTCTCCTGGGGTACCCTCACACATATTATTCCCTCATTTAGTGGATATTTTCACAAAAAAGTGAAATTTTCAAAAATCCAGAAAATTGGCTGAAAACGACTAAATATCAAGGACTCATTGGGCGAATCGCTCTGGAACTGAAATCGGAACGCTCACTGATATTTCCCCTATCTGAAAGTCTGATAAACGCCGGAAAAATGACTAAGTCCAAAAAAAATTTTTTTTCAACTTTTTTCAATTTTACCCCCGTGGGATATATATTCTACCCACACACATTTGGAACTCTCCTGGGGTACCCTCACACATATTATTCCCTCATTTAGTGGATATTTTCACAAAAAAGTTAAATTTTCAAAAATCCAGAAAATTGGCTGAAAACGACTAAATATCAAGGACTCATTGGGCGAATCGCTCTGGAACTGAAATCGGAACGCTCACTGACATTTCCCCTATCTGAAATTCTGATAAACGCTGGAAAAATGACTAAGTCCAAAAAAAAATTTTTTTCAACTTTTTTCAATTTTACCCCCGTGGGATATATATTCTACCCACACACATTTGGAACTCTCCTGGGGTACCCTCACACATATTATTCCCTCATTTAGTGGATATTTTCACAAAAAAGTGAAATTTTCAAAAATCCAGAAAATTGGCTGAAAACGACTAAATATCAAGGACTCATTGGGCGAATCGCTCTGGAACTGAAATCGGAACGCTCACTGATATTTCCCCTATCTGAAAGTCTGATAAACGCCGGAAAAATGACTAAGTCCAAAAAAAATTTTTTTTCAACTTTTTTCAATTTTACCCCCGAGGGATATATATTCTACCCACACACATTTGGAACTCTCCTGGGGTACCCTCACACATATTATTCCCTCATTTAGTGGATATTTTCACAAAAAAGTTAAATTTTCAAAAATCCAGAAAATTGGCTGAAAACGACTAAATATCAAGGACTCATTGGGCGAATCGCTCTGGAACTGAAATCGGAACGCTCACTGACATTTCCCCTATCTGAAATTCTGATAAACGCTGGAAAAATGACTAAGTCCAAAAAAAAATTTGTTCAACTTTTTTCAATTTTACCCCTGTGGTATATATATTCTACCCACACACATTTGGAACTCTCCTGGGGTACCCTCACACATATTATTCCCTCATTTAGTGGATATTTTCACAAAAAAGTGAAATTTTCAAAAATCCAGAAAATTGGCTGAAAACGACTAAATATCAAGGACTCATTGGGCGAATCGCTCTGGAACTGAAATCGGAATGCTCTCTCACATTTCCCCTATCTGAAAGTCTGATAAACGGCGGAAAAATGACTAAGTCCAAAAAAAAATTTTTTTTCAACTTTTTTCAATTTTACCCCAGTGGGATATATATTCTACCCACACACATTTGGAACTCTCCTGGGGTACCTTCACACATATTATTCCCTCATTTAGTGGATATTTTCACAAAAAAGTGAAATTTTCAAAAATCCAGAAAATTGGCTGAAAACGACTAAATATCAAGGACTCATTGGGCGAATCGCTCTGGAACTGAAATCGGAATGCTCTCTCACATTTCCCCTATCTGAAAGTCTGATAAACGCCGGAAAAATGACTAAGTCCAAAAAAAATTTTTTTTCAACTTTTTCCAATTTTACCCCCGTGGGATATATATTCTACCCACACACATTTGGAACTCTCCTGGGGTACCCTCACACATATTATTCCCTCATTTAGTGGATATTTTCACAAAAAAGTTAAATTTTCAAAAATCCAGAAAATTGGCTGAAAACGACTAAATATCAAGGACTCATTGGGCGAATCGCTCTGGAACTGAAATCTGAACGCTCACTGACATTTCCCCTATCTGAAAGTCTGATAAACGACGGAAAAATGACTAAGTCCAAAAAAATTTTTTTTTCAACTTTTTTCAATTTTACCCCCGTGGGATATATATTCTACCCACACACATTTGGAACTCTCCTGTGGTACCCTCACACATATTATTCCCTCATTTAGTGGATATTTTCACAAAAAAGTGAAATTTTCAAAAATCCAGAAAATTGGCTGAAAACAACTAAATATCAAGGACTCATTGGGCGAATTGCTCTGGAACTGAAATTGGAATGCTCACTGACATTTCCCCTATCTGAAAGTCTGATAAACGGCGGAAAAATGACTAAGTCCAAAAAAAAAATTTTTTTCAACTTTTTTCAATTTTACCCCAGTGGGATATATATTCTACCCACACACATTTGGAACTCTCCTGGGGTACCCTCACACATATTATTCCCTCATTTAGTGGATATTTTCACAAAAAAGTGAAATTTTCAAAAATCCAGAAAATTGGCTGAAAACAACTAAATATCAAGGGCTCATTGGGCGAATCGCTCTGGAACTGAAATCGGAACGCTCACTGACATTTCCCCTATCTGAAAGTCTGATAAACGCCGGAAAAATGACTAAGTCCAAAAAAAATTTTTTTCAACTTTTTTCAATTTTACCCCCGTGGGATATATATTCTACCCACACACATTTGGAACTCTCCTGGGGTACCCTCACACATATTATTCCCTCATTTAGTGGATATTTTCACAAAAAAGTGAAATTTTCAAAAATCCAGAAAATTGGCTGAAAACGACTAAATATCAAGGACTCATTGGGCGAATCGCTCTGGAACTGAAATCGGAACGCTCACTGATATTTCCCCTATCTGAAAGTCTGATAAACGCCGGAAAAATGACTAAGTCCAAAAAAAATTTTTTTTCAACTTTTTTCAATTTTACCCCCGTGGGATATATATTCTACCCACACACATTTGGAACTCTCCTGGGGTACCCTCACACATATTATTCCCTCATTTAGTGGATATTTTCACAAAAAAGTTAAATTTTCAAAAATCCAGAAAATTGGCTGAAAACGACTAAATATCAAGGACTCATTGGGCGAATCGCTCTGGAACTGAAATCGGAACGCTCACTGACATTTCCCCTATCTGAAATTCTGATAAACGCTGGAAAAATGACTAAGTCCAAAAAAAAATTTTTTTCAACTTTTTTCAATTTTACCCCCATGGGATATATATTCTACCCACACACATTTGGAACTCTCCTGGGGTACCCTCACACATATTATTCCCTCATTTAGTGGATATTTTCACAAAAAAGTGAAATTTTCAAAAATCCAGAAAATTGGCTGAAAACGACTAAATATCAAGGACTCATTGGGCGAATCGCTCTGGAACTGAAATCGGAACGCTCACTGATATTTCCCCTATCTGAAAGTCTGATAAACGCCGGAAAAATGACTAAGTCCAAAAAAAATTTTTTTTTAACTTTTTTCAATTTTACCCCCGTGGGATATATATTCTACCCACACACATTTGGAACTCTCCTGGGGTACCCTCACACATATTATTCCCTCATTTAGTGGATATTTTCACAAAAAAGTTAAATTTTCAAAAATCCAGAAAATTGGCTGAAAACGACTAAATATCAAGGACTCATTGGGCGAATCGCTCTGGAACTGAAATCGGAACGCTCACTGACATTTCCCCTATCTGAAATTCTGATAAACGCTGGAAAAATGACTAAGTCCAAAAAAAAATTTGTTCAACTTTTTTCAATTTTACCCCTGTGGTATATATATTCTACCCACACACATTTGGAACTCTCCTGGGGTACCCTCACACATATTATTCCCTCATTTAGTGGATATTTTCACAAAAAAGTGAAATTTTCAAAAATCCAGAAAATTGGCTGAAAACGACTAAATATCAAGGACTCATTGGGCGAATCGCTCTGGAACTGAAATCGGAATGCTCTCTCACATTTCCCCTATCTGAAAGTCTGATAAACGGCGGAAAAATGACTAAGTCCAAAAAAAAAATTTTTTTCAACTTTTTTCAATTTTACCCCAGTGGGATATATATTCTACCCACACACATTTGGAACTCTCCTGGGGTACCCTCACACATATTATTCCCTCATTTAGTGGATATTTTCACAAAAAAGTGAAATTTTCAAAAATCCAGAAAATTGGCTGAAAACGACTAAATATCAAGGACTCATTGGGCGAATCGCTCTGGAACTGAAATCGGAATGCTCTCTCACATTTCCCCTATCTGAAAGTCTGATAAACGCCGGAAAAATGACTAAGTCCAAAAAAAATTTTTTTTCAACTTTTTCCAATTTTACCCCCGTGGGATATATATTCTACCCACACACATTTGGAACTCTCCTGGGGTACCCTCACACATATTATTCCCTCATTTAGTGGATATTTTCACAAAAAAGTGAAATTTTCAAAAATCCAGAAAATTGGCTGAAAACGACTAAATATCAAGGACTCATTGGGCGAATCGCTCTGGAACTGAAATCGGAATGCTCACTCACATTTCCCCTATCTGAAAGTCTGATAAACGCCGGAAAAATGACTAAGTCCAAAAAAAAATTTTTTTCAACTTTTTTCAATTTTACCCCCGTGGGATATATATTCTACCCACACACATTTGGAACTCTCCTGGGGTACCCTCACACATATTATTCCCTCATTTAGTGGATATTTTCACAAAAAAGTTAAATTTTCAAAAATCCAGAAAATTGGCTGAAAACGACTAAATATCAAGGACTCATTGGGCGAATCGCTCTGGAACTGAAATCTGAACGCTCACTGACATTTCCCCTATCTGAAAGTCTGATAAACGACGGAAAAATGACTAAGTCCAAAAAAATTTTTTTTTCAACTTTTTTCAATTTTACCCCCGTGGGATATATATTCTACCCACACACATTTGGAACTCTCCTGTGGAACCCTCACACATATTATTCCCTCATTTAGTGGATATTTTCACAAAAAAGTGAAATTTTGAAAAAATCCAGAAAATTGGCTGAAAACAACTAAATATCAAGGGCTCATTGGGCGAATTGCTCTGGAACTGAAATTGGAATGCTCACTGACATTTCCCCTATCTGAAAGTCTGATAAACGACGGAAAAATGACTAAGTCCAAAAAAAATTTTTTTTCAACTTTTTTCAATTTTACCCCCGTGGGATATATATTCTACCCACACACATTTGGAACTCTCCTGGGGTACCCTCACACATATTATTCCCTCATTTAGTGGATATTTTCACAAAAAAGTGAAATTTTCAAAAATCCAGAAAATTGGCTGAAAACAACTAAATATCAAGGGCTCATTGGGCGAATCGCTCTGGAACTGAAATCGGAACGCTCACTGACATTTCCCCTATCTGAAAGTCTGATAAACGCCGGAAAAATGACTAAGTCCAAAAAAAATTTTTTTTCAACTTTTTTCAATTTTACCCCCGTGGGATATATATTCTACCCACACACATTTGGAACTCTCCTGGGGTACCCTCACACATATTATTCCCTCATTTAGTGGATATTTTCACAAAAAAGTGAAATTTTCAAAAATCCAGAAAATTGGCTGAAAACGACTAAATATCAAGGACTCATTGGGCGAATCGCTCTGGAACTGAAATCGGAACGCTCACTGATATTTCCCCTATCTGAAAGTCTGATAAACGCCGGAAAAATGACTAAGTCCAAAAAAAATTTTTTTTCAACTTTTTTCAATTTTACCCCCGTGGGATATATATTCTACCCACACACATTTGGAACTCTCCTGGGGTACCCTCACACATATTATTCCCTCATTTAGTGGATATTTTCACAAAAAAGTTAAATTTTCAAAAATCCAGAAAATTGGCTGAAAACGACTAAATATCAAGGACTCATTGGGCGAATCGCTCTGGAACTGAAATCGGAACGCTCACTGACATTTCCCCTATCTGAAATTCTGATAAACGCTGGAAAAATGACTAAGTCCAAAAAAAAATTTTTTTCAACTTTTTTCAATTTTACCCCCGTGGGATATATATTCTACCCACACACATTTGGAACTCTCCTGGGGTACCCTCACACATATTATTCCCTCATTTAGTGGATATTTTCACAAAAAAGTGAAATTTTCAAAAATCCAGAAAATTGGCTGAAAACGACTAAATATCAAGGACTCATTGGGCGAATCGCTCTGGAACTGAAATCGGAACGCTCACTGATATTTCCCCTATCTGAAAGTCTGATAAACGCCGGAAAAATGACTAAGTCCAAAAAAAATTTTTTTTTAACTTTTTTCAATTTTACCCCCGTGGGATATATATTCTACCCACACACATTTGGAACTCTCCTGGGGTACCCTCACACATATTATTCCCTCATTTAGTGGATATTTTCACAAAAAAGTTAAATTTTCAAAAATCCAGAAAATTGGCTGAAAACGACTAAATATCAAGGACTCATTGGGCGAATCGCTCTGGAACTGAAATCGGAACGCTCACTGACATTTCCCCTATCTGAAATTCTGATAAACGCTGGAAAAATGACTAAGTCCAAAAAAAAATTTGTTCAACTTTTTTCAATTTTACCCCTGTGGTATATATATTCTACCCACACACATTTGGAACTCTCCTGGGGTACCCTCACACATATTATTCCCTCATTTAGTGGATATTTTCACAAAAAAGTGAAATTTTCAAAAATCCAGAAAATTGGCTGAAAACGACTAAATATCAAGGACTCATTGGGCGAATCGCTCTGGAACTGAAATCGGAATGCTCTCTCACATTTCCCCTATCTGAAAGTCTGATAAACGGCGGAAAAATGACTAAGTCCAAAAAAAAAATTTTTTTCAACTTTTTTCAATTTTACCCCAGTGGGATATATATTCTACCCACACACATTTGGAACTCTCCTGGGGTACCCTCACACATATTATTCCCTCATTTAGTGGATATTTTCACAAAAAAGTGAAATTTTCAAAAATCCAGAAAATTGGCTGAAAACGACTAAATATCAAGGACTCATTGGGCGAATCGCTCTGGAACTGAAATCGGAATGCTCTCTCACATTTCCCCTATCTGAAAGTCTGATAAACGCCGGAAAAATGACTAAGTCCAAAAAAAATTTTTTTTCAACTTTTTCCAATTTTACCCCCGTGGGATATATATTCTACCCACACACATTTGGAACTCTCCTGGGGTACCCTCACACATATTATTCCCTCATTTAGTGGATATTTTCACAAAAAAGTGAAATTTTCAAAAATCCAGAAAATTGGCTGAAAACGACTAAATATCAAGGACTCATTGGGCGAATCGCTCTGGAACTGAAATCGGAATGCTCACTCACATTTCCCCTATCTGAAAGTCTGATAAACGCCGGAAAAATGACTAAGTCCAAAAAAAAATTTTTTTCAACTTTTTTCAATTTTACCCCCGTGGGATATATATTCTACCCACACACATTTGGAACTCTCCTGGGGTACCCTCACACATATTATTCCCTCATTTAGTGGATATTTTCACAAAAAAGTTAAATTTTCAAAAATCCAGAAAATTGGCTGAAAACGACTAAATATCAAGGACTCATTGGGCGAATCGCTCTGGAACTGAAATCTGAATGCTCACTGACATTTCCCCTATCTGAAAGTCTGATAAACGACGGAAAAATGACTAAGTCCAAAAAAATTTTTTTTTCAACTTTTTTCAATTTTACCCCCGTGGGATATATATTCTACCCACACACATTTGGAACTCTCCTGTGGTACCCTCACACATATTATTCCCTCATTTAGTGGATATTTTCACAAAAAAGTGAAATTTTGAAAAAATCCAGAAAATTGGCTGAAAACAACTAAATATCAAGGGCTCATTGGGCGAATTGCTCTGGAACTGAAATTGGAATGCTCACTGACATTTCCCCTATCTGAAAGTCTGATAAACGACGGAAAAATGACTAAGTCCAAAAAAAATTTTTTTTCAACTTTTTTCAATTTTACCCCCGTGGGATATATATTCTACCCACACACATTTGGAACTCTCCTGGGGTACCCTCACACATATTATTCCCTCATTTAGTGGATATTTTCACAAAAAAGTGAAATTTTCAAAAATCCAGAAAATTGGCTGAAAACGACTAAATATCAAGGACTCATTGGGCGAATCGCTCTGGAACTGAAATCGGAACGCTCACTGACATTTCCCCTATCTGAAAGTCTGATAAACGCCGGAAAAATGACTAAGTCCAAAAAAAATTTTTTTTCAACTTTTTTCAATTTTACCCCCGTGGGATATATATTCTACCCACACACATTTGGAACTCTCCTGGGGTACCCTCACACATATTATTCCCTCATTTAGTGGATATTTTCACAAAAAAGTTAAATTTTCAAAAATCCAGAAAATTGGCTGAAAACAACTAAATATCAAGGACTCATTGGGTGAATTGCTCTGGAACTGAAATTGGAATGCTCACTGACATTTCCCCTATCTGAAAGTCTGATAAACGACGGAAAAATGACTAAGTCCAAAAAAATTTTTTTTTCAACTTTTTTCAATTTTACCCCCGTGGGATATATATTCTACCCACACACATTTGGAACTCTCCTGTGGTACCCTCACACATATTATTCCCTCATTTAGTGGATATTTTCACAAAAAAGTGAAATTTTCAAAAATCCAGAAAATTGGCTGAAAACGACTAAATATCAAGGACTCATTGGGCGAATCACTCTGAAACTGAAATCAGAATGCTCACTCACATTTCCCCTATCTGAAAGTCTGATAAACGCCGGAAAAATGACTAAGTCCAAAAAAAATTTTTTTTCAACTTTTTTCAATTTTACCCCCGTGGGATATATATTCTACCCACACACATTTGGAACTCTCCTGGGGTACCCTCACACATATTATTCCCTCATTTAGTGGATATTTTCACAAAAAAGTGAAATTTTCAAAAATCCAGAAAATTGGCTGAAAACAACTAAATATCAAGGACTCATTGGGCGAATTGCTCTGGAACTGAAATTGGAATGCTCACTGACATTTCCCCTATCTGAAAGTCTGATAAACGGCGGAAAAATGACTAAGTCCAAAAAAAAAATTTTCTTCAACTTTTTTCAATTTTACCCCAGTGGGATATATATTCTACCCACACACATTTGGAACTCTCCTGGGGTACCCTCACACATATTATTCCCTCATTTAGTGGATATTTTCACAAAAAAGTGAAATTTTCAAAAATCCAGAAAATTGGCTGAAAACGACTAAATATCAAGGACTCATTGGGCGAATCGCTCTGGAACTGAAATCGGAACACTCACTCACATTTCCCCTATCTGAAAGTCTGATAAACGCCGGAAAAATGACTAAGTCCAAAAAAAAATTTTTTTCAACTTTTTTCAATTTTACCCCCGTGGGATATATATTCTACCCACACACATTTGGAACTCTCCTGGGGTACCCTCACACATATTATTCCCTCATTTAGTGGATATTTTCACAAAAAAGTTAAATTTTCAAAAATCCAGAAAATTGGCTGAAAACGACTAAATATCAAGGACTCATTGGGCGAATCGCTCTGGAACTGAAATCTGAACGCTCACTGACATTTCCCCTATCTGAAAGTCTGATAAACGACGGAAAAATGACTAAGTCCAAAAAAAAATTTTTTTCAACTTTTTTCAATTTTACCCCCGTGGGATATATATTCTACCCACACACATTTGGAACTCTCCTGGGGTACCCTCACACATATTATTCCCTCATTTAGTGGATATTTTCACAAAAAAGTGAAATTTTCAAAAATCCAGAAAATTGGCTGAAAACGACTAAATATCAAGGACTCATTGGGCGAATCGCTCTGGAACTGAAATCGGAACGCTCACTGATATTTCCCCTATCTGAAAGTCTGATAAACGCCGGAAAAATGACTAAGTCCAAAAAAAATTTTTTTTCAACTTTTTTCAATTTTACCCCCGTGGGATATATATTCTACCCACACACATTTGGAACTCTCCTGGGGTACCCTCACACATATTATTCCCTCATTTAGTGGATATTTTCACAAAAAAGTTAAATTTTCAAAAATCCAGAAAATTGGCTGAAAACGACTAAATATCAAGGACTCATTGGGCGAATCGCTCTGGAACTGAAATCGGACCGCTCACTGACATTTCCCCTATCTGAAATTCTGATAAACGCTGGAAAAATGACTAAGTCCAAAAAAAAATTTGTTCAACTTTTTTCAATTTTACCCCTGTGGTATATATATTCTACCCACACACATTTGGAACTCTCCTGGGGTACCCTCACACATATTATTCCCTCATTTAGTGGATATTTTCACAAAAAAGTGAAATTTTCAAAAATCCAGAAAATTGGCTGAAAACGACTAAATATCAAGGACTCATTGGGCGAATCGCTCTGGAACTGAAATCGGAATGCTCTCTCACATTTCCCCTATCTGAAAGTCTGATAAACGCCGGAAAAATGACTAAGTCCAAAAAAAATTTTTTTTCAACTTTTTCCAATTTTACCCCCGTGGGATATATATTCTACCCACACACATTTGGAACTCTCCTGGGGTACCCTCACACATATTATTCCCTCATTTAGTGGATATTTTCACAAAAAAGTGAAATTTTCAAAAATCCAGAAAATTGGCTGAAAACGACTAAATATCAAGGACTCATTGGGCGAATCGCTCTGGAACTGAAATCGGAATGCTCACTCACATTTCCCCTATCTGAAAGTCTGATAAACGCCGGAAAAATGACTAAGTCCAAAAAAAAATTTTTTTCAACTTTTTTCAATTTTACCCCCGTGGGATATATATTCTACCCACACACATTTGGAACTCTCCTGGGGTACCCTCACACATATTATTCCCTCATTTAGTGGATATTTTCACAAAAAAGTTAAATTTTCAAAAATCCAGAAAATTGGCTGAAAACGACTAAATATCAAGGACTCATTGGGCGAATCGCTCTGGAACTGAAATCTGAACGCTCACTGACATTTCCCCTATCTGAAAGTCTGATAAACGACGGAAAAATGACTAAGTCCAAAAAAATTTTTTTTTCAACTTTTTTCAATTTTACCCCCGTGGGATATATATTCTACCCACACACATTTGGAACTCTCCTGTGGTACCCTCACACATATTATTCCCTCATTTAGTGGATATTTTCACAAAAAAGTGAAATTTTCAAAAATCCAGAAAATTGGCTGAAAACAACTAAATATCAAGGACTCATTGGGCGAATTGCTCTGGAACTGAAATTGGAATGCTCACTGACATTTCCCCTATCTGAAAGTCTGATAAACGGCGGAAAAATGACTAAGTCCAAAAAAAAAATTTTTTTCAACTTTTTTCAATTTTACCCCAGTGGGATATATATTCTACCCACACACATTTGGAACTCTCCTGGGGTACCCTCACACATATTATTCCCTCATTTAGTGGATATTTTCACAAAAAAGTGAAATTTTCAAAAATCCAGAAAATTGGCTGAAAACGACTAAATATCAAGGGCTCATTGGGCGAATCGCTCTGGAACTGAAATCGGAACGCTCACTGACATTTCCCCTATCTGAAAGTCTGATAAACGCCGGAAAAATGACTAAGTCCAAAAAAAATTTTTTTTCAACTTTTTTCAATTTTACCCCCGTGGGATATATATTCTACCCACACACATTTGGAACTCTCCTGGGGTACCCTCACACATATTATTCCCTCATTTAGTGGATATTTTCACAAAAAAGTGAAATTTTCAAAAATCCAGAAAATTGGCTGAAAACGACTAAATATCAAGGACTCATTGGGCGAATCGCTCTGGAACTGAAATCGGAACGCTCACTGATATTTCCCCTATCTGAAAGTCTGATAAACGCCGGAAAAATGACTAAGTCCAAAAAAATTTTTTTTCAACTTTTTTCAATTTTACCCCCGTGGGATATATATTCTACCCACACACATTTGGAACTCTCCTGGGGTACCCTCACACATATTATTCCCTCATTTAGTGGATATTTTCACAAAAAAGTTAAATTTTCAAAAATCCAGAAAATTGGCTGAAAACGACTAAATATCAAGGACTCATTGGGCGAATCGCTCTGGAACTGAAATCGGAACGCTCACTGACATTTCCCCTATCTGAAATTCTGATAAACGCTGGAAAAATGACTAAGTCCAAAAAAAAATTTGTTCAACTTTTTTCAATTTTACCCCTGTGGTATATATATTCTACCCACACACATTTGGAACTCTCCTGGGGTACCCTCACACATATTATTCCCTCATTTAGTGGATATTTTCACAAAAAAGTGAAATTTTCAAAAATCCAGAAAATTGGCTGAAAACGACTAAATATCAAGGACTCATTGGGCGAATCGCTCTGGAACTGAAATCGGAATGCTCTCTCACATTTCCCCTATCTGAAAGTCTGATAAACGGCGGAAAAATGACTAAGTCCAAAAAAAAAATTTTTTTCAACTTTTTTCAATTTTACCCCAGTGGGATATATATTCTACCCACACACATTTGGAACTCTCCTGGGGTACCCTCACACATATTATTCCCTCATTTAGTGGATATTTTCACAAAAAAGTGAAATTTTCAAAAATCCAGAAAATTGGCTGAAAACGACTAAATATCAAGGACTCATTGGGCGAATCGCTCTGGAACTGAAATCGGAATGCTCTCTCACATTTCCCCTATCTGAAAGTCTGATAAACGCCGGAAAAATGACTAAGTCCAAAAAAAATTTTTTTTCAACTTTTTCCAATTTTACCCCCGTGGGATATATATTCTACCCACACACATTTGGAACTCTCCTGGGGTACCCTCACACATATTATTCCCTCATTTAGTGGATATTTTCACAAAAAAGTGAAATTTTCAAAAATCCAGAAAATTGGCTGAAAACGACTAAATATCAAGGACTCATTGGGCGAATCGCTCTGGAACTGAAATCGGAATGCTCACTCACATTTCCCCTATCTGAAAGTCTGATAAACGCCGGAAAAATGACTAAGTCCAAAAAAAAATTTTTTTCAACTTTTTTCAATTTTACCCCCGTGGGATATATATTCTACCCACACACATTTGGAACTCTCCTGGGGTACCCTCACACATATTATTCCCTCATTTAGTGGATATTTTCACAAAAAAGTTAAATTTTCAAAAATCCAGAAAATTGGCTGAAAACGACTAAATATCAAGGACTCATTGGGCGAATCGCTCTGGAACTGAAATCTGAACGCTCACTGACATTTCCCCTATCTGAAAGTCTGATAAACGACGGAAAAATGACTAAGTCCAAAAAAATTTTTTTTTCAACTTTTTTCAATTTTACCCCCGTGGGATATATATTCTACCCACACACATTTGGAACTCTCCTGGGGTACCCTCACACATATTATTCCCTCATTTAGTGGATATTTTCACAAAAAAGTGAAATTTTCAAAAATCCAGAAAATTGGCTGAAAACTAAATATCAAGGACTCATTGGGCGAATTGCTCTGGAACTGAAATTGGAATGCTCACTGACATTTCCCCTATCTGAAAGTCTGATAAACGGCGGAAAAATGACTAAGTCCAAAAAAAAAATTTTCTTCAACTTTTTTCAATTTTACCCCAGTGGGATATATATTCTACCCACACACATTTGGAACTCTCCTGGGGTACCCTCACACATATTATTCCCTCATTTAGTGGATATTTTCACAAAAAAGTGAAATTTTCAAAAATCCAGAAAATTGGCTGAAAACGACTAAATATCAAGGACTCATTGGGCGAATCGCTCTGGAACTGAAATCGGAATGCTCACTCACATTTACCCTATCTGAAAGTCTGATAAACGCCGGAAAAATGACTAAGTCCAAAAAAAAATTTTTTTCAACTTTTTTCAATTTTACCCCCGTGGGATATATATTCTACCCACACACATTTGGAACTCTCCTGGGGTACCCTCACACATATTATTCCCTCATTTAGTGGATATTTTCACAAAAAAGTTAAATTTTCAAAAATCCAGAAAATTGGCTGAAAACGACTAAATATCAAGGACTCATTGGGCGAATCGCTCTGGAACTGAAATCTGAACGCTCACTGACATTTCCCCTATCTGAAAGTCTGATAAACGACGGAAAAATGACTAAGTCCAAAAAAAAATTTTTTTCAACTTTTTTCAATTTTACCCCCGTGGGATATATATTCTTCCCACACACATTTGGAACTCTCCTGGGGTACCCTCACACATATTATTCCCTCATTTAGTGGATATTTTCACAAAAAAGTGAAATTTTCAAAAATCCAGAAAATTGGCTGAAAACGACTAAATATCAAGGACTCATTGGGCGAATCGCTCTGGAACTGAAATCGGAACGCTCACTGATATTTCCCCTATCTGAAAGTCTGATAAACGCCGGAAAAATGACTAAGTCCAAAAAAAATTTTTTTTCAACTTTTTTCAATTTTACCCCCGTGGGATATATATTCTACCCACACACATTTGGAACTCTCCTGGGGTACCCTCACACATATTATTCCCTCATTTAGTGGATATTTTCACAAAAAAGTGAAATTTTCAAAAATCCAGAAAATTGGCTGAAAACGACTAAATATCAAGGACTCATTGGGCGAATCGCTCTGGAACTGAAATCGGAATGCTCTCTCACATTTCCCCTATCTGAAAGTCTGATAAACGGCGGAAAAATGACTAAGTCCAAAAAAAAAATTTTTTTCAACTTTTTTCAATTTTACCCCAGTGGGATATATATTCTACCCACACACATTTGGAACTCTCCTGGGGTACCCTCACACATATTATTCCCTCATTTAGTGGATATTTTCACAAAAAAGTGAAATTTTCAAAAATCCAGAAAATTGGCTGAAAACGACTAAATATCAAGGACTCATTGGGCGAATCGCTCTGGAACTGAAATCGGAATGCTCTCTCACATTTCCCCTATCTGAAAGTCTGATAAACGCCGGAAAAATGACTAAGTCCAAAAAAAATTTTTTTTCAACTTTTTCCAATTTTACCCCCGTGGGATATATATTCTACCCACACACATTTGGAACTCTCCTGGGGTACCCTCACACATATTATTCCCTCATTTAGTGGATATTTTCACAAAAAAGTGAAATTTTCAAAAATCCAGAAAATTGGCTGAAAACGACTAAATATCAAGGACTCATTGGGCGAATCGCTCTGGAACTGAAATCGGAATGCTCACTCACATTTCCCCTATCTGAAAGTCTGATAAACGCCGGAAAAATGACTAAGTCCAAAAAAAAATTTTTTTCAACTTTTTTCAATTTTACCCCCGTGGGATATATATTCTACCCACACACATTTGGAACTCTCCTGGGGTACCCTCACACATATTATTCCCTCATTTAGTGGATATTTTCACAAAAAAGTTAAATTTTCAAAAATCCAGAAAATTGGCTGAAAACGACTAAATATCAAGGACTCATTGGGCGAATCGCTCTGGAACTGAAATCTGAACGCTCACTGACATTTCCCCTATCTGAAAGTCTGATAAACGACGGAAAAATGACTAAGTCCAAAAAAATTTTTTTTTCAACTTTTTTCAATTTTACCCCCGTGGGATATATATTCTACCCACACACATTTGGAACTCTCCTGTGGTACCCTCACACATATTATTCCCTCATTTAGTGGATATTTTCACAAAAAAGTGAAATTTTCAAAAATCCAGAAAATTGGCTGAAAACAACTAAATATCAAGGACTCATTGGGCGAATTGCTCTGGAACTGAAATTGGAATGCTCACTGACATTTCCCCTATCTGAAAGTCTGATAAACGGCGGAAAAATGACTAAGTCCAAAAAAAAAATTTTTTTCAACTTTTTTCAATTTTACCCCAGTGGGATATATATTCTACCCACACACATTTGGAACTCTCCTGGGGTACCCTCACACATATTATTCCCTCATTTAGTGGATATTTTCATAAAAAAGTGAAATTTTCAAAAATCCAGAAAATTGGCTGAAAACGACTAAATATCAAGGACTCATTGGGCGAATCGCTCTGGAACTGAAATCGGAACGCTCACTGATATTTCCCCTATCTGAAAGTCTGATAAACGCCGGAAAAATGACTAAGTCCAAAAAAAATTTTTTTTCAACTTTTTTCAATTTTACCCCCGTGGGATATATATTCTACCCACACACATTTGGAACTCTCCTGGGGTACCCTCACACATATTATTCCCTCATTTAGTGGATATTTTCACAAAAAAGTTAAATTTTCAAAAATCCAGAAAATTGGCTGAAAACGACTAAATATCAAGGACTCATTGGGCGAATCGCTCTGGAACTGAAATCGGAACGCTCACTGACATTTCCCCTATCTGAAATTCTGATAAACGCTGGAAAAATGACTAAGTCCAAAAAAAAATTTGTTCAACTTTTTTCAATTTTACCCCTGTGGTATATATATTCTACCCACACACATTTGGAACTCTCCTGGGGTACCCTCACACATATTATTCCCTCATTTAGTGGATATTTTCACAAAAAAGTGAAATTTTCAAAAATCCAGAAAATTGGCTGAAAACGACTAAATATCAAGGACTCATTGGGCGAATCGCTCTGGAACTGAAATCGGAATGCTCTCTCACATTTCCCCTATCTGAAAGTCTGATAAACGGCGGAAAAATGACTAAGTCCAAAAAAAAAATTTTTTTCAACTTTTTTCAATTTTACCCCCGTGGGATATATATTCTACCCACACACATTTGGAACTCTCCTGGGGTACCCTCACACATATTATTCCCTCATTTAGTGGATATTTTCACAAAAAAGTGAAATTTTCAAAAATCCAGAAAATTGGCTGAAAACGACTAAATATCAAGGACTCATTGGGCGAATCGCTCTGGAACTGAAATCGGAATGCTCACTCACATTTCCCCTATCTGAAAGTCTGATAAACGCCGGAAAAATGACTAAGTCCAAAAAAAAATTTTTTTCAACTTTTTTCAATTTTACCCCCGTGGGATATATATTCTACCCACACACATTTGGAACTCTCCTGGGGTACCCTCACACATATTATTCCCTCATTTAGTGGATATTTTCACAAAAAAGTTAAATTTTCAAAAATCCAGAAAATTGGCTGAAAACGACTAAATATCAAGGACTCATTGGGCGAATCGCTCTGGAACTGAAATCTGAACGCTCACTGACATTTCCCCTATCTGAAAGTCTGATAAACGACGGAAAAATGACTAAGTCCAAAAAAATTTTTTTTTCAACTTTTTTCAATTTTACCCCCGTGGGATATATATTCTACCCACACACATTTGGAACTCTCCTGTGGTACCCTCACACATATTATTCCCTCATTTAGTGGATATTTTCACAAAAAAGTGAAATTTTCAAAAATCCAGAAAATTGGCTGAAAACAACTAAATATCAAGGACTCATTGGGCGAATTGCTCTGGAACTGAAATTGGAATGCTCACTGACATTTCCCCTATCTGAAAGTCTGATAAACGGCGGAAAAATGACTAAGTCCAAAAAAAAAATTTTTTTCAACTTTTTTCAATTTTACCCCAGTGGGATATATATTCTACCCACACACATTTGGAACTCTCCTGGGGTACCCTCACACATATTATTCCCTCATTTAGTGGATATTTTCACAAAAAAGTGAAATTTTCAAAAATCCAGAAAATTGGCTGAAAACGACTAAATATCAAGGGCTCATTGGGCGAATCGCTCTGGAACTGAAATCGGAACGCTCACTGACATTTCCCCTATCTGAAAGTCTGATAAACGCCGGAAAAATGACTAAGTCCAAAAAAAATTTTTTTTCAACTTTTTTCAATTTTACCCCCGTGGGATATATATTCTACCCACACACATTTGGAACTCTCCTGGGGTACCCTCACACATATTATTCCCTCATTTAGTGGATATTTTCACAAAAAAGTGAAATTTTCAAAAATCCAGAAAATTGGCTGAAAACGACTAAATATCAAGGACTCATTGGGCGAATCGCTCTGGAACTGAAATCGGAACGCTCACTGACATTTCCCCTATCTGAAAGTCTGATAAACGCCGGAAAAATGACTAAGTCCAAAAAAAATTTTTTTTCAACTTTTTTCAATTTTACCCCCGTGGGATATATATTCTACCCACACACATTTGGAACTCTCCTGGGGTACCCTCACACATATTATTCCCTCATTTAGTGGATATTTTCACAAAAAAGTTAAATTTTCAAAAATCCAGAAAATTGGCTGAAAACAACTAAATATCAAGGACTCATTGGGTGAATTGCTCTGGAACTGAAATTGGAATGCTCACTGACATTTCCCCTATCTGAAAGTCTGATAAACGACGGAAAAATGACTAAGTCCAAAAAAAATTTTTTTTCAACTTTTTTCAATTTTACCCCCGTGGGATATATATTCTACCCACACACATTTGGAACTCTCCTGTGGTACCCTCACACATATTATTCCCTCATTTAGTGGATATTTTCACAAAAAAGTGAAATTTTCAAAAATCCAGAAAATTGGCTGAAAACGACTAATTATCAAGGACTCATTGGGCGAATCACTCTGGAACTGAAATCAGAATGCTCACTCACATTTCCCCTATCTGAAAGTCTGATAAACGCCGGAAAAATGACTAAGTCAAAAAAAAATTTTTTTTCAACTTTTTTCAATTTTACCCCCGTGGGATGTATATTCTACCCACACACATTTGGAACTCTCCTGGGGTACCCTCACACATATTATTCCCTCATTTAGTGGATATTTTCACAAAAAAGTGAAATTTTCAAAAATCCAGAAAATTGGCTGAAAACAACTAAATATCAAGGACTCATTGGGCGAATTGCTCTGGAACTGAAATTGGAATGCTCACTGACATTTCCCCTATCTGAAAGTCTGATAAACGGCGGAAAAATGACTAAGTCCAAAAAAAAAATTTTCTTCAACTTTTTTCAATTTTACCCCAGTGGGATATATATTCTACCCACACACATTTGGAACTCTCCTGGGGTACCCTCACACATATTATTCCCTCATTTAGTGGATATTTTCACAAAAAAGTGAAATTTTCAAAAATCCAGAAAATTGGCTGAAAACGACTAAATATCAAGGACTCATTGGGCGAATCGCTCTGGAACTGAAATCGGAATGCTCACTCACATTTCCCCTATCTGAAAGTCTGATAAACGCCGGAAAAATGACTAAGTCCAAAAAAAAATTTTTTTCAACTTTTTTCAATTTTACCCCCGTGGGATATATATTCTACCCACACACATTTGGAACTCTCCTGGGGTACCCTCACACATATTATTCCCTCATTTAGTGGATATTTTCACAAAAAAGTTAAATTTTCAAAAATCCAGAAAATTGGCTGAAAACGACTAAATATCAAGGACTCATTGGGCGAATCGCTCTGGAACTGAAATCTGAACGCTCACTGACATTTCCCCTATCTGAAAGTCTGATAAACGACGGAAAAATGACTAAGTCCAAAAAAATTTTTTTTTCAACTTTTTTCAATTTTACCCCCGTGGGATATATATTCTACCCACACACATTTGGAACTCTCCTGGGGTACCCTCACACATATTATTCCCTCATTTAGTGGATATTTTCACAAAAAAGTGAAATTTTCAAAAATCCAGAAAATTGGCTGAAAACGACTAAATATCAAGGACTCATTGGGCGAATCACTCTGGAACTGAAATCGGAATGCTCACTCACATTTCCCCTATCTGAAAGTCTGATAAACGCCGGAAAAATGACTAAGTCCAAAAAAATTTTTTTTTCAACTTTTTTCAATTTTACCCCCGTGGGATATATATTCTACCCACACACATTTGGAACTCTCCTGGGGTACCCTCACACATATTATTCCCTCATTTAGTGGATATTTTCACAAAAAAGTGAAATTTTCAAAAATCCAGAAAATTGGCTGAAAACAACTAAATATCAAGGACTCATTGGTCGAATTGCTCTGGAACTGAAATTGGAATGCTCACTGACATTTCCCCTATCTGAAAGTCTGATAAACGGCGGAAAAATGACTAAGTCCAAAAAAAAAATTTTCTTCAACTTTTTTCAATTTTACCCCAGTGGGATATATATTCTACCCACACACATTTGGAACTCTCCTGGGGTACCCTCACACATATTATTCCCTCATTTAGTGGATATTTTCACAAAAAAGTGAAATTTTCAAAAATCCAGAAAATTGGCTGAAAACGACTAAATATCAAGGACTCATTGGGCGAATCGCTCTGGAACTGAAATCTGAACGCTCACTGACATTTCCCCTATCTGAAAGTCTGATAAACGACGGAAAAATGACTAAGTCCAAAAAAATTTTTTTTTCAACTTTTTTCAATTTTACCCCCGTGGGATATATATTCTACCCACACACATTTGGAACTCTCCTGGGGTACCCTCACACATATTATTCCCTCATTTAGTGGATATTTTCACAAAAAAGTGAAATTTTCAAAAATCCAGAAAATTGGCTGAAAACGACTAAATATCAAGGACTCATTGGGCGAATCACTCTGGAACTGAAATCGGAATGCTCACTCACATTTCCCCTATCTGAAAGTCTGATAAACGCCGGAAAAATGACTAAGTCCAAAAAAATTTTTTTTTCAACTTTTTTCAATTTTACCCCCGTGGGATATATATTCTACCCACACACATTTGGAACTCTCCTGGGGTACCCTCACACATATTATTCCCTCATTTAGTGGATATTTTCACAAAAAAGTGAAATTTTCAAAAATCCAGAAAATTGGCTGAAAACAACTAAATATCAAGGACTCATTGGGCGAATTGCTCTGGAACTGAAATTGGAATGCTCACTGACATTTCCCCTATCTGAAAGTCTGATAAACGGCGGAAAAATGACTAAGTCCAAAAAAAAAATTTTTTTCAACTTTTTTCAATTTTACCCCAGTGGGATATATATTCTACCCACACACATTTGGAACTCTCCTGGGGTACCCTCACACATATTATTCCCTCATTTAGTGGATATTTTCACAAAAAAGTTAAATTTTCAAAAATCCAGAAAATTGGCTGAAAACGACTAAATATCAAGGGCTCATTGGGCGAATCGCTCTGGAACTGAAATCGGAACGCTCACTGAGATTTCCCCTATCTGAAAGTCTGATAAACGCCGGAAAAATGACTAAGTCCAAAAAAAATTTTTTTTCAACTTTTTTCAATTTTACCCCCGTGGGATATATATTCTACCCACACACATTTGGAACTCTCCTGGGGTACCCTCACACATATTATTCCCTCATTTAGTGGATATTTTCACAAAAAAGTGAAATTTTCAAAAATCCAGAAAATTGGCTGAAAACAACTAAATATCAAGGACTCATTGGGCGAATTGCTCTGGAACTGAAATTGGAATGCTCACTGACATTTCCCCTATCTGAAAGTCTGATAAACGACGGAAAAATGACTAAGTCCAAAAAAAATTTTTTTTCAACTTTTTTCAATTTTACCCCCGTGGGATATATATTCTACCCACACACATTTGGAACTCTCCTGGGGTACCCTCACACATATTATTCCCTCATTTAGTGGATATTTTCACAAAAAAGTGAAATTTTCAAAAATCCAGAAAATTGGCTGAAAACGACTAAATATCAAGGACTCATTGGGCGAATCGCTCTGGAACTGAAATCGGAATGCTCTCTCACATTTCCCCTATCTGAAAGTCTGATAAACGCCGGAAAAATGACTAAGTCCAAAAAAAATTTTTTTTCAACTTTTTCCAATTTTACCCCCGTGGGATATATATTCTACCCACACACATTTGGAACTCTCCTGGGGTACCCTCACACATATTATTCCCTCATTTAGTGGATATTTTCACAAAAAAGTGAAATTTTCAAAAATCCAGAAAATTGGCTGAAAACGACTAAATATCAAGGACTCATTGGGCGAATCGCTCTGGAACTGAAATCGGAACGCTCACTGACATTTCCCCTATCTGAAAGTCTGATAAACGCCGGAAAAATGACTAAGTCCAAAAAAAATTTTTTTTCAACTTTTTTCAATTTTACCCCCGTGGGATATATATTCTACCCACACACATTTGGAACTCTCCTGGGGTACCCTCACACATATTATTCCCTCATTTAGTGGATATTTTCACAAAAAAGTTAAATTTTCAAAAATCCAGAAAATTGGCTGAAAACGACTAAATATCAAGGACTCATTGGGCGAATCGCTCTGGAACTGAAATCTGAACGCTCACTGACATTTCCCCTATCTGAAAGTCTGATAAACGACGGAAAAATGACTAAGTCCAAAAAAATTTTTTTTTCAACTTTTTTCAATTTTACCCCCGTGGGATATATATTCTACCCACACACATTTGGAACTCTCCTGTGGTACCCTCACACATATTATTCCCTCATTTAGTGGATATTTTCACAAAAAAGTGAAATTTTCAAAAATCCAGAAAATTGGCTGAAAACGACTAAATATCAAGGACTCATTGGGCGAATCACTCTGGAACTGAAATCGGAATGCTCACTCACATTTCCCCTATCTGAAAGTCTGATAAACGCCGGAAAAATGACTAAGTCCAAAAAAAATTTTTTTTCAACTTTTTTCAATTTTACCCCCGTGGGATATATATTCTACCCACACACATTTGGAACTCTCCTGGGGTACCCTCACACATATTATTCCCTCATTTAGTGGATATTTTCACAAAAAAGTGAAATTTTCAAAAATCCAGAAAATTGGCTGAAAACAACTAAATATCAAGGACTCATTGGGCGAATTGCTCTGGAACTGAAATTGGAATGCTCACTGACATTTCCCCTATCTGAAAGTCTGATAAACGACGGAAAAATGACTAAGTCCAAAAAAATTTTTTTTTCAACTTTTTTCAATTTTACCCCCGTGGGATATATATTCTACCCACACACATTTGGAACTCTCCTGTGGTACCCTCACACATATTATTCCCTCATTTAGTGAATATTTTCACAAAAAAGTGAAATTTTCAAAAATCCAGAAAATTGGCTGAAAACGACTAAATATCAAGGACTCATTGGGCGAATCACTCTGGAACTGAAATCGGAATGCTCACTCACATTTCCCCTATCTGAAAGTCTGATAAACGCCGGAAAAATGACTAAGTCCAAAAAAAATTTTTTTTCAACTTTTTTCAATTTTACCCCCGTGGGATATATATTCTACCCACACACATTTGGAACTCTCCTGGGGTACCCTCACACATATTATTCCCTCATTTAGTGGATATTTTCACAAAAAAGTGAAATTTTCAAAAATCCAGAAAATTGGCTGAAAACAACTAAATATCAAGGACTCATTGGGCGAATTGCTCTGGAACTGAAATTGGAATGCTCACTGACATTTCCCCTATCTGAAAGTCTGATAAACGGCGGAAAAATGACTAAGTCCAAAAAAAAAATTTTCTTCAACTTTTTTCAATTTTACCCCAGTGGGATATATATTCTACCCACACACATTTGGAACTCTCCTGGGGTACCCTCACACATATTATTCCCTCATTTAGTGGATATTTTCACAAAAAAGTGAAATTTTCAAAAATCCAGAAAATTGGCTGAAAACGACTAAATATCAAGGGCTCATTGGGCGAATCGCTCTGGAACTGAAATCGGAACGCTCACTGACATTTCCCCTATCTGAAAGTCTGATAAACGCCGGAAAAATGACTAAGTCCAAAAAAAATTTTTTTTCAACTTTTTTCAATTTTACCCCCGTGGGATATATATTCTACCCACACACATTTGGAACTCTCCTGGGGTACCCTCACACATATTATTCCCTCATTTAGTGGATATTTTCACAAAAAAGTGAAATTTTCAAAAATCCAGAAAATTGGCTGAAAACAACTAAATATCAAGGACTCATTGGGCGAATTGCTCTGGAACTGAAATTGGAATGCTCACTGACATTTCCCCTATCTGAAAGTCTGATAAACGACGGAAAAATGACTAAGTCCAAAAAAAATTTTTTTTCAACTTTTTTCAATTTTACCCCCGTGGGATATATATTCTACCCACACACATTTGGAACTCTCCTGGGGTACCCTCACACATATTATTCCCTCATTTAGTGGATATTTTCACAAAAAAGTGAAATTTTCAAAAATCCAGAAAATTGGCTGAAAACGACTAAATATCAAGGACTCATTGGGCGAATCGCTCTGGAACTGAAATCGGAATGCTCTCTCACATTTCCCCTATCTGAAAGTCTGATAAACGCCGGAAAAATGACTAAGTCCAAAAAAAAATTTTTTTCAACTTTTTTCAATTTTACCCCCGTGGGATATATATTCTACCCACACACATTTGGAACTCTCCTGGGGTACCCTCACACATATTATTCCCTCATTTAGTGGATATTTTCACAAAAAAGTTAAATTTTCAAAAATCCAGAAAATTGGCTGAAAACGACTAAATATCAAGGACTCATTGGGCGAATCGCTCTGGAACTGAAATCTGAATGCTCACTGACATTTCCCCTATCTGAAAGTCTGATAAACGACGGAAAAATGACTAAGTCCAAAAAAATTTTTTTTTCAACTTTTTTCAATTTTACCCCCGTGGGATATATATTCTACCCACACACATTTGGAACTCTCCTGGGGTACCCTCACACATATTATTCCCTCATTTAGTAGATATTTTCACAAAAAAGTGAAATTTTCAAAAATCCAGAAAATTGGCTGAAAACGACTAAATATCAAGGACTCATTGGGCAAATCACTCTGGAACTGAAATCGGAATGCTCACTCACATTTCCCCTATCTGAAAGTCTGATAAACGCCGGAAAAATGACTAAGTCCATAAAAAATTTTTTTCAACTTTTTTCAATTTTACCCCAGTGGGATATATTTTCTACCCACACACATTTGGAACTCTCCTGGGGTACCCTCACACATATTATTCCCTCATTTAGTGGATATTTTCACAAAAAAGTTAAATTTTCAAAAATCCAGAAAATTGGCTGAAAACGACTAAATATCAAGGGCTCATTGGGCGAATCGCTCTGGAACTGAAATCGGAACGCTCACTGACATTTCCCCTATCTGAAAGTCTGATAAACGCCGGAAAAATGACTAAGTCCAAAAAAAAATTTTTTTCAACTTTTTTCAATTTTACCCCCGTGGGATATATATTCTACCCACACACATTTGGAACTCTCCTGGGGTACCCTCACACATATTATTCCCTCATTTAGTGGATATTTTCACAAAAAAGTTAAATTTTCAAAAATCCAGAAAATTGGCTGAAAACGACTAAATATCAAGGACTCATTGGGCGAATCGCTCTGGAACTGAAATCTGAACGCTCACTGACATTTCCCCTATCTGAAAGTCTGATAAACGACGGAAAAATGACTAAGTCCAAAAAAATTTTTTTTTCAACTTTTTTCAATTTTACCCCCGTGGGATATATATTCTACCCACACACATTTGGAACTCTCCTGTGGTACCCTCACACATATTATTCCCTCATTTAGTGAATATTTTCACAAAAAAGTGAAATTTTCAAAAATCCAGAAAATTGGCTGAAAACGACTAAATATCAAGGACTCATTGGGCGAATCACTCTGGAACTGAAATCGGAATGCTCACTCACATTTCCCCTATCTGAAAGTCTGATAAACGCCGGAAAAATGACTAAGTCCAAAAAAAATTTTTTTTCAACTTTTTTCAATTTTACCCCCGTGGGATATATATTCTACCCACACACATTTGGAACTCTCCTGGGGTACCCTCACACATATTATTCCCTCATTTAGTGGATATTTTCACAAAAAAGTGAAATTTTCAAAAATCCAGAAAATTGGCTGAAAACAACTAAATATCAAGGACTCATTGGGCGAATTGCTCTGGAACTGAAATTGGAATGATCACTGACATTTCCCCTATCTGAAAGTCTGATAAACGGCGGAAAAATGACTAAGTCCAAAAAAAAAATTTTCTTCAACTTTTTTCAATTTTACCCCAGTGGGATATATATTCTACCCACACACATTTGGAACTCTCCTGGGGTACCCTCACACATATTATTCCCTCATTTAGTGGATATTTTCACAAAAAAGTGAAATTTTCAAAAATCCAGAAAATTGGCTGAAAACGACTAAATATCAAGGGCTCATTGGGCGAATCGCTCTGGAACTGAAATCGGAACGCTCACTGACATTTCCCCTATCTGAAAGTCTGATAAACGCCGGAAAAATGACTAAGTCCAAAAAAAATTTTTTTTCAACTTTTTTCAATTTTACCCCCGTGGGATATATATTCTACCCACACACATTTGGAACTCTCCTGGGGTACCCTCACACATATTATTCCCTCATTTAGTGGATATTTTCACAAAAAAGTGAAATTTTCAAAAATCCAGAAAATTGGCTGAAAACAACTAAATATCAAGGACTCATTGGGCGAATTGCTCTGGAACTGAAATTGGAATGCTCACTGACATTTCCCCTATCTGAAAGTCTGATAAACGACGGAAAAATGACTAAGTCCAAAAAAAATTTTTTTTCAACTTTTTTCAATTTTACCCCCGTGGGATATATATTCTACCCACACACATTTGGAACTCTCCTGGGGTACCCTCACACATATTATTCCCTCATTTAGTGGATATTTTCACAAAAAAGTGAAATTTTCAAAAATCCAGAAAATTGGCTGAAAACGACTAAATATCAAGGACTCATTGGGCGAATCGCTCTGGAACTGAAATCGGAATGCTCTCTCACATTTCCCCTATCTGAAAGTCTGATAAACGCCGGAAAAATGACTAAGTCCAAAAAAAAATTTTTTTCAACTTTTTTCAATTTTACCCCAGTGGGATATATTTTCTACCCACACACATTTGGAACTCTCCTGGGGTACCCTCACACATATTATTCCCTCATTTAGTGGATATTTTCACAAAAAAGTTAAATTTTCAAAAATCCAGAAAATTGGCTGAAAACGACTAAATATCAAGGGCTCATTGGGCGAATCGCTCTGGAACTGAAATCGGAACGCTCACTGACATTTCCCCTATCTGAAAGTCTGATAAACGCCGGAAAAATGACTAAGTCCAAAAAAAAATTTTTTTCAACTTTTTTCAATTTTACCCCCGTGGGATATATATTCTACCCACACACATTTGGAACTCTCCTGGGGTACCCTCACACATATTATTCCCTCATTTAGTGGATATTTTCACAAAAAAGTGAAATTTTCAAAAATCCAGAAAATTGGCTGAAAACGACTAAATATCAAGGACTCATTGGGCGAATCGCTCTGGAACTGAAATCGGAATGCTCACTCACATTTCCCCTATCTGAAAGTCTGATAAACGCCGGAAAAATGACTAAGTCCAAAAAAAAATTTTTTTCAACTTTTTTCAATTTTACCCCCGTGGGATATATATTCTACCCACACACATTTGGAACTCTCCTGGGGTACCCTCACACATATTATTCCCTCATTTAGTGGATATTTTCACAAAAAAGTTAAATTTTCAAAAATCCAGAAAATTGGCTGAAAACGACTAAATATCAAGGACTCATTGGGCGAATCGCTCTGGAACTGAAATCTGAACGCTCACTGACATTTCCCCTATCTGAAAGTCTGATAAACGACGGAAAAATGACTAAGTCCAAAAAAATTTTTTTTTCAACTTTTTTCAATTTTACCCCCGTGGGATATATATTCTACCCACACACATTTGGAACTCTCCTGGGGTACCCTCACACATATTATTCCCTCATTTAGTGGATATTTTCACAAAAAAGTTAAATTTTCAAAAATCCAGAAAATTGGCTGAAAACGACTAAATATCAAGGACTCATTGGGCGAATCGCTCTGGAACTGAAATCTGAACGCTCACTGACATTTCCCCTATCTGAAAGTCTGATAAACGACGGAAAAATGACTAAGTCCAAAAAAATTTTTTTTTCAACTTTTTTCAATTTTACCCCCGTGGGATATATATTCTACCCACACACATTTGGAACTCTCCTGGGGTACCCTCACACATATTATTCCCTCATTTAGTGGATATTTTCACAAAAAAGTGAAATTTTCAAAAATCCAGAAAATTGGCTGAAAACGACTAAATATCAAGGACTCATTGGGCGAATCGCTCTGGAACTGAAATCGTAATGCTCTCTCACATTTCCCCTATCTGAAAGTCTGATAAACTGCGGAAAAATGACTAAGTCCAAAAAAAAAATTTTTTTCAACTTTTTTCAATTTTACCCCCGTGGGATATATATTCTACCCACACACATTTGGAACTCTCCTGGGGTACCCTCACACATATTATTCCCTCATTTAGTGGATATTTTCACAAAAAAGTGAAATTTTCAAAAATCCAGAAAATTGGCTGAAAACGACTAAATATCAAGGACTCATTGGGCGAATTGCTCTGGAACTGAAATCGGAACGCTCACTGACATTTCCCCTTTCTGAAAGTCTGATAAACGCCGGAAAAATGACTAAGTCCAAAAAAAAATTTTTTTCAACTTTTTTCAATTTTACCCCCGTGGGATATATATTCTACCCACACACATTTGGAACTCTCCTGGGGTACCCTCACACATATTATTCCCTCATTTAGTGGATATTTTCACAAAAAAGTGAAATTTTCAAAAATCCAGAAAATTGGCTGAAAACGACTAAATATCAAGGACTCATTGGGCGAATCACTCTGGAACTGAAATCGGAATGCTCACTCACATTTCCCCTATCTGAAAGTCTGATAAACGCAGGAAAAATGACTAAGTCCAAAAAAAAATTTTTTTCAACTTTTTTCAATTTTACCCCCGTGGGATATATATTCTACCCACACACATTTGGAACTCTCCTGGGGTACCCTCACACATATTATTCCCTCATTTAGTGGATATTTTCACAAAAAAGTGAAATTTTCAAAAATCCAGAAAATTGGCTGAAAACGACTAAATATCAAGGACTCATTGGGCGAATCGCTCTGGAACTGAAATCGGAATGCTCACTCACATTTCCCCTATCTGAAAGTCTGATAAACGCCGGAAAAATGACTAAGTCCAAAAAAAAATTTTTTTCAACTTTTTTCAATTTTACCCCCGTGGGATATATATTCTACCCACACACATTTGGAACTCTCCTGGGGTACCCTCACACATATTATTCCCTCATTTAGTGGATATTTTCACAAAAAAGTGAAATTTTCAAAAATCCAGAAAATTGGCTGAAAACGACTAAATATCAAGGACTCATTGGGCGAATCGCTCTGGAACTGAAATCGGAATGCTCTCTCACATTTCCCCTATCTGAAAGTCTGATAAACGCCGGAAAAATGACTAAGTCCAAAAAAAATTTTTTTTCAACTTTTTCCAATTTTACCCCCGTGGGATATATATTCTACCCACACACATTTGGAACTCTCCTGGGGTACCCTCACACATATTATTCCCTCATTTAGTGGATATTTTCACAAAAAAGTGAAATTTTCAAAAATCCAGAAAATTGGCTGAAAACGACTAAATATCAAGGACTCATTGGGCGAATCGCTCTGGAACTGAAATTGGAACGCTCACTGACATTTCCCCTATCTGAAAGTCTGATAAACGCCGGAAAAATGACTAAGTCCAAAAAAAATTTTTTTTCAACTTTTTTCAATTTTACCCCCGTGGGATATATATTCTACCCACACACATTTGGAACTCTCCTGGGGTACCCTCACACATATTATTCCCTCATTTAGTGGATATTTTCACAAAAAAGTTAAATTTTCAAAAATCCAGAAAATTGGCTGAAAACGACTAAATATCAAGGACTCATTGGGCGAATCGCTCTGGAACTGAAATCTGAACGCTCACTGACATTTCCCCTATCTGAAAGTCTGATAAACGACGGAAAAATGACTAAGTCCAAAAAAATTTTTTTTTCAACTTTTTTCAATTTTACCCCCGTGGGATATATATTCTACCCACACACATTTGGAACTCTCCTGTGGTACCCTCACACATATTATTCCCTCATTTAGTGGATATTTTCACAAAAAAGTGAAATTTTCAAAAATCCAGAAAATTGGCTGAAAACGACTAAATATCAAGGACTCATTGGGCGAATCACTCTGGAACTGAAATCGGAATGCTCACTCACATTTCCCCTATCTGAAAGTCTGATAAACGCCGGAAAAATGACTAAGTCCAAAAAAAATTTTTTTCAACTTTTTTCAATTTTACCCCCGTGGGATATATATTCTACCCACACACATTTGGAACTCTCCTGGGGTACCCTCACACATATTATTCCTTCATTTAGTGGATATTTTCACAAAAAAGTGAAATTTTCAAAAATCCAGAAAATTGGCTGAAAACAACTAAATATCAAGGACTCATTGGGCGAATTGCTCTGGAACTGAAATTGGAATGCTCACTGACATTTCCCCTATCTGAAAGTCTGATAAACGGCGGAAAAATGACTAAGTCCAAAAAAAAAATTTTCTTCAACTTTTTTCAATTTTACCCCAGTGGGATATATATTCTACCCACACACATTTGGAACTCTCCTGGGGTACCCTCACACATATTATTCCCTCATTTAGTGGATATTTTCACAAAAAAGTGAAATTTTCAAAATCCAGAAAATTGGCTGAAAACGACTAAATATCAAGGGCTCATTGGGCGAATCGCTCTGGAACTGAAATCGGAACGCTCACTGACATTTCCCCTATCTGAAAGTCTGATAAACGCCGGAAAAATGACTAAGTCCAAAAAAAATTTTTTTTCAACTTTTTTCAATTTTACCCCCGTGGGATATATATTCTACCCACACACATTTGGAACTCTCCTGGGGTACCCTCACACATATTATTCCCTCATTTAGTGGATATTTTCACAAAAAAGTGAAATTTTCAAAAATCCAGAAAATTGGCTGAAAACAACTAAATATCAAGGACTCATTGGGCGAATTGCTCTGGAACTGAAATTGGAATGCTCACTGACATTTCCCCTATCTGAAAGTCTGATAAACGACGGAAAAATGACTAAGTCCAAAAAAAATTTTTTTTCAACTTTTTTCAATTTTACCCCCGTGGGATATATATTCTACCCACACACATTTGGAACTCTCCTGGGGTACCCTCACACATATTATTCCCTCATTTAGTGGATATTTTCACAAAAAAGTGAAATTTTCAAAAATCCAGAAAATTGGCTGAAAACGACTAAATATCAAGGACTCATTGGGCGAATCGCTCTGGAACTGAAATCGGAATGCTCTCTCACATTTCCCCTATCTGAAAGTCTGATAAACGCCGGAAAAATGACTAAGTCCAAAAAAAAATTTTTTTCAACTTTTTTCAATTTTACCCCCGTGGGATATATATTCTACCCACACACATTTGGAACTCTCCTGGGGTACCCTCACACATATTATTCCCTCATTTAGTGGATATTTTCACAAAAAAGTTAAATTTTCAAAAATCCAGAAAATTGGCTGAAAACGACTAAATATCAAGGACTCATTGGGCGAATCGCTCTGGAACTGAAATCTGAATGCTCACTGACATTTCCCCTATCTGAAAGTCTGATAAACGACGGAAAAATGACTAAGTCCAAAAAAATTTTTTTTTCAACTTTTTTCAATTTTACCCCCGTGGGATATATATTCTACCCACACACATTTGGAACTCTCCTGGGGTACCCTCACACATATTATTCCCTCATTTAGTAGATATTTTCACAAAAAAGTGAAATTTTCAAAAATCCAGAAAATTGGCTGAAAACGACTAAATATCAAGGACTCATTGGGCAAATCACTCTGGAACTGAAATCGGAATGCTCACTCACATTTCCCCTATCTGAAAGTCTGATAAACGCCGGAAAAATGACTAAGTCCATAAAAAATTTTTTTCAACTTTTTTCAATTTTACCCCAGTGGGATATATTTTCTACCCACACACATTTGGAACTCTCCTGGGGTACCCTCACACATATTATTCCCTCATTTAGTGGATATTTTCACAAAAAAGTTAAATTTTCAAAAATCCAGAAAATTGGCTGAAAACGACTAAATATCAAGGGCTCATTGGGCGAATCGCTCTGGAACTGAAATCGGAACGCTCACTGACATTTCCCCTATCTGAAAGTCTGATAAACGCCGGAAAAATTACTAAGTCCAAAAAAAATTTTTTTTCAACTTTTTTCAATTTTACCCCCGTGGGATATATATTCTACCCACACACATTTGGAACTCTCCTGGGGTACCCTCACACATATTATTCCCTCATTTAGTGGATATTTTCACAAAAAAGTGAAATTTTCAAAAATCCAGAAAATTGGCTGAAAACGACTAAATATCAAGGACTCATTGGGCGAATCGCTCTGGAACTGAAATCGGAATGCTCTCTCACATTTCCCCTATCTGAAAGTCTGATAAACGCCGGAAAAATGACTAAGTCCAAAAAAAAATTTTTTTCAACTTTTTTCAATTTTACCCCCGTGGGATATATATTCTACCCACACACATTTGGAACTCTCCTGGGGTACCCTCACACATATTATTCCCTCATTTAGTGGATATTTTCACAAAAAAGTGAAATTTTCAAAAATCCAGAAAATTGGCTGAAAACGACTAAATATCAAGGACTCATTGGGCGAATCGCTCTGGAACTGAAATCGGAATGCTCACTCACATTTCCCCTATCTGAAAGTCTGATAAACGCCGGAAAAATGACTAAGTCCAAAAAAAAATTTTTTTCAACTTTTTTCAATTTTACCCCCGTGGGATATATATTCTACCCACACACATTTGGAACTCTCCTGGGGTACCCTCACACATATTATTCCCTCATTTAGTGGATATTTTCACAAAAAAGTTAAATTTTCAAAAATCCAGAAAATTGGCTGAAAACGACTAAATATCAAGGACTCATTGGGCGAATCGCTCTGGAACTGAAATCTGAACGCTCACTGACATTTCCCCTATCTGAAAGTCTGATAAACGACGGAAAAATGACTAAGTCCAAAAAAATTTTTTTTTCAACTTTTTTCAATTTTACCCCCGTGGGATATATATTCTACCCACACACATTTGGAACTCTCCTGGGGTACCCTCACACATATTATTCCCTCATTTAGTGGATATTTTCACAAAAAAGTTAAATTTTCAAAAATCCAGAAAATTGGCTGAAAACGACTAAATATCAAGGACTCATTGGGCGAATCGCTCTGGAACTGAAATCTGAACGCTCACTGACATTTCCCCTATCTGAAAGTCTGATAAACGACGGAAAAATGACTAAGTCCAAAAAAATTTTTTTTTCAACTTTTTTCAATTTTACCCCCGTGGGATATATATTCTACCCACACACATTTGGAACTCTCCTGGGGTACCCTCACACATATTATTCCCTCATTTAGTGGATATTTTCACAAAAAAGTGAAATTTTCAAAAATCCAGAAAATTGGCTGAAAACGACTAAATATCAAGGACTCATTGGGCGAATCGCTCTGGAACTGAAATCGTAATGCTCTCTCACATTTCCCCTATCTGAAAGTCTGATAAACGCCGGAAAAATGACTAAGTCCAAAAAAAAAATTTTTTTCAACTTTTTTCAATTTTACCCCCGTGGGATATATATTCTACCCACACACATTTGGAACTCTCCTGGGGTACCCTCACACATATTATTCCCTCATTTAGTGGATATTTTCACAAAAAAGTGAAATTTTCAAAAATCCAGAAAATTGGCTGAAAACGACTAAATATCAAGGACTCATTGGGCGAATTGCTCTGGAACTGAAATCGGAACGCTCACTGACATTTCCCCTATCTGAAAGTCTGATAAACGCCGGAAAAATGACTAAGTCCAAAAAAAAATTTTTTTCAACTTTTTTCAATTTTACCCCCGTGGGATATATATTCTACCCACACACATTTGGAACTCTCCTGGGGTACCCTCACACATATTATTCCCTCATTTAGTGGATATTTTCACAAAAAAGTGAAATTTTCAAAAATCCAGAAAATTGGCTGAAAACGACAAAATATCAAGGACTCATTGGGCGAATCACTCTGGAACTGAAATCGGAATGCTCACTCACATTTCCCCTATCTGAAAGTCTGATAAACGCAGGAAAAATGACTAAGTCCAAAAAAAAATTTTTTTTAACTTTTTTCAATTTTACCCTAGTGGGATATATATTCTACCCACACACATTTGGAACTCTCCTGGGGTACCCTCACACATATTATTCCCTCATTTAGTGGATATTTTCACAAAAAAGTGAAATTTTCAAAAATCCAGAAAATTGGCTGAAAACGACTAAATATCAAGGACTCATTGGGCGAATTGCTCTGGAACTGAAATCTGAACGCTCACTGACATTTCCCCTATCTGAAAGTCTGATAAACGACGGAAAAATGACTAAGTCCAAAAAAATTTTTTTTTCAACTTTTTTCAATTTTACCCCCGTGGGATATATATTCTACCCACACACATTTGGAACTCTCCTGGGGTACCCTCACACATATTATTCCCTCATTTAGTGGATATTTTCACAAAAAAGTGAAATTTTCAAAAATCCAGAAAATTGGCTGAAAACGACTAAATATCAAGGACTCATTGGGCGAATCGCTCTGGAACTGAAATCGTAATGCTCTCTCACATTTCCCCTATCTGAAAGTCTGATAAACGGCGGAAAAATGACTAAGTCCAAAAAAAAAATTTTTTTCAACTTTTTTCAATTTTACCCCCGTGGGATATATATTCTACCCACACACATTTGGAACTCTCCTGGGGTACCCTCACACATATTATTCCCTCATTTAGTGGATATTTTCACAAAAAAGTGAAATTTTCAAAAATCCAGAAAATTGGCTGAAAACGACTAAATATCAAGGACTCATTGGGCGAATTGCTCTGGAACTGAAATCGGAACGCTCACTGACATTTCCCCTATCTGAAAGTCTGATAAACGCCGGAAAAATGACTAAGTCCAAAAAAAAATTTTTTTCAACTTTTTTCAATTTTACCCCCGTGGGATATATATTCTACCCACACACATTTGGAACTCTCCTGGGGTACCCTCACACATATTATTCCCTCATTTAGTGGATATTTTCACAAAAAAGTGAAATTTTCAAAAATCCAGAAAATTGGCTGAAAACGACTAAATATCAAGGACTCATTGGGCGAATCACTCTGGAACTGAAATCGGAATGCTCACTCACATTTCCCCTATCTGAAAGTCTGATAAACGCAGGAAAAATGACTAAGTCCAAAAAAAAATTTTTTTCAACTTTTTTCAATTTTACCCCCGTGGGATATATATTCTACCCACACACATTTGGAACTCTCCTGGGGTACCCTCACACATATTATTCCCTCATTTAGTGGATATTTTCACAAAAAAGTGAAATTTTCAAAAATCCAGAAAATTGGCTGAAAACGACAAAATATCAAGGACTCATTGGGCGAATCACTCTGGAACTGAAATCGGAATGCTCACTCACATTTCCCCTATCTGAAAGTCTGATAAACGCAGGAAAAATGACTAAGTCCAAAAAAAAATTTTTTTTAACTTTTTTCAATTTTACCCTAGTGGGATATATATTCTACCCACACACATTTGGAACTCTCCTGGGGTACCCTCACACATATTATTCCCTCATTTAGTGGATATTTTCACAAAAAAGTGAAATTTTCAAAAATCCCGAAAATTGGCTGAAAACGACTAAATATCAAGGACTCATTGGGCGAATTGCTCTGGAACTGAAATTGGAATGCTCACTCACATTTCCCCTATCTGAAAGTCTGATAAACGGCGGAAAAATGACTAAGTCCAAAAAAAATTTTTTTTCAACTTTTTTCAATTTTACCCCCGTGGGATATATATTCTACCCACACACATTTGGAACTCTCCTGGGGTACCCTCACACATATTATTCCCTCATTTAGTGGATATTTTCACAAAAAAGTGAAATTTTCAAAAATCCATAAAATTGGCTGAAAACGACTAAATATCAAGGACTCATTGGGCGAATCGCTCTAGAACTGAAATCGGAATGCTCTCTCACATTTCCCCTATCTGAAAGTCTGATAAACGCCGGAAAAATGACTAAGTCCAAAAAAAATTTTTTTTTCAACTTTTTTCAATTTTACCCCCGTGGGATATATATTCTACCCACACACATTTGGAACTCTCCTGGGGTACCCTCACACATATTATTCCCTCATTTAGTGGATATTTTCACAAAAAAGTGAAATTTTCAAAAATCCAGAAAATTGGCTGAAAACGACTAAATATCAAGGACTCATTGGGCGAATCACTCTGGAACTGAAATCGGAATGCTCACTCACATTTCCCCTATCTGAAAGTCTGATAAACGCCGGAAAAATGACTAAGTCCAAAAAAAAATTTTTTCAACTTTTTTCAATTTTACCCCAGTGGGATATATATTCTACCCACACACATTTGGAACTCTCCTGGGGTACCCTCACACATATTATTCCCTCATTTAGTGGATATTTTCACAAAAAAGTTAAATTTTCAAAAATCCAGAAAATTGGCTGAAAACGACTAAATATCAAGGACTCATTGGGCGAATCGCTCTGGAACTGAAATCGGAATGCTCTCTCACATTTCCCCTATCTGAAAGTCTGATAAACGCCGGAAAAATGACTAAGTCCAAAAAAAATTTTTTTCAACTTTTTTCAATTTTACCCCCGTGGGATATATATTCTACCCACACACATTTGGAACTCTCCTGGGGTACCCTCACACATATTATTCCCTCATTTAGTGGATATTTTCACAAAAAAGTGAAATTTTCAAAAATCCAGAAAATTGGCTGAAAACGACTAAATATCAAGGACTCATTGGGCGAATCGCTCTGGAACTGAAATCGGAATGCTCTCTCACATTTCCCCTATCTGAAAGTCTGATAAACGGCGGAAAAATGACTAAGTCCAAAAAAAAAATTTTTTTCAACTTTTTTCAATTTTACCCCCGTGGGATATATATTCTGCCCACACACATTTGGAACTCTCCTGGGGTACCCTCACACATATTATTCCCTCATTTAGTGGATATTTTCACAAAAAAGTTAAATTTTCAAAAATCCAGAAAATTGGCTGAAAACGACTAAATATCAAGGACTCATTGGGCGAATCGCTCTGGAACTGAAATCTGAACGCTCACTGACATTTCCCCTATCTGAAAGTCTGATAAACGACGGAAAAATGACTAAGTTCAAAAAAAATTTTTTTTCAACTTTTTTCAATTTTACCCCAGTGGGATATATATTCTACCCACACACATTTGGAACTCTCCTGGGGTACCCTCACACATATTATTCCCTCATTTAGTGGATATTTTCACAAAAAAGTGAAATTTTCAAAAATCCAGAAAATTGGCTGAAAACGACTAAATATCAAGGACTCATTGGGCGAATCACTCTGGAACTGAAATCGGAATGCTCACTCACATTTCCCCTATCTGAAAGTCTGATAAACGCCGGAAAAATGACTAAGTCCAAAAAAAATTTTTTTCAACTTTTTTCAATTTTACCCCCGTGGGATATATATTCTACCCACACACATTTGGAACTCTCCTGGGGTACCCTCACACATATTATTCCCTCAATTAGTGGATATATTCACAAAAAAGTGAAATTTTCAAAAATCCAGAAAATTGGCTGAAAACGACTAAATATCAAGGACTCATTGGGCGAATTGCTCTGGAACTGAAATCGGAACGCTCACTGACATTTCCCCTTTCTGAAAGTCTGATAAATGACGGAAAAATGACTAAGTCCAAAAAAAATTTTTTTTAAACTTTTTTCAATTTTAACCCCGTGGGATATATATTCTACCCACACACATTTGGAACTCTCCTGGGGTACCCTCACACATATTATTCCCTCATTTAGTGGATATTTTCACAAAAAAGTGAAATTTTCAAAAATCCAGAAAATTGGCTGAAAACGACTAAATATCAAGGACTCATTGGGCGAATCACTCTGGAACTGAAATCGGAATGCTCACTCACATTTCCCCTATCTGAAAGTCTGATAAACGCCGGAAAAATGACTAAGTCCAAAAAAAAATTTTTTGAACTTTTTTCAATTTTACCCCAGTGGGATATATATTCTACCCACACACATTTGGAACTCTCCTGGGGTACCCTCACACATATTATTCCCTCATTTAGTGGATATTTTCACAAAAAAGTAAAATTTTCAAAAATCCAGAAAATTGGCTGAAAACGACTAAATATCAAGGACTCATTGGGCGAATCGCTCTGGAACTGAAATCGGAATGCTCTCTCACATTTCCCCTATCTGAAAGTCTGATAAACGCCGGAAAAATGACTAAGTCCAAAAAAAATTTTTTTTTCAACTTTTTTCAATTTTACCCCCGTGGGATATATATTCTACCCACACACATTTGGAACTCTCCTGGGGTACCCTCACACATTTTATTCCCTCATTTAGTGGATATTTTCACAAAAAAGTGAAATTTTCAAAAATCCAGAAAATTGGCTGAAAACGACTAAATATCAAGGACTCATTGGGCGAATCACTCTGGAACTGAAATCGGAATGCTCACTCACATTTCCCCTATCTGAAAGTCTGATAAACGCCGGAAAAATGACTAAGTCCAAAAAAAATTTTTTTCAACTTTTTTCAATTTTACCCCAGTGGGATATATATTCTACCCACACACATTTGGAACTCTCCTGGGGTACCCTCACACATATTATTCCCTCATTTAGTGGATATTTTCACAAAAAAGTGAAATTTTCAAAAATCCAGAAAATTGGCTGAAAACGACTAAATATCAAGGGCTCATTGGGCGAATCGCTCTGGAACTGAAATCGGAACGCTCACTGACATTTCCCCTATCTGAAAGTCTGATAAACGCCGGAAAAATGACTAAGTCCAAAAAAAATTTTTTTTCAACTTTTTTCAATTTTACCCCAGTGGGATATATATTCTACCCACACACATTTGGAACTCTCCTGGGGTACCCTCACACATATTATTCCCTCATTTAGTGGATATTTTCACAAAAAAGTTAAATTTTCAAAAATCCAGAAAATTGGCTGAAAACGACTAAATATCAAGGACTCATTGGGCGAATCACTCTGGAACTGAAATCGGAATGCTCACTCACATTTCCCCTATCTGAAAGTCTGATAAACGCAGGAAAAATGACTAAGTCCAAAAAAAAATTTTTTTCAACTTTTTTCAATTTTACCCCCGTGGGATATATATTCTACCCACACACATTTGGAACTCTCCTGGGGTACCCTCACACATATTATTCCCTCATTTAGTGGATATTTTCACAAAAAAGTGAAATTTTCAAAAATCCAGAAAATTGGCTGAAAACGACTAAATATCAAGGACTCATTGGGCGAATCACTCTGGAACTGAAATCGGAATGCTCACTCACATTTCCCCTATCTGAAAGTCTGATAAACGCAGGAAAAATGACTAAGTCCAAAAAAAAATTTTTTTTAACTTTTTTCAATTTTACCCTAGTGGGATATATATTCTACCCACACACATTTGGAACTCTCCTGGGGTACCCTCACACATATTATTCCCTCATTTAGTGGATATTTTCACAAAAAAGTGAAATTTTCAAAAATCCCGAAAATTGGCTGAAAACGACTAAATATCAAGGACTCATTGGGCGAATTGCTCTGGAACTGAAATTGGAATGCTCACTCACATTTCCCCTATCTGAAAGTCTGATAAACGGCGGAAAAATGACTAAGTCCAAAAAAAATTTTTTTTCAACTTTTTTCAATTTTACCCCCGTGGGATATATATTCTACCCACACACATTTGGAACTCTCCTGGGGTACCCTCACACATATTATTCCCTCATTTAGTGGATATTTTCACAAAAAAGTGAAATTTTCAAAAATCCAGAAAATTGGCTGAAAACGACTAAATATCAAGGACTCATTGGGCGAATCGCTCTAGAACTGAAATCGGAATGCTCTCTCACATTTCCCCTATCTGAAAGTCTGATAAACGCCGGAAAAATGACTAAGTCCAAAAAAAATTTTTTTTTCAACTTTTTTCAATTTTACCCCCGTGGGATATATATTCTACCCACACACATTTGGAACTCTCCTGGGGTACCCTCACACATATTATTCCCTCATTTAGTGGATATTTTCACAAAAAAGTGAAATTTTCAAAAATCCAGAAAATTGGCTGAAAACGACTAAATATCAAGGACTCATTGGGCGAATCACTCTGGAACTGAAATCGGAATGCTCACTCACATTTCCCCTATCTGAAAGTCTGATAAACGCCGGAAAAATGACTAAGTCCAAAAAAAAAATTTTTTCAACTTTTTTCAATTTTACCCCAGTGGGATATATATTCTACCCACACACATTTGGAACTCTCCTGGGGTACCCTCACACATATTATTCCCTCATTTAGTGGATATTTTCACAAAAAAGTTAAATTTTCAAAAATCCAGAAAATTGGCTGAAAACGACTAAATATCAAGGACTCATTGGGCGAATCGCTCTGGAACTGAAATCGGAATGCTCTCTCACATTTCCCCTATCTGAAAGTCTGATAAACGCCGGAAAAATGACTAAGTCCAAAAAAAATTTTTTTTCAACTTTTTTCAATTTTACCCCAGTGGGATATATATTCTACCCACACACATTTGGAACTCTCCTGGGGTACCCTCACACATATTATTCCCTCATTTAGTGGATATTTTCACAAAAAAGTGAAATTTTCAAAAATCCAGAAAATTGGCTGAAAACGACTAAATATCAAGGACTCATTGGGCGAATCACTCTGGAACTGAAATCGGAATGCTCACTCACATTTCCCCTATCTGAAAGTCTGATAAACGCCGGAAAAATGACTAAGTCCAAAAAAAATTTTTTTCAACTTTTTTCAATTTTACCCCCGTGGGATATATATTCTACCCACACACATTTGGAACTCTCCTGGGGTACCCTCACACATATTATTCCCTCAATTAGTGGATATATTCACAAAAAAGTGAAATTTTCAAAAATCCAGAAAATTGGCTGAAAACGACTAAATATCAAGGACTCATTGGGCGAATTGCTCTGGAACTGAAATCGGAACGCTCACTGACATTTCCCCTTTCTGAAAGTCTGATAAACGCCGGAAAAATGACTAAGTCCAAAAAAAAATTTTTTTAAACTTTTTTCAATTTTACCCCCGTGGGATATATATTCTACCCACACACATTTGGAACTCTCCTGGGGTACCCTCACACATATTATTCCCTCATTTAGTGGATATTTTCACAAAAAAGTGAAATTTTCAAAAATCCAGAAAATTGGCTGAAAACGACTAAATATCAAGGACTCATTGGGCGAATCACTCTGGAACTGAAATCGGAATGCTCACTCACATTTCCCCTATCTGAAAGTCTGATAAACGCAGGAAAAATGACTAAGTCCAAAAAAAAATTTTTTTCAACTTTTTTCAATTTTACCCCCGTGGGATATATATTCTACCCACACACATTTGGAACTCTCCTGGGGTACCCTCACACATATTATTCCCTCATTTAGTGGATATTTTCACAAAAAAGTGAAATTTTCAAAAATCCAGAAAATTGGCTGAAAACGACTAAATATCAAGGACTCATTGGGCGAATCACTCTGGAACTGAAATCGGAATGCTCACTCACATTTCCCCTATCTGAAAGTCTGATAAACGCAGGAAAAATGACTAAGTCCAAAAAAAAATTTTTTTTAACTTTTTTCAATTTTACCCTAGTGGGATATATATTCTACCCACACACATTTGGAACTCTCCTGGGGTACCCTCACACATATTATTCCCTCATTTAGTGGATATTTTCACAAAAAAGTGAAATTTTCAAAAATCCCGAAAATTGGCTGAAAACGACTAAATATCAAGGACTCATTGGGCGAATTGCTCTGGAACTGAAATTGGAATGCTCACTCACATTTCCCCTATCTGAAAGTCTGATAAACGGCGGAAAAATGACTAAGTCCAAAAAAAAATTTTTTTCAACTTTTTTCAATTTTACCCCCGTGGGATATATATTCTACCCACACACATTTGGAACTCTCCTGGGGTACCCTCACACATATTATTCCCTCATTTAGTGGATATTTTCACAAAAAAGTGAAATTTTCAAAAATCCAGAAAATTGGCTGAAAACGACTAAATATCAAGGACTCATTGGGCGAATCGCTCTAGAACTGAAATCGGAATGCTCTCTCACATTTCCCCTATCTGAAAGTCTGATAAACGCCGGAAAAATGACTAAGTCCAAAAAAAATTTTTTTTTCAACTTTTTTCAATTTTACCCCCGTGGGATATATATTCTACCCACACACATTTGGAACTCTCCTGGGGTACCCTCACACATATTATTCCCTCATTTAGTGGATATTTTCACAAAAAAGTGAAATTTTCAAAAATCCAGAAAATTGGCTGAAAACGACTAAATATCAAGGACTCATTGGGCAAATCACTCTGGAACTGAAATCGGAATGCTCACTCACATTTCCCCTATCTGAAAGTCTGATAAACGCCGGAAAAATGACTAAGTCCAAAAAAAAATTTTTTCAACTTTTTTCAATTTTACCCCAGTGGGATATATATTCTACCCACACACATTTGGAACTCTCCTGGGGTACCCTCACACATATTATTCCCTCATTTAGTGGATATTTTCACAAAAAAGTTAAATTTTCAAAAATCCAGAAAATTGGCTGAAAACGACTAAATATCAAGGACTCATTGGGCGAATCGCTCTGGAACTGAAATCGGAATGCTCTCTCACATTTCCCCTATCTGAAAGTCTGATAAACGCCGGAAAAATGACTAAGTCCAAAAAAAATTTTTTTCAACTTTTTTCAATTTTACCCCCGTGGGATATATATTCTACCCACACACATTTGGAACTCTCCTGGGGTACCCTCACACATATTATTCCCTCATTTAGTGGATATTTTCACAAAAAAGTGAAATTTTCAAAAATCCAGAAAATTGGCTGAAAACGACTAAATATCAAGGACTCATTGGGCGAATCGCTCTGGAACTGAAATCGGAATGCTCTCTCACATTTCCCCTATCTGAAAGTCTGATAAACGGCGGAAAAATGACTAAGTCCAAAAAAAAAATTTTTTTCAACTTTTTTCAATTTTACCCCCGTGGGATATATATTCTGCCCACACACATTTGGAACTCTCCTGGGGTACCCTCACACATATTATTCCCTCATTTAGTGGATATTTTCACAAAAAAGTTAAATTTTCAAAAATCCAGAAAATTGGCTGAAAACGACTAAATATCAAGGACTCATTGGGCGAATCGCTCTGGAACTGAAATCTGAACGCTCACTGACATTTCCCCTATCTGAAAGTCTGATAAACGACGGAAAAATGACTAAGTTCAAAAAAAATTTTTTTTCAACTTTTTTCAATTTTACCCCAGTGGGATATATATTCTACCCACACACATTTGGAACTCTCCTGGGGTACCCTCACACATATTATTCCCTCATTTAGTGGATATTTTCACAAAAAAGTGAAATTTTCAAAAATCCAGAAAATTGGCTGAAAACGACTAAATATCAAGGACTCATTGGGCGAATCACTCTGGAACTGAAATCGGAATGCTCACTCACATTTCCCCTATCTGAAAGTCTGATAAACGCAGGAAAAATGACTAAGTCCAAAAAAAAATTTTTTTTAACTTTTTTCAATTTTACCCTAGTGGGATATATATTCTACCCACACACATTTGGAACTCTCCTGGGGTACCCTCACACATATTATTCCCTCATTTAGTGGATATTTTCACAAAAAAGTGAAATTTTCAAAAATCCCGAAAATTGGCTGAAAACGACTAAATATCAAGGACTCATTGGGCGAATTGCTCTGGAACTGAAATTGGAATGCTCACTCACATTTCCCCTATCTGAAAGTCTGATAAACGGCGGAAAAATGACTAAGTCCAAAAAAAAATTTTTTTCAACTTTTTTCAATTTTACCCCCGTGGGATATATATTCTACCCACACACATTTGGAACTCTCCTGGGGTACCCTCACACATATTATTCCCTCATTTAGTGGATATTTTCACAAAAAAGTGAAATTTTCAAAAATCCAGAAAATTGGCTGAAAACGACTAAATATCAAGGACTCATTGGGCGAATCGCTCTAGAACTGAAATCGGAATGCTCTCTCACATTTCCCCTATCTGAAAGTCTGATAAACGCCGGAAAAATGACTAAGTCCAAAAAAAATTTTTTTTTCAACTTTTTTCAATTTTACCCCCGTGGGATATATATTCTACCCACACACATTTGGAACTCTCCTGGGGTACCCTCACACATATTATTCCCTCATTTAGTGGATATTTTCACAAAAAAGTGAAATTTTCAAAAATCCAGAAAATTGGCTGAAAACGACTAAATATCAAGGACTCATTGGGCAAATCACTCTGGAACTGAAATCGGAATGCTCACTCACATTTCCCCTATCTGAAAGTCTGATAAACGCCGGAAAAATGACTAAGTCCAAAAAAAAATTTTTTCAACTTTTTTCAATTTTACCCCAGTGGGATATATATTCTACCCACACACATTTGGAACTCTCCTGGGGTACCCTCACACATATTATTCCCTCATTTAGTGGATATTTTCACAAAAAAGTGAAATTTTCAAAAATCCAGAAAATTGGCTGAAAACGACTAAATATCAAGGACTCATTGGGCGAATCGCTCTGGAACTGAAATCGGAATGCTCTCTCACATTTCCCCTATCTGAAAGTCTGATAAACGGCGGAAAAATGACTAAGTCCAAAAAAAAAATTTTTTTCAACTTTTTTCAATTTTACCCCCGTGGGATATATATTCTGCCCACACACATTTGGAACTCTCCTGGGGTACCCTCACACATATTATTCCCTCATTTAGTGGATACTTTCACAAAAAAGTTAAATTTTCAAAAATCCAGAAAATTGGCTGAAAACGACTAAATATCAAGGACTCATTGGGCGAATCGCTCTGGAACTGAAATCTGAACGCTCACTGACATTTCCCCTATCTGAAAGTCTGATAAACGACGGAAAAATGACTAAGTTCAAAAAAAATTTTTTTTCAACTTTTTTCAATTTTACCCCAGTGGGATATATATTCTACCCACACACATTTGGAACTCTCCTGGGGTACCCTCACACATATTATTCCCTCATTTAGTGGATATTTTCACAAAAAAGTGAAATTTTCAAAAATCCAGAAAATTGGCTGAAAACGACTAAATATCAAGGACTCATTGGGCGAATCACTCTGGAACTGAAATCGGAATGCTCACTCACATTTCCCCTATCTGAAAGTCTGATAAACGCCGGAAAAATGACTAAGTCCAAAAAAAATTTTTTTCAACTTTTTTCAATTTTACCCCCGTGGGATATATATTCTACCCACACACATTTGGAACTCTCCTGGGGTACCCTCACACATATTATTCCCTCAATTAGTGGATATATTCACAAAAAAGTGAAATTTTCAAAAATCCAGAAAATTGGCTGAAAACGACTAAATATCAAGGACTCATTGGGCGAATTGCTCTGGAACTGAAATCGGAACGCTCACTGACATTTCCCCTTTCTGAAAGTCTGATAAACGCCGGAAAAATGACTAAGTCCAAAAAAAAATTTTTTTAAACTTTTTTCAATTTTACCCCCGTGGGATATATATTCTACCCACACACATTTGGAACTCTCCTGGGGTACCCTCACACATATTATTCCCTCATTTAGTGGATATTTTCACAAAAAAGTGAAATTTTCAAAAATCCAGAAAATTGGCTGAAAACGTCTAAATATCAAGGACTCATTGGGCGAATCGCTCTGGAACTGAAATCGGAATGCTCTCTCACATTTCCCCTATCTGAAAGTCTGATAAACGCCGGAAAAATGACTAAGTCCAAAAAAAATTTTTTTTTCAACTTTTTTCAATTTTACCCCCGTGGGATATATATTCTACCCACACACATTTGGAACTCTCCTGGGGTACCCTCACACATATTATTCCCTCATTTAGTGGATATTTTCACAAAAAAGTGAAATTTTCAAAAATCCAGAAAATTGGCTGAAAACGACTAAATATCAAGGACTCATTGGGCGAATCACTCTGGAACTGAAATCGGAATGCTCACTCACATTTCCCCTATCTGAAAGTCTGATAAACGCAGGAAAAATGACTAAGTCCAAAAAAAAATTTTTTTCAACTTTTTTCAATTTTACCCCCGTGGGATATATATTCTACCCACACACATTTGGAACTCTCCTGGGGTACCCTCACACATATTATTCCCTCATTTAGTGGATATTTTCACAAAAAAGTGAAATTTTCAAAAATCCAGAAAATTGGCTGAAAACGACTAAATATCAAGGACTCATTGGGCGAATCACTCTGGAACTGAAATCGGAATGCTCACTCACATTTCCCCTATCTGAAAGTCTGATAAACGCAGGAAAAATGACTAAGTCCAAAAAAAAATTTTTTTTAACTTTTTTCAATTTTACCCTAGTGGGATATATATTCTACCCACACACATTTGGAACTCTCCTGGGGTACCCTCACACATATTATTCCCTCATTTAGTGGATATTTTCACAAAAAAGTGAAATTTTCAAAAATCCCGAAAATTGGCTGAAAACGACTAAATATCAAGGACTCATTGGGCGAATTGCTCTGGAACTGAAATTGGAATGCTCACTCACATTTCCCCTATCTGAAAGTCTGATAAACGGCGGAAAAATGACTAAGTCCAAAAAAAATTTTTTTTTCAACTTTTTTCAATTTTACCCCCGTGGGATATATATTCTACCCACACACATTTGGAACTCTCCTGGGGTACCCTCACACATATTATTCCCTCATTTAGTGGATATTTTCACAAAAAAGTGAAATTTTCAAAAATCCAGAAAATTGGCTGAAAACGACTAAATATCAAGGACTCATTGGGCGAATCACTCTGGAACTGAAATCGGAATGCTCACTCACATTTCCCCTATCTGAAAGTCTGATAAACGCCGGAAAAATGACTAAGTCCAAAAAAAAATTTTTTCAACTTTTTTCAATTTTACCCCAGTGGGATATATATTCTACCCACACACATTTGGAACTCTCCTGGGGTACCCTCACACATATTATTCCCTCATTTAGTGGATATTTTCACAAAAAAGTTAAATTTTCAAAAATCCAGAAAATTGGCTGAAAACGACTAAATATCAAGGACTCATTGGGCGAATCGCTCTGGAACTGAAATCGGAATGCTCTCTCACATTTCCCCTATCTGAAAGTCTGATAAACGCCGGAAAAATGACTAAGTCCAAAAAAAATTTTTTTCAACTTTTTTCAATTTTACCCCCGTGGGATATATATTCTACCCACACACATTTGGAACTCTCCTGGGGTACCCTCACACATATTATTCCCTCATTTAGTGGATATTTTCACAAAAAAGTTAAATTTTCAAAAATCCAGAAAATTGGCTGAAAACGACTAAATATCAAGGACTCATTGGGCGAATCGCTCTGGAACTGAAATCGGAATGCTCTCTCACATTTCCCCTATCTGAAAGTCTGATAAACGGCGGAAAAATGACTAAGTCCAAAAAAAAAATTTTTTTCAACTTTTTTCAATTTTACCCCCGTGGGATATATATTCTGCCCACACACATTTGGAACTCTCCTGGGGTACCCTCACACATATTATTCCCTCATTTAGTGGATATTTTCACAACAAAGTTAAATTTTCAAAAATCCAGAAAATTGGCTGAAAACGACTAAATATCAAGGACTCATTGGGCGAATCGCTCTGGAACTGAAATCTGAACGCTCACTGACATTTCCCCTATCTGAAAGTCTGATAAACGACGGAAAAATGACTAAGTTCAAAAAAAATTTTTTTTCAACTTTTTTCAATTTTACCCCAGTGGGATATATATTCTACCCACACACATTTGGAACTCTCCTGGGGTACCCTCACACATATTATTCCCTCATTTAGTGGATATTTTCACAAAAAAGTGAAATTTTCAAAAATCCAGAAAATTGGCTGAAAACGACTAAATATCAAGGACTCATTGGGCGAATCACTCTGGAACTGAAATCGGAATGCTCACTCACATTTCCCCTATCTGAAAGTCTGATAAACGCCGGAAAAATGACTAAGTCCAAAAAAAATTTTTTTCAACTTTTTTCAATTTTACCCCCGTGGGATATATATTCTACCCACACACATTTGGAACTCTCCTGGGGTACCCTCACACATATTATTCCCTCAATTAGTGGATATATTCACAAAAAAGTGAAATTTTCAAAAATCCAGAAAATTGGCTGAAAACGACTAAATATCAAGGACTCATTGGGCGAATTGCTCTGGAACTGAAATCGGAACGCTCACTGACATTTCCCCTTTCTGAAAGTCTGATAAACGCCGGAAAAATGACTAAGTCCAAAAAAAAATTTTTTTAAACTTTTTTCAATTTTACCCCCGTGGGATATATATTCTACCCACACACATTTGGAACTCTCCTGGGGTACCCTCACACATATTATTCCCTCATTTAGTGGATATTTTCACAAAAAAGTGAAATTTTCAAAAATCCAGAAAATTGGCTGAAAACGTCTAAATATCAAGGACTCATTGGGCGAATCGCTCTGGAACTGAAATCGGAATGCTCTCTCACATTTCCCCTATCTGAAAGTCTGATAAACGCCGGAAAAATGACTAAGTCCAAAAAAAATTTTTTTTTCAACTTTTTTCAATTTTACCCCCGTGGGATATATATTCTACCCACACACATTTGGAACTCTCCTGGGGTACCCTCACACATATTATTCCCTCATTTAGTGGATATTTTCACAAAAAAGTGAAATTTTCAAAAATCCAGAAAATTGGCTGAAAACGACTAAATATCAAGGACTCAATGGGCGAATCGCTATGGAACTGAAATCTGAACGCTCACTGACATTTCCCCTATCTGAAAGTCTGATAAATGACGGAAAAATGACTAAGTCCAAAAAAAATTTTTTTTAAACTTTTTTCAATTTTACCCCCGTGGGATATATATTCTACCCACACACATTTGGAACTCTCCTGGGGTACCCTCACACATATTATTCCCTCATTTAGTGGATATTTTCACAAAAAAGTGAAATTTTCAAAAATCCAGAAAATTGGCTGAAAACGACTAAATATCAAGGACTCATTGGGCGAATCACTCTGGAACTGAAATCGGAATGCTCACTCACATTTCCCCTATCTGAAAGTCTGATAAACGCCGGAAAAATGACTAAGTCCAAAAAAAAATTTTTTGAACTTTTTTCAATTTTACCCCAGTGGGATATATATTCTACCCACACACATTTGGAACTCTCCTGGGGTACCCTCACACATATTATTCCCTCATTTAGTGGATATTTTCACAAAAAAGTTAAATTTTCAAAAATCCAGAAAATTGGCTGAAAACGACTAAATATCAAGGACTCATTGGGCGAATCGCTCTGGAACTGAAATCGGAATGCTCTCTCACATTTCCCCTATCTGAAAGTCTGATAAACGCCGGAAAAATGACTAAGTCCAAAAAAAATTTTTTTTTCAACTTTTTTCAATTTTACCCCCGTGGGATATATATTCTACCCACACACATTTGGAACTCTCCTGGGGTACCCTCACACATTTTATTCCCTCATTTAGTGGATATTTTCACAAAAAAGTGAAATTTTCAAAAATCCAGAAAATTGGCTGAAAACGACTAAATATCAAGGACTCATTGGGCGAATCACTCTGGAACTGAAATCGGAATGCTCACTCACATTTCCCCTATCTGAAAGTCTGATAAACGCCGGAAAAATGACTAAGTCCAAAAAAAATTTTTTTCAACTTTTTTCAATTTTACCCCAGTGGGATATATATTCTACCCACACACATTTGGAACTCTCCTGGGGTACCCTCACACATATTATTCCCTCATTTAGTGGATATTTTCACAAAAAAGTGAAATTTTCAAAAATCCAGAAAATTGGCTGAAAACGACTAAATATCAAGGACTCATTGGGCGAATCGCTCTGGAACTGAAATCGGAATGCTCTCTCACATTTCCCCTATCTGAAAGTCTGATAAACGCCGGAAAAATGACTAAGTCCAAAAAAAATTTTTTTTTCAACTTTTTTCAATTTTACCCCCGTGGGATATATATTCTACCCACACACATTTGGAACTCTCCTGGGGTACCCTCACACATTTTATTCCCTCATTTAGTGGATATTTTCACAAAAAAGTGAAATTTTCAAAAATCCAGAAAATTGGCTGAAAACGACTAAATATCAAGGGCTCATTGGGCGAATCGCTCTGGAACTGAAATCGGAACGCTCACTGACATTTCCCCTATCTGAAAGTCTGATAAACGCCGGAAAAATGACTAAGTCCAAAAAAAATTTTTTTTCAACTTTTTTCAATTTTACCCCCGTGGGATATATATTCTACCCACACACATTTGGAACTCTCCTGGGGTACCCTCACACATATTATTCCCTCATTTAGTGGATATTTTCACAAAAAAGTGAAATTTTCAAAAATCCAGAAAATTGGCTGAAAACGACTAAATATCAAGGACTCATTGGGCGAATCGCTCTGGAACTGAAATCGGAATGCTCTCTCACATTTCCCCTATCTGAAAGTCTGATAAACGGCGGAAAAATGACTAAGTCGAAAAAAAAAATTTTTTTCAACTTTTTTCAATTTTACCCCCGTGGGATATATATTCTGCCCACACACATTTGGAACTCTCCTGGGGTACCCTCACACATATTATTCCCTCATTTAGTGGATATTTTCACAAAAAAGTTAAATTTTCAAAAATCCAGAAAATTGGCTGAAAACGACTAAATATCAAGGACTCATTGGGCGAATCACTCTGGAACTGAAATCGGAATGCTCACTCACATTTCCCCTATCTGAAAGTCTGATAAACGCCGGAAAAATGACTAAGTCCAAAAAAAATTTTTTTCAACTTTTTTCAATTTTACCCCCGTGGGATATATATTCTACCCACACACATGTGGAACTCTCCTGGGGTACCCTCACACATATTATTCCCTCAATTAGTGGATATATTCACAAAAAAGTGAAATTTTCAAAAATCCAGAAAATTGGCTGAAAACGACTAAATATCAAGGACTCATTGGGCGAATTGCTCTGGAACTGAAATCGGAACGCTCACTGACATTTCCCCTTTCTGAAAGTCTGATAAACGCCGGAAAAATGACTAAGTCCAAAAAAAAATTTTTTTAAACTTTTTTCAATTTTACCCCCGTGGGATATATATTCTACCCACACACATTTGGAACTCTCCTGGGGTACCCTCACACATATTATTCCCTCATTTAGTGGATATTTTCACAAAAAAGTGAAATTTTCAAAAATCCAGAAAATTGGCTGAAAACGTCTAAATATCAAGGACTCATTGGGCGAATTGCTCTGGAACTGAAATCGGAACGCTCACTGACATTTCCCCTTTCTGAAAGTCTGATAAACGCCGGAAAAATGACTAAGTCCAAAAAAAATTTTTTTCAACTTTTTTCAATTTTACCCCCGTGGGATATATATTCTACCCACACACATTTGGAACTCTCCTGGGGTACCCTCACACATATTATTCCCTCATTTAGTGGATATTTTCACAAAAAAGTGAAATTTTCAAAAATCCAGAAAATTGGCTGAAAACGACTAAATATCAAGGACTCATTGAGCGAATCGCTCTGGAACTGAAATCGGAACGCTCACTGACATTTCCCCTATCTGAAAGTCTGATAAACGACGGAAAAATGACTAATTTCAAAAAAAAATTTTTTTCAACTTTTTTCAATTTTACCCCCGTGGGATATATATTCTACCCACACACATTTGGAACTCTCCTGGGGTACCCTCACACATATTATTCCCTGATTTAGTGGATATTTTCACAAAAAAGTGAAATTTTCAAAAATCCAGAAAATTGGCTGAAAACGACTAAATATCAAGGACTCATTGGGCGAATCGCTCTGGAACTGAAATCGGAACGCTCACTGACATTTCCCCTATCTGAAAGTCTGATAAACGATGGAAAAATGACTAAGTCCAAAAAAATGTTTTTTTCAACTTTTTTCAATTTTACCCCCGTGGGATATATATTCTACCCACACACATTTGGAACTCTCCTGGGGTACCCTCACACATATTATTCCCTCATTTAGTGGATATTTTCACAAAAAAGTGAAATTTTCAAAAATCCAGAAAATTGGCTGAAAACGACTAAATATCAAGGACTCATTGGGCGAATCACTCTGGAACTGAAATCGGAATGCTCACTCACATTTCCCCTATCTGAAAGTCTGATAAACGCCGGAAAAATGACTAAGTCCAAAAAAAATTTTTTTTAACTTTTTTCAATTTTACCCCCCGTGGGATATATATTCTACCCACACACATTTGGAACTCTCCTGGGGTACCCTCACACATATTATTCCCGCAATTAGTGGATATTTTCACAAAAAAGTGAAATTTTCAAAAATCCAGAAAATTGGCTGAAAACGACTAAATATCAAGGACTCATTGGGCGAATTGCTCTGGAACTGAAATCGGAACGCTCACTGACATTTCCCCTTTCTGAAAGTCTGATAAACGCCGGAAAAATGACTAAGTCCAAAAAAAAATTTTTTTAAACTTTTTTCAATTTTACCCCCGTGGGATATATATTCTACCCACACACATTTGGAATTCTCCTGGGGTACCCTCACACATATTATTCCCTCATTTAGTGGATATTTTCACAAAAAAGTGAAATTTTCAAAAATCCAGAAAATTGGCTGAAAACGTCTAAATATCAAGGACTCATTGGGCGAATTGCTCTGGAACTGAAATCGGAACGCTCACTGACATTTCCCCTTTCTGAAAGTCTGATAAACGCCGGAAAAATGACTAAGTCCAAAAAAAAATTTTTTTCAACTTTTTTCAATTTTACCCCGTGGGATATATATTCTACCCACACACATTTGGAACTCTCCTGGGGTACCCTCACACATATTATTCCCTCATTTAGTGGATATTTTCACAAAAAAGTGAAATTTTCAAAAATCCAGAAAATTGGCTGAAAACGACTAAATATCAAGGACTCATTGGGCGAATCGCTCTGAAACTGAAATCGGAACGCTCACTGACATTTCCCCTATCTGAAAGTCTGATAAACGATGGAAAAATGACTAAGTCCAAAAAAATGTTTTTTTCAACTTTTTTCAATTTTACCCCCGTGGGATATATATTCTACCCACACACATTTGGAACTCTCCTGGGGTACCCTCACACATATTATTCCCTCATTTAGTGGATATTTTCACAAAAAAGTGAAATTTTCAAAAATCCAGAAAATTGGCTGAAAATGACTAAATATCAAGGACTCATTGGGCGAATCGCTCTGGAACTGAAATCGGAACGCTCACTGACATTTCCCTTTTCTGAAAGTCTGATAAACACCGGAAAAATGACTAAGTCCAAAAAAAAATTTTTTTCAACTTTTTTCAATTTTACCCCCGTGGGATATATATTCTACCCACACACATTTGGAACTCTCCTGGGGTACCCTCACACATATTATTCCCTCATTTAGTGGATATTTTCACAAAAAAGTGAAATTTTCAAAAATCCAGAAAATTGGCTGAAAACGACTAAATATCAAGGACTCATTGGGCGAATCGCTCTGGAACTGAAATCGGAACACTCACTGACATTTCCCCTATCTGAAAGTCTGATAAACGACGGAAAAATGACTAAGTCCAAAAAATTTTTTTTCAACTTTTTTTAATTTTACCCCCGTGGGATATATATTCTACCCACACACATTTGGAACTCTCCTGGGGTACCCTCACACATATTATTCCCTCATTTAGTGGATATTTTGACAAAAAAGTGAAATTTTCAAAAATCCAGAAAATTGGCTGAAAACGACTAAATATCAAGGACTCATTGGGCGAATCACTCTGGAACTGAAATCGGAATGCTCACTCACATTTCCCCTATCTGAAAGTCTGATAAACGCCGGAAAAATGACTAAGTCCAAAAAAAATTTTTTTTAACTTTTTTCAATTTTACCCCCCGTGGGATATATATTCTACCCACACACATTTGGAACTCTCCTGGGGTACCCTCACACATATTATTCCCTCATTTAGTGGATATTTTCACAAAAAAGTGAAATTTTCAAAAATCCAGAAAATTGGCTGAAAACGTCTAAATATCAAGGACTCATTGGGCGAATTGCTCTGGAACTGAAATCGGAACGCTCACTGACATTTCCCCTTTCTGAAAGTCTGATAAACGCCGGAAAAATGACTAAGTCCAAAAAAAAATTTTTTTCAACTTTTTTCAATTTTACCCCCGTGGGATATATATTCTACCCACACACATTTGGAACTCTCCTGGGGTACCCTCACACATATTATTCCCTCATTTAGTGGATATTTTCACAAAAAAGTGAAATTTTCAAAAATCCAGAAAATTGGCTGAAAACGACTAAATATCAAGGACTCATTGGGCGAATCGCTCTGAAACTGAAATCGGAACGCTCACTGACATTTCCCCTATCTGAAAGTCTGATAAACGATGGAAAAATGACTAAGTCCAAAAAAATGTTTTTTTCAACTTTTTTCAATTTTACCCCCGTGGGATATATATTCTACCCACACACATTTGGAACTCTCCTGGGGTACCCTCACACATATTATTCCCTCATTTAGTGGATATTTTGACAAAAAAGTGAAATTTTCAAAAATCCAGAAAATTGGCTGAAAACGACTAAATATCAAGGACTCATTGGGCGAATCACTCTGGAACTGAAATCGGAATGCTCACTCACATTTCCCCTATCTGAAAGTCTGATAAACGCCGGAAAAATGACTAAGTCCAAAAAAAATTTTTTTCAACTTTTTTCAATTTTACCCCCGTGGGATATATATTCTACCCACACACATTTGGAACTCTCCTGGGGTACCCTCACACATATTATTCCCTCAATTAGTGGATATATTCACAAAAAAGTGAAATTTTCAAAAATCCAGAAAATTGGCTGAAAACGACTAAATATCAAGGACTCATTGGGCGAATTGCTCTGGAACTGAAATCGGAACGCTCACTGACATTTCCCCTTTCTGAAAGTCTGATAAACGCCGGAAAAATGACTAAGTCCAAAAAAAAAATTTTTTCAACTTTTTTCAATTTTACCCCCGTGGGATATATATTCTACCCACACACATTTGGAACTCTCCTGGGGTACCCTCACACATATTATTCCCTCATTTAGTGGATATTTTCACAAAAAAGTGAAATTTTCAAAAATCCAGAAAATTGGCTGAAAACGACTAAATATCAAGGACTCATTGAGCGAATCGCTCTGGAACTGAAATCGGAACGCTCACTGACATTTCCCCTATCTGAAAGTCTGATAAACGACGGAAAAATGACTAATTTCAAAAAAAATTTTTTTTCAACTTTTTTCAATTTTACCCCCGTGGGATATATATTCTACCCACACACATTTGGAACTCTCCTGGGGTACCCTCACACATATTATTCCCTGATTTAGTGGATATTTTCACAAAAAAGTGAAATTTTCAAAAATCCAGAAAATTGGCTGAAAACGACTAAATATCAAGGACTCATTGGGCGAATCGCTCTGGAACTGAAATCGGAACGCTCACTGACATTTCCCCTATCTGAAAGTCTGATAAACGATGGAAAAATGACTAAGTCCAAAAAAATGTTTTTTTCAACTTTTTTCAATTTTACCCCCGTGGGATATATATTCTACCCACACACATTTGGAACTCTCCTGGGGTACCCTCACACATATTATTCCCTCATTTAGTGGATATTTTCACAAAAAAGTGAAATTTTCAAAAATCCAGAAAATTGGCTGAAAACGACTAAATATCAAGGACTCATTGGGCGAATCACTCTGGAACTGAAATCGGAATGCTCACTCACATTTCCCCTATCTGAAAGTCTGATAAACGCCGGAAAAATGACTAAGTCCAAAAAAAAAATTTTTTCAACTTTTTTCAATTTTACCCCCGTGGGATATATATTCTACCCACACACATTTGGAACTCTCCTGGGGTACCCTCACACATATTATTCCCTCATTTAGTGGATATTTTCACAAAAAAGTGAAATTTTCAAAAATCCAGAAAATTGGCTGAAAACTACTAAATATCAAGGACTCATTGGGCGAATCGCTCTGGAACTGAAATCGGAACGCTCACTGACATTTCCCCTATCTGAAAGTCTGATAAACGATGGAAAAATGACTAAGTCCAAAAAAATGTTTTTTTCAACTTTTTTCAATTTTACCCCCGTGGGATATATATTCTACCCACACACATTTGGAACTCTCCTGGGGTACCCTCACACATATTATTCCCTCATTTAGTGGATATTTTCACAAAAAAGTGAAATTTTCAAAAATCCAGAAAATTGGCTGAAAACGACTAAATATCAAGGACTCATTGGGCGAATCACTCTGGAACTGAAATCGGAATGCTCACTCACATTTCCCCTATCTGAAAGTCTGATAAACGCCGGAAAAATGACTAAGTCCAAAAAAAATTTTTTTCAACTTTTTTCAATTTTACCCCCGTGGGATATATATTCTACCCACACACATTTGGAACTCTCCTGGGGTACCCTCACACATATTATTCCCTCATTTAGTGGATATTTTCACAAAAAAGTGAAATTTTCAAAAATCCAGAAAATTGGCTGAAAACGACTAAATATCAAGGACTCATTGAGCGAATCGCTCTGGAACTGAAATCGGAACGCTCACTGACATTTCCCCTATCTGAAAGTCTGATAAACGACGGAAAAATGACTAATTTCAAAAAAATTTTTTTTTCAACTTTTTTCAATTTTACCCCCGTGGGATATATATTCTACCCACACACATTTGGAACTCTCCTGGGGTACCCTCACACATATTATTCCCGCAATTAGTGGATATTTTCACAAAAAAGTGAAATTTTCAAAAATCCAGAAAATTGGCTGAAAACGACTAAATATCAAGGACTCATTGGGCGAATTGCTCTGGAACTGAAATCGGAACGCTCACTGACATTTCCCCTTTCTGAAAGTCTGCTAAACGCCGGAAAAATGACTAAGTCCAAAAAAAAATTTTTTTAAACTTTTTTCAATTTTACCCCCGTGGGATATATATTCTACCCACACACATTTGGAATTCTCCTGGGGTACCCTCACACATATTATTCCCTCATTTAGTGGATATTTTCACAAAAAAGTGAAATTTTCAAAAATCCAGAAAATTGGCTGAAAACGTCTAAATATCAAGGACTCATTGGGCGAATTGCTCTGGAACTGAAATCGGAACGCTCACTGACATTTCCCCTTTCTGAAAGTCTGATAAACGCCGGAAAAATGACTAAGTCCAAAAAAAAATTTTTTTCAACTTTTTTCAATTTTACCCCGTGGGATATATATTCTACCCACACACATTTGGAACTCTCCTGGGGTACCCTCACACATATTATTCCCTCATTTAGTGGATATTTTCACAAAAAAGTGAAATTTTCAAAAATCCAGAAAATTGGCTGAAAACGACTAAATATCAAGGACTCATTGGGCGAATCGCTCTGAAACTGAAATCGGAACGCTCACTGACATTTCCCCTATCTGAAAGTCTGATAAACGATGGAAAAATGACTAAGTCCAAAAAAATGTTTTTTTCAACTTTTTTCAATTTTACCCCCGTGGGATATATATTCTACCCACACACATTTGGAACTCTCCTGGGGTACCCTCACACATATTATTCCCTCATTTAGTGGATATTTTCACAAAAAAGTGAAATTTTCAAAAATCCAGAAAATTGGCTGAAAATGACTAAATATCAAGGACTCATTGGGCGAATCGCTCTGGAACTGAAATCGGAACGCTCACTGACATTTCCCCTTTCTGAAAGTCTGATAAACACCGGAAAAATGACTAAGTCCAAAAAAAAATTTTTTTCAACTTTTTTCAATTTTACCCCCGTGGGATATATATTCTACCCACACACATTTGGAACTCTCCTGGGGTACCCTCACACATATTATTCCCTCATTTAGTGGATATTTTCACAAAAAAGTGAAATTTTCAAAAATCCAGAAAATTGGCTGAAAACGACTAAATATCAAGGACTCATTGGGCGAATCGCTCTGGAACTGAAATCGGAACACTCACTGACATTTCCCCTATCTGAAAGTCTGATAAACGACGGAAAAATGACTAAGTCCAAAAAATTTTTTTTCAACTTTTTTTAATTTTACCCCCGTGGGATATATATTCTACCCACACACATTTGGAACTCTCCTGGGGTACCCTCACACATATTATTCCCTCATTTAGTGGATATTTTGACAAAAAAGTGAAATTTTCAAAAATCCAGAAAATTGGCTGAAAACGACTAAATATCAAGGACTCATTGGGCGAATTGCTCTGGAACTGAAATCGTAACGCTCACTGACATTTCCCCTTTCTGAAAGTCTGATAAACGCCGGAAAAATGACTAAGTCCAAAAAAAAATTTTTTTAAACTTTTTTCAATTTTACCCCCGTGGGATATATATTCTACCCACACACATTTGGAATTCTCCTGGGGTACCCTCACACATATTATTCCCTCATTTAGTGGATATTTTCACAAAAAAGTGAAATTTTCAAAAATCCAGAAAATTGGCTGAAAACGTCTAAATATCAAGGACTCATTGGGCGAATTGCTCTGGAACTGAAATCGGAACGCTCACTGACATTTCCCCTTTCTGAAAGTCTGATAAACGCCGGAAAAATGACTAAGTCCAAAAAAAAATTTTTTTCAACTTTTTTCAATTTTACCCCCGTGGGATATATATTCTACCCACACACATTTGGAACTCTCCTGGGGTACCCTCACACATATTATTCCCTCATTTAGTGGATATTTTCACAAAAAAGTGAAATTTTCAAAAATCCAGAAAATTGGCTGAAAACGACTAAATATCAAGGACTCATTGGGCGAATCGCTCTGAAACTGAAATCGGAACGCTCACTGACATTTCCCCTATCTGAAAGTCTGATAAACGATGGAAAAATGACTAAGTCCAAAAAAATGTTTTTTTCAACTTTTTTCAATTTTACCCCCGTGGGATATATATTCTACCCACACACATTTGGAACTCTCCTGGGGTACCCTCACACATATTATTCCCTCATTTAGTGGATATTTTCACAAAAAAGTGAAATTTTCAAAAATCCAGAAAATTGGCTGAAAATGACTAAATATCAAGGACTCATTGGGCGAATCGCTCTGGAACTGAAATCGGAACGCTCACTGACATTTCCCCTTTCTGAAAGTCTGATAAACACCGGAAAAATGACTAAGTCCAAAAAAAAATTTTTTTCAACTTTTTTCAATTTTACCCCCGTGGGATATATATTCTACCCACACACATTTGGAACTCTCCTGGGGTACCCTCACACATATTATTCCCTCATTTAGTGGATATTTTCACAAAAAAGTGAAATTTTCAAAAATCCAGAAAATTGGCTGAAAACGACTAAATATCAAGGACTCATTGGGCGAATCGCTCTGGAACTGAAATCGGAACACTCACTGACATTTCCCCTATCTGAAAGTCTGATAAACGACGGAAAAATGACTAAGTCCAAAAAATTTTTTTTCAACTTTTTTTAATTTTACCCCCGTGGGATATATATTCTACCCACACACATTTGGAACTCTCCTGGGGTACCCTCACACATATTATTCCCTCATTTAGTGGATATTTTGACAAAAAAGTGAAATTTTCAAAAATCCAGAAAATTGGCTGAAAACGACTAAATATCAAGGACTCATTGGGCGAATCACTCTGGAACTGAAATCGGAATGCTCACTCACATTTCCCCTATCTGAAAGTCTGATAAACGCCGGAAAAATGACTAAGTCCAAAAAAAATTTTTTTCAACTTTTTTCAATTTTACCCCCGTGGGATATATATTCTACCCACACACATTTGGAACTCTCCTGGGGTACCCTCACACATATTATTCCCTCAATTAGTGGATATATTCACAAAAAAGTGAAATTTTCAAAAATCCAGAAAATTGGCTGAAAACGACTAAATATCAAGGACTCATTGGGCGAATTGCTCTGGAACTGAAATCGGAACGCTCACTGACATTTCCCCTTTCTGAAAGTCTGATAAACGCCGGAAAAATGACTAAGTCCAAAAAAAAAATTTTTTCAACTTTTTTCAATTTTACCCCCGTGGGATATATATTCTACCCACACACATTTGGAACTCTCCTGGGGTACCCTCACACATATTATTCCCTCATTTAGTGGATATTTTCACAAAAAAGTGAAATTTTCAAAAATCCAGAAAATTGGCTGAAAACGACTAAATATCAAGGACTCATTGAGCGAATCGCTCTGGAACTGAAATCGGAACGCTCACTGACATTTCCCCTATCTGAAAGTCTGATAAACGACGGAAAAATGACTAATTTCAAAAAAAATTTTTTTTCAACTTTTTTCAATTTTACCCCCGTGGGATATATATTCTACCCACACACATTTGGAACTCTCCTGGGGTACCCTCACACATATTATTCCCTGATTTAGTGGATATTTTCACAAAAAAGTGAAATTTTCAAAAATCCAGAAAATTGGCTGAAAACGACTAAATATCAAGGACTCATTGGGCGAATCGCTCTGGAACTGAAATCGGAACGCTCACTGACATTTCCCCTATCTGAAAGTCTGATAAACGATGGAAAAATGACTAAGTCCAAAAAATTTTTTTTCAACTTTTTTTAATTTTACCCCCGTGGGATATATATTCTACCCACACACATTTGGAACTCTCCTGGGGTACCCTCACACATATTATTCCCTCATTTAGTGGATATTTTGACAAAAAAGTGAAATTTTCAAAAATCCAGAAAATTGGCTGAAAACGACTAAATATCAAGGACTCATTGGGCGAATTGCTCTGGAACTGAAATCGTAACGCTCACTGACATTTCCCCTTTCTGAAAGTCTGATAAACGCCGGAAAAATGACTAAGTCCAAAAAAAAATTTTTTTAAACTTTTTTCAATTTTACCCCCGTGGGATATATATTCTACCCACACACATTTGGAATTCTCCTGGGGTACCCTCACACATATTATTCCCTCATTTAGTGGATATTTTCACAAAAAAGTGAAATTTTCAAAAATCCAGAAAATTGGCTGAAAACGTCTAAATATCAAGGACTCATTGGGCGAATTGCTCTGGAACTGAAATCGGAACGCTCACTGACATTTCCCCTTTCTGAAAGTCTGATAAACGCCGGAAAAATGACTAAGTCCAAAAAAAAATTTTTTTCAACTTTTTTCAATTTTACCCCCGTGGGATATATATTCTACCCACACACATTTGGAACTCTCCTGGGGTACCCTCACACATATTATTCCCTCATTTAGTGGATATTTTCACAAAAAAGTGAAATTTTCAAAAATCCAGAAAATTGGCTGAAAACGACTAAATATCAAGGACTCATTGGGCGAATCGCTCTGAAACTGAAATCGGAATGCTCACTGACATTTCCCCTATCTGAAAGTCTGATAAACGATGGAAAAATGACTAAGTCCAAAAAAATGTTTTTTTCAACTTTTTTCAATTTTACCCCCGTGGGATATATATTCTACCCACACACATTTGGAACTCTCCTGGGGTACCCTCACACATATTATTCCCTCATTTAGTGGATATTTTCACAAAAAAGTGAAATTTTCAAAAATCCAGAAAATTGGCTGAAAATGACTAAATATCAAGGACTCATTGGGCGAATCGCTCTGGAACTGAAATAGGAACGCTCACTGACATTTCCCCTTTCTGAAAGTCTGATAAACACCGGAAAAATGACTAAGTCCAAAAAAAAATTTTTTTCAACTTTTTTCAATTTTACCCCCGTGGGATATATATTCTACCCACACACATTTGGAACTCTCCTGGGGTACCCTCACACATATTATTCCCTCATTTAGTGGATATTTTCACAAAAAAGTGAAATTTTCAAAAATCCAGAAAATTGGCTGAAAACGACTAAATATCAAGGACTCATTGGGCGAATCGCTCTGGAACTGAAATCGGAACACTCACTGACATTTCCCCTATCTGAAAGTCTGATAAACGACGGAAAAATGACTAAGTCCAAAAAATTTTTTTTCAACTTTTTTTAATTTTACCCCCGTGGGATATATATTCTACCCACACACATTTGGAACTCTCCTGGGGTACCCTCACACATATTATTCCCTCATTTAGTGGATATTTTGACAAAAAAGTGAAATTTTCAAAAATCCAGAAAATTGGCTGAAAACGACTAAATATCAAGGACTCATTGAGCGAATCGCTCTGGAACTGAAATCGGAACGCTCACTGACATTTCCCCTATCTGAAAGTCTGATAAACGACGGAAAAATGACTAATTTCAAAAAAAATTTTTTTTCAACTTTTTTCAATTTTACCCCCGTGGGATATATATTCTACCCACACACATTTGGAACTCTCCTGGGGTACCCTCACACATATTATTCCCTGATTTAGTGGATATTTTCACAAAAAAGTGAAATTTTCAAAAATCCAGAAAATTGGCTGAAAACGACTAAATATCAAGGACTCATTGGGCGAATCGCTCTGGAACTGAAATCGGAACGCTCACTGACATTTCCCCTATCTGAAAGTCTGATAAACGATGGAAAAATGACTAAGTCCAAAAAAATGTTTTTTTCAACTTTTTTCAATTTTACCCCCGTGGGATATATATTCTACCCACACACATTTGGAACTCTCCTGGGGTACCCTCACACATATTATTCCCTCATTTAGTGGATATTTTCACAAAAAAGTGAAATTTTCAAAAATCCAGAAAATTGGCTGAAAACGACTAAATATCAAGGACTCATTGGGCGAATCACTCTGGAACTGAAATCGGAATGCTCACTCACATTTCCCCTATCTGAAAGTCTGATAAACGCCGGAAAAATGACTAAGTCCAAAAAAAAAATTTTTTCAACTTTTTTCAATTTTACCCCCGTGGGATATATATTCTACCCACACACATTTGGAACTCTCCTGGGGTACCCTCACACATATTATTCCCTCATTTAGTGGATATTTTCACAAAAAAGTGAAATTTTCAAAAATCCAGAAAATTGGCTGAAAACTACTAAATATCAAGGACTCATTGGGCGAATCGCTCTGGAACTGAAATCGGAACGCTCACTGACATTTCCCCTATCTGAAAGTCTGATAAACGATGGAAAAATGACTAAGTCCAAAAAAATGTTTTTTTCAACTTTTTTCAATTTTACCCCCGTGGGATATATATTCTACCCACACACATTTGGAACTCTCCTGGGGTACCCTCACACATATTATTCCCTCATTTAGTGGATATTTTCACAAAAAAGTGAAATTTTCAAAAATCCAGAAAATTGGCTGAAAACGACTAAATATCAAGGACTCATTGGGCGAATCACTCTGGAACTGAAATCGGAATGCTCACTCACATTTCCCCTATCTGAAAGTCTGATAAACGCCGGAAAAATGACTAAGTCCAAAAAAAATTTTTTTCAACTTTTTTCAATTTTACCCCCGTGGGATATATATTCTACCCACACACATTTGGAACTCTCCTGGGGTACCCTCACACATATTATTCCCTCATTTAGTGGATATTTTCACAAAAAAGTGAAATTTTCAAAAATCCAGAAAATTGGCTGAAAACGACTAAATATCAAGGACTCATTGGGCGAATTACTCTGGAACTGAAATCGGAATGCTCACACACATTTCCCCTATCTGAAAGTCTGATAAACGCCGGAAAAATGACTAAGTCCAAAAAAAATTTTTTTCAACTTTTTTCAATTTTACCCCCGTGGGATATATATTCTACCCACACACATTTGGAACTCTCCTGGGGTACCCTCACACATATTATTCCCTCAGTTAGTGGATATTTTCACAAAAAAGTGAAATTTTCAAAAATCCAGAAAATTGGCTGAAAACGTCTAAATATCAAGGACTCATTGGGCGAATTGCTCTGGAACTGAAATCGGAACGCTCACTGACATTTCCCCTTTCTGAAAGTCTGATAAACGCCGGAAAAATGACTAAGTCCAAAAAAAAAATTTTTTCAACTTTTTTCAATTTTACCCCCGTGGGATATATATTCTACCCACACACATTTGGAACTCTCCTGGGGTACCCTCACACATATTATTCCCTCATTTAGTGGATATTTTCACAAAAAAGTGAAATTTTCAAAAATCCAGAAAATTGGCTGAAAACGACTAAATATCAAGGACTCATTGGGCGAATCGCTCTGGAACTGAAATCGGAACGCTCACTGACATTTCCCCTATCTGAAAGTCTGATAAACGATGGAAAAATGACTAAGTCCAAAAAAATGTTTTTTTCAACTTTTTTCAATTTTACCCCCGTGGGATATATATTCTACCCACACACATTTGGAACTCTCCTGGGGTACCCTCACACATATTATTCCCTCATTTAGTGGATATTTTCACAAAAAAGTGAAATTTTCAAAAATCCAGAAAATTGGCTGAAAACGACTAAATATCAAGGACTCATTGGGCGAATCACTCTGGAACTGAAATCGGAATGCTCACTCACATTTCCCCTATCTGAAAGTCTGATAAACGCCGGAAAAATGACTAAGTCCAAAAAAAATTTTTTTCAACTTTTTTCAATTTTACCCCCGTGGGATATATATTCTACCCACACACATTTGGAACTCTCCTGGGGTACCCTCACACATATTATTCCCTCAATTAGTGGATATATTCACAAAAAAGTGAAATTTTCAAAAATCCAGAAAATTGGCTGAAAACGACTAAATATCAAGGACTCATTGGGCGAATTGCTCTGGAACTGAAATCGGAACGCTCACTGACATTTCCCCTTTCTGAAAGTCTGATAAACGCCGGAAAAATGACTAAGTCCAAAAAAAAATTTTTTTAAACTTTTTTCAATTTTACCCCCGTGGGATAAATATTCTACCCACACACATTTGGAACTCTCCTGGGGTACCCTCACACATATTATTCCCTCATTTAGTGGATATTTTCACAAAAAAGTGAAATTTTCAAAAATCCAGAAAATTGGCTGAAAACGTCTAAATATCAAGGACTCATTGGGCGAATTGCTCTGGAACTGAAATTGGAACGCTCACTGACATTTCCCCTTTCTGAAAGTCTGATAAACGCCGGAAAAATGACTAAGTCCAAAAAAAAAATTTTTTCAACTTTTTTCAATTTTACCCCCGTGGGATATATATTCTACCCACACACATTTGGAACTCTCCTGGGGTACCCTCACACATATTATTCCCTCATTTAGTGGATATTTTCACAAAAAAGTGAAATTTTCAAAAATCCAGAAAATTGGCTGAAAACGACTAAATATCAAGGACTCATTGGGCGAATCGCTCTGGAACTGAAATCGGAACGCTCACTGACATTTCCCCTATCTGAAAGTCTGATAAACGATGGAAAAATGACTAAGTCCAAAAAAATGTTTTTTTCAACTTTTTTCAATTTTACCCCCGTGGGATATATATTCTACCCACACACATTTGGAACTCTCCTGGGGTACCCTCACACATATTATTCCCTCATTTAGTGGATATTTTCACAAAAAAGTGAAATTTTCAAAAATCCAGAAAATTGGCTGAAAACGACTAAATATCAAGGACTCATTGGGCGAATCACTCTGGAACTGAAATCGGAATGCTCACTCACATTTCCCCTATCTGAAAGTCTGATAAACGCCGGAAAAATGACTAAGTCCAAAAAAAATTTTTTTCAACTTTTTTCAATTTTACCCCCGTGGGATATATATTCTACCCACACACATTTGGAACTCTCCTGGGGTACCCTCACACATATTATTCCCTCAATTAGTGGATATATTCACAAAAAAGTGAAATTTTCAAAAATCCAGAAAATTGGCTGAAAACGACTAAATATCAAGGACTCATTGGGCGAATCGCTCTGGAACTGAAATCGGAACGCTCACTGACATTTCCCCTATCTGAAAGTCTGATAAACGATGGAAAAATGACTAAGTCCAAAAAAATGTTTTTTTCAACTTTTTTCAATTTTACCCCCGTGGGATATATATTCTACCCACACACATTTGGAACTCTCCTGGGGTACCCTCACACATATTATTCCCTCATTTAGTGGATATTTTCACAAAAAAGTGAAATTTTCAAAAATCCAGAAAATTGGCTGAAAACGACTAAATATCAAGGACTCATTGGGCGAATCACTCTGGAACTGAAATCGGAATGCTCACTCACATTTCCCCTATCTGAAAGTCTGATAAACGCCGGAAAAATGACTAAGTCCAAAAAAAATTTTTTTCAACTTTTTTCAATTTTACCCCCGTGGGATATATATTCTACCCACACACATTTGGAACTCTCCTGGGGTACCCTCACACATATTATTCCCTCAATTAGTGGATATATTCACAAAAAAGTGAAATTTTCAAAAATCCAGAAAATTGGCTGAAAACGACTAAATATCAAGGACTCATTGGGCGAATTGCTCTGGAACTGAAATCGGAACGCTCACTGACATTTCCCCTTTCTGAAAGTCTGATAAACGCCGGAAAAATGACTAAGTCCAAAAAAAAATTTTTTTAAACTTTTTTCAATTTTACCCCCGTGGGATATATATTCTACCCACACACATTTGGAACTCTCCTGGGGTACCCTCACACATATTATTCCCTCATTTAGTGGATATTTTCACAAAAAAGTGAAATTTTCAAAAATCCAGAAAATTGGCTGAAAACGACTAAATATCAAGGACTCATTGAGCGAATCGCTCTGGAACTGAAATCGGAACGCTCACTGACATTTCCCCTATCTGAAAGTCTGATAAACGACGGAAAAATGACTAATTTCAAAAAAATTTTTTTTTCAACTTTTTTCAATTTTACCCCCGTGGGATATATATTCTACCCACACACATTTGGAACTCTCCTGGGGTACCCTCACACATATTATTCCCTGATTTAGTGGATATTTTCACAAAAAAGTGAAATTTTCAAAAATCCAGAAAATTGGCTGAAAACGACTAAATATCAAGGACTCATTGGGCGAATCGCTCTGGAACTGAAATCGGAACGCTCACTGACATTTCCCCTATCTGAAAGTCTGATAAACGATGGAAAAATGACTAAGTCCAAAAAAATGTTTTTTTCAACTTTTTTCAATTTTACCCCCGTGGGATATATATTCTACCCACACACATTTGGAACTCTCCTGGGGTACCCTCACACATATTATTCCCTCATTTAGTGGATATTTTCACAAAAAAGTGAAATTTTCAAAAATCCAGAAAATTGGCTGAAAACGACTAAATATCAAGGACTCATTGGGCGAATCGCTCTGGAACTGAAATCGGAACGCTCACTGACATTTCCCCTATCTGAAAGTCTGATAAACGCCGGAAAAATGACTAAGTCCAAAAAAATTTTTTTTCAACTTTTTTCAATTTTACCCCCGTGGGATATATATTCTACCCACACACATTTGGAACTCTCCTGGGGTACCCTCACACATATTATTCCCTCATTTAGTGGATATTTTCACAAAAAAGTGAAATTTTCAAAAATCCAGAAAATTGGCTGAAAACGACTAAATATCAAGGACTCATTGGGCGAATCACTCTGGAACTGAAATCGGAATGCTCACTCACATTTCCCCTATCTGAAAGTCTGATAAACGCCGGAAAAATGACTAAGTCCAAAAAAAAATTTTTTTAAACTTTTTTCAATTTTACCCCCGTGGGATATATATTCTACCCACACACATTTGGAATTCTCCTGGGGTACCCTCACACATATTATTCCCTCATTTAGTGGATATTTTCACAAAAAAGTGAAATTTTCAAAAATCCAGAAAATTGGCTGAAAACGACTAAATATCAAGGACTCATTGGGCGAATTGCTCTGGAACTGAAATCGGAACGCTCACTGACATTTCCCCTTTCTGAAAGTCTGATAAACGCCGGAAAAATGACTAAGTCCAAAAAAAAAATTTTTTCAACTTTTTTCAATTTTACCCCCGTGGGATATATATTCTACCCACACACATTTGGAACTCTCCTGGGGTACCCTCACACATATTATTCCCTCATTTAGTGGATATTTTCACAAAAAAGTGAAATTTTCAAAAATCCAGAAAATTGGCTGAAAACGACTAAATATCAAGGACTCATTGAGCGAATCGCTCTGGAACTGAAATCGGAACGCTCACTGACATTTCCCCTATCTGAAAGTCTGATAAACGACGGAAAAATGACTAATTTCAAAAAAAAATTTTTTTCAACTTTTTTCAATTTTACCCCCGTGGGATATATATTCTACCCACACACATTTGGAACTCTCCTGGGGTACCCTCACACATATTATTCCCTGATTTAGTGGATATTTTCACAAAAAAGTGAAATTTTCAAAAATCCAGAAAATTGGCTGAAAACGACTAAATATCAAGGACTCATTGGGCGAATCGCTCTGGAACTGAAATCGGAACGCTCACTGACATTTCCCCTATCTGAAAGTCTGATAAACGATGGAAAAATGACTAAGTCCAAAAAAATGTTTTTTTCAACTTTTTTCAATTTTACCCCCGTGGGATATATATTCTACCCACACACATTTGGAACTCTCCTGGGGTACCCTCACACATATTATTCCCTCATTTAGTGGATATTTTCACAAAAAAGTGAAATTTTCAAAAATCCAGAAAATTGGCTGAAAACGACTAAATATCAAGGACTCATTGGGCGAATCACTCTGGAACTGAAATCGGAATGCTCACTCACATTTCCCCTATCTGAAAGTCTGATAAACGCCGGAAAAATGACTAAGTCCAAAAAAAATTTTTTTCAACTTTTTTCAATTTTACCCCCGTGGGATATATATTCTACCCACACACATTTGGAACTCTCCTGGGGTACCCTCACACATATTATTCCCTCATTTAGTGGATATTTTCACAAAAAAGTGAAATTTTCAAAAATCCAGAAAATTGGCTGAAAACGACTAAATATCAAGGACTCATTGGGCGAATTGCTCTGGAACTGAAATCGGAACGCTCACTGACATTTCCCCTTTCTGAAAGTCTGATAAACGCCGGAAAAATGACTAAGTCCAAAAAAAAAATTTTTTCAACTTTTTTCAATTTTACCCCCGTGGGATATATATTCTACCCACACACATTTGGAACTCTCCTGGGGTACCCTCACACATATTATTCCCTCATTTAGTGGATATTTTCACAAAAAAGTGAAATTTTCAAAAATCCAGAAAATTGGCTGAAAACGACTAAATATCAAGGACTCATTGAGCGAATCGCTCTGGAACTGAAATCGGAACACTCACTGACATTTCCCCTATCTGAAAGTCTGATAAACGACGGAAAAATGACTAATTTCAAAAAAATTTTTTTTTCAACTTTTTTCAATTTTACCCCCGTGGGATATATATTCTACCCACACACATTTGGAACTCTCCTGGGGTACCCTCACACATATTATTCCCTGATTTAGTGGATATTTTCACAAAAAAGTGAAATTTTCAAAAATCCAGAAAATTGGCTGAAAACGACTAAATATCAAGGACTCATTGGGCGAATCACTCTGGAACTGAAATCGGAATGCTCACTCACATTTCCCCTATCTGAAAGTCTGATAAACGCCGGAAAAATGACTAAGTCCAAAAAAAATTTTTTTCAACTTTTTTCAATTTTACCCCAGTGGGATATATATTCTACCCACACACATTTGGAACTCTCCTGGGGTACCCTCACACATATTATTCCCTCATTTAGTGGATATTTTCACAAAAAAGTGAAATTTTCAAAAATCCAGAAAATTGGCTGAAAACAACTAAATATCAAGGACTCATTGGGCGAATTGCTCTGGAACTGAAATCGGAACGCTCACTGACATTTCCCCTTTCTGAAAGTCTGATAAACGCCGGAAAAATGACTAAGTCCAAAAAAAAATTTTTTTAAACTTTTTTCAATTTTACCCCCGTGGGATATATATTCTACCCACACACATTTGGAATTCTCCTGGGGTACCCTCACACATATTATTCCCTCATTTAGTGGATATTTTCACAAAAAAGTGAAATTTTCAAAAATCCAGAAAATTGGCTGAAAACGACTAAATATCAAGGACTCATTGGGCGAATTGCTCTGGAACTGAAATCGGAACGCTCACTGACATTTCCCCTTTCTGAAAGTCTGATAAACGCCGGAAAAATGACTAAGTCCAAAAAAAAAATTTTTTCAACTTTTTTCAATTTTACCCCCGTGGGATATATATTCTACCCACACACATTTGGAACTCTCCTGGGGTACCCTCACACATATTATTCCCTCATTTAGTGGATATTTTCACAAAAAAGTGAAATTTTCAAAAATCCAGAAAATTGGCTGAAAACGACTAAATATCAAGGACTCATTGAGCGAATCGCTCTGGAACTGAAATCGGAACGCTCACTGACATTTCCCCTATCTGAAAGTCTGATAAACGACGGAAAAATGACTAATTTCAAAAAAAATTTTTTTTCAACTTTTTTCAATTTTACCCCCGTGGGATATATATTCTACCCACACACATTTGGAACTCTCCTGGGGTACCCTCACACATATTATTCCCTGATTTAGTGGATATTTTCACAAAAAAGTGAAATTTTCAAAAATCCAGAAAATTGGCTGAAAACGACTAAATATCAAGGACTCATTGGGCGAATCGCTCTGGAACTGAAATCGGAACGCTCACTGACATTTCCCCTATCTGAAAGTCTGATAAACGATGGAAAAATGACTAAGTCCAAAAAAATGTTTTTTTCAACTTTTTTCAATTTTACCCCCGTGGGATATATATTCTACCCACACACATTTGGAACTCTCCTGGGGTACCCTCACACATATTATTCCCTCATTTAGTGGATATTTTCACAAAAAAGTGAAATTTTCAAAAATCCAGAAAATTGGCTGAAAACGATTAAATATCAAGGACTCATTGGGCGAATCACTCTGGAACTGAAATCGGAATGCTCACTCACATTTCCCCTATCTGAAAGTCTGATAAACGCCGGAAAAATGACTAAGTCCAAAAAAAATTTTTTTCAACTTTTTTCAATTTTACCCCCGTGGGATATATATTCTACCCACACACATTTGGAACTCTCCTGGGGTACCCTCACACATATTATTCCCTCAATTAGTGGATATTTTCACAAAAAAGTGAAATTTTCAAAAATCCAGAAAATTGGCTGAAAACGACTAAATATCAAGGACTCATTGGGCGAATTGCTCTGGAACTGAAATCGGAACGCTCACTGACATTTCCCCTTTCTGAAAGTCTGATAAACGCCGGAAAAATGACTAAGTCCAAAAAAAAAATTTTTTCAACTTTTTTCAATTTTACCCCCGTGGGATATATATTCTACCCACACACATTTGGAACTCTCCTGGGGTACCCTCACACATATTATTCCCTCATTTAGTGGATATTTTCACAAAAAAGTGAAATTTTCAAAAATCCAGAAAATTGGCTGAAAACGACTAAATATCAAGGACTCATTGGGCGAATCACTCTGGAACTGAAATCGGAATGCTCACTCACATTTCCCCTATCTGAAAGTCTGATAAACGCCGGAAAAATGACTAAGTCCAAAAAAAATTTTTTTCAACTTTTTTCAATTTTACCCCCGTGGGATATATATTCTACCCACACACATTTGGAACTCTCCTGGGGTACCCTCACACATATTATTCCCTCAATTAGTGGATATATTCACAAAAAAGTGAAATTTTCAAAAATCCAGAAAATTGGCTGAAAACGACTAAATATCAAGGACTCATTGGGCGAATTGCTCTGGAACTGAAATCGGAACGCTCACTGACATTTCCCCTTTCTGAAAGTCTGATAAACGCCGGAAAAATGACTAAGTCCAAAAAAAAATTTTTTTAAACTTTTTTCAATTTTACCCCCGTGGGATATATATTCTACCCACACACATTTGGAACTCTCCTGGGGTACCCTCACACATATTATTCCCTCATTTAGTGGATATTTTCACAAAAAAGTGAAATTTTCAAAAATCCAGAAAATTGGCTGAAAACGACTAAATATCAAGGACTCATTGAGCGAATCGCTCTGGAACTGAAATCGGAACGCTCACTGACATTTCCCCTATCTGAAAGTCTGATAAACGACGGAAAAATGACTAATTTCAAAAAAAATTTTTTTTCAATTTTTTCAATTTTACCCCCGTGGGATATATATTCTACCCACACACATTTGGAACTCTCCTGGGGTACCCTCACACATATTATTCCCTGATTTAGTGGATATTTTCACAAAAAAGTGAAATTTTCAAAAATCCAGAAAATTGGCTGAAAACGACTAAATATCAAGGACTCATTGGGCGAATCACTCTGGAACTGAAATCGGAATGCTCACTCACATTTCCCCTATCTGAAAGTCTGATAAACGCCGGAAAAATGACTAAGTCCAAAAAAAATTTTTTTCAACTTTTTTCAATTTTACCCCCGTGGGATATATATTCTACCCACACACATTTGGAATTCTCCTGGGGTACCCTCACACATATTATTCCCTCATTTAGTGGATATTTTCACAAAAAAGTGAAATTTTCAAAAATCCAGAAAATTGGCTGAAAATGACTAAATATCAAGGACTCATTGGGCGAATCACTCTGGAACTGAAATCGGAATGCTCACTCACATTTCCCCTATCTGAAAGTCTGATAAACGCCGGAAAAATGACTAAGTCCAAAAAAAATTTTTTTCAACTTTTTTCAATTTTACCCCCGTGGGATATATATTCTACCCACACACATTTGGAACTCTCCTGGGGTACCCTCACACATATTATTCCCTCAATTAGTGGATATATTCACAAAAAAGTGAAATTTTCAAAAATCCAGAAAATTGGCTGAAAACGACTAAATATCAAGGACTCATTGGGCGAATTGCTCTGGAACTGAAATCGGAACGCTCACTGACATTTCCCCTTTCTGAAAGTCTGATAAACGCCGGAAAAATGACTAAGTCCAAAAAAAAATTTTTTTAAACTTTTTTCAATTTTACCCCCGTGGGATATATATTCTACCCACACACATTTGGAACTCTCCTGGGGTACCCTCACACATATTATTCCCTCATTTAGTGGATATTTTCACAAAAAAGTGAAATTTTCAAAAATCCAGAAAATTGGCTGAAAACGACTAAATATCAAGGACTCATTGAGCGAATCGCTCTGGAACTGAAATCGGAACGCTCACTGACATTTCCCCTATCTGAAAGTCTGATAAACGACGGAAAAATGACTAATTTCAAAAAAAATTTTTTTTCAATTTTTTCAATTTTACCCCCGTGGGATATATATTCTACCCACACACATTTGGAACTCTCCTGGGGTACCCTCACACATATTATTCCCTGATTTAGTGGATATTTTCACAAAAAAGTGAAATTTTCAAAAATCCAGAAAATTGGCTGAAAACGACTAAATATCAAGGACTCATTGGGCGAATCACTCTGGAACTGAAATCGGAATGCTCACTCACATTTCCCCTATCTGAAAGTCTGATAAACGCCGGAAAAATGACTAAGTCCAAAAAAAATTTTTTTCAACTTTTTTCAATTTTACCCCCGTGGGATATATATTCTACCCACACACATTTGGAATTCTCCTGGGGTACCCTCACACATATTATTCCCTCATTTAGTGGATATTTTCACAAAAAAGTGAAATTTTCAAAAATCCAGAAAATTGGCTGAAAATGACTAAATATCAAGGACTCATTGGGCGAATCGCTCTGGAACTGAAATCGGAACGCTCACTGACATTTCCCCTATCTGAAAGTCTGATAAACGCTGGAAAAATGACTAAGTCCAAAAAATATTTTTTTTCAACTTTTTTCAATTTTACCCCCGTGGGATATATATTCTACCCACACACATTTGGAACTCTCCTGGGGTACCCTCACACATATTATTCCCTCATTTAGTGGATATTTTCACAAAAAAGTGAAATTTTCAAAAATCCAGAAAATTGGCTGAAAACGACTAAATATCAAGGACTCATTGGGCGAATCACTCTGGAACTGAAATCGGAATGCTCACTCACATTTCCCCTATCTGAAAGTCTGATAAACGCCGGAAAAATGACTAAGTCCAAAAAAAATTTTTTTCAACTTTTTTCAATTTTACCCCAGTGGGATATATATTCTACCCACACACATTTGGAACTCTCCTGGGGTACCCTCACACATATTATTCCCTCATTTAGTGGATATTTTCACAAAAAAGTGAAATTTTCAAAAATCCAGAAAATTGGCTGAAAACGACTAAATATCAAGGACTCATTGGGCGAATCAATTTGGAACTGAAATCGGAATGCTCACTCACATTTCCCCTATCTGAAAGTCTGATAAACGCCGGAAAAATGACTAGGTCCAAAAAAAATTTTTTTCAACTTTTTTCAATTTTACCCCAGTGGGATATATATTCTACCCACACACATTTGGAACTCTCCTGGGGTACCCTCACACATATTATTCCCTCATTTAGTGGATATTTTCACAAAAAAGTGAAATTTACAAAAATCCAGAAAATTGGCTGAAAATGACTAAATATCAAGGACTCATTGAGCGAATCGCTCTGGAACTGAAATCGGAACGCTCACTGACATTTCCCCTATCTGAAAGTCTGATAAACGACGGAAAAATGACTAATTTGAAAAAAATTTTTTTTTCAACTTTTTTCAATTTTACCCCCGTGGGATATATATTCTACCCACACACATTTGGAACTCTCCTGGGGTACCCTCACACATATTATTCCCTGATTTAGTGGATATTTTCACAAAAAAGTGAAATTTTCAAAAATCCAGAAAATTGGCTGAAAACGACTAAATATCAAGGACTCATTGGGCGAATCGCTCTGGAACTGAAATCGGAACGCTCACTGACATTTCCCCTATCTGAAAGTCTGATAAACGATGGAAAAATGACTAAGTCCAAAAAAATTTTTTTTCAACTTTTTTCAATTTTACCCCCGTGGGATATATATTCTACCCACACACATTTGGAACTCTCCTGGGGTACCCTCACACATATTATTCCCTCATTTAGTGGATATTTTCACAAAAAAGTGAAATTTTCAAAAATCCAGAAAATTGGCTGAAAACGACTAAATATCAAGGACTCATTGGGCGAATCACTCTGGAACTGAAATCGGAATGCTCACTCACATTTCCCCTATCTGAAAGTCTGATAAACGCCGGAAAAATGACTAAGTCCAAAAAGAATTTTTTTCAACTTTTTTCAATTTTACCCCCGTGGGATATATATTCTACCCACACACATTTGGAACTCTCCTGGGGTACCCTCACACATATTATTCCCTCATTTAGTGGATATTTTCACAAAAAAGTGAAATTTTCAAAAATCCAGAAAATTGGCTGAAAATGACTAAATATCAAGGACTCATTGGGCGAATCGCTCTGGAACTGAAATCGGAACGCTCACTGACATTTCCCCTATCTGAAAGTCTGATAAACGCCGGAAAAATGACTAAGTCCAAAAAATATTTTTTTTCAACTTTTTTCAATTTTACCCCCGTGGGATATATATTCTACCCACACACATTTGGAACTCTCCTGGGGTACCCTCACACATATTATTCCCTCATTTAGTGGATATTTTCACAAAAAAGTGAAATTTTCAAAAATCCAGAAAATTGGCTGAAAACGACTAAATATCAAGGACTCATTGGGCGAATTGCTCTGGAACTGAAATCGGAACGCTCACTGACATTTCCCCTTTCTGAAAGTCTGATAAACGCCGGAAAAATGACTAAGTCCAAAAAAAAATTTTTTTAAACTTTTTTCAATTTTACCCCCGTGGGATATATATTCTACCCACACACATTTGGAATTCTCCTGGGGTACCCTCACACATATTATTCCCTCATTTAGTGGATATTTTCACAAAAAAGTGAAATTTTCAAAAATCCAGAAAATTGGCTGAAAACGACTAAATATCAAGGACTCATTGGGCGAATTGCTCTGGAACTGAAATCGGAACGCTCACTGACATTTCCCCTTTCTGAAAGTCTGATAAACGCCGGAAAAATGACTAAGTCCAAAAAAAAAATTTTTTCAACTTTTTTCAATTTTACCCCCGTGGGATATATATTCTACCCACACACATTTGGAACTCTCCTGGGGTACCCTCACACATATTATTCCCTCATTTAGTGGATATTTTCACAAAAAAGTGAAATTTTCAAAAATCCAGAAAATTGGCTGAAAACGACTAAATATCAAGGACTCATTGGGCGAATCGCTCTGGAACTGAAATCGGAACGCTCACTGACATTTCCCCTATCTGAAAGTCTGATAAACGATGGAAAAATGACTAAGTCCAAAAAAATGTTTTTTTCAACTTTTTTCAATTTTACCCCCATGGGATATATATTCTACCCACACACATTTGGAACTCTCCTGGGGTACCCTCACACATATTATTCCCTCATTTAGTGGATATTTTCACAAAAAAGTGAAATTTTCAAAAATCCAGAAAATTGGCTGAAAACGACTAAATATCAAGGACTCATTGGGCGAATCACTCTGGAACTGAAATCGGAATGCTCACTCACATTTCCCCTATCTGAAAGTCTGATAAACGCCGGAAAAATGACTAAGTCCAAAAAAAATTTTTTTCAACTTTTTTCAATTTTACCCCCGTGGGATATATATTCTACCCACACACATTTGGAACTCTCCTGGGGTACCCTCACACATATTATTCCCTCAATTAGTGGATATATTCACAAAAAAGTGAAATTTTCAAAAATCCAGAAAATTGGCTGAAAACGACTAAATATCAAGGACTCATTGGGCGAATTGCTCTGGAACTGAAATCGGAACGCTCACTGACATTTCCCCTTTCTGAAAGTCTGATAAACGCCGGAAAAATGACTAAGTCCAAAAAAAAATTTTTTTAAACTTTTTTCAATTTTACCCCCGTGGGATATATATTCTACCCACACACATTTGGAACTCTCCTGGGGTACCCTCACACATATTATTCCCTCATTTAGTGGATATTTTCACAAAAAAGTGAAATTTTCAAAAATCCAGAAAATTGGCTGAAAACGACTAAATATCAAGGACTCATTGAGCGAATCGCTCTGGAACTGAAATCGGAACGCTCACTGACATTTCCCCTATCTGAAAGTCTGATAAACGACGGAAAAATGACTAATTTCAAAAAAATTTTTTTTTCAATTTTTTCAATTTTACCCCCGTGGGATATATATTCTACCCACACACATTTGGAACTCTCCTGGGGTACCCTCACACATATTATTCCCTGATTTAGTGGATATTTTCACAAAAAAGTGAAATTTTCAAAAATCCAGAAAATTGGCTGAAAACGACTAAATATCAAGGACTCATTGGGCGAATCACTCTGGAACTGAAATCGGAATGCTCACTCACATTTCCCCTATCTGAAAGTCTGATAAACGCCGGAAAAATGACTAAGTCCAAAAAAAATTTTTTTCAACTTTTTTCAATTTTACCCCCGTGGGATCTATATTCTACCCACACACATTTGGAATTCTCCTGGGGTACCCTCACACATATTATTCCCTCATTTAGTGGATATTTTCACAAAAAAGTGAAATTTTCAAAAATCCAGAAAATTGGCTGAAAACGTCTAAATATCAAGGACTCATTAGGCGAATTGCTCTGGAACTGAAATCGGAACGCTCACTGACATTTCCCCTTTCTGAAAGTCTGATAAACGCCGGAAAAATGACTAAGTCCAAAAAAAAAATTTTTTCAACTTTTTTCAATTTTACCCCCGTGGGATATATATTCTACCCACACACATTTGGAACTCTCCTGGGGTACCCTCACACATATTATTCCCTCATTTAGTGGATATTTTCACAAAAAAGTGAAATTTTCAAAAATCCAGAAAATTGGCTGAAAACGACTAAATATCAAGGACTCATTGGGCGAATCACTCTGGAACTGAAATCGGAACGCTCACTGACATTTCCCCTATCTGAAAGTCTGATAAACGATGGAAAAATGACTAAGTCCAAAAAAATGTTTTTTTCAACTTTTTTCAATTTTACCCCCGTGGGATATATATTCTACCCACACACATTTGGAACTCTCCTGGGGTACCCTCACACATATTATTCCCTCATTTAGTGGATATTTTCACAAAAAAGTGAAATTTTCAAAAATCCAGAAAATTGGCTGAAAATGACTAAATATCAAGGACTCATTGGGCGAATCGCTCTGGAACTGAAATCGGAACGCTCACTGACATTTCCCCTATCTGAAAGTCTGATAAACGCTGGAAAAATGACTAAGTCCAAAAAATATTTTTTTTCAACTTTTTTCAATTTTACCCCCGTGGGATATATATTCTACCCACACACATTTGGAACTCTCCTGGGGTACCCTCACACATATTATTCCCTCATTTAGTGGATATTTTCACAAAAAAGTGAAATTTTCAAAAATCCAGAAAATTGGCTGAAAACGACTAAATATCAAGGACTCATTGGGCGAATCACTCTGGAACTGAAATCGGAATGCTCACTCACATTTCCCCTATCTGAAAGTCTGATAAACGCCGGAAAAATGACTAAGTCCAAAAAAAATTTTTTTCAACTTTTTTCAATTTTACCCCAGTGGGATATATATTCTACCCACACACATTTGGAACTCTCCTGGGGTACCCTCACACATATTATTCCCTCATTTAGTGGATATTTTCACAAAAAAGTGAAATTTTCAAAAATCCAGAAAATTGGCTGAAAACGACTAAATATCAAGGACTCATTGGGCGAATCAATTTGGAACTGAAATCGGAATGCTCACTCACATTTCCCCTATCTGAAAGTCTGATAAACGCCGGAAAAATGACTAGGTCCAAAAAAAATTTTTTTCAACTTTTTTCAATTTTACCCCAGTGGGATATATATTCTACCCACACACATTTGGAACTCTCCTGGGGTACCCTCACACATATTATTCCCTCATTTAGTGGATATTTTCACAAAAAAGTGAAATTTACAAAAATCCAGAAAATTGGCTGAAAATGACTAAATATCAAGGACTCATTGAGCGAATCGCTCTGGAACTGAAATCGGAACGCTCACTGACATTTCCCCTATCTGAAAGTCTGATAAACGACGGAAAAATGACTAATTTCAAAAAAATTTTTTTTTCAACTTTTTTCAATTTTACCCCCGTGGGATATATATTCTACCCACACACATTTGGAACTCTCCTGGGGTACCCTCACACATATTATTCCCTGATTTAGTGGATATTTTCACAAAAAAGTGAAATTTTCAAAAATCCAGAAAATTGGCTGAAAACGACTAAATATCAAGGACTCATTGGGCGAATCGCTCTGGAACTGAAATCGGAACGCTCACTGACATTTCCCCTATCTGAAAGTCTGATAAACGATGGAAAAATGACTAAGTCCAAAAAAATTTTTTTTCAACTTTTTTCAATTTTACCCCCGTGGGATATATATTCTACCCACACACATTTGGAACTCTCCTGGGGTACCCTCACACATATTATTCCCTCATTTAGTGGATATTTTCACAAAAAAGTGAAATTTTCAAAAATCCAGAAAATTGGCTGAAAACGACTAAATATCAAGGACTCATTGGGCGAATCACTCTGGAACTGAAATCGGAATGCTCACTCACATTTCCCCTATCTGAAAGTCTGATAAACGCCGGAAAAATGACTAAGTCCAAAAAGAATTTTTTTCAACTTTTTTCAATTTTACCCCCGTGGGATATATATTCTACCCACACACATTTGGAACTCTCCTGGGGTACCCTCACACATATTATTCCCTCATTTAGTGGATATTTTCACAAAAAAGTGAAATTTTCAAAAATCCAGAAAATTGGCTGAAAATGACTAAATATCAAGGACTCATTGGGCGAATCGCTCTGGAACTGAAATCGGAACGCTCACTGACATTTCCCCTATCTGAAAGTCTGATAAACGCCGGAAAAATGACTAAGTCCAAAAAATATTTTTTTTCAACTTTTTTCAATTTTACCCCCGTGGGATATATATTCTACCCACACACATTTGGAACTCTCCTGGGGTACCCTCACACATATTATTCCCTCATTTAGTGGATATTTTCACAAAAAAGTGAAATTTTCAAAAATCCAGAAAATTGGCTGAAAACGACTAAATATCAAGGACTCATTGGGCGAATTGCTCTGGAACTGAAATCGGAACGCTCACTGACATTTCCCCTTTCTGAAAGTCTGATAAACGCCGGAAAAATGACTAAGTCCAAAAAAAAATTTTTTTAAACTTTTTTCAATTTTACCCCCGTGGGATATATATTCTACCCACACACATTTGGAATTCTCCTGGGGTACCCTCACACATATTATTCCCTCATTTAGTGGATATTTTCACAAAAAAGTGAAATTTTCAAAAATCCAGAAAATTGGCTGAAAACGACTAAATATCAAGGACTCATTGAGCGAATCGCTCTGGAACTGAAATCGGAACGCTCACTGACATTTCCCCTATCTGAAAGTCTGATAAACGACGGAAAAATGACTAATTTCAAAAAAATTTTTTTTTCAACTTTTTTCAATTTTACCCCCGTGGGATATATATTCTACCCACACACATTTGGAACTCTCCTGGGGTACCCTCACACATATTATTCCCTGATTTAGTGGATATTTTCACAAAAAAGTGAAATTTTCAAAAATCCAGAAAATTGGCTGAAAACGACTAAATATTAAGGACTCATTGGGCGAATCGCTCTGGAACTGAAATCGGAACGCTCACTGACATTTCCCCTATCTGAAAGTCTGATAAACGATTTAAAAATGACTAAGTCCAAAAAAATGTTTTTTTCAACTTTTTTCAATTTTACCCCCGTGGGATATATATTCTACCCACACACATTTGGAACTCTCCTGGGGTACCCTCACACATATTATTCCCTCATTTAGTGGATATTTTCACAAAAAAGTGAAATTTTCAAAAATCCAGAAAATTGGCTGAAAACGACTAAATATCAAGGACTCATTGGGCGAATCACTCTGGAACTGAAATCGGAATGCTCACTCACATTTCCCCTATCTGAAAGTCTGATAAACGCCGGAAAAATGACTAAGTCCAAAAAAAATTTTTTTCAACTTTTTTCAATTTTACCCCCGTGGGATATATATTCTACCCACACACATTTGGAACTCTCCTGGGGTACCCTCACACATATTATTCCCTCATTTAGTGGATATTTTCACAAAAAAGTGAAATTTTCAAAAATCCAGAAAATTGGCTGAAAACGACTAAATATCAAGGACTCATTGGGCGAATCACTCTGGAACTGAAATCGGAACGCTCACTGACATTTCCCCTATCTGAAAGTCTGATAAACGATGGAAAAATGACTAAGTCCAAAAAAATGTTTTTTTCAACTTTTTTCAATTTTACCCCCGTGGGATATATATTCTACCCACACACATTTGGAACTCTCCTGGGGTACCCTCACACATATTATTCCCTCATTTAGTGGATATTTTCACAAAAAAGTGAAATTTTCAAAAATCCAGAAAATTGGCTGAAAATGACTAAATATCAAGGACTCATTGGGCGAATCGCTCTGGAACTGAAATCGGAACGCTCACTGACATTTCCCCTATCTGAAAGTCTGATAAACGCTGGAAAAATGACTAAGTCCAAAAAATATTTTTTTTCAACTTTTTTCAATTTTACCCCCGTGGGATATATATTCTACCCACACACATTTGGAACTCTCCTGGGGTACCCTCACACATATTATTCCCTCATTTAGTGGATATTTTCACAAAAAAGTGAAATTTTCAAAAATCCAGAAAATTGGCTGAAAACGACTAAATATCAAGGACTCATTGGGCGAATCACTCTGGAACTGAAATCGGAATGCTCACTCACATTTCCCCTATCTGAAAGTCTGATAAACGCCGGAAAAATGACTAAGTCCAAAAAAAATTTTTTTCAACTTTTTTCAATTTTACCCCAGTGGGATATATATTCTACCCACACACATTTGGAACTCTCCTGGGGTACCCTCACACATATTATTCCCTCATTTAGTGGATATTTTCACAAAAAAGTGAAATTTTCAAAAATCCAGAAAATTGGCTGAAAACGACTAAATATCAAGGACTCATTGGGCGAATCAATTTGGAACTGAAATCGGAATGCTCACTCACATTTCCCCTATCTGAAAGTCTGATAAACGCCGGAAAAATGACTAGGTCCAAAAAAAATTTTTTTCAACTTTTTTCAATTTTACCCCAGTGGGATATATATTCTACCCACACACATTTGGAACTCTCCTGGGGTACCCTCACACATATTATTCCCTCATTTAGTGGATATTTTCACAAAAAAGTGAAATTTACAAAAATCCAGAAAATTGGCTGAAAATGACTAAATATCAAGGACTCATTGAGCGAATCGCTCTGGAACTGAAATCGGAACGCTCACTGACATTTCCCCTATCTGAAAGTCTGATAAACGACGGAAAAATGACTAATTTCAAAAAAATTTTTTTTTCAACTTTTTTCAATTTTACCCCCGTGGGATATATATTCTACCCACACACATTTGGAACTCTCCTGGGGTACCCTCACACATATTATTCCCTGATTTAGTGGATATTTTCACAAAAAAGTGAAATTTTCAAAAATCCAGAAAATTGGCTGAAAACGACTAAATATCAAGGACTCATTGGGCGAATCGCTCTGGAACTGAAATCGGAACGCTCACTGACATTTCCCCTATCTGAAAGTCTGATAAACGATGGAAAAATGACTAAGTCCAAAAAAATTTTTTTTCAACTTTTTTCAATTTTACCCCCGTGGGATATATATTCTACCCACACACATTTGGAACTCTCCTGGGGTACCCTCACACATATTATTCCCTCATTTAGTGGATATTTTCACAAAAAAGTGAAATTTTCAAAAATCCAGAAAATTGGCTGAAAACGACTAAATATCAAGGACTCATTGGGCGAATCACTCTGGAACTGAAATCGGAATGCTCACTCACATTTCCCCTATCTGAAAGTCTGATAAACGCCGGAAAAATGACTAAGTCCAAAAAGAATTTTTTTCAACTTTTTTCAATTTTACCCCCGTGGGATATATATTCTACCCACACACATTTGGAACTCTCCTGGGGTACCCTCACACATATTATTCCCTCATTTAGTGGATATTTTCACAAAAAAGTGAAATTTTCAAAAATCCAGAAAATTGGCTGAAAATGACTAAATATCAAGGACTCATTGGGCGAATCGCTCTGGAACTGAAATCGGAACGCTCACTGACATTTCCCCTATCTGAAAGTCTGATAAACGCCGGAAAAATGACTAAGTCCAAAAAATATTTTTTTTCAACTTTTTTCAATTTTACCCCCGTGGGATATATATTCTACCCACACACATTTGGAACTCTCCTGGGGTACCCTCACACATATTATTCCCTCATTTAGTGGATATTTTCACAAAAAAGTGAAATTTTCAAAAATCCAGAAAATTGGCTGAAAACGACTAAATATCAAGGACTCATTGGGCGAATTGCTCTGGAACTGAAATCGGAACGCTCACTGACATTTCCCCTTTCTGAAAGTCTGATAAACGCCGGAAAAATGACTAAGTCCAAAAAAAAATTTTTTTAAACTTTTTTCAATTTTACCCCCGTGGGATATATATTCTACCCACACACATTTGGAATTCTCCTGGGGTACCCTCACACATATTATTCCCTCATTTAGTGGATATTTTCACAAAAAAGTGAAATTTTCAAAAATCCAGAAAATTGGCTGAAAACGACTAAATATCAAGGACTCATTGGGCGAATTGCTCTGGAACTGAAATCGGAACGCTCACTGACATTTCCCCTTTCTGAAAGTCTGATAAATGCCGGAAAAATGACTAAGTCCAAAAAAAAAATTTTTTCAACTTTTTTCAATTTTACCCCCGTGGGATATATATTCTACCCACACACATTTGGAACTCTCCTGGGGTACCCTCACACATATTATTCCCTCATTTAGTGGATATTTTCACAAAAAAGTGAAATTTTCAAAAATCCAGAAAATTGGCTGAAAACGACTAAATATCAAGGACTCATTGAGCGAATCGCTCTGGAACTGAAATCGGAACGCTCACTGACATTTCCCCTATCTGAAAGTCTGATAAACGACGGAAAAATGACTAATTTCAAAAAAATTTTTTTTTCAACTTTTTTCAATTTTACCCCCGTGGGATATATATTCTACCCACACACATTTGGAACTCTCCTGGGGTACCCTCACACATATTATTCCCTGATTTAGTGGATATTTTCACAAAAAAGTGAAATTTTCAAAAATCCAGAAAATTGGCTGAAAACGACTAAATATCAAGGACTCATTGGGCGAATCGCTCTGGAACTGAAATCGGAACGCTCACTGACATTTCCCCTATCTGAAAGTCTGATAAACGATTTAAAAATGACTAAGTCCAAAAAAATGTTTTTTTCAACTTTTTTCAATTTTACCCCCGTGGGATATATATTCTACCCACACACATTTGGAACTCTCCTGGGGTACCCTCACACATATTATTCCCTCATTTAGTGGATATTTTCACAAAAAAGTGAAATTTTCAAAAATCCAGAAAATTGGCTGAAAACGACTAAATATCAAGGACTCATTGGGCGAATCACTCTGGAACTGAAATCGGAATGCTCACTCACATTTCCCCTATCTGAAAGTCTGATAAACGCCGGAAAAATGATTAAGTCCAAAAAAAATTTTTTTCAACTTTTTTCAATTTTACCCCCGTGGGATATATATTCTACCCACACACATTTGGAACTCTCCTGGGGTACCCTCACACATATTATTCCCTCAATTAGTGGATATTTTCACAAAAAAGTGAAATTTTCAAAAATCCAGAAAATTGGCTGAAAACGACTAAATATCAAGGACTCATTGGGCGAATTGCTCTGGAACTGAAATCGGAACGCTCACTGACATTTCCCCTTTCTGAAAGCCTGATAAACGCCGGAAAAATGACTAAGTCCAAAAAAAATTTTTTTTAAACTTTTTTCAATTTTACCCCCGTGGGATATATATTCTACCCACACACATTTGGAATTCTCCTGGGGTACCCTCACACATATTATTCCCTCATTTAGTGGATATTTTCACAAAAAAGTGAAATTTTCAAAAATCCAGAAAATTGGCTGAAAACGTCTAAATATCAAGGACTCATTGGGCGAATTGCTCTGGAACTGAAATCGGAACGCTCACTGACATTTCCCCTTTCTGAAAGTCTGATAAACGCCGGAAAAATGACTAAGTCCAAAAAAAAAAATTTTTCAACTTTTTTCAATTTTACCCCCGTGGGATATATATTCTACCCACACACATTTGGAACTCTCCTGGGGTACCCTCACACATATTATTCCCTCATTTAGTGGATATTTTCACAAAAAAGTGAAATTTTCAAAAATCCAGAAAATTGGCTGAAAACGACTAAATATCAAGGACTCATTGGGCGAATCGCTCTGGAACTGAAATCGGAACGCTCACTGACATTTCCCCTATCTGAAAGTCTGATAAACGATGGAAAAATGACTAAGTCCAAAAAAATGTTTTTTTCAACTTTTTTCAATTTTACCCCCGTGGGATATATATTCTACCCACACACATTTGGAACTCTCCTGGGGTACCCTCACACATATTATTCCCTCAATTAGTGGATATATTCACAAAAAAGTGAAATTTTCAAAAATCCAGAAAATTGGCTGAAAACGACTAAATATCAAGGACTCATTGGGCGAATTGCTCTGGAACTGAAATCGGAACGCTCACTGACATTTCCCCTTTCTGAAAGTCTGATAAACGCCGGAAAAATGACTAAGTCCAAAAAAAAATTTTTTTAAACTTTTTTCAATTTTACCCCCGTGGGATATATATTCTACCCACACACATTTGGAACTCTCCTGGGGTACCCTCACACATATTATTCCCTCATTTAGTGGATATTTTCACAAAAAAGTGAAATTTTCAAAAATCCAGAAAATTGGCTGAAAACGACTAAATATCAAGGACTCATTGAGCGAATCGCTCTGGAACTGAAATCGGAACGCTCACTGACATTTCCCCTATCTGAAAGTCTGATAAACGACGGAAAAATGACTAATTTCAAAAAAATTTTTTTTTCAACTTTTTTCAATTTTACCCCCGTGGGATATATATTCTACCCACACACATTTGGAACTCTCCTGGGGTACCCTCACACATATTATTCCCTGATTTAGTGGATATTTTCACAAAAAAGTGAAATTTTCAAAAATCCAGAAAATTGGCTGAAAACGACTAAATATCAAGGACTCATTGGGCGAATCGCTCTGGAACTGAAATCGGAACGCTCACTGACATTTCCCCTATCTGAAAGTCTGATAAACGATGGAAAAATGACTAAGTCCAAAAAAATTTTTTTTCAACTTTTTTCAATTTTACCCCCGTGGGATATATATTCTACCCACACACATTTGGAACTCTCCTGGGGTACCCTCACACATATTATTCCCTCATTTAGTGTATATTTTCACAAAAAAGTGAAATTTTCAAAAATCCAGAAAATTGGCTGAAAACGACTAAATATCAAGGACTCATTGGGCGAATCACTCTGGAACTGAAATCGGAACGCTCACTGACATTTCCCCTATCTGAAAGTCTGATAAACGATGGAAAAATGACTAAGTCCAAAAAAATGTTTTTTTCAACTTTTTTCAATTTTACCCCCGTGGGATATATATTCTACCCACACACATTTGGAACTCTCCTGGGGTACCCTCACACATATTATTCCCTCATTTAGTGGATATTTTCACAAAAAAGTGAAATTTTCAAAAATCCAGAAAATTGGCTGAAAATGACTAAATATCAAGGACTCATTGGGCGAATCGCTCTGGAACTGAAATCGGAACGCTCACTGACATTTCCCCTTTCTGAAAGTCTGATAAACGCCGGAAAAATGACTAAGTCCAAAAAAAAATTTTTTTAAACTTTTTTCAATTTTACCCCCGTGGGATATATATTCTACCCACACACATTTGGAACTCTCCTGGGGTACCCTCACACATATTATTCCCTCATTTAGTGGATATTTTCACAAAAAAGTGAAATTTTCAAAAATCCAGAAAATTGGCTGAAAACGACTAAATATCAAGGACTCATTGAGCGAATCGCTCTGGAACTGAAATCGGAACGCTCACTGACATTTCCCCTATCTGAAAGTCTGATAAACGACGGAAAAATGACTAATTTCAAAAAAATTTTTTTTTCAACTTTTTTCAATTTTACCCCCGTGGGATATATATTCTACCCACACACATTTGGAACTCTCCTGGGGTACCCTCACACATATTATTCCCTGATTTAGTGGATATTTTCACAAAAAAGTGAAATTTTCAAAAATCCAGAAAATTGGCTGAAAACGACTAAATATCAAGGACTCATTGGGCGAATCGCTCTGGAACTGAAATCGGAACGCTCACTGACATTTCCCCTATCTGAAAGTCTGATAAACGATGGAAAAATGACTAAGTCCAAAAAAATTTTTTTTCAACTTTTTTCAATTTTACCCCCGTGGGATATATATTCTACCCACACACATTTGGAACTCTCCTGGGGTACCCTCACACATATTATTCCCTCATTTAGTGGATATTTTCACAAAAAAGTGAAATTTTCAAAAATCCAGAAAATTGGCTGAAAACGACTAAATATCAAGGACTCATTGGGCGAATCACTCTGGAACTGAAATCGGAACGCTCACTGACATTTCCCCTATCTGAAAGTCTGATAAACGATGGAAAAATGACTAAGTCCAAAAAAATGTTTTTTTCAACTTTTTTCAATTTTACCCCCGTGGGATATATATTCTACCCACACACATTTGGAACTCTCCTGGGGTACCCTCACACATATTATTCCCTCATTTAGTGGATATTTTCACAAAAAAGTGAAATTTTCAAAAATCCAGAAAATTGGCTGAAAATGACTAAATATCAAGGACTCATTGGGCGAATCGCTCTGGAACTGAAATCGGAACGCTCACTGACATTTCCCCTATCTGAAAGTCTGATAAACGCTGGAAAAATGACTAAGTCCAAAAAATATTTTTTTTCAACTTTTTTCTATTTTACCCCCGTGGGATATCTATTCTACCCACACACATTTGGAACTCTCCTGGGGTACCCTCACACATATTATTCCCTCATTTAGTGGATATTTTCACAAAAAAGTGAAATTTTCAAAAATCCAGAAAATTGGCTGAAAACGACTAAATATCAAGGACTCATTGGGCGAATCACTCTGGAACTGAAATCGGAATGCTCACTCACATTTCCCCTATCTGAAAGTCTGATAAACGCCGGAAAAATGACTAAGTCCAAAAAAAATTTTTTTCAACTTTTTTCAATTTTACCCCAGTGGGATATATATTCTACCCACACACATTTGGAACTCTCCTGGGGTACCCTCACACATATTATTCCCTCATTTAGTGGATATTTTCACAAAAAAGTGAAATTTTCAAAAATCCAGAAAATTGGCTGAAAACGACTAAATATCAAGGACTCATTGGGCGAATCGCTCTGGAACTGAAATCGGAACGCTCACTGACATTTCCCCTATCTGAAAGTCTGATAAACGATGGAAAAATGACTAAGTCCAAAAAAATGTTTTTTTCAACTTTTTTCAATTTTACCCCCGTGGGATATATATTCTACCCACACACATTTGGAACTCTCCTGGGGTACCCTCACACATATTATTCCCTCATTTAGTGGATATTTTCACAAAAAAGTGAAATTTTCAAAAATCCAGAAAATTGGCTGAAAACGACTAAATATCAAGGACTCATTGGGCGAATCACTCTGGAATTGAAATCGGAATGCTCACTCACATTTCCCCTATCTGAAAGTCTGATAAACGCCGGAAAAATGACTAAGTCCAAAAAAAATTTTTTTCAACTTTTTTCAATTTTACCCCCGTGGGATATATATTCTACCCACACACATTTGGAACTCTCCTGGGGTACCCTCACACATATTATTCCCTCAATTAGTGTATATTTTCACAAAAAAGTGAAATTTTCAAAAATCCAGAAAATTGGCTGAAAACGACTAAATATCAAGGACTCATTGGGCGAATTGCTCTGGAACTGAAATCGGAACGCTCACTGACATTTCCCCTTTCTGAAAGTCTGATAAACGCCGGAAAAATGACTAAGTCCAAAAAAAAATTTTTTTAAACATTTTTCAATTTTACCCCCGTGGGATATATATTCTACCCACACACATTTGGAACTCTCCTGGGGTACCCTCACACATATTATTCCCTCATTTAGTGGATATTTTCACAAAAAAGTGAAATTTTCAAAAATCCAGAAAATTGGCTGAAAACGACTAAATATCAAGGACTCATTGGGCGAATCAATTTGGAACTGAAATCGGAATGCTCACTCACATTTCCCCTATCTGAAAGTCTGATAAACGCCGGAAAAATGACTAGGTCCAAAAAAAATTTTTTTCAACTTTTTTCAATTTTACCCCAGTGGGATATATATTCTACCCACACACATTTGGAACTCTCCTGGGGTACCCTCACACATATTATTCCCTCATTTAGTGGATATTTTCACAAAAAAGTGAAATTTACAAAAATCCAGAAAATTGGCTGAAAATGACTAAATATCAAGGACTCATTGGGCGAATCACTCTGGAACTGAAATCGGAATGCTCACTCACATTTCCCCAATCTGAAAGTCTGATAAACGCAGGAAAAATGACTAAGTCCAAAAAAAATTTTTTTCAACTTTTTTCAATTTTACCCCAGTGGGATATATATTCTACCCACACACATTTGGAACTCTCCTGGGGTACCCTCACACATATTATTCCCTCATTTAGTGGATATTTTCACAAAAAAGTGAAATTTTCAAAAATCCAGAAAATTGGCTGAAAACGACTAAATATCAAGGACTCATTGGGCGAATCACTCTGGAACTGAAATCGGAATGCTCACTCACATTTCCCCTATCTGAAAGTCTGATAAACGCCGGAAAAATGACTAAGTCCAAAAAAATTTTTTTTAAACTTTTTTCAATTTTACCCCCGTGGGATATATATTCTACCCACACACATTTGGAATTCTCCTGGGGTACCCTCACACATATTATTCCCTCATTTAGTGGATATTTTCACAAAAAAGTGAAATTTTCAAAAATCCAGAAAATTGGCTGAAAACGTCTAAATATCAAGGACTCATTGGGCGAATTGCTCTGGAACTGAAATCGGAACGCTCACTGACATTTCCCCTTTCTGAAAGTCTGATAAACGCCGGAAAAATGACTAAGTCCAAAAAAAAAATTTTTTCAACTTTTTTCAATTTTACCCCCGTGGGATATATATTCTACCCACACACATTTGGAACTCTCCTGGGGTACCCTCACACATATTATTCCCTCATTTAGTGGATATTTTCACAAAAAAGTGAAATTTTCAAAAATCCAGAAAATTGGCTGAAAACGACTAAATATCAAGGACTCATTGGGCGAATCGCTCTGGAACTGAAATCGGAACGCTCACTGACATTTCCCCTATCTGAAAGTCTGATAAACGACGGAAAAATGACTAAGTCCAAAAAAAATTTTTTTTCAACTTTTTTCAATTTTACCCCCGTGGGATATATATTCTACCCACACACATTTGGAACTCTCCTGGGGTACCCTCACACATATTATTCCCTGATTTAGTGGATATTTTCACAAAAAAGTGAAATTTTCAAAAATCCAGAAAATTGGCTGAAAACGACTAAATATCAAGGACTCATTGGGCGAATCGCTCTGGAACTGAAATCGGAACGCTCACTGACATTTCCCCTATCTGAAAGTCTGATAAACGATGGAAAAATGACTAAGTCCAAAAAAATGTTTTTTTCAACTTTTTTCAATTTTACCCCCGTGGGATATATATTCTACCCACACACATTTGGAACTCTCCTGGGGTACCCTCACACATATTATTCCCTCATTTAGTGGATATTTTCACAAAAAAGTGAAATTTTCAAAAATCCAGAAAATTGGCTGAAAACGACTAAATATCAAGGACTCATTGGGCGAATCACTCTGGAACTGAAATCGGAATGCTCACTCACATTTCCCCTATCTGAAAGTCTGATAAACGCCGGAAAAATGACTAAGTCCAAAAAAAATTTTTTTCAACTTTTTTCAATTTTACCCCCGTGGGATATATATTCTACCCACACACATTTGGAACTCTCCTGGGGTACCCTCACACATATTATTCCCTCAATTAGTGTATATTTTCACAAAAAAGTGAAATTTTCAAAAATCCAGAAAATTGGCTGAAAACGACTAAATATCAAGGACTCATTGGGCGAATTGCTCTGGAACTGAAATCGGAACGCTCACTGACATTTCCCCTTTCTGAAAGTCTGATAAACGCCGGAAAAATGACTAAGTCCAAAAAAAAATTTTTTTAAACATTTTTCAATTTTACCCCCGTGGGATATATATTCTACCCACACACATTTGGAACTCTCCTGGGGTACCCTCACACATATTATTCCCTCATTTAGTGGATATTTTCACAAAAAAGTGAAATTTTCAAAAATCCAGAAAATTGGCTGAAAACGACTAAATATCAAGGACTCATTGGGCGAATCGCTCTGGAACTGAAATCGGAACGCTCACTGACATTTCCCCTATCTGAAAGTCTGATAAACGCCGGAAAAATGACTAAGTCCAAAAAAAAATTTTTTTCAACTTTTTTCAATTTTACCCCCGTGGGATATATATTCTACCCACACACATTTGGAACTCTCCTGGGGTACCCTCACACATATTATTCCCTCATTTAGTGGATATTTTCACAAAAAAGTGAAATTTTCAAAAATCCAGAAAATTGGCTGAAAACGACTAAATATCATGGACTCATTGGGCGAATCAATTTCGAACTGAAATCGGAATGCTCACTCACATTTCCCCTATCTGAAAGTCTGATAAACGCCGGAAAAATGACTAGGTCCACAAAAAATTTTTTTCAACTTTTTTCAATTTTACCCCAGTGGGATATATATTCTACCCACACACATTTGGAACTCTCCTGGGGTACCCTCACACATATTATTCCCTCATTTAGTGGATATTTTCACAAAAAAGTGAAATTTACAAAAATCCAGAAAATTGGCTGAAAATGACTAAATATCAAGGACTCATTGGGCGAATCACTCTGGAACTGAAATCGGAATGCTCACTCACATTTCCCCAATCTGAAAGTCTGATAAACGCAGGAAAAATGACTAAGTCCAAAAAAAATTTTTTTCAACTTTTTTCAATTTTACCCCAGTGGGATATATATTCTACCCACACACATTTGGAACTCTCCTGGGGTACCCTCACACATATTATTCCCTCATTTAGTGGATATTTTCACAAAAAAGTGAAATTTTCAAAAATCCAGAAAATTGGCTGAAAACGACTAAATATCAAGGACTCATTGGGCGAATCGCTCTGGAACTGAAATCGGAATGCTCTCTCACATTTCCCCTATCTGAAAGTCTGATAAACGCCGGAAAAATGACTAAGTCCAAAAAAAATTTTTTTCAACTTTTTTCAATTTTACCCCCGTGGGATATATATTCTACCCACACACATTTGGAACTCTCCTGGGGTACCCTCACACATATTATTCCCTCAATTAGTGTATATTTTCACAAAAAAGTGAAATTTTCAAAAATCCAGAAAATTGGCTGAAAACGACTAAATATCAAGGACTCATTGGGCGAATTGCTCTGGAACTGAAATCGGAACGCTCACTGACATTTCCCCTTTCTGAAAGTCTGATAAACGCCGGAAAAATGACTAAGTCCAAAAAAAAATTTTTTCAAACATTTTTCAATTTTACCCCCGTGGGATATATATTCTACCCACACACATTTGGAACTCTCCTGGGGTACCCTCACACATATTATTCGATCATTTAGTGGATATTTTCACAAAAAAGTGAAATTTTCAAAAATCCAGAAAATTGGCTGAAAACGACTAAATATCAAGGACTCATTGGGCGAATCGCTCTGGAACTGAAATCGGAACGCTCACTGACATTTCCCCTATCTGAAAGTCTGATAAACGCCGGTAAAATGACTAAGTCCAAAAAAAAATTTTTTTCAACTTTTTTCAATTTTACCCCCGTGGGATATATATTCTACCCACACACATTTGGAACTCTCCTGGGGTACCCTCACACATATTATTCCCTCATTTAGTGGATATTTTCACAAAAAAGTGAAATTTTCAAAAATCCAGAAAATTGGCTGAAAACGACTAAATATCAAGGACTCATTGGGCGAATCAATTTGGAACTGAAATCGGAATGCTCACTCACATTTCCCCTATCTGAAAGTCTGATAAACGCCGGAAAAATGACTAGGTCCAAAAAAAATTTTTTTCAACTTTTTTCAATTTTACCCCAGTGGGATATATATTCTACCCACACACATTTGGAACTCTCCTGGGGTACCCTCACACATATTATTCCCTCATTTAGTGGATATTTTCACAAAAAAGTGAAATTTACAAAAATCCAGAAAATTGGCTGAAAACGACTAAATATCAAGGACTCATTGGGCGAATCACTCTGGAACTGAAATCGGAATGCTCACTCACATTTCCCCAATCTGAAAGTCTGATAAACGCCGGAAAAATGACTAAGTCCAAAAAAAATTTTTTTCAACTTTTTTCAATTTTACCCCAGTGGGATATATATTCTACCCACACACATTTGGAACTCTCCTGGGGTACCCTCACACATATTATTCCCTCATTTAGTGGATATTTTCACAAAAAAGTGAAATTTTCAAAAATCCAGAAAATTGGCTGAAAACGACTAAATATCAAGGACTCATTGGGCGAATCGCTCTGGAACTGAAATCGGAATGCTCTCTCACATTTCCCCTATCTGAAAGTCTGATAAACGGCGGAAAAATGACTAAGTCCAAAAAAAAAAAATTTTTCAACTTTTTTCAATTTTACCCCCGTGGGATATATATTCTACCCACACACATTTGGAACTCTCCTGGGGTACCCTCACACATATTATTCCCTCATTTAGTGGATATTTTCACAAAAAAGTGAAATTTTCAAAAATCCAGAAAATTGGCTGAAAACGACTAAATATCAAGGACTCATTGGGCGAATTGCTCTGGAACTGAAATCGGAACGCTCACTGACATTTCCCCTTTCTGAAAGTCTGATAAACGCCGGAAAAATGACTAAGTCCAAAAAAAATTTTTTTTCAACTTTTTTCAATTTTACCCCCGTGGGATATATATTCTACCCACACACATTTGGAACTCTCCTGGGGTACCCTCACACATATTATTCCCTCATTTAGTGGATATTTTCACAAAAAAGTGAAATTTTCAAAAATCCAGAAAATTGGCTGAAAACGACTAAATATCAAGGACTCATTGGGCGAATCACTCTGAAACTGAAATCGGAATGCTCACTCACATTTCCCCTATCTGAAAGTCTGATAAACGCCGGAAAAATGACTGAGTCCAAAAAAAATTTTTTTCAACTTTTTTCAATTTTACCCCCGTGGGATATATATTCTACCCACACACATTTGGAACTCTCCCGGGGTACCCTCACACATATTATTCCCTCATTTAGTGGATATTTTCACAAAAAAGTGAAATTTTCAAAAATCCAGAAAATTGGCTGAAAATGACTAAATATCAAGGACTCATTGGGCGAATCGCTCTGGAACTGAAATCGGAACGCTCACTGACATTTCCCCTATCTGAAAGTCTGATAAACGCCGGAAAAATGACTAAGTCCAAAAAATATTTTTTTTCAACTTTTTTCAATTTTACCCCCATGGGATATATATTCTACCCACACACATTTGGAACTCTCCTGGGGTACCCTCACACATATTATTCCCTCATTTAGTGGATATTTTCACAAAAAAGTGAAATTTTCAAAAATCCAGAAAATTGGCGGAAAACAACTAAATATCAAGGACTCATTGGGCGAATTGCTCTGGAACTGAAATCGGAACGCTCACTGACATTTCCCCTTTCTGAAAGTCTGATAAACGCCGGAAAAATGACTAAGTCCAAAAAAAAATTTTTTTCAACTTTTTTCAATTTTACCCCCGTGGGATATATATTCTACCCACACACATTTGGAACTCTCCTGGGGTACCCTCACACATATTATTCCCTCATTTAGTGGATATTTTCACAAAAAAGTGAAATTTTCAAAAATCCAGAAAATTGGCGGAAAACGACTAAATATCAAGGACTCATTGGGCGAATTGCTCTGGAACTGAAATCGGAACGCTCACTGACATTTCCCCTTTCTGAAAGTCTGATAAACGACGGAAAAATGACTAAGTCCAAAAAAAATTTTTTTTCAACTTTTTTCAATTTTACTCCCGTGGGATATATATTCTACCCACACACATTTGGAACTCTCCTGGGGTACCCTCACACATATTATTCCCTCATTTAGTGGATATTTTCACAAAAAAGTGAAATTTTCAAAAATCCAGAAAATTGGCTGAAAACGACTAAATATCAAGGACTCATTGGGCGAATCACTTTGGAACTGAAATCGGAATGCTCACTCACATTTCCCCTATCTGAAAGTGTGATAAACGACGGAAAAATGACTAAGTCCAAAAAAATTTTTTTTTCAACTTTTTTCAATTTTACCCCCGTGGGATATATATTCTACCCACACACATTTGGAACTCTCCTGGGGTACCCTCACACATATTATTCCCTCATTTAGTGGATATTTTCACAAAAAAGTGAAATTTTCAAAAATCCAGAAAATTGGCTGAAAACGACTAAATATCAAGGACTCATTGGGCGAATCGCTCTGGAACTGAAATCGGAATGCTCACTCCCATTTCCCCTATCTGAAAGTCTGATAAACGGCGGAAAAATGACTAAGTCCAAAAAAAATTTTTTTTCAACTTTTTTCAATTTTACCCCCGTGGGATATATATTCTACCCACACACATTTGGAACTCTCCTGGGGTAGCCTCACACATATTATTCCCTCATTTAGTGGATATTTTCACAAAAAAGTGAAATTTTCAAAAATCCAGAAAATTGGCTGAAAACGACTAAATATCAAGGACTCATTGGGCGAATTGCTCTGGAACTGAAATCGGAACGCTCACTGACATTTCCCCTATCTGAAAGTCTGATAAACGCCGGAAAAATGACTAAGTCCAAAAAATATTTTTTTTCAACTTTTTTCAATTTTACCCCCGTGGGATATATATTCTACCCACACACATTTGGAACTCTCCTGGGGTACCCTCACACATATTATTCCCTCATTTAGTGGATATTTTCACAAAAAAGTGAAATTTTCAAAAATCCAGAAAATTGGCTGAAAACGACTAAATATCAAGGACTCATTGGGCGAATTGCTCTGGAACTGAAATCGGAACGATCACTGACATTTCCCCTTTCTGAAAGTCTGATAAACGCCGGAAAAATGACTAAGTCCAAAAAAAAATTTTTTTCAACTTTTTTCAATTTTACCCCCGTGGGATATATATTCTACCCACACACATTTGGAACTCTCCTGGGGTACCCTCACACATATTATTCCCTCATTTAGTGGATATTTTCACAAAAAAGTGAAATTTTCAAAAATCCAGAAAATTGGCTGAAAACGACTAAATATCAAGGACTCATTGGGCGAATCACTTTGGAACTGAAATTGGAATGCTCACTCACATTTCCCCTATCTGAAAGTCTGATAAACGACGGAAAAATGACTAAGTCCAAAAAAATTTTTTTTTCAACTTTTTTCAATTTTACCCCCGTGGGATATATATTCTACCCACACACATTTGGAACTCTCCTGGGGTACCCTCACACATATTATTCCCTCATTTAGTGGATATTTTCACAAAAAAGTGAAATTTTCAAAAATCCAGAAAATTGGCTGAAAACGACTAAATATCAAGGACTCATTGGGCGAATCACTCTGGAATTGAAATCGGAATGCTCACTCACATTTCCCCTATCTGAAAGTCTGATAAACGCCGGAAAAATGACTAAGTCCAAAAAAAAATTTTTTCAACTTTTTTCAATTTTACCCCAGTGGGATATATATTCTACCCACACACATTTGGAACTCTCCTGGGGTAGCCTCACACATATTATTCCCTCATTTAGTGGATATTTTCACAAAAAAGTGAAATTTTCAAAAATCCAGAAAATTGGCTGAAAACGACTAAATATCAAGGACTCATTGGGCGAATCGCTCTGGAACTGAAATCGGAACGCTCACTGACATTTCCCCTATCTGAAAGTCTGATAAACGACGGAAAAATGACTAAGTCCAAAAATTTTTTTTTTCAACTTTTTTCAATTTTACCCCCGTGGGATATATATTCTACCCACACACATTTGGAACTCTCCTGGGGTACCCTCACACATATTATTCCCTCATTTAGTGGATATTTTCACAAAAAAGTGAAATTTTCAAAAATCCAGAAAATTGGCTGAAAACGACTAAATATCAAGGACTCATTGGGCGAATCACTTTGGAACTGAAATCGGAATGCTCACTCACATTTCCCCTATCTGAAAGTCTGATAAACGACGGAAAAATGACTAAGTCCAAAAAAATTTTTTTTTCAACTTTTTTCAATTTTACCCCCGTGGGATATATATTCTACCCACACACATTTGGAACTCTCCTGGGGTACCCTCACACATATTATTCCCTCATTTAGTGGATATTTTCACAAAAAAGTGAAATTTTCAAAAATCCAGAAAATTGGCTGAAAACGACTAAATATCAAGGACTCATTGGGCGAATCACTCTGGAATTGAAATCGGAATGCTCACTCACATTTCCCCTATCTGAAAGTCTGATAAACGCCGGAAAAATGACTAAGTCCAAAAAAAATTTTTTTCAACTTTTTTCAATTTTACCCCAGTGGGATATATATTCTACCCACACACATTTGGAACTCTCCTGGGGTAGCCTCACACATATTATTCCCTCATTTAGTGGATATTTTCACAAAAAAGTGAAATTTTCAAAAATCCAGAAAATTGGCTGAAAATGACTAAATATCAAGGACTCATTGGGCGAATCGCTCTGGAACTGAAATCGGAACGCTCACTGACATTTCCCCTATCTGAAAGTCTGATAAACGACGGAAAAATGACTAAGTCCAAAAAATTTTTTTTTTCAACTTTTTTCAATTTTACCCCCGTGGGATATATATTCTACCCACACACATTTGGAACTCTCCTGGGGTACCCTCACACATATTATTCCCTCATTTAGTGGATATTTTCACAAAAAAGTGAAATTTTCAAAAATCCAGAAAATTGGCTGAAAACGACTAAATATCAAGGACTCATTGGGCGAATCACTCTGGAACTGAAATCGGAATGCTCACTCACATTTCCCCTATCTGAAAGTCTGATAAACGCCGGAAAAATGACTAAGTCCAAAAAAAATTTTTTTCAACTTTTTTCAATTTTACCCCAGTGGGATATATATTCTACCCACACACATTTGGAACTCTCCTGGGGTACCCTCACACATATTATTCCCTCATTTAGTGGATATTTTCACAAAAAAGTGAAATTTTCAAAAATCCAGAAAATTGGCTGAAAATGACTAAATATCAAGGACTCATTGGGCAAATCGCTCTGGAACTGAAATCGGAACGCTCACTGACATTTCCCCTATCTGAAAGTCTGATAAACGCCGGAAAAATGACTAAGTCCAAAAAATATTTTTTTTCAACTTTTTTCAATTTTACCCCCGTGGGATATATATTCTACCCACACACATTTGGAACTCTCCTGGGGTACCCTCACACATATTATTCCCTCATTTAGTGGATATTTTCACAAAAAAGTGAAATTTTCAAAAATCCAGAATATTGGCTGAAAACGACTAAATATCAAGGACTCATTGGGCGAATCACTTTGGAACTGAAATCGGAATACTCACTCACATTTCCCCTATCTGAAAGTCTGATAAACGCCGGAAAAATGACTAGGTCCAAAAAAAATTTTTTTCAACTTTTTTCAATTTTACCCCATTGGGATATATATTCTACCCACACACATTTGGAACTCTCCTGGGGTACCCTTACACATATTATTCCCTCATTTAGTGGATATTTTCACAAAAAAGTGAAATTACAAAAATCCAGAAAATTGGCTGAAAACGACTAAATATCAAGGACTCATTGGGCGAATCACTCTGGAACTGAAATCGGAATGCTCACTCACATTTCCCCTATCTGAAAGTCTGATAAACGCCGGAAAAATGACTAAGTCCAAAAAAAATTTTTTTCAACTTTTTTCAATTTTACCCCAGTGGGATATATATTCTACCCACACACATTTGGAACTCTCCTGGGGTACCCTCACACATATTATTCCCTCATTTAGTGGACATTTTCACAAAAAAGTGAAATTTTCAAAAATCCAGAAAATTGGCTGAAAATGACTAAATATCAAGGACTCATTGGGCAAATCGCTCTGGAACTGAAATCGGAATGCTCACTCACATTTCCCCTATCTGAAAGTCTGATAAACGCCGGAAAAATGACTAGGTCCAAAAAAAATTTTTTTCAACTTTTTTCAATTTTACCCCATTGGGATATATATTCTACCCACACACATTTGGAACTCTCCTGGGGTACCCTCACACATATTATTCCCTCATTTAGTGGATATTTTCACAAAAAAGTGAAATTACAAAAATCCAGAAAATTGGCTGAAAACGACTAAATATCAAGGACTCATTGGGCGAATCACTCTGGAACTGAAATCGGAATGCTCACTCACATTTCCCCTATCTGAAAGTCTGATAAACGCCGGAAAAATGACTAAGTCCAAAAAAAATTTTTTTCAACTTTTTTCAATTTTACCCCAGTGGGATATATATTCTACCCACACACATTTGGAACTCTCCTGGGGTACCCTCACACATATTATTCCCTCATTTAGTGGATATTTTCACAAAAAAGTGAAATTTTCAAAAATCCAGAAAATTGGCTGAAAATGACTAAATATCAAGGACTCATTGGGCAAATCGCTCTGGAACTGAAATCGGAACGCTCACTGACATTTCCCCTATCTGAAAGTCTGATAAACGCCGGAAAAATGACTAAGTCCAAAAAATATTTTTTTTCAACTTTTTTCAATTTTACCCCCGTGGGATATATATTCTACCCACACACATTTGGAACTCTCCTGGGGTACCCTCACACATATTATTCCCTCATTTAGTGGATATTTTCACAAAAAAGTGAAATTTTCAAAAATCCAGAAAATTGGCTGAAAATGACTAAATATCAAGGACTCATTGGGCAAATCGCTCTGGAACTGAAATCGGAACGCTCACTGACATTTCCCCTATCTGAAAGTCTGATAAACGCCGGAAAAATGACTAAGTCCAAAAAATATTTTTTTTCAACTTTTTTCAATTTTACCCCCGTGGGATATATATTCTACCCACACACATTTGGAACTCTCCTGGGGTACCCTCACACATATTATTCCCTCATTTAGTGGATATTTTCACAAAAAAGTGAAATTTTCAAAAATCCAGAAAATTGGCTGAAAATGACTAAATATCAAGGACTCATTGGGCGAATTGCTCTGGAACTGAAATCGGAACGCTCACTGACATTTCCCCTTTCTGAAAGTCTGATAAACGCCGGAAAAATGACTAAGTCCAAAAAAAAATTTTTTTCAACTTTTTTCAATTTTACCCCCGTGGGATATATATTCTACCCACACACATTTGGAACTCTCCTGGGGTACCCTCACACATATTATTCCCTCATTTAGTGGATATTTTCACAAAAAAGTGAAATTTTCAAAAATCCAGAAAATTGGCTGAAAATGACTAAATATCAAGGACTCATTGGGCAAATCGCTCTGGAACTGAAATCGGAACGCTCACTGACATTTCCCCTATCTGAAAGTCTGATAAACGCCGGAAAAATGACTAAGTCCAAAAAATATTTTTTTTCAACTTTTTTCAATTTTACCCCCGTGGGATATATATTCTACCCACACACATTTGGAACTCTCCTGGGGTACCCTCACACATATTATTCCCTCATTTAGTGGATATTTTCACAAAAAAGTGAAATTTTCAAAAATCCAGAAAATTGGCTGAAAATGACTAAATATCAAGGACTCATTGGGCAAATCGCTCTGGAACTGAAATCGGAACGCTCACTGACATTTCCCCTATCTGAAAGTCTGATAAACGCCGGAAAAATGACTAAGTCCAAAAAATATTTTTTTTCAACTTTTTTCAATTTTACCCCCGTGGGATATATATTCTACCCACACACATTTGGAACTCTCCTGGGGTACCCTCACACATATTATTCCCTCATTTAGTGGATATTTTCACAAAAAAGTGAAATTTTCAAAAATCCAGAAAATTGGCTGAAAATGACTAAATATCAAGGACTCATTGGGCAAATCGCTCTGGAACTGAAATCGGAACGCTCACTGACATTTCCCCTATCTGAAAGTCTGATAAACGCCGGAAAAATGACTAAGTCCAAAAAATATTTTTTTTCAACTTTTTTCAATTTTACCCCCGTGGGATATATATTCTACCCACACACATTTGGAACTCTCCTGGGGTACCCTCACACATATTATTCCCTCATTTAGTGGATATTTTCACAAAAAAGTGAAATTTTCAAAAATCCAGAAAATTGGCTGAAAATGACTAAATATCAAGGACTCATTGGGCAAATCGCTCTGGAACTGAAATCGGAACGCTCACTGACATTTCCCCTATCTGAAAGTCTGATAAACGCCGGAAAAATGACTAAGTCCAAAAAATATTTTTTTTCAACTTTTTTCAATTTTACCCCCGTGGGATATATATTCTACCCACACACATTTGGAACTCTCCTGGGGTACCCTCACACATATTATTCCCTCATTTAGTGGATATTTTCACAAAAAAGTGAAATTTTCAAAAATCCAGAAAATTGGCTGAAAATGACTAAATATCAAGGACTCATTGGGCGAATTGCTCTGGAACTGAAATCGGAACGCTCACTGACATTTCCCCTTTCTGAAAGTCTGATAAACGCCGGAAAAATGACTAAGTCCAAAAAAAAATTTTTTTCAACTTTTTTCAATTTTACCCCCGTGGGATATATATTCTACCCACACACATTTGGAACTCTCCTGGGGTACCCTCACACATATTATTCCCTCATTTAGTGGATATTTTCACAAAAAAGTGAAATTTTCAAAAATCCAGAAAATTGGCTGAAAATGACTAAATATCAAGGACTCATTGGGCAAATCGCTCTGGAACTGAAATCGGAACGCTCACTGACATTTCCCCTATCTGAAAGTCTGATAAACGCCGGAAAAATGACTAAGTCCAAAAAATATTTTTTTTCAACTTTTTTCAATTTTACCCCCGTGGGATATATATTCTACCCACACACATTTGGAACTCTCCTGGGGTACCCTCACACATATTATTCCCTCATTTAGTGGATATTTTCACAAAAAAGTGAAATTTTCAAAAATCCAGAAAATTGGCTGAAAATGACTAAATATCAAGGACTCATTGGGCAAATCGCTCTGGAACTGAAATCGGAACGCTCACTGACATTTCCCCTATCTGAAAGTCTGATAAACGCCGGAAAAATGACTAAGTCCAAAAAATATTTTTTTTCAACTTTTTTCAATTTTACCCCCGTGGGATATATATTCTACCCACACACATTTGGAACTCTCCTGGGGTACCCTCACACATATTATTCCCTCATTTAGTGGATATTTTCACAAAAAAGTGAAATTTTCAAAAATCCAGAAAATTGGCTGAAAATGACTAAATATCAAGGACTCATTGGGCGAATTGCTGTGGAACTGAAATCGGAACGCTCACTGACATTTCCCCTTTCTGAAAGTCTGATAAACGCCGGAAAAATGACTAAGTCCAAACAAAAATTTTTTTCAACTTTTTTCAATTTTACCCCCGTGGGATATATATTCTACCCACACACATTTGGAACTCTCCTGGGGTACCCTCACACATATTATTCCCTCATTTAGTGGATATTTTCACAAAAAGTGAAATTTTCAAAAATCCAGAAAATTGGCTGAAAACGACTAAATATCAAGGACTCATTGGGCGAATCACTTTGGAACTGAAATCGGAATGCTCACTCACATTTCCCCTATCTGAAAGTCTGATAAACGCCGGAAAAATGACTAGGTCCAAAAAAAATTTTTTTCAACTTTTTTCAATTTTACCCCATTGGGATATATATTCTACCCACACACATTTGGAACTCTCCTGGGGTACCCTCACACATATTATTCCCTCATTTAGTGGATATTTTCACAAAAAAGTGAAATTTTCAAAAATCCAGAAAATTGGCTGAAAATGACTAAATATCAAGGACTCATTGGGCAAATCGCTCTGGAACTGAAATCAGAACGCTCACTGACATTTCCCCTATCTGAAAGTCTGATAAACGCCGGAAAAATGACTAAGTCCAAAAAATATTTTTTTTAAACTTTTTTCAATTTTACCCCCGTGGGATATATATTCTACCCACACACATTTGGAACTCTCCTGGGGTACCCTCACACATATTATTCCCTCATTTAGTGGATATTTTCACAAAAAAGTGAAATTTTCAAAAATCCAGAAAATTGGCTGAAAACGACTAAATATCAAGGACTCATTGGGCGAATCGCTATGGAACTGAAATCGGAACGCTCACTGACATTTCCCCTATCTGAAATTCTGATAAACGACGGAAAAATGACTAAGTCCAAAAAAATTTTTTTTTCAACTTTTTTCAATTTTACCCCCGTGGGATATATATTCTACCCACACACATTTGGAACTCTCCTGGGGTACCCTCACACATATTATTCCCTCATTTAGTGGATATTTTCACAAAAAAGTGAAATTTTCAAAAATCCAGAAAATTGGCTGAAAACGACTAAATATCAAGGACTCATTGGGCGAATCGCTCTGGAACTGAAATCGGAACGCTCACTGACATTTCCCCTATCTGAAAGTCTGATAAACGACGGAAAAATGACTAAGTCCAAAAAAATTTTTTTTTCAACTTTTTTCAATTTTACCCCCGTGGGATATATATTCTACCCACACACATTTGGAACTCTCCTGGGGTACCCTCACACATATTATTCCCTCATTTAGTGGATATTTTCACAAAAAAGTGAAATTTTCAAAAATCCAGAAAATTGGCTGAAAATGACTAAATATCAAGGACTCATTGGGCGAATCGCTCTGGAACTGAAATCGGAACGCTCACTGACATTTCCCCTATCTGAAAGTCTGATAAACGCCGGAAAAATGACTAAGTCCAAAAAATATTTTTTTTCAACTTTTTTCAATTTTACCCCCGTGGGATATATATTCTACCCACACACATTTGGAACTCTCCTGGGGTACCCTCACACATATTATTCCCTCATTTAGTGGATATTTTCACAAAAAAGTGAAATTTTCAAAAATCCAGAAAATTGGCTGAAAACGACTAAATATCAAGGACTCATTGGGCGAATCACTTTGGAACTGAAATCGGAATGCTCACTCACATTTCCCCTATCTGAAAGTCTGATAAACGCCGGAAAAATGACTAGGTCCAAAAAAAATTTTTTTCAACTTTTTTCAATTTTACCCCATTGGGATATATATTCTACCCACACACATTTGGAACTCTCCTGGGGTACCCTCACACATATTATTCCCTCATTTAGTGGATATTTTCACAAAGAAGTGAAATTTACAAAAATCCAGAAAATTGGCTGAAAACGACTAAATATCAAGGACTCATTGGGCGAATCGCTCTGGAACTGAAATCGGAACGCTCACTGACATTTCCCCTATCTGAAAGTCTGATAAACGACGGAAAAATGACTAAGTCCCAAAAAAATTTTTTTTCAACTTTTTTCAATTTTACCCCGTGGGATATATATTCTACCCACACACATTTGGAACTCTCCTGGGGTACCCTCACACATATTATTCCCTCATTTAGTGGATATTTTCACAAAAAAGTGAAATTTGAAAAATCCCGAAAATTGGCTGAAAATGACTAAATATCAAGGACTCATTGGGCAAATCGCTCTGGAACTGAAATCGGAACGCTCACTGACATTTCCCCTATCTGAAAGTCTGATAAACGCCGGAAAAATGACTAAGTCCAAAAAATATTTTTTTTCAACTTTTTTCAATTTTACCCCCGTGGGATATATATTCTACCCACACACATTTGGAACTCTCCTGGGGTACCCTCACACATATTATTCCCTCATTTAGTGGATATTTTCACAAAAAAGTGAAATTTTCAAAAATCCAGAAAATTGGCTGAAAACGACTAAATATCAAGGACTCATTGGGCGAATCGCTCTGGAACTGAAATCGGAACGCTCACTGACATTTCCCCTTTCTGAAAGTCTGATAAACGCCGGAAAAATGACTAAGTCCAAACAAAAATTTTTTTCAACTTTTTTCAATTTTACCCCCGTGGGATATATATTCTACCCACACACATTTGGAACTCTCCTGGGGTACCCTCACACATATTATTCCCTCATTTAGTGGATATTTTCACAAAAAGTGAAATTTTCAAAAATACAGAAAATTGGCTGAAAACGACTAAATATCAAGGACTCATTGGGCGAATCACTTTGGAACTGAAATCGGAATGCTCACTCACATTTCCCCTATCTGAAAGTCTGATAAACGCCGGAAAAATGACTAGGTCCAAAAAAAATTTTTTTCAACTTTTTTCAATTTTACCCCATTGGGATATATATTCTACCCACACACATTTGGAACTCTCCTGGGGTACCCTCACACATATTATTCCCTCATTTAGTGGATATTTTCACAAAAAAGTGAAATTACAAAAATCCAGAAAATTGGCTGAAAACGACTAAATATCAAGGACTCATTGGGCGAATCACTCTGGAACTGAAATCGGAATGCTCACTCACATTTCCCCTATCTGAAAGTCTGATAAACGCCGGAAAAATGACTAAGTCCAAAAAAAATTTTTTTCAACTTTTTTCAATTTTACCCCAGTGGGATATATATTCTACCCACACACATTTGGAACTCTCCTGGGGTACCCTCACACATATTATTCCCTCATTTAGTGGATATTTTCACAAAAAAGTGAAATTTTCAAAAATCCAGAAAATTGGCTGAAAATGACTAAATATCAAGGACTCATTGGGCAAATCGCTCTGGAACTGAAATCAGAACGCTCACTGACATTTCCCCTATCTGAAAGTCTGATAAACGCCGGAAAAATGACTAAGTCCAAAAAATATTTTTTTTAAACTTTTTTCAATTTTACCCCCGTGGGATATATATTCTACCCACACACATTTGGAACTCTCCTGGGGTACCCTCACACATATTATTCCCTCATTTAGTGGATATTTTCACAAAAAAGTGAAATTTTCAAAAATCCAGAAAATTGGCTGAAAACGACTAAATATCAAGGACTCATTGGGCGAATCGCTATGGAACTGAAATCGGAACGCTCACTGACATTTCCCCTATCTGAAATTCTGATAAACGACGGAAAAATGACTAAGTCCAAAAAAATTTTTTTTTCAACTTTTTTCAATTTTACCCCCGTGGGATATATATTCTACCCACACACATTTGGAACTCTCCTGGGGTACCCTCACACATATTATTCCCTCATTTAGTGGATATTTTCACAAAAAAGTGAAATTTTCAAAAATCCAGAAAATTGGCTGAAAACGACTAAATATCAAGGACTCATTGGGCGAATCGCTCTGGAACTGAAATCGGAACGCTCACTGACATTTCCCCTATCTGAAAGTCTGATAAACGACGGAAAAATGACTAAGTCCAAAAAAATTTTTTTTTCAACTTTTTTCAATTTTACCCCCGTGGGATATATATTCTACCCACACACATTTGGAACTCTCCTGGGGTACCCTCACACATATTATTCCCTCATTTAGTGGATATTTTCACAAAAAAGTGAAATTTTCAAAAATCCAGAAAATTGGCTGAAAACGACTAAATATCAAGGACTCATTGGGCGAATCACTTTGGAACTGAAATCGGAATGCTCACTCACATTTCCCCTATCTGAAAGTCTGATAAACGCCGGAAAAATGACTAGGTCCAAAAAAAATTTTTTTCAACTTTTTTCAATTTTACCCCATTGGGATATATATTCTACCCACACACATTTGGAACTCTCCTGGGGTACCCTCACACATATTATTCCCTCATTTAGTGGATATTTTCACAAAGAAGTGAAATTTACAAAAATCCAGAAAATTGGCTGAAAACGACTAAATATCAAGGACTCATTGGGCGAATCGCTCTGGAACTGAAATCGGAACGCTCACTGACATTTCCCCTATCTGAAAGTCTGATAAACGACGGAAAAATGACTAAGTCCCAAAAAAATTTTTTTTCAACTTTTTTCAATTTTACCCCGTGGGATATATATTCTACCCACACACATTTGGAACTCTCCTGGGGTACCCTCACACATATTATTCCCTCATTTAGTGGATATTTTCACAAAAAAGTGAAATTTTCAAAAATCCAGAAAATTGGCTGAAAATGACTAAATATCAAGGACTCATTGGGCAAATCGCTCTGGAACTGAAATCGGAACGCTCACTGACATTTCCCCTATCTGAAAGTCTGATAAACGCCGGAAAAATGACTAAGTCCAAAAAATATTTTTTTTCAACTTTTTTCAATTTTACCCCCGTGGGATATATATTCTACCCACACACATTTGGAACTCTCCTGGGGTACCCTCACACATATTATTCCCTCATTTAGTGGATATTTTCACAAAAAAGTGAAATTTTCAAAAATCCAGAAAATTGGCTGAAAACGACTAAATATCAAGGACTCATTGGGCGAATCGCTCTGGAACTGAAATCGGAAAGCTCACTGACATTTCCCCTATCTGAAAGTCTGATAAACGACGGAAAAATGACTAAGTCCAAAAAAATTTTTTTTTCAACTTTTTTCAATTTTACCCCCGTGGGATATATATTCTACCCACACACATTTGGAACTCTCCTGGGGTACCCTCACACATATTATTCCCTCATTTAGTGGATATTTTCACAACAAAGTGAAATTTTCAAAAATCCAGAAAATTGGCTGAAAACGACTAAATATCAAGGACTCATTGGGCGAATCACTCTGGAACTGAAATCGGAATGCTCACTCACATTTCCCCTATCTGAAAGTCTGATAAACGCCGGAAAAATGACTAAGTCCAAACAAAAATTTTTTTCAACTTTTTTCAATTTTACCCCCGTGGGATATATATTCTACCCACACACATTTGGAACTCTCCTGGGGTACCCTCACACATATTATTCCCTCATTTAGTGGATATTTTCACAAAAAGTGAAATTTTCAAAAATCCAGAAAATTGGCTGAAAACGACTAAATATCAAGGACTCATTGGGCGAATCACTTTGGAACTGAAATCGGAATGCTCACTCACATTTCCCCTATCTGAAAGTCTGATAAACGCCGGAAAAATGACTAGGTCCAAAAAAAATTTTTTTCAACTTTTTTCAATTTTACCCCATTGGGATATATATTCTACCCACACACATTTGGAACTCTCCTGGGGTACCCTCACACATATTATTCCCTCATTTAGTGGATATTTTCACAAAAAAGTGAAATTACAAAAATCCAGAAAATTGGCTGAAAACGACTAAATATCAAGGACTCATTGGGCGAATCACTCTGGAACTGAAATCGGAATGCTCACTCACATTTCCCCTATCTGAAAGTCTGATAAACGCCGGAAAAATGACTAAGTCCAAAAAAAATTTTTTTCAACTTTTTTCAATTTTACCCCAGTGGGATATATATTCTACCCACACACATTTGGAACTCTCCTGGGGTACCCTCACACATATTATTCCCTCATTTAGTGGATATTTTCACAAAAAAGTGAAATTTTCAAAAATCCAGAAAATTGGCTGAAAATGACTAAATATCAAGGACTCATTGGGCAAATCGCTCTGGAACTGAAATCAGAACGCTCACTGACATTTCCCCTATCTGAAAGTCTGATAAACGCCGGAAAAATGACTAAGTCCAAAAAATATTTTTTTTAAACTTTTTTCAATTTTACCCCCGTGGGATATATATTCTACCCACACACATTTGGAACTCTCCTGGGGTACCCTCACACATATTATTCCCTCATTTAGTGGATATTTTCACAAAAAAGTGAAATTTTCAAAAATCCAGAAAATTGGCTGAAAACGACTAAATATCAAGGACTCATTGGGCGAATCGCTATGGAACTGAAATCGGAACGCTCACTGACATTTCCCCTATCTGAAATTCTGATAAACGACGGAAAAATGACTAAGTCCAAAAAAATTTTTTTTTCAACTTTTTTCAATTTTACCCCCGTGGGATATATATTCTACCCACACACATTTGGAACTCTCCTGGGGTACCCTCACACATATTATTCCCTCATTTAGTGGATATTTTCACAAAAAAGTGAAATTTTCAAAAATCCAGAAAATTGGCTGAAAACGACTAAATATCAAGGACTCATTGGGCGAATCGCTCTGGAACTGAAATCGGAACGCTCACTGACATTTCCCCTATCTGAAAGTCTGATAAACGACGGAAAAATGACTAAGTCCAAAAAAATTTTTTTTTCAACTTTTTTCAATTTTACCCCCGTGGGATATATATTCTACCCACACACATTTGGAACTCTCCTGGGGTACCCTCACACATATTATTCCCTCATTTAGTGGATATTTTCACAAAAAAGTGAAATTTTCAAAAATCCAGAAAATTGGCTGAAAATGACTAAATATCAAGGACTCATTGGGCGAATCGCTCTGGAACTGAAATCGGAACGCTCACTGACATTTCCCCTATCTGAAAGTCTGATAAACGCCGGAAAAATGACTAAGTCCAAAAAATATTTTTTTTCAACTTTTTTCAATTTTACCCCCGTGGGATATATATTCTACCCACACACATTTGGAACTCTCCTGGGGTACCCTCACACATATTATTCCCTCATTTAGTGGATATTTTCACAACAAAGTGAAATTTTCAAAAATCCAGAAAATTGGCTGAAAACGACTAAATATCAAGGACTCATTGGGCGAATCACTCTGGAACTGAAATCGGAATGCTCACTCACATTTCCCCTATCTGAAAGTCTGATAAACGCCGGAAAAATGACTAAGTCCAAACAAAAATTTTTTTCAACTTTTTTCAATTTTACCCCCGTGGGATATATATTCTACCCACACACATTTGGAACTCTCCTGGGGTACCCTCACACATATTATTCCCTCATTTAGTGGATATTTTCACAAAAAGTGAAATTTTCAAAAATCCAGAAAATTGGCTGAAAACGACTAAATATCAAGGACTCATTGGGCGAATCACTTTGGAACTGAAATCGGAATGCTCACTCACATTTCCCCTATCTGAAAGTCTGATAAACGCCGGAAAAATGACTAGGTCCAAAAAAAATTTTTTTCAACTTTTTTCAATTTTACCCCATTGGGATATATATTCTACCCACACACATTTGGAACTCTCCTGGGGTACCCTCACACATATTATTCCCTCATTTAGTGGATATTTTCACAAAAAAGTGAAATTACAAAAATCCAGAAAATTGGCTGAAAACGACTAAATATCAAGGACTCATTGGGCGAATCACTCTGGAACTGAAATCGGAATGCTCACTCACATTTCCCCTATCTGAAAGTCTGATAAACGCCGGAAAAATGACTAAGTCCAAAAAAAATTTTTTTCAACTTTTTTCAATTTTACCCCAGTGGGATATATATTCTACCCACACACATTTGGAACTCTCCTGGGGTACCCTCACACATATTATTCCCTCATTTAGTGGATATTTTCACAAAAAAGTGAAATTTTCAAAAATCCAGAAACTTGGCTGAAAATGACTAAATATCAAGGACTCATTGGGCAAATCGCTCTGGAACTGAAATCAGAACGCTCACTGACATTTCCCCTATCTGAAAGTCTGATAAACGCCGGAAAAATGACTAAGTCCAAAAAATATTTTTTTTAAACTTTTTTCAATTTTACCCCCGTGGGATATATATTCTACCCACACACATTTGGAACTCTCCTGGGGTACCCTCACACATATTATTCCCTCATTTAGTGGATATTTTCACAAAAAAGTGAAATTTTCAAAAATCCAGAAAATTGGCTGAAAACGACTAAATATCAAGGACTCATTGGGCGAATCGCTATGGAACTGAAATCGGAACGCTCACTGACATTTCCCCTATCTGAAATTCTGATAAACGACGGAAAAATGACTAAGTCCAAAAAAATTTTTTTTTCAACTTTTTTCAATTTTACCCCCGTGGGATATATATTCTACCCACACACATTTGGAACTCTCCTGGGGTACCCTCACACATATTATTCCCTCATTTAGTGGATATTTTCACAAAAAAGTGAAATTTTCAAAAATCCAGAAAATTGGCTGAAAACGACTAAATATCAAGGACTCATTGGGCGAATCGCTCTGGAACTGAAATCGGAACGCTCACTGACATTTCCCCTATCTGAAAGTCTGATAAACGACGGAAAAATGACTAAGTCCAAAAAAATTTTTTTTTCAACTTTTTTCAATTTTACCCCCGTGGGATATATATTCTACCCACACACATTTGGAACTCTCCTGGGGTACCCTCACACATATTATTCCCTCATTTAGTGGATATTTTCACAAAAAAGTGAAATTTTCAAAAATCCAGAAAATTGGCTGAAAATGACTAAATATCAAGGACTCATTGGGCGAATCGCTCTGGAACTGAAATCGGAACGCTCACTGACATTTCCCCTATCTGAAAGTCTGATAAACGCCGGAAAAATGACTAAGTCCAAAAAATATTTTTTTTCAACTTTTTTCAATTTTACCCCCGTGGGATATATATTCTACCCACACACATTTGGAACTCTCCTGGGGTACCCTCACACATATTATTCCCTCATTTAGTGGATATTTTCACAAAAAAGTGAAATTTTCAAAAATCCAGAAAATTGGCTGAAAACGACTAAATATCAAGGACTCATTGGGCGAATCACTTTGGAACTGAAATCGGAATGCTCACTCACATTTCCCCTATCTGAAAGTCTGATAAACGCCGGAAAAATGACTAGGTCCAAAAAAAATTTTTTTCAACTTTTTTCAATTTTACCCCATTGGGATATATATTCTACCCACACACATTTGGAACTCTCCTGGGGTACCCTCACACATATTATTCCCTCATTTAGTGGATATTTTCACAAAGAAGTGAAATTTACAAAAATCCAGAAAATTGGCTGAAAACGACTAAATATCAAGGACTCATTGGGCGAATCGCTCTGGAACTGAAATCGGAACGCTCACTGACATTTCCCCTATCTGAAAGTCTGATAAACGACGGAAAAATGACTAAGTCCCAAAAAAATTTTTTTTCAACTTTTTTCAATTTTACCCCGTGGGATATATATTCTACCCACACACATTTGGAACTCTCCTGGGGTACCCTCACACATATTATTCCCTCATTTAGTGGATATTTTCACAAAAAAGTGAAATTTTCAAAAATCCAGAAAATTGGCTGAAAATGACTAAATATCAAGGACTCATTGGGCAAATCGCTCTGGAACTGAAATCGGAACGCTCACTGACATTTCCCCTATCTGAAAGTCTGATAAACGCCGGAAAAATGACTAAGTCCAAAAAATATTTTTTTTCAACTTTTTTCAATTTTACCCCCGTGGGATATATATTCTACCCACACACATTTGGAACTCTCCTGGGGTACCCTCACACATATTATTCCCTCATTTAGTGGATATTTTCACAAAAAAGTGAAATTTTCAAAAATCCAGAAAATTGGCTGAAAACGACTAAATATCAAGGACTCATTGGGCGAATCGCTCTGGAACTGAAATCGGAAAGCTCACTGACATTTCCCCTATCTGAAAGTCTGATAAACGACGGAAAAATGACTAAGTCCAAAAAAATTTTTTTTTCAACTTTTTTCAATTTTACCCCCGTGGGATATATATTCTACCCACACACATTTGGAACTCTCCTGGGGTACCCTCACACATATTATTCCCTCATTTAGTGGATATTTTCACAACAAAGTGAAATTTTCAAAAATCCAGAAAATTGGCTGAAAACGACTAAATATCAAGGACTCATTGGGCGAATCACTCTGGAACTGAAATCGGAATGCTCACTCACATTTCCCCTATCTGAAAGTCTGATAAACGCCGGAAAAATGACTAAGTCCAAAAAAAAATTTTTTCAACTTTTTTCAATTTTACCCCAGTGGGATATATATTCTACCCACACACATTTGGAACTCTCCTGGGGTACCCTCACACATATTATTCCCTCATTTAGTGGATATTTTCACAAAAAAGTGAAATTTTCAAAAATCCAGAAAATTGGCTGAAAACGACTAAATATCAAGGACTCATTGGGCGAATCGCTCTGGAACTGAAATCGGAATGCTCACTCCCATTTCCCCTATCTGAAAGTCTGATAAACGGCGGAAAAATGACTAAGTCCAAAAAAAATTTTTTTTTAACTTTTTTCAATTTTACCCCCGTGGGATATATATTCTACCCACACACATTTGGAACTCTCCTGGGGTAGCCTCACACATATTATTCCCTCATTTAGTGGATATTTTCACAAAAAAGTGAAATTTTAAAAAATCCCGAAAATTGGCTGAAAACGACTAAATATCAAGGACTCATTGGGCGAATCGCTCTGGAACTGAAATCGGAACGCTCACTGACATTTCCCCTATCTGAAAGTCTGATAAACGACGGAAAAATGACTAAGTCCAAAAAAATTTTTTTTTCAACTTTTTTCAATTTTACCCCCGTGGGATATATATTCTACCCACACACATTTGGAACTCTCCTGGGGTACCCTCACACATATTATTCCCTCATTTAGTGGATATTTTCACAAAAAAGTGAAATTTTCAAAAATCCAGAAAATTGGCTGAAAACGACTAAATATCAAGGACTCATTGGGCGAATCACTCTGGAACTGAAATCGGAATGCTCACTCACATTTCCCCTATCTGAAAGTCTGATAAACGCCGGAAAAATGACTAAGTCCAAAAAAAATTTTTTTCAACTTTTTTCAATTTTACCCCAGTGGGATATATATTCTACCCACACACATTTGGAACTCTCCTGGGGTACCCTCACACATATTATTCCCTCATTTAGTGGATATTTTCACAAAAAAGTGAAATTTTCAAAAATCCAGAAAATTGGCTGAAAATGACTAAATATCAAGGACTCATTGGGCAAATCGCTCTGGAACTGAAATCGGAACGCTCACTGACATTTCCCCTATCTGAAAGTCTGATAAACAACGGAAAAATGACTAAGTCCAAAAAAATTTTTTTTTCAACTTTTTTCAATTTTACCCCCGTGGGATATATATTCTACCCACACACATTTGGAACTCTCCTGGGGTACCCTCACACATATTATTCCCTCATTTAGTGGATATTTTCACAAAAAAGTGAAATTTTCAAAAATCCAGAAAATTGGCTGAAAACGACTAAATATCAAGGACTCATTGGGCGAATCGCTCTGGAACTGAAATCGGAATGCTCACTCCCATTTCCCCTATCTGAAAGTCTGATAAACGGCGGAAAAATGACTAAGTCCAAAAAAAATTTTTTTCAACTTTTTTCAATTTTACCCCAGTGGGATATATATTCTACCCACACACATTTGGAACTCTCCTGGGGTACCCTCACACATATTATTCCCTCATTTAGTGGATATTTTCACAAAAAAGTGAAATTTTCAAAAATCCAGAAAATTGGCTGAAAACGACTAAAAATCAAGGACTCATTGGGCGAATCGCTCTGGAACTGAAATCGGAATGCTCTCTCACATTTCCCCTATCTGAAAGTCTGATAAACGGCGGAAAAATGACTAAGTCCAAAAAAAAAAATTTTTTCAACTTTTTTCAATTTTAACCCCGTGGGATATATATTCTACCCACACACATTTGGAACTCTCCTGGGGTACCCTCACACATATTATTCCCTCATTTAGTGGATATTTTCACAAAAAAGTGAAATTTTCAAAAATCCAGAAAATTGGCTGAAAACGACTAAATATCAAGGACTCATTGGGCGAATTGCTCTGGAACTGAAATCGGAACGTTCACTGACATTTCCCCTTTCTGAAAGTCTGATAAATGCCGGAAAAATGACTAAGTCCAAAAAATAATTTTTTTCAACTTTTTTCAATTTTACCCCCGTGGGATATATATTCTACCCACACACATTTGGAACTCTCCTGGGGTACCCTCACACATATTATTCCCTCATTTAGTGGATATTTTCACAAAAAAGTGAAATTTTCAAAAATCTAGAAAATTGGCTGAAAACGACTAAATATCAAGGACTCATTGGGCGAATCACTTTGGAACTGAAATCGGAATGCTCACTCACATTTCCCCTATCTGAAAGTCTGATAAACGCCGGAAAAATGACTAGGTCCAAAAAAAATTTTTTTCAACTTTTTTCAATTTTACCCCAGTGGGATATATATTCTACCCACACACATTTGGAACTCTCCTGGGGTACCCTCACACATATTATTCCCTCATTTAGTGGATATTTTCACAAAAAAGTGAAATTTTCAAAAATCCAGAAAATTGGCTGAAAACGACTAAATATCAAGGACTCATTGGGCGAATTGCTCTGGAACTGAAATCGGAACGCTCACTGACATTTCCCCTTTCTGAAAGTCTGATAAACGCCGGAAAAATGACTAAGTCCAAAAAAAAATTTTTTTCAACTTTTTTCAATTTTACCCCCGTGGGATATATATTCTACCCACACACATTTGGAACTCTCCTGGGGTACCCTCACACATATTATTCCCTGATTTAGTGGATATTTTCACAAAAAAGTGAAATTTTCAAAAATCCAGAAAATTGGCTGAAAACGACTAAATATCAAGGACTCATTGGGCGAATCGCTCTGGAACTGAAATCGGAACGCTCACTGACATTTCCCCTATCTGAAAGTCTGATAAACGGCGGAAAAATGACTAAGTCCAAAAAAAATTTTTTTTCAACTTTTTTCAATTTTACCCCCGTGGGATATATATTCTACCCACACACATTTGGAACTCTCCTGGGGTACCCTCACACATATTATTCCCTCATTTAGTGGATATTTTCACAAAAAAGTAAAATTTTCAAAAATCCAGAAAATTGGCTGAAAACGACTAAATATCAAGGACTCATTGGGCGAATTGCTCTGGAACTGAAATCGGAACGCTCACTGACATTTCCCCTATCTGAAAGTCTGATAAACGCTGGAAAAATGACTAAGTCCAAAAAAAAATTTTTTTTCAACTTTTTTCAATTTTACCCCCGTGGGATATATATTCTACCCACACACATTTGGAACTCTCCTGGGGTACCCTCACACATATTATTCCCTCATTTAGTGGATATTTTCACAAAAAAGTGAAATTTTCAAAAATCCAGAAAATTGGCTGAAAACGACTAAATATCAAGGACTCATTGGGCGAATCACTCTGGAACTGAAATCGGAATGCTCACTCACATTTCCCCTATCTGAAAGTCTGATAAACGCCGGAAAAATGACTAAGTCCAAAAAATAATTTTTTCAACTTTTTTCAATTTTACCCCAGTGGGATATATATTCTACCCACACACATTTGGAACTCTCCTGGGGTACCCTCACACATATTATTCCCTCATTTAGTGGATATTTTCACAAAAAAGTGAAATTTTCAAAAATCCAGAAAATTGGCTGAAAACGACTAAATATCAAGGACTCATTGGGCAAATCGCTCTGGAACTGAAATCGGAATGCTCTCTCACATTTCCCCTATCTGAAAGTCTGATAAACGCCGGAAAAATGACTAAGTCCAAAAAAAAATTTGTTCAACTTTTTTAAATGTTACCACTGTGGGATATATATTCTACCCACACACATTTGGAACTCTCCTGGGGTACCCTCACACATATTATTCCCTCATTTAGTTGATATTTTCACAAAAAAGTGAAATTTTCAAAAATCCAGAAAATTGGCTGAAAATGACTAAATATCAAGGACTCATTGGGCGAATCCCTCTGGAACTGAAATCGGAACGCTCACTGACATTTCCCCTATCTGAAAGTCTGATAAACGCCGGAAAAATGATTTAGTCCCAAAAATATTTTTTTTCAACTTTTTTCAATTTTACCCCCGTGGGATATATATTCTATCCACACACGTTTGGAACTCTCCTGGGGTACCCTCACACATATTATTCCCTCATTTAGTGGATATTTTCACAAAAAAGTGAAATTTTCAAAAATCCAGAAAATTGGCTGAAAACGACTAAATTTCAAGGACTCATTGGGCGAATCGCTCTGGAACTGAAATCGGAACGCTCACTGACATTTCCCCTATCTGAAAGTCTGATAAACGACGGAAAAATGACTAAGTCCAAAAAAAATTTTTTTTCAATTTTACCACCGTGGGATATATATTCTACCCACACACATTTGGAACTCTCCTGGGGTATCCTCACACATATTATTCCCTCGTTTAGTGGATATTTTCACAAAAAAGTGAAATTTTCAAAAATCCATAAAATTGGCTGAAAACGACTAAATATCAAGGACTCATTGGGCGAATCGCTCTGGAACTGAAATCGGAATGCTCTCTCACATTTCCCCTATCTGAAAGTCTGATAAACGCCGGAAAAATGACTAAGTCCCAAAAAAATTTTTTTTCAACTTTTTTCAGTTTTACCCCCGTGGGATATATATTCTACCCACACACATTTGGAACTCTCCTGGGGTACCCTCACACATATTATTCCCTCACTTAGTGGATATTTTCACAAAAAAGTGAAATTTTCAAAAATCCAAATTATTGGCTGAAAACGTCTAAATATCAAGGACTCATTGGGCGAATCGCTCTGGAACTGAAATCGGAATGCTCACTGACATTTCCCCTATCTGAAAGTCTGATAAACGCCGGAAAAATGACTAAGTCCAAAAAAAAATGTTTTTCAACTTTTTTCAATTTTACCCCCGTGGGATATATATTCTACCCACACACATTTGGAACTCTCCTGGGGTACCCTCACACATATTATTCCCTCATTTATTGGATATTTTCACAAAAAAGTGAAATTTTCAAAAATCCAGAAAATTGGCTGAAAACGACTAAATATCAAGGACTCATTGGGCGAATCGCTCTGGAACCGAAATCGGAACGTTCACTGACATTTCCCCTATCTGAAAGTCTGATAAACGCCGGAAAAATGACTAAGTCCAAAAAAAAATGTTTTTCAACTTTTTTCAATCTTACCCCCGTGGGATATATATTCTACCCACACACATTTGGAACTCTCCTGGGGTAACCTCACACATATTATTCCCTCATTTAGTGGATATTTTCACAAAAAAGTGAAATTTTCAAAAATCCAGAAAATTGGCTGAAAACGACTAAATATCAAGGACTCATTGGGCGAATCGCTCTGGAACCGAAATCGGAACGCTCACTCACATTTCCCCTATCTGAAAGTCTGATAAACGCCGGAAAAATGACTAAGTCCAAAAAAAAATTTTTTTCAATTTTTTTAAATTTTACCCCCGTGGGATATATATTCTACCCACACACATTTGGAACTCTCCTGGGGTACCCTCACACATATTATTCCCTCATTTAGTGGATAATTTCACAAAAAAGTGAAATTTTCAAAAACACAAATTATTGGCTGAAAACGACTAAATATCAAGGACTCATTGGGCGAATCACTCTGGAACTGAAATCGGAATGCTCACTGACATTTCCCCTATCTGAAAGTCTGATAAACGCTGGAAAAATGACTAAGTCCAAAAAAAAATGTTTTTCAACTTTTTTCAATTTTACCCCCGTGGGATATATATTCTACCCACACACATTTGGAACTCTCCTGGGGTACCCTCACACATATTATTCCCTCATTTAGTGGATATTTTCACAAAAAAGTGAAATTTTCAAAAATCCAGAAAATTGGCTGAAAACGACTAAATATCAAGGACTCATTGGACGAATTGCTCTGGAACTGAAATCGGAACGCTCACTCACATTTCCCCTATCTGAAAGTCTGATAAACGCCGGAAAAATGACTAAGTCCAAAAAAAAATGTTTTTCAACTTTTTTCAATTTTACCCCCGTGGGATATATATTCTACTCACACACATTTGGAACTCTCCTGGGGTACCCTCACACATATTATTCCCTCATTTAGTGGATATTTTCACAAAAAAGTGAAATTTTCAAAAATCCAGAAAATTGGCTGAAAACGACTAAATATCAAGGAGTCATAGGGCAAATCGCTCTGGAACCGAAATCGGAACGTTCACTGACATTTCCCCTTTCTGAAAGTCTGATAAACGCCGGAAAAATGACTAAGTCCAAATAATAATGTTTTTCAACCTTTTTTCAATCTTACCCCCTTGGGATATATATTCTACCCACACACATTTGGAACTCTCCTGGGGTACCCTCACACATATTATTTCCTCATTTAGTGGATAATTTCACAAAAAAGTGAAATTTTCAAAAACACAAATTATTGGCTGAAAACGACTAAATATCAAGGACTCATTGGGCGAATTGCTCTGGAACTGAAATCGGAATGCTCACTGACATTTCCCCTATCTGAAAGTCTGATAAACGCCGGAAAAATGACTAAGTCCAAAAAAAAAATTTGTTCAACTTTTTTCAATTTTACCCCCGTGGGATATATATTCTACCCACACACATTTGGAACTCTCCTTGGGTACCCTCACACATATTATTCCCTCGTTTAGTGGATATTTTCACAAAAAAGTGAAATTTTCAAAAATCCAGAAAATTGGCTGAAAACGACTAAATATCAAGGACTCATTGGGCGAATCGCTCTGGAACTGAAATCGGAATGCTCACTGACATTTCCCCTATCTGAAAGTCTGATAAACGATGGAAAAATGACAGTCCAAAAAAAATTTTTTTTCAACTTTTTTCAATTTTACCCCCGTGGGATATATATTCTACCTACACACATTTGGAACTCTCCTGGGGTACCCTCACACATATTATTCCCTCATTTAGTGGATATTTTCACAAAAAAGTGAAATTTTCAAAAATCCAGAAAATTGGCTGAAAACGAATAAATATCAAGGATTCATTGGGCGAATCGCTCTGGAACTGAAATCTGAATGCTCACTGACATTTCCCCTATCTGAAAGTCTGATAAACGCCGGATAAATGACTAAGTCCAAAAAAAAATTTTTTTCAACTTTTTTCAATTTTACCCCCGTGGGATATATATTCTACCCACACACATTTGGAACTCTCCTGGGGTACCCTCACACATATTATTCCCTCATTTAGTGGATATTTTCACAAAAAAGTGAAATTTTCAAAAATCCAAATTATTGGCTGAAAACGACTAAATATCAAGGACTCATTGGGCGAATCGCTCTGGAACTGAAATCGGAATACTCACTGACATTTCCCCTATCTGAAAGTCTGATAAACGCTGGAAAAATGACTAAGTCCAAAAAAAAATTTGTTCAACTTTTTTCAATTTTACTCCCGTGGGATATATATTCTACCCACACACATTTGGAACTCTCCTGGGGTACCCTCACACATATTATTCCCTCATTTAGTGGATATTTTCACAAAAAAGTGAAATTTTCAAAAATCCAAATTATTGGCTGAAAACGACTAAATATCAAGGACTCATTGGGCGAATCGCTCTGGAACTGAAATCTGAATGCTCACTGACATTTCCCCTATCTGAAAGTCTGATAAACGCCGGAAAAATGATTAAGTCCAAAAAAAAAAATTTGTTCAACTTTTTTCAATTTTACCCCCGTGGGATATATATTCTACCCACACACATTTGGAACTCTCCTGGGGTACCCTCACACATATTATTCCCTCGTTTAGTGGATATTTTCAAAAAAAAGTGAAATTTTCAAAAATCCAGAAAATTGGCTGAAAACGACTAAATATCAAGGACTCATTGGGCGAATTGCTCTGGAACTGAAATCGGAACGCTCACTGTCATTTCCCCTTTCTGAAAGTCTGATAAACGCCGGAAAAATGAGTAAGTCCAAAAAAAAAAATTTTTTCAACTTTTTTCAATTTTACCCCCGTGGGATATATATTCTACCCACACACATTTGGAACTCTCCTGGGGTACCCTCACACATATTATTCCCTCATTTAGTGGATATTTTCACAAAAAAGTGAAATTTTCAAAAATCCAGAAAATTGGCTGAAAACGACTAAATTTCAAGGACTCATTGGGCGAATCGCTCTGGAACTGAAATCGGAACGCTCACTGACATTTCCCCTATCTGAAAGTCTGATAAACGACGGAAAAATGACTAAGTCCAAAAAAAATTTTTTTTCTATTTTACCACCGTGGGATATATATTCTACCCACACACATTTGGAACTCTCCTGGGGTACCCTCACACATATTATTCCCTCGTTTAGTGGATATTTTCACAAAAAAGTGAAATTTTCAAAAATCAGGAAAATTGGCTGAAAACGACTAAATATCAAGGACTCATTGGGCGAATCGCTCTGGAACTGAAATCGGAATGCTCTCTCACATTTCCCCTATCTGAAAGTCTGATAAACGCCGGAAAAATGACTAAGTCCCAAAAAAATTTTTTTTCAACTTTTTTCAGTTTTACCCACGTGGGATATATATTCTACCCACACATATTTGGAACTCTCCTGGGGTACCCTCACACATATTATTCCCTCATTTAGTGGATATTTTCACAAAAAAGTGAAATTTTCAAAAATACAGAAAATTGGCTGAAAACGACTAAATATCAAGGACTCATTGGGAGAATCGCTCTGGAACTGAAATCGGAATGCTCTCTCACATTTCCCCTATCTGAAAGTCTGATAAATGCCGGAAAAATGACTAAGTCCCAAAAAAAATTTTTTTTCAATTTTACCACCGTGGGATATATATTCTACCCACACACATTTGGAACTCTCCTGGGGTACCCTCACACATATTATTCCCTCATTTAGTGGATATTTTCACAAAAAAGTGAAATTTTCAAAAATCCAGAAAATTGGCTGAAAACGACTAAATATCAAGGAGTCATAGGGCAAATCGCTCTGGAACCGAAATCGGAACGTTCACTGACATTTCCCCTTTCTGAAAGTCTGATAAACGCCGGAAAAATGACTAAGTCCAAATAATAATGTTTTTCAACCTTTTTTCAATCTTACCCCCTTGGGATATATATTCTACCCACACACATTTGGAACTCTCCTGGGGTACCCTCACACATATTATTTCCTCATTTAGTGGATAATTTCACAAAAAAGTGAAATTTTCAAAAACACAAATTATTGGCTGAAAACGACTAAATATCAAGGACTCATTGGGCGAATTGCTCTGGAACTGAAATCGGAATGCTCACTGACATTTCCCCTATCTGAAAGTCTGATAAACGCCGGAAAAATGACTAAGTCCAAAAAAAAAATTTGTTCAACTTTTTTCAATTTTACCCCCGTGGGATATATATTCTACCCACACACATTTGGAACTCTCCTTGGGTACCCTCACACATATTATTCCCTCGTTTAGTGGATATTTTCACAAAAAAGTGAAATTTTCAAAAATCCAGAAAATTGGCTGAAAACGACTAAATATCAAGGACTCATTGGGCGAATCGCTCTGGAACTGAAATCGGAATGCTCACTGACATTTCCCCTATCTGAAAGTCTGATAAACGATGGAAAAATGACAGTCCAAAAAAAATTTTTTTTCAACTTTTTTCAATTTTACCCCCGTGGGATATATATTCTACCTACACACATTTGGAACTCTCCTGGGGTACCCTCACACATATTATTCCCTCATTTAGTGGATATTTTCACAAAAAAGTGAAATTTTCAAAAATCCAGAAAATTGGCTGAAAACGAATAAATATCAAGGATTCATTGGGCGAATCGCTCTGGAACTGAAATCTGAATGCTCACTGACATTTCCCCTATCTGAAAGTCTGATAAACGCCGGATAAATGACTAAGTCCAAAAAAAAATTTTTTTCAACTTTTTTCAATTTTACCCCCGTGGGATATATATTCTACCCACACACATTTGGAACTCTCCTGGGGTACCCTCACACATATTATTCCCTCATTTAGTGGATATTTTCACAAAAAAGTGAAATTTTCAAAAATCCAAATTATTGGCTGAAAACGACTAAATATCAAGGACTCATTGGGCGAATCGCTCTGGAACTGAAATCGGAATACTCACTGACATTTCCCCTATCTGAAAGTCTGATAAACGCTGGAAAAATGACTAAGTCCAAAAAAAAATTTGTTCAACTTTTTTCAATTTTACTCCCGTGGGATATATATTCTACCCACACACATTTGGAACTCTCCTGGGGTACCCTCACACATATTATTCCCTCATTTAGTGGATATTTTCACAAAAAAGTGAAATTTTCAAAAATCCAAATTATTGGCTGAAAACGACTAAATATCAAGGACTCATTGGGCGAATCGCTCTGGAACTGAAATCTGAATGCTCACTGACATTTCCCCTATCTGAAAGTCTGATAAACGCCGGAAAAATGATTAAGTCCAAAAAAAAAAATTTGTTCAACTTTTTTCAATTTTACCCCCGTGGGATATATATTCTACCCACACACATTTGGAACTCTCCTGGGGTACCCTCACACATATTATTCCCTCGTTTAGTGGATATTTTCAAAAAAAAGTGAAATTTTCAAAAATCCAGAAAATTGGCTGAAAACGACTAAATATCAAGGACTCATTGGGCGAATTGCTCTGGAACTGAAATCGGAACGCTCACTGTCATTTCCCCTTTCTGAAAGTCTGATAAACGCCGGAAAAATGAGTAAGTCCAAAAAAAAAAATTTTTTCAACTTTTTTCAATTTTACCCCCGTGGGATATATATTCTACCCACACACATTTGGAACTCTCCTGGGGTACCCTCACACATATTATTCCCTCATTTAGTGGATATTTTCACAAAAAAGTGAAATTTTCAAAAATCCAGAAAATTGGCTGAAAACGACTAAATTTCAAGGACTCATTGGGCGAATCGCTCTGGAACTGAAATCGGAACGCTCACTGACATTTCCCCTATCTGAAAGTCTGATAAACGACGGAAAAATGACTAAGTCCAAAAAAAATTTTTTTTCTATTTTACCACCGTGGGATATATATTCTACCCACACACATTTGGAACTCTCCTGGGGTACCCTCACACATATTATTCCCTCGTTTAGTGGATATTTTCACAAAAAAGTGAAATTTTCAAAAATCAGGAAAATTGGCTGAAAACGACTAAATATCAAGGACTCATTGGGCGAATCGCTCTGGAACTGAAATCGGAATGCTCTCTCACATTTCCCCTATCTGAAAGTCTGATAAACGCCGGAAAAATGACTAAGTCCCAAAAAAATTTTTTTTCAACTTTTTTCAGTTTTACCCACGTGGGATATATATTCTACCCACACATATTTGGAACTCTCCTGGGGTACCCTCACACATATTATTCCCTCATTTAGTGGATATTTTCACAAAAAAGTGAAATTTTCAAAAATACAGAAAATTGGCTGAAAACGACTAAATATCAAGGACTCATTGGGAGAATCGCTCTGGAACTGAAATCGGAATGCTCTCTCACATTTCCCCTATCTGAAAGTCTGATAAATGCCGGAAAAATGACTAAGTCCCAAAAAAAATTTTTTTTCAATTTTACCACCGTGGGATATATATTCTACCCACACACATTTGGAACTCTCCTGGGGTACCCTCACACATATTATTCCCTCATTTAGTGGATATTTTCACAAAAAAGTGAAATTTTCAAAAATCCAGAAAATTGGCTGAAAACGACTTAATATAAAGGACTCATTGGGCGAATTGCTCTGGAACTGAAATCGGAATGCTCTCTCACATTTCCCCTATCTGAAAGTCTGATAAACGCCGGAAAAATGACTAAGTCCAAAAAAAAATTTTTTTCAATTTTTTTAAATTTTACCCCCGTGGGATATATATTCTACCCACACACATTTGGAACTCTCCTGGGGTACCCTCACACATATTATTCCCTCATTTAGTGGATAATTTCACAAAAAAGTGAAATTTTCAAAAACACAAATTATTGGCTGAAAACGACTAAATATCAAGGACTCATTGGGCGAATCACTCTGGAACTGAAATCGGAATGCTCACTGACATTTCCCCTATCTGAAAGTCTGATAAACGCTGGAAAAATGACTAAGTCCAAAAAAAAATGTTTTTCAACTTTTTTCAATTTTACCCCCGTGGGATATATATTCTACCCACACACATTTGGAACTCTCCTGGGGTACCCTCACACATATTATTCCCTCATTTAGTGGATATTTTCACAAAAAAGTGAAATTTTCAAAAATCCAGAAAATTGGCTGAAAACGACTAAATATCAAGGACTCATTGGACGAATTGCTCTGGAACTGAAATCGGAACGCTCACTCACATTTCCCCTATCTGAAAGTCTGATAAACGCCGGAAAAATGACTAAGTCCAAAAAAAAATGTTTTTCAACTTTTTTCAATTTTACCCCCGTGGGATATATATTCTACTCACACACATTTGGAACTCTCCTGGGGTACCCTCACACATATTATTCCCTCATTTAGTGGATATTTTCACAAAAAAGTGAAATTTTCAAAAATCCAGAAAATTGGCTGAAAACGACTAAATATCAAGGAGTCATAGGGCAAATCGCTCTGGAACCGAAATCGGAACGTTCACTGACATTTCCCCTTTCTGAAAGTCTGATAAACGCCGGAAAAATGACTAAGTCCAAATAATAATGTTTTTCAACCTTTTTTCAATCTTACCCCCTTGGGATATATATTCTACCCACACACATTTGGAACTCTCCTGGGGTACCCTCACACATATTATTTCCTCATTTAGTGGATAATTTCACAAAAAAGTGAAATTTTCAAAAACACAAATTATTGGCTGAAAACGACTAAATATCAAGGACTCATTGGGCGAATTGCTCTGGAACTGAAATCGGAATGCTCACTGACATTTCCCCTATCTGAAAGTCTGATAAACGCCGGAAAAATGACTAAGTCCAAAAAAAAAATTTGTTCAACTTTTTTCAATTTTACCCCCGTGGGATATATATTCTACCCACACACATTTGGAACTCTCCTTGGGTACCCTCACACATATTATTCCCTCGTTTAGTGGATATTTTCACAAAAAAGTGAAATTTTCAAAAATCCAGAAAATTGGCTGAAAACGACTAAATATCAAGGACTCATTGGGCGAATCGCTCTGGAACTGAAATCGGAATGCTCACTGACATTTCCCCTATCTGAAAGTCTGATAAACGATGGAAAAATGACAGTCCAAAAAAAATTTTTTTTCAACTTTTTTCAATTTTACCCCCGTGGGATATATATTCTACCTACACACATTTGGAACTCTCCTGGGGTACCCTCACACATATTATTCCCTCATTTAGTGGATATTTTCACAAAAAAGTGAAATTTTCAAAAATCCAGAAAATTGGCTGAAAACGAATAAATATCAAGGATTCATTGGGCGAATCGCTCTGGAACTGAAATCTGAATGCTCACTGACATTTCCCCTATCTGAAAGTCTGATAAACGCCGGATAAATGACTAAGTCCAAAAAAAAATTTTTTTCAACTTTTTTCAATTTTACCCCCGTGGGATATATATTCTACCCACACACATTTGGAACTCTCCTGGGGTACCCTCACACATATTATTCCCTCATTTAGTGGATATTTTCACAAAAAAGTGAAATTTTCAAAAATCCAAATTATTGGCTGAAAACGACTAAATATCAAGGACTCATTGGGCGAATCGCTCTGGAACTGAAATCGGAATACTCACTGACATTTCCCCTATCTGAAAGTCTGATAAACGCTGGAAAAATGACTAAGTCCAAAAAAAAATTTGTTCAACTTTTTTCAATTTTACTCCCGTGGGATATATATTCTACCCACACACATTTGGAACTCTCCTGGGGTACCCTCACACATATTATTCCCTCATTTAGTGGATATTTTCACAAAAAAGTGAAATTTTCAAAAATCCAAATTATTGGCTGAAAACGACTAAATATCAAGGACTCATTGGGCGAATCGCTCTGGAACTGAAATCTGAATGCTCACTGACATTTCCCCTATCTGAAAGTCTGATAAACGCCGGAAAAATGATTAAGTCCAAAAAAAAAAATTTGTTCAACTTTTTTCAATTTTACCCCCGTGGGATATATATTCTACCCACACACATTTGGAACTCTCCTGGGGTACCCTCACACATATTATTCCCTCGTTTAGTGGATATTTTCAAAAAAAAGTGAAATTTTCAAAAATCCAGAAAATTGGCTGAAAACGACTAAATATCAAGGACTCATTGGGCGAATTGCTCTGGAACTGAAATCGGAACGCTCACTGTCATTTCCCCTTTCTGAAAGTCTGATAAACGCCGGAAAAATGAGTAAGTCCAAAAAAAAAAATTTTTTCAACTTTTTTCAATTTTACCCCCGTGGGATATATATTCTACCCACACACATTTGGAACTCTCCTGGGGTACCCTCACACATATTATTCCCTCATTTAGTGGATATTTTCACAAAAAAGTGAAATTTTCAAAAATCCAGAAAATTGGCTGAAAACGACTAAATTTCAAGGACTCATTGGGCGAATCGCTCTGGAACTGAAATCGGAACGCTCACTGACATTTCCCCTATCTGAAAGTCTGATAAACGACGGAAAAATGACTAAGTCCAAAAAAAATTTTTTTTCTATTTTACCACCGTGGGATATATATTCTACCCACACACATTTGGAACTCTCCTGGGGTACCCTCACACATATTATTCCCTCGTTTAGTGGATATTTTCACAAAAAAGTGAAATTTTCAAAAATCAGGAAAATTGGCTGAAAACGACTAAATATCAAGGACTCATTGGGCGAATCGCTCTGGAACTGAAATCGGAATGCTCTCTCACATTTCCCCTATCTGAAAGTCTGATAAACGCCGGAAAAATGACTAAGTCCCAAAAAAATTTTTTTTCAACTTTTTTCAGTTTTACCCACGTGGGATATATATTCTACCCACACATACTTGGAACTCTCCTGGGGTACCCTCACACATATTATTCCCTCATTTAGTGGATATTTTCACAAAAAAGTGAAATTTTCAAAAATACAGAAAATTGGCTGAAAACGACTAAATATCAAGGACTCATTGGGAGAATCGCTCTGGAACTGAAATCGGAATGCTCTCTCACATTTCCCCTATCTGAAAGTCTGATAAATGCCGGAAAAATGACTAAGTCCCAAAAAAAATTTTTTTTCAATTTTACCACCGTGGGATATATATTCTACCCACACACATTTGGAACTCTCCTGGGGTACCCTCACACATATTATTCCCTCATTTAGTGGATATTTTCACAAAAAAGTGAAATTTTCAAAAATCCAGAAAATTGGCTGAAAACGACTTAATATAAAGGACTCATTGGGCGAATTGCTCTGGAACTGAAATCGGAATGCTCTCTCACATTTCCCCTATCTGAAAGTCTGATAAACGCCGGAAAAATGACTAAGTCCCAAAAAAAATTTTTTTCAACTTTTTTCAATTTTACCCCCGTGGGATATATATTCTACCCACACACATTTGGAATTCTCCTGGGGTACCCTCACACATATTATTCCCTCATTTAGTGGATATTTTCACAAAAAAGTGAAATTTTCAAAAATTTAGAAAATTGGCTGAAAACGACTAAATATCAAGGACTCATTGGGCGATTTGCTCTGGAACTGAAATCGGAACGCTCACTGACATTTCCCCTCTCTGAAAGTCTGATAAACGCCGGAAAAATGACTAAGTCCAAAAAAATTTTTTTTGCAATTTTACCACCGTGGGATATATATTCTACCCACACACATTTGGAACTCTCCTGGGGTACCCTCACACATATTATTCCCTCATTTAGTGGATATTTTCACAAAAAAGTGAAATTTTCAAAAATCCAAATTATTGGCTGAAAATGACCAAATATCAAGGACTTATTGGGTGAATCGCTCTGGAACTGAAATTGGAATGCTCACTGACATTTCCCCTATCTGAAAGTCTGATAAACGACGGAAAAATGACTAAGTCCAAAAAATTTTTTTTTGCAATTTTACCACCGTGGGATATATATTCTACCCACACACATTTGGAACTCTCCTGGGGTACCCTCACACATATTATTCCCTCATTTAGTGGATATTTTCACAAAAAAGTGAAATTTTCAAAAATCCAGAAAATTGGCTGAAAACGACTAAATATCAAGGACTCATTGGGCGAATCGCTCTGGAACTGAAATCGGAATGCTCTCTCACATTTCCCCTATCTGAAAGTCTGATAAACGCCGGAAAAATGACTAAGTCCCAAAAAAAATTTTTTTAAACTTTATTCAATTTTACCCCCGTGGGATATATATTCTACCCACACACATTTGGAACTCTCCTGGGGTACCCTCACACATATTATTCCCGCGTTTAGTGGATATTTTCACAAAAAAGTGAAATTTTCAAAAATCCAGAAAATTGGCTGAAAACGACTAAATTTCAAGGACTCATTGGGCGAATCGCTCTGGAACTGAAATCGGAACGCTCACTGACATTTCCCCTTTCTGAAAGTCTGATAAACGCCGGAAAAATGACTAAGTCCAAAAAAAAAATTTTTTTAATTTTTTTAAATTTTACCCCCGTGGGATATATATTCTACCCACACACATTTGGAACTCTCCTGGGGTACCCTCACACATATTATTTCCTCATTTAGTGGATAATTTCACAAAAAAGTGAAATTTTCAAAAACACAAATTATTGGCTGAAAACAACTAAATATCAAGGACTCATTGGGCGAATTGCTCTGGAACTGAAATCGGAATGCTCACTGATATTTCCCCTATCTGAAAGTCTGATAAACGCCGGAAAAATGACTAAGTCCAAAAAAAAAATTTGTTCAACTTTTTTCAATTTTACCCCCGTGGGATATATATTCTACCCACACACATTTGGAACTCTCCTGGGGTACCCTCACACATATTATTTCCTCATTTAGTGGATAATTTCACAAAAAAGTGAAATTTTCAAAAACACAAATTATTGGCTGAAAACGACTAAATATCAAGGACTCATTGGGCGAATTGCTCTGGAACTGAAATCGGAATGCTCACTGACATTTCCCCTATCTGAAAGTCTGATAAACGCCGGAAAAATGACTAAGTCCAAAAAAAAAATTTGTTCAACTTTTTTCAATTTTACCCCCGTGGGATATATATTCTACCCACACACATTTGGAACTCTCCTTGGGTACCCTCACACTTATTATTCCCTCGTTTAGTGGATATTTTCACAAAAAAGTGAAATTTTCAAAAATCCAGAAAATTGGCTGAAAACGACTAAATATCAAGGACTCATTGGGCGAATCGCTCTGGAACTGAAATCGGAATGCTCACTGACATTTCCCCTATCTGAAAGTCTGATAAACGATGGAAAAATGACAGTCCAAAAAAAATTTTTTTTCAACTTTTTTCAATTTTACCCCCGTGGGATATATATTCTACCTACACACATTTGGAACTCTCCTGGGGTACCCTCACACATATTATTCCCTCATTTAGTGGATATTTTCACAAAAAAGTGAAATTTTCAAAAATCCAGAAAATTGGCTGAAAACGACTAAATATCAAGGATTCATTGGGCGAATCGCTCTGGAACTGAAATCTGAATGCTCACTGACATTTCCCCTATCTGAAAGTCTGATAAACGCCGGATAAATGACTAAGTCCAAAAAAAAATTTTTTTCAACTTTTTTCAATTTTACCCCCGTGGGATATATATTCTACCCACACACATTTGGAACTCTCCTGGGGTACCCTCACACATATTATTCCCTCATTTAGTGGATATTTTCACAAAAAAGTGAAATTTTCAAAAATCCAAATTATGTGCTGAAAACGACTAAATATCAAGGACTCATTGGGCGAATCGCTCTGGAACTGAAATCGGAATGCTCACTGACATTTCCCCTATCTGAAAGTCTGATAAACGCCGGAAAAATGACTAAGTCCAAAAAAAAAAATTTGTTCAACTTTTTTCAATTTTACTCCCGTGGGATATATATTCTACCCACACACATTTGGAACTCTCCTGGGGTACCCTCACACATATTATTCCCTCATTTAGTGGATATTTTCACAAAAAAGTGAAATTTTCAAAAATCCAAATTATTGGCTGAAAACTACTAAATATCAAGGACTCATTGGGCGAATCGCTCTGGAACTGAAATCTGAATGCTCACTGACATTTCCCCTATCTGAAAGTCTGATAAACGCCGGAAAAATGACTAAGTCCAAAAAAAAAAATTTGTTCAACTTTTTTCAATTTTACCCCCGTGGGATATATATTCTACCAACACACGTTTGGAACTCTCCTGGGGTACCCTCACACATATTATTCCCTCGTTTAGTGTATATTTTCACAAAAAAGTGAAATTTTCAAAAATCCAGAAAATTGGCTGAAAACTACTAAATATCAAGGACTCATTGGGCGAATCGCTCTGGAACTGAAATCGGAACGCTCACTGTCATTTCCCCTTTCTGAAAGTCTGATAAACGCCGGAAAAATGAGTAAGTCCAAAAAAAAAAATTTTTTCAATTTTACCCCTGTGGGATATATATTCTACCCACACACATTTGGAACTCTCCTGGGGTACCCTCACACATATTATTCCCTCATTTAGTGGATATTTTCACAAAAAAGTGAAATTTTCAAAAATCCAGAAAATTGGCTGAAAACGACTAAATTTCAAGGACTCATTGGGCGAATCGCTCTGGAACTGAAATCGGAACGCTCACTGACATTTCCCCTATCTGAAAGTCTGATAAACGACGGAAAAATGACTAAGTCCCAAAAAAATTTTTTTTCTATTTTACCACCGTGGGATATATATTCTACCCACACACATTTGGAACTCTCCTGGGGTACCCTCACACATATTATTTCCTCGTTTAGTGGATATTTTCACAAAAAAGTGAAATTTTCAAAAATCAGGAAAATTGGCTGAAAACGACTAAATATCAAGGACTCATTGGGCGAATCGCTCTGGAACTGAAATCGGAATGCTCTCTCACATTTCCCCTATCTGAAAGTCTGATAAACGCCGGAAAAATGACTAAGTCCCAAAAAAAATTTTTTTCAACTTTTTTCAGTTTTACCCCCGTGGGATATATATTCTACCCACACACATTTGGAACTCTCCTGGGGTACCCTCACACATATTATTCCCTCATTTAGTGGATATTTTCACAAAAAAGTGAAATTTTCAAAAATACAGAAAATTGGCTGAAAATGACTAAATATCAAGGACTCATTGGGAGAATCGCTCTGGAACTGAAATCGGAATGCTCTCTCACATTTCCCCTATCTGAAAGTCTGATAAATGCCGGAAAAATGACTAAGTCCCAAAAAAAATTTTTTTTCAATTTTACCACCGTGGGATATATATTCTACCCACACACATTTGGAACTCTCCTGGGGTACCCTCACACATATTATTCCCTCATTTAGTGGATATTTTCACAAAAAAGTGAAATTTTCAAAAATCCAAATTATTGGCTGAAAACGACTAAATATCAAGGACTCATTGGGCGAATCGCTCTGGAACTGAAATCGGAATGCTCACTGACATTTCCCCTATCTGAAAGTCTGATAAACGCCGGAAAAATGACTAAGTCCAAAAAAAAATTTGTTCAACTTTTTTCAATTTTACTCCCGTGGGATATATATTCTACCCACACACATTTGGAACTCTCCTGGGGTACCCTCACACATATTATTCCCTCATTTAGTGGATATTTTCACAAAAAAGTGAAATTTTCAAAAATCCAAATTATTGGCTGAAAACGACTAAATATCAAGGACTCATTGGGCGAATCGCTCTGGAACTGAAATCTGAATGCTCACTGACATTTCCCCTATCTGAAAGTCTGATAAACGCCGGAAAAATGACTAAGTCCAAAAAAAAAAATTTGTTCAACTTTTTTCAATTTTACCCCCGTGGGATATATATTCTACCCACACACGTTTGGAACTCTCCTGGGGTACCCTCACACATATTATTCCCTCGTTTAGTGGATATTTTCACAAAAAAGTGAAATTTTCAAAAATCCAGAAAATTGGCTGAAAACTACTAAATATCAAGGACTCATTGGGCGAATTGCTCTGGAACTGAAATCGGAACGCTCACTGTCATTTCCCCTTTCTGAAAGTCTGATAAACGCCGGAAAAATGAGTAAGTCCAAAAAAAAAAATTTTTTCAATTTTACCCCCGTGGGATATATATTCTACCCACACACATTTGGAACTCTCCTGGGGTACCCTCACACATATTATTCCCTCGTTTAGTGGATATTTTCACAAAAAAGTGAAATTTTCAAAAATCAGGAAAATTGGCTGAAAACGACTAAATATCAAGGACTCATTGGGCGAATCGCTCTGGAACTGAAATCGGAATGCTCTCTCACATTTCCCCTATCTGAAAGTCTGATAAACGCCGGAAAAATGACTAAGTCCGAAAAAAAATTTTTTTCAACTTTTTTCAGTTTTACCCCCGTGGGATATATATTCTACCCACACACATTTGGAACTCTCCTGGGGTACCCTCACACATATTATTCCCTCATTTAGTGGATATTTTCACAAAAAAGTGAAATTTTCAAAAATACAGAAAATTGGCTGAAAATGACTAAATATCAAGGACTCATTGGGAGAATCGCTCTGGAACTGAAATCGGAATGCTCTCTCACATTTCCCCTATCTGAAAGTCTGATAAATGCCGGAAAAATGACTAAGTCCCAAAAAAAATTTTTTTTCAATTTTACCACCGTGGGATATATATTCTACCCACACACATTTGGAACTCTCCTGGGGTACCCTCACACATATTATTCCCTCATTTAGTGGATATTTTCACAAAAAAGTGAAATTTTCAAAAATCCAGAAAATTGGCTGAAAACGACTTAATATAAAGGACTCATTGGGCGAATCGCTCTGGAACTGAAATCGGAATGCTCTCTCACATTTCCCCTATCTGAAAGTCTGATAAACGCCGGAAAAATGACTAAGTCCCAAAAAAAAATTTTTTCAACTTTTTTCAATTTTACCCCCGTGGGATATATATTCTACCCACACACATTTGGAATTCTCCTGGGGTACCCTCACACATATTATTCCCTCATTTAGTGGATATTTTCACAAAAAAGTGAAATTTTCAAAAATCCAGAAAATTGGCTGAAAACGACTAAATATCAAGGACTCATTGGGCGATTTGCTCTGGAACTGAAATCGGAACGCTCACTGACATTTCCCCTCTCTGAAAGTCTGATAAACGCCGGAAAAATGACTAAGTCCAAAAAAAATTTTTTTCAACCTTATTCAATTTTACCCCCGTGGGATATATATTCTACCCACACACATTTGGAACTCTCCTGGGGTACCCTCACACATATTATTCCCTCATTTAGTGGATATTTTCACAAAAAAGTGAAATTTTCAAAAATCCAATTTATTGGCTGAAAATGACCAAATATCAAGGACTTATTGGGTGAATCGCTCTGGAACTGAAATCGGAATGCTCTCTGACATTTCCCCTATCTGAAAGTCTGATAAACGACGGAAAAATGACTAAGTCCAAAAAAATTTTTTTTGCAATTTTACCACCGTGGGATATATATTCTACCCACACACATTTGGAACTCTCCTGGGGTACCCTCACACATATTATTCCCTCATTTAGTGGATATTTTCACAAAAAAGTGAAATTTTCAAAAATCCAGAAAATTGGCTGAAAACGACTAAATATCAAGGACTCATTGGGCGAATCGCTCTGGAACTGAAATCGGAATGCTCTCTCACATTTCCCCTATCTGAAAGTCTGATAAACGCCGGAAAAATGACTAAGTCCCAAAAAAATTTTTTTTAAACTTTATTCAATTTTACCCCCGTGGGATATATATTCTACCCACACACATTTGGAACTCTCCTGGGGTACCCTCACACATATTATTCCCGCGTTTAGTGGATATTTTCACAAAAAAGTGAAATTTTCAAAAATCCAGAAAATTGGCTGAAAACGACTAAATTTCAAGGACTCATTGGGCGAATCGCTCTGGAACTGAAATCGGAACGCTCACTGACATTTCCCCTATCTGAAAGTCTGATAAACGACGGAAAAATGACTAAGTCCAAAAAAATTTTTTTTTCAATTTTACCACCGTGGAATATATATTCTACCCACACACATTTGGAACTCTCCTGGGGTACCCTCACACATATTATTCCCTCGTTTAGTGGATATTTTCACAAAAAAGTGAAATTTTCAAAAATCAGGAAAATTGGCTGAAAACGACTAAATATCAAGGACTCATTGGGCGAATCGCTCTGGAACTGAAATCGGAATGCTCTCTCACATTTCCCCTATCTGAAAGTCTGATAAACGCCGGAAAAATGACTAAGTCCCAAAAAAAATTTTTTTCAACTTTTTTCAGTTTTACCCCCGTGGGATATATATTCTACCCACACACATTTGGAACTCTCCTGGGGTACCCTCACACATATTATTCCCTCATTTAGTGGATATTTTCACAAAAAAGTGAAATTTTCAAAAATACAGAAAATTGGCTGAAAACGACTAAATATCAAGGACTCATTGGGAGAATCGCTCTGGAACTGAAATCGGAATGCTCTCTCACATTTCCCCTATCTGAAAGTCTGATAAATGCCGGAAAAATGACTAAGTCTCAAAAAAATTTTTTTTTCAATTTTACCACCGTGGGATATATATTCTACCCACACACATTTGGAACTCTCCTGGGGTACCCTCACACATATTATTCCCTCATTTAGTGGATATTTTCACAAAAAAGTGAAATTTTCAAAAATCCAGAAAATTGGCTGAAAACGACTAAATATCAAGGACTCATTGGGCGAATCGCTCTGGAACTGAAATCGGAATGCTCTCTCACATTTCCCCTATCTGAAAGTCTGATAAACGGCGGAAAAATGACTAAGTCCAAAAAAAAAAATTTTTTCAACTTTTTTCAATTTTACCCCCGTGGGATATATATTCTACCCACACACATTTGGAACTTTCCTGGGGTACCCTCACACATATTATTCCCTCATTTAGTGGATATTTTCACAAAAAAGTGAAATTTTCAAAAATCCAAATTATTGGCTGAAAATGACTAAATATCAAGGACTTATTGGGCGAATCGCTCTGGAACTGAAATCGGAATGCTCACTGACATTTCCCCTATCTGAAAGTCTGATAAACGCCGGAAAAATGACTAAGTCCAAAAAAAAATTTGTTCAACTTTTTTAAATTTTACCCCTGTGGGATATATATTCTACCCACACACATTTGGAACTCTCCTGGGGTACCCTCACACATATTATTCCCTCATTTAGTTGATATTTTCACAAAAAAGTGAAATTTTCAAAAATCCAGAAAATTGGCTGAAAATGACTAAATATCAAGGACTCATTGGGCGAATCCCTCTGGAACTGAAATCGGAACGCTCACTGACATTTCCCCTATCTGAAAGTCTGATAAACGCCGGAAAAATGACTAAGTCCAAAAAAAAATTTTTTTCAACTTTTTTCAATTTTACCCTCGTGGGATATATATTCTACCCACACACATTTGGAACTCTCCTGGGGTACCCTCACACATATTTTTCCCTCATTTAGTGGATATTTTCACAAAAAAGTGAAATTTTCAAAAATCCAGAAAATTGGCTGAAAACGACTAAATATCAAGGACTCATTGGGCGAATCGCTCTGGAACTGAAATCGGAACGCTCACTGACATTTCCCCTATCTGAAAGTCTGATAAACAACGGAAAAATGACTAAGTCCAAAAAAATTTTTTTTTCAATTTTACCACCGTGGGATATATATTCTACCCACACACATTTGGAACTCTCCTGGGGTACCCTCACACATATTATTCCCTCATTTAGTGGATATTTTCACAAAAAAGTGAAATTTTCAAAAATCCAGAAAATTGGCTGAAAACGACTAAATATGAAGGACTCATTGGGCGAATCGCTCTGGAACTGAAATCGGAATGCTCGCTCATATTTCCCCTATCTGAAAGTCTGATAAACGGCGGAAAAATGACTAAGTCCAAAAAAAAAATTTTTTTCAACTTTTTTCAATTTTACCCCCGCGGGATATATATTCTACCCACACACATTTGGAACTCTCCTGGGGTACCCTCACACATATTATTCCCTCATTTAGTGGATATTTTCACAAAAAAGTGAAATTTTCAAAAATCCAGAAAATTGGCTGAAAATGACTAAATATCAAGGACTCATTGGGCGAATCGCTCTGGAACTGAAATCGGAACGCTCACTGACATTTCACCTATCTGAAAGTCTGATAAACGCCGGAAAAATGACTAAGTCCCCAAAAAATTTTTTTTCAACTTTTTTCAATTTTACCCCCGTGGGATATATATTCTACCCACACACATTTGGAACTCTCCTGGGGTACCCTCACACATATTATTCCCTCATTTAGTGGATATTTTCACAAAAAAGTGAAATTTTCAAAAATCCAGAAAATTGGCTGAAAACGACTAAATATCAAGGACTCATTGGGCGAATCGCTCTGGAACTGAAATCGGAATGCTCACTGACATTTCCCCTATCTGAAAGTCTGATAAACGCCGGAAAAATGACTAAGTCCAAAAAAAAATTTTTTTCAACTTTTTTCAATTTTACCCCCGTGGGATATATATTCTACCCACACACATTTGGAACTCTCCTGGGGTACCCTCACACATATTATTCCCTCATTTAGTGGATATTTTCACAAAAAAGTGAAATTTTCAAAAATCCAAATTATTGGCTGAAAATGACTAAATATCAAGGACTCATTGGGCAAATCGCTCTGGAACTGAAATCGGAACGCTCACTGACATTTCCCCTGTCTGAAAGTCTGATAAACGCCGAAAAAATGACTAAGTCCAAAAAAATTTTTTTTTCAACTTTTTTCAATTTTACCCTCGTGGGATATATATTCTACCCACACACATTTGGAACTCTCCTGGGGTACCCTCACAAATATTATTCCCTCATTTAGTGGATATTTTCACAAAAAAGTGAAATTTTCAAAAATCCAGAAAATTGGCTGAAAACGACTAAATATCAAGGACTCATTGGGCGAATCGCTCTGGAACTGAAATCGGAATGCTCTCTCACATTTCCCCTATCTGAAAGTCTGATAAACGCCGGAAAAATGATTAAGTCCCAAAAAAAATTTTTTTCAACTTTTTTCAATTTTACCCCCGTGGGATATATATTCTACCCACACACATGTGGAACTCTCCTGGGGTACCCTCACAAATATTATTCCCTCATTTAGTGGATATTTTCACAAAAAAGTGAAATTTTCAAAAATCCAGAAAATTGGCTGAAAACGACTAAATATCAAGGACTCATTGGGCGAATCGCTCTGGAACTGAAATCGGAATGCTCTCTCACATTTCCCCTATCTGAAAGTCTGATAAACGGCGGAAAAATGACTAAGTCCAAAAAAAAAAATTTTTTCAACTTTTTTCAATTTTACCCCCGTGGGATATATATTCTACCCACACACATTTGGAACTTTCCTGGGGTACCCTCACACATATTATTCCCTCATTTAGTGGATATTTTCACAAAAAAGTGAAATTTTCAAAAATCCAAATTATTGGCTGAAAATGACTAAATATCAAGGACTTATTGGGCGAATCGCTCTGGAACTGAAATCGGAATGCTCACTGACATTTCCCCTATCTGAAAGTCTGATAAACGCCGGAAAAATGACTAAGTCCAAAAAAAAATTTGTTCAACTTTTTTAAATTTTACCCCTGTGGGATATATATTCTACCCACACACATTTGGAACTCTCCTGGGGTACCCTCACACATATTATTCCCTCATTTAGTTGATATTTTCACAAAAAAGTGAAATTTTCAAAAATCCAGAAAATTGGCTGAAAATGACTAAATATCAAGGACTCATTGGGCGAATCCCTCTGGAACTGAAATCGGAACGCTCACTGACATTTCCCCTATCTGAAAGTCTGATAAACAACGGAAAAATGACTAAGTCCAAAAAATTTTTTTTTTCAATTTTACCACCGTGGGATATATATTCTACCCACACACATTTGGAACTCTCCTGGGGTACCCTCACACATATTATTCCCTCATTTAGTGGATATTTTCACAAAAAAGTGAAATTTTCAAAAATCCAGAAAATTGGCTGAAAACGACTAAATATCAAGGACTCATTGGGCGAATCGCTCTGGAACTGAAATCGGAATGCTCTCTCACATTTCCCCTATCTGAAAGTCTGATAAACGCCGGAAAAATGACTAAGTACCAAAAAAATTTTTTTTCATCTTTTTTCAATTTTACCCCCGTGGGATATATATTCTACCCACACACATTTGGAACTCTCCTGGGGTACCCTCACACATATTATTCCCTCATTTAGTGGATATTTTCACAAAAAAGTGAAATTTTCAAAAATCCAGAAAATTGGCTGAAAAAGACAAAATATCAAGGACTCATTGGGCGAATCGCTCTGGAACTGAAATCGGAACGCTCACTGACATTTCCCCTATCTGAAAGTCTGATAAACGACGGAAAAATGACTAAGTCCAAAAAAAAATTTGTTCAACTTTTTTAAATTTTACCCCTGTGGGATATATATTCTACCCACACACATTTGGAACTCTCCTGGGGTACCCTCACACATATTTTTCCCTCATTTAGTGGATATTTTCACAAAAAAGTGAAATTTTCAAAAATCCAGAAAATTGGTTGAAAACGACTAAATATCAAGGACTCATTGGGCGAATCGCTCTGGAACTGAAATCGGAACGCTCACTGACATTTCCCCTATCTGAAAGTCTGATAAACAACGGAAAAATGACTAAGTCCAAAAAAATTTTTTTTTCAATTTTACCACCGTGGGATATATATTCTACCCACACACATTTGGAACTCTCCTGGGGTACCCTCACACATATTATTCCCTCATTTAGTGGATATTTTCACAAAAAAGTGAAATTTTCAAAAATCCAGAAAATTGGCTGAAAACGACTAAATATGAAGGACTCATTGGGCAAATCGCTCTGGAACTGAAATCGGAACGCTCACTGACATTTCCCCTGTCTGAAAGTCTGATAAACGCCGAAAAAATGACTAAGTCCAAAAAAATTTTTTTTTCAACTTTTTTCAATTTTACCCTCGTGGGATATATATTCTACCCACACACATTTGGAACTCTCCTGGGGTACCCTCACAAATATTATTCCCTCATTTAGTGGATATTTTCACAAAAAAGTGAAATTTTCAAAAATCCAGAAAATTGGCTGAAAACGACTAAATATCAAGGACTCATTGGGCGAATCGCTCTGGAACTGAAATCGGAATGCTCTCTCACATTTCCCCTATCTGAAAGTCTGATAAACGCCGGAAAAATGATTAAGTCCCAAAAAAAATTTTTTTCAACTTTTTTCAATTTTACCCCCGTGGGATATATATTCTACCCACACACATGTGGAACTCTCCTGGGGTACCCTCACAAATATTATTCCCTCATTTAGTGGATATTTTCACAAAAAAGTGAAATTTTCAAAAATCCAGAAAATTGGCTGAAAACGACTAAATATCAAGGACTCATTGGGCGAATCGCTCTGGAACTGAAATCGGAATGCTCTCTCACATTTCCCCTATCTGAAAGTCTGATAAACGGCGGAAAAATGACTAAGTCCAACAAAAAAAATTTTTTCAACTTTTTTCAATTTTACCCCCGTGGGATATATATTCTACCCACACACATTTGGAACTTTCCTGGGGTACCCTCACACATATTATTCCCTCATTTAGTGGATATTTTCACAAAAAAGTGAAATTTTCAAAAATCCAAATTATTGGCTGAAAATGACTAAATATCAAGGACTTATTGGGCGAATCGCTCTGGAACTGAAATCGGAATGCTCACTGACATTTCCCCTATCTGAAAGTCTGATAAACGCCGGAAAAATGACTAAGTCCAAAAAAAAATTTGTTCAACTTTTTTAAATTTTACCCCTGTGGGATATATATTCTACCCACACACATTTGGAACTTTCCTGGGGTACCCTCACACATATTATTCCCTCATTTAGTGGATATTTTCACAAAAAAGTGAAATTTTCAAAAATCCAAATTATTGGCTGAAAATGACTAAATATCAAGGACTTATTGGGCGAATCGCTCTGGAACTGAAATCGGAATGCTCACTGACATTTCCCCTATCTGAAAGTCTGATAAACGCCGGAAAAATGACTAAGTCCAAAAAAAAATTTGTTCAACTTTTTTAAATTTTACCCCTGTGGGATATATATTCTACCCACACACATTTGGAACTCTCCTGGGGTACCCTCACACATATTATTCCCTCATTTAGTTGATATTTTCACAAAAAAGTGAAATTTTCAAAAATCCAGAAAATTGGCTGAAAATGACTAAATATCAAGGACTCATTGGGCGAATCCCTCTGGAACTGAAATCGGAACGCTCACTGACATTTCCCCTATCTGAAAGTCTGATAAACAACGGAAAAATGACTAAGTCCAAAAAATTTTTTTTTTCAATTTTACCACCGTGGGATATATATTCTACCCACACACATTTGGAACTCTCCTGGGGTACCCTCACACATATTATTCCCTCATTTAGTGGATATTTTCACAAAAAAGTGAAATTTTCAAAAATCCAGAAAATTGGCTGAAAACGACTAAATATCAAGGACTCATTGGGCGAATCGCTCTGGAACTGAAATCGGAATGCTCTCTCACATTTCCCCTATCTGAAAGTCTGATAAACGCCGGAAAAATGACTAAGTCCCAAAAAAATTTTTTTTCATCTTTTTTCAATTTTACCCCCGTGGGATATATATTCTACCCACACACATTTGGAACTCTCCTGGGGTACCCTCACACATATTATTCCCTCATTTAGTGGATATTTTCACAAAAAAGTGAAATTTTCAAAAATCCAGAAAATTGGCTGAAAAAGACAAAATATCAAGGACTCATTGGGCGAATCGCTCTGGAACTGAAATCGGAACGCTCACTGACATTTCCCCTATCTGAAAGTCTGATAAACGACGGAAAAATGACTAAGTCCAAAAAAAAATTTGTTCAACTTTTTTAAATTTTACCCCTGTGGGATATATATTCTACCCACACACATTTGGAACTCTCCTGGGGTACCCTCACACATATTTTTCCCTCATTTAGTGGATATTTTCACAAAAAAGTGAAATTTTCAAAAATCCAGAAAATTGGTTGAAAACGACTAAATATCAAGGACTCATTGGGCGAATCGCTCTGGAACTGAAATCGGAACGCTCACTGACATTTCCCCTATCTGAAAGTCTGATAAACAACGGAAAAATGACTAAGTCCAAAAAATTTTTTTTTTCAATTTTACCACCGTGGGATATATATTCTACCCACACACATTTGGAACTCTCCTGGGGTACCCTCACACATATTATTCCCTCATTTAGTGGATATTTTCACAAAAAAGTGAAATTTTCAAAAATCCAGAAAATTGGCTGAAAACGACTAAATATGAAGGACTCATTGGGCAAATCGCTCTGGAACTGAAATCGGAACGCTCACTGACATTTCCCCTGTCTGAAAGTCTGATAAACGCCGAAAAAATGACTAAGTCCAAAAAAATTTTTTTTTCAACTTTTTTCAATTTTACCCTCGTGGGATATATATTCTACCCACACACATTTGGAACTCTCCTGGGGTACCCTCACAAATATTATTCCCTCATTTAGTGGATATTTTCACAAAAAAGTGAAATTTTCAAAAATCCAGAAAATTGGCTGAAAACGACTAAATATCAAGGACTCATTGGGCGAATCGCTCTGGAACTGAAATCGGAATGCTCTCTCACATTTCCCCTATCTGAAAGTCTGATAAACGCCGGAAAAATGATTAAGTCCCAAAAAAAATTTTTTTCAACTTTTTTCAATTTTACCCCCGTGGGATATATATTCTACCCACACACATGTGGAACTCTCCTGGGGTACCCTCACAAATATTATTCCCTCATTTAGTGGATATTTTCACAAAAAAGTGAAATTTTCAAAAATCCAGAAAATTGGCTGAAAACGACTAAATATCAAGGACTCATTGGGCGAATCGCTCTGGAACTGAAATCGGAATGCTCTCTCACATTTCCCCTATCTGAAAGTCTGATAAACGGCGGAAAAATGACTAAGTCCAAAAAAAAAAATTTTTTCAACTTTTTTCAATTTTACCCCCGTGGGATATATATTCTACCCACACACATTTGGAACTTTCCTGGGGTACCCTCACACATATTATTCCCTCATTTAGTGGATATTTTCACAAAAAAGTGAAATTTTCAAAAATCCAAATTATTGGCTGAAAATGACTAAATATCAAGGACTTATTGGGCGAATCGCTCTGGAACTGAAATCGGAATGCTCACTGACATTTCCCCTATCTGAAAGTCTGATAAACGCCGGAAAAATGACTAAGTCCAAAAAAAAATTTGTTCAACTTTTTTAAATTTTACCCCTGTGGGATATATATTCTACCCACACACATTTGGAACTCTCCTGGGGTACCCTCACACATATTATTCCCTCATTTAGTTGATATTTTCACAAAAAAGTGAAATTTTCAAAAATCCAGAAAATTGGCTGAAAATGACTAAATATCAAGGACTCATTGGGCGAATCCCTCTGGAACTGAAATCGGAACGCTCACTGACATTTCCCCTATCTGAAAGTCTGATAAACAACGGAAAAATGACTAAGTCCAAAAAATTTTTTTTTTCAATTTTACCACCGTGGGATATATATTCTACCCACACACATTTGGAACTCTCCTGGGGTACCCTCACACATATTATTCCCTCATTTAGTGGATATTTTCACAAAAAAGTGAAATTTTCAAAAATCCAGAAAATTGGCTGAAAATGACTAAATATCAAGGACTCATTGGGCGAATCGCTCTGGAACTGAAATCGGAATGCTCTCTCACATTTCCCCTATCTGAAAGTCTGATAAACGCCGGAAAAATGACTAAGTCCCAAAAAAATTTTTTTTCATCTTTTTTCAATTTTACCCCCGTGGGATATATATTCTACCCACACACATTTGGAACTCTCCTGGGGTACCCTCACACATATTATTCCCTCATTTAGTGGATATTTTCACAAAAAAGTGAAATTTTCAAAAATCCAGAAAATTGGCTGAAAAAGACAAAATATCAAGGACTCATTGGGCGAATCGCTCTGGAACTGAAATCGGAACGCTCACTGACATTTCCCCTATCTGAAAGTCTGATAAACGACGGAAAAATGACTAAGTCCAAAAAAAAATTTGTTCAACTTTTTTAAATTTTACCCCTGTGGGATATATATTCTACCCACACACATTTGGAACTCTCCTGGGGTACCCTCACACATATTTTTCCCTCATTTAGTGGATATTTTCACAAAAAAGTGAAATTTTCAAAAATCCAGAAAATTGGTTGAAAACGACTAAATATCAAGGACTCATTGGGCGAATCGCTCTGGAACTGAAATCGGAACGCTCACTGACATTTCCCCTATCTGAAAGTCTGATAAACAACGGAAAAATGACTAAGTCCAAAAAAATTTTTTTTTCAATTTTACCACCGTGGGATATATATTCTACCCACACACATTTGGAACTCTCCTGGGGTACCCTCACACATATTATTCCCTCATTTAGTGGATATTTTCACAAAAAAGTGAAATTTTCAAAAATCCAGAAAATTGGCTGAAAACGACTAAATATGAAGGACTCATTGGGCAAATCGCTCTGGAACTGAAATCGGAACGCTCACTGACATTTCCCCTGTCTGAAAGTCTGATAAACGCCGAAAAAATGACTAAGTCCCAAAAAATTTTTTTTTCAACTTTTTTCAATTTTACCCTCGTGGGATATATATTCTACCCACACACATTTGGAACTCTCCTGGGGTACCCTCACAAATATTATTCCCTCATTTAGTGGATATTTTCACAAAAAAGTGAAATTTTCAAAAATCCAGAAAATTGGCTGAAAACGACTAAATATCAAGGACTCATTGGGCGAATCGCTCTGGAACTGAAATCGGAATGCTCTCTCACATTTCCCCTATCTGAAAGTCTGATAAACGCCGGAAAAATGATTAAGTCCCAAAAAAAATTTTTTTCAACTTTTTTCAATTTTACCCCCGTGGGATATATATTCTACCCACACACATGTGGAACTCTCCTGGGGTACCCTCACAAATATTATTCCCTCATTTAGTGGATATTTTCACAAAAAAGTGAAATTTTCAAAAATCCAGAAAATTGGCTGAAAACGACTAAATATCAAGGACTCATTGGGCGAATCGCTCTGGAACTGAAATCGGAATGCTCTCTCACATTTCCCCTATCTGAAAGTCTGATAAACGGCGGAAAAATGACTAAGTCCAAAAAAAAAAATTTTTTCAACTTTTTTCAATTTTACCCCCGTGGGATATATATTCTACCCACACACATTTGGAACTTTCCTGGGGTACCCTCACACATATTATTCCCTCATTTAGTGGATATTTTCACAAAAAAGTGAAATTTTCAAAAATCCAAATTATTGGCTGAAAATGACTAAATATCAAGGACTTATTGGGCGAATCGCTCTGGAACTGAAATCGGAATGCTCACTGACATTTCCCCTATCTGAAAGTCTGATAAACGCCGGAAAAATGACTAAGTCCAAAAAAAAATTTGTTCAACTTTTTTAAATTTTACCCCTGTGGGATATATATTCTACCCACACACATTTGGAACTTTCCTGGGGTACCCTCACACATATTATTCCCTCATTTAGTGGATATTTTCACAAAAAAGTGAAATTTTCAAAAATCCAAATTATTGGCTGAAAATGACTAAATATCAAGGACTTATTGGGCGAATCGCTCTGGAACTGAAATCGGAATGCTCACTGACATTTCCCCTATCTGAAAGTCTGATAAACGCCGGAAAAATGACTAAGTCCAAAAAAAAATTTGTTCAACTTTTTTAAATTTTACCCCTGTGGGATATATATTCTACCCACACACATTTGGAACTCTCCTGGGGTACCCTCACACATATTATTCCCTCATTTAGTTGATATTTTCACAAAAAAGTGAAATTTTCAAAAATCCAGAAAATTGGCTGAAAATGACTAAATATCAAGGACTCATTGGGCGAATCCCTCTGGAACTGAAATCGGAACGCTCACTGACATTTCCCCTATCTGAAAGTCTGATAAACAACGGAAAAATGACTAAGTCCAAAAAATTTTTTTTTTCAATTTTACCACCGTGGGATATATATTCTACCCACACACATTTGGAACTCTCCTGGGGTACCCTCACACATATTATTCCCTCATTTAGTGGATATTTTCACAAAAAAGTGAAATTTTCAAAAATCCAGAAAATTGGCTGAAAACGACTAAATATCAAGGACTCATTGGGCGAATCGCTCTGGAACTGAAATCGGAATGCTCTCTCACATTTCCCCTATCTGAAAGTCTGATAAACGCCGGAAAAATGACTAAGTCCCAAAAAAATTTTTTTTCATCTTTTTTCAATTTTACCCCCGTGGGATATATATTCTACCCACACACATTTGGAACTCTCCTGGGGTACCCTCACACATATTATTCCCTCATTTAGTGGATATTTTCACAAAAAAGTGAAATTTTCAAAAATCCAGAAAATTGGCTGAAAAAGACAAAATATCAAGGACTCATTGGGCGAATCGCTCTGGAACTGAAATCGGAACGCTCACTGACATTTCCCCTATCTGAAAGTCTGATAAACGACGGAAAAATGACTAAGTCCAAAAAAAAATTTGTTCAACTTTTTTAAATTTTACCCCTGTGGGATATATATTCTACCCACACACATTTGGAACTCTCCTGGGGTACCCTCACACATATTTTTCCCTCATTTAGTGGATATTTTCACAAAAAAGTGAAATTTTCAAAAATCCAGAAAATTGGTTGAAAACGACTAAATATCAAGGACTCATTGGGCGAATCGCTCTGGAACTGAAATCGGAATGCTCTCTCACATTTCCCCTATCTGAAAGTCTGATAAACGCCGGAAAAATGATTAAGTCCCAAAAAAAATTTTTTTCAACTTTTTTCAATTTTACCCCCGTGGGATATATATTCTACCCACACACATGTGGAACTCTCCTGGGGTACCCTCACAAATATTATTCCCTCATTTAGTGGATATTTTCACAAAAAAGTGAAATTTTCAAAAATCCAGAAAATTGGCTGAAAACGACTAAATATCAAGGACTCATTGGGCGAATCGCTCTGGAACTGAAATCGGAATGCTCTCTCACATTTCCCCTATCTGAAAGTCTGATAAACGGCGGAAAAATGACTAAGTCCAAAAAAAAAAATTTTTTCAACTTTTTTCAATTTTACCCCCGTGGGATATATATTCTACCCACACACATTTGGAACTTTCCTGGGGTACCCTCACACATATTATTCCCTCATTTAGTGGATATTTTCACAAAAAAGTGAAATTTTCAAAAATCCAAATTATTGGCTGAAAATGACTAAATATCAAGGACTTATTGGGCGAATCGCTCTGGAACTGAAATCGGAATGCTCACTGACATTTCCCCTATCTGAAAGTCTGATAAACGCCGGAAAAATGACTAAGTCCAAAAAAAAATTTGTTCAACTTTTTTAAATTTTACCCCTGTGGGATATATATTCTACCCACACACATTTGGAACTTTCCTGGGGTACCCTCACACATATTATTCCCTCATTTAGTGGATATTTTCACAAAAAAGTGAAATTTTCAAAAATCCAAATTATTGGCTGAAAATGACTAAATATCAAGGACTTATTGGGCGAATCGCTCTGGAACTGAAATCGGAATGCTCACTGACATTTCCCCTATCTGAAAGTCTGATAAACGCCGGAAAAATGACTAAGTCCAAAAAAAAATTTGTTCAACTTTTTTAAATTTTACCCCTGTGGGATATATATTCTACCCACACACATTTGGAACTCTCCTGGGGTACCCTCACACATATTATTCCCTCATTTAGTTGATATTTTCACAAAAAAGTGAAATTTTCAAAAATCCAGAAAATTGGCTGAAAATGACTAAATATCAAGGACTCATTGGGCGAATCCCTCTGGAACTGAAATCGGAACGCTCACTGACATTTCCCCTATCTGAAAGTCTGATAAACAACGGAAAAATGACTAAGTCCAAAAAATTTTTTTTTTCAATTTTACCACCGTGGGATATATATTCTACCCACACACATTTGGAACTCTCCTGGGGTACCCTCACACATATTATTCCCTCATTTAGTGGATATTTTCACAAAAAAGTGAAATTTTCAAAAATCCAGAAAATTGGCTGAAAACGACTAAATATCAAGGACTCATTGGGCGAATCGCTCTGGAACTGAAATCGGAATGCTCTCTCACATTTCCCCTATCTGAAAGTCTGATAAACGCCGGAAAAATGACTAAGTCCCAAAAAAATTTTTTTTCATCTTTTTTCAATTTTACCCCCGTGGGATATATATTCTACCCACACACATTTGGAACTCTCCTGGGGTACCCTCACACATATTATTCCCTCATTTAGTGGATATTTTCACAAAAAAGTGAAATTTTCAAAAATCCAGAAAATTGGCTGAAAAAGACAAAATATCAAGGACTCATTGGGCGAATCGCTCTGGAACTGAAATCGGAACGCTCACTGACATTTCCCCTATCTGAAAGTCTGATAAACGACGGAAAAATGACTAAGTCCAAAAAAAAATTTGTTCAACTTTTTTAAATTTTACCCCTGTGGGATATATATTCTACCCACACACATTTGGAACTCTCCTGGGGTACCCTCACACATATTTTTCCCTCATTTAGTGGATATTTTCACAAAAAAGTGAAATTTTCAAAAATCCAGAAAATTGGTTGAAAACGACTAAATATCAAGGACTCATTGGGCGAATCGCTCTGGAACTGAAATCGGAACGCTCACTGACATTTCCCCTATCTGAAAGTCTGATAAACAACGGAAAAATGACTAAGTCCAAAAAAATTTTTTTTTCAATTTTACCACCGTGGGATATATATTCTACCCACACACATTTGGAACTCTCCTGGGGTACCCTCACACATATTATTCCCTCATTTAGTGGATATTTTCACAAAAAAGTGAAATTTTCAAAAATCCAGAAAATTGGCTGAAAACGACTAAATATGAAGGACTCATTGGGCGAATCGCTCTGGAACTGAAATCGGAATGCTCGCTCATATTTCCCCTATCTGAAAGTCTGATAAACGGCGGAAAAATGACTAAGTCCAAAAAAAAAATTTTTTTCAACTTTTTTCAATTTTACCCCCGCGGGATATATATTCTACCCACACACATTTGGAACTCTCCTGGGTTACCCTCACACATATTATTCCCTCATTTAGTGGATATTTTCACAAAAAAGTGAAATTTTCAAAAATCCAGAAAATTGGCTGAAAAAGACAAAATATCAAGGACTCATTGGGCGAATCGCTCTGGAACTGAAATCGGAACGCTCACTGACATTTCCCCTATCTGAAAGTCTGATAAACGACGGAAAAATGACTAAGTCCAAAAAAAAATTTGTTCAACTTTTTTAAATTTTACCCCTGTGGGATATATATTCTACCCACACACATTTGGAACTCTCCTGGGGTACCCTCACACATATTTTTCCCTCATTTAGTGGATATTTTCACAAAAAAGTGAAATTTTCAAAAATCCAGAAAATTGGTTGAAAACGACTAAATATCAAGGACTCATTGGGCGAATCGCTCTGGAACTGAAATCGGAATGCTCTCTCACATTTCCCCTATCTGAAAGTCTGATAAACGCCGGAAAAATGATTAAGTCCCAAAAAAAATTTTTTTCAACTTTTTTCAATTTTACCCCCGTGGGATATATATTCTACCCACACACATGTGGAACTCTCCTGGGGTACCCTCACAAATATTATTCCCTCATTTAGTGGATATTTTCACAAAAAAGTGAAATTTTCAAAAATCCAGAAAATTGGCTGAAAACGACTAAATATCAAGGACTCATTGGGCGAATCGCTCTGGAACTGAAATCGGAATGCTCTCTCACATTTCCCCTATCTGAAAGTCTGATAAACGGCGGAAAAATGACTAAGTCCAAAAAAAAAAATTTTTTCAACTTTTTTCAATTTTACCCCCGTGGGATATATATTCTACCCACACACATTTGGAACTTTCCTGGGGTACCCTCACACATATTATTCCCTCATTTAGTGGATATTTTCACAAAAAAGTGAAATTTTCAAAAATCCAAATTATTGGCTGAAAATGACTAAATATCAAGGACTTATTGGGCGAATCGCTCTGGAACTGAAATCGGAATGCTCACTGACATTTCCCCTATCTGAAAGTCTGATAAACGCCGGAAAAATGACTAAGTCCAAAAAAAAATTTGTTCAACTTTTTTAAATTTTACCCCTGTGGGATATATATTCTACCCACACACATTTGGAACTTTCCTGGGGTACCCTCACACATATTATTCCCTCATTTAGTGGATATTTTCACAAAAAAGTGAAATTTTCAAAAATCCAAATTATTGGCTGAAAATGACTAAATATCAAGGACTTATTGGGCGAATCGCTCTGGAACTGAAATCGGAATGCTCACTGACATTTCCCCTATCTGAAAGTCTGATAAACGCCGGAAAAATGACTAAGTCCAAAAAAAAATTTGTTCAACTTTTTTAAATTTTACCCCTGTGGGATATATATTCTACCCACACACATTTGGAACTCTCCTGGGGTACCCTCACACATATTATTCCCTCATTTAGTTGATATTTTCACAAAAAAGTGAAATTTTCAAAAATCCAGAAAATTGGCTGAAAATGACTAAATATCAAGGACTCATTGGGCGAATCCCTCTGGAACTGAAATCGGAACGCTCACTGACATTTCCCCTATCTGAAAGTCTGATAAACAACGGAAAAATGACTAAGTCCAAAAAATTTTTTTTTTCAATTTTACCACCGTGGGATATATATTCTACCCACACACATTTGGAACTCTCCTGGGGTACCCTCACACATATTATTCCCTCATTTAGTGGATATTTTCACAAAAAAGTGAAATTTTCAAAAATCCAGAAAATTGGCTGAAAACGACTAAATATCAAGGACTCATTGGGCGAATCGCTCTGGAACTGAAATCGGAATGCTCTCTCACATTTCCCCTATCTGAAAGTCTGATAAACGCCGGAAAAATGACTAAGTCCCAAAAAAATTTTTTTTCATCTTTTTTCAATTTTACCCCCGTGGGATATATATTCTACCCACACACATTTGGAACTCTCCTGGGGTACCCTCACACATATTATTCCCTCATTTAGTGGATATTTTCACAAAAAAGTGAAATTTTCAAAAATCCAGAAAATTGGCTGAAAAAGACAAAATATCAAGGACTCATTGGGCGAATCGCTCTGGAACTGAAATCGGAACGCTCACTGACATTTCCCCTATCTGAAAGTCTGATAAACGACGGAAAAATGACTAAGTCCAAAAAAAAATTTGTTCAACTTTTTTAAATTTTACCCCTGTGGGATATATATTCTACCCACACACATTTGGAACTCTCCTGGGGTACCCTCACACATATTATTCCCTCATTTAGTTGATATTTTCACAAAAAAGTGAAATTTTCAAAAATCCAGAAAATTGGCTGAAAATGACTAAATATCAAGGACTCATTGGGCGAATCGCTCTGGAACTGAAATCGGAACGCTCACTGACATTTCCCCTATCTGAAAGTCTGATAAACAACGGAAAAATGACTAAGTCCAAAAAAATTTTTTTTTCAATTTTACCACCGTGGGATATATATTCTACCCACACTCATTTGGAACTCTCCTGGGGTACCCTCACACATATTATTCCCTCATTTAGTGGATATTTTCACAAAAAAGTGAAATTTTCAAAAATCCAAATTATTGGCTGAAAATGACTAAATATCAAGGACTTATTGGGCGAATCGCTCTGGAACTGAAATCGGAATGCTCACTGACATTTCCCCTATCTGAAAGTCTGATAAACGCCAGAAAAATGACTAAGTCCAAAAAAAAAAATTTTTTCAACTTTTTTCAATTTTACCCCCGTGGGATATATATTCTACCCACACTCATTTGGAACTCTCCTGGGGTACCCTCACACATATTATTCCCTCATTTAGTGGATATTTTCACAAAAAAGTGAAATTTTCAAAAATCCAAATTATTGGCTGAAAATGACTAAATATCAAGGACTTATTGGGCAAATCGCTCTGGAACTGAAATCGGAATGCTCACTGACATTTCCCCTATCTGAAAGTCTGATAAACGCCAGAAAAATGACTAAGTCCAAAAAAAAAAATTTTTTCAACTTTTTTCAATTTTACCCCCGTGGGATATATATTCTACCCACACACATTTGGAACTCTCCTGGGGTACCCTCACACATATTATTCCCTCATTTAGTGGATATTTTCACAAAAAAGTGAAATTTTCAAAAATCCAGAAAATTGGCTGAAAATGACTAAATATCAAGGACTCATTGGGCGAATCGCTCTGGAACTGAAATCGGAACGCTCACTGACATTTCACCTATCTGAAAGTCTGATAAACGGCGGAAAAATGACTAAGTCCCAAAAAAATTTTTTTTCAACTTTTTTCAATTTTACCCCCGTGGGATATATATTCTACCCACACACATTTGGAACTCTCCTGGGGTACCCTCACACATATTATTCCCTCATTTAGTGGATATTTTCACAAAAAAGTGAAATTTTCAAAAATCCAGAAAATTGGCTGAAAACGACTAAATATCAAGGACTCATTGGGCGAATCGCTCTGGAACTGAAATCGGAACGCTCACTGACATTTCCCCTATCTGAAAGTCTGATAAACGACGGAAAAATGACTAAGTCCAAAAAAAAATTTGTTCAACTTTTTTAAATTTTACCCCTGTGGGATATATATTCTACCCACACACATTTGGAACTCTCCTGGGGTACCCTCACACATATTATTCCCTCATTTAGTTGATATTTTCACAAAAAAGTGAAATTTTCAAAAATCCAGAAAATTGGCTGAAAATGACTAAATATCAAGGACTCATTGGGCGAATCCCTCTGGAACTGAAATCGGAACGCTCACTGACATTTCCCCTATCTGAAAGTCTGATAAACGCCGGAAACATGACTAAGTCCAAAAAAAATTTTTTTTCAACTTTTTTCAATTTTACCCCCGTGGGATATATATTCTACCCACACACATTTGGAACTCTCCTGGGGTACCCTCACACATATTTTTCCCTCATTTAGTGGATATTTTCACAAAAAAGTGAAATTTTCAAAAATCCAGAAAATTGGTTGAAAACGACTAAATATCAAGGACTCATTGGGCGAATCGCTCTGGAACTGAAATCGGAACGCTCACTGACATTTCCCCTATCTGAAAGTCTGATAAACAACGGAAAAATGACTAAGTCCAAAAAAATTTTTTTTTCAATTTTACCACCGTGGGATATATATTAGACCCACACACATTTGGAACTCTCCTGGGGTACCCTCACACATATTATTCCCTCATTTAGTGGATATTTTCACAAAAAAGTGAAATTTTCAAAAATCCAGAAAATTGGCTGAAAACGACTAAATATGAAGGACTCATTGGGCGAATCGCTCTGGAACTGAAATCGGAATGCTCGCTCATATTTCCCCTATCTGAAAGTCTGATAAATGGCGGAAAAATGACTAAGTCCAAAAAAAAAATTTTTTTCAACTTTTTTCAATTTTACCCCCGTGGGATATATATTCTACCCACACACATTTGGAACTCTCCTGGGGTACCCTCACACATATTATTCCCTCATTTAGTGGATATTTTCACAAAAAAAGTGAAATTTTCAAAAATCCAGAAAATTGGCTGAAAACGACTAAATATCAAGGACTCATTGGGCGAATTGCTCTGGAACTGAAATCGGAACGCTCACTGACATATCCCCTTTCTGAAAGTCTGATAAACGCCGGAAAAATGACTAAGTCCAAAAAAAAATTTTTTTCAACTTTTTTCAATTTTACCCCCGTGGGATATATATTCTACCCACACACATTTGGAACTCTCCTGGGGTACCCTCACACATATTATTCCCTCATTTAGTGGATATTTTCACAAAAAAGTGAAATTTTCAAAAATCCAAATTATTGGCTGAAAATGACTAAATATCAAGGACTTATTGGGCGAATCGCTCTGGAACTGAAATCGGAATGCTCACTGACATTTCCCCTATCTGAAAGTCTGATAAACGCCGGAAAAATGACTAAGTCCAAAAAAAAATTTTTTTTCAACTTTTTTCAATTTTACCCCCGTGGGATATATATTCTACCCACACTCATTTGGAACTCTCCTGGGGTACCCTCACACATATTATTCCCTCATTTAGTGGATATTTTCACAAAAAAGTGAAATTTTCAAAAATCCAAATTATTGGCTGAAAATGACTAAATATCAAGGACTTATTGGGCGAATCGCTCTGGAACTGAAATCGGAATGCTCACTGACATTTCCCCTATCTGAAAGTCTGATAAACGCCAGAAAAATGACTAAGTCCAAAAAAAAAAATTTTTTCAACTTTTTTCAATTTTACCCCCGTGGGATATATATTCTACCCACACTCATTTGGAACTCTCCTGGGGTACCCTCACACATATTATTCCCTCATTTAGTGGATATTTTCACAAAAAAGTGAAATTTTCAAAAATCCAAATTATTGGCTGAAAATGACTAAATATCAAGGACTTATTGGGCGAATCGCTCTGGAACTGAAATCGGAATGCTCACTGACATTTCCCCTATCTGAAAGTCTGATAAACGCCAGAAAAATGACTAAGTCAAAAAAAAAAAATTTTTTCAACTTTTTTCAATTTTACCCCCGTGGGATATATATTCTACCCACACACATTTGGAACTCTCCTGGGGTACCCTCACACATATTATTCCCTCATTTAGTGGATATTTTCACAAAAAAGTGAAATTTTCAAAAATCCAGAAAATTGGCTGAAAATGACTAAATATCAAGGACTCATTGGGCGAATCGCTCTGGAACTGAAATCGGAACGCTCACTGACATTTCACCTATCTGAAAGTCTGATAAACGGCGGAAAAATGACTAAGTCCCAAAAAAATTTTTTTTCAACTTTTTTCAATTTTACCCCCGTGGGATATATATTCTACCCACACACATTTGGAACTCTCCTGGGGTACCCTCACACATATTATTCCCTCATTTAGTGGATATTTTCACAAAAAAGTGAAATTTTCAAAAATCCAGAAAATTGGCTGAAAACGACTAAATATCAAGGACTCATTGGGCGAATCGCTCTGGAACTGAAATCGGAATGCTCTCTCACATTTCCCCTATCTGAAAGTCTGATAAACGCCGGAAAAATGACTAAGTCCCAAAAAAATTTTTTTTCAACTTTTTTCAATTTTACCCCCGTGGGATATATATTCTACCCACACACATTTGGAACTCTCCTGGGGTACCCTCACACATATTATTCCCTCATTTAGTGGATATTTTCACAAAAAAGTGAAATTTTCAAAAATCCAGAAAATTGGCTGAAAACGACTAAATATCAAGGACTCATTGGGCGAATCGCTCTGGAACTGAAATCGGAACGCTCACTGACATTTCCCCTATCTGAAAGTCTGATAAACGACGGAAAAATGACTAAGTCCAAAAAAAAATTTGTTCAACTTTTTTAAATTTTACCCCTGTGGGATATATATTCTACCCACACACATTTGGAACTCTCCTGGGGTACCCTCACACATATTTTTCCCTCATTTAGTGGATATTTTCACAAAAAAGTGAAATTTTCAAAAATCCAGAAAATTGGTTGAAAACGACTAAATATCAAGGACTCATTGGGCGAATCGCTCTGGAACTGAAATCGGAACGCTCACTGACATTTCCCCTATCTGAAAGTCTGATAAACAACGGAAAAATGACTAAGTCCAAAAAAATTTTTTTTTCAATTTTACCACCGTGGGATATATATTAGACCCACACACATTTGGAACTCTCCTGGGGTACCCTCACACATATTATTCCCTCATTTAGTGGATATTTTCACAAAAAAGTGAAATTTTCAAAAATCCAGAAAATTGGCTGAAAACGACTAAATATGAAGGACTCATTGGGCGAATCGCTCTGGAACTGAAATCGGAATGCTCGCTCATATTTCCCCTATCTGAAAGTCTGATAAACGGCGGAAAAATGACTAAGTCCAAAAAAAAAATTTTTTTCAACTTTTTTCAATTTTACCCCCGTGGGATATATATTCTACCCACACACATTTGGAACTCTCCTGGGGTACCCTCACACATATTATTCCCTCATTTAGTGGATATTTTCACAAAAAAAGTGAAATTTTCAAAAATCCAGAAAATTGGCTGAAAACGACTAAATATCAAGGACTCATTGGGCGAATTGCTCTGGAACTGAAATCGGAACGCTCACTGACATTTCCCCTTTCTGAAAGTCTGATAAACGCCGGAAAAATGACTAAGTCCAAAAAAAAATTTTTTTCAACTTTTTTCAATTTTACCCCCGTGGGATATATATTCTACCCACACACATTTGGAACTCTCCTGGGGTACCCTCACACATATTATTCCCTCATTTAGTGGATATTTTCACAAAAAAGTGAAATTTTCAAAAATCCAAATTATTGGCTGAAAATGACTAAATATCAAGGACTTATTGGGCGAATCGCTCTGGAACTGAAATCGGAATGCTCACTGACATTTCCCCTATCTGAAAGTCTGATAAACGCCGGAAAAATGACTAAGTCCAAAAAAAAATTTTTTTTCAACTTTTTTCAATTTTACCCCCGTGGGATATATATTCTACCCACACTCATTTGGAACTCTCCTGGGGTACCCTCACACATATTATTCCCTCATTTAGTGGATATTTTCACAAAAAAGTGAAATTTTCAAAAATCCAAATTATTGGCTGAAAATGACTAAATATCAAGGACTTATTGGGCGAATCGCTCTGGAACTGAAATCGGAATGCTCACTGACATTTCCCCTATCTGAAAGTCTGATAAACGCCGGAAAAATGACTAAGTCCAAAAAAAAATTTTTTTTCAACTTTTTTCAATTTTACCCCCGTGGGATATATATTCTACCCACACTCATTTGGAACTCTCCTGGGGTACCCTCACACATATTATTCCCTCATTTAGTGGATATTTTCACAAAAAAGTGAAATTTTCAAAAATCCAAATTATTGGCTGAAAATGACTAAATATCAAGGACTTATTGGGCGAATCGCTCTGGAACTGAAATCGGAATGCTCACTGACATTTCCCCTATCTGAAAGTCTGATAAACGCCAGAAAAATGACTAAGTCCAAAAAAAAAAAATTTTTCAACTTTTTTCAATTTTACCCCCGTGGGATATATATTCTACCCACACACATTTGGAACTCTCCTGGGGTACCCTCACACATATTATTCCCTCATTTAGTGGATATTTTCACAAAAAAGTGAAATTTTCAAAAATCCAGAAAATTGGCTGAAAATGACTAAATATCAAGGACTCATTGGGCGAATCGCTCTGGAACTGAAATCGGAACGCTCACTGACATTTCACCTATCTGAAAGTCTGATAAACGGCGGAAAAATGACTAAGTCCCAAAAAAATTTTTTTTCAACTTTTTTCAATTTTACCCCCGTGGGATATATATTCTACCCACACACATTTGGAACTCTCCTGGGGTACCCTCACACATATTATTCCCTCATTTAGTGGATATTTTCACAAAAAAGTGAAATTTTCAAAAATCCAGAAAATTGGCTGAAAACGACTAAATATCAAGGACTCATTGGGCGAATCGCTCTGGAACTGAAATCGGAATGCTCTCTCACATTTCCCCTATCTGAAAGTCTGATAAACGCCGGAAAAATGACTAAGTCCCAAAAAAAATTTTTTTCAACTTTTTTCAATTTTACCCCCGTGGGATATATATTCTACCCACACACATTTGGAACTCTCCTGGGGTACCCTCACACATATTATTCCCTCATTTAGTGGATATTTTCACAAAAAAGTGAAATTTTCAAAAATCCAGAAAATTGGCTGAAAACGACTAAATATCAAGGACTCATTGGGCGAATCGCTCTGGAACTGAAATCGGAACGCTCACTGACATTTCCCCTATCTGAAAGTCTGATAAACGACGGAAAAATGACTAAGTCCAAAAAAAAATTTGTTCAACTTTTTTAAATTTTACCCCTGTGGGATATATATTCTACCCACACACATTTGGAACTCTCCTGGGGTACCCTCACACATATTTTTCCCTCATTTAGTGGATATTTTCACAAAAAAGTGAAATTTTCAAAAATCCAGAAAATTGGTTGAAAACGACTAAATATCAAGGACTCATTGGGCGAATCGCTCTGGAACTGAAATCGGAACGCTCACTGACATTTCCCCTATCTGAAAGTCTGATAAACAACGGAAAAATGACTAAGTCCAAAAAAATTTTTTTTTCAATTTTACCACCGTGGGATATATATTAGACCCACACACATTTGGAACTCTCCTGGGGTACCCTCACACATATTATTCCCTCATTTAGTGGATATTTTCACAAAAAAGTGAAATTTTCAAAAATCCAGAAAATTGGCTGAAAACGACTAAATATGAAGGACTCATTGGGCGAATCGCTCTGGAACTGAAATCGGAATGCTCGCTCATATTTCCCCTATCTGAAAGTCTGATAAACGGCGGAAAAATGACTAAGTCCAAAAAAAAAATTTTTTTCAACTTTTTTCAATTTTACCCCCGTGGGATATATATTCTACCCACACACATTTGGAACTCTCCTGGGGTACCCTCACACATATTATTCCCTCATTTAGTGGATATTTTCACAAAAAAAGTGAAATTTTCAAAAATCCAGAAAATTGGCTGAAAACGACTAAATATCAAGGACTCATTGGGCGAATTGCTCTGGAACTGAAATCGGAACGCTCACTGACATTTCCCCTTTCTGAAAGTCTGATAAACGCCGGAAAAATGACTAAGTCCAAAAAAAAATTTTTTTCAACTTTTTTCAATTTTACCCCCGTGGGATATATATTCTACCCACACACATTTGGAACTCTCCTGGGGTACCCTCACACATATTATTCCCTCATTTAGTGGATATTTTCACAAAAAAGTGAAATTTTCAAAAATCCAAATTATTGGCTGAAAATGACTAAATATCAAGGACTTATTGGGCGAATCGCTCTGGAACTGAAATCGGAATGCTCACTGACATTTCCCCTATCTGAAAGTCTGATAAACGCCGGAAAAATGACTAAGTCCAAAAAAAAATTTTTTTTCAACTTTTTTCAATTTTACCCCCGTGGGATATATATTCTACCCACACTCATTTGGAACTCTCCTGGGGTACCCTCACACATATTATTCCCTCATTTAGTGGATATTTTCACAAAAAAGTGAAATTTTCAAAAATCCAAATTATTGGCTGAAAATGACTAAATATCAAGGACTTATTGGGCGAATCGCTCTGGAACTGAAATCGGAACGCTCACTGACATTTCACCTATCTGAAAGTCTGATAAACGGCGGAAAAATGACTAAGTCCCAAAAAATTTTTTTTTCAACTTTTTTCAATTTTACCCCCGTGGGATATATATTCTACCCACACACATTTGGAACTCTCCTGGGGTACCCTCACACATATTTTTCCCTCATTTAGTGGATATTTTCACAAAAAAGTGAAATTTTCAAAAATCCAGAAAATTGGTTGAAAACGACTAAATATCAAGGACTCATTGGGCGAATCGCTCTGGAACTGAAATCGGAATGCTCACTGACATTTCCCCTATCTGAAAGTCTGATAAACAACGGAAAAATGACTAAGTCCAAAAAATTTTTTTTTTCAATTTTACCACCGTGGGATATATATTCTACCCACACACATTTGGAACTCTCCTGGGGTACCCTCACACATATTATTCCCTCATTTAGTGGATATTTTCACAAAAAAGTGAAATTTTCAAAAATCCAGAAAATTGGCTGAAAACGACTAAATATCAAGGACTCATTGGGCGAATCGCTCTGGAACTGAAATCGGAATGCTCACTGACATTTCCCCTATCTGAAAGTCTGATAAACGCCGGAAAAATGACTAAGTCCAAAAAAAAAATTTTTTTCAACTTTTTTCAATTTTACCCCCGTGGGATATATATTCTACCCACACACATTTGGAACTCTCCTGGGGTACCCTCACACATATTATTCCCTCATTTAGTGGATATTTTCACAAAAAAGTGAAATTTTCAAAAATCCAGAAAATTGGCTGAAAACGACTAAATATCAAGGAATCATTGGGCGAATTGCTCTGGAACTGAAATCGGAACGCTCACTGACATTTCCCCTTTCTGAAAGTCTGATAAACGCCGCAAAAATGACTAAGTCCAAAAAAAAATTTTTTTCAACTTTTTTCAATTTTACCCGCCGCGGGATATATATTCTACCCACACACATTTGGAACTCTCCTGGGGTACCCTCACACATATTATTCCCTCATTTAGTGGATATTTTCACAAAAAAGTGAAATTTTCAAAAATCCAGAAAATTGGCTGAAAACGACTAAATATCAAGGACTCATTGGGCGAATCGCTCTGGAACTGAAATCGGAATGCTCTCTCACATTTCCCCTATCTGAAAGTCTGATAAACGCCGGAAAAATGACTAAGTCCCATAAAAATTTTTTTTCAACTTTTTTCAATTTTACCCCCGTGGGATATATATTCTACCCACACACATTTGGAACTCTCCTGGGGTACCCTCACACATATTATTCCCTCATTTAGTGGATATTTTCACAAAAAAGTGAAATTTTCAAAAATCCAGAAAATTGGCTGAAAACGACTAAATATCAAGGACTCATTGGGCGAATCGCTCTGGAACTGAAATCGGAACGCTCACTGACATTTCCCCTATCTGAAAGTCTGATAAACGACGGAAAAATGACTAAGTCCAAAAAAAAATTTGTTCAACTTTTTTAAATTTTACCCCTGTGGGATATATATTCTACCCACACACATTTGGAACTCTCCTGGGGTACCCTCACACATATTATTCCCTCATTTAGTTGATATTTTCACAAAAAAGTGAAATTTTCAAAAATCCAGAAAATTGGCTGAAAATGACTAAATATCAAGGACTCATTGGGCGAATCCCTCTGGAACTGAAATCGGAACGCTCACTGACATTTCCCCTATCTGAAAGTCTGATAAACGCCGGAAAAATGACTAAGTCCAAAAAAAATTTTTTTTCAACTTTTTTCAATTTTACCCCCGTGGGATATATATTCTACCCACACACATTTGGAACTCTCCTGGGGTACCCTCACACATATTTTTCCCTCATTTAGTGGATATTTTCACAAAAAAGTGAAATTTTCAAAAATCCAGAAAATTGGTTGAAAACGACTAAATATCAAGGACTCATTGGGCAAATCGCTCTGGAACTGAAATCGGAACGCTCACTGACATTTCCCCTATCTGAAAGTCTGATAAACAACGGAAAAATGACTAAGTCCAAAAAAATTTTTTTTTCAATTTTACCACCGTGAGATATGTATTCTACCCACACACATTTGGAACTCTCCTGGGGTACCCTCACACATATTATTCCCTCATTTAGTGGATATTTTCACAAAAAAGTGAAATTTTCAAAAATCCAGAAAATTGGCTGAAAACGACTAAATATCAAGGACTCATTGGGCGAATCGCTCTGGAACTGAAATCGGAATGCTCTCTCACATTTCCCCTATCTGAAAGTCTGATAACCGACGGAAAAATGACTAAGTCCAAAAAAATTTTTTTTTCAACTTTTTTCAATTTTACCCCCGTGGGATATATATTCTACCCACACACATTTGGAACTCTCCTGGGGTACCCTCACACATATTTTTCCCTCATTTAGTGGATATTTTCACAAAAAAGTGAAATTTTCAAAAATCCAGAAAATTGGTTGAAAACGACTAAATATCAAGGACTCATTGGGCGAATCGCTCTGGAACTGAAATCGGAACGCTCACTGACATTTCCCCTATCTGAAAGTCTGATAAACAACGGAAAAATGACTAAGTCCAAAAAATTTTTTTTTTCAATTTTACCACCGTGGGATATATATTCTACCCACACACATTTGGAACTCTCCTGGGGTACCCTCACACATATTATTCCCTCATTTAGTGGATATTTTCACAAAAAAGTGAAATTTTCAAAAATCCAGAAAATTGGCTGAAAACGACTAAATATCAAGGACTCATTGGGCGAATCGCTCTGGAACTGAAATCGGAATGCTCACTGACATTTCCCCTATCTGAAAGTCTGATAAACGCCGGAAAAATGACTAAGTCCAAAAAAAAAATTTTTTTCAACTTTTTTCAATTTTACCCCCGTGGGATATATATTCTACCCACACACATTTGGAACTCTCCTGGGGTACCCTCACACATATTATTCCCTCATTTAGTGGATATTTTCACAAAAAAGTGAAATTTTCAAAAATCCAGAAAATTGGCTGAAAACGACTAAATATCAAGGAATCATTGGGCGAATTGCTCTGGAACTGAAATCGGAACGCTCACTGACATTTCACCTATCTGAAAGTCTGATAAACGGCGGAAAAATGACTAAGTCCCAAAAAATTTTTTTTTCAACTTTTTTCAATTTTACCCCCGTGGGATATATATTCTACCCACACACATTTGGAACTCTCCTGGGGTACCCTCACACATATTTTTCCCTCATTTAGTGGATATTTTCACAAAAAAGTGAAATTTTCAAAAATCCAGAAAATTGGTTGAAAACGACTAAATATCAAGGACTCATTGGGCGAATCGCTCTGGAACTGAAATCGGAACGCTCACTGACATTTCCCCTATCTGAAAGTCTGATAAACAACGGAAAAATGACTAAGTCCAAAAAAATTTTTTTTTCAATTTTACCACCGTGAGATATATATTCTACCCACACACATTTGGAACTCTCCTGGGGTACCCTCACACATATTATTCCCTCATTTAGTGGATATTTTCACAAAAAAGTGAAATTTTCAAAAATCCAGAAAATTGGCTGAAAACGACTAAATATCAAGGACTCATTGGGCGAATCGCTCTGGAACTGAAATCGGAATGCTCTCTCACATTTCCCCTATCTGAAAGTCTGATAAACGACGGAAAAATGACTAAGTCCAAAAAAATTTTTTTTTCAACTTTTTTCAATTTTACCCCCGTGGGATATATATTCTACCCACACACATTTGGAACTCTCCTGGGGTACCCTCACACATATTTTTCCCTCATTTAGTGGATATTTTCACAAAAAAGTGAAATTTTCAAAAATCCAGAAAATTGGTTGAAAACGACTAAATATCAAGGACTCATTGGGCGAATCGCTCTGGAACTGAAATCGGAACGCTCACTGACATTTCCCCTATCTGAAAGTCTGATAAACAACGGAAAAATGACTAAGTCCAAAAAATTTTTTTTTTCAATTTTACCACCGTGGGATATATATTCTACCCACACACATTTGGAACTCTCCTGGGGTACCCTCACACATATTATTCCCTCATTTAGTGGATATTTTCACAAAAAAGTGAAATTTTCAAAAATCCAGAAAATTGGCTGAAAACGACTAAATATCAAGGACTCATTGGGCGAATCGCTCTGGAACTGAAATCGGAATGCTCTCTCACATTTCCCCTATCTGAAAGTCTGATAAACGCCGGAAAAATGACTAAGTCCCAAAAAAATTTTTTTTCAACTTTTTTCAATTTTACCCCCGTGGGATATATATTCTACCCACACACATTTGGAACTCTCCTGGGGTACCCTCACACATATTATTCCCTCATTTAGTGGATATTTTCACAAAAAAGTGAAATTTTCAAAAATCCAGAAAATTGGCTGAAAACGACTAAATATCAAGGACTCATTGGGCGAATCGCTCTGGAACTGAAATCGGAACGCTCACTGACATTTCCCCTATCTGAAAGTCTGATAAACGACGGAAAAATGACTAAGTCCAAAAAAAAATTTGTTCAACTTTTTTAAATTTTACCCCTGTGGGATATATATTCTACCCACACACATTTGGAACTCTCCTGGGGTACCCTCACACATATTATTCCCTCATTTAGTTGATATTTTCACAAAAAAGTGAAATTTTCAAAAATCCAGAAAATTGGCTGAAAATGACTAAATATCAAGGACTCATTGGGCGAATCCCTCTGGAACTGAAATCGGAACGCTCACTGACATTTCCCCTATCTGAAAGTCTGATAAACGCCGGAAAAATGACTAAGTCCAAAAAAAATTTTTTTTCAACTTTTTTCAATTTTACCCCCGTGGGATATATATTCTACCCACACACATTTGGAACTCTCCTGGGGTACCCTCACACATATTTTTCCCTCATTTAGTGGATATTTTCACAAAAAAGTGAAATTTTCAAAAATCCAGAAAATTGGTTGAAAACGACTAAATATCAAGGACTCATTGGGCGAATCGCTCTGGAACTGAAATCGGAATGCTCTCTCACATTTCCCCTATCTGAAAGTCTGATAAACGGCGGAAAAATGACTAAGTTCAAAAAAAAAAATTTTTTTTCAACTTTTTTCAATTTTACCCCCGTGGGATATATATTCTACCCACACACATTTGGAACTCTCCTGGGGTACCCTCACACATATTATTCCCTCATTTAGTGGATATTTTCACAAAAAAGTGAAATTTTCAAAAATCCAGAAAATTGGCTGAAAACGACTAAATATCAAGGACTCATTGGGCGAATCGCTCTGGAACTGAAATCGGAACGCTCACTGACATTTCCCCTATCTGAAAGTCTGATAAACAACGGAAAAATGACTAAGTCCAAAAAAATTTTTTTTTCAATTTTACCACCGTGGGATATATATTCTACCCACACACATTTGGAACTCTCCTGGGGTACCCTCACACATATTATTCCCTCATTTAGTGGATATTTTCACAAAAAAGTGAAATTTTCAAAAATCCAGAAAATTGGCTGAAAACAACTAAATATCAAGGACTCATTGGGCGAATCGCTCTGGAACTGAAATCGGAATGCTCTCTCACATTTCCCCTATCTGAAAGTCTGATAAACGCCGGAAAAATGACTAAGTCCCCAAAAAATTTTTTTTCATCTTTTTTCAATTTTACCCCCGTGGGATATACATTCTACCCACACACATTTGGAACTCTCCTGGGGTACCCTCACACATATTATTCCCTCATTTAGTGGATATTTTCACAAAAAAGTGAAATTTTCAAAAATCCAGAAAATTGGCTGAAAACGACTAAATATGAAGGACTCATTGGGCGAATCGCTCTGGAACTGAAATCGGAATGCTCGCTCATATTTCCCCTATCTGAAAGTCTGATAAATGCCGGAAAAATGACTAAGTCCAAAAAAAAATTTTTTTTCAACTTTTTTCAATTTTACCCCCGTGGGATATTTATTCTACCCACACACATTTGGAACTCTCCTGGGGTACCCTCACACATATTATTCCCTCATTTAGTGGATATTTTCACAAAAAAGTGAAATTTTCAAAAATCCAAATTATTGGCTGAAAATGACTAAATATCAAGGACTTATTGGGCGAATCGCTCTGGAACTGAAATCGGAATGCTCACTGACATTTCCCCTATCTGAAAGTCTGATAAACGCCGGAAAAATGACTAAGTCCAAAAAAAAAATTTTTTTCAACTTTTTTCAATTTTACCCCCGTGGGATATATATTCTACCCACACACATTTGGAACTCTCCTGGGGTACCCTCACACATATTATTCCCTCATTTAGTGGATATTTTCACAAAAAAGTGAAATTTTCAAAAATCCAGAAAATTGGCTGAAAACGACTAAATATCAAGGACTCATTGGGCGAATCGCTCTGGAACTGAAATCGGAATGCTCTCTCACATTTCCCCTATCTGAAAGTCTGATAAACGCCGGAAAAATGACTAAGTCCCAAAAAAATTTTTTTTCAACTTTTTTCAATTTTACCCCCGTGGGATATATATTCTACCCACACACATTTGGAACTCTCCTGGGGTACCCTCACACATATTATTCCCTCATTTAGTGGATATTTTCACAAAAAAGTGAAATTTTCAAAAATCCAGAAAATTGGCTGAAAACGACTAAATATCAAGGACTCATTGGGCGAATCGCTCTGGAACTGAAATCGGAACGCTCACTGACATTTCCCCTATCTGAAAGTCTGATAAACGCCGGAAAAATGACTAAGTCCCAAAAAAAAATTTTTTCAACTTTTTTCAATTTTACCCCCGTGGGATATATATTCTACCCACACACATTTGGAACTCTCCTGGGTACCCTCACAAGTATTATTCCCTCATTTAGTGGATATTTTCACAAAATAGTGAAATTTTCAAAAATCCAGAAAATTGGCTGAAAACGACTAAATATCAAGGACTCATTGGGCGAATCGCTCTGGAACTGAAATCGGAATGCTCTCTCACATTTCCCCTATCTGAAAGTCTGATAAACGGCGGAAAAATGACTAAGTTAAAAAAAAAAATTTTTTTTCAACTTTTTTCAATTTTACCCCCGTGGGATATATATTCTACCCACACACATTTGGAACTCTCCTGGGGTACCCTCACACATATTATTCCCTCATTTAGTGGATATTTTCACAAAAAAGTGAAATTTTCAAAAATCCAGAAAATTGGCTGAAAACGACTAAATATCAAGGACTCATTGGGCGAATCGCTCTGGAACTGAAATCGGAACGCTCACTGACATTTCCCCTATCTGAAAGTCTGATAAACAACGGAAAAATGACTAAGTCCAAAAAAATTTTTTTTTCAATTTTACCACCGTGGGATATATATTCTACCCACACACATTTGGAACTCTCCTGGGGTACCCTCACACATATTATTCCCTCATTTAGTGGATATTTTCACAAAAAAGTGAAATTTTCAAAAATCCAGAAAATTGGCTGAAAACAACTAAATATCAAGGACTCATTGGGCGAATCGCTCTGGAACTGAAATCGGAATGCTCTCTCACATTTCCCCTATCTGAAAGTCTGATAAACGCCGGAAAAATGACTAAGTCCCCAAAAAATTTTTTTTCATCTTTTTTCAATTTTACCCCCGTGGGATATACATTCTACCCACACACATTTGGAACTCTCCTGGGGTACCCTCACACATATTATTCCCTCATTTAGTGGATATTTTCACAAAAAAGTGAAATTTTCAAAAATCCAGAAAATTGGCTGAAAACGACTAAATATGAAGGACTCATTGGGCGAATCGCTCTGGAACTGAAATCGGAATGCTCGCTCATATTTCCCCTATCTGAAAGTCTGATAAATGCCGGAAAAATGACTAAGTCCAAAAAAAAATTTTTTTTCAACTTTTTTCAATTTTACCCCCGTGGGATATTTATTCTACCCACACACATTTGGAACTCTCCTGGGGTACCCTCACACATATTATTCCCTCATTTAGTGGATATTTTCACAAAAAAGTGAAATTTTCAAAAATCCAAATTATTGGCTGAAAATGACTAAATATCAAGGACTTATTGGGCGAATCGCTCTGGAACTGAAATCGGAATGCTCACTGACATTTCCCCTATCTGAAAGTCTGATAAACGCCGGAAAAATGACTAAGTCCAAAAAAAAAATTTTTTTCAACTTTTTTCAATTTTACCCCCGTGGGATATATATTCTACCCACACACATTTGGAACTCTCCTGGGGTACCCTCACACATATTATTCCCTCATTTAGTGGATATTTTCACAAAAAAGTGAAATTTTCAAAAATCCAGAAAATTGGCTGAAAACGACTAAATATCAAGGACTCATTGGGCGAATCGCTCTGGAACTGAAATCGGAATGCTCTCTCACATTTCCCCTATCTGAAAGTCTGATAAACGCCGGAAAAATGACTAAGTCCCAAAAAAATTTTTTTTCAACTTTTTTCAATTTTACCCCCGTGGGATATATATTCTACCCACACACATTTGGAACTCTCCTGGGGTACCCTCACACATATTATTCCCTCATTTAGTGGATATTTTCACAAAAAAGTGAAATTTTCAAAAATCCAGAAAATTGGCTGAAAACGACTAAATATCAAGGACTCATTGGGCGAATCGCTCTGGAACTGAAATCGGAACGCTCACTGACATTTCCCCTATCTGAAAGTCTGATAAACGCCGGAAAAATGACTAAGTCCCAAAAAAAAATTTTTTCAACTTTTTTCAATTTTACCCCCGTGGGATATATATTCTACCCACACACATTTGGAACTCTCCTGGGTACCCTCACAAGTATTATTCCCTCATTTAGTGGATATTTTCACAAAATAGTGAAATTTTCAAAAATCCAGAAAATTGGCTGAAAACGACTAAATATCAAGGACTCATTGGGCGAATCGCTCTGGAACTGAAATCGGAATGCTCTCTCACATTTCCCCTATCTGAAAGTCTGATAAACGGCGGAAAAATGACTAAGTTAAAAAAAAAAATTTTTTTTCAACTTTTTTCAATTTTACCCCCGTGGGATATATATTCTACCCACACACATTTGGAACTCTCCTGGGGTACCCTCACACATATTATTCCCTCATTTAGTGGATATTTTCACAAAAAAGTGAAATTTTCAAAAATCCAGAAAATTGGCTGAAAACGACTAAATATCAAGGACTCATTGGGCGAATCGCTCTGGAACTGAAATCGGAACGCTCACTGACATTTCCCCTATCTGAAAGTCTGATAAACAACGGAAAAATGACTAAGTCCAAAAAAATTTTTTTTTCAATTTTACCACCGTGGGATATATATTCTACCCACACACATTTGGAACTCTCCTGGGGTACCCTCACACATATTATTCCCTCATTTAGTGGATATTTTCACAAAAAAGTGAAATTTTCAAAAATCCAGAAAATTGGCTGAAAACGACTAAATATCAAGGACTCATTGGGCGAATCGCTCTGGAACTGAAATCGGAATGCTCTCTCACATTTCCCCTATCTGAAAGTCTGATAAACGCCGGAAAAATGACTAAGTCCCAAAAAAAATTTTTTTCATCTTTTTTCAATTTTACCCCCGTGGGATATACATTCTACCCACACACATTTGGAACTCTCCTGGGGTACCCTCACACATATTATTCCCTCATTTAGTGGATATTTTCACAAAAAAAGTGAAATTTTCAAAAATCCAGAAAATTGGCTGAAAACGACTAAATATCAAGGACTCATTGGGCGAATTGCTCTGGAACTGAAATCGGAACGCTCACTGACATTTCCCCTTTCTGAAAGTCTGATAAACGCCGGAAAAATGACTAAGTCCAAAAAAAAATTTTTTTTCAACTTTTTTCAATTTTACCCCCGTGGGATATATATTCTACCCACACACATTTGGAACTCTCCTGGGGTACCCTCACACATATTTTTCCCTCATTTAGTGGATATTTTCACAAAAAAGTGAAATTTTCAAAAATCCAGAAAATTGGTTGAAAACGACTAAATATCAAGGACTCATTGGGCGAATCGCTCTGGAACTGAAAACGGAACGCTCACTGACATTTCCCCTATCTGAAAGTCTGATAAACAACGGAAAAATGACTAAGTCCAAAAAAATTTTTTTTTCAATTTTACCACCGTGGGATATATATTCTACCCACACACATTTGGAACTCTCCTGGTGTACCCTCACACATATTATTCCCTCATTTAGTGGATATTTTCACAAAAAAGTGAAATTTTCAAAAATCCAGAAAATTGGCTGAAAACGGCTAAATATCAAGGACTCATTGGGCGAATCGCTCTGGAACTGAAATCGGAATGCTCTCTCACATTTCCCCTATCTGAAAGTCTGATAAACGCCGGAAAAATGACTAAGTCCAAAAAAAAAATTTTTTTCAACTTTTTTCAATTTTACCCCCGTGGGATATATATTCTACCCACACACATTTGGAACTCTCCTGGGGTACCCTCACACATATTATTCCCTCATTTAGTGGATATTTTCACAAAAAAGTGAAATTTTCAAAAATCCAGAAAATTGGCTGAAAACGACTAAATATCAAGGACTCCTTGGGCGAATTGCTCTGGAACTGAAATCGGAACGCTCACTGACATTTCCCCTTTCTGAAAGTCTGATAAACGCCGGAAAAATGACTAAGTCCAAAAAAAAATTTTTTTCAACTTTTTTCAATTTTACCCCCGCGGGATATATATTCTACCCACACACATTTGGAACTCTCCTGGGGTACCCTCACACATATTATTCCCTCATTTAGTGGATATTTTCACAAAAAAGTGAAATTTTCAAAAATCCAGAAAATTGGCTGAAAATGACTAAATATCAAGGACTCATTGGGCGAATCGCTCTGGAACTGAAATCGGAACGCTCACTGACATTTCACCTATCTGAAAGTCTGATAAACGCCGGAAAAATGACTAAGTCCAAAAAAAATTTTTTTTCAACTTTTTTCAATTTTACCCCCGTGGGATATATATTCTACCCACACACATTTGGAACTCTCCTGGGGTACCCTCACACATATTATTCCCTCATTTAGTGGATATTTTCACAAAAAAGTGAAATTTTCAAAAATCCAGAAAATTGGCTGAAAAAGACAAAATATCAAGGAATCATTGGGCGAATCGCTCTGGAACTGAAATCGGAACGCTCACTGACATTTCCCCTATCTGAAAGTCTGATAAACGACGGAAAAATGACTAAGTCCGAAAAAAAAATTTTTTCAACTTTTTTCAATTTTACCCTCGTGGGATATATATTCTACCCACACACATTTGGAACTCTCCTGGGTACCCTCACAAGTATTATTCCCTCATTTAGTGGATATTTTCACAAAATAGTGAAATTTTCAAAAATCCAGAAAATTGGCTGAAAACGACTAAATATCAAGGACTCATGGGGCGAATCGCTCTGGAACTGAAATCGGAATGCTCTCTCACATTTCCCCTATCTGAAAGTCTGATAAACGGCGGAAAAATGACTAAGTTCAAAAAAAAAAAATTTTTTTCAACTTTTTTCAATTTTACCCCCGTGGGATATATATTCTACCCACACACATTTGGAACTCTCCTGGGGTACCCTCACACATATTATTCCCTCATTTAGTGGATATTTTCACAAAAAAGTGAAATTTTCAAAAATCCAAATTATTGGCTGAAAATGACTAAATATCAAGGACTTATTGGGCGAATCGCTCTGGAACTGAAATCGGAATGCTCACTGACATTTCCCCTATCTGAAAGTCTGATAAACGCCGGAAAAATGACTAAGTCCAAAAAAAAATTTTTTTTCAACTTTTTTCAATTTTACCCCCGTGGGATATATATTCTACCCACACACATTTGGAACTCTCCTGGGGTACCCTCACACATATTTTTCCCTCATTTAGTGGATATTTTCACAAAAAAGTGAAATTTTCAAAAATCCAGAAAATTGGTTGAAAACGACTAAATATCAAGGACTCATTGGGCGAATCGCTCTGGAACTGAAATCGGAACGCTCACTGACATTTCCCCTATCTGAAAGTCTGATAAACAACGGAAAAATGACTAAGTCCAAAAAAATTTTTTTTTCAATTTTACCACCGTGGGATATATATTCTACCCACACACATTTGGAACTCTCCTGGGGTACCCTCACACATATTATTCCCTCATTTAGTGGATATTTTCACAAAAAAGTGAAATTTTCAAAAATCCAGAAAATTGGCTGAAAATGACTAAATATCAAGGACTCATTGGGCGAATCGCTCTGGAACTGAAATCGGAACGCTTACTGACATTTCACCTATCTGAAAGTCTGATAAACGCCGGAAAAATGACTAAGTCCAAAAAAAATTTTTTTTCAACTTTTTTCAATTTTACCCCCGTGGGATATATATTCTACCCACACACATTTGGAACTCTCCTGGGGTACCCTCACACATATTATTCCCTCATTTAGTGGATATTTTCACAAAAAAGTGAAATTTTCAAAAATCCAGAAAATTGGCTGAAAAAGACAAAATATCAAGGACTCATTGGGCGAATCGCTCTGGAACTGAAATCGGAATGCTCTCTCACATTTCCCCTATCTGAAAGTCTGATAAACGCCGGAAAAATGACTAAGTCCCAAAAAAATTTTTTTTCAACTTTTTTCAATTTTACCCTCGTGGGATATATATTCTACCCACACACATTTGGAACTCTCCTGGGGTACCCTCACACATATTATTCCCTCATTTAGTGGATATTTTCACAAAAAAGTGAAATTTTCAAAAATCCAGAAAATTGGCTGAAAACGACTAAATATCAAGGACTCATTGGGCGAATCGCTCTGGAACTGAAATCGGAATGCTCTCTCACATTTCCCCTATCTGAAAGTCTGATAAACGCCGGAAAAATGACTAAGTCCCAAAAAAAATTTTTTTCAACTTTTTTCAATTTTACCCCGTGGGATATATATTCTACCCACACACATTTGGAACTCTCCTGGGTACCCTCACAAGTATTATTCCCTCATTTAGTGGATATTTTCACAAAATAGTGAAATTTTCAAAAATCCAGAAAATTGGCTGAAAACGACTAAATATCAAGGACTCATTGGGCGAGTCGCTCTGGAACTGAAATCGGAATGCTCTCTCACATTTCCCCTATCTGAAAGTCTGATAAACGGCGGAAAAATGACTAAGTTCAAAAAAAAAAAATTTTTTTCAACTTTTTTCAATTTTACCCCCGTGGGATATATATTCTACCCACACACATTTGGAACTCTCCTGGGGTACCCTCACACATATTATTCCCTCATTTAGTGGATATTTTCACAAAAAAGTGAAATTTTCAAAAATCCAGAAAATTGGCTGAAAACGACTAAATATCAAGGACTCATTGGGCGAATCGCTCTGGAACTGAAATCGGAATGCTCTCTCACATTTCCCCTATCTGAAAGTCTGATAAACGCCGGAAAAATGACTAAGTCCCAAAAAAATTTTTTTTCATCTTTTTTCAATTTTACCCCCGTTGGATATACATTCTACCCACACACATTTGGAACTCTCCTGGGGTACCCTCACACATATTATTCCCTCATTTAGTGGATATTTTCACAAAAAAGTGAAATTTTCAAAAATCCAGAAAATTGGCTGAAAACGACTAAATATGAAGGACTCATTGGGCGAATCGCTCTGGAACTGAAATCGGAATGCTCGCTCATATTTCCCCTATCTGAAAGTCTGATAAACGGCGGAAAAATGACTAAGTCCAAAAAAAAATTTTTTTTCAACTTTTTTCAATTTTACCCCCGTGGGATATATATTCTACCCACACACATTTGGAACTCTCCTGGGGTACCCTCACACATATTATTCCCTCATTTAGTGGATATTTTCACAAAAAAAGTGAAATTTTCAAAAATCCAGAAAATTGGCTGAAAACGACTAAATATCAAGGACTCATTGGGCGAATTGCTCTGGAACTGAAATCGGAACGCTCACTGACATTTCCCCTTTCTGAAAGTCTGATAAACGCCGGAAAAATGACTAAGTCCAAAAAAAAATTTTTTTCAACTTTTTTCAATTTTACCCCCGTGGGATATATATTCTACCCACACACATTTGGAACTCTCCTGGGGTACCCTCACACATATTATTCCCTCATTTAGTGGATATTTTCACAAAAAAGTGAAATTTTCAAAAATCCAAATTATTGGCTGAAAATGACTAAATATCAAGGACTTATTGGGCGAATCGCTCTGGAACTGAAATTGGAATGCTCACTGACATTTCCCCTATCTGAAAGTCTGATAAACGCCGGAAAAATGACTAAGTCCAAAAAAAAATTTTTTTTCAACTTTTTTCAATTTTACCCCCGTGGGATATATATTCTACCCACACACATTTGGAACTCTCCTGGGGTACCCTCACACATATTATTCCCTCATTTAGTGGATATTTTCACAAAAAAGTGAAATTTTCAAAAATCCAAATTATTGGCTGAAAATGACTAAATATCAAGGACTTATTGGGCGAATCGCTCTGGAACTGAAATCGGAATGCTCACTGACATTTCCCCTATCTGAAAGTCTGATAAACGCCGGAAAAATGACTAAGTCCAAAAAAAAATTTTTTTTAAACTTTTTTCAATTTTACCCCCGTGGGATATATATTCTACCCACACACATTTGGAACTCTCCTGGGGTACCCTCACACATATTATTCCCTCATTTAGTGGATATTTTCACAAAAAAGTGAAATTTTCAAAAATCCAGAAAATTGGCTGAAAATGACTAAATATCAAGGACTCATTGGGCGAATCGCTCTGGAACTGAAATCGGAACGCTCACTGACATTTCCCCTATCTGAAAGTCTGATAAACGACGGAAAAATGACTAAGTCCGAAAAAAAAATTTTTTCAACTTTTTTCAATTTTACCCTCGTGGGATATATATTCTACCCACACACATTTGGAACTCTCCTGGGGTACCCTCACACATATTATTCCCTCATTTAGTGGATATTTTCACAAAAAAGTGAAATTTTCAAAAATCCAGAAAATTGGCTGAAAACGACTAAATATCAAGGACTCATTGGGCGAATCGCTCTGGAACTGAAATCGGAATGCTCTCTCACATTTCCCCTATCTGAAAGTCTGATAAACGCCGGAAAAATGACTAAGTCCCAAAAAAAATTTTTTTCAACTTTTTTCAATTTTACCCCGTGGGATATATATTCTACCCACACACATTTGGAACTCTCCTGGGTACCCTCACAAGTATTATTCCCTCATTTAGTGGATATTTTCACAAAATAGTGAAATTTTCAAAAATCCAGAAAATTGGCTGAAAACGACTAAATATCAAGGACTCATTGGGCGAATCGCTCTGGAACTGAAATCGGAATGCTCTCTCACATTTCCCCTATCTGAAAGTCTGATAAACGGCGGAAAAATGACTAAGTTCAAAAAAAAAAAATTTTTTTCAACTTTTTTCAATTTTACCCCCGTGGGATATATATTCTACCCACACACATTTGGAACTCTCCTGGGGTACCCTCACACATATTATTCCCTCATTTAGTGGATATTTTCACAAAAAAGTGAAATTTTCAAAAATCCAGAAAATTGGCTGAAAACGACTAAATATCAAGGACTCATTGGGCGAATCGCTCTGGAACTGAAATCGGAATGCTCTCTCACATTTCCCCTATCTGAAAGTCTGATAAACGCCGGAAAAATGACTAAGTCCCAAAAAAATTTTTTTTCATCTTTTTTCAATTTTACCCCCGTGGGATATACATTCTACCCACACACATTTGGAACTCTCCTGGGGTACCCTCACACATATTATTCCCTCATTTAGTGGATATTTTCACAAAAAAGTGAAATTTTCAAAAATCCAGAAAATTGGCTGAAAACGACTAAATATGAAGGACTCATTGGGCGAATCGCTCTGGAACTGAAATCGGAATGCTCGCTCATATTTCCCCTATCTGAAAGTCTGATAAACGGCGGAAAAATGACTAAGTCCAAAAAAAAATTTTTTTTCAACTTTTTTCAATTTTACCCCCGTGGGATATATATTCTACCCACACACATTTGGAACTCTCCTGGGGTACCCTCACACATATTATTCCCTCATTTAGTGGATATTTTCACAAAAAAAGTGAAATTTTCAAAAATCCAGAAAATTGGCTGAAAACGACTAAATATCAAGGACTCATTGGGCGAATTGCTCTGGAACTGAAATCGGAACGCTCACTGACATTTCCCCTTTCTGAAAGTCTGATAAACGCCGGAAAAATGACTAAGTCCAAAAAAAAATTTTTTTCAACTTTTTTCAATTTTACCCCCGTGGGATATATATTCTACCCACACACATTTGGAACTCTCCTGGGGTACCCTCACACATATTATTCCCTCATTTAGTGGATATTTTCACAAAAAAGTGAAATTTTCAAAAATCCAAATTATTGGCTGAAAATGACTAAATATCAAGGACTTATTGGGCGAATCGCTCTGGAACTGAAATTGGAATGCTCACTGACATTTCCCCTATCTGAAAGTCTGATAAACGCCGGAAAAATGACTAAGTCCAAAAAAAAATTTTTTTTCAACTTTTTTCAATTTTACCCCCGTGGGATATATATTCTACCCACACACATTTGGAACTCTCCTGGGGTACCCTCACACATATTATTCCCTCATTTAGTGGATATTTTCACAAAAAAGTGAAATTTTCAAAAATCCAGAAAATTGGCTGAAAATGACTAAATATCAAGGACTCATTGGGCGAATCGCTCTGGAACTGAAATCGGAACGCTCACTGACATTTCCCCTATCTGAAAGTCTGATAAACGACGGAAAAATGACTAAGTCCGAAAAAAAAATTTTTTCAACTTTTTTCAATTTTACCCTCGTGGGATATATATTCTACCCACACACATTTGGAACTCTCCTGGGGTACCCTCACACATATTATTCCCTCATTTAGTGGATATTTTCACAAAAAAGTGAAATTTTCAAAAATCCAGAAAATTGGCTGAAAACGACTAAATATCAAGGACTCATTGGGCGAATCGCTCTGGAACTGAAATCGGAATGCTCTCTCACATTTCTCCTATCTGAAAGTCTGATAAACGCCGGAAAAATGACTAAGTCCCAAAAAAAAATTTTTTCAACTTTTTTCAATTTTACCCCGTGGGATATATATTCTACCCACACACATTTGGAACTCTCCTGGGTACCCTCACAAGTATTATTCCCTCATTTAGTGGATATTTTCACAAAATAGTGAAATTTTCAAAAATCCAGAAAATTGGCTGAAAACGACTAAATATCAAGGACTCATTGGGCGAATCACTCTGGAACTGAAATCGGAATGCTCTCTCACATTTCCCCTATCTGAAAGTCTGATAAACGGCGGAAAAATGACTAAGTTCAAAAAAAAAAAATTTTTTTCAACTTTTTTCAATTTTACCCCCGTGGGATATATATTCTACCCACACACATTTGGAACTCTCCTGGGGTACCCTCACACATATTATTCCCTCATTTAGTGGATATTTTCACAAAAAAGTGAAATTTTCAAAAATCCAGAAAATTGGCTGAAAACGACTAAATATCAAGGACTCATTGGGCGAATCGCTCTGGAACTGAAATCGGAATGCTCTCTCACATTTCCCCTATCTGAAAGTCTGATAAACGCCGGAAAAATGACTAAGTCCCAAAAAAAATTTTTTTCATCTTTTTTCAATTTTACCCCCGTGGGATATACATTCTACCCACACACATTTGGAACTCTCCTGGGGTACCCTCACACATATTATTCCCTCATTTAGTGGATATTTTCACAAAAAAGTGAAATTTTCAAAAATCCAGAAAATTGGCTGAAAACGACTAAATATGAAGGACTCATTGGGCGAATCGCTCTGGAACTGAAATCGGAATGCTCGCTCATATTTCCCCTATCTGAAAGTCTGATAAACGGCGGAAAAATGACTAAGTCCAAAAAAAAATTTTTTTTCAACTTTTTTCAATTTTACCCCCATGGGATATATATTCTACCCACACACATTTGGAACTCTCCTGGGGTACCCTCACACATATTATTCCCTCATTTAGTGGATATTTTCACAAAAAAAGTGAAATTTTCAAAAATCCAGAAAATTGGCTGAAAACGACTAAATATCAAGGACTCATTGGGCGAATTGCTCTGGAACTGAAATCGGAACGCTCACTGACATTTCCCCTTTCTGAAAGTCTGATAAACGCCGGAAAAATGACTAAGTCCAAAAAAAAATTTTTTTCAACTTTTTTCAATTTTACCCCCGTGGGATATATATTCTACCCACACACATTTGGAACTCTCCTGGGGTACCCTCACACATATTATTCCCTCATTTAGTGGATATTTTCACAAAAAAGTGAAATTTTCAAAAATCCAAATTATTGGCTGAAAATTACTAAATATCAAGGACTTATTGGGCGAATCGCTCTGGAACTGAAATTGGAATGCTCACTGACATTTCCCCTATCTGAAAGTCTGATAAACGCCGGAAAAATGACTAAGTCCAAAAAAAAATTTTCTTTCAACTTTTTTCAATTTTACCCCCGTGGGATATATATTCTACCCACACACATTTGGAACTCTCCTGGGGTACCCTCACACATATTATTCCCTCATTTAGTGGATATTTTCACAAAAAAGTGAAATTTTCAAAAATCCAAATTATTGGCTGAAAATGACTAAATATCAAGGACTTATTGGGCGAATCGCTCTGGAACTGAAATCGGAATGCTCACTGACATTTCCCCTATCTGAAAGTCTGATAAACGCCGGAAAAATGACTAAGTCCAAAAAAAAATTTTTTTTAAACTTTTTTCAATTTTACCCCCGTGGGATATATATTCTACCCACACACATTTGGAACTCTCCTGGGGTACCCTCACACATATTATTCCCTCATTTAGTGGATATTTTCACAAAAAAGTGAAATTTTCAAAAATCCAGAAAATTGGCTGAAAAAGACAAAATATCAAGGACTCATTGGGCGAATCGCTCTGGAACTGAAATCGGAATGCTCTCTCACATTTCCCCTATCTGAAAGTCTGATAAACGCCGGAAAAATGACTAAGTCCCAAAAAAATTTTTTTTCAACTTTTTTCAATTTTACCCTCGTGGGATATATATTCTACCCACACACATTTGGAACTCTCCTGGGGTACCCTCACACATATTATTCCCTCATTTAGTGGATATTTTCACAAAAAAGTGAAATTTTCAAAAATCCAGAAAATTGGCTGAAAACGACTAAATATCAAGGACTCATTGGGCGAATCGCTCTGGAACTGAAATCGGAATGCTCTCTCACATTTCCCCTATCTGAAAGTCTGATAAACGCCGGAAAAATGACTAAGTCCCAAAAAAAAATTTTTTCAACTTTTTTCAATTTTACCCCGTGGGATATATATTCTACCCACACACATTTGGTACTCTCCTGGGTACCCTCACAAGTATTATTCCCTCATTTAGTGGATATTTTCACAAAATAGTGAAATTTTCAAAAATCCAGAAAATTGGCTGAAAACGACTAAATATCAAGGACTCATTGGGCGAATCGCTCTGGAACTGAAATCGGAACGCTCACTGACATTTCCCCTATCTGAAAGTCTGATAAACGACGGAAAAATGACTAAGTCCAAAAAAATTTTTTTTTCAACTTTTTTCAATTTTACCCCGTGGGATATGTATTCTACCCACACACATTTGGAACTCTCCTGGGGTACCCTCACACATATTATTCCCTCATTTAGTGGATATTTTCACAAAAAAGTGAAATTTTCAAAAATCCAGAAAATTGGCTGAAAACGACTAAATATCAAGGACTCATTGGGCGAATCGCTCTGGAACTGAAATCGGAACGCTCACTGACATTTCCCCTATCTGAAAGTCTGATAAACGACGGAAAAATGACTAAGTCCAAAAAAATTTTTTTTTCAACTTTTTTCAATTTTACCCCGTGGGATATGTATTCTACCCACACACATTTGGAACTCTCCTGGGGTACCCTCACACATATTTTTCCCTCATTTAGTGGATATTTTCACAAAAAAGTGAAATTTTCAAAAATCCAAATTATTGGCTGAAAATGACTAAATATCAAGGACTTATTGGGCGAATCGCTCTGGAACTGAAATCGGAATGCTCACTGACATTTCCCCTATCTGAAAGTCTGATAAACGCCGGAAAAATGACTAAGTCCAAAAAAAAAATTTTTTTAAACTTTTTTCAATTTTACCCCCGTGGGATATATATTCTACCCACACACATTTGGAACTCTCCTGGGGTACCCTCACACATATTATTCCCTCATTTAGTGGATATTTTCACAAAAAAGTGAAATTTTCAAAAAATCCAGAAAATTGGCTGAAAACGACTAAATATCAAGGACTCATTGGGCGAATTGCTCTGGAACTGAAATCGGAACGCTCACTGACATTTCCCCTTTCTGAAAGTCTGATAAACGCCGGAAAAATGACTAAGTCCAAAAAAAAATTTTTTTCAACTTTTTTCAATTTTACCTCCACGGGATATATATTCTACCCACACACATTTGGAACTCTCCTGGGGTACCCTCACACATATTATTCCCTCATTTAGTGGATATTTTCACAAAAAAGTGAAATTTTCAAAAATCCAGAAAATTGGCTGAAAATGACTAAATATCAAGGACTCATTGGGCGAATCGCTCTGGAACTGAAATCGGAACGCTCTCTCACATTTCACCTATCTGAAAGTCTGATAAACACCGGAAAAATGACTAAGTCCAAAAAAAATTTTTTTTCAACTTTTTTCAATTTTACCCCCGTGGGATATATATTCTACCCACACACATTTGGAACTCTCCTGGGGTACCCTCACACATATTATTCCCTCATTTAGTGGATATTTTCACAAAAAAGTGAAATTTTCAAAAATCCAGAAAATTGGCTGAAAAAGACAAAATATCAAGGACTCATTGGGCGAATCGCTCTGGAACTGAAATCGGAATGCTCTCTCACATTTCCCCTATCTGAAAGTCTGATAAACGCCGGAAAAATGACTAAGTCCAAAAAAAAATTTTTTTTCAACTTTTTTCAATTTTACCCCCGTGGGATATATATTCTACCCACACACATTTGGAACTCTCCTGGGGTACCCTCACACATATTATTCCCTCATTTAGTGGATATTTTCACAAAAAAAGTGAAATTTTCAAAAATCCAGAAAATTGGCTGAAAACGACTAAATATCAAGGACTCATTGGGCGAATTGCTCTGGAACTGAAATCGGAACGCTCACTGACATTTCCCCTTTCTGAAAGTCTGATAAACGCCGGAAAAATGACTAAGTCCAAAAAAAAATTTTTTTCAACTTTTTTCAATTTTACCCCCGTGGGATATATATTCTACCCACACACATTTGGAACTCTCCTGGGGTACCCTCACACATATTATTCCCTCATTTAGTGGATATTTTCACAAAAAAGTGAAATTTTCAAAAATCCAAATTATTGGCTGAAAATGACTAAATATCAAGGACTTATTGGGCGAATCGCTCTGGAACTGAAATTGGAATGCTCACTGACATTTCCCCTATCTGAAAGTCTGATAAACGCCGGAAAAATGACTAAGTCCAAAAAAAAATTTTTTTTCAACTTTTTTCAATTTTACCCCCGTGGGATATATATTCTACCCACACACATTTGGAACTCTCCTGGGGTACCCTCACACATATTATTCCCTCATTTAGTGGATATTTTCACAAAAAAGTGAAATTTTCAAAAATCCAAATTATTGGCTGAAAATGACTAAATATCAAGGACTTATTGGGCGAATCGCTCTGGAACTGAAATCGGAATGCTCACTGACATTTCCCCTATCTGAAAGTCTGATAAACGCCGGAAAAATGACTAAGTCCAAAAAAAAATTTTTTTTAAACTTTTTTCAATTTTACCCCCGTGGGATATATATTCTACCCACACACATTTGGAACTCTCCTGGGGTACCCTCACACATATTATTCCCTCATTTAGTGGATATTTTCACAAAAAAGTGAAATTTTCAAAAATCCAGAAAATTGGCTGAAAAAGACAAAATATCAAGGACTCATTGGGCGAATCGCTCTGGAACTGAAATCGGAATGCTCTCTCACATTTCCCCTATCTGAAAGTCTGATAAACGCCGGAAAAATGACTAAGTCCCAAAAAAAATTTTTTTCAACTTTTTTCAATTTTACCCTCGTGGGATATATATTCTACCCACACACATTTGGAACTCTCCTGGGGTACCCTCACACATATTATTCCCTCATTTAGTGGATATTTTCACAAAAAAGTGAAATTTTCAAAAATCCAAATTATTGGCTGAAAATGACTAAATATCAAGGACTTATTGGGCGAATCGCTCTGGAACTGAAATTGGAATGCTCACTGACATTTCCCCTATCTGAAAGTCTGATAAACGCCGGAAAAATGACTAAGTCCAAAAAAAAATTTTTTTTCAACTTTTTTCAATTTTACCCCCGTGGGATATATATTCTACCCACACACATTTGGAACTCTCCTGGGGTACCCTCACACATATTATTCCCTCATTTAGTGGATATTTTCACAAAAAAGTGAAATTTTCAAAAATCCAAATTATTGGCTGAAAATGACTAAATATCAAGGACTTATTGGGCGAATCGCTCTGGAACTGAAATCGGAATGCTCACTGACATTTCCCCTATCTGAAAGTCTGATAAACGCCGGAAAAATGACTAAGTCCAAAAAAAAATTTTTTTTAAACTTTTTTCAATTTTACCCCCGTGGGATATATATTCTACCCACACACATTTGGAACTCTCCTGGGGTACCCTCACACATATTATTCCCTCATTTAGTGGATATTTTCACAAAAAAGTGAAATTTTCAAAAATCCAGAAAATTGGCTGAAAAAGACAAAATATCAAGGACTCATTGGGCGAATCGCTCTGGAACTGAAATCGGAATGCTCTCTCACATTTCCCCTATCTGAAAGTCTGATAAACGCCGGAAAAATGACTAAGTCCCAAAAAAAATTTTTTTCAACTTTTTTCAATTTTACCCTCGTGGGATATATATTCTACCCACACACATTTGGAACTCTCCTGGGGTACCCTCACACATATTATTCCCTCATTTAGTGGATATTTTCACAAAAAAGTGAAATTTTCAAAAATCCAGAAAATTGGCTGAAAACGACTAAATATCAAGGACTCATTGGGCGAATCGCTCTGGAACTGAAATCGGAATGCTCTCTCACATTTCCCCTATCTGAAAGTCTGATAAACGCCGGAAAAATGACTAAGTCCCAAAAAAAATTTTTTTCAACTTTTTTCAATTTTACCCCGTGGGATATATATTCTACCCACACACATTTGGAACTCTCCTGGGTACCCTCACAAGTATTATTCCCTCATTTAGTGGATATTTTCACAAAATAGTGAAATTTTCAAAAATCCAGAAAATTGGCTGAAAACGACTAAATATCAAGGACTCATTGGGCGAATCGCTCTGGAACTGAAATCGGAATGCTCTCTCACATTTCCCCTATCTGAAAGTCTGATAAACGGCGGAAAAATGACTAAGTTCAAAAAAAAAAAAATTTTTTCAACTTTTTTCAATTTTACCCCCGTGGGATATATATTCTACCCACACACATTTGGAACTCTCCTGGGGTACCCTCACACATATTATTCCCTCATTTAGTGGATATTTTCACAAAAAAGTGAAATTTTCAAAAATCCAGAAAATTGGCTGAAAACGACTAAATATCAAGGACTCATTGGGCGAATCGCTCTGGAACTGAAATCGGAACGCTCACTGACATTTCCCCTATCTGAAAGTCTGATAAACGACGGAAAAATGACTAAGTCCAAAAAAATTTTTTTTTCAACTTTTTTCAATTTTACCCCGTGGGATATGTATTCTACCCACACACATTTGGAACTCTCCTGGGGTACCCTCACACATATTTTTCCCTCATTTAGTGGATATTTTCACAAAAAAGTGAAATTTTCAAAAATCCAGAAAATTGGTTGAAAACGACTAAATATCAAGGACTCATTGGGCGAATCGCTCTGGAACTGAAATCGGAACGCTCACTGACATTTCCCCTATCTGAAAGTCTGATAAACAACGGAAAAATGACTAAGTCCAAAAAAATTTTTTTTTCAATTTTACCACCGTGGGATATATATTCTACCCACACACATTTGGAACTCTCCTGGGGTACCCTCACACATATTATTCCCTCATTTAGTGGATATTTTCACAAAAAAGTGAAATTTTCAAAAATCCAGAAAATTGGCTGAAAACGACTAAATATCAAGGACTCATTGGGCGAATTGCTCTGGAACTGAAATCGGAATGCTCTCTCACATTTCCCCTATCTGAAAGTCTGATAAACGCCGGAAAAATGACTAAGTCCCAAAAAAATTTTTTTTCATCTTTTTTCAATTTTACCCCCGTGGGATATACATTCTACCCACACACATTTGGAACTCTCCTGGGGTACCCTCACACATATTATTCCCTCATTTAGTGGATATTTTCACAAAAAAGTGAAATTTTCAAAAATCCAGAAAATTGGCTGAAAACGACTAAATATGAAGGACTCATTGGGCGAATCGCTCTGGAACTGAAATCGGAATGCTCGCTCATATTTCCCCTATCTGAAAGTCTGATAAACGGCGGAAAAATGACTAAGTCCAAAAAAAAATTTTTTTTCAACTTTTTTCAATTTTACCCCCGTGGGATATATATTCTACCCACACACATTTGGAACTCTCCTGGGGTACCCTCACACATATTATTCCCTCATTTAGTGGATATTTTCACAAAAAAAGTGAAATTTTCAAAAATCCAGAAAATTGGCTGAAAACGACTAAATATCAAGGACTCATTCGGCGAATTGCTCTGGAACTGAAATCGGAACGCTCACTGACATTTCCCCTTTCTGAAAATCTGATAAACGCCGGAAAAATGACTAAGTCCAAAAAAAAATTTTTTTCAACTTTTTTCAATTTTACCCCCGTGGGATATATATTCTACCCACACACATTTGGAACTCTCCTTGGGTACCCTCACACATATTATTCCCTCATTTAGTGGATATTTTCACAAAAAAGTGAAATTTTCAAAAATCCAAATTATTGGCTGAAAATGACTAAATATCAAGGACTTATTGGGCGAATCGCTCTGGAACTGAAATCGGAATGCTCACTGACATTTCCCCTATCTGAAAGTCTGATAAACGCCGGAAAAATGACTAAGTCCAAAAAAAAATTTTTTTTCAACTTTTTTCAATTTTACCCCCGTGGGATATATATTCTACCCACACACATTTGGAACTCTCCTGGGGTACCCTCACACATATTATTCCCTCATTTAGTGGATATTTTCACAAAAAAGTGAAATTTTCAAAAATCCAAATTATTGGCTGAAAATGACTAAATATCAAGGACTTATTGGGCGAATCGCTCTGGAACTGAAATCGGAATGCTCACTGACATTTCCCCTATCTGAAAGTCTGATAAACGCCGGAAAAATGACTAAGTCCAAAAAAAAAATTTTTTTAAACTTTTTTCAATTTTACCCCCGTGGGATATATATTCTACCCACACACATTTGGAACTCTCCTGGGGTACCCTCACACATATTATTCCCTCATTTAGTGGATATTTTCACAAAAAAGTGAAATTTTCAAAAATCCAGAAAATTGGCTGAAAAAGACAAAATATCAAGGACTCATTGGGCGAATCGCTCTGGAACTGAAATCGGAATGCTCTCTCACATTTCCCCTATCTGAAAGTCTGATAAACGCCGGAAAAATGACTAAGTACCAAAAAAATTTTTTTTCAACTTTTTTCAATTTTACCCCCGTGGGATATATATTCTACCCACACACATTTGGAACTCTCCTGGGGTACCCTCACACATATTATTCCCTCATTTAGTGGATATTTTCACAAAAAAGTGAAATTTTCAAAAATCCAGAAAATTGGCTGAAAATGACTAAATATCAAGGACTCATTGGGCGAATCGCTCTGGAACTGAAATCGGAACGCTCACTGACATTTCCCCTATCTGAAAGTCTGATAAACGACGGAAAAATGACTAAGTCCGAAAAAAAATTTTTTTCAACTTTTTTCAATTTTACCCTCGTGGGATATATATTCTACCCACACACATTTGGAACTCTCCTGGGGTACCCTCACACATATTATTCCCTCATTTAGTGGATATTTTCACAAAAAAGTGAAATTTTCAAAAATCCAGAAAATTGGCTGAAAACGACTAAATATCAAGGACTCATTGGGCGAATCGCTCTGGAACTGAAATCGGAATGCTCTCTCACATTTCCCCTATCTGAAAGTCTGATAAACGCCGGAAAAATGACTAAGTCCCAAAAAAAATTTTTTTCAACTTTTTTCAATTTTACCCCGTGGGATATATATTCTACCCACACACATTTGGAACTCTCCTGGGTACCCTCACAAGTATTATTCCCTCATTTAGTGGATATTTTCACAAAATAGTGAAATTTTCAAAAATCCAGAAAATTGGCTGAAAACGACTAAATATCAAGGACTCATTGGGCGAATCGCTCTGGAACTGAAATCGGAATGCTCTCTCACATTTCCCCTATCTGAAAGTCTGATAAACGGCGGAAAAATGACTAAGTTCAAAAAAAAAAAATTTTTTTCAACTTTTTTCAATTTTACCCCCGTGGGATATATATTCTACCCACACACATTTGGAACTCTCCTGGGGTACCCTCACACATATTATTCCCTCATTTAGTGGATATTTTCACAAAAAAGTGAAATTTTCAAAAATCCAGAAAATTGGCTGAAAACGACTAAATATCAAGGACTCATTGGGCGAATCGCTCTGGAACTGAAATCGGAACGCTCACTGACATTTCCCCTATCTGAAAGTCTGATAAACGACGGAAAAATGACTAAGTCCAAAAAAATTTTTTTTTCAACTTTTTTCAATTTTACCCCGTGGGATATATATTCTACCCACACACATTTGGAACTCTCCTGGGGTACCCTCACACATATTTTTCCCTCATTTAGTGGATATTTTCACAAAAAAGTGAAATTTTCAAAAATCCAGGAAATTGGCTGAAAATGACTAAATATCAAGTACTCATTGGGCGAATCGCTCTGGAACTGAAATCGGAACGCTCACTGACATTTCCCCTATCTGAAATTCTGATAAACGCTGGAAAAATGACTAAGTCCAAAGAAAAATTTGTTCAACTTTTTTCAATTTTACCCCCGTGGGATATATATTCTACCCACACACATTTGGAACTCTCCTGGGGTACCCTCACACATATTATTCCCTCGTTTAGTGGATATTTTCACAAAAAAGTGAAATTTTCAAAAATCCAGAAAATTGGCTGAAAACGACTAAATATCAAGGACTCATTGGGCGAATCGCTCTGGAACTGAAATCGGAACGCTCACTGACATTTCCCCTATCTGAAAGTCTGATAAACGACGGAAAAATGACTAAGTCCAAAAAAAATTTTTTTTCAACTTTTTTCAATTTTACCCCCGTGGGATATATATTCTACCCAAACACATTTGGAACTCTCCTGGGGTACCCTCACACATTTTATTCCCTCGTTTAGTGGATATTTTCACAAAAAAGTGAAATTTTCAAAAATCCAGGAAATTGGCTGAAAACGACTAAATATCAAGTACTCATTGGGAGAATCGCTCTGGAACTGAAATCGGAACGCTCACTGACATTTCCCCTATCTGAAATTCTGATAAACGCTGGAAAAATGACTAAGTCCAAAAAAAAATTTGTTCAACTTTTTTCAATTTTACCCCCGTGGGATATATATTCTACCCAAACACATTTGGAACTCTCCTGGGGTACCCTCACACATATTATTCCCTCGTTTAGTGGATATTTTCACAAAAAAGTGAAATTTTCAAAAATCCAGGAAATTGGCTGAAAACGACTAAATATCAAGTACTCATTGGGCGAATCGCTCTGGAACTGAAATCGGAACGCTCTCTCACATTTCACCTATCTGAAAGTCTGATAAACGCCGGAAAAATGACTAAGTCCAAAAAAAATTTTTTTTCAACTTTTTTCAATTTTACCCCCGTGGGATATATATTCTACCCACACACATTTGGAACTCTCCTGGGGTACCCTCACACATATTATTCCCTCATTTAGTGGATATTTTCACAAAAAAGTGAAATTTTCAAAAATCCAGAAAATTGGCTGAAAAAGACAAAATATCAAGGACTCATTGGGCGAATCGCTCTGGAACTGAAATCGGAATGCTCTCTCACATTTCCCCTATCTGAAAGTCTGATAAACGCCGGAAAAATGACTAAGTACCAAAAAAATTTTTTTTCAACTTTTTTCAATTTTACCCCCGTGGGATATATATTCTACCCACACACATTTGGAACTCTCCTGGGGTACCCTCACACATATTATTCCCTCATTTAGTGGATATTTTCACAAAAAAGTGAAATTTTCAAAAATCCAGAAAATTGGCTGAAAATGACTAAATATCAAGGACTCATTGGGCGAATCGCTCTGGAACTGAAATCGGAACGCTCACTGACATTTCCCCTATCTGAAAGTCTGATAAACGACGGAAAAATGACTAAGTCCGAAAAAAAAATTTTTTCAACTTTTTTCAATTTTACCCTCGTGGGATATATATTCTACCCACACACATTTGGAACTCTCCTGGGGTACCCTCACACATATTATTCCCTCATTTAGTGGATATTTTCACAAAAAAGTGAAATTTTCAAAAATCCAGAAAATTGGCTGAAAACGACTAAATATCAAGGACTCATTGGGCGAATCGCTCTGGAACTGAAATCGGAATGCTCTCTCACATTTCCCCTATCTGAAAGTCTGATAAACGCCGGAAAAATGACTAAGTCCCAAAAAAAATTTTTTTCAACTTTTTTCAATTTTACCCCGTGGGATATATATTCTACCCACACACATTTGGAACTCTCCTGGGTACCCTCACAAGTATTATTCCCTCATTTAGTGGATATTTTCACAAAATAGTGAAATTTTCAAAAATCCAGAAAATTGGCTGAAAACGACTAAATATCAAGGACTCATTGGGCGAATCGCTCTGGAACTGAAATCGGAATGCTCTCTCACATTTCCCCTATCTGAAAGTCTGATAAACGGCGGAAAAATGACTAAGTTCAAAAAAAAAAAATTTTTTTCAACTTTTTTCAATTTTACCCCCGTGGGATATATATTCTACCCACACACATTTGGAACTCTCCTGGGGTACCCTCACACATATTATTCCCTCATTTAGTGGATATTTTCACAAAAAAGTGAAATTTTCAAAAATCCAGAAAATTGGCTGAAAACGACTAAATATCAAGGACTCATTGGGCGAATCGCTCTGGAACTGAAATCGGAACGCTCACTGACATTTCCCCTATCTGAAAGTCTGATAAACGACGGAAAAATGACTAAGTCCAAAAAAATTTTTTTTTCAACTTTTTTCAATTTTACCCCGTGGGATATATATTCTACCCACACACATTTGGAACTCTCCTGGGGTACCCTCACACATATTTTTCCCTCATTTAGTGGATATTTTCACAAAAAAGTGAAATTTTCAAAAATCCAGGAAATTGGCTGAAAATGACTAAATATCAAGTACTCATTGGGCGAATCGCTCTGGAACTGAAATCGGAACGCTCACTGACATTTCCCCTATCTGAAATTCTGATAAACGCTGGAAAAATGACTAAGTCCAAAGAAAAATTTGTTCAACTTTTTTCAATTTTACCCCCGTGGGATATATATTCTACCCACACACATTTGGAACTCTCCTGGGGTACCCTCACACATATTATTCCCTCGTTTAGTGGATATTTTCACAAAAAAGTGAAATTTTCAAAAATCCAGAAAATTGGCTGAAAACGACTAAATATCAAGGACTCATTGGGCGAATCGCTCTGGAACTGAAATCGGAACGCTCACTGACATTTCCCCTATCTGAAAGTCTGATAAACGACGGAAAAATGACTAAGTCCAAAAAAAATTTTTTTTCAACTTTTTTCAATTTTACCCCCGTGGGATATATATTCTACCCAAACACATTTGGAACTCTCCTGGGGTACCCTCACACATATTATTCCCTCGTTTAGTGGATATTTTCACAAAAAAGTGAAATTTTCAAAAATCCAGGAAATTGGCTGAAAACGACTAAATATCAAGTACTCATTGGGAGAATCGCTCTGGAACTGAAATCGGAACGCTCACTGACATTTCCCCTATCTGAAATTCTGATAAACGCTGGAAAAATGACTAAGTCCAAAAAAAAATTTGTTCAACTTTTTTCAATTTTACCCCCGTGGGATATATATTCTACCCAAACACATTTGGAACTCTCCTGGGGTACCCTCACACATATTATTCCCTCGTTTAGTGGATATTTTCACAAAAAAGTGAAATTTTCAAAAATCCAGGAAATTGGCTGAAAACGACTAAATATCAAGTACTCATTGGGCGAATCGCTCTGGAACTGAAATCAGAACGCTCACTGACATTTCCCCTATCTGAAATTCTGATAAACGCTGGAAAAATGACTAAGTCCAAAAAAAAATTTGCTCAACTTTTTTCAATTTTACCCCTGTGGGATATATATTCTACCCACACACATTTGGAACCCTCCTGGGGTACCCTCACACATATTATTCCCTCATTTAGTGGATATTTTCACAAAAAAGTAAAATTTTCAAAAATCCAGAAAATTGGCTGAAAACGACTAAATATCAAGGACTCATTGGGCGAATCGCTCTGGAACTGAAATCGGAACGCTCACTGACATTTCCCCTATCTGAAAGTCTGATAAACGCCGGAAAAATGACTAAGTCCAAAAAAAAATTTTTTTTCAACTTTTTTCAATTTTACCCCCGTGGGATATATATTCTACCCACACACATTTGGAACTCTCCTGGGGTACCCTCACACATATTATTCCCTCATTTAGTGGATATTTTCACAAAAAAGTGAAATTTTCAAAAATCCAAATTATTGGCTGAAAATGACTAAATATCAAGGACTTATTGGGCGAATCGCTCTGGAACTGAAATCGGAATGCTCACTGACATTTCCCCTATCTGAAAGTCTGATAAACGCCGGAAAAATGACTAAGTCCAAAAAAAAAATTTTTTTAAACTTTTTTCAATTTTACCCCCGTGGGATATATATTCTACCCACACACATTTGGAACTCTCCTGGGGTACCCTCACACATATTATTCCCTCATTTAGTGGATATTTTCACAAAAAAGTGAAATTTTCAAAAATCCAGAAAATTGGCTGAAAACGACTAAATATCAAGGACTCATTGGGCGAATTGCTCTGGAACTGAAATCGGAACGCTCACTGACATTTCCCCTTTCTGAAAGTCTGATAAACGCCGGAAAAATGACTAAGTCCAAAAAAAAATTTTTTTCAACTTTTTTCAATTTTACCCCCACGGGATATATATTCTACCCACACACATTTGGAACTCTCCTGGGGTACCCTCACACATATTATTCCCTCATTTATTGGATATTTTCACAAAAAAGTGAAATTTTCAAAAATCCAGAAAATTGGCTGAAAATGACTAAATATCAAGGACTCATTGGGCGAATCGCTCTGGAACTGAAATCGGAACGCTCTCTCACATTTCACCTATCTGAAAGTCTGATAAACGCCGGAAAAATGACTAAGTCCAAAAAAAATTTTTTTTCAACTTTTTTCAATTTTACCCCCGTGGGATATATATTCTACCCACACACATTTGGAACTCTCCTGGGGTACCCTCACACATATTATTCCCTCATTTAGTGGATATTTTCACAAAAAAGTGAAATTTTCAAAAATCCAGAAAATTGGCTGAAAAAGACAAAATATCAAGGACTCATTGGGCGAATCGCTCTGGAACTGAAATCGGAATGCTCTCTCACATTTCCCCTATCTGAAAGTCTGATAAACGCCGGAAAAATGACTAAGTCCCAAAAAAAATTTTTTTCAACTTTTTTCAATTTTACCCCGTGGGATATATATTCTACCCACACACATTTGGAACTCTCCTGGGGTACCCTCACACATATTATTCCCTCATTTAGTGGATATTTTCACAAAAAAGTGAAATTTTCAAAAATCCAGAAAATTGGCTGAAAATGACTAAATATCAAGGACTCATTGGGCGAATCGCTCTGGAACTGAAATCGGAACGCTCACTGACATTTCCCCTATCTGAAAGTCTGATAAACGACGGAAAAATGACTAAGTCCGAAAAAAAAATTTTTTCAACTTTTTTCAATTTTACCCTCGTGGGATATATATTCTACCCACACACATTTGGAACTCTCCTGGGGTACCCTCACACATATTATTCCCTCATTTAGTGGATATTTTCACAAAAAAGTGAAATTTTCAAAAATCCAGAAAATTGGCTGAAAACGACTAAATATCAAGGACTCATTGGGCGAATCGCTCTGGAACTGAAATCGGAATGCTCTCTCACATTTCCCCTATCTGAAAGTCTGATAAACGCCGGAAAAATGACTAAGTCCCAAAAAAAATTTTTTTCAACTTTTTTCAATTTTACCCCGTGGGATATATATTCTACCCACACACATTTGGAACTCTCCTGGGTACCCTCACAAGTATTATTCCCTCATTTAGTGGATATTTTCACAAAATAGTGAAATTTTCAAAAATCCAGAAAATTGGCTGAAAACGACTAAATATCAAGGACTCATTGGGCGAATCGCTCTGGAACTGAAATCGGAATGCTCTCTCACATTTCCCCTATCTGAAAGTCTGATAAACGGCGGAAAAATGACTAAGTTCAAAAAAAAAAAATTTTTTTCAACTTTTTTCAATTTTACCCCGTGGGATATATATTCTACCCACACACATTTGGAACTCTCCTGGGGTACCCTCACACATATTATTCCCTCATTTAGTGGATATTTTCACAAAAAAGTGAAATTTTCAAAAATCCAGAAAATTGGCTGAAAACGACTAAATATCAAGGACTCATTGGGCGAATCGCTCTGGAACTGAAATCGGAACGCTCACTGACATTTCCCCTATCTGAAAGTCTGATAAACGACGGAAAAATGACTAAGTCCAAAAAAATTTTTTTTTCAACTTTTTTCAATTTTACCCCGTGGGATATATATTCTACCCACACACATTTGGAACTCTCCTGGGGTACCCTCACACATATTTTTCCCTCATTTAGTGGATATTTTCACAAAAAAGTGAAATTTTCAAAAATCCAGGAAATTGGCTGAAAATGACTAAATATCAAGTACTCATTGGGCGAATCGCTCTGGAACTGAAATCGGAACGCTCACTGACATTTCCCCTATCTGAAATTCTGATAAACGCTGGAAAAATGACTAAGTCCAAAGAAAAATTTGTTCAACTTTTTTCAATTTTACCCCCGTGGGATATATATTCTACCCACACACATTTGGAACTCTCCTGGGGTACCCTCACACATATTATTCCCTCGTTTAGTGGATATTTTCACAAAAAAGTGAAATTTTCAAAAATCCAGAAAATTGGCTGAAAACGACTAAATATCAAGGACTCATTGGGCGAATCGCTCTGGAACTGAAATCGGAACGCTCACTGACATTTCCCCTATCTGAAAGTCTGATAAACGACGGAAAAATGACTAAGTCCAAAAAAAATTTTTTTTCAACTTTTTTCAATTTTACCCCCGTGGGATATATATTCTACCCAAACACATTTGGAACTCTCCTGGGGTACCCTCACACATATTATTCCCTCGTTTAGTGGATATTTTCACAAAAAAGTGAAATTTTCAAAAATCCAGGAAATTGGCTGAAAACGACTAAATATCAAGTACTCATTGGGCGAATCGCTCTGGAACTGAAATCAGAACGCTCACTGACATTTCCCCTATCTGAAATTCTGATAAACGCTGGAAAAATGACTAAGTCCAAAAAAAAATTTGCTCAACTTTTTTCAATTTTACCCCTGTGGGATATATATTCTACCCACACACATTTGGAACCCTCCTGGGGTACCCTCACACATATTATTCCCTCATTTAGTGGATATTTTCACAAAAAAGTAAAATTTTCAAAAATCCAGAAAATTGGCTGAAAACGACTAAATATCAAGGACTCATTGGGCGAATCGCTCTGGAACTGAAATCGGAACGCTCACTGACATTTCCCCTATCTGAAAGTCTGATAAACGACGGAAAAATGACTAAGTCCAAAAAAATGTTTTTTTCAACTTTTTTCAATTTTACCCCCGTGGGATATATATTCTACCCAAACACATTTGGAACTCTCCTGGGGTACCCTCACACATATTATTCCCTCGTTTAGTGGATATTTTCACAAAAAAGTGAAATTTTCAAAAATCCAGAAAATTGGCTGAAAACGACTAAATATCAAGGACTCATTGGACGAATTGCTCTGGAACTGAAATCGGAACACTCACTGACATTTCCCCTATCTGAAAGTCTGATAGACGCCGGAAAAATGACTAAGTCCAAAAAATTTTTTTTTTCAACTTTTTTCAATTTTACCCCTGTGGGATATATATTCTACCCACACACATTTGCAACTCTCCTGGGGTACCCTCACACATATTATTCCCTCATTTAGTGGATATTTTCACAAAAAAGTGAAATTTTCAAAAATCCAGAAAATTGGCTGAAAACGACTAAATATCAAGGACTCATTGGGCGAAACGCTCTGGAACTGAAATCGGAATGCTCACTCACATTTCCCCTATCTGAAAGTCTGAAAAACGGCGGAAAAATGACTAAGTCCAAAAAAAAAAATTTTTTCAACTTTTTTCAATTTTACCCCCGTGGGATATATATTCTACCCACACACATTTGGAACTCTCCTGGGGTACCCTCACACATATTATTCCCTCATTTAGTGGATATTTTCAAAAAAAGTGAAATTTTCAAAAATCCAAATTATTGGCTGAAAATGACTAAATATCAAGGACTTATTGGGCGAATCGCTCTGGAACTGAAATCGGAATGCTCACTGACATTTCCCCTATCTGAAAGTCTGATAAACGCCGGAAAAATGACTAAGTCCAAAAAAAAATTTGTTCAACTTTTTTCAATTTTACCCCCGTGGGATATATATTCTACCCAAACACATTTGGAACTCTCCTGGGTACCCTCACAAGTATTATTCCCTCATTTAGTGGATATTTTCACAAAATAGTGAAATTTTCAAAAATCCAGAAAATTGGCTGAAAACGACTAAATATCAAGGACTCATTGGGCGAATCGCTCTGGAACTGAAATCGGAATGCTCTCTCACATTTCCCCTATCTGAAAGTCTGATAAACGGCGGAAAAATGACTAAGTTCAAAAAAAAAAAATTTTTTTCAACTTTTTTCAATTTTACCCCCGTGGGATATATATTCTACCCACACACATTTGGAACTCTCCTGGGGTACCCTCACACATATTATTCCCTCATTTAGTGGATATTTTCACAAAAAAGTGAAATTTTCAAAAATCCAGAAAATTGGCTGAAAACGACTAAATATCAAGGACTCATTGGGCGAATCGCTCTGGAACTGAAATCGGAACGCTCACTGACATTTCCCCTATCTGAAAGTCTGATAAACGACGGAAAAATGACTAAGTCCAAAAAAATTTTTTTTTCAACTTTTTTCAATTTTACCCCGTGGGATATATATTCTACCCACACACATTTGGAACTCTCCTGGGGTACCCTCACACATATTTTTCCCTCATTTAGTGGATATTTTCACAAAAAAGTGAAATTTTCAAAAATCCAGGAAATTGGCTGAAAATGACTAAATATCAAGTACTCATTGGGCGAATCGCTCTGGAACTGAAATCGGAACGCTCACTGACATTTCCCCTATCTGAAATTCTGATAAACGCTGGAAAAATGACTAAGTCCAAAGAAAAATTTGTTCAACTTTTTTCAATTTTACCCCCGTGGGATATATATTCTACCCACACACATTTGGAACTCTCCTGGGGTACCCTCACACATATTATTCCCTCGTTTAGTGGATATTTTCACAAAAAAGTGAAATTTTCAAAAATCCAGAAAATTGGCTGAAAACGACTAAATATCAAGGACTCATTGGGCGAATCGCTCTGGAACTGAAATCGGAACGCTCACTGACATTTCCCCTATCTGAAAGTCTGATAAACGACGGAAAAATGACTAAGTCCAAAAAAAATTTTTTTTCAACTTTTTTCAATTTTACCCCCGTGGGATATATATTCTACCCAAACACATTTGGAACTCTCCTGGGGTACCCTCACACATATTATTCCCTCGTTTAGTGGATATTTTCACAAAAAAGTGAAATTTTCAAAAATCCAGGAAATTGGCTGAAAACGACTAAATATCAAGTACTCATTGGGAGAATCGCTCTGGAACTGAAATCGGAACGCTCACTGACATTTCCCCTATCTGAAATTCTGATAAACGCTGGAAAAATGACTAAGTCCAAAAAAAAATTTGTTCAACTTTTTTCAATTTTACCCCCGTGGGATATATATTCTACCCAAACACATTTGGAACTCTCCTGGGGTACCCTCACACATATTATTCCCTCGTTTAGTGGATATTTTCACAAAAAAGTGAAATTTTCAAAAATCCAGGAAATTGGCTGAAAACGACTAAATATCAAGTACTCATTGGGCGAATCGCTCTGGAACTGAAATCAGAACGCTCACTGACATTTCCCCTATCTGAAATTCTGATAAACGCTGGAAAAATGACAGTCCAAAAAAAAATTTGCTCAACTTTTTTCAATTTTACCCCTGTGGGATATATATTCTACCCACACACATTTGGAACCCTCCTGGGGTACCCTCACACATATTATTCCCTCATTTAGTGGATATTTTCACAAAAAAGTAAAATTTTCAAAAATCCAGAAAATTGGCTGAAAACGACTAAATATCAAGGACTCATTGGGCGAATCGCTCTGGAACTGAAATCGGAACGCTCACTGACATTTCCCCTATCTGAAAGTCTGATAAACGCCGGAAAAATGACTAAGTCCAAAAAAAAATTTTTTTTCAACTTTTTTCAATTTTACCCCCGTGGGATATATATTCTACCCACACACATTTGGAACTCTCCTGGGGTACCCTCACACATATTATTCCCTCATTTAGTGGATATTTTCACAAAAAAGTGAAATTTTCAAAAATCCAAATTATTGGCTGAAAATGACTAAATATCAAGGACTTATTGGGCGAATCGCTCTGGAACTGAAATCGGAATGCTCACTGACATTTCCCCTATCTGAAAGTCTGATAAACGCCGGAAAAATGACTAAGTCCAAAAAAAAAATTTTTTTAAACTTTTTTCAATTTTACCCCCGTGGGATATATATTCTACCCACACACATTTGGAACTCTCCTGGGGTACCCTCACACATATTATTCCCTCATTTAGTGGATATTTTCACAAAAAAGTGAAATTTTCAAAAATCCAGAAAATTGGCTGAAAACGACTAAATATCAAGGACTCATTGGGCGAATTGCTCTGGAACTGAAATCGGAACGCTCACTGACATTTCCCCTTTCTGAAAGTCTGATAAACGCCGGAAAAATGACTAAGTCCAAAAAAAAATTTTTTTCAACTTTTTTCAATTTTACCCCCACGGGATATATATTCTACCCACACACATTTGGAACTCTCCTGGGGTACCCTCACACATATTATTCCCTCATTTATTGGATATTTTCACAAAAAAGTGAAATTTTAAAAAATCCAGAAAATTGGCTGAAAATGACTAAATATCAAGGACTCATTGGGCGAATCGCTCTGGAACTGAAATCGGAACGCTCTCTCACATTTCACCTATCTGAAAGTCTGATAAACGCCGGAAAAATGACTAAGTCCAAAAAAAATTTTTTTTCAACTTTTTTCAATTTTACCCCCGTGGGATATATATTCTACCCACACACATTTGGAACTCTCCTGGGGTACCCTCACACATATTATTCCCTCATTTAGTGGATATTTTCACAAAAAAGTGAAATTTTCAAAAATCCAGAAAATTGGCTGAAAAAGACAAAATATCAAGGACTCATTGGGCGAATCGCTCTGGAACTGAAATCGGAATGCTCTCTCACATTTCCCCTATCTGAAAGTCTGATAAACGCCGGAAAAATGACTAAGTCCCAAAAAAAATTTTTTTCAACTTTTTTCAATTTTACCCCGTGGGATATATATTCTACCCACACACATTTGGAACTCTCCTGGGGTACCCTCACACATATTATTCCCTCATTTAGTGGATATTTTCACAAAAAAGTGAAATTTTCAAAAATCCAGAAAATTGGCTGAAAATGACTAAATATCAAGGACTCATTGGGCGAATCGCTCTGGAACTGAAATCGGAACGCTCACTGACATTTCCCCTATCTGAAAGTCTGATAAACGACGGAAAAATGACTAAGTCCGAAAAAAAAATTTTTTCAACTTTTTTCAATTTTACCCTCGTGGGATATATATTCTACCCACACACATTTGGAACTCTCCTGGGGTACCCTCACACATATTATTCCCTCATTTAGTGGATATTTTCACAAAAAAGTGAAATTTTCAAAAATCCAGAAAATTGGCTGAAAACGACTAAATATCAAGGACTCATTGGGCGAATCGCTCTGGAACTGAAATCGGAATGCTCTCTCACATTTCCCCTATCTGAAAGTCTGATAAACGCCGGAAAAATGACTAAGTCCCAAAAAAAATTTTTTTCAACTTTTTTCAATTTTACCCCGTGGGATATATATTCTACCCACACACATTTGGAACTCTCCTGGGTACCCTCACAAGTATTATTCCCTCATTTAGTGGATATTTTCACAAAATAGTGAAATTTTCAAAAATCCAGAAAATTGGCTGAAAACGACTAAATATCAAGGACTCATTGGGCGAATCGCTCTGGAACTGAAATCGGAATGCTCTCTCACATTTCCCCTATCTGAAAGTCTGATAAACGGCGGAAAAATGACTAAGTTCAAAAAAAAAAAATTTTTTTCAACTTTTTTCAATTTTACCCCGTGGGATATATATTCTACCCACACACATTTGGAACTCTCCTGGGGTACCCTCACACATATTTTTCCCTCATTTAGTGGATATTTTCACAAAAAAGTGAAATTTTCAAAAATCCAGGAAATTGGCTGAAAATGACTAAATATCAAGTACTCATTGGGCGAATCGCTCTGGAACTGAAATCGGAACGCTCACTGACATTTCCCCTATCTGAAATTCTGATAAACGCTGGAAAAATGACTAAGTCCAAAGAAAAATTTGTTCAACTTTTTTCAATTTTACCCCCGTGGGATATATATTCTACCCACACACATTTGGAACTCTCCTGGGGTACCCTCACACATATTATTCCCTCGTTTAGTGGATATTTTCACAAAAAAGTGAAATTTTCAAAAATCCAGAAAATTGGCTGAAAACGACTAAATATCAAGGACTCATTGGGCGAATCGCTCTGGAACTGAAATCGGAACGCTCACTGACATTTCCCCTATCTGAAAGTCTGATAAACGACGGAAAAATGACTAAGTCCAAAAAAAATTTTTTTTCAACTTTTTTCAATTTTACCCCCGTGGGATATATATTCTACCCAAACACATTTGGAACTCTCCTGGGGTACCCTCACACATATTATTCCCTCGTTTAGTGGATATTTTCACAAAAAAGTGAAATTTTCAAAAATCCAGAAAATTGGCTGAAAACGACTAAATATCAAGGACTCATTGGACGAATTGCTCTGGAACTGAAATCGGAACACTCACTGACATTTCCCCTATCTGAAAGTCTGATAGACGCCGGAAAAATGACTAAGTCCAAAAAATTTTTTTTTTCAACTTTTTTCAATTTTACCCCTGTGGGATATATATTCTACCCACACACATTTGCAACTCTCCTGGGGTACCCTCACACATATTATTCCCTCATTTAGTGGATATTTTCACAAAAAAGTGAAATTTTCAAAAATCCAGAAAATTGGCTGAAAACGACTAAATATCAAGGACTCATTGGGCGAAACGCTCTGGAACTGAAATCGGAATGCTCACTCACATTTCCCCTATCTGAAAGTCTGAAAAACGGCGGAAAAATGACTAAGTCCAAAAAAAAAAATTTTTTCAACTTTTTTCAATTTTACCCCCGTGGGATATATATTCTACCCACACACATTTGGAACTCTCCTGGGGTACCCTCACACATATTATTCCCTCATTTAGTGGATATTTTCAAAAAAAGTGAAATTTTCAAAAATCCAAATTATTGGCTGAAAATGACTAAATATCAAGGACTTATTGGGCGAATCGCTCTGGAACTGAAATCGGAATGCTCACTGACATTTCCCCTATCTGAAAGTCTGATAAACGCCGGAAAAATGACTAAGTCCAAAAAAAAATTTGTTCAACTTTTTTCAATTTTACCCCCGTGGGATATATATTCTACCCAAACACATTTGGAACTCTCCTGGGGTACCCTCACACATATTATTCCCTCGTTTAGTGGATATTTTCACAAAAAAGTGAAATTTTCAAAAATCCAGGAAATTGGCTGAAAACGACTAAATATCAAGTACTCATTGGGCGAATCGCTCTGGAACTGAAATCAGAACGCTCACTGACATTTCCCCTATCTGAAATTCTGATAAACGCTGGAAAAATGACTAAGTCCAAAAAAAAATTTGCTCAACTTTTTTCAATTTTACCCCTGTGGGATATATATTCTACCCACACACATTTGGAACCCTCCTGGGGTACCCTCACACATATTATTCCCTCGTTTAGTGGATATTTTCACAAAAAAGTGAAATTTTCAAAAATCCAGGAAATTGGCTGAAAACGACTAAATATCAAGGACTCATTGGGCGAATCGCTCTGGAACTGAAATCAGAACGCTCACTGACATTTCCCCTATCTGAAATTCTGATAAACGCTGGAAAAATGACTAAGTCCAAAAAAAAATTTGCTCAACTTTTTTCAATTTTACCCCTGTGGGATATATATTCTACCCACACACATTTGGAACCCTCCTGGGGTACCCTCACACATATTATTCCCTCATTTAGTGGATATTTTCACAAAAAAGTAAAATTTTCAAAAATCCAGAAAATTGGCTGAAAACGACTAAATATCAAGGACTCATTGGGCGAATCGCTCTGGAACTGAAATCGGAACGCTCACTGACATTTCCCCTATCTGAAAGTCTGATAAACGACGGAAAAATGACTAAGTCCAAAAAAATGTTTTTTTCAACTTTTTTCAATTTTACCACCGTGAGATATATATTCTACCCACACACATTTGGAACTCTCCTGTGGTACCCTCACACATATTATTCCCTCATTTAGTGGATATTTTCACAAAAAAGTGAAATTTTCAAAAATCCAGAAAATTGGCTGAAAACGACTAAATATCAAGGACTCATTGGGCGAATCGCTCTGGAACTGAAATCGGAACACTCACTGACATTTCCCCTATCTGAAAGTCTGATAAACAACGGAAAAATGACTAAGTCCAAAAAATTTTTTTTTTCAACTTTTTTCAATTTTACCCCTGTGGGATATATATTCTACCCACACACATTTGCAACTCTCCTGGGGTACCCTCACACATATTATTCCCTCGTTTAGTGGATATTTTCACAAAAAAGTGAAATTTTCAAAAATCCAGGAAATTGGCTGAAAACGACTAAATATCAAGTACTCATTGGGAGAATCGCTCTGGAACTGAAATCGGAACGCTCACTGACATTTCCCCTATCTGAAATTCTGATAAACGCTGGAAAAATGACTAAGTCCAAAAAAAAATTTGTTCAACTTTTTTCAATTTTACCCCCGTGGGATATATATTCTACCCACACACATTTGGAACCCTCCTGGGGTACCCTCACACATATTATTCCCTCGTTTAGTGGATATTTTCACAAAAAAGTGAAATTTTCAAAAATCCAGGAAATTGGCTGAAAACGACTAAATATCAAGGACTCATTGGGCGAATCGCTCTGGAACTGAAATCAGAACGCTCACTGACATTTCCCCTATCTGAAATTCTGATAAACGCTGGAAAAATGACTAAGTCCAAAAAAAAATTTGCTCAACTTTTTTCAATTTTACCCCTGTGGGATATATATTCTACCCACACACATTTGGAACCCTCCTGGGGTACCCTCACACATATTATTCCCTCATTTAGTGGATATTTTCACAAAAAAGTAAAATTTTCAAAAATCCAGAAAATTGGCTGAAAACGACTAAATATCAAGGACTCATTGGGCGAATCGCTCTGGAACTGAAATCGGAACGCTCACTGACATTTCCCCTATCTGAAAGTCTGATAAACGACGGAAAAATGACTAAGTCCAAAAAAATGTTTTTTTCAACTTTTTTCAATTTTACCACCGTGAGATATATATTCTACCCACACACATTTGGAACTCTCCTGTGGTACCCTCACACATATTATTCCCTCATTTAGTGGATATTTTCACAAAAAAGTGAAATTTTCAAAAATCCAGAAAATTGGCTGAAAACGACTAAATATCAAGGACTCATTGGGCGAATCGCTCTGGAACTGAAATCGGAACACTCACTGACATTTCCCCTATCTGAAAGTCTGATAAACAACGGAAAAATGACTAAGTCCAAAAAATATTTTTTTCAACTTTTTTCAATTTTACCCCTGTGGGATATATATTCTACCCACACACATTTGCAACTCTCCTGGGGTACCCTCACACATATTATTCCCTCGTTTAGTGGATATTTTCACAAAAAAGTGAAATTTTCAAAAATCCAGGAAATTGGCTGAAAACGACTAAATATCAAGTACTCATTGGGAGAATCGCTCTGGAACTGAAATCGGAACGCTCACTGACATTTCCCCTATCTGAAATTCTGATAAACGCTGGAAAAATGACTAAGTCCAAAAAAAAATTTGTTCAACTTTTTTCAATTTTACCCCCGTGGGATATATATTCTACCCAAACACATTTGGAACTCTCCTGGGGTACCCTCACACATATTATTCCCTCGTTTAGTGGATATTTTCACAAAAAAGTGAAATTTTCAAAAATCCAGGAAATTGGCTGAAAACGACTAAATATCAAGTACTCATTGGGCGAATCGCTCTGGAACTGAAATCAGAACGCTCACTGACATTTCCCCTATCTGAAATTCTGATAAACGCTGGAAAAATGACTAAGTCCAAAAAAAAATTTGCTCAACTTTTTTCAATTTTACCCCTGTGGGATATATATTCTACCCACACACATTTGGAACCCTCCTGGGGTACCCTCACACATATTATTCCCTCATTTAGTGGATATTTTCACAAAAAAGTAAAATTTTCAAAAATCCAGAAAATTGGCTGAAAACGACTAAATATCAAGGACTCATTGGGCGAATCGCTCTGGAACTGAAATCGGAACGCTCACTGACATTTCCCCTATCTGAAAGTCTGATAAACGACGGAAAAATGACTAGGTCCAAAGAAATGTTTTTTTCAACTTTTTTCAATTTTACCACCGTGAGATATATATTCTACCCACACACATTTGGAACTCTCCTGGGGTACCCTCACACATATTATTCCCTCATTTAGTGGATATTTTCACAAAAAAGTGAAATTTTCAAAAATCCAGAAAATTGGCTGAAAACGACTAAATATCAAGTACTCATTGGGCGAATCGCTCTGGAACTGAAATCGGAACGCTCACTGACATTTCCCCTATCTGAAATTCTGATAAACGCTGGAAAAATGACTAAGTCCAAAAAAAAATTTGTTCAACTTTTTTCAATTTTACCCCTGTGGTATATATATTCTACCCACACACATTTGGAACTCTCCTGGGGTACCCTCACACATATTATTCCCTCGTTTAGTGGATATTTTCACAAAAAAGTGAAATTTTCAAAAATCCAGAAAATTGGCTGAAAACGACTAAATATCAAGGACTCATTGGGCAAATCGCTCTGGAACTGAAATCGGAACGCTCACTGACATTTCCCCTATCTGAAAGTCTGATAAACGACGGAAAAATGACTAAATCCAAAAAAAATTTTTTTTCAACTGTTTTCAATTTTACCCCCGTGGGATATATATTCTACCCAAACACATTTGGAACTCTCCTGGGGTACCCTCACACATATTATTCCCTCGTTTAGTGGATATTTTCACAAAAAAGTGAGATTTTCAAAAATCCAGGAAATTGGCTGAAAACGTCTAAATATCAAGTACTCATTGGGCGAATCGCTCTGGAACTGAAATCGGAATGCTCACTGACATTTCCCCTATCTGAAAGTCTGATAAACGCCGGAAAAATGACTAAGTCCAAAAAAAAATTTGTTCAACTTTTTTCAATTTTACCCCTGTGGTATATATATTCTACCCACACACATTTGGAACTCTCCTGGGGTACCCTCACACATATTATTCCCTCATTTAGTGGATATTTTCAGAAAAAAGTGAAATTTTCAAAAATCCAGAAAATTGGCTGAAAACGACTAAATATCAAGGACTCATTGGGCGAATCGCTCTGGAACTGAAATCGGAATGCTCTCTCACATTTCCCCTATCTGAAAGTCTGATAAACGGCGGAAAAATGACTAAGTCCAAAAAAAAAATTTTTTTCAACTTTTTTCAATTTTACCCCAGTGGGATATATATTCTACCCACACACATTTGGAACTCTCCTGGGGTACCCTCACACATATTATTCCCTCATTTAGTGGATATTTTCACAAAAAAGTGAAATTTTCAAAAATCCAGAAAATTGGCTGAAAACGACTAAATATCAAGGGCTCATTGGGCGAATCGCTCTGGAACTGAAATCGGAATGCTCTCTCACATTTCCCCTATCTGAAAGTCTGATAAACGCCGGAAAAATGACTAAGTCCAAAAAAAATTTTTTTTCAACTTTTTTCAATTTTACCCCCGTGGGATATATATTCTACCCACACACATTTGGAACTCTCCTGGGGTACCCTCACACATATTATTCCCTCATTTAGTGGATATTTTCACAAAAAAGTGAAATTTTCAAAAATCCAAATTATTGGCTGAAAATGACTAAATATCAAGGACTTATTGGGTGAATCGCTCTGGAACTGAAATCGGAATGCTCACTGACATTTCCACTATCTGAAAGTCTGATAAACGCCGGAAAAATGACTAAGTCCAAAAAAAAAATTTTTTCAACTTTTTTCAATTTTACCCCCGTGGGATATATATTCTACCCACACACATTTGGAACTCTCCTGGGGTACCCTCACACATATTATCCCCTCATTTAGTGGATATTTTCACAAAAAAGTGAAATTTTCAAAAATCTAGAAAATTGGCTGAAAACGACTAAATATCAAGGACTCATTGGGCGAATCGCTCTGGAACTGAAATCGGAACGCTCACTGACATTTCCCCTATCTGAAAGTCTGATAAACGACGGAAAAATGACTAAGTCCAAAAAAAATTTTTTTTCAACTATTTTCAATTTTACCCTCGTGGGATATATATTCTACCCAAACACATTTGGAACTCTCCTGGGGTACCCTCACACATATTATTCCCTCGTTTAGTGGATATTTTCACAAAAAAGTGAAATTTTCAAAAATCCAGGAAATTGGCTGAAAACGACTAAATATCAAGTACTCATTGGGCGAATCGCTCTGGAACTGAAATCGGAACGCTCACTGACATTTCCCCTATCTGAAATTCTGATAAACGCTGGAAAAATGACTAAGTCCAAAAAAAATTTGTTCAACTTTTTTCAATTTTACCCCCGTGGGATATATATTCTACCCAAACACATTTGGAACTCTCCTGGGGTACCCTCACACATATTGTTCCCTCGTTTAGTGGATATTTTCACAAAAAAGTGAAATTTTCAAAAATCCAGGAAATTGGCTGAAAACGACTAAATATCAAGTACTCATTGGGCGAATCGCTCTGGAACTGAAATCGGAACGCTCACTGACATTTCCCCTATCTGAAATTCTGATAAACGCTGGAAAAATGACTAAGTCCAAAAAAAAATTTGTTCAACTTTTTTCAATTTTACCCCTGTGGTATATATATTCTACCCACACACATTTGGAACTCTCCTGGGGTACCCTCACACATATTATTCCCTCATTTAGTGGATATTTTCACAAAAAAGTGAAATTTTCAAAAATCCAGAAAATTGGCTGAAAACGACTAAATATCAAGGACTCATTGGGCGAATCGCTCTGGAACTGAAATCGGAATGCTCTCTCACATTTCCCCTATCTGAAAGTCTGATAAACGGCGGAAAAATGACTAAGTCCAAAAAAAAAATTTTTTTCAACTTTTTTCAATTTTACCCCAGTGGGATATATATTCTACCCACACACATTTGAAACTCTCCTGGGGTACCCTCACACATATTATTCCCTCATTTAGTGGATATTTTCACAAAAAAGTGAAATTTTCAAAAATCCAGAAAATTGGCTGAAAACGACTAAATATCAAGGACTCATTGGGCGAATCGCTCTGGAACTGAAATCGGAATGCTCTCTCACATTTCCCCTATCTGAAAGTCTGATAAACGCCGGAAAAATGACTAAGTCCCAAAAAATTTTTTTTCAACTTTTTTCAATTTTACCCCCGTGGGATATATATTCTACCCACACACATTTGGAACTCTCCTGGGGTACCCTCACACATATTATTCCCTCATTTAGTGGATATTTTCACAAAAAAGTGAAATTTTCAAAAATCCAGAAAATTGGCTGAAAACAACTAAATATCAAGGACTCATTGGGCGAATCGCTCTGGAACTGAAATCGGAACGCTCACTGACATTTCCCCTATCTGAAAGTCTGATAAACGACGGAAAAATGACTAAGTCCAAAAAAAAATTTGTTCAACTTTTTTCAATTTTACCCCTGTGGTATATATATTCTACCCACACACATTTGGAACTCTCCTGGGGTACCCTCACACATATTATTCCCTCATTTAGTGGATATTTTCACAAAAAAGTGAAATTTTCAAAAATCCAGAAAATTGGCTGAAAACGACTAAATATCAAGGACTCATTGGGCGAATCGCTCTGGAACTGAAATCGGAATGCTCTCTCTCATTTCCCCTATCTGAAAGTCTGATAAACGGCGGAAAAATGACTAAGTCCAAAAAAAAAATTTTTTTCAACTTTTTTCAATTTTACCCCAGTGGGATATATATTCTACCCACACACATTTGAAACTCTCCTGGGGTACCCTCACACATATTATTCCCTCATTTAGTGGATATTTTCACAAAAAAGTGAAATTTTCAAAAATCCAGAAAATTGGCTGAAAACGACTAAATATCAAGGACTCATTGGGCGAATCGCTCTGGAACTGAAATCGGAATGCTCTCTCACATTTCCCCTATCTGAAAGTCTGATAAACGCCGGAAAAATGACTAAGTCCCAAAAAATTTTTTTTCAACTTTTTTCAATTTTACCCCCGTGGGATATATATTCTACCCACACACATTTGGAACTCTCCTGGGGTACCCTCACACATATTATTCCCTCATTTAGTGGATATTTTCACAAAAAAGTGAAATTTTCAAAAATCCAGAAAATTGGCTGAAAACAACTAAATATCAAGGACTCATTGGGCGAATCGCTCTGGAACTGAAATCGGAACGCTCACTGACATTTCCCCTATCTGAAAGTCTGATAAACGACGGAAAAATGACTAAGTCCAAAAAAAAATTTGTTCAACTTTTTTCAATTTTACCCCTGTGGTATATATATTCTACCCACACACATTTGGAACTCTCCTGGGGTACCCTCACACATATTATTCCCTCATTTAGTGGATATTTTCACAAAAAAGTGAAATTTTCAAAAATCCAGAAAATTGGCTGAAAACGACTAAATATCAAGGACTCATTGGGCGAATCGCTCTGGAACTGAAATCGGAATGCTCTCTCTCATTTCCCCTATCTGAAAGTCTGATAAACGGCGGAAAAATGACTAAGTCCAAAAAAAAAATTTTTTTCAACTTTTTTCAATTTTACCCCAGTGGGATATATATTCTACCCACACACATTTGGAACTCTCCTGGGGTACCCTCACACATATTATTCCCTCATTTAGTGGATATTTTCACAAAAAAGTGAAATTTTCAAAAATCCAGAAAATTGGCTGAAAACGACTAAATATCAAGGACTCATTGGGCGAATCGCTCTGGAACTGAAATCGGAATGCTCACTCACATTTCCCCTATCTGAAAGTCTGATAAACGCCGGAAAAATGACTAAGTCCAAAAAAAAATTTTTTTCAACTTCTTTCAATTTTACCCCCGTGGGATATATATTCTACCCACACACATTTGGAACTCTCCTGGGGTACCCTCACACATATTATTCCCTCATTTAGTGGATATTTTCACAAAAAAGTGAAATTTTCAAAAATCCAGAAAATTGGCTGAAAACGACTAAATATCAAGGACTCATTGGGCGAATCGCTCTGGAACTGAAATCGGAATGCTCTCTCTCATTTCCCCTATCTGAAAGTCTGATAAACGGCGGAAAAATGACTAAGTCCAAAAAAAAAATTTTTTTCAACTTTTTTCAATTTTACCCCAGTGGGATATATATTCTACCCACACACATTTGGAACTCTCCTGGGGTACCCTCACACATATTATTCCCTCATTTAGTGGATATTTTCACAAAAAAGTGAAATTTTCAAAAATCCAGAAAATTGGCTGAAAACGACTAAATATCAAGGACTCATTGGGCGAATCGCTCTGGAACTGAAATCGGAATGCTCACTCACATTTCCCCTATCTGAAAGTCTGATAAACGCCGGAAAAATGACTAAGTCCAAAAAAAAATTTTTTTCAACTTCTTTCAATTTTACCCCCGTGGGATATATATTCTACCCACACACATTTGGAACTCTCCTGGGGTACCCTCACACATATTATTCCCTCATTTAGTGGATATTTTCACAAAAAAGTGAAATTTTCAAAAATCCAGAAAATTGGCTGAAAACGACTAAATATCAAGGACTCATTGGGCGAATCGCTCTGGAACTGAAATCTGAACGCTCACTGACATTTTCCCTATCTGAAAGTCTGATAAACGACGGAAAAATGACTAAGTCCAAAAAAATTTTTTTTTCAACTTTTTTCAATTTTACCCCCGTGGGATATATATTCTACCCACACACATTTGGAACTCTCCTGGGGTACCCTCACACATATTATTCCCTCATTTAGTGGATATTTTCACAAAAAAGTGAAATTTTCAAAAATCCATAAAATTGGCTGAAAACAACTAAATATCAAGGACTCATTGGGCGAATTGCTCTGGAACTGAAATTGGAATGCTCACTGACATTTCCCCTATCTGAAAGTCTGATAAACGGCGGAAAAATGACTAAGTCCAAAAAAAAAATTTTTTTCAACTTTTTTCAATTTTACCCCAGTGGGATATATATTCTACCCACACACATTTGGAACTCTCCTGGGGTACCCTCACACATATTATTCCCTCATTTAGTGGATATTTTCACAAAAAAGTGAAATTTTCAAAAATCCAGAAAATTGGCTGAAAACGACTAAATATCAAGGGCTCATTGGGCGAATCGCTCTGGAACTGAAATCGGAACGCTCACTGACATTTCCCCTATCTGAAAGTCTGATAAACGCCGGAAAAATGACTAAGTCCAAAAAAAATTTTTTTTCAACTTTTTTCAATTTTACCCCCGTGGGATATATATTCTACCCACACACATTTGGAACTCTCCTGGGGTACCCTCACACATATTATTCCCTCATTTAGTGGATATTTTCACAAAAAAGTGAAATTTTCAAAAATCCAGAAAATTGGCTGAAAACAACTAAATATCAAGGACTCATTGGGCGAATTGCTCTGGAACTGAAATTGGAATGCTCACTGACATTTCCCCTATCTGAAAGTCTGATAAACGACGGAAAAATGACTAAGTCCAAAAAAAATTTTTTTTCAACTTTTTTCAATTTTACCCCCGTGGGATATATATTCTACCCACACACATTTGGAACTCTCCTGGGGTACCCTCACACATATTATTCCCTCATTTAGTGGATATTTTCACAAAAAAGTGAAATTTTCAAAAATCCAGAAAATTGGCTGAAAACGACTAAATATCAAGGACTCATTGGGCGAATCACTCTGGAACTGAAATCGGAATGCTCACTCACATTTCCCCTATCTGAAAGTCTGATAAACGCCGGAAAAATGACTAAGTCCAAAAAAATTTTTTTTTCAACTTTTTTCAATTTTACCCCCGTGGGATATATATTCTACCCACACACATTTGGAACTCTCCTGTGGTACCCTCACACATATTATTCCCTCATTTAGTGGATATTTTCACAAAAAAGTGAAATTTTCAAAAATCCAGAAAATTGGCTGAAAACGACTAAATATCAAGGACTCATTGGGCGAATCACTCTGGAACTGAAATCGGAATGCTCACTCACATTTCCCCTATCTGAAAGTCTGATAAACGCCGGAAAAATGACTAAGTCCAAAAAAAATTTTTTTTCAACTTTTTTCAATTTTACCCCCGTGGGATATATATTCTACCCACACACATTTGGAACTCTCCTGGGGTACCCTCACACATATTATTCCCTCATTTAGTGGATATTTTCACAAAAAAGTGAAATTTTCAAAAATCCAGAAAATTGGCTGAAAACAACTAAATATCAAGGACTCATTGGGCGAATTGCTCTGGAACTGAAATTGGAATGCTCACTGACATTTCCCCTATCTGAAAGTCTGATAAACGGCGGAAAAATGACTAAGTCCAAAAAAAAAATTTTCTTCAACTTTTTTCAATTTTACCCCAGTGGGATATATATTCTACCCACACACATTTGGAACTCTCCTGGGGTACCCTCACACATATTATTCCCTCATTTAGTGGATATTTTCACAAAAAAAGTGAAATTTTCAAAAATCCAGAAAATTGGCTGAAAACGACTAAATATCAAGGACTCATTGGGCGAATCGCTCTGGAACTGAAATCGGAATGCTCACTCACATTTCCCCTATCTGAAAGTCTGATAAACGCCGGAAAAATGACTAAGTCCAAAAAAAAATTTTTTTCAACTTTTTTCAATTTTACCCCCGTGGGATATATATTCTACCCACACACATTTGGAACTCTCCTGGGGTACCCTCACACATATTATTCCCTCATTTAGTGGATATTTTCACAAAAAAGTTAAATTTTCAAAAATCCAGAAAATTGGCTGAAAACGACTAAATATCAAGGACTCATTGGGCGAATCGCTCTGGAACTGAAATCTGAACGCTCACTGACATTTCCCCTATCTGAAAGTCTGATAAACGACGGAAAAATGACTAAGTCCAAAAAAATTTTTTTTTCAACTTTTTTCAATTTTACCCCCGTGGGATATATATTCTACCCACACACATTTGGAACTCTCCTGGGGTACCCTCACACATATTATTCCCTCATTTAGTGGATATTTTCACAAAAAAGTGAAATTTTCAAAAATCCAGAAAATTGGCTGAAAACGACTAAATATCAAGGACTCATTGGGCGAATCACTCTGGAACTGAAATCGGAATGCTCACTCACATTTCCCCTATCTGAAAGTCTGATAAACGCCGGAAAAATGACTAAGTCCAAAAAAAATTTTTTTTCAACTTTTTTCAATTTTACCCCCGTGGGATATATATTCTACCCACACACATTTGGAACTCTCCTGGGGTACCCTCACACATATTATTCCCTCATTTAGTGGATATTTTCACAAAAAAGTGAAATTTTCAAAAATCCAGAAAATTGGCTGAAAACAACTAAATATCAAGGACTCATTGGGCGAATTGCTCTGGAACTGAAATTGGAATGCTCACTGACATTTCCCCTATCTGAAAGTCTGATAAACGGCGGAAAAATGACTAAGTCCAAAAAAAAAATTTTCTTCAACTTTTTTCAATTTTACCCCAGTGGGATATATATTCTACCCACACACATTTGGAACTCTCCTGGGGTACCCTCACACATATTATTCCCTCATTTAGTGGATATTTTCACAAAAAAAGTGAAATTTTCAAAAATCCAGAAAATTGGCTGAAAACGACTAAATATCAAGGACTCATTGGGCGAATCGCTCTGGAACTGAAATCGGAATGCTCACTGACATTTCCCCTATCTGAAAGTCTGATAAACGACGGAAAAATGACTAAGTCCAAAAAAAATTTTTTTTCAATTTTTTTCAATTTTACCCCCGTGGGATATATATTCTACCCACACACATTTGGAACTCTCCTGGGGTACCCTCACACATATTATTCCCTCATTTAGTGGATATTTTCACAAAAAAGTGAAATTTTCAAAAATCCAGAAAATTGGCTGAAAACGACTAAATATCAAGGACTCATTGGGCGAATCGCTCTGGAACTGAAATCGGAACGCTCACTGACATTTCCCCTATCTGAAATTCTGATAAACGCCGGAAAAATGACTAAGTCCAAAAAAAAATTTGTTCAACTTTTTTCAATTTTACCCCTGTGGTATATATATTCTACCCACACACATTTGGAACTCTCCTGGGGTACCCTCACACATATTATTCCCTCATTTAGTGGATATTTTCACAAAAAAGTGAAATTTTCAAAAATCCAGAAAATTGGCTGAAAACGACTAAATATCAAGGACTCATTGGGCGAATCGCTCTGGAACTGAAATCGGAATGCTCTCTCACATTTCCCCTATCTGAAAGTCTGATAAACGGCGGAAAAATGACTAAGTCCAAAAAAAAAATTTTTTTCAACTTTTTTCAATTTTACCCCAGTGGGATATATATTCTACCCACACACATTTGGAACTCTCCTGGGGTACCCTCACACATATTATTCCCTCATTTAGTGGATATTTTCACAAAAAAGTGAAATTTTCAAAAATCCAGAAAATTGGCTGAAAACGACTAAATATCAAGGACTCATTGGGCGAATCGCTCTGGAACTGAAATCGGAATGCTCTCTCACATTTCCCCTATCTGAAAGTCTGATAAACGCCGGAAAAATGACTAAGTCCAAAAAAAAATTTTTTTCAACTTTTTTCAATTTTACCCCCGTGGGATATATATTCTACCCACACACATTTGGAACTCTCCTGGGGTACCCTCACACATATTATTCCCTCATTTAGTGGAAATTTTCACAAAAAAGTTAAATTTTCAAAAATCCAGAAAATTGGCTGAAAACGACTAAATATCAAGGACTCATTGGGCGAATCGCTCTGGAACTGAAATCTGAATGCTCACTGACATTTCCCCTATCTGAAAGTCTGATAAACGACGGAAAAATGACTAAGTCCAAAAAAATTTTTTTTTCAACTTTTTTCAATTTTACCCCCGTGGGATATATATTCTACCCACACACATTTGGAACTCTCCTGTGGTACCCTCACACATATTATTCCCTCATTTAGTGGATATTTTCACAAAAAAGTGAAATTTTCAAAAATCCAGAAAATTGGCTGAAAACGACTAAATATCAAGGACTCATTGGGCGAATCACTCTGGAACTGAAATCGGAATGCTCACTCACATTTCCCCTATCTGAAAGTCTGATAAACGCCGGAAAAATGACTAAGTCCAAAAAAAATTTTTTTTCAACTTTTTTCAATTTTACCCCCGTGGGATATATATTCTACCCACACACATTTGGAACTCTCCTGGGGTACCCTCACACATAATATTCCCTCATTTAGTGGATATTTTCACAAAAAAGTGAAATTTTCAAAAATCCAGAAAATTGGCTGAAAACGACTAAATATCAAGGACTCATTGGGCGAATCGCTCTGGAACTGAAATCTGAATGCTCACTGACATTTCCCCTATCTGAAAGTCTGATAAACGACGGAAAAATGACTAAGTCCAAAAAAATTTTTTTTTCAACTTTTTTCAATTTTACCCCCGTGGGATATATATTTTACCCACACACATTTGGAACTCTCCTGTGGTACCCTCACACATATTATTCCCTCATTTAGTGGATATTTTCACAAAAAAGTGAAATTTTCAAAAATCCAGAAAATTGGCTGAAAACGACTAAATATCAAGGACTCATTGGGCGAATCACTCTGGAACTGAAATCGGAATGCTCACTCACATTTCCCCTATCTGAAAGTCTGATAAACGCCGGAAAAATGACTAAGTCCAAAAAAAATTTTTTTTCAACTTTTTTCAATTTTACCCCCGTGGGATATATATTCTACCCACACACATTTGGAACTCTCCTGGGGTACCCTCACACATATTATTCCCTCATTTAGTGGATATTTTCACAAAAAAGTGAAATTTTCAAAAATCCAGAAAATTGGCTGAAAACAACTAAATATCAAGGACTCATTGGGCGAATTGCTCTGGAACTGAAATTGGAATGCTCACTGACATTTCCCCTATCTGAAAGTCTGATAAACGACGGAAAAATGACTAAGTCCAAAAAAATTTTTTTTTCAACTTTTTTCAATTTTACCCCCGTGGGATATATATTCTACCCACACACATTTGGAACTCTCCTGTGGTACCCTCACACATATTATTCCCTCATTTAGTGGATATTTTCACAAAAAAGTGAAATTTTCAAAAATCCAGAAAATTGGCTGAAAACGACTAAATATCAAGGACTCATTGGGCGAATCACTCTGGAACTGAAATCGGAATGCTCACTCACATTTCCCCTATCTGAAAGTCTGATAAACGCCGGAAAAATGACTAAGTCCAAAAAAAATTTTTTTTCAACTTTTTTCAATTTTACCCCCGTGGGATATATATTCTACCCACACACATTTGGAACTCTCCTGGGGTACCCTCACACATATTATTCCCTCATTTAGTGGATATTTTCACAAAAAAGTTAAATTTTCAAAAATCCAGAAAATTGGCTGAAAACGACTAAATATCAAGGACTCATTGGGCGAATCGCTCTGGAACTGAAATCTGAACGCTCACTGACATTTCCCCTATCTGAAAGTCTGATAAACGACGGAAAAATGACTAAGTCCAAAAAAATTTTTTTTTCAACTTTTTTCAATTTTACCCCCGTGGGATATATATTCTACCCACACACATTTGGAACTCTCCTGGGGTACCCTCACACATATTATTCCCTCATTTAGTGGATATTTTCACAAAAAAGTGAAATTTTCAAAAATCCAGAAAATTGGCTGAAAACGACTAAATATCAAGGACTCATTGGGCGAATCACTCTGGAACTGAAATCGGAATGCTCACTCACATTTCCCCTATCTGAAAGTCTGATAAACGCCGGAAAAATGACTAAGTCCAAAAAAAATTTTTTTTCAACTTTTTTCAATTTTACCCCCGTGGGATATATATTCTACCCACACACATTTGGAACTCTCCTGGGGTACCCTCACACATATTATTCCCTCATTTAGTGGATATTTTCACAAAAAAGTGAAATTTTCAAAAATCCAGAAAATTGGCTGAAAACGACTAAATATCAAGGACTCATTGGGCGAATCACTCTGGAACTGAAATCGGAATGCTCACTCACATTTCCCCTATCTGAAAGTCTGATAAACGCCGGAAAAATGACTAAGTCCAAAAAAATTTTTTTTTCAACTTTTTTCAATTTTACCCCCGTGGGATATATATTCTACCCACACACATTTGGAACTCTCCTGTGGTACCCTCACACATATTATTCCCTCATTTAGTGGATATTTTCACAAAAAAGTGAAATTTTCAAAAATCCAGAAAATTGGCTGAAAACGACTAAATATCAAGGACTCATTGGGCGAATCACTCTGGAACTGAAATCGGAATGCTCACTCACATTTCCCCTATCTGAAAGTCTGATAAACGCCGGAAAAATGACTAAGTCCAAAAAAAATTTTTTTTCAACTTTTTTCAATTTTACCCCCGTGGGATATATATTCTACCCACACACATTTGGAACTCTCCTGGGGTACCCTCACACATAATATTCCCTCATTTAGTGGATATTTTCACAAAAAAGTGAAATTTTCAAAAATCCAGAAAATTGGCTGAAAACGACTAAATATCAAGGACTCATTGGGCGAATCGCTCTGGAACTGAAATCTGAATGCTCACTGACATTTCCCCTATCTGAAAGTCTGATAAACGACGGAAAAATGACTAAGTCCAAAAAAATTTTTTTTTCAACTTTTTTCAATTTTACCCCCGTGGGATATATATTTTACCCACACACATTTGGAACTCTCCTGTGGTACCCTCACACATATTATTCCCTCATTTAGTGGATATTTTCACAAAAAAGTGAAATTTTCAAAAATCCAGAAAATTGGCTGAAAACGACTAAATATCAAGGACTCATTGGGCGAATCACTCTGGAACTGAAATCGGAATGCTCACTCACATTTCCCCTATCTGAAAGTCTGATAAACGCCGGAAAAATGACTAAGTCCAAAAAAAATTTTTTTTCAACTTTTTTCAATTTTACCCCCGTGGGATATATATTCTACCCACACACATTTGGAACTCTCCTGGGGTACCCTCACACATATTATTCCCTCATTTAGTGGATATTTTCACAAAAAAGTGAAATTTTCAAAAATCCAGAAAATTGGCTGAAAACAACTAAATATCAAGGACTCATTGGGCGAATTGCTCTGGAACTGAAATTGGAATGCTCACTGACATTTCCCCTATCTGAAAGTCTGATAAACGACGGAAAAATGACTAAGTCCAAAAAAATTTTTTTTTCAACTTTTTTCAATTTTACCCCCGTGGGATATATATTCTACCCACACACATTTGGAACTCTCCTGTGGTACCCTCACACATATTATTCCCTCATTTAGTGGATATTTTCACAAAAAAGTGAAATTTTCAAAAATCCAGAAAATTGGCTGAAAACGACTAAATATCAAGGACTCATTGGGCGAATCACTCTGGAACTGAAATCGGAATGCTCACTCACATTTCCCCTATCTGAAAGTCTGATAAACGCCGGAAAAATGACTAAGTCCAAAAAAAATTTTTTTTCAACTTTTTTCAATTTTACCCCCGTGGGATATATATTCTACCCACACACATTTGGAACTCTCCTGGGGTACCCTCACACATATTATTCCCTCATTTAGTGGATATTTTCACAAAAAAGTTAAATTTTCAAAAATCCAGAAAATTGGCTGAAAACGACTAAATATCAAGGACTCATTGGGCGAATCGCTCTGGAACTGAAATCTGAACGCTCACTGACATTTCCCCTATCTGAAAGTCTGATAAACGACGGAAAAATGACTAAGTCCAAAAAAATTTTTTTTTCAACTTTTTTCAATTTTACCCCCGTGGGATATATATTCTACCCACACACATTTGGAACTCTCCTGGGGTACCCTCACACATATTATTCCCTCATTTAGTGGATATTTTCACAAAAAAGTGAAATTTTCAAAAATCCAGAAAATTGGCTGAAAACGACTAAATATCAAGGACTCATTGGGCGAATCACTCTGGAACTGAAATCGGAATGCTCACTCACATTTCCCCTATCTGAAAGTCTGATAAACGCCGGAAAAATGACTAAGTCCAAAAAAAATTTTTTTTCAACTTTTTTCAATTTTACCCCCGTGGGATATATATTCTACCCACACACATTTGGAACTCTCCTGGGGTACCCTCACACATATTATTCCCTCATTTAGTGGATATTTTCACAAAAAAGTGAAATTTTCAAAAATCCAGAAAATTGGCTGAAAACGACTAAATATCAAGGACTCATTGGGCGAATCACTCTGGAACTGAAATCGGAATGCTCACTCACATTTCCCCTATCTGAAAGTCTGATAAACGCCGGAAAAATGACTAAGTCCAAAAAAAATTTTTTTTCAACTTTTTTCAATTTTACCCCCGTGGGATATATATTCTACCCACACACATTTGGAACTCTCCTGGGGTACCCTCACACATATTATTCCCTCATTTAGTGGATATTTTCACAAAAAAGTGAAATTTTCAAAAATCCAGAAAATTGGCTGAAAACAACTAAATATCAAGGACTCATTGGGCGAATTGCTCTGGAACTGAAATTGGAATGCTCACTGACATTTCCCCTATCTGAAAGTCTGATAAACGACGGAAAAATGACTAAGTCCAAAAAAAATTTTTTTTCAACTTTTTTCAATTTTACCCCCGTGGGATATATATTCTACCCACACACATTTGGAACTCTCCTGGGGTACCCTCACACATATTATTCCCTCATTTAGTGGATATTTTCACAAAAAAGTTAAATTTTCAAAAATCCAGAAAATTGGCTGAAAACGACTAAATATCAAGGACTCATTGGGCGAATCGCTCTGGAACTGAAATCTGAACGCTCACTGACATTTCCCCTATCTGAAAGTCTGATAAACGACGGAAAAATGACTAAGTCCAAAAAAATTTTTTTTTCAACTTTTTTCAATTTTACCCCCGTGGGATATATATTCTACCCACACACATTTGGAACTCTCCTGGGGTACCCTCACACATATTATTCCCTCATTTAGTGGATATTTTCACAAAAAAGTGAAATTTTCAAAAATCCAGAAAATTGGCTGAAAACGACTAAATATCAAGGACTCATTGGGCGAATCACTCTGGAACTGAAATCGGAATGCTCACTCACATTTCCCCTATCTGAAAGTCTGATAAACGCCGGAAAAATGACTAAGTCCAAAAAAAATTTTTTTTCAACTTTTTTCAATTTTACCCCCGTGGGATATATATTCTACCCACACACATTTGGAACTCTCCTGGGGTACCCTCACACATATTATTCCCTCATTTAGTGGATATTTTCACAAAAAAAGTGAAATTTTCAAAAATCCAGAAAATTGGCTGAAAACGACTAAATATCAAGGACTCATTGGGCGAATCGCTCTGGAACTGAAATCGGAATGCTCACTGACATTTCCCCTATCTGAAAGTCTGATAAACGACGGAAAAATGACTAAGTCCAAAAAAAATTTTTTTCAACTTTTTTCAATTTTACCCCCGTGGGATATATATTCTACCCACACACATTTGGAACTCTCCTGGGGTACCCTCACACATATTATTCCCTCATTTAGTGGATATTTTCACAAAAAAGTGAAATTTTCAAAAATCCAGAAAATTGGCTGAAAACGACTAAATATCAAGGACTCATTGGGCGAATCGCTCTGGAACTGAAATCGGAACGCTCACTGACATTTCCCCTATCTGAAATTCTGATAAACGCCGGAAAAATGACTAAGTCCAAAAAAAAATTTGTTCAACTTTTTTCAATTTTACCCCTGTGGTATATATATTCTACCCACACACATTTGGAACTCTCCTGGGGTACCCTCACACATATTATTCCCTCATTTAGTGGATATTTTCACAAAAAAGTGAAATTTTCAAAAATCCAGAAAATTGGCTGAAAACGACTAAATATCAAGGACTCATTGGGCGAATCGCTCTGGAACTGAAATCGGAATGCTCTCTCACATTTCCCCTATCTGAAAGTCTGATAAACGGCGGAAAAATGACTAAGTCCAAAAAAAAAATTTTTTTCAACTTTTTTCAATTTTACCCCAGTGGGATATATATTCTACCCACACACATTTGGAACTCTCCTGGGGTACCCTCACACATATTATTCCCTCATTTAGTGGATATTTTCACAAAAAAGTGAAATTTTCAAAAATCCAGAAAATTGGCTGAAAACGACTAAATATCAAGGACTCATTGGGCGAATCGCTCTGGAACTGAAATCGGAATGCTCTCTCACATTTCCCCTATCTGAAAGTCTGATAAACGCCGGAAAAATGACTAAGTCCAAAAAAAATTTTTTTTCAACTTTTTCCAATTTTACCCCCGTGGGATATATATTCTACCCACACACATTTGGAACTCTCCTGGGGTACCCTCACACATATTATTCCCTCATTTAGTGGATATTTTCACAAAAAAGTGAAATTTTCAAAAATCCAGAAAATTGGCTGAAAACGACTAAATATCAAGGACTCATTGGGCGAATCGCTCTGGAACTGAAATCGGAATGCTCACTCACATTTCCCCTATCTGAAAGTCTGATAAACGCCGGAAAAATGACTAAGTCCAAAAAAAAATTTTTTTCAACTTTTTTCAATTTTACCCCCGTGGGATATATATTCTACCCACACACATTTGGAACTCTCCTGGGGTACCCTCACACATATTATTCCCTCATTTAGTGGATATTTTCACAAAAAAGTTAAATTTTCAAAAATCCAGAAAATTGGCTGAAAACGACTAAATATCAAGGACTCATTGGGCGAATCGCTCTGGAACTGAAATCTGAATGCTCACTGACATTTCCCCTATCTGAAAGTCTGATAAACGACGGAAAAATGACTAAGTCCAAAAAATTTTTTTTTCAACTTTTTTCAATTTTACCCCCGTGGGATATATATTCTACCCACACATATTTGGAACTCTCCTGTGGTACCCTCACACATATTATTCCCTCATTTAGTGGATATTTTCACAAAAAAGTGAAATTTTCAAAAATCCAGAAAATTGGCTGAAAACGACTAAATATCAAGGACTCATTGGGCGAATCGCTCTGGAACTGAAATCGGAATGCTCACTCACATTTCCCCTATCTGAAAGTCTGATAAACGCCGGAAAAATGACTAAGTCCAAAAAAAAATTTTTTTCAACTTTTTTCAATTTTACCCCCGTGGGATATATATTCTACCCACACACATTTGGAACTCTCCTGGGGTACCCTCACACATATTATTCCCTCATTTAGTGGATATTTTCACAAAAAAGTTAAATTTTCAAAAATCCAGAAAATTGGCTGAAAACGACTAAATATCAAGGACTCATTGGGCGAATCGCTCTGGAACTGAAATCTGAATGCTCACTGACATTTCCCCTATCTGAAAGTCTGATAAACGACGGAAAAATGACTAAGTCCAAAAAAAATTTTTTTTCAACTTTTTTCAATTTTACCCCCGTGGGATATATATTTTACCCACACACATTTGGAACTCTCCTGTGGTACCCTCACACATATTATTCCCTCATTTAGTGGATATTTTCACAAAAAAGTGAAATTTTCAAAAATCCAGAAAATTGGCTGAAAACGACTAAATATCAAGGACTCATTGGGCGAATCATTCTGGAACTGAAATCGGAATGCTCACTCACATTTCCCCTATCTGAAAGTCTGATAAACGCCGGAAAAATGACTAAGTCCAAAAAAAATTTTTTTTCAACTTTTTTCAATTTTACCCCCGTGGGATATATATTCTACCCACACACATTTGGAACTCTCCTGGGGTACCCTCACACATATTATTCCCTCATTTAGTGGATATTTTCACAAAAAAGTGAAATTTTCAAAAATCCAGAAAATTGGCTGAAAACAACTAAATATCAAGGACTCATTGGGCGAATTGCTCTGGAACTGAAATTGGAATGCTCACTGACATTTCCCCTATCTGAAAGTCTGATAAACGCCGGAAAAATGACTAAGTCCAAAAAAAATTTTTTTTCAACTTTTTTCAATTTTACCCCCGTGGGATATATATTCTACCCACACACATTTGGAACTCTCCTGGGGTACCCTCACACATATTATTCCCTCATTTAGTGGATATTTTCACAAAAAAGTGAAATTTTCAAAAATCCAGAAAATTGGCTGAAAACAACTAAATATCAAGGACTCATTGGGCGAATTGCTCTGGAACTGAAATTGGAATGCTCACTGACATTTCCCCTATCTGAAAGTCTGATAAACGACGGAAAAATGACTAAGTCCAAAAAAATTTTTTTTTCAACTTTTTTCAATTTTACCCCCGTGGGATATATATTCTACCCACACACATTTGGAACTCTCCTGTGGTACCCTCACACATATTATTCCCTCATTTAGTGGATATTTTCACAAAAAAGTGAAATTTTCAAAAATCCAGAAAATTGGCTGAAAACGACTAAATATCAAGGACTCATTGGGCGAATCACTCTGGAACTGAAATCGGAATGCTCACTCACATTTCCCCTATCTGAAAGTCTGATAAACGCCGGAAAAATGACTAAGTCCAAAAAAAATTTTTTTTCAACTTTTTTCAATTTTACCCCCGTGGGATATATATTCTACCCACACACATTTGGAACTCTCCTGGGGTACCCTCACACATATTATTCCCTCATTTAGTGGATATTTTCACAAAAAAGTGAAATTTTCAAAAATCCAGAAAATTGGCTGAAAACGACTAAATATCAAGGACTCATTGGGCGAATCGCTCTGGAACTGAAATCTGAACGCTCACTGACATTTCCCCTATCTGAAAGTCTGATAAACGACGGAAAAATGACTAAGTCCAAAAAAATTTTTTTTTCAACTTTTTTCAATTTTACCCCCGTGGGATATATATTCTACCCACACACATTTGGAACTCTCCTGGGGTACCCTCACACATATTATTCCCTCATTTAGTGGATATTTTCACAAAAAAGTGAAATTTTCAAAAATCCAGAAAATTGGCTGAAAACAACTAAATATCAAGGACTCATTGGGCGAATTGCTCTGGAACTGAAATTGGAATGCTCACTGACATTTCCCCTATCTGAAAGTCTGATAAACGGCGGAAAAATGACTAAGTCCAAAAAAAAAATTTTCTTCAACTTTTTTCAATTTTACCCCAGTGGGATATATATTCTACCCACACACATTTGGAACTCTCCTGGGGTACCCTCACACATATTATTCCCTCATTTAGTGGATATTTTCACAAAAAAGTTAAATTTTCAAAAATCCAGAAAATTGGCTGAAAACGACTAAATATCAAGGACTCATTGGGCGAATCGCTCTGGAACTGAAATCTGAACGCTCACTGACATTTCCCCTATCTGAAAGTCTGATAAACGACGGAAAAATGACTAAGTCCAAAAAAATTTTTTTTTCAACTTTTTTCAATTTTACCCCCGTGGGATATATATTCTACCCACACACATTTGGAACTCTCCTGGGGTACCCTCACACATATTATTCCCTCATTTAGTGGATATTTTCACAAAAAAGTGAAATTTTCAAAAATCCAGAAAATTGGCTGAAAACGACTAAATATCAAGGACTCATTGGGCGAATCACTCTGGAACTGAAATCGGAATGCTCACTCACATTTCCCCTATCTGAAAGTCTGATAAACGCCGGAAAAATGACTAAGTCCAAAAAAATTTTTTTTTCAACTTTTTTCAATTTTACCCCCGTGGGATATATATTCTACCCACACACATTTGGAACTCTCCTGGGGTACCCTCACACATATTATTCCCTCATTTAGTGGATATTTTCACAAAAAAGTGAAATTTTCAAAAATCCAGAAAATTGGCTGAAAACAACTAAATATCAAGGACTCATTGGGCGAATTGCTCTGGAACTGAAATCGGAACGCTCACTGACATTTCCCCTATCTGAAATTCTGATAAACGCCGGAAAAATGACTAAGTCCAAAAAAAATTTTTTTTCAACTTTTTTCAATTTTACCCCCGTGGGATATATATTCTACCCACACACATTTGGAACTCTCCTGGGGTACCCTCACACATATTATTCCCTCATTTAGTGGATATTTTCACAAAAAAGTGAAATTTTCAAAAATCCAGAAAATTGGCTGAAAACGACTAAATATCAAGGACTCATTGGGCGAATCGCTCTGGAACTGAAATCGGAACGCTCACTGACATTTCCCCTATCTGAAATTCTGATAAACGCTGGAAAAATGACTAAGTCCAAAAAAATTTTTTTTTCAACTTTTTTCAATTTTACCCCCGTGGGATATATATTCTACCCACACACATTTGGAACTCTCCTGGGGTACCCTCACACATATTATTCCCTCATTTAGTGGATATTTTCACAAAAAAGTGAAATTTTCAAAAATCCAGAAAATTGGCTGAAAACGACTAAATATCAAGGACTCATTGGGCGAATCACTCTGGAACTGAAATCGGAATGCTCACTCACATTTCCCCTATCTGAAAGTCTGATAAACGCCGGAAAAATGACTAAGTCCAAAAAAAATTTTTTTTCAACTTTTTTCAATTTTACCCCCGTGGGATATATATTCTACCCACACACATTTGGAACTCTCCTGGGGTACCCTCACACATATTATTCCCTCATTTAGTGGATATTTTCACAAAAAAGTGAAATTTTCAAAAATCCAGAAAATTGGCTGAAAACAACTAAATATCAAGGACTCATTGGGCGAATTGCTCTGGAACTGAAATTGGAATGCTCACTGACATTTCCCCTATCTGAAAGTCTGATAAACGGCGGAAAAATGACTAAGTCCAAAAAAAAAATTTTCTTCAACTTTTTTCAATTTTACCCCAGTGGGATATATATTCTACCCACACACATTTGGAACTCTCCTGGGGTACCCTCACACATATTATTCCCTCATTTAGTGGATATTTTCACAAAAAAAGTGAAATTTTCAAAAATCCAGAAAATTGGCTGAAAACGACTAAATATCAAGGACTCATTGGGCGAATCGCTCTGGAACTGAAATCGGAATGCTCACTCACATTTCCCCTATCTGAAAGTCTGATAAACGCCGGAAAAATGACTAAGTCCAAAAAAAAATTTTTTTCAACTTTTTTCAATTTTACCCCCGTGGGATATATATTCTACCCACACACATTTGGAACTCTCCTGGGGTACCCTCACACATATTATTCCCTCATTTAGTGGATATTTTCACAAAAAAGTTAAATTTTCAAAAATCCAGAAAATTGGCTGAAAACGACTAAATATCAAGGACTCATTGGGCGAATCGCTCTGGAACTGAAATCTGAACGCTCACTGACATTTCCCCTATCTGAAAGTCTGATAAACGACGGAAAAATGACTAAGTCCAAAAAAATTTTTTTTTCAACTTTTTTCAATTTTACCCCCGTGGGATATATATTCTACCCACACACATTTGGAACTCTCCTGGGGTACCCTCACACATATTATTCCCTCATTTAGTGGATATTTTCACAAAAAAGTGAAATTTTCAAAAATCCAGAAAATTGGCTGAAAACGACTAAATATCAAGGACTCATTGGGCGAATCACTCTGGAACTGAAATCGGAATGCTCACTCACATTTCCCCTATCTGAAAGTCTGATAAACGCCGGAAAAATGACTAAGTCCAAAAAAATTTTTTTTTCAACTTTTTTCAATTTTACCCCCGTGGGATATATATTCTACCCACACACATTTGGAACTCTCCTGGGGTACCCTCACACATATTATTCCCTCATTTAGTGGATATTTTCACAAAAAAGTGAAATTTTCAAAAATCCAGAAAATTGGCTGAAAACAACTAAATATCAAGGACTCATTGGGCGAATTGCTCTGGAACTGAAATTGGAATGCTCACTGACATTTCCCCTATCTGAAAGTCTGATAAACGGCGGAAAAATGACTAAGTCCAAAAAAAAAATTTTTTTCAACTTTTTTCAATTTTACCCCAGTGGGATATATATTCTACCCACACACATTTGGAACTCTCCTGGGGTACCCTCACACATATTATTCCCTCATTTAGTGGATATTTTCACAAAAAAGTGAAATTTTCAAAAATCCAGAAAATTGGCTGAAAACAACTAAATATCAAGGACTCATTGGGCGAATTGCTCTGGAACTGAAATTGGAATGCTCACTGACATTTCCCCTATCTGAAAGTCTGATAAACGACGGAAAAATGACTAAGTCCAAAAAAAATTTTTTTTCAACTTTTTTCAATTTTACCCCCGTGGGATATATATTCTACCCACACACATTTGGAACTCTCCTGGGGTACCCTCACACATATTATTCCCTCATTTAGTGGATATTTTCACAAAAAAGTGAAATTTTCAAAAATCCAGAAAATTGGCTGAAAACGACTAAATATCAAGGACTCATTGGGCGAATCGCTCTGGAACTGAAATCGGAACGCTCACTGACATTTCCCCTATCTGAAATTCTGATAAACGCCGGAAAAATGACTAAGTCCAAAAAAAAATTTGTTCAACTTTTTTCAATTTTACCCCTGTGGTATATATATTCTACCCACACACATTTGGAACTCTCCTGGGGTACCCTCACACATATTATTCCCTCATTTAGTGGATATTTTCACAAAAAAGTGAAATTTTCAAAAATCCAGAAAATTGGCTGAAAACGACTAAATATCAAGGACTCATTGGGCGAATCGCTCTGGAACTGAAATCGGAATGCTCTCTCACATTTCCCCTATCTGAAAGTCTGATAAACGGCGGAAAAATGACTAAGTCCAAAAAAAAAATTTTTTTCAACTTTTTTCAATTTTACCCCAGTGGGATATATATTCTACCCACACACATTTGGAACTCTCCTGGGGTACCCTCACACATATTATTCCCTCATTTAGTGGATATTTTCACAAAAAAGTGAAATTTTCAAAAATCCAGAAAATTGGCTGAAAACGACTAAATATCAAGGACTCATTGGGCGAATCGCTCTGGAACTGAAATCTGAATGCTCACTGACATTTCCCCTATCTGAAAGTCTGATAAACGACGGAAAAATGACTAAGTCCAAAAAAATTTTTTTTTCAACTTTTTTCAATTTTACCCCCGTGGGATATATATTCTACCCACACACATTTGGAACTCTCCTGTGGTACCCTCACACATATTATTCCCTCATTTAGTGGATATTTTCACAAAAAAGTGAAATTTTCAAAAATCCAGAAAATTGGCTGAAAACGACTAAATATCAAGGACTCATTGGGTGAATCACTCTGGAACTGAAATCGGAATGCTCACTCACATTTCCCCTATCTGAAAGTCTGATAAACGCCGGAAAAATGACTAAGTCCAAAAAAAATTTTTTTTCAACTTTTTTCAATTTTACCCCCGTGGGATATATATTCTACCCACACACATTTGGAACTCTCCTGGGGTACCCTCACACATATTATTCCCTCATTTAGTGGATATTTTCACAAAAAAGTGAAATTTTCAAAAATCCAGAAAATTGGCTGAAAACAACTAAATATCAAGGACTCATTGGGCGAATTGCTCTGGAACTGAAATTGGAATGCTCACTGACATTTCCCCTATCTGAAAGTCTGATAAACGCCGGAAAAATGACTAAGTCCAAAAAAAATTTTTTTTCAACTTTTTCCAATTTTACCCCCGTGGGATATATATTCTACCCACACACATTTGGAACTCTCCTGGGGTACCCTCACACATATTATTCCCTCATTTAGTGGATATTTTCACAAAAAAGTGAAATTTTCAAAAATCCAGAAAATTGGCTGAAAACGACTAAATATCAAGGACTCATTGGGCGAATCGCTCTGGAACTGAAATCGGAATGCTCACTCACATTTCCCCTATCTGAAAGTCTGATAAACGCCGGAAAAATGACTAAGTCCAAAAAAAAATTTTTTTCAACTTTTTTCAATTTTACCCCCGTGGGATATATATTCTACCCACACACATTTGGAACTCTCCTGGGGTACCCTCACACATATTATTCCCTCATTTAGTGGATATTTTCACAAAAAAGTTAAATTTTCAAAAATCCAGAAAATTGGCTGAAAACGACTAAATATCAAGGACTCATTGGGCGAATCGCTCTGGAACTGAAATCTGAATGCTCACTGACATTTCCCCTATCTGAAAGTCTGATAAACGACGGAAAAATGACTAAGTCCAAAAAAATTTTTTTTTCAACTTTTTTCAATTTTACCCCCGTGGGATATATATTCTACCCACACACATTTGGAACTCTCCTGTGGTACCCTCACACATATTATTCCCTCATTTAGTGGATATTTTCACAAAAAAGTGAAATTTTCAAAAATCCAGAAAATTGGCTGAAAACGACTAAATATCAAGGACTCATTGGGCGAATCACTCTGGAACTGAAATCGGAATGCTCACTCACATTTCCCCTATCTGAAAGTCTGATAAACGCCGGAAAAATGACTAAGTCCAAAAAAAATTTTTTTTCAACTTTTTTCAATTTTACCCCCGTGGGATATATATTCTACCCACACACATTTGGAACTCTCCTGGGGTACCCTCACACATATTATTCCCTCATTTAGTGGATATTTTCACAAAAAAGTGAAATTTTCAAAAATCCAGAAAATTGGCTGAAAACAACTAAATATCAAGGACTCATTGGGCGAATTGCTCTGGAACTGAAATTGGAATGCTCACTGACATTTCCCCTATCTGAAAGTCTGATAAACGCCGGAAAAATGACTAAGTCCAAAAAAATTTTTTTTTCAACTTTTTTCAATTTTACCCCCGTGGGATATATATTCTACCCACACACATTTGGAACTCTCCTGTGGTACCCTCACACATATTATTCCCTCATTTAGTGGATATTTTCACAAAAAAGTGAAATTTTCAAAAATCCAGAAAATTGGCTGAAAACGACTAAATATCAAGGACTCATTGGGCGAATCACTCTGGAACTGAAATCGGAATGCTCACTCACATTTCCCCTATCTGAAAGTCTGATAAACGCCGGAAAAATGACTAAGTCCAAAAAAAATTTTTTTTCAACTTTTTTCAATTTTACCCCCGTGGGATATATATTCTACCCACACACATTTGGAACTCTCCTGGGGTACCCTCACACATATTATTCCCTCATTTAGTGGATATTTTCACAAAAAAGTGAAATTTTCAAAAATCCAGAAAATTGGCTGAAAACAACTAAATATCAAGGACTCATTGGGCGAATTGCTCTGGAACTGAAATTGGAATGCTCACTGACATTTCCCCTATCTGAAAGTCTGATAAACGGCGGAAAAATGACTAAGTCCAAAAAAAAAATTTTCTTCAACTTTTTTCAATTTTACCCCAGTGGGATATATATTCTACCCACACACATTTGGAACTCTCCTGGGGTACCCTCACACATATTATTCCCTCATTTAGTGGATATTTTCACAAAAAAGTTAAATTTTCAAAAATCCAGAAAATTGGCTGAAAACGACTAAATATCAAGGACTCATTGGGCGAATCGCTCTGGAACTGAAATCTGAACGCTCACTGACATTTCCCCTATCTGAAAGTCTGATAAACGACGGAAAAATGACTAAGTCCAAAAAAATTTTTTTTTCAACTTTTTTCAATTTTACCCCCGTGGGATATATATTCTACCCACACACATTTGGAACTCTCCTGGGGTACCCTCACACATATTATTCCCTCATTTAGTGGATATTTTCACAAAAAAGTGAAATTTTCAAAAATCCAGAAAATTGGCTGAAAACGACTAAATATCAAGGACTCATTGGGCGAATCACTCTGGAACTGAAATCGGAATGCTCACTCACATTTCCCCTATCTGAAAGTCTGATAAACGCCGGAAAAATGACTAAGTCCAAAAAAATTTTTTTTTCAACTTTTTTCAATTTTACCCCCGTGGGATATATATTCTACCCACACACATTTGGAACTCTCCTGGGGTACCCTCACACATATTATTCCCTCATTTAGTGGATATTTTCACAAAAAAGTGAAATTTTCAAAAATCCAGAAAATTGGCTGAAAACAACTAAATATCAAGGACTCATTGGGCGAATTGCTCTGGAACTGAAATCGGAACGCTCACTGACATTTCCCCTATCTGAAATTCTGATAAACGCCGGAAAAATGACTAAGTCCAAAAAAAATTTTTTTTCAACTTTTTTCAATTTTACCCCCGTGGGATATATATTCTACCCACACACATTTGGAACTCTCCTGGGGTACCCTCACACATATTATTCCCTCATTTAGTGGATATTTTCACAAAAAAGTGAAATTTTCAAAAATCCAGAAAATTGGCTGAAAACGACTAAATATCAAGGACTCATTGGGCGAATTGCTCTGGAACTGAAATCGGAACGCTCACTGACATTTCCCCTATCTGAAAGTCTGATAAACGGCGGAAAAATGACTAAGTCCAAAAAAAAAATTTTCTTCAACTTTTTTCAATTTTACCCCAGTGGGATATATATTCTACCCACACACATTTGGAACTCTCCTGGGGTACCCTCACACATATTATTCCCTCATTTAGTGGATATTTTCACAAAAAAGTTAAATTTTCAAAAATCCAGAAAATTGGCTGAAAACGACTAAATATCAAGGACTCATTGGGCGAATCGCTCTGGAACTGAAATCTGAACGCTCACTGACATTTCCCCTATCTGAAAGTCTGATAAACGACGGAAAAATGACTAAGTCCAAAAAAATTTTTTTTTCAACTTTTTTCAATTTTACCCCCGTGGGATATATATTCTACCCACACACATTTGGAACTCTCCTGGGGTACCCTCACACATATTATTCCCTCATTTAGTGGATATTTTCACAAAAAAGTGAAATTTTCAAAAATCCAGAAAATTGGCTGAAAACGACTAAATATCAAGGACTCATTGGGCGAATCACTCTGGAACTGAAATCGGAATGCTCACTCACATTTCCCCTATCTGAAAGTCTGATAAACGCCGGAAAAATGACTAAGTCCAAAAAAATTTTTTTTTCAACTTTTTTCAATTTTACCCCCGTGGGATATATATTCTACCCACACACATTTGGAACTCTCCTGGGGTACCCTCACACATATTATTCCCTCATTTAGTGGATATTTTCACAAAAAAGTGAAATTTTCAAAAATCCAGAAAATTGGCTGAAAACAACTAAATATCAAGGACTCATTGGGCGAATTGCTCTGGAACTGAAATCGGAACGCTCACTGACATTTCCCCTATCTGAAATTCTGATAAACGCCGGAAAAATGACTAAGTCCAAAAAAAATTTTTTTTCAACTTTTTTCAATTTTACCCCCGTGGGATATATATTCTACCCACACACATTTGGAACTCTCCTGGGGTACCCTCACACATATTATTCCCTCATTTAGTGGATATTTTCACAAAAAAGTGAAATTTTCAAAAATCCAGAAAATTGGCTGAAAACGACTAAATATCAAGGACTCATTGGGCGAATCGCTCTGGAACTGAAATCGGAACGCTCACTGACATTTCCCCTATCTGAAATTCTGATAAACGCTGGAAAAATGACTAAGTCCAAAAAAAAATTTGTTCAACTTTTTTCAATTTTACCCCTGTGGTATATATATTCTACCCACACACATTTGGAACTCTCCTGGGGTACCCTCACACATATTATTCCCTCATTTAGTGGATATTTTCACAAAAAAGTGAAATTTTCAAAAATCCAGAAAATTGGCTGAAAACAACTAAATATCAAGGACTCATTGGGCGAATTGCTCTGGAACTGAAATTGGAATGCTCACTGACATTTCCCCTATCTGAAAGTCTGATAAACGGCGGAAAAATGACTAAGTCCAAAAAAAAAATTTTCTTCAACTTTTTTCAATTTTACCCCAGTGGGATATATATTCTACCCACACACATTTGGAACTCTCCTGGGGTACCCTCACACATATTATTCCCTCATTTAGTGGATATTTTCACAAAAAAGTGAAATTTTCAAAAATCCAGAAAATTGGCTGAAAACGACTAAATATCAAGGACTCATTGGGCGAATCGCTCTGGAACTGAAATCGGAATGCTCTCTCACATTTCCCCTATCTGAAAGTCTGATAAACGCCGGAAAAATGACTAAGTCCAAAAAAAATTTTTTTTCAACTTTTTCCAATTTTACCCCCGTGGGATATATATTCTACCCACACACATTTGGAACTCTCCTGGGGTACCCTCACACATATTATTCCCTCATTTAGTGGATATTTTCACAAAAAAGTGAAATTTTCAAAAATCCAGAAAATTGGCTGAAAACGACTAAATATCAAGGACTCATTGGGCGAATCGCTCTGGAACTGAAATCTGAATGCTCACTGACATTTCCCCTATCTGAAAGTCTGATAAACGACGGAAAAATGACTAAGTCCAAAAAAATTTTTTTTTCAACTTTTTTCAATTTTACCCCCGTGGGATATATATTCTACCCACACACATTTGGAACTCTCCTGGGGTACCCTCACACATATTATTCCCTCATTTAGTGGATATTTTCACAAAAAAGTGAAATTTTCAAAAATCCAGAAAATTGGCTGAAAACAACTAAATATCAAGGACTCATTGGGCGAATTGCTCTGGAACTGAAATTGGAATGCTCACTGACATTTCCCCTATCTGAAAGTCTGATAAACGCCGGAAAAATGACTAAGTCCAAAAAAAATTTTTTTTTCAACTTTTTTTAATTTTACCCCCGTGGGATATATATTCTACCCACACACATTTGGAACTCTCCTGTGGTACCCTCACACATATTATTCCCTCATTTAGTGGATATTTTCACAAAAAAGTGAAATTTTCAAAAATCCAGAAAATTGGCTGAAAACGACTAAATATCAAGGACTCATTGGGCGAATCACTCTGGAACTGAAATCGGAATGCTCACTCACATTTCCCCTATCTGAAAGTCTGATAAACGCCGGAAAAATGACTAAGTCCAAAAAAAATTTTTTTTCAACTTTTTTCAATTTTACCCCCGTGGGATATATATTCTACCCACACACATTTGGAACTCTCCTGGGGTACCCTCACACATATTATTCCCTCATTTAGTGGATATTTTCACAAAAAAGTGAAATTTTCAAAAATCCAGAAAATTGGCTGAAAACAACTAAATATCAAGGACTCATTGGGCGAATTGCTCTGGAACTGAAATTGGAATGCTCACTGACATTTCCCCTATCTGAAAGTCTGATAAACGGCGGAAAAATGACTAAGTCCAAAAAAAAAATTTTCTTCAACTTTTTTCAATTTTACCCCAGTGGGATATATATTCTACCCACACACATTTGGAACTCTCCTGGGGTACCCTCACACATATTATTCCCTCATTTAGTGGATATTTTCACAAAAAAGTTAAATTTTCAAAAATCCAGAAAATTGGCTGAAAACGACTAAATATCAAGGACTCATTGGGCGAATCGCTCTGGAACTGAAATCTGAACGCTCACTGACATTTCCCCTATCTGAAAGTCTGATAAACGACGGAAAAATGACTAAGTCCAAAAAAATTTTTTTTTCAACTTTTTTCAATTTTACCCCCGTGGGATATATATTCTACCCACACACATTTGGAACTCTCCTGGGGTACCCTCACACATATTATTCCCTCATTTAGTGGATATTTTCACAAAAAAGTGAAATTTTCAAAAATCCAGAAAATTGGCTGAAAACGACTAAATATCAAGGACTCATTGGGCGAATCACTCTGGAACTGAAATCGGAATGCTCACTCACATTTCCCCTATCTGAAAGTCTGATAAACGCCGGAAAAATGACTAAGTCCAAAAAAATTTTTTTTTCAACTTTTTTCAATTTTACCCCCGTGGGATATATATTCTACCCACACACATTTGGAACTCTCCTGGGGTACCCTCACACATATTATTCCCTCATTTAGTGGATATTTTCACAAAAAAGTGAAATTTTCAAAAATCCAGAAAATTGGCTGAAAACAACTAAATATCAAGGACTCATTGGGCGAATTGCTCTGGAACTGAAATCGGAACGCTCACTGACATTTCCCCTATCTGAAATTCTGATAAACGCCGGAAAAATGACTAAGTCCAAAAAAAATTTTTTTTCAACTTTTTTCAATTTTACCCCCGTGGGATATATATTCTACCCACACACATTTGGAACTCTCCTGGGGTACCCTCACACATATTATTCCCTCATTTAGTGGATATTTTCACAAAAAAGTGAAATTTTCAAAAATCCAGAAAATTGGCTGAAAACGACTAAATATCAAGGACTCATTGGGCGAATCGCTCTGGAACTGAAATCGGAACGCTCACTGACATTTCCCCTATCTGAAATTCTGATAAACGCTGGAAAAATGACTAAGTCCAAAAAAAAATTTGTTCAACTTTTTTCAATTTTACCCCTGTGGTATATATATTCTACCCACACACATTTGGAACTCTCCTGGGGTACCCTCACACATATTATTCCCTCATTTAGTGGATATTTTCACAAAAAAGTGAAATTTTCAAAAATCCAGAAAATTGGCTGAAAACGACTAAATATCAAGGACTCATTGGGCGAATCACTCTGGAACTGAAATCGGAATGCTCACTCACATTTCCCCTATTTGAAAGTCTGATAAACGCCGGAGAAATGACTAAGTCCAAAAAAAATTTTTTTTCAACTTTTTTCAATTTTACCCCCGTGGGATATATATTCTACCCACACACATTTGGAACTCTCCTGGGGTACCCTTACACATATTATTCCCTCATTTAGTGGATATTTTCACAAAAAAGTGAAATTTTCAAAAATCCAGAAAATTGGCTGAAAACAACTAAATATCAAGGACTCATTGGGCGAATTGCTCTGGAACTGAAATTGGAATGCTCACTGACATTTCCCCTATCTGAAAGTCTGATAAACGGCGGAAAAATGACTAAGTCCAAAAAAAAAATTTTCTTCAACTTTTTTCAATTTTACCCCAGTGGGATATATATTCTACCCACACACATTTGGAACTCTCCTGGGGTACCCTCACACATATTATTCCCTCATTTAGTGGATATTTTCACAAAAAAGTTAAATTTTCAAAAATCCAGAAAATTGGCTGAAAACGACTAAATATCAAGGACTCATTGGGCGAATCGCTCTGGAACTGAAATCTGAACGCTCACTGACATTTCCCCTATCTGAAAGTCTGATAAACGACGGAAAAATGACTAAGTCCAAAAAAATTTTTTTTTCAACTTTTTTCAATTTTACCCCCGTGGGATATATATTCTACCCACACACATTTGGAACTCTCCTGGGGTACCCTCACACATATTATTCCCTCATTTAGTGGATATTTTCACAAAAAAGTGAAATTTTCAAAAATCCAGAAAATTGGCTGAAAACGACTAAATATCAAGGACTCATTGGGCGAATCACTCTGGAACTGAAATCGGAATGCTCACTCACATTTCCCCTATCTGAAAGTCTGATAAACGCCGGAAAAATGACTAAGTCCAAAAAAATTTTTTTTTCAACTTTTTTCAATTTTACCCCCGTGGGATATATATTCTACCCACACACATTTGGAACTCTCCTGGGGTACCCTCACACATATTATTCCCTCATTTAGTGGATATTTTCACAAAAAAGTGAAATTTTCAAAAATCCAGAAAATTGGCTGAAAACAACTAAATATCAAGGACTCATTGGGCGAATTGCTCTGGAACTGAAATCGGAACGCTCACTGACATTTCCCCTATCTGAAATTCTGATAAACGCCGGAAAAATGACTAAGTCCAAAAAAAATTTTTTTTCAACTTTTTTCAATTTTACCCCCGTGGGATATATATTCTACCCACACACATTTGGAACTCTCCTGGGGTACCCTCACACATATTATTCCCTCATTTAGTGGATATTTTCACAAAAAAGTGAAATTTTCAAAAATCCAGAAAATTGGCTGAAAACGACTAAATATCAAGGACTCATTGGGCGAATCGCTCTGGAACTGAAATCGGAACGCTCACTGACATTTCCCCTATCTGAAATTCTGATAAACGCTGGAAAAATGACTAAGTCCAAAAAAAAATTTGTTCAACTTTTTTCAATTTTACCCCTGTGGTATATATATTCTACCCACACACATTTGGAACTCTCCTGGGGTACCCTCACACATATTATTCCCTCATTTAGTGGATATTTTCACAAAAAAGTGAAATTTTCAAAAATCCAGAAAATTGGCTGAAAACGACTAAATATCAAGGACTCATTGGGCGAATCGCTCTGGAACTGAAATCGGAATGCTCTCTCACATTTCCCCTATCTGAAAGTCTGATAAACGGCGGAAAAATGACTAAGTCCAAAAAAAAAATGTTTTTCAACTTTTTTCAATTTTACCCCAGTGGGATATATATTCTACCCACACACATTTGGAACTCTCCTGGGGTACCCTCACACATATTATTCCCTCATTTAGTGGATATTTTCACAAAAAAGTGAAATTTTCAAAAATCCAGAAAATTGGCTGAAAACGACTAAATATCAAGGACTCATTGGGCGAATCGCTCTGGAACTGAAATCGGAATGCTCTCTCACATTTCCCCTATCTGAAAGTCTGATAAACGCCGGAAAAATGACTAAGTCCAAAAAAAATTTTTTTTCAACTTTTTCCAATTTTACCCCCGTGGGATATATATTCTACCCACACACATTTGGAACTGTCCTGGGGTACCCTCACACATATTATTCCCTCATTTAGTGGATATTTTCACAAAAAAGTTAAATTTTCAAAAATCCAGAAAATTGGCTGAAAACGACTAAATATCAAGGACTCATTGGGCGAATCGCTCTGGAACTGAAATCTGAATGCTCACTGACATTTCCCCTATCTGAAAGTCTGATAAACGACGGAAAAATGACTAAGTCCAAAAAAATTTTTTTTTCAACTTTTTTCAATTTTACCCCCGTGGGATATATATTCTACCCACACACATTTGGAACTCTCCTGTGGTACCCTCACACATATTATTCCCTCATTTAGTGGATATTTTCACAAAAAAGTGAAATTTTCAAAAATCCAGAAAATTGGCTGAAAACGACTAAATATCAAGGACTCATTGGGCGAATCACTCTGGAACTGAAATCGGAATGCTCACTCACATTTCCCCTATCTGAAAGTCTGATAAACGCCGGAAAAATGACTAAGTCCAAAAAAAATTTTTTTTCAACTTTTTTCAATTTTACCCCCGTGGGATATATATTCTACCCACACACATTTGGAACTCTCCTGGGGTACCCTCACACATATTATTCCCTCATTTAGTGGATATTTTCACAAAAAAGTGAAATTTTCAAAAATCCAGAAAATTGGCTGAAAACAACTAAATATCAAGGACTCATTGGGCGAATTGCTCTGGAACTGAAATTGGAATGCTCACTGACATTTCCCCTATCTGAAAGTCTGATAAACGGCGGAAAAATGACTAAGTCCAAAAAAAAAATTTTCTTCAACTTTTTTCAATTTTACCCCAGTGGGATATATATTCTACCCACACACATTTGGAACTCTCCTGGGGTACCCTCACACATATTATTCCCTCATTTAGTGGATATTTTCACAAAAAAGTTAAATTTTCAAAAATCCAGAAAATTGGCTGAAAACGACTAAGTATCAAGGACTCATTGGGCGAATCGCTCTGGAACTGAAATCTGAACGCTCACTGACATTTCCCCTATCTGAAAGTCTGATAAACGACGGAAAAATGACTAAGTCCAAAAAAATTTTTTTTTCAACTTTTTTCAATTTTACCCCCGTGGGATATATATTCTACCCACACACATTTGGAACTCTCCTGGGGTACCCTCACACATATTATTCCCTCATTTAGTGGATATTTTCACAAAAAAGTGAAATTTTCAAAAATCCAGAAAATTGGCTGAAAACGACTAAATATCAAGGACTCATTGGGCGAATCACTCTGGAACTGAAATCGGAATGCTCACTCACATTTCCCCTATCTGAAAGTCTGATAAACGCCGGAAAAATGACTAAGTCCAAAAAAATTTTTTTTTCAACTTTTTTCAATTTTACCCCCGTGGGATATATATTCTACCCACACACATTTGGAACTCTCCTGGGGTACCCTCACACATATTATTCCCTCATTTAGTGGATATTTTCACAAAAAAGTGAAATTTTCAAAAATCCAGAAAATTGGCTGAAAACAACTAAATATCAAGGACTCATTGGGCGAATTGCTCTGGAACTGAAATCGGAACACTCACTGACATTTCCCCTATCTGAAATTCTGATAAACGCCGGAAAAATGACTAAGTCCAAAAAAAATTTTTTTTCAACTTTTTTCAATTTTACCCCCGTGGGATATATATTCTACCCACACACATTTGGAACTCTCCTGGGGTACCCTCACACATATTATTCCCTCATTTAGTGGATATTTTCACAAAAAAGTGAAATTTTCAAAAATCCAGAAAATTGGCTGAAAACGACTAAATATCAAGGACTCATTGGGCGAATCGCTCTGGAACTGAAATCGGAACGCTCACTGACATTTCCCCTATCTGAAATTCTGATAAACGCTGGAAAAATGACTAAGTCCAAAAAAAAATTTGTTCAACTTTTTTCAATTTTACCCCTGTGGTATATATATTCTACCCACACACATTTGGAACTCTCCTGGGGTACCCTCACACATATTATTCCCTCATTTAGTGGATATTTTCACAAAAAAGTGAAATTTTCAAAAATCCAGAAAATTGGCTGAAAACGACTAAATATCAAGGACTCATTGGGCGAATCGCTCTGGAACTGAAATCGGAATGATCTCTCACATTTCCCCTATCTGAAAGTCTGATAAACGGCGGAAAAATGACTAAGTCCAAAAAAAAAATGTTTTTCAACTTTTTTCAATTTTACCCCAGTGGGATATATATTCTACCCACACACATTTGGAACTCTCCTGGGGTACCCTCACACATATTATTCCCTCATTTAGTGGATATTTTCACAAAAAAGTGAAATTTTCAAAAATCCAGAAAATTGGCTGAAAACGACTAAATATCAAGGACTCATTGGGCGAATCGCTCTGGAACTGAAATCGGAATGCTCTCTCACATTTCCCCTATCTGAAAGTCTGATAAACGCCGGAAAAATGACTAAGTCCAAAAAAAATTTTTTTTCAACTTTTTCCAATTTTACCCCCGTGGGATATATATTCTACCCACACACATTTGGAACTGTCCTGGGGTACCCTCACACATATTATTCCCTCATTTAGTGGATATTTTCACAAAAAAGTGAAATTTTCAAAAATCCAGAAAATTGGCTGAAAACGACTAAATATCAAGGACTCATTGGGCGAATCGCTCTGGAACTGAAATCTGAATGCTCACTGACATTTCCCCTATCTGAAAGTCTGATAAACGACGGAAAAATGACTAAGTCCAAAAAAATTTTTTTTTCAACTTTTTTCAATTTTACCCCCGTGGGATATATATTCTACCCACACACATTTGGAACTCTCCTGTGGTACCCTCACACATATTATTCCCTCATTTAGTGGATATTTTCACAAAAAAGTGAAATTTTCAAAAATCCAGAAAATTGGCTGAAAACGACTAAATATCAAGGACTCATTGGGCGAATCACTCTGGAACTGAAATCGGAATGCTCACTCACATTTCCCCTATCTGAAAGTCTGATAAACGCCGGAAAAATGACTAAGTCCAAAAAAAATTTTTTTTCAACTTTTTTCAATTTTACCCCCGTGGGATATATATTCTACCCACACACATTTGGAACTCTCCTGGGGTACCCTCACACATATTATTCCCTCATTTAGTGGATATTTTCACAAAAAAGTGAAATTTTCAAAAATCCAGAAAATTGGCTGAAAACAACTAAATATCAAGGACTCATTGGGCGAATTGCTCTGGAACTGAAATTGGAATGCTCACTGACATTTCCCCTATCTGAAAGTCTGATAAACGCCGGAAAAATGACTAAGTCCAAAAAAAATTTTTTTTCAACTTTTTTCAATTTTACCCCCGTGGGATATATATTCTACCCACACACATTTGGAACTCTCCTGGGGTACCCTCACACATATTATTCCCTCATTTAGTGGATATTTTCACAAAAAAGTGAAATTTTCAAAAATCCAGAAAATTGGCTGAAAACAACTAAATATCAAGGACTCATTGGGCGAATTGCTCTGGAACTGAAATTGGAATGCTCACTGACATTTCCCCTATCTGAAAGTCTGATAAATGACGGAAAAATGACTAAGTCCAAAAAAATTTTTTTTTCAACTTTTTTCAATTTTACCCCCGTGGGATATATATTCTACCCACACACATTTGGAACTCTCCTGTGGTACCCTCACACATATTATTCCCTCATTTAGTGGATATTTTCACAAAAAAGTGAAATTTTCAAAAATCCAGAAAATTGGCTGAAAACGACTAAATATCAAGGACTCATTGGGCGAATCACTCTGGAACTGAAATCGGAATGCTCACTCACATTTCCCCTATCTGAAAGTCTGATAAACGCCGGAAAAATGACTAAGTCCAAAAAAAATTTTTTTTCAACTTTTTTCAATTTTACCCCCGTGGGATATATATTCTACCCACACACATTTGGAACTCTCCTGGGGTACCCTCACACATATTATTCCCTCATTTAGTGGATATTTTCACAAAAAAGTGAAATTTTCAAAAATCCAGAAAATTGGCTGAAAACAACTAAATATCAAGGACTCATTGGGCGAATTGCTCTGGAACTGAAATTGGAATGCTCACTGACATTTCCCCTATCTGAAAGTCTGATAAACGGCGGAAAAATGACTAAGTCCAAAAAAAAAATTTTCTTCAACTTTTTTCAATTTTACCCCAGTGGGATATATATTCTACCCACACACATTTGGAACTCTCCTTTGGTACCCTCACACATATTATTCCCTCATTTAGTGGATATTTTCACAAAAAAGTTAAATTTTCAAAAATCCAGAAAATTGGCTGAAAACGACTAAATATCAAGGACTCATTGGGCGAATCGCTCTGGAACTGAAATCTGAACGCTCACTGACATTTCCCCTATCTGAAAGTCTGATAAACGACGGAAAAATGACTAAGTCCAAAAAAATTTTTTTTTCAACTTTTTTCAATTTTACCCCCGTGGGATATATATTCTACCCACACACATTTGGAACTCTCCTGGGGTACCCTCACACATATTATTCCCTCATTTAGTGGATATTTTCACAAAAAAGTGAAATTTTCAAAAATCCAGAAAATTGGCTGAAAACAACTAAATATCAAGGACTCATTGGGCGAATTGCTCTGGAACTGAAATCGGAACGCTCACTGACATTTCCCCTATCTGAAATTCTGATAAACGCCGGAAAAATGACTAAGTCCAAAAAAAATTTTTTTTCAACTTTTTTCAATTTTACCCCCGTGGGATATATATTCTACCCACACACATTTGGAACTCTCCTGGGGTACCCTCACACATATTATTCCCTCATTTAGTGGATATTTTCACAAAAAAGTGAAATTTTCAAAAATCCAGAAAATTGGCTGAAAACGACTAAATATCAAGGACTCATTGGGCGAATCGCTCTGGAACTGAAATCGGAACGCTCACTGACATTTCCCCTATCTGAAATTCTGATAAACGCTGGAAAAATGACTAAGTCCAAAAAAAAATTTGTTCAACTTTTTTCAATTTTACCCCTGTGGTATATATATTCTACCCACACACATTTGGAACTCTCCTGGGGTACCCTCACACATATTATTCCCTCATTTAGTGGATATTTTCACAAAAAAGTGAAATTTTCAAAAATCCAGAAAATTGGCTGAAAACGACTAAATATCAAGGACTCATTGGGCGAATCGCTCTGGAACTGAAATCGGAATGCTCTCTCACATTTCCCCTATCTGAAAGTCTGATAAACAGCGGAAAAATGACTAAGTCCAAAAAAAAAATGTTTTTCAACTTTTTTCAATTTTACCCCAGTGGGATATATATTCTACCCACACACATTTGGAACTCTCCTGGGGTACCCTCACACATATTATTCCCTCATTTAGTGGATATTTTCACAAAAAAGTTAAATTTTCAAAAATCCAGAAAATTGGCTGAAAACGACTAAATATCAAGGACTCATTGGGCGAATCGCTCTGGAACTGAAATCTGAACGCTCACTGACATTTCCCCTATCTGAAAGTCTGATAAACGACGGAAAAATGACTAAGTCCAAAAAAATTTTTTTTCAACTTTTTTCAATTTTACCCCCGTGGGATATATATTCTACCCACACACATTTGGAACTCTCCTGGGGTACCCTCACACATATTATTCCCTCATTTAGTGGATATTTTCACAAAAAAGTGAAATTTTCAAAAATCCAGAAAATTGGCTGAAAACGACTAAATATCAAGGACTCATTGGGCGAATCGCTCTGGAACTGAAATCGGAACGCTCACTGACATTTCCCCTATCTGAAATTCTGATAAACGCTGGAAAAATGACTAAGTCCAAAAAAAAATTTGTTCAACTTTTTTCAATTTTACCCCTGTGGTATATATATTCTACCCACACACATTTGGAACTCTCCTGGGGTACCCTCACACATATTATTCCCTCATTTAGTGGATATTTTCACAAAAAAGTGAAATTTTCAAAAATCCAGAAAATTGGCTGAAAACGACTAAATATCAAGGACTCATTGGGCGAATCGCTCTGGAACTGAAATCGGAATGCTCTCTCACATTTCCCCTATCTGAAAGTCTGATAAACGGCGGAAAAATGACTAAGTCCAAAAAAAAAATGTTTTTCAACTTTTTTCAATTTTACCCCAGTGGGATATATATTCTACCCACACACATTTGGAACTCTCCTGGGGTACCCTCACACATATTATTCCCTCATTTAGTGGATATTTTCACAAAAAAGTGAAATTTTCAAAAATCCAGAAAATTGGCTGAAAACGACTAAATATCAAGGACTCATTGGGCGAATCGCTCTGGAACTGAAATCGGAATGCTCACTCACATTTCCCCTATCTGAAAGTCTGATAAACGCCGGAAAAATGACTAAGTCCAAAAAAAAATTTTTTTCAACTTTTTTCAATTTTACCCCCGTGGGATATATATTCTACCCACACACATTTGGAACTCTCCTGGGGTACCCTCACACATATTATTCCCTCATTTAGTGGATATTTTCACAAAAAAGTTAAATTTTCAAAAATCCAGAAAATTGGCTGAAAACGACTAAATATCAAGGACTCATTGGGCGAATCGCTCTGGAACTGAAATCTGAACGCTCACTGACATTTCCCCTATCTGAAAGTCTGATAAACGACGGAAAAATGACTAAGTCCAAAAAAAATTTTTTTTCAACTTTTTTCAATTTTACCCCCGTGGGATATATATTCTACCCACACACATTTGGAACTCTCCTGGGGTACCCTCACACATATTATTCCCTCATTTAGTGGATATTTTCACAAAAAAGTTAAATTTTCAAAAATCCAGAAAATTGGCTGAAAACAACTAAATATCAAGGACTCATTGGGCGAATTGCTCTGGAACTGAAATTGGAATGCTCACTGACATTTCCCCTATCTGAAAGTCTGATAAACGACGGAAAAATGACTAAGTCCAAAAAAATTTTTTTTTCAACTTTTTTCAATTTTACCCCCGTGGGATATATATTCTACCCACACACATTTGGAACTCTCCTGTGGTACCCTCACACATATTATTCCCTCATTTAGTGGATATTTTCACAAAAAAGTGAAATTTTCAAAAATCCAGAAAATTGGCTGAAAACGACTAAATATCAAGGACTCATTGGGCGAATCACTCTGGAACTGAAATCGGAATGCTCACTCACATTTCCCCTATCTGAAAGTCTGATAAACGCCGGAAAAATGACTAAGTCCAAAAAAAATTTTTTTTCAACTTTTTTCAATTTTACCCCCGTGGGATATATATTCTACCCACACACATTTGGAACTCTCCTGGGGTACCCTCACACATATTATTCCCTCATTTAGTGGATATTTTCACAAAAAAGTGAAATTTTCAAAAATCCAGAAAATTGGCTGAAAACAACTAAATATCAAGGACTCATTGGGCGAATTGCTCTGGAACTGAAATTGGAATGCTCACTGACATTTCCCCTATCTGAAAGTCTGATAAACGGCGGAAAAATGACTAAGTCCAAAAAAAAAATTTTCTTCAACTTTTTTCAATTTTACCCCAGTGGGATATATATTCTACCCACACACATTTGGAACTCTCCTGGGGTACCCTCACACATATTATTCCCTCATTTAGTGGATATTTTCACAAAAAAGTGAAATTTTCAAAAATCCAGAAAATTGGCTGAAAACGACTAAATATCAAGGACTCATTGGGCGAATCGCTCTGGAACTGAAATCGGAATGCTCACTCACATTTCCCCTATCTGAAAGTCTGATAAACGCCGGAAAAATGATTAAGTCCAAAAAAAAATTTTTTTCAACTTTTTTCAATTTTACCCCCGTGGGATATATATTCTACCCACACACATTTGGAACTCTCCTGGGGTACCCTCACACATATTATTCCCTCATTTAGTGGATATTTTCACAAAAAAGTTAAATTTTCAAAAATCCAGAAAATTGGCTGAAAACGACTAAATATCAAGGACTCATTGGGCGAATCGCTCTGGAACTGAAATCTGAACGCTCACTGACATTTCCCCTATCTGAAAGTCTGATAAACGACGGAAAAATGACTAAGTCCAAAAAAATTTTTTTTTCAACTTTTTTCAATTTTACCCCCGTGGGATATATATTCTACCCACACACATTTGGAACTCTCCTGGGGTACCCTCACACATATTATTCCCTCATTTAGTGGATATTTTCACAAAAAAGTGAAATTTTCAAAAATCCAGAAAATTGGCTGAAAACAACTAAATATCAAGGACTCATTGGGCGAATTGCTCTGGAACTGAAATCGGAATGCTCACTGACATTTCCCCTATCTGAAATTCTGATAAACGCCGGAAAAATGACTAAGTCCAAAAAAAATTTTTTTTCAACTTTTTTCAATTTTACCCCCGTGGGATATATATTCTACCCACACACATTTGGAACTCTCCTGGGGTACCCTCACACATATTATTCCCTCATTTAGTGGATATTTTCACAAAAAAGTGAAATTTTCAAAAATCCAGAAAATTGGCTGAAAACGACTAAATATCAAGGACTCATTGGGCGAATCGCTCTGGAACTGAAATCGGAACGCTCACTGACATTTCCCCTATCTGAAATTCTGATAAACGCTGGAAAAATGACTAAGTCCAAAAAAAAATTTGTTCAACTTTTTTCAATTTTACCCCTGTGGTATATATATTCTACCCACACACATTTGGAACTCTCCTGGGGTACCCTCACACATATTATTCCCTCATTTAGTGGATATTTTCACAAAAAAGTGAAATTTTCAAAAATCCAGAAAATTGGCTGAAAACGACTAAATATCAAGGACTCATTGGGCGAATCGCTCTGGAACTGAAATCGGAATGCTCTCTCACATTTCCCCTATCTGAAAGTCTGATAAACGGCGGAAAAATGACTAAGTCCAAAAAAAAAATGTTTTTCAACTTTTTTCAATTTTACCCCAGTGGGATATATATTCTACCCACACACATTTGGAACTCTCCTGGGGTACCCTCACACATATTATTCCCTCATTTAGTGGATATTTTCACAAAAAAGTGAAATTTTCAAAAATCCAGAAAATTGGCTGAAAACGACTAAATATCAAGGACTCATTGGGCGAATCGCTCTGGAACTGAAATCGGAATGCTCTCTCACATTTCCCCTATCTGAAAGTCTGATAAACGCCGGAAAAATGACTAAGTCCAAAAAAAATTTTTTTTCAACTTTTTCCAATTTTACCCCCGTGGGATATATATTCTACCCACACACATTTGGAACTCTCCTGGGGTACCCTCACACATATTATTCCCTCATTTAGTGGATATTTTCACAAAAAAGTGAAATTTTCAAAAATCCAGAAAATTGGCTGAAAACGACTAAATATCAAGGACTCATTGGGCGAATCGCTCTGGAACTGAAATCGGAATGCTCACTCACATTTCCCCTATCTGAAAGTCTGATAAACGCCGGAAAAATGACTAAGTCCAAAAAAAAATTTTTTACAACTTTTTTCAATTTTACCCCCGTGGGATATATATTCTACCCACACACATTTGGAACTCTCCTGGGGTACCCTCACACATATTATTCCCTCATTTAGTGGATATTTTCACAAAAAAGTTAAATTTTCAAAAATCCAGAAAATTGGCTGAAAACGACTAAATATCAAGGACTCATTGGGCGAATCGCTCTGGAACTGAAATCTGAACGCTCACTGACATTTCCCCTATCTGAAAGTCTGATAAACGACGGAAAAATGACTAAGTCCAAAAAAATTTTTTTTTCAACTTTTTTCAATTTTACCCCCGTGGGATATATATTCTACCCACACACATTTGGAACTCTCCTGTGGTACCCTCACACATATTATTCCCTCATTTAGTGGATATTTTCACAAAAAAGTGAAATTTTCAAAAATCCAGAAAATTGGCTGAAAACGACTAAATATCAAGGACTCATTGGGCGAATCACTCTGGAACTGAAATCGGAATGCTCACTCACATTTCCCCTATCTGAAAGTCTGATAAACGCCGGAAAAATGACTAAGTCCAAAAAAAATTTTTTTTCAACTTTTTTCAATTTTACCCCCGTGGGATATATATTCTACCCACACACATTTGGAACTCTCCTGGGGTACCCTCACACATATTATTCCCTCATTTAGTGGATATTTTCACAAAAAAGTGAAATTTTCAAAAATCCAGAAAATTGGCTGAAAACAACTAAATATCAAGGACTCATTGGGCGAATTGCTCTGGAACTGAAATTGGAATGCTCACTGACATTTCCCCTATCTGTAAGTCTTATAAACGACGGAAAAATGACTAAGTCCAAAAAAAATTTTTTTTCAACTTTTTTCAATTTTACCCCCGTGGGATATATATTCTACCCACACACATTTGGAACTCTCCTGGGGTACCCTCACACATATTATTCCCTCATTTAGTGGATATTTTCACAAAAAAGTGAAATTTTCAAAAATCCAGAAAATTGGCTGAAAACGACTAAATATCAAGGACTCATTGGGCGAATCACTCTGGAACTGAAATCGGAATGCTCACTCACATTTCCCCTATCTGAAAGTCTGATAAACGCCGGAAAAATGACTAAGTCCAAAAAAAATTTTTTTCAACTTTTTTCAATTTTACCCCAGTGGGATATATATTCTACCCACACACATTTGGAACTCTCCTGGGGTACCCTCACACATATTATTCCCTCATTTAGTGGATATTTTCACAAAAAAGTGAAATTTTCAAAAATCCAGAAAATTGGCTGAAAACGACTAAATATCAAGGACTCATTGGGCGAATCACTCTGGAACTGAAATCGGAATGCTCACTCACATTTCCCCTATCTGAAAGTCTGATAAACGCCGGAAAAATGACTAAGTCCAAAAAAAATTTTTTTCAACTTTTTTCAATTTTACCCCAGTGGGATATATATTCTACCCACACACATTTGGAACTCTCCTGGGGTACCCTCACACATATTATTCCCTCATTTAGTGGATATTTTCACAAAAAAGTGAAATTTTCAAAAATCCAGAAAATTGGCTGAAAACGACTAAATATCAAGGGCTCATTGGGCGAATCGCTCTGGAACTGAAATCGGAATGCTCACTGACATTTCCCCTATCTGAAAGTCTGATAAACGCCGGAAAAATGACTAAGTCCAAAAAAAATTTTTTTTCAACTTTTTTCAATTTTACCCCCGTGGGATATATATTCTACCCACACACATTTGGAACTCTCCTGGGGTACCCTCACACATATTATTCCCTCATTTAGTGGATATTTTCACAAAAAAGTGAAATTTTCAAAAATCCAGAAAATTGGCTGAAAACGACTAAATATCAAGGACTCATTGGGTGAATCACTCTGGAACTGAAATCGGAATGCTCACTCACATTTCCCCTATCTGAAAGTCTGATAAACGCAGGAAAAATGACTAAGTCCAAAAAAAAATTTTTTTTAACTTTTTTCAATTTTACCCTAGTGGGATATATATTCTACCCACACACATTTGGAACTCTCCTGGGGTACCCTCACACATATTATTCCCTCATTTAGTGGATATTTTCACAAAAAAGTGAAATTTTCAAAAATCCAGAAAATTGGCTGAAAACGACTAAATATCAAGGACTCATTGGGCGAATTGCTCTGGAACTGAAATTGGAATGCTCACTCACATTTCCCCTATCTGAAAGTCTGATAAACGGCGGAAAAATGACTAAGTCCAAAAAAAATTTTTTTTCAACTTTTTTCAATTTTACCCCCGTGGGATATATATTCTACCCACACACATTTGGAACTCTCCTGGGGTACCCTCACACATATTATTCCCTCATTTAGTGGATATTTTCACAAAAAAGTGAAATTTTCAAAAATCCAGAAAATTGGCTGAAAACGACTAAATATCAAGGACTCATTGGGCGAATCGCTCTGGAACTGAAATCGGAATGGTCTCTCACATTTCCCCTATCTGAAAGTCTGATAAACGCCGGAAAAATGACTAAGTCCAAAAAAAATTTTTTTTTCAACTTTTTTCAATTTTACCCCCGTGGGATATATATTCTACCCACACACATTTGGAACTCTCCTGGGGTACCCTCACACATATTATTCCCTCATTTAGTGGATATTTTCACAAAAAAGTTAAATTTTCAAAAATCCAGAAAATTGGCTGAAAACGACTAAATATCAAGGACTCATTGGGCGAATCGCTCTGGAACTGAAATCTGAACACTCACTGACATTTCCCCTATCTGAAAGTCTGATAAACGACGGAAAAATGACTAAGTCCAAAAAAATTTTTTTTTCAACTTTTTTCAATTTTACCCCCGTGGGATATATATTCTACCCACACACATTTGGAACTCTCCTGGGGTACCCTCACACATATTATTCCCTCATTTAGTGGATATTTTCACAAAAAAGTGAAATTTTCAAAAATCCAGAAAATTGGCTGAAAACGACTAAATATCAAGGACTCATTGGGCGAATCACTCTGGAACTGAAATCGGAATGCTCACTCACATTTCCCCTATCTGAAAGTCTGATAAACGCAGGAAAAATGACTAAGTCCAAAAAAAAATTTTTTTTAACTTTTTTCAATTTTACCCTAGTGGGATATATATTCTACCCACACACATTTGGAACTCTCCTGGGGTACCCTCACACATATTATTCCCTCATTTAGTGGATATTTTCACAAAAAAGTGAAATTTTCAAAAATCCAGAAAATTGGCTGAAAACGACTAAATATCAAGGACTCATTGGGCGAATTGCTCTGGAACTGAAATTGGAATGCTCACTCACATTTCCCCTATCTGAAAGTCTGATAAACGGCGGAAAAATGACTAAGTCCAAAAAAAATTTTTTTTCAACTTTTTTCAATTTTACCCCCGTGGGATATATATTCTACCCACACACATTTGGAACTCTCCTGGGGTACCCTCACACATATTATTCCCTCATTTAGTGGATATTTTCACAAAAAAGTGAAATTTTCAAAAATCCAGAAAATTGGCTGAAAACGACTAAATATCAAGGACTCATTGGGCGAATCGCTCTGGAACTGAAATCGGAATGGTCTCTCACATTTCCCCTATCTGAAAGTCTGATAAACGCCGGAAAAATGACTAAGTCCAAAAAAAATTTTTTTTTCAACTTTTTTCAATTTTACCCCCGTGGGATACATATTCTACCCACACACATTTGGAACTCTCCTGGGGTACCCTCACACATATTATTCCCTCATTTAGTGGATATTTTCACAAAAAAGTTAAATTTTCAAAAATCCAGAAAATTGGCTGAAAACGACTAAATATCAAGGACTCATTGGGCGAATCGCTCTGGAACTGAAATCTGAACGCTCACTGACATTTCCCCTATCTGAAAGTCTGATAAACGACGGAAAAATGACTAAGTCCAAAAAAATTTTTTTTTCAACTTTTTTCAATTTTACCCCCGTGGGATATATATTCTACCCACACACATTTGGAACTCTCCTGGGGTACCCTCACACATATTATTCCCTCATTTAGTGGATATTTTCACAAAAAAGTTAAATTTTCAAAAATCCAGAAAATTGGCTGAAAACGACTAAATATCAAGGACTCATTGGGCGAATCACTCTGGAACTGAAATCGGAATGCTCACTCACATTTCCCCTATCTGAAACTCTGATAAACGCCGGAAAAATGACTAAGTCCAAAAAAAATTTTTTTCAACTTTTTTCAATTTTACCCCAGTGGGATATATATTCTACCCACACACATTTGGAACTCTCCTGGGGTACCCTCACACATATTATTCCCTCATTTAGTGGATATTTTCACAAAAAAGTGAAATTTTCAAAAATCCAGAAAATTGGCTGAAAACGACTAAATATCAAGGGCTCATTGGGCGAATCGCTCTGGAACTGAAATCGGAATGCTAACTGACATTTCCCCTATCTGAAAGTCTGATAAACGCCGGAAAAATGACTAAGTCCAAAAAAAATTTTTTTTCAACTTTTTTCAATTTTACCCCCGTGGAATATATATTCTACCCACACACATTTGGAACTCTCCTGGGGTACCCTCACACATATTATTCCCTCATTTAGTGGATATTTTCACAAAAAAGTGAAATTTTCAAAAATCCAGAAAATTGGCTGAAAACGACTAAATATCAAGGACTCATTGGGCGAATCGCTCTGGAACTGAAATCGGAATGCTCTCTCACATTTCCCCTATCTGAAAGTCTGATAAACGGCGGAAAAATGACTAAGTCCAAAAAAAAAATTTTTTTCAACTTTTTTCAATTTTACCCCCGTGGGATATATATTCTACCCACACACATTTGGAACTCTCCTGGGGTACCCTCACACATATTATTCCCTCATTTAGTGGATATTTTCACAAAAAAGTGAAATTTTCAAAAATCCAGAAAATTGGCTGAAAACGACTAAATATCAAGGACTCATTGGGCGAATCACTCTGGAACTGAAATCGGAATGCTCACTCACATTTCCCCTATCTGAAAGTCTGATAAACGCAGGAAAAATGACTAAGTCCAAAAAAAAATTTTTTTCAACTTTTTTCAATTTTACCCCCGTGGGATATATATTCTACCCACACACATTTGGAACTCTCCTGGGGTACCCTCACACATATTATTCCCTCATTTAGTGGATATTTTCACAAAAAAGTGAAATTTTCAAAAATCCAGAAAATTGGCTGAAAACGACTAAATATCAAGGACTCATTGGGCGAATCACTCTGGAACTGAAATCGGAATGCTCACTCACATTTCCCCTATCTGAAAGTCTGATAAACGCAGGAAAAATGACTAAGTCCAAAAAAAAATTTTTTTTAACTTTTTTCAATTTTACCCTAGTGGGATATATATTCTACCCACACACATTTGGAACTCTCCTGGGGTACCCTCACACATATTATTCCCTCATTTAGTGGATATTTTCACAAAAAAGTGAAATTTTCAAAAATCCAGAAAATTGGCTGAAAACGACTAAATATCAAGGACTCATTGGGCGAATTGCTCTGGAACTGAAATTGGAATGCTCACTCACATTTCCCCTATCTGAAAGTCTGATAAACGGCGGAAAAATGACTAAGTCCAAAAAAAATTTTTTTTCAACTTTTTTCAATTTTACCCCCGTGGGATATATATTCTACCCACACACATTTGGAACTCTCCTGGGGTACCCTCACACATATTATTCCCTCATTTAGTGGATATTTTCACAAAAAAGTTAAATTTTCAAAAATCCAGAAAATTGGCTGAAAACGACTAAATATCAAGGACTCATTGGGCGAATCGCTCTGGAACTGAAATCTGAACGCTCACTGACATTTCCCCTATCTGAAAGTCTGATAAACGACGGAAAAATGACTAAGTCCAAAAAAATTTTTTTTTCAACTTTTTTCAATTTTACCCCCGTGGGATATATATTCTACCCACACACATTTGGAACTCTCCTGGGGTACCCTCACACATATTATTCCCTCATTTAGTGGATATTTTCACAAAAAAGTTAAATTTTCAAAAATCCAGAAAATTGGCTGAAAACGACTAAATATCAAGGACTCATTGGGCGAATCACTCTGGAACTGAAATCAGAATGCTCACTCACATTTCCCCTATCTGAAAGTCTGATAAACGCCGAAAAAATGACTAAGTCCAAAAAAAATTTTTTTCAACTTTTTTCAATTTTACCCCAGTGGGATATATATTCTACCCACACACATTTGGAACTCTCCTGGGGTACCCTCACACATATTATTCCCTCATTTAGTGGATATTTTCACAAAAAAGTGAAATTTTCAAAAATCCAGAAAATTGGCTGAAAACGACTAAATATCAAGGGCTCATTGGGCGAATCGCTCTGGAACTGAAATCGGAATGCTCACTGACATTTCCCCTATCTGAAAGTCTGATAAACGCCGGAAAAATGACTAAGTCCAAAAAAAATTTTTTTTCAACTTTTTTCAATTTTACCCCCGTGGAATATATATTCTACCCACACACATTTGGAACTCTCCTGGGGTACAGTCACACATATTATTCCCTCATTTAGTGGATATTTTCACAAAAAAGTGAAATTTTCAAAAATCCAGAAAATTGGCTGAAAACGACTAAATATCAAGGACTCATTGGGCGAATCGCTCTGGAACTGAAATCGGAATGCTCTCTCACATTTCCCCTATCTGAAAGTCTGATAAACGCCGGAAAAATGACTAAGTCCAAAAAAAATTTTTTTTTCAACTTTTTTCAATTTTACCCCCGTGGGATATATATTCTACCCACACACATTTGGAACTCTCCTGGGGTACCCTCACACATATTATTCCCTCATTTAGTGGATATTTTCACAAAAAAGTTAAATTTTCAAAAATCCAGAAAATTGGCTGAAAACGACTAAATATCAAGGACTCATTGGGCGAATCGCTCTGGAACTGAAATCTGAACGCTCACTGACATTTCCCCTATCTGAAAGTCTGATAAACGACGGAAAAATGACTAAGTCCAAAAAAATTTTTTTTTCAACTTTTTTCAATTTTACCCCCGTGGGATATATATTCTACCCACACACATTTGGAACTCTCCTGGGGTACCCTCACACATATTATTCCCTCATTTAGTGGATATTTTCACAAAAAAGTTAAATTTTCAAAAATCCAGAAAATTGGCTGAAAACGACTAAATATCAAGGACTCATTGGGCGAATCACTCTGGAACTGAAATCAGAATGCTCACTCACATTTCCCCTATCTGAAAGTCTGATAAACGCCGAAAAAATGACTAAGTCCAAAAAAAATTTTTTTCAACTTTTTTCAATTTTACCCCAGTGGGATATATATTCTACCCACACACATTTGGAACTCTCCTGGGGTACCCTCACACATATTATTCCCTCATTTAGTGGATATTTTCACAAAAAAGTGAAATTTTCAAAAATCCAGAAAATTGGCTGAAAACGACTAAATATCAAGGGCTCATTGGGCGAATCGCTCTGGAACTGAAATCGGAATGCTCACTGACATTTCCCCTATCTGAAAGTCTGATAAACGCCGGAAAAATGACTAAGTCCAAAAAAAATTTTTTTTCAACTTTTTTCAATTTTACCCCCGTGGAATATATATTCTACCCACACACATTTGGAACTCTCCTGGGGTACAGTCACACATATTATTCCCTCATTTAGTGGATATTTTCACAAAAAAGTGAAATTTTCAAAAATCCAGAAAATTGGCTGAAAACGACTAAATATCAAGGACTCATTGGGCGAATCGCTCTGGAACTGAAATCGGAATGCTCTCTCACATTTCCCCTATCTGAAAGTCTGATAAACGCCGGAAAAATGACTAAGTCCAAAAAAAATTTTTTTTTCAACTTTTTTCAATTTTACCCCCGTGGGATATATATTCTACCCACACACATTTGGAACTCTCCTGGGGTACCCTCACACATATTATTCCCTCATTTAGTGGATATTTTCACAAAAAAGTTAAATTTTCAAAAATCCAGAAAATTGGCTGAAAACGACTAAATATCAAGGACTCATTGGGCGAATCGCTCTGGAACTGAAATCTGAACGCTCACTGACATTTCCCCTATCTGAAAGTCTGATAAACGACGGAAAAATGACTAAGTCCAAAAAAATTTTTTTTTCAACTTTTTTCAATTTTACCCCCGTGGGATATATATTCTACCCACACACATTTGGAACTCTCCTGGGGTACCCTCACACATATTATTCCCTCATTTAGTGGATATTTTCACAAAAAAGTTAAATTTTCAAAAATCCAGAAAATTGGCTGAAAACGACTAAATATCAAGGACTCATTGGGCGAATCACTCTGGAACTGAAATCGGAATGCTCACTCACATTTCCCCTATCTGAAACTCTGATAAACGCCGGAAAAATGACTAAGTCCAAAAAAAATTTTTTTCAACTTTTTTCAATTTTACCCCAGTGGGATATATATTCTACCCACACACATTTGGAACTCTCCTGGGGTACCCTCACACATATTATTCCCTCATTTAGTGGATATTTTCACAAAAAAGTGAAATTTTCAAAAATCCAGAAAATTGGCTGAAAACGACTAAATATCAAGGGCTCATTGGGCGAATCGCTCTGGAACTGAAATCGGAATGCTCACTGACATTTCCCCTATCTGAAAGTCTGATAAACGCCGGAAAAATGACTAAGTCCAAAAAAAATTTTTTTTCAACTTTTTTCAATTTTACCCCCGTGGAATATATATTCTACCCACACACATTTGGAACTCTCCTGGGGTACCCTCACACATATTATTCCCTCATTTAGTGGATATTTTCACAAAAAAGTGAAATTTTCAAAAATCCAGAAAATTGGCTGAAAACGACTAAATATCAAGGACTCATTGGGCGAATCGCTCTGGAACTGAAATCGGAATGCTCTCTCACATTTCCCCTATCTGAAAGTCTGATAAACGGCGGAAAAATGACTAAGTCCAAAAAAAAAATTTTTTTCAACTTTTTTCAATTTTACCCCCGTGGGATATATATTCTACCCACACACATTTGGAACTCTCCTGGGGTACCCTCACACATATTATTCCCTCATTTAGTGGATATTTTCACAAAAAAGTGAAATTTTCAAAAATCCAGAAAATTGGCTGAAAACGACTAAATATCAAGGACTCATTGGGCGAATCACTCTGGAACTGAAATCGGAATGCTCACTCACATTTCCCCTATCTGAAAGTCTGATAAACGGCGGAAAAATGACTAAGTCCAAAAAAAATTTTTTTTCAACTTTTTTCAATTTTACCCCCGTGGGATATATATTCTACCCACACACATTTGGAACTCTCCTGGGGTACCCTCACACATATTATTCCCTCATTTAGTGGATATTTTCACAAAAAAGTTAAATTTTCAAAAATCCAGAAAATTGGCTGAAAACGACTAAATATCAAGGACTCATTGGGCGAATCGCTCTGGAACTGAAATCTGAACGCTCACTGACATTTCCCCTATCTGAAAGTCTGATAAACGACGGAAAAATGACTAAGTCCAAAAAAATTTTTTTTTCAACTTTTTTCAATTTTACCCCCGTGGGATATATATTCTACCCACACACATTTGGAACTCTCCTGGGGTACCCTCACACATATTATTCCCTCATTTAGTGGATATTTTCACAAAAAAGTGAAATTTTCAAAAATCCAGAAAATTGGCTGAAAACGACTAAATATCAAGGACTCATTGGGCGAATCACTCTGGAACTGAAATCGGAATGCTCACTCACATTTCCCCTATCTGAAAGTCTGATAAACGCCGGAAAAATGACTAAGTCCAAAAAAAAATTTTTTCAACTTTTTTCAATTTTACCCCAGTGGGATATATATTCTACCCACACACATTTGGAACTCTCCTGGGGTACCCTCACACATATTATTCCCTCATTTAGTGGATATTTTCACAAAAAAGTTAAATTTTCAAAAATCCAGAAAATTGGCTGAAAACGACTAAATATCAAGGACTCATTGGGCGAATCGCTCTGGAACTGAAATCGGAATGCTCTCTCACATTTCCCCTATCTGAAAGTCTGATAAACGCCGGAAAAATGACTAAGTCCAAAAAAAATTTTTTTTTCAACTTTTTTCAATTTTACCCCCGTGGGATATATATTCTACCCACACACATTTGGAACTCTCCTGGGGTACCCTCACACATATTATTCCCTCATTTAGTGGATATTTTCACAAAAAAGTGAAATTTTCAAAAATCCAGAAAATTGGCTGAAAACGACTAAATATCAAGGACTCATTGGGCGAATCGCTCTGGAACTGAAATCGGAATGCTCTCTCACATTTCCCCTATCTGAAAGTCTGATAAACGGCGGAAAAATGACTAAGTCCAAAAAAAAAATTTTTTTCAACTTTTTTCAATTTTACCCCCGTGGGATATATATTCTGCCCACACACATTTGGAACTCTCCTGGGGTACCCTCACACATATTATTCCCTCATTTAGTGGATATTTTCACAAAAAAGTTAAATTTTCAAAAATCCAGAAAATTGGCTGAAAACGACTAAATATCAAGGACTCATTGGGCGAATCGCTCTGGAACTGAAATCTGAACGCTCACTGACATTTCCCCTATCTGAAAGTCTGATAAACGACGGAAAAATGACTAAGTTCAAAAAAAATTTTTTTTCAACTTTTTTCAATTTTACCCCAGTGGGATATATATATTCTACCCACACACATTTGGAACTCTCCTGGGGTACCCTCACACATATTATTCCCTCATTTAGTGGATATTTTCACAAAAAAGTGAAATTTTCAAAAATCCAGAAAATTGGCTGAAAACGACTAAATATCAAGGACTCATTGGGCGAATCACTCTGGAACTGAAATCGGAATGCTCACTCACATTTCCCCTATCTGAAAGTCTGATAAACGCCGGAAAAATGACTAAGTCCAAAAAAAATTTTTTTAAACTTTTTTCAATTTTACCCCCGTGGGATATATATTCTACCCACACACATTTGGAACTCTCCTGGGGTACCCTCACACATATTATTCCCTCATTTAGTGGATATTTTCACAAAAAAGTGAAATTTTCAAAAATCCAGAAAATTGGCTGAAAACGACTAAATATCAAGGACTCATTGGGTGAATCGCTCTGGAACTGAAATCTGAACGCTCACTGACATTTCCCCTATCTGAAAGTCTGATAAATGACGGAAAAATGACTAAGTCCAAAAAAAATTTTTTTTAAACTTTTTTCAATTTTACCCCCGTGGGATATATATTCTACCCACACACATTTGGAACTCTCCTGGGGTACCCTCACACATATTATTCCCTCATTTAGTGGATATTTTCACAAAAAAGTTAAATTTTCAAAAATCCAGAAAATTGGCTGAAAACGACTAAATATCAAGGACTCATTGGGCGAATCGCTCTGGAACTGAAATCGGAACGCTCACTGACATTTCCCCTTTCTGAAAGTCTGATAAACGCCGGAAAAATGACTAAGTCCAAAAAAAAATTTTTTTAAACTTTTTTCAATTTTACCCCCGTGGGATATATATTCTACCCACACACATTTGGAATTCTCCTGGGGTACCCTCACACATATTATTCCCTCATTTAGTGGATATTTTCACAAAAAAGTGAAATTTTCAAAAATCCAGAAAATTGGCTGAAAACGTCTAAATATCAAGGACTCATTGGGCGAATTGCTCTGGAACTGAAATCGGAACATATATATTCTACCCACACACATTTGGAACTCTCCTGGGGTACCCTCACACATATTATTCCCTCATTTAGTGGACATTTTCACAAAAAAGTGAAATTTTCAAAAATCCAGAAAATTGGCTGAAAACGACTAAATATCAAGGACTCATTGGGCGAATCGCTCTGGAACTGAAATCGGAACGCTCACTGACATTTCCCCTATCTGAAAGTCTGATAAACGATGGAAAAATGACTAAGTCCAAAAAAATGTTTTTTTCAACTTCTTTCAATTTTACCCCCGTGGGATATATATTCTACCCACACACATTTGGAACTCTCCTGGGGTACCCTCACACATATTATTCCCTCATTTAGTGGATATTTTCACAAAAAAGTGAAATTTTCAAAAATCCAGAAAATTGGCTGAAAATGACTAAATATCAAGGACTCATTGGGCGAATCGCTCTGGAACTGAAATCGGAACGCTCACTGACATTTCCCCTTTCTGAAAGTCTGATAAACACCGGAAAAATGACTAAGTCCAAAAAATTTTTTTTCAACTTTTTTTAATTTTACCCCCGTGGGATATATATTCTACCCACACACATTTGGAACTCTCCTGGGGTACCCTCACACATATTATTCCCTCATTTAGTGGATATTTTGACAAAAAAGTGAAATTTTCAAAAATCCAGAAAATTGGCTGAAAACGACTAAATATCAAGGACTCATTGGGCGAATCACTCTGGAACTGAAATCGGAATGCTCACTCACATTTCCCCTATCTGAAAGTCTGATAAACGCCGGAAAAATGACTAAGTCCAAAAAAAATTTTTTTCAACTTTTTTCAATTTTACCCCCGTGGGATATATATTCTACCCACACACATTTGGAACTCTCCTGGGGTACCCTCACACATATTATTCCCTCATTTAGTGGATATTTTCACAAAAAAGTGAAATTTTCAAAAATCCAGAAAATTGGCTGAAAACGACTAAATATCAAGGACTCATTGGGCGAATCGCTCTGGAACTGAAATCTGAACGCTCACTGACATTTCCCCTATCTGAAAGTCTGATAAATGACGGAAAAATGACTAAGTCCAAAAAAAATTTTTTTTAAACTTTTTTCAATTTTACCCCCGTGGGATATATATTCTACCCACACACATTTGGAACTCTCCTGGGGTACCCTCACACATATTATTCCCTCATTTAGTGGATATTTTCACAAAAAAGTTAAATTTTCAAAAATCCAGAAAATTGGCTGAAAACGACTAAATATCAAGGACTCATTGGGCGAATCGCTCTGGAACTGAAATCGGAACGCTCACTGACATTTCCCCTTTCTGAAAGTCTGATAAACGCCGGAAAAATGACTAAGTCCAAAAAAAAATTTTTTTAAACTTTTTTCAATTTTACCCCCGTGGGATATATATTCTACCCACACACATTTGGAATTCTCCTGGGGTACCCTCACACATATTATTCCCTCATTTAGTGGATATTTTCACAAAAAAGTGAAATTTTCAAAAATCCAGAAAATTGGCTGAAAACGTCTAAATATCAAGGACTCATTGGGCGAATTGCTCTGGAACTGAAATCGGAACATATATATTCTACCCACACACATTTGGAACTCTCCTGGGGTACCCTCACACATATTATTCCCTCATTTAGTGGACATTTTCACAAAAAAGTGAAATTTTCAAAAATCCAGAAAATTGGCTGAAAACGACTAAATATCAAGGACTCATTGGGCGAATCGCTCTGGAACTGAAATCGGAACGCTCACTGACATTTCCCCTATCTGAAAGTCTGATAAACGATGGAAAAATGACTAAGTCCAAAAAAATGTTTTTTTCAACTTCTTTCAATTTTACCCCCGTGGGATATATATTCTACCCACACACATTTGGAACTCTCCTGGGGTACCCTCACACATATTATTCCCTCATTTAGTGGATATTTTCACAAAAAAGTGAAATTTTCAAAAATCCAGAAAATTGGCTGAAAATGACTAAATATCAAGGACTCATTGGGCGAATCGCTCTGGAACTGAAATCGGAACGCTCACTGACATTTCCCCTTTCTGAAAGTCTGATAAACACCGGAAAAATGACTAAGTCCAAAAAATTTTTTTTCAACTTTTTTTAATTTTACCCCCGTGGGATATATATTCTACCCACACACATTTGGAACTCTCCTGGGGTACCCTCACACATATTATTCCCTCATTTAGTGGATATTTTGACAAAAAAGTGAAATTTTCAAAAATCCAGAAAATTGGCTGAAAACGACTAAATATCAAGGACTCATTGGGCGAATCACTCTGGAACTGAAATCGGAATGCTCACTCACATTTCCCCTATCTGAAAGTCTGATAAACGCCGGAAAAATGACTAAGTCCAAAAAAAATTTTTTTCAACTTTTTTCAATTTTACCCCCGTGGGATATATATTCTACCCACACACATTTGGAACTCTCCTGGGGTACCCTCACACATATTATTCCCTCATTTAGTGGATATTTTCACAAAAAAGTGAAATTTTCAAAAATCCAGAAAATTGGCTGAAAACGACTAAATATCAAGGACTCATTGGGCGAATCGCTCTGGAACTGAAATCTGAACGCTCACTGACATTTCCCCTATCTGAAAGTCTGATAAATGACGGAAAAATGACTAAGTCCAAAAAAAATTTTTTTTAAACTTTTTTCAATTTTACCCCCGTGGGATATATATTCTACCCACACACATTTGGAACTCTCCTGGGGTACCCTCACACATATTATTCCCTCATTTAGTGGATATTTTCACAAAAAAGTGAAATTTTCAAAAATCCAGAAAATTGGCTGAAAACGACTAAATATCAAGGACTCATTGGGCGAATCACTCTGGAACTGAAATCGGAATGCTCACTCACATTTCCCCTATCTGAAAGTCTGATAAACGCCGGAAAAATGACTAAGTCCAAAAAAAAATTTTTTCAACTTTTTTCAATTTTACCCCAGTGGGATATATATTCTACCCACAAACATTTGGAACTCTCCTGGGGTACCCTCACACATATTATTCCCTCATTTAGTGGATATTTTCACAAAAAAGTTAAATTTTCAAAAATCCAGAAAATTGGCTGAAAACGACTAAATATCAAGGACTCATTGGGCGAATCGCTCTGGAACTGAAATCGGAATGCTCTCTCACATTTCCCCTATCTGAAAGTCTGATAAACGCCGGAAAAATGACTAAGTCCAAAAAAAAATTTTTTTTCAACTTTTTTCAATTTTACCCCCGTGGGATATATATTCTACCCACACACATTTGGAATTCTCCTGGGGTACCCTCACACATATTATTCCCTCATTTAGTGGATATTTTCACAAAAAAGTGAAATTTTCAAAAATCCAGAAAATTGGCTGAAAACGTCTAAATATCAAGGACTCATTGGGCGAATTGCTCTGGAACTGAAATCGGAACGCTCACTGACATTTCCCCTTTCTGAAAGTCTGATAAACGCCGGAAAAATGACTAAGTCCAAAAAAAAATTTTTTTCAACTTTTTTCAATTTTACCCCCGTGGGATATATATTCTACCCACACACATTTGGAACTCTCCTGGGGTACCCTCACACATATTATTCCCTCATTTAGTGGATATTTTCACAAAAAAGTGAAATTTTCAAAAATCCAGAAAATTGGCTGAAAACGACTAAATATCAAGGACTCATTGGGCGAATCGCTCTGGAACTGAAATCGGAACGCTCACTGACATTTCCCCTATCTGAAAGTCTGATAAACGATGGAAAAATGACTAAGTCCAAAAAAATGTTTTTTTCAACTTTTTTCAATTTTACCCCCGTGGGATATATATTCTACCCACACACATTTGGAACTCTCCTGGGGTACCCTCACACATATTATTCCCTCATTTAGTGGATATTTTCACAAAAAAGTGAAATTTTCAAAAATCCAGAAAATTGGCTGAAAATGACTAAATATCAAGGACTCATTGGGCGAATCGCTCTGGAACTGAAATCGGAACGCTCACTGACATTTCCCCTTTCTGAAAGTCTGATAAACACCGGAAAAATGACTAAGTCCAAAAAAAAATTTTTTTCAACTTTTTTCAATTTTACCCCCGTGGGATATATATTCTACCCACACACATTTGGAACTCTCCTGGGGTACCCTCACACATATTATTCCCTCATTTAGTGGATATTTTCACAAAAAAGTGAAATTTTCAAAAATCCAGAAAATTGGCTGAAAACGACTAAATATCAAGGACTCATTGGGCGAATCGCTCTGGAACTGAAATCGGAACGCTCACTGACATTTCCCCTATCTGAAAGTCTGATAAACGACGGAAAAATGACTAAGTCCAAAAAATTTTTTTTCAACTTTTTTTAATTTTACCCCCGTGGGATATATATTCTACCCACACACATTTGGAACTCTCCTGGGGTACCCTCACACATATTATTCCCTCATTTAGTGGATATTTTGACAAAAAAGTGAAATTTTCAAAAATCCAGAAAATTGGCTGAAAACGACTAAATATCAAGGACTCATTGGGCGAATCACTCTGGAACTGAAATCGGAATGCTCACTCACATTTCCCCTATCTGAAAGTCTGATAAACGCCGGAAAAATGACTAAGTCCAAAAAAAATTTTTTTCAACTTTTTTCAATTTTACCCCCGTGGGATATATATTCTACCCACACACATTTGGAACTCTCCTGGGGTACCCTCACACATATTATTCCCTCAATTAGTGGATATATTCACAAAAAAGTGAAATTTTCAAAAATCCAGAAAATTGGCTGAAAACGACTAAATATCAAGGACTCATTGGGCGAATTGCTCTGGAACTGAAATCGGAACGCTCACTGACATTTCCCCTTTCTGAAAGTCTGATAAACGCCGGAAAAATGACTAAGTCCAAAAAAAAAATTTTTTCAACTTTTTTCAATTTTACCTCCGTGGGATATATATTCTACCCACACACATTTGGAACTCTCCTGGGGTACCCTCACACATATTATTCCCTCATTTAGTGGATATTTTCACAAAAAAGTGAAATTTTCAAAAATCCAGAAAATTGGCTGAAAACGACTAAATATCAAGGACTCATTGAGCGAATCGCTCTGGAACTGAAATCGGAACGCTCACTGACATTTCCCCTATCTGAAAGTCTGATAAACGACGGAAAAATGACTAATTTCAAAAAAATTTTTTTTTCAACTTTTTTCAATTTTACCCCCGTGGGATATATATTCTACCCACACACATTTGGAACTCTCCTGGGGTACCCTCACACATATTATTCCCTGATTTAGTGGATATTTTCACAAAAAAGTGAAATTTTCAAAAATCCAGAAAATTGGCTGAAAACGACTAAATATCAAGGACTCATTGAGCGAATCGCTCTGGAACTGAAATCGGAACGCTCACTGACATTTCCCCTATCTGAAAGTCTGATAAACGACGGAAAAATGACTAATTTCAAAAAAAATTTTTTTTCAACTTTTTTCAATTTTACCCCCGTGGGATATATATTCTACCCACACACATTTGGAACTCTCCTGGGGTACCCTCACACATATTATTCCCTCATTTAGTGGATATTTTGACAAAAAAGTGAAATTTTCAAAAATCCAGAAAATTGGCTGAAAACGACTAAATATCAAGGACTCATTGGGCGAATCACTCTGGAACTGAAATCGGAATGCTCACTCACATTTCCCCTATCTGAAAGTCTGATAAACGCCGGAAAAATGACTAAGTCCAAAAAAAATTTTTTTCAACTTTTTTCAATTTTACCCCCGTGGGATATATATTCTACCCACACACATTTGGAACTCTCCTGGGGTACCCTCACACATATTATTCCCTCATTTAGTGGATATTTTCACAAAAAAGTGAAATTTTCAAAAATCCAGAAAATTGGCTGAAAACGACTAAATATCAAGGACTCATTGGGCGAATCGCTCTGGAACTGAAATCTGAACGCTCACTGACATTTCCCCTATCTGAAAGTCTGATAAATGACGGAAAAATGACTAAGTCCAAAAAAAATTTTTTTTAAACTTTTTTCAATTTTACCCCCGTGGGATATATATTCTACCCACACACATTTGGAACTCTCCTGGGGTACCCTCACACATATTATTCCCTCATTTAGTGGATATTTTCACAAAAAAGTGAAATTTTCAAAAATCCAGAAAATTGGCTGAAAACGTCTAAATATCAAGGACTCATTGGGCGAATTGCTCTGGAACTGAAATCGGAACGCTCACTGACATTTCCCCTTTCTGAAAGTCTGATAAACGCCGGAAAAATGACTAAGTCCAAAAAAAAATTTTTTTCAACTTTTTTCAATTTTACCCCCGTGGGATATATATTCTACCCACACACATTTGGAACTCTCCTGGGGTACCCTCACACATATTATTCCCTCATTTAGTGGATATTTTCACAAAAAAGTGAAATTTTCAAAAATCCAGAAAATTGGCTGAAAACGACTAAATATCAAGGACTCATTGGGCGAATCGCTCTGGAACTGAAATCGGAACGCTCACTGACATTTCCCCTATCTGAAAGTCTGATAAACGATGGAAAAATGACTAAGTCCAAAAAAATGTTTTTTTCAACTTTTTTCAATTTTACCCCCGTGGGATATATATTCTACCCACACACATTTGGAACTCTCCTGGGGTACCCTCACACATATTATTCCCTCATTTAGTGGATATTTTCACAAAAAAGTGAAATTTTCAAAAATCCAGAAAATTGGCTGAAAATGACTAAATATCAAGGACTCATTGGGCGAATCGCTCTGGAACTGAAATCGGAACGCTCACTGACATTTCCCCTTTCTGAAAGTCTGATAAACACCGGAAAAATGACTAAGTCCAAAAAAAAATTTTTTTCAACTTTTTTCAATTTTACCCCCGTGGGATATATATTCTACCCACACACATTTGGAACTCTCCTGGGGTACCCTCACACATATTATTCCCTCATTTAGTGGATATTTTCACAAAAAAGTGAAATTTTCAAAAATCCAGAAAATTGGCTGAAAACGACTAAATATCAAGGACTCATTGGGCGAATCGCTCTGGAACTGAAATCGGAACGCTCACTGACATTTCCCCTATCTGAAAGTCTGATAAACGACGGAAAAATGACTAAGTCCAAAAAATTTTTTTTCAACTTTTTTTAATTTTACCCCCGTGGGATATATATTCTACCCACACACATTTGGAACTCTCCTGGGGTACCCTCACACATATTATTCCCTCATTTAGTGGATATTTTGACAAAAAAGTGAAATTTTCAAAAATCCAGAAAATTGGCTGAAAACGACTAAATATCAAGGACTCATTGGGCGAATCACTCTGGAACTGAAATCGGAATGCTCACTCACATTTCCCCTATCTGAAAGTCTGATAAACGCCGGAAAAATGACTAAGTCCAAAAAAAATTTTTTTCAACTTTTTTCAATTTTACCCCCGTGGGATATATATTCTACCCACACACATTTGGAACTCTCCTGGGGTACCCTCACACATATTATTCCCTCAATTAGTGGATATATTCACAAAAAAGTGAAATTTTCAAAAATCCAGAAAATTGGCTGAAAACGACTAAATATCAAGGACTCATTGGGCGAATTGCTCTGGAACTGAAATCGGAACGCTCACTGACATTTCCCCTTTCTGAAAGTCTGATAAACGCCGGAAAAATGACTAAGTCCAAAAAAAAAATTTTTTCAACTTTTTTCAATTTTACCTCCGTGGGATATATATTCTACCCACACACATTTGGAACTCTCCTGGGGTACCCTCACACATATTATTCCCTCATTTAGTGGATATTTTCACAAAAAAGTGAAATTTTCAAAAATCCAGAAAATTGGCTGAAAACGACTAAATATCAAGGACTCATTGGGCGAATCACTCTGGAACTGAAATCGGAATGCTCACTCACATTTCCCCTATCTGAAAGTCTGATAAACGCCGGAAAAATGACTAAGTCCAAAAAAAATTTTTTTCAACTTTTTTCAATTTTACCCCCGTGGGATATATATTCTACCCACACACATTTGGAACTCTCCTGGGGTACCCTCACACATATTATTCCCTCAATTAGTGGATATATTCACAAAAAAGTGAAATTTTCAAAAATCCAGAAAATTGGCTGAAAACGACTAAATATCAAGGACTCATTGGGCGAATTGCTCTGGAACTGAAATCGGAACGCTCACTGACATTTCCCCTTTCTGAAAGTCTGATAAACGCCGGAAAAATGACTAAGTCCAAAAAAAAAATTTTTTCAACTTTTTTCAATTTTACCTCCGTGGGATATATATTCTACCCACACACATTTGGAACTCTCCTGGGGTACCCTCACACATATTATTCCCTCATTTAGTGGATATTTTCACAAAAAAGTGAAATTTTCAAAAATCCAGAAAATTGGCTGAAAACGACTAAATATCAAGGACTCATTGAGCGAATCGCTCTGGAACTGAAATCGGAACGCTCACTGACATTTCCCCTATCTGAAAGTCTGATAAACGACGGAAAAATGACTAATTTCAAAAAAATTTTTTTTTCAACTTTTTTCAATTTTACCCCCGTGGGATATATATTCTACCCACACACATTTGGAACTCTCCTGGGGTACCCTCACACATATTATTCCCTGATTTAGTGGATATTTTCACAAAAAAGTGAAATTTTCAAAAATCCAGAAAATTGGCTGAAAACGACTAAATATCAAGGACTCATTGAGCGAATCGCTCTGGAACTGAAATCGGAACGCTCACTGACATTTCCCCTATCTGAAAGTCTGATAAACGACGGAAAAATGACTAATTTCAAAAAAATTTTTTTTTCAACTTTTTTCAATTTTACCCCCGTGGGATATATATTCTACCCACACACATTTGGAACTCTCCTGGGGTACCCTCACACATATTATTCCCTCATTTAGTGGATATTTTGACAAAAAAGTGAAATTTTCAAAAATCCAGAAAATTGGCTGAAAACGACTAAATATCAAGGACTCATTGGGCGAATCACTCTGGAACTGAAATCGGAATGCTCACTCACATTTCCCCTATCTGAAAGTCTGATAAACGCCGGAAAAATGACTAAGTCCAAAAAAAATTTTTTTCAACTTTTTTCAATTTTACCCCCGTGGGATATATATTCTACCCACACACATTTGGAACTCTCCTGGGGTACCCTCACACATATTATTCCCTCATTTAGTGGATATTTTCACAAAAAAGTGAAATTTTCAAAAATCCAGAAAATTGGCTGAAAACAACTAAATATCAAGGACTCATTGGGCGAATCGCTCTGGAACTGAAATCTGAACGCTCACTGACATTTCCCCTATCTGAAAGTCTGATAAATGACGGAAAAATGACTAAGTCCAAAAAAAATTTTTTTTAAACTTTTTTCAATTTTACCCCCGTGGGATATATATTCTACCCACACACATTTGGAACTCTCCTGGGGTACCCTCACACATATTATTCCCTCATTTAGTGGATATTTTCACAAAAAAGTGAAATTTTCAAAAATCCAGAAAATTGGCTGAAAACGACTAAATATCAAGGACTCATTGGGCGAATCACTCTGGAACTGAAATCGGAATGCTCACTCACATTTCCCCTATCTGAAAGTCTGATAAACGCCGGAAAAATGACTAAGTCCAAAAAAAAATTTTTTCAACTTTTTTCAATTTTACCCCAGTGGGATATATATTCTACCCACACACATTTGGAACTCTCCTGGGGTACCCTCACACATATTATTCCCTCATTTAGTGGATATTTTCACAAAAAAGTTAAATTTTCAAAAATCCAGAAAATTGGCTGAAAACGACTAAATATCAAGGACTCATTGGGCGAATCGCTCTGGAACTGAAATCGGAATGCTCTCTCACATTTCCCCTATCTGAAAGTCTGATAAACGCCGGAAAAATGACTAAGTCCAAAAAAAAATTTTTTTTCAACTTTTTTCAATTTTACCCCCGTGGGATATATATTCTACCCACACACATTTGGAATTCTCCTGGGGTACCCTCACACATATTATTCCCTCATTTAGTGGATATTTTCACAAAAAAGTGAAATTTTCAAAAATCCAGAAAATTGGCTGAAAACGTCTAAATATCAAGGACTCATTGGGCGAATTGCTCTGGAACTGAAATCGGAACGCTCACTGACATTTCCCCTTTCTGAAAGTCTGATAAACGCCGGAAAAATGACTAAGTCCAAAAAAAAATTTTTTTCAACTTTTTTCAATTTTACCCCCGTGGGATATATATTCTACCCACACACATTTGGAACTCTCCTGGGGTACCCTCACACATATTATTCCCTCATTTAGTGGATATTTTCACAAAAAAGTGAAATTTTCAAAAATCCAGAAAATTGGCTGAAAACGACTAAATATCAAGGACTCATTGGGCGAATCGCTCTGGAACTGAAATCGGAACGCTCACTGACATTTCCCCTATCTGAAAGTCTGATAAACGATGGAAAAATGACTAAGTCCAAAAAAATGTTTTTTTCAACTTTTTTCAATTTTACCCCCGTGGGATATATATTCTACCCACACACATTTGGAACTCTCCTGGGGTACCCTCACACATATTATTCCCTCATTTAGTGGATATTTTCACAAAAAAGTGAAATTTTCAAAAATCCAGAAAATTGGCTGAAAATGACTAAATATCAAGGACTCATTGGGCGAATCGCTCTGGAACTGAAATCGGAACGCTCACTGACATTTCCCCTTTCTGAAAGTCTGATAAACACCGGAAAAATGACTAAGTCCAAAAAAAAATTTTTTTCAACTTTTTTCAATTTTACCCCCGTGGGATATATATTCTACCCACACACATTTGGAACTCTCCTGGGGTACCCTCACACATATTATTCCCTCATTTAGTGGATATTTTCACAAAAAAGTGAAATTTTCAAAAATCCAGAAAATTGGCTGAAAACGACTAAATATCAAGGACTCATTGGGCGAATCGCTCTGGAACTGAAATCGGAACGCTCACTGACATTTCCCCTATCTGAAAGTCTGATAAACGACGGAAAAATGACTAAGTCCAAAAAATTTTTTTTCAACTTTTTTTAATTTTACCCCCGTGGGATATATATTCTACCCACACACATTTGGAACTCTCCTGGGGTACCCTCACACATATTATTCCCTCATTTAGTGGATATTTTGACAAAAAAGTGAAATTTTCAAAAATCCAGAAAATTGGCTGAAAACGACTAAATATCAAGGACTCATTGGGCGAATCACTCTGGAACTGAAATCGGAATGCTCACTCACATTTCCCCTATCTGAAAGTCTGATAAACGCCGGAAAAATGACTAAGTCCAAAAAAAATTTTTTTCAACTTTTTTCAATTTTACCCCCGTGGGATATATATTCTACCCACACACATTTGGAACTCTCCTGGGGTACCCTCACACATATTATTCCCTCAATTAGTGAATATATTCACAAAAAAGTGAAATTTTCAAAAATCCAGAAAATTGGCTGAAAACGACTAAATATCAAGGACTCATTGGGCGAATTGCTCTGGAACTGAAATCGGAACGCTCACTGACATTTCCCCTTTCTGAAAGTCTGATAAACGCCGGAAAAATGACTAAGTCCAAAAAAAAAATTTTTTCAACTTTTTTCAATTTTACCTCCGTGGGATATATATTCTACCCACACACATTTGGAACTCTCCTGGGGTACCCTCACACATATTATTCCCTCATTTAGTGGATATTTTCACAAAAAAGTGAAATTTTCAAAAATCCAGAAAATTGGCTGAAAACGACTAAATATCAAGGACTCATTGAGCGAATCGCTCTGGAACTGAAATCGGAACGCTCACTGACATTTCCCCTATCTGAAAGTCTGATAAACGACGGAAAAATGACTAATTTCAAAAAAATTTTTTTTTCAACTTTTTTCAATTTTACCCCCGTGGGATATATATTCTACCCACACACATTTGGAACTCTCCTGGGGTACCCTCACACATATTATTCCCTGATTTAGTGGATATTTTCACAAAAAAGTGAAATTTTCAAAAATCCAGAAAATTGGCTGAAAACGACTAAATATCAAGGACTCATTGAGCGAATCGCTCTGGAACTGAAATCGGAACGCTCACTGACATTTCCCCTATCTGAAAGTCTGATAAACGACGGAAAAATGACTAATTTCAAAAAAATTTTTTTTTCAACTTTTTTCAATTTTACCCCCGTGGGATATATATTCTACCCACACACATTTGGAACTCTCCTGGGGTACCCTCACACATATTATTCCCTGATTTAGTGGATATTTTCACAAAAAAGTGAAATTTTCAAAAATCCAGAAAATTGGCTGAAAACGACTAAATATCAAGGACTCATTGGGCGAATCGCTCTGGAACTGAAATCGGAACGCTCACTGACATTTCCCCTATCTGAAAGTCTGATAAACGATGGAAAAATGACTAAGTCCAAAAAAAATTTTTTTCAACTTTTTTCAATTTTACCCCCGTGGGATATATATTCTACCCACACACATTTGGAACTCTCCTGGGGTACCCTCACACATATTATTCCCTCATTTAGTGGATATTTTCACAAAAAAGTGAAATTTTCAAAAATCCAGAAAATTGGCTGAAAATGACTAAATATCAAGGACTCATTGGGCGAATCGCTCTGGAACTGAAATCGGAACGCTCACTGACATTTCCCCTTTCTGAAAGTCTGATAAACACCGGAAAAATGACTAAGTCCAAAAAAAAATTTTTTTCAACTTTTTTCAATTTTACCCCCGTGGGATATATATTCTACCCACACACATTTGGAACTCTCCTGGGGTACCCTCACACATATTATTCCCTCATTTAGTGGATATTTTCACAAAAAAGTGAAATTTTCAAAAATCCAGAAAATTGGCTGAAAACGACTAAATATCAAGGACTCATTGAGCGAATCGCTCTGGAACTGAAATCGGAACGCTCACTGACATTTCCCCTATCTGAAAGTCTGATAAACGACGGAAAAATGACTAATTTCAAAAAAATTTTTTTTTCAACTTTTTTCAATTTTACCCCCGTGGGATATATATTCTACCCACACACATTTGGAACTCTCCTGGGGTACCCTCACACATATTATTCCCTGATTTAGTGGATATTTTCACAAAAAAGTGAAATTTTCAAAAATCCAGAAAATTGGCTGAAAACGACTAAATATCAAGGACTCATTGAGCGAATCGCTCTGGAACTGAAATCGGAACGCTCACTGACATTTCCCCTATCTGAAAGTCTGATAAACGACGGAAAAATGACTAATTTCAAAAAAATTTTTTTTTCAACTTTTTTCAATTTTACCCCCGTGGGATATATATTCTACCCACACACATTTGGAACTCTCCTGGGGTACCCTCACACATATTATTCCCTGATTTAGTGGATATTTTCACAAAAAAGTGAAATTTTCAAAAATCCAGAAAATTGGCTGAAAACGACTAAATATCAAGGACTCATTGGGCGAATCGCTCTGGAACTGAAATCGGAACGCTCACTGACATTTCCCCTATCTGAAAGTCTGATAAACGATGGAAAAATGACTAAGTCCAAAAAAAATTTTTTTCAACTTTTTTCAATTTTACCCCCGTGGGATATATATTCTACCCACACACATTTGGAACTCTCCTGGGGTACCCTCACACATATTATTCCCTCAATTAGTGGATATTTTCACAAAAAAGTGAAATTTTCAAAAATCCAGAAAATTGGCTGAAAACGACTAAATATCAAGGACTCATTGGGCGAATTGCTCTGGAACTGAAATCGGAACGCTCACTGACATTTCCCCTTTCTGAAAGTCTGATAAACGCCGGAAAAATGACTAAGTCCAAAAAAAAATTTTTTTAAACTTTTTTCAATTTTACCCCCGTGGGATATATATTCTACCCACACACATTTGGAATTCTCCTGGGGTACCCTCACACATATTATTCCCTCATTTAGTGGATATTTTCACAAAAAAGTGAAATTTTCAAAAATCCAGAAAATTGGCTGAAAACGTCTAAATATCAAGGACTCATTGGGCGAATTGCTCTGGAACTGAAATCGGAACGCTCACTGACATTTCCCCTTTCTGAAAGTCTGATAAACGCCGGAAAAATGACTAAGTCCAAAAAAAAAATTTTTTCAACTTTTTTCAATTTTACCCCCGTGGGATATATATTCTACCCACACACATTTGGAACTCTCCTGGGGTACCCTCACACATATTATTCCCTCATTTAGTGGATATTTTCACAAAAAAGTGAAATTTTCAAAAATCCAGAAAATTGGCTGAAAACGACTAAATATCAAGGACTCATTGGGCGAATCGCTCTGGAACTGAAATCGGAACGCTCACTGACATTTCCCCTATCTGAAAGTCTGATAAACGATGGAAAAATGACTAAGTCCAAAAAAATGTTTTTTTCAACTTTTTTCAATTTTACCCCCGTGGGATATATATTCTACCCACACACATTTGGAACTCTCCTGGGGTACCCTCACACATATTATTCCCTGATTTAGTGGATATTTTCACAAAAAAGTGAAATTTTCAAAAATCCAGAAAATTGGCTGAAAACGACTAAATATCAAGGACTCATTGAGCGAATCGCTCTGGAACTGAAATCGGAACGCTCACTGACATTTCCCCTATCTGAAAGTTTGATAAACGATGGAAAAATGACTAAGTCCAAAAAAATGTTTTTTTCAACTTTTTTCAATTTTACCCCCGTGGGATATATATTCTACCCACACACATTTGGAACTCTCCTGGGGTACCCTCACACATATTATTCCCTCATTTAGTGGATATTTTCACAAAAAAGTGAAATTTTCAAAAATCCAGAAAATTGGCTGAAAACGACTAAATATCAAGGACTCATTGGGCGAATTGCTCTGGAACTGAAATCGGAACGCTCACTGACATTTCCCCTTTCTGAAAGTCTGATAAACGCCGGAAAAATTACTAAGTCCAAAAAAAAAATTTTTTAAACTTTTTTCAATTTTACCCCCGTGGGATATATATTCTACCCACACACATTTGGAATTCTCCTGGGGTACCCTCACACATATTATTCCCTCATTTAGTGGATATTTTCACAAAAAAGTGAAATTTTCAAAAATCCAGAAAATTGGCTGAAAACGACTAAATATCAAGGACTCATTGGGCGAATTGCTCTGGAACTGAAATCGGAACGCTCACTGACATTTCCCCTTTCTGAAAGTCTGATAAACGCCGGAAAAATGACTAAGTCCAAAAAAAAAATTTTTTCAACTTTTTTCAATTTTACCCCCGTGGGATATATATTCTACCCACACACATTTGGAACTCTCCTGGGGTACCCTCACACATATTATTCCCTCATTTAGTGGATATTTTCACAAAAAAGTGAAATTTTCAAAAATCCAGAAAATTGGCTGAAAACGACTAAATATCAAGGACTCATTGAGCGAATCGCTCTGGAACTGAAATCGGAACGCTCACTGACATTTCCCCTATCTGAAAGTCTGATAAACGACGGAAAAATGACTAATTTCAAAAAAAATTTTTTTTCAACTTTTTTCAATTTTACCCCCGTGGGATATATATTCTACCCACACACATTTGGAACTCTCCTGGGGTACCCTCACACATATTATTCCCTGATTTAGTGGATATTTTCACAAAAAAGTGAAATTTTCAAAAATCCAGAAAATTGGCTGAAAACGACTAAATATCAAGGACTCATTGGGCGAATCGCTCTGGAACTGAAATCGGAACGCTCACTGACATTTCCCCTATCTGAAAGTCTGATAAACGATGGAAAAATGACTAAGTCCAAAAAAATGTTTTTTTCAACTTTTTTCAATTTTACCCCCGTGGGATATATATTCTACCCACACACATTTGGAACTCTCCTGGGGTACCCTCACACATATTATTCCCTCATTTAGTGGATATTTTCACAAAAAAGTGAAATTTTCAAAAATCCAGAAAATTGGCTGAAAACGACTAAATATCAAGGACTCATTGGGCGAATCACTCTGGAACTGAAATCGGAATGCTCACTCACATTTCCCCTATCTGAAAGTCTGATAAACGCCGGAAAAATGACTAAGTCCAAAAAAAATTTTTTTCAACTTTTTTCAATTTTACCCCCGTGGGATATATATTCTACCCACACACATTTGGAACTCTCCTGGGGTACCCTCACACATATTATTCCCTCAATTAGTGGATATTTTCACAAAAAAGTGAAATTTTCAAAAATCCAGAAAATTGGCTGAAAACGACTAAATATCAAGGACTCATTGGGCGAATTGCTCTGGAACTGAAATCGGAACGCTCACTGACATTTCCCCTTTCTGAAAGTCTGATAAACGCCGGAAAAATGACTAAGTCCAAAAAAAAATTTTTTTAAACTTTTTTCAATTTTACCCCCGTGGGATATATATTCTACCCACACACATTTGGAATTCTCCTGGGGTACCCTCACACATATTATTCCCTCATTTAGTGGATATTTTCACAAAAAAGTGAAATTTTCAAAAATCCAGAAAATTGGCTGAAAACGTCTAAATATCAAGGACTCATTGGGCGAATTGCTCTGGAACTGAAATCGGAACGCTCACTGACATTTCCCCTTTCTGAAAGTCTGATAAACGCCGGAAAAATGACTAAGTCCAAAAAAAAAATTTTTTCAACTTTTTTCAATTTTACCCCCGTGGGATATATATTCTACCCACACACATTTGGAACTCTCCTGGGGTACCCTCACACATATTATTCCCTCATTTAGTGGATATTTTCACAAAAAAGTGAAATTTTCAAAAATCCAGAAAATTGGCTGAAAACGACTAAATATCAAGGACTCATTGAGCGAATCGCTCTGGAACTGAAATCGGAACGCTCACTGACATTTCCCCTATCTGAAAGTCTGATAAACGACGGAAAAATGACTAATTTCAAAAAAATTTTTTTTTCAACTTTTTTCAATTTTACCCCCGTGGGATATATATTCTACCCACACACATTTGGAACTCTCCTGGGGTACCCTCACACATATTATTCCCTCATTTAGTGGATATTTTCACAAAAAAGTGAAATTTTCAAAAATCCAGAAAATTGGCTGAAAACGACTAAATATCAAGGACTCATTGGGCGAATCGCTCTGGAACTGAAATCGGAACGCTCACTGACATTTCCCCTATCTGAAAGTCTGATAAACGACGGAAAAATGACGAAGTCCAAAAAATTTTTTTTCAACTTTTTTTAATTTTACCCCCGTGGGATATATATTCTACCCACACACATTTGGAACTCTCCTGGGGTACCCTCACACATATTATTCCCTCATTTAGTGGATATTTTCACAAAAAAGTGAAATTTTCAAAAATCCAGAAAATTGGCTGAAAACGACTAAATATCAAGGACTCATTGGGCGAATTGCTCTGGAACTGAAATCGGAACGCTCACTGACATTTCCCCTTTCTGAAAGTCTGATAAACGCCGGAAAAATGACTAAGTCCAAAAAAAAAATTTTTTAAACTTTTTTCAATTTTACCCCCGTGGGATATATATTCTACCCACACACATTTGGAATTCTCCTGGGGTACCCTCACACATATTATTCCCTCATTTAGTGGATATTTTCACAAAAAAGTGAAATTTTCAAAAATCCAGAAAATTGGCTGAAAACGACTAAATATCAAGGACTCATTGGGCGAATTGCTCTGGAACTGAAATCGGAACGCTCACTGACATTTCCCCTTTCTGAAAGTCTGATAAACGCCGGAAAAATGACTAAGTCCAAAAAAAAAATTTTTTCAACTTTTTTCAATTTTACCCCCGTGGGATATATATTCTACCCACACACATTTGGAACTCTCCTGGGGTACCCTCACACATATTATTCCCTCATTTAGTGGATATTTTCACAAAAAAGTGAAATTTTCAAAAATCCAGAAAATTGGCTGAAAACGACTAAATATCAAGGACTCATTGAGCGAATCGCTCTGGAACTGAAATCGGAACGCTCACTGACATTTCCCCTATCTGAAAGTCTGATAAACGACGGAAAAATGAGTAATTTCAAAAAAAAATTTTTTTCAACTTTTTTCAATTTTACCCCCGTGGGATATATATTCTACCCACACACATTTGGAACTCTCCTGGGGTACCCTCACACATATTATTCCCTGATTTAGTGGATATTTTCACAAAAAAGTGAAATTTTCAAAAATCCAGAAAATTGGCTGAAAACGACTAAATATCAAGGACTCATTGAGCGAATCGCTCTGGAACTGAAATCGGAACGCTCACTGACATTTCCCCTATCTGAAAGTTTGATAAACGATGGAAAAATGACTAAGTCCAAAAAAATGTTTTTTTCAACTTTTTTCAATTTTACCCCCGTGGGATATATATTCTACCCACACACATTTGGAACTCTCCTGGGGTACCCTCACACATATTATTCCCTCATTTAGTGGATATTTTCACAAAAAAGTGAAATTTTCAAAAATCCAGAAAATTGGCTGAAAACGACTAAATATCAAGGACTCATTGGGCGAATTGCTCTGGAACTGAAATCGGAACGCTCACTGACATTTCCCCTTTCTGAAAGTCTGATAAACGCCGGAAAAATGACTAAGTCCAAAAAAAAAATTTTTTAAACTTTTTTCAATTTTACCCCCGTGGGATATATATTCTACCCACACACATTTGGAATTCTCCTGGGGTACCCTCACACATATTATTCCCTCATTTAGTGGATATTTTCACAAAAAAGTGAAATTTTCAAAAATCCAGAAAATTGGCTGAAAACGACTAAATATCAAGGACTCATTGGGCGAATTGCTCTGGAACTGAAATCGGAACGCTCACTGACATTTCCCCTTTCTGAAAGTCTGATAAACGCCGGAAAAATGACTAAGTCCAAAAAAAAAATTTTTTCAACTTTTTTCAATTTTACCCCCGTGGGATATATATTCTACCCACACACATTTGGAACTCTCCTGGGGTACCCTCACACATATTATTCCCTCATTTAGTGGATATTTTCACAAAAAAGTGAAATTTTCAAAAATCCAGAAAATTGGCTGAAAACGACTAAATATCAAGGACTCATTGAGCGAATCGCTCTGGAACTGAAATCGGAACGCTCACTGACATTTCCCCTATCTGAAAGTCTGATAAACGACGGAAAAATGACTAATTTCAAAAAAAATTTTTTTTCAACTTTTTTCAATTTTACCCCCGTGGGATATATATTCTACCCACACACATTTGGAACTCTCCTGGGGTACCCTCACACATATTATTCCCTGATTTAGTGGATATTTTCACAAAAAAGTGAAATTTTCAAAAATCCAGAAAATTGGCTGAAAACGACTAAATATCAAGGACTCATTGGGCGAATCGCTCTGGAACTGAAATCGGAACGCTCACTGACATTTCCCCTATCTGAAAGTCTGATAAACGATGGAAAAATGACTAAGTCCAAAAAAATGTTTTTTTCAACTTTTTTCAATTTTACCCCCGTGGGATATATATTCTACCCACACACATTTGGAACTCTCCTGGGGTACCCTCACACATATTATTCCCTCATTTAGTGGATATTTTCACAAAAAAGTGAAATTTTCAAAAATCCAGAAAATTGGCTGAAAACGACTAAATATCAAGGACTCATTGGGCGAATCACTCTGGAACTGAAATCGGAATGCTCACTCACATTTCCCCTATCTGAAAGTCTGATAAACGCCGGAAAAATGACTAAGTCCAAAAAAAATTTTTTTCAACTTTTTTCAATTTTACCCCCGTGGGATATATATTCTACCCACACACATTTGGAACTCTCCTGGGGTACCCTCACACATATTATTCCCTCAATTAGTGGATATTTTCACAAAAAAGTGAAATTTTCAAAAATCCAGAAAATTGGCTGAAAACGACTAAATATCAAGGACTCATTGGGCGAATTGCTCTGGAACTGAAATCGGAACGCTCACTGACATTTCCCCTTTTTGAAAGTCTGATAAACGCCGGAAAAATGACTAAGTCCAAAAAAAAATTTTTTTAAACTTTTTTCAATTTTACCCCCGTGGGATATATATTCTACCCACACACATTTGGAATTCTCCTGGGGTACCCTCACACATATTATTCCCTCATTTAGTGGATATTTTCACAAAAAAGTGAAATTTTCAAAAATCCAGAAAATTGGCTGAAAACGTCTAAATATCAAGGACTCATTGGGCGAATTGCTCTGGAACTGAAATCGGAACGCTCACTGACATTTCCCCTTTCTGAAAGTCTGATAAACGCCGGAAAAATGACTAAGTCCAAAAAAAAAATTTTTTCAACTTTTTTCAATTTTACCCCCGTGGGATATATATTCTACCCACACACATTTGGAACTCTCCTGGGGTACCCTCACACATATTATTCCCTCATTTAGTGGATATTTTCACAAAAAAGTGAAATTTTCAAAAATCCAGAAAATTGGCTGAAAACGACTAAATATCAAGGACTCATTGGGCGAATCGCTCTGGAACTGAAATCGGAACGCTCACTGACATTTCCCCTATCTGAAAGTCTGATAAACGATGGAAAAATGACTAAGTCCAAAAAAATGTTTTTTTCAACTTTTTTCAATTTTACCCCCGTGGGATATATATTCTACCCACACACATTTGGAACTCTCCTGGGGTACCCTCACACATATTATTCCCTCATTTAGTGGATATTTTCACAAAAAAGTGAAATTTTCAAAAATCCAGAAAATTGGCTGAAAACGACTAAATATCAAGGACTCATTGGGCGAATCACTCTGGAACTGAAATCGGAATGCTCATTCACATTTCCCCTATCTGAAAGTCTGATAAACGCCGGAAAAATGACTAAGTCCAAAAAAAATTTTTTTCAACTTTTTTCAATTTTACCCCCGTGGGATATATATTCTACCCACACACATTTGGAACTCTCCTGGGGTACCCTCACACATATTATTCCCTCAATTAGTGGATATATTCACAAAAAAGTGAAATTTTCAAAAATCCAGAAAATTGGCTGAAAACGACTAAATATCAAGGACTCATTGGGCGAATTGCTCTGGAACTGAAATCGGAACGCTCACTGACATTTCCCCTTTCTGAAAGTCTGATAAACGCCAGAAAAATGACTAAGTCCAAAAAAAAATTTTTTTAAACTTTTTTCAATTTTACCCCCGTGGGATATATATTCTACCCACACACATTTGGAACTCTCCTGGGGTACCCTCACACATATTATTCCCTCATTTAGTGGATATTTTCACAAAAAAGTGAAATTTTCAAAAATCCAGAAAATTGGCTGAAAACGACTAAATATCAAGGACTCATTGAGCGAATCGCTCTGGAACTGAAATCGGAACGCTCACTGACATTTCCCCTATCTGAAAGTCTGATAAACGACGGAAAAATGACTAATTTCAAAAAAATTTTTTTTTCAACTTTTTTCAATTTTACCCCCGTGGGATATATATTCTACCCACACACATTTGGAACTCTCCTGGGGTACCCTCACACATATTATTCCCTCATTTAGTGGATATTTTCACAAAAAAGTGAAATTTTCAAAAATCCAGAAAATTGGCTGAAAACGACTAAATATCAAGGACTCATTGGGCGAATCGCTCTGGAACTGAAATCGGAACGCTCACTGACATTTCCCCTATCTGAAAGTCTGATAAACGACGGAAAAATGACGAAGTCCAAAAAATTTTTTTTCAACTTTTTTTAATTTTACCCCCGTGGGATATATATTCTACCCACACACATTTGGAACTCTCCTGGGGTACCCTCACACATATTATTCCCTCATTTAGTGGATATTTTCACAAAAAAGTGAAATTTTCAAAAATCCAGAAAATTGGCTGAAAACGACTAAATATCAAGGACTCATTGGGCGAATTGCTCTGGAACTGAAATCGGAACGCTCACTGACATTTCCCCTTTCTGAAAGTCTGATAAACGCCGGAAAAATGACTAAGTCCAAAAAAAAAATTTTTTAAACTTTTTTCAATTTTACCCCCGTGGGATATATATTCTACCCACACACATTTGGAATTCTCCTGGGGTACCCTCACACATATTATTCCCTCATTTAGTGGATATTTTCACAAAAAAGTGAAATTTTCAAAAATCCAGAAAATTGGCTGAAAACGACTAAATATCAAGGACTCATTGGGCGAATTGCTCTGGAACTGAAATCGGAACGCTCACTGACATTTCCCCTTTCTGAAAGTCTGATAAACGCCGGAAAAATGACTAAGTCCAAAAAAAAAATTTTTTCAACTTTTTTCAATTTTACCCCCGTGGGATATATATTCTACCCACACACATTTGGAACTCTCCTGGGGTACCCTCACACATATTATTCCCTCATTTAGTGGATATTTTCACAAAAAAGTGAAATTTTCAAAAATCCAGAAAATTGGCTGAAAACGACTAAATATCAAGGACTCATTGAGCGAATCGCTCTGGAACTGAAATCGGAACGCTCACTGACATTTCCCCTATCTGAAAGTCTGATAAACGACGGAAAAATGACTAATTTCAAAAAAAATTTTTTTTCAACTTTTTTCAATTTTACCCCCGTGGGATATATATTCTACCCACACACATTTGGAACTCTCCTGGGGTACCCTCACACATATTATTCCCTGATTTAGTGGATATTTTCACAAAAAAGTGAAATTTTCAAAAATCCAGAAAATTGGCTGAAAACGACTAAATATCAAGGACTCATTGGGCGAATCGCTCTGGAACTGAAATCGGAACGCTCACTGACATTTCCCCTATCTGAAAGTCTGATAAACGATGGAAAAATGACTAAGTCCAAAAAAATGTTTTTTTCAACTTTTTTCAATTTTACCCCCGTGGGATATATATTCTACCCACACACATTTGGAACTCTCCTGGGGTACCCTCACACATATTATTCCCTCATTTAGTGGATATTTTCACAAAAAAGTGAAATTTTCAAAAATCCAGAAAATTGGCTGAAAACGACTAAATATCAAGGACTCATTGGGCGAATCACTCTGGAACTGAAATCGGAATGCTCACTCACATTTCCCCTATCTGAAAGTCTGATTACCGCCGGAAAAATGACTAAGTCCAAAAAAAATTTTTTTCAACTTTTTTCAATTTTACCCCCGTGGGATATATATTCTACCCACACACATTTGGAACTCTCCTGGGGTACCCTCACACATATTATTCCCTCAATTAGTGGATATTTTCACAAAAAAGTGAAATTTTCAAAAATCCAGAAAATTGGCTGAAAACGACTAAATATCAAGGACTCATTGGGCGAATTGCTCTGGAACTGAAATCGGAACGCTCACTGACATTTCCCCTTTCTGAAAGTCTGATAAACGCCGGAAAAATGACTAAGTCCAAAAAAAAATTTTTTTAAACTTTTTTCAATTTTACCCCCGTGGGATATATATTCTACCCACACACATTTGGAATTCTCCTGGGGTACCCTCACACATATTATTCCCTCATTTAGTGGATATTTTCACAAAAAAGTGAAATTTTCAAAAATCCAGAAAATTGGCTGAAAACGTCTAAATATCAAGGACTCATTGGGCGAATTGCTCTGGAACTGAAATCGGAACGCTCACTGACATTTCCCCTTTCTGAAAGTCTGATAAACGCCGGAAAAATGACTAAGTCCAAAAAAAAAATTTTTTCAATTTTTTTCAATTTTACCCCCGTGGGATATATATTCTACCCACACACATTTGGAACTCTCCTGGGGTACCCTCACACATATTATTCCCTCATTTAGTGGATATTTTCACAAAAAAGTGAAATTTTCAAAAATCCAGAAAATTGGCTGAAAACGACTAAATATCAAGGACTCATTGGGCGAATCGCTCTGGAACTGAAATCGGAACGCTCACTGACATTTCCCCTATCTGAAAGTCTGATAAACGATGGAAAAATGACTAAGTCCAAAAAAATGTTTTTTTCAACTTTTTTCAATTTTACCCCCGTGGGATATATATTCTACCCACACACATTTGGAACTCTCCTGGGGTACCCTCACACATATTATTCCCTCATTTAGTGGATATTTTCACAAAAAAGTGAAATTTTCAAAAATCCAGAAAATTGGCTGAAAACGACTAAATATCAAGGACTCATTGGGCGAATCACTCTGGAACTGAAATCGGAATGCTCATTCACATTTCCCCTATCTGAAAGTCTGATAAACGCCGGAAAAATGACTAAGTCCAAAAAAAATTTTTTTCAACTTTTTTCAATTTTACCCCCGTGGGATATATATTCTACCCACACACATTTGGAACTCTCCTGGGGTACCCTCACACATATTATTCCCTCAATTAGTGGATATATTCACAAAAAAGTGAAATTTTCAAAAATCCAGAAAATTGGCTGAAAACGACTAAATATCAAGGACTCATTGGGCGAATTGCTCTGGAACTGAAATCGGAACGCTCACTGACATTTCCCCTTTCTGAAAGTCTGATAAACGCCAGAAAAATGACTAAGTCCAAAAAAAAATTTTTTTAAACTTTTTTCAATTTTACCCCCGTGGGATATATATTCTACCCACACACATTTGGAACTCTCCTGGGGTACCCTCACACATATTATTCCCTCATTTAGTGGATATTTTCACAAAAAAGTGAAATTTTCAAAAATCCAGAAAATTGGCTGAAAACGACTAAATATCAAGGACTCATTGGGCGAATCGCTCTGGAACTGAAATCGGAACGCTCACTGACATTTCCCCTATCTGAAAGTCTGATAAACGATGGAAAAATGACTAAGTCCAAAAAAATGTTTTTTTCAACTTTTTTCAATTTTACCCCCGTGGGATATATATTCTACCCACACACATTTGGAACTCTCCTGGGGTACCCTCACACATATTATTCCCTCATTTAGTGGATATTTTCACAAAAAAGTGAAATTTTCAAAAATCCAGAAAATTGGCTGAAAACGACTAAATATCAAGGACTCATTGGGCGAATCACTCTGGAACTGAAATCGGAATGCTCATTCACATTTCCCCTATCTGAAAGTCTGATAAACGCCGGAAAAATGACTAAGTCCAAAAAAAATTTTTTTCAACTTTTTTCAATTTTACCCCCGTGGGATATATATTCTACCCACACACATTTGGAACTCTCCTGGGGTACCCTCACACATATTATTCCCTCAATTAGTGGATATATTCACAAAAAAGTGAAATTTTCAAAAATCCAGAAAATTGGCTGAAAACGACTAAATATCAAGGACTCATTGGGCGAATTGCTCTGGAACTGAAATCGGAACGCTCACTGACATTTCCCCTTTCTGAAAGTCTGATAAACGCCAGAAAAATGACTAAGTCCAAAAAAAAATTTTTTTAAACTTTTTTCAATTTTACCCCCGTGGGATATATATTCTACCCACACACATTTGGAACTCTCCTGGGGTACCCTCACACATATTATTCCCTCATTTAGTGGATATTTTCACAAAAAAGTGAAATTTTCAAAAATCCAGAAAATTGGCTGAAAACGACTAAATATCAAGGACTCATTGAGCGAATCGCTCTGGAACTGAAATCGGAACGCTCACTGACATTTCCCCTATCTGAAAGTCTGATAAACGACGGAAAAATGACTAATTTCAAAAAAATTTTTTTTTCAACTTTTTTCAATTTTACCCCCGTGGGATATATATTCTACCCACACACATTTGGAACTCTCCTGGGGTACCCTCACACATATTATTCCCTCATTTAGTGGATATTTTCACAAAAAAGTGAAATTTTCAAAAATCCAGAAAATTGGCTGAAAACGACTAAATATCAAGGACTCATTGGGCGAATCACTCTGGAACTGAAATCGGAACGCTCACTGACATTTCCCCTATCTGAAAGTCTGATAAACGATGGAAAAATGACTAAGTCCAAAAAAATGTTTTTTTCAACTTTTTTCAATTTTACCCCCGTGGGATATATATTCTACCCACACACATTTGGAACTCTCCTGGGGTACCCTCACACATATTATTCCCTCATTTAGTGGATATTTTCACAAAAAAGTGAAATTTTCAAAAATCCAGAAAATTGGCTGAAAATGACTAAATATCAAGGACTCATTGGGCGAATCGCTCTGGAACTGAAATCGGAACGCTCACTGACATTTCCCCTATCTGAAAGTCTGATAAACGCTGGAAAAATGACTAAGTCCAAAAAATATTTTTTTTCAACTTTTTTCAATTTTACCCCCGTGGGATATATATTCTACCCACACACATTTGGAACTCTCCTGGGGTACCCTCACACATATTATTCCCTCATTTAGTGGATATTTTCACAAAAAAGTGAAATTTTCAAAAATCCAGAAAATTGGCTGAAAACGACTAAATATCAAGGACTCATTGGGCGAATTGCTCTGGAACTGAAATCGGAACGCTCACTGACATTTCCCCTTTCTGAAAGTCTGATAAACGCCGGAAAAATGACTAAGTCCAAAAAAAAATTTTTTTAAACTTTTTTCAATTTTACCCCCGTGGGATATATATTCTACCCACACACATTTGGAACTCTCCTGGGGTACCCTCACACATATTATTCCCTCAATTAGTGGATATATTCACAAAAAAGTGAAATTTTCAAAAATCCAGAAAATTGGCTGAAAACGACTAAATATCAAGGACTCATTGGGCGAATTGCTCTGGAACTGAAATCGGAACGCTCACTGACATTTCCCCTTTCTGAAAGTCTGATAAACGCCAGAAAAATGACTAAGTCCAAAAAAAAATTTTTTTAAACTTTTTTCAATTTTACCCCCGTGGGATATATATTCTACCCACACACATTTGGAACTCTCCTGGGGTACCCTCACACATATTATTCCCTCATTTAGTGGATATTTTCACAAAAAAGTGAAATTTTCAAAAATCCAGAAAATTGGCTGAAAACGACTAAATATCAAGGACTCATTGAGCGAATCGCTCTGGAACTGAAATCGGAACGCTCACTGACATTTCCCCTATCTGAAAGTCTGATAAACGACGGAAAAATGACTAATTTCAAAAAAATTTTTTTTTCAACTTTTTTCAATTTTACCCCCGTGGGATATATATTCTACCCACACACATTTGGAACTCTCCTGGGGTACCCTCACACATATTATTCCCTCAATTAGTGGATATTTTCACAAAAAAGTGAAATTTTCAAAAATCCAGAAAATTGGCTGAAAACGACTAAATATCAAGGACTCATTGGGCGAATTGCTCTGGAACTGAAATCGGAACGCTCACTGACATTTCCCCTTTCTGAAAGTCTGATAAACGCCGGAAAAATGACTAAGTCCAAAAAAAAAATTTTTTAAACTTTTTTCAATTTTACCCCCGTGGGATATATATTCTACCCACACACATTTGGAATTCTCCTGGGGTACCCTCACACATATTATTCCCTCATTTAGTGGATATTTTCACAAAAAAGTGAAATTTTCAAAAATCCAGAAAATTGGCTGAAAACGACTAAATATCAAGGACTCATTGGGCGAATTGCTCTGGAACTGAAATCGGAACGCTCACTGACATTTCCCCTTTCTGAAAGTCTGATAAACGCCGGAAAAATGACTAAGTCCAAAAAAAATTTTTTTCAACTTTTTTCAATTTTACCCCCGTGGGATATATATTCTACCCACACACATTTGGAACTCTCCTGGGGTACCCTCACACATATTATTCCCTCAATTAGTGGATATATTCACAAAAAAGTGAAATTTTCAAAAATCCAGAAAATTGGCTGAAAACGACTAAATATCAAGGACTCATTGGGCGAATTGCTCTGGAACTGAAATCGGAACGCTCACTGACATTTCCCCTTTCTGAAAGTCTGATAAACGCCGGAAAAATGACTAAGTCCAAAAAAAAATTTTTTTAAACTTTTTTCAATTTTACCCCCGTGGGATATATATTCTACCCACACACATTTGGAACTCTCCTGGGGTACCCTCACACATATTATTCCCTCAATTAGTGGATATATTCACAAAAAAGTGAAATTTTCAAAAATCCAGAAAATTGGCTGAAAACGACTAAATATCAAGGACTCATTGGGCGAATTGCTCTGGAACTGAAATCGGAACGCTCACTGACATTTCCCCTTTCTGAAAGTCTGATAAACGCCAGAAAAATGACTAAGTCCAAAAAAAAATTTTTTTAAACTTTTTTCAATTTTACCCCCGTGGGATATATATTCTACCCACACACATTTGGAACTCTCCTGGGGTACCCTCACACATATTATTCCCTCATTTAGTGGATATTTTCACAAAAAAGTGAAATTTTCAAAAATCCAGAAAATTGGCTGAAAACGACTAAATATCAAGGACTCATTGAGCGAATCGCTCTGGAACTGAAATCGGAACGCTCACTGACATTTCCCCTATCTGAAAGTCTGATAAACGACGGAAAAATGACTAATTTCAAAAAAATTTTTTTTTCAACTTTTTTCAATTTTACCCCCGTGGGATATATATTCTACCCACACACATTTGGAACTCTCCTGGGGTACCCTCACACATATTATTCCCTCATTTAGTGGATATTTTCACAAAAAAGTGAAATTTTCAAAAATCCAGAAAATTGGCTGAAAACGACTAAATATCAAGGACTCATTGGGCGAATCGCTCTGGAACTGAAATCGGAACGCTCACTGACATTTCCCCTATCTGAAAGTCTGATAAACGACGGAAAAATGACGAAGTCCAAAAAATTTTTTTTCAACTTTTTTTAATTTTACCCCCGTGGGATATATATTCTACCCACACACATTTGGAACTCTCCTGGGGTACCCTCACACATATTATTCCCTCATTTAGTGGATATTTTCACAAAAAAGTGAAATTTTCAAAAATCCAGAAAATTGGCTGAAAACGACTAAATATCAAGGACTCATTGGGCGAATTGCTCTGGAACTGAAATCGGAACGCTCACTGACATTTCCCCTTTCTGAAAGTCTGATAAACGCCGGAAAAATGACTAAGTCCAAAAAAAAAATTTTTTAAACTTTTTTCAATTTTACCCCCGTGGGATATATATTCTACCCACACACATTTGGAATTCTCCTGGGGTACCCTCACACATATTATTCCCTCATTTAGTGGATATTTTCACAAAAAAGTGAAATTTTCAAAAATCCAGAAAATTGGCTGAAAACGACTAAATATCAAGGACTCATTGGGCGAATTGCTCTGGAACTGAAATCGGAACGCTCACTGACATTTCCCCTTTCTGAAAGTCTGATAAACGCCGGAAAAATGACTAAGTCCAAAAAAAAAATTTTTTCAACTTTTTTCAATTTTACCCCCGTGGGATATATATTCTACCCACACACATTTGGAACTCTCCTGGGGTACCCTCACACATATTATTCCCTCATTTAGTGGATATTTTCACAAAAAAGTGAAATTTTCAAAAATCCAGAAAATTGGCTGAAAACGACTAAATATCAAGGACTCATTGAGCGAATCGCTCTGGAACTGAAATCGGAACGCTCACTGACATTTCCCCTATCTGAAAGTCTGATAAACGACGGAAAAATGACTAATTTCAAAAAAAATTTTTTTTCAACTTTTTTCAATTTTACCCCCGTGGGATATATATTCTACCCACACACATTTGGAACTCTCCTGGGGTACCCTCACACATATTATTCCCTGATTTAGTGGATATTTTCACAAAAAAGTGAAATTTTCAAAAATCCAGAAAATTGGCTGAAAACGACTAAATATCAAGGACTCATTGAGCGAATCGCTCTGGAACTGAAATCGGAACGCTCACTGACATTTCCCCTATCTGAAAGTTTGATAAACGATGGAAAAATGACTAAGTCCAAAAAAATGTTTTTTTCAACTTTTTTCAATTTTACCCCCGTGGGATATATATTCTACCCACACACATTTGGAACTCTCCTGGGGTACCCTCACACATATTATTCCCTCATTTAGTGGATATTTTCACAAAAAAGTGAAATTTTCAAAAATCCAGAAAATTGGCTGAAAACGACTAAATATCAAGGACTCATTGGGCGAATTGCTCTGGAACTGAAATCGGAACGCTCACTGACATTTCCCCTTTCTGAAAGTCTGATAAACGCCGGAAAAATGACTAAGTCCAAAAAAAAAATTTTTTAAACTTTTTTCAATTTTACCCCCGTGGGATATATATTCTACCCACACACATTTGGAATTCTCCTGGGGTACCCTCACACATATTATTCCCTCATTTAGTGGATATTTTCACAAAAAAGTGAAATTTTCAAAAATCCAGAAAATTGGCTGAAAACGACTAAATATCAAGGACTCATTGGGCGAATGACTGGAACTGAAATCGGAACGCTCACTGACATTTCCCCTTTCTGAAAGTCTGATAAACGCCGGAAAAATGACTAAGTCCAAAAAAAAAATTTTTTCAACTTTTTTCAATTTTACCCCCGTGGGATATATATTCTACCCACACACATTTGGAACTCTCCTGGGGTACCCTCACACATATTATTCCCTCATTTAGTGGATATTTTCACAAAAAAGTGAAATTTTCAAAAATCCAGAAAATTGGCTGAAAACGACTAAATATCAAGGACTCATTGAGCGAATCGCTCTGGAACTGAAATCGGAACGCTCACTGACATTTCCCCTATCTGAAAGTCTGATAAACGACGGAAAAATGACTAATTTCAAAAAAAATTTTTTTTCAACTTTTTTCAATTTTACCCCCGTGGGATATATATTCTACCCACACACATTTGGAACTCTCCTGGGGTACCCTCACACATATTATTCCCTGATTTAGTGGATATTTTCACAAAAAAGTGAAATTTTCAAAAATCCAGAAAATTGGCTGAAAACGACTAAATATCAAGGACTCATTGGGCGAATCGCTCTGGAACTGAAATCGGAACGCTCACTGACATTTCCCCTATCTGAAAGTCTGATAAACGATGGAAAAATGACTAAGTCCAAAAAAATGTTTTTTTCAACTTTTTTCAATTTTACCCCCGTGGGATATATATTCTACCCACACACATTTGGAACTCTCCTGGGGTACCCTCACACATATTATTCCCTCATTTAGTGGATATTTTCACAAAAAAGTGAAATTTTCAAAAATCCAGAAAATTGGCTGAAAACGACTAAATATCAAGGACTCATTGGGCGAATCACTCTGGAACTGAAATCGGAATGCTCACTCACATTTCCCCTATCTGAAAGTCTGATAAACGCCGGAAAAATGACTAAGTCCAAAAAAAATTTTTTTCAACTTTTTTCAATTTTACCCCCGTGGGATATATATTCTACCCACACACATTTGGAACTCTCCTGGGGTACCCTCACACATATTATTCCCTCAATTAGTGGATATTTTCACAAAAAAGTGAAATTTTCAAAAATCCAGAAAATTGGCTGAAAACGACTAAATATCAAGGACTCATTGGGCGAATTGCTCTGGAACTGAAATCGGAATGCTCACTGACATTTCCCCTTTCTGAAAGTCTGATAAACGCCGGAAAAATGACTAAGTCCAAAAAAAAATTTTTTTAAACTTTTTTCAATTTTACCCCCGTGGGATATATATTCTACCCACACACATTTGGAATTCTCCTGGGGTACCCTCACACATATTATTCCCTCATTTAGTGGATATTTTCACAAAAAAGTGAAATTTTCAAAAATCCAGAAAATTGGCTGAAAACGTCTAAATATCAAGGACTCATTGGGCGAATTGCTCTGGAACTGAAATCGGAACGCTCACTGACATTTCCCCTTTCTGAAAGTCTGATAAACGCCGGAAAAATGACTAAGTCCAAAAAAAAAATTTTTTCAACTTTTTTCAATTTTACCCCCGTGGGATATATATTCTACCCACACACATTTGGAACTCTCCTGGGGTACCCTCACACATATTATTCCCTCATTTAGTGGATATTTTCACAAAAAAGTGAAATTTTCAAAAATCCAGAAAATTGGCTGAAAACGACTAAATATCAAGGATTCATTGAGCGAATCGCTCTGGAACTGAAATCGGAACGCTCACTGACATTTCCCCTATCTGAAAGTCTGATAAACGACGGAAAAATGACTAATTTCAAAAAAATTTTTTTTTCAACTTTTTTCAATTTTACCCCCGTGGGATATATATTCTACCCACACACATTTGGAACTCTCCTGGGGTACCCTCACACATATTATTCCCTCATTTAGTGGATATTTTCACAAAAAAGTGAAATTTTCAAAAATCCAGAAAATTGGCTGAAAACGACTAAATATCAAGGACTCATTGGGCGAATCGCTCTGGAACTGAAATCGGAACGCTCACTGACATTTCCCCTATCTGAAAGTCTGATAAACGACGGAAAAATGACGAAGTCCAAAAAATTTTTTTTCAACTTTTTTTAATTTTACCCCCGTGGGATATATATTCTACCCACACACATTTGGAACTCTCCTGGGGTACCCTCACACATATTATTCCCTCATTTAGTGGATATTTTCACAAAAAAGTGAAATTTTCAAAAATCCAGAAAATTGGCTGAAAACGACTAAATATCAAGGACTCATTGGGCGAATTGCTCTGGAACTGAAATCGGAACGCTCACTGACATTTCCCCTTTCTGAAAGTCTGATAAACGCCGGAAAAATGACTAAGTCCAAAAAAAAAATTTTTTAAACTTTTTTCAATTTTACCCCCGTGGGATATATATTCTACCCACACACATTTGGAATTCTCCTGGGGTACCCTCACACATATTATTCCCTCATTTAGTGGATATTTTCACAAAAAAGTGAAATTTTCAAAAATCCAGAAAATTGGCTGAAAACGACTAAATATCAAGGACTCATTGGGCGAATTGCTCTGGAACTGAAATCGGAACGCTCACTGACATTTCCCCTTTCTGAAAGTCTGATAAACGCCGGAAAAATGACTAAGTCCAAAAAAAAAATTTTTTCAACTTTTTTCAATTTTACCCCCGTGGGATATATATTCTACCCACACACATTTGGAACTCTCCTGGGGTACCCTCACACATATTATTCCCTCATTTAGTGGATATTTTCACAAAAAAGTGAAATTTTCAAAAATCCAGAAAATTGGCTGAAAACGACTAAATATCAAGGACTCATTGAGCGAATCGCTCTGGAACTGAAATCGGAACGCTCACTGACATTTCCCCTATCTGAAAGTCTGATAAACGACGGAAAAATGACTAATTTCAAAAAAAATTTTTTTTCAACTTTTTTCAATTTTACCCCCGTGGGATATATATTCTACCCACACACATTTGGAACTCTCCTGGGGTACCCTCACACATATTATTCCCTGATTTAGTGGATATTTTCACAAAAAAGTGAAATTTTCAAAAATCCAGAAAATTGGCTGAAAACGACTAAATATCAAGGACTCATTGAGCGAATCGCTCTGGAACTGAAATCGGAACGCTCACTGACATTTCCCCTATCTGAAAGTTTGATAAACGATGGAAAAATGACTAAGTCCAAAAAAATGTTTTTTTCAACTTTTTTCAATTTTACCCCCGTGGGATATATATTCTACCCACACACATTTGGAACTCTCCTGGGGTACCCTCACACATATTATTCCCTCAATTAGTGGATATATTCACAAAAAAGTGAAATTTTCAAAAATCCAGAAAATTGGCTGAAAACGACTAAATATCAAGGACTCATTGGGCGAATTGCTCTGGAACTGAAATCGGAACGCTCACTGACATTTCCCCTTTCTGAAAGTCTGATAAACGCCGGAAAAATGACTAAGTCCAAAAAAAAAATTTTTTCAACTTTTTTCAATTTTACCTCCGTGGGATATATATTCTACCCACACACATTTGGAACTCTCCTGGGGTACCCTCACACATATTATTCCCTCATTTAGTGGATATTTTCACAAAAAAGTGAAATTTTCAAAAATCCAGAAAATTGGCTGAAAACGACTAAATATCAAGGACTCATTGAGCGAATCGCTCTGGAACTGAAATCGGAACGCTCACTGACATTTCCCCTATCTGAAAGTCTGATAAACGACGGAAAAATGACTAATTTCAAAAAAATTTTTTTTTCAACTTTTTTCAATTTTACCCCCGTGGGATATATATTCTACCCACACACATTTGGAACTCTCCTGGGGTACCCTCACACATATTATTCCCTGATTTAGTGGATATTTTCACAAAAAAGTGAAATTTTCAAAAATCCAGAAAATTGGCTGAAAACGACTAAATATCAAGGACTCATTGAGCGAATCGCTCTGGAACTGAAATCGGAACGCTCACTGACATTTCCCCTATCTGAAAGTCTGATAAACGACGGAAAAATGACTAATTTCAAAAAAATTTTTTTTTCAACTTTTTTCAATTTTACCCCCGTGGGATATATATTCTACCCACACACATTTGGAACTCTCCTGGGGTACCCTCACACATATTATTCCCTCATTTAGTGGATATTTTGACAAAAAAGTGAAATTTTCAAAAATCCAGAAAATTGGCTGAAAACGACTAAATATCAAGGACTCATTGGGCGAATCACTCTGGAACTGAAATCGGAATGCTCACTCACATTTCCCCTATCTGAAAGTCTGATAAACGCCGGAAAAATGACTAAGTCCAAAAAAAATTTTTTTCAACTTTTTTCAATTTTACCCCCGTGGGATATATATTCTACCCACACACATTTGGAACTCTCCTGGGGTACCCTCACACATATTATTCCCTCATTTAGTGGATATTTTCACAAAAAAGTGAAATTTTCAAAAATCCAGAAAATTGGCTGAAAACGACTAAATATCAAGGACTCATTGGGCGAATCGCTCTGGAACTGAAATCTGAACGCTCACTGACATTTCCCCTATCTGAAAGTCTGATAAATGACGGAAAAATGACTAAGTCCAAAAAAAATTTTTTTTAAACTTTTTTCAATTTTACCCCCGTGGGATATATATTCTACCCACACACATTTGGAACTCTCCTGGGGTACCCTCACACATATTATTCCCTCATTTAGTGGATATTTTCACAAAAAAGTGAAATTTTCAAAAATCCAGAAAATTGGCTGAAAACGACTAAATATCAAGGACTCATTGGGCGAATCACTCTGGAACTGAAATCGGAATGCTCACTCACATTTCCCCTATCTGAAAGTCTGATAAACGCCGGAAAAATGACTAAGTCCAAAAAAAAATTTTTTCAACTTTTTTCAATTTTACCCCAGTGGGATATATATTCTACCCACACACATTTGGAACTCTCCTGGGGTACCCTCACACATATTATTCCCTCATTTAGTGGATATTTTCACAAAAAAGTTAAATTTTCAAAAATCCAGAAAATTGGCTGAAAACGACTAAATATCAAGGACTCATTGGGCGAATCGCTCTGGAACTGAAATCGGAATGCTCTCTCACATTTCCCCTATCTGAAAGTCTGATAAACGCCGGAAAAATGACTAAGTCCAAAAAAAAATTTTTTTTCAACTTTTTTCAATTTTACCCCCGTGGGATATATATTCTACCCACACACATTTGGAATTCTCCTGGGGTACCCTCACACATATTATTCCCTCATTTAGTGGATATTTTCACAAAAAAGTGAAATTTTCAAAAATCCAGAAAATTGGCTGAAAACGTCTAAATATCAAGGACTCATTGGGCGAATTGCTCTGGAACTGAAATCGGAACGCTCACTGACATTTCCCCTTTCTGAAAGTCTGATAAACGCCGGAAAAATGACTAAGTCCAAAAAAAAAATTTTTTCAACTTTTTTCAATTTTACCCCCGTGGGATATATATTCTACCCACACACATTTGGAACTCTCCTGGGGTACCCTCACACATATTATTCCCTCATTTAGTGGATATTTTCACAAAAAAGTGAAATTTTCAAAAATCCAGAAAATTGGCTGAAAACGACTAAATATCAAGGACTCATTGGGCGAATCGCTCTGGAACTGAAATCGGAACGCTCACTGACATTTCCCCTATCTGAAAGTCTGATAAACGATGGAAAAATGACTAAGTCCAAAAAAATGTTTTTTTCAACTTTTTTCAATTTTACCCCCGTGGGATATATATTCTACCCACACACATTTGGAACTCTCCTGGGGTACCCTCACACATATTATTCCCTCATTTAGTGGATATTTTCACAAAAAAGTGAAATTTTCAAAAATCCAGAAAATTGGCTGAAAATGACTAAATATCAAGGACTCATTGGGCGAATCGCTCTGGAACTGAAATCGGAACGCTCACTGACATTTCCCCTTTCTGAAAGTCTGATAAACACCGGAAAAATGACTAAGTCCAAAAAAAAATTTTTTTCAACTTTTTTCAATTTTACCCCCGTGGGATATATATTCTACCCACACACATTTGGAACTCTCCTGGGGTACCCTCACACATATTATTCCCTCATTTAGTGGATATTTTCACAAAAAAGTGAAATTTTCAAAAATCCAGAAAATTGGCTGAAAACGACTAAATATCAAGGACTCATTGGGCGAATCGCTCTGGAACTGAAATCGGAACGCTCACTGACATTTCCCCTATCTGAAAGTCTGATAAACGACGGAAAAATGACTAAGTCCAAAAAATTTTTTTTCAACTTTTTTTAATTTTACCCCCGTGGGATATATATTCTACCCACACACATTTGGAACTCTCCTGGGGTACCCTCACACATATTATTCCCTCATTTAGTGGATATTTTGACAAAAAAGTGAAATTTTCAAAAATCCAGAAAATTGGCTGAAAACGACTAAATATCAAGGACTCATTGGGCGAATCACTCTGGAACTGAAATCGGAATGCTCACTCACATTTCCCCTATCTGAAAGTCTGATAAACGCCGGAAAAATGACTAAGTCCAAAAAAAATTTTTTTCAACTTTTTTCAATTTTACCCCCGTGGGATATATATTCTACCCACACACATTTGGAACTCTCCTGGGGTACCCTCACACATATTATTCCCTCAATTAGTGGATATATTCACAAAAAAGTGAAATTTTCAAAAATCCAGAAAATTGGCTGAAAACGACTAAATATCAAGGACTCATTGGGCGAATTGCTCTGGAACTGAAATCGGAACGCTCACTGACATTTCCCCTTTCTGAAAGTCTGATAAACGCCGGAAAAATGACTAAGTCCAAAAAAAAAATTTTTTCAACTTTTTTCAATTTTACCTCCGTGGGATATATATTCTACCCACACACATTTGGAACTCTCCTGGGGTACCCTCACACATATTATTCCCTCATTTAGTGGATATTTTCACAAAAAAGTGAAATTTTCAAAAATCCAGAAAATTGGCTGAAAACGACTAAATATCAAGGACTCATTGAGCGAATCGCTCTGGAACTGAAATCGGAACGCTCACTGACATTTCCCCTATCTGAAAGTCTGATAAACGACGGAAAAATGACTAATTTCAAAAAAATTTTTTTTTCAACTTTTTTCAATTTTACCCCCGTGGGATATATATTCTACCCACACACATTTGGAACTCTCCTGGGGTACCCTCACACATATTATTCCCTCATTTAGTGGATATTTTCACAAAAAAGTGAAATTTTCAAAAATCCAGAAAATTGGCTGAAAATGACTAAATATCAAGGACTCATTGGGCGAATCGCTCTGGAACTGAAATCGGAACGCTCACTGACATTTCCCCTTTCTGAAAGTCTGATAAACACCGGAAAAATGACTAAGTCCAAAAAAAAATTTTTTTCAACTTTTTTCAATTTTACCCCCGTGGGATATATATTCTACCCACACACATTTGGAACTCTCCTGGGGTACCCTCACACATATTATTCCCTCATTTAGTGGATATTTTCACAAAAAAGTGAAATTTTCAAAAATCCAGAAAATTGGCTGAAAACGACTAAATATCAAGGACTCATTGGGCGAATCGCTCTGGAACTGAAATCGGAACGCTCACTGACATTTCCCCTATCTGAAAGTCTGATAAACGACGGAAAAATGACTAAGTCCAAAAAATTTTTTTTCAACTTTTTTTAATTTTACCCCCGTGGGATATATATTCTACCCACACACATTTGGAACTCTCCTGGGGTACCCTCACACATATTATTCCCTCATTTAGTGGATATTTTGACAAAAAAGTGAAATTTTCAAAAATCCAGAAAATTGGCTGAAAACGACTAAATATCAAGGACTCATTGGGCGAATCACTCTGGAACTGAAATCGGAATGCTCACTCACATTTCCCCTATCTGAAAGTCTGATAAACGCCGGAAAAATGACTAAGTCCAAAAAAAATTTTTTTCAACTTTTTTCAATTTTACCCCCGTGGGATATATATTCTACCCACACACATTTGGAACTCTCCTGGGGTACCCTCACACATATTATTCCCTCAATTAGTGGATATATTCACAAAAAAGTGAAATTTTCAAAAATCCAGAAAATTGGCTGAAAACGACTAAATATCAAGGACTCATTGGGCGAATTGCTCTGGAACTGAAATCGGAACGCTCACTGACATTTCCCCTTTCTGAAAGTCTGATAAACGCCGGAAAAATGACTAAGTCCAAAAAAAAAATTTTTTCAACTTTTTTCAATTTTACCTCCGTGGGATATATATTCTACCCACACACATTTGGAACTCTCCTGGGGTACCCTCACACATATTATTCCCTCATTTAGTGGATATTTTCACAAAAAAGTGAAATTTTCAAAAATCCAGAAAATTGGCTGAAAACGACTAAATATCAAGGACTCATTGAGCGAATCGCTCTGGAACTGAAATCGGAACGCTCACTGACATTTCCCCTATCTGAAAGTCTGATAAACGACGGAAAAATGACTAATTTCAAAAAAATTTTTTTTTCAACTTTTTTCAATTTTACCCCCGTGGGATATATATTCTACCCACACACATTTGGAACTCTCCTGGGGTACCCTCACACATATTATTCCCTGATTTAGTGGATATTTTCACAAAAAAGTGAAATTTTCAAAAATCCAGAAAATTGGCTGAAAACGACTAAATATCAAGGACTCATTGAGCGAATCGCTCTGGAACTGAAATCGGAACGCTCACTGACATTTCCCCTATCTGAAAGTCTGATAAACGACGGAAAAATGACTAATTTCAAAAAAATTTTTTTTTCAACTTTTTTCAATTTTACCCCCGTGGGATATATATTCTACCCACACACATTTGGAACTCTCCTGGGGTACCCTCACACATATTATTCCCTGATTTAGTGGATATTTTCACAAAAAAGTGAAATTTTCAAAAATCCAGAAAATTGGCTGAAAACGACTAAATATCAAGGACTCATTGGGCGAATCGCTCTGGAACTGAAATCGGAACGCTCACTGACATTTCCCCTATCTGAAAGTCTGATAAACGATGGAAAAATGACTAAGTCCAAAAAAAATTTTTTTCAACTTTTTTCAATTTTACCCCCGTGGGATATATATTCTACCCACACACATTTGGAACTCTCCTGGGGTACCCTCACACATATTATTCCCTCAATTAGTGGATATTTTCACAAAAAAGTGAAATTTTCAAAAATCCAGAAAATTGGCTGAAAACGACTAAATATCAAGGACTCATTGGGCGAATTGCTCTGGAACTGAAATCGGAACGCTCACTGACATTTCCCCTTTCTGAAAGTCTGATAAACGCCGGAAAAATGACTAAGTCCAAAAAAAAATTTTTTTAAACTTTTTTCAATTTTACCCCCGTGGGATATATATTCTACCCACACACATTTGGAATTCTCCTGGGGTACCCTCACACATATTATTCCCTCATTTAGTGGATATTTTCACAAAAAAGTGAAATTTTCAAAAATCCAGAAAATTGGCTGAAAACGTCTAAATATCAAGGACTCATTGGGCGAATTGCTCTGGAACTGAAATCGGAACGCTCACTGACATTTCCCCTTTCTGAAAGTCTGATAAACGCCGGAAAAATGACTAAGTCCAAAAAAAAAATTTTTTCAACTTTTTTCAATTTTACCCCCGTGGGATATATATTCTACCCACACACATTTGGAACTCTCCTGGGGTACCCTCACACATATTATTCCCTCATTTAGTGGATATTTTCACAAAAAAGTGAAATTTTCAAAAATCCAGAAAATTGGCTGAAAACGACTAAATATCAAGGACTCATTGAGCGAATCGCTCTGGAACTGAAATCGGAACGCTCACTGACATTTCCCCTATCTGAAAGTCTGATAAACGACGGAAAAATGACTAATTTCAAAAAAATTTTTTTTTCAACTTTTTTCAATTTTACCCCCGTGGGATATATATTCTACCCACACACATTTGGAACTCTCCTGGGGTACCCTCACACATATTATTCCCTGATTTAGTGGATATTTTCACAAAAAAGTGAAATTTTCAAAAATCCAGAAAATTGGCTGAAAACGACTAAATATCAAGGACTCATTGAGCGAATCGCTCTGGAACTGAAATCGGAACGCTCACTGACATTTCCCCTATCTGAAAGTCTGATAAACGACGGAAAAATGACTAATTTCAAAAAAATTTTTTTTTCAACTTTTTTCAATTTTACCCCCGTGGGATATATATTCTACCCACACACATTTGGAACTCTCCTGGGGTACCCTCACACATATTATTCCCTGATTTAGTGGATATTTTCACAAAAAAGTGAAATTTTCAAAAATCCAGAAAATTGGCTGAAAACGACTAAATATCAAGGACTCATTGGGCGAATCGCTCTGGAACTGAAATCGGAACGCTCACTGACATTTCCCCTATCTGAAAATCTGATAAACGATGGAAAAATGACTAAGTCCAAAAAAAATTTTTTTCAACTTTTTTCAATTTTACCCCCGTGGGATATATATTCTACCCACACACATTTGGAACTCTCCTGGGGTACCCTCACACATATTATTCCCTCAATTAGTGGATATTTTCACAAAAAAGTGAAATTTTCAAAAATCCAGAAAATTGGCTGAAAACGACTAAATATCAAGGACTCATTGGGCGAATTGCTCTGGAACTGAAATCGGAACGCTCACTGACATTTCCCCTTTCTGAAAGTCTGATAAACGCCGGAAAAATGACTAAGTCCAAAAAAAAATTTTTTTAAACTTTTTTCAATTTTACCCCCGTGGGATATATATTCTACCCACACACATTTGGAATTCTCCTGGGGTACCCTCACACATATTATTCCCTCATTTAGTGGATATTTTCACAAAAAAGTGAAATTTTCAAAAATCCAGAAAATTGGCTGAAAACGTCTAAATATCAAGGACTCATTGGGCGAATTGCTCTGGAACTGAAATCGGAACGCTCACTGACATTTCCCCTTTCTGAAAGTCTGATAAACGCCGGAAAAATGACTAAGTCCAAAAAAAAAATTTTTTCAACTTTTTTCAATTTTACCCCCGTGGGATATATATTCTACCCACACACATTTGGAACTCTCCTGGGGTACCCTCACACATATTATTCCCTCATTTAGTGGATATTTTCACAAAAAAGTGAAATTTTCAAAAATCCAGAAAATTGGCTGAAAACGACTAAATATCAAGGACTCATTGGGCGAATCGCTCTGGAACTGAAATCGGAACGCTCACTGACATTTCCCCTATCTGAAAGTCTGATAAACGATGGAAAAATGACTAAGTCCAAAAAAATGTTTTTTTCAACTTTTTTCAATTTTACCCCCGTGGGATATATATTCTACCCACACACATTTGGAACTCTCCTGGGGTACCCTCACACATATTATTCCCTGATTTAGTGGATATTTTCACAAAAAAGTGAAATTTTCAAAAATCCAGAAAATTGGCTGAAAACGACTAAATATCAAGGACTCATTGAGCGAATCGCTCTGGAACTGAAATCGGAACGCTCACTGACATTTCCCCTATCTGAAAGTTTGATAAACGATGGAAAAATGACTAAGTCCAAAAAAATGTTTTTTTCAACTTTTTTCAATTTTACCCCCGTGGGATATATATTCTACCCACACACATTTGGAACTCTCCTGGGGTACCCTCACACATATTATTCCCTCATTTAGTGGATATTTTCACAAAAAAGTGAAATTTTCAAAAATCCAGAAAATTGGCTGAAAACGACTAAATATCAAGGACTCATTGGGCGAATTGCTCTGGAACTGAAATCGGAACGCTCACTGACATTTCCCCTTTCTGAAAGTCTGATAAACGCCGGAAAAATGACTAAGTCCAAAAAAAAAATTTTTTAAACTTTTTTCAATTTTACCCCCGTGGGATATATATTCTACCCACACACATTTGGAATTCTCCTGGGGTACCCTCACACATATTATTCCCTCATTTAGTGGATATTTTCACAAAAAAGTGAAATTTTCAAAAATCCAGAAAATTGGCTGAAAACGACTAAATATCAAGGACTCATTGGGCGAATTGCTCTGGAACTGAAATCGGAACGCTCACTGACATTTCCCCTTTCTGAAAGTCTGATAAACGCCGGAAAAATGACTAAGTCCAAAAAAAAATTTTTTTAAACTTTTTTCAATTTTACCCCCGTGGGATATATATTCTACCCACACACATTTGGAATTCTCCTGGGGTACCCTCACACATATTATTCCCTCATTTAGTGGATATTTTCACAAAAAAGTGAAATTTTCAAAAATCCAGAAAATTGGCTGAAAACGTCTAAATATCAAGGACTCATTGGGCGAATTGCTCTGGAACTGAAATCGGAACGCTCACTGACATTTCCCCTTTCTGAAAGTCTGATAAACGCCGGAAAAATGACTAAGTCCAAAAAAAAAATTTTTTCAACTTTTTTCAATTTTACCCCCGTGGGATATATATTCTACCCACACACATTTGGAACTCTCCTGGGGTACCCTCACACATATTATTCCCTCAATTAGTGGATATTTTCACAAAAAAGTGAAATTTTCAAAAATCCAGAAAATTGGCTGAAAACGACTAAATATCAAGGACTCATTGGGCGAATTGCTCTGGAACTGAAATCGGAACGCTCACTGACATTTCCCCTTTCTGAAAGTCTGATAAACGCCGGAAAAATGACTAAGTCCAAAAAAAAATTTTTTTAAACTTTTTTCAATTTTACCCCCGTGGGATATATATTCTACCCACACACATTTGGAATTCTCCTGGGGTACCCTCACACATATTATTCCCTCATTTAGTGGATATTTTCACAAAAAAGTGAAATTTTCAAAAATCCAGAAAATTGGCTGAAAACGTCTAAATATCAAGGACTCATTGGGCGAATTGCTCTGGAACTGAAATCGGAACGCTCACTGACATTTCCCCTTTCTGAAAGTCTGATAAACGCCGGAAAAATGACTAAGTCCAAAAAAAAAATTTTTTCAACTTTTTTCAATTTTACCCCCGTGGGATATATATTCTACCCACACACATTTGGAACTCTCCTGGGGTACCCTCACACATATTATTCCCTCATTTAGTGGATATTTTCACAAAAAAGTGAAATTTTCAAAAATCCAGAAAATTGGCTGAAAACGACTAAATATCAAGGACTCATTGAGCGAATCGCTCTGGAACTGAAATCGGAACGCTCACTGACATTTCCCCTATCTGAAAGTCTGATAAACGACGGAAAAATGACTAATTTCAAAAAAATTTTTTTTTCAACTTTTTTCAATTTTACCCCCGTGGGATATATATTCTACCCACACACATTTGGAACTCTCCTGGGGTACCCTCACACATATTATTCCCTCATTTAGTGGATATTTTCACAAAAAAGTGAAATTTTCAAAAATCCAGAAAATTGGCTGAAAACGACTAAATATCAAGGACTCATTGGGCGAATCGCTCTGGAACTGAAATCGGAACGCTCACTGACATTTCCCCTATCTGAAAGTCTGATAAACGACGGAAAAATGACGAAGTCCAAAAAATTTTTTTTCAACTTTTTTTAATTTTACCCCCGTGGGATATATATTCTACCCACACACATTTGGAACTCTCCTGGGGTACCCTCACACATATTATTCCCTCATTTAGTGGATATTTTCACAAAAAAGTGAAATTTTCAAAAATCCAGAAAATTGGCTGAAAACGACTAAATATCAAGGACTCATTGGGCGAATTGCTCTGGAACTGAAATCGGAACGCTCACTGACATTTCCCCTTTCTGAAAGTCTGATAAACGCCGGAAAAATGACTAAGTCCAAAAAAAAAATTTTTTAAACTTTTTTCAATTTTACCCCCGTGGGATATATATTCTACCCACACACATTTGGAATTCTCCTGGGGTACCCTCACACATATTATTCCCTCATTTAGTGGATATTTTCACAAAAAAGTGAAATTTTCAAAAATCCAGAAAATTGGCTGAAAACGACTAAATATCAAGGACTCATTGGGCGAATTGCTCTGGAACTGAAATCGGAACGCTCACTGACATTTCCCCTTTCTGAAAGTCTGATAAACGCCGGAAAAATGACTAAGTCCAAAAAAAAAATTTTTTCAACTTTTTTCAATTTTACCCCCGTGGGATATATATTCTACCCACACACATTTGGAACTCTCCTGGGGTACCCTCACACATATTATTCCCTCATTTAGTGGATATTTTCACAAAAAAGTGAAATTTTCAAAAATCCAGAAAATTGGCTGAAAACGACTAAATATCAAGGACTCATTGAGCGAATCGCTCTGGAACTGAAATCGGAACGCTCACTGACATTTCCCCTATCTGAAAGTCTGATAAACGACGGAAAAATGACTAATTTCAAAAAAAATTTTTTTTCAACTTTTTTCAATTTTACCCCCGTGGGATATATATTCTACCCACACACATTTGGAACTCTCCTGGGGTACCCTCACACATATTATTCCCTGATTTAGTGGATATTTTCACAAAAAAGTGAAATTTTCAAAAATCCAGAAAATTGGCTGAAAACGACTAAATATCAAGGACTCATTGGGCGAATTGCTCTGGAACTGAAATCGGAACGCTCACTGACATTTCCCCTTTCTGAAAGTCTGATAAACGCCGGAAAAATGACTAAGTCCAAAAAAAAAATTTTTTCAACTTTTTTCAATTTTACCCCCGTGGGATATATATTCTACCCACACACATTTGGAACTCTCCTGGGGTACCCTCACACATATTATTCCCTGATTTAGTGGATATTTTCACAAAAAAGTGAAATTTTCAAAAATCCAGAAAATTGGCTGAAAACGACTAAATATCAAGGACTCATTGGGCGAATCGCTCTGGAACTGAAATCGGAACGCTCACTGACATTTCCCCTATCTGAAAGTCTGATAAACGATGGAAAAATGACTAAGTCCAAAAAAATGTTTTTTTCAACTTTTTTCAATTTTACCCCCGTGGGATATATATTCTACCCACACACATTTGGAACTCTCCTGGGGTACCCTCACACATATTATTCCCTCATTTAGTGGATATTTTCACAAAAAAGTGAAATTTTCAAAAATCCAGAAAATTGGCTGAAAACGACTAAATATCAAGGACTCATTGGGCGAATCACTCTGGAACTGAAATCGGAATGCTCACTCACATTTCCCCTATCTGAAAGTCTGATAAACGCCGGAAAAATGACTAAGTCCAAAAAAAATTTTTTTCAACTTTTTTCAATTTTACCCCCGTGGGATATATATTCTACCCACACACATTTGGAACTCTCCTGGGGTACCCTCACACATATTATTCCCTCAATTAGTGGATATTTTCACAAAAAAGTGAAATTTTCAAAAATCCAGAAAATTGGCTGAAAACGACTAAATATCAAGGACTCATTGGGCGAATTGCTCTGGAACTGAAATCGGAACGCTCACTGACATTTCCCCTTTCTGAAAGTCTGATAAACGCCGGAAAAATGACTAAGTCCAAAAAAAAATTTTTTTAAACTTTTTTCAATTTTACCCCCGTGGGATATATATTCTACCCACACACATTTGGAATTCTCCTGGGGTACCCTCACACATATTATTCCCTCATTTAGTGGATATTTTCACAAAAAAGTGAAATTTTCAAAAATCCAGAAAATTGGCTGAAAACGTCTAAATATCAAGGACTCATTGGGCGAATTGCTCTGGAACTGAAATCGGAACGCTCACTGACATTTCCCCTTTCTGAAAGTCTGATAAACGCCGGAAAAATGACTAAGTCCAAAAAAAAATTTTTTTCAACTTTTTTCAATTTTACCCCCGTGGGATATATATTCTACCCACACACATTTGGAACTCTCCTGGGGTACCCTCACACATATTATTCCCTCATTTAGTGGATATTTTCACAAAAAAGTGAAATTTTCAAAAATCCAGAAAATTGGCTGAAAACGACTAAATATCAAGGACTCATTGAGCGAATCGCTCTGGAACTGAAATCGGAACGCTCACTGACATTTCCCCTATCTGAAAGTCTGATAAACGACGGAAAAATGACTAATTTCAAAAAAATTTTTTTTTCAACTTTTTTCAATTTTACCCCCGTGGGATATATATTCTACCCACACACATTTGGAACTCTCCTGGGGTACCCTCACACATATTATTCCCTCATTTAGTGGATATTTTCACAAAAAAGTGAAATTTTCAAAAATCCAGAAAATTGGCTGAAAACGACTAAATATCAAGGACTCATTGGGCGAATCGCTCTGGAACTGAAATCGGAACGCTCACTGACATTTCCCCTATCTGAAAGTCTGATAAACGACGGAAAAATGACGAAGTCCAAAAAATTTTTTTTCAACTTTTTTTAATTTTACCCCCGTGGGATATATATTCTACCCACACACATTTGGAACTCTCCTGGGGTACCCTCACACATATTATTCCCTCATTTAGTGGATATTTTCACAAAAAAGTGAAATTTTCAAAAATCCAGAAAATTGGCTGAAAACGACTAAATATCAAGGACTCATTGGGCGAATTGCTCTGGAACTGAAATCGGAACGCTCACTGACATTTCCCCTTTCTGAAAGTCTGATAAACGCCGGAAAAATGACTAAGTCCAAAAAAAAAATTTTTTAAACTTTTTTCAATTTTACCCCCGTGGGATATATATTCTACCCACACACATTTGGAATTCTCCTGGGGTACCCTCACACATATTATTCCCTCATTTAGTGGATATTTTCACAAAAAAGTGAAATTTTCAAAAATCCAGAAAATTGGCTGAAAACGACTAAATATCAAGGACTCATTGGGCGAATTGCTCTGGAACTGAAATCGGAACGCTCACTGACATTTCCCCTTTCTGAAAGTCTGATAAACGCCGGAAAAATGACTAAGTCCAAAAAAAAAATTTTTTCAACTTTTTTCAATTTTACCCCCGTGGGATATATATTCTACCCACACACATTTGGAACTCTCCTGGGGTACCCTCACACATATTATTCCCTCATTTAGTGGATATTTTCACAAAAAAGTGAAATTTTCAAAAATCCAGAAAATTGGCTGAAAACGACTAAATATCAAGGACTCATTGAGCGAATCGCTCTGGAACTGAAATCGGAACGCTCACTGACATTTCCCCTATCTGAAAGTCTGATAAACGACGGAAAAATGACTAATTTCAAAAAAAATTTTTTTTCAACTTTTTTCAATTTTACCCCCGTGGGATATATATTCTACCCACACACATTTGGAACTCTCCTGGGGTACCCTCACACATATTATTCCCTGATTTAGTGGATATTTTCACAAAAAAGTGAAATTTTCAAAAATCCAGAAAATTGGCTGAAAACGACTAAATATCAAGGACTCATTGAGCGAATCGCTCTGGAACTGAAATCGGAACGCTCACTGACATTTCCCCTATCTGAAAGTTTGATAAACGATGGAAAAATGACTAAGTCCAAAAAAATGTTTTTTTCAACTTTTTTCAATTTTACCCCCGTGGGATATATATTCTACCCACACACATTTGGAACTCTCCTGGGGTACCCTCACACATATTATTCCCTGATTTAGTGGATATTTTCACAAAAAAGTGAAATTTTCAAAAATCCAGAAAATTGGCTGAAAACGACTAAATATCAAGGACTCATTGAGCGAATCGCTCTGGAACTGAAATCGGAACGCTCACTGACATTTCCCCTATCTGAAAGTCTGATAAACGACGGAAAAATGACTAATTTCAAAAAAATTTTTTTTTCAACTTTTTTCAATTTTACCCCCGTGGGATATATATTCTACCCACACACATTTGGAACTCTCCTGGGGTACCCTCACACATATTATTCCCTCATTTAGTGGATATTTTGACAAAAAAGTGAAATTTTCAAAAATCCAGAAAATTGGCTGAAAACGACTAAATATCAAGGACTCATTGGGCGAATCACTCTGGAACTGAAATCGGAATGCTCACTCACATTTCCCCTATCTGAAAGTCTGATAAACGCCGGAAAAATGACTAAGTCCAAAAAAAATTTTTTTCAACTTTTTTCAATTTTACCCCCGTGGGATATATATTCTACCCACACACATTTGGAACTCTCCTGGGGTACCCTCACACATATTATTCCCTCATTTAGTGGATATTTTCACAAAAAAGTGAAATTTTCAAAAATCCAGAAAATTGGCTGAAAACGACTAAATATCAAGGACTCATTGGGCGAATTGCTCTGGAACTGAAATCGGAACGCTCACTGACATTTCCCCTTTCTGAAAGTCTGATAAACGCCGGAAAAATGACTAAGTCCAAAAAAAAAATTTTTTAAACTTTTTTCAATTTTACCCCCGTGGGATATATATTCTACCCACACACATTTGGAATTCTCCTGGGGTACCCTCACACATATTATTCCCTCATTTAGTGGATATTTTCACAAAAAAGTGAAATTTTCAAAAATCCAGAAAATTGGCTGAAAACGACTAAATATCAAGGACTCATTGGGCGAATTGCTCTGGAACTGAAATCGGAACGCTCACTGACATTTCCCCTTTCTGAAAGTCTGATAAACGCCGGAAAAATGACTAAGTCCAAAAAAAAAATTTTTTCAACTTTTTTCAATTTTACCCCCGTGGGATATATATTCTACCCACACACATTTGGAACTCTCCTGGGGTACCCTCACACATATTATTCCCTCATTTAGTGGATATTTTCACAAAAAAGTGAAATTTTCAAAAATCCAGAAAATTGGCTGAAAACGACTAAATATCAAGGACTCATTGGGCGAATCGCTCTGGAACTGAAATCGGAACGCTCACTGACATTTCCCCTATCTGAAAGTCTGATAAACGATGGAAAAATGACTAAGTCCAAAAAAATGTTTTTTTCAACTTTTTTCAATTTTACCCCCGTGGGATATATATTCTACCCACACACATTTGGAACTCTCCTGGGGTACCCTCACACATATTATTCCCTCATTTAGTGGATATTTTCACAAAAAAGTGAAATTTTCAAAAATCCAGAAAATTGGCTGAAAACGACTAAATATCAAGGACTCATTGAGCGAATCGCTCTGGAACTGAAATCGGAACGCTCACTGACATTTCCCCTATCTGAAAGTCTGATAAACGACGGAAAAATGACTAATTTCAAAAAAATTTTTTTTTCAACTTTTTTCAATTTTACCCCCGTGGGATATATATTCTACCCACACACATTTGGAACTCTCCTGGGGTACCCTCACACATATTATTCCCTCATTTAGTGGATATTTTCACAAAAAAGTGAAATTTTCAAAAATCCAGAAAATTGGCTGAAAACGACTAAATATCAAGGACTCATTGGGCGAATCGCTCTGGAACTGAAATCGGAACGCTCACTGACATTTCCCCTATCTGAAAGTCTGATAAACGACGGAAAAATGACGAAGTCCAAAAAATTTTTTTTCAACTTTTTTTAATTTTACCCCCGTGGGATATATATTCTACCCACACACATTTGGAACTCTCCTGGGGTACCCTCACACATATTATTCCCTCATTTAGTGGATATTTTCACAAAAAAGTGAAATTTTCAAAAATCCAGAAAATTGGCTGAAAACGACTAAATATCAAGGACTCATTGAGCGAATCGCTCTGGAACTGAAATCGGAACGCTCACTGACATTTCCCCTATCTGAAAGTCTGATAAACGACGGAAAAATGACTAATTTCAAAAAAAATTTTTTTTCAACTTTTTTCAATTTTACCCCCGTGGGATATATATTCTACCCACACACATTTGGAACTCTCCTGGGGTACCCTCACACATATTATTCCCTGATTTAGTGGATATTTTCACAAAAAAGTGAAATTTTCAAAAATCCAGAAAATTGGCTGAAAACGACTAAATATCAAGGACTCATTGAGCGAATCGCTCTGGAACTGAAATCGGAACGCTCACTGACATTTCCCCTATCTGAAAGTTTGATAAACGATGGAAAAATGACTAAGTCCAAAAAAATGTTTTTTTCAACTTTTTTCAATTTTACCCCCGTGGGATATATATTCTACCCACACACATTTGGAACTCTCCTGGGGTACCCTCACACATATTATTCCCTCAATTAGTGGATATATTCACAAAAAAGTGAAATTTTCAAAAATCCAGAAAATTGGCTGAAAACGACTAAATATCAAGGACTCATTGGGCGAATTGCTCTGGAACTGAAATCGGAACGCTCACTGACATTTCCCCTTTCTGAAAGTCTGATAAACGCCAGAAAAATGACTAAGTCCAAAAAAAAATTTTTTTAAACTTTTTTCAATTTTACCCCCGTGGGATATATATTCTACCCACACACATTTGGAACTCTCCTGGGGTACCCTCACACATATTATTCCCTCATTTAGTGGATATTTTCACAAAAAAGTGAAATTTTCAAAAATCCAGAAAATTGGCTGAAAACGACTAAATATCAAGGACTCATTGAGCGAATCGCTCTGGAACTGAAATCGGAACGCTCACTGACATTTCCCCTATCTGAAAGTCTGATAAACGACGGAAAAATGACTAATTTCAAAAAAAATTTTTTTTCAACTTTTTTCAATTTTACCCCCGTGGGATATATATTCTACCCACACACATTTGGAACTCTCCTGGGGTACCCTCACACATATTATTCCCTCATTTAGTGGATATTTTCACAAAAAAGTGAAATTTTCAAAAATCCAGAAAATTGGCTGAAAACGACTAAATATCAAGGACTCATTGGGCGAATCACTCTGGAACTGAAATCGGAACGCTCACTGACATTTCCCCTATCTGAAAGTCTGATAAACGATGGAAAAATGACTAAGTCCAAAAAAATGTTTTTTTCAACTTTTTTCAATTTTACCCCCGTGGGATATATATTCTACCCACACACATTTGGAACTCTCCTGGGGTACCCTCACACATATTATTCCCTCATTTAGTGGATATTTTCACAAAAAAGTGAAATTTTCAAAAATCCAGAAAATTGGCTGAAAATGACTAAATATCAAGGACTCATTGGGCGAATCGCTCTGGAACTGAAATCGGAACGCTCACTGACATTTCCCCTATCTGAAAGTCTGATAAACGCTGGAAAAATGACTAAGTCCAAAAAATATTTTTTTTCAACTTTTTTCAATTTTACCCCCGTGGGATATATATTCTACCCACACACATTTGGAACTCTCCTGGGGTACCCTCACACATATTATTCCCTCATTTAGTGGATATTTTCACAAAAAAGTGAAATTTTCAAAAATCCAGAAAATTGGCTGAAAACGACTAAATATCAAGGACTCATTGGGCGAATCACTCTGGAACTGAAATCGGAATGCTCACTCACATTTCCCCTATCTGAAAGTCTGATAAACGCCGGAAAAATGACTAAGTCCAAAAAAAATTTTTTTCAACTTTTTTCAATTTTACCCCCGTGGGATATATATTCTACCCACACACATTTGGAACTCTCCTGGGGTACCCTCACACATATTATTCCCTCAATTAGTGGATATTTTCACAAAAAAGTGAAATTTTCAAAAATCCAGAAAATTGGCTGAAAACGACTAAATATCAAGGACTCATTGGGCGAATTGCTCTGGAACTGAAATCGGAACGCTCACTGACATTTCCCCTTTCTGAAAGTCTGATAAACGCCGGAAAAATGACTAAGTCCAAAAAAAAAATTTTTTAAACTTTTTTCAATTTTACCCCCGTGGGATATATATTCTACCCACACACATTTGGAATTCTCCTGGGGTACCCTCACACATATTATTCCCTCATTTAGTGGATATTTTCACAAAAAAGTGAAATTTTCAAAAATCCAGAAAATTGGCTGAAAACGACTAAATATCAAGGACTCATTGGGCGAATTGCTCTGGAACTGAAATCGGAACGCTCACTGACATTTCCCCTTTCTGAAAGTCTGATAAACGCCGGAAAAATGACTAAGTCCAAAAAAAAAATTTTTTCAACTTTTTTCAATTTTACCCCCGTGGGATATATATTCTACCCACACACATTTGGAACTCTCCTGGGGTACCCTCACACATATTATTCCCTCATTTAGTGGATATTTTCACAAAAAAGTGAAATTTTCAAAAATCCAGAAAATTGGCTGAAAACGACTAAATATCAAGGACTCATTGGGCGAATCGCTCTGGAACTGAAATCGGAACGCTCACTGACATTTCCCCTATCTGAAAGTCTGATAAACGATGGAAAAATGACTAAGTCCAAAAAAATGTTTTTTTCAACTTTTTTCAATTTTACCCCCGTGGGATATATATTCTACCCACACACATTTGGAACTCTCCTGGGGTACCCTCACACATATTATTCCCTCATTTAGTGGATATTTTCACAAAAAAGTGAAATTTTCAAAAATCCAGAAAATTGGCTGAAAACGACTAAATATCAAGGACTCATTGAGCGAATCGCTCTGGAACTGAAATCGGAACGCTCACTGACATTTCCCCTATCTGAAAGTCTGATAAACGACGGAAAAATGACTAATTTCAAAAAAATTTTTTTTTCAACTTTTTTCAATTTTACCCCCGTGGGATATATATTCTACCCACACACATTTGGAACTCTCCTGGGGTACCCTCACACATATTATTCCCTCATTTAGTGGATATTTTCACAAAAAAGTGAAATTTTCAAAAATCCAGAAAATTGGCTGAAAACGACTAAATATCAAGGACTCATTGGGCGAATCGCTCTGGAACTGAAATCGGAACGCTCACTGACATTTCCCCTATCTGAAAGTCTGATAAACGACGGAAAAATGACGAAGTCCAAAAAATTTTTTTTAAACTTTTTTTAATTTTACCCCCGTGGGATATATATTCTACCCACACACATTTGGAACTCTCCTGGGGTACCCTCACACATATTATTCCCTCATTTAGTGGATATTTTCACAAAAAAGTGAAATTTTCAAAAATCCAGAAAATTGGCTGAAAACGACTAAATATCAAGGACTCATTGAGCGAATCGCTCTGGAACTGAAATCGGAACGCTCACTGACATTTCCCCTATCTGAAAGTCTGATAAACGACGGAAAAATGACTAATTTCAAAAAAAAATTTTTTTCAACTTTTTTCAATTTTACCCCCGTGGGATATATATTCTACCCACACACATTTGGAACTCTCCTGGGGTACCCTCACACATATTATTCCCTGATTTAGTGGATATTTTCACAAAAAAGTGAAATTTTCAAAAATCCAGAAAATTGGCTGAAAACGACTAAATATCAAGGACTCATTGAGCGAATCGCTCTGGAACTGAAATCGGAACGCTCACTGACATTTCCCCTATCTGAAAGTTTGATAAACGATGGAAAAATGACTAAGTCCAAAAAAATGTTTTTTTCAACTTTTTTCAATTTTACCCCCGTGGGATATATATTCTACCCACACACATTTGGAACTCTCCTGGGGTACCCTCACACATATTATTCCCTCAATTAGTGGATATATTCACAAAAAAGTGAAATTTTCAAAAATCCAGAAAATTGGCTGAAAACGACTAAATATCAAGGACTCATTGGGCGAATTGCTCTGGAACTGAAATCGGAACGCTCACTGACATTTCCCCTTTCTGAAAGTCTGATAAACGCCAGAAAAATGACTAAGTCCAAAAAAAAATTTTTTTAAACTTTTTTCAATTTTACCCCCGTGGGATATATATTCTACCCACACACATTTGGAACTCTCCTGGGGTACCCTCACACATATTATTCCCTCATTTAGTGGATATTTTCACAAAAAAGTGAAATTTTCAAAAATCCAGAAAATTGGCTGAAAACGACTAAATATCAAGGACTCATTGAGCGAATCGCTCTGGAACTGAAATCGGAACGCTCACTGACATTTCCCCTATCTGAAAGTCTGATAAACGACGGAAAAATGACTAATTTCAAAAAAATTTTTTTTTCAACTTTTTTCAATTTTACCCCCGTGGGATATATATTCTACCCACACACATTTGGAACTCTCCTGGGGTACCCTCACACATATTATTCCCTCATTTAGTGGATATTTTCACAAAAAAGTGAAATTTTCAAAAATCCAGAAAATTGGCTGAAAACGACTAAATATCAAGGACTCATTGGGCGAATCACTCTGGAACTGAAATCGGAACGCTCACTGACATTTCCCCTATCTGAAAGTCTGATAAACGATGGAAAAATGACTAAGTCCAAAAAAATGTTTTTTTCAACTTTTTTCAATTTTACCCCCGTGGGATATATATTCTACCCACACACATTTGGAACTCTCCTGGGGTACCCTCACACATATTATTCCCTCATTTAGTGGATATTTTCACAAAAAAGTGAAATTTTCAAAAATCCAGAAAATTGGCTGAAAATGACTAAATATCAAGGACTCATTGGGCGAATCGCTCTGGAACTGAAATCGGAACGCTCACTGACATTTCCCCTATCTGAAAGTCTGATAAACGCTGGAAAAATGACTAAGTCCAAAAAATATTTTTTTTCAACTTTTTTCAATTTTACCCCCGTGGGATATATATTCTACCCACACACATTTGGAACTCTCCTGGGGTACCCTCACACATATTATTCCCTCATTTAGTGGATATTTTCACAAAAAAGTGAAATTTTCAAAAATCCAGAAAATTGGCTGAAAACGACTAAATATCAAGGACTCATTGGGCGAATCACTCTGGAACTGAAATCGGAATGCTCACTCACATTTCCCCTATCTGAAAGTCTGATAAACGCCGGAAAAATGACTAAGTCCAAAAAAAATTTTTTTCAACTTTTTTCAATTTTACCCCCGTGGGATATATATTCTACCCACACACATTTGGAACTCTCCTGGGGTACCCTCACACATATTATTCCCTCAATTAGTGGATATTTTCACAAAAAAGTGAAATTTTCAAAAATCCAGAAAATTGGCTGAAAACGACTAAATATCAAGGACTCATTGGGCGAATTGCTCTGGAACTGAAATCGGAACGCTCACTGACATTTCCCCTTTCTGAAAGTCTGATAAACGCCGGAAAAATGACTAAGTCCAAAAAAAAATTTTTTTAAACTTTTTTCAATTTTACCCCCGTGGGATATATATTCTACCCACACACATTTGGAACTCTCCTGGGGTACCCTCACACATATTATTCCCTCAATTAGTGGATATATTCACAAAAAAGTGAAATTTTCAAAAATCCAGAAAATTGGCTGAAAACGACTAAATATCAAGGACTCATTGGGCGAATTGCTCTGGAACTGAAATCGGAACGCTCACTGACATTTCCCCTTTCTGAAAGTCTGATAAACGCCAGAAAAATGACTAAGTCCAAAAAAAAATTTTTTTAAACTTTTTTCAATTTTACCCCCGTGGGATATATATTCTACCCACACACATTTGGAACTCTCCTGGGGTACCCTCACACATATTATTCCCTCATTTAGTGGATATTTTCACAAAAAAGTGAAATTTTCAAAAATCCAGAAAATTGGCTGAAAACGACTAAATATCAAGGACTCATTGAGCGAATCGCTCTGGAACTGAAATCGGAACGCTCACTGACATTTCCCCTATCTGAAAGTCTGATAAACGACGGAAAAATGACTAATTTCAAAAAAAATTTTTTTTCAACTTTTTTCAATTTTACCCCCGTGGGATATATATTCTACCCACACACATTTGGAACTCTCCTGGGGTACCCTCACACATATTATTCCCTCATTTAGTGGATATTTTCACAAAAAAGTGAAATTTTCAAAAATCCAGAAAATTGGCTGAAAACGACTAAATATCAAGGACTCATTGGGCGAATCACTCTGGAACTGAAATCGGAACGCTCACTGACATTTCCCCTATCTGAAAGTCTGATAAACGATGGAAAAATGACTAAGTCCAAAAAAATGTTTTTTTCAACTTTTTTCAATTTTACCCCCGTGGGATATATATTCTACCCACACACATTTGGAACTCTCCTGGGGTACCCTCACACATATTATTCCCTCATTTAGTGGATATTTTCACAAAAAAGTGAAATTTTCAAAAATCCAGAAAATTGGCTGAAAATGACTAAATATCAAGGACTCATTGGGCGAATTGCTCTGGAACTGAAATCGGAACGCTCACTGACATTTCCCCTATCTGAAAGTCTGATAAACGCTGGAAAAATGACTAAGTCCAAAAAATATTTTTTTTCAACTTTTTTCAATTTTACCCCCGTGGGATATATATTCTACCCACACACATTTGGAACTCTCCTGGGGTACCCTCACACATATTATTCCCTCATTTAGTGGATATTTTCACAAAAAAGTGAAATTTTCAAAAATCCAGAAAATTGGCTGAAAACGACTAAATATCAAGGACTCATTGGGCGAATCACTCTGGAACTGAAATCGGAATGCTCACTCACATTTCCCCTATCTGAAAGTCTGATAAACGCCGGAAAAATGACTAAGTCCAAATAAAATTTTTTTCAACTTTTTTCAATTTTACCCCCGTGGGATATATATTCTACCCACACACATTTGGAACTCTCCTGGGGTACCCTCACACATATTATTCCCTCAATTAGTGGATATTTTCACAAAAAAGTGAAATTTTCAAAAATCCAGAAAATTGGCTGAAAACGTCTAAATATCAAGGACTCATTGGGCGAATTGCTCTGGAACTGAAATCGGAACGCTCACTGACATTTCCCCTTTCTGAAAGTCTGATAAACGCCGGAAAAATGACTAAGTCCAAAAAAAAAATTTTTTCAACTTTTTTCAATTTTACCCCCGTGGGATATATATTCTACCCACACACATTTGGAACTCTCCTGGGGTACCCTCACACATATTATTCCCTCATTTAGTGGATATTTTCACAAAAAAGTGAAATTTTCAAAAATCCAGAAAATTGGCTGAAAACGACTAAATATCAAGGACTCATTGGGCGAATCACTCTGGAACTGAAATCGGAATGCTCACTCACATTTCCCCTATCTGAAAGTCTGATAAACGCCGGAAAAATGACTAAGTCCAAAAAAAATTTTTTTCAACTTTTTTCAATTTTACCCCCGTGGGATATATATTCTACCCACACACATTTGGAACTCTCCTGGGGTACCCTCACACATATTATTCCCTCAATTAGTGGATATATTCACAAAAAAGTGAAATTTTCAAAAATCCAGAAAATTGGCTGAAAACGACTAAATATCAAGGACTCATTGGGCGAATTGCTCTGGAACTGAAATCGGAACGCTCACTGACATTTCCCCTTTCTGAAAGTCTGATAAACGCCGGAAAAATGACTAAGTCCAAAAAAAAATTTTTTTAAACTTTTTTCAATTTTACCCCCGTGGGATATATATTCTACCCACTCACATTTGGAACTCTCCTGGGGTACCCTCACACATATTATTCCCTCATTTAGTGGATATTTTCACAAAAAAGTGAAATTTTCAAAAATCCAGAAAATTGGCTGAAAACGACTAAATATCAAGGACTCATTGAGCGAATCGCTCTGGAACTGAAATCGGAACGCTCACTGACATTTCCCCTATCTGAAAGTCTGATAAACGACGGAAAAATGACTAATTTCAAAAAAATTTTTTTTTCAACTTTTTTCAATTTTACCCCCGTGGGATATATATTCTACCCACACACATTTGGAACTCTCCTGGGGTACCCTCACACATATTATTCCCTGATTTAGTGGATATTTTCACAAAAAAGTGAAATTTTCAAAAATCCAGAAAATTGGCTGAAAACGACTAAATATCAAGGACTCATTGGGCGAATCGCTCTGGAACTGAAATCGGAACGCTCACTGACATTTCCCCTATCTGAAAGTCTGATAAACGATGGAAAAATGACTAAGTCCAAAAAAATTTTTTTTCAACTTTTTTCAATTTTACCCCCGTGGGATATATATTCTACCCACACACATTTGGAACTCTCCTGGGGTACCCTCACACATATTATTCCCTCATTTAGTGGAAATTTTCACAAAAAAGTGAAATTTTCAAAAATCCAGAAAATTGGCTGAAAACGACTAAATATCAAGGACTCATTGGGCGAATCACTCTGGAACTGAAATCGGAATGCTCACTCACATTTCCCCTATCTGAAAGTCTGATAAACGCCGGAAAAATGACTAAGTCCAAAAAAAATTTTTTTCAACTTTTTTCAATTTTACCCCCGTGGGATATATATTCTACCCACACACATTTGGAACTCTCCTGGGGTACCCTCACACATATTATTCCCTCAATTAGTGGATATTTTCACAAAAAAGTGAAATTTTCAAAAATCCAGAAAATTGGCTGAAAACGACTAAATATCAAGGACTCATTGGGCGAATTGCTCTGGAACTGAAATCGGAACGCTCACTGACATTTCCCCTTTCTGAAAGTCTGATAAACGCCGGAAAAATGACTAAGTCCAAAAAAAATTTTTTTTAAACTTTTTTCAATTTTACCCCCGTGGGATATATATTCTACCCACACACATTTGGAATTCTCCTGGGGTACCCTCACACATATTATTCCCTCATTTAGTGGATATTTTCACAAAAATGTGAAATTTTCAAAAATCCAGAAAATTGGCTGAAAACGTATAAATATCAAGGACTCATTGGGCGAATTGCTCTGGAACTGAAATCGGAACGCTCACTGACATTTCCCCTTTCTGAAAGTCTGATAAACGCCGGAAAAATGACTAAGTCCAAAAAAAAAATTTTTTCAACTTTTTTCAATTTTACCCCCGTGGGATATATATTCTACCCACACACATTTGGAACTCTCCTGGGGTACCCTCACACATATTATTCCCTCATTTAGTGGATATTTTCACAAAAAAGTGAAATTTTCAAAAATCCAGAAAATTGGCTGAAAACGACTAAATATCAAGGACTCATTGGGCGAATCACTCTGGAACTGAAATCGGAACGCTCACTGACATTTCCCCTATCTGAAAGTCTGATAAACGATGGAAAAATGACTAAGTCCAAAAAAATGTTTTTTTCAACTTTTTTCAATTTTACCCCCGTGGGATATATATTCTACCCACACACATTTGGAACTCTCCTGGGGTACCCTCACACATATTATTCCCTCATTTAGTGGATATTTTCACAAAAAAGTGAAATTTTCAAAAATCCAGAAAATTGGCTGAAAATGACTAAATATCAAGGACTCATTGGGCGAATCGCTCTGGAACTGAAATCGGAACGCTCACTGACATTTCCCCTATCTGAAAGTCTGATAAACGCTGGAAAAATGACTAAGTCCAAAAAATATTTTTTTTCAACTTTTTTCAATTTTACCCCCGTGGGATATATATTCTACCCACACACATTTGGATCTCTCCTGGGGTACCCTCACACATATTATTCCCTCATTTAGTGGATATTTTCACAAAAAAGTGAAATTTTCAAAAATCCAGAAAATTGGCTGAAAACGACTAAATATCAAGGACTCATTGGGCGAATCACTCTGGAACTGAAATCGGAATGCTCACTCACATTTCCCCTATCTGAAAGTCTGATAAACGCCGGAAAAATGACTAAGTCCAAAAAAAATTTTTTTCAACTTTTTTCAATTTTACCCCAGTGGGATATATATTCTACCCACACACATTTGGAACTCTCCTGGGGTACCCTCACACATATTATTCCCTCATTTAGTGGATATTTTCACAAAAAAGTGAAATTTTCAAAAATCCAGAAAATTGGCTGAAAACGACTAAATATCTAGGACTCATTGGGCGAATCGCTCTGGAACTGAAATCGGAACGCTCACTGACATTTCCCCTATCTGAAAGTCTGATAAACGACGGAAAAATGACTAAGTCCAAAAAAATTTTTTTTTCAACTTTTTTAAATTTTACCCCCGTGGGATATATATTCTACCCACACACATTTGGAACTCTCCTGGGGTACCCTCACACATATTATTCCCTGATTTAGTGGATATTTTCACAAAAAAGTGAAATTTTCAAAAATCCAGAAAATTGGCTGAAAACGACTAAATATCAAGGACTCATTGGGCGAATCACTCTGGAACTGAAATCGGAACGCTCACTGACATTTCCCCTATCTGAAAGTCTGATAAACGATGGAAAAATGACTAAGTCCAAAAAAATGTTTTTTTCAACTTTTTTCAATTTTACCCCCGTGGGATATATATTCTACCCACACACATTTGGAACTCTCCTGGGGTACCCTCACACATATTATTCCCTCATTTAGTGGATATTTTCACAAAAAAGTGAAATTTTCAAAAATCCAGAAAATTGGCTGAAAATGACTAAATATCAAGGACTCATTGGGCGAATCGCTCTGGAACTGAAATCGGAACGCTCACTGACATTTCCCCTATCTGAAAGTCTGATAAACGCTGGAAAAATGACTAAGTCCAAAAAATATTTTTTTTCAACTTTTTTCAATTTTACCCCCGTGGGATATATATTCTACCCACACACATTTGGAACTCTCCTGGGGTACCCTCACACATATTATTCCCTCATTTAGTGGATATTTTCACAAAAAAGTGAAATTTTCAAAAATCCAGAAAATTGGCTGAAAACGACTAAATATCAAGGACTCATTGGGCGAATCACTCTGGAACTGAAATCGGAATGCTCACTCACATTTCCCCTATCTGAAAGTCTGATAAACGCCGGAAAAATGACTAAGTCCAAAAAAAATTTTTTTCAACTTTTTTCAATTTTACCCCAGTGGGATATATATTCTACCCACACACATTTGGAACTCTCCTGGGGTACCCTCACACATATTATTCCCTCATTTAGTGGATATTTTCACAAAAAAGTGAAATTTTCAAAAATCCAGAAAATTGGCTGAAAACGACTAAATATCAAGGACTCATTGGGCGAATCGCTCTGGAACTGAAATCGGAACGCTCACTGACATTTCCCCTATCTGAAAGTCTGATAAACGACGGAAAAATGACTAAGTCCAAAAAAATTTTTTTTTCAACTTTTTTAAATTTTACCCCCGTGGGATATATATTCTACCCACACACATTTGGAACTCTCCTGGGGTACCCTCACACATATTATTCCCTGATTTAGTGGATATTTTCACAAAAAAGTGAAATTTTCAAAAATCCAGAAAATTGGCTGAAAACGACTAAATATCAAGGACTCATTGGGCGAATCGCTCTGGAACTGAAATCGGAACGCTCACTGACATTTCCCCTATCTGAAAGTCTGATAAATGATGGAAAAATGACTAAGTCCAAAAACATGTTTTTTTCAACTTTTTTCAATTTTACCCCCGTGGGATATATATTCTACCCACACACATTTGGAACTCTCCTGGGGTACCCTCACACATATTATTCCCTCATTTAGTGTATATTTTCACAAAAAAGTGAAATTTTCAAAAATCCAGAAAATTGGCTGAAAACGACTAAATATCAAGGACTCATTGGGCGAATCGCTCTGGAACTGAAATCGGAACGCTCACTGACATTTCCCCTATCTGAAAGTCTGATAAACGCCGGAAAAATGACTAAGTCCAAAAAAAAATTTTTTTCAACTTTTTTCAATTTTACCCCCGTGGGATATATATTCTACCCACACACATTTGGAACTCTCCTGGGGTACCCTCACACATATTATTCCCTCATTTAGTGGATATTTTCACAAAAAAGTGAAATTTTCAAAAATCCAGAAAATTGGCTGAAAACGACTAAATATCAAGGACTCATTGGGCGAATCAATTTGGAACTGAAATCGGAATGCTCACTCACATTTCCCCTATCTGAAAGTCTGATAAACGCCGGAAAAATGACTAGGTCCAAAAAAAATTTTTTTCAACTTTTTTCAATTTTACCCCAGTGGGATATATATTCTACCCACACACATTTGGAACTCTCCTGGGGTACCCTCACACATATTATTCCCTCATTTAGTGGATATTTTCACAAAAAAGTGAAATTTACAAAAATCCAGAAAATTGGCTGAAAATGACTAAATATCAAGGACTCATTGAGCGAATCGCTCTGGAACTGAAATCGGAACGCTCACTGACATTTCCCCTATCTGAAAGTCTGATAAACGACGGAAAAATGACTAATTTCAAAAAAAATTTTTTTTCAACTTTTTTCAATTTTACCCCCGTGGGATATATATTCTACCCACACACATTTGGAACTCTCCTGGGGTACCCTCACACATATTATTCCCTGATTTAGTGGATATTTTCACAAAAAAGTGAAATTTTCAAAAATCCAGAAAATTGGCTGAAAACGACTAAATATCAAGGACTCATTGGGCGAATCGCTCTGGAACTGAAATCGGAACGCTCACTGACATTTCCCCTATCTGAAAGTCTGATAAACGCCGGAAAAATGACTAAGTCCAAAAAATATTTTTTTTCAACTTTTTTCAATTTTACCCCCGTGGGATATATATTCTACCCACACACATTTGGAACTCTCCTGGGGTACCCTCACACATATTATTCCCTCATTTAGTGGATATTTTCACAAAAAAGTGAAATTTTCAAAAATCCAGAAAATTGGCTGAAAACGACTAAATATCAAGGACTCATTGGGCGAATCACTCTGGAACTGAAATCGGAATGCTCACTCACATTTCCCCTATCTGAAAGTCTGATAAACGCCGGAAAAATGACTAAGTCCAAAAAAAATTTTTTTCAACTTTTTTCAATTTTACCCCAGTGGGATATATATTCTACCCACACACATTTGGAACTCTCCTGGGGTACCCTCACACATATTATTCCCTCATTTAGTGGATATTTTCACAAAAAAGTGAAATTTTCAAAAATCCAGAAAATTGGCTGAAAACGACTAAATATCAAGGACTCATTGGGCGAATTGCTCTGGAACTGAAATCGGAACGCTCACTGACATTTCCCCTTTCTGAAAGTCTGATAAACGCCGGAAAAATGACTAAGTCCAAAAAAAAATTTTTTTAAACTTTTTTCAATTTTACCCCCGTGGGATATATATTCTACCCACACACATTTGGAATTCTCCTGGGGTACCCTCACACATATTATTCCCTCATTTAGTGGATATTTTCACAAAAAAGTGAAATTTTCAAAAATCCAGAAAATTGGCTGAAAACGTCTAAATATCAAGGACTCATTGGGCGAATTGCTCTGGAACTGAAATCGGAACGCTCACTGACATTTCCCCTTTCTGAAAGTCTGATAAACGCCGGAAAAATGACTAAGTCCAAAAAAAAAATTTTTTCAACTTTTTTCAATTTTACCCCCGTGGGATATATATTCTACCCACACACATTTGGAACTCTCCTGGGGTACCCTCACACATATTATTCCCTCATTTAGTGGATATTTTCACAAAAAAGTGAAATTTTCAAAAATCCAGAAAATTGGCTGAAAACGACTAAATATCAAGGACTCATTGGGCGAATCACTCTGGAACTGAAATCGGAACGCTCACTGACATTTCCCCTATCTGAAAGTCTGATAAACGATGGAAAAATGACTAAGTCCAAAAAAATGTTTTTTTCAACTTTTTTCAATTTTACCCCCGTGGGATATATATTCTACCCACACACATTTGGAACTCTCCTGGGGTACCCTCACACATATTATTCCCTCATTTAGTGGATATTTTCACAAAAAAGTGAAATTTTCAAAAATCCAGAAAATTGGCTGAAAACGACTAAATATCAAGGACTCATTGGGCGAATCACTCTGGAACTGAAATCGGAATGCTCACTCACATTTCCCCTATCTGAAAGTCTGATAAACGCCGGAAAAATGACTAAGTCCAAAAAAAATTTTTTTCAACTTTTTTCAATTTTACCCCAGTGGGATATATATTCTACCCACACACATTTGGAACTCTCCTGGGGTACCCTCACACATATTATTCCCTCATTTAGTGGATATTTTCACAAAAAAGTGAAATTTTCAAAAATCCAGAAAATTGGCTGAAAACGACTAAATATCAAGGACTCATTGGGCGAATCACTCTGGAACTGAAATCGGAATGCTCACTCACATTTCCCCTATCTGAAAGTCTGATAAACGCCGGAAAAATGACTAAGTCCAAAAAAAAAATTTTTTCAACTTTTTTCAATTTTACCCCCGTGGGATATATATTCTACCCACACACATTTGGAACTCTCCTGGGGTACCCTCACACATATTATTCCCTCATTTAGTGGATATTTTCACAAAAAAGTGAAATTTTCAAAAATCCAGAAAATTGGCTGAAAACGACTAAATATCAAGGACTCATTGGGCGAATTGCTCTGGAACTGAAATCGGAACGCTCACTGACATTTCCCCTTTCTGAAAGTCTGATAAACGCCGGAAAAATGACTAAGTCCAAAAAAAAATTTTTTTAAACATTTTTCAATTTTACCCCCGTGGGATATATATTCTACCCACACACATTTGGAACTCTCCTGGGGTATCCTCACACATATTATTCCCTCATTTAGTGGATATTTTCACAAAAAAGTGAAATTTTCAAAAATCCAGAAAATTGGCTGAAAACGACTAAATATCAAGGACTCATTGGGCGAATCGCTCTGGAACTGAAATCGGAACGCTCACTGACATTTCCCCTATCTGAAAGTCTGATAAACGCCGGAAAAATGACTAAGTCCAAAAAAAAATTTTTTTCAACTTTTTTCAATTTTACCCCCGTGGGATATATATTCTACCCACACACATTTGGAACTCTCCTGGGGTACCCTCACACATATTATTCCCTCATTTAGTGGATATTTTCACAAAAAAGTGAAATTTTCAAAAATCCAGAAAATTGGCTGAAAACGACTAAATATCAAGGACTCATTGGGCGAATCAATTTGGAACTGAAATCGGAATGCTCACTCACATTTCCCCTATCTGAAAGTCTGATAAACGCCGGAAAAATGACTAGGTCCAAAAAAAATTTTTTTCAACTTTTTTCAATTTTACCCCAGTGGGATATATATTCTACCCACACACATTTGGAACTCTCCTGGGGTACCCTCACACATATTATTCCCTCATTTAGTGGATATTTTCACAAAAAAGTGAAATTTACAAAAATCCAGAAAATTGGCTGAAAATGACTAAATATCAAGGACTCATTGGGCGAATCACTCTGGAACTGAAATCGGAATGCTCACTCACATTTCCCCAATCTGAAAGTCTGATAAACGCAGGAAAAATGACTAAGTCCAAAAAAAATTTTTTTCAACTTTTTTCAATTTTACCCCAGTGGGATATATATTCTACCCACACACATTTGGAACTCTCCTGGGGTACCCTCACACATATTATTCCCTCATTTAGTGGATATTTTCACAAAAAAGTGAAATTTTCAAAAATCCAGAAAATTGGCTGAAAACGACTAAATATCAAGGACTCATTGGGCGAATTGCTCTGGAACTGAAATCGGAACGCTCACTGACATTTCCCCTTTCTGAAAGTCTGATAAACGCCGGAAAAATGACTAAGTCCAAAAAAAAATTTTTTTAAACTTTTTTCAATTTTACCCCCGTGGGATATATATTCTACCCACACACATTTGGAATTCTCCTGGGGTACCCTCACACATATTATTCCCTCATTTAGTGGATATTTTCACAAAAAAGTGAAATTTTCAAAAATCCAGAAAATTGGCTGAAAACGTCTAAATATCAAGGACTCATTGGGCGAATTGCTCTGGAACTGAAATCGGAACGCTCACTGACATTTCCCCTTTCTGAAAGTCTGATAAACGCCGGAAAAATGACTAAGTCCAAAAAAAAAATTTTTTCAACTTTTTTCAATTTTACCCCCGTGGGATATATATTCTACCCACACACATTTGGAACTCTCCTGGGGTACCCTCACACATATTATTCCCTCATTTAGTGGATATTTTCACAAAAAAGTGAAATTTTCAAAAATCCAGAAAATTGGCTGAAAACGACTAAATATCAAGGACTCATTGGGCGAATCACTCTGGAACTGAAATCGGAACGCTCACTGACATTTCCCCTATCTGAAAGTCTGATAAACGATGGAAAAATGACTAAGTCCAAAAAATATTTTTTTTCAACTTTTTTCAATTTTACCCCCGTGGGATATATATTCTACCCACACACATTTGGAACTCTCCTGGGGTACCCTCACACATATTATTCCCTCATTTAGTGGATATTTTCACAAAAAAGTGAAATTTTCAAAAATCCAGAAAATTGGCTGAAAACGACTAAATATCAAGGACTCATTGGGCGAATCACTCTGGAACTGAAATCGGAATGCTCACTCACATTTCCCCTATCTGAAAGTCTGATAAACGCCGGAAAAATGACTAAGTCCAAAAAAAATTTTTTTCAACTTTTTTCAATTTTACCCCAGTGGGATATATATTCTACCCACACACATTTGGAACTCTCCTGGGGTACCCTCACACATATTATTCCCTCATTTAGTGGATATTTTCACAAAAAAGTGAAATTTTCAAAAATCCAGAAAATTGGCTGAAAACGACTAAATATCAAGGACTCATTGGGCGAATCACTCTGGAACTGAAATCGGAATGCTCACTCACATTTCCCCTATCTGAAAGTCTGATAAACGCCGGAAAAATGACTAGGTCCAAAAAAAATTTTTTTCAACTTTTTTCAATTTTACCCCAGTGGGATATATATTCTACCCACACACATTTGGAACTCTCCTGGGGTACCCTCACACATATTATTCCCTCATTTAGTGGATATTTTCACAAAAAAGTGAAATTTACAAAAATCCAGAAAATTGGCTGAAAATGACTAAATATCAAGGACTCATTGGGCGAATCACTCTGGAACTGAAATCGGAATGCTCACTCACATTTCCCCAATCTGAAAGTCTGATAAACGCAGGAAAAATGACTAAGTCCAAAAAAAATTTTTTTCAACTTTTTTCAATTTTACCCCCGTGGGATATATATTCTACCCACACACATTTGGAATTCTCCTGGGGTACCCTCACACATATTATTCCCTCATTTAGTGGATATTTTCACAAAAAAGTGAAATTTTCAAAAATCCAGAAAATTGGCTGAAAACGTCTAAATATCAAGGACTCATTGGGCGAATTGCTCTGGAACTGAAATCGGAACGCTCACTGACATTTCCCCTTTCTGAAAGTCTGATAAACGCCGGAAAAATGACTAAGTCCAAAAAAAAAATTTTTTCAACTTTTTTCAATTTTACCCCCGTGGGATATATATTCTACCCACACACATTTGGAACTCTCCTGGGGTACCCTCACACATATTATTCCCTCATTTAGTGGATATTTTCACAAAAAAGTGAAATTTTCAAAAATCCAGAAAATTGGCTGAAAACGACTAAATATCAAGGACTCATTGGGCGAATCACTCTGGAACTGAAATCGGAACGCTCACTGACATTTCCCCTATCTGAAAGTCTGATAAACGATGGAAAAATGACTAAGTCCAAAAAAATGTTTTTTTCAACTTTTTTCAATTTTACCCCCGTGGGATATATATTCTACCCACACACATTTGGAACTCTCCTGGGGTACCCTCACACATATTATTCCCTCATTTAGTGGATATTTTCACAAAAAAGTGAAATTTTCAAAAATCCAGAAAATTGGCTGAAAATGACTAAATATCAAGGACTCATTGGGCGAATCGCTCTGGAACTGAAATCGGAACGCTCACTGACATTTCCCCTATCTGAAAGTCTGATAAACGCTGGAAAAATGACTAAGTCCAAAAAATATTTTTTTTCAACTTTTTTCAATTTTACCCCCGTGGGATATATATTCTACCCACACACATTTGGAACTCTCCTGGGGTACCCTCACACATATTATTCCCTCATTTAGTGGATATTTTCACAAAAAAGTGAAATTTTCAAAAATCCAGAAAATTGGCTGAAAACGACTAAATATCAAGGACTCATTGGGCGAATCACTCTGGAACTGAAATCGGAACGCTCACTGACATTTCCCCTATCTGAAAGTCTGATAAACGATGGAAAAATGACTAAGTCCAAAAAATATTTTTTTTCAACTTTTTTCAATTTTACCCCCGTGGGATATATATTCTACCCACACACATTTGGAACTCTCCTGGGGTACCCTCACACATATTATTCCCTCATTTAGTGGATATTTTCACAAAAAAGTGAAATTTTCAAAAATCCAGAAAATTGGCTGAAAACGACTAAATATCAAGGACTCATTGGGCGAATCACTCTGGAACTGAAATCGGAATGCTCACTCACATTTCCCCTATCTGAAAGTCTGATAAACGCCGGAAAAATGACTAAGTCCAAAAAAAATTTTTTTCAACTTTTTTCAATTTTACCCCAGTGGGATATATATTCTACCCACACACATTTGGAACTCTCCTGGGGTACCCTCACACATATTATTCCCTCATTTAGTGGATATTTTCACAAAAAAGTGAAATTTTCAAAAATCCAGAAAATTGGCTGAAAACGACTAAATATCAAGGACTCATTGGGCGAATCACTCTGGAACTGAAATCGGAATGCTCACTCACATTTCCCCTATCTGAAAGTCTGATAAACGCCGGAAAAATGACTAGGTCCAAAAAAAATTTTTTTCAACTTTTTTCAATTTTACCCCAGTGGGATATATATTCTACCCACACACATTTGGAACTCTCCTGGGGTACCCTCACACATATTATTCCCTCATTTAGTGGATATTTTCACAAAAAAGTGAAATTTACAAAAATCCAGAAAATTGGCTGAAAATGACTAAATATCAAGGACTCATTGGGCGAATCACTCTGGAACTGAAATCGGAATGCTCACTCACATTTCCCCAATCTGAAAGTCTGATAAACGCAGGAAAAATGACTAAGTCCAAAAAAAATTTTTTTCAACTTTTTTCAATTTTACCCCCGTGGGATATATATTCTACCCACACACATTTGGAATTCTCCTGGGGTACCCTCACACATATTATTCCCTCATTTAGTGGATATTTTCACAAAAAAGTGAAATTTTCAAAAATCCAGAAAATTGGCTGAAAACGTCTAAATATCAAGGACTCATTGGGCGAATTGCTCTGGAACTGAAATCGGAACGCTCACTGACATTTCCCCTTTCTGAAAGTCTGATAAACGCCGGAAAAATGACTAAGTCCAAAAAAAAAATTTTTTCAACTTTTTTCAATTTTACCCCCGTGGGATATATATTCTACCCACACACATTTGGAACTCTCCTGGGGTACCCTCACACATATTATTCCCTCATTTAGTGGATATTTTCACAAAAAAGTGAAATTTTCAAAAATCCAGAAAATTGGCTGAAAACGACTAAATATCAAGGACTCATTGGGCGAATCACTCTGGAACTGAAATCGGAACGCTCACTGACATTTCCCCTATCTGAAAGTCTGATAAACGATGGAAAAATGACTAAGTCCAAAAAAATGTTTTTTTCAACTTTTTTCAATTTTACCCCCGTGGGATATATATTCTACCCACACACATTTGGAACTCTCCTGGGGTACCCTCACACATATTATTCCCTCATTTAGTGGATATTTTCACAAAAAAGTGAAATTTTCAAAAATCCAGAAAATTGGCTGAAAACGACTAAATATCAAGGACTCATTGGGCGAATCGCTCTGGAACTGAAATCGGAACGCTCACTGACATTTCCCCTATCTGAAAGTCTGATAAACGATGGAAAAATGACTAAGTCCAAAAAAATGTTTTTTTCAACTTTTTTCAATTTTACCCCCGTGGGATATATATTCTACCCACACACATTTGGAACTCTCCTGGGGTACCCTCACACATATTATTCCCTCATTTAGTGGATATTTTCACAAAAAAGTGAAATTTTCAAAAATCCAGAAAATTGGCTGAAAACGACTAAATATCAAGGACTCATTGGGCGAATCACTCTGGAACTGAAATCAGAATGCTCACTCACATTTCCCCTATCTGAAAGTCTGATAAACGCCGGAAAAATGACTAAGTCCAAAAAAAATTTTTTTCAACTTTTTTCAATTTTACCCCCGTGGGATATATATTCTACCCACACACATTTGGAACTCTCCTGGGGTACCCTCACACATATTATTCCCTCAATTAGTGTATATTTTCACAAAAAAGTGAAATTTTCAAAAATCCAGAAAATTGGCTGAAAACGACTAAATATCAAGGACTCATTGGGCGAATTGCTCTGGAACTGAAATCGGAACGCTCACTGACATTTCCCCTTTCTGAAAGTCTGATAAACGCCGGAAAAATGACTAAGTCCAAAAAAAAATTTTTTTAAACATTTTTCAATTTTACCCCCGTGGGATATATATTCTACCCACACACATTTGGAACTCTCCTGGGGTACCCTCACACATATTATTCCCTCATTTAGTGGATATTTTCACAAAAAAGTGAAATTTTCAAAAATCCAGAAAATTGGCTGAAAACGACTAAATATCAAGGACTCATTGGGCGAATCGCTCTGGAACTGAAATCGGAACGCTCACTGACATTTCCCCTATCTGAAAGTCTGATAAACGACGGAAAAATGACTAATTTCAAAAAAATTTTTTTTTCAACTTTTTTCAATTTTACCCCCGTGGGATATATATTCTACCCACACACATTTGGAACTCTCCTGGGGTACCCTCACACATATTATTCCCTCATTTAGTGGATATTTTCACAAAAAAGTGAAATTTTCAAAAATCCAGAAAATTGGCTGAAAACGACTAAATATCAAGGACTCATTGAGCGAATCGCTCTGGAACTGAAATCGGAACGCTCACTGACATTTCCCCTATCTGAAAGTCTGATAAACGACGGAAAAATGACTAATTTCAAAAAAATTTTTTTTTCAACTTTTTTCAATTTTACCCCCGTGGGATATATATTCTACCCACACACATTTGGAATTCTCCTGGGGTACCCTCACACATATTATTCCCTCATTTAGTGGATATTTTCACAAAAAAGTGAAATTTTCAAAAATCCAGAAAATTGGCTGAAAACGACTAAATATCAAGGACTCATTGGGCGAATTGCTCTGGAACTGAAATCGGAACGCTCACTGACATTTCCCCTTTCTGAAAGTCTGATAAACGCCGGAAAAATGACTAAGTCCAAAAAAAAAATTTTTTCAACTTTTTTCAATTTTACCCCCGTGGGATATATATTCTACCCACACACATTTGGAACTCTCCTGGGGTACCCTCACACATATTATTCCCTCATTTAGTGGATATTTTCACAAAAAAGTGAAATTTTCAAAAATCCAGAAAATTGGCTGAAAACGACTAAATATCAAGGACTCATTGAGCGAATCGCTCTGGAACTGAAATCGGAACGCTCACTGACATTTCCCCTATCTGAAAGTCTGATAAACGACGGAAAAATGACTAATTTCAAAAAAAATTTTTTTTCAACTTTTTTCAATTTTACCCCCGTGGGATATATATTCTACCCACACACATTTGGAACTCTCCTGGGGTACCCTCACACATATTATTCCCTGATTTAGTGGATATTTTCACAAAAAAGTGAAATTTTCAAAAATCCAGAAAATTGGCTGAAAACGACTAAATATCAAGGACTCATTGAGCGAATCGCTCTGGAACTGAAATCGGAACGCTCACTGACATTTCCCCTATCTGAAAGTTTGATAAACGATGGAAAAATGACTAAGTCCAAAAAAATGTTTTTTTCAACTTTTTTCAATTTTACCCCCGTGGGATATATATTCTACCCACACACATTTGGAACTCTCCTGGGGTACCCTCACACATATTATTCCCTCAATTAGTGGATATATTCACAAAAAAGTGAAATTTTCAAAAATCCAGAAAATTGGCTGAAAACGACTAAATATCAAGGACTCATTGGGCGAATTGCTCTGGAACTGAAATCGGAACGCTCACTGACATTTCCCCTTTCTGAAAGTCTGATAAACGCCGGAAAAATGACTAAGTCCAAAAAAAAAATTTTTTCAACTTTTTTCAATTTTACCTCCGTGGGATATATATTCTACCCACACACATTTGGAACTCTCCTGGGGTACCCTCACACATATTATTCCCTCATTTAGTGGATATTTTCACAAAAAAGTGAAATTTTCAAAAATCCAGAAAATTGGCTGAAAACGACTAAATATCAAGGACTCATTGAGCGAATCGCTCTGGAACTGAAATCGGAACGCTCACTGACATTTCCCCTATCTGAAAGTCTGATAAACGACGGAAAAATGACTAATTTCAAAAAAATTTTTTTTTCAACTTTTTTCAATTTTACCCCCGTGGGATATATATTCTACCCACACACATTTGGAACTCTCCTGGGGTACCCTCACACATATTATTCCCTGATTTAGTGGATATTTTCACAAAAAAGTGAAATTTTCAAAAATCCAGAAAATTGGCTGAAAACGACTAAATATCAAGGACTCATTGAGCGAATCGCTCTGGAACTGAAATCGGAACGCTCACTGACATTTCCCCTATCTGAAAGTCTGATAAACGACGGAAAAATGACTAATTTCAAAAAAATTTTTTTTTCAACTTTTTTCAATTTTACCCCCGTGGGATATATATTCTACCCACACACATTTGGAACTCTCCTGGGGTACCCTCACACATATTATTCCCTGATTTAGTGGATATTTTCACAAAAAAGTGAAATTTTCAAAAATCCAGAAAATTGGCTGAAAACGACTAAATATCAAGGACTCATTGAGCGAATCGCTCTGGAACTGAAATCGGAACGCTCACTGACATTTCCCCTATCTGAAAGTTTGATAAACGATGGAAAAATGACTAAGTCCAAAAAAATGTTTTTTTCAACTTTTTTCAATTTTACCCCCGTGGGATATATATTCTACCCACACACATTTGGAACTCTCCTGGGGTACCCTCACACATATTATTCCCTCAATTAGTGGATATATTCACAAAAAAGTGAAATTTTCAAAAATCCAGAAAATTGGCTGAAAACGACTAAATATCAAGGACTCATTGGGCGAATTGCTCTGGAACTGAAATCGGAACGCTCACTGACATTTCCCCTTTCTGAAAGTCTGATAAACGCCGGAAAAATGACTAAGTCCAAAAAAAAAATTTTTTCAACTTTTTTCAATTTTACCCCCGTGGGATATATATTCTACCCACACACATTTGGAACTCTCCTGGGGTACCCTCACACATATTATTCCCTCATTTAGTGGATATTTTCACAAAAAAGTGAAATTTTCAAAAATCCAGAAAATTGGCTGAAAACGACTAAATATCAAGGACTCATTGAGCGAATCGCTCTGGAACTGAAATCGGAACGCTCACTGACATTTCCCCTATCTGAAAGTCTGATAAACGACGGAAAAATGACTAATTTCAAAAAAAAATTTTTTTAAACTTTTTTCAATTTTACCCCCGTGGGATATATATTCTACCCACACACATTTGGAATTCTCCTGGGGTACCCTCACACATATTATTCCCTCATTTAGTGGATATTTTCACAAAAAAGTGAAATTTTCAAAAATCCAGAAAATTGGCTGAAAACGTCTAAATATCAAGGACTCATTGGGCGAATTGCTCTGGAACTGAAATCGGAACGCTCACTGACATTTCCCCTTTCTGAAAGTCTGATAAACTCCGGAAAAATGACTAAGTCCAAAAAAAAAATTTTTTCAACTTTTTTCAATTTTACCCCCGTGGGATATATATTCTACCCACACACATTTGGAACTCTCCTGGGGTACCCTCACACATATTATTCCCTCATTTAGTGGATATTTTCACAAAAAAGTGAAATTTTCAAAAATCCAGAAAATTGGCTGAAAACGACTAAATATCAAGGACTCATTGGGCGAATCACTCTGGAACTGAAATCGGAACGCTCACTGACATTTCCCCTATCTGAAAGTCTGATAAACGAAGGAAAAATGACTAAGTCCAAAAAAATGTTTTTTTCAACTTTTTTCAATTTTACCCCCGTGGGATATATATTCTACCCACACACATTTGGAACTCTCCTGGGGTACCCTCACACATATTATTCCCTCATTTAGTGGATATTTTCACAAAAAAGTGAAATTTTCAAAAATCCAGAAAATTGGCTGAAAACGACTAAATATCAAGGACTCATTGGGCGAATCACTCTGGAACTGAAATCGGAATGCTCACTCACATTTCCCCTATCTGAAAGTCTGATAAACGCCGGAAAAATGACTAAGTCCAAAAAAAAAATTTTTTCAACTTTTTTCAATTTTACCCCCGTGGGATATATATTCTACCCACACACATTTGGAACTCTCCTGGGGTACCCTCACACATATTATTCCCTCATTTAGTGGATATTTTCACAAAAAAGTGAAATTTTCAAAAATCCAGAAAATTGGCTGAAAACGACTAAATATCAAGGACTCATTGGGCGAATCGCTCTGGAACTGAAATCGGAACGCTCACTGACATTTCCCCTATCTGAAAGTCTGATAAACGACGGAAAAATGACTAAGTCCAAAAAATTTTTTTTCAACTTTTTTTAATTTTACCCCCGTGGGATATATATTCTACCCACACACATTTGGAACTCTCCTGGGGTACCCTCACACATATTATTCCCTCAATTAGTGGATATATTCACAAAAAAGTGAAATTTTCAAAAATCCAGAAAATTGGCTGAAAACGACTAAATATCAAGGACTCATTGGGCGAATTGCTCTGGAACTGAAATCGGAACGCTCACTGACATTTCCCCTTTCTGAAAGTCTGATAAACGCCGGAAAAATGACTAAGTCCAAAAAAAAATTTTTTTAAACTTTTTTCAATTTTACCCCCGTGGGATATATATTCTACCCACACACATTTGGAATTCTCCTGGGGTACCCTCACACATATTATTCCCTCATTTAGTGGATATTTTCACAAAAAAGTGAAATTTTCAAAAATCCAGAAAATTGGCTGAAAACGACTAAATATCAAGGACTCATTGGGCGAATTGCTCTGGAACTGAAATCGGAACGCTCACTGACATTTCCCCTTTCTGAAAGTCTGATAAACGCCGGAAAAATGACTAAGTCCAAAAAAAAAATTTTTTCAACTTTTTTCAATTTTACCCCCGTGGGATATATATTCTACCCACACACATTTGGAACTCTCCTGGGGTACCCTCACACATATTATTCCCTCATTTAGTGGATATTTTCACAAAAAAGTGAAATTTTCAAAAATCCAGAAAATTGGCTGAAAACGACTAAATATCAAGGACTCATTGGGCGAATCGCTCTGGAACTGAAATCGGAACGCTCACTGACATTTCCCCTATCTGAAAGTCTGATAAACGATGGAAAAATGACTAAGTCCAAAAAAATGTTTTTTTCAACTTTTTTCAATTTTACCCCCGTGGGATATATATTCTACCCACACACATTTGGAACTCTCCTGGGGTACCCTCACACATATTATTCCCTCATTTAGTGGATATTTTCACAAAAAAGTGAAATTTTCAAAAATCCAGAAAATTGGCTGAAAACGACTAAATATCAAGGACTCATTGGGCGAATCACTCTGGAACTGAAATCGGAATGCTCACTCACATTTCCCCTATCTGAAAGTCTGATAAACGCCGGAAAAATGACTAAGTCCAAAAAAAATTTTTTTCAACTTTTTTCAATTTTACCCCCGTGGGATATATATTCTACCCACACACATTTGGAACTCTCCTGGGGTACCCTCACACATATTATTCCCTCAATTAGTGGATATATTCACAAAAAAGTGAAATTTTCAAAAATCCAGAAAATTGGCTGAAAACGACTAAATATCAAGGACTCATTGGGCGAATTGCTCTGGAACTGAAATCGGAACGCTCACTGACATTTCCCCTTTCTGAAAGTCTGATAAACGCCGGAAAAATGACTAAGTCCAAAAAAAAATTTTTTTAAACTTTTTTCAATTTTACCCCCGTGGGATATATATTCTACCCACACACATTTGGAATTCTCCTGGGGTACCCTCACACATATTATTCCCTCATTTAGTGGATATTTTCACAAAAAAGTGAAATTTTCAAAAATCCAGAAAATTGGCTGAAAACGACTAAATATCAAGGACTCATTGGGCGAATTGCTCTGGAACTGAAATCGGAACGCTCACTGACATTTCCCCTTTCTGAAAGTCTGATAAACGCCGGAAAAATGACTAAGTCCAAAAAAAAAATTTTTTCAACTTTTTTCAATTTTACCCCCGTGGGATATATATTCTACCCACACACATTTGGAACTCTCCTGGGGTACCCTCACACATATTATTCCCTCATTTAGTGGATATTTTCACAAAAAAGTGAAATTTTCAAAAATCCAGAAAATTGGCTGAAAACGACTAAATATCAAGGACTCATTGGGCGAATCGCTCTGGAACTGAAATCGGAACGCTCACTGACATTTCCCCTATCTGAAAGTCTGATAAACGATGGAAAAATGACTAAGTCCAAAAAAATGTTTTTTTCAACTTTTTTCAATTTTACCCCCGTGGGATATATATTCTACCCACACACATTTGGAACTCTCCTGGGGTACCCTCACACATATTATTCCCTCATTTAGTGGATATTTTCACAAAAAAGTGAAATTTTCAAAAATCCAGAAAATTGGCTGAAAACGACTAAATATCAAGGACTCATTGGGCGAATCACTCTGGAACTGAAATCGGAATGCTCACTCACATTTCCCCTATCTGAAAGTCTGATAAACGCCGGAAAAATGACTAAGTCCAAAAAAAAATTTTTTTAAACTTTTTTCAATTTTACCCCCGTGGGATATATATTCTACCCACACACATTTGGAATTCTCCTGGGGTACCCTCACACATATTATTCCCTCATTTAGTGGATATTTTCACAAAAAAGTGAAATTTTCAAAAATCCAGAAAATTGGCTGAAAACGACTAAATATCAAGGACTCATTGGGCGAATTGCTCTGGAACTGAAATCGGAACGCTCACTGACATTTCCCCTTTCTGAAAGTCTGATAAACGCCGGAAAAATGACTAAGTCCAAAAAAAAAATTTTTTCAACTTTTTTCAATTTTACCCCCGTGGGATATATATTCTACCCACACACATTTGGAACTCTCCTGGGGTACCCTCACACATATTATTCCCTCATTTAGTGGATATTTTCACAAAAAAGTGAAATTTTCAAAAATCCAGAAAATTGGCTGAAAACGACTAAATATCAAGGACTCATTGAGCGAATCGCTCTGGAACTGAAATCGGAACGCTCACTGACATTTCCCCTATCTGAAAGTCTGATAAACGACGGAAAAATGACTAATTTCAAAAAAATTTTTTTTTCAACTTTTTTCAATTTTACCCCCGTGGGATATATATTCTACCCACACACATTTGGAACTCTCCTGGGGTACCCTCACACATATTATTCCCTGATTTAGTGGATATTTTCACAAAAAAGTGAAATTTTCAAAAATCCAGAAAATTGGCTGAAAACGACTAAATATCAAGGACTCATTGGGCGAATCGCTCTGGAACTGAAATCGGAACGCTCACTGACATTTCCCCTATCTGAAAGTCTGATAAACGATGGAAAAATGACTAAGTCCAAAAAAATGTTTTTTTCAACTTTTTTCAATTTTACCCCCGTGGGATATATATTCTACCCACACACATTTGGAACTCTCCTGGGGTACCCTCACACATATTATTCCCTCAATTAGTGGATATTTTCACAAAAAAGTGAAATTTTCAAAAATCCAGAAAATTGGCTGAAAACGACTAAATATCAAGGACTCATTGGGCGAATTGCTCTGGAACTGAAATCGGAACGCTCACTGACATTTCCCCTTTCTGAAAGTCTGATAAACGCCGGAAAAATGACTAAGTCCAAAAAAAAATTTTTTTAAACTTTTTTCAATTTTACCCCCGTGGGATATATATTCTACCCACACACATTTGGAATTCTCCTGGGGTACCCTCACACATATTATTCCCTCATTTAGTGGATATTTTCACAAAAAAGTGAAATTTTCAAAAATCCAGAAAATTGGCTGAAAACGTCTAAATATCAAGGACTCATTGGGCGAATTGCTCTGGAACTGAAATCGGAACGCTCACTGACATTTCCCCTATCTGAAAGTTTGATAAACGATGGAAAAATGACTAAGTCCAAAAAAATGTTTTTTTCAACTTTTTTCAATTTTACCCCCGTGGGATATATATTCTACCCACACACATTTGGAACTCTCCTGGGGTACCCTCACACATACTATTCCCTCAATTAGTGGATATATTCACAAAAAAGTGAAATTTTCAAAAATCCAGAAAATTGGCTGAAAACGACTAAATATCAAGGACTCATTGGGCGAATTGCTCTGGAACTGAAATCGGAACGCTCACTGACATTTCCCCTTTCTGAAAGTCTGATAAACGCCGGAAAAATGACTAAGTCCAAAAAAAAAATTTTTTCAACTTTTTTCAATTTTACCCCCGTGGGATATATATTCTACCCACACACATTTGGAACTCTCCTGGGGTACCCTCACACATAATATTCCCTCATTTAGTGGATATTTTCACAAAAAAGTGAAATTTTCAAAAATCCAGAAAATTGGCTGAAAACGACTAAATATCAAGGACTCATTGAGCGAATCGCTCTGGAACTGAAATCGGAACGCTCACTGACATTTCCCCTATCTGAAAGTCTGATAAACGACGGAAAAATGACTAATTTCAAAAAAAAATTTTTTTAAACTTTTTTCAATTTTACCCCCGTGGGATATATATTCTACCCACACACATTTGGAATTCTCCTGGGGTACCCTCACACATATTATTCCCTCATTTAGTGGATATTTTCACAAAAAAGTGAAATTTTCAAAAATCCAGAAAATTGGCTGAAAACGTCTAAATATCAAGGACTCATTGGGCGAATTGCTCTGGAACTGAAATCGGAACGCTCACTGACATTTCCCCTTTCTGAAAGTCTGATAAACTCCGGAAAAATGACTAAGTCCAAAAAAAAAATTTTTTCAACTTTTTTCAATTTTACCCCCGTGGGATATATATTCTACCCACACACATTTGGAACTCTCCTGGGGTACCCTCACACATATTATTCCCTCATTTAGTGGATATTTTCACAAAAAAGTGAAATTTTCAAAAATCCAGAAAATTGGCTGAAAACGACTAAATATCAAGGACTCATTGGGCGAATCACTCTGGAACTGAAATCGGAACGCTCACTGACATTTCCCCTATCTGAAAGTCTGATAAACGAAGGAAAAATGACTAAGTCCAAAAAAATGTTTTTTTCAACTTTTTTCAATTTTACCCCCGTGGGATATATATTCTACCCACACACATTTGGAACTCTCCTGGGGTACCCTCACACATATTATTCCCTCATTTAGTGGATATTTTCACAAAAAAGTGAAATTTTCAAAAATCCAGAAAATTGGCTGAAAACGACTAAATATCAAGGACTCATTGGGCGAATCACTCTGGAACTGAAATCGGAATGCTCACTCACATTTCCCCTATCTGAAAGTCTGATAAACGCCGGAAAAATGACTAAGTCCAAAAAAAAAATTTTTTCAACTTTTTTCAATTTTACCCCCGTGGGATATATATTCTACCCACACACATTTGGAACTCTCCTGGGGTACCCTCACACATATTATTCCCTCATTTAGTGGATATTTTCACAAAAAAGTGAAATTTTCAAAAATCCAGAAAATTGGCTGAAAACGACTAAATATCAAGGACTCATTGGGCGAATCGCTCTGGAACTGAAATCGGAACGCTCACTGACATTTCCCCTATCTGAAAGTCTGATAAACGACGGAAAAATGACTAAGTCCAAAAAATTTTTTTTCAACTTTTTTTAATTTTACCCCCGTGGGATATATATTCTACCCACACACATTTGGAACTCTCCTGGGGTACCCTCACACATATTATTCCCTCATTTAGTGGATATTTTCACAAAAAAGTGAAATTTTCAAAAATCCAGAAAATTGGCTGAAAACGACTAAATATCAAGGACTCATTGGGCGAATCACTCTGGAACTGAAATCGGAATGCTCACTCACATTTCCCCTATCTGAAAGTCTGATAAACGCCGGAAAAATGACTAAGTCCAAAAAAAAATTTTTTCAACTTTTTTCAATTTTACCCCCGTGGGATATATATTCTACCCACACACATTTGGAACTCTCCTGGGGTACCCTCACACATATTATTCCCTCATTTAGTGGATATTTTCACAAAAAAGTGAAATTTTCAAAAATCCAGAAAATTGGCTGAAAACGACTAAATATCAAGGACTCATTGGGCGAATCGCTCTGGAACTGAAATCGGAACGCTCACTGACATTTCCCCTATCTGAAAGTCTGATAAACGATGGAAAAATGACTAAGTCCAAAAAAATGTTTTTTTCAACTTTTTTCAATTTTACCCCCGTGGGATATATATTCTACCCACACACATTTGGAACTCTCCTGGGGTACCCTCACACATATTATTCCCTCATTTAGTGGATATTTTCACAAAAAAGTGAAATTTTCAAAAATCCAGAAAATTGGCTGAAAACGACTAAATATCAAGGACTCATTGGGCGAATCACTCTGGAACTGAAATCGGAATGCTCACTCACATTTCCCCTATCTGAAAGTCTGATAAACGCCGGAAAAATGACTAAGTCCAAAAAAAATTTTTTTCAACTTTTTTCAATTTTACCCCCGTGGGATATATATTCTACCCACACACATTTGGAACTCTCCTGGGGTACCCTCACACATATTATTCCCTCAATTAGTGGATATATTCACAAAAAAGTGAAATTTTCAAAAATCCAGAAAATTGGCTGAAAACGACTAAATATCAAGGACTCATTGGGCGAATTGCTCTGGAACTGAAATCGGAACGCTCACTGACATTTCCCCTTTCTGAAAGTCTGATAAACGCCGGAAAAATGACTAAGTCCAAAAAAAAATTTTTTTAAACTTTTTTCAATTTTACCCCCGTGGGATATATATTCTACCCACACACATTTGGAATTCTCCTGGGGTACCCTCACACATATTATTCCCTCATTTAGTGGATATTTTCACAAAAAAGTGAAATTTTCAAAAATCCAGAAAATTGGCTGAAAACGACTAAATATCAAGGACTCATTGGGCGAATTGCTCTGGAACTGAAATCGGAACGCTCACTGACATTTCCCCTTTCTGAAAGTCTGATAAACGCCGGAAAAATGACTAAGTCCAAAAAAAAAATTTTTTCAACTTTTTTCAATTTTACCCCCGTGGGATATATATTCTACCCACACACATTTGGAACTCTCCTGGGGTACCCTCACACATATTATTCCCTCATTTAGTGGATATTTTCACAAAAAAGTGAAATTTTCAAAAATCCAGAAAATTGGCTGAAAACGACTAAATATCAAGGACTCATTGGGCGAATCGCTCTGGAACTGAAATCGGAACGCTCACTGACATTTCCCCTATCTGAAAGTCTGATAAACGATGGAAAAATGACTAAGTCCAAAAAAATGTTTTTTTCAACTTTTTTCAATTTTACCCCCGTGGGATATATATTCTACCCACACACATTTGGAACTCTCCTGGGGTACCCTCACACATATTATTCCCTCATTTAGTGGATATTTTCACAAAAAAGTGAAATTTTCAAAAATCCAGAAAATTGGCTGAAAACGACTAAATATCAAGGACTCATTGGGCGAATCACTCTGGAACTGAAATCGGAATGCTCACTCACATTTCCCCTATCTGAAAGTCTGATAAACGCCGGAAAAATGACTAAGTCCAAAAAAAAATTTTTTTAAACTTTTTTCAATTTTACCCCCGTGGGATATATATTCTACCCACACACATTTGGAATTCTCCTGGGGTACCCTCACACATATTATTCCCTCATTTAGTGGATATTTTCACAAAAAAGTGAAATTTTCAAAAATCCAGAAAATTGGCTGAAAACGACTAAATATCAAGGACTCATTGGGCGAATTGCTCTGGAACTGAAATCGGAACGCTCACTGACATTTCCCCTTTCTGAAAGTCTGATAAACGCCGGAAAAATGACTAAGTCCAAAAAAAAAATTTTTTCAACTTTTTTCAATTTTACCCCCGTGGGATATATATTCTACCCACACACATTTGGAACTCTCCTGGGGTACCCTCACACATATTATTCCCTCATTTAGTGGATATTTTCACAAAAAAGTGAAATTTTCAAAAATCCAGAAAATTGGCTGAAAACGACTAAATATCAAGGACTCATTGAGCGAATCGCTCTGGAACTGAAATCGGAACGCTCACTGACATTTCCCCTATCTGAAAGTCTGATAAACGACGGAAAAATGACTAATTTCAAAAAAATTTTTTTTTCAACTTTTTTCAATTTTACCCCCGTGGGATATATATTCTACCCACACACATTTGGAACTCTCCTGGGGTACCCTCACACATATTATTCCCTGATTTAGTGGATATTTTCACAAAAAAGTGAAATTTTCAAAAATCCAGAAAATTGGCTGAAAACGACTAAATATCAAGGACTCATTGGGCGAATCGCTCTGGAACTGAAATCGGAACGCTCACTGACATTTCCCCTATCTGAAAGTCTGATAAACGATGGAAAAATGACTAAGTCCAAAAAAATGTTTTTTTCAACTTTTTTCAATTTTACCCCCGTGGGATATATATTCTACCCACACACATTTGGAACTCTCCTGGGGTACCCTCACACATATTATTCCCTCAATTAGTGGATATTTTCACAAAAAAGTGAAATTTTCAAAAATCCAGAAAATTGGCTGAAAACGACTAAATATCAAGGACTCATTGGGCGAATTGCTCTGGAACTGAAATCGGAACGCTCACTGACATTTCCCCTTTCTGAAAGTCTGATAAACGCCGGAAAAATGACTAAGTCCAAAAAAAAATTTTTTTAAACTTTTTTCAATTTTACCCCCGTGGGATATATATTCTACCCACACACATTTGGAATTCTCCTGGGGTACCCTCACACATATTATTCAATCATTTAGTGGATATTTTCACAAAAAAGTGAAATTTTCAAAAATCCAGAAAATTGGCTGAAAACGTCTAAATATCAAGGACTCATTGGGCGAATTGCTCTGGAACTGAAATCGGAACGCTCACTGACATTTCCCCTTTCTGAAAGTCTGATAAACGCCGGAAAAATGACTAAGTCCAAAAAAAAATTTTTTTAAACTTTTTTCAATTTTACCCCCGTGGGATATATATTCTACCCACACACATTTGGAACTCTCCTGGGGTACCCTCACACATATTATTCCCTCATTTAGTGGATATTTTCACAAAAAAGTGAAATTTTCAAAAATCCAGAAAATTGGCTGAAAACGACTAAATATCAAGGACTCATTGAGCGAATCGCTCTGGAACTGAAATCGGAACGCTCACTGACATTTCCCCTATCTGAAAGTTTGATAAACGATGGAAAAATGACTAAGTCCAAAAAAATGTTTTTTTCAACTTTTTTCAATTTTACCCCCGTGGGATATATATTCTACCCACACACATTTGGAACTCTCCTGGGGTACCCTCACACATATTATTCCCTCATTTAGTGGATATTTTCACAAAAAAGTGAAATTTTCAAAAATCCAGAAAATTGGCTGAAAACGACTAAATATCAAGGACTCATTGGGCGAATTGCTCTGGAACTGAAATCGGAACGCTCACTGACATTTCCCCTTTCTGAAAGTCTGATAAACGCCGGAAAAATGACTAAGTCCAAAAAAAAAATTTTTTAAACTTTTTTCAATTTTACCCCCGTGGGATATATATTCTACCCACACACATTTGGAATTCTCCTGGGGTACCCTCACACATATTATTCCCTCATTTAGTGGATATTTTCACAAAAAAGTGAAATTTTCAAAAATCCAGAAAATTGGCTGAAAACGACTAAATATCAAGGACTCATTGAGCGAATCGCTCTGGAACTGAAATCGGAACGCTCACTGACATTTCCCCTATCTGAAAGTCTGATAAACGACGGAAAAATGACTAATTTCAAAAAAAATTTTTTTTCAACTTTTTTCAATTTTACCCCCGTGGGATATATATTCTACCCACACACATTTGGAACTTTCCTGGGGTACCCTCACACATATTATTCCCTGATTTAGTGGATATTTTCACAAAAAAGTGAAATTTTCAAAAATCCAGAAAATTGGCTGAAAACGACTAAATATCAAGGACTCATTGAGCGAATCGCTCTGGAACTGAAATCGGAACGCTCACTGACATTTCCCCTATCTGAAAGTTTGATAAACGATGGAAAAATGACTAAGTCCAAAAAAATGTTTTTTTCAACTTTTTTCAATTTTACCCCCGTGGGATATATATTCTACCCACACACATTTGGAACTCTCCTGGGGTACCCTCACACATATTATTCCCTCATTTAGTGGATATTTTCACAAAAAAGTGAAATTTTCAAAAATCCAGAAAATTGGCTGAAAACGACTAAATATCAAGGACTCATTGGGCGAATTGCTCTGGAACTGAAATCGGAACGCTCACTGACATTTCCCCTTTCTGAAAGTCTGATAAACGCCGGAAAAATGACTAAGTCCAAAAAAAAAATTTTTTAAACTTTTTTCAATTTTACCCCCGTGGGATATATATTCTACCCACACACATTTGGAATTCTCCTGGGGTACCCTCACACATATTATTCCCTCATTTAGTGGATATTTTCACAAAAAAGTGAAATTTTCAAAAATCCAGAAAATTGGCTGAAAACGACTAAATATCAAGGACTCATTGGGCGAATTGCTCTGGAACTGAAATCGGAACGCTCACTGACATTTCCCCTTTCTGAAAGTCTGATAAACGCCGGAAAAATGACTAAGTCCAAAAAAAAAATTTTTTCAACTTTTTTCAATTTTACCCCCGTGGGATATATATTCTACCCACACACATTTGGAACTCTCCTGGGGTACCCTCACACATATTATTCCCTCATTTAGTGGATATTTTCACAAAAAAGTGAAATTTTCAAAAATCCAGAAAATTGGCTGAAAACGACTAAATATCAAGGACTCATTGAGCGAATCGCTCTGGAACTGAAATCGGAACGCTCACTGACATTTCCCCTATCTGAAAGTCTGATAAACGACGGAAAAATGACTAATTTCAAAAAAAATTTTTTTTCAACTTTTTTCAATTTTACCCCCGTGGGATATATATTCTACCCACACACATTTGGAACTCTCCTGGGGTACCCTCACACATATTATTCCCTGATTTAGTGGATATTTTCACAAAAAAGTGAAATTTTCAAAAATCCAGAAAATTGGCTGAAAACGACTAAATATCAAGGACTCATTGGGCGAATCGCTCTGGAACTGAAATCGGAACGCTCACTGACATTTCCCCTATCTGAAAGTCTGATAAACGATGGAAAAATGACTAAGTCCAAAAAAATGTTTTTTTCAACTTTTTTCAATTTTACCCCCGTGGGATATATATTCTACACACACATTTGGAACTCTCCTGGGGTACCCTCACACATATTATTCCCTCATTTAGTGGATATTTTCACAAAAAAGTGAAATTTTCAAAAATCCAGAAAATTGGCTGAAAACGACTAAATATCAAGGACTCATTGGGCGAATCACTCTGGAACTGAAATCGGAATGCTCACTCACATTTCCCCTATCTGAAAGTCTGATAAACGCCGGAAAAATGACTAAGTCCAAAAAAAATTTTTTTCAACTTTTTTCAATTTTACCCCCGTGGGATATATATTCTACCCACACACATTTGGAACTCTCCTGGGGTACCCTCACACATATTATTCCCTCAATTAGTGGATATTTTCACAAAAAAGTGAAATTTTCAAAAATCCAGAAAATTGGCTGAAAACGACTAAATATCAAGGACTCATTGGGCGAATTGCTCTGGAACTGAAATCGGAACGCTCACTGACATTTCCCCTTTCTGAAAGTCTGATAAACGCCGGAAAAATGACTAAGTCCAAAAAAAAATTTTTTTAAACTTTTTTCAATTTTACCTCCGTGGGATATATATTCTACCCACACACATTTGGAATTCTCCTGGGGTACCCTCACACATATTATTCCCTCATTTAGTGGATATTTTCACAAAAAAGTGAAATTTTCAAAAATCCAGAAAATTGGCTGAAAACGTCTAAATATCAAGGACTCATTGGGCGAATTGCTCTGGAACTGAAATCGGAACGCTCACTGACATTTCCCCTTTCTGAAAGTCTGATAAACGCCGGAAAAATTACTAAGTCCAAAAAAAAAATTTTTTCAACTTTTTTCAATTTTACCCCCGTGGGATATATATTCTACCCACACACATTTGGAACTCTCCTGGGGTACCCTCACACATATTATTCCCTCATTTAGTGGATATTTTCACAAAAAAGTGAAATTTTCAAAAATCCAGAAAATTGGCTGAAAACGACTAAATATCAAGGACTCATTGGGCGAATCGCTCTGGAACTGAAATCGGAACGCTCACTGACATTTCCCCTATCTGAAAGTCTGATAAACGATGGAAAAATGACTAAGTCCAAAAAAATGTTTTTTTCAACTTTTTTCAATTTTACCCCCGTGGGATATATATTCTACCCACACACATTTGGAACTCTCCTGGGGTACCCTCACACATATTATTCCCTCATTTAGTGGATATTTTCACAAAAAAGTGAAATTTTCAAAAATCCAGAAAATTGGCTGAAAACGACTAAATATCAAGGACTCATTGGGCGAATCACTCTGGAACTGAAATCGGAATGCTCATTCACATTTCCCCTATCTGAAAGTCTGATAAACGCCAGAAAAATGACTAAGTCCAAAAAAAATTTTTTTCAACTTTTTTCAATTTTACCCCCGTGGGATATATATTCTACCCACACACATTTGGAACTCTCCTGGGGTACCCTCACACATATTATTCCCTCAATTAGTGGATATATTCACAAAAAAGTGAAATTTTCAAAAATCCAGAAAATTGGCTGAAAACGACTAAATATCAAGGACTCATTGGGCGAATTGCTCTGGAACTGAAATCGGAACGCTCACTGACATTTCCCCTTTCTGAAAGTCTGATAAACGCCAGAAAAATGACTAAGTCCAAAAAAAAATTTTTTTAAACTTTTTTCAATTTTACCCCCGTGGGATATATATTCTACCCACACACATTTGGAACTCTCCTGGGGTACCCTCACACATATTATTCCCTCATTTAGTGGATATTTTCACAAAAAAGTGAAATTTTCAAAAATCCAGAAAATTGGCTGAAAACGACTAAATATCAAGGACTCATTGAGCGAATCGCTCTGGAACTGAAATCGGAACGCTCACTGACATTTCCCCTATCTGAAAGTCTGATAAACGACGGAAAAATGACTAATTTCAAAAAAAAATTTTTTTAAACTTTTTTCAATTTTACCCCCGTGGGATATATATTCTACCCACACACATTTGGAACTCTCCTGGGGTACCCTCACACATATTATTCCCTGATTTAGTGGATATTTTCACAAAAAAGTGAAATTTTCAAAAATCCAGAAAATTGGCTGAAAACGACTAAATATCAAGGACTCATTGGGCGAATCGCTCTGGAACTGAAATCGGAACGCTCACTGACATTTCCCCTATCTGAAAGTCTGATAAACGATGGAAAAATGACTAAGTCCAAAAAAAAATTTTTTTAAACTTTTTTCAATTTTACCCCCGTGGGATATATATTCTACCCACACACATTTGGAACTCTCCTGGGGTACCCTCACACATATTATTCCCTCATTTAGTGGATATTTTCACAAAAAAGTGAAATTTTCAAAAATCCAGAAAATTGGCTGAAAACGACTAAATATCAAGGACTCATTGAGCGAATCGCTCTGGAACTGAAATCGGAACGCTCACTGACATTTCCCCTATCTGAAAGTCTGATAAACGACGGAAAAATGACTAATTTCAAAAAAAAATTTTTTTAAACTTTTTTCAATTTTACCCCCGTGGGATATATATTCTACCCACACACATTTGGAACTCTCCTGGGGTACCCTCACACATATTATTCCCTGATTTAGTGGATATTTTCACAAAAAAGTGAAATTTTCAAAAATCCAGAAAATTGGCTGAAAACGACTAAATATCAAGGACTCATTGGGCGAATCGCTCTGGAACTGAAATCGGAACGCTCACTGACATTTCCCCTATCTGAAAGTCTGATAAACGATGGAAAAATGACTAAGTCCAAAAAAATGTTTTTTTCAACTTTTTTCAATTTTACCCCCGTGGGATATATATTCTACCCACACACATTTGGAACTCTCCTGGGGTACCCTCACACATATTATTCCCTCATTTAGTGGATATTTTCACAAAAAAGTGAAATTTTCAAAAATCCAGAAAATTGGCTGAAAACGACTAAATATCAAGGACTCATTGGGCGAATCACTCTGGAACTGAAATCGGAATGCTCACTCACATTTCCCCTATCTGAAAGTCTGATAAACGCCGGAAAAATGACTAAGTCCAAAAAAAATTTTTTTCAACTTTTTTCAATTTTACCCCCGTGGGATATATATTCTACCCACACACATTTGGAACTCTCCTGGGGTACCCTCACACATATTATTCCCTCAATTAGTGGATATTTTCACAAAAAAGTGAAATTTTCAAAAATCCAGAAAATTGGCTGAAAACGACTAAATATCAAGGACTCATTGGGCGAATTGCTCTGGAACTGAAATCGGAACGCTCACTGACATTTCCCCTTTCTGAAAGTCTGATAAACGCCGGAAAAATGACTAAGTCCAAAAAAAAATTTTTTTAAACTTTTTTCAATTTTACCCCCGTGGGATATATATTCTACCCACACACATTTGGAATTCTCCTGGGGTACTCTCACACATATTATTCCCTCATTTAGTGGATATTTTCACAAAAAAGTGAAATTTTCAAAAATCCAGAAAATTGGCTGAAAACGTCTAAATATCAAGGACTCATTGGGCGAATTGCTCTGGAACTGAAATCGGAACGCTCACTGACATTTCCCCTTTCTGAAAGTCTGATAAACGCCGGAAAAATGACTAATTTCAAAAAAAAATTTTTTTAAACTTTTTTCAATTTTACCCCCGTGGGATATATATTCTACCCACACACATTTGGAACTCTCCTGGGGTACCCTCACACATATTATTCCCTCATTTAGTGGATATTTTCACAAAAAAGTGAAATTTTCAAAAATCCAGAAAATTGGCTGAAAACGACTAAATATCAAGGACTCATTGGGCGAATCGCTCTGGAACTGAAATCGGAACGCTCACTGACATTTCCCCTATCTGAAAGTCTGATAAACGATGGAAAAATGACTAAGTCCAAAAAAATGTTTTTTTCAACTTTTTTCAATTTTACCCCCGTGGGATATATATTCTACCCACACACATTTGGAACTCTCCTGGGGTACCCTCACACATATTATTCCCTCATTTAGTGGATATTTTCACAAAAAAGTGAAATTTTCAAAAATCCAGAAAATTGGCTGAAAACGACTAAATATCAAGGACTCATTGGGCGAATCACTCTGGAACTGAAATCGGAATGCTCACTCACATTTCCCCTATCTGAAAGTCTGATAAACGCCGGAAAAATGACTAAGTCCAAAAAAAATTTTTTTCAACTTTTTTCAATTTTACCCCCGTGGGATATATATTCTACCCACACACATTTGGAACTCTCCTGGGGTACCCTCACACATATTATTCCCTCAATTAGTGGATATTTTCACAAAAAAGTGAAATTTTCAAAAATCCAGAAAATTGGCTGAAAACGACTAAATATCAAGGACTCATTGGGCGAATTGCTCTGGAACTGAAATCGGAACGCTCACTGACATTTCCCCTTTCTGAAAGTCTGATAAACGCCGGAAAAATGACTAAGTCCAAAAAAAAATTTTTTTAAACTTTTTTCAATTTTACCCCCGTGGGATATATATTCTACCCACACACATTTGGAATTCTCCTGGGGTACTCTCACACATATTATTCCCTCATTTAGTGGATATTTTCACAAAAAAGTGAAATTTTCAAAAATCCAGAAAATTGGCTGAAAACGTCTAAATATCAAGGACTCATTGGGCGAATTGCTCTGGAACTGAAATCGGAACGCTCACTGACATTTCCCCTTTCTGAAAGTCTGATAAACGCCGGAAAAATGACTAAGTCCAAAAAAAAAATTTTTTCAACTTTTTTCAATTTTACCCCCGTGGGATATATATTCTACCCACACACATTTGGAACTCTCCTGGGGTACCCTCACACATATTATTCCCTCATTTAGTGGATATTTTCACAAAAAAGTGAAATTTTCAAAAATCCAGAAAATTGGCTGAAAACGACTAAATATCAAGGACTCATTGGGCGAATCGCTCTGGAACTGAAATCGGAACGCTCACTGACATTTCCCCTATCTGAAAGTCTGATAAACGATGGAAAAATGACTAAGTCCAAAAAAATGTTTTTTTCAACTTTTTTCAATTTTACCCCCGTGGGATATATATTCTACCCACACACATTTGGAACTCTCCTGGGGTACCCTCACACATATTATTCCCTCATTTAGTGGATATTTTCACAAAAAAGTGAAATTTTCAAAAATCCAGAAAATTGGCTGAAAACGACTAAATATCAAGGACTCATTGGGCGAATCACTCTGGAACTGAAATCGGAATGCTCATTCACATTTCCCCTATCTGAAAGTCTGATAAACGCCGGAAAAATGACTAAGTCCAAAAAAAATTTTTTTCAACTTTTTTCAATTTTACCCCCGTGGGATATATATTCTACCCACACACATTTGGAACTCTCCTGGGGTACCCTCACACATATTATTCCCTCAATTAGTGGATATATTCACAAAAAAGTGAAATTTTCAAAAATCCAGAAAATTGGCTGAAAACGACTAAATATCAAGGACTCATTGGGCGAATTGCTCTGGAACTGAAATCGGAACGCTCACTGACATTTCCCCTTTCTGAAAGTCTGATAAACGCCAGAAAAATGACTAAGTCCAAAAAAAAATTTTTTTAAACTTTTTTCAATTTTACCCCCGTGGGATATATATTCTACCCACACACATTTGGAACTCTCCTGGGGTACCCTCACACATATTATTCCCTCATTTAGTGGATATTTTCACAAAAAAGTGAAATTTTCAAAAATCCAGAAAATTGGCTGAAAACGACTAAATATCAAGGACTCATTGAGCGAATCGCTCTGGAACTGAAATCGGAACGCTCACTGACATTTCCCCTATCTGAAAGTCTGATAAACGACGGAAAAATGACTAATTTCAAAAAAATTTTTTTTTCAACTTTTTTCAATTTTACCCCCGTGGGATATATATTCTACCCACACACATTTGGAACTCTCCTGGGGTACCCTCACACATATTATTCCCTCATTTAGTGGATATTTTCACAAAAAAGTGAAATTTTCAAAAATCCAGAAAATTGGCTGAAAACGACTAAATATCAAGGACTCATTGGGCGAATCACTCTGGAACTGAAATCGGAACGCTCACTGACATTTCCCCTATCTGAAAGTCTGATAAACGATGGAAAAATGACTAAGTCCAAAAAAATGTTTTTTTCAACTTTTTTCAATTTTACCCCCGTGGGATATATATTCTACCCACACACATTTGGAACTCTCCTGGGGTACCCTCACACATATTATTCCCTCATTTAGTGGATATTTTCACAAAAAAGTGAAATTTTCAAAAATCCAGAAAATTGGCTGAAAATGACTAAATATCAAGGACTCATTGGGCGAATCGCTCTGGAACTGAAATCGGAACGCTCACTGACATTTCCCCTATCTGAAAGTCTGATAAACGCTGGAAAAATGACTAAGTCCAAAAAATATTTTTTTTCAACTTTTTTCAATTTTACCCCCGTGGGATATATATTCTACCCACACACATTTGGAACTCTCCTGGGGTACCCTCACACATATTATTCCCTCATTTAGTGGATATTTTCACAAAAAAGTGAAATTTTCAAAAATCCAGAAAATTGGCTGAAAACGACTAAATATCAAGGACTCATTGGGCGAATCACTCTGGAACTGAAATCGGAATGCTCACTCACATTTCCCCTATCTGAAAGTCTGATAAACGCCGGAAAAATGACTAAGTCCAAAAAAAATTTTTTTCAACTTTTTTCAATTTTACCCCCGTGGGATATATATTCTACCCACACACATTTGGAACTCTCCTGGGGTACCCTCACACATATTATTCCCTCAATTAGTGGATATTTTCACAAAAAAGTGAAATTTTCAAAAATCCAGAAAATTGGCTGAAAACGACTAAATATCAAGGACTCATTGGGCGAATTGCTCTGGAACTGAAATCGGAACGCTCACTGACATTTCCCCTTTCTGAAAGTCTGATAAACGCCGGAAAAATGACTAAGTCCAAAAAAAAATTTTTTTAAACTTTTTTCAATTTTACCCCCGTGGGATATATATTCTACCCACACACATTTGGAACTCTCCTGGGGTACCCTCACACATATTATTCCCTCATTTAGTGGATATTTTCACAAAAAAGTGAAATTTTCAAAAATCCAGAAAATTGGCTGAAAACGACTAAATATCAAGGACTCATTGAGCGAATCGCTCTGGAACTGAAATCGGAACGCTCACTGACATTTCCCCTATCTGAAAGTCTGATAAACGACGGAAAAATGACTAATTTCAAAAAAATTTTTTTTTCAACTTTTTTCAATTTTACCCCCGTGGGATATATATTCTACCCACACACATTTGGAACTCTCCTGGGGTACCCTCACACATATTATTCCCTCATTTAGTGGATATTTTCACAAAAAAGTGAAATTTTCAAAAATCCAGAAAATTGGCTGAAAACGACTAAATATCAAGGACTCATTGGGCGAATCGCTCTGGAACTGAAATCGGAACGCTCACTGACATTTCCCCTATCTGAAAGTCTGATAAACGACGGAAAAATGACGAAGTCCAAAAAATTTTTTTTCAACTTTTTTTAATTTTACCCCCGTGGGATATATATTCTACCCACACACATTTGGAACTCTCCTGGGGTACCCTCACACATATTATTCCCTCATTTAGTGGATATTTTCACAAAAAAGTGAAATTTTCAAAAATCCAGAAAATTGGCTGAAAACGACTAAATATCAAGGACTCATTGGGCGAATCACTCTGGAACTGAAATCGGAATGCTCACTCACATTTCCCCTATCTGAAAGTCTGATAAACGCCGGAAAAATGACTAAGTCCAAAAAAAATTTTTTTCAACTTTTTTCAATTTTACCCCCGTGGGATATATATTCTACCCACACACATTTGGAACTCTCCTGGGGTACCCTCACACATATTATTCCCTCAATTAGTGGATATATTCACAAAAAAGTGAAATTTTCAAAAATCCAGAAAATTGGCTGAAAACGACTAAATATCAAGGACTCATTGGGCGAATTGCTCTGGAACTGAAATCGGAACGCTCACTGACATTTCCCCTTTCTGAAAGTCTGATAAACGCCGGAAAAATGACTAAGTCCAAAAAAAAAATTTTTTCAACTTTTTTCAATTTTACCCCCGTGGGATATATATTCTACCCACACACATTTGGAACTCTCCTGGGGTACCCTCACACATATTATTCCCTCATTTAGTGGATATTTTCACAAAAAAGTGAAATTTTCAAAAATCCAGAAAATTGGCTGAAAACGACTAAATATCAAGGACTCATTGAGCGAATCGCTCTGGAACTGAAATCGGAACGCTCACTGACATTTCCCCTATCTGAAAGTCTGATAAACGACGGAAAAATGACTAATTTCAAAAAAAAATTTTTTTAAACTTTTTTCAATTTTACCCCCGTGGGATATATATTCTACCCACACACATTTGGAATTCTCCTGGGGTACCCTCACACATATTATTCCCTCATTTAGTGGATATTTTCACAAAAAAGTGAAATTTTCAAAAATCCAGAAAATTGGCTGAAAACGTCTAAATATCAAGGACTCATTGGGCGAATTGCTCTGGAACTGAAATCGGAACGCTCACTGACATTTCCCCTTTCTGAAAGTCTGATAAACTCCGGAAAAATGACTAAGTCCAAAAAAAAAATTTTTTCAACTTTTTTCAATTTTACCCCCGTGGGATATATATTCTACCCACACACATTTGGAACTCTCCTGGGGTACCCTCACACATATTATTCCCTCATTTAGTGGATATTTTCACAAAAAAGTGAAATTTTCAAAAATCCAGAAAATTGGCTGAAAACGACTAAATATCAAGGACTCATTGGGCGAATCACTCTGGAACTGAAATCGGAACGCTCACTGACATTTCCCCTATCTGAAAGTCTGATAAACGAAGGAAAAATGACTAAGTCCAAAAAAATGTTTTTTTCAACTTTTTTCAATTTTACCCCCGTGGGATATATATTCTACCCACACACATTTGGAACTCTCCTGGGGTACCCTCACACATATTATTCCCTCATTTAGTGGATATTTTCACAAAAAAGTGAAATTTTCAAAAATCCAGAAAATTGGCTGAAAACGACTAAATATCAAGGACTCATTGGGCGAATCACTCTGGAACTGAAATCGGAATGCTCACTCACATTTCCCCTATCTGAAAGTCTGATAAACGCCGGAAAAATGACTAAGTCCAAAAAAAAAATTTTTTCAACTTTTTTCAATTTTACCCCCGTGGGATATATATTCTACCCACACACATTTGGAACTCTCCTGGGGTACCCTCACACATATTATTCCCTCATTTAGTGGATATTTTCACAAAAAAGTGAAATTTTCAAAAATCCAGAAAATTGGCTGAAAACGACTAAATATCAAGGACTCATTGGGCGAATCGCTCTGGAACTGAAATCGGAACGCTCACTGACATTTCCCCTATCTGAAAGTCTGATAAACGACGGAAAAATGACTAAGTCCAAAAAATTTTTTTTCAACTTTTTTTAATTTTACCCCCGTGGGATATATATTCTACCCACACACATTTGGAACTCTCCTGGGGTACCCTCACACATATTATTCCCTCATTTAGTGGATATTTTCACAAAAAAGTGAAATTTTCAAAAATCCAGAAAATTGGCTGAAAACGACTAAATATCAAGGACTCATTGGGCGAATCACTCTGGAACTGAAATCGGAATGCTCACTCACATTTCCCCTATCTGAAAGTCTGATAAACGCCGGAAAAATGACTAAGTCCAAAAAAAAATTTTTTCAACTTTTTTCAATTTTACCCCCGTGGGATATATATTCTACCCACACACATTTGGAACTCTCCTGGGGTACCCTCACACATATTATTCCCTCAATTAGTGGATATATTCACAAAAAAGTGAAATTTTCAAAAATCCAGAAAATTGGCTGAAAACGACTAAATATCAAGGACTCATTGGGCGAATTGCTCTGGAACTGAAATCGGAACGCTCACTGACATTTCCCCTTTCTGAAAGTCTGATAAACGCCGGAAAAATGACTAAGTCCAAAAAAAAATTTTTTTAAACTTTTTTCAATTTTACCCCCGTGGGATATATATTCTACCCACACACATTTGGAATTCTCCTGGGGTACCCTCACACATATTATTCCCTCATTTAGTGGATATTTTCACAAAAAAGTGAAATTTTCAAAAATCCAGAAAATTGGCTGAAAACGACTAAATATCAAGGACTCATTGGGCGAATTGCTCTGGAACTGAAATCGGAACGCTCACTGACATTTCCCCTTTCTGAAAGTCTGATAAACGCCGGAAAAATGACTAAGTCCAAAAAAAAAATTTTTTCAACTTTTTTCAATTTTACCCCCGTGGGATATATATTCTACCCACACACATTTGGAACTCTCCTGGGGTACCCTCACACATATTATTCCCTCATTTAGTGGATATTTTCACAAAAAAGTGAAATTTTCAAAAATCCAGAAAATTGGCTGAAAACGACTAAATATCAAGGACTCATTGGGCGAATCGCTCTGGAACTGAAATCGGAACGCTCACTGACATTTCCCCTATCTGAAAGTCTGATAAACGATGGAAAAATGACTAAGTCCAAAAAAATGTTTTTTTCAACTTTTTTCAATTTTACCCCCGTGGGATATATATTCTACCCACACACATTTGGAACTCTCCTGGGGTACCCTCACACATATTATTCCCTCATTTAGTGGATATTTTCACAAAAAAGTGAAATTTTCAAAAATCCAGAAAATTGGCTGAAAACGACTAAATATCAAGGACTCATTGGGCGAATCACTCTGGAACTGAAATCGGAATGCTCACTCACATTTCCCCTATCTGAAAGTCTGATAAACGCCGGAAAAATGACTAAGTCCAAAAAAAATTTTTTTCAACTTTTTTCAATTTTACCCCCGTGGGATATATATTCTACCCACACACATTTGGAACTCTCCTGGGGTACCCTCACACATATTATTCCCTCAATTAGTGGATATATTCACAAAAAAGTGAAATTTTCAAAAATCCAGAAAATTGGCTGAAAACGACTAAATATCAAGGACTCATTGGGCGAATTGCTCTGGAACTGAAATCGGAACGCTCACTGACATTTCCCCTTTCTGAAAGTCTGATAAACGCCGGAAAAATGACTAAGTCCAAAAAAAAATTTTTTTAAACTTTTTTCAATTTTACCCCCGTGGGATATATATTCTACCCACACACATTTGGAATTCTCCTGGGGTACCCTCACACATATTATTCCCTCATTTAGTGGATATTTTCACAAAAAAGTGAAATTTTCAAAAATCCAGAAAATTGGCTGAAAACGACTAAATATCAAGGACTCATTGGGCGAATTGCTCTGGAACTGAAATCGGAACGCTCACTGACATTTCCCCTTTCTGAAAGTCTGATAAACGCCGGAAAAATGACTAAGTCCAAAAAAAAAATTTTTTCAACTTTTTTCAATTTTACCCCCGTGGGATATATATTCTACCCACACACATTTGGAACTCTCCTGGGGTACCCTCACACATATTATTCCCTCATTTAGTGGATATTTTCACAAAAAAGTGAAATTTTCAAAAATCCAGAAAATTGGCTGAAAACGACTAAATATCAAGGACTCATTGGGCGAATCGCTCTGGAACTGAAATCGGAACGCTCACTGACATTTCCCCTATCTGAAAGTCTGATAAACGATGGAAAAATGACTAAGTCCAAAAAAATGTTTTTTTCAACTTTTTTCAATTTTACCCCCGTGGGATATATATTCTACCCACACACATTTGGAACTCTCCTGGGGTACCCTCACACATATTATTCCCTCATTTAGTGGATATTTTCACAAAAAAGTGAAATTTTCAAAAATCCAGAAAATTGGCTGAAAACGACTAAATATCAAGGACTCATTGGGCGAATCACTCTGGAACTGAAATCGGAATGCTCACTCACATTTCCCCTATCTGAAAGTCTGATAAACGCCGGAAAAATGACTAAGTCCAAAAAAAAATTTTTTTAAACTTTTTTCAATTTTACCCCCGTGGGATATATATTCTACCCACACACATTTGGAATTCTCCTGGGGTACCCTCACACATATTATTCCCTCATTTAGTGGATATTTTCACAAAAAAGTGAAATTTTCAAAAATCCAGAAAATTGGCTGAAAACGACTAAATATCAAGGACTCATTGGGCGAATTGCTCTGGAACTGAAATCGGAACGCTCACTGACATTTCCCCTTTCTGAAAGTCTGATAAACGCCGGAAAAATGACTAAGTCCAAAAAAAAAATTTTTTCAACTTTTTTCAATTTTACCCCCGTGGGATATATATTCTACCCACACACATTTGGAACTCTCCTGGGGTACCCTCACACATATTATTCCCTCATTTAGTGGATATTTTCACAAAAAAGTGAAATTTTCAAAAATCCAGAAAATTGGCTGAAAACGACTAAATATCAAGGACTCATTGAGCGAATCGCTCTGGAACTGAAATCGGAACGCTCACTGACATTTCCCCTATCTGAAAGTTTGATAAACGATGGAAAAATGACTAAGTCCAAAAAAATGTTTTTTTCAACTTTTTTCAATTTTACCCCCGTGGGATATATATTCTACCCACACACATTTGGAACTCTCCTGGGGTACCCTCACACATATTATTCCCTCATTTAGTGGATATTTTCACAAAAAAGTGAAATTTTCAAAAATCCAGAAAATTGGCTGAAAACGACTAAATATCAAGGACTCATTGGGCGAATTGCTCTGGAACTGAAATCGGAACGCTCACTGACATTTCCCCTTTCTGAAAGTCTGATAAACGCCGGAAAAATGACTAAGTCCAAAAAAAAAATTTTTTAAACTTTTTTCAATTTTACCCCCGTGGGATATATATTCTACCCACACACATTTGGAATTCTCCTGGGGTACCCTCACACATATTATTCCCTCATTTAGTGGATATTTTCACAAAAAAGTGAAATTTTCAAAAATCCAGAAAATTGGCTGAAAACGACTAAATATCAAGGACTCATTGGGCGAATTGCTCTGGAACTGAAATCGGAACGCTCACTGACATTTCCCCTTTCTGAAAGTCTGATAAACGCCGGAAAAATGACTAAGTCCAAAAAAAAAATTTTTTCAACTTTTTTCAATTTTACCCCCGTGGGATATATATTCTACCCACACACATTTGGAACTCTCCTGGGGTACCCTCACACATATTATTCCCTCATTTAGTGGATATTTTCACAAAAAAGTGAAATTTTCAAAAATCCAGAAAATTGGCTGAAAACGACTAAATATCAAGGACTCATTGAGCGAATCGCTCTGGAACTGAAATCGGAACGCTCACTGACATTTCCCCTATCTGAAAGTCTGATAAACGACGGAAAAATGACTAATTTCAAAAAAAATTTTTTTTCAACTTTTTTCAATTTTACCCCCGTGGGATATATATTCTACCCACACACATTTGGAACTCTCCTGGGGTACCCTCACACATATTATTCCCTGATTTAGTGGATATTTTCACAAAAAAGTGAAATTTTCAAAAATCCAGAAAATTGGCTGAAAACGACTAAATATCAAGGACTCATTGGGCGAATCGCTCTGGAACTGAAATCGGAACGCTCACTGACATTTCCCCTATCTGAAAGTCTGATAAACGATGGAAAAATGACTAAGTCCAAAAAAATGTTTTTTTCAACTTTTTTCAATTTTACCCCCGTGGGATATATATTCTACCCACACACATTTGGAACTCTCCTGGGGTACCCTCACACATATTATTCCCTCATTTAGTGGATATTTTCACAAAAAAGTGAAATTTTCAAAAATCCAGAAAATTGGCTGAAAACGACTAAATATCAAGGACTCATTGGGCGAATCACTCTGGAACTGAAATCGGAATGCTCACTCACATTTCCCCTATCTGAAAGTCTGATAAACGCCGGAAAAATGACTAAGTCCAAAAAAAATTTTTTTCAACTTTTTTCAATTTTACCCCCGTGGGATATATATTCTACCCACACACATTTGGAACTCTCCTGGGGTACCCTCACACATATTATTCCCTCAATTAGTGGATATTTTCACAAAAAAGTGAAATTTTCAAAAATCCAGAAAATTGGCTGAAAACGACTAAATATCAAGGACTCATTGGGCGAATTGCTCTGGAACTGAAATCGGAACGCTCACTGACATTTCCCCTTTCTGAAAGTCTGATAAACGCCGGAAAAATGACTAAGTCCAAAAAAAAATTTTTTTAAACTTTTTTCAATTTTACCCCCGTGGGATATATATTCTACCCACACACATTTGGAATTCTCCTGGGGTACCCTCACACATATTATTCCCTCATTTAGTGGATATTTTCACAAAAAAGTGAAATTTTCAAAAATCCAGAAAATTGGCTGAAAACGTCTAAATATCAAGGACTCATTGGGCGAATTGCTCTGGAACTGAAATCGGAACGCTCACTGACATTTCCCCTTTCTGAAAGTCTGATAAACGCCGGAAAAATGACTAAGTCCAAAAAAAAAATTTTTTCAACTTTTTTCAATTTTACCCCCGTGGGATATATATTCTACCCACACACATTTGGAACTCTCCTGGGGTACCCTCACACATATTATTCCCTCATTTAGTGGATATTTTCACAAAAAAGTGAAATTTTCAAAAATCCAGAAAATTGGCTGAAAACGACTAAATATCAAGGACTCATTGGGCGAATTGCTCTGGAACTGAAATCGGAACGCTCACTGACATTTCCCCTTTCTGAAAGTCTGATAAACGCCAGAAAAATGACTAAGTCCAAAAAAAAATTTTTTTAAACTTTTTTCAATTTTACCCCCGTGGGATATATATTCTACCCACACACATTTGGAACTCTCCTGGGGTACCCTCACACATATTATTCCCTCATTTAGTGGATATTTTCACAAAAAAGTGAAATTTTCAAAAATCCAGAAAATTGGCTGAAAACGACTAAATATCAAGGACTCATTGAGCGAATCGCTCTGGAACTGAAATCGGAACGCTCACTGACATTTCCCCTATCTGAAAGTCTGATAAACGACGGAAAAATGACTAATTTCAAAAAAATTTTTTTTTCAACTTTTTTCAATTTTACCCCCGTGGGATATATATTCTACCCACACACATTTGGAACTCTCCTGGGGTACCCTCACACATATTATTCCCTCATTTAGTGGATATTTTCACAAAAAAGTGAAATTTTCAAAAATCCAGAAAATTGGCTGAAAACGACTAAATATCAAGGACTCATTGGGCGAATCACTCTGGAACTGAAATCGGAACGCTCACTGACATTTCCCCTATCTGAAAGTCTGATAAACGATGGAAAAATGACTAAGTCCAAAAAAATGTTTTTTTCAACTTTTTTCAATTTTACCCCCGTGGGATATATATTCTACCCACACACATTTGGAACTCTCCTGGGGTACCCTCACACATATTATTCCCTCATTTAGTGGATATTTTCACAAAAAAGTGAAATTTTCAAAAATCCAGAAAATTGGCTGAAAATGACTAAATATCAAGGACTCATTGGGCGAATCGCTCTGGAACTGAAATCGGAACGCTCACTGACATTTCCCCTATCTGAAAGTCTGATAAACGCTGGAAAAATGACTAAGTCCAAAAAATATTTTTTTTCAACTTTTTTCAATTTTACCCCCGTGGGATATATATTCTACCCACACACATTTGGAACTCTCCTGGGGTACCCTCACACATATTATTCCCTCATTTAGTGGATATTTTCACAAAAAAGTGAAATTTTCAAAAATCCAGAAAATTGGCTGAAAACGACTAAATATCAAGGACTCATTGGGCGAATCACTCTGGAACTGAAATCGGAATGCTCACTCACATTTCCCCTATCTGAAAGTCTGATAAACGCCGGAAAAATGACTAAGTCCAAAAAAAATTTTTTTCAACTTTTTTCAATTTTACCCCCGTGGGATATATATTCTACCCACACACATTTGGAACTCTCCTGGGGTACCCTCACACATATTATTCCCTCAATTAGTGGATATTTTCACAAAAAAGTGAAATTTTCAAAAATCCAGAAAATTGGCTGAAAACGACTAAATATCAAGGACTCATTGAGCGAATCGCTCTGGAACTGAAATCGGAACGCTCACTGACATTTCCCCTATCTGAAAGTCTGATAAACGACGGAAAAATGACTAATTTCAAAAAAATTTTTTTTTCAACTTTTTTCAATTTTACCCCCGTGGGATATATATTCTACCCACACACATTTGGAACTCTCCTGGGGTACCCTCACACATATTATTCCCTCATTTAGTGGATATTTTCACAAAAAAGTGAAATTTTCAAAAATCCAGAAAATTGGCTGAAAACGACTAAATATCAAGGACTCATTGGGCGAATCGCTCTGGAACTGAAATCGGAACGCTCACTGACATTTCCCCTATCTGAAAGTCTGATAAACGACGGAAAAATGACGAAGTCCAAAAAATTTTTTTTCAACTTTTTTTAATTTTACCCCCGTGGGATATATATTCTACCCACACACATTTGGAACTCTCCTGGGGTACCCTCACACATATTATTCCCTCATTTAGTGGATATTTTCACAAAAAAGTGAAATTTTCAAAAATCCAGAAAATTGGCTGAAAACGACTAAATATCAAGGACTCATTGGGCGAATTGCTCTGGAACTGAAATCGGAACGCTCACTGACATTTCCCCTTTCTGAAAGTCTGATAAACGCCGGAAAAATGACTAAGTCCAAAAAAAAAATTTTTTAAACTTTTTTCAATTTTACCCCCGTGGGATATATATTCTACCCACACACATTTGGAATTCTCCTGGGGTACCCTCACACATATTATTCCCTCATTTAGTGGATATTTTCACAAAAAAGTGAAATTTTCAAAAATCCAGAAAATTGGCTGAAAACGACTAAATATCAAGGACTCATTGGGCGAATTGCTCTGGAACTGAAATCGGAACGCTCACTGACATTTCCCCTTTCTGAAAGTCTGATAAACGCCGGAAAAATGACTAAGTCCAAAAAAAAAATTTTTTCAACTTTTTTCAATTTTACCCCCGTGGGATATATATTCTACCCACACACATTTGGAACTCTCCTGGGGTACCCTCACACATATTATTCCCTCATTTAGTGGATATTTTCACAAAAAAGTGAAATTTTCAAAAATCCAGAAAATTGGCTGAAAACGACTAAATATCAAGGACTCATTGAGCGAATCGCTCTGGAACTGAAATCGGAACGCTCACTGACATTTCCCCTATCTGAAAGTCTGATAAACGACGGAAAAATGACTAATTTCAAAAAAAATTTTTTTTCAACTTTTTTCAATTTTACCCCCGTGGGATATATATTCTACCCACACACATTTGGAACTCTCCTGGGGTACCCTCACACATATTATTCCCTGATTTAGTGGATATTTTCACAAAAAAGTGAAATTTTCAAAAATCCAGAAAATTGGCTGAAAACGACTAAATATCAAGGACTCATTGAGCGAATCGCTCTGGAACTGAAATCGGAACGCTCACTGACATTTCCCCTATCTGAAAGTTTGATAAACGATGGAAAAATGACTAAGTCCAAAAAAATGTTTTTTTCAACTTTTTTCAATTTTACCCCCGTGGGATATATATTCTACCCACACACATTTGGAACTCTCCTGGGGTACCCTCACACATATTATTCCCTCATTTAGTGGATATTTTCACAAAAAAGTGAAATTTTCAAAAATCCAGAAAATTGGCTGAAAACGACTAAATATCAAGGACTCATTGGGCGAATTGCTCTGGAACTGAAATCGGAACGCTCACTGACATTTCCCCTTTCTGAAAGTCTGATAAACGCCGGAAAAATGACTAAGTCCAAAAAAAAAATTTTTTAAACTTTTTTCAATTTTACCCCCGTGGGATATATATTCTACCCACACACATTTGGAATTCTCCTGGGGTACCCTCACACATATTATTCCCTCATTTAGTGGATATTTTCACAAAAAAGTGAAATTTTCAAAAATCCAGAAAATTGGCTGAAAACGACTAAATATCAAGGACTCATTGGGCGAATCAATTTGGAACTGAAATCGGAATGCTCACTCACATTTCCCCTATCTGAAAGTCTGATAAACGCCGGAAAAATGACTAGGTCCAAAAAAAATTTTTTTCAACTTTTTTCAATTTTACCCCAGTGGGATATATATTCTACCCACACACATTTGGAACTCTCCTGGGGTACCCTCACACATATTATTCCCTCATTTAGTGGATATTTTCACAAAAAAGTGAAATTTACAAAAATCCAGAAAATTGGCTGAAAATGACTAAATATCAAGGACTCATTGGGCGAATCACTCTGGAACTGAAATCGGAATGCTCACTCACATTTCCCCAATCTGAAAGTCTGATAAACGCAGGAAAAATGACTAAGTCCAAAAAAAATTTTTTTCAACTTTTTTCAATTTTACCCCAGTGGGATATATATTCTACCCACACACATTTGGAACTCTCCTGGGGTACCCTCACACATATTATTCCCTCATTTAGTGGATATTTTCACAAAAAAGTGAAATTTTCAAAAATCCAGAAAATTGGCTGAAAACGACTAAATATCAAGGACTCATTGGGCGAATCGCTCTGGAACTGAAATCGGAACGCTCATTGACATTTCCCCTATCTGAAAGTCTGATAAACGCCGGAAAAATGACTAAGTCCAAAAAAAAATTTTTTTCAACTTTTTTCAATTTTACCCCCGTGGGATATATATCCTACCCACACACATTTGGAACTCTCCTGGGGTACCCTCACACATATTATTCCCTCATTTAGTGGATATTTTCACAAAAAAGTGAAATTTTCAAAAATCCAGAAAATTGGCTGAAAACGACTAAATATCAAGGACTCATTGGGCGAATCAATTTGGAACTGAAATCGGAATGCTCACTCACATTTCCCCTATCTGAAAGTCTGATAAACGCCGGAAAAATGACTAGGTCCAAAAAAAATTTTTTTCAACTTTTTTCAATTTTACCCCAGTGGGATATATATTCTACCCACACACATTTGGAACTCTCCTGGGGTACCCTCACACATATTATTCCCTCATTTAGTGGATATTTTCACAAAAAAGTGAAATTTTCAAAAATCCAGAAAATTGGCTGAAAACGACTAAATATCAAGGACTCATTGGGCGAATCACTCTGGAACTGAAATCGGAATGCTCACTCACATTTCCCCTATCTGAAAGTCTGATAAACGCCGGAAAAATGACTGAGTCCAAAAAAAATTTTTTTCAACTTTTTTCAATTTTACCCCCGTGGGATATATATTCTACCCACACACATTTGGAACTCTCCTGGGGTACCCTCACACATATTATTCCCTCAATTAGTGGATATTTTCACAAAAAAGTGAAATTTTCAAAAATCCAGAAAATTGGCTGAAAACGACTAAATAGCAAGGACTCATTGGGCGAATTGCTCTGGAACTGAAATCGGAACGCTCACTGACATTTCCCCTTTCTGAAAGTCTGATAAACGCCGGAAAAATGACTAAGTCCAAAAAAATGTTTTTTTCAACTTTTTTCAATTTTACCCCCGTGGGATATATATTCTACCCACACACATTTGGAACTCTCCTGGGGTACCCTCACACATATTATTCCCTCATTTAGTGGATATTTTCACAAAAAAGTGAAATTTTCAAAAATCCAGAAAATTGGCTGAAAACGACTAAATATCAAGGACTCATTGGGCGAATCGCTCTGGAACTGAAATCGGAACGCTCACTGACATTTCCCCTATCTGAAAGTCTGATAAACGCCGGAAAAATGACTAAGTCCAAAAAAAAATTTTTTTCAACTTTTTTCAATTTTACCCCCGTGGGATATATATTCTACCCACACACATTTGGAACTCTCCTGGGGTACCCTCACACATATTATTCCCTCATTTAGTGGATATTTTCACAAAAAAGTGAAATTTTCAAAAATCCAGAAAATTGGCTGAAAACGACTAAATATCAAGGACTCATTGGGCGAATCAATTTGGAACTGAAATCGGAATGCTCACTCACATTTCCCCTATCTGAAAGTCTGATAAACGCCGGAAAAATGACTAGGTCCAAAAAAAATTTTTTTCAACTTTTTTCAATTTTACCCCAGTGGGATATATATTCTACCCACACACATTTGGAACTCTCCTGGGGTACCCTCACACATATTATTCCCTCATTTAGTGGATATTTTCACAAAAAAGTGAAATTTACAAAAATCCAGAAAATTGGCTGAAAATGACTAAATATCAAGGACTCATTGGGCGAATCACTCTGGAACTGAAATCGGAATGCTCACTCACATTTCCCCAATCTGAAAGTCTGATAAACGCAGGAAAAATGACTAAGTCCAAAAAAAATTTTTTTCAACTTTTTTCAATTTTACCCCAGTGGGATATATATTCTACCCACACACATTTGGAACTCTCCTGGGGTACCCTCACACATATTATTCCCTCATTTAGTGGATATTTTCACAAAAAAGTGAAATTTTCAAAAATCCAGAAAATTGGCTGAAAACGACTAAATATCAAGGACTCATTGGGCGAATCGCTCTGGAACTGAAATCGGAACGCTCATTGACATTTCCCCTATCTGAAAGTCTGATAAACGCCGGAAAAATGACTAAGTCCAAAAAAAAATTTTTTTCAACTTTTTTCAATTTTACCCCCGTGGGATATATATTCTACCCACACACATTTGGAACTCTCCTGGGGTACCCTCACACATATTATTCCCTCATTTAGTGGATATTTTCACAAAAAAGTGAAATTTTCAAAAATCCAGAAAATTGGCTGAAAACGACTAAATATCAAGGACTCATTGGGCGAATCAATTTGGAACTGAAATCGGAATGCTCACTCACATTTCCCCTATCTGAAAGTCTGATAAACGCCGGAAAAATGACTAGGTCCAAAAAAAATTTTTTTCAACTTTTTTCAATTTTACCCCAGTGGGATATATATTCTACCCACACACATTTGGAACTCTCCTGGGGTACCCTCACACATATTATTCCCTCATTTAGTGGATATTTTCACAAAAAAGTGAAATTTTCAAAAATCCAGAAAATTGGCTGAAAACGACTAAATATCAAGGACTCATTGGGCGAATCACTCTGGAACTGAAATCGGAATGCTCACTCACATTTCCCCTATCTGAAAGTCTGATAAACGCCGGAAAAATGACTGAGTCCAAAAAAAATTTTTTTCAACTTTTTTCAATTTTACCCCCGTGGGATATATATTCTACCCACACACATTTGGAACTCTCCTGGGGTACCCTCACACATATTATTCCCTCAATTAGTGGATATTTTCACAAAAAAGTGAAATTTTCAAAAATCCAGAAAATTGGCTGAAAACGACTAAATAGCAAGGACTCATTGGGCGAATTGCTCTGGAACTGAAATCGGAACGCTCACTGACATTTCCCCTTTCTGAAAGTCTGATAAACGCCGGAAAAATGACTAAGTCCAAAAAAATGTTTTTTTCAACTTTTTTCAATTTTACCCCCGTGGGATATATATTCTACCCACACACATTTGGAACTCTCCTGGGGTACCCTCACACATATTATTCCCTGATTTAGTGGATATTTTCACAAAAAAGTGAAATTTTCAAAAATCCAGAAAATTGGCTGAAAACGACTAAATATCAAGGACTCATTGGGCGAATCACTCTGGAACTGAAATCGGAACGCTCACTGACATTTCCCCTATCTGAAAGTCTGATAAACGCCGGAAAAATGACTAAGTCCAAAAAAAAATTTTTTTCAACTTTTTTCAATTTTACCCCCGTGGGATATATATTCTACCCACACACATTTGGAACTCTCCTGGGGTACCCTCACACATATTATTCCCTCATTTAGTGGATATTTTCACAAAAAAGTGAAATTTTCAAAAATCCAGAAAATTGGCTGAAAACGACTAAATATCAAGGACTCATTGGGCGAATCAATTTGGAACTGAAATCGGAATGCTCACTCACATTTCCCCTATCTGAAAGTCTGATAAACGCCGGAAAAATGACTAGGTCCAAAAAAAATTTTTTTCAACTTTTTTCAATTTTACCCCAGTGGGATATATATTCTACCCACACACATTTGGAACTCTCCTGGGGTACCCTCACACATATTATTCCCTCATTTAGTGGATATTTTCACAAAAAAGTGAAATTTTCAAAAATCCAGAAAATTGGCTGAAAACGACTAAATATCAAGGACTCATTGGGCGAATCACTTTGGAACTGAAATCGGAATGCTCACTCACATTTCCCCTATCTGAAAGTCTGATAAACGACGGAAAAATGACTAAGTCCAAAAAAATTTTTTTTTCAACTTTTTTCAATTTTACCCCCGTGGGATATATATTCTACCCACACACATTTGGAACTCTCCTGGGGTACCCTCACACATATTATTCCCTCATTTAGTGGATATTTTCACAAAAAAGTGAAATTTTCAAAAATCCAGAAAATTGGCTGAAAACGACTAAATATCAAGGACTCATTGGGCGAATCGCTCTGGAACTGAAATCGGAATGCTCACTCCCATTTCCCCTATCTGAAAGTCTGATAAACGGCGGAAAAATGACTAAGTCCAAAAAAAATTTTTTTTCAACTTTTTTCAATTTTACCCCCGTGGGATATATATTCTACCCACACACATTTGGAACTCTCCTGGGGTAGCCTCACACATATTATTCCCTCATTTAGTGGATATTTTCACAAAAAAGTGAAATTTTCAAAAATCCAGAAAATTGGCTGAAAACGACTAAATATCAAGGACTCATTGGGCGAATTGCTCTGGAACTGAAATCGGAACGCTCACTGACATTTCCCCTTTCTGAAAGTCTGATAAACGCCGGAAAAATGACTAAGTCCAAAAAAATGTTTTTTTCAACTTTTTTCAATTTTACCCCCGTGGGATATATATTCTACCCACACACATTTGGAACTCTCCTGGGGTACCCTCACACATATTATTCCCTGATTTAGTGGATATTTTCACAAAAAAGAGAAATTTTCAAAAATCCAGAAAATTGGCTGAAAACGACTAAATATCAAGGACTCATTGGGCGAATCACTCTGGAACTGAAATCGGAATGCTCACTCACATTTCCCCTATCTGAAAGTCTGATAAACGCCGGAAAAATGACTGAGTCCAAAAAAAATTTTTTTCAACTTTTTTCAATTTTACCCCCGTGGGATATATATTCTACCCACACACATTTGGAACTCTCCTGGGGTACCCTCACACATATTATTCCCTGATTTAGTGGATATTTTCACAAAAAAGTGAAATTTTCAAAAATCCAGAAAATTGGCTGAAAACGACTAAATATCAAGGACTCATTGGGCGAATCGCTCTGGAACTGAAATCGGAACGCTCACTGACATTTCCCCTATCTGAAAGTCTGATAAACGACGGAAAAATGACTAAGTCCAAAAAAATTTTTTTTTCAACTTTTTTCAATTTTACCCCCGTGGGATATATATTCTACCCACACACATTTGGAACTCTCCCGGGGTACCCTCACACATATTATTCCCTCATTTAGTGGATATTTTCACAAAAAAGTGAAATTTTCAAAAATCCAGAAAATTGGCTGAAAATGACTAAATATCAAGGACTCATTGGGCGAATCGCTCTGGAACTGAAATCGGAACGCTCACTGACATTTCCCCTATCTGAAAGTCTGATAAACGCCGGAAAAATGACTAAGTCCAAAAAATATTTTTTTTCAACTTTTTTCAATTTTACCCCCATGGGATATATATTCTACCCACACACATTTGGAACTCTCCTGGGGTACCCTCACACATATTATTCCCTCATTTAGTGGATATTTTCACAAAAAAGTGAAATTTTCAAAAATCCAGAAAATTGGCTGAAAACGACTAAATATCAAGGACTCATTGGGCGAATCGCTCTGGAACTGAAATCGGAACGCTCACTGACATTTCCCCTTTCTGAAAGTCTGATAAACGCCGGAAAAATGACTAAGTCCAAAAAAATGTTTTTTTCAACTTTTTTCAATTTTACCCCCGTGGGATATATATTCTACCCACACACATTTGGAACTCTCCTGGGGTACCCTCACACATATTATTCCCTGATTTAGTGGATATTTTCACAAAAAAGTGAAATTTTCAAAAATCCAGAAAATTGGCTGAAAACGACTAAATATCAAGGACTCATTGGGCGAATCGCTCTGGAACTGAAATCGGAACGCTCACTGACATTTCCCCTATCTGAAAGTCTGATAAACGACGGAAAAATGACTAAGTCCAAAAAAATTTTTTTTTCAACTTTTTTCAATTTTACCCCCGTGGGATATATATTCTACCCACACACATTTGGAACTCTCCCGGGGTACCCTCACACATATTATTCCCTCATTTAGTGGATATTTTCACAAAAAAGTGAAATTTTCAAAAATCCAGAAAATTGGCTGAAAATGACTAAATATCAAGGAATCATTGGGCGAATCGCTCTGGAACTGAAATCGGAACGCTCACTGACATTTCCCCTTTCTGAAAGTCTGATAAACACCGGAAAAATGACTAAGTCCAAAAAAAAATTTTTTTCAACTTTTTTCAATTTTACCCCCGTGGGATATATATTCTACCCACACACATTTGGAACTCTCCTGGGGTACCCTCACACATATTATTCCCTCATTTAGTGGATATTTTCACAAAAAAGTGAAATTTTCAAAAATCCAGAAAATTGGCTGAAAACGACTAAATATCAAGGACTCATTGGGCGAATCACTCTGGAATTGAAATCGGAATGCTCACTCACATTTCCCCTATCTGAAAGTCTGATAAACGCCGGAAAAATGACTAAGTCCAAAAAAAATTTTTTTCAACTTTTTTCAATTTTACCCCAGTGGGATATATATTCTACCCACACACATTTGGAACTCTCCTGGGGTACCCTCACACATATTATTCCCTCATTTAGTGGATATTTTCACAAAAAAGTGAAATTTTCAAAAATCCAGAAAATTGGCTGAAAACGACTAAATATCAAGGACTCATTGGGCGAATCGCTCTGGAACTGAAATCGGAACGCTCACTGACATTTCCCCTATCTGAAAGTCTGATAAACGACGGAAAAATGACTAAGTCCAAAAAAATTTTTTTTTCAACTTTTTTCAATTTTACCCCCGTGGGATATATATTCTACCCACACACATTTGGAACTCTCCCGGGGTACCCTCACACATATTATTCCCTCATTTAGTGGATATTTTCACAAAAAAGTGAAATTTTCAAAAATCCAGAAAATTGGCTGAAAATGACTAAATATCAAGGAATCATTGGGCGAATCGCTCTGGAACTGAAATCGGAACGCTCACTGACATTTCCCCTATCTGAAAGTCTGATAAACGCCGGAAAAATGACTAAGTCCAAAAAATATTTTTTTTCAACTTTTTTCAATTTTACCCCCGTGGGATATATATTCTACCCACACACATTTGGAACTCTCCTGGGGTACCCTCACACATATTATTCCCTCATTTAGTGGATATTTTCACAAAAAAGTGAAATTTTCAAAAATCCAGAAAATTGGCTGAAAACGACTAAATATCAAGGACTCATTGGGCGAATTGCTCTGGAACTGAAATCGGAATGCTCACTGACATTTCCCCTTTCTGAAAGTCTGATAAACGCCGGAAAAATGACTAAGTCCAAAAAAAAATTTTTTTCAACTTTTTTCAATTTTACCCCCGTGGGATATATATTCTACCCACACACATTTGGAACTCTCCTGGGGTACCCTCACACATATTATTCCCTCATTTAGTGGATATTTTCACAAAAAAGTGAAATTTTCAAAAATCCAGAAAATTGGCTGAAAACGACTAAATATCAAGGACTCATTGGGCGAATCACTTTGGAACTGAAATCGGAATGCTCACTCACATTTCCCCTATCTGAAAGTCTGATAAACGACGGAAAAATGACTAAGTCCAAAAAAATTTTTTTTTCAACTTTTTTCAATTTTACCCCCGTGGGATATATATTCTACCCACACACATTTGGAACTCTCCTGGGGTACCCTCACACATATTATTCCCTCATTTAGTGGATATTTTCACAAAAAAGTGAAATTTTCAAAAATCCAGAAAATTGGCTGAAAACGACTAAATATCAAGGACTCATTGGGCGAATCACTCTGGAATTGAAATCGGAATGCTCACTCACATTTCCCCTATCTGAAAGTCTGATAAACGCCGGAAAAATGACTAAGTCCAAAAAAAATTTTTTTCAACTTTTTTCAATTTTACCCCAGTGGGATATATATTCTACCCACACACATTTGGAACTCTCCTGGGGTACCCTCACACATATTATTCCCTCATTTAGTGGATATTTTCACAAAAAAGTGAAATTTTCAAAAATCCAGAAAATTGGCTGAAAACGACTAAATATCAAGGACTCATTGGGCGAATCGCTCTGGAACTGAAATCGGAATGCTCACTCCCATTTCCCCTATCTGAAAGTCTGATAAACGGCGGAAAAATGACTAAGTCCAAAAAAAATTTTTTTTCAACTTTTTTCAATTTTACCCCCGTGGGATATATATTCTACCCACACACATTTGGAACTCTCCTGGGGTAGCCTCACACATATTATTCCCTCATTTAGTGGATATTTTCACAAAAAAGTGAAATTTTCAAAAATCCAGAAAATTGGCTGAAAACGACTAAATATCAAGGACTCATTGGGCGAATCGCTCTGGAACTGAAATCGGAACGCTCACTGACATTTCCCCTATCTGAAAGTCTGATGAACGACGGAAAAATGACTAAGTCCAAAAAATTTTTTTTTTCAACTTTTTTCAATTTTACCCCCGTGGGATATATATTCTACCCAAACACATTTGGAACTCTCCTGGGGTACCCTCACACATATTATTCCCTCATTTAGTGGATATTTTCACAAAAAAGTGAAATTTTCAAAAATCCAGAAAATTGGCTGAAAACGACTAAATATCAAGGACTCATTGGGCGAATCACTCTGGAACTGAAATCGGAATGCTCACTCACATTTCCCCTATCTGAAAGTCTGATAAACGCCGGAAAAATGACTAAGTCCAAAAAAAATTTTTTCAACTTTTTTCAATTTTACCCCAGTGGGATATATATTCTACCCACACACATTTGGAACTCTCCTGGGGTACCCTCACACATATTATTCCCTCATTTAGTGGATATTTTCACAAAAAAGTGAAATTTTCAAAAATCCAGAAAATTGGCTGAAAATGACTAAATATCAAGGACTCATTGGGCAAATCGCTCTGGAACTGAAATCGGAACGCTCACTGACATTTCCCCTATCTGAAAGTCTGATAAACGCCGAAAAAATGACTAAGTCCAAAAAATATTTTTTTTCAACTTTTTTCAATTTTACCCCCGTGGGATATATATTCTACCCACACACATTTGGAACTCTCCTGGGGTACCCTCACACATATTATTCCCTCATTTAGTGGATATTTTCACAAAAAAGTGAAATTTTCAAAAATCCAGAAAATTGGCTGAAAATGACTAAATATCAAGGACTCATTGGGCGAATTGCTCTGGAACTGAAATCGGAACGCTCACTGACATTTCCCCTTTCTGAAAGTCTGATAAACGCCGGAAAAATGACTAAGTCCAAAAAAAAATTTTTTTCAACTTTTTTCAATTTTACCCCCGTGGGATATATATTCTACCCACACACATTTGGAACTCTCCTGGGGTACCCTCACACATATTATTCCCTCATTTAGTGGATATTTTCACAAAAAAGTGAAATTTTCAAAAATCCAGAAAATTGGCTGAAAACGACTAAATATCAAGGACTCATTGGGCGAATCACTTTGGAACTGAAATCGGAATACTCACTCACATTTCCCCTATCTGAAAGTCTGATAAACGCCGGAAAAATGACTAGGTCCAAAAAAAATTTTTTTCAACTTTTTTCAATTTTACCCCAGTGGGATATATATTCTACCCACACACATTTGGAACTCTCCTGGGGTACCCTCACACATATTATTCCCTCATTTAGTGGATATTTTCACAAAAAAGTGAAATTTTCAAAAATCCAGAAAATTGGCTGAAAATGACTAAATATCAAGGACTCATTGGGCAAATCGCTCTGGAACTGAAATCGGAACGCTCACTGACATTTCCCCTATCTGAAAGTCTGATAAACGCCGGAAAAATGACTAAGTCCAAAAAATATTTTTTTTCAACTTTTTTCAATTTTACCCCCGTGGGATATATATTCTACCCACACACATTTGGAACTCTCCTGGGGTACCCTCACACATTTTATTCCCTCATTAAGTGGATATTTTCACAAAAAAGTGAAATTACAAAAATCCAGAAAATTGGCTGAAAACGACTAAATATCAAGGACTCATTGGGCGAATCACTCTGGAACTGAAATCGGAATGCTCACTCACATTTCCCCTATCTGAAAGTCTGATAAACGCCGGAAAAATGACTAAGTCCAAAAAAAAATTTTTTTCAACTTTTTTCAATTTTACCCCAGTGGGATATATATTCTACCCACACACATTTGGAACTCTCCTGGGGTACCCTCACACATATTATTCCCTCATTTAGTGGATATTTTCACAAAAAAGTGAAATTTTCAAAAATCCAGAAAATTGGCTGAAAATGACTAAATATCAAGGACTCATTGGGCGAATCGCTCTGGAACTGAAATCGGAACGCTCACTGACATTTCCCCTATCTGAAAGTCTGATGAACGACGGAAAAATGACTAAGTCCAAAAAATTTTTTTTTTCAACTTTTTTCAATTTTACCCCCGTGGGATATATATTCTACCCAAACACATTTGGAACTCTCCTGGGGTACCCTCACACATATTATTCCCTCATTTAGTGGATATTTTCACAAAAAAGTGAAATTTTCAAAAATCCAGAAAATTGGCTGAAAACGACTAAATATCAAGGACTCATTGGGCGAATCACTCTGGAACTGAAATCGGAATGCTCACTCACATTTCCCCTATCTGAAAGTCTGATAAACGCCGGAAAAATGACTAAGTCCAAAAAAAATTTTTTCAACTTTTTTCAATTTTACCCCAGTGGGATATATATTCTACCCACACACATTTGGAACTCTCCTGGGGTACCCTCACACATATTATTCCCTCATTTAGTGGATATTTTCACAAAAAAGTGAAATTTTCAAAAATCCAGAAAATTGGCTGAAAATGACTAAATATCAAGGACTCATTGGGCAAATCGCTCTGGAACTGAAATCGGAACGCTCACTGACATTTCCCCTATCTGAAAGTCTGATAAACGCCGAAAAAATGACTAAGTCCAAAAAATATTTTTTTTCAACTTTTTTCAATTTTACCCCCGTGGGATATATATTCTACCCACACACATTTGGAACTCTCCTGGGGTACCCTCACACATATTATTCCCTCATTTAGTGGATATTTTCACAAAAAAGTGAAATTTTCAAAAATCCAGAAAATTGGCTGAAAATGACTAAATATCAAGGACTCATTGGGCGAATTGCTCTGGAACTGAAATCGGAACGCTCACTGACATTTCCCCTTTCTGAAAGTCTGATAAACGCCGGAAAAATGACTAAGTCCAAAAAAAAATTTTTTTCAACTTTTTTCAATTTTACCCCCGTGGGATATATATTCTACCCACACACATTTGGAACTCTCCTGGGGTACCCTCACACATATTATTCCCTCATTTAGTGGATATTTTCACAAAAAAGTGAAATTTTCAAAAATCCAGAAAATTGGCTGAAAACGACTAAATATCAAGGACTCATTGGGCGAATCACTTTGGAACTGAAATCGGAATACTCACTCACATTTCCCCTATCTGAAAGTCTGATAAACGCCGGAAAAATGACTAGGTCCAAAAAAAATTTTTTTCAACTTTTTTCAATTTTACCCCAGTGGGATATATATTCTACCCACACACATTTGGAACTCTCCTGGGGTACCCTCACACATATTATTCCCTCATTTAGTGGATATTTTCACAAAAAAGTGAAATTTTCAAAAATCCAGAAAATTGGCTGAAAATGACTAAATATCAAGGACTCATTGGGCAAATCGCTCTGGAACTGAAATCGGAACGCTCACTGACATTTCCCCTATCTGAAAGTCTGATAAACGCCGGAAAAATGACTAAGTCCAAAAAATATTTTTTTTCAACTTTTTTCAATTTTACCCCCGTGGGATATATATTCTACCCACACACATTTGGAACTCTCCTGGGGTACCCTCACACATTTTATTCCCTCATTAAGTGGATATTTTCACAAAAAAGTGAAATTACAAAAATCCAGAAAATTGGCTGAAAACGACTAAATATCAAGGACTCATTGGGCGAATCACTCTGGAACTGAAATCGGAATGCTCACTCACATTTCCCCTATCTGAAAGTCTGATAAACGCCGGAAAAATGACTAAGTCCAAAAAAAAATTTTTTTCAACTTTTTTCAATTTTACCCCAGTGGGATATATATTCTACCCACACACATTTGGAACTCTCCTGGGGTACCCTCACACATATTATTCCCTCATTTAGTGGATATTTTCACAAAAAAGTGAAATTTTCAAAAATCCAGAAAATTGGCTGAAAATGACTAAATATCAAGGACTCATTGGGCAAATCGCTCTGGAACTGAAATCGGAACGCTCACTGACATTTCCCCTATCTGAAAGTCTGATAAACGCCGGAAAAATGACTAAGTCCAAAAAATATTTTTTTTCAACTTTTTTCAATTTTACCCCCGTGGGATATATATTCTACCCACACACATTTGGAACTCTCCTGGGGTACCCTCACACATATTATTCCCTCATTTAGTGGATATTTTCACAAAAAAGTGAAATTTTCAAAAATCCAGAAAATTGGCTGAAAACGACTAAATATCAAGGACTCATTGGGCGAATCACTCTGGAACTGAAATCAGAATGCTCACTCACATTTCCCCTATCTGAAAGTCTGATAAACGCCGGAAAAATGACTAAGTCCAAAAAAAATTTTTTTCAACTTTTTTCAATTTTACCCCAGTGGGATATATATTCTACCCACACACATTTGGAACTCTCCTGGGGTACCCTCACACATATTATTCCCTCATTTAGTGGATATTTTCACAAAAAAGTGAAATTTTCAAAAATCCAGAAAATTGGCTGAAAATGACTAAATATCAAGGACTCATTGGGCAAATCGCTCTGGAACTGAAATCGGAACGCTCACTGACATTTCCCCTATCTGAAAGTCTGATAAACGCCGGAAAAATGACTAAGTCCAAAAATAATTTTTTTTCAACTTTTTTCAATTTTACCCCCGTGGGATATATATTCTACCCACACACATTTGGAACTCTCCTGGGGTACCCTCACACATATTATTCCCTCATTTAGTGGATATTTTCACAAAAAAGTGAAATTTTCAAAAATCCAGAAAATTGGCTGAAAATGACTAAATATCAAGGACTCATTGGGCGAATTGCTCTGGAACTGAAATCGGAACGCTCACTGACATTTCCCCTTTCTGAAAGTCTGATAAACGCCGGAAAAATGACTAAGTCCAAAAAAAAATTTTTTTCAACTTTTTTCAATTTTACCCCCGTGGGATATATATTCTACCCACACACATTTGGAACTCTCCTGGGGTACCCTCACACATATTATTCCCTCATTTAGTGGATATTTTCACAAAAAGTGAAATTTTCAAAAATCCAGAAAATTGGCTGAAAACGACTAAATATCAAGGACTCATTGGGCGAATCACTTTGGAACTGAAATCGGAATGCTCACTCACATTTCCCCTATCTGAAAGTCTGATAAACGCCGGAAAAATGACTAGGTCCAAAAAAAATTTTTTTCAACTTTTTTCAATTTTACCCCATTGGGATATATATTCTACCCACACACATTTGGAACTCTCCTGGGGTACCCTCACACATATTATTCCCTCATTTAGTGGATATTTTCACAAAAAAGTGAAATTTTCAAAAATCCAGAAAATTGGCTGAAAATGACTAAATATCAAGGACTCATTGGGCAAATCGCTCTGGAACTGAAATCGGAACGCTCACTGACATTTCCCCTATCTGAAAGTCTGATAAACGCCGGAAAAATGACTAAGTCCAAAAAAATTTTTTTTTCAACTTTTTTCAATTTTACCCCCGTGGGATATATATTCTACCCACACACATTTGGAACTCTCCTGGGGTACCCTCACACATATTATTCCCTCATTTAGTGGATATTTTCACAAAAAAGTGAAATTTTCAAAAATCCAGAAAATTGGCTGAAAATGACTAAATATCAAGGACTCATTGGGCGAATCGCTCTGGAACTGAAATCGGAACGCTCACTGACATTTCCCCTATCTGAAAGTCTGATAAACGCCGGAAAAATGACTAAGTCCAAAAAATATTTTTTTTCAACTTTTTTCAATTTTACCCCCGTGGGATATATATTCTACCCACACACATTTGGAACTCTCCTGGGGTACCCTCACACATATTATTCCCTCATTTAGTGGATATTTTCACAAAAAAGTGAAATTTTCAAAAATCCAGAAAATTGGCTGAAAATGACTAAATATCAAGGACTCATTGGGCAAATCGCTCTGGAACTGAAATCGGAACGCTCACTGACATTTCCCCTATCTGAAAGTCTGATAAACGCCGGAAAAATGACTAAGTCCAAAAAATATTTTTTTTCAACTTTTTTCAATTTTACCCCCGTGGGATATATATTCTACCCACACACATTTGGAACTCTCCTGGGGTACCCTCACACATATTATTCCCTCATTTAGTGGATATTTTCACAAAAAAGTGAAATTTTCAAAAATCCAGAAAATTGGCTGAAAACGACTAAATATCAAGGACTCATTGGGCGAATCGCTCTGGAACTGAAATCGGAATGCTCACTCCCATTTCCCCTATCTGAAAGTCTGATAAACGGCGGAAAAATGACTAAGTCCAAAAAAAATTTTTTTTTAACTTTTTTCAATTTTACCCCCGTGGGATATATATTCTACCCACACACATTTGGAAATCTCCTGGGGTAGCCTCACACATATTATTCCCTCATTTAGTGGATATTTTCACAAAAAAGTGAAATTTTCAAAAATCCAGAAAATTGGCTGAAAACGACTAAATATCAAGGACTCATTGGGCGAATCGCTCTGGAACTGAAATCGGAACGCTCACTGACATTTCCCCTATCTGAAAGTCTGATAAACGACGGAAAAATGACTAAGTCCAAAAAAATTTTTTTTTCAACTTTTTTCAATTTTACCCCCGTGGGATATATATTCTACCCACACACATTTGGAACTCTCCTGGGGTACCCTCACACATATTATTCCCTCATTTAGTGGATATTTTCACAAAAAAGTGAAATTACAAAAATCCAGAAAATTGGCTGAAAACGACTAAATATCAAGGACTCATTGGGCGAATCACTCTGGAACTGAAATCGGAATGCTCACTCACATTTCCCCTATCTGAAAGTCTGATAAACGCCGGAAAAATGACTAAGTCCAAAAAAAATTTTTTTCAACTTTTTTCAATTTTACCCCAGTGGGATATATATTCTACCCACACACATTTGGAACTCTCCTGGGGTACCCTCACACATATTATTCCCTCATTTAGTGGATATTTTCACAAAAAAGTGAAATTTTCAAAAATCCAGAAAATTGGCTGAAAATGACTAAATATCAAGGACTCATTGGGCAAATCGCTCTGGAACTGAAATCGGAACGCTCACTGACATTTCCCCTATCTGAAAGTCTGATAAACGCCGGAAAAATGACTAAGTCCAAAAAATATTTTTTTTCAACTTTTTTCAATTTTACCCCCGTGGGATATATATTCTACCCACACACATTTGGAACTCTCCTGGGGTACCCTCACACATATTATTCCCTCATTTAGTGGATATTTTCACAAAAAAGTGAAATTTTCAAAAATCCAGAAAATTGGCTGAAAACGACTAAATATCAAGGACTCATTGGGCGAATCGCTCTGGAACTGAAATCGGAACGCTCACTGACATTTCCCCTATCTGAAAGTCTGATAAACGCCGGAAAAATGACTAAGTCCAAAAAATATTTTTTTTCAACTTTTTTCAATTTTACCCCCGTGGGATATATATTCTACCCACACACATTTGGAACTCTCCTGGGGTACCCTCACACATATTATTCCCTCATTTAGTGGATATTTTCACAAAAAAGTGAAATTTTCAAAAATCCAGAAAATTGGCTGAAAATGACTAAATATCAAGGACTCATTGGGCAAATCGCTCTGGAACTGAAATCGGAACGCTCACTGACATTTCCCCTATCTGAAAGTCTGATAAACGCCGGAAAAATGACTAAGTCCAAAAAATATTTTTTTTCAACTTTTTTCAATTTTACCCCCGTGGGATATATATTCTACCCACACACATTTGGAACTCTCCTGGGGTACCCTCACACATATTATTCCCTCATTTAGTGGATATTTTCACAAAAAAGTGAAATTTTCAAAAATCCAGAAAATTGGCTGAAAACGACTAAATATCAAGGACTCATTGGGCGAATCGCTCTGGAACTGAAATCGGAATGCTCACTCCCATTTCCCCTATCTGAAAGTCTGATAAACGGCGGAAAAATGACTAAGTCCAAAAAAAATTTTTTTTTAACTTTTTTCAATTTTACCCCCGTGGGATATATATTCTACCCACACACATTTGGAAATCTCCTGGGGTAGCCTCACACATATTATTCCCTCATTTAGTGGATATTTTCACAAAAAAGTGAAATTTTCAAAAATCCAGAAAATTGGCTGAAAACGACTAAATATCAAGGACTCATTGGGCGAATCGCTCTGGAACTGAAATCGGAACGCTCACTGACATTTCCCCTATCTGAAAGTCTGATAAACGACGGAAAAATGACTAAGTCCAAAAAAATTTTTTTTTCAACTTTTTTCAATTTTACCCCCGTGGGATATATATTCTACCCACACACATTTGGAACTCTCCTGGGGTACCCTCACACATATTATTCCCTCATTTAGTGGATATTTTCACAAAAAAGTGAAATTACAAAAATCCAGAAAATTGGCTGAAAACGACTAAATATCAAGGACTCATTGGGCGAATCACTCTGGAACTGAAATCGGAATGCTCACTCACATTTCCCCTATCTGAAAGTCTGATAAACGCCGGAAAAATGACTAAGTCCAAAAAAAATTTTTTTCAACTTTTTTCAATTTTACCCCAGTGGGATATATATTCTACCCACACACATTTGGAACTCTCCTGGGGTACCCTCACACATATTATTCCCTCATTTAGTGGATATTTTCACAAAAAAGTGAAATTTTCAAAAATCCAGAAAATTGGCTGAAAATGACTAAATATCAAGGACTCATTGGGCAAATCGCTCTGGAACTGAAATCGGAACGCTCACTGACATTTCCCCTATCTGAAAGTCTGATAAACGCCGGAAAAATGACTAAGTCCAAAAAATATTTTTTTTCAACTTTTTTCAATTTTACCCCCGTGGGATATATATTCTACCCACACACATTTGGAACTCTCCTGGGGTACCCTCACACATATTATTCCCTCATTTAGTGGATATTTTCACAAAAAAGTGAAATTTTCAAAAATCCAGAAAATTGGCTGAAAACGACTAAATATCAAGGACTCATTGGGCGAATCGCTCTGGAACTGAAATCGGAACGCTCACTGACATTTCCCCTATCTGAAAGTCTGATAAACGACGGAAAAATGACTAAGTCCAAAAAAATTTTTTTTTCAACTTTTTTCAATTTTACCCCCGTGGGATATATATTCTACCCACACACATTTGGAACTCTCCTGGGGTACCCTCACACATATTATTCCCTCATTTAGTGGATATTTTCACAAAAAAGTGAAATTTTCAAAAATCCAGAAAATTGGCTGAAAATGACTAAATATCAAGGACTCATTGGGCGAATCGCTCTGGAACTGAAATCGGAACGCTCACTGACATTTCCCCTATCTGAAAGTCTGATAAACGCCGGAAAAATGACTAAGTCCAAAAAATATTTTTTTTCAACTTTTTTCAATTTTACCCCCGTGGGATATATATTCTACCCACACACATTTGGAACTCTCCTGGGGTACCCTCACACATATTATTCCCTCATTTAGTGGATATTTTCACAAAAAAGTGAAATTTTCAAAAATCCAGAAAATTGGCTGAAAATGACTAAATATCAAGGACTCATTGGGCAAATCGCTCTGGAACTGAAATCGGAACGCTCACTGACATTTCCCCTATCTGAAAGTCTGATAAACGCCGGAAAAATGACTAAGTCCAAAAAATATTTTTTTTCAACTTTTTTCAATTTTACCCCCGTGGGATATATATTCTACCCACACACATTTGGAACTCTCCTGGGGTACCCTCACACATATTATTCCCTCATTTAGTGGATATTTTCACAAAAAAGTGAAATTTTCAAAAATCCAGAAAATTGGCTGAAAACGACTAAATATCAAGGACTCATTGGGCGAATCGCTCTGGAACTGAAATCGGAATGCTCACTCCCATTTCCCCTATCTGAAAGTCTGATAAACGGCGGAAAAATGACTAAGTCCAAAAAAAATTTTTTTTTAACTTTTTTCAATTTTACCCCCGTGGGATATATATTCTACCCACACACATTTGGAAATCTCCTGGGGTAGCCTCACACATATTATTCCCTCATTTAGTGGATATTTTCACAAAAAAGTGAAATTTTCAAAAATCCAGAAAATTGGCTGAAAACGACTAAATATCAAGGACTCATTGGGCGAATCGCTCTGGAACTGAAATCGGAACGCTCACTGACATTTCCCCTATCTGAAAGTCTGATAAACGACGGAAAAATGACTAAGTCCAAAAAAATTTTTTTTTCAACTTTTTTCAATTTTACCCCCGTGGGATATATATTCTACCCACACACATTTGGAACTCTCCTGGGGTACCCTCACACATCTTATTCCCTCATTTAGTGGATATTTTCACAAAAAAGTGAAATTACAAAAATCCAGAAAATTGGCTGAAAACGACTAAATATCAAGGACTCATTGGGCGAATCACTCTGGAACTGAAATCGGAATGCTCACTCACATTTCCCCTATCTGAAAGTCTGATAAACGCCGGAAAAATGACTAAGTCCAAAAAAAATTTTTTTCAACTTTTTTCAATTTTACCCCAGTGGGATATATATTCTACCCACACACATTTGGAACTCTCCTGGGGTACCCTCACACATATTATTCCCTCATTTAGTGGATATTTTCACAAAAAAGTGAAATTTTCAAAAATCCAGAAAATTGGCTGAAAACGACTAAATATCAAGGACTCATTGGGCGAATCGCTCTGGAACTGAAATCGGAATGCTCACTCCCATTTCCCCTATCTGAAAGTCTGATAAACGGCGGAAAAATGACTAAGTCCAAAAAAAATTTTTTTTTAACTTTTTTCAATTTTACCCCCGTGGGATATATATTCTACCCACACACATTTGGAAATCTCCTGGGGTAGCCTCACACATATTATTCCCTCATTTAGTGGATATTTTCACAAAAAAGTGAAATTTTCAAAAATCCAGAAAATTGGCTGAAAACGACTAAATATCAAGGACTCATTGGGCGAATCGCTCTGGAACTGAAATCGGAACGCTCACTGACATTTCCCCTATCTGAAAGTCTGATAAACGACGGAAAAATGACTAAGTCCAAAAAAATTTTTTTTTAAACTTTTTTCAATTTTACCCCCGTGGGATATATATTCTACCCACACACATTTGGAACTCTCCTGGGGTACCCTCACACATATTATTCCCTCATTTAGTGGATATTTTCACAAAAAAGTGAAATTACAAAAATCCAGAAAATTGGCTGAAAACGACTAAATATCAAGGACTCATTGGGCGAATCACTCTGGAACTGAAATCGGAATGCTCACTCACATTTCCCCTATCTGAAAGTCTGATAAACGCCGGAAAAATGACTAAGTCCAAAAAAAATTTTTTTCAACTTTTTTCAATTTTACCCCAGTGGGATATATATTCTACCCACACACATTTGGAACTCTCCTGGGGTACCCTCACACATATTATTCCCTCATTTAGTGGATATTTTCACAAAAAAGTGAAATTTTCAAAAATCCAGAAAATTGGCTGAAAATGACTAAATATCAAGGACTCATTGGGCAAATCGCTCTGGAACTGAAATCGGAACGCTCACTGACATTTCCCCTATCTGAAAGTCTGATAAACGCCGGAAAAATGACTAAGTCCAAAAAATATTTTTTTTCAACTTTTTTCAATTTTACCCCCGTGGGATATATATTCTACCCACACACATTTGGAACTCTCCTGGGGTACCCTCACACATATTATTCCCTCATTTAGTGGATATTTTCACAAAAAAGTGAAATTTTCAAAAATCCAGAAAATTGGCTGAAAACGACTAAATATCAAGGACTCATTGGGCGAATCGCTCTGGAACTGAAATCGGAATGCTCACTCCCATTTCCCCTATCTGAAAGTCTGATAAACGGCGGAAAAATGACTAAGTCCAAAAAAAATTTTTTTTTAACTTTTTTCAATTTTACCCCCGTGGGATATATATTCTACCCACACACATTTGGAAATCTCCTGGGGTAGCCTCACACATATTATTCCCTCATTTAGTGGATATTTTCACAAAAAAGTGAAATTTTCAAAAATCCAGAAAATTGGCTGAAAACGACTAAATATCAAGGACTCATTGGGCGAATCGCTCTGGAACTGAAATCGGAACGCTCACTGACATTTCCCCTATCTGAAAGTCTGATAAACGACGGAAAAATGACTAAGTCCAAAAAAATTTTTTTTTCAACTTTTTTCAATTTTACCCCCGTGGGATATATATTCTACCCACACACATTTGGAACTCTCCTGGGGTACCCTCACACATATTATTCCCTCATTTAGTGGATATTTTCACAAAAAAGTGAAATTACAAAAATCCAGAAAATTGGCTGAAAACGACTAAATATCAAGGACTCATTGGGCGAATCACTCTGGAACTGAAATCGGAATGCTCACTCACATTTCCCCTATCTGAAAGTCTGATAAACGCCGGAAAAATGACTAAGTCCAAAAAAAATTTTTTTCAACTTTTTTCAATTTTACCCCAGTGGGATATATATTCTACCCACACACATTTGGAACTCTCCTGGGGTACCCTCACACATATTATTCCCTCATTTAGTGGATATTTTCACAAAAAAGTGAAATTTTCAAAAATCCAGAAAATTGGCTGAAAATGACTAAATATCAAGGACTCATTGGGCAAATCGCTCTGGAACTGAAATCGGAACGCTCACTGACATTTCCCCTATCTGAAAGTCTGATAAACGCCGGAAAAATGACTAAGTCCAAAAAATATTTTTTTTCAACTTTTTTCAATTTTACCCCCGTGGGATATATATTCTACCCACACACATTTGGAACTCTCCTGGGGTACCCTCACACATATTATTCCCTCATTTAGTGGATATTTTCACAAAAAAGTGAAATTTTCAAAAATCCAGAAAATTGGCTGAAAACGACTAAATATCAAGGACTCATTGGGCGAATCACTCTGGAACTGAAATCGGAATGCTCACTCACATTTCCCCTATCTGAAAGTCTGATAAACGCCGGAAAAATGACTAAGTCCAAAAAAAATTTTTTTCAACTTTACCCCAGTGGGATATATATTCTACCCACACACATTTGGAACTCTCCTGGGGTACCCTCACACATATTATTCCCTCATTTAGTGGATATTTTCACAAAAAAGTGAAATTTTCAAAAATCCAGAAAATTGGCTGAAAATGACTAAATATCAAGGACTCATTGGGCAAATCGCTCTGGAACTGAAATCGGAACGCTCACTGACATTTCCCCTTTCTGAAAGTCTGATAAACGCCGGAAAAATGACTAAGTCCAAAAAAAAATTTTTTTCAACTTTTTTCAATTTTACCCCCGTGGGATATATATTCTACCCACACACATTTGGAACTCTCCTGGGGTACCCTCACACATATTATTCCCTCATTTAGTGGATATTTTCACAAAAAGTGAAATTTTCAAAAATCCAGAAAATTGGCTGAAAACGACTAAATATCAAGGACTCATTGGGCGAATCACTTTGGAACTGAAATCGGAATGCTCACTCACATTTCCCCTATCTGAAAGTCTGATAAACGCCGGAAAAATGACTAGGTCCAAAAAAAATTTTTTTCAACTTTTTTCAATTTTACCCCATTGGGATATATATTCTACCCACACACATTTGGAACTCTCCTGGGGTACCCTCACACATATTATTCCCTCATTTAGTGGATATTTTCACAAAAAAGTGAAATTTTCAAAAATCCAGAAAATTGGCTGAAAATGACTAAATATCAAGGACTCATTGGGCAAATCGCTCTGGAACTGAAATCGGAACGCTCACTGACATTTCCCCTATCTGAAAGTCTGATAAACGCCGGAAAAATGACTAAGTCCAAAAAAATTTTTTTTTCAACTTTTTTCAATTTTACCCCCGTGGGATATATATTCTACCCACACACATTTGGAACTCTCCTGGGGTACCCTCACACATATTATTCCCTCATTTAGTGGATATTTTCACAAAAAAGTGAAATTTTCAAAAATCCAGAAAATTGGCTGAAAACGACTAAATATCAAGGACTCATTGGGCGAATCGCTCTGGAACTGAAATCGGAACGCTCACTGACATTTCCCCTATCTGAAAGTCTGATAAACGACGGAAAAATGACTAAGTCCAAAAAAATTTTTTTTTCAACTTTTTTCAATTTTACCCCCGTGGGATATATATTCTACCCACACACATTTGGAACTCTCCTGGGGTACCCTCACACATATTATTCCCTCATTTAGTGGATATTTTCACAAAAAAGTGAAATTTTCAAAAATCCAGAAAATTGGCTGAAAATGACTAAATATCAAGGACTCATTGGGCGAATCGCTCTGGAACTGAAATCGGAACGCTCACTGACATTTCCCCTATCTGAAAGTCTGATAAACGCCGGAAAAATGACTAAGTCCAAAAAATATTTTTTTTCAACTTTTTTCAATTTTACCCCCGTGGGATATATATTCTACCCACACACATTTGGAACTCTCCTGGGGTACCCTCACACATATTATTCCCTCATTTAGTGGATATTTTCACAAAAAAGTGAAATTTTCAAAAATCCAGAAAATTGGCTGAAAACGACTAAATATCAAGGACTCATTGGGCGAATCGCTCTGGAACTGAAATCGGAATGCTCACTCCCATTTCCCCTATCTGAAAGTCTGATAAACGGCGGAAAAATGACTAAGTCCAAAAAAAATTTTTTTTTAACTTTTTTCAATTTTACCCCCGTGGGATATATATTCTACCCACACACATTTGGAAATCTCCTGGGGTACCCTCACACATATTATTCCCTCATTTAGTGGATATTTTCACAAAAAAGTGAAATTACAAAAATCCAGAAAATTGGCTGAAAACGACTAAATATCAAGGACTCATTGGGCGAATCACTCTGGAACTGAAATCGGAATGCTCACTCACATTTCCCCTATCTGAAAGTCTGATAAACGCCGGAAAAATGACTAAGTCCAAAAAAAATTTTTTTCAACTTTTTTCAATTTTACCCCAGTGGGATATATATTCTACCCACACACATTTGGAACTCTCCTGGGGTACCCTCACACATATTATTCCCTCATTTAGTGGATATTTTCACAAAAAAGTGAAATTTTCAAAAATCCAGAAAATTGGCTGAAAATGACTAAATATCAAGGACTCATTGGGCAAATCGCTCTGGAACTGAAATCGGAACGCTCACTGACATTTCCCCTATCTGAAAGTCTGATAAACGCCGGAAAAATGACTAAGTCCAAAAAATATTTTTTTTCAACTTTTTTCAATTTTACCCCCGTGGGATATATATTCTACCCACACACATTTGGAACTCTCCTGGGGTACCCTCACACATATTATTCCCTCATTTAGTGGATATTTTCACAAAAAAGTGAAATTTTCAAAAATCCAGAAAATTGGCTGAAAACGACTAAATATCAAGGACTCATTGGGCGAATCACTCTGGAACTGAAATCGGAATGCTCACTCACATTTCCCCTATCTGAAAGTCTGATAAACGCCGGAAAAATGACTAAGTCCAAAAAAAATTTTTTTCAACTTTTTTCAATTTTACCCCAGTGGGATATATATTCTACCCACACACATTTGGAACTCTCCTGGGGTACCCTCACACATATTATTCCCTCATTTAGTGGATATTTTCACAAAAAAGTGAAATTTTCAAAAATCCAGAAAATTGGCTGAAAATGACTAAATATCAAGGACTCATTGGGCAAATCGCTCTGGAACTGAAATCGGAACGCTCACTGACATTTCCCCTATCTGAAAGTCTGATAAACGCCGGAAAAATGACTAAGTCCAAAAAATATTTTTTTTCAACTTTTTTCAATTTTACCCCCGTGGGATATATATTCTACCCACACACATTTGGAACTCTCCTGGGGTACCCTCACACATATTATTCCCTCATTTAGTGGATATTTTCACAAAAAAGTGAAATTTTCAAAAATCCAGAAAATTGGCTGAAAATGACTAAATATCAAGGACTCATTGGGCGAATTGCTCTGGAACTGAAATCGGAACGCTCACTGACATTTCCCCTTTCTGAAAGTCTGATAAACGCCGGAAAAATGACTAAGTCCAAAAAAAAATTTTTTTCAACTTTTTTCAATTTTACCCCCGTGGGATATATATTCTACCCACACACATTTGGAACTCTCCTGGGGTACCCTCACACATATTATTCCCTCATTTAGTGGATATTTTCACAAAAAAGTGAAATTTTCAAAAATCCAGAAAATTGGCTGAAAACGACTAAATATCAAGGACTCATTGGGCGAATCGCTCTGGAACTGAAATCGGAATGCTCACTCCCATTTCCCCTATCTGAAAGTCTGATAAACGGCGGAAAAATGACTAAGTCCAAAAAAAATTTTTTTTTAACTTTTTTCAATTTTACCCCCGTGGGATATATATTCTACCCACACACATTTGGAAATCTCCTGGGGTAGCCTCACACATATTATTCCCTCATTTAGTGGATATTTTCACAAAAAAGTGAAATTACAAAAATCCAGAAAATTGGCTGAAAACGACTAAATATCAAGGACTCATTGGGCGAATCACTCTGGAACTGAAATCGGAATGCTCACTCACATTTCCCCTATCTGAAAGTCTGATAAACGCCGGAAAAATGACTAAGTCCAAAAAAAATTTTTTTCAACTTTTTTCAATTTTACCCCAGTGGGATATATATTCTACCCACACACATTTGGAACTCTCCTGGGGTACCCTCACACATATTATTCCCTCATTTAGTGGATATTTTCACAAAAAAGTGAAATTTTCAAAAATCCAGAAAATTGGCTGAAAATGACTAAATATCAAGGACTCATTGGGCAAATCGCTCTGGAACTGAAATCGGAACGCTCACTGACATTTCCCCTATCTGAAAGTCTGATAAACGCCGGAAAAATGACTAAGTCCAAAAAATATTTTTTTTCAACTTTTTTCAATTTTACCCCCGTGGGATATATATTCTACCCACACACATTTGGAACTCTCCTGGGGTACCCTCACACATATTATTCCCTCATTTAGTGGATATTTTCACAAAAAAGTGAAATTTTCAAAAATCCAGAAAATTGGCTGAAAACGACTAAATATCAAGGACTCATTGGGCGAATCGCTCTGGAACTGAAATCGGAATGCTCACTCACATTTCCCCTATCTGAAAGTCTGATAAACGCCGGAAAAATGACTAAGTCCAAAAAAAATTTTTTTCAACTTTTTTCAATTTTACCCCAGTGGGATATATATTCTACCCACACACATTTGGAACTCTCCTGGGGTACCCTCACACATATTATTCCCTCATTTAGTGGATATTTTCACAAAAAAGTGAAATTTTCAAAAATCCAGAAAATTGGCTGAAAATGACTAAATATCAAGGACTCATTGGGCAAATCGCTCTGGAACTGAAATCGGAACGCTCACTGACATTTCCCCTATCTGAAAGTCTGATAAACGCCGGAAAAATGACTAAGTCCAAAAAATATTTTTTTCAACTTTTTTCAATTTTACCCCCGTGGGATATATATTCTACCCACACACATTTGGAACTCTCCTGGGGTACCCTCACACATATTATTCCCTCATTTAGTGGATATTTTCACAAAAAAGTGAAATTTTCAAAAATCCAGAAAATTGGCTGAAAACGACTAAATATCAAGGACTCATTGGGCGAATCACTCTGGAACTGAAATCGGAATGCTCACTCACATTTCCCCTATCTGAAAGTCTGATAAACGCCGGAAAAATGACTAAGTCCAAAAAAAATTTTTTTCAACTTTTTTCAATTTTACCCCAGTGGGATATATATTCTACCCACACACATTTGGAACTCTCCTGGGGTACCCTCACACATATTATTCCCTCATTTAGTGGATATTTTCACAAAAAAGTGAAATTTTCAAAAATCCAGAAAATTGGCTGAAAATGACTAAATATCAAGGACTCATTGGGCAAATCGCTCTGGAACTGAAATCGGAACGCTCACTGACATTTCCCCTATCTGAAAGTCTGATAAACGCCGGAAAAATGACTAAGTCCAAAAAATATTTTTTTTCAACTTTTTTCAATTTTACCCCCGTGGGATATATATTCTACCCACACACATTTGGAACTCTCCTGGGGTACCCTCACACATATTATTCCCTCATTTAGTGGATATTTTCACAAAAAAGTGAAATTTTCAAAAATCCAGAAAATTGGCTGAAAATGACTAAATATCAAGGACTCATTGGGCGAATTGCTCTGGAACTGAAATCGGAACGCTCACTGACATTTCCCCTTTCTGAAAGTCTGATAAACGCCGGAAAAATGACTAAGTCCAAAAAAAAATTTTTTTCAACTTTTTTCAATTTTACCCCCGTGGGATATATATTCTACCCACACACATTTGGAACTCTCCTGGGGTACCCTCACACATATTATTCCCTCATTTAGTGGATATTTTCACAAAAAAGTGAAATTTTCAAAAATCCAGAAAATTGGCTGAAAACGACTAAATATCAAGGACTCATTGGGCGAATCGCTCTGGAACTGAAATCGGAATGCTCACTCCCATTTCCCCTATCTGAAAGTCTGATAAACGGCGGAAAAATGACTAAGTCCAAAAAAAATTTTTTTTTAACTTTTTTCAATTTTACCCCCGTGGGATATATATTCTACCCACACACATTTGGAAATCTCCTGGGGTAGCCTCACACATATTATTCCCTCATTTAGTGGATATTTTCACAAAAAAGTGAAATTTTCAAAAATCCAGAAAATTGGCTGAAAACGACTAAATATCAAGGACTCATTGGGCGAATCGCTCTGGAACTGAAATCGGAACGCTCACTGACATTTCCCCTATCTGAAAGTCTGATAAACGACGGAAAAATGACTAAGTCCAAAAAAATTTTTTTTTCAACTTTTTTCAATTTTACCCCCGTGGGATATATATTCTACCCACACACATTTGGAACTCTCCTGGGGTACCCTCACACATATTATTCCCTCATTTAGTGGATATTTTCACAAAAAAGTGAAATTACAAAAATCCAGAAAATTGGCTGAAAACGACTAAATATCAAGGACTCATTGGGCGAATCACTCTGGAACTGAAATCGGAATGCTCACTCACATTTCCCCTATCTGAAAGTCTGATAAACGCCGGAAAAATGACTAAGTCCAAAAAAAATTTTTTTCAACTTTTTTCAATTTTACCCCAGTGGGATATATATTCTACCCACACACATTTGGAACTCTCCTGGGGTACCCTCACACATATTATTCCCTCATTTAGTGGATATTTTCACAAAAAAGTGAAATTTTCAAAAATCCAGAAAATTGGCTGAAAATGACTAAATATCAAGGACTCATTGGGCAAATCGCTCTGGAACTGAAATCGGAACGCTCACTGACATTTCCCCTATCTGAAAGTCTGATAAACGCCGGAAAAATGACTAAGTCCAAAAAATATTTTTTTTCAACTTTTTTCAATTTTACCCCCGTGGGATATATATTCTACCCACACACATTTGGAACTCTCCTGGGGTACCCTCACACATATTATTCCCTCATTTAGTGGATATTTTCACAAAAAAGTGAAATTTTCAAAAATCCAGAAAATTGGCTGAAAACGACTAAATATCAAGGACTCATTGGGCGAATCACTCTGGAACTGAAATCGGAATGCTCACTCACATTTCCCCTATCTGAAAGTCTGATAAACGCCGGAAAAATGACTAAGTCCAAAAAAAATTTTTTTCAACTTTTTTCAATTTTACCCCAGTGGGATATATATTCTACCCACACACATTTGGAACTCTCCTGGGGTACCCTCACACATATTATTCCCTCATTTAGTGGATATTTTCACAAAAAAGTGAAATTTTCAAAAATCCAGAAAATTGGCTGAAAATGACTAAATATCAAGGACTCATTGGGCAAATCGCTCTGGAACTGAAATCGGAACGCTCACTGACATTTCCCCTATCTGAAAGTCTGATAAACGCCGGAAAAATGACTAAGTCCAAAAAATATTTTTTTTCAACTTTTTTCAATTTTACCCCCGTGGGATATATATTCTACCCACACACATTTGGAACTCTCCTGGGGTACCCTCACACATATTATTCCCTCATTTAGTGGATATTTTCACAAAAAAGTGAAATTTTCAAAAATCCAGAAAATTGGCTGAAAATGACTAAATATCAAGGACTCATTGGGCGAATTGCTCTGGAACTGAAATCGGAACGCTCACTGACATTTCCCCTTTCTGAAAGTCTGATAAACGCCGGAAAAATGACTAAGTCCAAAAAAAAATTTTTTTCAACTTTTTTCAATTTTACCCCCGTGGGATATATATTCTACCCACACACATTTGGAACTCTCCTGGGGTACCCTCACACATATTATTCCCTCATTTAGTGGATATTTTCACAAAAAAGTGAAATTTTCAAAAATCCAGAAAATTGGCTGAAAACGACTAAATATCAAGGACTCATTGGGCGAATCGCTCTGGAACTGAAATCGGAATGCTCACTCCCATTTCCCCTATCTGAAAGTCTGATAAACGGCGGAAAAATGACTAAGTCCAAAAAAAATTTTTTTTTAACTTTTTTCAATTTTACCCCCGTGGGATATATATTCTACCCACACACATTTGGAAATCTCCTGGGGTAGCCTCACACATATTATTCCCTCATTTAGTGGATATTTTCACAAAAAAGTGAAATTTTCAAAAATCCAGAAAATTGGCTGAAAACGACTAAATATCAAGGACTCATTGGGCGAATCGCTCTGGAACTGAAATCGGAACGCTCACTGACATTTCCCCTATCTGAAAGTCTGATAAACGACGGAAAAATGACTAAGTCCAAAAAAATTTTTTTTTCAACTTTTTTCAATTTTACCCCCGTGGGATATATATTCTACCCACACACATTTGGAACTCTCCTGGGGTACCCTCACACATATTATTCCCTCATTTAGTGGATATTTTCACAAAAAAGTGAAATTACAAAAATCCAGAAAATTGGCTGAAAACGACTAAATATCAAGGACTCATTGGGCGAATCACTCTGGAACTGAAATCGGAATGCTCACTCACATTTCCCCTATCTGAAAGTCTGATAAACGCCGGAAAAATGACTAAGTCCAAAAAAAATTTTTTTCAACTTTTTTCAATTTTACCCCAGTGGGATATATATTCTACCCACACACATTTGGAACTCTCCTGGGGTACCCTCACACATATTATTCCCTCATTTAGTGGATATTTTCACAAAAAAGTGAAATTTTCAAAAATCCAGAAAATTGGCTGAAAATGACTAAATATCAAGGACTCATTGGGCAAATCGCTCTGGAACTGAAATCGGAACGCTCACTGACATTTCCCCTATCTGAAAGTCTGATAAACGCCGGAAAAATGACTAAGTCCAAAAAATATTTTTTTTCAACTTTTTTCAATTTTACCCCCGTGGGATATATATTCTACCCACACACATTTGGAACTCTCCTGGGGTACCCTCACACATATTATTCCCTCATTTAGTGGATATTTTCACAAAAAAGTGAAATTTTCAAAAATCCAGAAAATTGGCTGAAAACGACTAAATATCAAGGACTCATTGGGCGAATCACTCTGGAACTGAAATCGGAATGCTCACTCACATTTCCCCTATCTGAAAGTCTGATAAACGCCGGAAAAATGACTAAGTCCAAAAAAAATTTTTTTCAACTTTTTTCAATTTTACCCCAGTGGGATATATATTCTACCCACACACATTTGGAACTCTCCTGGGGTACCCTCACACATATTATTCCCTCATTTAGTGGATATTTTCACAAAAAAGTGAAATTTTCAAAAATCCAGAAAATTGGCTGAAAATGACTAAATATCAAGGACTCATTGGGCAAATCGCTCTGGAACTGAAATCGGAACGCTCACTGACATTTCCCCTATCTGAAAGTCTGATAAACGCCGGAAAAATGACTAAGTCCAAAAAATATTTTTTTTCAACTTTTTTCAATTTTACCCCCGTGGGATATATATTCTACCCACACACATTTGGAACTCTCCTGGGGTACCCTCACACATATTATTCCCTCATTTAGTGGATATTTTCACAAAAAAGTGAAATTTTCAAAAATCCAGAAAATTGGCTGAAAATGACTAAATATCAAGGACTCATTGGGCGAATTGCTCTGGAACTGAAATCGGAACGCTCACTGACATTTCCCCTTTCTGAAAGTCTGATAAACGCCGGAAAAATGACTAAGTCCAAAAAAAAATTGTTTTCAACTTTTTTCAATTTTACCCCCGTGGGATATATATTCTACCCACACACATTTGGAACTCTCCTGGGGTACCCTCACACATATTATTCCCTCATTTAGTGGATATTTTCACAAAAAAGTGAAATTTTCAAAAATCCAGAAAATTGGCTGAAAACGACTAAATATCAAGGACTCATTGGGCGAATCGCTCTGGAACTGAAATCGGAACGCTCACTGACATTTCCCCTATCTGAAAGTCTGATAAACGACGGAAAAATGACTAAGTCCAAAAAAATTTTTTTTTCAACTTTTTTCAATTTTACCCCCGTGGGATATATATTCTACCCACACACATTTGGAACTCTCCTGGGGTACCCTCACACATATTATTCCCTCATTTAGTGGATATTTTCACAAAAAAGTGAAATTACAAAAATCCAGAAAATTGGCTGAAAACGACTAAATATCAAGGACTCATTGGGCGAATCACTCTGGAACTGAAATCGGAATGCTCACTCACATTTCCCCTATCTGAAAGTCTGATAAACGCCGGAAAAATGACTAAGTCCAAAAAAAATTTTTTTCAACTTTTTTCAATTTTACCCCAGTGGGATATATATTCTACCCACACACATTTGGAACTCTCCTGGGGTACCCTCACACATATTATTCCCTCATTTAGTGGATATTTTCACAAAAAAGTGAAATTTTCAAAAATCCAGAAAATTGGCTGAAAATGACTAAATATCAAGGACTCATTGGGCAAATCGCTCTGGAACTGAAATCGGAACGCTCACTGACATTTCCCCTATCTGAAAGTCTGATAAACGCCGGAAAAATGACTAAGTCCAAAAAATATTTTTTTTCAACTTTTTTCAATTTTACCCCCGTGGGATATATATTCTACCCACACACATTTGGAACTCTCCTGGGGTACCCTCACACATATTATTCCCTCATTTAGTGGATATTTTCACAAAAAAGTGAAATTTTCAAAAATCCAGAAAATTGGCTGAAAACGACTAAATATCAAGGACTCATTGGGCGAATCACTCTGGAACTGAAATCGGAATGCTCACTCACATTTCCCCTATCTGAAAGTCTGATAAACGCCGGAAAAATGACTAAGTCCAAAAAATATTTTTTTCAACTTTTTTCAATTTTACCCCAGTGGGATATATATTCTACCCACACACATTTGGAACTCTCCTGGGGTACCCTCACACATATTATTCCCTCATTTAGTGGATATTTTCACAAAAAAGTGAAATTTTCAAAAATCCAGAAAATTGGCTGAAAATGACTAAATATCAAGGACTCATTGGGCAAATCGCTCTGGAACTGAAATCGGAACGCTCACTGACATTTCCCCTATCTGAAAGTCTGATAAACGCCGGAAAAATGACTAAGTCCAAAAAATATTTTTTTTCAACTTTTTTCAATTTTACCCCCGTGGGATATATATTCTACCCACACACATTTGGAACTCTCCTGGGGTACCCTCACACATATTATTCCCTCATTTAGTGGATATTTTCACAAAAAAGTGAAATTTTCAAAAATCCAGAAAATTGGCTGAAAATGACTAAATATCAAGGACTCATTGGGCGAATTGCTCTGGAACTGAAATCGGAACGCTCACTGACATTTCCCCTTTCTGAAAGTCTGATAAACGCCGGAAAAATGACTAAGTCCAAAAAAAAATTGTTTTCAACTTTTTTCAATTTTACCCCCGTGGGATATATATTCTACCCACACACATTTGGAACTCTCCTGGGGTACCCTCACACATATTATTCCCTCATTTAGTGGATATTTTCACAAAAAAGTGAAATTTTCAAAAATCCAGAAAATTGGCTGAAAACGACTAAATATCAAGGACTCATTGGGCGAATCGCTCTGGAACTGAAATCGGAACGCTCACTGACATTTCCCCTATCTGAAAGTCTGATAAACGACGGAAAAATGACTAAGTCCAAAAAAATTTTTTTTTCAACTTTTTTCAATTTTACCCCCGTGGGATATATATTCTACCCACACACATTTGGAACTCTCCTGGGGTACCCTCACACATATTATTCCCTCATTTAGTGGATATTTTCACAAAAAAGTGAAATTACAAAAATCCAGAAAATTGGCTGAAAACGACTAAATATCAAGGACTCATTGGGCGAATCACTCTGGAACTGAAATCGGAATGCTCACTCACATTTCCCCTATCTGAAAGTCTGATAAACGCCGGAAAAATGACTAAGTCCAAAAAAAATTTTTTTCAACTTTTTTCAATTTTACCCCAGTGGGATATATATTCTACCCACACACATTTGGAACTCTCCTGGGGTACCCTCACACATATTATTCCCTCATTTAGTGGATATTTTCACAAAAAAGTGAAATTTTCAAAAATCCAGAAAATTGGCTGAAAATGACTAAATATCAAGGACTCATTGGGCAAATCGCTCTGGAACTGAAATCGGAACGCTCACTGACATTTCCCCTATCTGAAAGTCTGATAAACGCCGGAAAAATGACTAAGTCCAAAAAATATTTTTTTTCAACTTTTTTCAATTTTACCCCCGTGGGATATATATTCTACCCACACACATTTGGAACTCTCCTGGGGTACCCTCACACATATTATTCCCTCATTTAGTGGATATTTTCACAAAAAAGTGAAATTTTCAAAAATCCAGAAAATTGGCTGAAAACGACTAAATATCAAGGACTCATTGGGCGAATCACTCTGGAACTGAAATCGGAATGCTCACTCACATTTCCCCTATCTGAAAGTCTGATAAACGCCGGAAAAATGACTAAGTCCAAAAAATATTTTTTTTAAACTTTTTTCAATTTTACCCCCGTGGGATATATATTCTACCCACACACATTTGGAACTCTCCTGGGGTACCCTCACACATATTATTCCCTCATTTAGTGGATATTTTCACAAAAAAGTGAAATTTTCAAAAATCCAGAAAATTGGCTGAAAACGACTAAATATCAAGGACTCATTGGGCGAATCGCTATGGAACTGAAATCGGAACGCTCACTGACATTTCCCCTATCTGAAAGTCTGATAAACGACGGAAAAATGACTAAGTCCAAAAAAATTTTTTTTTCAACTTTTTTCAATTTTACCCCCGTGGGATATATATTCTACCCACACACATTTGGAACTCTCCTGGGGTACCCTCACACATATTATTCCCTCATTTAGTGGATATTTTCACAAAAAAGTGAAATTTTCAAAAATCCAGAAAATTGGCTGAAAACGACTAAATATCAAGGACTCATTGGGCGAATCGCTCTGGAACTGAAATCGGAACGCTCACTGACATTTCCCCTATCTGAAAGTCTGATAAACGACGGAAAAATGACTAAGTCCAAAAAAATTTTTTTTTCAACTTTTTTCAATTTTACCCCCGTGGGATATATATTCTACCCACACACATTTGGAACTCTCCTGGGGTACCCTCACACATATTATTCCCTCATTTAGTGGATATTTTCACAAAAAAGTGAAATTTTCAAAAATCCAGAAAATTGGCTGAAAATGACTAAATATCAAGGACTCATTGGGCAAATCGCTCTGGAACTGAAATCGGAACGCTCACTGACATTTCCCCTATCTGAAAGTCTGATAAACGCCGGAAAAATGACTAAGTCCAAAAAATATTTTTTTTCAACTTTTTTCAATTTTACCCCCGTGGGATATATATTCTACCCACACACATTTGGAACTCTCCTGGGGTACCCTCACACATATTATTCCCTCATTTAGTGGATATTTTCACAAAAAAGTGAAATTTTCAAAAATCCAGAAAATTGGCTGAAAACGACTAAATATCAAGGACTCATTGGGCGAATCGCTCTGGAACTGAAATCGGAATGCTCACTCCCATTTCCCCTATCTGAAAGTCTGATAAACGGCGGAAAAATGACTAAGTCCAAAAAAAATTTTTTTTTAACTTTTTTCAATTTTACCCCCGTGGGATATATATTCTACCCACACACATTTGGAAATCTCCTGGGGTAGCCTCACACATATTATTCCCTCATTTAGTGGATATTTTCACAAAAAAGTGAAATTTTCAAAAATCCAGAAAATTGGCTGAAAACGACTAAATATCAAGGACTCATTGGGCGAATCGCTCTGGAACTGAAATCGGAACGCTCACTGACATTTCCCCTATCTGAAAGTCTGATAAACGACGGAAAAATGACTAAGTCCAAAAAAATTTTTTTTTCAACTTTTTTCAATTTTACCCCCGTGGGATATATATTCTACCCACACACATTTGGAACTCTCCTGGGGTACCCTCACACATATTATTCCCTCATTTAGTGGATATTTTCACAAAAAAGTGAAATTTTCAAAAATCCAGAAAATTGGCTGAAAATGACTAAATATCAAGGACTCATTGGGCGAATTGCTCTGGAACTGAAATCGGAACGCTCACTGACATTTCCCCTTTCTGAAAGTCTGATAAACGCCGGAAAAATGACTAAGTCCAAAAAAAAATTTTTTTCAACTTTTTTCAATTTTACCCCCGTGGGATATATATTCTACCCACACACATTTGGAACTCTCCTGGGGTACCCTCACACATATTATTCCCTCATTTAGTGGATATTTTCACAAAAAAGTGAAATTTTCAAAAATCCAGAAAATTGGCTGAAAACGACTAAATATCAAGGACTCATTGGGCGAATCACTTTGGAACTGAAATCGGAATACTCACTCACATTTCCCCTATCTGAAAGTCTGATAAACGCCGGAAAAATGACTAGGTCCAAAAAAAATTTTTTTCAACTTTTTTCAATTTTACCCCAGTGGGATATATATTCTACCCACACACATTTGGAACTCTCCTGGGGTACCCTCACACATATTATTCCCTCATTTAGTGGATATTTTCACAAAAAAGTGAAATTACAAAAATCCAGAAAATTGGCTGAAAACGACTAAATATCAAGGACTCATTGGGCAAATCGCTCTGGAACTGAAATCGGAACGCTCACTGACATTTCCCCTATCTGAAAGTCTGATAAACGCCGGAAAAATGACTAAGTCCAAAAAATATTTTTTTTCAACTTTTTTCAATTTTACCCCCGTGGGATATATATTCTACCCACACACATTTGGAACTCTCCTGGGGTACCCTCACACATATTATTCCCTCATTTAGTGGATATTTTCACAAAAAAGTGAAATTTTCAAAAATCCAGAAAATTGGCTGAAAACGACTAAATATCAAGGACTCATTGGGCGAATCACTCTGGAACTGAAATCGGAATGCTCACTCACATTTCCCCTATCTGAAAGTCTGATAAACGCCGGAAAAATGACTAAGTCCAAAAAAAATTTTTTTCAACTTTTTTCAATTTTACCCCAGTGGGATATATATTCTACCCACACACATTTGGAACTCTCCTGGGGTACCCTCACACATATTATTCCCTCATTTAGTGGATATTTTCACAAAAAAGTGAAATTTTCAAAAATCCAGAAAATTGGCTGAAAATGACTAAATATCAAGGACTCATTGGGCAAATCGCTCTGGAACTGAAATCGGAACGCTCACTGACATTTCCCCTATCTGAAAGTCTGATAAACGCCGGAAAAATGACTAAGTCCAAAAAATATTTTTTTTCAACTTTTTTCAATTTTACCCCCGTGGGATATATATTCTACCCACACACATTTGGAACTCTCCTGGGGTACCCTCACACATATTATTCCCTCATTTAGTGGATATTTTCACAAAAAAGTGAAATTTTCAAAAATCCAGAAAATTGGCTGAAAATGACTAAATATCAAGGACTCATTGGGCAAATCGCTCTGGAACTGAAATCGGAACGCTCACTGACATTTCCCCTATCTGAAAGTCTGATAAACGCCGGAAAAATGACTAAGTCCAAAAAATATTTTTTTTAAACTTTTTTCAATTTTACCCCCGTGGGATATATATTCTACCCACACACATTTGGAACTCTCCTGGGGTACCCTCACACATATTATTCCCTCATTTAGTGGATATTTTCACAAAAAAGTGAAATTTTCAAAAATCCAGAAAATTGGCTGAAAACGACTAAATATCAAGGACTCATTGGGCGAATCGCTATGGAACTGAAATCGGAACGCTCACTGACATTTCCCCTATCTGAAAGTCTGATAAACGACGGAAAAATGACTAAGTCCAAAAAAATTTTTTTTTCAACTTTTTTCAATTTTACCCCCGTGGGATATATATTCTACCCACACACATTTGGAACTCTCCTGGGGTACCCTCACACATATTATTCCCTCATTTAGTGGATATTTTCACAAAAAAGTGAAATTTTCAAAAATCCAGAAAATTGGCTGAAAACGACTAAATATCAAGGACTCATTGGGCGAATCGCTCTGCAACTGAAATCGGAACGCTCACTGACATTTCCCCTATCTGAAAGTCTGATAAACGACGGAAAAATGACTAAGTCCAAAAAAATTTTTTTTTCAACTTTTTTCAATTTTACCCCCGTGGGATATATATTCTACCCACACACATTTGGAACTCTCCTGGGGTACCCTCACACATATTATTCCCTCATTTAGTGGATATTTTCACAAAAAAGTGAAATTTTCAAAAATCCAGAAAATTGGCTGAAAATGACTAAATATCAAGGACTCATTGGGCGAATCGCTCTGGAACTGAAATCGGAACGCTCACTGACATTTCCCCTATCTGAAAGTCTGATAAACGCCGGAAAAATGACTAAGTCCAAAAAATATTTTTTTTCAACTTTTTTCAATTTTACCCCCGTGGGATATATATTCTACCCACACACATTTGGAACTCTCCTGGGGTACCCTCACACATATTATTCCCTCATTTAGTGGATATTTTCACAAAAAAGTGAAATTTTCAAAAATCCAGAAAATTGGCTGAAAACGACTAAATATCAAGGACTCATTGGGCGAATCACTTTGGAACTGAAATCGGAATGCTCACTCACATTTCCCCTATCTGAAAGTCTGATAAACGCCGGAAAAATGACTAGGTCCAAAAAAAATTTTTTTCAACTTTTTTCAATTTTACCCCATTGGGATATATATTCTACCCACACACATTTGGAACTCTCCTGGGGTACCCTCACACATATTATTCCCTCATTTAGTGGATATTTTCACAAAGAAGTGAAATTTACAAAAATCCACAAAATTGGCTGAAAACGACTAAATATCAAGGACTCATTGGGCGAATCGCTCTGGAACTGAAATCGGAACGCTCACTGACATTTCCCCTATCTGAAAGTCTGATAAACGACGGAAAAATGACTAAGTCCCAAAAAAATTTTTTTTCAACTTTTTTCAATTTTACCCCCGTGGGATATATATTCTACCCACACACATTTGGAACTCTCCTGGGGTACCCTCACACATATTATTCCCTCATTTAGTGGATATTTTCACAAAAAAGTGAAATTTTCAAAAATCCAGAAAATTGGCTGAAAATGACTAAATATCAAGGACTCATTGGGCAAATCGCTCTGGAACTGAAATCGGAACGCTCACTGACATTTCCCCTATCTGAAAGTCTGATAAACGCCGGAAAAATGACTAAGTCCAAAAAATATTTTTTTTCAACTTTTTTCAATTTTACCCCCGTGGGATATATATTCTACCCACACACATTTGGAAATCTCCTGGGGTAGCCTCACACATATTATTCCCTCATTTAGTGGATATTTTCACAAAAAAGTGAAATTTTCAAAAATCCAGAAAATTGGCTGAAAACGACTAAATATCAAGGACTCATTGGGCGAATCGCTCTGGAACTGAAATCGGAACGCTCACTGACATTTCCCCTATCTGAAAGTCTGATAAACGACGGAAAAATGACTAAGTCCAAAAAAATTTTTTTTTCAACTTTTTTCAATTTTACCCCCGTGGGATATATATTCTACCCACACACATTTGGAACTCTCCTGGGGTACCCTCACACATATTATTCCCTCATTTAGTGGATATTTTCACAAAAAAGTGAAATTTTCAAAAATCCAGAAAATTGGCTGAAAACGACTAAATATCAAGGACTCATTGGGCGAATCACTCTGGAACTGAAATCGGAATGCTCACTCACATTTCCCCTATCTGAAAGTCTGATAAACGCCGGAAAAATGACTAAGTCCAAAAAAAATTTTTTTCAACTTTTTTCAATTTTACCCCAGTGGGATATATATTCTACCCACAAACATTTGGAACTCTCCTGGGGTACCCTCACACATATTATTCCCTCATTTAGTGGATATTTTCACAAAAAAGTGAAATTTTCAAAAATCCAGAAAATTGGCTGAAAATGACTAAATATCAAGGACTCATTGGGCAAATCGCTCTGGAACTGAAATCGGAACGCTCACTGACATTTCCCCTATCTGAAAGTCTGATAAACAATGGAAAAATGACTAAGTCCAAAAAAATTTTTTTTTCAACTTTTTTCAATTTTACCCCCGTGGGATATATATTCTACCCACACACATTTGGAACTCTCCTGGGGTACCCTCACACATATTATTCCCTCATTTAGTGGATATTTTCACAAAAAAGTGAAATTTTCAAAAATCCAGAAAATTGGCTGAAAACGACTAAATATCAAGGACTCATTGGGCGAATCGCTCTGGAACTGAAATCGGAATGCTCACTCCCATTTCCCCTATCTGAAAGTCTGATAAACGGCGGAAAAATGACTAAGTCCAAAAAAAATTTTTTTCAACTTTTTTCAATTTTACCCCAGTGGGATATATATTCTACCCACACACATTTGGAACTCTCCTGGGGTACCCTCACACATATTATTCCCTCATTTAGTGGATATTTTCACAAAAAAGTGAAATTTTCAAAAATCCAGAAAATTGGCTGAAAACGACTAAATATCAAGGACTCATTGGGCGAATCGCTCTGGAACTGAAATCGGAATGCTCTCTCACATTTCCCCTATCTGAAAGTCTGATAAACGGCGGAAAAATGACTAAGTCCAAAAAATATTTTTTTTCAACTTTTTTCAATTTTACCCCCGTGGGATATATATTCTACCCACACACATTTGGAACTCTCCTGGGGTACCCTCACACATATTATTCCCTCATTTAGTGGATATTTTCACAAAAAAGTGAAATTTTCAAAAATCCAGAAAATTGGCTGAAAATGACTAAATATCAAGGACTCATTGGGCAAATCGCTCTGGAACTGAAATCGGAACGCTCACTGACATTTCCCCTATCTGAAAGTCTGATAAACGCCGGAAAAATGACTAAGTCCAAAAAATATTTTTTTTAAACTTTTTTCAATTTTACCCCCGTGGGATATATATTCTACCCACACACATTTGGAACTCTCCTGGGGTACCCTCACACATATTATTCCCTCATTTAGTGGATATTTTCACAAAAAAGTGAAATTTTCAAAAATCCAGAAAATTGGCTGAAAACGACTAAATATCAAGGACTCATTGGGCGAATCGCTATGGAACTGAAATCGGAACGCTCACTGACATTTCCCCTATCTGAAAGTCTGATAAACGACGGAAAAATGACTAAGTCCAAAAAAAATTTTTTTTCAACTTTTTTCAATTTTACCCCCGTGGGATATATATTCTACCCACACACATTTGGAACTCTCCTGGGGTACCCTCACACATATTATTCCCTCATTTAGTGGATATTTTCACAAAAAAGTGAAATTTTCAAAAATCCAGAAAATTGGCTGAAAACGACTAAATATCAAGGACTCATTGGGCGAATCGCTCTGCAACTGAAATCGGAACGCTCACTGACATTTCCCCTATCTGAAAGTCTGATAAACGACGGAAAAATGACTAAGTCCAAAAAAATTTTTTTTTCAACTTTTTTCAATTTTACCCCCGTGGGATATATATTCTACCCACACACATTTGGAACTCTCCTGGGGTACCCTCACACATATTATTCCCTCATTTAGTGGATATTTTCACAAAAAAGTGAAATTTTCAAAAATCCAGAAAATTGGCTGAAAATGACTAAATATCAAGGACTCATTGGGCGAATCGCTCTGGAACTGAAATCGGAACGCTCACTGACATTTCCCCTATCTGAAAGTCTGATAAACGCCGGAAAAATGACTAAGTCCAAAAAATATTTTTTTTCAACTTTTTTCAATTTTACCCCCGTGGGATATATATTCTACCCACACACATTTGGAACTCTCCTGGGGTACCCTCACACATATTATTCCCTCATTTAGTGGATATTTTCACAAAAAAGTGAAATTTTCAAAAATCCAGAAAATTGGCTGAAAACGACTAAATATCAAGGACTCATTGGGCGAATCACTTTGGAACTGAAATCGGAATGCTCACTCACATTTCCCCTATCTGAAAGTCTGATAAACGCCGGAAAAATGACTAGGTCCAAAAAAAATTTTTTTCAACTTTTTTCAATTTTACCCCATTGGGATATATATTCTACCCACACACATTTGGAACTCTCCTGGGGTACCCTCACACATATTATTCCCTCATTTAGTGGATATTTTCACAAAGAAGTGAAATTTACAAAAATCCACAAAATTGGCTGAAAACGACTAAATATCAAGGACTCATTGGGCGAATCGCTCTGGAACTGAAATCGGAACGCTCACTGACATTTCCCCTATCTGAAAGTCTGATAAACGACGGAAAAATGACTAAGTCCCAAAAAAATTTTTTTTCAACTTTTTTCAATTTTACCCCCGTGGGATATATATTCTACCCACACACATTTGGAACTCTCCTGGGGTACCCTCACACATATTATTCCCTCATTTAGTGGATATTTTCACAAAAAAGTGAAATTTTCAAAAATCCAGAAAATTGGCTGAAAATGACTAAATATCAAGGACTCATTGGGCAAATCGCTCTGGAACTGAAATCGGAACGCTCACTGACATTTCCCCTATCTGAAAGTCTGATAAACGCCGGAAAAATGACTAAGTCCAAAAAATATTTTTTTTCAACTTTTTTCAATTTTACCCCCGTGGGATATATATTCTACCCACACACATTTGGAAATCTCCTGGGGTAGCCTCACACATATTATTCCCTCATTTAGTGGATATTTTCACAAAAAAGTGAAATTTTCAAAAATCCAGAAAATTGGCTGAAAACGACTAAATATCAAGGACTCATTGGGCGAATCGCTCTGGAACTGAAATCGGAACGCTCACTGACATTTCCCCTATCTGAAAGTCTGATAAACGACGGAAAAATGACTAAGTCCAAAAAAATTTTTTTTTCAACTTTTTTCAATTTTACCCCCGTGGGATATATATTCTACCCACACACATTTGGAACTCTCCTGGGGTACCCTCACACATATTATTCCCTCATTTAGTGGATATTTTCACAAAAAAGTGAAATTTTCAAAAATCCAGAAAATTGGCTGAAAACGACTAAATATCAAGGACTCATTGGGCGAATCACTCTGGAACTGAAATCGGAATGCTCACTCACATTTCCCCTATCTGAAAGTCTGATAAACGCCGGAAAAATGACTAAGTCCAAAAAAAATTTTTTTCAACTTTTTTCAATTTTACCCCAGTGGGATATATATTCTACCCACAAACATTTGGAACTCTCCTGGGGTACCCTCACACATATTATTCCCTCATTTAGTGGATATTTTCACAAAAAAGTGAAATTTTCAAAAATCCAGAAAATTGGCTGAAAATGACTAAATATCAAGGACTCATTGGGCAAATCGCTCTGGAACTGAAATCGGAACGCTCACTGACATTTCCCCTATCTGAAAGTCTGATAAACAATGGAAAAATGACTAAGTCCAAAAAAATTTTTTTTTCAACTTTTTTCAATTTTACCCCCGTGGGATATATATTCTACCCACACACATTTGGAACTCTCCTGGGGTACCCTCACACATATTATTCCCTCATTTAGTGGATATTTTCACAAAAAAGTGAAATTTTCAAAAATCCAGAAAATTGGCTGAAAACGACTAAATATCAAGGACTCATTGGGCGAATCGCTCTGGAACTGAAATCGGAATGCTCACTCCCATTTCCCCTATCTGAAAGTCTGATAAACGGCGGAAAAATGACTAAGTCCAAAAAAAATTTTTTTCAACTTTTTTCAATTTTACCCCAGTGGGATATATATTCTACCCACACACATTTGGAACTCTCCTGGGGTACCCTCACACATATTATTCCCTCATTTAGTGGATATTTTCACAAAAAAGTGAAATTTTCAAAAATCCAGAAAATTGGCTGAAAACGACTAAATATCAAGGACTCATTGGGCGAATCACTCTGGAACTGAAATCGGAATGCTCACTCACATTTCCCCTATCTGAAAGTCTGATAAACGCCGGAAAAATGACTAAGTCCAAAAAAAATTTTTTTCAACTTTTTTCAATTTTACCCCAGTGGGATATATATTCTACCCACACACATTTGGAACTCTCCTGGGGTACCCTCACACATATTATTCCCTCATTTAGTGGATATTTTCACAAAAAAGTGAAATTTTCAAAAATCCAGAAAATTGGCTGAAAACGACTAAATATCAAGGACTCATTGGGCGAATCGCTCTGGAACTGAAATCGGAATGCTCTCTCACATTTCCCCTATCTGAAAGTCTGATAAACGGCGGAAAAATGACTAAGTCCAAAAAAAAAAATTTTTTCAACTTTTTTCAATTTTAACCCCTTGGGATATATATTCTACCCACACACATTTGGAACTCTCCTGGGGTACCCTCACACATATTATTCCCTCATTTAGTGGATATTTTCACAAAAAAGTGAAATTTTCAAAAATCTAGAAAATTGGCTGAAAACGACTAAATATCAAGGACTCATTGGGCGAATTGCTCTGGAACTGAAATCGGAACGCTCACTGACATTTCCCCTTTCTGAAAGTCTGATAAACGCCGGAAAAATGACTAAGTCCAAAAAAAATTTTTTTCAACTTTTTTCAATTTTACCCCAGTGGGATATATATTCTACCCACACACATTTGGAACTCTCCTGGGGTACCCTCACACATATTATTCCCTCATTTAGTGGATATTTTCACAAAAAAGTGAAATTTTCAAAAATCCAGAAAATTGGCTGAAAACGACTAAATATCAAGGACTCATTGGGCGAATCACTCTGGAACTGAAATCGGAATGCTCACTCACATTTCCCCTATCTGAAAGTCTGATAAACGCCGGAAAAATGACTAAGTCCAAAAAAAATTTTTTTCAACTTTTTTCAATTTTACCCCCGTGGGATATATATTCTACCCACACACATTTGGAACTCTCCTGGGGTACCCTCACACATATTATTCCCTCATTTAGTGGATATTTTCACAAAAAAGTGAAATTTTCAAAAATCCAGAAAATTGGCTGAAAATGACTAAATATCAAGGACTCATTGGGCAAATCGCTCTGGAACTGAAATCGGAACGCTCACTGACATTTCCCCTATCTGAAAGTCTGATAAACAACGGAAAAATGACTAAGTCCAAAAAAATTTTTTTTTCAACTTTTTTCAATTTTACCCCCGTGGGATATATATTCTACCCACACACATTTGGAACTCTCCTGGGGTACCCTCACACATATTATTCCCTCATTTAGTGGATATTTTCAGAAAAAAGTGAAATTTTCAAAAATCCAGAAAATTGGCTGAAAACGACTAAATATCAAGGACTCATTGGGCGAATCGCTCTGGAACTGAAATCGGAATGCTCACTCCCATTTCCCCTATCTGAAAGTCTGATAAACGGCGGAAAAATGACTAAGTCCAAAAAAAATTTTTTTCAACTTTTTTCAATTTTACCCCAGTGGGATATATATTCTACCCACACACATTTGGAACTCTCCTGGGGTACCCTCACACATATTATTCCCTCATTTAGTGGATATTTTCACAAAAAAGTGAAATTTTCAAAAATCCAGAAAATTGGCTGAAAACGACTAAATATCAAGGACTCATTGGGCGAATTGCTCTGGAACTGAAATCGGAACGCTCACTGACATTTCCCCTTTCTGAAAGTCTGATAAACGCCGGAAAAATGACTAAGTCCAAAAAATAATTTTTTTCAACTTTTTTCAATTTTACCCCCGTGGGATATATATTCTACCCACACACATTTGGAACTCTCCTGGGGTACCCTCACACATATTATTCCCTCATTTAGTGGATATTTTCACAAAAAAGTGAAATTTTCAAAAATCCAGAAAATTGGCTGAAAACGACTAAATATCAAGGACTCATTGGGCGAATCACTTTGGAACTGAAATCGGAATGCTCACTCACATTTCCCCTATCTGAAAGTCTGATAAACGCCAGAAAAATGACTAGGTCCAAAAAAAATTTTTTTCAACTTTTTTCAATTTTACCCCAGTGGGATATATATTCTACCCACACACATTTGGAACTCTCCTGGGGTACCCTCACACATATTATTCCCTCATTTAGTGGATATTTTCACAAAAAAGTGAAATTTTCAAAAATCCAGAAAATTGGCTGAAAACGACTAAATATCAAGGACTCATTGGGCGTATTGCTCTGGAACTGAAATCGGAACGCTCACTGACATTTCCCCTTTCTGAAAGTCTGATAAACGCCGGAAAAATGACTAAGTCCAAAAAAAAATTTTTTTCAACTTTTTTCAATTTTACCCCCGTGGGATATATATTCTACCCACACACATTTGGAACTCTCCTGGGGTACCCTCACACATATTATTCCCTGATTTAGTGGATATTTTCACAAAAAAGTGAAATTTTCAAAAATCCAGAAAATTGGCTGAAAACGACTAAATATCAAGGACTCATTGGGCGAATCGCTCTGGAACTGAAATCGGAACGCTCACTGACATTTCCCCTATCTGAAAGTCTGATAAACGGCGGAAAAATGACTAAGTCCAAAAAAAATTTTTTTTCAACTTTTTTCAATTTTACCCCCGTGGGATATATATTCTACCTACACACATTTGGAACTCTCCTGGGGTACCCTCACACATATTATTCCCTGATTTAGTGGATATTTTCACAAAAAAGTGAAATTTTCAAAAATCCAGAAAATTGGCTGAAAATGACTAAATATCAAGGACTCATTGGGCGAATCGCTCTGGAACTGAAATCGAAACGCTCACTGACATTTCCCCTATCTGAAAGTCTGATAAACGACGGAAAAATGACTAAGTCCAAAAAATTTTTTTTTTTTACTTTTTTCAATTTTACCCCCGTGGGATATATATTCTACCCACACACATTTGGAACTCTCCTGGGGTACCCTCACACATATTATTCCCTCATTTAGTGGATATTTTCACAAAAAAGTGAAATTTTCAAAAATCCAGAAAATTGGCTGAAAACGACTAAATATCAAGGACTCATTGGGCGAATCGCTCTGGAACTGAAATCGGAACGCTCACTGACATTTCCCCTATCTGAAAGTCTGATAAACGCCGGAAAAATGACTAAGTCCAAAAAAAAATTTGTTCAACTTTTTTAAATTTTACCCCTGTGGGATATATATTCTACCCACACACATTTGGAACTCTCCTGGGGTACCCTCACACATATTATTCCCTCATTTAGTTGATATTTTCACAAAAAAGTGAAATTTTCAAAAATCCAGAAAATTGGCTGAAAATGACTAAATATCAAGGACTCATTGGGCGAATCCCTCTGGAACTGAAATCGGAACGCTCACTGACATTTCCCCTATCTGAAAGTCTGATAAACGCCGGAAAAATGATTTAGTCCAAAAAATATTTTTTTTCAACTTTTTTCAATTTTACCCCCGTGGGATATATATTCTATCCACACACATTTGGAACTCTCCTGGGGTACCCTCACACATATTATTCCCTCATTTAGTGGATATTTTCACAAAAAAGTGAAATTTTCAAAAATCCAGAAAATTGGCTGAAAACGACTAAATTTCAAGGACTCATTGGGCGAATCGCTCTGGAACTGAAATCGGAACGCTCACTGACATTTCCCCTATCTGAAAGTCTGATAAACGACGGAAAAATGACTAAGTCCAAAAAAAATTTTTTTTCAATTTTACCACCGTGGGATATATATTCTACCCACACACATTTGGAACTCTCCTGGGGTATCCTCACACATATTATTCCCTCGTTTAGTGGATATTTTCACAAAAAAGTGAAATTTTCAAAAATCCAAATTATTGGCTGAAAACGACTAAATATCAAGGACTCATTGGGCGAATCGCTCTGGAACTGAAATCGGAATGCTCACTGACATTTCCCCTATCTGAAAGTCTGATAAACGCCGGAAAAATGACTAAGTCCAAAAAAAAATGTTTTTCAACTTTTTTCAATTTTACCCCCGTGGGATATATATTCTACCCACACACATTTGGAACTCTCCTGGGGTACCCTCACACATATTATTCCCTCATTTATTGGATATTTTCACAAAAAAGTGAAATTTTCAAAAATCCAGAAAATTGGCTGAAAACGACTAAATATCAAGGACTCATTGGGCGAATCACTTTGGAACTGAAATCGGAATGCTCACTCACATTTCCCCTATCTGAAAGTCTGATAAACGCCAGAAAAATGACTAGGTCCAAAAAAAATTTTTTTCAACTTTTTTCAATTTTACCCCAGTGGGATATATATTCTACCCACACACATTTGGAACTCTCCTGGGGTACCCTCACACATATTATTCCCTCATTTAGTGGATATTTTCACAAAAAAGTGAAATTTTCAAAAATCCAGAAAATTGGCTGAAAACGACTAAATATCAAGGACTCATTGGGCGTATTGCTCTGGAACTGAAATCGGAACGCTCACTGACATTTCCCCTTTCTGAAAGTCTGATAAACGCCGGAAAAATGACTAAGTCCAAAAAAAAATTTTTTTCAACTTTTTTCAATTTTACCCCCGTGGGATATATATTCTACCCACACACATTTGGAACTCTCCTGGGGTACCCTCACACATATTATTCCCTGATTTAGTGGATATTTTCACAAAAAAGTGAAATTTTCAAAAATCCAGAAAATTGGCTGAAAACGACTAAATATCAAGGACTCATTGGGCGAATCGCTCTGGAACTGAAATCGGAACGCTCACTGACATTTCCCCTATCTGAAAGTCTGATAAACGGCGGAAAAATGACTAAGTCCAAAAAAAATTTTTTTTCAACTTTTTTCAATTTTACCCCCGTGGGATATATATTCTACCTACACACATTTGGAACTCTCCTGGGGTACCCTCACACATATTATTCCCTGATTTAGTGGATATTTTCACAAAAAAGTGAAATTTTCAAAAATCCAGAAAATTGGCTGAAAATGACTAAATATCAAGGACTCATTGGGCGAATCGCTCTGGAACTGAAATCGAAACGCTCACTGACATTTCCCCTATCTGAAAGTCTGATAAACGACGGAAAAATGACTAAGTCCAAAAAATTTTTTTTTTTTACTTTTTTCAATTTTACCCCCGTGGGATATATATTCTACCCACACACATTTGGAACTCTCCTGGGGTACCCTCACACATATTATTCCCTCATTTAGTGGATATTTTCACAAAAAAGTGAAATTTTCAAAAATCCAGAAAATTGGCTGAAAACGACTAAATATCAAGGACTCATTGGGCGAATCGCTCTGGAACTGAAATCGGAACGCTCACTGACATTTCCCCTATCTGAAAGTCTGATAAACGCCGGAAAAATGACTAAGTCCAAAAAAAAATTTGTTCAACTTTTTTAAATTTTACCCCTGTGGGATATATATTCTACCCACACACATTTGGAACTCTCCTGGGGTACCCTCACACATATTATTCCCTCATTTAGTTGATATTTTCACAAAAAAGTGAAATTTTCAAAAATCCAGAAAATTGGCTGAAAATGACTAAATATCAAGGACTCATTGGGCGAATCCCTCTGGAACTGAAATCGGAACGCTCACTGACATTTCCCCTATCTGAAAGTCTGATAAACGCCGGAAAAATGATTTAGTCCAAAAAATATTTTTTTTCAACTTTTTTCAATTTTACCCCCGTGGGATATATATTCTATCCACACACATTTGGAACTCTCCTGGGGTACCCTCACACATATTATTCCCTCATTTAGTGGATATTTTCACAAAAAAGTGAAATTTTCAAAAATCCAGAAAATTGGCTGAAAACGACTAAATTTCAAGGACTCATTGGGCGAATCGCTCTGGAACTGAAATCGGAACGCTCACTGACATTTCCCCTATCTGAAAGTCTGATAAACGACGGAAAAATGACTAAGTCCAAAAAAAATTTTTTTTCAATTTTACCACCGTGGGATATATATTCTACCCACACACATTTGGAACTCTCCTGGGGTATCCTCACACATATTATTCCCTCGTTTAGTGGATATTTTCACAAAAAAGTGAAATTTTCAAAAATCCAAATTATTGGCTGAAAACGACTAAATATCAAGGACTCATTGGGCGAATCGCTCTGGAACTGAAATCGGAATGCTCACTGACATTTCCCCTATCTGAAAGTCTGATAAACGCCGGAAAAATGACTAAGTCCAAAAAAAAATGTTTTTCAACTTTTTTCAATTTTACCCCCGTGGGATATATATTCTACCCACACACATTTGGAACTCTCCTGGGGTACCCTCACACATATTATTCCCTCATTTATTGGATATTTTCACAAAAAAGTGAAATTTTCAAAAATCCAGAAAATTGGCTGAAAACGACTAAATATCAAGGACTCATTGGGCGAATCGCTCTGGAACCGAAATCGGAACGTTCACTGACATTTCCCCTATCTGAAAGTCTGATAAACGCCGGAAAAATGACTAAGTCCAAAAAAAAATGTCTTTCAACTTTTTTCAATCTTACCCCCGTGGGATATATATTCTACCCACACACATTTGGAACTCTCCTGGGGTAACCTCACACATATTATTCCCTCATTTAGTGGATATTTTCACAAAAAAGTGAAATTTTCAAAAATCCAGAAAATTGGCTGAAAACGACTAAATATCAAGGACTCATTGGGCGAATCGCTCTGGAACCGAAATCGGAACGCTCACTCACATTTCCCCTATCTGAAAGTCTGATAAACGCCGGAAAAATGACTAAGTCCAAAAAAAAATTTTTTTCAATTTTTTTAAATTTTACCCCCGTGGGATATATATTCTACCCACACACATTTGGAACTCTCCTGGGGTACCCTCACACATATTATTCCCTCATTTAGTGGATAATTTCACAAAAAAGTGAAATTTTCAAAAACACAAATTATAGGCTGAAAACGACTAAATATCAAGGACTCATTGGGCGAATCACTCTGGAACTGAAATCGGAATGCTCACTGACATTTCCCCTATCTGAAAGTCTGATAAACGCTGGAAAAATGACTAAGTCCAAAAAAAAATGTTTTTCAACTTTTTTCAATTTTACCCCCGTGGGATATATATTCTACCCACACACATTTGGAACTCTCCTGGGGTACCCTCACACATATTATTCCCTCATTTAGTGGATATTTTCACAAAAAAGTGAAATTTTCAAAAATCCAGAAAATTGGCTGAAAACGACTAAATATCAAGGACTCATTGGACGAATTGCTCTGGAACTGAAATCGGAACGCTCACTCACATTTCCCCTATCTGAAAGTCTGATAAACGCCGGAAAAATGACTAAGTCCAAAAAAAAATGTTTTTCAACTTTTTTCAATTTTACCCCCGTGGGATATATATTCTACCCACACACATTTGGAACTCTCCTGGGGTACCCTCACACATATTATTCCCTCATTTAGTGGATATTTTCACAAAAAAGTGAAATTTTCAAAAATCCAGAAAATTGGCTGAAAACGACTAAATATCAAGGAGTCATAGGGCAAATCGCTCTGGAACCGAAATCGGAACGTTCACTGACATTTCCCCTTTCTGAAAGTCTGATAAACGCCGGAAAAATGACTAAGTCCAAATAATAATGTTTTTCAACCTTTTTTCAATCTTACCCCCTTGGGATATATATTCTACCCACACACATTTGGAACTCTCCTGGGGTACCCTCACACATATTATTTCCTCATTTAGTGGATAATTTCACAAAAAAGTGAAATTTTCAAAAACACAAATTATTGGCTGAAAACGACTAAATATCAAGGACTCATTGGGCGAATCGCTCTGGAACTGAAATCGGAATGCTCACTGACATTTCCCCTATCTGAAAGTCTGATAAACGATGGAAAAATGACAGTCCAAAAAAAATTTTTTTTCAACTTTTTTCAATTTTACCCCCGTGGGATATATATTCTACCTACACACATTTGGAACTCTCCTGGGGTACCCTCACACATATTATTCCCTCATTTAGTGGATATTTTCACAAAAAAGTGAAATTTTCAAAAATCCAGAAAATTGGCTGAAAATGACTAAATATCAAGGATTCATTGGGCGAATCGCTCTGGAACTGAAATCTGAATGCTCACTGACATTTCCCCTATCTGAAAGTCTGATAAACGCCGGATAAATGACTAAGTCCAAAAAAAAATTTTTTTCAACTTTTTTCAATTTTACCCCCGTGGGATATATATTCTACCCACACACATTTGGAACTCTCCTGGGGTACCCTCACACATATTATTCCCTCATTTAGTGGATATTTTCACAAAAAAGTGAAATTTTCAAAAATCCAAATTATTGGCTGAAAACGACTAAATATCAAGGACTCATTGGGCGAATCGCTCTGGAACTGAAATCGGAATACTCACTGACATTTCCCCTATCTGAAAGTCTGATAAACGCTGGAAAAATGACTAAGTCCAAAAAAAAATTTGTTCAACTTTTTTCAATTTTACTCCCGTGGGATATATATTCTACCCACACACATTTGGAACTCTCCTGGGGTACCCTCACACATATTATTCCCTCATTTAGTGGATATTATCACAAAAAAGTGAAATTTTCAAAAATCCAAATTATTGGCTGAAAACGACTAAATATCAAGGACTCATTGGGCGAATCGCTCTGGAACTGAAATCTGAATGCTCACTGACATTTCCCCTATCTGAAAGTCTGATAAACGCCGGAAAAATGACTAAGTCCAAAAAAAAAAATTTGTTCAACTTTTTTCAATTTTACCCCCGTGGGATATATATTCTACCCACACACATTTGGAACTCTCCTGGGGTACCCTCACACATATTATTCCCTCGTTTAGTGGATATTTTCAAAAAAAAGTGAAATTTTCAAAAATCCAGAAAATTGGCTGAAAACGACTAAATATCAAGGACTCATTGGGCGAATTGCTCTGGAACTGAAATCGGAACGCTCACTGTCATTTCCCCTTTCTGAAAGTCTGATAAACGCCGGAAAAATGAGTAAGTCCAAAAAAAAAAATTTTTTCAACTTTTTTCAATTTTACCCCCGTGGGATATATATTCTACCCACACACATTTGGAACTCTCCTGGGGTACCCTCACACATATTATTCCCTCATTTAGTGGATATTTTCACAAAAAAGTGAAATTTTCAAAAATCCAGAAAATTGGCTGAAAACGACTAAATTTCAAGGACTCATTGGGCGAATCGCTCTGGAACTGAAATCGGAACGCTCACTGACATTTCCCCTATCTGAAAGTCTGATAAACGACGGAAAAATGACTAAGTCCAAAAAAAATTTTTTTTCTATTTTACCACCGTGGGATATATATTCTACCCACACACATTTGGAACTCTCCTGGGGTACCCTCACACATATTATTCCCTCGTTTAGTGGATATTTTCACAAAAAAGTGAAATTTTCAAAAATCAGGAAAATTGGCTGAAAACGACTAAATATCAAGGACTCATTGGGCGAATCGCTCTGGAACTGAAATCGGAATGCTCTCTCACATTTCCCCTATCTGAAAGTCTGATAAACGCCGGAAAAATGACTAAGTCCCAAAAAAATTTTTTTTCAACTTTTTTCAGTTTTACCCACGTGGGATATATATTCTACCCACACACATTTGGAACTCTCCTGGGGTACCCTCACACATATTATTCCCTCATTTAGTGGATATTTTCACAAAAAAGTGAAATTTTCAAAAATACAGAAAATTGGCTGAAAACGACTAAATATCAAGGACTCATTGGGAGAATCGCTCTGGAACTGAAATCGGAATGCTCTCTCACATTTCCCCTATCTGAAAGTCTGATAAATGCCGGAAAAATGACTAAGTCCCAAAAAAAATTTTTTTTCAATTTTACCACCGTGGGATATATATTCTACCCACACACATTTGGAACTCTCCTGGGGTACCCTCACACATATTATTCCCTCATTTAGTGGATATTTTCACAAAAAAGTGAAATTTTCAAAAATCCAGAAAATTGGCTGAAAACGACTTAATATAAAGGACTCATTGGGCGAATTGCTCTGGAACTGAAATCGGAATGCTCTCTCACATTTCCCCTATCTGAAAGTCTGATAAACGCCGGAAAAATGACTAAGACCCCAAAAAAATTTTTTTCAACTTTTTTCAATTTTACCCCCGTGGGATATATATTCTACCCACACACATTTGGAATTCTCCTGGGGTACCCTCACACATATTATTCCCTCATTTAGTGGATATTTTCACAAAAAAGTGAAATTTTCAAAAATCCAGAAAATTGGCTGAAAACGACTAAATATCAAGGACTCATTGGGCGATTTGCTCTGGAACTGAAATCGGAACGCTCACTGACATTTCCCCTCTCTGAAAGTCTGATAAACGCCGGAAAAATGACTAAGTCCAAAAAAAATTTTTTTCAACTTTATTCAATTTTACCCCCGTGGGATATATATTCTACCCACACACATTTGGAACTCTCCTGGGGTACCCTCACACATATTATTCCCTCATTTAGTGGATATTTTCACAAAAAAGTGAAATTTTCAAAAATCCAAATTATTGGCTGAAAATGACCAAATATCAAGGACTTATTGGGTGAATCGCTCTGGAACTGAAATCGGAATGCTCACTGACATTTCCCCTATCTGAAAGTCTGATAAACGACGGAAAAATGACTAAGTCCAAAAAAATTTTTTTTGCAATTTTACCACCGTGGGATATATATTCTACCCACACACATTTGGAACTCTCCTGGGGTACCCTCACACATATTATTCCCTCATTTAGTGGATATTCTCACAAAAAAGTGAAATTTTCAAAAATCCAGAAAATTGGCTGAAAACGACTAAATATCAAGGACTCATTGGGCGAATCGCTCTGGAACTGAAATCGGAATGCTCTCTCACATTTCCCCTATCTGAAAGTCTGATAAACGCCGGAAAAATGACTAAGTCCCAAAAAAAATTTTTTTAAACTTTATTCAATTTTACCCCCGTGGGATATATATTCTACCCACACACATTTGGAACTCTCCTGGGGTACCCTCACACATATTATTCCCGCGTTTAGTGGATATTTTCACAAAAAAGTGAAATTTTCAAAAATCCAGAAAATTGGCTGAAAACGACTAAATTTCAAGGACTCATTGGGCGAATCGCTCTGGAACTGAAATCGGAACGCTCACTGACATTTCCCCTATCTGAAAGTCTGATAAACGCCGGAAAAATGACTAAGTCCAAAAAAAAAATTTTTTTAATTTTTTTAAATTTTACCCCCGTGGGATATATATTCTACCCACACACATTTGGAACTCTCCTGGGGTACCCTCACACATATTATTTCCTCATTTAGTGGATAATTTCACAAAAAAGTGAAATTTTCAAAAACACAAATTATTGGCTGAAAACGACTAAATATCAAGGACTCATTGGGCGAATTGCTCTGGAACTGAAATCGGAATGCTCACTGACATTTCCCCTATCTGAAAGTCTGATAAACGCCGGAAAAATGACTAAGTCCAAAAAAAAAATTTGTTCAACTTTTTTCAATTTTACCCCCGTGGGATATATATTCTACCCACACACATTTGGAACTCTCCTTGGGTACCCTCACACATATTATTCCCTCGTTTAGTGGATATTTTCACAAAAAAGTGAAATTTTCAAAAATCCAGAAAATTGGCTGAAAACGACTAAATATCAAGGACTCATTGGGCGAATCGCTCTGGAACTGAAATCGGAATGCTCTCTCACATTTCCCCTATCTGAAAGTCTGATAAACGCCGGAAAAATGACTAAGTCCAAAAAAAAAATTGTTTAAATTTTTTTAAATTTTACCCCCGTGGGATATATATTCTACCCACACACATTTGGAACTCTCCTGGGGTACCCTCACACATATTATTCCCGCGTTTAGTGGATATTTTCACAAAAAAGTGAAATTTTCAAAAATCCAGAAAATTGGCTGAAAACGACTAAATTTCAAGGACTCATTGGGCGAATCGCTCTGGAACTGAAATCGAAACGCTCACTGACATTTCCCCTATCTGAAAGTCTGATAAACGCCGGAAAAATGACTAAGTCCAAAAAAAAAATTTTTTAAATTTTTTTAAATTTTACCCCCGTGGGATATATATTCTACCCACACACATTTGGAACTCTCCTGGGGTACCCTCACACATATTATTTCCTCATTTAGTGGATAATTTCACAAAAAAGTGAAATTTTCAAAAACACAAATTATTGGCTGAAAACGACTAAATATCAAGGACTCATTGGGCGAATTGCTCTGGAACTGAAATCGGAATGCTCACTGACATTTCCCCTATCTGAAAGTCTGATAAACGCCGGAAAAATGACTAAGTCCAAAAAAAAAATTTGTTCAACTTTTTTCAATTTTACCCCCGTGGGATATATATTCTACCCACACACATTTGGAACTCTCCTTGGGTACCCTCACACATATTATTCCCTCGTTTAGTGGATATTTTCACAAAAAAGTGAAATTTTCAAAAATCCAGAAAATTGGCTGAAAACGACTAAATATCAAGGACTCATTGGGCGAATCGCTCTGGAACTGAAATCGGAATGCTCACTGACATTTCCCCTATCTGAAAGTCTGATAAACGATGGAAAAATGACAGTCCAAAAAAAATTTTTTTTCAACTTTTTTCAATTTTACCCCCGTGGGATATATATTCTACCTACACACATTTGGAACTCTCCTGGGGTACCCTCACACATATTATTCCCTCATTTAGTGGATATTTTCACAAAAAAGTGAAATTTTCAAAAATCCAGAAAATTGGCTGAAAACGACTAAATATCAAGGATTCATTGGGCGAATCGCTCTGGAACTGAAATCTGAATGCTCACTGACATTTCCCCTATCTGAAAGTCTGATAAACGCCGGATAAATGACTAAGTCCAAAAAAAAATTTTTTTCAACTTTTTTCAATTTTACCCCCGTGGGATATATATTCTACCCACACACATTTGGAACTCTCCTGGGGTACCCTCACACATATTATTCCCTCATTTAGTGGATATTTTCACAAAAAAGTGAAATTTTCAAAAATCCAAATTATTGGCTGAAAACGACTAAATATCAAGGACTCATTGGGCGAATCGCTCTGGAACTGAAATCGGAATGCTCACTGACATTTCCCCTATCTGAAAGTCTGATAAACGCCGGAAAAATGACTAAGTCCAAAAAAAAATTTATTCAACTTTTTTCAATTTTACTCCCGTGGGATATATATTCTACCCACACACATTTGGAACTCTCCTGGGGTACCCTCACACATATTATTCCCTCATTTAGTGGATATTTTCACAAAAAAGTGAAATTTTCAAAAATCCAAATTATTGGCTGAAAACGACTAAATATCAAGGACTCATTGGGCGAATCGCTCTGGAACTGAAATCTGAATGCTCACTGACATTTCCCCTATCTGAAAGTCTGATAAACGCCGGAAAAATGACTAAGTCCAAAAAAAAAAATTTGTTCAACTTTTTTCAATTTTACCCCCGTGGGATATATATTCTACCCACACACATTTGGAACTCTCCTGGGGTACCCTCACACATATTATTCCCTCATTTAGTGGATATTTTCACAAAAAAGTGAAATTTTCAAAAATCAGGAAAATTGGCTGAAAACGACTTAATATAAAGGACTCATTGGGCGAATCGCTCTGGAACTGAAATCGGAATGCTCTCTCACATTTCCCCTATCTGAAAGTCTGATAAACGCCGGAAAAATGACTAAGTCCCAAAAAAAAATTTTTTCAACTTTTTTCAATTTTACCCCCGTGGGATATATATTCTACCCACACACATTTGGAATTCTCCTGGGGTACCCTCACACATATTATTCCCTCATTTAGTGGATATTTTCACAAAAAAGTGAAATTTTCAAAAATCCAGAAAATTGGCTGAAAACGACTAAATATCAAGGACTCATTGGGAGAATCGCTCTGGAACTGAAATCGGAATGCTCTCTCACATTTCCCCTATCTGAAAGTCTGATAAATGCCGGAAAAATGACTAAGTCTCAAAAAAATTTTTTTTTCAATTTTACCACCGTGGGATATATATTCTACCCACACACATTTGGAACTCTCCTGGGGTACCCTCACACATATTATTCCCTCATTTAGTGGATATTTTCACAAAAAAGTGAAATTTTCAAAAATCCAGAAAATTGGCTGAAAACGACTAAATATCAAGGACTCATTGGGCGAATCGCTCTGGAACTGAAATCGGAATGCTCACTGACATTTCCCCTATCTGAAAGTCTGATAAACGGCGGAAAAATGACTAAGTCCAAAAAAAAAATTTTTTTCAACTTTTTTCAATTTTACCCCCGTGCGATATATATTCTACCCACACACATTTGGAACTCTCCTGGGGTACCCTCACACATATTATTCCCTCATTTAGTGGATATTTTCACAAAAAAGTGAAATTTTCAAAAATCCAAATTATTGGCTGAAAATGACTAAATATCAAGGACTCATTGGGCGAATCGCTCTGGAACTGAAATCGGAACGCTCACTGACATTTCCCCTGTCTGAAAGTCTGATAAACGCCGGAAAAATGACTAAGTCCAAAAAAATTTTTTTTTCAACTTTTTTCAATTTTACCCTCGTGGGATATATATTCTACCCACACACATTTGGAACTCTCCTGGGGTACCCTCACACATATTATTCCCTCATTTAGTGGATATTTTCACAAAAAAGTGAAATTTTCAAAAATCCAGAAAATTGGCTGAAAACGACTAAATATCAAGGACTCATTGGGCGAATCGCTCTGGAACTGAAATCGGAATGCTCTCTCACATTTCCCCTATCTGAAAGTCTGATAAACGCCGGAAAAATGACTAAGTCCCCAAAAAAATTTTTTTCAACTTTTTTCAGTTTTACCCCCGTGGGATATATATTCTACCCACACACATTAGGAACTCTCCTGGGGTACCCTCACACATATTATTCCCTCATTTAGTGGATATTTTCACAAAAAAGTGAAATTTTCAAAAATACAGAAAATTGGCTGAAAATGACTAAATATCAAGGACTCATTGGGAGAATCGCTCTGGAACTGAAATCGGAATGCTCCCTCACATTTCCCCTATCTGAAAGTCTGATAAATGCCGGAAAAATGACTAAGTCCCAAAAAAAATTTTTTTTCAATTTTACCACCGTGGGATATATATTCTACCCACACACATTTGGAACTCTCCTGGGGTACCCTCACACATATTATTCCCTCATTTAGTGGATATTTTCACAAAAAAGTGAAATTTTCAAAAATCGAGAAAATTGGCTGAAAACGACTTAATATAAAGGACTCATTGGGCGAATCGCTCTGGAACTGAAATCGGAATGCTCTCTCACATTTCCCCTATCTGAAAGTCTGATAAACGCCGGAAAAATGACTAAGTCCCAAAAAAAAATTTTTTCAACTTTTTTCAATTTTACCCCCGTGGGATATATATTCTACCCACACACATTTGGAATTCTCCTGGGGTACCCTCACACATATTATTCCCTCATTTAGTGGATATTTTCACAAAAAAGTGAAATTTTCAAAAATCCAGAAAATTGGCTGAAAACGACTAAATATCAAGGACTCATTGGGAGAATCGCTCTGGAACTGAAATCGGAATGCTCTCTCACATTTCCCCTATCTGAAAGTCTGATAAATGCCGGAAAAATGACTAAGTCTCAAAAAAATTTTTTTTTCAATTTTACCACCGTGGGATATATATTCTACCCACACACATTTGGAACTCTCCTGGGGTACCCTCACACATATTATTCCCTCATTTAGTGGATATTTTCACAAAAAAGTGAAATTTTCAAAAATCCAGAAAATTGGCTGAAAACGACTAAATATCAAGGACTCATTGGGCGAATCGCTCTGGAACTGAAATCGGAATGCTCACTGACATTTCCCCTATCTGAAAGTCTGATAAACGGCGGAAAAATGACTAAGTCCAAAAAAAAAATTTTTTTCAACTTTTTTCAATTTTACCCCCGTGCGATATATATTCTACCCACACACATTTGGAACTCTCCTGGGGTACCCTCACACATATTATTCCCTCATTTAGTGGATATTTTCACAAAAAAGTGAAATTTTCAAAAATCCAAATTATTGGCTGAAAATGACTAAATATCAAGGACTCATTGGGCGAATCGCTCTGGAACTGAAATCGGAACGCTCACTGACATTTCCCCTGTCTGAAAGTCTGATAAACGCCGGAAAAATGACTAAGTCCAAAAAAATTTTTTTTTCAACTTTTTTCAATTTTACCCTCGTGGGATATATATTCTACCCACACACATTTGAAACTCTCCTGGGGTACCCTCACACATATTATTCCCTCATTTAGTGGATATTTTCACAAAAAAGTGAAATTTTCAAAAATCCAGAAAATTGGCTGAAAACGACTAAATATCAAGGACTCATTGGGCGAATCGCTCTGGAACTGAAATCGGAATGCTCTCTCACATTTCCCCTATCTGAAAGTCTGATAAACGCCGGAAAAATGACTAAGTCCCAAAAAAAATTTTTTTCAACTTTTTTCAATTTTACCCCCGTGGGATATATATTCTACCCACACACATTTGGAACTCTCCTGGGGTACCCTCACACATATTATTCCCTCATTTAGTGGATATTTTCACAAAAAAGTGAAATTTTCAAAAATCCAAATTATTGGCTGAAAATGACTAAATATCAAGGACTTATTGGGCGAATCGCTCTGGAACTGAAATCGGAATGCTCACTGACATTTCCCCTATCTGAAAGTCTGATAAACGCCGGAAAAATGACTAAGTCCAAAAAAAAATTTGTTCAACTTTTTTAAATTTTACCCCTGTGGGATATATATTCTACCCACACACATTTGGAACTCTCCTGGGGTACCCTCACACATATTATTCCCTCATTTAGTTGATATTTTCACAAAAAAGTGAAATTTTCAAAAATCCAGAAAATTGGCTGAAAATGACTAAATATCAAGGACTCATTAGGCGAATCCCTCTGGAACTGAAATCGGAACGCTCACTGACATTTCCCCTATCTGAAAGTCTGATAAACAACGGAAAAATGACTAAGTCCAAAAAAATTTTTTTTTCAATTTTACCACCGTGGGATATATATTCTACCCACACACATTTGGAACTCTCCTGGGGTACCCTCACACATATTATTCCCTCATTTAGTGGATATTTTCACAAAAAAGTGAAATTTTCAAAAATCCAGAAAATTGGCTGAAAACGACTAAATATGAAGGACTCATTGGGCGAATCGCTCTGGAACTGAAATCGGAATGCTCGCTCATATTTCCCCTATCTGAAAGTCTGATAAACGGCGGAAAAATGACTAAGTCCAAAAAAAAAATTTTTTTCAACTTTTTTCAATTTTACCCCCGTGGGATATATATTCTACCCACACACATTTGGAACTCTCCTGGGGTACCCTCACACATATTATTCCCTCATTTAGTGGATATTTTCACAAAAAAGTGAAATTTTCAAAAATCCAGAAAATTGGCTGAAAAAGACAAAATATCAAGGACTCATTGGGCGAAACGCTCTGGAACTGAAATCGGAATGCTCTCTCACATTTCCCCTATCTGAAAGTTTGATAAACGCCGGAAAAATGACTAAGTCCCCAAAAAATTTTTTTTCAACTTTTTTCAATTTTACCCCCGTGGGATATATATTCTACCCACACACATTTGGAACTCTCCTGGGGTACCCTCACACATATTATTCCCTCATTTAGTGGATATTTTCACAAAAAAGTGAAATTTTCAAAAATCCAGAAAATTGGCTGAAAACGACTAAATATCAAGGACTCATTGGGCGAATCGCTCTGGAACTGAAATCGGAATGCTCACTGACATTTCCCCTATCTGAAAGTCTGATAAACGCCGGAAAAATGACTAAGTCCAAAAAAAAAATTTTTTTCAACTTTTTTCAATTTTACCCCCGTGCGATATATATTCTACCCACACACATTTGGAACTCTCCTGGGGTACCCTCACACATATTATTCCCTCATTTAGTGGATATTTTCACAAAAAAGTGAAATTTTCAAAAATCCAGAAAATTGGCTGAAAACGACTACATATCATGGACTTATTGGGCGAATTGCTCTGGAACTGAAATCGGAACGCTCACTGACATTTCCCCTATCTGAAAGTCTGATAAACAACGGAAAAATGACTAAGTCCAAAAAAATTTTTTTTTCAATTTTACCACCGTGGGATATATATTCTACCCACACACATTTGGAACTCTCCTGGGGTACCCTCACACATATTATTCCCTCATGTAGTGGATATTTTCACAAAAAAGTGAAATTTTCAAAAATCCAGAAAATTGGCTGAAAACGACTAAATATGAAGGACTCATTGGGCGAATCGCTCTGGAACTGAAATCGGAATGCTCGCTCATATTTCCCCTATCTGAAAGTCTGATAAACGGCGGAAAAATGACTAAGTCCAAAAAAAAAATTTTTTTCAACTTTTTTCAATTTTACCCCCGCGGGATATATATTCTACCCACACACATTTGGAACTCTCCTGGGGTACCCTCACACATATTATTCCCTCATTTAGTGGATATTTTCACAAAAAAGTGAAATTTTCAAAAATCCAGAAAATTGGCTGAAAATGACTAAATATCAAGGACTCATTGGGCGAATCGCTCTGGAACTGAAATCGGAACGCTCACTGACATTTCACCTATCTGAAAGTCTGATAAACGCCGGAAAAATGACTAAGTCCAAAAAAAATTTTTTTTCAACTTTTTTCAATTTTACCCCCGTGGGATATATATTCTACCCACACACATTTGGAACTCTCCTGGGGTACCCTCACACATATTATTCCCTCATTTAGTGGATATTTTCACAAAAAAGTGAAATTTTCAAAAATCCAGAAAATTGGCTGAAAAAGACAAAATATCAAGAACTCATTGGGCGAATCGCTCTGGAACTGAAATCGGAATGCTCTCTCACATTTCCCCTATCTGAAAGTTTGATAAACGCCGGAAAAATGACTAAGTCCCCAAAAAATTTTTTTTCAACTTTTTTCAATTTTACCCCCGTGGGATATATATTCTACCCACACACATTTGGAACTCTCCTGGGGTACCCTCACACATATTATTCCCTCATTTAGTGGATGTTTTCACAAAAAAGTGAAATTTTCAAAAATCCAGAAAATTGGCTGAAAACGACTAAATATCAAGGACTCATTGGGCGAATCGCTCTGGAACTGAAATCGGAATGCTCACTGACATTTCCCCTATCTGAAAGTCTGATAAACGCCGGAAAAATGACTAAGTCGAAAAAAAAAATTTTTTTCAACTTTTTTCAATTTTACCCCCGTGCGATATATATTCTACCCACACACATTTGGAACTCTCCTGGGGTACCCTCACACATATTATTCCCTCATTTAGTGGATATTTTCACAAAAAAGTGAAATTTTCAAAAATCCAGAAAATTGGCTGAAAACGACTAAATATCATGGACTTATTGGGCGAATTGCTCTGGAACTGAAATCGGAACGCTCACTGACATTTCCCCTTTCTGAAAGTCTGATAAACGCCGAAAAATGACTAAGTCCAAAAAAAAATTTTTTTCAACTTTTTTCAATTTTACCCCCGTGGGATATATATTCTACCCACACACATTTGGAACTCTCCTGGGGTACCCTCACACATATTATTCCCTCATTTAGTGGATATTTTCACAAAAAAGTGAAATTTTCAAAAATCCAAATTATTGGCTGAAAATGACTAAATATCAAGGACTCATTGGGCAAATCGCTCTGGAACTGAAATCGGAACGCTCACTGACATTTCCCCTGTCTGAAAGTCTGATAAACGCCGAAAAAGTGACTAAGTCCAAAAAAATTTTTTTTTCAACTTTTTTCAATTTTACCCTCGTGGGATATATATTCTACCCACACACATTTGGAACTCTCCTGGGGTACCCTCACAAATATTATTCCCTCATTTAGTGGATATTTTCACAAAAAAGTGAAATTTTCAAAAATCCAGAAAATTGGCTGAAAACGACTAAATATCAAGGACTCATTGGGCGAATCGCTCTGGAACTGAAATCGGAATGCTCTCTCACATTTCCCCTATCTGAAAGTCTGATAAACGCCGGAAAAATGACTAAGTCCCAAAAAAAATTTTTTTCAACTTTTTTCAATTTTACCCCCGTGGGATATATATTCTACCCACACACATTTGGAACTCTCCTGGGGTACCCTCACAAATATTATTCCCTCATTTAGTGGATATTTTCACAAAAAAGTGAAATTTTCAAAAATCCAGAAAATTGGCTGAAAACGACTAAATATCAAGGACTCATTGGGCGAATCGCTCTGGAACTGAAATCGGAATGCTCTCTCACATTTCCCCTATCTGAAAGTCTGATAAACGGCGGAAAAATGACTAAGTCCAAAAAAAAAAATTTTTTCAACTTTTTTCAATTTTACCCCCGTGGGATATATATTCTACCCACACACATTTGGAACTCTCCTGGGGTACCCTCACACATATTATTCCCTCATTTAGTGGATATTTTCACAAAAAAGTGAAATTTTCAAAAATCCAGAAAATTGGCTGAAAACGACTAAATATCAAGGACTCATTGGGCGAATCGCTCTGGAACTGAAATCGGAACGCTCACTGACATTTCTCCTATCTGAAAGTCTGATAAACGACGGAAAAATGACTAAGTCCAAAAAAAAATTTGTTCAACTTTTTTAAATTTTACCCCTGTGGGATATATATTCTACCCACACACATTTGGAACTCTCCTGGGGTACCCTCACACATATTATTCCCTCATTTAGTTGATATTTTCACAAAAAAGTGAAATTTTCAAAAATCCAGAAAATTGGCTGAAAATGACTAAATATCAAGGACTCATTGGGCGAATCCCTCTGGAACTGAAATCGGAACGCTCACTGACATTTCCCCTATCTGAAAGTCTGATAAACGCCGGAAAAATGACTAAGTCCAAAAAAAATTTTTTTTCAACTTTTTTCAATTTTACCCCCGTGGGATATATATTCTACCCACACACATTTGGAACTCTCCTGGGGTACCCTCACACATATTATTCCCTCATTTAGTGGATATTTTCACAAAAAAGTGAAATTTTCAAAAATCCAGAAAATTGGCTGAAAACGACTAAATATGAAGGACTCATTGGGCGAATCGCTCTGGAACTGAAATCGGAATGCTCGCTCATATTTCCCCTATCTGAAAGTCTGATAAACGGCGGAAAAATGACTAAGTCCAAAAAAAAAATTTTTTTCAACTTTTTTCAATTTTACCCCCGTGGGATATATATTCTACCCACACACATTTGGAACTCTCCTGGGGTACCCTCACACATATTTTTCCCTCATTTAGTGGATATTTTCACAAAAAAGTGAAATTTTCAAAAATCCAGAAAATTGGTTGAAAACGACTAAATATCAAGGACTCATTGGGCGAATCGCTCTGGAACTGAAATCGGAACGCTCACTGACATTTCCCCTATCTGAAAGTCTGATAAACAACGGAAAAATGACTAAGTCCAAAAAAATTTTTTTTTCAATTTTACCACCGTGGGATATATATTCTACCCACACACATTTGGAACTCTCCTGGGGTACCCTCACACATATTATTCCCTCATTTAGTGGATATTTTCACAAAAAAGTGAAATTTTCAAAAATCCAGAAAATTGGCTGAAAACGACTAAATATCAAGGACTCATTGGGCGAATCGCTCTGGAACTGAAATCGGAATGCTCTCTCACATTTCCCCTATCTGAAAGTCTGATAAACGCCGGAAAAATGACTAAGTCCCAAAAAAATTTTTTTTCAACTTTTTTCAATTTTACCCCCGTGGGATATATATTCTACCCACACACATTTGGAACTCTCCTGGGGTACCCTCACACATATTATTCCCTCATTTAGTGGATATTTTCACAAAAAAGTGAAATTTTCAAAAATCCAGAAAATTGGCTGAAAACGACTAAATATCAAGGACTCATTGGGCGAATCGCTCTGGAACTGAAATCGGAACGCTCACTGACATTTCCCCTATCTGAAAGTCTGATAAACGACGGAAAAATGACTAAGTCCAAAAAAAAATTTGTTCAACTTTTTTAAATTTTACCCCTGTGGGATATATATTCTACCCACACACATTTGGAACTCTCCTGGGGTACCCTCACACATATTATTCCCTCATTTAGTTGATATTTTCACAAAAAAGTGAAATTTTCAAAAATCCAGAAAATTGGCTGAAAATGACTAAATATCAAGGACTCATTGGGCGAATCCCTCTGGAACTGAAATCGGAACGCTCACTGACATTTCCCCTATCTGAAAGTCTGATAAACGCCGGAAAAATGACTAAGTCCAAAAAATATTTTTTTTCAACTTTTTTCAATTTTACCCCCGTGGGATATATATTCTACCCACACACATTTGGAACTCTCCTGGGGTACCCTCACACATATTATTCCCTCATTTAGTGGATATTTTCACAAAAAAGTGAAATTTTCAAAAATCCAGAAAATTGGCTGAAAACGACTAAATATGAAGGACTCATTGGGCGAATCGCTCTGGAACTGAAATCGGAATGCTCGCTCATATTTCCCCTATCTGAAAGTCTGATAAACGGCGGAAAAATGACTAAGTCCAAAAAAAAAATTTTTTTCAACTTTTTTCAATTTTACCCCCGTGGGATATATATTCTACCCACACACATTTGGAACTCTCCTGGGGTACCCTCACACATATTATTCCCTCATTTAGTGGATATTTTCACAAAAAAAGTGAAATTTTCAAAAATCCAGAAAATTGGCTGAAAACGACTAAATATCAAGGACTCATTGGGCGAATTGCTCTGGAACTGAAATCGGAACGCTCACTGACATTTCCCCTTTCTGAAAGTCTGATAAACGCCGGAAAAATGACTAAGTCCAAAAAAAAATTTTTTTCAACTTTTTTCAATTTTACCCCCGTGGGATATATATTCTACCCACACACATTTGGAACTCTCCTGGGGTACCCTCACACATATTATTCCCTCATTTAGTGGATATTTTCACAAAAAAGTGAAATTTTCAAAAATCCAAATTATTGGCTGAAAATGACTAAATATCAAGGACTTATTGGGCGAATCGCTCTGGAACTGAAATCGGAATGCTCACTGACATTTCCCCTATCTGAAAGTCTGATAAACGCCGGAAAAATGACTAAGTCCAAAAAAAAATTTTTTTTCAACTTTTTTCAATTTTACCCCCGTGGGATATATATTCTACCCACACTCATTTGGAACTCTCCTGGGGTACCCTCACACATATTATTCCCTCATTTAGTGGATATTTTCACAAAAAAGTGAAATTTTCAAAAATCCAAATTATTGGCTGAAAATGACTAAATATCAAGGACTTATTGGGCGAATCGCTCTGGAACTGAAATCGGAATGCTCACTGACATTTCCCCTATCTGAAAGTCTGATAAACGCCAGAAAAATGACTAAGTCCAAAAAAAAAAATTTTTTCAACTTTTTTCAATTTTACCCCCGTGGGATATATATTCTACCCACACACATTTGGAACTCTCCTGGGGTACCCTCACACATATTATTCCCTCATTTAGTGGATATTTTCACAAAAAAGTGAAATTTTCAAAAATCCAGAAAATTGGCTGAAAACGACTAAATATCAAGGACTCATTGGGCGAATCGCTCTGGAACTGAAATCGGAACGCTCACTGACATTTCCCCTATCTGAAAGTCTGATAAACGACGGAAAAATGACTAAGTCCAAAAAAAAATTTGTTCAACTTTTTTAAATTTTACCCCTGTGGGATATATATTCTACCCACACACATTTGGAACTCTCCTGGGGTACCCTCACACATATTATTCCCTCATTTAGTTGATATTTTCACAAAAAAGTGAAATTTTCAAAAATCCAGAAAATTGGCTGAAAATGACTAAATATCAAGGACTCATTGGGCGAATCCCTCTGGAACTGAAATCGGAACGCTCACTGACATTTCCCCTATCTGAAAGTCTGATAAACGCCGGAAAAATGACTAAGTCCAAAAAAAATTTTTTTTCAACTTTTTTCAATTTTACCCCCGTGGGATATATATTCTACCCACACACATTTGGAACTCTCCTGGGGTACCCTCACACATATTTTTCCCTCATTTAGTGGATATTTTCACAAAAAAGTGAAATTTTCAAAAATCCAGAAAATTGGTTGAAAACGACTAAATATCAAGGACTCATTGGGCGAATCGCTCTGGAACTGAAATCGGAACGCTCACTGACATTTCCCCTATCTGAAAGTCTGATAAACAACGGAAAAATGACTAGGTCCAAAAAAATTTTTTTTTCAATTTTACCACCGTGGGATATATATTCTACCCACACACATTTGGAACTCTCCTGGGGTACCCTCACACATATTATTCCCTCATTTAGTGGATATTTTCACAAAAAAGTGAAATTTTCAAAAATCCAGAAAATTGGCTGAAAACGACTAAATATGAAGGACTCATTGGGCGAATCGCTCTGGAACTGAAATCGGAATGCTCGCTCATATTTCCCCTATCTGAAAGTCTGATAAACGGCGGAAAAATGACTAAGTCCAAAAAAAAAATTTTTTTCAACTTTTTTCAATTTTACCCCCGTGGGATATATATTCTACCCACACACATTTGGAACTCTCCTGGGGTACCCTCACACATATTATTCCCTCATTTAGTGGATATTTTCACAAAAAAAGTGAAATTTTCAAAAATCCAGAAAATTGGCTGAAAACGACTAAATATCAAGGACTCATTGGGCGAATTGCTCTGGAACTGAAATCGGAACGCTCACTGACATTTCCCCTTTCTGAAAGTCTGATAAACGCCGGAAAAATGACTAAGTCCAAAAAAAAATTTTTTTCAACTTTTTTCAATTTTACCCCCGTGGGATATATATTCTACCCACACACATTTGGAACTCTCCTGGGGTACCCTCACACATATTATTCCCTCATTTAGTGGATATTTTCACAAAAAAGTGAAATTTTCAAAAATCCAAATTATTGGCTGAAAATGACTAAATATCAAGGACTTATTGGGCGAATCGCTCTGGAACTGAAATCGGAATGCTCACTGACATTTCCCCTATCTGAAAGTCTGATAAACGCCGGAAAAATGACTAAGTCCAAAAAAAAATTTTTTTTCAACTTTTTTCAATTTTACCCCCGTGGGATATATATTCTACCCACACTCATTTGGAACTCTCCTGGGGTACCCTCACACATATTATTCCCTCATTTAGTGGATATTTTCACAAAAAAGTGAAATTTTCAAAAATCCAAATTATTGGCTGAAAATGACTAAATATCAAGGACTTATTGGGCGAATCACTCTGGAACTGAAATCGGAATGCTCACTGACATTTCCCCTATCTGAAAGTCTGATAAACGCCAGAAAAATGACTAAGTCCAAAAAAAAAAATTTTTTCAACTTTTTTCAATTTTACCCCCGTGGGATATATATTCTACCCACACACATTTGGAACTCTCCTGGGGTACCCTCACACATATTATTCCCTCATTTAGTGGATATTTTCACAAAAAAGTGAAATTTTCAAAAATCCAGAAAATTGGCTGAAAACGACTAAATATCAAGGACTCATTGGGCGAATCGCTCTGGAACTGAAATCGGAACGCTCACTGACATTTCCCCTATCTGAAAGTCTGATAAACGACGGAAAAATGACTAAGTCCAAAAAAAAATTTGTTCAACTTTTTTAAATTTTACCCCTGTGGGATATATATTCTACCCACACACATTTGGAACTCTCCTGGGGTACCCTCACACATATTATTCCCTCATTTAGTTGATATTTTCACAAAAAAGTGAAATTTTCAAAAATCCAGAAAATTGGCTGAAAATGACTAAATATCAAGGACTCATTGGGCGAATCCCTCTGGAACTGAAATCGGAACGCTCACTGACATTTCCCCTATCTGAAAGTCTGATAAACGCCGGAAAAATGACTAAGTCCAAAAAAAATTTTTTTTCAACTTTTTTCAATTTTACCCCCGTGGGATATATATTCTACCCACACACATTTGGAACTCTCCTGGGGTACCCTCACACATATTTTTCCCTCATTTAGTGGATATTTTCACAAAAAAGTGAAATTTTCAAAAATCCAGAAAATTGGTTGAAAACGACTAAATATCAAGGACTCATTGGGCGAATCGCTCTGGAACTGAAATCGGAACGCTCACTGACATTTCCCCTATCTGAAAGTCTGATAAACAACGGAAAAATGACTAGGTCCAAAAAAATTTTTTTTTCAATTTTACCACCGTGGGATATATATTCTACCCACACACATTTGGAACTCTCCTGGGGTACCCTCACACATATTATTCCCTCATTTAGTGGATATTTTCACAAAAAAGTGAAATTTTCAAAAATCCAGAAAATTGGCTGAAAACGACTAAATATGAAGGACTCATTGGGCGAATCGCTCTGGAACTGAAATCGGAATGCTCGCTCATATTTCCCCTATCTGAAAGTCTGATAAACGGCGGAAAAATGACTAAGTCCAAAAAAAAAATTTTTTTCAACTTTTTTCAATTTTACCCCCGTGGGATATATATTCTACCCACACACATTTGGAACTCTCCTGGGGTACCCTCACACATATTATTCCCTCATTTAGTGGATATTTTCACAAAAAAAGTGAAATTTTCAAAAATCCAGAAAATTGGCTGAAAACGACTAAATATCAAGGACTCATTGGGCGAATTGCTCTGGAACTGAAATCGGAACGCTCACTGACATTTCCCCTTTCTGAAAGTCTGATAAACGCCGGAAAAATGACTAAGTCCAAAAAAAAATTTTTTTCAACTTTTTTCAATTTTACCCCCGTGGGATATATATTCTACCCACACACATTTGGAACTCTCCTGGGGTACCCTCACACATATTATTCCCTCATTTAGTGGATATTTTCACAAAAAAGTGAAATTTTCAAAAATCCAAATTATTGGCTGAAAATGACTAAATATCAAGGACTTATTGGGCGAATCGCTCTGGAACTGAAATCGGAATGCTCACTGACATTTCCCCTATCTGAAAGTCTGATAAACGCCGGAAAAATGACTAAGTCCAAAAAAAAATTTTTTTTCAACTTTTTTCAATTTTACCCCCGTGGGATATATATTCTACCCACACTCATTTGGAACTCTCCTGGGGTACCCTCACACATATTATTCCCTCATTTAGTGGATATTTTCACAAAAAAGTGAAATTTTCAAAAATCCAAATTATTGGCTGAAAATGACTAAATATCAAGGACTTATTGGGCGAATCGCTCTGGAACTGAAATCGGAATGCTCACTGACATTTCCCCTATCTGAAAGTCTGATAAACGCCAGAAAAATGACTAAGTCCAAAAAAAATTTTTTTTCAACTTTTTTCAATTTTACCCCCGTGGGATATATATTCTACCCACACACATTTGGAACTCTCCTGGGGTACCCTCACACATATTTTTCCCTCATTTAGTGGATATTTTCACAAAAAAGTGAAATTTTCAAAAATCCAGAAAATTGGTTGAAAACGACTAAATATCAAGGACTCATTGGGCGAATCGCTCTGGAACTGAAATCGGAACGCTCACTGACATTTCCCCTATCTGAAAGTCTGATAAACAACGGAAAAATGACTAGGTCCAAAAAAATTTTTTTTTCAATTTTACCACCGTGGGATATATATTCTACCCACACACATTTGGAACTCTCCTGGGGTACCCTCACACATATTATTCCCTCATTTAGTGGATATTTTCACAAAAAAGTGAAATTTTCAAAAATCCAGAAAATTGGCTGAAAACGACTAAATATGAAGGACTCATTGGGCGAATCGCTCTGGAACTGAAATCGGAATGCTCGCTCATATTTCCCCTATCTGAAAGTCTGATAAACGGCGGAAAAATGACTAAGTCCAAAAAAAAAATTTTTTTCAACTTTTTTCAATTTTACCCCCGTGGGATATATATTCTACCCACACACATTTGGAACTCTCCTGGGGTACCCTCACACATATTATTCCCTCATTTAGTGGATATTTTCACAAAAAAAGTGAAATTTTCAAAAATCCAGAAAATTGGCTGAAAACGACTAAATATCAAGGACTCATTGGGCGAATTGCTCTGGAACTGAAATCGGAACGCTCACTGACATTTCCCCTTTCTGAAAGTCTGATAAACGCCGGAAAAATGACTAAGTCCAAAAAAAAATTTTTTTCAACTTTTTTCAATTTTACCCCCGTGGGATATATATTCTACCCACACACATTTGGAACTCTCCTGGGGTACCCTCACACATATTATTCCCTCATTTAGTGGATATTTTCACAAAAAAGTGAAATTTTCAAAAATCCAAATTATTGGCTGAAAATGACTAAATATCAAGGACTTATTGGGCGAATCGCTCTGGAACTGAAATCGGAATGCTCACTGACATTTCCCCTATCTGAAAGTCTGATAAACGCCGGAAAAATGACTAAGTCCAAAAAAAAATTTTTTTTCAACTTTTTTCAATTTTACCCCCGTGGGATATATATTCTACCCACACTCATTTGGAACTCTCCTGGGGTACCCTCACACATATTATTCCCTCATTTAGTGGATATTTTCACAAAAAAGTGAAATTTTCAAAAATCCAAATTATTGGCTGAAAATGACTAAATATCAAGGACTTATTGGGCGAATCGCTCTGGAACTGAAATCGGAATGCTCACTGACATTTCCCCTATCTGAAAGTCTGATAAACGCCAGAAAAATGACTAAGTCCAAAAAAAAAAATTTTTTCAACTTTTTTCAATTTTACCCCCGTGGGATATATATTCTACCCACACACATTTGGAACTCTCCTGGGGTACCCTCACACATATTATTCCCTCATTTAGTGGATATTTTCACAAAAAAGTGAAATTTTCAAAAATCCAGAAAATTGGCTGAAAACGACTAAATATCAAGGACTCATTGGGCGAATCGCTCTGGAACTGAAATCGGAACGCTCACTGACATTTCCCCTATCTGAAAGTCTGATAAACGACGGAAAAATGACTAAGTCCAAAAAAAAATTTGTTCAACTTTTTTAAATTTTACCCCTGTGGGATATATATTCTACCCACACACATTTGGAACTCTCCTGGGGTACCCTCACACATATTATTCCTTCATTTAGTTGATATTTTCACAAAAAAGTGAAATTTTCAAAAATCCAGAAAATTGGCTGAAAATGACTAAATATCAAGGACTCATTGGGCGAATCCCTCTGGAACTGAAATCGGAACGCTCACTGACATTTCCCCTATCTGAAAGTCTGATAAACGCCGGAAAAATGACTAAGTCCAAAAAAAATTTTTTTTCAACTTTTTTCAATTTTACCCCCGTGGGATATATATTCTACCCACACACATTTGGAACTCTCCTGGGGTACCCTCACACATATTTTTCCCTCATTTAGTGGATATTTTCACAAAAAAGTGAAATTTTCAAAAATCCAGAAAATTGGTTGAAAACGACTAAATATCAAGGACTCATTGGGCGAATCGCTCTGGAACTGAAATCGGAACGCTCACTGACATTTCCCCTATCTGAAAGTCTGATAAACAACGGAAAAATGACTAAGTCCAAAAAAATTTTTTTTTCAATTTTACCACCGTGGGATATATATTCTACCCACACACATTTGGAACTCTCCTGGGGTACCCTCACACATATTATTCCCTCATTTAGTGGATATTTTCACAAAAAAGTGAAATTTTCAAAAATCCAGAAAATTGGCTGAAAACGACTAAATATGAAGGACTCATTGGGCGAATCGCTCTGGAACTGAAATCGGAATGCTCGCTCATATTTCCCCTATCTGAAAGTCTGATAAACGGCGGAAAAATGACTAAGTCCAAAAAAAAAATTTTTTTCAACTTTTTTCAATTTTACCCCCGTGGGATATATATTCTACCCACACACATTTGGAACTCTCCTGGGGTACCCTCACACATATTATTCCCTCATTTAGTGGATATTTTCACAAAAAAAGTGAAATTTTCAAAAATCCAGAAAATTGGCTGAAAACGACTAAATATCAAGGACTCATTGGGCGAATTGCTCTGGAACTGAAATCGGAACGCTCACTGACATTTCCCCTTTCTGAAAGTCTGATAAACGCCGGAAAAATGACTAAGTCCAAAAAAAAATTTTTTTCAACTTTTTTCAATTTTACCCCCGTGGGATATATATTCTACCCACACACATTTGGAACTCTCCTGGGGTACCCTCACACATATTATTCCCTCATTTAGTGGATATTTTCACAAAAAAGTGAAATTTTCAAAAATCCAAATTATTGGCTGAAAATGACTAAATATCAAGGACTTATTGGGCGAATCGCTCTGGAACTGAAATCGGAATGCTCACTGACATTTCCCCTATCTGAAAGTCTGATAAACGCCGGAAAAATGACTAAGTCCAAAAAAAAATTTTTTTTCAACTTTTTTCAATTTTACCCCCGTGGGATATATATTCTACCCACACTCATTTGGAACTCTCCTGGGGTACCCTCACACATATTATTCCCTCATTTAGTGGATATTTTCACAAAAAAGTGAAATTTTCAAAAATCCAAATTATTGGCTGAAAATGACTAAATATCAAGGACTTATTGGGCGAATCGCTCTGGAACTGAAATCGGAATGCTCACTGACATTTCCCCTATCTGAAAGTCTGATAAACGCCAGAAAAATGACTAAGTCCAAAAAAAAAAATTTTTTCAACTTTTTTCAATTTTACCCCTGTGGGATATATATTCTACCCACACACATTTGGAACTCTCCTGGGGTACCCTCACACATATTATTCCCTCATTTAGTGGATATTTTCACAAAAAAGTGAAATTTTCAAAAATCCAGAAAATTGGCTGAAAACGACTAAATATCAAGGACTCATTGGGCGAATCGCTCTGGAACTGAAATCGGAACGCTCACTGACATTTCCCCTATCTGAAAGTCTGATAAACGACGGAAAAATGACTAAGTCCAAAAAAAAATTTGTTCAACTTTTTTAAATTTTACCCCTGTGGGATATATATTCTACCCACACACATTTGGAACTCTCCTGGGGTACCCTCACACATATTATTCCCTCATTTAGTTGATATTTTCACAAAAAAGTGAAATTTTCAAAAATCCAGAAAATTGGCTGAAAATGACTAAATATCAAGGACTCATTGGGCGAATCCCTCTGGAACTGAAATCGGAACGCTCACTGACATTTCCCCTATCTGAAAGTCTGATAAACGCCGGAAAAATGACTAAGTCCAAAAAAAATTTTTTTTCAACTTTTTTCAATTTTACCCCCGTGGGATATATATTCTACCCACACACATTTGGAACTCTCCTGGGGTACCCTCACACATATTTTTCCCTCATTTAGTGGATATTTTCACAAAAAAGTGAAATTTTCAAAAATCCAGAAAATTGGTTGAAAACGACTAAATACCAAGGACTCATTGGGCGAATCGCTCTGGAACTGAAATCGGAACGCTCACTGACATTTCCCCTATCTGAAAGTCTGATAAACAACGGAAAAATGACTAAGTCCAAAAAAATTTTTTTTTCAATTTTACCACCGTGGGATATATATTCTACCCACACACATTTGGAACTCTCCTGGGGTACCCTCACACATATTATTCCCTCATTTAGTGGATATTTTCACAAAAAAGTGAAATTTTCAAAAATCCAGAAAATTGGCTGAAAACGACTAAATATGAAGGACTCATTGGGCGAATCGCTCTGGAACTGAAATCGGAATGCTCGCTCATATTTCCCCTATCTGAAAGTCTGATAAACGGCGGAAAAATGACTAAGTCCAAAAAAAAAATTTTTTTCAACTTTCTTCAATTTTACCCCCGTGGGATATATATTCTACTAACACACATTTGGAACTCTCCTGGGGTACCCTCACACATATTATTCCCTCATTTAGTGGATATTTTCACAAAAAAAGTGAAATTTTCAAAAATCCAGAAAATTGGCTGAAAACGACTAAATATCAAGGACTCATTGGGCGAATTGCTCTGGAACTGAAATCGGAACGCTCACTGACATTTCCCCTTTCTGAAAGTCTGATAAACGCCGGAAAAATGACTAAGTCCAAAAAAAAATTTTTTTCAACTTTTTTCAATTTTACCCCCGTGGGATATATATTCTACCCACACACATTTGGAACTCTCCTGGGGTACCCTCACACATATTATTCCCTCATTTAGTGGATATTTTCACAAAAAAGTGAAATTTTCAAAAATCCAAATTATTGGCTGAAAATGACTAAATATCAAGGACTTATTGGGCGAATCGCTCTGGAACTGAAATCGGAATGCTCACTGACATTTCCCCTATCTGAAAGTCTGATAAACGCCGGAAAAATGACTAAGTCCAAAAAAAAAAATTCTTTCAACTTTTTTCAATTTTACCCCCGTGGGATATATATTCTACCCACACTCATTTGGAACTCTCCTGGGGTACCCTCACACATATTATTCCCTCATTTAGTGGATATTTTCACAAAAAAGTGAAATTTTCAAAAATCCAAATTATTGGCTGAAAATGACTAAATATCAAGGACTTATTGGGCGAATCGCTCTGGAACTGAAATCGGAATGCTCACTGACATTTCCCCTATCTGAAAGTCTGATAAACGCCAGAAAAATGACTAAGTCCAAAAAAAAAAATTTTTTCAACTTTTTTCAATTTTACCCCCGTGGGATATATATTCTACCCACACACATTTGGAACTCTCCTGGGGTACCCTCACACATATTATTCCCTCATTTAGTGGATATTTTCACAAAAAAGTGAAATTTTCAAAAATCCAGAAAATTGGCTGAAAACGACTAAATATCAAGGACTCATTGGGCGAATCGCTCTGGAACTGAAATCGGAACGCTCACTGACATTTCCCCTATCTGAAAGTCTGATAAACGACGGAAAAATGACTAAGTCCAAAAAAAAATTTGTTCAACTTTTTTAAATTTTACCCCTGTGGGATATATATTCTACCCACACACATTTGGAACTCTCCTGGGGTACCCTCACACATATTATTCCCTCATTTAGTTGATATTTTCACAAAAAAGTGAAATTTTCAAAAATCCAGAAAATTGGCTGAAAATGACTAAATATCAAGGACTCATTGGGCGAATCGCTCTGGAACTGAAATCGGAATGCTCACTGACATTTCCCCTATCTGAAAGTCTGATAAACGCCGGAAAAATGACTAAGTCCAAAAAAAAATTTTTTTTCAACTTTTTTCAATTTTACCCCCGTGGGATATATATTCTACCCACACTCATTTGGAACTCTCCTGGGGTACCCTCACACATATTATTCCCTCATTTAGTGGATATTTTCACAAAAAAGTGAAATTTTCAAAAATCCAAATTATTGGCTGAAAATGACTAAATATCAAGGACTTATTGGGCGAATCGCTCTGGAACTGAAATCGGAATGCTCACTGACATTTCCCCTATCTGAAAGTCTGATAAACGCCAGAAAAATGACTAAGTCCAAAAAAAAAAATTTTTTCAACTTTTTTCAATTTTACCCCCGTGGGATATATATTCTACCCACACACATTTGGAACTCTCCTGGGGTACCCTCACACATATTATTCCCTCATTTAGTGGATATTTTCACAAAAAAGTGAAATTTTCAAAAACCAGAAAATTGGCTGAAAACGACTAAATATCAAGGACTCATTGGGCGAATCGCTCTGGAACTGAAATCGGAACGCTCACTGACATTTCCCCTATCTGAAAGTCTGATAAACGACGGAAAAATGACTAAGTCCAAAAAAAAATTTGTTCAACTTTTTTAAATTTTACCCCTGTGGGATATATATTCTACCCACACACATTTGGAACTCTCCTGGGGTACCCTCACACATATTATTCCTTCATTTAGTTGATATTTTCACAAAAAAGTGAAATTTTCAAAAATCCAGAAAATTGGCTGAAAATGACTAAATATCAAGGACTCATTGGGCGAATCCCTCTGGAACTGAAATCGGAACGCTCACTGACATTTCCCCTATCTGAAAGTCTGATAAACGCCGGAAAAATGACTAAGTCCAAAAAAAATTTTTTTTCAACTTTTTTCAATTTTACCCCCGTGGGATATATATTCTACCCACACACATTTGGAACTCTCCTGGGGTACCCTCACACATATTTTTCCCTCATTTAGTGGATATTTTCACAAAAAAGTGAAATTTTCAAAAATCCAGAAAATTGGTTGAAAACGACTAAATATCAAGGACTCATTGGGCGAATCGCTCTGGAACTGAAATCGGAACGCTCACTGACATTTCCCCTATCTGAAAGTCTGATAAACAACGGAAAAATGACTAAGTCCAAAAAAATTTTTTTTTCAATTTTACCACCGTGGGATATATATTCTACCCACACACATTTGGAACTCTCCTGGGGTACCCTCACACATATTATTCCCTCATTTAGTGGATATTTTCACAAAAAAGTGAAATTTTCAAAAATCCAGAAAATTGGCTGAAAACGACTAAATATGAAGGACTCATTGGGCGAATCGCTCTGGAACTGAAATCGGAATGCTCGCTCATATTTCCCCTATCTGAAAGTCTGATAAACGGCGGAAAAATGACTAAGTCCAAAAAAAAAATTTTTTTCAACTTTTTTCAATTTTACCCCCGTGGGATATATATTCTACCCACACACATTTGGAACTCTCCTGGGGTACCCTCACACATATTATTCCCTCATTTAGTGGATATTTTCACAAAAAAAGTGAAATTTTCAAAAATCCAGAAAATTGGCTGAAAACGACTAAATATCAAGGACTCATTGGGCGAATTGCTCTGGAACTGAAATCGGAACGCTCACTGACATTTCCCCTTTCTGAAAGTCTGATAAACGCCGGAAAAATGACTAAGTCCAAAAAAAAATTTTTTTCAACTTTTTTCAATTTTACCCCCGTGGGATATATATTCTACCCACACACATTTGGAACTCTCCTGGGGTACCCTCACACATATTATTCCCTCATTTAGTGGATATTTTCACAAAAAAGTGAAATTTTCAAAAATCCAAATTATTGGCTGAAAATGACTAAATATCAAGGACTTATTGGGCGAATCGCTCTGGAACTGAAATCGGAATGCTCACTGACATTTCCCCTATCTGAAAGTCTGATAAACGCCGGAAAAATGACTAAGTCCAAAAAAAAATTTTTTTTCAACTTTTTTCAATTTTACCCCCGTGGGATATATATTCTACCCACACTCATTTGGAACTCTCCTGGGGTACCCTCACACATATTATTCCCTCATTTAGTGGATATTTTCACAAAAAAGTGAAATTTTCAAAAATCCAAATTATTGGCTGAAAATGACTAAATATCAAGGACTTATTGGGCGAATCGCTCTGGAACTGAAATCGGAATGCTCACTGACATTTCCCCTATCTGAAAGTCTGATAAACGCCAGAAAAATGACTAAGTCCAAAAAAAAAAATTTTTTCAACTTTTTTCAATTTTACCCCTGTGGGATATATATTCTACCCACACACATTTGGAACTCTCCTGGGGTACCCTCACACATATTATTCCCTCATTTAGTGGATATTTTCACAAAAAAGTGAAATTTTCAAAAATCCAGAAAATTGGCTGAAAACGACTAAATATCAAGGACTCATTGGGCGAATCGCTCTGGAACTGAAATCGGAACGCTCACTGACATTTCCCCTATCTGAAAGTCTGATAAACGACGGAAAAATGACTAAGTCCAAAAAAAAATTTGTTCAACTTTTTTAAATTTTACCCCTGTGGGATATATATTCTACCCACACACATTTGGAACTCTCCTGGGGTACCCTCACACATATTATTCCCTCATTTAGTTGATATTTTCACAAAAAAGTGAAATTTTCAAAAATCCAGAAAATTGGCTGAAAATGACTAAATATCAAGGACTCATTGGGCGAATCCCTCTGGAACTGAAATCGGAACGCTCACTGACATTTCCCCTTTCTGAAAGTCTGATAAACGCCGGAAAAATGACTAAGTCCAAAAAAAAATTTTTTTCAACTTTTTTCAATTTTACCCCCGTGGGATATATATTCTACCCACACACATTTGGAACTCTCCTGGGGTACCCTCACACATATTATTCCCTCATTTAGTGGATATTTTCACAAAAAAGTGAAATTTTCAAAAATCCAAATTATTGGCTGAAAATGACTAAATATCAAGGACTTATTGGGCGAATCGCTCTGGAACTGAAATCGGAATGCTCACTGACATTTCCCCTATCTGAAAGTCTGATAAACGCCAGAAAAATGACTAAGTCCAAAAAAAAAAATTTTTTCAACTTTTTTCAATTTTACCCCCGTGGGATATATATTCTACCCACACACATTTGGAACTCTCCTGGGGTACCCTCACACATATTATTCCCTCATTTAGTGGATATTTTCACAAAAAAGTGAAATTTTCAAAAATCCAGAAAATTGGCTGAAAACGACTAAATATCAAGGACTCATTGGGCGAATCGCTCTGGAACTGAAATCGGAACGCTCACTGACATTTCCCCTATCTGAAAGTCTGATAAACGACGGAAAAATGACTAAGTCCAAAAAAAAATTTGTTCAACTTTTTTAAATTTTACCCCTGTGGGATATATATTCTACCCACACACATTTGGAACTCTCCTGGGGTACCCTCACACATATTATTCCCTCATTTAGTTGATATTTTCACAAAAAAGTGAAATTTTCAAAAATCCAGAAAATTGGCTGAAAATGACTAAATATCAAGGACTCATTGGGCGAATCGCTCTGGAACTGAAATCGGAATGCTCACTGACATTTCCCCTATCTGAAAGTCTGATAAACGCCGGAAAAATGACTAAGTCCAAAAAAAAAATTTTTTTCAACTTTTTTCAATTTTACCCCCGTGCGATATATATTCTACCCACACACATTTGGATCTCTCCTGGGGTACCCTCACACATATTATTCCCTCATTTAGTGGATATTTTCACAAAAAAGTGAAATTTTCAAAAATCCAGAAAATTGGCTGAAAACGACTAAATATCATGGACTTATTGGGCGAATTGCTCTGGAACTGAAATCGGAACGCTCACTGACATTTCCCCTTTCTGAAAGTCTGATAAACGCCGGAAAAATGACTAAGTCCAAAAAAAAATTTTTTTCAACTTTTTTCAATTTTACCCCCGTGGGATATATATTCTACCCACACTCATTTGGAACTCTCCTGGGGTACCCTCACACATATTATTCCCTCATTTAGTGGATATTTTCACAAAAAAGTGAAATTTTCAAAAATCCAAATTATTGGCTGAAAATGACTAAATATCAAGGACTTATTGGGCGAATCGCTCTGGAACTGAAATCGGAATGCTCACTGACATTTCCCCTATCTGAAAGTCTGATAAACGCCAGAAAAATGACTAAGTCCAAAAAAAAAAATTTTTTCAACTTTTTTCAATTTTACCCCTGTGGGATATATATTCTACCCACACACATTTGGAACTCTCCTGGGGTACCCTCACACATATTATTCCCTCATTTAGTGGATATTTTCACAAAAAAGTGAAATTTTCAAAAATCCAGAAAATTGGCTGAAAACGACTAAATATCAAGGACTCATTGGGCGAATCGCTCTGGAACTGAAATCGGAACGCTCACTGACATTTCCCCTATCTGAAAGTCTGATAAACGACGGAAAAATGACTAAGTCCAAAAAAAAATTTGTTCAACTTTTTTAAATTTTACCCCTGTGGGATATATATTCTACCCACACACATTTGGAACTCTCCTGGGGTACCCTCACACATATTATTCCCTCATTTAGTTGATATTTTCACAAAAAAGTGAAATTTTCAAAAATCCAGAAAATTGGCTGAAAATGACTAAATATCAAGGACTCATTGGGCGAATCCCTCTGGAACTGAAATCGGAACGCTCACTGACATTTCCCCTATCTGAAAGTCTGATAAACGCCGGAAAAATGACTAAGTCCAAAAAAAATTTTTTTTCAACTTTTTTCAATTTTACCCCCGTGGGATATATATTCTACCCACACACATTTGGAACTCTCCTGGGGTACCCTCACACATATTTTTCCCTCATTTAGTGGATATTTTCACAAAAAAGTGAAATTTTCAAAAATCCAGAAAATTGGTTGAAAACGACTAAATACCAAGGACTCATTGGGCGAATCGCTCTGGAACTGAAATCGGAACGCTCACTGACATTTCCCCTATCTGAAAGTCTGATAAACAACGGAAAAATGACTAAGTCCAAAAAAATTTTTTTTTCAATTTTACCACCGTGGGATATATATTCTACCCACACACATTTGGAACTCTCCTGGGGTACCCTCACACATATTATTCCCTCATATAGTGGATATTTTCACAAAAAAGTGAAATTTTCAAAAATCCAGAAAATTGGCTGAAAACGACTAAATATGAAGGACTCATTGGGCGAATCGCTCTGGAACTGAAATCGGAATGCTCGCTCATATTTCCCCTATCTGAAAGTCTGATAAACGGCGGAAAAATGACTAAGTCCAAAAAAAAAATTTTTTTCAACTTTTTTCAATTTTACCCCCGTGGGATATATATTCTACTAACACACATTTGGAACTCTCCTGGGGTACCCTCACACATATTATTCCCTCATTTAGTGGATATTTTCACAAAAAAAGTGAAATTTTCAAAAATCCAGAAAATTGGCTGAAAACGACTAAATATCAAGGACTCATTGGGCGAATTGCTCTGGAACTGAAATCGGAACGCTCACTGACATTTCCCCTTTCTGAAAGTCTGATAAACGCCGGAAAAATGACTAAGTCCAAAAAAAAATTTTTTTCAACTTTTTTCAATTTTACCCCCGTGGGATATATATTCTACCCACACACATTTGGAACTCTCCTGGGGTACCCTCACACATATTATTCCCTCATTTAGTGGATATTTTCACAAAAAAGTGAAATTTTCAAAAATCCAAATTATTGGCTGAAAATGACTAAATATCAAGGACTTATTGGGCGAATCGCTCTGGAACTGAAATCGGAATGCTCACTGACATTTCCCCTATCTGAAAGTCTGATAAACGCCGGAAAAATGACTAAGTCCAAAAAAAAAAATTTTTTCAACTTTTTTCAATTTTACCCCCGTGGGATATATATTCTACCCACACTCATTTGGAACTCTCCTGGGGTACCCTCACACATATTATTCCCTCATTTAGTGGATATTTTCACAAAAAAGTGAAATTTTCAAAAATCCAAATTATTGGCTGAAAATGACTAAATATCAAGGACTTATTGGGCGAATCGCTCTGGAACTGAAATCGGAATGCTCACTGACATTTCCCCTATCTGAAAGTCTGATAAACGCCAGAAAAATGACTAAGTCCAAAAAAAAAAATTTTTTCAACTTTTTTCAATTTTACCCCCGTGGGATATATATTCTACCCACACACATTTGGAACTCTCCTGGGGTACCCTCACACATATTATTCCCTCATTTAGTGGATATTTTCACAAAAAAGTGAAATTTTCAAAAATCCAGAAAATTGGCTGAAAACGACTAAATATCAAGGACTCATTGGGCGAATCGCTCTGGAACTGAAATCGGAACGCTCACTGACATTTCCCCTATCTGAAAGTCTGATAAACGACGGAAAAATGACTAAGTCCAAAAAAAAATTTGTTCAACTTTTTTAAATTTTACCCCTGTGGGATATATATTCTACCCACACACATTTGGAACTCTCCTGGGGTACCCTCACACATATTATTCCCTCATTTAGTTGATATTTTCACAAAAAAGTGAAATTTTCAAAAATCCAGAAAATTGGCTGAAAATGACTAAATATCAAGGACTCATTGGGCGAATCGCTCTGGAACTGAAATCGGAACGCTCACTGACATTTCCCCTTTCTGAAAGTCTGATAAACGCCGGAAAAATGACTAAGTCCAAAAAAAAATTTTTTTCAACTTTTTTCAATTTTACCCCCGTGGGATATATATTCTACCCACACACATTTGGAACTCTCCTGGGGTACCCTCACACATATTATTCCCTCATTTAGTGGATATTTTCACAAAAAAGTGAAATTTTCAAAAATCCAAATTATTGGCTGAAAATGACTAAATATCAAGGACTCATTGGGCAAATCGCTCTGGAACTGATATCGGAACGCTCACTGACATTTCCCCTGTCTGAAAGTCTGATAAACGCCGAAAAAATGACTAAGTCCAAAAAAATTTTTTTTTCAACTTTTTTCAATTTTACCCTCGTGGGATATATATTCTACCCACACACATTTGGAACTCTCCTGGGGTACCCTCACAAATATTATTCCCTCATTTAGTGGATATTTTCACAAAAAAGTGAAATTTTCAAAAATCCAGAAAATTGGCTGAAAACGACTAAATATCAAGGACTCATTGGGCGAATCGCTCTGGAACTGAAATCGGAATGCTCTCTCACATTTACCCTATCTGAAAGTCTGATAAACGCCGGAAAAATGACTAAGTCCCAAAAAAAATTTTTTTCAACTTTTTTCAATTTTACCCCCGTGGGATATATATTCTACCCACACACATTTGGAACTCTCCTGGGGTACCCTCACACATATTATTCCCTCATTTAGTGGATATTTTCACAAAAAAGTGAAATTTTCAAAAATCCAGAAAATTGGTTGAAAACGACTAAATATCAAGGACTCATTGGGCGAATCGCTCTGGAACTGAAATCGGAATGCTCTCTCACATTTCCCCTATCTGAAAGTCTGATAAACGCCGGAAAAATGACTAAGTCCCAAAAAAATTTTTTTTCAACTTTTTTCAATTTTACCCCCGTGGGATATATATTCTACCCACACACATTTGGAACTCTCCTGGGGTACCCTCACACATATTATTCCCTCATTTAGTGGATATTTTCACAAAAAAGTGAAATTTTCAAAAATCCAGAAAATTGGCTGAAAACGACTAAATATCAAGGACTCATTGGGCGAATCGCTCTGGAACTGAAATCGGAATGCTCTCTCACATTTCCCCTATCTGAAAGTCTGATAAACGGCGGAAAAATGACTAAGTCCAAAAAAAAAAATTTTTTCAACTTTTTTCAATTTTACCCCCGTGGGATATATATTCTACCCACACACATTTGGAACTCTCCTGGGGTACCCTCACACATATTATTCCCTCATTTAGTGGATATTTTCACAAAAAAGTGAAATTTTCAAAAATCCAGAAAATTGGCTGAAAATGACTAAATATCAAGGACTCATTGGGCGAATCGCTCTGGAACTGAAATCGGAATGCTCACTGACATTTCACCTATCTGAAAGTCTGATAAACGCCGGAAAAATGACTAAGTCCAAAAAAAATTTTTTTTAAACTTTTTTCAATTTTACCCCCGTGGGATATATATTCTACCCACACACATTTGGAACTCTCCTGGGGTACCCTCACACATATTATTCCCTCATTTAGTGGATATTTTCACAAAAAAGTGAAATTTTCAAAAATCCAGAAAATTGGCTGAAAACGACTAAATATCAAGGACTCATTGGTCGAATTGCTCTGGAACTGAAATTGGAACGCTCACTGACATTTCCCCTATCTGAAAGTCTGATAAACGACGGAAAAATGACTAAGTCCAAAAAAAAATTTGTTCAACTTTTTTAAATTTTACCCCTGTGGGATATATATTCTACCCACACACATTTGGAACTCTCCTGGGGTACCCTCACACATATTATTCCCTCATTTAGTTGATATTTTCACAAAAAAGTGAAATTTTCAAAAATCCAGAAAATTGGCTGAAAATGACTAAATATCAAGGACTCATTGGGCGAATCCCTCTGGAACTGAAATCGGAACGCTCACTGACATTTCCCCTATCTGAAAGTCTGATAAACGCCGGAAAAATGACTAAGTCCAAAAAAAAATTTTTTTCAACTTTTTTCAATTTTACCCCCGTGGGATATATATTCTACCCACACACATTTGGAACTCTCCTGGGGTACCCTCACACATATTTTTCCCTCATTTAGTGGATATTTTCACAAAAAAGTGAAATTTTCAAAAATCCAGAAAATTGGTTGAAAACGACTAAATATCAAGGACTCATTGGGCGAATCGCTCTGGAACTGAAATCGGAACGCTCACTGACATTTCCCCTTCTGAAAGTCTGATAAACAACGGAAAAATGACTAAGTCCAAAAAAATTTTTTTTTCAATTTTACCACCGTGGGATATATATTCTACCCACACACATTTGGAACTCTCCTGGGGTACCCTCACACATATTATTCCCTCATTTAGTGGATATTTTCACAAAAAAGTGAAATTTTCAAAAATCCAGAAAATTGGTTGAAAACGACTAAATATCAAGGACTCATTGGGCGAATCGCTCTGGAACTGAAATCGGAATGCTCTCTCACATTTCCCCTATCTGAAAGTCTGATAAACGCCGGAAAAATGACTAAGTCCCAAAAAAATTTTTTTTCAACTTTTTTCAATTTTACCCCCGTGGGATATATATTCTACCCACACACATTTGGAACTCTCCTGGGGTACCCTCACACATATTATTCCCTCATTTAGTGGATATTTTCACAAAAAAGTGAAATTTTCAAAAATCCAGAAAATTGGCTGAAAACGACTAAATATCAAGGACTCATTGGGCGAATCGCTCTGGAACTGAAATCGGAACGCTCACTGACATTTCCCCTATCTGAAAGTCTGATAAACGACGGAAAAATGACTAAGTCCAAAAAAAAATTTGTTCAACTTTTTTAAATTTTACCCCTGTGGGATATATATTCTACCCACACACATTTGGAACTCTCCTGGGGTACCCTCACACATATTATTCCCTCATTTAGTTGATATTTTCACAAAAAAGTGAAATTTTCAAAAATCCAGAAAATTGGCTGAAAATGACTAAATATCAAGGACTCATTGGGCGAATCCCTCTGGAACTGAAATCGGAACGCTCACTGACATTTCCCCTATCTGAAAGTCTGATAAACGCCGGAAAAATGACTAAGTCCAAAAAAAATTTTTTTTCAACTTTTTTCAATTTTACCCCCGTGGGATATATATTCTACCCACACACATTTGGAACTCTCCTGGGGTACCCTCACACATATTATTCCCTCATTTAGTGGATATTTTCACAAAAAAGTGAAATTTTCAAAAATCCAGAAAATTGGCTGAAAACGACTAAATATGAAGGACTCATTGGGCGAATCGCTCTGGAACTGAAATCGGAATGCTCGCTCATATTTCCCCTATCTGAAAGTCTGATAAACGGCGGAAAAATGACTAAGTCCAAAAAAATTTTTTTCAACTTTTTTCAATTTTACCCCCGTGGGATATATATTCTACCCACACACATTTGGAACTCTCCTGGGGTACCCTCACACATATTTTTCCCTCATTTAGTGGATATTTTCACAAAAAAGTGAAATTTTCAAAAATCCAGAAAATTGGTTGAAAACGACTAAATATCAAGGACTCATTGGGCGAATCGCTCTGGAACTGAAATCGGAACGCTCACTGACATTTCCCCTATCTGAAAGTCTGATAAACAACGGAAAAATGACTAAGTCCAAAAAAATTTTTTTTTCAATTTTACCACCGTGGGATATATATTCTACCCACACACATTTGGAACTCTCCTGGGGTACCCTCACACATATTATTCCCTCATTTAGTGGATATTTTCACAAAAAAGTGAAATTTTCAAAAATGCAGAAAATTGGCTGAAAACGACTAAATATCAAGGACTCATTGGGCGAATCGCTCTGGAACTGAAATCGGAATGCTCTCTCACATTTCCCCTATCTGAAAGTCTGATAAACGCCGGAAAAATGACTAAGTCCCAAAAAAATTTTTTTTCAACTTTTTTCAATTTTACCCCCGTGGGATATATATTCTACCCACACACATTTGGAACTCTCCTGGGGTACCCTCACACATATTATTCCCTCATTTAGTGGATATTTTCACAAAAAAGTGAAATTTTCAAAAATCCAGAAAATTGGCTGAAAACGACTAAATATCAAGGACTCATTGGGCGAATCGCTCTGGAACTGAAATCGGAACGCTCACTGACATTTCCCCTATCTGAAAGTCTGATAAACGACGGAAAAATGACTAAGTCCAAAAAAAAATTTGTTCAACTTTTTTAAATTTTACCCCTGTGGGATATATATTCTACCCACACACATTTGGAACTCTCCTGGGGTACCCTCACACATATTATTCCCTCATTTAGTTGATATTTTCACAAAAAAGTGACATTTTCAAAAATCCAGAAAATTGGCTGAAAATGACTAAATATCAAGGACTCATTGGGCGAATCCCTCTGGAACTGAAATCGGAACGCTCACTGACATTTCCCCTATCTGAAAGTCTGATAAACGCCGGAAAAATGACTAAGTCCAAAAAAAATTTTTTTTCAACTTTTTTCAATTTTACCCCCGTGGGATATATATTCTACCCACACACATTTGGAACTCTCCTGGGGTACCCTCACACATATTATTCCCTCATTTAGTGGATATTTTCACAAAAAAGTGAAATTTTCAAAAATCCAGAAAATTGGCTGAAAACGACTAAATATGAAGGACTCATTGGGCGAATCGCTCTGGAACTGAAATCGGAATGCTCGCTCATATTTCCCCTATCTGAAAGTCTGATAAACGGCGGAAAAATGACTAAGTCCAAAAAAAAAATTTTTTTCAACTTTTTTCAATTTTACCCCCGTGGGATATATATTCTACCCACACACATTTGGAACTCTCCTGGGGTACCCTCACACATATTATTCCCTCATTTAGTGGATATTTTCACAAAAAAAGTGAAATTTTCAAAAATCCAGAAAATTGGCTGAAAACGACTAAATATCAAGGACTCATTGGGCGAATTGCTCTGGAACTGAAATCGGAACGCTCACTGACATTTCCCCTTTCTGAAAGTCTGATAAACGCCGGAAAAATGACTAAGTCCAAAAAAAAATTTTTTTCAACTTTTTTCAATTTTACCCCCGTGGGATATATATTCTACCCACATACATTTGGAACTCTCCTGGGGTACCCTCACACATATTATTCCCTCATTTAGTGGATATTTTCACAAAAAAGTGAAATTTTCAAAAATCCAAATTATTGGCTGAAAATGACTAAATATCAAGGACTTATTGGGCGAATCGCTCTGGAACTGAAATCGGAATGCTCACTGACATTTCCCCTATCTGAAAGTCTGATAAACGCCGGAAAAATGACTAAGTCCAAAAAAAAATTTTTTTTCAACTTTTTTCAATTTTACCCCCGTGGGATATATATTCTACCCACACACATTTGGAACTCTCCTGGGGTACCCTCACACATATTATTCCCTCATTTAGTGGATATTTTCACAAAAAAGTGAAATTTTCAAAAATCCAAATTATTGGCTGAAAATGACTAAATATCAAGGACTTATTGGGCGAATCGCTCTGGAACTGAAATCGGAATGCTCACTGACATTTCCCCTATCTGAAAGTCTGATAAACGCCGGAAAAATGACTAAGTCCAAAAAAAAATTTTTTTTCAACTTTTTTCAATTTTACCCCCGTGGGATATATATTCTACCCACACTCATTTGGAACTCTCCTGGGGTACCCTCACACATATTATTCCCTCATTTAGTGGATATTTTCACAAAAAAGTGAAATTTTCAAAAATCCAGAAAATTGGCTGAAAATGACTAAATATCAAGGACTTATTGGGCGAATCGCTCTGGAACTGAAATCGGAATGCTCACTGACATTTCCCCTATCTGAAAGTCTGATAAACGCCAGAAAAATGACTAAGTCCAAAAAAAAAAATTTTTTCAACTTTTTTCAATTTTACCCCCGTGGGATATATATTCTACCCACACACATTTGGAACTCTCCTGGGGTACCCTCACACATATTATTCCCTCATTTAGTGGATATTTTCACAAAAAAGTGAAATTTTCAAAAATCCAGAAAATTGGCTGAAAACGACTAAATATCAAGGACTCATTGGGCGAATCGCTCTGGAACTGAAATCGGAACGCTCACTGACATTTCCCCTATCTGAAAGTCTGATAAACGACGGAAAAATGACTAAGTCCAAAAAAAAATTTGTTCAACTTTTTTAAATTTTACCCCTGTGGGATATATATTCTACCCACACACATTTGGAACTCTCCTGGGGTACCCTCACACATATTATTCCCTCATTTAGTTGATATTTTCACAAAAAAGTGAAATTTTCAAAAATCCAGAAAATTGGCTGAAAATGACTAAATATCAAGGACTCATTGGGCGAATCCCTCTGGAACTGAAATCGGAACGCTCACTGACATTTCCCCTATCTGAAAGTCTGATAAACGCCGGAAAAATGACTAAGTCCAAAAAAATTTTTTTTTCAACTTTTTTCAATTTTACCCCCGTGGGATATATATTCTACCCACACACATTTGGAACTCTCCTGGGGTACCCTCACACATATTTTTCCCTCATTTAGTGGATATTTTCACAAAAAAGTGAAATTTTCAAAAATCCAGAAAATTGGTTGAAAACGACTAAATATCAAGGACTCATTGGGCGAATCGCTCTGGAACTGACATTTCCCCTATCTGAAAGTCTGATAAACAACGGAAAAATGACTAAGTCCAAAAAAATTTTTTTTTCAATTTTACCACCGTGGGATATATATTCTACCCACACACATTTGGAACTCTCCTGGGGTACCCTCACACATATTATTCCCTCATTTAGTGGATATTTTCACAAAAAAGTGAAATTTTCAAAAATCCAAATTATTGGCTGAAAATGACTAAATATCAAGGACTTATTGGGCGAATCGCTCTGGAACTGAAATCGGAATGCTCACTGACATTTCCCCTATCTGAAAGTCTGATAAACGCCGGAAAAATGACTAAGTCCAAAAAAAAATTTTTTTTCAACTTTTTTCAATTTTACCCCCGTGGGATATATATTCTACCCACACACATTTGGAACTCTCCTGGGGTACCCTCACACATATTATTCCCTCATTTAGTGGATATTTTCACAAAAAAGTGAAATTTTCAAAAATCCAGAAAATTGGCTGAAAACGACTAAATATCAAGGACTCATTGGGCGAATCGCTCTGGAACTGAAATCGGAACGCTCACTGACATTTCACCTATCTGAAAGTCTGATAAACGGCGGAAAAATGACTAAGTCCCAAAAAAATTTTTTTTCAACTTTTTTCAATTTTACCCCCGTGGGATATATATTCTACCCACACACATTTGGAACTCTCCTGGGGTACCCTCACACATATTATTCCCTCATTTAGTGGATATTTTCACAAAAAAGTGAAATTTTCAAAAATCCAGAAAATTGGCTGAAAACGACTGAATATGAAGGACTCATTGGGCGAATCGCTCTGGAACTGAAATCGGAATGCTCGCTCATATTTCCCCTATCTGAAAGTCTGATAAACGGCGGAAAAATGACTAAGTCCAAAAAAAAAATTTTTTTCAACTTTTTTCAATTTTACCCCCGTGGGATATATATTCTACCCACACACATTTGGAACTCTCCTGGGGTACCCTCACACATATTATTCCCTCATTTAGTGGATATTTTCACAAAAAAAGTGAAATTTTCAAAAATCCAGAAAATTGGCTGAAAACGACTAAATATCAAGGACTCATTGGGCGAATTGCTCTGGAACTGAAATCGGAATGCTCACTGACATTTCCCCTATCTGAAAGTCTGATAAACGCCGGAAAAATGACTAAGTCCAAAAAAAAATTTTTTTTCAACTTTTTTCAATTTTACCCCCGTGGGATATATATTCTACCCACACTCATTTGGAACTCTCCTGGGTTACCCTCACACATATTATTCCCTCATTTAGTGGATATTTTCACAAAAAAGTGAAATTTTCAAAAATCCAAATTATTGGCTGAAAATGACTAAATATCAAGGACTTATTGGGCGAATTGCTCTGGAACTGAAATCGGAATGCTCACTGACATTTCCCCTATCTGAAAGTCTGATAAACGCCGGAAAAATGACTAAGTCCAAAAAAAAAAATTTTTTCAACTTTTTTCAATTTTACCCCCGTGGGATATATATTCTACTCACACACATTTGGAACTCTCCTGGGGTACCCTCACACATATTATTCCCTCATTTAGTGGATATTTTCACAAAAAAGTGAAATTTTCAAAAATCCAGAAAATTGGCTGAAAACGACTAAATATCAAGGACTCATTGGGCGAATTGCACTGGAACTGAAATCGGAACGCTCACTGACATTTCCCCTTTCTGAAAGTCTGATAAACGCCGGAAAAATGACTAAGTCCAAAAAAAAATTTTTTTCAACTTTTTTCAATTTTACCCCCGCGGGATATATATTCTACCCACACACATTTGGAACTCTCCTGGGGTACCCTCACACATATTTTTCCCTCATTTAGTGGATATTTTCACAAAAAAGTGAAATTTTCAAAAATCCAGAAAATTGGTTGAAAACGACTAAATATCAAGGACTCATTGGGCGAATCGCTCTGGAACTGAAATCGGAACGCTCACTGACATTTCCCCTATCTGAAAGTCTGATAAACAACGGAAAAATGACTAAGTCCAAAAAAATTTTTTTTTCAATTTTACCACCGTGGGATATATATTCTACCCACACACATTTGGAACTCTCCTGGGGTACCCTCACACATATTATTCCCTCATTTAGTGGATATTTTCACAAAAAAGTGAAATTTTCAAAAATCCAGAAAATTGGCTGAAAACGACTAAATATCAAGGACTCATTGGGCGAATCGCTCTGGAACTGAAATCGGAATGCTCACTGACATTTCCCCTATCTGAAAGTCTGATAAACGCCGGAAAAATGACTAAGTCCAAAAAAAAAATTTTTTTCAACTTTTTTCAATTTTACCCCCGTGGGATATATATTCTACCCACACACATTTATAACTCTCCTGGGGTACCCTCACACATATTATTCCCTCATTTAGTGGATATTTTCACAAAAAAGTGAAATTTTCAAAAATCCAGAAAATTGGCTGAAAACGACTAAATATCAAGGACTCATTGGGCGAATCGCTCTGGAACTGAAATCGGAATGCTCTCTCACATTTCCCCTATCTGAAAGTCTGATAAACGCCGGAAAAATGACTAAGTCCCAAAAAAATTTTTTTTCAACTTTTTTCAATTTTACCCCCGTGGGATATATATTCTACCCACACACATTTGGAACTCTCCTGGGGTACCCTCACACATATTATTCCCTCATTTAGTGGATATTTTCACAAAAAAGTGAAATTTTCAAAAATCCAGAAAATTGGCTGAAAATGACTAAATATCAAGGACTCATTGGGCGAATCGCTCTGGAACTGAAATCGGAACGCTCACTGACATTTCCCCTATCTGAAAGTCTGATAAACGACGGAAAAATGACTAAGTCCGAAAAAAAATTTTTTTCAACTTTTTTCAATTTTACCCTCGTGGGATATATATTCTACCCACACACATTTGGAACTCTCCTGGGGTACCCTCACACATATTATTCCCTCATTTAGTGGATATTTTCACAAAAAAGTGAAATTTTCAAAAATCCAGAAAATTGGCTGAAAACGACTAAATATCAAGGACTCATTGGGCGAATCGCTCTGGAACTGAAATCGGAATGCTCTCTCACATTTCCCCTATCTGAAAGTCTGATAAACGCCGGAAAAATGACTAAGTCCCAAAAAAAATTTTTTTCAACTTTTTTCAATTTTACCCCCGTGGGATATATATTCTACCCACACACATTTGGAACTCTCCTGGGGTACCCTCACACATATTATTCCCTCATTTAGTGGATATTTTCACAAAAAAGTGAAATTTTCAAAAATCCAGAAAATTGGCTGAAAACGACTAAATATCAAGGACTCATTGGGCGAATCGCTCTGGAACTGAAATCGGAACGCTCACTGACATTTCCCCTATCTGAAAGTCTGATAAACAACGGAAAAATGACTAAGTCCAAAAAAATTTTTTTTTCAATTTTACCACCGTGGGATATATATTCTACCCACACACATTTGGAACTCTCCTGGGGTACCCTCACACATATATATTATTCCCTCATTTAGTGGATATTTTCACAAAAAAGTGAAATTTTCAAAAATCCAAATTATTGGCTGAAAATGACTAAATATCAAGGACTCATTGGGCGAATCGCTCTGGAACTGAAATCGGAACGCTCACTGACATTTCCCCTATCTGAAAGTCTGATAAACGCCGGAAAAATGACTAAGTCCAAAAAAAAATTTTTTACAACTTTTTTCAATTTTACCCGCCGCGGGATATATATTCTACCCACACACATTTGGAACTCTCCTGGGGTACCCTCACACATATTATTCCCTCATTTAGTGGATATTTTCACAAAAAAGTGAAATTTTCAAAAATCCAGAAAATTGGCTGAAAAAGACAAAATATCAAGGACTCATTGGGCGAATCGCTCTGGAACTGAAATCGGAATGCTCTCTCACATTTCCCCTATCTGAAAGTCTGATAAACGCCGGAAAAATGACTAAGTCCCAAAAAAATTTTTTTTCAACTTTTTTCAATTTTACCCCCGTGGGATATATATTCTACCCACACACATTTGGAACTCTCCTGGGGTACCCTCACACATATTATTCCCTCATTTAGTGGATATTTTCACAAAAAAGTGAAATTTTCAAAAATCCAGAAAATTGGCTGAAAATGACTAAATATCAAGGACTCAGTGGGCGAATCGCTCTGGAACTGAAATCGGAATGCTCACTGACATTTCCCCTATCTGAAAGTCTGATAAACGACGGAAAAATGACTAAGTCCGAAAAAAAAATTTTTTCAACTTTTTTCAATTTTACCCTCGTGGGATATATATTCTACCCACACACATTTGGAACTCTCCTGGGGTACCCTCACACATATTATTCCCTCATTTAGTGGATATTTTCACAAAAAAGTGAAATTTTCAAAAATCCAGAAAATTGGCTGAAAACGACTAAATATCAAGGACTCATTGGGCGAATCGCTCTGGAACTGAAATCGGAACGCTCACTGACATTTCCCCTATCTGAAAGTCTGATAAACAACGGAAAAATGACTAAGTCCAAAAAAATTTTTTTTTCAATTTTACCACCGTGGGATATATATTCTACCCACACACATTTGGAACTCTCCTGGGGTACCCTCACACATATTATTCCCTCATTTAGTGGATATTTTCACAAAAAAGTGAAATTTTCAAAAATCCAGAAAATTGGCTGAAAACGACTAAATATCAAGGACTCATTGGGCGAATCGCTCTGGAACTGAAATCGGAATGCTCTCTCACATTTCCCCTATCTGAAAGTCTGATAAACGCCGGAAAAATGACTAAGTCCCAAAAAAAATTTTTTTCATCTTTTTTCAATTTTACCCCCGTGGGATATACATTCTACCCACACACATTTGGAACTCTCCTGGGGTACCCTCACACATATTATTCCCTCATTTAGTGGATATTTTCACAAAAAAGTGAAATTTTCAAAAATCCAGAAAATTGGCTGAAAACGACTAAATATCAAGGACTCATTGGGCGAATCGCTCTGGAACTGAAATCGGAACGCTCACTGACATTTCCCCTATCTGAAAGTCTGATAAACGACGGAAAAATGACTAAGTCCAAAAAAAAATTTGTTCAACTTTTTTAAATTTTACCCCTGTGGGATATATATTCTACCCACACACATTTGGAACTCTCCTGGGGTACCCTCACACATATTATTCCCTCATTTAGTTGATATTTTCACAAAAAAGTGAAATTTTCAAAAATCCAGAAAATTGGCTGAAAATGACTAAATATCAAGGACTCATTGGGCGAATCCCTCTGGAACTGAAATCGGAACGCTCACTGACATTTCCCCTATCTGAAAGTCTGATAAACGCCGGAAAAATGACTAAGTCCAAAAAAAAATTTTTTTCAACTTTTTTCAATTTTACCCCCGTGGGATATATATTCTACCCACACACATTTGGAACTCTCCTGGGGTACCCTCACACATATTTTTCCCTCATTTAGTGGATATTTTCACAAAAAAGTGAAATTTTCAAAAATCCAGAAAATTGGTTGAAAACGACTAAATATCAAGGACTCATTGGGCGAATCGCTCTGGAACTGAAATCGGAACGCTCACTGACATTTCCCCTATCTGAAAGTCTGATAAACAACGGAAAAATGACTAAGTCCAAAAAAATTTTTTTTTCAATTTTACCACCGTGGGATATATATTCTACCCACACACATTTGGAACTCTCCTGGGGTACCCTCACACATATTATTCCCTCATTTAGTGGATATTTTCACAAAAAAAGTGAAATTTTCAAAAATCCAGAAAATTGGCTGAAAACGACTAAATATCAAGGACTCATTGGGCGAATTGCTCTGGAACTGAAATCGGAACGCTCACTGACATTTCCCCTTTCTGAAAGTCTGATAAACGCCGGAAAAATGACTAAGTCCAAAAAAAAATTTTTTTCAACTTTTTTCAATTTTACCCCCGTGGGATATATATTCTACCCACACACATTTGGAACTCTCCTGGGGTACCCTCACACATATTATTCCCTCATTTAGTGGATATTTTCACAAAAAAGTGAAATTTTCAAAAATCCAAATTATTGGCTGAAAATGACTAAATATCAAGGACTTATTGGGCGAATCGCTCTGGAACTGAAATCGGAATGCTCACTGACATTTCCCCTATCTGAAAGTCTGATAAACGCCGGAAAAATGACTAAGTCCAAAAAAAAATTTTTTTTCAACTTTTTTCAATTTTACCCCCGTGGGATATATATTCTACCCACACTCATTTGGAACTCTCCTGGGGTACCCTCACACATATTATTCCCTCATTTAGTGGATATTTTCACAAAAAAGTGAAATTTTCAAAAATCCAAATTATTGGCTGAAAATGACTAAATATCAAGGACTTATTGGGCGAATCGCTCTGGAACTGAAATCGGAATGCTCACTGACATTTCCCCTATCTGAAAGTCTGATAAACGCCAGAAAAATGACTAAGTCCAAAAAAAAAAATGTTTTCAACTTTTTTCAATTTTACCCCCGTGGGATATATATTCTACCCACACACATTTGGAACTCTCCTGGGGTACCCTCACACATATTATTCCCTCATTTAGTGGATATTTTCACAAAAAAGTGAAATTTTCAAAAATCCAGAAAATTGGCTGAAAATGACTAAATATCAAGGACTCATTGGGCGAATCGCTCTGGAACTGAAATCGGAACGCTCACTGACATTTCACCTATCTGAAAGTCTGATAAACGGCGGAAAAATGACTAAGTCCCAAAAAAATTTTTTTTCATCTTTTTTCAATTTTACCCCCGTGGGATATATATTCTACCCACACACATTTGGAACTCTCCTGGGGTACCCTCACACATATTATTCCCTCATTTAGTGGATATTTTCACAAAAAAGTGAAATTTTCAAAAATCCAGAAAATTGGCTGAAAACGACTGAATATGAAGGACTCATTGGGCGAATCGCTCTGGAACTGAAATCGGAATGCTCGCTCATATTTCCCCTATCTGAAAGTCTGATAAACGGCGGAAAAATGACTAAGTCCAAAAAAAAAATTTTTTTCAACTTTTTTCAATTTTACCCCCGTGGGATATATATTCTACCCACACACATTTGGAACTCTCCTGGGGTACCCTCACACATATTATTCCCTCATTTAGTGGATATTTTCACAAAAAAAGTGAAATTTTCAAAAATCCAGAAAATTGGCTGAAAACGACTAAATATCAAGGACTCATTGGGCGAATTGCTCTGGAACTGAAATCGGAATGCTCACTGACATTTCCCCTATCTGAAAGTCTGATAAACGCCGGAAAAATGACTAAGTCCAAAAAAAAATTTTTTTTCAACTTTTTTCAATTTTACCCCCGTGGGATATATATTCTACCCACACTCATTTGGAACTCTCCTGGGTTACCCTCACACATATTATTCCCTCATTTAGTGGATATTTTCACAAAAAAGTGAAATTTTCAAAAATCCAAATTATTGGCTGAAAATGACTAAATATCAAGGACTTATTGGGCGAATTGCTCTGGAACTGAAATCGGAATGCTCACTGACATTTCCCCTATCTGAAAGTCTGATAAACGCCGGAAAAATGACTAAGTCCAAAAAAAAAATTTTTTTCAACTTTTTTCAATTTTACCCCCGTGGGATATATATTCTACTCACACACATTTGGAACTCTCCTGGGGTACCCTCACACATATTATTCCCTCATTTAGTGGATATTTTCACAAAAAAGTGAAATTTTCAAAAATCCAGAAAATTGGCTGAAAACGACTAAATATCAAGGACTCATTGGGCGAATTGCACTGGAACTGAAATCGGAACGCTCACTGACATTTCCCCTTTCTGAAAGTCTGATAAACGCCGGAAAAATGACTAAGTCCAAAAAAAAATTTTTTTCAACTTTTTTCAATTTTACCCCCGCGGGATATATATTCTACCCACACACATTTGGAACTCTCCTGGGGTACCCTCACACATATTATTCCCTCATTTAGTGGATATTTTCACAAAAAAGTGAAATTTTCAAAAATCCAGAAAATTGGCTGAAAATGACTAAATATCAAGGACTCATTGGGCGAATCGCTCTGGAACTGAAATCGGAACGCTCACTGACATTTCACCTATCTGAAAGTCTGATAAACGGCGGAAAAATGACTAAGTCCCAAAAAAATTTTTTTTCAACTTTTTTCAATTTTACCCCCGTGGGATATATATTCTACCCACACACATTTGGAACTCTCCTGGGGTACCCTCACACATATCATTCCCTCATTTAGTGGATATTTTCACAAAAAAGTGAAATTTTCAAAAATCCAGAAAATTGGCTGAAAACGACTAAATATCAAGGACTCATTGGGCGAATCGCTCTGGAACTGAAATCGGAACGCTCACTGACATTTCCCCTATCTGAAAGTCTGATAAACGACGGAAAAATGACTAAGTCCAAAAAAATTTTTTTTTCAACTTTTTTCAATTTTACCCCCGTGGGATATATATTCTACCCACACACATTTGGAACTCTCCTGGGGTACCCTCACACATATTTTTCCCTCATTTAGTGGATATTTTCACAAAAAAGTGAAATTTTCAAAAATCCAGAAAATTGGTTGAAAACGACTAAATATCAAGGACTCATTGGGCGAATCGCTCTGGAACTGAAATCGGAACGCTCACTGACATTTCCCCTATCTGAAAGTCTGATAAACAACGGAAAAATGACTAAGTCCAAAAAAATTTTTTTTTCAATTTTACCACCGTGGGATATATATTCTACCCACACACATTTGGAACTCTCCTGGGGTACCCTCACACATATTATTCCCTCATTTAGTGGATATTTTCACAAAAAAGTGAAATTTTCAAAAATCCAGAAAATTGGCTGAAAACGACTAAATATCAAGGACTCATTGGGCGAATCGCTCTGGAACTGAAATCGGAATGCTCACTGACATTTCCCCTATCTGAAAGTCTGATAAACGCCGGAAAAATGACTAAGTCCAAAAAAAAAATTTTTTTCAACTTTTTTCAATTTTACCCCCGTGGGATATATATTCTACCCACACACATTTATAACTCTCCTGGGGTACCCTCACACATATTATTCCCTCATTTAGTGGATATTTTCACAAAAAAGTGAAATTTTCAAAAATCCAGAAAATTGGCTGAAAACGACTAAATATCAAGGACTCATTGGGCGAATCGCTCTGGAACTGAAATCGGAATGCTCTCTCACATTTCCCCTATCTGAAAGTCTGATAAACGCCGGAAAAATGACTAAGTCCCAAAAAAATTTTTTTTCAACTTTTTTCAATTTTACCCCCGTGGGATATATATTCTACCCACACACATTTGGAACTCTCCTGGGGTACCCTCACACATATTATTCCCTCATTTAGTGGATATTTTCACAAAAAAGTGAAATTTTCAAAAATCCAGAAAATTGGCTGAAAATGACTAAATATCAAGGACTCATTGGGCGAATCGCTCTGGAACTGAAATCGGAATGCTCTCTCACATTTCCCCTATCTGAAAGTCTGATAAACGCCGGAAAAATGACTAAGTCCCAAAAAAAATTTTTTTCAACTTTTTTCAATTTTACCCCCGTGGGATATATATTCTACCCACACACATTTGGAACTCTCCTGGGTACCCTCACAAGTATTATTCCCTCATTTAGTGGATATTTTCACAAAATAGTGAAATTTTCAAAAATCCAGAAAATTGGCTGAAAACGACTAAATATCAAGGACTCATTGGGCGAATCGCTCTGGAACTGAAATCGGAATGCTCTCTCACATTTCCCCTATCTGAAAGTCTGATAAACGGCGGAAAAATGACTAAGTTCAAAAAAAAAAATTTTTTTTCAACTTTTTTCAATTTTACCCCCATGGGATATATATTCTACCCACACACATTTGGAACTCTCCTGGGGTACCCTCACACATATTATTCCCTCATTTAGTGGATATTTTCACAAAAAAGTGAAATTTTCAAAAATCCAGAAAATTGGCTGAAAACGACTAAATATCAAGGACTCATTGGGCGAATCGCTCTGGAACTGAAATCGGAACGCTCACTGACATTTCCCCTATCTGAAAGTCTGATAAACAACGGAAAAATGACTAAGTCCAAAAAAATTTTTTTTTCAATTTTACCACCGTGGGATATATATTCTACCCACACACATTTGGAACTCTCCTGGGGTACCCTCACACATATATATTATTCCCTCATTTAGTGGATATTTTCACAAAAAAGTGAAATTTTCAAAAATCCAAATTATTGGCTGAAAATGACTAAATATCAAGGACTCATTGGGCGAATCGCTCTGGAACTGAAATCGGAACGCTCACTGACATTTCCCCTATCTGAAAGTCTGATAAACGCCGGAAAAATGACTAAGTCCAAAAAAAAATTTTTTTCAACTTTTTTCAATTTTACCCGCCGCGGGATATATATTCTACCCACACACATTTGGAACTCTCCTGGGGTACCCTCACACATATTATTCCCTCATTTAGTGGATATTTTCACAAAAAAGTGAAATTTTCAAAAATCCAGAAAATTGGCTGAAAAAGACAAAATATCAAGGACTCATTGGGCGAATCGCTCTGGAACTGAAATCGGAATGCTCTCTCACATTTCCCCTATCTGAAAGTCTGATAAACGCCGGAAAAATGACTAAGTCCCAAAAAAATTTTTTTTCAACTTTTTTCAATTTTACCCCCGTGGGATATATATTCTACCCACACACATTTGGAACTCTCCTGGGGTACCCTCACACATATTATTCCCTCATTTAGTGGATATTTTCACAAAAAAGTGAAATTTTCAAAAATCCAGAAAATTGGCTGAAAATGACTAAATATCAAGGACTCAGTGGGCGAATCGCTCTGGAACTGAAATCGGAACGCTCACTGACATTTCCCCTATCTGAAAGTCTGATAAACGACGGAAAAATGACTAAGTCCGAAAAAAAAATTTTTTCAACTTTTTTCAATTTTACCCTCGTGGGATATATATTCTACCCACACACATTTGGAACTCTCCTGGGGTACCCTCACACATATTATTCCCTCATTTAGTGGATATTTTCACAAAAAAGTGAAATTTTCAAAAATCCAGAAAATTGGCTGAAAACGACTAAATATCAAGGACTCATTGGGCGAATCGCTCTGGAACTGAAATCGGAACGCTCACTGACATTTCCCCTATCTGAAAGTCTGATAAACAACGGAAAAATGACTAAGTCCAAAAAAATTTTTTTTTCAATTTTACCACCGTGGGATATATATTCTACCCACACACATTTGGAACTCTCCTGGGGTACCCTCACACATATTATTCCCTCATTTAGTGGATATTTTCACAAAAAAGTGAAATTTTCAAAAATCCAGAAAATTGGCTGAAAACGACTAAATATCAAGGACTCATTGGGCGAATCGCTCTGGAACTGAAATCGGAATGCTCTCTCACATTTCCCCTATCTGAAAGTCTGATAAACGCCGGAAAAATGACTAAGTCCCAAAAAAAATTTTTTTCATCTTTTTTCAATTTTACCCCCGTGGGATATACATTCTACCCACACACATTTGGAACTCTCCTGGGGTACCCTCACACATATTATTCCCTCATTTAGTGGATATTTTCACAAAAAAGTGAAATTTTCAAAAATCCAGAAAATTGGCTGAAAACGACTAAATATGAAGGACTCATTGGGCGAATCGCTCTGGAACTGAAATCGGAATGCTCGCTCATATTTCCCCTATCTGAAAGTCTGATAAACGGCGGAAAAATGACTAAGTCCAAAAAAAAATTTTTTTTCAACTTTTTTCAATTTTACCCCCATGGGATATATATTCTACCCACACACATTTGGAACTCTCCTGGGGTACCCTCACACATATTATTCCCTCATTTAGTGGATATTTTCACAAAAAAAGTGAAATTTTCAAAAATCCAGAAAATTGGCTGAAAACGACTAAATATCAAGGACTCATTGGGCGAATTGCTCTGGAACTGAAATCGGAACGCTCACTGACATTTCCCCTTTCTGAAAGTCCGATAAACGCCGGAAAAATGACTAAGTCCAAAAAAAAATTTTTTTTCAACTTTTTTCAATTTTACCCCCGTGGGATATATATTCTACCCACACACATTTGGAACTCTCCTGGGGTACCCTCACACATATTTTTCCCTCATTTAGTGGATATTTTCACAAAAAAGTGAAATTTTCAAAAATCCAGAAAATTGGTTGAAAACGACTAAATATCAAGGACTCATTGGGCGAATCGCTCTGGAACTGAAAACGGAACGCTCACTGACATTTCCCCTATCTGAAAGTCTGATAAACAACGGAAAAATGACTAAGTCCAAAAAAATTTTTTTTTCAATTTTACCACCGTGGGATATATATTCTACCCACACACATTTGGAACTCTCCTGGGGTACCCTCACACATATTATTCCCTCATTTAGTGGATATTTTCACAAAAAAGTGAAATTTTCAAAAATCCAGAAAATTGGCTGAAAACGACTAAATATCAAGGACTCATTGGGCGAATTGCTCTGGAACTGAAATCGGAACGCTCACTGACATTTCCCCTTTCTGAAAGTCTGATAAACGCCGGAAAAATGACTAAGTCCAAAAAAAAATTTTTTTCAACTTTTTTCAATTTTACCCCCGCGGGATATATATTCTACCCACACACATTTGGAACTCTCCTGGGGTACCCTCACACATATTATTCCCTCATTTAGTGGATATTTTCACAAAAAAGTGAAATTTTCAAAAATCCAGAAAATTGGCTGAAAATGACTAAATATCAAGGACTCATTGGGCGAATCGCTCTGGAACTGAAATCGGAATGCTCTCTCACATTTTCCCTATCTGAAAGTCTGATAAACGCCGGAAAAATGACTAAGTCCCAAAAAATTTTTTTTTCAACTTTTTTCAATTTTACCCCCGTGGGATATATATTCTACCCACACACATTTGGAACTCTCCTGGGGTACCCTCACACATATTATTCCCTCATTTAGTGGATATTTTCACAAAAAAGTGAAATTTTCAAAAATCCAGAAAATTGGCTGAAAATGACTAAATATCAAGGACTCATTGGGCGAATCGCTCTGGAACTGAAATCGGAACGCTCACTGACATTTCCCCTATCTGAAAGTCTGATAAACGACGGAAAAATGACTAAGTCCGAAAAAAAATTTTTTTCAACTTTTTTCAATTTTACCCTCGTGGGATATATATTCTACCCACACACATTTGGAACTCTCCTGGGTACCCTCACAAGTATTATTCCCTCATTTAGTGGATATTTTCACAAAATAGTGAAATTTTCAAAAATCCAGAAAATTGGCTGAAAACGACTAAATATCAAGGACTCATTGGGCGAATCGCTCTGGAACTGAAATCGGAATGCTCTCTCACATTTCCCCTATCTGAAAGTCTGATAAACGGCGGAAAAATGACTAAGTTCAAAAAAAAAAAATTTTTTTCAACTTTTTTCAATTTTACCCCCGTGGGATATACATTCTACCCACACACATTTGGAACTCTCCTGGGGTACCCTCACACATATTATTCCCTCATTTAGTGGATATTTTCACAAAAAAGTGAAATTTTCAAAAATCAAGAAAATTGGCTGAAAACGACTAAATATGAAGGACTCATTGGGCGAATCGCTCTGGAACTGAAATCGGAATGCTCGCTCATATTTCCCCTATCTGAAAGTCTGATAAACGGCGGAAAAATGACTAAGTCCAAAAAAAAATTTTTTTTCAACTTTTTTCAATTTTACCCCCGTGGGATATATATTCTACCCACACACATTTGGAACTCTCCTGGGGTACCCTCACACATATTATTCCCTCATTTAGTGGATATTTTCACAAAAAAGTGAAATTTTCAAAAATCTAAATTATTGGCTGAAAATGACTAAATATCAAGGACTTATTGGGCGAATCGCTCTGGAACTGAAATCGGAATGCTCACTGACATTTCCCCTATCTGAAAGTCTGATAAACGCCGGAAAAATGACTAAGTCCAAAAAAAAATTTTTTTTCAACTTTTTTCAATTTTACCCCCGTGGGATATATATTCTACCCACACACATTTGGAACTCTCCTGGGGTACCCTCACACATATTTTTCCCTCATTTAGTGGATATTTTCACAAAAAAGTGAAATTTTCAAAAATCCAGAAAATTGGTTGAAAACGACTAAATATGAAGGACTCATTGGGCGAATCGCTCTGGAACTGAAATCGGAACGCTCACTGACATTTCCCCTATCTGAAAGTCTGATAAACAACGGAAAAATGACTAAGTCCCAAAAAAATTTTTTTTTCAATTTTACCACCGTGGGATATATATTCTACCCACACACATTTGGAACTCTCCTGGGGTACCCTCACACATATTATTCCCTCATTTAGTGGATATTTTCACAAAAAAGTGAAATTTTCAAAAATCCAGAAAATTGGCTGAAAACGACTAAATATCAAGGACTCATTGGGCGAATCGCTCTGGAACTGAAATCGGAATGCTCTCTCACATTTCCCCTATCTGAAAGTCTGATAAACGCCGGAAAAATGACTAAGTCCCAAAAAAATTTTTTTTCATCTTTTTTCAATTTTACCCCCGTGGGATATACATTCTACCCACACACATTTGGAACTCTCCTGGGGTACCCTCACACATATTATTCCCTCATTTAGTGGATATTTTCACAAAAAAGTGAAATTTTCAAAAATCCAGAAAATTGGCTGAAAACGACTAAATATGAAGGACTCATTGGGCGAATCGCTCTGGAACTGAAATCGGAATGCTCGCTCATATTTCCCCTATCTGAAAGTCTGATAAACGGCGGAAAAATGACTAAGTCCAAAAAAAAATTTTTTTTCAACTTTTTTCAATTTTACCCCCGTGGGATATATATTCTACCCACACACATTTGGAACTCTCCTGGGGTACCCTCACACATATTATTCCCTCATTTAGTGGATATTTTCACAAAAAAGTGAAATTTTCAAAAATCCAAATTATTGGCTGAAAATGACTAAATATCAAGGACTTATTGGGCGAATCGCTCTGGAACTGAAATTGGAATGCTCACTGACATTTCCCCTATCTGAAAGTCTGATAAACGCCGGAAAAATGACTAAGTCCAAAAAAAAATTTTTTTTCAACTTTTTTCAATTTTACCCCCGTGGGATATATATTCTACCCACACACATTTGGAACTCTCCTGGGGTACCCTCACACATATTATTCCCTCATTTAGTGGATATTTTCACAAAAAAGTGAAATTTTCAAAAATCCAGAAAATTGGCTGAAAAAGACAAAATATCAAGGACTCATTGGGCGAATCGCTCTGGAACTGAAATCGGAGTGCTCTCTCACATTTCCCCTATCTGAAAGTCTGATAAACGCCGGAAAAATGACTAAGTCCCAAAAAAATTTTTTTTCAACTTTTTTCAATTTTACCCCCGTGGGATATATATTCTACCCACACACATTTGGAACTCTCCTGGGGTACCCTCACACATATTATTCCCTCATTTAGTGGATATTTTCACAAAAAAGTGAAATTTTCAAAAATCCAGAAAATTGGCTGAAAATGACTAAATATCAAGGACTCAGTGGGCGAATCGCTCTGGAACTGAAATCGGAACGCTCACTGACATTTCCCCTATCTGAAAGTCTGATAAACGACGGAAAAATGACTAAGTCCGAAAAAAAAATTTTTTCAACTTTTTTCAATTTTACCCTCGTGGGATATATATTCTACCCACACACATTTGGAACTCTCCTGGGGTACCCTCACACATATTATTCCCTCATTTAGTGGATATTTTCACAAAAAAGTGAAATTTTCAAAAATCCAGAAAATTGGCTGAAAACGACTAAATATCAAGGACTCATTGGGCGAATCGCTCTGGAACTGAAATCGGAACGCTCACTGACATTTCCCCTATCTGAAAGTCTGATAAACAACGGAAAAATGACTAAGTCCAAAAAAATTTTTTTTTCAATTTTACCACCGTGGGATATATATTCTACCCACACACATTTGGAACTCTCCTGGGGTACCCTCACACATATTATTCCCTCATTTAGTGGATATTTTCACAAAAAAGTGAAATTTTCAAAAATCCAGAAAATTGGCTGAAAACGACTAAATATCAAGGACTCATTGGGCGAATCGCTCTGGAACTGAAATCGGAATGCTCTCTCACATTTCCCCTATCTGAAAGTCTGATAAACGCCGGAAAAATGACTAAGTCCCAAAAAAAATTTTTTTCATCTTTTTTCAATTTTACCCCCGTGGGATATACATTCTACCCACACACATTTGGAACTCTCCTGGGGTACCCTCACACATATTATTCCCTCATTTAGTGGATATTTTCACAAAAAAGTGAAATTTTCAAAAATCCAGAAAATTGGCTGAAAACGACTAAATATGAAGGACTCATTGGGTGAATCGCTCTGGAACTGAAATCGGAATGCTCGCTCATATTTCCCCTATCTGAAAGTCTGATAAACGGCGGAAAAATGACTAAGTCCAAAAAAAAATTTTTTTTCAACTTTTTTCAATTTTACCCCCATGGGATATATATTCTACCCACACACATTTGGAACTCTCCTGGGGTACCCTCACACATATTATTCCCTCATTTAGTGGATATTTTCACAAAAAAAGTGAAATTTTCAAAAATCCAGAAAATTGGCTGAAAACGACTAAATATCAAGGACTCATTGGGCGAATTGCTCTGGAACTGAAATCGGAACGCTCACTGACATTTCCCCTTTCTGAAAGTCCGATAAACGCCGGAAAAATGACTAAGTCCAAAAAAAAATTTTTTTTCAACTTTTTTCAATTTTACCCCCGTGGGATATATATTCTACCCACACACATTTGGAACTCTCCTGGGGTACCCTCACACATATTTTTCCCTCATTTAGTGGATATTTTCACAAAAAAGTGAAATTTTCAAAAATCCAGAAAATTGGTTGAAAACGACTAAATATCAAGGACTCATTGGGCGAATCGCTCTGGAACTGAAAACGGAACGCTCACTGACATTTCCCCTATCTGAAAGTCTGATAAACAACGGAAAAATGACTAAGTCCAAAAAAATTTTTTTTTCAATTTTACCACCGTGGGATATATATTCTACCCACACACATTTGGAACTCTCCTGGGGTACCCTCACACATATTATTCCCTCATTTAGTGGATATTTTCACAAAAAAGTGAAATTTTCAAAAATCCAGAAAATTGGCTGAAAACGACTAAATATCAAGGACTCATTGGGCGAATTGCTCTGGAACTGAAATCGGAACGCTCACTGACATTTCCCCTTTCTGAAAGTCTGATAAACGCCGGAAAAATGACTAAGTCCAAAAAAAAATTTTTTTCAACTTTTTTCAATTTTACCCCCGCGGGATATATATTCTACCCACACACATTTGGAACTCTCCTGGGGTACCCTCACACATATTATTCCCTCATTTAGTGGATATTTTCACAAAAAAGTGAAATTTTCAAAAATCCAGAAAATTGGCTGAAAATGACTAAATATCAAGGACTCATTGGGCGAATCGCTCTGGAACTGAAATCGGAACGCTCACTGACATTTCCCCTATCTGAAAGTCTGATAAACGACGGAAAAATGACTAAGTCCGAAAAAAAATTTTTTTCAACTTTTTTCAATTTTACCCTCGTGGGATATATATTCTACCCACACACATTTGGAACTCTCCTGGGTACCCTCACAAGTATTATTCCCTCATTTAGTGGATATTTTCACAAAATAGTGAAATTTTCAAAAATCCAGAAAATTGGCTGAAAACGACTAAATATCAAGGACTCATTGGGCGAATCGCTCTGGAACTGAAATCGGAATGCTCTCTCACATTTCCCCTATCTGAAAGTCTGATAAACGGCGGAAAAATGACTAAGTTCAAAAAAAAAAAATTTTTTTCAACTTTTTTCAATTTTACCCCCGTGGGATATACATTCTACCCACACACATTTGGAACTCTCCTGGGGTACCCTCACACATATTATTCCCTCATTTAGTGGATATTTTCACAAAAAAGTGAAATTTTCAAAAATCAAGAAAATTGGCTGAAAACGACTAAATATGAAGGACTCATTGGGCGAATCGCTCTGGAACTGAAATCGGAATGCTCGCTCATATTTCCCCTATCTGAAAGTCTGATAAACGGCGGAAAAATGACTAAGTCCAAAAAAAAATTTTTTTTCAACTTTTTTCAATTTTACCCCCGTGGGATATATATTCTACCCACACACATTTGGAACTCTCCTGGGGTACCCTCACACATATTATTCCCTCATTTAGTGGATATTTTCACAAAAAAGTGAAATTTTCAAAAATCTAAATTATTGGCTGAAAATGACTAAATATCAAGGACTTATTGGGCGAATCGCTCTGGAACTGAAATCGGAATGCTCACTGACATTTCCCCTATCTGAAAGTCTGATAAACGCCGGAAAAATGACTAAGTCCAAAAAAAAATTTTTTTTCAACTTTTTTCAATTTTACCCCCGTGGGATATATATTCTACCCACACACATTTGGAACTCTCCTGGGGTACCCTCACACATATTTTTCCCTCATTTAGTGGATATTTTCACAAAAAAGTGAAATTTTCAAAAATCCAGAAAATTGGTTGAAAACGACTAAATATGAAGGACTCATTGGGCGAATCGCTCTGGAACTGAAATCGGAACGCTCACTGACATTTCCCCTATCTGAAAGTCTGATAAACAACGGAAAAATGACTAAGTCCCAAAAAAATTTTTTTTTCAATTTTACCACCGTGGGATATATATTCTACCCACACACATTTGGAACTCTCCTGGGGTACCCTCACACATATTATTCCCTCATTTAGTGGATATTTTCACAAAAAAGTGAAATTTTCAAAAATCCAGAAAATTGGCTGAAAAAGACAAAATATCAAGGACTCATTGGGCGAATCGCTCTGGAACTGAAATCGGAATGCTCTCTCACATTTCCCCTATCTGAAAGTCTGATAAACGCCGGAAAAATGACTAAGTCCCAAAAAAAATTTTTTTCAACTTTTTTCAATTTTACCCCCGTGGGATATATATTCTACCCACACACATTTGGAACTCTCCTGGGGTACCCTCACACATATTATTCCCTCATTTAGTGGATATTTTCACAAAAAAGTGAAATTTTCAAAAATCCAGAAAATTGGCTGAAAACGACTAAATATCAAGGACTCATTGGGCGAATCGCTCTGGAACTGAAATCGGAATGCTCTCTCACATTTCCCCTATCTGAAAGTCTGATAAACGCCGGAAAAATGACTAAGTCCCAAAAAAAATTTTTTTCAACTTTTTTCAATTTTACCCCGTGGGATATATATTCTACCCACACACATTTGGAACTCTCCTGGGGTACCCTCACACATATTTTTCCCTCATTTAGTGGATATTTTCACAAAAAAGTGAAATTTTCAAAAATCCAGAAAATTGGTTGAAAACGACTAAATATCAAGGACTCATTGGGCGAATCGCTCTGGAACTGAAATCGGAACGCTCACTGACATTTCCCCTATCTGAAAGTCTGATAAACAACGGAAAAATGACTAAGTCCAAAAAAATTTTTTTTTCAATTTTACCACCGTGGGATATATATTCTACCCACACACATTTGGAACTCTCCTGGGGTACCCTCACACATATTATTCCCTCATTTAGTGGATATTTTCACAAAAAAGTGAAATTTTCAAAAATCCAGAAAATTGGCTGAAAACGACTAAATATCAAGGACTCATTGGGCGAATCGCTCTGGAACTGAAATCGGAATGCTCTCTCACATTTCCCCTATCTGAAAGTCTGATAAACGCCGGAAAAATGACTAAGTCCCAAAAAAATTTTTTTTCATCTTTTTTCAATTTTACCCCCGTGGGATATACATTCTACCCACACACATTTGGAACTCTCCTGGGGTACCCTCACACATATTATTCCCTCATTTAGTGGATATTTTCACAAAAAAGTGAAATTTTCAAAAATCCAGAAAATTGGCTGAAAACGACTAAATATGAAGGACTCATTGGGCGAATCGCTCTGGAACTGAAATCGGAATGCTCGCTCATATTTCCCCTGTCTGAAAGTCTGATAAACGGCGGAAAAATGACTAAGTCCAAAAAAAAATTTTTTTTCAACTTTTTTCAATTTTACCCCCGTGGGATATATATTCTACCCACACACATTTGGAACTCTCCTGGGGCACCCTCACACATATTATTCCCTCATTTAGTGGATATTTTCACAAAAAAAGTGAAATTTTCTAAAATCCAGAAAATTGGCTGAAAACGAATAAATATCAAGGACTCATTGGGCGAATTGCTCTGGAACTGAAATCGGAACGCTCACTGACATTTCCCCTTTCTGAAAGTCTGATAAACGCCGGAAAAATGACTAAGTCCAAAAAAAAATTTTTTTCAACTTTTTTCAATTTTACCCCCGTGGGATATATATTCTACCCACACACATTTGGAACTCTCCTGGGGTACCCTCACACATATTATTCCCTCATTTAGTGGATATTTTCACAAAAAAGTGAAATTTTCAAAAATCCAAATTATTGGCTGAAAATGACTAAATATCAAGGACTTATTGGGCGAATCGCTCTGGAACTGAAATTGGAATGCTCACTGACATTTCCCCTATCTGAAAGTCTGATAAACGCCGGAAAAATGACTAAGTCCAAAAAAAAATTTTTTTTCAACTTTTTTCAATTTTACCCCCGTGGGATATATATTCTACCCACACACATTTGGAACTCTCCTGGGGTACCCTCACACATATTATTCCCTCATTTAGTGGATATTTTCACAAAAAAGTGAAATTTTGAAAAATCCAAATTATTGGCTGAAAATGACTAAATATCAAGGACTTATTGGGCGAATCGCTCTGGAGCTGAAATCGGAATGCTCACTGACATTTCCCCTATCTGAAAGTCTGATAAACGCCGGAAAAATGACTAAGTCCAAAAAAAAATTTTTTTTAAACTTTTTTCAATTTTACCCCCGTGGGATATATATTCTACCCACACACATTTGGAACTCTCCTGGGGTACCCTCACACATATTATTCCCTCATTTAGTGGATATTTTCACAAAAAAGTGAAATTTTCAAAAATCCAGAAAATTGGCTGAAAAAGACAAAATATCAAGGACTCATTGGGCGAATCGCTCTGGAACTGAAATCGGAATGCTCTCTCACATTTCCCCTATCTGAAAGTCTGATAAACGCCGGAAAAATGACTAAGTCCCAAAAAAATTTTTTTTCAACTTTTTTCAATTTTACCCTCGTGGGATATATATTCTACCCACACACATTTGGAACTCTCCTGGGGTACCCTCACACATATTATTCCCTCATTTAGTGGATATTTTCACAAAAAAGTGAAATTTTCAAAAATCCAGAAAATTGGCTGAAAACGACTAAATATCAAGGACTCATTGGGCGAATCGCTCTGGAACTGAAATCGGAATGCTCTCTCACATTTCCCCTATCTGAAAGTCTGATAAACGCCGGAAAAATGACTAAGTTCAAAAAAAAAAAAATTTTTTCAACTTTTTTCAATTTTACCCCCGTGGGATATATATTCTACCCACACACATTTGGAACTCTCCTGGGGTACCCTCACACATATTATTCCCTCATTTAGTGGATATTTTCACAAAAAAGTGAAATTTTCAAAAATCCAGAAAATTAGCTGAAAACGACTAAATATCAAGGACTCATTGGGCGAATCGCTCTGGAACTGAAATCGGAACGCTCACTGACATTTCCCCTATCTGAAAGTCTGATAAACGACGGAAAAATGACTAAGTCCAAAAAAATTTTTTTTTCAACTTTTTTCAATTTTACCCCGTGGGATATGTATTCTACCCACACACATTTGGAACTCTCCTGGGGTACCCTCACACATATTTTTCCCTCATTTAGTGGATATTTTCACAAAAAAGTGAAATTTTCAAAAATCCAGAAAATTGGTTGAAAACGACTAAATATCAAGGACTCATTGGGCGAATCGCTCTGGAACTGAAATCGGAACGCTCACTGACATTTCCCCTATCTGAAAGTCTGATAAACAACGGAAAAATGACTAAGTCCAAAAAAATTTTTTTTTCAATTTTACCACCGTGGGATATATATTCTACCCACACACATTTGGAACTCTCCTGGGGTACCCTCACACATATTATTCCCTCATTTAGTGGATATTTTCACAAAAAAGTGAAATTTTCAAAAATCCAGAAAATTGGCTGAAAACGACTAAATATCATGGACTCATTGGGCGAATCGCAATGGAACTGAAATCGGAATGCTCTCTCACATTTCCCCTATCTGAAAGTCTGATAAACGCCGGAAAAATGACTAAGTCCCAAAAAAAATTTTTTTCATCTTTTTTCAATTTTACCCCCGTGGGATATACATTCTACCCACACACATTTGGAACTCTCCTGGGGTACCCTCACACATATTATTCCCTCATTTAGTGGATATTTTCACAAAAAAGTGAAATTTTCAAAAATCCAGAAAATTGGCTGAAAACGACTAAATATGAAGGACTCATTGGGCGAATCGCTCTGGAACTGAAATCGGAATGCTCGCTCATATTTCCCCTATCTGAAAGTCTGATAAACGGCGGAAAAATGACTAAGTCCAAAAAAAAATTTTTTTTCAACTTTTTTCAATTTTACCCCCGTGGGATATATATTCTACCCACACACATTTGGAACTCTCCTGGGGTACCCTCACACATATTATTCCCTCATTTAGTGGATATTTTCACAAAAAAAGTGAAATTTTCAAAAATCCAGAAAATTGGCTGAAAACGACTAAATATCAAGGACTCATTGGGCGAATTGCTCTGGAACTGAAATCGGAACGCTCACTGACATTTCCCCTTTCTGAAAGTCTGATAAACGCCGGAAAAATGACTAAGTCCAAAAAAAAATTTTTTTCAACTTTTTTCAATTTTACCCCCGTGGGATATATATTCTACCCACACACATTTGGAACTCTCCTGGGGTACCCTCACACATATTATTCCCTCATTTAGTGGATATTTTCACAAAAAAGTGAAATTTTCAAAAATCCAAATTATTGGCTGAAAATGACTAAATATCAAGGACTCATTGGGCGAATCGCTCTGGAACTGAAATCGGAATGCTCTCTCACATTTCCCCTATCTGAAAGTCTGATAAACGCCGGAAAAATGACTAAGTTCAAAAAAAAAAAATTTTTTTCAACTTTTTTCAATTTTACCCCCGTGGGATATATATTCTACCCACACACATTTGGAACTCTCCTGGGGTACCCTCACACATATTATTCCCTCATTTAGTGGATATTTTCACAAAAAAGTGAAATTTTCAAAAATCCAGAAAATTAGCTGAAAACGACTAAATATCAAGGACTCATTGGGCGAATCGCTCTGGAACTGAAATCGGAACGCTCACTGACATTTCCCCTATCTGAAAGTCTGATAAACGACGGAAAAATGACTAAGTCCAAAAAAATTTTTTTTTCAACTTTTTTCAATTTTACCCCGTGGGATATGTATTCTACCCACACACATTTGGAACTCTCCTGGGGTACCCTCACACATATTTTTCCCTCATTTAGTGGATATTTTCACAAAAAAGTGAAATTTTCAAAAATCCAGAAAATTGGTTGAAAACGACTAAATATCAAGGACTCATTGGGCGAATCGCTCTGGAACTGAAATCGGAACGCTCACTGACATTTCCCCTATCTGAAAGTCTGATAAACAACGGAAAAATGACTAAGTCCAAAAAAATTTTTTTTTCAATTTTACCACCGTGGGATATATATTCTACCCACACACATTTGGAACTCTCCTGGGGTACCCTCACACATATTATTCCCTCATTTAGTGGATATTTTCACAAAAAAGTGAAATTTTCAAAAATCCAGAAAATTGGCTGAAAACGACTAAATATCAAGGACTCATTGGGCGAATCGCTCTGGAACTGAAATCGGAATGCTCTCTCACATTTCCCCTATCTGAAAGTCTGATAAACGCCGGAAAAATGACTAAGTCCCAAAAAAAATTTTTTTCATCTTTTTTCAATTTTACCCCCGTGGGATATACATTCTACCCACACACATTTGGAACTCTCCTGGGGTACCCTCACACATATTATTCCCTCATTTAGTGGATATTTTCACAAAAAAGTGAAATTTTCAAAAATCCAGAAAATTGGCTGAAAACGACTAAATATGAAGGACTCATTGGGCGAATCGCTCTGGAACTGAAATCGGAATGCTCGCTCATATTTCCCCTATCTGAAAGTCTGATAAACGGCGGAAAAATGACTAAGTCCAAAAAAAAATTTTTTTTCAACTTTTTTCAATTTTACCCCCGTGGGATATATATTCTACCCACACACATTTGGAACTCTCCTGGGGTACCCTCACACATATTATTCCCTCATTTAGTGGATATTTTCACAAAAAAAGTGAAATTTTCAAAAATCCAGAAAATTGGCTGAAAACGACTAAATATCAAGGACTCATTGGGCGAATTGCTCTGGAACTGAAATCGGAACGCTCACTGACATTTCCCCTTTCTGAAAGTCTGATAAACGCCGGAAAAATGACTAAGTCCAAAAAAAAATTTTTTTCAACTTTTTTCAATTTTACCCCCGTGGGATATATATTCTACCCACACACATTTGGAACTCTCCTGGGGTACCCTCACACATATTATTCCCTCATTTAGTGGATATTTTCACAAAAAAGTGAAATTTTCAAAAATCCAGAAAATTGGCTGAAAACGACTAAATATCAAGGACTCATTGGGCGAATCGCTCTGGAACTGAAATCGGAATGCTCTCTCACATTTCCCCTATCTGAAAGTCTGATAAACGCCGGAAAAATGACTAAGTCCCAAAAAAAATTTTTTTCAACTTTTTTCAATTTTACCCCGTGGGATATATATTCTACCCACACACATTTGGAACTCTCCTGGGGTACCCTCACACATATTTTTCCCTCATTTAGTGGATATTTTCACAAAAAAGTGAAATTTTCAAAAATCCAGAAAATTGGTTGAAAACGACTAAATATCAAGGACTCATTGGGCGAATCGCTCTGGAACTGAAATCGGAACGCTCACTGACATTTCCCCTATCTGAAAGTCTGATAAACAACGGAAAAATGACTAAGTCCAAAAAAATTTTTTTTTCAATTTTACCACCGTGGGATATATATTCTACCCACACACATTTGGAACTCTCCTGGGGTACCCTCACACATATTATTCCCTCATTTAGTGGATATTTTCACAAAAAAGTGAAATTTTCAAAAATCCAGAAAATTGGCTGAAAACGACTAAATATCAAGGACTCATTGGGCGAATCGCTCTGGAACTGAAATCGGAATGCTCTCTCACATTTCCCCTATCTGAAAGTCTGATAAACGCCGGAAAAATGACTAAGTCCCAAAAAAATTTTTTTTCATCTTTTTTCAATTTTACCCCCGTGGGATATACATTCTACCCACACACATTTGGAACTCTCCTGGGGTACCCTCACACATATTATTCCCTCATTTAGTGGATATTTTCACAAAAAAGTGAAATTTTCAAAAATCCAGAAAATTGGCTGAAAACGACTAAATATGAAGGACTCATTGGGCGAATCGCTCTGGAACTGAAATCGGAATGCTCGCTCATATTTCCCCTGTCTGAAAGTCTGATAAACGGCGGAAAAATGACTAAGTCCAAAAAAAAATTTTTTTTCAACTTTTTTCAATTTTACCCCCGTGGGATATATATTCTACCCACACACATTTGGAACTCTCCTGGGGCACCCTCACACATATTATTCCCTCATTTAGTGGATATTTTCACAAAAAAAGTGAAATTTTCTAAAATCCAGAAAATTGGCTGAAAACGAATAAATATCAAGGACTCATTGGGCGAATTGCTCTGGAACTGAAATCGGAACGCTCACTGACATTTCCCCTTTCTGAAAGTCTGATAAACGCCGGAAAAATGACTAAGTCCAAAAAAAAATTTTTTTCAACTTTTTTCAATTTTACCCCCGTGGGATATATATTCTACCCACACACATTTGGAACTCTCCTGGGGTACCCTCACACATATTATTCCCTCATTTAGTGGATATTTTCACAAAAAAGTGAAATTTTCAAAAATCCAAATTATTGGCTGAAAATGACTAAATATCAAGGACTTATTGGGCGAATCGCTCTGGAACTGAAATTGGAATGCTCACTGACATTTCCCCTATCTGAAAGTCTGATAAACGCCGGAAAAATGACTAAGTCCAAAAAAAAATTTTTTTTCAACTTTTTTCAATTTTACCCCCGTGGGATATATATTCTACCCACACACATTTGGAACTCTCCTGGGGTACCCTCACACATATTATTCCCTCATTTAGTGGATATTTTCACAAAAAAGTGAAATTTTGAAAAATCCAAATTATTGGCTGAAAATGACTAAATATCAAGGACTTATTGGGCGAATCGCTCTGGAGCTGAAATCGGAATGCTCACTGACATTTCCCCTATCTGAAAGTCTGATAAACGCCGGAAAAATGACTAAGTCCAAAAAAAAATTTTTTTTAAACTTTTTTCAATTTTACCCCCGTGGGATATATATTCTACCCACACACATTTGGAACTCTCCTGGGGTACCCTCACACATATTATTCCCTCATTTAGTGGATATTTTCACAAAAAAGTGAAATTTTCAAAAATCCAGAAAATTGGCTGAAAAAGACAAAATATCAAGGACTCATTGGGCGAATCGCTCTGGAACTGAAATCGGAATGCTCTCTCACATTTCCCCTATCTGAAAGTCTGATAAACGCCGGAAAAATGACTAAGTCCCAAAAAAATTTTTTTTCAACTTTTTTCAATTTTACCCTCGTGGGATATATATTCTACCCACACACATTTGGAACTCTCCTGGGGTACCCTCACACATATTATTCCCTCATTTAGTGGATATTTTCACAAAAAAGTGAAATTTTCAAAAATCCAGAAAATTGGCTGAAAACGACTAAATATCAAGGACTCATTGGGCGAATCGCTCTGGAACTGAAATCGGAATGCTCTCTCACATTTCCCCTATCTGAAAGTCTGATAAACGCCGGAAAAATGACTAAGTTCAAAAAAAAAAAAATTTTTTCAACTTTTTTCAATTTTACCCCCGTGGGATATATATTCTACCCACACACATTTGGAACTCTCCTGGGGTACCCTCACACATATTATTCCCTCATTTAGTGGATATTTTCACAAAAAAGTGAAATTTTCAAAAATCCAGAAAATTAGCTGAAAACGACTAAATATCAAGGACTCATTGGGCGAATCGCTCTGGAACTGAAATCGGAACGCTCACTGACATTTCCCCTATCTGAAAGTCTGATAAACGACGGAAAAATGACTAAGTCCAAAAAAATTTTTTTTTCAACTTTTTTCAATTTTACCCCGTGGGATATGTATTCTACCCACACACATTTGGAACTCTCCTGGGGTACCCTCACACATATTTTTCCCTCATTTAGTGGATATTTTCACAAAAAAGTGAAATTTTCAAAAATCCAGAAAATTGGTTGAAAACGACTAAATATCAAGGACTCATTGGGCGAATCGCTCTGGAACTGAAATCGGAACGCTCACTGACATTTCCCCTATCTGAAAGTCTGATAAACAACGGAAAAATGACTAAGTCCAAAAAAATTTTTTTTTCAATTTTACCACCGTGGGATATATATTCTACCCACACACATTTGGAACTCTCCTGGGGTACCCTCACACATATTATTCCCTCATTTAGTGGATATTTTCACAAAAAAGTGAAATTTTCAAAAATCCAGAAAATTGGCTGAAAACGACTAAATATCATGGACTCATTGGGCGAATCGCAATGGAACTGAAATCGGAATGCTCTCTCACATTTCCCCTATCTGAAAGTCTGATAAACGCCGGAAAAATGACTAAGTCCCAAAAAAAATTTTTTTCATCTTTTTTCAATTTTACCCCCGTGGGATATACATTCTACCCACACACATTTGGAACTCTCCTGGGGTACCCTCACACATATTATTCCCTCATTTAGTGGATATTTTCACAAAAAAGTGAAATTTTCAAAAATCCAGAAAATTGGCTGAAAACGACTAAATATGAAGGACTCATTGGGCGAATCGCTCTGGAACTGAAATCGGAATGCTCGCTCATATTTCCCCTATCTGAAAGTCTGATAAACGGCGGAAAAATGACTAAGTCCAAAAAAAAATTTTTTTTCAACTTTTTTCAATTTTACCCCCGTGGGATATATATTCTACCCACACACATTTGGAACTCTCCTGGGGTACCCTCACACATATTATTCCCTCATTTAGTGGATATTTTCACAAAAAAAGTGAAATTTTCAAAAATCCAGAAAATTGGCTGAAAACGACTAAATATCAAGGACTCATTGGGCGAATTGCTCTGGAACTGAAATCGGAACGCTCACTGACATTTCCCCTTTCTGAAAGTCTGATAAACGCCGGAAAAATGACTAAGTCCAAAAAAAAATTTTTTTCAACTTTTTTCAATTTTACCCCCGTGGGATATATATTCTACCCACACACATTTGGAACTCTCCTGGGGTACCCTCACACATATTATTCCCTCATTTAGTGGATATTTTCACAAAAAAGTGAAATTTTCAAAAATCCAAATTATTGGCTGAAAATGACTAAATATCAAGGACTCATTGGGCGAATCGCTCTGGAACTGAAATCGGAATGCTCTCTCACATTTCCCCTATCTGAAAGTCTGATAAACGCCGGAAAAATGACTAAGTTCAAAAAAAAAAAATTTTTTTCAACTTTTTTCAATTTTACCCCCGTGGGATATATATTCTACCCACACACATTTGGAACTCTCCTGGGGTACCCTCACACATATTATTCCCTCATTTAGTGGATATTTTCACAAAAAAGTGAAATTTTCAAAAATCCAGAAAATTAGCTGAAAACGACTAAATATCAAGGACTCATTGGGCGAATCGCTCTGGAACTGAAATCGGAACGCTCACTGACATTTCCCCTATCTGAAAGTCTGATAAACGACGGAAAAATGACTAAGTCCAAAAAAATTTTTTTTTCAACTTTTTTCAATTTTACCCCGTGGGATATGTATTCTACCCACACACATTTGGAACTCTCCTGGGGTACCCTCACACATATTTTTCCCTCATTTAGTGGATATTTTCACAAAAAAGTGAAATTTTCAAAAATCCAGAAAATTGGTTGAAAACGACTAAATATCAAGGACTCATTGGGCGAATCGCTCTGGAACTGAAATCGGAACGCTCACTGACATTTCCCCTATCTGAAAGTCTGATAAACAACGGAAAAATGACTAAGTCCAAAAAAATTTTTTTTTCAATTTTACCACCGTGGGATATATATTCTACCCACACACATTTGGAACTCTCCTGGGGTACCCTCACACATATTATTCCCTCATTTAGTGGATATTTTCACAAAAAAGTGAAATTTTCAAAAATCCAGAAAATTGGCTGAAAACGACTAAATATCAAGGACTCATTGGGCGAATCGCTCTGGAACTGAAATCGGAATGCTCTCTCACATTTCCCCTATCTGAAAGTCTGATAAACGCCGGAAAAATGACTAAGTCCCAAAAAAAATTTTTTTCATCTTTTTTCAATTTTACCCCCGTGGGATATACATTCTACCCACACACATTTGGAACTCTCCTGGGGTACCCTCACACATATTATTCCCTCATTTAGTGGATATTTTCACAAAAAAGTGAAATTTTCAAAAATCCAGAAAATTGGCTGAAAACGACTAAATATGAAGGACTCATTGGGCGAATCGCTCTGGAACTGAAATCGGAATGCTCGCTCATATTTCCCCTATCTGAAAGTCTGATAAACGGCGGAAAAATGACTAAGTCCAAAAAAAAATTTTTTTTCAACTTTTTTCAATTTTACCCCCGTGGGATATATATTCTACCCACACACATTTGGAACTCTCCTGGGGTACCCTCACACATATTATTCCCTCATTTAGTGGATATTTTCACAAAAAAAGTGAAATTTTCAAAAATCCAGAAAATTGGCTGAAAACGACTAAATATCAAGGACTCATTGGGCGAATTGCTCTGGAACTGAAATCGGAACGCTCACTGACATTTCCCCTTTCTGAAAGTCTGATAAACGCCGGAAAAATGACTAAGTCCAAAAAAAAATTTTTTTCAACTTTTTTCAATTTTACCCCCGTGGGATATATATTCTACCCACACACATTTGGAACTCTCCTGGGGTACCCTCACACATATTATTCCCTCATTTAGTGGATATTTTCACAAAAAAGTGAAATTTTCAAAAATCCAGAAAATTGGCTGAAAACGACTAAATATCAAGGACTCATTGGGCGAATCGCTCTGGAACTGAAATCGGAATGCTCTCTCACATTTCCCCTATCTGAAAGTCTGATAAACGCCGGAAAAATGACTAAGTTCAAAAAAAAAAAAATTTTTTCAACTTTTTTCAATTTTACCCCCGTGGGATATATATTCTACCCACACACATTTGGAACTCTCCTGGGGTACCCTCACACATATTATTCCCTCATTTAGTGGATATTTTCACAAAAAAGTGAAATTTTCAAAAATCCAGAAAATTAGCTGAAAACGACTAAATATCAAGGACTCATTGGGCGAATTGCTCTGGAACTGAAATCGGAACGCTCACTGACATTTCCCCTATCTGAAAGTCTGATAAACGACGGAAAAATGACTAAGTCCAAAAAAATTTTTTTTTCAACTTTTTTCAATTTTACCCCGTGGGATATGTATTCTACCCACACACATTTGGAACTCTCCTGGGGTACCCTCACACATATTTTTCCCTCATTTAGTGGATATTTTCACAAAAAAGTGAAATTTTCAAAAATCCAGAAAATTGGTTGAAAACGACTAAATATCAAGGACTCATTGGGCGAATCGCTCTGGAACTGAAATCGGAACGCTCACTGACATTTCCCCTATCTGAAAGTCTGATAAACAATGGAAAAATGACTAAGTCCAAAAAAATTTTTTTTTCAATTTTACCACCGTGGGATATATATTCTACCCACACACATTTGGAACTCTCCTGGGGTACCCTCACACATATTATTCCCTCATTTAGTGGATATTTTCACAAAAAAGTGAAATTTTCAAAAATCCAGAAAATTGGCTGAAAACGACTAAATATCAAGGACTCATTGGGCGAATCGCTCTGGAACTGAAATCGGAATGCTCTCTCACATTTCCCCTATCTGAAAGTCTGATAAACGCCGGAAAAATGACTAAGTCCCAAAAAAAATTTTTTTCATCTTTTTTCAATTTTACCCCCGTGGGATATACATTCTACCCACACACATTTGGAACTCTCCTGGGGTACCCTCACACATATTATTCCCTCATTTAGTGGATATTTTCACAAAAAAGTGAAATTTTCAAAAATCCAGAAAATTGGCTGAAAACGACTAAATATTAAGGACTCATTGGGCGAATCGCTCTGGAACTGAAATCGGAATGCTCGCTCATATTTCCCCTATCTGAAAGTCTGATAAACGGCGGAAAAATGACTAAGTCCAAAAAAAAATTTTTTTTCAACTTTTTTCAATTTTACCCCCGTGGGATATATATTCTACCCACACACATTTGGAACTCTCCTGGGGTACCCTCACACATATTATTCCCTCATTTAGTGGATATTTTCACAAAAAAAGTGAAATTTTCAAAAATCCAGAAAATTGGCTGAAAACGACTAAATATCAAGGACTCATTGGGCGAATTGCTCTGGAACTGAAATCGGAACGCTCACTGACATTTCCCCTTTCTGAAAGTCTGATAAACGCCGGAAAAATGACTAAGTCCAAAAAAAAATTTTTTTCAACTTTTTTCAATTTTACCCCCGTGGGATATATATTCTACCCACACACATTTGGAACTCTCCTGGGGTACCCTCACACATATTATTCCCTCATTTAGTGGATATTTTCACAAAAAAGTGAAATTTTCAAAAATCCAAATTATTGGCTGAAAATGACTAAATATCAAGGACTTATTGGGCGAATCGCTCTGGAACTGAAATCGGAATGCTCACTGACATTTCCCCTATCTGAAAGTCTGATAAACGCCGGAAAAATGACTAAGTCCAAAAAAAAATTTTTTTTCAACTTTTTTCAATTTTACCCCCGTGGGATATATATTCTACCCACACACATTTGGAACTCTCCTGGGGTACCCTCACACATATTATTCCCTCATTTAGTGGATATTTTCACAAAAAAGTGAAATTTTCAAAAATCCAAATTATTGGCTGAAAATGACTAAATATCAAGGACTTATTGGGCGAATCGCTCTGGAACTGAAATCGGAATGCTCACTGACATTTCCCCTATCTGAAAGTCTGATAAACGCCGGAAAAATGACTAAGTCCAAAAAAAAAATTTTTTTAAACTTTTTTCAATTTTACCCCCGTGGGATATATATTCTACCCACACACATTTGGAACTCTCCTGGGGTACCCTCACACATATTATTCCCTCATGTAGTGGATATTTTCACAAAAAAGTGAAATTTTCAAAAATCCAGAAAATTGGCTGAAAACGACTAAATATCAAGGACTCATTGGGCGAATTGCTCTGGAACTGAAATCGGAACGCTCACTGACATTTCCCCTTTCTGAAAGTCTGATAAACGCCGGAAAAATGACTAAGTCCAAAAAAAAATTTTTTTCAACTTTTTTCAATTTTACCCCCACGGGATATATATTCTACCCACACACATTTGGAACTCTCCTGGGGTACCCTCACACATATTATTCCCTCATTTAGTGGATATTTTCACAAAAAAGTGAAATTTTCAAAAATCCAGAAAATTGGCTGAAAATGACTAAATATCAAGGACTCATTGGGCGAATCGCTCTGGAACTGAAATCGGAACGCTCTCTGACATTTCACCTATCTGAAAGTCTGATAAACGCCGGAAAAATGACTAAGTCCAAAAAAAATTTTTTTTCAACTTTTTTCAATTTTACCCCCGTGGGATATATATTCTACCCACACACATTTGGAACTCTCCTGGGGTACCCTCACACATATTATTCCCTCATTTAGTGGATATTTTCACAAAAAAGTGAAATTTTCAAAAATCCAAATTATTGGCTGAAAATGACTAAATATCAAGGACTCATTGGGCAAATCGCTCTGGAACTGAAATCGGAATGCTCTCTCACATTTCCCCTATCTGAAAGTCTGATAAACGCCGGAAAAATGACTAAGTTCAAAAAAAAAAAATTTTTTTCAACTTTTTTCAATTTTACCCCCGTGGGATATATATTCTACCCACACACATTTGGAACTCTCCTGGGGTACCCTCACACATATTATTCCCTCATTTAGTGGATATTTTCACAAAAAAGTGAAATTTTCAAAAATCCAGAAAATTAGCTGAAAACGACTAAATATCAAGGACTCATTGGGCGAATCGCTCTGGAACTGAAATCGGAACGCTCACTGACATTTCCCCTATCTGAAAGTCTGATAAACGACGGAAAAATGACTAAGTCCAAAAAAATTTTTTTTTCAACTTTTTTCAATTTTACCCCGTGGGATATGTATTCTACCCACACACATTTGGAACTCTCCTGGGGTACCCTCACACATATTTTTCCCTCATTTAGTGGATATTTTCACAAAAAAGTGAAATTTTCAAAAATCCAGAAAATTGGTTGAAAACGACTAAATATCAAGGACTCATTGGGCGAATCGCTCTGGAACTGAAATCGGAACGCTCACTGACATTTCCCCTATCTGAAAGTCTGATAAACAACGGAAAAATGACTAAGTCCAAAAAAATTTTTTTTTCAATTTTACCACCGTGGGATATATATTCTACCCACACACATTTGGAACTCTCCTGGGGTACCCTCACACATATTATTCCCTCATTTAGTGGATATTTTCACAAAAAAGTGAAATTTTCAAAAATCCAGAAAATTGGCTGAAAACGACTAAATATCAAGGACTCATTGGGCGAATCGCTCTGGAACTGAAATCGGAATGCTCTCTCACATTTCCCCTATCTGAAAGTCTGATAAACGCCGGAAAAATGACTAAGTCCCAAAAAAAATTTTTTTCATCTTTTTTCAATTTTACCCCCGTGGGATATACATTCTACCCACACACATTTGGAACTCTCCTGGGGTACCCTCACACATATTATTCCCTCATTTAGTGGATATTTTCACAAAAAAGTGAAATTTTCAAAAATCCAGAAAATTGGCTGAAAACGACTAAATATGAAGGACTCATTGGGCGAATCGCTCTGGAACTGAAATCGGAATGCTCGCTCATATTTCCCCTATCTGAAAGTCTGATAAACGGCGGAGAAATGACTAAGTCCAAAAAAAAATTTTTTTTCAACTTTTTTCAATTTTACCCCCGTGGGATATATATTCTACCCACACACATTTGGAACTCTCCTGGGGTACCCTCACACATATTATTCCCTCATTTAGTGGATATTTTCACAAAAAAAGTGAAATTTTCAAAAATCCAGAAAATTGGCTGAAAACGACTAAATATCAAGGACTCATTGGGCGAATTGCTCTGGAACTGAAATCGGAACGCTCACTGACATTTCCCCTTTCTGAAAGTCTGATAAACGCCGGAAAAATGACTAAGTCCAAAAAAAAATTTTTTTCAACTTTTTTCAATTTTACCCCCGTGGGATATATATTCTACCCACACACATTTGGAACTCTCCTGGGGTACCCTCACACATATTATTCCCTCATTTAGTGGATATTTTCACAAAAAAGTGAAATTTTCAAAAATCCAGAAAATTGGCTGAAAACGACTAAATATCAAGGACTCATTGGGCGAATCGCTCTGGAACTGAAATCGGAATGCTCTCTCACATTTCCCCTATCTGAAAGTCTGATAAACGCCGGAAAAATGACTAAGTTCAAAAAAAAAAAAATTTTTTCAACTTTTTTCAATTTTACCCCCGTGGGATATATATTCTACCCACACACATTTGGAACTCTCCTGGGGTACCCTCACACATATTATTCCCTCATTTAGTGGATATTTTCACAAAAAAGTGAAATTTTCAAAAATCCAGAAAATTAGCTGAAAACGACTAAATATCAAGGACTCATTGGGCGAATTGCTCTGGAACTGAAATCGGAACGCTCACTGACATTTCCCCTATCTGAAAGTCTGATAAACGACGGAAAAATGACTAAGTCCAAAAAAATTTTTTTTTCAACTTTTTTCAATTTTACCCCGTGGGATATGTATTCTACCCACACACATTTGGAACTCTCCTGGGGTACCCTCACACATATTTTTCCCTCATTTAGTGGATATTTTCACAAAAAAGTGAAATTTTCAAAAATCCAGAAAATTGGTTGAAAACGACTAAATATCAAGGACTCATTGGGCGAATCGCTCTGGAACTGAAATCGGAACGCTCACTGACATTTCCCCTATCTGAAAGTCTGATAAACAATGGAAAAATGACTAAGTCCAAAAAAATTTTTTTTTCAATTTTACCACCGTGGGATATATATTCTACCCACACACATTTGGAACTCTCCTGGGGTACCCTCACACATATTATTCCCTCATTTAGTGGATATTTTCACAAAAAAGTGAAATTTTCAAAAATCCAGAAAATTGGCTGAAAACGACTAAATATCAAGGACTCATTGGGCGAATCGCTCTGGAACTGAAATCGGAATGCTCTCTCACATTTCCCCTATCTGAAAGTCTGATAAACGCCGGAAAAATGACTAAGTCCCAAAAAAAATTTTTTTCATCTTTTTTCAATTTTACCCCCGTGGGATATACATTCTACCCACACACATTTGGAACTCTCCTGGGGTACCCTCACACATATTATTCCCTCATTTAGTGGATATTTTCACAAAAAAGTGAAATTTTCAAAAATCCAGAAAATTGGCTGAAAACGACTAAATATTAAGGACTCATTGGGCGAATCGCTCTGGAACTGAAATCGGAATGCTCGCTCATATTTCCCCTATCTGAAAGTCTGATAAACGGCGGAAAAATGACTAAGTCCAAAAAAAAATTTTTTTTCAACTTTTTTCAATTTTACCCCCGTGGGATATATATTCTACCCACACACATTTGGAACTCTCCTGGGGTACCCTCACACATATTATTCCCTCATTTAGTGGATATTTTCACAAAAAAAGTGAAATTTTCAAAAATCCAGAAAATTGGCTGAAAACGACTAAATATCAAGGACTCATTGGGCGAATTGCTCTGGAACTGAAATCGGAACGCTCACTGACATTTCCCCTTTCTGAAAGTCTGATAAACGCCGGAAAAATGACTAAGTCCAAAAAAAAATTTTTTTCAACTTTTTTCAATTTTACCCCCGTGGGATATATATTCTACCCACACACATTTGGAACTCTCCTGGGGTACCCTCACACATATTATTCCCTCATTTAGTGGATATTTTCACAAAAAAGTGAAATTTTCAAAAATCCAAATTATTGGCTGAAAATGACTAAATATCAAGGACTTATTGGGCGAATCGCTCTGGAACTGAAATCGGAATGCTCACTGACATTTCCCCTATCTGAAAGTCTGATAAACGCCGGAAAAATGACTAAGTCCAAAAAAAAATTTTTTTTCAACTTTTTTCAATTTTACCCCCGTGGGATATATATTCTACCCACACACATTTGGAACTCTCCTGGGGTACCCTCACACATATTATTCCCTCATTTAGTGGATATTTTCACAAAAAAGTGAAATTTTCAAAAATCCAAATTATTGGCTGAAAATGACTAAATATCAAGGACTTATTGGGCGAATCGCTCTGGAACTGAAATCGGAATGCTCACTGACATTTCCCCTATCTGAAAGTCTGATAAACGCCGGAAAAATGACTAAGTCCAAAAAAAAAATTTTTTTAAACTTTTTTCAATTTTACCCCCGTGGGATATATATTCTACCCACACACATTTGGAACTCTCCTGGGGTACCCTCACACATATTATTCCCTCATGTAGTGGATATTTTCACAAAAAAGTGAAATTTTCAAAAATCCAGAAAATTGGCTGAAAACGACTAAATATCAAGGACTCATTGGGCGAATTGCTCTGGAACTGAAATCGGAACGCTCACTGACATTTCCCCTTTCTGAAAGTCTGATAAACGCCGGAAAAATGACTAAGTCCAAAAAAAAATTTTTTTCAACTTTTTTCAATTTTACCCCCACGGGATATATATTCTACCCACACACATTTGGAACTCTCCTGGGGTACCCTCACACATATTATTCCCTCATTTAGTGGATATTTTCACAAAAAAGTGAAATTTTCAAAAATCCAGAAAATTGGCTGAAAATGACTAAATATCAAGGACTCATTGGGCGAATCGCTCTGGAACTGAAATCGGAACGCTCTCTGACATTTCACCTATCTGAAAGTCTGATAAACGCCGGAAAAATGACTAAGTCCAAAAAAAATTTTTTTTCAACTTTTTTCAATTTTACCCCCGTGGGATATATATTCTACCCACACACATTTGGAACTCTCCTGGGGTACCCTCACACATATTATTCCCTCATTTAGTGGATATTTTCACAAAAAAGTGAAATTTTCAAAAATCCAGAAAATTGGCTGAAAAAGACAAAATATCAAGGACTCATTGGGCGAATCGCTCTGGAACTGAAATCGGAATGCTCTCTCACATTTCCCCTATAAATAGTCTGATAAACGCCGGAAAAATGACTAAGTCCCAAAAAAATTTTTTTTTCAACTTTTTTCAATTTTACCCCGTGGGATATGTATTCTACCCACACACATTTGGAACTCTCCTGGGGTACCCTCACACATATTTTTCCCTCATTTAGTGGATATTTTCACAAAAAAGTGAAATTTTCAAAAATCCAGAAAATTGGTTGAAAACGACTAAATATCAAGGACTCATTGGGCGAATCGCTCTGGAACTGAAATCGGAACGCTCACTGACATTTCCCCTATCTGAAAGTCTGATAAACAACGGAAAAATGACTAAGTCCAAAATAATTTTTTTTTCAATTTTACCACCGTGGGATATATATTCTACCCACACACATTTGGAACTCTCCTGGGGTACCCTCACACATATTATTCCCTCATTTAGTGGATATTTTCACAAAAAAGTGAAATTTTCAAAAATCCAGAAAATTGGCTGAAAACGACTAAATATCAAGGACTCATTGGGCGAATCGCTCTGGAACTGAAATCGGAATGCTCTCTCACATTTCCCCTATCTGAAAGTCTGATAAACGCCGGAAAAATGACTAAGTCCTAAAAAAATTTTTTTTCATCTTTTTTCAATTTTACCCCCGTGGGATATACATTCTACCCACACACATTTGGAACTCTCCTGGGGTACCCTCACACATATTATTCCCTCATTTAGTGGATATTTTCACAAAAAAGTGAAATTTTCAAAAATCCAGAAAATTGGCTGAAAACGACTAAATATGAAGGACTCATTGGGCGAATCGCTCTGGAACTGAAATTGGAATGCTCGCTCATATTTCCCCTATCTGAAAGTCTGATAAACGGCGGAAAAATGACTAAGTCCAAAAAAAAATTTTTTTTCAACTTTTTTCAATTTTACCCCCGTGGGATATATATTCTACCCACACACATTTGGAACTCTCCTGGGGTACCCTCACACATATTATTCCCTCATTTAGTGGATATTTTCACAAAAAAGTGAAATTTTCAAAAATCCAGAAAATTGGCTGAAAAAGACAAAATATCAAGGACTCATTGGGCGAATCGCTCTGGAACTGAAATCGGAATGCTCTCTCACATTTCCCCTATCTGAAAGTCTGATAAACGCCGGAAAAATGACTAAGTCCCAAAAAAATTTTTTTTTCAACTTTTTTCAATTTTACCCCGTGGGATATGTATTCTACCCACACACATTTGGAACTCTCCTGGGGTACCCTCACACATATTTTTCCCTCATTTAGTGGATATTTTCACAAAAAAGTGAAATTTTCAAAAATCCAGAAAATTGGTTGAAAACGACTAAATATCAAGGACTCATTGGGCGAATCGCTCTGGAACTGAAATCGGAACGCTCACTGACATTTCCCCTATCTGAAAGTCTGATAAACAACGGAAAAATGACTAAGTCCAAAATAATTTTTTTTTCAATTTTACCACCGTGGGATATATATTCTACCCACACACATTTGGAACTCTCCTGGGGTACCCTCACACATATTATTCCCTCATTTAGTGGATATTTTCACAAAAAAGTGAAATTTTCAAAAATCCAGAAAATTGGCTGAAAACGACTAAATATCAAGGACTCATTGGGCGAATCGCTCTGGAACTGAAATCGGAATGCTCTCTCACATTTCCCCTATCTGAAAGTCTGATAAACGCCGGAAAAATGACTAAGTCCTAAAAAAATTTTTTTTCATCTTTTTTCAATTTTACCCCCGTGGGATATACATTCTACCCACACACATTTGGAACTCTCCTGGGGTACCCTCACACATATTATTCCCTCATTTAGTGGATATTTTCACAAAAAAGTGAAATTTTCAAAAATCCAGAAAATTGGCTGAAAACGACTAAATATGAAGGACTCATTGGGCGAATCGCTCTGGAACTGAAATTGGAATGCTCGCTCATATTTCCCCTATCTGAAAGTCTGATAAACGGCGGAAAAATGACTAAGTCCAAAAAAAAATTTTTTTTCAACTTTTTTCAATTTTACCCCCGTGGGATATATATTCTACCCACACACATTTGGAACTCTCCTGGGGTACCCTCACACATATTATTCCCTCATTTAGTGGATATTTTCACAAAAAAAGTGAAATTTTCAAAAATCCAGAAAATTGGCTGAAAACGACTAAATATCAAGGACTCATTGGGCGAATTGCTCTGGAACTGAAATCGGAACGCTCACTGACATTTCCCCTTTCTGAAAGTCTGATAAACGCCGGAAAAATGACTAAGTCCAAAAAAAAATTTTTTTCAACTTTTTTCAATTTTACCCCCGTGGGATATATATTCTACCCACACACATTTGGAACTCTCCTGGGGTACCCTCACACATATTATTCCCTCATTTAGTGGATATTTTCACAAAAAAGTGAAATTTTCAAAAATCCAAATTATTGGCTGAAAATGACTAAATATCAAGGACTTATTGGGCGAATCGCTCTGGAACTGAAATCGGAATGCTCACTGACATTTCCCCTATCTGAAAGTCTGATAAACGCCGGAAAAATGACTAAGTCCAAAAAAAAAATTTTTTTCAACTTTTTTCAATTTTACCCCCGTGGGATATATATTCTACCCACACACATTTGGAACTCTCCTGGGGTACCCTCACACATATTATTCCCTCATTTAGTGGATATTTTCACAAAAAAGTGAAATTTTCAAAAATCCAGAAAATTGGCTGAAAACGACTAAATATCAAGGACTCATTGGGCGAATTGCTCTGGAACTGAAATCGGAACGCTCACTGACATTTCCCCTTTCTGAAAGTCTGATAAACGCCGGAAAAATGACTAAGTCCAAAAAAAAATTTTTTTCAACTTTTTTCAATTTTACCCCCACGGGATATATATTCTACCCACACACATTTGGAACTCTCCTGGGGTACCCTCACACATATTATTCCCTCATTTAGTGGATATTTTCACAAAAAAGTGAAATTTTCAAAAATCCAGAAAATTGGCTGAAAATGACTAAATATCAAGGACTCATTGGGCGAATCGCTCTGGAACTGAAATCGGAACGCTCACTGACATTTCACCTATGTGAAAGTCTGATAAACGCCGGAAAAATGACTAAGTCCAAAAAAAATTTTTTTTCAACTTTTTTCAATTTTACCCCCGTGGGATATATATTCTACCCACACACATTTGGAACTCTCCTGGGGTACCCTCACACATATTTTTCCCTCATTTATTGGATATTTTCACAAAAAAGTGAAATTTTCAAAAATCCAGAAAATTGGCTGAAAACGACTAAATATCAAGGACTCATTGGGCGAATCGCTCTGGAACTGAAATCGGAACACTCACTGACATTTCCCCTATCTGAAAGTCTGATAAACAACGGAAAAATGACTAAGTCCAAAAAAAAATTTTTTTCAATTTTACCACCGTGGGATATATATTCTACCCACACACATTTGGAACTCTCCTGGGGTACCCTCACACATATTATTCCCTCATTTAGTGGATATTTTCACAAAAAAGTGAAATTTTGAAAAATCCAGAAAATTGGCTGAAAACGACTAAATATCAAGGACTCATTGGGCGAATCGCTCTGGAACTGAAATCGGAACGCTCACTGACATTTCCCCTATCTGAAAGTCTGATAAACGACGGAAAAATGACTAAGTCCAAAAAAATTTTTTTTTCAACTTTTTTCAATTTTACCCCCGTGGGATATATATTCTACCCACACACATTTGGAACTCTCCTGGGGTACCCTCACACATATTATTCCCTCATTTAGTGGATATTTTCACAAAAAAGTGAAATTTTCAAAAATCCAGAAAATTGGCTGAAAACGACTAAATATCAAGGACTCATTGGGCGAATCGCTCTGGAACTGAAATTGGAACGCTCACTGACATTTCACCTATCTGAAAGTCTGATAAACAACGGAAAAATGACTAAGTCCAAAAAAAAATTTTTTTCAATTTTACCACCGTGGGATATATATTCTACCCACACACATTTGGAACTCTCCTGGGTACCCTCACAAGTATTATTCCCTCATTTAGTGGATATTTTCACAAAAAAGTGAAATTTTCAAAAATCCAGAAAATTGGCTGAAAACGACTAAATATCAAGGACTCATTGGGCGAATCGCTCTGGAACTGAAATCGGAATGCTCTCTCACATTTCCCCTATCTGAAAGTCTGATAAACGGCGGAAAAATGACTAAGTCCAAAAAAAATTTTTTTTCAACTTTTTTCAATTTTACCCCCGTGGGATATATATTCTACCCACACACATTTGGAACTCTCCTGGGGTACCCTCACACATATTCTTCCCTCATTTAGTGGATATTTTCACAAAAAAGTGAAATTTTCAAAAATCCAAATTATTGGCTGAAAATGACTAAATATCAAGGACTTATTGGGCGAATCGCTCTGGAACTGAAATCGGAATGCTCACTGACATTTCCCCTATCTGAAAGTCTGATAAACGCCGGAAAAATGACTAAGTCCCAAAAAAATTTTTTTTCAACTTTTTTCAATTTTACCCCCACGGGATATATATTCTACCCACACACATTTGGAACTCTCCTGGGGTACCCTCACACATATTATTCCCTCATTTAGTGGATATTTTCACAAAAAAGTGAAATTTTCAAAAATCCAGAAAATTGGCTGAAAATGACTAAATATCAAGGACTCATTGGGCGAATCGCTCTGGAACTGAAATCGGAACGCTCTCTGACATTTCACCTATCTGAAAGTCTGATAAACGCCGGAAAAATGACTAAGTCCAAAAAAAATTTTTTTTCAACTTTTTTCAATTTTACCCCCGTGGGATATATATTCTACCCACACACATTTGGAACTCTCCTGGGGTACCCTCACACATATTATTCCCTCATTTAGTGGATATTTTCACAAAAAAGTGAAATTTTCAAAAATCCAGAAAATTGGCTGAAAAAGACAAAATATCAAGGACTCATTGGGCGAATCGCTCTGGAACTGAAATCGGAATGCTCTCTCACATTTCCCCTATCTGAAAGTCTGATAAACGCCGGAAAAATGACTAAGTCCCAAAAAAATTTTTTTTCAACTTTTTTCAATTTTACCCCCGTGGGATATATATTCTACCCACACACATTTGGAACTCTCCTGGGGTACCCTCACACATATTATTCCCTCATTTAGTGGATATTTTCACAAAAAAGTGAAATTTTCAAAAATCCAGAAAATTGGCTGAAAATGACTAAATATCAAGGACTCATTGGGCGAATCGCTCTGGAACTGAAATCGGAATGCTCTCTCACATTTCCCCTATCTGAAAGTCTGATAAACGGCGGAAAAATGACTAAGTTCAAAAAAAAAAAATTTTTTTCAACTTTTTTCAATTTTACCCCCGTGGGATATATATTCTACCCACACACATTTGGAACTCTCCTGGGGTACCCTCACACATATTATTCCCTCATTTAGTGGATATTTTCACAAAAAAGTGAAATTTTCAAAAATCCAGAAAATTGGCTGAAAACGACTAAATATCAAGGACTCATTGGGCGAATTGCTCTGGAACTGAAATCGGAACGCTCACTGACATTTCCCCTTTCTGAAAGTCTGATAAACGCCGGAAAAATGACTAAGTCCAAAAAAAAATTTTTTTCAACTTTTTTCAATTTTACCCCCGTGGGATATATATTCTACCCACACACATTTGGAACTCTCCTGGGGTACCCTCACACATATTATTCCCTCATTTAGTGGATATTTTCACAAAAAAGTGAAATTTTCAAAAATCCAAATTATTGGCTGAAAATGACTAAATATCAAGGACTTATTGGGCGAATCGCTCTGGAACTGAAATCGGAATGCTCACTGACATTTCCCCTATCTGAAAGTCTGATAAACGCCGGAAAAATGACTAAGTCCAAAAAAAAAATTTTTTTCAACTTTTTTCAATTTTACCCCCGTGGGATATATATTCTACCCACACACATTTGGAACTCTCCTGGGGTACCCTCACACATATTATTCCCTCATTTAGTGGATATTTTCACAAAAAAGTGAAATTTTCAAAAATCCAGAAAATTGGCTGAAAACGACTAAATATCAAGGACTCATTGGGCGAATTGCTCTGGAACTGAAATCGGAACGCTCACTGACATTTCCCCTTTCTGAAAGTCTGATAAACGCCGGAAAAATGACTAAGTCCAAAAAAAAATTTTTTTCAACTTTTTTCAATTTTACCCCCACGGGATATATATTCTACCCACACACATTTGGAACTCTCCTGGGGTACCCTCACACATATTATTCCCTCATTTAGTGGATATTTTCACAAAAAAGTGAAATTTTCAAAAATCCAGAAAATTGGCTGAAAATGACTAAATATCAAGGACTCATTGGGCGAATCGCTCTGGAACTGAAATCGGAACGCTCACTGACATTTCACCTATGTGAAAGTCTGATAAACGCCGGAAAAATGACTAAGTCCAAAAAAAATTTTTTTTCAACTTTTTTCAATTTTACCCCCGTGGGATATATATTCTACCCACACACATTTGGAACTCTCCTGGGGTACCCTCACACATATTTTTCCCTCATTTATTGGATATTTTCACAAAAAAGTGAAATTTTCAAAAATCCAGAAAATTGGCTGAAAACGACTAAATATCAAGGACTCATTGGGCGAATCGCTCTGGAACTGAAATCGGAACACTCACTGACATTTCCCCTATCTGAAAGTCTGATAAACAACGGAAAAATGACTAAGTCCAAAAAAAAATTTTTTTCAATTTTACCACCGTGGGATATATATTCTACCCACACACATTTGGAACTCTCCTGGGGTACCCTCACACATATTATTCCCTCATTTAGTGGATATTTTCACAAAAAAGTGAAATTTTGAAAAATCCAGAAAATTGGCTGAAAACGACTAAATATCAAGGACTCATTGGGCGAATCGCTCTGGAACTGAAATCGGAACGCTCACTGACATTTCCCCTATCTGAAAGTCTGATAAACGACGGAAAAATGACTAAGTCCAAAAAAATTTTTTTTTCAACTTTTTTCAATTTTACCCCCGTGGGATATATATTCTACCCACACACATTTGGAACTCTCCTGGGGTACCCTCACACATATTATTCCCTCATTTAGTGGATATTTTCACAAAAAAGTGAAATTTTCAAAAATCCAGAAAATTGGCTGAAAACGACTAAATATCAAGGACTCATTGGGCGAATCGCTCTGGAACTGAAATTGGAACGCTCACTGACATTTCACCTATCTGAAAGTCTGATAAACAACGGAAAAATGACTAAGTCCAAAAAAAAATTTTTTTCAATTTTACCACCGTGGGATATATATTCTACCCACACACATTTGGAACTCTCCTGGGTACCCTCACAAGTATTATTCCCTCATTTAGTGGATATTTTCACAAAAAAGTGAAATTTTCAAAAATCCAGAAAATTGGCTGAAAACGACTAAATATCAAGGACTCATTGGTCGAATCGCTCTGGAACTGAAATCGGAATGCTCTCTCACATTTCCCCTATCTGAAAGTCTGATAAACGGCGGAAAAATGACTAAGTCCAAAAAAAATTTTTTTTCAACTTTTTTCAATTTTACCCCCGTGGGATATATATTCTACCCACACACATTTGGAACTCTCCTGGGGTACCCTCACACATATTATTCCCTCATTTAGTGGATATTTTCACAAAAAAGTGAAATTTTCAAAAATCCAAATTATTGGCTGAAAATGACTAAATATCAAGGACTTATTGGGCGAATCGCTCTGGAACTGAAATCGGAATGCTCACTGACATTTCCCCTATCTGAAAGTCTGATAAACGCCGGAAAAATGACTAAGTCCCAAAAAAATTTTTTTTCAACTTTTTTCAATTTTACCCCCGTGGGATATATATTCTACCCACACACATTTGGAACTCTCCTGGGGTACCCTCACACATATTTTTCCCTCATTTATTGGATATTTTCACAAAAAAGTGAAATTTTCAAAAATCCAGAAAATTGGCTGAAAACGACTAAATATCAAGGACTCATTGGGCGAATCGCTCTGGAACTGAAATCGGAACGCTCACTGACATTTCCCCTATCTGAAAGTCTGATAAACGACGGAAAAATGACTAAGTCCGAAAAAAAAATTTTTTCAACTTTTTTCAATTTTACCCTCGTGGGATATATATTCTACCCACACACATTTGGAACTCTCCTGGGGTACCCTCACACATATTATTCCCTCATTTAGTGGATATTTTCACAAAAAAGTGAAATTTTCAAAAATCCAGAAAATTGGCTGAAAACGACTAAATATCAAGGACTCATTGGGCGAATCGCTCTGATACTGAAATCGGAATGCTCTCTCACATTTCCCCTATCTGAAAGTCTGATAAACGCCGGAAAAATGACTAAGTCCCAAAAAAAATTTTTTTCAACTTTTTTCAATTTTACCCCCGTGGGATATATATTCTACCCACACACATTTGGAACTCTCCTGGGTACCCTCACAAGTATTATTCCCTCATTTAGTGGATATTTTCACAAAAAAGTGAAATTTTCAAAAATCCAGAAAATTGGCTGAAAACGACTAAATATCAAGGACTCATTGGGCGAATCGCTCTGGAACTGAAATCGGAACACTCACTGACATTTCCCCTATCTGAAAGTCTGATAAACAACGGAAAAATGACTAAGTCCAAAAAAAAATTTTTTTCAATTTTACCACCGTGGGATATATATTCTACCCACACACATTTGGAACTCTCCTGGGGTACCCTCACACATATTATTCCCTCATTTAGTGGATATTTTCACAAAAAAGTGAAATTTTGAAAAATCCAGAAAATTGGCTGAAAACGACTAAATATCAAGGACTCATTGGGCGAATCGCTCTGGAACTGAAATCGGAACGCTCACTGACATTTCCCCTATCTGAAAGTCTGATAAACGACGGAAAAATGACTAAGTCCAAAAAAATTTTTTTTTCAACTTTTTTCAATTTTACCCCCGTGGGATATATATTCTACCCACACACATTTGGAACTCTCCTGGGGTACCCTCACACATATTATTCCCTCATTTAGTGGATATTTTCACAAAAAAGTGAAATTTTCAAAAATCCAAATTATTGGCTGAAAATGACTAAATATCAAGGACTTATTGGGCGAATCGCTCTGGAACTGAAATCGGAATGCTCACTGACATTTCCCCTATCTGAAAGTCTGATAAACGACGGAAAAATGACTAAGTCCGAAAAAAATTTTTTTTCAACTTTTTTCAATTTTACCCTCGTGGGATATATATTCTACCCACACACATTTGGAACTCTCCTGGGGTACCCTCACACATATTATTCCCTCATTTAGTGGATATTTTCACAAAAAAGTGAAATTTTCAAAAATCCAGAAAATTGGCTGAAAACGACTAAATATCAAGGACTCATTGGGCGAATCGCTCTGGAACTGAAATCGGAATGCTCTCTCACATTTCCCCTATCTGAAAGTCTGATAAACGCCGGAAAAATGACTAAGTCCCAAAAAAAATTTTTTTCAACTTTTTTCAATTTTACCCCCGTGGGATATATATTCTACCCACACACATTTGGAACTCTCCTGGGTACCCTCACAAGTATTATTCCCTCATTTAGTGGATATTTTCACAAAAAAGTGAAATTTTCAAAAATCCAGAAAATTGGCTGAAAACGACTAAATATCAAGGACTCATTGGGAGAATCGCTCTGGAACTGAAATCGGAATGCTCTCTCACATTTCCCCTATCTGAAAGTCTGATAAACGGCGGAAAAATGACTAAGTTCAAAAAAAAAAATTTTTTTTCAACTTTTTTCAATTTTACCCTCGTGGGATATATATTCTACCCACACACATTTGGAACTCTCCTGGGTACCCTCACAAGTATTATTCCCTCATTTAGTGGATATTTTCACAAAATAGTGAAATTTTCAAAAATCCAGAAAATTGGCTGAAAACGACTAAATATCAAGGACTCATTGGGCGAATCGCTCTGGAACTGAAATCGGAATGCTCTCTCACATTTCCCCTATCTGAAAGTCTGATAAACGGCGGAAAAATGACTAAGTTCAAAAAAAAAAAATTTTTTTCAACTTTTTTCAATTTTACCCCCGTGGGATATATATTCTACCCACACACATTTGGAACTCTCCTGGGGTACCCTCACACATATTATTCCCTCATTTAGTGGATATTTTCACAAAAAAGTGAAATTTTCAAAAATCTAAATTATTGGCTGAAAATGACTAAATATCAAGGACTTATTGGGCGAATCGCTCTGGAACTGAAATCGGAATGCTCACTGACATTTCCCCTATCTGAAAGTCTGATAAACGCCGGAAAAATGACTAAGTCCAAAAAAAAATTTTTTTTCAACTTTTTTCAATTTTACCCCCGTGGGATATATATTCTACCCACACACATTTGGAACTCTCCTGGGGTACCCTCACACATATTTTTCCCTCATTTAGTGGATATTTTCACAAAAAAGTGAAATTTTCAAAAATCCAGAAAATTGGTTGAAAACGACTAAATATGAAGGACTCATTGGGCGAATCGCTCTGGAACTGAAATCGGAACGCTCACTGACATTTCCCCTATCTGAAAGTCTGATAAACAACGGAAAAATGACTAAGTCCAAAAAAATTTTTTTTTCAATTTTACCACCGTGGGATATATATTCTACCCACACACATTTGGAACTCTCCTGGGGTACCCTCACACATATTATTCCCTCATTTAGTGGATATTTTCACAAAAAAGTGAAATTTTCAAAAATCCAGAAAATTGGCTGAAAACGACTAAATATCAAGGACTCATTGGGCGAATCGCTCTGGAACTGAAATCGGAATGCTCTCTCACATTTCCCCTATCTGAAAGTCTGATAAACGCCGGAAAAATGACTAAGTCCCAAAAAAATTTTTTTTCAACTTTTTTCAATTTTACCCCGTGGGATATATATTCTACCCACACACATTTGGAACTCTCCTGGGTACCCTCACAAGTATTATTCCCTCATTTAGTGGATATTTTCACAAAATAGTGAAATTTTCAAAAATCCAGAAAATTGGCTGAAAACGACTAAATATCAAGGACTCATTGGGCGAATCGCTCTGGTACTGAAATCGGAATGCTCTCTCACATTTCCCCTATCTGAAAGTCTGATAAACGGCGGAAAAATGACTAAGTTCAAAAAAAAAAATTTTTTTTCAACTTTTTTCAATTTTACCCCCGTGGGATATATATTCTACCCACACACATTTGGAACTCTCCTGGGGTACCCTCACACATATTATTCCCTCATTTAGTGGATATTTTCACAAAAAAGTGAAATTTTCAAAAATCCAGAAAATTGGCTGAAAACGACTAAATATCAAGGACTCATTGGGCGAATCGCTCTGGAACTGAAATCGGAACGCTCACTGACATTTCCCCTATCTGAAAGTCTGATAAACGACGGAAAAATGACTAAGTCCAAAAAAATTTTTTTTTCAACTTTTTTCAATTTTACCCCGTGGGATATATATTCTACCCACACACATTTGGAACTCTCCTGGGTACCCTCACACATATTTTTCCCTCATTTAGTGGATATTTTCACAAAAAAGTGAAATTTTCAAAAATCCAGAAAATTGGTTGAAAACGACTAAATATCAAGGACTCATTGGGCGAATCGCTCTGGATCTGAAATCGGAATGCTCACTGACATTTCCCCTATCTGAAAGTCTGATAAACAACGGAAAAATGACTAAGTCCCAAAAAAATTTTTTTTTCAATTTTACCACCGTGGGATATATATTCTACCCACACACATTTGGAACTCTCCTGGGGTACCCTCACACATATTATTCCCTCATTTAGTGGATATTTTCACAAAAAAGTGAAATTTTCAAAAATCCAGAAAATTGGCTGAAAACGACTAAATATCAAGGACTCATTGGGCGAATCGCTCTGGAACTGAAATCGGAATGCTCTCTCACATTTCCCCTATCTGAAAGTCTGATAAACGCCGGAAAAATGACTAAGTCCCAAAAAAATTTTTTTTCATCTTTTTTCAATTTTACCCCCGTGGGATATACATTCTACCCACACACATTTGGAACTCTCCTGGGGTACCCTCACACATATTATTCCCTCATTTAGTGGATATTTTCACAAAAAAGTGACATTTTCAAAAATCCAGAAAATTGGCTGAAAACGACTAAATATGAAGGACTCATTGGGCGAATCGCTCTGGAACTGAAATCGGAATGCTCGCTCATATTTCCCCTATCTGAAAGTCTGATAAACGGCGGAAAAATGACTAAGTCCAAAAAAAAATTTTTTTTCAACTTTTTTCAATTTTACCCCCGTGGGATATATATTCTACCCACACACATTTGGAACTCTCCTGGGGTACCCTCACATATATTATTCCCTCATTTAGTGGATATTTTCACAAAAAAGTGAAATTTTCAAAAATCCAAATTATTGGCTGAAAATGACTAAATATCAAGGACTTATTGGGCGAATCGCTCTGGAACTGAAATCGGAATGCTCACTGACATTTCCCCTATCTGAAAGTCTGATAAACGCCGGAAAAATGACTAAGTCCAAAAAAAAAATTTTTTTCAACTTTTTTCAATTTTACCCCCGTGGGATATATATTCTACCCACACACATTTGGAACTCTCCTGGGGTACCCTCACACATATTATTCCCTCATTTAGTGGATATTTTCACAAAAAAGTGAAATTTTCAAAAATCCAGAAAATTGGCTGAAAACGACTAAATATCAAGGACTCATTGGGCGAATTGCTCTGGAACTGAAATCGGAACGCTCACTGACATTTCCCCTTTCTGAAAGTCTGATAAACGCCGGAAAAATGACTAAGTCCAAAAAAAATTTTTTTTCAACTTTTTTCAATTTTACCCCCACGGGATATATATTCTACCCACACACATTTGGAACTCTCCTGGGGTACCCTCACACATATTATTCCCTCATTTAGTGGATATTTTCACAAAAAAGTGAAATTTTCAAAAATCCAGAAAATTGGCTGAAAATGACTAAATATCAAGGACTCATTGGGCGAATCGCTCTGGAACTGAAATCGGAACGCTCACTGACATTTCACCTATGTGAAAGTCTGATAAACGCCGGAAAAATGACTAAGTCCAAAAAAAATTTTTTTTCAACTTTTTTCAATTTTACCCCCGTGGGATATATATTCTACCCACACACATTTGGAACTCTCCTGGGGTACCCTCACACATATTTTTCCCTCATTTATTGGATATTTTCACAAAAAAGTGAAATTTTCAAAAATCCAGAAAATTGGCTGAAAACGACTAAATATCAAGGACTCATTGGGCGAATCGCTCTGGAACTGAAATCGGAACACTCACTGACATTTCCCCTATCTGAAAGTCTGATAAACAACGGAAAAATGACTAAGTCCAAAAAAAAATTTTTTTCAATTTTACCACCGTGGGATATATATTCTACCCACACACATTTGGAACTCTCCTGGGGTACCCTCACACATATTATTCCCTCATTTAGTGGATATTTTCACAAAAAAGTGAAATTTTGAAAAATCCAGAAAATTGGCTGAAAACGACTAAATATCAAGGACTCATTGGGCGAATCGCTCTGGAACTGAAATCGGAACGCTCACTGACATTTCCCCTATCTGAAAGTCTGATAAACGACGGAAAAATGACTAAGTCCCAAAAAAAATTTTTTTCAACTTTTTTCAATTTTACCCCGTGGGATATATATTCTACCCACACACATTTGGAACTCTCCTGGGTACCCTCACAAGTATTATTCCCTCATTTAGTGGATATTTTCACAAAATAGTGAAATTTTCAAAAATCCAGAAAATTGGCTGAAAACGACTAAATATCAAGGACTCATTGGGCGAATCGCTCTGGTACTGAAATCGGAATGCTCTCTCACATTTCCCCTATCTGAAAGTCTGATAAACGGCGGAAAAATGACTAAGTTCAAAAAAAAAAAATTTTTTTCAACTTTTTTCAATTTTACCCCCGTGGGATATATATTCTACCCACACACATTTGGAACTCTCCTGGGGTACCCTCACACATATTATTCCCTCATTTAGTGGATATTTTCACAAAAAAGTGAAATTTTCAAAAATCCAGAAAATTGGCTGAAAACGACTAAATATCAAGGACTCATTGGGCGAATCGCTCTGGAACTGAAATCGGAACGCTCACTGACATTTCCCCTATCTGAAAGTCTGATAAACGACGGAAAAATGACTAAGTCCAAAAAAATTTTTTTTTCAACTTTTTTCAATTTTACCCCGTGGGATATATATTCTACCCACACACATTTGGAACTCTCCTGGGGTACCCTCACACATATTTTTCCCTCATTTAGTGGATATTTTCACAAAAAAGTGAAATTTTCAAAAATCCAGAAAATTGGTTGAAAACGACTAAATATCAAGGACTCATTGGGCGAATCGCTCTGGAACTGAAATCGGAATGCTCACTGACATTTCCCCTATCTGAAAGTCTGATAAACAACGGAAAAATGACTAAGTCCCAAAAAAATTTTTTTTTCAATTTTACCACCGTGGGATATATATTCTACCCACACACATTTGGAACTCTCCTGGGGTACCCTCACACATATTATTCCCTCATTTAGTGGATATTTTCACAAAAAAGTGAAATTTTCAAAAATCCAGAAAATTGGCTGAAAACGACTAAATATCAAGGACTCATTGGGCGAATCGCTCTGGAACTGAAATCGGAATGCTCTCTCACATTTCCCCTATCTGAAAGTCTGATAAACGCCGGAAAAATGACTAAGTCCCAAAAAAATTTTTTTTCATCTTTTTTCAATTTTACCCCCGTGGGATATACATTCTACCCACACACATTTGGAACTCTCCTGGGGTACCCTCACACATATTATTCCCTCATTTAGTGGATATTTTCACAAAAAAGTGAAATTTTCAAAAATCCAGAAAATTGGCTGAAAACGACTAAATATGAAGGACTCATTGGGCGAATCGCTCTGGAACTGAAATCGGAATGCTCGCTCATATTTCCCCTATCTGAAAGTCTGATAAACGGCGGAAAAATGACTAAGTCCAAAAAAAAATTTTTTTTCAACTTTTTTCAATTTTACCCCCGTGGGATATATATTCTACCCACACACATTTGGAACTCTCCTGGGGTACCCTCACATATATTATTCCCTCATTTAGTGGATATTTTCACAAAAAAGTGAAATTTTCAAAAATCCAAATTATTGGCTGAAAATGACTAAATATCAAGGACTTATTGGGCGAATCGCTCTGGAACTGAAATCGGAATGCTCACTGACATTTCCCCTATCTGAAAGTCTGATAAACGCCGGAAAAATGACTAAGTCCAAAAAAAAAATTTTTTTCAACTTTTTTCAATTTTACCCCCGTGGGATATATATTCTACCCACACACATTTGGAACTCTCCTGGGGTACCCTCACACATATTATTCCCTCATTTAGTGGATATTTTCACAAAAAAGTGAAATTTTCAAAAATCCAGAAAATTGGCTGAAAACGACTAAATATCAAGGACTCATTGGGCGAATTGCTCTGGAACTGAAATCGGAACGCTCACTGACATTTCCCCTTTCTGAAAGTCTGATAAACGCCGGAAAAATGACTAAGTCCAAAAAAAAATTTTTTTCAACTTTTTTCAATTTTACCCCCACGGGATATATATTCTACCCACACACATTTGGAACTCTCCTGGGGTACCCTCACACATATTATTCCCTCATTTAGTGGATATTTTCACAAAAAAGTGAAATTTTCAAAAATCCAGAAAATTGGCTGAAAATGACTAAATATCAAGGACTCATTGGGCGAATCGCTCTGGAACTGAAATCGGAACGCTCACTGACATTTCACCTATGTGAAAGTCTGATAAACGCCGGAAAAATGACTAAGTCCAAAAAAAATTTTTTTTCAACTTTTTTCAATTTTACCCCCGTGGGATATATATTCTACCCACACACATTTGGAACTCTCCTGGGGTACCCTCACACATATTTTTCCCTCATTTATTGGATATTTTCACAAAAAAGTGAAATTTTCAAAAATCCAGAAAATTGGCTGAAAACGACTAAATATCAAGGACTCATTGGGCGAATCGCTCTGGAACTGAAATCGGAACACTCACTGACATTTCCCCTATCTGAAAGTCTGATAAACAACGGAAAAATGACTAAGTCCAAAAAAAAATTTTTTTCAATTTTACCACCGTGGGATATATATTCTACCCACACACATTTGGAACTCTCCTGGGGTACCCTCACACATATTATTCCCTCATTTAGTGGATATTTTCACAAAAAAGTGAAATTTTGAAAAATCCAGAAAATTGGCTGAAAACGACTAAATATCAAGGACTCATTGGGCGAATCGCTCTGGAACTGAAATCGGAACGCTCACTGACATTTCCCCTATCTGAAAGTCTGATAAACGACGGAAAAATGACTAAGTCCAAAAAAATTTTTTTTTCAACTTTTTTCAATTTTACCCCCGTGGGATATATATTCTACCCACACACATTTGGAACTCTCCTGGGGTACCCTCACACATATTATTCCCTCATTTAGTGGATATTTTCACAAAAAAGTGAAATTTTCAAAAATCCAGAAAATTGGCTGAAAACGACTAAATATCAAGGACTCATTGGGCGAATCGCTCTGGAACTGAAATTGGAACGCTCACTGACATTTCACCTATCTGAAAGTCTGATAAACAACGGAAAAATGACTAAGTCCAAAAAAAAATTTTTTTCAATTTTACCACCGTGGGATATATATTCTACCCACACACATTTGGAACTCTCCTGGGTACCCTCACAAGTATTATTCCCTCATTTAGTGGATATTTTCACAAAAAAGTGAAATTTTCAAAAATCCAGAAAATTGGCTGAAAACGACTAAATATCAAGGACTCATTGGGCGAATCGCTCTGGAACTGAAATCGGAATGCTCTCTCACATTTCCCCTATCTGAAAGTCTGATAAACGGCGGAAAAATGACTAAGTCCAAAAAAAATTTTTTTTCAACTTTTTTCAATTTTACCCCCGTGGGATATATATTCTACCCACACACATTTGGAACTCTCCTGGGGTACCCTCACACATATTATTCCCTCATTTAGTGGATATTTTCACAAAAAAGTGAAATTTTCAAAAATCCAAATTATTGGCTGAAAATGACTAAATATCAAGGACTTATTGGGCGAATCGCTCTGGAACTGAAATCGGAATGCTCACTGACATTTCCCCTATCTGAAAGTCTGATAAACGCCGGAAAAATGACTAAGTCCCAAAAAAATTTTTTTTCAACTTTTTTCAATTTTACCCCCGTGGGATATATATTCTACCCACACACATTTGGAACTCTCCTGGGGTACCCTCACACATATTTTTCCCTCATTTATTGGATATTTTCACAAAAAAGTGAAATTTTCAAAAATCCAGAAAATTGGCTGAAAACGACTAAATATCAAGGACTCATTGGGCGAATCGCTCTGGAACTGAAATCGGAACGCTCACTGACATTTCCCCTATCTGAAAGTCTGATAAACGACGGAAAAATGACTAAGTCCAAAAAAATTTTTTTTTCAACTTTTTTCAATTTTACCCCCGTGGGATATATATTCTACCCACACACATTTGGAACTCTCCTGGGGTACCCTCACACATATTATTCCCTCATTTAGTGGATATTTTCACAAAAAAGTGAAATTTTCAAAAATCCAGAAAATTGGCTGAAAACGACTAAATATCAAGGACTCATTGGGCGAATCGCTCTGGAACTGAAATTGGAACGCTCACTGACATTTCACCTATCTGAAAGTCTGATAAACAACGGAAAAATGACTAAGTCCAAAAAAAAATTTTTTTCAATTTTACCACCGTGGGATATATATTCTACCCACACACATTTGGAACTCTCCTGGGTACCCTCACAAGTATTATTCCCTCATTTAGTGGATATTTTCACAAAAAAGTGAAATTTTCAAAAATCCAGAAAATTGGCTGAAAACGACTAAATATCAAGGACTCATTGGGCGAATCGCTCTGGAACTGAAATCGGAATGCTCTCTCACATTTCCCCTATCTGAAAGTCTGATAAACGGCGGAAAAATGACTAAGTCCAAAAAAAATTTTTTTTCAACTTTTTTCAATTTTACCCCCGTGGGATATATATTCTACCCACACACATTTGGAACTCTCCTGGGGTACCCTCACACATATTATTCCCTCATTTAGTGGATATTTTCACAAAAAAGTGAAATTTTCAAAAATCCAAATTATTGGCTGAAAATGACTAAATATCAAGGACTTATTGGGCGAATCGCTCTGGAACTGAAATCGGAATGCTCACTGACATTTCCCCTATCTGAAAGTCTGATAAACGCCGGAAAAATGACTAAGTCCCAAAAAAATTTTTTTTCAACTTTTTTCAATTTTACCCCCGTGGGATATATATTCTACCCACACACATTTGGAACTCTCCTGGGGTACCCTCACACATATTTTTCCCTCATTTATTGGATATTTTCACAAAAAAGTGAAATTTTCAAAAATCCAGAAAATTGGCTGAAAACGACTAAATATCAAGGACTCATTGGGCGAATCGCTCTGGAACTGAAATCGGAACGCTCACTGACATTTCCCCTATCTGAAAGTCTGATAAACGACGGAAAAATGACTAAGTCCGAAAAAAAAATTTTTTCAACTTTTTTCAATTTTACCCTCGTGGGATATATATTCTACCCACACACATTTGGAACTCTCCTGGGGTACCCTCACACATATTATTCCCTCATTTAGTGGATATTTTCACAAAAAAGTGAAATTTTCAAAAATCCAGAAAATTGGCTGAAAACGACTAAATATCAAGGACTCATTGGGCGAATCGCTCTGGAACTGAAATCGGAATGCTCTCTCACATTTCCCCTATCTGAAAGTCTGATAAACGCCGGAAAAATGACTAAGTCCCAAAAAAAATTTTTTTCAACTTTTTTCAATTTTACCCCCGTGGGATATATATTCTACCCACACACATTTGGAACTCTCCTGGGTACCCTCACAAGTATTATTCCCTCATTTAGTGGATATTTTCACAAAAAAGTGAAATTTTCAAAAATCCAGAAAATTGGCTGAAAACGACTAAATATCAAGGACTCATTGGGCGAATCGCTCTGGAACTGAAATCGGAACACTCACTGACATTTCCCCTATCTGAAAGTCTGATAAACAACGGAAAAATGACTAAGTCCAAAAAAAAATTTTTTTCAATTTTACCACCGTGGGATATATATTCTACCCACACACATTTGGAACTCTCCTGGGTACCCTCACAAGTATTATTCCCTCATTTAGTGGATATTTTCACAAAAAAGTGAAATTTTCAAAAATCCAGAAAATTGGCTGAAAACGACTAAATATCAAGGACTCATTGGGCGAATCGCTCTGGAACTGAAATCGGAATGCTCTCTCACATTTCCCCTATCTGAAAGTCTGATAAACGGCGGAAAAATGACTAAGTCCAAAAAAAATTTTTTTTCAACTTTTTTCAATTTTACCCCCGTGGGATATATATTCTACCCACACACATTTGGAACTCTCCTGGGGTACCCTCACACATATTATTCCCTCATTTAGTGGATATTTTCACAAAAAAGTGAAATTTTCAAAAATCCAAATTATTGGCTGAAAATGACTAAATATCAAGGACTTATTGGGCGAATCGCTCTGGAACTGAAATCGGAATGCTCACTGACATTTCCCCTATCTGAAAGTCTGATAAACGCCGGAAAAATGACTAAGTCCCAAAAAAATTTTTTTTCAACTTTTTTCAATTTTACCCCCGTGGGATATATATTCTACCCACACACATTTGGAACTCTCCTGGGGTACCCTCACACATATTTTTCCCTCATTTATTGGATATTTTCACAAAAAAGTGAAATTTTCAAAAATCCAGAAAATTGGCTGAAAACGACTAAATATCAAGGACTCATTGGGCGAATCGCTCTGGAACTGAAATCGGAACGCTCACTGACATTTCCCCTATCTGAAAGTCTGATAAACGACGGAAAAATGACTAAGTCCGAAAAAAAAATTTTTTCAACTTTTTTCAATTTTACCCTCGTGGGATATATATTCTACCCACACACATTTGGAACTCTCCTGGGGTACCCTCACACATATTATTCCCTCATTTAGTGGATATTTTCACAAAAAAGTGAAATTTTCAAAAATCCAGAAAATTGGCTGAAAACGACTAAATATCAAGGACTCATTGGGCGAATCGCTCTGGAACTGAAATCGGAATGCTCTCTCACATTTCCCCTATCTGAAAGTCTGATAAACGCCGGAAAAATGACTAAGTCCCAAAAAAAATTTTTTTCAACTTTTTTCAATTTTACCCCCGTGGGATATATATTCTACCCACACACATTTGGAACTCTCCTGGGTACCCTCACAAGTATTATTCCCTCATTTAGTGGATATTTTCACAAAAAAGTGAAATTTTCAAAAATCCAGAAAATTGGCTGAAAACGACTAAATATCAAGGACTCATTGGGCGAATCGCTCTGGAACTGAAATCGGAACACTCACTGACATTTCCCCTATCTGAAAGTCTGATAAACAATGGAAAAATGACTAAGTCCAAAAAAAAATTTTTTTCAATTTTACCACCATGGGATATATATTCTACCCACACACATTTGGAACTCTCCTGGGGTACCCTCACACATATTATTCCCTCATTTAGTGGATATTTTCACAAAAAAGTGAAATTTTGAAAAATCCAGAAAATTGGCTGAAAATGACTAAATATCAAGGACTCATTGGGCGAATCGCTCTGGAACTGAAATCGGAACGCTCACTGACATTTCCCCTATCTGAAAGTCTGATAAACGACGGAAAAATGACTAAGTCCAAAAAAATTTTTTTTTCAACTTTTTTCAATTTTACCCCCGTGGGATATATATTCTACCCACACACATTTGGAACTCTCCTGGGTACCCTCACACATATTATTCCCTCATTTAGTGGATATTTTCACAAAAAAGTGAAATTTTCAAAAATCCAGAAAATTGGCTGAAAACGACTAAATATCAAGGACTCATTGGGCGAATCGCTCTGGAACTGAAATTGGAACGCTCACTGACATTTCACCTATCTGAAAGTCTGATTAACAACGGAAAAATGACTAAGTCCAAAAAAAAATTTTTTTCAATTTTACCACCGTGGGATATATATTCTACCCACACACATTTGGAACTCTCCTGGGTACCCTCACAAGTATTATTCCCTCATTTAGTGGATATTTTCACAAAAAAGTGAAATTTTCAAAAATCCAGAAAATTGGCTGAAAACGACTAAATATCAAGGACTCATTGGGCGAATCGCTCTGGAACTGAAATCGGAATGCTCTCTCACATTTCCCCTATCTGAAAGTCTGATAAACGGCGGAAAAATGACTAAGTCCAAAAAAAATTTTTTTTCAACTTTTTTCAATTTTACCCCCGTGGGATATATATTCTACCCACACACATTTGGAACTCTCCTGGGGTACCCTCACACATATTATTCCCTCATTTAGTGGATATTTTCACAAAAAAGTGAAATTTTCAAAAATCCAAATTATTGGCTGAAAATGACTAAATATCAAGGACTTATTGGGCGAATCGCTCTGGAACTGAAATCGGAATGCTCACTGACATTTCCCCTATCTGAAAGTCTGATAAACGACGGAAAAATGACTAAGTCCGAAAAAATTTTTTTTTCAACTTTTTTCAATTTTACCCTCGTGGGATATATATTCTACCCACACACATTTGGAACTCTCCTGGGGTACCCTCACACATATTATTCCCTCATTTAGTGGATATTTTCACAAAAAAGTGAAATTTTCAAAAATCCAGAAAATTGGCTGAAAACGACTAAATATCAAGGACTCATTGGGCGAATCGCTCTGGAACTGAAATCGGAATGCTCTCTCACATTTCCCCTATCTGAAAGTCTGATAAACGCCGGAAAAATGACTAAGTCCCAAAAAAAATTTTTTTCAACTTTTTTCAATTTTACCCCCGTGGGATATATATTCTACCCACACACATTTGGAACTCTCCTGGGTACCCTCACAAGTATTATTCCCTCATTTAGTGGATATTTTCACAAAAAAGTGAAATTTTCAAAAATCCAGAAAATTGGCTGAAAACGACTAAATATCAAGGACTCATTGGGAGAATCGCTCTGGAACTGAAATCGGAATGCTCTCTCACATTTCCCCTATCTGAAAGTCTGATAAACGGCGGAAAAATGACTAAGTTCAAAAAAAAAAATTTTTTTTCAACTTTTTTCAATTTTACCCTCGTGGGATATATATTCTACCCACACACATTTGGAACTCTCCTGGGTACCCTCACAAGTATTATTCCCTCATTTAGTGGATATTTTCACAAAATAGTGAAATTTTCAAAAATCCAGAAAATTGGCTGAAAACGACTAAATATCAAGGACTCATTGGGCGAATCGCTCTGGAACTGAAATCGGAATGCTCTCTCACATTTCCCCTATCTGAAAGTCTGATAAACGGCGGAAAAATGACTAAGTTCAAAAAAAAAAAATTTTTTTCAACTTTTTTCAATTTTACCCCCGTGGGATATACATTCTACCCACACACATTTGGAACTCTCCTGGGGTACCCTCACACATATTATTCCCTCATTTAGTGGATATTTTCACAAAAAAGTGAAATTTTCAAAAATCCAGAAAATTGGCTGAAAACGACTAAATATGAAGGACTCATTGGGCGAATCGCTCTGGAACTGAAATCGGAATGCTCGCTCATATTTCCCCTATCTGAAAGTCTGATAAACGGCGGAAAAATGACTAAGTCCAAAAAAAAAATTTTTTTCAACTTTTTTCAATTTTACCCCCGTGGGATATATATTCTACCCACACACATTTGGAACTCTCCTGGGGTACCCTCACACATATTATTCCCTCATTTAGTGGATATTTTCACAAAAAAGTGAAATTTTCAAAAATCTAAATTATTGGCTGAAAATGACTAAATATCAAGGACTTATTGGGCGAATCGCTCTGGAACTGAAATCGGAATGCTCACTGACATTTCCCCTATCTGAAAGTCTGATAAACGCCGGAAAAATGACTAAGTCCAAAAAAAAATTTTTTTTCAACTTTTTTCAATTTTACCCCCGTGGGATATATATTCTACCCACACACATTTGGAACTCTCCTGGGGTACCCTCACACATATTTTTCCCTCATTTAGTGGATATTTTCACAAAAAAGTGAAATTTTCAAAAATCCAGAAAATTGGTTGAAAACGACTAAATATGAAGGACTCATTGGGCGAATCGCTCTGGAACTGAAATCGGATCGCTCACTGACATTTCCCCTATCTGAAAGTCTGATAAACAACGGAAAAATGACTAAGTCCAAAAAAATTTTTTTTTCAATTTTACCACCGTGGGATATATATTCTACCCACACACATTTGGAACTCTCCTGGGGTACCCTCACACATATTATTCCCTCATTTAGTGGATATTTTCACAAAAAAGTGAAATTTTCAAAAATCCAGAAAATTGGCTGAAAATGACTAAATATCAAGGACTCATTGGGCGAATCGCTCTGGAACTGAAATCGGAACGCTTACTGACATTTCACCTATCTGAAAGTCTGATAAACGCCGGAAAAATGACTAAGTCCAAAAAAAATTTTTTTTCAACTTTTTTCAATTTTACCCCCGTGGGATATATATTCTACCCACACACATTTGGAACTCTCCTGGGGTACCCTCACACATATTATTCCCTCATTTAGTGGATATTTTCACAAAAAAGTGAAATTTTCAAAAATCCAGAAAATTGGCTGAAAATGATTAAATATCAAGGACTCATTGGGCGAATCGCTCTGGAACTGAAATCGGAACGCTCACTGACATTTCCCCTATCTGAAAGCCTGATAAACGACGGAAAAATGACTAAGTCCGAAAAAAAAATTTTTTCAACTTTTTTCAATTTTACCCTCGTGGGATATATATTCTACCCACACACATTTGGAACTCTCCTGGGGTACCCTCACACATATTATTCCCTCATTTAGTGGATATTTTCACAAAAAAGTGAAATTTTCAAAAATCCAGAAAATTGGCTGAAAACGACTAAATATCAAGGACTCATTGGGCGAATCGCTCTGGAACTGAAATCGGAATGCTCTCTCACATTTCCCCTATCTGAAAGTCTGATAAACGCCGGAAAAATGACTAAGTCCCAAAAAAAATTTTTTTCAACTTTTTTCAATTTTACCCCGTGGGATATATATTCTACCCACACACATTTGGAACTCTCCTGGGTACCCTCACAAGTATTATTCCCTCATTTAGTGGATATTTTCACAAAATAGTGAAATTTTCAAAAATCCAGAAAATTGGCTGAAAACGACTAAATATCAAGGACTCATTGGGCGAATCGCTCTGGTACTGAAATCGGAATGCTCTCTCACATTTCCCCTATCTGAAAGTCTGATAAACGGCGGAAAAATGACTAAGTTCAAAAAAAAAAAATTTTTTTCAACTTTTTTCAATTTTACCCCCGTGGGATATATATTCTACCCACACACATTTGGAACTCTCCTGGGGTACCCTCACACATATTATTCCCTCATTTAGTGGATATTTTCACAAAAAAGTGAAATTTTCAAAAATCCAGAAAATTGGCTGAAAACGACTAAATATCAAGGACTCATTGGGCGAATCGCTCTGGAACTGAAATCGGAACGCTCACTGACATTTCCCCTATCTGAAAGTCTGATAAACGACGGAAAAATGACTAAGTCCAAAAAAATTTTTTTTTCAACTTTTTTCAATTTTACCCCGTGGGATATATATTCTACCCACACACATTTGGAACTCTCCTGGGGTACCCTCACACATATTTTTCCCTCATTTAGTGGATATTTTCACAAAAAAGTGAAATTTTCAAAAATCCAGAAAATTGGTTGAAAACGACTAAATATCAAGGACTCATTGGGTGAATCGCTCTGGAACTGAAATCGGAACGCTCACTGACATTTCCCCTATCTGAAAGTCTGATAAACAACGGAAAAATGACTAAGTCCCAAAAAAATTTTTTTTTCAATTTTACCACCGTGGGATATATATTCTACCCACACACATTTGGAACTCTCCTGGGGTACCCTCACACATATTATTCCCTCATTTAGTGGATATTTTCACAAAAAAGTGAAATTTTCAAAAATCCAGAAAATTGGCTGAAAACGACTAAATATCAAGGACTCATTGGGCGAATCGCTCTGGAACTGAAATCGGAATGCTCTCTCACATTTCCCCTATCTGAAAGTCTGATAAACGCCGGAAAAATGACTAAGTCCCAAAAAAATTTTTTTTCATCTTTTTTCAATTTTACCCCCGTGGGATATACATTCTACCCACACACATTTGGAACTCTCCTGGGGTACCCTCACACATATTATTCCCTCATTTAGTGGATATTTTCACAAAAAAGTGAAATTTTCAAAAATCCAGAAAATTGGCTGAAAACGACTAAATATGAAGGACTCATTGGGCGAATCGCTCTGGAACTGAAATCGGAATGCTCGCTCATATTTCCCCTATCTGAAAGTCTGATAAACGGCGGAAAAATGACTAAGTCCAAAAAAAAATTTTTTTTCAACTTTTTTCAATTTTACCCCCGTGGGATATATATTCTACCCACACACATTTGGAACTCTCCTGGGGTACCCTCACACATATTATTCCCTCATTTAGTGGATATTTTCACAAAAAAGTGAAATTTTCAAAAATCCAAATTATTGGCTGAAAATGACTAAATATCAAGGACTTATTGGGCGAATCGCTCTGGAACTGAAATCGGAATGCTCTCTCACATTTCCCCTATCTGAAAGTCTGATAAACGCCGGAAAAATGACTAAGTCCCAAAAAAAATTTTTTTCAACTTTTTTCAATTTTACCCCGTGGGATATATATTCTACCCACACACATTTGTAACTCTCCTGGGTACCCTCACAAGTATTATTCCCTCATTTAGTGGATATTTTCACAAAATAGTGAAATTTTCAAAAATCCAGAAAATTGGCTGAAAACGACTAAATATCAAGGACTCATTGGGCGAATCGCTCTGGAACTGAAATCGGAATGCTCTCTCACATTTCCCCTATCTGAAAGTCTGATAAACGGCGGAAAAATGACTAAGTTCAAAAAAAAAAAATTTTTTTCAACTTTTTTCAATTTTACCCCGTGGGATATATATTCTACCCACACACATTTGGAACTCTCCTGGGGTACCCTCACACATATTTTTCCCTCATTTAGTGGATATTTTCACAAAAAAGTGAAATTTTCAAAAATCCAGAAAATTGGTTGAAAACGACTAAATATCAAGGACTCATTGGGCGAATCGCTCTGGAACTGAAATCGGAACGCTCACTGACATTTCCCCTATCTGAAAGTCTGATAAACAACGGAAAAATGACTAAGTCCAAAAAAATTTTTTTTTCAATTTTACCACCGTGGGATATATATTCTACCCACACACATTTGGAACTCTCCTGGGGTACCCTCACACATATTATTCCCTCATTTAGTGGATATTTTCACAAAAAAGTGAAATTTTCAAAAATCCAGAAAATTGGCTGAAAACGACTAAATATCAAGGACTCATTGGGCGAATCGCTCTGGAACTGAAATCGGAATGCTCTCTCACATTTCCCCTATCTGAAAGTCTGATAAACGCCGGAAAAATGACTAAGTCCCAAAAAAATTTTTTTTCATCTTTTTTCAATTTTACCCCCGTGGGATATACATTCTACCCACACACATTTGGAACTCTCCTGGGGTACCCTCACACATATTATTCCCTCATTTAGTGGATATTTTCACAAAAAAGTGAAATTTTCAAAAATCCAGAAAATTGGCTGAAAACGACTAAATATGAAGGACTCATTGGGCGAATCGCTCTGGAACTGAAATCGGAATGCTCGCTCATATTTCCCCTGTCTGAAAGTCTGATAAACGGCGGAAAAATGACTAAGTCCAAAAAAAAATTTTTTTTCAACTTTTTTCAATTTTACCCCCGTGGGATATATATTCTACCCACACACATTTGGAACTCTCCTGGGGCACCCTCACACATATTATTCCCTCATTTAGTGGATATTTTCACAAAAAAAGTGAAATTTTCTAAAATCCAGAAAATTGGCTGAAAACGAATAAATATCAAGGACTCATTGGGCGAATTGCTCTGGAACTGAAATCGGAACGCTCACTGACATTTCCCCTTTCTGAAAGTCTGATAAACGCCGGAAAAATGACTAAGTCCAAAAAAAAATTTTTTTCAACTTTTTTCAATTTTACCACCGTGGGATATATATTCTACCCACACACATTTGGAACTCTCCTGGGGTACCCTCACACATATTATTCCCTCATTTAGTGGATATTTTCACAAAAAAGTGAAATTTTCAAAAATCCAGAAAATTGGCTGAAAATGACTAAATATCAAGGACTCATTGGGCGAATCGCTCTGGAACTGAAATCGGAACGCTTACTGACATTTCACCTATCTGAAAGTCTGATAAACGCCGGAAAAATGACTAAGTCCAAAAAAAATTTTTTTTCAACTTTTTTCAATTTTACCCCCGTGGGATATATATTCTACCCACACACATTTGGAACTCTCCTGGGGTACCCTCACACATATTATTCCCTCATTTAGTGGATATTTTCACAAAAAAGTGAAATTTTCAAAAATCCAGAAAATTGGCTGAAAATGATTAAATATCAAGGACTCATTGGGTGAATCGCTCTGGAACTGAAATCGGAACGCTCACTGACATTTCCCCTATCTGAAAGCCTGATAAACGACGGAAAAATGACTAAGTCCGAAAAAAAATTTTTTTCAACTTTTTTCAATTTTACCCTCGTGGGATATATATTCTACCCACACACATTTGGAACTCTCCTGGGGTACCCTCACAAGTATTATTCCCTCATTTAGTGGATATTTTCACAAAATAGTGAAATTTTCAAAAATCCAGAAAATTGGCTGAAAACGACTAAATATCAAGGACTCATTGGGCGAATCGCTCTGGAACTGAAATCGGAATGCTCTCTCACATTTCCCCTATCTGAAAGTCTGATAAACGGCGGAAAAATGACTAAGTTCAAAAAAAAAAAATTTTTTTCAACTTTTTTCAATTTTACCCCGTGGGATATATATTCTACCCACACACATTTGGAACTCTCCTGGGGTACCCTCACACATATTTTTCCCTCATTTAGTGGATATTTTCACAAAAAAGTGAAATTTTCAAAAATCCAGAAAATTGGTTGAAAACGACTAAATATCAAGGACTCATTGGGCGAATCGCTCTGGAACTGAAATCGGAACGCTCACTGACATTTCCCCTATCTGAAAGTCTGATAAACAACGGAAAAATGACTAAGTCCAAAAAAATTTTTTTTTCAATTTTACCACCGTGGGATATATATTCTACCCACACACATTTGGAACTCTCCTGGGGTACCCTCACACATATTATTCCCTCATTTAGTGGATATTTTCACAAAAAAGTGAAATTTTCAAAAATCCAGAAAATTGGCTGAAAACGACTAAATATCAAGGACTCATTGGGCGAATCGCTCTGGAACTGAAATCGGAATGCTCTCTCACATTTCCCCTATCTGAAAGTCTGATAAACGCCGGAAAAATGACTAAGTCCCAAAAAAATTTTTTTTCATCTTTTTTCAATTTTACCCCCGTGGGATATACATTCTACCCACACACATTTGGAACTCTCCTGGGGTACCCTCACACATATTATTCCCTCATTTAGTGGATATTTTCACAAAAAAGTGAAATTTTCAAAAATCCAGAAAATTGGCTGAAAACGACTAAATATGAAGGACTCATTGGGCGAATCGCTCTGGAACTGAAATCGGAATGCTCGCTCATATTTCCCCTGTCTGAAAGTCTGATAAACGGCGGAAAAATGACTAAGTCCAAAAAAAAATTTTTTTTCAACTTTTTTCAATTTTACCCCCGTGGGATATATATTCTACCCACACACATTTGGAACTCTCCTGGGGCACCCTCACACATATTATTCCCTCATTTAGTGGATATTTTCACAAAAAAAGTGAAATTTTCTAAAATCCAGAAAATTGGCTGAAAACGAATAAATATCAAGGACTCATTGGGCGAATTGCTCTGGAACTGAAATCGGAACGCTCACTGACATTTCCCCTTTCTGAAAGTCTGATAAACGCCGGAAAAATGACTAAGTCCAAAAAAAAATTTTTTTCAACTTTTTTCAATTTTACCACCGTGGGATATATATTCTACCCACACACATTTGGAACTCTCCTGGGGTACCCTCACACATATTATTCCCTCATTTAGTGGATATTTTCACAAAAAAGTGAAATTTTCAAAAATCCAGAAAATTGGCTGAAAATGACTAAATATCAAGGACTCATTGGGCGAATCGCTCTGGAACTGAAATCGGAACGCTTACTGACATTTCACCTATCTGAAAGTCTGATAAACGCCGGAAAAATGACTAAGTCCAAAAAAAATTTTTTTTCAACTTTTTTCAATTTTACCCCCGTGGGATATATATTCTACCCACACACATTTGGAACTCTCCTGGGGTACCCTCACACATATTATTCCCTCATTTAGTGGATATTTTCACAAAAAAGTGAAATTTTCAAAAATCCAGAAAATTGGCTGAAAATGATTAAATATCAAGGACTCATTGGGCGAATCGCTCTGGAACTGAAATCGGAACGCTCACTGACATTTCCCCTATCTGAAAGCCTGATAAACGACGGAAAAATGACTAAGTCCGAAAAAAAATTTTTTTCAACTTTTTTCAATTTTACCCTCGTGGGATATATATTCTACCCACACACATTTGGAACTCTCCTGGGGTACCCTCACACATATTATTCCCTCATTTAGTGGATATTTTCACAAAAAAGTGAAATTTTCAAAAATCCAGAAAATTGGCTGAAAACGACTAAATATCAAGGACTCATTGGGCGAATCGCTCTGGAACTGAAATCGGAATGCTCTCTCACATTTCCCCTATCTGAAAGTCTGATAAACGCCGGAAAAATGACTAAGTCCCAAAAAAAATTTTTTTCAACTTTTTTCAATTTTACCCCGTGGGATATATATTCTACCCACACACATTTGGAACTCTCCTGGGTACCCTCACAAGTATTATTCCCTCATTTAGTGGATATTTTCACAAAATAGTGAAATTTTCAAAAATCCAGAAAATTGGCTGAAAACGACTAAATATCAAGGACTCATTGGGCGAATCGCTCTGGTACTGAAATCGGAATGCTCTCTCACATTTCCCCTATCTGAAAGTCTGATAAACGGCGGAAAAATGACTAAGTTCAAAAAAAAAAAATTTTTTTCAACTTTTTTCAATTTTACCCCCGTGGGATATATATTCTACCCACACACATTTGGAACTCTCCTGGGGTACCCTCACACATATTATTCCCTCATTTAGTGGATATTTTCACAAAAAAGTGAAATTTTCAAAAATCCAGAAAATTGGCTGAAAACGACTAAATATCAAGGACTCATTGGGCGAATCGCTCTGGAACTGAAATCGGAACGCTCACTGACATTTCCCCTATCTGAAAGTCTGATAAACGACGGAAAAATGACTAAGTCCAAAAAAATTTTTTTTTCAACTTTTTTCAATTTTACCCCGTGGGATATATATTCTACCCACACACATTTGGAACTCTCCTGGGGTACCCTCACACATATTTTTCCCTCATTTAGTGGATATTTTCACAAAAAAGTGAAATTTTCAAAAATCCAGAAAATTGGTTGAAAACGACTAAATATCAAGGACTCATTGGGTGAATCGCTCTGGAACTGAAATCGGAACGCTCACTGACATTTCCCCTATCTGAAAGTCTGATAAACAACGGAAAAATGACTAAGTCCCAAAAAAATTTTTTTTTCAATTTTACCACCGTGGGATATATATTCTACCCACACACATTTGGAACTCTCCTGGGGTACCCTCACACATATTATTCCCTCATTTAGTGGATATTTTCACAAAAAAGTGAAATTTTCAAAAATCCAGAAAATTGGCTGAAAACGACTAAATATCAAGGACTCATTGGGCGAATCGCTCTGGAACTGAAATCGGAATGCTCGCTCATATTTCCCCTATCTGAAAGTCTGATAAACGGCGGAAAAATGACTAAGTCCAAAAAAAAATTTTTTTTCAACTTTTTTCAATTTTACCCCCGTGGGATATATATTCTACCCACACACATTTGGAACTCTCCTGGGGTACCCTCACACATATTATTCCCTCATTTAGTGGATATTTTCACAAAAAAGTGAAATTTTCAAAAATCCAGAAAATTGGCTGAAAATGACTAAATATCAAGGACTCATTGGGCGAATCGCTCTGGAACTGAAATCGGAACGCTTACTGACATTTCACCTATCTGAAAGTCTGATAAACGCCGGAAAAATGACTAAGTCCAAAAAAAATTTTTTTTCAACTTTTTTCAATTTTACCCCCGTGGGATATATATTCTACCCACACACATTTGGAACTCTCCTGGGGTACCCTCACACATATTATTCCCTCATTTAGTGGATATTTTCACAAAAAAGTGAAATTTTCAAAAATCCAGAAAATTGGCTGAAAACGACTAAATATCAAGGACTCATTGGGCGAATCGCTCTGGAACTGAAATCGGAATGCTCTCTCACATTTCCCCTATCTGAAAGTCTGATAAACGCCGGAAAAATGACTAAGTCCCAAAAAAAATTTTTTTCAACTTTTTTCAATTTTACCCCGTGGGATATATATTCTACCCACACACATTTGGAACTCTCCTGGGGTACCCTCACAAGTATTATTCCCTCATTTAGTGGATATTTTCACAAAAAAGTGAAATTTTCAAAAATCCAGAAAATTGGTTGAAAACGACTAAATATCAAGGACTCATTGGGCGAATCGCTCTGGAACTGAAATCGGAACGCTCACTGACATTTCCCCTATCTGAAAGTCTGATAAACAACGGAAAAATGACTAAGTCCAAAAAAATTTTTTTTTCAATTTTACCACCGTGGGATATATATTCTACCCACACACATTTGGAACTCTCCTGGGGTACCCTCACACATATTATTCCCTCATTTAGTGGATATTTTCACAAAAAAGTGAAATTTTCAAAAATCCAGAAAATTGGCTGAAAACGACTAAATATCAAGGACTCATTTGGGCGAATCGCTCTGGAACTGAAATCGGAATGCTCTCTCACATTTCCCCTATCTGAAAGTCTGATAAACGCCGGAAAAATGACTAAGTCCCAAAAAAATTTTTTTTCATCTTTTTTCAATTTTACCCCCGTGGGATATACATTCTACCCACACACATTTGGAACTCTCCTGGGGTACCCTCACACATATTATTCCCTCATTTAGTGGATATTTTCACAAAAAAGTGAAATTTTCAAAAATCCAGAAAATTGGCTGAAAACGACTAAATATGAAGGACTCATTGGGCGAATCGCTCTGGAACTGAAATCGGAATGCTCGCTCATATTTCCCCTGTCTGAAAGTCTGATAAACGGCGGAAAAATGACTAAGTCCAAAAAAAAATTTTTTTTCAACTTTTTTCAATTTTACCCCCGTGGGATATATATTCTACCCACACACATTTGGAACTCTCCTGGGGCACCCTCACACATATTATTCCCTCATTTAGTGGATATTTTCACAAAAAAAGTGAAATTTTCTAAAATCCAGAAAATTGGCTGAAAACGAATAAATATCAAGGACTCATTGGGCGAATTGCTCTGGAACTGAAATCGGAACGCTCACTGACATTTCCCCTTTCTGAAAGTCTGATAAACGCCGGAAAAATGACTAAGTCCAAAAAAAAATTTTTTTCAACTTTTTTCAATTTTACCCCCGTGGGATATATATTCTACCCACACACATTTGGAACTCTCCTGGGGTACCCTCACACATATTATTCCCTCATTTAGTGGATATTTTCACAAAAAAGTGAAATTTTCAAAAATCCAAATTATTGGCTGAAAATGACTAAATATCAAGGACTTATTGGGTGAATCGCTCTGGAACTGAAATTGGAATGCTCACTGACATTTCCCCTATCTGAAAGTCTGATAAACGCCGGAAAAATGACTAAGTCCAAAAAAAAATTTTTTTTCAACTTTTTTCAATTTTACCCCCGTGGGATATATATTCTACCCACACACATTTGGAACTCTCCTGGGGTACCCTCACACATATTATTCCCTCATTTAGTGGATATTTTCACAAAAAAGTGAAATTTTGAAAAATCCAAATTATTGGCTGAAAATGACTAAATATCAAGGACTTATTGGGCGAATCGCTCTGGAGCTGAAATCGGAATGCTCACTGACATTTCCCCTATCTGAAAGTCTGATAAACGCCGGAAAAATGACTAAGTCCAAAAAAAAATTTTTTTTAAACTTTTTTCAATTTTACCCCCGTGGGATATATATTCTACCCACACACATTTGGAACTCTCCTGGGGTACCCTCACACATATTATTCCCTCATTTAGTGGATATTTTCACAAAAAAGTGAAATTTTCAAAAATCCAGAAAATTGGCTGAAAAAGACAAAATATCAAGGACTCATTGGGCGAATCGCTCTGGAACTGAAATCGGAATGCTCTCTCACATTTCCCCTATCTGAAAGTCTGATAAACGCCGGAAAAATGACTAAGTCCCAAAAAAATTTTTTTTCAACTTTTTTCAATTTTACCCTCGTGGGATATATATTCTACCCACACACATTTGGAACTCTCCTGGGGTACCCTCACACATATTATTCCCTCATTTAGTGGATATTTTCACAAAAAAGTGAAATTTTCAAAAATCCAGAAAATTGGCTGAAAACGACTAAATATCAAGGACTCATTGGGCGAATCGCTCTGGAACTGAAATCGGAATGCTCTCTCACATTTCCCCTATCTGAAAGTCTGATAAACGACGGAAAAATGACTAAGTCCAAAAAAATTTTTTTTTCAACTTTTTTCAATTTTACCCCGTGGGATATGTATTCTACCAACACACATTTGGAACTCTCCTGGGGTACCCTCACACATATTTTTCCCTCATTTAGTGGATATTTTCACAAAAAAGTGAAATTTTCAAAAATCCAGAAAATTGGTTGAAAACGACTAAATATCAAGGACTCATTGGGCGAATCGCTCTGGAACTGAAATCGGAACGCTCACTGACATTTCCCCTATCTGAAAGTCTGATAAACAACGGAAAAATGACTAAGTCCAAAAAAATTTTTTTTTCAATTTTACCACCGTGGGATATATATTCTACCCACACACATTTGGAACTCTCCTGGGGTACCCTCACACATATTATTCCCTCATTTAGTGGATATTTTCACAAAAAAGTGAAATTTTCAAAAATCCAGAAAATTGGCTGAAAACGACTAAATATCAAGGACTCATTGGGCGAATCGCTCTGGAACTGAAATCGGAATGCTCTCTCACATTTCCCCTATCTGAAAGTCTGATAAACGCCGGAAAAATGACTAAGTCCCAAAAAAAATTTTTTTCATCTTTTTTCAATTTTACCCCCGTGGGATATACATTCTACCCACACACATTTGGAACTCTCCTGGGGTACCCTCACACATATTATTCCCTCGTTTAGTGGATATTTTCACAAAAAAGTGAAATTTTCAAAAATCCAGAAAATTGGCTGAAAACGACTAAATATCAAGGACTCATTGGGCGAATCGCTCTGGAACTGAAATCTGAATGCTCACTGACATTTCCCCTATCTGAAAGTCTGATAAACGCCGGATAAATGACTAAGTCCAAAAAAAAATTTTTTTCAACTTTTTTCAATTTTTCCCCCGTGGGATATATATTCTACCCACACACATTTGGAACTCTCCTGGGGTACCCTCACACATATTATTCCCTCATTTAGTGGATATTTTCACAAAAAAGTGAAATTTTCAAAAATCCAAATTATTGGCTGAAAACGACTAAATATCAAGGACTCATTGGGCGAATCGCTCTGGAACTGAAATCGGAATGCTCACTGACATTTCCCCTATCTGAAAGTCTGATAAACGCCGGATAAATGACTAAGTCCAAAAAAAAATTTTTTTCAACTTTTTTCAATTTTACCCCGTGGGATATATATTCTACCCACACACATTTGGAACTCTCCTGGGGTACCCTCACACATATTATTCCCTCATTTAGTGGATATTTTCACAAAAAAGTGAAATTTCCAAAAATCCAGAAAATTGGCTGAAAACGACTAAATATCAAGGACTCATTGGGCGAATTGCTCTGGAACTGAAATCGGAACGCTCACTCACATTTCCCCTATCTGAAAGTCTGATAAACGCCGGAAAAATGACTAAGTCCAAAAAAAAATTTGTTCAACTTTTTTCAATTTTACTCCCGTGGGATATATATTCTACCCACACACATTTGGAACTCTCCTGGGGTACCCTCACACATATTATTCCCTCGTTTAGTGGATATTTTCACAAAAAAAGTGAAATTTTCAAAAATCCAGAAAATTGGCTGAAAACGACTAAATATCAAGGACTCATTGGGCGAATCGCTCTGGAACCGAAATCGAAACGCTCACTCACATTTCCCATATCTGAAAGTCTGATAAACGCCGAAAAATGACTAAGTCCAAAAAAAAAATTTTTTCAATTTTTTTAAATTTTACCCCCGTGGGATATATATTCTACCCACACACATTTGGAACTCTCCTTGGGTACCCTCACACATATTATTCCCTCGTTTAGTGGATATTTTCACAAAAAAGTGAAATTTTCAAAAATCCAGAAAATTGGCTGAAAACGACTAAATATCAAGGACTCATTGGGCGAATTGCTCTGGAACTGAAATCGGAACGCTCACTGACATTTCCCCTATCTGAAAGTCTGATAAACGCCGGAAAAATGACTAAGTCCCCAAAAAAAATTTTTTCAACTTTTTTCAATTTTACCCCCGTGGGATATATATTCTACCCACACACATTTGGAACTCTCCTGGGGTACCCTCACACATATTATTCCCTCATTTAGTGGATATTTTCACAAAAAAGTGAAATTTTCAAAAATCCAGAAAATTGGCTGAAAACGACTAAATATCAAGGACTCATTGGGCGAATCGCTCTGGAACTGATATCGGAATGCTCACTGACATTTCCCCTATCTGAAAGTCTGATAAACGCCGGATAAATGACTAAGTCCAAAAAAAAAATTTTTTCAACTTTTTTAAATTTTACCCCCATGGGATATATAATCTACCCACACACATTTGGAACTCTCCTGGGGTACCCTCACACATATTATTCCCTCATTTAGTGGATATTTTCACAAAAAAGTGAAATTTCCAAAAATCCAGAAAATTGGCTGAAAACGACTAAATATCAAGGACTCATTGGGCGAATTGCTCTGGAACTGAAATCGGAACGCTCACTCACATTTCCCCTATCTGAAAGTCTGATAAACGCCGGAAAAATGACTAAGTCCAAAAAAAAATTTGTTCAACTTTTTCTAATTTTACCCCCGTGGGATATATATTCTACTCACACACATTTGGAACTCTCCTTGGGTACCCTCACACATATTATTCCCTCGTTTAGTGGATATTTTCACAAAAAAGTGAAATTTTCAAAAATCCAGAAAATTGGCTGAAAACGACTAAATATCAAGGACTCATTGGGCGAATCGCTCTGGAACTGAAATCTGAATGCTCACTGACATTTCCCCTATCTGAAAGTCTGATAAACGCCGGATAAATGACTAAGTCCAAAAAAAAATTTTTTTCAACTTTTTTCAATTTTTCCCCCGTGGGATATATATTCTACCCACACACATTTGGAACTCTCCTGGGGTACCCTCACACATATTATTCCCTCATTTAGTGGATATTTTCACAAAAAAGTGAAATTTTCAAAAATCCAAATTATTGGCTGAAAACGACTAAATATCAAGGACTCATTGGGCGAATCGCTCTGGAACTGAAATCGGAATGCTCACTGACATTTCCCCTATCTGAAAGTCTGATAAACGCCGGATAAATGGCTAAGTCCAAAAAAAAATTTTTTTCAACTTTTTTAAATTTTACCCCCATGGGATATATAATCTACCCACACACATTTGGAACTCTCCTGGGGTACCCTCACACATATTATTCCCTCATTTAGTGGATATTTTCACAAAAAAGTGAAATTTCCAAAAATCCAGAAAATTGGCTGAAAACGACTAAATATCAAGGACTCATTGGGCGAATTGCTCTGGAACTGAAATCGTAACGCTCACTCACATTTCCCCTATCTGAAAGTCTGATAAACGCCGGAAAAATGACTAAGTCCAAAAAAAAATTTGTTCAACTTTTTTCAATTTTACCCCCGTGGGATATATATTCTACCCACACACATTTGGAACTCTCCTTGGGTACCCTCACACATATTATTCCCTCGTTTATTGGATATTTTCACAAAAAAGTGAAATTTTCAAAAATCCAGAAAATTGGCTGAAAACGACTAAATATCAAGGACTCATTGGGCGAATCGCTCTGGAACTGAAATCTGAATGCTCACTGACATTTCCCCTATCTGAAAGTCTGATAAACGCCGGATAAATGACTAAGTCCAAAAAAAAATTTTTTTCAACTTTTTTCAATTTTACCCCGTGGGATATATATTCTAGCCACACACATTTGGAACTCTCCTGGGGTACCCTCACACATATTATTCCCTCATTTAGTGGATATTTTCACAAAAAAGTGAAATTTTCAAAAATCCAAATTATTGGCTGAAAACGACTAAATATCAAGGACTCATTGGGCGAATCGCTCTGGAACTGAAATCGGAATGCTCACTGACATTTCCCCTATCTGAAGGTCTGATAAACGCCGGATAAATGGCTAAGTCCAAAAAAAAATTTTTTTCAACTTTTTTAAATTTTACCCCCATGGGATATATAATCTACCCACACACATTTGGAACTCTCCTGGGGTACCCTCACACATATTATTCCCTCATTTAGTGGATATTTTCACAAAAAAGTGAAATTTCCAAAAATCCAGAAAATTGGCTGAAAACGACTAAATATCAAGGACTCATTGGGCGAATTGCTCTGGAACTGAAATCGTAACGCTCACTCACATTTCCCCTATCTGAAAGTCTGATAAACGCCGGAAAAATGACTAAGTCCAAAAAAAAATTTGTTCAACTTTTTTCAATTTTACCCCCGTGGGATATATATTCTACCCACACACATTTGGAACTCTCCTTGGGTACCCTCACACATATTATTCCCTCGTTTAGTGGATATTTTCACAAAAAAGTGAAATTTTCAAAAATCCAGAAAATTGGCTGAAAACGACTAAATATCAAGGACTCATTGGGCGAATCGCTCTGGAACTGAAATCTGAATGCTCACTGACATTTCCCCTATCTGAAAGTCTGATAAACGCCGGATAAATGACTAAGTCCAAAAAAAAATTTTTTTCAACTTTTTTCAATTTTACCCCCGTGGGATATATATTCTACCCACACACATTTGGAACTCTCCTGGGGTACCCTCACACATATTATTCCCTCATTTAGTGGATATTTTCACAAAAAAGTGAAATTTTCAAAAATCCAAATTATTGGCTGAAAACGACTGAATATCAAGGACTCATTGGGCGAATCGCTCTGGAACTGAAATCGGAATGCTCACTGACATTTCCCCTATCTGAAAGTCTGATAAACGCCGGATAAATGACTAAGTCCAAAAAAAAATTTTTTTCAACTTTTTTAAATTTTACCCCCATGGGATATATAATCTACCCACACACATTTGGAACTCTCCTGGGGTACCCTCACACATATTATTCCCTCATTTAGTGGATATTTTCACAAAAAAGTGAAATTTCCAAAAATCCAGAAAATTGGCTGAAAACGACTAAATATCAAGGACTCATTGGGCGAATTGCTCTGGAACTGAAATCGGAACGCTCACTCACATTTCCCCTATCTGAAAGTCTGATAAACGCCGGAAAAATGACTAAGTCCAAAAAAAAATTTGTTCAACTTTTTTCAATTTTACTCCCGTGGGATATATATTCTACCCACACACATTTGGAACTCTCCTGGGGTACCCTCACACATATTATTCCCTCGTTTAGTGGATATTTTCACAAAAAAAGTGAAATTTTCAAAAATCCAGAAAATTGGCTGAAAACGACTAAATATCAAGGACTCATTGGGCGAATCGCTCTGGAACTGAAATCGGAATGCTCTCTCACATTTCCCCTATCTGAAAGTCTGATAAACGCCGGAAAAATGACTAAGTCCCAAAAAAAATTTTTTTCATCTTTTTTCAATTTTACCCCCGTGGGATATACATTCTACCCACACACATTTGGAACTCTCCTGGGGTACCCTCACACATATTATTCCCTCGTTTAGTGGATATTTTCACAAAAAAGTGAAATTTTCAAAAATCCAGAAAATTGGCTGAAAACGACTAAATATCAAGGACTCATTGGGCGAATCGCTCTGGAACTGAAATCTGAATGCTCACTGACATTTCCCCTATCTGAAAGTCTGATAAACGCCGGATAAATGACTAAGTCCAAAAAAAAATTTTTTTCAACTTTTTTCAATTTTTCCCCCGTGGGATATATATTCTACCCACACACATTTGGAACTCTCCTGGGGTACCCTCACACATATTATTCCCTCATTTAGTGGATATTTTCACAAAAAAGTGAAATTTTCAAAAATCCAAATTATTGGCTGAAAACGACTAAATATCAAGGACTCATTGGGCGAATCGCTCTGGAACTGAAATCGGAATGCTCACTGACATTTCCCCTATCTGAAAGTCTGATAAACGCCGGATAAATGACTAAGTCCAAAAAAAAATTTTTTTCAACTTTTTTCAATTTTACCCCGTGGGATATATATTCTACCCACACACATTTGGAACTCTCCTGGGGTACCCTCACACATATTATTCCCTCATTTAGTGGATATTTTCACAAAAAAGTGAAATTTCCAAAAATCCAGAAAATTGGCTGAAAACGACTAAATATCAAGGACTCATTGGGCGAATTGCTCTGGAACTGAAATCGGAACGCTCACTCACATTTCCCCTATCTGAAAGTCTGATAAACGCCGGAAAAATGACTAAGTCCAAAAAAAAATTTGTTCAACTTTTTTCAATTTTACTCCCGTGGGATATATATTCTACCCACACACATTTGGAACTCTCCTGGGGTACCCTCACACATATTATTCCCTCGTTTAGTGGATATTTTCACAAAAAAAGTGAAATTTTCAAAAATCCAGAAAATTGGCTGAAAACGACTAAATATCAAGGACTCATTGGGCGAATCGCTCTGGAACCGAAATCGAAACGCTCACTCACATTTCCCATATCTGAAAGTCTGATAAACGCCGAAAAATGACTAAGTCCAAAAAAAAAATTTTTTCAATTTTTTTAAATTTTACCCCCGTGGGATATATATTCTACCCACACACATTTGGAACTCTCCTTGGGTACCCTCACACATATTATTCCCTCGTTTAGTGGATATTTTCACAAAAAAGTGAAATTTTCAAAAATCCAGAAAATTGGCTGAAAACGACTAAATATCAAGGACTCATTGGGCGAATTGCTCTGGAACTGAAATCGGAACGCTCACTGACATTTCCCCTATCTGAAAGTCTGATAAACGCCGGAAAAATGACTAAGTCCCCAAAAAAAATTTTTTCAACTTTTTTCAATTTTACCCCCGTGGGATATATATTCTACCCACACACATTTGGAACTCTCCTGGGGTACCCTCACACATATTATTCCCTCATTTAGTGGATATTTTCACAAAAAAGTGAAATTTTCAAAAATCCAGAAAATTGGCTGAAAACGACTAAATATCAAGGACTCATTGGGCGAATCGCTCTGGAACTGATATCGGAATGCTCACTGACATTTCCCCTATCTGAAAGTCTGATAAACGCCGGATAAATGACTAAGTCCAAAAAAAAAATTTTTTCAACTTTTTTAAATTTTACCCCCATGGGATATATAATCTACCCACACACATTTGGAACTCTCCTGGGGTACCCTCACACATATTATTCCCTCATTTAGTGGATATTTTCACAAAAAAGTGAAATTTCCAAAAATCCAGAAAATTGGCTGAAAACGACTAAATATCAAGGACTCATTGGGCGAATTGCTCTGGAACTGAAATCGGAACGCTCACTCACATTTCCCCTATCTGAAAGTCTGATAAACGCCGGAAAAATGACTAAGTCCAAAAAAAAATTTGTTCAACTTTTTCTAATTTTACCCCCGTGGGATATATATTCTACTCACACACATTTGGAACTCTCCTTGGGTACCCTCACACATATTATTCCCTCGTTTAGTGGATATTTTCACAAAAAAGTGAAATTTTCAAAAATCCAGAAAATTGGCTGAAAACGACTAAATATCAAGGACTCATTGGGCGAATCGCTCTGGAACTGAAATCTGAATGCTCACTGACATTTCCCCTATCTGAAAGTCTGATAAACGCCGGATAAATGACTAAGTCCAAAAAAAAATTTTTTTCAACTTTTTTCAATTTTTCCCCCGTGGGATATATATTCTACCCACACACATTTGGAACTCTCCTGGGGTACCCTCACACATATTATTCCCTCATTTAGTGGATATTTTCACAAAAAAGTGAAATTTTCAAAAATCCAAATTATTGGCTGAAAACGACTAAATATCAAGGACTCATTGGGCGAATCGCTCTGGAACTGAAATCGGAATGCTCACTGACATTTCCCCTATCTGAAAGTCTGATAAACGCCGGATAAATGGCTAAGTCCAAAAAAAAATTTTTTTCAACTTTTTTAAATTTTACCCCCATGGGATATATAATCTACCCACACACATTTGGAACTCTCCTGGGGTACCCTCACACATATTATTCCCTCATTTAGTGGATATTTTCACAAAAAAGTGAAATTTCCAAAAATCCAGAAAATTGGCTGAAAACGACTAAATATCAAGGACTCATTGGGCGAATTGCTCTGGAACTGAAATCGTAACGCTCACTCACATTTCCCCTATCTGAAAGTCTGATAAACGCCGGAAAAATGACTAAGTCCAAAAAAAAATTTGTTCAACTTTTTTCAATTTTACCCCCGTGGGATATATATTCTACCCACACACATTTGGAACTCTCCTTGGGTACCCTCACACATATTATTCCCTCGTTTATTGGATATTTTCACAAAAAAGTGAAATTTTCAAAAATCCAGAAAATTGGCTGAAAACGACTAAATATCAAGGACTCATTGGGCGAATCGCTCTGGAACTGAAATCTGAATGCTCACTGACATTTCCCCTATCTGAAAGTCTGATAAACGCCGGATAAATGACTAAGTCCAAAAAAAAATTTTTTTCAACTTTTTTCAATTTTACCCCGTGGGATATATATTCTAGCCACACACATTTGGAACTCTCCTGGGGTACCCTCACACATATTATTCCCTCATTTAGTGGATATTTTCACAAAAAAGTGAAATTTTCAAAAATCCAAATTATTGGCTGAAAACGACTAAATATCAAGGACTCATTGGGCGAATCGCTCTGGAACTGAAATCGGAATGCTCACTGACATTTCCCCTATCTGAAGGTCTGATAAACGCCGGATAAATGGCTAAGTCCAAAAAAAAATTTTTTTCAACTTTTTTAAATTTTACCCCCATGGGATATATAATCTACCCACACACATTTGGAACTCTCCTGGGGTACCCTCACACATATTATTCCCTCATTTAGTGGATATTTTCACAAAAAAGTGAAATTTCCAAAAATCCAGAAAATTGGCTGAAAACGACTAAATATCAAGGACTCATTGGGCGAATTGCTCTGGAACTGAAATCGTAACGCTCACTCACATTTCCCCTATCTGAAAGTCTGATAAACGCCGGAAAAATGACTAAGTCCAAAAAAAAATTTGTTCAACTTTTTTCAATTTTACCCCCGTGGGATATATATTCTACCCACACACATTTGGAACTCTCCTTGGGTACCCTCACACATATTATTCCCTCGTTTAGTGGATATTTTCACAAAAAAGTGAAATTTTCAAAAATCCAGAAAATTGGCTGAAAACGACTAAATATCAAGGACTCATTGGGCGAATCGCTCTGGAACTGAAATCTGAATGCTCACTGACATTTCCCCTATCTGAAAGTCTGATAAACGCCGGATAAATGACTAAGTCCAAAAAAAAATTTTTTTCAACTTTTTTCAATTTTACCCCCGTGGGATATATATTCTACCCACACACATTTGGAACTCTCCTGGGGTACCCTCACACATATTATTCCCTCATTTAGTGGATATTTTCACAAAAAAGTGAAATTTTCAAAAATCCAAATTATTGGCTGAAAACGACTGAATATCAAGGACTCATTGGGCGAATCGCTCTGGAACTGAAATCGGAATGCTCACTGACATTTCCCCTATCTGAAAGTCTGATAAACGCCGGATAAATGACTAAGTCCAAAAAAAAATTTTTTTCAACTTTTTTAAATTTTACCCCCATGGGATATATAATCTACCCACACACATTTGGAACTCTCCTGGGGTACCCTCACACATATTATTCCCTCATTTAGTGGATATTTTCACAAAAAAGTGAAATTTCCAAAAATCCAGAAAATTGGCTGAAAACGACTAAATATCAAGGACTCATTGGGCGAATTGCTCTGGAACTGAAATCGGAACGCTCACTCACATTTCCCCTATCTGAAAGTCTGATAAACGCCGGAAAAATGACTAAGTCCAAAAAAAAATTTGTTCAACTTTTTTCAATTTTACTCCCGTGGGATATATATTCTACCCACACACATTTGGAACTCTCCTGGGGTACCCTCACACATATTATTCCCTCGTTTAGTGGATATTTTCACAAAAAAAGTGAAATTTTCAAAAATCCAGAAAATTGGCTGAAAACGACTAAATATCAAGGACTCATTGGGCGAATCGCTCTGGAACCGAAATCGAAACGCTCACTCACATTTCCCATATCTGAAAGTCTGATAAACGCCGAAAAATGACTAAGTCCAAAAAAAAAATTTTTTCAATTTTTTTAAATTTTACCCCCGTGGGATATATATTCTACCCACACACATTTAGAACTCTCCTTGGGTACCCTCACACATATTATTCCCTCGTTTAGTGGATATTTTCACAAAAAAGTGAAATTTTCAAAAATCCAGAAAATTGGCTGAAAACGACTAAATATCAAGGACTCATTGGGCGAATTGCTCTGGAACTGAAATCGGAACGCTCACTGACATTTCCCCTCTCTGAAAGTCTGATAAACGCCGGAAAAATGACTAAGTCCCCAAAAAAAATTTTTTCAACTTTTTTCAATTTTACCCCCGTGGGATATATATTCTACCCACACACATTTGGAACTCTCCTGGGGTACCCTCACACATATTATTCCCTCATTTAGTGGATATTTTCAGAAAAAAGTGAAATTTTCAAAAATCCAAATTATTGGCTGAAAACGACTAAATATCAAGGACTCATTGGGCGAATTGCTCTGGAACTGAAATCGGAATGCTCACTTACATTTCCCCTATCTGAAAGTCTGATAAACGCCGGAAAAATGACTAAGTCCAAAAAAAAAATTTGTTCAACTTTTTTCAATTTTACCCCCGTGGGATATATATTCTACCCACACACATTTGGAACTCTCCTGGGGTACCCTCACACATATTATTCCCTCATTTAGTGGATATTTTCACAAAAAAGTGAAATTTCCAAAAATCCAGAAAATTGGCTGAAAACGACTAAATATCAAGGACTCATTGGGCGAATTGCTCTGGAACTGAAATCGGAACGCTCACTCACATTTCCCCTATCTGAAAGTCTGATAAACGCCGGAAAAATGACTAAGTCCAAAAAAAAATTTGTTCAACTTTTTTCAATTTTACTCCCGTGGGATATATATTCTACCCACACACATTTGGAACTCTCCTGGGGTACCCTCACACATATTATTCCCTCGTTTAGTGGATATTTTCACAAAAAAAGTGAAATTTTCAAAAATCCAGAAAATTGGCTGAAAACGACTAAATATCAAGGACTCATTGGGCGAATCGCTCTGGAACCGAAATCGAAACGCTCACTCACATTTCCCATATCTGAAAGTCTGATAAACGCCGAAAAATGACTAAGTCCAAAAAAAAAATTTTTTCAATTTTTTTAAATTTTACCCCCGTGGGATATATATTCTACCCACACACATTTGGAACTCTCCTTGGGTACCCTCACACATATTATTCCCTCGTTTAGTGGATATTTTCACAAAAAAGTGAAATTTTCAAAAATCCAGAAAATTGGCTGAAAACGACTAAATATCAAGGACTCATTGGGCGAATTGCTCTGGAACTGAAATCGGAACGCTCACTGACATTTCCCCTATCTGAAAGTCTGATAAACGCCGGAAAAATGACTAAGTCCCCAAAAAAAATTTTTTCAACTTTTTTCAATTTTACCCCCGTGGGATATATATTCTACCCACACACATTTGGAACTCTCCTGGGGTACCCTCACACATATTATTCCCTCATTTAGTGGATATTTTCAGAAAAAAGTGAAATTTTCAAAAATCCAAATTATTGGCTGAAAACGACTAAATATCAAGGACTCATTGGGCGAATTGCTCTGGAACTGAAATCGGAATGCTCACTTACATTTCCCCTATCTGAAAGTCTGATAAACGCCGGAAAAATGACTAAGTCCAAAAAAAAAATTTGTTCAACTTTTTTCAATTTTACCCCCGTGGGATATATATTCTACCCACACACATTTGGAACTCTCCTGGGGTACCCTCACACATATTATTCCCTTATTTAGTGGATATTTTCACAAAAAAGTGAAATTTTCAAAAATCCAGAAAATTGGCTGAAAAGGACTAAATATCAAGGACTCATTGGGCGAATCGCTCTGGAACTGAAATCTGAATGCTCACTGACATTTCCCCTATCTGAAAGTCTGATAAACGCCGGATAAATGACTAAGTCCAAAAAAAAATTTTTTTCAATTTTACCCCTGTGGGATATATATTCTACCCACACACATTTGGAACTCTCCTGGGGTACCCTCACACATATAATTCCCTCATTTAGTGGATATTTTCACAAAAAAGTGAAATTTTCAAAAATCCAGAAAATTGGCTGAAAACGACTAAATATCAATGACTCATTGGGCAAATCGCTCTGGAACTGAAATCGGAACGCTCACTCACATTTCCCCTATCTGAAAGTCTGATAAACGCCGGAAAAATGACTAAGTCCAAAAAAAAATTTTTTTCAACTTTTTTCAATTTTACCCCCGTGGGATATAAATTCTACCCACACACATTTGGAACTCTCCTGGGTCACCCTCACACATATTATTCCCTCATTTAGTGGATATTTTCACAAAAAAGTGAAATTTTCAAAAATCCAAATTATTGGCTGAAAACTACTAAATATCAAGGACTCATTGGGCGAATCGCTCTGGAACTGAAATCGGAATGCTCACTGACATTTCCCCTATCTGAAAGTCTGATAAACGCCGGATAAATGACTAAGTCCAAAAAAAAATTTTTTTCAACTTTTTTCAATTTTACCCCCTTGGGATATATATTCTACCCACACACATTTGGAACTCTCCTGGGGTACCCTCACACATATTATTCCCTCATTTAGTGGATATTTTCACAAAAAAGTGAAATTTTCAAAAATCCAGAAAATTGGCTGAAAACGACTAAATATCAAGGACTCATTGGGCGAATCGCTCTGGAACTGAAATCTGAATGCTCACTGACATTTCCCCTATCTGAAAGTCTGATAAACGCCAGATAAATGACTAAGTCCAAAAAAAAATTTTTTTCAACTTTTTTCAATTTTTCCCCCGTCGGATATATATTCTACCCACTCACGTTTGGAACTCTCCTGGGGTACCCTCACACATATTATTCCCTCATTTAGTGGATATTTTCACAAAAAAGTGAAATTTTCAAAAATCCAAATTAATGGCTGAAAATGACTAAATATCAAGGACTCATTGGGCGAATCGCTCTGGAACTGAAATCGGAATGCTCACTGACATTTCCCCTATCTGAAAGTCTGATAAACGCCGGAAAAATGACTAAGTCCAAAAAAAAAATTTTTTTCAACTTTTTTAAATTTTACCCCCGTGGGATATATAGTCTACCCAGACACATTTGGAACTCTCCTGGGGTACCCTCACACATATTATTCCCTCATTTAGTGGATATTTTCACAAAAAAGTGAAATTTTCAAAAATCCAAATTATTGGCTGAAAACGACTAAATATCAAGGACTCATTGGGCGAATCGCTCTGGAACTGAAATCGGAATGCTCACTGACATTTCCCCTATCTGAAAGTCTGATAAACGCCGGAAAAATGACTAAGTCCAAAAAAAAATTTGTTCAACTTTTTTCAATTTTACTCCCGTGGGATATATATTCTACCCACACACATTTGGAACTCTCCTGGGGTACCCTCACACATATTATTCCCTCGTTTATTGGATATTTTCACAAAAAAGTGAAATTTTCAAAAATCCAGAAAATTGGCTGAAAACGACTAAATATCAAGGACTCATTGGGCGAATCGCTCTGGAACCAAAATCGAAACGCTCACTCACATTTCCCCTATCTGAAAGTCTGATAAACGACGGAAAAATGACTAAGTCCAAAAAAAAAATTTTTTTCAATTTTTTTAAATTTTACCCCCGTGGGATATATATTCTACCCACACACATTTGGAACTCTCCTGGGTCACCCTCACACATATTATTCCCTCATTTAGTGGATATTTTCACAAAAAAGTGAAATTTTCAAAAATCCAGAAAATTGGCTGAAAACGACTAAATATCAAGGACTCAATGGGCGAATCACTCTGGAACTGAAATCTGAATGCTCACTGACATTTCCCCTATCTGAAAGTCTGATAAACGCCGGATAAATGACTAAGTCCAAAAAAAAATTTTTTTCAACTTTTTTCAATTTTTCCCCCGTCGGATATATATTCTACCCACACACATTTGGAACTCTCCTGGGGTACCCTCACACATATTATTCCCTCATTCAGTGGATATTTTCACAAAAAAAGTGAAATTTTCAAAAATCCAAATTATTGGCTGAAAACGACTAAATATCAAGGACTCATTGGGCGAATCGCTCTGGAACTGAAATCGGAATGCTCATTGACATGTCCCCTATCTGAAAGTCTGATAAACGCCGGAAAAATGACTAAGTCCAAAAAAAAATTTTTTTCAACTTTTTTCAATTTTACCCCCTTGGGATATATATTCTACCCACACACATTTGGAACTCTCCTGGGGTACCCTCACACATATTATTCCCTCATTTAGTGGATATTTTCACAAAAAAGTGAAATTTTCAAAAATCCAGAAAATTGGCTGAAAACGACTAAATATCAAGGACTCATTGGGCGAATCGCTCTGGAACTGAAATCTGAATGCTCACTGACATTTCCCCTATCTGAAAGTCTGATAAACGCCAGATAAATGACTAAGTCCAAAAAAAAATTTTTTTCAACTTTTTTCAATTTTTCCCCCGTCGGATATATATTCTACCCACTCACGTTTGGAACTCTCCTGGGGTACCCTCACACATATTATTCCCTCATTTAGTGGATATTTTCACAAAAAAGTGAAATTTTCAAAAATCCAAATTAATGGCTGAAAATGTCTAAATATCAAGGACTCATTGGGCGAATCGCTCTGGAACTGAAATCGGAATGCTCACTGACATTTCCCCTATCTGAAAGTCTGATAAACGCCGGAAAAATGACTAAGTCCAAAAAAAAAATTTTTTTCAACTTTTTTAAATTTTACCCCGTGGGATATATAGTCTACCCAGACACATTTGGAACTCTCCTGGGGTACCCTCACACATATTATTCCCTCATTTAGTGGATATTTTCACAAAAAAGTGAAATTTTCAAAAATCCAAATTATTGGCTGAAAACGACTAAATATCAAGGACTCATTGGGCGAATCGCTCTGGAACTGAAATCGGAATGCTCACTGACATTTCCCCTATCTGAAAGTCTGATAAACGCCGGAAAAATGACTAAGTCCAAAAAAAAATTTGTTCAACTTTTTTCAATTTTACTCCCGTGGGATATATATTCTACCCACACACATTTGGAACTCTCCTGGGGTACCCTCACACATATTATTCCCTCGTTTATTGGATATTTTCACAAAAAAGTGAAATTTTCAAAAATCCAGAAAATTGGCTGAAAACGACTAAATATCAAGGACTCATTGGGCGAATCGCTCTGGAACCAAAATCGAAACGCTCACTCACATTTCCCCTATCTGAAAGTCTGATAAACGACGGAAAAATGACTAAGTCCAAAAAAAAAATTTTTTTCAATTTTTTTAAATTTTACCCCCGTGGGATATATATTCTACCCACACACATTTGGAACTCTCCTGGGTCACCCTCACACATATTATTCCCTCATTTAGTGGATATTTTCACAAAAAAGTGAAATTTTCAAAAATCCAGAAAATTGGCTGAAAACGACTAAATATCAAGGACTCAATGGGCGAATCACTCTGGAACTGAAATCTGAATGCTCACTGACATTTCCCCTATCTGAAAGTCTGATAAACGCCGGATAAATGACTAAGTCCAAAAAAAAATTTTTTTCAACTTTTTTCAATTTTTCCCCCGTCGGATATATATTCTACCCACACACATTTGGAACTCTCCTGGGGTACCCTCACACATATTATTCCCTCATTCAGTGGATATTTTCACAAAAAAAGTGAAATTTTCAAAAATCCAAATTATTGGCTGAAAACGACTAAATATCAAGGACTCATTGGGCGAATCGCTCTGGAACTGAAATCGGAATGCTCATTGACATGTCCCCTATCTGAAAGTCTGATAAACGCCGGAAAAATGACTAAGTCCAAAAAAAAAATTTTTTTCAACTTTTTTAAATTTTACCCCCGTGGGATATATAGTCTACCCAGACACATTTGGAACTCTCCTGGGGTACCCTCACACATATTATTCCCTCATTTAGTGGATATTTTCACAAAAGAGTGAAATTTTCAAAAATCCAGAAAATTGGCTGAAAACGACTAAATATCAAGGACTCATTGGGTGAATCGCTCTGGAACTGAAATCGGAATGCTCACTGACATTTCCCCTATCTGAAAGTCTGATAAACGCCGGAAAAATTACTAAGTCCAAAAAAAAATTTTTTTCAATTTTACCCCTGTGGGATATATATTCTACCCACACACATTTGGAACTCTCCTGGGGTACCCTCACACATATTATTCCCTCATTTAGTGGATATTTTCACAAAAAAGTGAAATTTTCAAAAATCCAGAAAATTGGCTGAAAACGACTAAATATCAAGGACTCATTGGGCAAATCGCTCTGGAACTGAAATCAGAATGCTCACTGACATTTCCCCTATCTGAAAGTCTGATAAACGCCGGATAAATGACTAAGTCCAAAAAAAAATTTTTTTCAACTTTTTTCAATTTTACCCCCTTGGGATATATATTCTACCCACACACATTTGGAACTCTCCTGGGGTACCCTCACACATATTATTCCCTCATTTAGTGGATATTTTCACAAAAAAGTGAAATTTTCAAAAATCCAGAAAATTGGCTGAAAACGACTAAATATCAAGGACTCAATGGGCGAATCGCTCTGGAACTGAAATCTGAATGCTCACTGACATTTCCCCTATCTGAAAGTCTGATAAACGCCGGATAAATGACTAAGTCCAAAAAAAAATTTTTTCCAACTTTTTTCAATTTTTCCCCCGTCGGATATATATTCTACCCACACACATTTGGAACTCTCCTGGGGTACCCTCACACATATTATTCCCTCATTTAGTGGATATTTTCACAAAAAAAGTGAAATTTTCAAAAATCCAAATTATTGGCTGAAAACGACTAAATATCAAGGACTCATTGGGCGAATCGCTCTGGAACTGAAATCGGAATGCTCACTGACATGTCCCCTATCTGAAAGTCTGATAAACGCCGGAAAAATGACTAAGTCCAAAAAAAAAATTTTTTTCAACTTTTTTAAATTTTACCCCCGTGGGATATATAGTCTACCCAGACACATTTGGAACTCTCCTGGGGTACCCTCACACATATTATTCCCTCATTTAGTGGATATTTTTTTCCAAAAGAGTGAAATTTTCAAAAATCCAGAAAATTGGCTGAAAACGACTAAATATCAAGGACTCATTGGGCGAATCTCTCTGGAACTGAAATCGTAATGCTCACTCACATTTCCCCTATCTGAAAGTCTGATAAATGCCGTAAAAATTACTAAGTCCAAAAAAAATTTTTTTTCAACTTTTTTAAATTTTACCCCCGTGGGATATATATTCTACCCACACACATTTGGAACTCTCCTGGGGTACCCTCACACATATTATTCCCTCATTTAGTGGATATTTTCACAAAAAAGTTAAATTTTCAAAAATCCAGAAAATTGGCTGAAAACGACTAAATATCAATGACTCATTGGGCAAATCGCTCTGGAACTGAAATCGGAACGCTCACTCACATTTCCCCTATCTGAAAGTCTGATAAACGCCGGAAAAATGACTAAGTCCAAAAAAAAATTTTTTTCAACTTTTTTCAATTTTACCCCCGTGGGATATAAATTCTACCCACACACATTTGGAACTCTCCTGGGGTACCCTCACACATATTATTCCCTCATTTAGTGGATATTTTCACAAAAAAGTGAAATTTTCAAAAATCCAAATTATTGGCTGAAAATGACTAAATATCAAGGACTCATTGGGCGAATCACTCTGGAACTGAAATCGGAATGCTCACTGACATTTCCCCTATCTGAAAGTCTGATAAACGCCGGATAAATGACTAAGTCCAAAAAAAAAATTTTTTCAACTTTTTTCAATTTTACCCCCGTGGGATATATTCTACCCACACACATTTGGAACTCTCCTGGGGTACCCTCACACATATTATTCCCTCATTTAGTGGATATTTTCACAAAAAAGTGAAATTTTCAAAAATCCAAATTATTGGCTGAAAACGACTAAATATCAAGGACTCATTGGGCAAATCGCTCTGGAACTGAAATCGGAATGGTCACTGACATTTCCCCTATCTGAAAGTCTGATAAACGCCGGAAAAATGACTAAGTCTAAAAAAAAAAAAAATTTCAACTTTTTTAAATTTTACGCCCGTGGGATATATAGTCTACCCAGACACATTTGGAACTCTCCTGAGGTACCCTCACACATATTATTCCCTCATTTAGTGGATATTTTCACAAAAGAGTGAAATTTTCAAAAATCCAGAAAATTGGCTGAAAATGACTAAATATCAAGGACTCATTGGGCGAATTGCTCTGGAACTGAAATCGTAATGCTCACTCACATTTCCCCTATCTGAAAGTCTGATAAACGCCGTAAAAATTACTAAGTCCAAAAAAAATTTTTTTTCAACTTTTTTCAATTTTACCCCCGTGGGATATATATTCTACCCACACACATTTGGAACTCTCCTGGGGTACCCTCACACATATTATTCCCTCATTTAGTGGATATTTTCACAAAAAAGTGAAATTTTCAAAAATCCAGAAAATTGGCTGAAAACGACTAAATATCAAGGACTCATTGGGCGAATCGCTCTGGAACTGAAATCGGAATGCTCACTGACATTTCCCCTATCTGAAAGTCTGATAAACGCCGGAAAAATGACTAAGTCCAAAAAAAAATTTTTTTCAATTTTACCCCTGTGGGATATATATTCTACCCACACACATTTGGAACTCTCCTGGGGTACCCTCACACATATTATTCCCTCATTTAGTGGATATTTTCACAAAAAAGTGAAATTTTCAAAAATCGAGAAAATTGTCTGAAAACGACTAAATATCAATTGGGCAAATCGCTCTGGAACTGAAATCGGAACGCTCACTCACATTTCCCCTATCTGAAAGTCTGATAAACGCCGGAAAAATGACTAAGTCCAAAAAAAAATTTTTTTCAACTTTTTTCAATTTTACCCCCGTGGGATATAAATTCTACCCACACACATTTGGAACTCTCCTGGGGTACCCTCACACATATTATTCCCTCATTTAGTGGATATTTTCACAAAAAAGTGAAATTTTCAAAAATCCAAATTATTGGCTGAAAACGACTAAATATCAAGGACTCATTGGGCGAATCGCTCTGGAACTGAAATCGGAATGCTCACTGACATTTCCCCTATCTGAAAGTCTGATAAACGCCGGATAAATGACTAAGTCCAAAAAAAAAATTTTTTCAACTTTTTTCAATTTTACCCCCGTGGGATATATTCTACCCACACACATTTGGAACTCTCCTGGGGTACCCTCACACATATTATTCCCTCATTTAGTGGATATTTTCACAAAAAAGTGAAATTTTCAAAAATCCAAATTATTGGCTGAAAACGACTAAATATCAAGGACTCATTGGGCAAATCGCTCTGGAACTGAAATCGGAATGCTCACTCACATTTCCCCTATCTGAAAGTCTGATAAACGCCGGAAAAATGACTAAGTCCAAAAAAAAATTTTTTTCAACTTTTTTCAATTTTACCCCCGTGGGATATATATTCTACCCACACACATTTGGAACTCTCCTGGGGTACCCTCACACATATTATTCCCTCATTTAGTGGATATTTTCACAAAAGAGTGAAATTTTCAAAAATCCAGAAAATTGGCTGAAAACGACTAAATATCAAGGACTCATTGGGCGAATCGCTCTGGAACTGAAATCGTAATGCTCACTCACATTTCCCCTATCTGAAAGTCTGATAAACGCCGTAAAAATGACTAAGTCCAAAAAAAATTTTTTTTCAACTTTTTTCAATTTTACCCCCGTGGGATATATATTCTACCCACACACATTTGGAACTCTCCTGGGGTACCCTCACACATATTATTCCCTCATTTAGTGGATATTTTCACAAAAAAGTGAAATTTTCAAAAATCCAGAAAATTGGCTGAAAACGACTAAATATCAAGGACTCATTGGGCGAATCGCTCTGGAACTGAAATCGGAACGCTCACTCACATTTCCCCTATCTGAAAGTCTGATAAACGTCGGAAAAATGACTAAGTCCAAAAAAAAATTTTTTTCAACTTTTTTCAATTTTACCCCCGTGGGATATAAATTCTACCCACACACATTTGGAACTCTCCTGGGGTACCCTCACACATATTATTCCCTCATTTAGTGAATATTTTCACAAAAAAGTGAAATTTTCAAAAATCCAGAAAATTGGCTGAAAACGACTAAATATCAAGGGCTCATTGGGCAAATCGCTCTGGAACTGAAATCGGAACGCTCACTCACATTTCCCGTCTCTGAAAGTCTGATAAACGCCGTAAAAATGACTAAGTGCAAAAAAAAAATTTTTTTCAACTTTTTTCAATTTTACCCCCGTGGGATATATATTCTACCCACACACATTTGGAACTCTCCTGGGGTACCCTCACACATATTATTCCCTCATTTAGTGGATATTTTCACAAAAAAGTGATTTTTTCAAAAATCCAGAAAATTGGCTGAAAACGACTAAATATCAAGGACTCATTGGGCGAATCGCTCTGGAACTAAAATCGGAACGCTCACAGACATTTCCCCTATCTGAAAGTCTGATAAACGCCGGAAAAATGACTAAGTCCAAAAAAAAATTTGTTAAACTTTTTTCAATTTTACCCCCGTGGGATATATATTCTACCCACACACATTTGGAACTCTCCTGGGGTACCCTCACACATATTATTCCCTCATTTAGTGGATATTTTCACAAAAAAGTGAAATTTTCAAAAATCCAAATTATTGGCTGAAAACGACTAAATATCAAGGACTCAATGGGTGAATCGCTCTGGAACTGAAATCTGAATGCTCACTGACATTTCCCCTATCTGAAAGTCTGATAAACGCCGGAAAAATGACTAAGTCCAAAAAAAAATTTTTTTCAACTTTTTTCAATTTTACCCCTGTGGGATATATATTCTACCCAAACACATTTGGAACTCTCCTGGGGTACCCTCACACATATTATTCCCTCATTTAGTGGATATTTTCACAAAAAAGTGAAATTTTCAAAAATCCAGAAAATTGGCTGAAAATGACTAAATATCAAGCACTCATTGGGCGAATCGCTCTGGAACTGAAATCGTAATGCTCACTCACATTTCCCCTATCTGAAAGTCTGATAAACGCCGTAAAAATGACTAAGTCCAAAAAAAATTTTTTTTCAACTTTTTTCAATTTTACCCCCGTGGGATATATATTCTACCCACACACATTTGGAACTCTCCTGGGGTACCCTCACACATATTATTCCCTCATTTAGTGGATATTTTCACAAAAAAGTGATTTTTTCAAAAATCCAGAAAATTGGCTGAAAACGACTAAATATCAAGGACTCATTGGGCGAATCGCTCTGGAACTAAAATCGGAACGCTCACAGACATTTCCCCTATCTGAAAGTCTGATAAACGCCGGAAAAATGACTAAGTCCAAAAAAAAATTTGTTAAACTTTTTTCAATTTTACCCCCATGGGATATACATTCTACCCTCACACATTTGGAACTCTCCTGGGGTACCCTCACACATATTATTCCCTCATTTAGTGGATATTTTCACAAAAAAGTGAAATTTTCAAAAATCCAAATTATTGGCTGAAAACGACTAAATATCAAGGACTCATTGGGTGAATCGCTCTGGAACTGAAATCTGAATGCTCACTGACATTTCCCCTATCTGAAAGTCTGATAAACGCCGGAAAAATGACTAAGTCCAAAAAAAAATTTTTTTCAACTTTTTTCAATTTTACCCCTGTGGGATATATATTCTACCCACACACATTTGGAACTCTCCTGGGGTACCCTCACACATATTATTCCCTCATTTAGTGGATATTTTCACAAAAAAGTGAAATTTTCAAAAATCCAAATTAATGACTGAAAACGAGTAAATATCAAGGACTCATTGGGCGAATCGCTCTGGAACTGAAATCGTAATGCTCACTCACATTTCCCCTATCTGAAAGTCTGATAAACGCCGCAAAAATGACTAAGTCCCAAAAGAATTTTTTTTCAACTTTTTTCAATTTTAGCCCCGTGGGATATATATTCTACCCACACACATTTGGAACTCTCCTGGGGTACCCTCACACATATTATTCCCTCATTTAGTGGATATTTTCACAAAAAAGTGATTTTTTCAAAAATCCAGAAAATTGGCTGAAAACGACTAAATATCAAGGACTCATTGGGCGAATCGCTCTGGAACTAAAATCGGAACGCTCACAGACATTTCCCCTATCTGAAAGTCTGATAAACGCTGGAAAAATGACTAAGTCCAAAAAAAAATTTGTTAAACTTTTTTCAATTTTACCCCCGTGGGATATATATTCTACCCACACACATTTGGAACTCTCCTGGGGTACCCTCACACATATTATTCCCTCATTTAGTGGATATTTTCACAAAAAAGTGAAATTTTCAAAAATCCAGAAAATTGGCTGAAAACGACTAAATATCAAGCACTCATTGGGCGAATCGCTCTGCACCTGAAATCGGAACGCTCACTCACATTTCCCCTATCTGAAAGTCTGATAAACGCCGTAAAAATGACTAAGTCCAAAAAAAAAATTTTTTCAACTTTTTTCAATTTTACCCCCGTGGGATATAAATTCTACCCACACACATTTGGAACTCTCCTGGGGTACCCTCACACATATTATTCCCTCATTTAGTGGATATTTTCACAAAAAAGTGAAATTTTCAAAAATCCAGAAAATTGGCTGAAAACGACTAAATATCAAGGGCTCATTGGGTGAATCGCTCTGGAACTGAAATCGGAACGCTCACTCACATTTCCCCTCTCTGAAAGTCTGATAAACGCCGTAAAAATGACTAAGTGCAAAAAAAAATTTTTTTTCAACTTTTTTCAATTTTACCCCCGTGGGATATATATTCTACCCACACACATTTGGAACTCTCCTGGGGTACCCTCACACATATTATTCCCTCATTTAGTGGATATTTTCACAAAAAAGTGAGTTTTTCAAAAATCCAGAAAATTGGCTGAAAACGACTAAATATCAAGGACTGATTGGGCGAATCGCTCTGGAACTAAAATCGGAACGCTCACAGACATTTCCCCTATCTGAAAGTCTGATAAACGCCGGAAAAATGACTAAGTCCAAAAAAAAATTTGTTAAACTTTTTTCAATTTTACCCCCGTGGGATATATATTCTACCCACACACATTTGGAACTCTCCTGGGGTACCCTCACACATATTATTCCCTCATTTAGTGGATATTTTCACAAAAGAGTGAAATTTTCAAAAATCCAGAAAATTGGCTGAAAACGACTAAATATCAAGGACTCATTGGGCGAATCGCTCTGGAACTGAAATCGTAATGCTCACTCACATTTCCCCTATCTGAAAGTCTGATAAACGCCGTAAAAATGACTAAGTCCAAAAAAAATTTTTTTTCAACTTTTTTCAATTTTACCCCCGTGGGATATATATTCTACCCACACACATTTGGAACTCTCCTGGGGTACCCTCACATATATTATTCCCTCATTTAGTGGATATTTTCACAAAAAAGTGAAATTTTCAAAAATCCAGAAAATTGGCTGAAAACGACTAAATATCAAGGGCTCATTGGGCGAATCGCTCTGGAACTGAAATCGGAACGCTCACTCACATTTCCCCTCTCTGAAAGTCTGATAAACGCCGTAAAAATGACTAAGTGCAAAAAAAAAATTTTTTTCAACTTTTTTCAATTTTACCCCAGTGGGATATATATTCTACCCACACACATTTGGAACTCTACTGGGGTACCCTCACACATATTATTCCCTCATTTAGTGGATATTTTCACAAAAAAGTTATTTTTTCAAAAATCCAGAAAATTGGCTGAAAACGACTAAATATCAAGGACTCATTGGGCGAATCGCTCTGGAACTAAAATCGGAACGCTCACAGACATTTCCCCTATCTGAAAGTCTGATAAACGCCGGAAAAATGACTAAGTCCAAAAAAAAATTTGTTAAAGTTTTTTCAATTTTACCCCCGTGGGATATATATTCTACCCAAACACATTTGGAAATCTCCTGGGGTACCCTCACACATATTATTCCCTCATTTAGTGGATATTTTCACAAAAAAGTGAAATTTTCAAAAATCCAAATTATTGGCTGAAAACGACTAAATATCAAGGACTCATTGGGTGAATCGCTCTGGAACTGAAATCTGAATGCTCACTGACATTTCCCCTATCTGAAAGTCTGATAAACGCCGGAAAAATGACTAAGTCCAAAAAAAAAATTTTTTCAACTTTTTTCAATTTTACCCCTGTGGGATATATATTCTACCCACACACATTTGGAACTCTCCTGTGGTACCCTCACACATATTATTCCCTCATTTAGTGGATATTTTCACAAAAAAGTGATTTTTTCAAAAATCCAGAAGATTGGCTGAAAACGACTAAATATCAAGGACTCATTGGGCGAATCGCTCTGGAACTAAAATCGGAACGCTCACAGACATTTCCCCTATCTGAAAGTCTGATAAACGCTGTAAAAATGACTAAGTCCAAAAAAAAATTTGTTAAACTTTTTTCAATTTTACCCCCGTGGGATATATATTCTACCCACACACATTTGGAACTCTCCTGGGGTACCCTCACACATATTATTCCCTCATTTAGTGGATATTTTCACAAAAAAGTGAAATTTTCAAAAATCCAGAAAATTGGCTGAAAACGACTAAATATCAAGGACTCATTGGGCGAATTGCTCTGGAACTGAAATCGGAACGCTCACTCACATTTCCCCTATCTGAAAGTCTGATAAATGCCGGAAAAATGACTAAGTCCAAAAAAAAATTTTTTTCAACTTTTTTCAATTTTACCCCCGTGGGATATAAATTCTACCCACACACATTTGGAACTCTCCTGGGGTACCCTCACACCTATTATTCCCTCATTTAGTGGATATTTTCACAAAAAAGTGAAATTTTCAAAAATCCAGAAAATTGGCTGAAAATGACTAAATATCAAGGGCTCATTGGGCGTATCGCTCTGGAACTGAAATCGGAACGCTCACTCACATTTCCCCTATCTGAAAGTCTGATAAACGCCGTAAAAATGACTAAGTGCAAAAAAAAAAATTTTTTCAACTTTTTTCAATTTTACCCCCGTGGGATATATATTCTACCCACACACATTTGGAACTCTCCTGGGGTACCCTCACACATATTATTCCCTCATTTAGTGGATATTTTCACAAAAAAGTGAAATTTTCAAAAATCCAAATTAATGACTGAAAACGAGTAAATATCAAGGACTCATTGGGCGAATCGCTCTGGAACTGAAATCGTAATGCTCACTCACATTTCCCCTATCTGAAAGTCTGATAAACGCCGTAAAAATGACTAAGTCCCAAAAGAATTTTTTTTCAACTTTTTTCAATTTTAGCCCCGTGGGATATATATTCTACCCACACACATTTGGAACTCTCCTGGGGTACCCTCACACATATTATTCCCTCATTTAGTGGATATTTTCACAAAAAAGTGATTTTTTCAAAAATCCAGAAAATTGGCTGAAAACGACTAAATATCAAGGACTCATTGGGCGAATCGCTCTGGAACTAAAATCGGAACGCTCACAGACATTTCCCCTATCTGAAAGTCTGATAAACGCTGGAAAAATGACTAAGTCCAAAAAAAAATTTGTTAAACTTTTTTCAATTTTACCCCCGTGGGATATATATTCTACCCACACACATTTGGAACTCTCCTGGGGTACCCTCACACATATTATTCCCTCATTTAGTGGATATTTTCACAAAAAAGTGAAATTTTCAAAAATCCAGAAAATTGGCTGAAAACGACTAAATATCAAGCACTCATTGGGCGAATCGCTCTGCACCTGAAATCGGAACGCTCACTCACATTTCCCCTATCTGAAAGTCTGATAAACGCCGGAAAAATGACTAAGTCCAAAAAAAAATTTTTTTAAACTTTTTTCAATTTTACCCCCGTGGGATATATTTTCTACCCACACACATTTGGAACTCTCCTGGGGTACCCTCACACATATTATTCCCTCATTTAGTGGATATTTTCACAAAAGAGTGAAATTTTCAAAAATCCAGAAAATTGGCTGAAAACGACTAAATATCAAGGACTCATTGGGCGAATCGCTCTGGAACTGAAATCGTAATGCTCACTCACATTTCCCCTATCTGAAAGTCTGATAAACGCCGTAAAAATGACTAAGTCCAAAAAAAATTTTTTTTCAACTTTTTTCAATTTTACCCCCGTGGGATATATATTCTACCCACACACATTTGGAACTCTCCTGGGGTACCCTCACACATATTATTCCCTCATTTAGTGGATATTTTCACAAAAAAGTGAAATTTTCAAAAATCCAGAAAATTGGCTGAAAACGACTAAATATCAAGGACTCATTGGGCGAATCGCTCTGGAACTGAAATCGGAACGCTCACTCACATTTCCCCTATCTGAAAGTCTGATAAACGCCGGTAAAATGACTAAGTCCAAAAAAAAATTTTTTTCAACTTTTTTCAATTTTACCCCCGTGGGATATAAATTCTACCCACACACATTTGGAACTCTCCTGGGGTACCCTCACACATATTATTCCCTCATTTAGTGGATATTTTCACAAAAAAGTGAAATTTTCAAAAATCCAGAAAATTGGCTGAAAACGACTAAGTATCAAGGGCTCATTGGGTGAATCGCTCTGGAACTGAAATCGGAACGCTCACTCACATTTCCCCTCTCTGAAAGTCTGATAAACGCCGTAAAAATGACTAAGTGCAAAAAAAAATTTTTTTTCAACTTTTTTCAATTTTACCCCCGTGGGATATATATTCTACCCACACACATTTGGAACTCTCCTGGGGTACCCTCACACATATTATTCCCTCATTTAGTGGATATTTTCACAAAAAAGTGATTTTTTCAAAAATCCAGAAAATTGGCTGAAAACGACTAAATATCAAGGACTCATTGGGTGAATCGCTCTGGAACTGAAATCTGAATGCTCACTGACATTTCCCCTATCTGAAAGTCTGATAAACGCCGGAAAAATGACTAAGTCCAAAAAAAAATTTTTTTCAACTTTTTTCAATTTTACCCCTGTGGGATATATATTCTACCCACACACATTTGGAACTCTCCTGTGGTACCCTCACACATATTATTCCCTCATTTAGTGGATATTTTCACAAAAAAGTGATTTTTTCAAAAATCCAGAAGATTGGCTGAAAACGACTAAATATCAAGGACTCATTGGGCGAATCGCTCTGGAACTAAAATCGGAACGCTCACAGACATTTCCCCTATCTGAAAGTCTGATAAACGCTGTAAAAATGACTAAGTCCAAAAAAAAATTTGTTAAACTTTTTTCAATTTTACCCCCGTGGGATATATATTCTACCCACACACATTTGGAACTCTCCTGGGGTACCCTCACACATATTATTCCCTCATTTAGTGGATATTTTCACAAAAAAGTGAAATTTTCAAAAATCCAGAAAATTGGCTGAAAACGACTAAATATCAAGGACTCATTGGGCGAATTGCTCTGGAACTGAAATCGGAACGCTCACTCACATTTCCCCTATCTGAAAGTCTGATAAATGCCGGAAAAATGACTAAGTCCAAAAAAAAATTTTTTTCAACTTTTTTCAATTTTACCCCCGTGGGATATAAATTCTACCCACACACATTTGGAACTCTCCTGGGGTACCCTCACACCTATTATTCCCTCATTTAGTGGATATTTTCACAAAAAAGTGAAATTTTCAAAAATCCAGAAAATTGGCTGAAAATGACTAAATATCAAGGGCTCATTGGGCGTATCGCTCTGGAACTGAAATCGGAACGCTCACTCACATTTCCCCTATCTGAAAGTCTGATAAACGCCGTAAAAATGACTAAGTGCAAAAAAAAAAATTTTTTCAACTTTTTTCAATTTTACCCCCGTGGGATATATATTCTACCCACACACATTTGGAACTCTCCTGGGGTACCCTCACACATATTATTCCCTCATTTAGTGGATATTTTCACAAAAAAGTGAAATTTTCAAAAATCCAAATTAATGACTGAAAACGACTAAATATCAAGTACTCATTGGGCGAATCGCTCTGGAACTGAAATCGTAATGCTCACTCACATTTCCCCTATCTGAAAGTCTGATAAACGCCGTAAAAATGACTAAGTCCCCAAAAAATTTTTTTTCAACTTTTTTCAATTTTAGCCCCGTGGGATATATATTCTACCCACACACATTTGGAACTCTCCTGGGGTACCCTCACACATATTATTCCCTCATTTAGTGGATATTTTCACAAAAAAGTGAAATTTTCAAAAATCCAAATTATTGGCTGAAAACGACTAAATATCAAGGACTCATTGGGTGAATCGCTCTGGAACTGAAATCTGAATGCTCACTGAAATTTCCCCTATCTGAAAGTCTGATAAACGCCGGAAAAATGACTAAGTCCAAAAAAAAATTTTTTTCAACTTTTTTCAATTTTACCCCCGTGGGATATAAATTCTACCCACACACATTTGGAACTCTCCTGGGGTACCCTCACACATATTATTCCCTCATTTAGTGGATATTTTCACAAAAAAGTGAAATTTTCAAAAATCCAGAAAATTGGCTGAAAACGACTAAATATCAAGGACTCATTGGGCGAATCGCTCTGGAACTAAAATCGGAACGCTCACAGACATTTCCCCTATCTGAAAGTCTGATAAACGCTGGAAAAATGACTAAGTCCAAAAAAAAATTTTTTTAAACTTTTTTCAATTTTACCCCCGTGGGATATATATTCTACCCACACATATTTGGAACTCTCCTGGGGTACCCTCACACATATTATTCCCTCATTTAGTGGATATTTTCACAAAAGAGTGAAATTTTCAAAAATCCAGAAAATTGGCTGAAAACGACTAAATATCAAGGACTCATTGGGCGAATCGCTCTGGAACTGAAATCGTAATGCTCACTCACAATTCCCCTATCTGAAAGTCTGATAAACGCCGTAAAAATGACTAAGTCCAAAAAAAATTTTTTTTCAACTTTTTTCAATTTTACCCCCGTGGGATATATATTCTACCCACACACATTTGGAACTCTCCTGGTGTACCCTCACACATATTATTCCCTCATTTAGTGGATATTTTCACAAAAAAGTGATTTTTTCAAAAATCCAGAAAATTGGCTGAAAACGACTAAATATCAAGGACTCCTTGGGCGAATCGCTCTGGAACTAAAATCGGAACGCTCACAGACATTTCCCCTATCTGAAAGTCTGATAAACGCTGGAAAAATGACTAAGTCCAAAAAAAAATTTGTTAAACTTTTTTCAATTTTACCCCCGTGGGATATATATTCTACCCACACACATTTGGAACTCTCCTGGGGTACCCTCACACATATTATTCCCTCATTTAGTGGATATTTTCACAAAAAAGTGAAATTTTCAATAATCCAGAAAATTGGCTGAAAACGACTAAATATCAAGCACTCATTGGGCGAATCGCTCTGGAACTGAAATCGGAACGCTCACTCACATTTCCCCTCTCTGAAAGTCTGATAAACGCCGTAAAAATGACTAAGTGCAAAAAAAAAATTTTTTTCAACTTTTTTCAATTTTACCCCCGTGGGATATATATTCTACCCACACACATTTGGAACTCTCCTGGGGTACCCTCACACATATTATTCCCTCATTTAGTGGATATTTTCACAAAAAAGTGAAATTTTCAAAAATCCAGAAAATTGGCTGAAAACGACTAAATATCAAGGGCTCATTGGGCAAATCGCTCTGGAACTGAAATCGGAACGCTCACTCACATTTCCCCTCTCTGAAAGTCTGATAAACGCCGTAAAAATGACTAAGTGCAAAAAAAAAATTTTTTTCAACTTTTTTCAATTTTACCCCGTGTGATATATATTCTACCCACACACATTTGGAACTCTCCTGGGGTACCCTCACACATATTATTCCCTCATTTAGTGGATATTTTCACAAAAAAGTGAAATTTTCAAAAATCCAAATTAATGACTGAAAACGACTAAATATCAAGGACTCATTGGGCGAATCGCTCTGGAACTGAAATCGTAATGCTCACTCACATTTCCCCTATCTGAAAGTCTGATAAACCCCGTAAAAATGACTAAGTCCCAAAAAAATTTTTTTTCAACTTTTTTCAATTTTAGCCCCGTGGGATATATATTCTACCCACACACATTTGGAACTCTCCTGGGGTACCCTCACACATATTATTCCCTCATTTAGTGGATATTTTCACAAAAAAGTGAAATTTTCAAAAATCCAAATTATTGGCTGAAAATGACTAAATATCAAGGACTCATTGGGTGAATCGCTCTGTAACTGAAATCGTAATGCTCACTCACATTTCCCCTATCTGAAAGTCTGATAAACGCCGTAAAAATGACTAAGTCCAAAAAAAAATTTTTTTCAACTTTTTTCAATTTTACCCCCGTGGGATATAAATTCTACCCACACACATTTGGAACTCTCCTGGGGTACCCTCACACATATTATTCCCTCATTTAGTGGATATTTTCACAAAAAAAGTGAAATTTTCAAAAATCCAGAAAATTGGCTGAAAACGACTAAATATCAAGGGCTCATTGGGCGAATCGCTCTGGAACTGAAATCGGAACGCTCACTCACATTTCCCCTCTCTGAAAGTCTGATAAACGCCGTAAAAATGACTAAGTGCAAAAAAAAAAATTTTTTCAACTTTTTTCAATTTTACCCCCGTGGGATATATATTCTACCCACACACATTTGGAACTCTCCTGGGGTACCCTCACACATATTATTCCCTCATTTAGTGGATATTTTCACAAAAAAGTGAAATTTTCAAAAATCCAAATTAATGACTGAAAACGACTAAATATCAAGGACTCATTGGGCGAATCGCTCTGGAACTGAAATCGTAATGCTCACTCACATTTCCCCTATCTGAAAGTCTGATAAACGCCGTAAAAATGACTAAGTCCCAAAAAAATTTTTTTTCAACTTTTTTCAATTTTACCCCGTGGGATATATATTCTACCCACACACATTTGGAACTCTCCTGGGGTACCCTCACACATATTATTCCCTCATTTAGTGGATATTTTCACAAAAAAGTGAAATTTTCAAAAATCCAGAAAATTGGCTGAAAACGACTAAATATCAAGGGCTCATTGGGCAAATCGCTCTGGAACTGAAATCGGAACGCTCACTCACATTTCCCCTCTCTGAAAGTCTGATAAACGCCGTAAAAATGACTAAGTGCAAAAAAAAAATTTTTTTCAACTTTTTTCAATTTTACCCCCGTGGGATATATATTCTACCCACACACATTTGGAACTCTCCTGGGGTACCCTCACACATATTATTCCCTCATTTAGTGGATATTTTCACAAAAAAGTGATTTTTTCAAAAATCCAGAAAATTGGCTGAAAACGACTAAATATCAAGGACTCATTGGGCAAATCGCTCTGGAACTAAAATCGGAACGCTCACAGACATTTCCCCTATCTGAAAGTCTGATAAACGCCGGAAAAATGACTAAGTCCAAAAAAAAATTTGTTAAACTTTTTTCAATTTTAGCCCCGTGGGATATATATTCTACCCACACACATTTGGAACTCTCCTGGGGTACCCTCACACATATTATTCCCTCATTTAGTGGATATTTTCACAAAAAAGTGAAATTTTCAAAAATCCAAATTATTGGCTGAAAACGACTAAATATCAAGGACTCATTGGGTGAATCGCTCTGGAACTGAAATCTGAATGCTCACTGAAATTTCCCCTATCTGAAAGTCTGATAAACGCCGGAAAAATGACTAAGTCCAAAAAAAAATTTTTTTCAACTTTTTTCAATTTTACCCCCGTGGGATATAAATTCTACCCACACACATTTGGAACTCTCCTGGGGTACCCTCACACATATTATTCCCTCATTTAGTGGATATTTTCACAAAAAAGTGAAATTTTCAAAAATCCAGAAAATTGGCTGAAAACGACTAAATATCAAGGACTCATTGGGCGAATCGCTCTGGAACTAAAATCGGAACGCTCACAGACATTTCCCCTATCTGAAAGTCTGATAAACGCTGGAAAAATGACTAAGTCCAAAAAAAAATTTTTTTAAACTTTTTTCAATTTTACCCCCGTGGGATATATATTCTACCCACACATATTTGGAACTCTCCTGGGGTACCCTCACACATATTATTCCCTCATTTAGTGGATATTTTCACAAAAGAGTGAAATTTTCAAAAATCCAGAAAATTGGCTGAAAACGACTAAATATCAAGGACTCATTGGGCGAATCGCTCTGGAACTGAAATCGTAATGCTCACTCACATTTCCCCTATCTGAAAGTCTGATAAACGCCGTAAAAATGACTAAGTCCAAAAAAAATTTTTTTTCAACTTTTTTCAATTTTACCCCCGTGGGATATATATTCTACCCACACACATTTGGAACTCTCCTGGTGTACCCTCACACATATTATTCCCTCATTTAGTGGATATTTTCACAAAAAAGTGATTTTTTCAAAAATCCAGAAAATTGGCTGAAAACGACTAAATATCAAGGACTCATTGGGTGAATCGCTCTGGAACTGAAATCTGAATGCTCACTGACATTTCCCCTATCTGAAAGTCTGATAAACGCCGGAAAAATGACTAAGTCCAAAAAAAAATTTTTTTCAACTTTTTTCAATTTTACCCCTGTGGGATATATATTCTACCCACACACATTTGGAACTCTCCTGTGGTACCCTCACACATATTATTCCCTCATTTAGTGGATATTTTCACAAAAAAGTGATTTTTTCAAAAATCCAGAAGATTGGCTGAAAACGACTAAATATCAAGGACTCATTGGGCGAATCGCTCTGGAACTAAAATCGGAACGCTCACAGACATTTCCCCTATCTGAAAGTCTGATAAACGCTGTAAAAATGACTAAGTCCAAAAAAAAATTTGTTAAACTTTTTTCAATTTTACCCCCGTGGGATATATATTCTACCCACACACATTTGGAACTCTCCTGGGGTACCCTCACACATATTATTCCCTCATTTAGTGGATATTTTCACAAAAAAGTGAAATTTTCAAAAATCCAGAAAATTGGCTGAAAACGACTAAATATCAAGGACTCATTGGGCGAATTGCTCTGGAACTGAAATCGGAACGCTCACTCACATTTCCCCTATCTGAAAGTCTGATAAATGCCGGAAAAATGACTAAGTCCAAAAAAAAATTTTTTTCAACTTTTTTCAATTTTACCCCCGTGGGATATAAATTCTACCCACACACATTTGGAACTCTCCTGGGGTACCCTCACACCTATTATTCCCTCATTTAGTGGATATTTCCACAAAAAAGTGAAATTTTCAAAAATCCAGAAAATTGGCTGAAAATGACTAAATATCAAGGGCTCATTGGGCGTATCGCTCTGGAACTGAAATCGGAACGCTCACTCACATTTCCCCTATCTGAAAGTCTGATAAACGCCGTAAAAATGACTAAGTGCAAAAAAAAAAATTTTTTCAACTTTTTTCAATTTTACCCCCGTGGGATATATATTCTACCCACACACATTTGGAACTCTCCTGGGGTACCCTCACACATATTATTCCCTCATTTAGTGGATATTTTCACAAAAAAGTGAAATTTTCAAAAATCCAAATTAATGACTGAAAACGACTAAATATCAAGGACTCATTGGGCGAATCGCTCTGGAACTGAAATCGTAATGCTCACTCACATTTCCCCTATCTGAAAGTCTGATAAACGCCGTAAAAATGACTAAGTCCCCAAAAAATTTTTTTTCAACTTTTTTCAATTTTAGCCCCGTGGGATATATATTCTACCCACACACATTTGGAACTCTCCTGGGGTACCCTCACACATATTATTCCCTCATTTAGTGGATATTTTCACAAAAAAGTGAAATTTTCAAAAATCCAAATTATTGGCTGAAAACGACTAAATATCAAGGACTCATTGGGTGAATCGCTCTGGAACTGAAATCTGAATGCTCACTGAAATTTCCCCTATCTGAAAGTCTGATAAACGCCGGAAAAATGACTAAGTCCAAAAAAAAATTTTTTTCAACTTTTTTCAATTTTACCCCCGTGGGATATAAATTCTACCCACACACATTTGGAACTCTCCTGGGGTACCCTCACACATATTATTCCCTCATTTAGTGGATATTTTCACAAAAAAGTGAAATTTTCAAAAATCCAGAAAATTGGCTGAAAACGACTAAATATCAAGGACTCATTGGGCGAATCGCTCTGGAACTAAAATCGGAACGCTCACAGACATTTCCCCTATCTGAAAGTCTGATAAACGCTGGAAAAATGACTAAGTCCAAAAAAAAATTTTTTTAAACTTTTTTCAATTTTACCCCCGTGGGATATATATTCTACCCACACATATTTGGAACTCTCCTGGGGTACCCTCACACATATTATTCCCTCATTTAGTGGATATTTTCACAAAAGAGTGAAATTTTCAAAAATCCAGAAAATTGGCTGAAAACGACTAAATATCAAGGACTCATTGGGCGAATCGCTCTGGAACTGAAATCGTAATGCTCACTCACATTTCCCCTATCTGAAAGTCTGATAAACGCCGTAAAAATGACTAAGTCCAAAAAAAATTTTTTTTCAACTTTTTTCAATTTTACCCCCGTGGGATATATATTCTACCCACACACATTTGGAACTCTCCTGGTGTACCCTCACACATATTATTCCCTCATTTAGTGGATATTTTCACAAAAAAGTGATTTTTTCAAAAATCCAGAAAATTGGCTGAAAACGACTAAATATCAAGGACTCCTTGGGCGAATCGCTCTGGAACTAAAATCGGAACGCTCACAGACATTTCCCCTATCTGAAAGTCTGATAAACGCTGGAAAAATGACTAAGTCCAAAAAAAAATTTGTTAAACTTTTTTCAATTTTACCCCCGTGGGATATATATTCTACCCACACACATTTGGAACTCTCCTGGGGTACCCTCACACATATTATTCCCTCATTTAGTGGATATTTTCACAAAAAAGTGAAATTTTCAATAATCCAGAAAATTGGCTGAAAACGACTAAATATCAAGCACTCATTGGGCGAATCGCTCTGGAACTGAAATCGGAACGCTCACTCACATTTCCCCTCTCTGAAAGTCTGATAAACGCCGTAAAAATGACTAAGTGCAAAAAAAAAATTTTTTTCAACTTTTTTCAATTTTACCCCCGTGGGATATATATTCTACCCACACACATTTGGAACTCTCCTGGGGTACCCTCACACATATTATTCCCTCATTTAGTGGATATTTTCACAAAAAAGTGAAATTTTCAAAAATCCAGAAAATTGGCTGAAAACGACTAAATATCAAGGGCTCATTGGGCAAATCGCTCTGGAACTGAAATCGGAACGCTCACTCACATTTCCCCTCTCTGAAAGTCTGATAAACGCCGTAAAAATGACTAAGTGCAAAAAAAAAATTTTTTTCAACTTTTTTCAATTTTACCCCGTGTGATATATATTCTACCCACACACATTTGGAACTCTCCTGGGGTACCCTCACACATATTATTCCCTCATTTAGTGGATATTTTCACAAAAAAGTGAAATTTTCAAAAATCCAAATTAATGACTGAAAACGACTAAATATCAAGGACTCATTGGGCGAATCGCTCTGGAACTGAAATCGTAATGCTCACTCACATTTCCCCTATCTGAAAGTCTGATAAACCCCGTAAAAATGACTAAGTCCCAAAAAAATTTTTTTTCAACTTTTTTCAATTTTAGCCCCGTGGGATATATATTCTACCCACACACATTTGGAACTCTCCTGGGGTACCCTCACACATATTATTCCCTCATTTAGTGGATATTTTCACAAAAAAGTGAAATTTTCAAAAATCCAAATTATTGGCTGAAAATGACTAAATATCAAGGACTCATTGGGTGAATCGCTCTGTAACTGAAATCTGAATGCTCACTGACATTTCCCGTATCTGAAAGTCTGATAAACGCCGGAAAAATGACTAAGTCCAAAAAAAAATTTTTTTCAACTTTTTTCAATTTTACCCCCGTGGGATATAAATTCTACCCACACACATTTGGAACTCTCCTGGGGTACCCTCACACATATTATTCCCTCATTTAGTGGATATTTTCACAAAAAAAGTGAAATTTTCAAAAATCCAGAAAATTGGCTGAAAACGACTAAATATCAAGGGCTCATTGGGCGAATCGCTCTGGAACTGAAATCGGAACGCTCACTCACATTTCCCCTCTCTGAAAGTCTGATAAACGCCGTAAAAATGACTAAGTGCAAAAAAAAAAATTTTTTCAACTTTTTTCAATTTTACCCCCGTGGGATATATATTCTACCCACACACATTTGGAACTCTCCTGGGGTACCCTCACACATATTATTCCCTCATTTAGTGGATATTTTCACAAAAAAGTGAAATTTTCAAAAATCCAAATTAATGACTGAAAACGACTAAATATCAAGGACTCATTGGGCGAATCGCTCTGGAACTGAAATCGTAATGCTCACTCACATTTCCCCTATCTGAAAGTCTGATAAACGCCGTAAAAATGACTAAGTCCCAAAAAAATTTTTTTTCAACTTTTTTCAATTTTACCCCGTGGGATATATATTCTACCCACACACATTTGGAACTCTCCTGGGGTACCCTCACACATATTATTCCCTCATTTAGTGGATATTTTCACAAAAAAGTGATTTTTTCAAAAATCCAGAAAATTGGCTGAAAACGACTAAATATCAAGGACTCATTGGGCAAATCGCTCTGGAACTAAAATCGGAACGCTCACAGACATTTCCCCTATCTGAAAGTCTGATAAACGCCGGAAAAATGACTAAGTCCAAAAAAAAATTTGTTAAACTTTTTTCAATTTTAGCCCCGTGGGATATATATTCTACCCACACACATTTGGAACTCTCCTGGGGTACCCTCACACATATTATTCCCTCATTTAGTGGATATTTTCACAAAAAAGTGAAATTTTCAAAAATCCAAATTATTGGCTGAAAACGACTAAATATCAAGGACTCATTGGGTGAATCGCTCTGGAACTGAAATCTGAATGCTCACTGAAATTTCCCCTATCTGAAAGTCTGATAAACGCCGGAAAAATGACTAAGTCCAAAAAAAAATTTTTTTCAACTTTTTTCAATTTTACCCCCGTGGGATATAAATTCTACCCACACACATTTGGAACTCTCCTGGGGTACCCTCACACATATTATTCCCTCATTTAGTGGATATTTTCACAAAAAAGTGAAATTTTCAAAAATCCAAATTAATGACTGAAAACGACTAAATATCAAGGACTCATTGGGCGAATCGCTCTGGAACTGAAATCGTAATGCTCACTCACATTTCCCCTATCTGAAAGTCTGATAAACGCCGTAAAAATGACTAAGTCCCAAAAAAATTTTTTTTCAACTTTTTTCAATTTTACCCCGTGGGATATATATTCTACCCACACACATTTGGAACTCTCCTGGGGTACCCTCACACATATTATTCCCTCATTTAGTGGATATTTTCACAAAAAAGTGAAATTTTCAAAAATCCAGAAAATTGGCTGAAAACGACTAAATATCAAGGGCTCATTGGGCAAATCGCTCTGGAACTGAAATCGGAACGCTCACTCACATTTCCCCTCTCTGAAAGTCTGATAAACGCCGTAAAAATGACTAAGTGCAAAAAAAAAATTTTTTTCAACTTTTTTCAATTTTACCCCCGTGGGATATATATTCTACCCACACACATTTGGAACTCTCCTGGGGTACCCTCACACATATTATTCCCTCATTTAGTGGATATTTTCACAAAAAAGTGATTTTTTCAAAAATCCAGAAAATTGGCTGAAAACGACTAAATATCAAGGACTCATTGGGCAAATCGCTCTGGAACTAAAATCGGAACGCTCACAGACATTTCCCCTATCTGAAAGTCTGATAAACGCCGGAAAAATGACTAAGTCCAAAAAAAAATTTGTTAAACTTTTTTCAATTTTACCCCCGTGGGATATATATTCTACCCACACACATTTGGAACTCTCCTGGGGTACCCTCACACATATTATTCCCTCATTTAGTGGATATTTTCACAAAAAAGTGAAATTTTCAAAAATCCAAATTATTGGCTGAAAATGACTAAATATCAAGGACTCATTGGGTGAATCGCTCTGGAACTGAAATCTGAATGCTCACTGACATTTCCCCTATCTGAAAGTCTGATAAACGCCGGAAAAATGACTAAGTCCAAAAAAAAATTTTTTTCAACCTTTTTCAATTTTACCCCTGTGGGATATATATTCTACCCACACACATTTGGAACTCTCCTGGGGTACCCTCACACATATTATTCCCTCATTTAGTGGATATTTTCACAAAAAAGTGAAATTTTCAAAAATCCAGAAAATTGGCTGAAAACGACTAAATATCAAGGGCTCATTGGGCAAATCGCTCTGGAACTGAAATCGGAACGCTCACTCACATTTCCCCTCTCTGAAAGTCTGATAAACGCCGTAAAAATGACTAAGTGCAAAAAAAAAATTTTTTTCAACTTTTTTCAATTTTACCCCCGTGGGATATATATTCTACCCACACACATTTGGAACTCTCCTGGGGTACCCTCACACATATTATTCCCTCATTTAGTGGATATTTTCACAAAAAAGTGAAATTTTCAAAAATCCAGAAAATTGGCTGAAAACGACTAAATATCAAGGGCTCATTGGGCAAATCGCTCTGGAACTGAAATCGGAACGCTCACTCACATTTCCCCTCTCTGAAAGTCTGATAAACGCCGTAAAAATGACTAAGTGCAAAAAAAAAATTTTTTTCAACTTTTTTCAATTTTACCCCCGTGGGATATATATTCTACCCACACACATTTGGAACTCTCCTGGGGTACCCTCACACATATTATTCCCTCATTTAGTGGATATTTTCACAAAAAAGTGAAATTTTCAAAAATCCAGAAAATTGGCTGAAAACGACTAAATATCAAGCACTCATTGGGCGAATCGCTCTGGAACTGAAATCGGAACGCTCACTCACATTTCCCCTATCTGAAAGTCTGATAAACGCCGTAAAAATGACTAAGTCCCAAAAAAATTTTTTTTCAACTTTTTTCAATTTTACCCCGTGGGATATATATTCTACCCACACACATTTGGAACTCTCCTGGGGTACCCTCACACATATTATTCCCTCATTTAGTGGATATTTTCACAAAAAAGTGAAATTTTCAAAAATCCAGAAAATTGGCTGAAAACGACTAAATATCAAGGGCTCATTGGGCAAATCGCTCTGGAACTGAAATCGGAACGCTCACTCACATTTCCCCTCTCTGAAAGTCTGATAAACGCCGTAAAAATGACTAAGTGCAAAAAAAAAATTTTTTTCAACTTTTTTCAATTTTACCCCCGTGGGATATATATTCTACCCACACACATTTGGAACTCTCCTGGGGTACCCTCACACATATTATTCCCTCATTTAGTGGATATTTTCACAAAAAAGTGATTTTTTCAAAAATCCAGAAAATTGGCTGAAAACGACTAAATATCAAGGACTCATTGGGCAAACCGCTCTGGAACTAAAATCGGAACGCTCACAGACATTTCCCCTATCTGAAAGTCTGATAAACGCCGGAAAAATGACTAAGTCCAAAAAAAAATTTGTTAAACTTTTTTCAATTTTACCCCCGTGGGATATATATTCTACCCACACACATTTGGAACTCTCCTGGGGTACCCTCACACATATTATTCCCTCATTTAGTGGATATTTTCACAAAAAAGTGAAATTTTCAAAAATCCAGAAAATTGGCTGAAAACGACTAAATATCAAGCACTCATTGGGCGAATCGCTCTGGAACTGAAATCGGAACGCTCACTCACATTTCCCCTATCTGAAAGTCTGATAAACGCCGGAAAAATGACTAAGTCCAAAAAAAAATTTTTTTAAACTTTTTTCAATTTTACCCCCGTGGGATATATATTCTACCCACACACATTTGGAACTCTCCTGGGGTACCCTCACACATATTATTCCCTCATTTAGTGGATATTTTCACAAAAGAGTGAAATTTTCAAAAATCCAGAAAATTGGCTGAAAACGACTAAATATCAAGGACTCATTGGGCGAATCGCTCTGGAACTGAAATCGTAATGCTCACTCACATTTCCCCTATCTGAAAGTCTGATAAACGCCGTAAAAATGACTAAGTCCAAAAAAAATTTTTTTTCAACTTTTTTCAATTTTACCCCTGTGGGATATATATTCTACCCACACACATTTGGAACTCTCCTGGGGTACCCTCACACATATTATTCCCTCATTTAGTGGATATTTTCACAAAAAAGTGAAATTTTCAAAAATCGAGAAAATTGGCTGAAAACGACTAAATATCAAGGGCTCATTGGGCAAATCGCTCTGGAACTGAAATCGGAACGCTCACTCACATTTCCCCTCTCTGAAAGTCTGATAAACGCCGTAAAAATGACTAAGTGCAAAAAAAATTTTTTTTCAACTTTTTTCAATTTTACCCCCGTGGGATATATATTCTACCCACACACATTTGGAACTCTCCTGGGGTACCCTCACACATATTATTCCCTCATTTAGTGGATATTTTCACAAAAAAGTGAAATTTTCAAAAATCCAGAAAATTGGCTGAAAACGACTAAATATCAAGGGCTCATTGGGCGAATCGCTCTGGAACTGAAATCGGAACGCTCACTCACATTTCCCCTCTCTGAAAGTCTGATAAACGCCGTAAAAATGACTAAGTGCAAAAAAAAAATTTTTTCAACTTTTTTCAATTTTACCCCCGTGGGATATATATTCTACCCACACACATTTGGAACTCTCCTGGGGTACCCTCACACATATTATTCCCTCATTTAGTGGATATTTTCACAAAAAAGTGAAATTTTCAAAAATCGAGAAAATTGGCTGAAAACGACTAAATATCAAGGGCTCATTGGGCAAATCGCTCTGGAACTGAAATCGGAACGCTCACTCACATTTCCCCTCTCTGAAAGTCTGATAAACGCCGTAAAAATGACTAAGTGCAAAAAAAAAATTTTTTTCAACTTTTTTCAATTTTACCCCCGTGGGATATATATTCTACCCACACACATTTGGAACTCTCCTGGGGTACCCTCACACATATTATTCCCTCATTTAGTGGATATTTTCACAAAAAAGTGAAATTTTCAAAAATCCAGAAAATTGGCTGAAAACGACTAAATATCAAGGGCTCATTGGGCAAATCGCTCTGGAACTGAAATCGGAACGCTCACTCACACTTCCCCTCTCTGAAAGTCTGATAAACGCCGTAAAAATGACTAAGTGCAAAAAAAAATTTTTTTTCAACTTTTTTCAATTTTACCCCCGTGGGATATATATTCTACCCACACACATTTGGAACTCTCCTGGGGTACCCTCACACATATTATTCCCTCATTTAGTGGATATTTTCACAAAAAAGTGAAATTTTCAAAAATCCAAATTATTGGCTGAAAACGACTAAATATCAAGCACTCATTGGGCGAATCGCTCTGGAACTGAAATCGGAACGCTCACTCACATTTCCCCTATCTGAAAGTCTGATAAACGCCGGAAAAATGACTAAGTCCAAAAAAAAATTTTTTTAAACTTTTTTCAATTTTACCCCCGTGGGATATATATTCTACCCACACACATCTGGAACTCTCCTGGGGTACCCTCACACATATTATTCCCTCATTTAGTGGATATTTTCACAAAAGAGTGAAATTTTCAAAAATCCAGAAAATTGGCTGAAAACGACTAAATATCAAGGACTCATTGGGCGAATCGCTCTGGAACTGAAATCGTAATGCTCACTCACATTTCCCCTATCTGAAAGTCTGATAAACGCCGTAAAAATGACTAAGTCCAAAAAAAATTTTTTTTCAACTTTTTTCAATTTTACCCCTGTGGGATATATATTCTACCCACACACATTTGGAACTCTCCTGGGGTACCCTCACACATATTATTCCCTCATTTAGTGGATATTTTCACAAAAAAGTGAAATTTTCAAAAATCGAGAAAATTGGCTGAAAACGACTAAATATCAAGGGCTCATTGGGCAAATCGCTCTGGAACTGAAATCGGAACGCTCACTCACATTTCCCCTCTCTGAAAGTCTGATAAACGCCGTAAAAATGACTAAGTGCAAAAAAAATTTTTTTTCAACTTTTTTCAATTTTACCCCCGTGGGATATATATTCTACCCACACACATTTGGAACTCTCCTGGGGTACCCTCACACATATTATTCCCTCATTTAGTGGATATTTTCACAAAAAAGTGAAATTTTCAAAAATCCAGAAAATTGGCTGAAAACGACTAAATATCAAGGGCTCATTGGGCGAATCGCTCTGGAACTGAAATCGGAACGCTCACTCACATTTCCCCTCTCTGAAAGTCTGATAAACGCCGTAAAAATGACTAAGTGCAAAAAAAAAATTTTTTTCAACTTTTTTCAATTTTACCCCCGTGGGATATATATTCTACCCACACACATTTGGAACTCTCCTGGGGTACCCTCACACATATTATTCCCTCATTTAGTGGATATTTTCACAAAAAAGTGAAATTTTCAAAAATCGAGAAAATTGGCTGAAAACGACTAAATATCAAGGGCTCATTGGGCAAATCGCTCTGGAACTGAAATCGGAACGCTCACTCACATTTCCCCTCTCTGAAAGTCTGATAAACGCCGTAAAAATGACTAAGTGCAAAAAAAAAATTTTTTTCAACTTTTTTCAATTTTACCCCCGTGGGATATATATTCTACCCACACACATTTGGAACTCTCCTGGGGTACCCTCACACATATTATTCCCTCATTTAGTGGATATTTTCACAAAAAAGTGAAATTTTCAAAAATCCAGAAAATTGGCTGAAAACGACTAAATATCAAGGGCTCATTGGGCAAATCGCTCTGGAACTGAAATCGGAACGCTCACTCACACTTCCCCTCTCTGAAAGTCTGATAAACGCCGTAAAAATGACTAAGTGCAAAAAAAAATTTTTTTTCAACTTTTTTCAATTTTACCCCCGTGGGATATATATTCTACCCACACACATTTGGAACTCTCCTGGGGTACCCTCACACATATTATTCCCTCATTTAGTGGATATTTTCACAAAAAAGTGAAATTTTCAAAAATCCAAATTATTGGCTGAAAACGACTAAATATCAAGGACTCATTGGGTGAATCGCTCTGGAACTGAAATCTGAATGCTCACTGACATTTCCCCTATCTGAAAGTCTGATAAACGCTGGAAAAATGACTAAGTCCAAAAAAAAATTTTTTTCAACTTTTTTCAATTTTACCCCTGTGGGATATATATTCTACCCACACACATTTGGAACTCTCCTGGGGTACCCTCACACATATTATTCCCTCATTTAGTGGATATTTTCACAAAAAAGTGAAATTTTCAAAAATCCAGAAAATTGGCTGAAAACGACTAAATATCAAGCACTCATTGGGCGAATCGCTCTGGAACTGAAATCGGAACGCTCACTCACATTTCCCCTATCTGAAAGTCTGATAAACGCCGGAAAAATGACTAAGTCCAAAAAAAAATTTTTTTAAACTTTTTTCAATTTTACCCCCGTGGGATATATATTCTACCCACACACATCTGGAACTCTCCTGGGGTACCCTCACACATATTATTCCCTCATTTAGTGGATATTTTCACAAAAGAGTGAAATTTTCAAAAATCCAGAAAATTGGCTGAAAACGACTAAATATCAAGGACTCATTGGGCGAATCGCTCTGGAACTGAAATCGTAATGCTCACTCACATTTCCCCTATCTGAAAGTCTGATAAACGCCGTAAAAATGACTAAGTCCAAAAAAAATTTTTTTTCAACTTTTTTCAATTTTACCCCTGTGGGATATATATTCTACCCACACACATTTGGAACTCTCCTGGGGTACCCTCACACATATTATTCCCTCATTTAGTGGATATTTTCACAAAAAAGTGAAATTTTCAAAAATCGAGAAAATTGGCTGAAAACGACTAAATATCAAGGGCTCATTGGGCAAATCGCTCTGGAACTGAAATCGGAACGCTCACTCACATTTCCCCTCTCTGAAAGTCTGATAAACGCCGTAAAAATGACTAAGTGCAAAAAAAATTTTTTTTCAACTTTTTTCAATTTTACCCCCGTGGGATATATATTCTACCCACACACATTTGGAACTCTCCTGGGGTACCCTCACACATATTATTCCCTCATTTAGTGGATATTTTCACAAAAAAGTGAAATTTTCAAAAATCCAGAAAATTGGCTGAAAACGACTAAATATCAAGGGCTCATTGGGCAAATCGCTCTGGAACTGAAATCGGAACGCTCACTCACATTTCCCCTCTCTGAAAGTCTGATAAACGCCGTAAAAATGACTAAGTGCAAAAAAAAAATTTTTTTCAACTTTTTTCAATTTTACCCCCGTGGGATATATATTCTACCCACACACATTTGGAACTCTCCTGGGGTACCCTTACACATATTATTCCCTCATTTAGTGGATATTTTCACAAAAAAGTGATTTTTTCAAAAATCCAGAAAATTGGCTGAAAACGACTAAATATCAAGGACTCATTGGGCAAATCGCTCTGGAACTAAAATCGGAACGCTCACAGACATTTCCCCTATCTGAAAGTCTGATAAACGCTGGAAAAATGACTAAGTCCAAAAAAAAATTTGTTAAACTTTTTTCAATTTTACCCCCGTGGGATATATATTCTACCCACACACATTTGGAACTCTCCTGGGGTACCCTCACACATATTATTCCCTCATTTAGTGGATATTTTCACAAGAAAGTGAAATTTTCAAAAATCCAAATTATTGGCTGAAAACGACTAAATATCAAGGACTCATTGGGTGAATCGCTCTGGAACTGAAATCTGAATGCTCACTGACATTTCCCCTATCTGAAAGTCTGATAAACGCCGGAAAAATGACTAAGTCCAAAAAAAAATTTTTTTCAACTTTTTTCAATTTTACCCCCGTGGGATATAAATTCTACCCACACACATTTGGAACTCTCCTGGGGTACCCTCACACATATTATTCCCTCATTTAGTGGATATTTTCACAAAAAAAGTGAAATTTTCAAAAATCCAGAAAATTGACTGAAAACGACTAAATATCAAGGGCTCATTGGGCAAATCGCTCTGGAACTGAAATCGGAACGCTCACTCACATATCCCCTCTCTGAAAGTCTGATAAACGCCGTAAAAATGACTAAGTGCAAAAAAAAAATTTTTTTCAACTTTTTTCAATTTTACCCCCGTGGGATATATAATCTACCCACACACATTTGGAACTCTCCTGGGGTACCCTCACACATATTATTCCCTCATTTAGTGGATATTTTCACAAAAAAGTGAAATTTTCAAAAATCCAAATTAATGACTGAAAACGACTAAATATCAAGGACTCATTGGGCGAATCGCTCTGGAACTGAAATCGTAATGCTCACTCACATTTCCCCTATCTGAAAGTCTGATAAACGCCGTAAAAATGACTAAGTCCCAAAAAAATTTTTTTTCAACTTTTTTCAATTTTACCCCGTGGGATATATATTCTACCCACACACATTTGGAACTCTCCTGGGGTACCCTCACACATATTATTCCCTCATTTAGTGGATATTTTCACAAAAAAGTGATTTTTTCAAAAATCCAGAAAATTGGCTGAAAACGACTAAATATCAAGGACTCATTGGGCGAATCGCTCTGGAACTAAAATCGGAACGCTCACAGACATTTCCCCTATCTGAAAGTCTGATAAACGCTGGAAAAATGACTAAGTCCAAAAAAAAATTTGTTAAACTTTTTTCAATTTTACCCCCGTGGGATATATATTCTACCCACACACATTTGGAACTCTCCTGGGGTACCCTCACACATATTATTCCCTCATTTAGTGGATATTTTCACAAAAAAGTGAAATTTTCAAAAATCCAAATTATTGGCTGAAAACGACTAAATATCAAGGACTCATTGGGTGAATCGCTCTGGAACTGAAATCTGAATGCTCACTGACATTTCCCCTATCTGAAAGTCTGATAAATGCCGGAAAAATGACTAAGTCCAAAAAAAAATTTTTTTCAACTTTTTTCAATTTTACCCCCGTGGGATATATATTCTACCCACACACATTTGGAACTCTCCTGGGGTACCCTCACACATATTATTCCCTCATTTAGTGGATATTTTCACAAAAAAAGTGAAATTTTCAAAAATCCAGAAAATTGGCTGAAAACGACTAAATATCAAGGGCTCATTGGGCGAATCGCTCTGGAAATGAAATCGGAACGCTCACTCACATTTCCCCTATCTGAAAGTCTGATAAACGCCGTAAAAATGACTAAGTCCCAAAAAAATTTTTTTTCAACTTTTTTCAATTTTAGCCCCGTGGGATATATATTCTACCCACACACATTTGGAACTCTCCTGGGGTACCCTCACACATATTATTCCCTCATTTAGTGGATATTTTCACAAAAAAGTGATTTTTTCAAAAATCCAGAAAATTGGCTGAAAACGACTAAATATCAAGGACTCATTGGGCGAATCGCTCTGGAACTAAAATCGGAACGCTCATAGACATTTCCCCTATCTGAAAGTCTGATAAACGCTGGAAAAATGACTAAGTCCAAAAAAAAATTTGTTAAACTTTTTTCAATTTTACCCCCGTGGGATATATATTCTACCCACACACATTTGGAACTCTCCTGGGGTACCCTCACACATATTATTCCCTCATTTAGTGGATATTTTCACAAAAGAGTGAAATTTTCAAAAATCCAGAAAATTGGCTGAAAACGACTAAATATCAAGGACTCATTGGGCGAATCGCTCTGGAACTGAAATCGGAACGCTCACTCACATTTCCCCTCTCTGAAAGTCTGATAAACGCCGTAAAAATGACTAAGTGCAAAAAAAAAATTTTTTTCAACTTTTTTCAATTTTACCCCCGTGGGATATATATTCTACCCACACACATTTGGAACTCTCCTGGGGTACCCTCACACATATTATTCCCTCATTTAGTGGATATTTTCACAAAAAAGTGAAATTTTCAAAAATCGAGAAAATTGGCTGAAAACGACTAAATATCAAGGGCTCATTGGGCAAATCGCTCTGGAACTGAAATCGGAACGCTCACTCACATTTCCCCTCTCTGAAAGTCTGATAAACGCCGTAAAAATGACTAAGTGCAAAAAAAAAATTTTTTTCAACTTTTTTCAATTTTACCCCCGTGGGATATATATTCTACCCACACACATTTGGAACTCTCCTGGGGTACCCTCACACATATTATTCCCTCATTTAGTGGATATTTTCACAAAAAAGTGAAATTTTCAAAAATCGAGAAAATTGGCAGAAAACGACTAAATATCAAGGGCTCATTGGGCAAATCGCTCTGGAACTGAAATCGGAACGCTCACTCACATTTCCCCTCTCTGAAAGTCTGATAAACGCCGTAAAAATGACTAAGTGCAAAAAAAAAATTTTTTTCAACTTTTTTCAATTTTACCCCCGTGGGATATATATTCTACCCACACACATTTGGAACTCTCCTGGGGTACCCTCACACATATTATTCCCTCATTTAGTGGATATTTTCACAAAAAAGTGATTTTTTCAAAAATCCAGAAAATTGGCTGAAAACGACTAAATATCAAGGACTCATTGGGCAAATCGCTCTGGAACTAAAATCGGAACGCTCACAGACATTTCCCCTATCTGAAAGTCTGATAAACGCTGGAAAAATGACTAAGTCCAAAAAAAAATTTGTTAAACTTTTTTCAATTTTACCCCCGTGGGATATATATTCTACCCACACACATTTGGAACTCTCCTGGGGTACCCTCACACATATTATTCCCTCATTTAGTGGATATTTTCACAAAAAAGTGAAATTTTCAAAAATCCAAATTATTGGCTGAAAACGACTAAATATCAAGGACTCATTGGGTGAATCGCTCTGGAACTGAAATCTGAATGCTCACTGACATTTCCCCTATCTGAAAGTCTGATAAACGCCGGAAAAATGACTAAGTCCAAAAAAAAATTTTTTTCAACTTTTTTCAATTTTACCCCCGTGGGATATAAATTCTACCCACACACATTTGGAACTCTCCTGGGGTACCCTCACACATATTATTCCCTCATTTAGTGGATATTTTCACAAAAAAAGTGAAATTTTCAAAAATCCAGAAAATTGGCTGAAAACGACTAAATATCAAGGGCTCATTGGGCGAATCGCTCTGGAAATGAAATCGGAACGCTCACTCACATTTCCCCTATCTGAAAGTCTGATAAACGCCGTAAAAATGACTAAGTGCAAAAAAAAAATTTTTTTCAACTTTTTTCAATTTTACCCCCGTGGGATATATATTCTACCCACACACATTTGGAACTCTCCTGGGGTACCCTCACACATATTATTCCCTCATTTAGTGGATATTTTCACAAAAAAGTGAAATTTTCAAAAATCCAAATTAATGACTGAAAACGACTAAATATCAAGGACTCATATGGCGAATCGCTCTGGAACTGAAATCGTAATGCTCACTCACATTTCCCCTATCTGAAAGTCTGATAAACGCCGTAAAAATGACTAAGTCCCAAAAAAATTTTTTTTCAACTTTTTTCAATTTTAGCCCCGTGGGATATGTATTCTACCCACACACATTTGGAACTCTCCTGGGGTACCCTCACACATATTATTCCCTCATTTAGTGGATATTTTCACAAAAAAGTGATTTTTTCAAAAATCCAGAAAATTGGCTGAAAACGACTAAATATCAAGGACTCATTGGGCGAATCGCTCTGGAACTAAAATCGGAACGCTCACAGACATTTCCCCTATCTGAAAGTCTGATAAACGCTGGAAAAATGACTAAGTCCAAAAAAAAATTTGTTAAACTTTTTTCAATTTTACCCCCGTGGGATATATATTCTACCCACACACATTTGGAACTCTCCTGGGGTACCCTCACACATATTATTCCCTCATTTAGTGGATATTTTCACAAAAGAGTGAAATTTTCAAAAATCCAGAAAATTGGCTGAAAACGACTAAATATCAAGGACTCATTGGGCGAATCGCTCTGTAACTGAAATCGGAACGCTCACTCACATTTCCCCTCTCTGAAAGTCTGATAAACGCCGTAAAAATGACTAAGTGCAAAAAAAAATTTTTTTTCAACTTTTTTCAATTTTACCCCCGTGGGATATATATTCTACCCACACACATTTGGAACTCTCCTGGGGTACCCTCACACATATTATTCCCTCATTTAGTGGATATTTTCACAAAAAAGTGAAATTTTCAAAAATCGAGAAAATTGGCTGAAAACGACTAAATGTCAAGGGCTCATTGGGCAAATCGCTCTGTAACTGAAATCGGAACGCTCACTCACATTTCCCCTCTCTGAAAGTCTGATAAACGCCGTAAAAATGACTAAGTGCAAAAAAAAAATTTTTTTCAACTTTTTTCAATTTTACCCCCGTGGGATATATATTCTACCCACACACATTTGGAACTCTCCTGGGGTACCCTCACACATATTATTCCCTCATTTAGTGGATATTTTCACAAAAAAGTGAAATTTTCAAAAATCGAGAAAATTGGCTGAAAACGACTAAATATCAAGGGCTCATTGGGCAAATCGCTCTGGAACTGAAATCGGAACGCTCACTCACATTTCCCCTCTCTGAAAGTCTGATAAACGCCGTAAAAATGACTAAGTGCAAAAAAAAAATTTTTTTCAACTTTTTTCAATTTTACCCCCGTGGGATATATATTCTACCCACACACATTTGGATCTCTCCTGGGGTACCCTCACACATATTATTCCCTCATTTAGTGGATATTTTCACAAAAAAGTGAAATTTTCAAAAATCCAGAAAATTGGCTGAAAACGACTAAATATCGAGGGCTCATTGGGCAAATCGCTCTGGAACTGAAATCGGAACGCTCACTCACATTTCCCCTCTCTGAAAGTCTGATAAACGCCGTAAAAATGACTAAGTGCAAAAAAAAAATTTTTTTCAACTTTTTTCAATTTTACCCCCGTGGGATATATATTCTACCCACACACATTTGGAACTCTCCTGGGGTACCCTCACACATATTATTCCCTCATTTAGTGGATATTTTCACAAAAAAGTGAAATTTTCAAAAATCCAAATTATTGGCTGAAAACGACTAAATATCAAGGACTCATTGGGTGAATCGCTCTGGAACTGAAATCTGAATGCTCACTGACATTTCCCCTATCTGAAAGTCTGATAAACGCTGGAAAAATGACTAAGTCCAAAAAAAAATTTTTTTCAACTTTTTTCAATTTTACCCCTGTGGGATATATATTCTACCCACACACATTTGGAACTCTCCTGGGGTACCCTCACACATATTATTCCCTCATTTAGTGGATATTTTCACAAAAAAGTGAAATTTTCAAAAATCCAGAAAATTGGCTGAAAACGACTAAATATCAAGGACTCATTGGGCGAATTGCTCTGGAACTGAAATCGGAACGCTCACTCACATTTCCCCTATCTGAAAGTCTGATAAATGCCGGAAAAATGACTAAGTCCAAAAAAAATTTTTTTTCAACTTTTTTCAATTTTACCCCCGTGGGATATAAATTCTACCCACACACATTTGGAACTCTCCTGGGGTACCCTCACACATATTATTCCCTCATTTAGTGGATATTTTCACAAAAAAGTGAAATTTTCAAAAATCCAGAAAATTGGCTGAAAACGACTAAATATCAAGGGCTCATTGGGCGAATCGCTCTGGAACTGAAATCGGAACGCTCACTCACATTTCCCCTATCTGAAAGTCTGATAAACGCCGTAAAAATGACTAAGTGCAAAAAAAAATTTTTTTCAACTTTTTTCAATTTTACCCCCGTGGGATATATATTCTACCCACACACATTTGGAACTCTCCTGGGGTACCCTCACACATATTATTCCCTCATTTAGTGGATATTTTCACAAAAAAGTGAAATTTTCAAAAATCGAGAAAATTGGCTGAAAACGACTAAATATCAAGGGCTCATTGGGCAAATCGCTCTGGAACTGAAATCGGAACGCTCACTCACATTTCCCCTCTCTGAAAGTCTGATAAACGCCGTAAAAATGACTAAGTGCAAAAAAAAAATTTTTTTCAACTTTTTTCAATTTTACCCCCGTGGGATATATATTCTACCCACACACATTTGGAACTCTCCTGGGGTACCCTCACACATATTATTCCCTCATTTAGTGGATATTTTCACAAAAAAGTGAAATTTTCAAAAATCGAGAAAATTGGCTGAAAACGACTAAATATCAAGGGCTCATTGGGCAAATCGCTCTGGAACTGAAATCGGAACGCTCACTCACATTTCCCCTCTCTGAAAGTCTGATAAACGCCGTAAAAATGACTAAGTGCAAAAAAAAAATTTTTTTCAACTTTTTTCAATTTTACCCCCGTGGGATATATATTCTACCCACACACATTTGGAACTCTCCTGGGGTACCCTCACACATATTATTCCCTCATTTAGTGGATATTTTCACAAAAGAGTGAAATTTTCAAAAATCCAGAAAATTGGCTGAAAACGACTAAATATCAAGGACTCATTGGGCGAATCGCTCTGGAACTGAAATCGTAATGCTCACTCACATTTCCCCTATCTGAAAGTCTGATAAACGCCGTAAAAATGACTAAGTCCAAAAAAAATTTTTTTTCAACTTTTTTCAATTTTACCCCTGTGGGATATATATTCTACCCACACACATTTGGAACTCTCCTGGGGTACCCTCACACATATTATTCCCTCATTTAGTGGATATTTTCACAAAAAAGTGAAATTTTCAAAAATCGAGAAAATTGGCTGAAAACGACTAAATATCAAGGGCTCATTGGGCAAATCGCTCTGGAACTGAAATCGGAACGCTCACTCACATTTCCCCTCTCTGAAAGTCTGATAAACGCCGTAAAAATGACTAAGTGCAAAAAAAAAATTTTTTTCAACTTTTTTCAATTTTACCCCCGTGGGATATATATTCTACCCACACACATTTGGAACTCTCCTGGGGTACCCTCACACATATTATTCCCTCATTTAGTGGATATTTTCACAAAAAAGTGAAATTTTCAAAAATCCAGAAAATTGGCTGAAAACGACTAAATATCAAGGGCTCATTGGGCAAATCGCTCTGGAACTGAAATCGGAACGCTCACTCACATTTCCCCTCTCTGAAAGTCTGATAAACGCCGTAAAAATGACTAAGTGCAAAAAAAAAATTTTTTTCAACTTTTTTCAATTTTACCCCCGTGGGATATATATTCTACCCACACACATTTGGAACTCTCCTGGGGTACCCTCACACATATTATTCCCTCATTTAGTGGATATTTTCACAAAAAAGTGAAATTTTCAAAAATCGAGAAAATTGGCTGAAAACGACTAAATATCAAGGGCTCATTGGGCAAATCGCTCTGGAACTGAAATCGGAACGCTCACTCACATTTCCCCTCTCTGAAAGTCTGATAAACGCCGTAAAAATGACTAAGTGCAAAAAAAAAATTTTTTTCAACTTTTTTCAATTTTACCCCCGTGGGATATATATTCTACCCACACACATTTGGAACTCTCCTGGGGTACCCTCACACATATTATTCCCTCATTTAGTGGATATTTTCACAAAAAAGTGAAATTTTCAAAAATCCAGAAAATTGGCTGAAAACGACTAAATATCAAGGGCTCATTGGGCAAATCGCTCTGGAACTGAAATCGGAACGCTCACTCACATTTCCCCTCTCTGAAAGTCTGATAAACGCCGTAAAAATGACTAAGTGCAAAAAAAAAATTTTTTTCAACTTTTTTCAATTTTACCCCCGTGGGATATATATTCTACCCACACACATTTGGAACTCTCCTGGGGTACCCTCACACATATTATTCCCTCATTTAGTGGATATTTTCACAAAAAAGTGAAATTTTCAAAAATCCAAATTATTGGCTGAAAACGACTAAATATCAAGGACTCATTGGGTGAATCGCTCTGGAACTGAAATCTGAATGCTCACTGACATTTCCCCTATCTGAAAGTCTGATAAACGCTGGAAAAATGACTAAGTCCAAAAAAAAATTTTTTTCAACTTTTTTCAATTTTACCCCTGTGGGATATATATTCTACCCACACACATTTGGAACTCTCCTGGGGTACCCTCACACATATTATTCCCTCATTTAGTGGATATTTTCACAAAAAAGTGAAATTTTCAAAAATCCAGAAAATTGGCTGAAAACGACTAAATATCAAGGACTCATTGGGCGAATTGCTCTGGAACTGAAATCGGAACGCTCACTCACATTTCCCCTATCTGAAATTCTGATAAATGCCGGAAAAATGACTAAGTCCAAAAAAAAATTTTTTTCAACTTTTTTCAATTTTACCCCCGTGGGATATAAATTCTACCCACACACATTTGGAACTCTCCTGGGGTACCCTCACACATATTATTCCCTCATTTAGTGGATATTTTCACAAAAAAGTGAAATTTTCAAAAATCCAGAAAATTGGCTGAAAACGACTAAATATCAAGGGCTCATTGGGCGAATCGCTCTGGAACTAAAATCGGAACGCTCACAGACATTTCCCCTATCTGAAAGTCTGATAAACGCTGGAAAAATGACTAAGTCCAAAAAAAAATTTGTTAAACTTTTTTCAATTTTACCCCCGTGGGATATATATTCTACCCACACACATTTGGAACTCTCCTGGGGTACCCTCACACATATTATTCCCTCATTTAGTGGATATTTTCACAAAAAAGTGAAATTTTCAAAAATCCAGAAAATTGGCTGAAAACGACTAAATATCAAGCACTCATTGGGCGAATCGCTCTGGAACTGAAATCGGAACGCTCACTGACATTTCCCCTATCTGAAAGTCTGATAAACGCCGGAAAAATGACTAAGTCCAAAAAAAAATTTTTTTCAACTTTTTTCAATTTTACCCCTGTGGGATATATATTCTACCCACACACATTTGGAACTCTCCTGGGGTACCCTCACACATAATATTCCCTCATTTAGTGGATATTTTCACAAAAGAGTGAAATTTTCAAAAATCCAGAAAATTGGCTGAAAACGACTAAATATCAAGGACTCATTGGGCGAATCGCTCTGGAACTGAAATCGGAACGCTCACAGACATTTCCCCTATCTGAAAGTCTGATAAACGCTGGAAAAATGACTAAGTCCAAAAAAAAATTTGTTAAACTTTTTTCAATTTTACCCCCGTGGGATATATATTCTACCCACACACATTTGGAACTCTCCTGGGGTACCCTCACACATATTATTCCCTCATTTAGTGGATATTTTCACAAAAAAGTGAAATTTTCAAAAATCCAGAAAATTGGCTGAAAACGACTAAATATCAAGCACTCATTGGGCGAATCGCTCTGGAACTGAAATCGGAACGCTCACTGACATTTCCCCTATCTGAAAGTCTGATAAACGCCGGAAAAATGACGAAGTCCAAAAAAAAAATTTTTTCAACTTTTTTCAATTTTACCCCTGTGGGATATATATTCTACCCACACACATTTGGAACTCTCCTGGGGTACCCTCACACATAATATTCCCTCATTTAGTGGATATTTTCACAAAAGAGTGAAATTTTCAAAAATCCAGAAAATTGGCTGAAAACGACTAAATATCAAGGACTCATTGGGCGAATCGCTCTGGAACTGAAATCGGAACGCTCACTCACATTTCCCCTATCTGAAAGTCTGATAAACGCCGGAAAAATGACTAAGTCCAAAAAAAAATTTTTTTCAACTTTTTTCAATTTTACCCCCGTGGGATATAAATTCTACCCACACACATTTGGAACTCTCCTGGGGTACCCTCACACATATTATTCCCTCATTTAGTGGATATTTTCACAAAAAAGTGAAATTTTCAAAAATCCAGAAAATTGGCTGAAAACGACTAAATATCAAGGGCTCATTGGGCAAATCGCTCTGGAACTGAAATCGGAACGCTCACTCACATTTCCCCTCTCTGAAAGTCTGATAAACGCTGTAAAAATGACTAAGTGCAAAAAAAAAATTTTTTTCAACTTTTTTCAATTTTACCCCCGTGGGATATATATTCTACCCACACACATTTGGAACTCTCCTGGGGTACCCTCACACATATTATTCCCTCATTTAGTGGATATTTTCACAAAAAAGTGAAATTTTCAAAAATCCAAATTATTGGCTGAAAACGACTAAATATCAAGGACTCATTGGGTGAATCGCTCTGGAACTGAAATCTGAATGCTCACTGACATTTCCCCTATCTGAAAGTCTGATAAACGCTGGAAAAATGACTAAGTCCAAAAAAAAATTTTTTTCAACTTTTTTCAATTTTACCCCTGTGGGATATATATTCTACCCACACACATTTGGAACTCTCCTGGGGTACCCTCACACATATTATTCCCTCATTTAGTGGATATTTTCACAAAAAAGTGAAATTTTCAAAAATCCAGAAAATTGGCTGAAAACGACTAAATATCAAGGACTCATTGGGCGAATTGCTCTGGAACTGAAATCGGAACGCTCACTCACATTTCCCCTATCTGAAATTCTGATAAATGCCGGAAAAATGACTAAGTCCAAAAAAAATTTTTTTTCAACTTTTTTCAATTTTACCCCCGTGGGATATAAATTCTACCCACACACATTTGGAACTCTCCTGGGGTACCCTCACACATATTATTCCCTCATTTAGTGGATATTTTCACAAAAAAGTGAAATTTTCAAAAATCCAGAAAATTGGCTGAAAACGACTAAATATCAAGGGCTCATTGGGCGAATCGCTCTGGAACTAAAATCGGAACGCTCACAGACATTTCCCCTATCTGAAAGTCTGATAAACGCTGGAAAAATGACTAAGTCCAAAAAAAAATTTGTTAAACTTTTTTCAATTTTACCCCCGTGGGATATATATTCTACCCACACACATTTGGAACTCTCCTGGGGTACCCTCACACATATTATTCCCTCATTTAGTGGATATTTTCACAAAAAAGTGAAATTTTCAAAAATCCAGAAAATTGGCTGAAAACGACTAAATATCAAGCACTCATTGGGCGAATCGCTCTGGAACTGAAATCGGAACGCTCACTGACATTTCCCCTATCTGAAAGTCTGATAAACGCCGGAAAAATGACTAAGTCCAAAAAAAAATTTTTTTCAACTTTTTTCAATTTTACCCCTGTGGGATATATATTCTACCCACACACATTTGGAACTCTCCTGGGGTACCCTCACACATAATATTCCCTCATTTAGTGGATATTTTCACAAAAGAGTGAAATTTTCAAAAATCCAGAAAATTGGCTGAAAATGACTAAATATCAAGGACTCATTGGGCGAATCGCTCTGGAACTGAAATCGGAACGCTCACTCACATTTCCCCTATCTGAAAGTCTGATAAACGCCGGAAAAATGACTAAGTCCAAAAAAAAATTTTTTTCAACTTTTTTCAATTTTACCCCTGTGGGATATATATTCTACCCACACACATTTGGAACTCTCCTGGGGTACCCTCACACATATTATTCCCTCATTTAGTGGATATTTTCACAAAAAAGTGAAATTTTCAAAAATCCAAATTATTGGCTGAAAACGACTAAATATCAAGGACTCATTGGGCGAATTGCTCTGGAACTGAAATCGGAACGCTCACTCACATTTCCCCTATCTGAAATTCTGATAAATGCCGGAAAAATGACTAAGTCCAAAAAAAATTTTTTTTCAACTTTTTTCAATTTTACCCCCGTGGGATATAAATTCTACCCACACACATTTGGAACTCTCCTGGGGTACCCTCACACATATTATTCCCTCATTTAGTGGATATTTTCACAAAAAAGTGAAATTTTCAAAAATCCAGAAAATTGGCTGAAAACGACTAAATATCAAGGGCTCATTGGGCGAATCGCTCTGGAACTAAAATCGGAACGCTCACAGACATTTCCCCTATCTGAAAGTCTGATAAACGCTGGAAAAATGACTAAGTCCAAAAAAAAATTTGTTAAACTTTTTTCAATTTTACCCCCGTGGGATATATATTCTACCCACACACATTTGGAACTCTCCTGGGGTACCCTCACACATATTATTCCCTCATTTAGTGGATATTTTCACAAAAAAGTGAAATTTTCAAAAATCCAGAAAATTGGCTGAAAACGACTAAATATCAAGGACTCATTGGGCGAATCGCTCTGGAACTAAAATCGGAACGCTCACAGACATTTCCCCTATCTGAAAGTCTGATAAACGCTGGAAAAATGACTAAGTCCAAAAAAAAATTTGTTAAACTTTTTTCAATTTTACCCCCGTGGGATATATATTCTAACCACACACATTTGGAACTCTCCTGGGGTACCCTCACACATATTATTCCCTCATTTAGTGGATATTTTCACAAAAAAGTGAAATTTTCAAAAATCCAGAAAATTGGCTGAAAACGACTAAATATCAAGCACTCATTGGGCGAATCGCTCTGGAACTGAAATCGGAACGCTCACTGACATTTCCCCTATCTGAAAGTCTGATAAACGCCGGAAAAATGACTAAGTCCAAAAAAAAATTTTTTTCAACTTTTTTCAATTTTACCCCTGTGGGATATATATTCTACCCACACACATTTGGAACTCTCCTGGGGTACCCTCACACATAATATTCCCTCATTTAGTGGATATTTTCACAAAAGAGTGAAATTTTCAAAAATCCAGAAAATTGGCTGAAAACGACTAAATATCAAGGACTCATTGGGCGAATCGCTCTGGAACTGAAATCGGAACGCTCACTCACATTTCCCCTCTCTGAAAGTCTGATAAACGCCATAAAAATGACTAAGTGCAAAAAAAAAATTTTTTCAACTTTTTTCAATTTTACCCCCGTGGGATATATATTCTACCCACACACATTTGGAACTCTCCTGGGGGTACCCTCACACATATTATTCCCTCATTTAGTGGATATTTTCACAAAAAAGTGAAATTTTCAAAAATCCAAATTATTGGCTGAAAACGACTAAATATCAAGGACTCATTGGGCGAATCGCTCTGGAACTGAAATCGGAACGCTCACTGACATTTCCCCTATCTGAAAGTCTGATAAACGCCGGAAAAATGACTAAGTCCAAAAAAAATTTTTTTTCAACTTTTTTCAATTTTAGCCCTGTGGGATATATATTCTACCCACACACATTTGGAACTCTCCTGGGGTACCCTCACACATATTATTCCCTCATTTAGTGGATATTTTCACAAAAAAGTGATTTTTTCAAAAATCCAGAAAATTGGCTGAAAACGACTAAATATCAAGGACTCATTGGGCGAATCGCTCTGGAACTAAAATCGGAACGCTCACAGACATTTTCCCTATCTGAAAGTCTGATAAACGCCGGAAAAATGACTAAGTCCAAAAAAAAATTTGTTAAACTTTTTTCAATTTTACCCCCGTGGGATATATATTCTACCCACACACATTTGGAACTCTCCTGGGGTACCCTCACACATATTATTCCCTCATTTAGTGGATATTTTCACAAAAAAGTGAAATTTTCAAAAATCCAGAAAATTGGCTGAAAACGACTAAATATCAAGGGCTCATTGGGCGAATCGCTCTGGAACTGAAATCGGAACGCTCACTCACATTTCCCCTATCTGAAAGTCTGATAAACGCCGTAAAAATGACTAAGTGCAAAAAAAAAAATTTGTTAAACTTTTTTCAATTTTACCCCCGTGGGATATATATTCTACCCACACTCATTTGGAACTCTCCTGGGGTACCCTCACACATATTATTCCCTCATTTAGTGGATATTTTCACAAAAAAGTGAAATTTTCAAAAATCCAGAAAATTGGCTGAAAACGACTAAATATCAAGGACTCATTGGGCGAATCGCTCTGGAACTAAAATCGGAATGCTCACAGACATTTCCCCTATCTGAAAGTCTGATAAACGCTGGAAAAATGACTAAGTCCAAAAAAAAATTTGTTAAACTTTTTTCAATTTTACCCCCGTGGGATATATATTCTAACCACACACATTTGGAACTCTCCTGGGGTACCCTCACACATATTATTCCCTCATTTAGTGGATATTTTCACAAAAAAGTGAAATTTTCAAAAATCCAGAAAATTGGCTGAAAACGACTAAATATCAAGCACTCATTGGACGAATCGCTCTGGAACTGAAATCGGAACGCTCACTGACATTTCCCCTATCTGAAAGTCTGATAAACGCCGGAAAAATGACTAAGTCCAAAAAAAAATTTTTTTCAACTTTTTTCAATTTTACCCCTGTGGGATATATATTCTACCCACACACATTTGGAACTCTCCTGGAGTACCCTCACACATAATATTCCCTCATTTAGTGGATATTTTCACAAAAGAGTGAAATTTTCAAAAATCCAGAAAATTGGCTGAAAACGACTAAATATCAAGGACTCATTGGGCGAATCGCTCTGGAACTGAAATCGGAACGCTCACTCACATTTCCCCTCTCTGAAAGTCTGATAAACGCCATAAAAATGACTAAGTGCAAAAAAAAAATTTTTTTCAACTTTTTTCAATTTTACCCCCGTGGGATATATATTCTACCCACACACATTTGGAACTCTCCTGGGGTACCCTCACACATATTATTCCCTCATTTAGTGGATATTTTCACAAAAAAGTTATTTTTTCAAAAATCCAGAAAATTGGCTGAAAACGACTAAATATCAAGGACTCATTGGGCGAATCGCTCTGGAACTGAAATCGGAACGCTCACTGACATTTCCCCTATCTGAAAGTCTGATAAACGCCGGAAAAATGACTAAGTCCAAAAAAAATTTTTTTTCAACTTTTTTCAATTTTAGCCCTGTGGGATATATATTCTACCCACACACATTTGGAACTCTCCTGGGGTACCCTCACACATATTATTCCCTCATTTAGTGGATATTTTCACAAAAAAGAGAAATTTTCAAAAATCCAAATTATTGGCTGAAAACGACTAAATAACAAGGACTCATTGGGTGAATCGCTCTGGAACTGAAATCTGAATGCTCACTGACATTTCCCCTATCTGAAAGTCTGATAAACGCCGGAAAAATGACTAAGTCCAAAAAAAAATTTTTTTCAACTTTTTTCAATTTTACCCCCGTGGGATATAAATTCTACCCACACACATTTGGAACTCTCCTGGGGTACCCTCACACATATTATTCCCTCATTTAGTGGATATTTTCACAAAAAAGTGAAATTTTCAAAAATCCAGAAAATTGGCTGAAAACGACTAAATATCAAGGGCTCATTGGGCGAATCGCTCTGGAACTGAAATCGAAACGCTCACTCACATTTCCCCTATCTGAAAGTCTGATAAATGCCGTAAAAATGACTAAGTCCCCAAAAAAATTTTTTTCAACTTTTTTCAATTTTAGCCCCGTGGGATATATATTCTACCCACACACATTTGGAACTCTCCTGGGGTACCCTCACACATATTATTCCCTCATTTAGTGGATATTTTCACAAAAAAGTGAAATTTTCAAAAATCCAAATTATTGGCTGAAAACGACTAAATATCAAGGACTCATTGGGTGAATCGCTCTGGAACTGAAATCTGAATGCTCACTGACATTTCCCCTATCTGAAAGTCTGATAAACGCCGGAAAAATGACTAAGTCCAAAAAAAAATTTTTTTCAACTTTTTTCAATTTTACCCCCGTGGGATATAAATTCTACCCACACACATTTGGAACTCTCCTGGGGTACCCTCACACATATTATTCCCTCATTTAGTGGATATTTTCACAAAAAAGTGAAATTTTCAAAAATCCAGAAAATTGGCTGAAAACGACTAAATATCAAGGGCTCATTGGGCGAATCGCTCTGGAACTGAAATCGGAACGCTCACTCACATTTCCCCTATCTGAAAGTCTGATAAACGCCGTAAAAATGACTAAGTGCAAAAAAAAAAAATTGTTAAACTTTTTTCAATTTTACCCCCGTGGGATATATATTCTACCCACACTCATTTGGAACTCTCCTGGGGTACCCTCACACATATTATTCCCTCATTTAGTGGATATTTTCACAAAAAAGTGAAATTTTCAAAAATCCAGAAAATTGGCTGAAAACGACTAAATATCAAGGACTCATTGGGCGAATCGCTCTGGAACTAAAATCGGAATGCTCACAGACATTTCCCCTATCTGAAAGTCTGATAAACGCTGGAAAAATGACTAAGTCCAAAAAAAAATTTGTTAAACTTTTTTCAATTTTACCCCCGTGGGATATATATTCTAACCACACACATTTGGAACTCTCCTGGGGTACCCTCACACATATTATTCCCTCATTTAGTGGATATTTTCACAAAAAAGTGAAATTTTCAAAAATCCAGAAAATTGGCTGAAAACGACTAAATATCAAGCACTCATTGGACGAATCGCTCTGGAACTGAAATCGGAACGCTCACTGACATTTCCCCTATCTGAAAGTCTGATAAACGCCGGAAAAATGACTAAGTCCAAAAAAAAATTTTTTTCAACTTTTTTCAATTTTACCCCTGTGGGATATATATTCTACCCACACACATTTGGAACTCTCCTGGAGTACCCTCACACATAATATTCCCTCATTTAGTGGATATTTTCACAAAAGAGTGAAATTTTCAAAAATCCAGAAAATTGGCTGAAAACGACTAAATATCAAGGACTCATTGGGCGAATCGCTCTGGAACTGAAATCGGAACGCTCACTCACATTTCCCCTCTCTGAAAGTCTGATAAACGCCATAAAAATGACTAAGTGCAAAAAAAAAATTTTTTTCAACTTTTTTCAATTTTACCCCCGTGGGATATATATTCTACCCACACACATTTGGAACTCTCCTGGGGTACCCTCACACATATTATTCCCTCATTTAGTGGATATTTTCACAAAAAAGTTATTTTTTCAAAAATCCAGAAAATTGGCTGAAAACGACTAAATATCAAGGACTCATTGGGCGAATCGCTCTGGAACTGAAATCGGAACGCTCACTGACATTTCCCCTATCTGAAAGTCTGATAAACGCCGGAAAAATGACTAAGTCCAAAAAAAATTTTTTTTCAACTTTTTTCAATTTTAGCCCTGTGGGATATATATTCTACCCACACACATTTGGAACTCTCCTGGGGTACCCTCACACATATTATTCCCTCATTTAGTGGATATTTTCACAAAAAAGTGAAATTTTCAAAAATCCAAATTATTGGCTGAAAACGACTAAATATCAAGGACTCATTGGGTGAATCGCTCTGGAACTGAAATCTGAATGCTCACTGACATTTCCCCTATCTGAAAGTCTGATAAACGCCGGAAAAATGACTAAGTCCAAAAAAAAATTTTTTTCAACTTTTTTCAATTTTACCCCCGTGGGATATAAATTCTACCCACACACATTTGGAACTCTCCTGGGGTACCCTCACACATATTATTCCCTCATTTAGTGGATATTTTCACAAAAAAGTGAAATTTTCAAAAATCCAGAAAATTGGCTGAAAACGACTAAATATCAAGGGCTCATTGGGCGAATCGCTCTGGAACTGAAATCGGAACGCTCACTCACATTTCCCCTATCTGAAAGTCTGATAAATGCCGTAAAAATGACTAAGTCCCCCAAAAAATTTTTTTCAACTTTTTTCAATTTTAGCCCCGTGGGATATATATTCTACCCACACACATTTGGAACTCTCCTGGGGTACCCTCACACATATTATTCCCTCATTTAGTGGATATTTTCACAAAAAAGTGAAATTTTCAAAAATCCAAATTATTGGCTGAAAACGACTAAATATCAAGGACTCATTGGGTGAATCGCTCTGGAACTGAAATCTGAATGCTCACTGACATTTCCCCTATCTGAAAGTCTGATAAACGCCGGAAAAATGACTAAGTCCAAAAAAAAATTTTTTTCAACTTTTTTCAATTTTACCCCCGTGGGATATAAATTCTACCCACACACATTTGGAACTCTCCTGGGGTACCCTCACACATATTATTCCCTCATTTAGTGGATATTTTCACAAAAAAGTGAAATTTTCAAAAATCCAGAAAATTGGCTGAAAACGACTAAATATCAAGGGCTCATTGGGCGAATCGCTCTGGAACTGAAATCGGAACGCTCACTCACATTTCCCCTATCTGAAAGTCTGATAAACGCCGTAAAAATGACTAAGTGCAAAAAAAAAAATTTGTTAAACTTTTTTCAATTTTACCCCCGTGGGATATATATTCTACCCACACACATTTGGAACTCTCCTGGGGTACCCTCACACATATTATTCCCTCATTTAGTGGATATTTTCACAAAAAAGTGAAATTTTCAAAAATCCAGAAAATTGGCTGAAAACGACTAAATATCAAGCACTCATTGGGCGAATCGCTCTGGAACTGAAATCGTAATGCTCACTCACATTTCCCCGATCTGAAAGTCTGATAAACGCCGTAAAAATGACTAAGTCCAAAAAAAATTTTTTTTCAAGTTTTTTCAATTTTACCCCCGTGGGATATATATTCTACCCACACACATTTGGAACTCTCCTGGGGTACCCTCACACATATTATTCCCTCATTTAGTGGGTATTTTCACAAAAAAGTGAAATTTTCAAAAATCCAGAAAATTGGCTTAAAACGACTAAATATCAAGGGCTCATTGGGCGAATCGCTCTGGAACTGAAATCGGAACGCTCACTCACATTTCCCCTCTCTGAAAGTCTGATAAACGCCGTAAAAATGACTAAGTGCAAAAAAAAAATTTTTTTCAACTTTTTTCAATTTTACCCCCATGGGATATATATTCTACCCACACACATTTGGAACTCTCCTGGGGTACCCTCACACATATTATTCCCTCATTTAGTGGATATTTTCACAAAAAAGTGAAATTTTCAAAAATCCAGAAAATTGGCTGAAAACGACTAAATATCAAGGGCTCATTGGGCAAATCGCTCTGGAACTGAAATCGGAACGCTCACTCACATTTCCCCTCTCACAAAAGCCTGATAAACGCCGTAAAAATGACTAAGTGCAAAGAAAAAATTTTTTTCAACTTTTTTCAATTTTACCCCAGTGGGATATATATTCTACCCACACACATTTGGAACTCTCCTGGGGTACCCTCACACATATTATTCCCTGATTTAGTGGATATTTTCACAAAAAAGTGATTTTTTCAAAAATCCAGAAAATTGGCTGAAAACGACTAAATATCAAGGACTCATTGGGCAAATCGCTCTGGAACTAAAATCTGAACGCTCACAGACATTTCCCCTATCTGAAAGTCTGATAAACGCCGGAAAAATGACTAAGTCCAAAAAAAAATTTGTTAAAGTTTTTTCAATTTTACCCCCGTGGGATATATATTCTACCCACACACATTTGGAACTCTCCTGGGGTACCCTCACACATATTATTCCCTCATTTAGTGGATATTTTCACAAAAAAGTGAAATTTTCAAAAATCCAAATTATTGGCTGAAAACGACTAAATATCAAGGACTCATTGGGTGAATCGCTCTGGAACTGAAATCTGAATGCTCACTGACATTTCCCCTATCTGAAAGTCTGATAAACGCCGGAAAAATGACTAAGTCCAAAAAAAAATTTTTTTCAACTTTTTTCAATTTTACCCCTGTGGGATATATATTCTACCCACACACATTTGGAACTCTCCTGGGGTACCTTCACACATATTATTCCCTCATTTAGTGGATATTTTCACAAAAAAGTGAAATTTTCAAAAATCCAGAAAATTGGCTGAAAACGACTAAATATCAAGCAATCATTGGGCGAATCGCTCTGGAACTGAAATCGGAACGCTCACTCACATTTCCCCTATCTGAAAGTCTGATAAACGCCGGAAAAATGACTAAGTCCAAAAAAAAAAATTTTTTAAACTTTTTTCAATTTTACCCCCGTGGGATATATATTCTACCCACACACATTTGGAACTCTCCTGGGGTACCCTCACACATATTGTTCCCTCATTTAGTGGATATTTTCACAAAAGAGTGAAATTTTCAAAAATCCAGAAAATTGGCTGAAAACGACTAAATATCAAGGACTCATTGGGCGAATCGCTCTGGAACTGAAATCGTAATGCTCACTCACATTTCCCCTATCTGAAAGTCTGATAAACGCCGTAAAAATGACTAAGTCCAAAAAAAATTTTTTTTCAACTTTTTTCAATTTTACCCCCGTGGGATATATATTCTACCCACACACATTTGGAACTCTCCTGGGGTACCCTCACACATATTATTCCCTCATTTAGTGGATATTTTCACAAAAAAGTGAAATTTTCAAAAATCCAAATTATTGGCTGAAAACGACTAAATATCAAGGACTCATTGGGTGAATCGCTCTGGAACTGAAATCTGAATGCTCACTGACATTTCCCCTATCTGAAAGTCTGATAAACGCCGGAAAAATGACTAAGTCCAAAAAAAAATTTTTTTCAACTTTTTTCAATTTTACCCCCGTGGGATATAAATTCTACCCACACACATTTGGAACTCTCCTGGGGTACCCTCACACATATTATTCCCTCATTTAGTGGATATTTTCACAAAAAAGTGAAATTTTCAAAAATCCAGAAAATTGGCTGAAAACGACTAAATATCAAGGGCTCATTGGGCGAATCGCTCTGGAACTGAAATCGGAACGCTCACTCACATTTCCCCTATCTGAAAGTCTGATAAACGCCGTAAAAATGACTAAGTGCAAAAAAAAAAATTTGTTAAACTTTTTTCAATTTTACCCCCGTGGGATATATATTCTACCCACACACATTTGGAACTCTCCTGGGGTACCCTCACACATATTATTCCCTCATTTAGTGGATATTTTCACAAAAAAGTGAAATTTTCAAAAATCCAGAAAATTGGCTGAAAACGACTAAATATCAAGCACTCATTGGGCGAATCGCTCTGGAACTGAAATCGTAATGCTCACTCACATTTCCCCGAACTGAAAGTCTGATAAACGCCGTAAAAATGACTAAGTCCAAAAAAAATTTTTTTTCAAGTTTTTTCAATTTTACCCCCGTGGGATATATATTCTACCCACACACATTTGGAACTCTCCTGGGGTACCCTCACACATATTATTCCCTCATTTAGTGGGTATTTTCACAAAAAAGTGAAATTTTCAAAAATCCAGAAAATTGGCTTAAAACGACTAAATATCAAGGGCTCATTGGGCGAATCGCTCTGGAACTGAAATCGGAACGCTCACTCACATTTCCCCTCTCTGAAAGTCTGATAAACGCCGTAAAAATGACTAAGTGCAAAAAAAAAATTTTTTTCAACTTTTTTCAATTTTACCCCCATGGGATATATATTCTACCCACACACATTTGGAACTCTCCTGGGGTACCCTCACACATATTATTCCCTCATTTAGTGGATATTTTCACAAAAAAGTGAAATTTTCAAAAATCCAGAAAATTGGCTGAAAACGACTAAATATCAAGGGCTCATTGGGCAAATCGCTCTGGAACTGAAATCGGAACGCTCACTCACATTTCCCCTCTCACAAAAGCCTGATAAACGCCGTAAAAATGACTAAGTGCAAAGAAAAAATTTTTTTCAACTTTTTTCAATTTTACCCCAGTGGGATATATATTCTACCCACACACATTTGGAACTCTCCTGGGGTACCCTCACACATATTATTCCCTGATTTAGTGGATATTTTCACAAAAAAGTGATTTTTTCAAAAATCCAGAAAATTGGCTGAAAACGACTAAATATCAAGGACTCATTGGGCAAATCGCTCTGGAACTAAAATCTGAACGCTCACAGACATTTCCCCTATCTGAAAGTCTGATAAACGCCGGAAAAATGACTAAGTCCAAAAAAAAATTTGTTAAAGTTTTTTCAATTTTACCCCCGTGGGATATATATTCTACCCACACACATTTGGAACTCTCCTGGGGTACCCTCACACATATTATTCCCTCATTTAGTGGATATTTTCACAAAAAAGTGAAATTTTCAAAAATCCAAATTATTGGCTGAAAACGACTAAATATCAAGGACTCATTGGGTGAATCGCTCTGGAACTGAAATCTGAATGCTCACTGACATTTCCCCTATCTGAAAGTCTGATAAACGCCGGAAAAATGACTAAGTCCAAAAAAAAATTTTTTTCAACTTTTTTCAATTTTACCCCTGTGGGATATATATTCTACCCACACACATTTGGAACTCTCCTGGGGTACCTTCACACATATTATTCCCTCATTTAGTGGATATTTTCACAAAAAAGTGAAATTTTCAAAAATCCAGAAAATTGGCTGAAAACGACTAAATATCAAGCAATCATTGGGCGAATCGCTCTGGAACTGAAATCGGAACGCTCACTCACATTTCCCCTATCTGAAAGTCTGATAAACGCCGGAAAAATGACTAAGTCCAAAAAAAAAAATTTTTTAAACTTTTTTCAATTTTACCCCCGTGGGATATATATTCTACCCACACACATTTGGAACTCTCCTGGGGTACCCTCACACATATTGTTCCCTCATTTAGTGGATATTTTCACAAAAGAGTGAAATTTTCAAAAATCCAGAAAATTGGCTGAAAACGACTAAATATCAAGGACTCATTGGGCGAATCGCTCTGGAACTGAAATCGTAATGCTCACTCACATTTCCCCTATCTGAAAGTCTGATAAACGCCGTAAAAATGACTAAGTCCAAAAAAAATTTTTTTTCAACTTTTTTCAATTTTACCCCCGTGGGATATATATTCTACCCACACACATTTGGAACTCTCCTGGGGTACCCTCACACATATTATTCCCTCATTTAGTGGATATTTTCACAAAAAAGTGAAATTTTCAAAAATCCAAATTATTGGCTGAAAACGACTAAATATCAAGGACTCATTGGGTGAATCGCTCTGGAACTGAAATCTGAATGCTCACTGACATTTCCCCTATCTGAAAGTCTGATAAACGCCGGAAAAATGACTAAGTCCAAAAAAAAATTTTTTTCAACTTTTTTCAATTTTACCCCTGTGGGATATATATTCTACCCACACACATTTGGAACTCTCCTGGGGTACCCTCACACATATTATTCCCTCATTTAGTGGATATTTTCACAAAAAAGTGAAATTTTCAAAAATCGAGAAAATTGGCTGAAAACGACTAAATATCAAGGGCTCATTGGGCAAATCGCTCTGGAACTGAAATCGGAACGCTCACTCACATTTCCCCTCTCTGAAAGTCTGATAAACGCCGTAAAAATGACTAAGTGCAAAAAAAAAATTTTTTTCAACTTTTTTCAATTTTACCCCCGTGGGATATATATTCTACCCACACACATTTGGAACTCTCCTGGGGTACCCTCACACATATTATTCCCTCATTTAGTGGATATTTTCACAAAAAAGTGAAATTTTCAAAAATCCAGAAAATTGGCTGAAAACGACTAAATATCAAGGGCTCATTGGGCAAATCGCTCTGGAACTGAAATCGGAACGCTCACTCACATTTCCCCTATCTGAAAGTCTGATAAACGCCGTAAAAATGACTAAGTGCAAAAAAAAAAATTTTTTCAACTTTTTTCAATTTTACCCCCGTGGGATATATATTCTACCCACACACATTTGGAACTCTCCTGGGGTACCCTCACACATATTATTCCCTCGTTTAGTGGATATTTTCACAAAAAAGTGAAATTTTCAAAAATCCAAATTAATGGCTGAAAACGACTAAATATCAAGGACTCATTGGGCGAATCGCTCTGGAACTGAAATCGTAATGCTCACTCACATTTCCCCTATCTGAAAGTCTGATAAACGCCGGAAAAATGACTAAGTCCCAAAAAAATTTTTTTTCAACTTTTTTCAATTTTAGCCCCGTGGGATATATATTCTACCCACACACATTTGGAACTCTCCTGGGGTACCCTCACACATATTATTCCCTCATTTAGTGGATATTTTCACAAAAAAGTGAAATTTTCAAAAATCCAGAAAATTGGCTGAAAACGACTAAATATCAAGGACTCATTGGGCGAATCGTTCTGGAACTAAAATCGGAACGCTCACAGACATTTCCCCTATCTGAAAGTCTGATAAACGCTGGAAAAATGACTAAGTCCAAAAAAAAATTTGTTAAACTTTTTTCAATTTTACCCCCGTGGGATATATATTCTAACCACACACATTTGGAACTCTCCTGGGGTACCCTCACACATATTATTCCCTCATTTAGTGGATATTTTCACAAAAAAGTGAAATTTTCAAAAATCCAGAAAATTGGCTGAAAACGACTAAATATCAAGGACTCATTGGGCGAATCGCTCTGGAACTGAAATCGTAATGCTCACTCACATTTCCCCTATCTGAAAGTCTGATAAACGCCGTAAAAATGACTAAGTCCAAAAAAAATTTTTTTTCAACTTTTTTCAATTTTACCCCCGTGGGATATATATTCTACCCACACACATTTGGAACTCTCCTGGGGTACCCTCACACATATTATTCCCTCATTTAGTGGATATTTTCACAAAAAAGTGAAATTTTCAAAAATCCAAATTATTGGCTGAAAACGACTAAATATCAAGGACTCATTGGGTGAATCGCTCTGGAACTGAAATCTGAATGCTCACTGACATTTCCCCTATCTGAAAGTCTGATAAACGCCGGAAAAATGACTAAGTCCAAAAAAAAAATTTTTTTCAACTTTTTTCAATTTTACCCCTGTGGGATATATATTCTACCCACACACATTTGGAACTCTCCTGGGTTACCCTCACACATATTATTCCCTCATTTAGTGGATATTTTCACAAAAAAGTGAAATTTTCAAAAATCCAGAAAATTGGCTGAAAACGACTAAATATCAAGGGCTCATTGGGCAAATCGCTCTGGAACTGAAATCGGAACGCTCACTCACATTTCCCCTATCTGAAAGTCTGATAAACGCCGTAAAAATGACTAAGTGCAAAAAAAAAATTTTTTCAACTTTTTTCAATTTTACCCCCGTGGGATATATATTCTACCCACACACATTTGGAACTCTCCTGGGGTACCCTCACACATATTATTCCCTCGTTTAGTGGATATTTTCACAAAAAAGTGAAATTTTCAAAAATCCAAATTAATGGCTGAAAACGACTAAATATCAAGGACTCATTGGGCGAATCGCTCTGGAACTGAAATCGTAATGCTCACTCACATTTCCCCTATCTGAAAGTCTGATAAACGCCGGAAAAATGACTAAGTCCCAAAAAAATTTTTTTTCAACTTTTTTCAATTTTAGCCCCGTGGGATATATATTCTACCCACACACATTTGGAACTCTCCTGGGGTACCCTCACACATATTATTCCCTCATTTAGTGGATATTTTCACAAAAAAGTGAAATTTTCAAAAATCCAGAAAATTGGCTGAAAACGACTAAATATCAAGGACTCATTGGGCGAATCGTTCTGGAACTAAAATCGGAACGCTCACAGACATTTCCCCTATCTGAAAGTCTGATAAACGCTGGAAAAATGACTAAGTCCAAAAAAAAATTTGTTAAACTTTTTTCAATTTTACCCCCGTGGGATATATATTCTAACCACACACATTTGGAACTCTCCTGGGGTACCCTCACACATATTATTCCCTCATTTAGTGGATATTTTCACAAAAAAGTGAAATTTTCAAAAATCCAGAAAATTGGCTGAAAACGACTAAATATCAAGGACTCATTGGGCGAATCGCTCTGGAACTGAAATCGTAATGCTCACTCACATTTCCCCTATCTGAAAGTCTGATAAACGCCGTAAAAATGACTAAGTCCAAAAAAAATTTTTTTTCAACTTTTTTCAATTTTACCCCCGTGGGATATATATTCTACCCACACACATTTGGAACTCTCCTGGGGTACCCTCACACATATTATTCCCTCATTTAGTGGATATTTTCACAAAAAAGTGAAATTTTCAAAAATCCAAATTATTGGCTGAAAACGACTAAATATCAAGGACTCATTGGGTGAATCGCTCTGGAACTGAAATCTGAATGCTCACTGACATTTCCCCTATCTGAAAGTCTGATAAACGCCGGAAAAATGACTAAGTCCAAAAAAAAAATTTTTTTCAACTTTTTTCAATTTTACCCCTGTGGGATATATATTCTACCCACACACATTTGGAACTCTCCTGGGTTACCCTCACACATATTATTCCCTCATTTAGTGGATATTTTCACAAAAAAGTGAAATTTTCAAAAATCCAGAAAATTGGCTGAAAACGACTAAATATCAAGGGCTCATTGGGCAAATCGCTCTGGAACTGAAATCGGAACGCTCACTCACATTTCCCCTATCTGAAAGTCTGATAAACGCCGTAAAAATGACTAAGTGCAAAAAAAAAATTTTTTCAACTTTTTTCAATTTTACCCCCGTGGGATATATATTCTACCCACACACATTTGGAACTCTCCTGGGGTACCCTCACACATATTATTCCCTCGTTTAGTGGATATTTTCACAAAAAAGTGAAATTTTCAAAAATCCAAATTAATGGCTGAAAACGACTAAATATCAAGGACTCATTGGGCGAATCGCTCTGGAACTGAAATCGTAATGCTCACTCACATTTCCCCTATCTGAAAGTCTGATAAACGCCGTAAAAATGACTAAGTCCCAAAAAAATTTTTTTTCAACTTTTTTCAATTTTAGCCCCGTGGGATATATATTCTACCCACACACATTTGGAACTCTCCTGGGGTACCCTCACACATATTATTCCCTCATTTAGTGGATATTTTCACAAAAAAGTGAAATTTTCAAAAATCCAGAAAATTGGCTGAAAACGACTAAATATCAAGGACTCATTGGGCGAATCGCTCTGGAACTAAAATCGGAACGCTCACAGACATTTCCCCTATCTGAAAGTCTGATAAACGCTGGAAAAATGACTAAGTCCAAAAAAAAATTTGTTAAACTTTTTTCAATTTTACCCCCGTGGGATATATATTCTAACCACACACATTTGGAACTCTCCTGGGGTACCCTCACACATATTATTCCCTCATTTAGTGGATATTTTCACAAAAAAGTGAAATTTTCAAAAATCCAGAAAATTGGCTGAAAACGACTAAATATCAAGCACTCATTGGGCGAATCGCTCTGGAACTGAAATCGGAACGCTCACTGACATTTCCCCTATCTGAAAGTCTGATAAACGCCGGAAAAATGACTAAGTCCAAAAAAAATTTTTTTTCAACTTTTTTCAATTTTACCCCTGTGGGATATATATTCTACCCACACACATTTGGAACTCTCCTGGGGTACCCTCACACATAATATTCCCTCATTTAGTGGATATTTTCACAAAAAAGTTATTTTTTCAAAAATCCAGAAAATTGGCTGAAAACGACTAAATATCAAGTACTCATTGGGCGAATCGCTCTGGAAATGAAATCGGAACGCTCACTGACATTTCCCCTATCTGAAAGTCTGATAAACGCCGGAAAAATGACTAAGTCCAAAAAAAATTTTTTTTCAACTTTTTTCAATTTTAGCCCTGTGGGATATATATTCTACCCACACACATTTGGAACTCTCCTGGGGTACCCTCACACATATTATTCCCTCATTTAGTGGATATTTTCACAAAAAAGTGATTTTTTCAAAAATCCAGAAAATTGGCTGAAAACGACTAAATATCAAGGACTCATTGGGCGAATCGCTCTGGAACTAAAATCGGAACGCTCACAGACATTTTCCCTATCTGAAAGTCTGATAAACGCCGGAAAAATGACTAAGTCCAAAAAAAAATTTTTTTCAACTTTTTTCAATTTTACCCCCGTGGGATATAAATTCTACCCACACACATTTGGAACTCTCCTGGGGTACCCTCACACATATTATTCCCTCATTTAGTGGATATTTTCACAAAAAAGTGAAATTTTCAAAAATCCAGAAAATTGGCTGAAAACGACTAAATATCAAGGGCTCATTGGGCGAATCGCTCTGGAACTGAAATCGGAACGCTCACTCACATTTCCCCTATCTGAAAGTCTGATAAACGCCGTAAAAATGACTAAGTGCAAAAAAAAAAATTTTTTCAACTTTTTTCAATTTTACCCCCGTGGGATATATATTCTACCCACACACATTTGGAACTCTCCTGGGGTACCCTCACACATATTATTCCCTCATTTAGTGGATATTTTCACAAAAAAGTGAAATTTTCAAAAATCCAAATTAATGACTGAAAACGACTAAATATCAAGGACTCATTGGGCGAATCGCTCTGGAACTGAAATCGTAATGATCACTCACATTTCCCCTATCTGAAAGTCTGATAAACGCTGGAAAAATGACTAAGTCCAAAAAAAAATTTGTTAAACTTTTTTCAATTTTACCCCCGTGGGATATATATTCTACCCACACACATTTGGAACTCTCCTGGGGTACCCTCACACATATTATTCCCTCATTTAGTGGATATTTTCACAAAAAAGTGAAATTTTCAAAAATCCAGAAAATTGGCTGAAAACGACTAAATATCAAGCACTCATTGGGCGAATCGCTCTGGAACTGAAATCGTAATGCTCACTCACATTTCCCCGATCTGAAAGTCTGATAAACGCCGTAAAAATGACTAAGTCCAAAAAAAATTTTTTTTCAAGTTTTTTCAATTTTACCCCCGTGGGATATATATTCTACCCACACACATTTGGAACTCTCCTGGGGTACCCTCACACATATTATTCCCTCATTTAGTGGATATTTTCACAAAAAAGTGAAATTTTCAAAAATCCAGAAAATTGGCTGAAAACGACTAAATATCAAGGGCTCATTGGGCGAATCGCTCTGGAACTGAAATCGGAACGCTCACTCACATTTCCCCTATCTGAAAGTCTGATAAACGCCGGAAAAATGACTAAGTCCAAAAAAAAAATTTTTTAAACTTTTTTCAATTTTACCCCCGTGGGATATATATTCTACCCACACACATTTGGAACTCTCCTGGGGTACCCTCACACATATTGTTCCCTCATTTAGTGGATATTTTCACAAAAGAGTGAAATTTTCAAAAATCCAGAAAATTGGCTGAAAACGACTAAATATCAAGGACTCATTGGGCGAATCGCTCTGGAACTGAAATCGTAATGCTCACTCACATTTCCCCTATCTGAAAGTCTGATAAACGCCGTAAAAATGACTAAGTCCAAAAAAAATTTTTTTTCAACTTTTTTCAATTTTACCCCCGTGGGATATATATTCTACCCACACACATTTGGAACTCTCCTGGGGTACCCTCACACATATTATTCCCTCATTTAGTGGATATTTTCACAAAAAAGTGAAATTTTCAAAAATCCAGAAAATATGCTGAAAACGACTAAATATCAAGGGCTCATTGGGCGAATCGCTCTGGAACTGAAATCGGAACGCTCACTCACATTTCCCCTCTCTGAAAGTCTGATAAACGCCGTAAAAATGACTAAGTGCAAAAAAAAAATTTTTTTCAACTTTTTTCAATTTTACCCCCATGGGATATATATTCTACCCACACACATTTGGAACTCTCCTGGGGTACCCTCACACATATTATTCCCTCATTTAGTGGATATTTTCACAAAAAAGTGATTTTTTCAAAAATCCAGAAAATTGGCTGAAAACGACTAAATATCAAGGACTCATTGGGCAAATCGCTCTGGAACTAAAATCGGAACGCTCACAGACATTTCCCCTATCTGAAAGTCTGATAAACGCCGGAAAAATGACTAAGTCCAAAAAAAAATTTGTTAAACTTTTTTCAATTTTACCCCCGTGGGATATATATTCTACCCACACACATTTGGAACTCTCCTGGGGTACCCTCACACATATTATTCCCTCATTTAGTGGATATTTTCACAAAAAAGTGAAATTTTCAAAAATCCAAATTATTGGCTGAAAACGACTAAATATCAAGGACTCATTGGGTGAATCGCTCTGGAACTGAAATCTGAATGCTCACTGACATTTCCCCTATCTGAAAGTCTGATAAACGCCGGAAAAATGACTAAGTCCAAAAAAAAATTTTTTTCAACTTTTTTCAATTTTACCCCTGTGGGATATATATTCTACCCACACACATTTGGAACTCTCCTGGGGTACCCTCACACATATTATTCCCTCATTTAGTGGATATTTTCACAAAAAAGTGAAATTTTCAAAAATCCAGAAAATTGGCTGAAAACGACTAAATATCAAGGGCTCATTGGGCGAATCGCTCTGGAACTGAAATCGGAACGCTCACTCACATTTCCCCTCTCTGAAAGTCTGATAAACGCCGTAAAAATGACTAAGTGCAAAAAAAAATTTTTTTCAACTTTTTTCAATTTTACCCCCGTGGGATATATATTCTACCCACACACATTTGGAACTCTCCTGGGGTACCCTCACACATATTATTCCCTCATTTAGTGGATATTTTCACAAAAAAGTGAAATTTTCAAAAATCGAGAAAATTGGCTGAAAACGACTAAATATCAAGGGCTCATTGGGCAAATCGCTCTGGAACTGAAATCGGAACGCTCACTCACATTTCCCCTCTCTGAAAGTCTGATAAACGCCGTAAAAATGACTAAGTGCAAAAAAAAAATTTTTTTCAACTTTTTTCAATTTTACCCCCGTGGGATATATATTCTACCCACACACATTTGGAACTCTCCTGGGGTACCCTCACACATATTATTCCCTCATTTAGTGGATATTTTCACAAAAAAGTGAAATTTTCAAAAATCCAGAAAATTGGCTGAAAACGACTAAATATCAAGGGCTCATTGGGCAAATCGCTCTGGAACTGAAATCGGAACGCTCACTCACATTTCCCCTATCTGAAAGTCTGATAAACGCCGTAAAAATGACTAAGTGCAAAAAAAAAATTTTTTCAACTTTTTTCAATTTTACCCCCGTTGGGATATATATTCTACCCACACACATTTGGAACTCTCCTGGGGTACCCTCACACATATTATTCCCTCATTTAGTGGATATTTTCACAAAAAAGTGAAATTTTCAAAAATCCAAATTAATGGCTGAAAACGACTAAATATCAAGGACTCATTGGGCGAATCGCTCTGGAACTGAAATCGTAATGCTCACTCACATTTCCCCTATCTGAAAGTCTGATAAACGCCGTAAAAATGAATAAGTCCCAAAAAAATTTTTTTTCAACTTTTTTCAATTTTAGCCCCGTGGGATATATATTCTACCCACACACATTTGGAACTCTCCTGGGGTACCCTCACACATATTATTCCCTCATTTAGTGGATATTTTCACAAAAGAGTGAAATTTTCAAAAATCCAGAAAATTGGCTGAAAACGACTAAATATCAAGGACTCATTGGGCGAATCGCTCTGGAACTGAAATCGGAACGCTCACTCACATTTCCCCTATCTGAAAGTCTGATAAACGCCGGAAAAATGACTAAGTGCAAAAAAAAATTTTTTTCAACTTTTTTCAATTTTACCCCCGTGGGATATAAATTCTACCCACACACATTTGGAACTCTCCTGGGGTACCCTCACACATATTATTCCCTCATTTAGTGGATATTTTCACAAAAAAGTGAAATTTTCAAAAATCCAGAAAATTGGCTGAAAACGACTAAATATCAAGGGCTCATTGGGCGAATCGCTCTGGAACTGAAATCGGAACGCTCACTCACATTTCCCCTCTCTGAAAGTCTGATAAACGCCGTAAAAATGACTAAGTGCAAAAAAAAATTTTTTTCAACTTTTTTCAATTTTACCCCCGTGGGATATATATTCTACCCACACACATTTGGAACTCTCCTGGGGTACCCTCACACATATTATTCCCTCATTTAGTGGATATTTTCCCAAAAAAGTGAAATTTTCAAAAATCCAAATTTTTGGCTGAAAACGACTAAATATCAAGGACTCATTGGGCGAATCGCTCTGGAACTGAAATCGGAATGCTCACTGACATTTCCCCTATCTGAAAGTCTGATAAACGCCGGAAAAATGACTAAGTCCCAAAAAAATTTTTTTTCAACTTTTTTCAATTTTAGCCCCGTGGGATATATATTCTACCCACACACATTTGGAACTCTCCTGGGGTACCCTCACACATATTATTCCCTCATTTAGTGGATATTTTCACAAAAGAGTGAAATTTTCAAAAATCCAGAAAATTGGCTGAAAACGACTAAATATCAAGGACTCATTGGGCGAATCGCTCTGGAACTGAAATCGGAACGCTCACTCACATTTCCCCTATCTGAAAGTCTGATAAACGCCGGAAAAATGACTAAGTCCAAAAAAAAATTTTTTTCAACTTTTTTCAATTTTACCCCCGTGGGATATAAATTCTACCCACACACATTTGGAACTCTCCTGGGGTACCCTCACACATATTATTCCCTCATTTAGTGGATATTTTCACAAAAAAGTGAAATTTTCAAAAATCCAGAAAATTGGCTGAAAACGACTAAATATCAAGGGCTCATTGGGCGAATCGCTCTGGAACTGAAATCGGAACGCTCACTCACATTTCCCCTATCTGAAAGTCTGATAAACGCTGTAAAAATGACTAAGTCCAAAAAAAAATTTTTTTCAACTTTTTTCAATTTTACCCCCGTGGGATATATATTCTACCCACACACATTTGGAACTCTCCTGGGGTACCCTCACACATATTATTCCCTTGTTTAGTGGATATTTTCACAAAAAAGTGAAATTTTCATAAATCCAGAAAATTGGCTGAAAACGACTAAATATCAAGGACTCATTGGGCGAATTGCTCTGGAACTGAAATCGGAACGCTCACAGACATTTCCCCTATCTGAAAGTCTGATAAACGCCGGAAAAATGACTAAGTCCAAAAAAAAATTTGTTCAACTTTTTTCAATTTTACCCCCGTGGGATATATATTCTACCCACACACATTTGGAACTCTACTGGGGTACCCTCACACATATTATTCCCTCGTTTAGTGGATATTTTCACAAAAAAGTGAAATTTTCAAAAATCCAGAAAATTGGCTGAAAATGACTAAATATCAAGGACTCATTGGGCGAATCGCTCTGGAACTGAAATCGGAACGCTCACTCACATTTCCCCTATCTGAAAGTCTGATAAACGCCGGAAAAATGACTAAGTCCAAAAAAAAATTTGTTCAACTTTTTTCAATTTTACCCCCGTGGGATATATATTCTACCCACACACATTTGGAACTCTACTGGGGTACCCTCACACATATTATTCCCTCGTTTAGTGGATATTTTCACAAAAAAGTGAAATTTTCAAAAATCCAGAAAATTGGCTGAAAATGACTAAATATCAAGGACTCATTGGGCGAATCGCTCTGGAACTGAAATCGGAACGCTCACTCACATTTCCCCTATCTGAAAGTCTGATAAACGCCGGAAAAATGACTAAGTCCAAAAAAATATTTTTTTCAACTTTTTTCAATTTTACCCCCGTGGGATATAAATTCTACCCACACACATTTGGAACTCTCCTGGGGTACCCTCACACATATTATTCCCTCATTTAGTGGACATTTTCACAAAAAAGTGAAATTTTCAAAAATCCAGAAAATTGGCTGAAAACGACTAAATATCAAGGGCTCATTGGGAGAATCGCTCTGGAACTGAAATCGGAACGCTCACTCACATTTCCCCTATCTGAAAGTCTGATAAACGCCGGAAAAATGACAGTCCAAAAAAAAAATTTTTTAAACTTTTTTCAATTTTACCCCCGTGGGATATATATTCTACCCACACACATTTGGAACTCTCCTGGGGTACCCTCACACATATTATTCCCTCATTTAGTGGATATTTTCACAAAAAAGTGAAATTTTCAAAAATCCAAATTATTGGCTGAAAACGACTAAATATCAAGGACTCATTGGGCGAATCGCTCTGGAACTGAAATCGGAATGCTCACTGACATTTCCCCTATCTGAAAGTCTGATAAACGCCGGAAAAATGACTAAGTCCAAAAAAAAATTTGTTCAACTTTTTTCAATTTTACCCCCGTGGGATATATATTCTACCCACACACATTTGGAACTCTACTGGGGTACCCTCACACATATTATTCCCTCGTTTAGTGGATATTTTCACAAAAAGTGAAATTTTCATAAATCCAGAAAATTGGCTGAAAACGACTAAATATCAAGGACTCATTGGGGGAATTGCTCTGGAACTGAAATCGGAACGCTCACAGACATTTCCCCTATCTGAAAGTCTGATAAACGCCGGAAAAATGACTAAGTCCAAAAAAAAATTTGTTCAACTTTTTTCAATTTTACCCCCGTGGGATATATATTCTACCCACACACATTTGGAACTCTCCTGGGGTACCCTCACACATATTATTCCCTCATTTAGTGGATATTTTCACAAAAAAGTGAAATTTTCAAAAATCCAGAAAATTGGCTGAAAACGACTAAATATCAAGGACTCATTGGGCGAATCGCTCTGGAACTGAAATCGGAGCGCTCACTCACATTTCCCCTATCTGAAAGTCTGATAAACGCCGGAAAAATGACTAAGTCCAAAAAAAAATTTTTTTCAACTTTTTTCAATTTTACCCCTGTGGGATATATATTCTACCCACACACATTTGGAACTCTCCTGGGGTACCCTCACACATATTATTCCCTCATTTAGTGGATATTTTCACAAAAAAGTGAAATTTTCAAAAATCCAGAAAATTGGCTGAAAACGACTAAATATCAAGGGCTCATTGGGCGAATCGCTCTGGAACTGAAATCGGAACGCTCACTCACATTTCCCCTCTCTGAAAGTCTGATAAACGCCGTAAAAATGACTAAGTGCAAAAAAAAATTTTTTTCAACTTTTTTCAATTTTACCCCCGTGGGATATATATTCTACCCACACACATTTGGAACTCTCCTGGGGTACCCTCACACATATTATTCCCTCATTTAGTGGATATTTTCACAAAAAAGTGAAATTTTCAAAAATCGAGAAAATTGGCTGAAAACGACTAAATATCAAGGGCTCATTGGGCAAATCGCTCTGGAACTGAAATCGGAACGCTCACTCACATTTCCCCTCTCTGAAAGTCTGATAAACGCCGTAAAAATGACTAAGTGCAAAAAAAAAATTTTTTTCAACTTTTTTCAATTTTACCCCCGTGGGATATATATTCTACCCACACACATTTGGAACTCTCCTGGGGTACCCTCACACATATTATTCCCTCATTTAGTGGATATTTTCACAAAAAAGTGAAATTTTCAAAAATCCAGAAAATTGGCTGAAAACGACTAAATATCAAGGGCTCATTGGGCAAATCGCTCTGGAACTGAAATCGGAACGCTCACTCACATTTCCCCTATCTGAAAGTCTGATAAACGCCGTAAAAATGACTAAGTGCAAAAAAAAAATTTTTTCAACTTTTTTCAATTTTACCCCCGTTGGGATATATATTCTACCCACACACATTTGGAACTCTCCTGGGGTACCCTCACACATATTATTCCCTCATTTAGTGGATATTTTCACAAAAAAGTGAAATTTTCAAAAATCCAAATTAATGGCTGAAAACGACTAAATATCAAGGACTCATTGGGCGAATCGCTCTGGAACTGAAATCGTAATGCTCACTCACATTTCCCCTATCTGAAAGTCTGATAAACGCCGTAAAAATGAATAAGTCCCAAAAAAATTTTTTTTCAACTTTTTTCAATTTTAGCCCCGTGGGATATATATTCTACCCACACACATTTGGAACTCTCCTGGGGTACCCTCACACATATTATTCCCTCATTTAGTGGATATTTTCACAAAAAAGTGAAATTTTCAAAAATCCAGAAAATTGGCTGAAAACGACTAAATATCAAGGGCTCATTGGGCGAATCGCTCTGGAACTGAAATCGGAACGCTCACTCACATTTCCCCTCTCTGAAAGTCTGATAAACGCCGTAAAAATGACTAAGTGCAAAAAAAAATTTTTTTCAACTTTTTTCAATTTTACCCCCGTGGGATATATATTCTACCCACACACATTTGGAACTCTCCTGGGGTACCCTCACACATATTATTCCCTCATTTAGTGGATATTTTCCCAAAAAAGTGAAATTTTCAAAAATCCAAATTTTTGGCTGAAAACGACTAAATATCAAGGACTCATTGGGCGAATCGCTCTGGAACTGAAATCGGAATGCTCACTGACATTTCCCCTATCTGAAAGTCTGATAAACGCCGGAAAAATGACTAAGTCCCAAAAAAATTTTTTTTCAACTTTTTTCAATTTTAGCCCCGTGGGATATATATTCTACCCACACACATTTGGAACTCTCCTGGGGTACCCTCACACATATTATTCCCTCATTTAGTGGATATTTTCACAAAAGAGTGAAATTTTCAAAAATCCAGAAAATTGGCTGAAAACGACTAAATATCAAGGACTCATTGGGCGAATTGCTCTGGAACTGAAATCGGAACGCTCACAGACATTTCCCCTATCTGAAAGTCTGATAAACGCCGGAAAAATGACTAAGTCCAAAAAAAAATTTGTTCAACTTTTTTCAATTTTACCCCCGTGGGATATATATTCTACCCACACACATTTGGAACTCTACTGGGGTACCCTCACACATATTATTCCCTCGTTTAGTGGATATTTTCACAAAAAAGTGAAATTTTCAAAAATCCAGAAAATTGGCTGAAAATGACTAAATATCAAGGACTCATTGGGCGAATCGCTCTGGAACTGAAATCGGAACGCTCACTCACATTTCCCCTATCTGAAAGTCTGATAAACGCCGGAAAAATGACTAAGTCCAAAAAAAAATTTGTTCAACTTTTTTCAATTTTACCCCCGTGGGATATATATTCTACCCACACACATTTGGAACTCTACTGGGGTACCCTCACACATATTATTCCCTCGTTTAGTGGATATTTTCACAAAAAAGTGAAATTTTCAAAAATCCAGAAAATTGGCTGAAAATGACTAAATATCAAGGACTCATTGGGCGAATCGCTCTGGAACTGAAATCGGAACGCTCACTCACATTTCCCCTATCTGAAAGTCTGATAAACGCCGGAAAAATGACTAAGTCCAAAAAAATATTTTTTTAAACTTTTTTCAATTTTACCCCCGTGGGATATATATTCTACCCACACACATTTGGAACTCTCCTGGGGTACCCTCACACATATTATTCCCTCATTTAGTGGACATTTTCACAAAAAAGTGAAATTTTCAAAAATCCAGAAAATTGGCTGAAAATGACTAAATATCAAGGACTCATTGGGCGAATCGCTCTGGAACTGAAATCGGAACGCTCACTCACATTTCCCCTATCTGAAAGTCTGATAAACGCCGGAAAAATGACTAAGTCCAAAAAAAAATTTGTTCAACTTTTTTCAATTTTACCCCCGTGGGATATATATTCTACCCACACACATTTGGAACTCTCCTGGGGTACCCTCACACATATTATTCCCTCATTTAGTGGACATTTTCACAAAAAAGTGAAATTTTCAAAAATCCAGAAAATTGGCTGAAAACGACTAAATATCAAGGGCTCATTGGGAGAATCGCTCTGGAACTGAAATCGGAACGCTCACTCACATTTCCCCTATCTGAAAGTCTGATAAACGCCGGAAAAATGACAGTCCAAAAAAAAAATTTTTTAAACTTTTTTCAATTTTACCCCCGTGGGATATATATTCTACCCACACACATTTGGAACTCTCCTGGGGTACCCTCACACATATTATTCCCTCATTTAGTGGATATTTTCACAAAAAAGTGAAATTTTCAAAAATCCAAATTATTGGCTGAAAACGACTAAATATCAAGGACTCATTGGGCGAATCGCTCTGGAACTGAAATCGGAATGCTCACTGACATTTCCCCTATCTGAAAGTCTGATAAACGCCGGAAAAATGACTAAGTCCAAAAAAAAATTTGTTCAACTTTTTTCAATTTTACCCCCGTGGGATATATATTCTACCCACACACATTTGGAACTCTACTGGGGTACCCTCACACATATTATTCCCTCGTTTAGTGGATATTTTCACAAAAAGTGAAATTTTCATAAATCCAGAAAATTGGCTGAAAACGACTAAATATCAAGGACTCATTGGGGGAATTGCTCTGGAACTGAAATCGGAACGCTCACAGACATTTCCCCTATCTGAAAGTCTGATAAACGCCGGAAAAATGACTAAGTCCAAAAAAAAATTTGTTCAACTTTTTTCAATTTTACCCCCGTGGGATATATATTCTACCCACACACATTTGGAACTCTCCTGGGGTACCCTCACACATATTATTCCCTCATTTAGTGGATATTTTCACAAAAAAGTGAAATTTTCAAAAATCCAGAAAATTGGCTGAAAACGACTAAATATCAAGGACTCATTGGGCGAATCGCTCTGGAACTGAAATCGGAGCGCTCACTCACATTTCCCCTATCTGAAAGTCTGATAAACGCCAGAAAAATGACTAAGTCCAAAAAAAAATTTTTTTCAACTTTTTTCAATTTTACCCCCGTGGGATATATATTCTACCCACACACATTTGGAACTCTCCTGGGATACCCTCACACATATTATTCCCTCATTTAGTGGATATTTTCACAAAAAATGAAATTTTCAAAAATCCAGAAAATTGGCTGAAAATGACTAAATATCAAGGACTCATTGGGCGAATCGCTCTGGAACTGAAATTGGAGCGCTCACTGACATTTCCCCTATCTGAAAGTCTGATAAACGCCAGAAAAATTACTAAGTCTAAAAAAAAAATTTTTTTCAACTTTTTTCAATTTTACCCCCGTGGGATATATATTCTACCCACACACATTTGGAACTCTCCTGGGGTACCCTCACACATATTATTCCCTCATTTAGTGGATATTTTAACAAAAATGTGAAATTTTCAAAAATCCAGAAAATTGGCTGAAAACGACTAAATATCAAGGACTCATTGGGCGAATTGCTCTGGAACTGAAATCGGAACGCTCACAGACATTTCCCCTATCTGAAAGTCTGATAAACGCCGGAAAAATGACTAAGTCCAAAAAAAAATTTGTTCAACTTTTTTCAATTTTACCCCCGTGGGATATATATTCTACCCACACACATTTGGAACTCTCCTGGGGTACCCTCACACATATTATTCCCTCATTTAGTGGATATTTTCACAAAAAAGTGAAATTTTCAAAAATCCAGAAAATTGGCTGAAAACGACTAAATATCAAGGGCTCATTGGGCGAATCGCTCTGGAACTGAAATCGGAATGCTCACTCACATTTCCCCTATCTGAAAGTCTGATAAACGCCGGAAAAATGACTAAGTCCAAAAAAAAATTTGTTCAACTTTTTTCAATTTTACCCCCGTGGGATATATATTCTACCCACACACATTTGGAACTCTACTGGGGTACCCTCACACATATTATTCCCTCGTTTAGTGGATATTTTCACAAAAAAGTGAAATTTTCAAAAATCCAGAAAATTGGCTGAAAATGACTAAATATCAAGGACTCATTGGGCGAATCGCTCTGGAACTGAAATCGGAACGCTCACTCACATTTCCCCTATCTGAAAGTCTGATAAACGCCGGAAAAATGACTAAGTCCAAAAAAAAATTTTTTTCAACTTTTTTCAATTTTACCCCCGTGGGATATAAATTCTACCCACACACATTTGGAACTCTCCTGGGGTACCCTCACACATATTATTCCCTCATTTAGTGGACATTTTCACAAAAAAGTGAAATTTTCAAAAATCCAGAAAATTGGCTGAAAACGACTAAATATCAAGGGCTCATTGGGAGAATCGCTCTGGAACTGAAATCGGAACGCTCACTCACATTTCCCCTATCTGAAAGTCTGATAAACGCCGGAAAAATGACAGTCCAAAAAAAAAATTTTTTAAACTTTTTTCAATTTTACCCCCGTGGGATATATATTCTACCCACACACATTTGGAACTCTCCTGGGGTACCCTCACACATATTATTCCCTCATTTAGTGGATATTTTCACAAAAAAGTGAAATTTTCAAAAATCCAAATTATTGGCTGAAAACGACTAAATATCAAGGACTCATTGGGCGAATCGCTCTGGAACTGAAATCGGAATGCTCACTGACATTTCCCCTATCTGAAAGTCTGATAAACGCCGGAAAAATGACTAAGTCCAAAAAAAAATTTGTTCAACTTTTTTCAATTTTACCCCCGTGGGATATATATTCTACCCACACACATTTGGAACTCTACTGGGGTACCCTCACACATATTATTCCCTCGTTTAGTGGATATTTTCACAAAAGGTGAAATTTTCATAAATCCAGAAAATTGGCTGAAAACGACTAAATATCAAGGACTCATTGGGGGAATTGCTCTGGAACTGAAATCGGAACGCTCACAGACATTTCCCCTATCTGAAAGTCTGATAAACGCCGGAAAAATGACTAAGTCCAAAAAAAAATTTGTTCAACTTTTTTCAATTTTACCCCCGTGGGATATATATTCTACCCACACACATTTGGAACTCTCCTGGGGTACCCTCACACATATTATTCCCTCATTTAGTGGATATTTTCACAAAAAAGTGAAATTTTCAAAAATCCAGAAAATTGGCTGAAAACGACTAAATATCAAGGACTCATTGGGCGAATCGCTCTGGAACTGAAATCGGAGCACTCACTCACATTTCCCCTATCTGAAAGTCTGATAAACGCCAGAAAAATGACTAAGTCCAAAAAAAAATTTTTTTCAACTTTTTTCAATTTTACCCCCGTGGGATATATATTCTACCCACACACATTTGGAACTCTCCTGGGATACCCTCACACATATTATTCCCTCATTTAGTGGATATTTTCACAAAAAAGTGAAATTTTCAAAAATCCAGAAAATTGGCTGAAAATGACTAAATATCAAGGACTCATTGGGCGAATCGCTCTGGAACTGAAATTGGAACGCTCACTGACATTTCCCCTATCTGAAAGTCTGATAAACGCCAGAAAAATTACTAAGTCTAAAAAAAAAAATTTTTTTCAACTTTTTTCAATTTTACCCCCGTGGGATATATATTCTACCCACACACATTTGGAACTCTCCTGGGGTACCCTCACACATATTATTCCCTCATTTAGTGGATATTTTCACAAAAAAGTGAAATTTTCAAAAATCCAGAAAATTGGCTGAAAACGACTAAATATCAAGGGCTCATTGGGCGAATCGCTCTGGAACTGAAATCGGAATGCTCACTCACATTTCCCCTATCTGAAAGTCTGATAAACGCCGGAAAAATGACTAAGTCCAAAAAATAAATTTTTTTCAACTTTTTTCAATTTTACCCCCGTGGGATATATATTCTACCCACACACATTTGGAACTCTCCTGGGGTACCCTCACACATATTATTCCCTCATTTAGTGGATATTTTCACAAAAAAGTGAAATTTACAAAAATCCAGAAAATTGGCTGAAAATGACTAAATATCAAGGACTCATTGGGCGAATCGCTCTGGAACTGAAATTGGAACGCTCACTGACATTTCCCCTATCTGAAAGTCTGATAAACGCCAGAAAAATTACTAAGTCTAAAAAAAAATTTTTTTCAACTTTTTTCAATTTTACCCCCGTGGGATATATATTCTACCCACACACATTTGGAACTCTCCTGGGGTACCCTCACACATATTATTCCCTCATTTAGTGGATATTTTAACAAAAATGTGAAATTTTCAAAAATCCAGAAAATTGGCTGAAAACGACTAAATATCAAGGGCTCATTGGGCGAATCGCTCTGGAACTGAAATCGGAACGCTCACTCACATTTCCCCTATCTGAAAGTCTGATAAACGCCGTAAAAATGACTAAGTGCAAAAAAAAAATTTTTTTTCAACTTTTTTCAATTTTACCCCCGTGGGATATATATTCTACCCACACACATTTGGAACTCTCCTGGGGTACCCTCACACATATTATTCCCTCATTTAGTGGATATTTTCACAAAAAAGTGAAATTTTCAAAAATCCAAATTAATGGCTGAAAACGACTAAATATCAAGGACTCATTGGGCGAATCGCTCTGGAACTGAAATCGGAATGCTCACTGACATTTCCCCTATCTGAAAGTCTGATAAACGCCGGAAAAATGACTAAGTCCAAAAAAAATTTTTTTTCAACTTTTTTCAATTTTACTACCGTGGGATATATATTCTACCCACACACATTTGGAACTCTCCTGGGGTACCCTCACACATATTATTCCCTCATTTAGTGGATATTTTCACAAAAAAGTGAAATTTTCAAAAATCCAGAAAATTGGCTGAAAACGACTAAATATCAAGGACTCATTGGGCGAATCGCTCTGGAACTGAAATCGGAACGCTCACTCACATTTCCCCTATCTGAAAGTCTGATAAACGCCGTAAAAATGACTAAGTCCAAAAAAAAATTTTTTTCAACTTTTTTCAATTTTACCCCCGTGGGATATATATTCTACCCACACACATTTGGAACTCTCCTGGGGTACCCTCACACATATTATTCCCTCATTTAGTGGATATTTTCACAAAAAAGTGACATTTTCAAAAATCCAGAAAATTGGCTGAAAACGACTAAATATCAAGGACTCAGTGGGCAAATCGCTCTGGAACTGAAATTGGAACTCTCACTGACATTTCCCCTATCTGAAAGTCTGATAAACGCCAGAAAAATTACTAAGTCTAAAAAAAAATTTTTTTCAACTTTTTTCAATTTTACCCCCGTGGGATATATATTCTACCCACACACATTTGGAACTCTCCTGGGGTACCCTCACACATATTATTCCCTCATTTAGTGGATATTTTCACAAAAATGTGAAATTTTCAAAAATCCAGAAAATTGGCTGAAAACGACTAAATATCAAGGGCTCATTGGGCGAATCGCTCTGGAACTGAAATCGGAACGCTCACTCACATTTCCCCTATCTGAAAGTCTGATAAACGCCGTAAAAATGACTAAGTGCAAAAAAAAAAATTTTTTTCAACTTTTTTCAATTTTACCCCCGTGGGATATATATTCTACCCACACACATTTGGAACTCTCCTGGGGTACCCTCACACATATTATTCCCTCATTTAGTGGATATTTTCACAAAAAAGTGAAATTTTCAAAAATCCAAATTAATGGCTGAAAACGACTAAATATCAAGGACTCATTGGGCGAATCGCTCTGGAACTGAAATCGGAATGCTCACTGACATTTCCCCTATCTGAAAGTCTGATAAACGCCGGAAAAATGACTAAGTCCAAAAAAAAAATTTTTTCAACTTTTTTCAATTTTACCCCCGTGGGATATATATTCTACCCACACACATTTGGAACTCTCCTGGGGTACCCTCACACATATTATTCCCTCATTTAGTGGATATTTTAACAAAAATGTGAAATTTTCAAAAATCCAGAAAATTGGCTGAAAACAACTAAATATCAAGGACTCATTGGGCGAATTGCTCTGGAACTGAAATCGGAACGCTCACAGACATTTCCCCTATCTGAAAGTCTGATAAACGCCGGAAAAATGACTAAGTCCAAAAAAAAATGTGTTCAACTTTTTTCAATTTTACCCCCGTGGGATATATATTCTACCCACACACATTTGGAACTCTCCTGGGGTACCCTCACACATATTATTCCCTCATTTAGTGGATATTTTCACAAAAAAGTGAAATTTTCAAAAATCCAGAAAATTGGCTGAAAACGACTAAATATAAAGGACTCATTGGGCGAATCGCTCTGGAACTGAAATCGGAGCGCTCACTCACATTTCCCCTATCTGAAAGTCTGATAAACGCCGGAAAAATGACAGTCCAAAAAAAAAATTTTTTAAACTTTTTTCAATTTTACCCCCGTGGGATATATATTCTACCCACACACATTTGGAACTCTCCTGGGGTACCCTCACACATATTATTCCCTCATTTAGTGGATATTTTCACAAAAAAGTGAAATTTTCAAAAATCCAAATTATTGGCTGAAAACGACTAAATATCAAGGACTCATTGGGCGAATCGCTCTGGAACTGAAATCGGAATGCTCACTGACATTTCCCCTATCTGAAAGTCTGATAAACGCCGGAAAAATGACTAAGTCCAAAAAAAAATTTGTTCAACTTTTTTCAATTTTACCCCCGTGGGATATATATTCTACCCACACACATTTGGAACTCTACTGGGGTACCCTCACACATATTATTCCCTCGTTTAGTGGATATTTTCACAAAAAGTGAAATTTTCATAAATCCAGAAAATTGGCTGAAAACGACTAAATATCAAGGACTCATTGGGGGAATTGCTCTGGAACTGAAATCGGAACGCTCACAGACATTTCCCCTATCTGAAAGTCTGATAAACGCCGGAAAAATGACTAAGTCCAAAAAAAAATTTGTTCAACTTTTTTCAATTTTACCCCCGTGGGATATATATTCTACCCACACACATTTGGAACTCTCCTGGGGTACCCTCACACATATTATTCCCTCATTTAGTGGATATTTTCACAAAAAAGTGAAATTTTCAAAAATCCAGAAAATTGGCTGAAAATGACTAAATATCAAGGACTCATTGGGCGAATCGCTCTGGAACTGAAATTGGAACGCTCACTGACATTTCCCCTATCTGAAAGTCTGATAAACGCCAGAAAAATTACTAAGTCTAAAAAAAAAATATTTTTCAACTTTTTTCAATTTTACCCCCGTGGGATATATATTCTACCCACACACATTTGGAACTCTCCTGGGGTACCCTCACACATATTATTCCCTCATTTAGTGGATATTTTAACAAAAATGTGAAATTTTCAAAAATCCAGAAAATTGGCTGAAAACGACTAAATATCAAGGACTCATTGGGCGAATTGCTCTGGAACTGAAATCGGAACGCTCACAGACATTTCCCCTATCTGAAAGTCTGATAAACGCCGGAAAAATGACTAAGTCCAAAAAAAAATTTGTTCAACTTTTTTCAATTTTACCCCCGTGGGATATATATTCTACCCACACACATTTGGAACTCTCCTGGGGTACCCTCACACATATTATTCCCTCATTTAGTGGATATTTTCACAAAAAAGTGAAATTTTCAAAAATCCAGAAAATTGGCTGAAAACGACTAAATATCAAGGGCTCATTGGGCGAATCGCTCTGGAACTGAAATCGGAATGCTCACTCACATTTCCCCTATCTGAAAGTCTGATAAACGCCGGAAAAATGACTAAGTCCAAAAAATAAATTTTTTTCAACTTTTTTCAATTTTACCCCCGTGGGATATATATTCTACCCACACACATTTGGAACTCTCCTGGGGTACCCTCACACATATTATTCCCTCATTTAGTGGATATTTTCACAAAAAAGTGAAATTTACAAAAATCCAGAAAATTGGCTGAAAATGACTAAATATCAAGGACTCATTGGGCGAATCGCTCTGGAACTGAAATTGGAACGCTCACTGACATTTCCCCTATCTGAAAGTCTGATAAACGCCAGAAAAATTACTAAGTCTAAAAAAAAATTTTTTTCAACTTTTTTCAATTTTACCCCCGTGGGATATATATTCTACCCACACACATTTGGAACTCTCCTGGGGTACCCTCACACATATTATTCCCTCATTTAGTGGATATTTTAACAAAAATGTGAAATTTTCAAAAATCCAGAAAATTGGCTGAAAACGACTAAATATCAAGGGCTCATTGGGCGAATCGCTCTGGAACTGAAATCGGAACGCTCACTCACATTTCCCCTATCTGAAAGTCTGATAAACGCCGTAAAAATGACTAAGTGCAAAAAAAAAATTTTTTTTCAACTTTTTTCAATTTTACCCCCGTGGGATATATATTCTACCCACACACATTTGGAACTCTCCTGGGGTACCCTCACACATATTATTCCCTCATTTAGTGGATATTTTCACAAAAAAGTGAAATTTTCAAAAATCCAAATTAATGGCTGAAAACGACTAAATATCAAGGACTCATTGGGCGAATCGCTCTGGAACTGAAATCGGAATGCTCACTGACATTTCCCCTATCTGAAAGTCTGATAAACGCCGGAAAAATGACTAAGTCCAAAAAAAATTTTTTTTCAACTTTTTTCAATTTTACTACCGTGGGATATATATTCTACCCACACACATTTGGAACTCTCCTGGGGTACCCTCACACATATTATTCCCTCATTTAGTGGATATTTTCACAAAAAAGTGAAATTTTCAAAAATCCAGAAAATTGGCTGAAAACGACTAAATATCAAGGACTCATTGGGCGAATCGCTCTGGAACTGAAATCGGAACGCTCACTCACATTTCCCCTATCTGAAAGTCTGATAAACGCCGTAAAAATGACTAAGTCCAAAAAAAAATTTTTTTCAACTTTTTTCAATTTTACCCCCGTGGGATATATATTCTACCCACACACATTTGGAACTCTCCTGGGGTACCCTCACACATATTATTCCCTCATTTAGTGGATATTTTCACAAAAAAGTGACATTTTCAAAAATCCAGAAAATTGGCTGAAAACGACTAAATATCAAGGACTCAGTGGGCAAATCGCTCTGGAACTGAAATTGGAACTCTCACTGACATTTCCCCTATCTGAAAGTCTGATAAACGCCAGAAAAATTACTAAGTCTAAAAAAAAATTTTTTTCAACTTTTTTCAATTTTACCCCCGTGGGATATATATTCTACCCACACACATTTGGAACTCTCCTGGGGTACCCTCACACATATTATTCCCTCATTTAGTGGATATTTTCACAAAAATGTGAAATTTTCAAAAATCCAGAAAATTGGCTGAAAACGACTAAATATCAAGGGCTCATTGGGCGAATCGCTCTGGAACTGAAATCGGAACGCTCACTCACATTTCCCCTATCTGAAAGTCTGATAAACGCCGTAAAAATGACTAAGTGCAAAAAAAAAAATTTTTTTCAACTTTTTTCAATTTTACCCCCGTGGGATATATATTCTACCCACACACATTTGGAACTCTCCTGGGGTACCCTCACACATATTATTCCCTCATTTAGTGGATATTTTCACAAAAAAGTGAAATTTTCAAAAATCCAAATTAATGGCTGAAAACGACTAAATATCAAGGACTCATTGGGCGAATCGCTCTGGAACTGAAATCGGAATGCTCACTGACATTTCCCCTATCTGAAAGTCTGATAAACGCCGGAAAAATGACTAAGTCCAAAAAAAAAATTTTTTCAACTTTTTTCAATTTTACCCCCGTGGGATATATATTCTACCCACACACATTTGGAACTCTCCTGGGGTACCCTCACACATATTATTCCCTCATTTAGTGGATATTTTAACAAAAATGTGAAATTTTCAAAAATCCAGAAAATTGGCTGAAAACAACTAAATATCAAGGACTCATTGGGCGAATTGCTCTGGAACTGAAATCGGAACGCTCACAGACATTTCCCCTATCTGAAAGTCTGATAAACGCCGGAAAAATGACTAAGTCCAAAAAAAAATGTGTTCAACTTTTTTCAATTTTACCCCCGTGGGATATATATTCTACCCACACACATTTGGAACTCTCCTGGGGTACCCTCACACATATTATTCCCTCATTTAGTGGATATTTTCACAAAAAAGTGAAATTTTCAAAAATCCAGAAAATTGGCTGAAAACGACTAAATATAAAGGACTCATTGGGCGAATCGCTCTGGAACTGAAATCGGAGCGCTCACTCACATTTCCCCTATCTGAAAGTCTGATAAACGCCAGAAAAATGACTAAGTCCAAAAAAAAATTTTTTTCAACTTTTTTCAATTTTACCCCCGTGGGATATATATTCTACCCACACACATTTGGAACTCTCCTGGGATACCCTCACACATATTATTCCCTCATTTAGTGGATATTTTCACAAAAAAGTGAAATTTTCAAAAATCCAGAAAATTGGCTGAAAACGACTAAATATCAAGGGCTCATTGGGCGAATCGCTCTGGAACTGAAATCAGAATGCTCACTCACATTTCCCCTATCTGAAAGTCTGATAAACGCCGGAAAAATGACTAAGTCCAAAAAATAAATTTTTTTCAACTTTTTTCAATTTTACCCCCGTGGGATATATATTCTACCCACACACATTTGGAACTCTCCTGGGGTACCCTCACACATATTATTCCCTCATTTAGTGGATATTTTCACAAAAAAGTGAAATTTTCAAAAATCCAGAAAATTGGCTGAAAATGACTAAACATCAAGGACTCATTGGGCGAATCGCTCTGGAACTGAAATTGGAACGCTCACTGACATTTCCCCTATCTGAAAGTCTGATAAACGCCAGAAAAATTACTAAGTCTAAAAAAAAATTTTTTTCAACTTTTTTCAATTTTACCCCCGTGGGATATATATTCTACCCACACACATTTGGAACTCTCCTGGGGTACCCTCACACATATTATTCCCTCATTTAGTGGATATTTTAACAAAAATGTGAAATTTTCAAAAATCCAGAAAATTGGCTGAAAACGACTAAATATCAAGGGCTCATTGGGCGAATCGCTCTGGAACTGAAATCGGAACGCTCACTCTCATTTCCCCTATCTGAAAGTCTGATAAACGCCGTAAAAATGACTAAGTGCAAAAAAAAAATTTTTTTTCAACTTTTTTCAATTTTACCCCCGTGGGATATATATTCTACCCACACACATTTGGAACTCTCCTGGGGTACCCTCACACATATTATTCCCTCATTTAGTGGATATTTTCACAAAAAAGTGAAATTTTCAAAAATCCAAATTAATGGCTGAAAACGACTAAATATCAAGGACTCATTGGGCGAATCGCTCTGGAACTGAAATCGGAATGCTCACTGACATTTCCCCTATCTGAAAGTCTGATAAACGCCGGAAAAATGACTAAGTCCAAAAAAAAATTTTTTTCAACTTTTTTCAATTTTACCCCCGTGGGATATATATTCTACCCACACACATTTGGAACTCTCCTGGGGTACCCTCACACATATTATTCCCTCATTTAGTGGATATTTTCACAAAAAAGTGAAATTTTCAAAAATCCAGAAAATTGGCTGAAAACGACTAAATATCAAGGACTCATTGGGCGAATCGCTCTGGAACTGAAATCGGAACGCTCACTCACATTTCCCCTATCTGAAAGTCTGATAAACGCCGGAAAAATGACTAAGTCCAAAAAAAAAATTTTTTTCAACTTTTTTCAATTTTACCCCCGTGGGATATATATTCTACCCACACACATTTGGAACTCTCCTGGGGTACCCTCACACATATTATTCCCTCATTCAGTGGATATTTTCACAAAAGAGTGAAATTTTCAAAAATCCAGAAAATTGGCTGAAAACGACTAAATATCAAGGACTCATTGGGCGAATCGCTCTGGAACTGAAATTGGAACGCTCACTGACATTTCCCCTATCTGAAAGTCTGATAAACGCCAGAAAAATTACTAAGTCTAAAAAAAAATTTTTTTCAACTTTTTTCAATTTTACCCCCGTGGGATATATATTCTACCCACACACATTTGGAACTCTCCTGGGGTACCCTCACACATATTATTCCCTCATTTAGTGGATATTTTCACAAAAAAGTGACATTTTCAAAAATCCAGAAAATTGGCTGAAAACGACTAAATATCAAGGACTCAGTGGGCAAATCGCTCTGGAACTGAAATTGGAACTCTCACTGACATTTCCCCTATCTGAAAGTCTGATAAACGCCAGAAAAATTACTAAGTCTAAAAAAAAATTTTTTTCAACTTTTTTCAATTTTACCCCCGTGGGATATATATTCTACCCACACACATTTGGAACTCTCCTGGGGTACCCTCACACATATTATTCCCTCATTTAGTGGATATTTTCACAAAAATGTGAAATTTTCAAAAATCCAGAAAATTGGCTGAAAACGACTAAATATCAAGGGCTCATTGGGCGAATCGCTCTGGAACTGAAATCGGAACGCTCACTCACATTTCCCCTATCTGAAAGTCTGATAAACGCCGTAAAAATGACTAAGTGCAAAAAAAAAAATTTTTTTCAACTTTTTTCAATTTTACCCCCGTGGGATATATATTCTACCCACACACATTTGGAACTCTCCTGGGGTACCCTCACACATATTATTCCCTCATTTAGTGGATATTTTCACAAAAAAGTGAAATTTTCAAAAATCCAAATTAATGGCTGAAAACGACTAAATATCAAGGACTCATTGGGCGAATCGCTCTGGAACTGAAATCGGAATGCTCACTGACATTTCCCCTATCTGAAAGTCTGATAAACGCCGGAAAAATGACTAAGTCCAAAAAAAAAATTTTTTCAACTTTTTTCAATTTTACCCCCGTGGGATATATATTCTACCCACACACATTTGGAACTCTCCTGGGGTACCCTCACACATATTATTCCCTCATTTAGTGGATATTTTAACAAAAATGTGAAATTTTCAAAAATCCAGAAAATTGGCTGAAAACAACTAAATATCAAGGACTCATTGGGCGAATTGCTCTGGAACTGAAATCGGAACGCTCACAGACATTTCCCCTATCTGAAAGTCTGATAAACGCCGGAAAAATGACTAAGTCCAAAAAAAAATGTGTTCAACTTTTTTCAATTTTACCCCCGTGGGATATATATTCTACCCACACACATTTGGAACTCTCCTGGGGTACCCTCACACATATTATTCCCTCATTTAGTGGATATTTTCACAAAAAAGTGAAATTTTCAAAAATCCAGAAAATTGGCTGAAAACGACTAAATATAAAGGACTCATTGGGCGAATCGCTCTGGAACTGAAATCGGAGCGCTCACTCACATTTCCCCTATCTGAAAGTCTGATAAACGCCGGAAAAATGACAGTCCAAAAAAAAAATTTTTTAAACTTTTTTCAATTTTACCCCCGTGGGATATATATTCTACCCACACACATTTGGAACTCTCCTGGGGTACCCTCACACATATTATTCCCTCATTTAGTGGATATTTTCACAAAAAAGTGAAATTTTCAAAAATCCAAATTATTGGCTGAAAACGACTAAATATCAAGGACTCATTGGGCGAATCGCTCTGGAACTGAAATCGGAATGCTCACTGACATTTCCCCTATCTGAAAGTCTGATAAACGCCGGAAAAATGACTAAGTCCAAAAAAAAATTTGTTCAACTTTTTTCAATTTTACCCCCGTGGGATATATATTCTACCCACACACATTTGGAACTCTACTGGGGTACCCTCACACATATTATTCCCTCGTTTAGTGGATATTTTCACAAAAAGTGAAATTTTCATAAATCCAGAAAATTGGCTGAAAACGACTAAATATCAAGGACTCATTGGGGGAATTGCTCTGGAACTGAAATCGGAACGCTCACAGACATTTCCCCTATCTGAAAGTCTGATAAACGCCGGAAAAATGACTAAGTCCAAAAAAAAATTTGTTCAACTTTTTTCAATTTTACCCCCGTGGGATATATATTCTACCCACACACATTTGGAACTCTCCTGGGGTACCCTCACACATATTATTCCCTCATTTAGTGGATATTTTCACAAAAAAGTGAAATTTTCAAAAATCCAGAAAATTGGCTGAAAATGACTAAATATCAAGGACTCATTGGGCGAATCGCTCTGGAACTGAAATTGGAACGCTCACTGACATTTCCCCTATCTGAAAGTCTGATAAACGCCAGAAAAATTACTAAGTCTAAAAAAAAAATATTTTTCAACTTTTTTCAATTTTACCCCCGTGGGATATATATTCTACCCACACACATTTGGAACTCTCCTGGGGTACCCTCACACATATTATTCCCTCATTTAGTGGATATTTTAACAAAAATGTGAAATTTTCAAAAATCCAGAAAATTGGCTGAAAACGACTAAATATCAAGGACTCATTGGGCGAATTGCTCTGGAACTGAAATCGGAACGCTCACAGACATTTCCCCTATCTGAAAGTCTGATAAACGCCGGAAAAATGACTAAGTCCAAAAAAAAATTTGTTCAACTTTTTTCAATTTTACCCCCGTGGGATATATATTCTACCCACACACATTTGGAACTCTCCTGGGGTACCCTCACACATATTATTCCCTCATTTAGTGGATATTTTCACAAAAAAGTGAAATTTTCAAAAATCCAGAAAATTGGCTGAAAACGACTAAATATCAAGGGCTCATTGGGCGAATCGCTCTGGAACTGAAATCGGAATGCTCACTCACATTTCCCCTATCTGAAAGTCTGATAAACGCCGGAAAAATGACTAAGTCCAAAAAATAAATTTTTTTCAACTTTTTTCAATTTTACCCCCGTGGGATATATATTCTACCCACACACATTTGGAACTCTCCTGGGGTACCCTCACACATATTATTCCCTCATTTAGTGGATATTTTCACAAAAAAGTGAAATTTACAAAAATCCAGAAAATTGGCTGAAAATGACTAAATATCAAGGACTCATTGGGCGAATCGCTCTGGAACTGAAATTGGAACGCTCACTGACATTTCCCCTATCTGAAAGTCTGATAAACGCCAGAAAAATTACTAAGTCTAAAAAAAAATTTTTTTCAACTTTTTTCAATTTTACCCCCGTGGGATATATATTCTACCCACACACATTTGGAACTCTCCTGGGGTACCCTCACACATATTATTCCCTCATTTAGTGGATATTTTAACAAAAATGTGAAATTTTCAAAAATCCAGAAAATTGGCTGAAAACGACTAAATATCAAGGGCTCATTGGGCGAATCGCTCTGGAACTGAAATCGGAACGCTCACTCACATTTCCCCTATCTGAAAGTCTGATAAACGCCGTAAAAATGACTAAGTGCAAAAAAAAAATTTTTTTTCAACTTTTTTCAATTTTACCCCCGTGGGATATATATTCTACCCACACACATTTGGAACTCTCCTGGGGTACCCTCACACATATTATTCCCTCATTTAGTGGATATTTTCACAAAAAAGTGAAATTTTCAAAAATCCAAATTAATGGCTGAAAACGACTAAATATCAAGGACTCATTGGGCGAATCGCTCTGGAACTGAAATCGGAATGCTCACTGACATTTCCCCTATCTGAAAGTCTGATAAACGCCGGAAAAATGACTAAGTCCAAAAAAAATTTTTTTTCAACTTTTTTCAATTTTACTACCGTGGGATATATATTCTACCCACACACATTTGGAACTCTCCTGGGGTACCCTCACACATATTATTCCCTCATTTAGTGGATATTTTCACAAAAAAGTGAAATTTTCAAAAATCCAGAAAATTGGCTGAAAACGACTAAATATCAAGGACTCATTGGGCGAATCGCTCTGGAACTGAAATCGGAACGCTCACTCACATTTCCCCTATCTGAAAGTCTGATAAACGCCGTAAAAATGACTAAGTCCAAAAAAAAATTTTTTTCAACTTTTTTCAATTTTACCCCCGTGGGATATATATTCTACCCACACACATTTGGAACTCTCCTGGGGTACCCTCACACATATTATTCCCTCATTTAGTGGATATTTTCACAAAAAAGTGACATTTTCAAAAATCCAGAAAATTGGCTGAAAACGACTAAATATCAAGGACTCAGTGGGCAAATCGCTCTGGAACTGAAATTGGAACTCTCACTGACATTTCCCCTATCTGAAAGTCTGATAAACGCCAGAAAAATTACTAAGTCTAAAAAAAAATTTTTTTCAACTTTTTTCAATTTTACCCCCGTGGGATATATATTCTACCCACACACATTTGGAACTCTCCTGGGGTACCCTCACACATATTATTCCCTCATTTAGTGGATATTTTCACAAAAATGTGAAATTTTCAAAAATCCAGAAAATTGGCTGAAAACGACTAAATATCAAGGGCTCATTGGGCGAATCGCTCTGGAACTGAAATCGGAACGCTCACTCACATTTCCCCTATCTGAAAGTCTGATAAACGCCGTAAAAATGACTAAGTGCAAAAAAAAAAATTTTTTTCAACTTTTTTCAATTTTACCCCCGTGGGATATATATTCTACCCACACACATTTGGAACTCTCCTGGGGTACCCTCACACATATTATTCCCTCATTTAGTGGATATTTTCACAAAAAAGTGAAATTTTCAAAAATCCAAATTAATGGCTGAAAACGACTAAATATCAAGGACTCATTGGGCGAATCGCTCTGGAACTGAAATCGGAATGCTCACTGACATTTCCCCTATCTGAAAGTCTGATAAACGCCGGAAAAATGACTAAGTCCAAAAAAAAAATTTTTTCAACTTTTTTCAATTTTACCCCCGTGGGATATATATTCTACCCACACACATTTGGAACTCTCCTGGGGTACCCTCACACATATTATTCCCTCATTTAGTGGATATTTTAACAAAAATGTGAAATTTTCAAAAATCCAGAAAATTGGCTGAAAACAACTAAATATCAAGGACTCATTGGGCGAATTGCTCTGGAACTGAAATCGGAACGCTCACAGACATTTCCCCTATCTGAAAGTCTGATAAACGCCGGAAAAATGACTAAGTCCAAAAAAAAATGTGTTCAACTTTTTTCAATTTTACCCCCGTGGGATATATATTCTACCCACACACATTTGGAACTCTCCTGGGGTACCCTCACACATATTATTCCCTCATTTAGTGGATATTTTCACAAAAAGGTGAAATTTTCAAAAATCCAGAAAATTGGCTGAAAACGACTAAATATAAAGGACTCATTGGGCGAATCGCTCTGGAACTGAAATCGGAGCGCTCACTCACATTTCCCCTATCTGAAAGTCTGATAAACGCCAGAAAAATGACTAAGTCCAAAAAAAAATTTTTTTCAACTTTTTTCAATTTTACCCCCGTGGGATATATATTCTACCCACACACATTTGGAACTCTCCTGGGATACCCTCACACATATTATTCCCTCATTTAGTGGATATTTTCACAAAAAAGTGAAATTTTCAAAAATCCAGAAAATTGGCTGAAAACGACTAAATATCAAGGGCTCATTGGGCGAATCGCTCTGGAACTGAAATCAGAATGCTCACTCACATTTCCCCTATCTGAAAGTCTGATAAACGCCGGAAAAATGACTAAGTCCAAAAAATAAATTTTTTTCAACTTTTTTCAATTTTACCCCCGTGGGATATATATTCTACCCACACACATTTGGAACTCTCCTGGGGTACCCTCACACATATTATTCCCTCATTTAGTGGATATTTTCACAAAAAAGTGAAATTTTCAAAAATCCAGAAAATTGGCTGAAAATGACTAAACATCAAGGACTCATTGGGCGAATCGCTCTGGAACTGAAATTGGAACGCTCACTGACATTTCCCCTATCTGAAAGTCTGATAAACGCCAGAAAAATTACTAAGTCTAAAAAAAAATTTTTTTCAACTTTTTTCAATTTTACCCCCGTGGGATATATATTCTACCCACACACATTTGGAACTCTCCTGGGGTACCCTCACACATATTATTCCCTCATTTAGTGGATATTTTAACAAAAATGTGAAATTTTCAAAAATCCAGAAAATTGGCTGAAAACGACTAAATATCAAGGGCTCATTGGGCGAATCGCTCTGGAACTGAAATCGGAACGCTCACTCTCATTTCCCCTATCTGAAAGTCTGATAAACGCCGTAAAAATGACTAAGTGCAAAAAAAAAATTTTTTTTCAACTTTTTTCAATTTTACCCCCGTGGGATATATATTCTACCCACACACATTTGGAACTCTCCTGGGGTACCCTCACACATATTATTCCCTCATTTAGTGGATATTTTCACAAAAAAGTGAAATTTTCAAAAATCCAAATTAATGGCTGAAAACGACTAAATATCAAGGACTCATTGGGCGAATCGCTCTGGAACTGAAATCGGAATGCTCACTGACATTTCCCCTATCTGAAAGTCTGATAAACGCCGGAAAAATGACTAAGTCCAAAAAAAAATTTTTTTCAACTTTTTTCAATTTTACCCCCGTGGGATATATATTCTACCCACACACATTTGGAACTCTCCTGGGGTACCCTCACACATATTATTCCCTCATTTAGTGGATATTTTCACAAAAAAGTGAAATTTTCAAAAATCCAGAAAATTGGCTGAAAACGACTAAATATCAAGGACTCATTGGGCGAATCGCTCTGGAACTGAAATCGGAACGCTCACTCACATTTCCCCTATCTGAAAGTCTGATAAACGCCGGAAAAATGACTAAGTCCAAAAAAAAAATTTTTTTCAACTTTTTTCAATTTTACCCCCGTGGGATATATATTCTACCCACACACATTTGGAACTCTCCTGGGGTACCCTCACACATATTATTCCCTCATTCAGTGGATATTTTCACAAAAGAGTGAAATTTTCAAAAATCCAGAAAATTGGCTGAAAACGACTAAATATCAAGGACTCATTGGGCGAATCGCTCTGGAACTGAAATTGGAACGCTCACTGACATTTCCCCTATCTGAAAGTCTGATAAACGCCAGAAAAATTACTAAGTCTAAAAAAAAATTTTTTTCAACTTTTTTCAATTTTACCCCCGTGGGATATATATTCTACCCACACACATTTGGAACTCTCCTGGGGTACCCTCACACATATTATTCCCTCATTTAGTGGATATTTTAACAAAAATGTGAAATTTTCAAAAATCCAGAAAATTGGCTGAAAACGACTAAATATCAAGGGCTCATTGGGCGAATCGCTCTGGAACTGAAATCGTAACGCTCACTCACATTTCCCCTATCTGAAAGTCTGATAAACGCCGTAAAAATGACTAAGTGCAAAAAAAAAATTTTTTTTCAACTTTTTTCAATTTTACCCCCGTGGGATATATATTCTACCCACACACATTTGGAACTCTCCTGGGGTACCCTCACACATATTATTCCCTCATTTGGTGGATATTTTCACAAAAAAGTGAAATTTTCAAAAATCCAAATTAATGGCTGAAAACGACTAAATATCAAGGACTCATTGGGCGAATCGCTCTGGAACTGAAATCGGAACGCTCACTCACATTTCCCCTATCTGAAAGTCTGATAAACGCCAGAAAAATGACTAAGTCCAAAAAAAAAATTTTTTTCAACTTTTTTCAATTTTACCCCCGTGGGATATATATTCTACCCACACACATTTGGAACTCTCCTGGGGTACCCTCACACATATTATTCCCTCATTTAGTGGATATTTTCACAAAAGAGTGAAATTTTCAAAAATCCAGAAAATTGGCTGAAAACGACTAAATATCAAGGACTCATTGGGCGAATCGCTCTGGAACTGAAATCGTAATGCTCACTCACATTTCCCCTATCTGAAAGTCTGATAAACGCCGTAAAAATGACTAAGTCCAAAAAAAAATTTTTTTCAACTTTTTTCAATTTTACCCCCGTGGGATATATATTCTACCCACACACATTTGGAACTCTCCTGGGGTACCCTCACACATATTATTCCCTCATTTAGTGGATATTTTCACAAAAAAGTGAAATTTTCAAAAATCCAGAAAATTGGCTGAAAATGACTAAATATCAAGGACTCATTGGGCGAATCGCTCTGGAACTGAAATTGGAACGCTCACTGACATTTCCCCTATCTGAAAGTCTGATAAACGCCAGAAAAATTACTAAGTCTAAAAAAAAATTTTTTTCAACTTTTTTCAATTTTACCCCCGTGGGATATATATTCTACCCACACACATTTGGAACTCTCCTGGGGTACCCTCACACATATTATTCCCTCATTTAGTGGATATTTTAACAAAAATGTGAAATTTTCAAAAATCCAGAAAATTGGCTGAAAACGACTAAATATCAAGGGCTCATTGGGCGAATCGCTCTGGAACTGAAATCGGAACGCTCACTCACATTTCCCCTATCTGAAAGTCTGATAAACGCCGTGAAAATGACTAAGTGCAAAAAAAAAATTTTTTTTCAACTTTTTTCAATTTTACCCCCGTGGGATATATATTCTACCCACACACATTTGGAACTCTCCTGGGGTACCCTCACACATATTATTCCCTCATTTAGTGGATATTTTCACAAAAAAGTGAAATTTTCAAAAATCCAAATTAATGGCTGAAAACGACTAAATATCAAGGACTCATTGGGCGAATCGCTCTGGAACTGAAATCGGAATGCTCACTGACATTTCCCCTATCTGAAAGTCTGATAAACGCCGGAAAAATGACTAAGTCCAAAAAAAAATTTTTTTCAACTTTTTTCAATTTTACCCCCGTGGGATATATATTCTACCCACACACATTTGGAACTCTCCTGGGGTACCCTCACACATATTATTCCCTCATTTAGTGGATATTTTCACAAAAGAGTGAAATTTTCAAAAATCCAGAAAATTGGCTGAAAACGACTAAATATCAAGGACTCATTGGGCGAATCGCTCTGGAACTGAAATCGTAATGCTCACTCACATTTCCCCTATCTGAAAGTCTGATAAACGCCGTAAAAATGACTAAGTCCAAAAAAAAATTTTTTTCAACTTTTTTCAATTTTACCCCCGTGGGATATATATTCTACCCACACACATTTGGAACTCTCCTGGGGTACCCTCACACATATTATTCCCTCATTTAGTGGATATTTTCACAAAAAAGTGAAATTTTCAAAAATCCAAATTAATGGCTGAAAACGACTAAATATCAAGGACTCATTGGGCGAATCGCTCTGGAACTGAAATCGGAATGCTCACTGACATTTCCCCTATCTGAAAGTCTGATAAACGCCGGAAAAATGACTAAGTCCAAAAAAAAAATTTTTTCAACTTTTTTCAATTTTACCCCCGTGGGATATATATTCTACCCACACACATTTGGAACTCTCCTGGGGTACCCTCACACATATTATTCCCTCATTTAGTGGATATTTTCACAAAAAAGTGAAATTTTCAAAAATCCAGAAAATTGGCTGAAAACGACTAAATATCAAGGACTCATTGGGCGAATCGCTCTGGAACTGAAATCGGAGCGCTCACTCACATTTCCCCTATCTGAAAGTCTGATAAACGCCAGAAAAATGACTAAGTCCAAAAAAAAATTTTTTTCAACTTTTTTCAATTTTACCCCCGTGGGATATATATTCTACCCACACACATTTGGAACTCTCCTGGGATACCCTCACACATATTATTCCCTCATTTAGTGGATATTTTCACAAAAAAGTGAAATTTTCAAAAATCCAGAAAATTGGCTGAAAATGACTAAATATCAAGGACTCATTGGGCGAATCGCTCTGGAACTGAAATTGGAACGCTCACTGACATTTCCCCTATCTGAAAGTCTGATAAACGCCAGAAAAATTACTAAGTCTAAAAAAAAATTTTTTTCAACTTTTTTCAATTTTACCCCCGTGGGATATATATTCTACCCACACACATTTGGAACTCTCCTGGGGTACCCTCACACATATTATTCCCTCATTTAGTGGATATTTTAACAAAAAATGTGAAATTTTAAAAAATCCAGAAAATTGGCTGAAAACGACTAAATATCAAGGACTCATTGGGCGAATTGCTCTGGAACTGAAATCGGAACGCTCACAGACATTTCCCCTATCTGAAAGTCTGATAAACGCCGGAAAAATGACTAAGTCCAAAAAAAAATGTGTTCAACTTTTTTCAATTTTACCCCCGTGGGATATATATTCTACCCACACACATTTGGAACTCTCCTGGGGTACCCTCACACATATTATTCCCTCATTTAGTGGATATTTTCACAAAAAAGTGAAATTTTCAAAAATCCAGAAAATTGGCTGAAAACGACTAAATATCAAGGACTCATTGGGCGAATCGCTCTGGAACTGAAATCGGAGCGCTCACTCACATTTCCCCTATCTGAAAGTCTGATAAACGCCAGAAAAATGACTAAGTCCAAAAAAAAATTTTTTTCAACTTTTTTCAATTTTACCCCCGTGGGATATATATTCTACCCACACACATTTGGAACTCTCCTGGGATACCCTCACACATATTATTCCCTCATTTAGTGGATATTTTCACAAAAAAGTGAAATTTTCAAAAATCCAGAAAATTGGCTGAAAACGACTAAATATCAAGGGCTCATTGGGCGAATCGCTCTGGAACTGAAATCAGAATGCTCACTCACATTTCCCCTATCTGAAAGTCTGATAAACGCCGGAAAAATGACTAAGTCCAAAAAATAAATTTTTTTCAACTTTTTTCAATTTTACCCCCGTGGGATATATATTCTACCCACACACATTTGGAACTCTCCTGGGGTACCCTCACACATATTATTCCCTCATTTAGTGGATATTTTCACAAAAAAGTGAAATTTTCAAAAATCCAGAAAATTGGCTGAAAATGACTAAATATCAAGGACTCATTGGCCGAATCGCTCTGGAACTGAAATTGGAACGCTCACTGACATTTCCCCTATCTGAAAGTCTGATAAACGCCAGAAAAATTACTAAGTCTAAAAAAAAATTTTTTTCAACTTTTTTCAATTTTACCCCCGTGGGATATATATTCTACCCACACACATTTGGAACTCTCCTGGGGTACCCTCACACATATTATTCCCTCATTTAGTGGATATTTTAACAAAAATGTGAAATTTTCAAAAATCCAGAAAATTGGCTGAAAACGATTAAATATCAAGGGCTCATTGGGCGAATCGCTCTGGAACTGAAATCGGAACGCTCACTCACATTTCCCCTATCTGAAAGTCTGATAAACGCCGTAAAAATGACTAAGTGCAAAAAAAAAATTTTTTTTCAACTTTTTTCAATTTTACCCCCGTGGGATATATATTCTACCCACACACATTTGGAACTCTCCTGGGGTACCCTCACACATATTATTCCCTCATTTAGTGGATATTTTCACAAAAAAGTGAAATTTTCAAAAATCCAAATTAATGGCTGAAAACGACTAAATATCAAGGACTCATTGGGCGAATCGCTCTGGAACTGAAATCGGAATGCTCACTGACATTTCCCCTATCTGAAAGTCTGATAAACGCCGGAAAAATGACTAAGTCCAAAAAAAAATTTTTTTCAACTTTTTTCAATTTTACCCCCGTGGGATATATATTCTACCCACACACATTTGGAACTCTCCTGGGGTACCCTCACACATATTATTCCCTCATTTAGTGGATATTTTCACAAAAAAGTGAAATTTTCAAAAATCCAGAAAATTGGCTGAAAACGACTAAATATCAAGGACTCATTGGGCGAATCGCTCTGGAACTGAAATCGGAACGCTCACTCACATTTCCCCTATCTGAAAGTCTGATAAACGCCGGAAAAATGACTAAGTCCAAAAAAAAAATTTTTTTCAACTTTTTTCAATTTTACCCCCGTGGGATATATATTCTACCCACACACATTTGGAACTCTCCTGGGGTACCCTCACACATATTATTCCCTCATTCAGTGGATATTTTCACAAAAGAGTGAAATTTTCAAAAATCCAGAAAATTGGCTGAAAACGACTAAATATCAAGGACTCATTGGGCGAATCGCTCTGGAACTGAAATTGGAACGCTCACTGACATTTCCCCTATCTGAAAGTCTGATAAACGCCAGAAAAATTACTAAGTCTAAAAAAAAATTTTTTTCAACTTTTTTCAATTTTACCCCCGTGGGATATATATTCTACCCACACACATTTGGAACTCTCCTGGGGTACCCTCACACATATTATTCCCTCATTTAGTGGATATTTTAACAAAAATGTGAAATTTTCAAAAATCCAGAAAATTGGCTGAAAACGACTAAATATCAAGGGCTCATTGGGCGAATCGCTCTGGAACTGAAATCGGAACGCTCACTCACATTTCCCCTATCTGAAAGTCTGATAAACGCCGTAAAAATGACTAAGTGCAAAAAAAAATTTTTTTTCAACTTTTTTCAATTTTACCCCCGTGGGATATATATTCTACCCACACACATTTGGAACTCTCCTGGGGTACCCTCACACATATTATTCCCTCATTTAGTGGATATTTTCACAAAAAAGTGAAATTTTCAAAAATCCAAATTAATGGCTGAAAACGACTAAATATCAAGGACTCATTGGGCGAATCGCTCTGGAACTGAAATTGGAACGCTCACTGACATTTCCCCTATCTGAAAGTCTGATAAACGCCAGAAAAATTACTAAGTCTAAAAAAAAATTTTTTTCAACTTTTTTCAATTTTACCCCCGTGGGATATATATTCTACCCACACACATTTGGAACTCTCCTGGGGTACCCTCACACATATTATTCCCTCATTTAGTGGATATTTTAACAAAAATGTGAAATTTTCAAAAATCCAGAAAATTGGCTGAAAACGACTAAATATCAAGGGCTCATTGGGCGAATCGCTCTGGAACTGAAATCGTAACGCTCACTCACATTTCCCCTATCTGAAAGTCTGATAAACGCCGTAAAAATGACTAAGTGCAAAAAAAAAATTTTTTTTCAACTTTTTTCAATTTTACCCCCGTGGGATATATATTCTACCCACACACATTTGGAACTCTCCTGGGGTACCCTCACACATATTATTCCCTCATTTGGTGGATATTTTCACAAAAAAGTGAAATTTTCAAAAATCCAAATTAATGGCTGAAAACGACTAAATATCAAGGACTCATTGGGCGAATCGCTCTGGAACTGAAATCGGAACGCTCACTCACATTTCCCCTATCTGAAAGTCTGATAAACGCCAGAAAAATGACTAAGTCCAAAAAAAAAATTTTTTTCAACTTTTTTCAATTTTACCCCCGTGGGATATATATTCTACCCACACACATTTGGAACTCTCCTGGGGTACCCTCACACATATTATTCCCTCATTTAGTGGATATTTTCACAAAAGAGTGAAATTTTCAAAAATCCAGAAAATTGGCTGAAAACGACTAAATATCAAGGACTCATTGGGCGAATCGCTCTGGAACTGAAATCGTAATGCTCACTCACATTTCCCCTATCTGAAAGTCTGATAAACGCCGTAAAAATGACTAAGTCCAAAAAAAAATTTTTTTCAACTTTTTTCAATTTTACCCCCGTGGGATATATATTCTACCCACACACATTTGGAACTCTCCTGGGGTACCCTCACACATTTTATTCCCTCATTTAGTGGATATTTTCACAAAAAAGTGAAATTTTCAAAAATCCAGAAAATTGGCTGAAAACGACTAAATATCAAGGACTCATTGGGCGAATCGCTCTGGAACTGAAATTGGAACGCTCACTGACATTTCCCCTATCTGAAAGTCTGATAAACGCCAGAAAAATTACTAAGTCCAAAAAAAAATTTTTTTCAACTTTTTTCAATTTTACCCCCGTGGGATATATATTCTACCCACACACATTTGGAACTCTCCTGGGGTACCCTCACACATATTATTCCCTCATTTAGTGGATATTTTCACAAAAAAGTGAAATTTTCAAAAATCCAAATTAATGGCTGAAAATGACTAAATATCAAGGACTCATTGGGCGAATCGCTCTGGAACTGAAATCGGAATGCTCACTGACATTTCCCCTATCTGAAAGTCTGATAAACGCCGGAAAGATGACTAAGTCCAAAAAAAAATTTTTTTCAACTTTTTTCAATTTTACCCCCGTGGGATATAAATTCTACCCACACACATTTGGAACTCTCCTGGGGTACCCTCACACATATTATTCCCTCATTTAGTGGATATTTTCACAAAAAAGTGACATTTTCAAAAATCCAGAAAATTGGCTGAAAACGACTAAATATCAAGGACTCATTGGGCGAATCGCTCTGGAACTGAAATTGGAACGCTCACTGACATTTCCCCTATCTGAAAGTCTGATAAACGCCAGAAAAATTACTAATTCCAAAAAAAAATTTTTTTCAACTTTTTTCAATTTTACCCCCGTGGGATATATATTCTACCCACACACATTTGGAACTCTCCTGGGGTACCCTCACACATATTATTCCCTCATTTAGTGGATATTTTAACAAAAATGTGAAATTTTCAAAAATCCAGAAAATTGGCTGAAAACGACTAAATATCAAGGGCTCATTGGGCGAATCGCTCTGGAACTGAAATCGGAACGCTCACTCACATTTCCCCTATCTGAAAGTCTGATAAACGCCGTAAAAATGACTAAGTGCAAAAAAAAAATTTTTTTCAACTTTTTTCAATTTTACCCCTGTGGGATATATATTCTACTCACACACATTTGGAACTCTCCTGGGGTACCCTCACACATATTATTCCCTCATTTAGTGGATATTTTCACAAAAAAGTGAAATTTTCAAAAATCCAAATTAATGGCTGAAAACGACTAAATATCAAGGACTCATTGGGCGAATCGCTCTGGAACTGAAATCGGAATGCTCACTGACATTTCCCCTATCTGAAAGTCTGATAAACGACGGAGAAATGACTAAGTCCAAAAAAAAAAATTTTTTCAACTTTTTTCAATTTTACCCCCGTGGGATATATATTCTACCCACACACATTTGGAACTCTCCTGGGGTACCCTCACACATATTATTCCCTCATTTAGTGGATATTTTCACAAAAGAGTGAAATTTTCAAAAATCCAGAAAATTGGCTGAAAACGACTAAATATCAAGGACTCATTGGGCGAATCGCTCTGGAACTGAAATCGGAATGCTCACTCACATTTCCCCTATCTGAAAGTCTGATAAACGCCGTAAAAATGACTAAGTCCAAAAAAAAATTTTTTTCAACTTTTTTCAATTTTACCCCCGTGGGATATATATTCTACCCACACACATTTGGAACTCTCCTGGGGTACCCTCACACATATTATTCCCTCATTTAGTGGATATTTTCACAAAAAAGTGACATTTTCAAAAATCCAGAAAATTGGCTGAAAACGACTAAATATCAAGGACTCATTGGGCGAATCGCTCTGGAACTGAAATTGGAACGCTCACTGACATTTCCCCTATCTGAAAGTCTGATAAACGCCAGAAAAATTACTAAGTCCAAAAAAAAATTTTTTTCAACTTTTTTCAATTTTACCCCCGTGGGATATATATTCTACCCACACACATTTGGAACTCTCCTGGGGTACCCTCACACATATTATTCCCTCATTTAGTGGATATTTTCACAAAAAAGTGAAATTTTCAAAAATCCAAATTAATGGCTGAAAATGACTAAATATCAAGGACTCATTGGGCGAATCGCTCTGGAACTGAAATCGGAATGCTCACTGACATTTCCCCTATCTGAAAGTCTGATAAACGCCGGAAAGATGACTAAGTCCAAAAAAAAATTTTTTTCCACTTTTTTCAATTTTACCCCCGTGGGATATAAATTCTACCCACACACATTTGGAACTCTCCTGGGGTACCCTCACACATATTATTCCCTCATTTAGTGGATATTTTCACAAAAGAGTGAAATTTTCAAAAATCCAGAAAATTGGCTGAAAACGACTAAATATCAAGGACTCATTGGGCGAATCGCTCTGGAACTGAAATCGGAACGCTCACTCACATTTCCCCGATCTGAAAGTCTGATAAACGCCAGAAAAATTACTAAGTCCAAAAAAAAATTTTTTTCAACTTTTTTCAATTTTACCCCCGTGGGATATATATTCTACCCACACACATTTGGAACTCTCCTGGGGTACCCTCACACATATTATTCCCTCATTTAGTGGATATTTTCACAAAAAAGTGAAATTTTCAAAAATCCAAATTAATGGCTGAAAATGACTAAATATCAAGGACTCATTGGGCGAATCGCTCTGGAACTGAAATCGGAATGCTCACTGACATTTCCCCTATCTGAAAGTCTGATAAACGCCGGAAAGATGACTAAGTCCAAAAAAAAATTTTTTTCAACTTTTTTCAATTTTACCCCCGTGGGATATAAATTCTACCCACACACATTTGGAACTCTCCTGGGGTACCCTCACACATATTATTCCCTCATTTAGTGGATATTTTCACAAAAAAGTGAAATTTTCAAAAATCCAGAAAATTGGCTGAAAATGACTAAATATCAAGGACTCATTGGGCGAATCGCTCTGGAACTGAAATTGGAACGCTCACTGACATTTCCCCTATCTGAAAGTCTGATAAACGCCAGAAAAATTACTAATTCCAAAAAAAAAATTTTTTCAACTTTTTTCAATTTTACCCCCGTGGGATATATATTCTACCCACACACATTTGGAACTCTCCTGGGGTACCCTCACACATATTATTCCCTCATTTAGTGGATATTTTAACAAAAATGTGAAATTTTCAAAAATCCAGAAAATTGGCTGAAAACGACTAAATATCAAGGGCTCATTGGGCGAATCGCTCTGGAACTGAAATCGGAACGCTCACTCACATTTCCCCTATCTGAAAGTCTGATAAACGCCGTAAAAATGACTAAGTGCAAAAAAAAATTTTTTTTCAACTTTTTTCAATTTTACCCCTGTGGGATATATATTCTACTCACACACATTTGGAACTCTCCTGGGGTACCCTCACACATATTATTCCCTCATTTAGTGGATATTTTCACAAAAAAGTGAAATTTTCAAAAATCCAAATTAATGGCTGAAAACGACTAAATATCAAGGACTCATTGGGCGAATCGCTCTGGAACTGAAATCGGAATGCTCACTGACATTTCCCCTATCTGAAAGTCTGATAAACGACGGAAAAATGACTAAGTCCAAAAAAAAAAATTTTTTCAACTTTTTTCAATTTTACCCCCGTGGGATATAAATTCTATACACACACATTTGGAACTCTCCTGGGGTACCCTCACACATATTATTCCCTCATTTAGTGGATATTTTCACAAAAAAGTGAAATTTTCAAAAATCCAGAAAATTGGCTGAAAACGACTAAATATCAAGGACTCATTGGGCAAATCACTCTGGAACTGAAATTGGAACGCTCACTGACATTTCCCCTATCTGAAAGTCTGATAAACGCCAGAAAAATTACTAAGTCCAAAAAAAAAATTTTTTCAACTTTTTTCAATTTTACCCCCGTGGGATATATATTCTACCAACACACATTTGGAACTCTCCTGGGGTACCCTCACACATATTATTCCCTCATTTAGTGGATATTTTCACAAAAAAGTGAAATTTTCAAAAATCCAGAAAATTGGCTGAAAACGACTAAATATCAAGGACTCATTGGGCGAATCGCTCTGGAACTGAAATCGGAACGCTCATTCACATTTCCCCTATCTGAAAGTCTGATCAACGCCGCAAAAATGACTAAGTCCAAAAAAAAATTTTTTTCAACTTTTTTCAATTTTACCCCCGTGGGATATATATTCTACCCACACACATTTGGAACTCTCCTGGGGTACCCTCACACATATTATTCCCTCATTTAGTGGATATTTTCACAAAAAAGTGAAATTTTCAAAAATCCAAATTAATGGCTGAAAATGACTAAATATCAAGGACTCATTGGGCGAATCGCTCTGGAACTGAAATCGGAATGCTCACTGACATTTCCCCTATCTGAAAGTCTGATAAACGACGGAAAAATGACTAAGTCCAAAAAAAAATTTTTTTCAACTTTTTTCAATTTTACCCCCGTGGGATATATATTCTACCCACACACATTTGGAACTCTCCTGGGGTACCCTCACACATATTATTCCCTCATTTAGTGGATATTTTCACAAAAAAGTGAAATTTTCAAAAATCCAGAAAATTGGCTGAAAACGACTAAATATCAAGGACTCATTGGGCAAATCACTCTGGAACTGAAATTGGAACGCTCACTGACATTTCCCCTATCTGAAAGTCTGATAAACGCCAGAAAAATTACTAAGTCCAAAAAAAAAATTTTTTCAACTTTTTTCAATTTTACCCCCGTGGGATATATATTCTACCAACACACATTTGGAACTCTCCTGGGGTACCCTCACACATATTATTCCCTCATTTAGTGGATATTTTCACAAAAAAGTGAAATTTTCAAAAATCCAGAAAATTGGCTGAAAACGACTAAATATCAAGGACTCATTGGGCGAATCGCTCTGGAACTGAAATCGGAACGCTCATTCACATTTCCCCTATCTGAAAGTCTGATAAACGCCGAAAAAATGACTAAGTCCAAAAAAAAAATTTTTTTCAACTTTTTTCAATTTTACCCCCGTGGGATATATATTCTACCCACACACATTTGGAACTCTCCTGGGGTACCCTCACACATATTATTCCCTCATTTAGTGGATATTTTCACAAAAAAGTGAAATTTTCAAAAATCCAGAAAATTGGCTGAAAATGACTAAATATCAAGGACTCATTGGGCGAATCGCTCTGGAACTGAAATCGGAACGCTCACTCACATTTCCCCTATCTGAAAGTCTGATAAACGCCGAAAAAATGACTAAGTCCAAAAAAAAAATTTTTTTCAACTTTTTTCAATTTTACCCCCGTGGGATATATATTCTACCCACACACATTTGGAACTCTCCTGGGGTACCCTCACACATATTATTCCCTCATTTAGTGGATATTTTCACAAAAAAGTGAAATTTTCAAAAATCCAGAAAATTGGCTGAAAACGACTAAATATCAAGGACTCATTGGGCAAATTGCTCTGGAACTGAAATCGGAACGCTCACAGACATTTCCCCTATCTGAAAGTCTGATAAACGCCGGAAAAATGACTAAGTCCAAAAAAAAATTTGTTAAACTTTTTTCAATTTTACCCCCGTGGGATATATATTCTACCCACACACATTTGGAACTCTCCTGGGGCACCCTCACACATATTATTCCCTCGTTTAGTGGATATTTTCACAAAAATGTGAAATTTTCATAAATCCAGAAAATTGGCTGAAAACGACTAAATATCAAGGACTCATTGGGCGAATTGCTCTGGAACTGAAATCGGAACGCTCACAGACATTTCCCCTATCTGAAAGTCTAATAAACGCCGGAAAAATGAATAAGTCCAAAAAAAAATTTGTTCAACTTTTTTCAATTTTACCCCCGTGGGATATATATTCTACCCACACACATTTGGAACTCTCCTGGGGTACCCTCACACATATTATTCCCTCATTTAGTGGATATTTTCACAAAAAAGTGATTTTTTTCAAAAATCCAGAAAATTGGCTGAAAACGACTAAATATCAAGGACTCATTGGGCGAATCGCTCTGGAACTAAAATCATAATGCTCACTCACATTTCACCTATCTGAAAGTCTGATAAACGCCGGAAAAATGACTAAGTCCAAAAAAAAATTTTTTTCAACTTTTTTCAATTTTACCCCCGTGGGATATATATTCTACCCACACACATTTGGAACTCTCCTGGGGTACCCTCACACATATTATTCCCTCATTTAGTGGATATTTTCACAAAAAAGTGAAATTTTCAAAAATCCAGAAAATTGGCTGAAAACGACTAAATATCAAGGACTCATTGGGCGAATCGCTCTGGAACTGAAATTGGAACGCTCACTGACATTTCCCCTATCTGAAAGTCTGATAAACGCCAGAAAAATTACTAAGTCTAAAAAAAAATTTTTTTCAACTTTTTTCAATTTTACCCCCGTGGGATATATATTCTACCCACACACATTTGGAACTCTCCTGGGGTACCCTCACACATATTATTCCCTCATTTAGTGGATATTTTAACAAAAATGTGAAATTTTCAAAAATCCAGAAAATTGGCTGAAAACGACTAAATATCAAGGGCTCATTGGGCGAATCGCTCTGGAACTGAAATCGGAACGCTCACTCACATTTCCCCTATCTGAAAGTCTGATAAACGCCGTAAAAATGACTAAGTGCAAAAAAAAAAATTTTTTCAACTTTTTTCAATTTTACCCCCGTGGGATATATATTCTACCCACACACATTTGGAACTCTCCTGGGGTACCCTCACACATATTATTCCCTCATTTAGTGGATATTTTCACAAAAAAGTGAAATTTTCAAAAATCCAAATTAATGGCTGAAAACGACTAAATATCAAGGACTCATTGGGCAAATCACTCTGGAACTGAAATCGGAATGCTCACTGACATTTCCCCTATCTGAAAGTCTGATAAACGCCGGAAAAATGACTAAGTCCAAAAAAAAAATTTTTTCAACTTTTTTCAATTTTACCCCCGTGGGATATATATTCTAGCCACACACATTTGGAACTCTCCTGGGGTACCCTCCCACATATTATTCCCTCATTTAGTGGATATTTTCACAAAAAAGTGAAATTTTCAAAAATCCAGAAAATTGGCTGAAAATGACTAAATATCAAGGACTCATTGGGCGAATCGCTCTGGAACTGAAATCGTAATGCTCACTCACATTTCCCCTATCTGAAAGTCTGATAAACGCCGTAAAAATGACTAAGTCCAAAAAAAAAATTTTTTCAACTTTTTTCAATTTTACCCCCGTGGGATATATATTCTACCCACACACATTTGGAACTCTCCTGGGGTACCCTCACACATATTATTCCCTCATTTAGTGGATATTTTCACAAAAACGTGAAATTTTCAAAAATCCAGAAAATTGGCTGAAAACGACTAAATATCAAGGACTCATTGGGCGAATCGCTCTGGAACTGAAATTGGAACGCTCACTGACATTTCCCCTATCTGAAAGTCTGATAAACGCCAGAAAAATTACTAAGTCTAAAAAAAAATTTTTTTCAACTTTTTTCAATTTTACCCCCGTGGGATATATATTCTACCCACACACATTTGGAACTCTCCTGGGGTACCCTCAAACATATTATTCCCTCATTTAGTGGATATTTTCACAAAATAGTGAAATTTTCAAAAATTCAGAAAATTGGCTGAAAACGACTAAATAACAAGGACTCATTGGGCGAATCGCTCTGGAACTGAAATCGTAATGCTCACTCACATTTCCCCTATCTGAAAGTCTGATAAACGCCGTAAAAATGACTAAGTCCAAAAAAAAAATTTTTTCAACTTTTTTCAATTTTACCCCCGTGGGATATATATTCTACCGACACACATTTGGAACTCTCCTGGGGTACCCTCACACATATTATTCCCTCATTTAGTGGATATTTTCACAAAAAAGTGAAATTTTCAAAAATCCAAATTAATGGCTGAAAACGACTAAATATCAAGGACTCATTGGGCAAATCACTCTGGAACTGAAATCGGAATGCTCACTGACATTTCCCCTATCTGAAAGTCTGATAAACGCCGGAAAAATGACTAAGTCCAAAAAAAAAATTTTTTCAACTTTTTTCAATTTTACCCCCGTGGGATATATATTCTAGCCACACACATTTGGAACTCTCCTGGGGTACCCTCCCACATATTATTCCCTCATTTAGTGGATATTTTCACAAAAAAGTGAAATTTTCAAAAATCCAGAAAATTGGCTGAAAATGACTAAATATCAAGGACTCATTGGGCGAATCGCTCTGGAACTGAAATCGTAATGCTCACTCACATTTCCCCTATCTGAAAGTCTGATAAACGCCGTAAAAATGACTAAGTCCAAAAAAAAAATTTTTTCAACTTTTTTCAATTTTACCCCCGTGGGATATATATTCTACCCACACACATTTGGAACTCTCCTGGGGTACCCTCACACATATTATTCCCTCATTTAGTGGATATTTTCACAAAAACGTGAAATTTTCAAAAATCCAGAAAATTGGCTGAAAACGACTAAATATCAAGGACTCATTGGGCGAATCGCTCTGGAACTGAAATTGGAACGCTCACTGACATTTCCCCTATCTGAAAGTCTGATAAACGCCAGAAAAATTACTAAGTCTAAAAAAAAATTTTTTTCAACTTTTTTCAATTTTACCCCCGTGGGATATATATTCTACCCACACACATTTGGAACTCTCCTGGGGTACCCTCAAACATATTATTCCCTCATTTAGTGGATATTTTCACAAAATAGTGAAATTTTCAAAAATTCAGAAAATTGGCTGAAAACGACTAAATAACAAGGACTCATTGGGCGAATCGCTCTGGAACTGAAATCGTAATGCTCACTCACATTTCCCCTATCTGAAAGTCTGATAAACGCCGTAAAAATGACTAAGTCCAAAAAAAAAATTTTTTCAACTTTTTTCAATTTTACCCCCGTGGGATATATATTCTACCGACACACATTTGGAACTCTCCTGGGGTACCCTCACACATATTATTCCCTCATTTAGTGGATATTTTCACAAAAAAGTGAAATTTTCAAAAATCCAAATTAATGGCTGAAAATGACTAAATATCAAGGACTCATTGGGCGAATCGCTCTGGAACTGAAATCGGAATGCTCACTGACATTTCCCCTATCTGAAAGTCTGATAAACGCCGGAAAAATGACTAAGTCCAAAAAAAAAATTTTGTCAACTTTTTTCAATTTTACCCCCGTGGGATATATATTCTACCCACACACATTTGGAACTCTCCTGGGGTACCCTCACACATATTATTCCCTCATTTAGTGGATATTTTCACAAAAAAGTGAAATTTTCAAAAATCCAGAAAATTGGCTGAAAACGACTAAATATCAAGGACTCATTGGGCGAATCGCTCTGGAACTGAAATCGGAACGCTCACTCACATTTCCCCTATCTGAAAGTCTGATAAACCCCGGAAAAATGACTAAGTCCAAAAAAAAAATTTTTTTCAACTTTTTTCAATTTTACCCCCGTGGGATATATATTCTACCCACACACATTTGGAACTCTCCTGGGGTACCCTCACACATATTATTCCCTCATTTAGTGGATATTTTCACAAAAGAGTGAAATTTTCAAAAATCCAGAAAATTGGCTGAAAACGACTAAATATCAAGGACTCATTGGGCGAATCGCTCTGGAACTGAAATCGTAATGCTCACTCACATTTCCCCTATCTGAAAGTCTGATAAACGCCGTAAAAATGACTAAGTCCAAAAAAAATTTTTTTTCAACTTTTTTCAATTTTACCCCCGTGGGATATATATTCTACCCACACACATTTGGAACTCTCCTGGGGTACCCTCACACATATTATTCCCTCATTTAGTGGATATTTTCACAAAAAAGTGGCATTTTCAAAAATCCAGAAAATTGGCTGAAAACGACTAAATATCAAGGACTCATTGGGCGAATCGCTCTGGAACTGAAATTGGAACGCTCACTGACATTTCCCCTATCTGAAAGTCTGATAAACGCCAGAAAAATTACTAAGTCCAAAAAAAAAATTTTTTCAACTTTTTTCAATTTTACCCCCGTGGGATATATATTCTACCCACACACATTTGGAACTCTCCTGGGGTACCCTCACACATATTATTCCGTCATTTAGTGGATATTTTCACAAAAAAGTGAAATTTTCAAAAATCCAGAAAATTGGCTGAAAACGACTAAATATCAAGGACTCATTGGGCGAATCGCTCTGGAACTGAAATCGGAACGCTCACAGACATTTCCACTATCTGAAAGTCTGATAAACGCCGGAAAAATGACTAAGTCCAAAAAAAAATTTGTTCAACTTTTTTCAATTTTACCCCCGTGGGATATATATTCTACCCACACACATTTGGAACTCTCCTGGGGTACCCTCACACATATTATTCCCTCGTTTAGTGGATATTTTCACAAAAATGTGAAATTTTCATAAATCCAGAAAATTGGCTGAAAACGACTAAATATCAAGGACTCATTGGGAGAATTGCTCTGGAACTGAAATCGGAACGCTCACAGACATTTCCCCTATCTGAAAGTCTGATAAACGCCGGAAAAATGACTAAGTCCAAAAAAAAATTTGTTCATCTTTTTTCAATTTTACCCCCGTGGGATATATATTCTACCCACACACATTTGGAACTCTCCTGGGGTACCCTCACACATATTATTCCCTCATTTAGTGGATATTTTCACAAAAAAGTGATTTTTTTCAAAAATCCAGAAAATTGGCTGAAAACGACTAAATATCAAGGACTCATTGGGCGAATCGCTCTGGAACTAAAATCATAATGCTCACTCACATTTCCCCTATCTGAAAGTCTGATAAACGCCGGAAAAATGACTAAGTCCAAAAAAAAAATTTTTTCAACTTTTTTCAATTTTACCCCCGTGGGATATATATTCTACCCACACACATTTGGAACTCTCCTGGGGTACCCTCACACATATTATTCCCTCATTTAGTGGATATTTTCACAAAAAAGTGAAATTTTCAAAAATCCAGAAAATTGGCTGAAAACGACTAAATATCAAGGACTCATTGGGCGAATCGCTCTGGAACTGAAATTGGAACGCTCACTGACATTTCCCCTATCTAAAAGTCTGATAAACGCCAGAAAAATTACTAAGTCTAAAAAAAATTTTTTTCAACTTTTTTCAATTTTACCCCCGTGGGATATATATTCTACCCACACACATTTGGAACTCTCCTGGGGTACCCTCAAACATATTATTCCCTCATTTAGTGGATATTTTCACAAAATAGTGAAATTTTCAAAAATTCAGAAAATTGGCTGAAAACGACTAAATAACAAGGACTCATTGGGCGAATCGCTCTGGAACTGAAATCGTAATGCTCACTCACATTTCCCCTATCTGAAAGTCTGATAAACGCCGTAAAAATGACTAAGTCCAAAAAAAAAATTTTTTCAACTTTTTTCAATTTTACCCCCGTGGGATATATATTCTACCGACACACATTTGGAACTCTCCTGGGGTACCCTCACACATATTATTCCCTCATTTAGTGGATATTTTCACAAAAAAGTGAAATTTTCAAAAATCCAAATTAATGGCTGAAAATGACTAAATATCAAGGACTCATTGGGCGAATCGCTCTGGAACTGAAATCGGAATGCTCACTGACATTTCCCCTATCTGAAAGTCTGATAAACGCCGGAAAAATGACTAAGTCCAAAAAAAAAATTTTTTTCAACTTTTTTCAATTTTACCCCCGTGGGATACATATTCTACCCACACACATTTGGAACTCTCCTGGGGTACCCTCACACATATTATTCCCTCATTTAGTGGATATTTTCACAAAAAAGTGAAATTTTCAAAAATCCAAATTAATTGCTGAAAACGACTAAATATCAAGGACTCATTGGGCGAATCGCTCTGGAACTGAAATCGGAATGCTCACTGACATTTCCCCTATCTGAAAGTCTGATAAACGCCGGAAAAATGACTAAGTCCAAAAAAAAAATTTTGTCAACTTTTTTCAATTTTACCCCCGTGGGATATATATTCTACCCACACACATTTGGAACTCTCCTGGGGTACCCTCACACATATTATTCCCTCATTTAGTGGATATTTTCACAAAAAAGTGAAATTTTCAAAAATCCAGAAAATTGGCTGAAAACGACTAAATATCAAGGACTCATTGGGCGAATCGCTCTGGAACTGAAATCGGAACGCTCACTCACATTTCCCCTATCTGAAAGTCTGATAAACGCCGGAAAAATGACTAAGTCCAAAAAAAAAATTTTTTTCAACTTTTTTCAATTTTACCCCCGTGGGATATATATTCTACCCACACACATTTGGAACTCTCCTGGGGTACCCTCACACATATTATTCCCTCATTTAGTGGATATTTTCACAAAAGAGTGAAATTTTCAAAAATCCAGAAAATTGGCTGAAAACGACTAAATATCAAGGACTCATTGGGCGAATCGCTCTGGAACTGAAATTGTAATGCTCACTCACATTTCCCCTATCTGAAAGTCTGATAAACGCCGTAAAAATGACTAAGTCCAAAAAAAAATTTTTTTCAACTTTTTTCAATTTTACCCCCGTGGGATATATATTCTACCCACACACATTTGGAACTCTCCTGGGGTACCCTCACACATATTATTCCCTCATTTAGTGGATATTTTCACAAAAAAGTGGCATTTTCAAAAATCCAGAAAATTGGCTGAAAACGACTAAATATCAAGGACTCATTGGGCGAATCGCTCTGGAACTGAAATTGGAACGCTCTCTGACATTTCCCCTATCTGAAAGTCTGATAAACGCCAGAAAAATTACTAAGTCCAAAAAAAAAATTTTTTCAACTTTTTTCAATTTTACCCCCGTGGGATATATATTCTACCCACACACATTTGGAACTCTCCTGGGGTACCCTCACACATATTATTCCGTCATTTAGTGGATATTTTCACAAAAAAGTGAAATTTTCAAAAATCCAGAAAATTGGCTGAAAACGACTAAATATCAAGGACTCATTGGGCGAATCGCTCTGGAACTGAAATCGGAACGCTCACAGACATTTCCACTATCTGAAAGTCTGATAAACGCCGGAAAAATGACTAAGTCCAAAAAAAAATTTGTTCAACTTTTTTCAATTTTACCCCCGTGGGATATATATTCTACCCACACACATTTGGAACTCTCCTGGGGTACCCTCACACATATTATTCCCTCGTTTAGTGGATATTTTCACAAAAATGTGAAATTTTCATAAATCCAGAAAATTGGCTGAAAACGACTAAATATCAAGGACTCATTGGGAGAATTGCTCTGGAACTGAAATCGGAACGCTCACAGACATTTCCCCTATCTGAAAGTCTGATAAACGCCGGAAAAATGAATAAGTCCAAAAAAAAATTTGTTCATCTTTTTTCAATTTTACCCCCGTGGGATATATATTCTACCCACACATATTTGGAACTCTCCTGGGGTACCCTCACACATATTATTCCCTCGTTTAGTGGATATTTTCACAAAAAAGTGAAATTTTCAAAAATCCAGAAAATTGGCTGAAAACGACTAAATATCAAGGGCTCATTGGGCGAATCGCTCTGGAACTGAAATCGGAACGCTCACTCACATTTCCCCTATCTGAAAGTCTGATAAACGCCGTAAAAATGACTAAGTGCAAAAAAAAAATTTTTTTCAACTTTTTTCAATTTTACCCCCGTGGGATATATATTCTACCCACACACATTTGGAACTCTCCTGGGGTACCCTCACACATATTATTCCCTCAGTTAGTGGATATTTTCACAAAAAAGTGAAATTTTCAAAAATCCAGAAAATTGGCTGAAAACGACTAAATATCAAGGACTCATTGGGCGAATCGCTCTGGAACTGAAATCGAAATGCTCACTGACATTTCCCCTCTCTGAAAGTCTGATAAACGCTGGAAAAATGACTAAGTCCAAAAAAAATTTTTTTTCAACTTTTTTCAATTTTAGCCCCGTGGGATATATATTCTACCCACATTCATTTGGAACTCTCCTGGGGTACCCTCACACATATCATTCCCTCATTTAGTGGATATTTTCACAAAAAAGTGATTTTTTTCAAAAATCCAGAAAATTGGCTGAAAACGACTAAATATCAAGGACTCATTGGGCGAATCGCTCTGGAACTAAAATCATAATGCTCACTCACATTTCCCCTATCTGAAAGTCTGATAAACGCCGGAAAAATGACTAAGTCCAAAAAATAAATTTTTTCAACTTTTTTCAATTTTACCCCCGTGGGATATATATTCTACCCACACACATTTGGAACTCTCCTGGGGTACCCTCACACATATTATTCCCTCATTTAGTGGATATTTTCACAAAAAAGTGAAATTTTCAAAAATCCAGAAAATTGGCTGAAAACGACTAAATATCAAGGACTCATTGGGCGAATCGCTCTGGAACTGAAATCGGAATGCTCACTGACATTTCCCCTATCTGAAAGTCTGATAAACGCCGGAAAAATGACTAAGTCCAAAAAAAAAATTTTTTAAACCTTTTTCAATTTTACCCCAGTGGGATATATATTCTACCCACACACATTTGGAACTCTCCTGGGGTACCCTCACACATATTATTCCCTCATTTAGTGGATATTTTCACAAAAAAGTGAAATTTTCAAAAATCCAGAAAATTGGCTGAAAACGACTAAATATCAAGGACTCATTGGGCGAATCGCTCTGGAACTGAAATCGTAATGCTCACTCACATTTCCCCTATCTGAAAGTCTGATAAACGCCGGAAAAATGACTAAGTCCAAAAAAAAAATTTTTTTCAACTTTTTTCAATTTTACCCCCGTGGGATATATATTCTACCCACACACATTTGGAAATCTCCTGGGGTACCCTCACACATATTATTCCCTCATTTAGTGGATATTTTCACAAAAAAGTGAAATTTTCAAAAATCCAGAAAATTGGCTGAAAACGACTAAATATCAAGCACTCATTGGGCAAATCGCTCTGGAACTGAAATCTGAATGCTCACTCACATTTCCCCTATCTGAAAGTCTGATAAACGCCGGAAAAATGACTAAGTCCAAAAAAAAATTTTTTTAAACTTTTTTCAATTTTACCCCCGTGGGATATATATTCTACCCACACACATTTGGAACTCTCCTGGGGTACCCTCACACATATTATTCCCTCATTTAGTGGATATTTTCACAAAAAAGTGAAATTTTCAAAAATCCAGAAAATTGGCTGAAAACAACTAAATATCAAGGACTCATTGGGCGAATTGCTCTGGAACTGAAATCGGAACGCTCACAGACATTTCCCCTATCTGAAAGTCTGATAAACGCCGGAAAAATGACTAAGTCCAACAAAAAACTTGTTCAACTTTTTTCAATTTTACCCCCGTGGGATATATATTCTACCCACACACATTTGGAACTCTCCTGGGGTACCCTCACACATATTATTCCCTCATTTAGTGGATATTTTCACAAAAGAGTGAAATTTTCAAAAATCCAGAAAATTGGCTGAAAACGACTAAATATCAAGGACTCATTGGGCGAATCGCTCTGGAACTGAAATCGTAATGCTCACTCACATTTCCCCTATCTGAAAGTCTGATAAACGCCGGAAAAATGACTAAGTCCAAAAAAAATTTTTTTTTCAACTTTTTTCAATTTTACCCCCGTGGGATATATATTCTACCCACACACATTTGGAACTCTCCTGGGGTACCCTCACACATATTATTCCCTCATTTAGTGGATATTTTCACAAAAAAGTGAAATTTTCAAAAATCCAGAAAGTTGGCTGAAAACGACTAAATATCAAGGACTCATTGGGCGAATTGCTCTGGAACTGAAATAGGAAAGCTCACTGACATTTCGCCTATCTGAAAGTCTGATAAACGCCGTAAAAATGACTAAGTCCAAAAAAAATTTTTTTTAAACTTTTTTCAATTTTACCCCCGTGGGATATATATTCTACCCACACACATTTGGAACTCTCCTGGGGTACCCTCACACATATTATTCCCTCGTTTAGTGGATATTTTCACAAAAAAGTGAAATTTTCATAAATCCAGAAAATTGGCTGAAAACGACAAAATATCAAGGACTCATTGGGCGAATTGCTCTGGAACTGAAATCGGAATGCTCACTGACATTTCCCCTATCTGAAAGTCTGATAAACGCCGGAAAAATGACTAAATCCAAAAAAAAATTTGTTCAACTTTTTTCAATTTTACCCCCGTGGGATATATATTCTACCCACACACATTTGGAACTCTCCTGGGGTACCCTCACACATATTATTCCCTCATTTAGTGGATATTTTCACAAAAAAGTGATTTTTTCAAAAATCCAGAAAATTGGCTGAAAATGACTAAATATCAAGGACTCATTGGGCGAATCGCTCTGGAACTAAAATCATAATGCTCACTCACATTTCCCCTATCTGAAAGTCTGATAAACGCCGGAAAAATGACTAAGTCAAAAAAAAATTTTTTTTCAACTTTTTTCAATTTTACCCCCGAGGGATATATATTCTACCCACACACATTTGGAACTCTCCTGAGGTACCCTCACACATATTATTCCCTCATTTAGTGGATATTTTCACAAAAAAGTGAAATTTTCAAAAATCCAGAAAATTGGCTGAAAACAACTGAATATCAAGGACTCATTCGGCGAATTGCTCTGGAACTGAAATCGGAACGCTCACAGACATTTCCCCTATCTGAAAGTCTGATAAACGCCGGAAAAATGACTATGTCCAAAAAAAAATTTGTTCAACTTTTTTCAATTTTAGCCCCGTGGGATATATATTCTACCCACACACATTTGGAACTCTCCTAGGGTACCCTCACACATATTATTCCCTCATTTAGTGGATATTTTCACAAAAAAGTAAAATTTTCAAAAATCCAAATTATTGGCTGAAAACGACTAAATATCAAGGACTCATTGGGCGAATCGCTCTGGAACTGAAATCGGAATGCTCACTGACATTTCCCCTATCTGAAAGTCTGATAAACGCCGGAAAAATGACTATGTCCAAAAAAAAATTTGTTCAACTTTTTTCAATTTTACCCCCGTGGGATATATATTCTACCCACACACATTTGGAACTCTCCTGGGGTACCCTCACACATATTATTCCCTCATTTAGTGGATATTTTCACAAAAAAGTGAAATTTTCAAAAATCCAAATTAATGGCTGAAAACGACTAAATATCAAGGACTCATTGGGCGAATCGCTCTGGAACTGAAATCGGAATGCTCACTGACATTTCCCCTATCTGAAAGTCTGATAAACGCCGGAAAAATGACTAAGTCCAAAAAAAATTTTTTTTTATTTTTTTTCAATTTTAGCCCCGTGGGATATATATTCTACCCACACACATTTGGAACTCTCCTGGGGTACCCTCACACATATTATTCCCTCATTTAGTGGATATTTTCACAAAAAAGTGATTTTTTAAAAAATCCAGAAAATTGGCTGAAAACGACTAAATATCAAGGACTCATTGGGCGAATCGCTCTGGAACTGAAATCGTAATGCTCACTCACATTTCCCCTATCTGAAAGTCTGATAAACGCCGGAAAAATGACTAAGTCCAAAAAAAATTTTTTTTTCAACTTTTTTCAATTTTACCCCCGTGGGATATATATTCTACCCACACACATTTGGAACTCTCCTGGGGTACCCTCACACATATTATTCCCTCATTTAGTGGATATTTTCGCAAAAAAGTGAAATTTTCAAAAATCCAGAAAGTTGGCTGAAAACGACTAAACATCAAGGACTCATTGGGCGAATTGCTCTGGAACTGAAATAGGAAAGCTCACTGACATTTCGCCTATCTGAAAGTCTGATAAACGCCGTAAAAATGACTAAGTCCAAAAAAAATTTTTTTTAAACTTTTTTCAATTTTACCCCCGTGGGATATATATTCTACCCACACACATTTGGAACTCTCCTGGGGTACCCTCACACATATTATTCCCTCGTTTAGTGGATATTTTCACAAAAAAGTGAAATTTTCATAAATCCAGAAAATTGGCTGAAAACGACAAAATATCAAGGACTCATTGGGCGAATTGCTCTGGAACTGAAATCGGAACGCTCACTGACATTTCCCCTATCTGAAAGTCTGATAAACGCCGGAAAAATGACTAAATCCAAAAAAAAATTTGTTCAACTTTTTTCAATTTTACCCCCGTGGGATATATATTCTACCCACACACATTTGGAACTCTCCTGGGGTACCCTCACACATATTATTCCCTCATTTAGTGGATTTTTTCACAAAAAAGTGATTTTTTCAAAAATCCAGAAAATTGGCTGAAAATGACTAAATATCAAGGACTCATTGGGCGAATCGCTCTGGAACTAAAATCATAATGCTCACTCAGATTTCCCCTATCTGAAAGTCTGATAAACGCCGGAAAAATGACGAAGTCAAAAAAAAAAATTTTTTCAACTTTTTTCAATTTTACCCCCGTGGGATATATATTCTACCCACACACATTTGGAACTCTCCTGAGGTACCCTCACACATATTATTCCCTCATTTAGTGGATATTTTCACAAAAAAGTGAAATTTTCAAAAATCCAGAAAATTGGCTGAAAACAACTAAATATCAAGGACTCATTCGGCGAATTGCTCTGGAACTGAAATCGGAACGCACACAGACATTTCCCCTATCTGAAAGTCTGATAAACGCCGGAAAAATGACTAAGTCCAAAAAAAATTTGTTCAACTTTTTTCAATTTTACCCCCGTGGGATATATATTCTACCGACACACATTTGGAACTCTCCTGGGGTACCCTCACACATATTATTCCCTCATTTAGTGGATATTTTCACAAAAAAGTGAAATTTTCATAAATCCAGAAAATTGGCTGAAAACGACTAAATATCATGGACTCATTGGGCGAATTGCTCTGGAACTGAAATCGGAACGCTCACTGACATTTCCCCTATCTGAAAGTCTGATAAACGCCGGAAAAATGAATAAGTCCAAAAAAAAACTTTGTTCAACTTTTTTCAATTTTACCCCCGTGGGATATATATTCTACCCACACACATTTGGAACTCTCCTGCGGTACCCTCACACATATTATTCCCTCATTTAGTGGATATTTTCACAAACAAGTGAAATTTTCATAAATCCAGAAAATTGGCTGAAAACGACTAAATATCATGGACTCATTGGGCGAATTGCTCTGGAACTGAAATCGGAACGCTCACTGACATTTCCCCTATCTGAAAGTCTGATAAACGATGGAAAAATGAATAAGTCCAAAAAAAAACTTTGTTCAACTTTTTTCAATTTTACCCCCGTGGGATATATATTCTACCCACACACATTTGGAACTCTCCTGCGGTACCCGCACACATATTATTCCCTCATTTAGTGGATATTTTCACAAAAAAGTGAAATTTTCAAAAATCCAAATTATTGGCTGAAAACGACTAAATATCAAGGACTCATTGGTCGAATCGCTCTGGAACTGAAATCGGAATGCTCACTGACATTTCCCCTATCTGAAAGTCTGATAAACGCCGGAAAAATGACTAAGTCCAAAAAAAATTTGTTCAACTTTTTTCAATTTTACCCCCGTGGGATATATATTCTACCGACACACATTTGGAACTCTCCTGGGGTACCCTCACACATATTATTCCATCGTTTAGTGGATATTTTCACAAAAAAGTGAAATTTTCATAAATCCAGAAAATTGGCTGAAAACGACTAAATATCAAAGACTCATTGGGCGAATTGCTCTGGAACTGAAATCGGAACGCTCACTGACATTTCCCCTATCTGAAAGTCTGATAAACGCCGGAAAAATGACTAAGTCCAAAAAAAAATTTGTTCAACTTTTTTCAATTTTACCCCCGTGGGATATATATTCTACCCACACATATTTGGAACTCTCCTGGTGTACCCTCACACATATTATTCCCTCGTTTAGTGGATATTTTCACAAAAAAGTGAAATTTTCATAAATCCAGAAAATTGGCTGAAAACGACTAAATATCAAGGACTCACTGGGCGAATTGCTCTGGAACTGAAATCGGAACGCTCACTGACATTTCCCCTATCTGAAAGTCTGATAAACGCCGGAAAAATGACTAAGTCCAAAAAAAAATTTTTTTCATTATTTTTAAATTTTAGCCCCGTGGGATATATATTCTACCCACACACATTTGGAACTCTCCTGGGGTACCCTCACACATATTATTCCCTCATTTAGTGGATATTTTCACAAAAAAGTGATTTTTTCAAAAATCCAGAAAGTTGGCTGAAAACGACTAAATATCAAGGACTCATTGGGCGAATCGCTCTGGAACTAAAATCATAATGCTCACTCACATTTCCCCTATCTGAAAGTCTGATAAACGCCGGAAAAATGACTAAGTCCAAAAAAAATTTTTTTTCAACTTTTTTCAATTTTACCCCCGTGGGATATATATTCTACCCACACACATTTGGAACTCTCCTGGGGTACCCTCACACATATTATTCCCTCATTTAGTGGATATTTTCACAAAAAAGTGAAATTTTCAAAAATCCAGAAAATTGGCTGAAAACGACTAAATATCAAGGACTCATTGGGCGAATTGCTCTGGAACTGAAATCGGAACGCTCACAGACATTTCCCCTATCTGAAAGTCTGATAAACGCCGGAAAAATGACTAAGTCCAAAAAAAAATTTGTTCAACTTTTTTCAATTTTACCCCCGTGGGATATATATTCTAGCCACACACATTTGGAACTCTCCTGGGGTACCCTCACACATATTAATCCCTCGTTTAGTGGATATTTTCACAAAAAAGTGAAATTTTCAAAAATCCAAATTATTGGCTGAAAACGACTAAATATCAAGGACTCATTGGTCGAATCGCTCTGGAACTGAAATCGGAATGCTCAATGACATTTCCCCTATCTGAAAGTCTGATAAACGCCGGAAAAATGACTAAGTCCAAAAAAAATTTGTTCAACTTTTTTCAATTTTACCCCCGTGGGATATATATTCTACCGACACACATTTGGAACTCTCCTGGGGTACCCTCACACATATTATTCCATCGTTTAGTGGATATTTTCACAAAAAAGTGAAATTTTCATAAATCCAGAAAATTGGCTGAAAACGACTAAATATCAAGGACTCATTGGGCGAATTGCTCTGGAACTGAAATCGGAATGCTCACTGACATTTCCCCTATCTGAAAGTCTGATAAACGCCGGAAAAATGACTATGTCCAAAAAAAAATTTGTTCAACTTTTTTCAATTTTACCCCCGTGGGTATATATTCTACCCACACACATTTGGAACTCTCCTGCGGTACCCTCACACATATTGTTCCCTCATTTACTGGATATTTTCACAAAAAAGTGAAATTTTCAAAAATCCAAATTATTGGCTGAAAATGACTAAATATCAAGGACTCATTGGGCGAATTGCTCTGGAACTGAAATCGGAACGCACACAGACATTTCCCCTATCTGAAAGTCTGATAAATGCCATAAAAATGACTAAGTCCAAAAAAAAATTTGTTCAACTTTTTTCAATTTTACCCCCGTGGGATATATATTCTACCCACACACATTTGGAACTCTCCTGGGGTACCCTCACACATATTATTCCCTCGTTTAGTGGATATTTTCACAAAAATGTGAAATTTTCATAAATCCAGAAAATTGGCTGAAAACGACTAAATATCAAGGACTCATTGGGCGAATTGCTCTGGAACTGAAATCGGAATGCTCACTGACATTTCCCCTATCTGAAAGTCTGATAAACGCCGGAAAAATGACTAAGTCCAAAAAAAATATGTTCAACTTTTTTCAATTTTACCCCCGTGGGATATATATTCTACCGACATACATTTGGAACTCTCCTGGGGTACCCTCACACATATTATTCCCTCATTTAGTGGATATTTTCACAAAAAAGTGAAATTTTCAAAAATCCAAATTATTGGCTGAAAACGACTAAATATCAAGGACTCATTGGGCGAATCGCTCTGGAACTGAAATCGGAATGCTCACTGACATTTCCCCTATCTGAAAGTCTGATAAATGATGGAAGAATGACTAAGTCCAAAAAAAATTTTTTTTCAACTTTTTTCAATTTTACCACCGTGGGATATATATTCTACCCACACACATTTGGAACTCTCCTGGGATACCCTCACACATATTATTCCCTCGTTTAGTGGATATTTTCACAAAAAAGTGAAATTTTCAAAAATCCAGAAAATTGGCTGAAAACGACTAAATATCAAGGACTCATTGGGCGAATCGCTCTGGAACTGAAATCGGAACGCTCACTGACATTTCCCCTATCTGAAAGTCTGATAAACGCCGGAAAAATGACTAAGTCCAAAAAAAAATTTGTTCAACTTTTTTCAATTTTACCCCTGTGGGATATATATTCTACCCACACACATTTGGAACTCTCCTGGGGTACCCTCACACATATTATTCCCTCATTTAGTGGATATTTTCACAAAAAAGTGAAATTTTCAAAAATCCAGAAAATTGGCTGAAAATGACTAAATATCAAGGACTCATTGGGCGAATCGCTCTGGAACTGAAATCGGAACGCTCACTGACATTTCCCCTATCTGAAAGTCTGATAAACGCCGGAAAAATGACTAAGTCGAAAAAAAAATTTTTTTCAACTTTTTTCAATTTTACCACCGTGGGATATATATTCTACCCACACACATTTGGAACTCTCCTGGGGTACCCTCACACATATTATTCCCTCGTTTAGTGGATATTTTCACAAAAAAGTGAAATTTTCAAAAATTCAGAAAATTGGCTGAAAACGACTAAATATCAAGGACTCATTGGGCGAATCGCTCTGGAACTGAAATCGGAACGCTCACTGACATTTCCCCTATCTGAGATAAACGACGGAAAAATGACTAAGTCCAAAAAATTTTTTTTTTCAACTTTTTTCAATTTTACCACCGTTGGATATATATTCTACCCACACACATTTGGAACTCTCCTGGGATACCCTCACACATATTATTCCCTCGTTTAGTGGATATTTTCACAAAAAAGTGAAATTTTCAAAAATCCAGAAAATTGGCTTAAAACGACTAAATATCAAGGACTCATTGGGCGAATCGCTCTGGAACTGAAATCGGAACGCTCACTGACATTTCCCCTATCTGAAAGTCTGATAAACGCCGGAAAAATGACTAAGTCCCAAAAAAATTTGTTCAACTTTTTTCAATTTTACCCCTGTGGGATATATATTCTACCCACACACAGTTGGAACTCTCCTGGGGTACCCTCACACATATTATTCCCTCATTTAGTGGATATTTTCACAAAAAAGTGAAATTTTCAAAAATCCAGAAAATTGGCTGAAAACGACTAAATATCAAGGACTCATTGGGCGAATCGCTCTGGAACTGAAATCGGAACGCTCACTGACATTTCCCCTATCTGAAAGTCTGATAAACGCCGGAAAAATGACTAAGTCCCAAAAAAAATTTGTTCAACTTTTTTCAATTTTACCCCTGTGGGATATATATTCTACCCACACACAGTTGGAACTCTCCTGGGGTACCCTCACACATATTATTCCCTCATTTAGTGGATATTTTCACAAAAAAGTGAAATTTTCAAAAATCCAGAAAATTGGCTGAAAATGACTATATATCAAGGACTCATTGGGCGAATCGCTCTGGAACTGAAATCGGAACGCTCACTGACATTTCCCCTATCTGAAAGTCTGATAAACGCCGGAAAAATGACTAAGTCCAAAAAAAATTTTTTTTCAACTTTTTTCAATTTTACCACCGTGGGATATATATTCTACCCACACACATTTGGAACTCTCCTGGGGTACCCTCACACATATTATTCCCTCGTTTAGTGGATATTTTCACAAAAAAGTGAAATTTTCAAAAATCCAGAAAATTGGCTGAAAACGACTAAATATCAAGGACTCATTGGGCGAATCGCTCTGGAACTGAAATCGGAACGCTCACTGACATTTCCCCTATCTGAAAGTCTGATAAACGCCGGAAAAATGACTAAGTCCAAAAAAAATTTTTTTTCAACTTTTTTCAATTTTACCACAGTGGGATATATATTCTACCCACACACATTTGGAACTCTCCTGGGGTACCCTCACACATATTATTCCATCGTTTAGTGGATATTTTCACAAAAAAGTGAAATTTTCAAAAATCCAGAAAATTGGCTGAAAACGACTAAATATCAAGGACTCATTGGGCGAATCGCTCTGGAACTGAAATCGGAATGCTCTCTCACATTTCCCCTATCTGAAAGTCTGATAAACGGCGGAAAAATGACTAAGTCCAAAAAAAAAATTTTTTCAACTATTTTCAATTTTACCCCCGTGGGATATATATTCTGCCCACACACATTTGGAACTCTCCTGGGGTACCCTCACACATATTATTCCCTCATTTAGTGGATATTTTCACAAAAAAGTGAAATTTTCAAAAATCCAGAAAATTGGCTGAAAATGACTAAATATCAAGGACTCATTGGGCGAATCGCTCTGGAACTGAAATCGGAACGCTCACTGACATTTCCCCTATCTGAAAGTCTGATAAACGGCGGAAAAATGACTAAGTCCAAAAAAAAAAATTTTTTCAACTTTTTTCAATTTTACCCCCGTGGGATATATATTCTACCCACACACATTTGGAACTCTCCTGGGGTACCCTCACACATATTATTCCCTCATTTAGTGGATATTTTCACAAAAAAGTGAAATTTTCAAAAATCCAGAAAATTGGCTGAAAACGACTAAATATCAAGGACTCATTGGGCGAATCGCTCTGGAACTGAAATCGGAACGCTCAATGACATTTCCCCTATCTGAAAGTCTGATAAACGCCGGAAAAATGACTAAGTCCAAAAAAAAATTTGTTCAACTTTTTTCAATTTTCCCCTGTGGGATATATATTCTACCCACACACATTTGGAACTCTCCTGGGGTACCCTCACACATATTATTCCCTCGTTTAGTGGATATTTTCACAAAAAAGTGAAATTTTCAAAAATCCAGAAAATTGGCTGAAAACGACTAAATATCAAGGACTCATTGGGCGAATCGCTCTGGAACTGAAATCGGAATGCTCTCTCACATTTCCCCTATCTGAAAGTCTGATAAACGGCGGAAAAATGACTAAGTCCAAAAAAAAAAAATTTTTCAACTTTTTTCAATTTTACCCCCGTGGGATATATATTCTGCCCACACACATTTGGAACTCTCCTGGGGTACCCTCACACATATTATTCCCTCATTTAGTGGATATTTTCACAAAAAAGTGAAATTTTCAAAAATCCAGAAAATTGGCTGAAAATGACAAAATATCAAGTACTCATTGGGCGAATCGCTCTGGAACTGAAATCGGAACGCTCACTGACATTTCCCCTATCTGAAAGTCTGATAAACGCCGGAAAAATGACTAAGTCCAAAAAAAATTTTTTTTCAACTTTTTTCAATTTTACCACCGTGGGATATATATTCTACCCACACACATTTGGAACTCTCCTGGGGTACCCTCACACATATTATTCCCTCATTTAGTGGATATTTTCACAAAAAAGTGAAATTTTCAAAAATCCAGAAAATTGGCTGAAAACGGCTAAATATCAAGGACTCATTGGGCGAATCGCTCTGGAACTGAAATCGGAACGCTCACTGACATTTCCCCTATCTGAAAGTCTGATAAACGCCGGAAAAATGACTAAGTCCAAAAAAAAATTTGTTCAACTTTTTTCAATTTTCCCCTGTGGGATATATATTCTACCCACACACATTTGGAACTCTCCTGGGGTACCCTCACACATATTATTCCCTCGTTTAGTGGATATTTTCACAAAAAAGTGAAATTTTCAAAAATCCAGAAAATTGGCTGAAAACGACTAAATATCAAGGACTCATTGGGCGAATCGCTCTGGAACTGAAATCGGAATGCTCTCTCACATTTCCCCTATCTGAAAGTCTGATAAACGGCGGAAAAATGACTAAGTCCAAAAAAAAAAAATTTTTCAACTTTTTTCAATTTTACCCCCGTGGGATATATATTCTGCCCACACACATTTGGAACTCTCCTGGGGTACCCTCACACATATTATTCCCTCATTTAGTGGATATTTTCACAAAAAAGTGAAATTTTCAAAAATCCAGAAAATTGGCTGAAAATGACAAAATATCAAGTACTCATTGGGCGAATCGCTCTGGAACTGAAATCGGAACGCTCACTGACATTTCCCCTATCTGAAAGTCTGATAAACGCCGGAAAAATGACTAAGTCCAAAAAAAATTTTTTTTCAACTTTTTTCAATTTTACCACCGTGGGATATATATTCTACCCACACACATTTGGAACTCTCCTGGGGTACCCTCACACATATTATTCCCTCATTTAGTGGATATTTTCACAAAAAAGTGAAATTTTCAAAAATCCAGAAAATTGGCTGAAAATGACTAAATATCAAGGACTCATTGGGAGAATCGCTCTGGAACTGAAATCGGAACGCTCACTGACATTTCCCCTATCTGAAAGTCTGATAAACGGCGGAAAAATGACTAAGTCCAAAAAAAAAAATTTTTTCAACTTTTTTCAATTTTACCCCCGTGGGATATATATTCTACCCACACACATTTGGAACTCTCCTGGGGTACCCTCACACATATTATTCCCTCATTTAGTGGATATTTTCACAAAAAAGTGAAATTTTCAAAAATCCAGAAAATTGGCTGAAAACGACTAAATATCAAGGACTCATTGGGCGAATCGCTCTGGAACTGAAATCGGAACGCTCACTGACATTTCCCCTATCTGAAAGTCTGATAAACGCCGGAAAAATGACTAAGTCCAAAAAAAAATTTGTTCAACTTTTTTCAATTTTCCCCTGTGGGATATATATTCTACCCACACACATTTGGAACTCTCCTGGGGTACCCTCACACATATTATTCCCTCGTTTAGTGGATATTTTCACAAAAAAGTGAAATTTTCAAAAATCCAGAAAATTGGCTGAAAACGACTAAATATCAAGGACTCATTGGGCGAATCGCTCTGGAACTGAAATCGGAATGCTCTCTCACATTTCCCCTATCTGAAAGTCTGATAAACGGCGGAAAAATGACTAAGTCCAAAAAAAAAAAATTTTTCAACTTTTTTCAATTTTACCCCCGTGGGATATATATTCTGCCCACACACATTTGGAACTCTCCTGGGGTACCCTCACACATATTATTCCCTCATTTAGTGGATATTTTCACAAAAAAGTGAAATTTTCAAAAATCCAGAAAATTGGCTGAAAATGACAAAATATCAAGTACTCATTGGGCGAATCGCTCTGGAACTGAAATCGGAACGCTCACTGACATTTCCCCTATCTGAAAGTCTGATAAACGCCGGAAAAATGACTAAGTCCAAAAAAAATTTTTTTTAAACTTTTTTCAATTTTACCACCGTGGGATATATATTCTACCCACACACATTTGGAACTCTCCTGGGGTACCCTCACACATATTATTCCCTCATTTAGTGGATATTTTCACAAAAAAGTGAAATTTTCAAAAATCCAGAAAATTGGCTGAAAATGACTAAATATCAAGGACTCATTGGGAGAATCGCTCTGGAACTGAAATCGGAACGCTCACTGACATTTCCCCTATCTGAAAGTCTGATAAACGGCGGAAAAATGACTAAGTCCAAAAAAAAAATTTTTTTCAACTTTTTTCAATTTTACCCCCGTGGGATATATATTCTACCCACACACATTTGGAACTCTCCTGGGATACCCTCACACATATTATTCCCTCGTTTAGTGGATATTTTCACAAAAAAGTGAAATTTTCAAAAATCCAGAAAATTGGCTTAAAACGACTAAATATCAAGGACTCATTGGGCGAATCGCTCTGGAACTGAAATCGGAACGCTCACTGACATTTCCCCTATCTGAAAGTCTGATAAACGCCGGAAAAATGACTAAGTCCCAAAAAAAATTTGTTCAACTTTTTTCAATTTTACCCCTGTGGGATATATATTCTACCCACACACAGTTGGAACTCTCCTGGGGTACCCTCACACATATTATTCCCTCATTTAGTGGATATTTTCACAAAAAAGTGAAATTTTCAAAAATCCAGAAAATTGGCTGAAAACGACTAAATATCAAGGACTCATTGGGCGAATCGCTCTGGAACTGAAATCGGAACGCTCACTGACATTTCCCCTATCTGAAAGTCTGATAAACGCCGGAAAAATGACTAAGTCCCAAAAAAAATTTGTTCAACTTTTTTCAATTTTACCCCTGTGGGATATATATTCTACCCACACACAGTTGGAACTCTCCTGGGGTACCCTCACACATATTATTCCCTCATTTAGTGGATATTTTCACAAAAAAGTGAAATTTTCAAAAATCCAGAAAATTGGCTGAAAATGACTAAATATCAAGGACTTATTGGGCGAATCGCTCTGGAACTGAAATCGGAATGCTCACTGACATTTCCCCTATCTGAAAGTCTGATAAATGACGGAAAAATGACTAAGTCCAAAAAAAATTTTTTTTCAACTTTTTTCAATTTTACCACCGTGGGATATATATTCTACCCACACACATTTGGAACTCTCCTGGGATACCCTCACACATATTATTCCCTCGTTTAGTGGATATTTTCACAAAAAAGTGAAATTTTCAAAAATCCAGAAAATTGGCTGAAAACGACTAAATATCAAGGACTCATTGGGCGAATCGCTCTGGAACTGAAATCGGAACGCTCACTGACATTTCCCCTATCTGAAAGTCTGATAAACGCCGGAAAAATGACTAAGTCCAAAAAAAAATTTGTTCAACTTTTTTCAATTTTACCCCTGTGGGATATATATTCTACCCAAACACATTTGGAACTCTCCTGGGGTACCCTCACACATATTATTCCCTCATTTAGTGGATATTTTCACAAAAAAGTGAAATTTTCAAAAATCCAGAAAATTGGCTGAAAATGACTAAATATCAAGGACTCATTGGGCGAATCGCTCTGGAACTGAAATCGGAACGCTCACTGACATTTCCCCTATCTGAAAGTCTGATAAACGCCGGAAAAATGACTAAGTCGAAAAAAAAATTTTTTTCAACTTTATTTCAATTTTACCACCGTGGGATATATATTCTACCCACACACATTTGGAACTCTCCTGGGGTACCCTCACACATATTATTCCCTCGTTTAGTGGATATTTTCACAAAAAAGTGAAATTTTCAAAAATCCAGAAAATTGGCTGAAAACGACTAAATATCAAGGACTCATTGGGCGAATCGCTCTGGAACTGAAATCGGAATGCTCTCTCACATTTCCCCTATCTGAAAGTCTGATAAACGGCGGAAAAATGACTAAGTCCAAAAAAAAAATTTTTTTCAACTTTCTTCAATTTTACCCCTGTGGGATATATATTCTACCCACACACATTTGGAACTCTCCTGGGGTACCCTCACACATATTATTCCCTCATTTAGTGGATATTTTCACAAAAAAGTGAAATTTTCAAAAATCCAGAAAATTGGCTGAAAATGACTAAATATCAAGGACTCATTGGGCGAATCGCTCTGGAACTGAAATTGGAAAGCTCACTGACATTTCCCCTATCTGAAAGTCTGATAAACGGCGGAAAAATGACTAAGTCCAAAAAAAAATTTGTTCAACTTTTTTCAATTTTACCCCTGTGGGATATATATTCTACCCACACACATTTGGAACTCTCCTGGGGTACCCTCACACATATTATTCCCTCATTTAGTGGATATTTTCACAAAAAAGTGAAATTTTCAAAAATCCAGAAAATTGGCTGAAAATGACTAAATATCAAGGACTTATTGGGCGAATCGCTCTGGAACTGAAATCGGAATGCTCACTGACATTTCCCCTATCTGAAAGTCTGATAAATGATGGAAGAATGACTAAGTCCAAAAAAAATTTTTTTTCAACTTTTTTCAATTTTACCACCGTGGGATATATATTCTACCCACACACATTTGGAACTCTCCTGGGATACCCTCACACATATTATTCCCTCGTTTAGTGGATATTTTCACAAAAAAGTGAAATTTTCAAAAATCCAGAAAATTGGCTGAAAACGACTAAATATCAAGGACTCATTGGGCGAATCGCTCTGGAACTGAAATCGGAACGCTCACTGACATTTCCCCTATCTGAAAGTCTGATAAACGCCGGAAAAATGACTAAGTCCAAAAAAAAATTTGTTCAACTTTTTTCAATTTTACCCCTGTGGGATATATACTCTACCCACACACATTTGGAACTCTCCTGGGGTACCCTCACACATATTATTCCCTCATTTAGTGGATATTTTCACAAAAAAGTGAAATTTTCAAAAATCCAGAAAATTGGCTGAAAATGACTAAATATCAAGGACTCATTGGGCGAATCGCTCTGGAACTGAAATCGGAACGCTCACTGACATTTCCCCTATCTGAAAGTCTGATAAACGCCGGAAAAATGACTAAGTCGAAAAAAAAATTTTTTTCAACTTTTTTCAATTTTACCACCGTGGGATATATATTCTACCCACACACATTTGGAACTCTCCTGGGGTACCCTCACACATATTATTCCCTCGTTTAGTGGATATTTTCACAAAAAAGTGAAATTTTCAAATATCCAGAAAATTGGCTGAAAACGACTAAATATCAAGGACTCATTGGGCGAATCGCTCTGGAACTGAAATCGGAACGCTCACTGACATTTCCCCTATCTGAAAGTCTGATAAACGCCGGAAAAATGACTAAGTCCAAAAAAAAATTTGTTCAACTTTTTTCAATTTTACCCCTGTGGGATATATATTCTACCCAAACACATTTGGAACTCTCCTGGGGTACCCTCACACATATTATTCCCTCATTTAGTGGATATTTTCACAAAAAAGTGAAATTTTCAAAAATCCAGAAAATTGGCTGAAAATGACTAAATATCAAGGACTCATTGGGCGAATCGCTCTGGAACTGAAATTGGAAAGCTCACTGACATTTCCCCTATCTGAAAGTCTGATAAACGGCGGAAAAATGACTAAGTCCAAAAAAAAATTTGTTCAACTTTTTTCAATTTTACCCCTGTGGGATATATATTCTACCCACACACATTTGGAACTCTCCTGGGGTACCCTCACACATATTATTCCCTCATTTAGTGGATATTTTCACAAAAAAGTGAAATTTTCAAAAATCCAGAAAATTGGCTGAAAATGACTAAATATCAAGGACTCATTGGGCGAATCGCTCTGGAACTGAAATCGGAACGCTCACTGACATTTCCCCTATCTGAAAGTCTGATAAACGCCGGAAAAATGACTAAGTCCAAAAAAAAATTTGTTCAACTTTTTTCAATTTTACCCCTGTGGGATATATATTCTACCCACACACATTTGGAACTCTCCTGGGGTACCCTCACACATATTATTCCCTCATTTAGTGGATATTTTCACAAAAAAGTGAAATTTTCAAAAATCCAGAAAATTGGCTGAAAACGACTAAATATCAAGGACTCATTGGGCGAATCACTCTGGAACTGAAATCGGAATGCTCACTGACATTTCCCCTATCTGAAAGTCTGATAAACGCCGGAAAAATGACTAAGTCCAAAAAAAAATTTGTTCAACTTTTTTCAATTTTACCCCTGTGGGATATATATTCTACCCAAACACATTTGGAACTCTCCTGGGGTACCCTCACACATATTATTCCCTCATTTAGTGGATATTTTCACAAAAAAGTGAAATTTTCAAAAATCCAGAAAATTGGCTGAAAATGACTAAATATCAAGGACTCATTGGGCGAATCGCTCTGGAACTGAAATCGGAACGCTCACTGACATTTCCCCTATCTGAAAGTCTGATAAACGCCGGAAAAATGACTAAGTCGAAAAAAAAATTTTTTTCAACTTTTTTCAATTTTACCACCGTGGGATATATATTCTACCCACAAACATTTGGAACTCTCCTGGGATACCCTCACACATATTATTCCCTCGTTTAGTGGATATTTTC